>NC_090950.1:24216985-26616985 GCF_040807025.1 Struthio camelus | reverse complement strand
TTATGTATTTTTGATTGAATCTGTATCTCATTCCATCTTTAATATTATGCAGAAAAGAGTTATCGCTGAAGTTTTATTGGTTAGATAGAATCTTAAAAAGGTACTGTTTTATATAATCTGGTGCATATAAATGCCCTAGATTTGGAGTTTTTTAATCTATGTTAGGAAGCTTGATTTTAATGGACTTGTGAATGGAAATAAGCAATTTGGCAAGGAGTTAGTTGTTCCTGTAGAAAGCTCATAAATGGAAAAAAGTGCAAATTTGGCAGAAGGACAAAGTGAAATGTGGATGCAATACTTGTTGAAACATTTTGCCAGGCTCTCCTAGGCAAGCTGTTAAAATGCAGGTATAGATGACAGCTGTGCATCTGTAGGTGAGGCTGATTTTTATTTGAAAGTCTGGTTTTGTTCTATGTAGGCAATTCAGCTATTTGAATTTCAATAAGGAGAAAGAGGACTAGTACCATGGTTTATGTTCAGTTTCTCCCTGTGTATTTATATTCAGAATTCCCATTGAGACTCTTTTTTTTTTTTTGATAGTGTGTTTCCTTTAGTAGCTCATGCTGTGTTTCTTTCAAGCCAGAGGTGTAACAATACCCTTTTTGATCTCTACATCTGTTGATGCCGGAAGATCAATGCTATAAAATTGTGTATTAATTAAAGCCTCTGATGTGTTTTGTGTATCATATTTATATTATGTCTTTTTCTGATGTTGTAGAGGCAGTCTGAGATAGGA
This sequence comes from Struthio camelus, assembly GCF_040807025.1. Taxonomy (NCBI): domain Eukaryota; kingdom Metazoa; phylum Chordata; class Aves; order Struthioniformes; family Struthionidae; genus Struthio; species Struthio camelus. Next base: position 26,616,249 of record NC_090950.1, on the reverse strand, counting down.
TCCAGTCATACCTATAAATTATATTAAACAATCTCATTCTTTTGGGTTGTCTCTGCAGCATCATGTAGCCTTGATTCAGTAAGATACTAGACCTATGCATACCTTCCAAGTATTGGAGTAGTACCACTGAGCTTAGGAATTAGACATCTCTAAGCACCATCATAAACTAGAGCATATGTGAGGAATCCATATTGCTAGCCTTGCTTAGCTCCTGTTTGTGTTTACAGAAAGTGTGATTTTTTTCTGAAGAAAATGCAGCCTTGATGACTTGGAACTAGACTGTATCTCAAAGAGCTTGAATTTAAAGAACTCAGTGCTTGGCTTCATGTGTATAATTGCATTGGCAGCAATCACATTGATATCGTGCTTAAGTAAGTAAGTAAATGTTCACAATGTCAAGACCTCGTTTTATGAGAGGTAACCCAATGTTACAGGTTGGGAAGGTATGGGAAAATAGTTACAGTGTGACAGTAGTCTCTTTGGGCATGGAGCCTTAAAGATGATCTAGTTCAAAGAGAATTTCTTTTCATACGGTACTTAATTTCAAAGCATAGTTCCAATTTTAACGCTCTATTAACAATTTGCAATTTCACTGTCTATGCTTCAGGTACTGAGCTGGTCTGAGATCGCATGTTGTTTTGATAGTTCATCACTTTCATCTCCCGATTCACCTGCATGTTTTAATTGCAGACAGTATGACAGTATGGCAGATGCAGACAGTATGACAGATGCATCAAGTACAGAGCTGTATTTCTTGTGAGGGCTTGAGTGCCTGAATGTGAGTCAGCATGGGTTTTCATGTTACCAAGTATTTGGAGCCAGACTGACTTGCACCATTTTGAATGCAAAATGAATCATGTTTAAATAACCTTGTTATTTCTCTTTGCTTTAGCCACAGGCTAAGAATGGGCATGTAGCCATAGCCAGTTACTGTATGTCACCTGAGCCACAGAGTAACTTGCTCATATCTGAGACTGCAATGTTTAAGTCATCGATCACAGGACAAAGCCACGTTCTTGTATACAAAGGTGTATCTTGCATTAGGAAGGACAAGTAATTTTCTGAAGAAATTCCAAGCACACTGGAATAACTAGGGGTAGTCTGTTTTAAATGTACAATTACAGTTTAAACATTAAAGTTTACAGTTCTTCAGTGAATGATTATAATGCACAAGTATTTTGAAGACTCATTCTGATACAGTCAAGGAAATGATGTGATCTGCAAGATCCAACTGTTGAACTTGGCTAATAGATCTCCCTCCCTCTCTCTGAGAGTAAATTTTGTCTTTTCCATATGGCAGAAAATTCTGCAGTAGCAAGTTAAAGCTCTTTTAAGCTGTGAGCTTCCACATTAAACCTTGATTACATTTTGAAAGTCAGATTATATTGTATCATTTGCATCAGAAGTGTTTCTAGAACTGACAAAGGACAGTATCCAGTTGTTCTTGATTTCATGTGAGAATTCTTTGCATCTACTTTTGTGAACTTTCTATCTAACAGGCTATACTAAATGTTGCCTTTCCCTTAGTGCAACCACAAGAGTGTGACACACATCTTGCCCTTAGAAAAGGTTTTTATATATATGACTTAACACAGCTAAGCTTGTAATTTAAAAAAAAAAAAAAAAACTATAGATATAACATCTTCTGTAGAATTCCTATATTACCGGCGGCCTCAACCTGTTGATAGGGACAAAGCTACTCAGAGGAGACAAATGTACCTAAGCAAAGACTAGAAAGTGTATGTGTATGAAGCTCTACTTGATACCATGAAAGTTTCGATACCTTTTTCATATCTCTCGCTACTCTAGAAAAACAATCAAAAACCACAGAAAGTCAAATGTAAGGACAAAGATAAGTTACTCGTGCATTTTGCATGGTGATTGCTATTGTAAAATTGCTGGAAAAGTCAGGAAAGACTAGCTTTAAACAAGAGTTTCTTTTCATGGGTGAACAGTGACAGTTTTCCAGATGCACAAGGAGCTTGCTAGTGGCAGAAGACAAAGCTTCCCTTTTCTTTTTCAAATAGTTTGAAGATGCTGAATTGGGGGGAGGGGGGATGTTCTAACTAAATTTATATGTATATAATTTATAGCTGAATAAAAGAGAAAGTGATATATAGGTCTGGATTTCTTGGCCAATTCTGTATCAAGGTTAAAACCTCTAAGTGCAAAAGGTTTTTACTGAAACAAACAGCAAAACTGCAAAGATGGGGTTGTGTCATAGAAATCTGCACTTTTTTCCCCCTCTCCAATTTGTTCAGCTGTGAGCAATAAATGAGCAATTTCATTCATGCTGATTGATCTCAGTGACTTTAGGGAGACTGCTCACAGTGGTTTGCAGACTTGAGGCTGCCACGTGCAAAGTCTAGCTCTTGGAAGTTTTATAATTATCTATTTTTTAAATTAAATATTGCATCTCAAAAATATGAAATCGTGTATTTCTCCAGAGCCAAGAAAAAATACGGTACATGAAGTTACTCAGATAAAGGTGCAGTCATCTTATTTGCTAAGTGACATCGATTTGTGTGACTAACATTTTAGTAATAAAAAGCAAGATGTAAGTCTGTAGCCCGCTGTGAAGCGAAGTCTACAGTTTTGGTGAACACTGCAGGATCTACTCATAAATATTCATTAAACAGTGCCTTACTGAAAATGAAATTTAAGTACTTAAGGTAATGGAATAAAAGTAGTTGAGAGGCTATTTCAGACATGTTCAGGAACGGGATAGAAAACAGAATAAGTAGGATAAAGTTTATGACTTTCTTTTTTCTAACTTAGGTGGAATAAAAGCGCTATAGGATTAATGGCACTGAAATGCCTTGTCCCACAGCTAGGGGAGCCAGATTGGTTTCTGATGAATAACCTTGGTATCCTTGGGCATTTATATTCAGTTACATCAAGATGTCAAGTATTTACTTCTCTATGTGGAAAGCAATATGAAAAGTATTGTATCTCTCATTCAGAGACTGAACGTCTTTTTCACACAAGGGGAAGAAAAGTTGCTTTTACTTTTTATTTAAATAAGACCCACAGAAAAAAAACAGTACAAGAACAGGATGAATAAAATAGGCACAACTGCAGTAGGAAATGGTTATGAGTCTTTTTCCCACACAACAGTAATTATGCCTCTTCAAACCACTGCTTTCTAGTACGAGGCAGGTGGCACATACTCACTCACAGGAGGAACCTTCCTCTACTATCCTGTGACTGGCCCATATGAAAGTTCAACTTGTATGAGCTGAGCTGCTTCTGCATCGTCTCCCTTAAATCACTGATAGTTTTGTGGCTCTCTCACCTAGCTGGAAATACTTTACCAAAGTATGCAGATTATGAGTTTTGTGGTCCTGTTCTCACTGTATGCCCCGCAGAAGAAGGGTGAGCTCAGTGCCCTTGGGGCTGCTGTAAGTCTTTCTATCAACCATACAGAGAGACTAGAGCAAGCGTGCTCCTGTCTTCGATGACTCACTAAATGCCTCAGTGTGTTGAAAGTGGCTGTTAGTGCTTGTAGGTATAATACATACACATTGCATCTCAGGGAATGCTGCACATCTAACTAGATGGCGTTTCTGAAAGTTTTGACGGGATCTTGAGTTACCCATAGCTTTGAAATGTAACCGTCAGCCTCGTTTCCTTAAAATAAGTATGCTGACAGATACTCCTGGGTTTCTAATCTCTAGAGCTTAGTTTTATTGGAACAGGATAGCTTTTGAAATTGGCAGAATGCTGATCTGCAGGATGAGACAGATTCAAATAAAAGATTAGAAAAGCAAACTTCTTTCCTGATCACTGGATCCTTGAATGAGGAGAATCTTCTCTCCTTTCTGCTTTTTCAAATCCAGCAGTTCTCAGTGGCTCCATGGGTTGCAGAATCTGTGCAAAATTGGGGTTCCCAGGTAAATATATGTGCTTATGTCCCCCAAGAGCTGACTGTAGCTCTACTCCCTGCTTGTCTTGGGGAATCCCAAGGTCATAGGCTGTTGGTGCTTCCCTTGTTCTTCCTGCTCCGTTTTGCACTCCAGATATTCTCCAAGCTGAAAAGTCTCCTCTTCTATCAAGAGTGGAATAACCAGAAAAAGTTAAAAGGGCACCTAGTTTAACACAGTGTGACAAACAGCTTATCCATAGCTGCATTTTTCATAATTTACAGCAAGTTCCTCTTGAACTGACAGGGTAGGTGTTCAAGCAGCTCCTCAGCTAAACCGAGGCATGGGCACTAGGAACGGTCAGGATTGGTTTGGACTGAGTCTTCCACCAGCTGAATCAGCCTTATGGAGATTTTTGACCCATTCCTGCACGTGCAGTGTGAGAGATTGCTGTCAGAGCTGGATCTCTCTTAGAAGAAAATATTTAGGATAAATCTGTATGGTGTCTCCTTGGTTGTAGACTTACCCTGCTTGACTTGAATGACAACCTGGTGGTTGAAAGAGAACTTCTGAAGTGAGAGTGGCTTCAATATTATCCTTTTGAGTTAGCTTTGCTGTAGCCTGTTGCATTAAACCCGTTCGTTGTGTCTTTGTGGCTTGTTTCCTCTGTATTCAGATAAATTATATTTGTACTGTATCAAGAAGTTTGTAAGTGGAAATAGTCTTGAAAAAGTTACTCTAGAGTTCATTGTATATTAAACCATCATGGCTATGATTAAATAATACACGTTTCCATACCACATAACTCTTCTTAATTATTTAAGAACCTGTGTTGGCTAAAAATATGAAATACGTCTCACTAAAAGTTGTTATGCAAGGCAATTTTATTTTTAGGTTGAAAAAAACATGTTACTGTACTTCCTATCATTTTTAAATAATTGCCGGAGGAGGGATATGAAGGCTTTTAAAAACAAAAATAAAAAAATTAGAAGTAAATCTTTATAGTTGCACAGTATCTGTCATCAAAAGTGCAGCCACAAGGATCCTCTCCTGATGATTGGCCTTGATTCTTTTTAAACATTGTGTAAGAATCTCTGTTGAACTCAACAGACTTATGGTAGCGTTGCTGAGAGGAGAACCAAGTTCAGTTTCTTTTTAAAACTCTTTTACTGTTTTGCTTCTGAGCTGCGGCAACGGGAGGGCACAAGGTCTGCAAACTGGGGGTGAGTATGACAAAACCCTGATGGCAGCTTTTGCTATTTTTGCTATTGCTGCTGCCATTTCTCAGGCAGAGCAGCTTCATATCCACGGCAGCTGAAGGAAGGAGCATAGAAGGGGGTAAGACGAAGTCCTGAGGGAGTGGAGGAGCAGCTCTTGGTAGGGAATATAAAAATATCATTCTTGAGATCTGATGACAGTCATCTCTGAAGTGTTATGCAGCAGTTTTGTGCAGTGCTGTGTTCTGCTTCATATTCTAGAATGCTATTTAGATATTAAAACCAAATTTTGATTTTTGTAAACCATTTCTCTAACAGCCTTCTGGTTTTTACCCCTTTGTGTTCTGTGAAAACTGTGAATATTACTAAAAATGTACCCTTCCCTTAGTATTACTGCAAACCTTTGCAGAACAAACATCTGTAGCTCTAATGCTATGTATCATATGCCAAATTCTCCAAAAAGGTGGTGATGGGGAACCCGTGAAAGGACATACGTTGGGAGATACGCTTGGAATTACAGATGCAGCAGACGAGTGCTTGATTTCTACTAGTCTACACTTAAAATTATTGTATCAATCAATTCCAGCTATCCTGTGGAATTCTGACCATGTGACTTCATCAAAATGAAGAATTGCAGATACTGAAATTATTAGAATAAATTAATTTAGGTGCTAACCATAATCTGTTCTGTGCTCTTACCTTCCACTCCCCCAACCTTCCCCTGGTTTCCTAAAAAGAAAGTTTTTGAAATTTTCTTGTTGTTATTGATTTATCTGCAGAGGTGCCATTGTAGCTTAATTGTAGTTGATTATAGCTAAAGCTTCTAAATTGTCATTCTCAGCTGAAGAGTATCACAAGATTGAAGAAATGACCTTTACAGTGTAATAACATCCTTTAGGCATCAGGAATTAGTGTATTGCGTCTATCATTCTTGCAGGCCTTAAGGTACACGCCTCGTGCTGTTGTGCCATTCCTGTAATGTTACAGCCTTGAGAGAGACAGTTCTCTCTCCTCAGTGCAGTTATCCTGAAATTGATGCTCTTGTTTCAGCGTTATGTCATTACCATTGTGCGTTATGTAGACAGAAGAATAATAAAATGTTTTTTGAACTAGCTATGTAGTTTTATTGACTTTATCAGGTTGGTTCACTGATGTTCTTGCTTTAGTCTAATTGTTTCTTTGTGATATTTGGTAAATCAAAATCCATGTTGTTTAGATTAAGCAAGAAAGTTAGTTGAAGACTTGAGAACTTAGGCTGAGGTTTTTCACAAATGATTAAAACATTATATAGACTTTCTATATTCAAGTTTTTTGAGTAGTAAAGATATCCTAAGTGTCAATTGAAAAGAGAAATATGTGTTTCCTGGCTCAAAGAATAGCTAGTTGCTTCTAGTAATGCACTTGCAAAACTTCATGCTTTGGCAAATAAAAAGGAGTTTACTTTTCTAAGCAGTTGTCAGTGACAAGGCTTTTCATCTGCACCAATTTACAATATATACAGTAATAGAAAATAATGATTCACAGTGCAGACTTCAAAGAGTCTCATTTAGACTTCTGAGTTTCAAGTCCAGAGGATTTAACATTCACGAATGGAGATGTTTGTGTAGATTGTGTACCTTACTGAACTTAAAAGATCAGAGCCCTAGGATGGTCTTGACAGCCCTATGATTGTTGTTTACTCCTTAGTAGAGATGTGATGTTGGTAAGGAATATTGAAATGAATGTTCCCAGTAGTCATTACTACTACCTCGCCTGGAAAGTACTATTAAAATCGGGACTAATTTTATGCAGAAGGAAGTGACAGAATGCCACAAGCTCTGACTATAATTGGAAGGGAAACTAGAAAATACGTATCAACGTTTGTCATAGATGACCAACTGAAACAAGCTTAAATATGCTTTTCCAGACCATTCTGGTATGTTAGTTCAGTTCATAATAGCACATATTCTGTATGTTAACGCCAGCACAAAAGGATGAGGTAACGCTTCCTAAGACGCAGATTGTTGCTAGGCTCTGTGAAAATGCATGGTAAAAACGTCTCATCCTGCGGTGCTACTGTGCAAGAAAAAGGGAGAATTGTACTCCAAGTGCTTGTAAGGTGCCAATTGCATCGTCTTCAGGACGTTGTCCCATGTGTCAGTCTCCTTACCTAGGTAGACCAACCGTGCCCTTACCCACAAGTTATTTTCCCACATCAGTTATACAGCCTTATTTATGAGAATTTTGAAATATAGCATTGTTGTCTTTGCAACAGTTGTGCCCACTCACTGCTTCTGTGCTCTTGATTTTAAAGGTCACTTATTGCCTCTTAGAGATCCCTGTTGTACTAGTCACCTCCATTGCCATCTCTGCAGCTAACTGCTAGAGTTTGAATTTAAATCAAACCTTGTGAAATGCTTGAGTGATTTTTACATCAGATTTCATAGCCCAAGAGTTATATATCATACAATTTGGGGACATCCTTTTTTGAAAGGATATTAGCCTGCTCTTTCACTTGACAGTGACATTTTTTTCAGTAACTTATTTAATCTTTGAGTTGAAGGAGGAGAAAGGAGAACAAACATAATAAAATACACATACGGATCCATCACGCTGAGCAGTCGAAAGCAGTCAGAAGCATCAGATGACAAAGTCTTACTCTCAGCTAAAGTTAATTTCAAGACGATGTTAGAATGCCCATAATATTGTGTTAGTGTTTTTATTTGAATGAGAAATGTGGTTGTTACCTAGTTTGAGAACACGCTCGGTGTGTATGTGTGGGTATCAATAGCATTTTGAACAAAGAAAAAGCGAGCTACCCTCAAACCAGGGTGGAATGACAGTGGACAAATGCGGACATATATAACAATAAGCAGAAGTCAGAGAGCGGCTATCCCATTGACAATAATATTATGCTTCTATTTGCATAAAAGAGTAAAAATACAATTCTAAGATTGGACCAGCTGCATTTTCTTCCCAGAGAAAAGTCTTAATGGGTCTTGGAAAACTGATCAAACAAATATTACTTGTTCCGCTCAGGATAGTGTTGGTAAGAATGAAAAATTACTTCTTATTAGAAGGATCGCGAAATCATTCCTGGTATTACTAGAGATGGGCCACTGACTTGGCTAAGATAAAACAACTCCAAGCTCTAAGGCTTCTCAAAAAAATGCAAAATGTATTGTTTTGCTTAATACTGCAACTCCTGTTTCACTGAGAAACTAAACTTGGGAAAAAATGCATGTTTCTCTCTGATTCTCGAAATGCTGCTTTGTATCAGTCTTCTAGAAAGCCACTTCTTTAAGCCATAAAATTTCTGAATTGAAGGATGAGCTTTTCCTCCAGTCAATTCAGTCTCCCTGCATTTGTTTAGTCCTTTTTTTCTCCTGGCCACTTGATGCTGCCACATGGAGGAGCTCCAAAAGTTCTGAAGAAGGAGTTTGACCAGAACATGCTGCTTTAGCAGCTCCCTTTCATTTCTAACGTTGTGGTGCATCAGTGTGAAAACCTGTAGCTGTTGCAGCTATTAAATGTGTAGCTGTTAGAGCCATTCTCCATAAAATGGTTTGGTACGTCTGTAAAAACAAACAAAAAAGTCCAACACTAATAATAACTAGACTTTTTTCTTTTTGAAGTCTAGGCAAGCAACAGCAATGCAGGACTTAGTTTTCATCATATGAAAATTTTTGTTGGGAATAAATTTAAGGTGTAATGCCTAATATGAATCTAATATTTATGTTTATGTTCATAAGTGAATATTAATTAACAAGATGTGCTAACTCTCTGCATCTCTGTTCTCTTCCTTTGACTATCTGAAGAATGAAATTAGCTCTTAGTATGTTCCTATCCATTTATCTCTCTGGCTAAAATCATTCATTGATCGCTAATCACCAGTAATTGTTTGCACACAACAGTGCTCGCATATAGCATGCGGCATATTGAGGATTATCGCTACAATAGGAACTAATCAATGAAAGCTGCTCATGATGCTTTTAATGAGGTGATAGTGAAAGGCTTTTCTTTTGTTTACTGCAGTGATAGATTTGTCAAAATAGACATAGCTGTTCACAGCCAGCAGGAAAATGGTTTTCAGCATTAGATCCCAGACACCATTTTTCTCTTTCTCTATAATAATATTAAAGTTGAAAAACGATTATTCTGGTCCCCCTTTATTAAGCAAACTATTACAAAGCAAGTGAAGGATTTCTGCACCTTCAATTTTCCACCTAATAATAGTAAAATATATCCATTGTTGCCTTGACAATATTAATGCTATTTTTTTTCAATGCCTAAAGCAACAAGGCTTGCTACTTTCTTTGCTAGCTTGAAACAAACTGTGGTTTTAGATTTTAATATTAAAGGTGTTTTTTGTTTGTTTTTTTTTTACTGTATTTCACTGTGATTAGTTAATTCACAGATGTGATATTTACCAGTTTAATAGACATACAAGTTAACTAAATCTTCCCAATAGCCTTTGGATTATTTCTGATATTAGCAACATTCTGCCCTGAGACATAGTTATTAACCCTAGAACTTCAAGATACCTTAAAATGAACATATGGTGGATATTATTCAGGTAGACAGAGTTAATGCTATTGGCCTACATTTTATCTAGCTTATCATGACTTGTTTCTGGTGTGAAAGGTTCAGGCGTGTAAATGCTGATATTCTTGGAGGTGCTGTGTTTCCAAAGCATGCACACTCTTTTGCGCGCTCTCTCTCTTTTTTTTTTTTTTTAATATAGATATATATGTATCTAACAGTGAATGTTCAGCACCCTTAAAAAATATACGAGTAATGTTTGGAGAATTTAGTCTTTGTAACGTGTTAGTTTCACAGTCAGAAATGGGATGTAAAAGTAGCACTTCGCAGGCACCTGTTCTGAATGGCAGACTACAGACGTAAGCTCTCTCCTTGCTCCCAGAGAGTTGGGAATTGGCTTCCTTGCGGAACGGAGAGGAACCAACAAAGTGCTGAGTTCTAAATTCAGTGCACGTGCTGTTGCGTAAGTTTAATTGTTTTTAAAAAGATTGAATGGTCTTCATTGCTGAATCCTTTAGGTAATTTTTAAAAAATTATTTATTCTGAAAATACTCCAAAAGGAAAGGGAAGCTAGAACTTATGCAGATTCAAAAAGACTTAGGGGACATCTATTAATTTTTGCATGCTGGATAGTTTGGTGTGCTGCTCCAATTATCTGGAGCTTGATCACTGTGTGTAATCATAATTTGTTCATAAAACTACCCAGGCCTGTCAGCACACTGCCTGAAATTAAGCTGCTTCTGCTTGCGCAGAGCTTATGAAAAATTGAATGGCAGTTCATTTTCACAAAACATGACAAACATAAAAGAAATTATGAATTAATTTTAAACCCTGCTTAGCAGAGTTTCATCAGTTTGATGGAATCCTTTATGTTACAGAAGTCTGGCATCAGAGCTGATATGCTTAATTAGTATCAAGCATCTCAAAATGTCTGTGGTTGATGGGTTAGATATGTGGTGTCCTCCTCCCAACCTCCCCATGAATTGCAGTTGGGAATATAACAGTTTTGGTTAGGGAAGCTGATTAATGCAGCTTTCACACCTTCATATCAAATTAAACACACAAAAATTGAATTGCTATTGCAGGTGGAAAAAAGACTGGCAAAATCCATGAAATCAAAGATAAATAAAATTACATTTGCTCCTGCTCGGTCTCTAAATTTGAGATTACTGTACTTTGGTCTGGGAATATCCTTGATTTGAATGTGAATGTAATATGCTGTAATTCAGCATTTAGAAAAATTAACCCATCCAGCACATGCAATCAAGAGCTGCAAACTGGGTGCTAGCCATGTCCCATAAGCACCTTGGATGACATACAGATTAAAGATTCTTTCTTTCATCCAAGATTTCTTCCTGGATGTGAAAGGTGCCTGGTATCTGTAGGATCTGAAAGCAGTAGGCACCTTATACGGTTAATCTCCAAATTATTCTTCCCTGAAGTATAATTTACACTGGTGCACAAGTAAGAATTTAGACTAAGTCTCAAGCTTTGATTAAAATGTATTAATAGACATTGCTAAATAGAGGAGAAAAGTAGAATAATAACACTTAAGAGTGTTAGAGAAAATCGTCTGATTCTCTTTTTCTTACACTGGAGTGAGGCCTGTATAATTAATTGCACTGACTTCCTCAGAGTTGTTCCTGAATTATTGTAATTTATCAGGAGCATGATGTAACCTATTGAATTGCAGAATAAATTCAGAATCATCTTTAAATGTGGTAAAATATGCAGAAAGTAATCGATGTGCAGGAGAAAGGTAGGCATTCAGAAAGTTTTGCATGAAGTTATGCTAACAGAAGAGCCACTTAAGATGCTTAGTTGAATTTGGACCATAAGTTTTTTTGTAGACCAGTTTAGCTTAAGTCTAGCCATGTGGCAGTCAATGGTAGCAATGGTGCTGAGTTTCTGGTCTGTGATATGTTACAAGTCTTTCAATAAACTCGGTTAAATTTTTGAATATATTTTTTGGATTTTTCAGTAGAGATTTAACTATGCCTTATTTTTCTGTTTCTGTTGGCAAGTTTTTCAGTAGAATTTACTGGGATAATTGGAGGAAGGCGATAAGGAGGAAAACTGTAGGCCTACTTAATGGTGTATGGGGCTTTTACCTAGAAAGAGAGGGAGAGAGAATGAAGTAATTGCCCTCAAGTATTTGAAAGGAACAACAAGGTAGTTTCATTCCTCCTCCCAAACCCTGGGAGCCTGACTTCCCTCTTTCTCCCATGACCCCAATTTCCGTTCTCTGAGATTCTTCTGGTACCGAGAACCTGTCTTATCAGCTTATGTATAAATGGTCATACTTCATACATCTGCATTGAGAGTCAGGACTTTGAACTGACAGTAGAATAGTTATAGTTATGCAGAGAATTATGGTGAGAAGATAGTAACATCTCTCAAGTTGTTCTATGAGGCTGAGTTTTTCCTGAACCTTTCCCTGACTTTCACGGATCTCCCATTTGAAATGTAGTTTGGATATTGCAGCTGCACTTAGCAGGAACGTTAACGTCACAGTTGTGGCAATATCTTACTGCAGTCAACGGACTTCTCTGCATTGGAAGTTGCTCTTTTATCCTCTTTGTAGGCTCTTTATACGTTTTGTCCGTATTGGGTTGTACGTAGGTTTCTTTTTGCTATCGAAGGTGAAACTCCTATAGACTGGAGGAGCACAATCTATGTCAAGAAGCCAGTTTCTCTCAGCAGAAGAATGTTTTTATGTTAGTAGCTGTGTTCTCCCTTGAGAACACTTGGCTTAGCTCTAAACTCAGTTGTCACTGCTAGTCCTCATTTCTCATAATTTCTAGAATTACTGTACTGTAAAAGTCATTTCTGAAATATCATTACAGATTAAGACAAAGCTTTTTCTTTTTCTATTATATAGCTGAGAGCACTTCTGTATGTCTAAGAAACACGTTAGTGTCAGGGGAAAAATGTTTTTTACTTACCTTACATTTCAAATTTAATAGCTACTAAAAGTATTTACTCATTATGTAGCTACAAGCATAAAAAGCCTATCAACTATGTATCATTGGTAATGAGCAGACTGCTTATTTTTTAAATGAAATGACAAGAAATGCAGCTAATGAGGCACAACTTGGCAAATCACTAGAAAGTGCCTAGTTCTTCAGTCCATGTGCTCAGTATTACAAACTGTGAGTCACTCCTTCCTCATCTCAGGAAGTTAAACACCAGGGCTTCAGTTTCCTAGGCCAGTGTAGGGAAGGATCTTGCAGGTGTTCTTACATTGTGTCTTTGAAAACTTGCAACTTTTCTTTTTTTTTCTAACCTTTATACATTAAAAGGTAGAAGATCCTTGTGATAGCATGAACGTCTTATTTCGTAACAATGTTTGTGAAAACTCCAACTTCTGTACTCTGGGTGTCCGGGAGAAACACTTTTTAGATTCCTGAGGGCGTTATACCATGGAAGCTTTATGCTTACTCACGGAAGCTCATTCTAGTGAAGCTGTGCCCAGGCTTAAACCCGAATGCTTGTATGGCAAAGATCTCAGACTTGATTTTGCTTCTGAGGAAGATGCTAGGTCTTTAGTGCCTGACATGTAAGTTCTCTTTTAGAGGACAGTGTCTTTTGCATCTCTAGTGGAGCATCAGCTCAGCAGTGAGAGGCTGCTGTCAGCATCATGCCCTCTGCACTAAGGAAGTCTGTCATCCAAGGGCTCTGCACTGAACTGGGTGGAGACAGTCAAATTCAATCCTTTCCCGCTGAAAAAGAGTCTGTATCTGCAGGCTGCCTCAATTCTCTAGAAACTCTGCTAAATGTGTTTTCTCCTGCTTCTCTCTAGCAAATGACATGCCTCAGAGTCGTATTTGGTACTCTGAAATGGTCAGTCTGATATTTGCTATGGTTTTGTATGATTTTGAGTGGCATATGATTAAAGGGAGGTTGCAAGTGTCTCACTGCAGCTTTGTTAAGGTACTTGGCAATTTTCAAGTGGTTCGAGTGTCAGAGTGGTGGAGTGGCTCTGTATACCTCTAATACAGTAAACCCCTAATGAGTAGACCTTCTCAGTCTACTATATGCAGTTCAAACTTTTAAGGGAAAATAGGGAATTTGGCACAGGTCCAGCTATGAAAACTAGGGTCTCCAGTGCTTCTTGGAGTTCCTTTTATGGCTTTCATCGCTATTGAAAATTGGCTAGAAGGTGCAATAAACTAAACTTTCCCTCAGATTTTGATTTCTGAGTCCTATGCCTATTAAGCTAAGTGTGCTTAACTTACAGTCCTATAAATATCTGCCAGTCTTGGCCTCAGTGGGGACGTTTTCTTCCAGGCTCTAAATAGGCAATTTGTCCTAAAATTGGAGCTTCTCTGCTAAACAACAGGGAGTAGAAGAGGGCAGGACAGTTGCACAGAGCAGAAGACTTTGAAGCCCCTGGCAAATATTTGGCTTTGCAGTTCTTCCCACAGGAATGTAATCAGCTCCCTTCTCCCACCATCTGGAAGGCAAGGTGCTTTGCCAGAAGAGGAACTTGTTCTGCAGTCCCTATCCTGTCTTCCTTCTGTTCTTCCTACCCCCACCCCCGAACATTTTCTTCCTTTCTCAGTTTACAGGCTGATCCAGAATCCCGTATGAAGAAGTAGATGGAGATAGGAGTATTGCAGGATGGATATTCCTCATTTTTGTATAGAAAACATGGAAACAAATTACTTTCTGCTCAAACTTCTTCCTGCTTTGAAACCATGACAGGCACTGACAGGTGGAAATAATGGTTGATCTTGGCTTTGAAATGAAGCTGTGCTTTTTGTTACTCCAAATCATACTTGAAATCTGCTTCCAAATGATTTAGTGGAATTTCACAGAGACAGCTGAAACACAATGTGGTACAATAGCATATGTGTGTTTAACTGTCGCCCTTTACCCAGAATGACTCTACAATGAAATTTGTGATTGCATTTGAGCACCACACTTGCCAGCTGATGTCATACCTGAAGCCTGGTGTGTCAAAGACAGAACTGAGCTGACTTTATGTCTTTATTAATGTGCCTTTAAGTCTAGAGATCCGTTGTTGCCAACAATCAGAAACCTCTCTAATTCTTAGTTAAAAGGAATCATTAGAAGTTGCTGACACCTGAAAGTCCCACAGTTTAGGTTGTGAGACTTCATGGTTGCATATCATGGACATTTTCCTTCCTTCTTTTATTTTATTTTTTTAGTGTGGTTAAAGTTCTGAAGGTGGTTGGCTTAATAGATTTTATGGATTGCCAAGATAACCTAAACATGCAGACAACTTTAAGATTGTATCTTCTCACCCTTTGCCAGAATATAAAATGTTTTTTTTAATATAAACCTTTTTCTATAAAAAACTGTGCTTTTAAGTGGCAGATTCTCATTATTGTTTCCTAACAGTAGCCATCCAAGCGTGTTACAAGGACATCTGAATGCGTGTCCCCAGCTGCAGTATGCTGCGGATGCAGTGTTGCATGATGCAGTAGCATGTGATCTACAGACTGCATGATGTGAAGGCAGCGTACGTGACATGAAACTTGGAAGGGCTGTGGAGGATAGTTAAACTTGCTCATGGTTTGGCCCTTGGCCTCACTCTGAAGTGGGTGGTCATATTCCGCTGCCCAGGCTGGCTAAGTGAATGGAAGGGATGAGTTGGAGAGGGTGAAAGTTTATGGGGATGACACTGTGAATGGCAGTGTTGGAGATAATACTACTGTCACTCCATTAGGAGTAAGCCCTCCTTTTAATTGCACTGTAGCAAACTTAATTTTTTGTGTGATTAAATGATATTTAATTAAAAATTTCCCCATAATAATAATGCACGCATCTTTAATGATCATGACAACTTTTTCCCTTGCTTGTTCTTTGTCTTGAACAGTTTTTACTTACCGAGTTGTGATATGTAGTAAGCACGTGTTAATCAACAGCTGTTCAGATACACAAAATCATGATAAAACATTAATATTACAAAGTCCATCTTTTTTGGAAGAAAAAAATTATTTACCTCAAAGTGAAGCTTGTTTGAAGCAATCTGATTCCAGCTTATCCTTTAATCCATGAATAATGGATTTCAAAAACAGAAGGACAGTTTATGTGAATTGTTAAGAGCAAGAAATAATCAAAGATCCAAACAGTAGATAAAATATTACTCAAAACAGTTAATCCAAGGTTAGTTCTGGGAATGTTTGTGTCTGGTCTTCCTTCTAATGTTACCCTTCTGTATTTTGAGTTGAATTGTTGGTAAGTGCCAGTAAGTCCATAAAGAAAATTATTCATTTCAGAGTAGCAGTGAAGAACTGATTCATTTCTGTTTGGGCCAGCTACCCAGGAAATGGACAGGTAACTTATCTTTGCATCTTCTTATCTGTAACATTCCTATCTAATAAGGAAAATGGAGGGGGACTTTTGAGAGGGGACTAGAGATCACAAGAAAGAATAAGATCAATAGATGTTCGATTTGCCAAGCCTAGACTGGCTGAATCTTGAAGACTAATACCAAGATCTCAAAGTGAGCACAATCTGTCAGGGATGCTCTTGGTTTAGGTGGCAATTAGTCTTATGCAAAGAGGAATAGAGGGGAACTGAAGGCAATTTGGCTTAACTGATTCTTCTATAGTTGAGATAGTTCAAGTAAGTATCCAAGTTGCAACGTCCTAAAGTTCCCTCTCATTAGTTCTAAATGTAGTTTTTATAAATCAAGTCTGCCTGTGCGTGTTATTTTGGTTTGGCATGCTTGTCTTAAACCTTCCTTGCTGTAGCACTGTGTAAGCGATGAAACTGAGATGTGTTTGGGCACTCTGTGGGATGCAAGTCGTGACCACCTTAGCCCTGCATTACAGCTGTCACCAGTTTTAGAAGCACCGTCCTGGAAAAACAAACAAACAACGCTCCTTCAAACTTGCTTCCTTCCTGCTAGTTGCTTAACATCTCATTTAAACTATGTATCATGTCTCCTGGTTCAGCCCTTTTCACGAAAGAGGAAAGGGAAATCACTGCAGAATCAGTAATAGCTCAGCACAAGAGCTAGCTAATGATGATGCAGAAGAGGTGCTGCGCACCCCAGTGTGTAGGAGCAGCCTGCCATGCCTATCTTCCCAGTGCAGGTGTTGTAAAATGGGCCTCCATGTCTTGCTAAGCAGCCAGGCTCTGTCTTTCAGTGGTCACTTACGATCATCTAATGTTAGGACATGGCAGAGGAAAGCCAGATCAAGGCAATGAAAAACTTCTAGGCTCAAGAATGGTGCATCCCTCAATGTTGCCCCCTTGCAATGAACGAGAAGTCAAGCAAAGGCAGGAGACCTGCATGGATGAACAAGGAACTCCTAACGAAACTCATACATAAGCAGAAAGCGTACACAAGGTGGATAGGCCACTTGGGATGAATGTAGGGACGTTGTCAGAGCATGCAGGGATGTGACGAGGAAGGCCAAGGCCTGTTTGGAATTAACTCTGGCAAGGGATGTCAAGGACAACAAGAAGGGTTTCTTCAAATACGTCATTAGCAAAAGGAAGATTAGGGGAAAGTGTGGGCCTGCTACTGAATGGGGTGGGGACCCTGGTGACAGAGGAGTCAGAGAAGGCAGAGATACTGAACGCCTCCTTTGCTTCAATCATTACTACTAAGGCCAGCCTGGAGACCAGGGAGAAAGTCTGGAGAAAGGAAAACTTTCCCTTGGTGGAAGAGGATCGGGTTAGAGAACATTTAGGCAAACCTGACACCCACAAGTCCATGAGTCCTGCTGAAATGCACCCACGAGTGCTGAGGGAGCTGGTGGATGTTATTGCTAGGCCACTCTCCATCCCCTTTGAGAGGTGATGGGTAACAGGAGAGGTGCCTGAGGACTGGTAGAAAACAAACGTTACTCCAGTGTTCAAAAAGGGCAAGAAGGAGGACCCAGGGAAC
Organism: Struthio camelus; assembly: GCF_040807025.1. Taxonomy (NCBI): domain Eukaryota; kingdom Metazoa; phylum Chordata; class Aves; order Struthioniformes; family Struthionidae; genus Struthio; species Struthio camelus. The sequence goes on along the minus strand of NC_090950.1, from coordinate 26,598,778 downwards.
TAGAGGCCAGTCAGCCTCACCTTGATACCTGGAAAGATGATGGAACAGCTCATCTTGGAGGTTATCACTAAGCATCTGGAGGACAAGAAGGTGATCGGGAGAAGTAAGCATGGATTCACCAAAGGGAAATCATGCTTAACCAACCTGATAGCCTTCTATGATGGGACAAGTGGCTGGATAGATGAAGGGAGAGCAGGGGATGTTGTCTACCTGGACTTTTGCAAGGCTTTTGACACAGTCTCCCATAACACCCTTATAGACAAGCTCAGGAAGTACAGGCTGGATGAGTGGACAGTGAGGGGGATTTAAAAACTGGCTGCATGGCCGAGCTCAGAGGGTTGTGCTCAGTAATGCAAAGTCTAGCTAGAGGCCTGTAGCTAGCAGTTATTCATCCCAGACCCCAGGGGTCTATACTGGGTCCAGTATTGTTCAATTTACTCATCAGTGACTTGGATGAAGGGACAGAGTGCACCCTCAGCAAGTTTGCTGATGATACAAAACTGGGAGGAGTAGCTGATATCCCAGAGGGCTGTGCTGCCATTCAGAGGGACCTCAACAGGGTGGAGAAATGGGCAGAGAGGAACCTTATGAAGTTCAACAAAGGCAGGTGCAGGGTCCTGCCCCTGGGGAGGAATAACCCCATGCACCAGTCCAGGCTGGGGGCTGACCTGCTGGAAAGTGGCTCTGCAGAGGAGGACCTGGTGGAAAACCATGAGCTGGTAATGTGCCTTTGTGGCCAAGAAGGCCAATGGTGTCCTAGGTTGCATGAGGAAGTGTTGCCAGTAGGTCAAGGGAGTTGATCCTCCACCTCTACTCAGCCCTGGTGAGGCTTCACACCTGCAGTGCTGTGTCAAGATCTGGGCTCCCCAGTACGAGAGAGACATGGAACTCCTGGAGAGAGTCTAGCGGAGGGCTACTAAGATGATTAGAGGACTGGAGCATCTCTCCTATGAGGAAAGGCTGCGAGAGCTGGGCCTGTTTAGCCTGGAGAAGAGAAGGCTCAAGGGGCCTTCTTGATAAGTATCTAAAGGGAAGGTGTCAAGACTTCCCTTGGGGCCAGACTCTTTTCAGTGGTGCCCAGTGATAGCAGAAGAGACAGTGGGTACAAACACACACAGGAAGTTCGGTCTGAACACAAGGAAAATGTTTTTTACTGCGAGGGTGACAGAGCACTGGAACAGGTTGCCCAGAAAGGTGGTGGAGTCTCCTTCCCTGGAGATATTCAAAAGCCATATGGACGCAATCCTGGGCAACGTGCTGTAGGTGACTCTGCTTGAGCAGGGAGGTTGGACTAGATGATCTCCAGAGGTCCCTTCCAACCTCAGCCATCCTGTGAGATATAGTAACATTTAGTGGTATATGCAGCCCAATCTAGGGATTTGTCAGTGGATTTCCCCCTTGTTGGCATACTTTCATGGATCGTTTTACCTCTTGGCTCCTCCTGGAGCTCTGAGCCAGTGGTGGTTGATGTTTGAGGAGCCCTCATCAGTACCGATCTGCAGTCACAAAGATTTCCTAGAACCCCTAGCTCCAGCCTTGCCTGGTGTGGTGTTTCTATACAAAACATGCTCTTTTACTAAGTCCAGATAGGTCTATATTTTTGTTTTCCTGCTTTCTTTTTGCAAGTCATAGTTTTAGGATTTTAATGGCGTTTTTGAAACAGTCGGATAACTGGAAATAGATAACGAATTAGAAATGATGCTTAAACTATTTTTTTCTCCCCCACCCCCCACCCCCAAAAAAAAAAAAAGAAAGAAAAAAGAAAAATTGGGTCAAATATTGCTAGTAAAGTGACAGTAGTGAATCCAAATTTGCTTTGATGCAAGGCCTTTTAAAGTGCTCAACTGTAAAATTTTTTTTTTAAAGCAGAAACTTTGAGGAGCTGTTCTTGCTTAAGGACTCGCTAGGTATGTATCTTAGTGTGGTAAAAAAGTTAAATGCAAAACCAGTAACTCTCACTAAGTCATACTTTTAAGTAACCAATATACCATGAATAGATTAGTTATTTGAAGTTAGACTTCTAGCTTCTTTCTTAGTTTTAAAAAAAACTTTCACTGATATATTTCAGAATTTTTATCTTCACTGAAGTAACTCTAACTGAAAAATTTTTAAGGGGGTTTCTGCTTCTGAAATATGAAGCACAGCGACAAGAGGATGGGAAATAACAGAAATTACCACAGTAGATTTAAGACTGCATAGTAGGTTTAAAATTAGCAGAGGACGTAGCATTTAATAGCCATTAATAATGTCCTGCATTACTGCATCAATTGCCTGGTTCACCATGTCATTAAAGAAAGGGGTCTGATAAATTCTGTCTCTTGCTGATGGAGAATATTAGCCATATGCTTATGGGAGACTTTTTTGTTTGCAGAAATGTGCAGTGATGTTTGACCCAAGTGCTTGTTAAATGTGAACCAATGAAAAAAATGTGGCTCTATCTGTGATTTTTTTTTGAGAGCCTTTTCAGAAAAAAAACTTCAATCAAATCATTTGATCTCTGTAGATATGTTTTCACTATATTTAAAAAAAAATCTTATTTCATGATATAAGAAATACATGCATGTTCTAAAAGTTAAAGCAAATAGGATTTCCTATTTTCTATACCTCTTGGATTCAGGTTGAGACAGGAGATACAAAGTGTGCGCTTTAAAATATTAATGCTGTGGTTGCTACACGTCCCTTTAAAAATGAAGCAAATAAAATTGGTGAACAGATCAGGAGACTTTCAAAGAGCAAAGTATAGTCGTTTGAATTTAGTGTAACCTATTAACTTGTTACTGCAATAATATATGAGAGAAGGGACAAGTTTTTGTCTGAAGATGTTAATGCACTGAACTTCCGTGAGAGTTTACAGGTCTATGTTAAGAGGGCAGTGAGCTGAAGAATGGTGCATTCTTTCAGTGTATCTATTTGACATTTACTTAGGAAATTCAGTCCTGACTAGTGCTTCTGGGTGCTACTGGTCTAATGTCATAGACTGATCCATATAATATAATATAGGCAATTATATTGCAATTTTTTAGTCTTTTCATTTGAGTAAAATTTTAATTATAAATCAGAGTAACAGAGACTTCTCCACTGGAAAATACACATATTCCTAAAATAACTTTCCATATACCAATCAATTCCAAGAACTATCATCAAGCAATTTGATTAAAAGAGTCAGAGCTATGCTAACGGCAGTTTGCTCCACTTTGGTAGAGCCTTTATTAAAATTCCAATTAAAAATCAGCAAGAGCAAGGCTGCTGTTTGTGCTACTTGTCCTGGAAGCTGCAGGCATCCATGGCCAGTGGAAAGTTTTTGCTTGTTAATTGTATTTGAGTATTGCTGTGTAGTAAACCTTGTAGCACCAAGGCCAGAAAGGTATACAAACAGAACGAGGGCCCTGGGGCTCCGGAATAAGTTCTTTGTTAGTTTCTGTAACAGTATTTGGACTATAGATGCATGTCTCCACGCACAAGCACACACTTATAACTTACTCTGTTTAACAGGAATTTGTGTCCTTTCGTGTATGAAAGGATTAAAATAGCAATAAATTCTATCTCAGTAGCCACGTACATGTGTTTGAATTGTTTGCAAAGGATATTCTGACATTGAATGTCCCTATAAACATTAATGAAGTCAGACTGTATTTTCCTGAGATTCTTGCAAAATTAATATTTGACGAAGTTGTGTGTGAAGTATTGTAATGGAGGAGCAATGTGACTGTAAATTTTAGAAGGTGTAAATATTGCATAGGGTTTGCAACCAGTGGATACAGTTAACAAATGCATGTCTGTGGCTGCCTGGAGATAAAACACTGTTTGAGAGGCTAGTCAGAAGGAAAGCTGTGATCCTAAGAAGAGCTATCAGATGTGTTTCTAATCTTGCTTCCATGAAGCTAAAGGTAGTCCCGAATGGCCCCATGTTCAGTGGTCCCAGCCGTGGATGAGTTTGTCAGTTAGCTTAGCGGCAGCATGCTGTTAATACAACCGATCTTTACAAAGGAGCCCCTGATGTTTTGACCCCCACATCCTTCCCACTGATGGGCAAATGAGCTGGATGTCAACTCCCCTCAGAAGGGGCATTGTCCTCCAGGCTGGAACAGCTCTGCTTCTGCCAGCCGAGCAGAGCCTGCAGCTGAGGAAGGGTGCTACATGGACACTGTTGGTGTTAGTTCTAATCTGGGCTGCGACTAAATGCATAATTCCCTTGATGGCTTTAATGAAGTTTACCGCAGTTACTTAACCATTATACACAGCGTTTGCTGTAGGTGGCAATGGTAAGATTTGCTGAATTCACAGGTTTATGAAGTGTAGCACTGAAACAGCTTAAGGCTTCATCAGTTCTAGTTCTGCCATTAAGCGTTGCTGCAATCTGCAGAATGAATATGGATGGCATCGGAGAAGGTTATGATAATTAGTTCGGTTGAAATCATTCCATGGATCAGATTGCATAAATTAGTATTTTTAACTCCTATTTTAATGGGAGGAACGGTTGAATGTAACTCTAAAATCAGAGCATCATAAAAATATTTTTTTTGCTATTCTGGGAATGTGGCTTTATATAATAACAATAATAAACAGTGTACAAAATACTGAGAGCATCTCCTTGTAGGGAGATGTACAGGGAAGGCCTAATATATCTTTCAGGTTTTAGTTGCTTGTATATCTAGGTATATATTTTTGCTGTACTATTGTAGAAGTAAAATGTTGTAGCTATTCATGCATATAGTACGAGAACAGTGTTATGTCTCAAATTTGTAGAAATTAAATTTTGGCATTTTAGCTTTGAAATTAGGACTTTTAGGATGATAGATGCAGAACCAATTAGTTCTTTCAAGTCTTTTTCTATTTCACTATAGGTGCTCTGCTCAGTTGAGAGTCTTTCCATCTGCGCGATTAAAAGTACCATGCGTATCTTTGCCTGTGAGATATTTATATACTTTGCTTTTTCCACAGTGTCATGTGGAAGCCTCAGGTTAACTTTGCTCCACAGAGAAGCTATTCTTCCTTTTCATTTAATGCTACATTCATGTATATTTTCCTTAGAGATATTTTGAACTTCCCAGGCATCTCTTGCACAGTATCGGGAAAAAATCAGAAACAGTCCTTTTCTTTCTCTTTTCTGTCTGTCTGTCTCTCTTTTTTCCTTTTCTCTCTAGGAAACCCATTAATCACTAAAATTGCAAGAAAAATTTTCAAGGAAAAAATTTATGTTTCTAGATTAAAGAAAACTTTAAAAATTTCTTTCTAAAACATTGGAGACACGGTGACAGTGCAATGTCTATAGATGATAAATAACAATAAGGGCTTCTTATTTTGAAGAGAATTTAAATGTAGGAATGGAACAAATACAATTAAATTAAATGGACAATTCTAGTGTGGTGTGTTGGGGTGTGTGTTTGTGTGTTTTATGACCATAATCTGTCTCATCGGAGCCCCAAGGGACCTAAATATGCCTCAAGAACCCACTGTTATAAAAAGCTTAAAGTCTAAGCCATAAGAACAGAAAGTGTAGTAGGATATAGCTGAATATCATTGAAGATGTAGTTGCAGGATATTTAGGCATACATAGATCATGGGAAAACACTGTGAAGCTTCAGATGAATTAGTTAAGCAATTTGTGCTCTACCGTCACTGAATTGGCTACCTAAAGTAGTTATATTAAAGCTGGTTCAGGTACGTCAGCATTAACGCAGACAGATGCCCTTGTAACTTCACAGAAGGAAGACATTTCAAGTAGATCCTGAAAGTTTCAGAGACAACTTCATTTGCAGAAGAGATTATCCAAAGATAACCATAAAAAAGTGATTGAGGATACAACCCTGAGGAGCCGCAAAGGGAAGCCTCTGAGGAGGCACAGGAAGGGGGTTTGGGCTGGGAGGAGAACCATGGCAGAGCAGAATAAAGGAAGGAAAGGACTTTAAGTCTTTACAATATTTAGGAAGTGCATTATTGTTTAATCATTGTAATAACTAATGTAAAAACATACATGTAGGCTCTAACGCTACTGGGGGCTTAGTAAGCAAATCTGTGTAATTCTCAAAGGACTTATGTACTATATTACCTCTTGCTGCGCCACTTACTCTCAGGCATGTATTGTAGATAAAGACACATAAGATCTGGTGAATTCAGAAGAGGGCTTTTAAATAAAATTTCAGTCTTCACTTAGGGCTGTACTGTACCTTTAAACCTTGAACATGTTATATGATTTACCTTATAGGCATAGCTTAAGGAATTTATTGGATCAAATATTTCAAAAGCAGCCTAATGCAAGAAGGATTTAGCTGTCATTTCTGAAACAATATGATAGCCCTGGTGAACTTTGATTTTTGTCTTGAGTTTTTGACACACATATCACCATAGCTTAAGCTGCCTTTTTAAGGGCAGAGGTTGTCAGTGTATGTGTCTTTTTTGTGCTAATATTTGTGAGGATGAACATCTGTTAGGTTAACAGACATAACTTGTGTGGTCTGACATATAAATGTTTATCTCTGTAAAAGGCAATCCAGTAGGACTTTTTTTTTTTTTTTTTTACTTAAAGGCTAAGTTTGTCTGTTTTTCTCTTTGACTTGGTAAATAGCTTGCTTGGATTTGGTTTCTAATCAAGCTAGTTTTATATTGGGATGTTTGTTTCACGGGGAGATTATTTCCAGTAATGCATCTCAGATAAACAGGCAAACCACAGACGAAGCCATCACTAATTCTGGCATTATCAATCACTTTTTAAGCTAATGCAAAAAATCTCTAAAGACAAATGTCTAACTCTAGTCAGTGTGTTACCGTATGTCAACTGTTGATAGGTTTTTTTTAAATGATTTTGGATATGTCATGCTCCACTTAAAATTTTCTAGCATTTCCATTGATAAATACTGAGGCATAACTGTCACTTGCATGAATGGAAGTTGTAATTATAAATGTACTTATGGCCTGTGCTGAAGTCAGAATGTAAAGAGGGATGTTTGCTAATGTAGAAACATAAATAACTGTTACAAATGTTCACTCTTTAACATGGAAATTATATTCCAGACAATTTGAAATGCATTTTGTTTTCTAAATAGTAAGAGGCTGAATTGTAATATTTACTACGTTGCAGTTAAATTGTTGATCGTATCAGTTTGGCAAGAGTAGTGTATCCATTTATCAAATAGGAGAAACAAGTGTGAGAATAGGTTTGGCAAATTTAGGGTTTGAACAATAGTGAAGGCCAGTCCCATTAGAGAGGATTCATATAGTCTAGGACACTTGTCTTCAAAACCATGAAGTAACTTTTGAGCTAATCCAGGGTTGGAAAAGTTGGGAGGAATTGGAAGCCAATGTAGAAATTCTTTGGTCAGGGATGACCAGCCAGAAGAAAGGGTCTCAGGTCTCCATTTCAACAATGGGAAGTCTCCACTATGTCTAGAGACTTGCAAACTGCTAGGAGTTTTGCTTTCAGAAACGGAACTTGAGTGCTTTCATGTAAATTAGAAAATGTTCCAAACATAGCTGATCTGAGTGTAAAAATGTACAAATATTCGATAATAAATGCATCAAGTGGAATCTTAAGTTGTCAAAAAAGCACTCAATTTCCATTCAAATTTTAGTCACTCAGTAGGAAATATCAACGTTTATAGCAGGCACCAAAATGTATAGGCATGTGGTAAGATGTTTTGTGATGTCTTAATTTGTACACTGGGTCAGTTCCTAATCATGGAAGATTTAGTACCCAAATGAACAGGCTGTACCATGATGCCTTCCCAAATGAAGGCAGGGAAGTGTATTAGCTGCTTGTTTTATTGGCATTATTGGAGGGGCTTAGACTGGAGCAACCCTTTAGCCAGCCCAGGGGCTTCTGAAATACCCTGAGGCCGTATGGATTTGACAAGAAGTGCATATCCCTTTTCTCTAGTTACTGTAGGTGCTCGAGTGCCTGAGAGCTCCAGTCGTAGTCTCAATGCTACTATCAATTGTACAGAGACGGAACTAAGATATTTCTCAGAGATTTTACAATCTAAACTTTTCTTCCCTCTCAAGTGCCTCATAAATGTTATTCTAATGAACAAAACAGAGATCATTCTATAAAACTGCTGATTAATACTATGAAAATAGGGCAGTTGTCCAATGAAAAGCGTATTTCTCAGGTTTAGTAATTTTAGATTAAAATTACCAAAATAGTGACTTTGTTTGAATCTTCTTTTTTATTTTTAGTATTGATTTTTAATATTAATTGACTTCAAAACAGTATTTTTGTAAGTACTCTGGGAGTTTCCCATCGATGCAGTCACAGTAGATGCAGTTTCCAGGCTTCTTTTAAAAATGCTTTGATTTCTGTGATGTTCATGGCTGTAGATGAACTGTAACAAAATTTGTTAAGTGAGTAACATGGAGGATCTGTTTTATAGCCAGATGGTGTACTTTGTATACTAAAGTTGGCACTGTGGGTAAATTATTGCAACAGAAGACTTGAATTATGCATAGTCATTCTCTACAGCCAATAACTAAAAAAGCTTTTTTTGCCTTGCTAGGTTTTCAGCTAAATACTGTAAACAAAGGTCATGTAAAGATTTGTTGTTTGACTATGTTTCAAACTGTTGTCAGCATTGGGATTAATATATTTCAGTTTTTATACTGCTGCTAAAACATATTTTAACAAAATGAAGTATAAGCATTCTTTCAAGGAAGTTAAAAATGAACAGTCCATTTGCTATCAGGTGACAACTCAATTTAGTTTCCGTTCCAGTGTTAAATAGCGTTCCCCCTTTTTTAATGATAATTTAAATTGTTAAAATTGCTTGAAATAGTGGCAAAACTGCATCATATTTTTGCTGGTATTGTCTTACATAACACAAAATTACAATGTAATTTGGTGTATGTTTATTAACGCTAACGTTATCTTTGGTGCTGAGAGTCTTTGGAGTAACTGTAAGGCTCACGAACCAAAAATAGACATGGGGCCTTTTAAATTAGGGGCAAAGGCCTGAATTACTCTGAATTGCTGGACCACAAAGTGCTGCTGGAGTCCCTTGCGCTGTTCTCTGCAAAGGTCTCCCCAGAAGCTGTTGCTAGGGAACAGCATCAAGTGTGGAGCTGCTGGAGAGCAGCTTCTCCTTTACCCTTTGTGACAAGTTCAAAACTGAAAAGAAAATACTGGCTTTTTTTTTTTTTTTTAAGCAATCTTTTTCAACAGGTATCTATGTGCTTACGGTTTTTGTAGACTAGTCAGAGAGGTGACAGATGCTGCACAGACGAACGAAGTGCAGCCCCTTGGAAGCGCAGAGGACACACTGTCTTGGGTTGCTCTTGTGGCTCAGATTGTTGGAACGATTCCTCAAAAGTAAAAATTACATTTCCAGTTTCCAGATCCATTCTAATTGGTTTGATGCATGGGTTAGCAGAATAATTGATTGGTGCTAAGATCACTAAGCAAACCGTGAGCTAACAGAATCAGATTAATGAAAACATATGGTAATTACAACTGTGAAAAAACAACTTAGAATTTATAATGTTGCCTTGGGGCAAATAATCAAAAGTGTTATCAATGAACAATTAGAGTTAATAGCAATCTCCTCCTATGTATAAGATTACCATGCATAGTTACAGATGTGTTTTAAATGAAAGATTTATTGCAAGTTTCCTGCCTAAAATGTGTGACGTGTTAAGAACATTGTTTGTGATAACAAATAAAATCAAAGCGATTCCTGCAGAACGCTTCATGGCAGAAGATCAAAGTTTATGTACGCTTTTCCTTTATGTTCTTTAAAAGATGAATTTCATGCCCTTCATTACATTATATTAATTGCTTTCCCTAGTATGTCTGTTATTAATGAGTATTCCTATAAAGACTGTCAAAATACTGGTTTGTTAATAATGGAAGTAAAAATTAACTTTTATGGCTATGAAAATGTCTGCATATTACAACAGCATAAAAAAGTCATGTGTGACAAAATGAAAGTAGGCAATACCTACTGCATAAAATTAAAAATCAGTTCCTGAAGGCAGGTAGTTCTGAAGAGCCAGTGTTTTGGGGAGTCTTTATCTCTCTAAAATCCCTTTTCCTCCAGCGCAGCAGCAGAGAGGCCCAAGACCTGTTCAGAAATGTAATGAGAGTCTCAGAAAGCTGTGGCATGGAACAGTACTGGAGGAAAATCTTAAGAGGAAGAAGGAAGTAATGATGGCTACATGGTTGTCACTTTAATAACAGAACTTCTGCTGTAGTTATTCTCCAAATTAATTTTGAAAAGCTGTAGTTCATTCACTGTCTTCTAAAATTTCTGTAATGGCAAAACAAAATTTAAAAAGCTATGTGTGTCCCTGTGCAAATAATGCAGTATTTTATGTGTTTGTGCAAAGCTTACTCCTAAAGCTTTCAGAAGGACAAATAAATTAGCCTTGCCTTGCCTTTGCACTCGTTTAGATAAGCTTACAGGCTATGATTTTCCAACTTCCAGATCTCGCTTATCTTTTGATTGTGTGCAAAATGATGTGAATTGAGGATCCAGCGTTCATGTCAGCAAGACTGCTGTGTATCAGTTGCTTGTAACCTCTTCTCTCTGAGCGCTGGAATCTTCACCAAAACCACGCTTGAACTTGAACCCTCCTACTCCAACTTCTGAGCAGCGTTTTCACTAGGGAAGACTTTGGAGTAAGACAGTACTTTCATGAGATCACTTTAACATGTAAATGGAAGTGAACAGTCAAGATCAAGGGAGAGAAGAGGAGGTTTACTGAGTTTAGAAATCATTTAAAACTCGCATGCTCCGCTAGTAACTGTACCTGCTCATCACGGTTTTGTGCTCACATAAGAGTATGCCCAGACTTTGGAAGTGAATCCCCCCCTTTGGAAGAGGCGGTTGTATTTTAGTACAATGATCAACGACGACAAAAAATAATAGATTTTACCTGATAAGCATGCAAGGTAGAGCTGGACATTGCCCTGCCCAAAACGCAGACTTTCTTTTAAGTAGGTGGTTTAAGTAGGGTGAAAACCCCCAAGTTTGTTCGTTTTTTTTTTTTTCTCTCCATGCTTCCATCTTATTTTGCTGCTATAAATTTCATTCTTTCTGTGCTCAGAGCTCGCATTGAAAGGTGCCTAGAAAAAGCCTTCCTTGAGACATTTGACAAATTTTTGTTTCTGCCTGTTGTACTTTGTTGTATTTTGTTATCACAAAATAACAAATTTCTGCTTTCATAGAAATTTAAATTCTACATTTTAAAGAGAATTTTTCTGGCTTTCAGGATTCTGTGATACCAGTGGTGATAATGCGGTTGTTTACTGTATTGGCAACTTGATTAATCCTCACTTTTAATGGTAGTTACAGCAATACTCACTGCCTCAAAATAATGTCATTAGAATTTAAATGAAGAATTAGTAAACAACTAAGCTGTTGCGCAAAACACTTGTGTGTAACGCATATTCATGAATATTTCATACAGTGACACTTTAATTTGGTTTTTGCAGAGAAACAACTAAATGATGTTTGGCAAATAACGCAGTTTGTTTTTTCACGTCTGGTGTCAGGGATATATGAATTGCCTTAGGTATGTTTTCTCATAGAGCATCATAAAAAGCTGATTTGCAGAAGCTTTACATGTCATTGAGGTGAATGGTTTTTCACGTGTGTTCTATATGTCGAAGAACCAAAAGGATCAAGGTCAAAGAATTATAGAAAAGGACCTAACAAGGTTAACTTGTCCATCCTTTCCGCAAACATAGCAACAATTCCTAAATTGTTTGTATAATCTCTTCTTGATTTCAAATAGTGGAGATAACAGGAGCCTGAAGCAGTCTATTTTTATGGTCAGTTGTTCATACCATGAAGAAGTTTCTTTCCTATTGCCTCATGTATAAGGATCCAACTTGGAGTTGGCCCTGTTTTGAGGGGGCTGGACCACAGGACTTCTAGAAGAGCTTACAAACAAACTATTCTTGATTCCATGATTACTTTTTATACCAGAATTTCCAACTCTGCAATTTAAGCCCATTGCAATTTACCCTATATACATATTAGAGATAGTATTCCCTTTCTTTGCAGCCACCTCTTACATATTTCAGTGTCACTGCACTAGGTCCCCTCGGTCTGATACTATTTTCATCATAAATTCCTGGAATTCTCTTCTTTAGATCATATTTTCCAAACTTGTGGTGCACTAATCCACCACCTTTCTTGGAGAACTCATAGCTGGCTTATAGCTAATTACTGTAGGCCTTATAGCTAATTACTAGGACGGAAAGCTCAATTGGTCTTAAATACAAATTATGTATATAATACATTATGATATCTGTTTTTTCTGCAACAATATGATACAGCTGAGGGATCTTACAGTAACTTATGATCTGTTACAGTTGTAAGTTTTTTTTTTTTTTTTTTCTCCTGCGAGAAGAATGGCTACACAATCAGGTGCTGTCTAGCATTTGTGCAGCTGATCGTTCCTGCTGAAAGTGTAAAAACTTGAGACTTACCCTAGAATTATGTTTTTTCACTTCTTGCGACCTATACTGCATTTCCTTGTCTTGATTAAAAAATGTGAAGTATGACTGAGTGAACAGCATTTCTGAAGTCAAAATATGAAATTACTACTTCCCTTCTCCCCTGCAAGATGCAGTTATCTTTTTTTGAAGTGAAATAGCACTGATCCATATCATATTTCAAGTGCTTGTAGGTAGTTTGATAATTTTGATTCCTAGAAAATAAAGTCAAATGGTCTCGATTCTTTTCTTTTTCCCTTTCTAGAAAAAGCAAAGTGAGTAGGTTTACTGAACACTGAAAGTGTTCAGAAACTTTACCCATCCTCCACTAGTTTTGAGAGGATGTGGATTCAATGAGGTGCTAAACACTGTCGTTTCTCTCAAGCAGGTTCAGCTGAAGAGATGTTTAAAACCATATCCATAAATGACTTGTTGATCTGGCATAAAGTTATATAGCTGACATAATGGGGTTTACATTTTTTCCAAGCAAGCTGGACATGCACACAGGCACCTTTTAAGACTTCTTCAGTGCAGTACCAGCCTCGAGGGGAAACGGGAACATTTTACTAGTGAATTTAATTTAGGTATAACTAGATTTTGTGGGGTGGTCAATAAGCAGAACCTGTTAGTCAGACCAGTGAGGGCTGCTTTAGTCTTAATTTTGGTACTAATTTAATTTAGTACTACTCCAATGAACTTTGAGAAGGAAGAAAGCTGTTTCTTAAGCTTTTTCTGCTTAGTGCTTACTTAACTAGTGGAACTATGAACCTTCTCTTGTAAGAAATCAAATTTGATTTTTTTCATCACAATAATTTGATAGAACAATTCCACTTTTCATGCTGAGAATAGAGGCCAGGCTTCATTGACATATTACAAAATCCTATAAAGCTTTTCAAGGGACTCGGGCAGAGGGGAAAACTTTAGCTAGGCTCTTTACATATATGAGAGCCCCTAAGAGAACGAAGAAGAGTAATATGAAAGAGGAATAACGTGCTCAAGTTGGACTGTCTTTAAAGTTTTTTTTTTTTTTAAGAAGTTTTTTGCAGCATGAGCTGGGAAAATACATACTTTTCTCAAGCTAGACAATGACCTGGATTGTATTTTTTTTTTTTTTTTTTTTGCCTCTTAACAACATACAGCAGATCCCTGTACGCCCACCTATGCGTATTGATTTGGTAAAATGGTTTTGCAGGCTGGTACAAATCAATACCTGAATTGAAGTTCGTCATGGTTTTTTTTTTTTTTTAATGCTTAACAGCCCTTGATGGAGCTTTCTTCCATGAATTTGTAATGACTTTTTCCCCTAATACTTTGATCATATCCATCCAGTTATTGGTAGTGTCTCTGTCTAACAAAATCTATGAACTGTTCTTACTTAACTAACCTGTTTACGTATTAGCTCATGATTTTGTTGATGCATAATTTGTTTTGCTTAACCTGGTTAAACCACTTCTGTAGTGTTGCATGCACCCATATACACAAGGCTTTAAGTGAGCTCTGGAGAGACTACATGCTTAGGAAGCATTTTCCTATGCGCTCTGCTCAGGGATGGATAATGAATTTGGGATTGGATCAGGTTAGAAGTCAAGATCTTTGATTCTGCGCCTTTTCCAATGACTCACTCTCTTCTCTTTTGCCTTCATTTTACTACTCATGAAGAAACACTGAATATGATTGTCACGTGTTTTTTAGAGCTTTTAATTAAAATATATAACAATCCTAGAATCGTAACAGCTGTACTACTGTAAGGGAGTGTTTTTAATAGGGGAAAAAATGCATTCAATTATGCTATTTGATAATCTTTACAGAAACTTGCCATAGAGGCAAGGCACATAGAATTTAAAGGCCTCAGGATCGCTTACCAATGAAAAATATTAAGTGTTACTATTAAACTTGTACTAGCTTTACTTCAACCCATTAATGCTGGCAAAGTTCTCCTACTATTCATTGGTGTTCACATTCTTGAAATACTTGTATGTGGTAATTGTGCCTCTAGTTAGTCTTTATATAGACAAGCTATACACATTTCCTATAATTTTTCTTTGTAAATTATTTTCTCCATGCTCATAATTACTTCTTTTGCAGTTCTCTTTTGCCTTACAATTTGTTAGTCTCTTCCTTGTGCATAAGCATCTGGAACTAAATGGATTCTTCATGATGCAATTATGCTAGTGTTTTATAAGTAGGGAATAGCACCTTTTTAATTCATCATGTGATGCTGCATCTTTTCAGGCAATCATTTACAAAGAAAAAATATTCATATGGAGTTTATGGCATATTGTTATAGACAGTTGGGGTTAGAGTATTTATATTCCTTCCCAGTGAGAAAAGTGCCTTGATTATTTTTTTTTTCCACGCTTGTTAAAAAAGTGAGGCAATTAAAACGAATAATTATAAAGTTTACTAGAACAAGATGATCTCCAGTCCCTATGGATAAATGTTACTTTTTTTTTTTTTTTTTCTTCCTAGCTCTTGTTAAAGTATGTAAATAAGTAGAGGACGTCCCACAGCCACTTTCATTAGCTTTTAGTATCACCAGGAAAATCTGACAATTGTTAAAAAGCATGACCTATATACAGTGGAAAGGTAGCTTTTCAGCTGTCGTGGCTGGAAAGCTGGAGTTGTGTGGCAGCTATACCTTAAAGACCCTATTAATAATGCCAAACAAAAGGATTTGTTGGCAGTTACCCATTGTGAAATTTAGTCAGATGAAAAAGTCTGGGTCCTGATTGCCACGTCTTACTTGGAGCACCTGCGCACTACATACATGAGCAGTCTATAGCATCACTGGAATGAAGCCCAAATTAATTAGGGTGAGTCATAATCAGCACTGCAGGCTAGAGAAACCAGCCTATCACACCTGCGTTTATTTTGCTTTTAAGTTTGTTCTTTGGAAATTGTGTATTTTCCTGAGATCTGTCATAGTATCTTTTGGTCAGTAGGTGGAGTAGCAGGTTACAAACTTGTCAGTTTTCCTATGTGATGTAGCTCTGACCCTTACTTGAGTCAATAATGTAAAATTTTAGTTTAGCCATGCTTAATTTATATTAATAAATTCAGACCAAATCCAGTGGGTTTTAAGCATGTGATTGGTTATTTTTAAATGTGATATATAATGTAGAAGAGTGGCATTGGACATTAATTAGTAAATGCCCAGTCCCATAAGCAAACTTGAATATCAAGTGAATGTTTGTAAGTGTTTAACTGATTACCTGGTGGATAGATACAAGTTAACTGAAATGCAAACAACAGATTTATTGAGTTTTTTGGAGAGTCATTCTAACAGTAACTCAGATTTAGAAGCCATTGCTACTCACATAAATTATATCAAATCGTGCATGTAGTTATATCAAAATAAATTCAAATTACTTCCTTTTGTGTACATACAGCTATTAGCCATGTGTACCAGTAAAACTCTACAGGAAAGGATGTTAGCTAACGTACTGAAGAGCGCTGTAGAAAGATGATCCTTCACTACATGCTGCTTGATTGAATGTTGAATTACATGAAAAGGCCCTTATGCTAATCTCAAGCATGAACTCAAGAACTAGCAAGTCAGTTTAGTAATTAAGAATCAAACGCATAATTTAGGATTTACTAAAATTCAGGGTCTTTGCATTGCTCATTAATGTTTTGCCCATCACCAGCCACGTCTATGGTGAGCTGGCTTTTTTTCTCTTTGAGTGGAAGGAGCATGTACTATTGTTTATGAGGCATGCAATATATTCAATGGAGTTAAAATCTTTCTCCGAGCTATTAAAGACCAAGATCTGGTACTAGGAGTGCTTTAGTTCGTAGAGGCTACTTTGGCTACTGGAAGACTTGGAAGTATTTGTTCCCTTTCTCCAAGGGGGAGATGAAAGATGGGACATGACTTGAGAGGGGGCTTTCTTTTTTTTGTGACAGTCTTGGCTCGGAGGGAGGTTTTTGTAGGCAGACTTGCATGATAATCTTGGTCTTATTGACCAATTCTTTTTGCTTTGTTTCTGTGTAATGCCTAGAATGCTAATTTATATTCTCAAACTAATAATTTATTGGACTACATGCAGTAGATATCCCAGCATATTCAGTAAAAAGCACAAAAGTTTTGAAAAAATCACTTGAAAGTATCTTGTACACAGCCTTAAATAGATCTTCCTCTGGTATTTGCAGCATAATAGTGCAGAATGTAAGACCACTTTCAATAGCACAGCCTTACCTTCTTTTCAAATACAACTGAAAAACATAGGTGTATATCAGTAAATCTGCCTCCTGCATGCAGCACATGTTCTCCTGAACTGCCATTCCTCCTGTAATACAATATAGTTACAAATTCTCCTCTGACAGATTTTGAATACCTTCTGAATTGCTTATTAGTTAAATAGTTTATGGCTGGTGAAACACGCAATTAAAAAATTGAATCTGTGTGAGCTAAGGTTTTGCCTCATCAATTTTTCCAATTTTCTGAATGAGAACTTATGAATTTATTGATGATTTATTTTCTCTTCAGAAAATTCGTCATGTGCCAATAGAGCCTTACAAAAATCACTAGATCCAGCTTTTATTGAAATGAACCATAATTTTCTATTTGATTCCAGTCAAAATGGTATTGGTTCTAAACTATTAAAATGCAAGATCTATTACTGCCTCCCACCTTTTAAGAAAAAGAAAATTACAGGGGACTTTACAGCTATTTTTGTGACGTGGTGCGATAATCAAAATTTAAAGCTTCAAGGTCAAATGTACTTTTCTGAGTGACTCAATTGCTGCTCAGTTTGACGGCAGTAGAGGAACAAGGGTGCTTGAGCTTTAAGATTGCTGGGTTTTCATTATATAACTAGAGCATATTAACAGGAAACTGTTAAATACAATTTATGTGTGAATAGCCCAATTGGTAGGCACGTTGGCTCCATTGTGTGTGAGGATTAAATAAATGTAATACTTTCACATTATTATTCACTAAATAGAATTTTTTTTATTAAGTTTTGGTAAAAATGTGCATAGCTGTATTGTCGAAGTGACATGTCTGTTTCCTTGAAAACTAAGGCTATTCTGAAAAAATTGCACTCTAAAATTTATAGTGCTCGTAGTTCAATTCTGGCCATTTTTTTTTCTTTTGCGTATTTCCTTTTCATTTACTTTCTGCTGAGCAGTTTGCATGCTTGTAATTTTGATCCTCTTATAAATTGTGTGGCTGTTAAGACATACAAGTCTTTGGTAAATACTTTCATAAATCTTTAAGTGTTCATTTAGAAATCATGGAAACATATGTCACATTTCAGCTGAATAGATGCATAAATAGGAACTCCAGGACCAGTTTAAAATATTCTCAGCATCTTGCCAAGTGGTCATCACTGGTTTTACATTTGATACCACAGCCATTTTTAGAAACTAAAGATTTAAATTACTTTTATTTCAGTTTATGCCAATGTATTCTGCCTTTCTTTCACTTGTTGGTCTGTAATTTACACCTGCATTTGTCACCTCTGTTTCTGGCCCAGAATCTTTGCTAAATATACTTACGCAGAGTAAATGAAACGGTGTCTGAATTGTGTTTCTTTCTTTCAGTGGGTTGGCAGAAACGTTCTTTCTAGCCTTAGCTGGATAACTTTCTCTGGCAAATTGTTTGCAGTAGTTAGGCTTATTTTGTTGTCATTGTCATTTGAGAATCCTAACATGAGATACTGCATTTTAATTTTCTTGGAGAAAAACATGCAAATATATTGTAATGAATGCAAGTTTTGAAATAATCCTGCTAACGTAAAAAATACGTTCCAATTATAGGTGAAAGTTTAGCCCGATCAAACAAAATGTTTAGATATTAAGCAGTTATTAAGGCAGTGCTTTGTTCTGGACACTCTGCTGTACAGGGGCTTTTCCATCAACTGCTGCATAGACATAGGGACCTGGTCAACACTGTGCAGCTTCTCTCAAACAGTGTCCAGGATCGTCCAATTACTGTGTGTCCTTCTCCTCCTGATTTTGCTGTGAAGCTTCAGGCAGAAACTTCTCCTTGGCTGGGCTGAGCTGCTGTTACTGGCTTTACACCAGATTCAGACGCAGGTCTGGATCTAGCAATCCTGAAGGCTGTTACCATCCTTCTGCCTGACAGATGTATTGCCCTACTTGACATCTAGCAACAATTCATCATTACCATTTCAGTGGAATTCAAGCCATAAATGTGAAATAGCATTCTCGAAGAGTGCATTAGTGGAGAGAATAGCGTTCATTCTCCTTCAATTTTGGAAGTAAGAGCATAGACACATTATCCAACATCATTTAAAACAAGTTTAAAAATCAGAGAGAGGCTTCATATCTGTAATCGGATCTTCAGGCTGTTTCTTCATAATTATCTAGTATTTTATTATCTCCTAATGCTGTATATGCCATATCTGAATATATGTTCTTGAGTCATCTTGACTACACAACAGACTTTGATGTGAATGGATTTGTTTTACACTTACTTTTATTTGAAAATTCTAATAATGGTTAATTCTTTAAATATTTTATATTTTAAAGAATAATTTCAATAAATAAGCCCTTAAAAAGGATCAGAAAAACATCATACATGTTTTTCTTTATAATGCATTTCCTCACAAAGCATGGAAGGCAAAGCACTACAAAAAAATCCCTAAGGAGAAAAATAAAATAACCTAGAGGACAGATATGCACCACTGTCAATCTATTTATGATTTTTCAATATTTCACATCCTCAGTCTGCAAAATACCTAACAGCCATGTCCATGCTGAATTGATAGGAGGTTGTGTGAGAGCATTCTTGAAGGTAAAAACTATTATGAGGTTTCTTGCTGAATTAGGTCCATGTCTTTGGAAAAAAAAGATTTACTGATTCTTTTTTTTTTTCGTGGCAAAGTATTATCTAAGTTTGCAGGCAGCAAATGAGGAAAAGGAGATTGCATAGGTATATGTTCCTCTTTGAAGGTCTCCGTGTCAAGGCAGGAACAACATTTTGGTAAGTGAGCTGTCATTGCTCTCTCTATCATTTAGTAGCAAGCAAGTCTTCCTCCTACAGACTGCAAAGGCAGTAATCTTTAAACCATATTGGTCCTCCCTTGCGCTTCCCAAGAACAAAGGGACGAGAGGGCAAAAATTTGAAACAGAAATAAAAGCGTTAAGCAGATATTCCATTAACTCTAATGCTAGGTTGGTCTTCTAGGTGTAATATTTTGGCAATGCATCACTGTTTACTTAATTGATGCCAGGCATTGTAGCCTCCGCCTCGTTTCTGATAATAAAAACAACAGAACTTCAATCAAATGCTTTCCTCATTCTTTTATTGGGTTGAGAAATAGAAGCTGCATAGCTTTGTTTACTTCCTTCTAGTTTCTTTGCTGTTGGTGTTTTTGTTGGACTGTGGTTGGTAAGAAAAGTGCTTGTGTAGCATGGGTACCTGTGAACACTGGCATGGGACAAAATCCAAAATATTTTTATCTTCCAGTAAGCATCAAACTAAAGCCAAGATTCAACTGAGTAACTTCTCTTTCCCTTCAGGAAAATTAACACGTGTGTTCTGCAAGTTTCTTTCCAAGGGATTTCTGCAGTGTTCCCCTGGCACAGTTACTGAAATTATCCCTGGTATAAGCTACGCTTGTACTCAAACAACGGAAGTTTAAAGGTACCCTTTCTGACCAATCAGTTATCCAAATTGCAAAGCCACTGTGCATAATTTAAGTCAATTAACATTTTTATAGTTTGCAATTATCTTTATTGTTGCTTCACTGTGTAAGGAATGTTAGAGGAAGCAAAATTTGCAAAGTTTTATATTTATACCAAAATCTAAGTATTTTGTCATGAGACCGCTGCAAAATGTGATTTGACTTTGGAGGAAAGTAATTCCAGTTTTGGTAGACAGAGCAAACATTTTGTTCCCTTTTAAAGGCTGTGAGAAATTGTAAAAGGCTGGTATGAATTTGTTTTTAATGTTTACAGACTGTTTTTAAAAATATGTATTTGCAGATGTGATAGTTAATACTGTATTCTGATTAACTATGTCAATACAGATGTCCATTTCATGGAATATTCTTCTTCCAAAAGTTGGTATTAGATTTGCTTTAACCAAGAAATCTATTACGGTATTGGTTTGAGGAAGTTTGTAAAAATATTTAATGTATTCATTTTACATTAGCATCCATGCCATATTCTAATGCAAGTGCTAACTTGAATGCTTCGACTGATTTTAAGTGACTGTGAATGTGCTACAGTACAGTGTCTTTCACTTTAATTTTCAGTGGTCAAAGCAAATTTGATGCTCTTTGAACACTGTTCCTGTCAGAACATCATTCCTTGAGCCTGGAGTACATAGGGCAGAAAAAAAGCATTGCACAATTCTGGTTAAGAACATACATTTCTGCATGGTGCCTTGGAAGTAATGCATAGTTCTGCTCAGGGGGTGGAGTTCTGCTGAAGTAATAAAATAATTGAGAGTTTGTGCAATAGTTTTAGTTACTGAAAAGCTAGGGTCAGATTTACTGTTATCTGAGCTGTGCCTCAGTTTGGTTTTCCAAAAGGCGCCTGTCCCAGTAGCAGACCTAACTCCCTTCACTCAATTTTTGTATGCTACCTAAAACACAAAATGGTGGGCCCTTCATGCTGCTTAGGAGCCCAGTTCTCCAAAAATTGTATCAGTTCAATCAATACTAAAGCTTCGTCTAAAACACGGGTGTTGTTTTGGAAGAAGAGGCCTCGTGAAAGCCTCTGCCTTTTAAGAGCTGGCGACTCTGTGCCCTCCTGTATATTTAAATGCCTATTACCTTTTCTTGCCTGTATCTATAAACATACCATGTATTGTTCCTGGAAATACAGTGACAGAAAAAATGCTTTTTCTGGGAACGGTGTTACAGAGCTGGTAACGTTGATTGGCTGACTAATTAGTGTCATTCCCAGCAGTACTATCTACAGAAGAATTTCCGAGAAGGAGCTGACAACGTGGTGAGTTGGTGTTTGCCCAAGCCATGCTGGCATTTTACTCCCCCTCCCATAACTCAAAGTTAGGGCTGCGACAAATGGCAGTTATGAATTTATATATTTTTTTCTAACTATAATTAGCTGAAGGAGAACTCTGCTTCTTTCAGTTCAGGCCTGGATCATATTTTACGGGTTTTTTTATAGGAAAAACACCAAGAAACTGAACACAATACCAATTACTTTAGTTGGCTGCCTGCATGCCTTACTTCTGTGCATGTAGAACTCTAAAAAATTAAATAGGTCATGTACATATGGGGATCTAATTAACCAAAAAAAAAAGTCAACTGTTAGGGGTTAGAGCTGATCTCACTGGTCCTGCAACACATCTCTAAATCAACCCATGACATATGAAGATATCTTAAAATAATTAGCGGAAAAATCTCAAGAAATAAAACATAAAAAAAATCAACAAATGAAATCAGGTAAACAAAATGAGCACGACTAAGGAAAGTAAAAGTAATAATTTATCATTCAAAGTTTAGTTTAACTTTTACTTGGCTGGAAATGAGAATGCAGCCTTTTTTCCCTGAGGATCACCTGAGAATGCAGGTGATCTGCAGCCTTTTTTCCCAAAAGCTTAGATAGTCTTCATTTAAAAAGTTCCAGGAATGCAGCTGCCTGTGGCAACTGGAACATGTTTGTTGATGTCTGATGAGGAATAAGCTGTATGCACGGAAGTGTACAAACACTGAGCATGCACTATGTCAAATAAAAAACACTATTGAAAGCAGCCCAATTGAGTTAGAAGTGCCAAAAGAAGACTCAAGGCTAGGAAATCAACACTAAAAGTGGCTGTTGTGTTTAGGGATTTGAGAATTTTATTTTAGGAGCACGTCTGGGCTTCACCGTTGCACGCTGGCTGGGACTGGCTGCAGCAGCACATCTAAGCTTGTGACACTGGTTTTGGTAGGAAGCACTTGGTAGGTGGGGACCAGGGTAAGCTGCTTCAGATAAGGTTGGATGATAGTTGTATCCACTCTTGCTTTATTCAGAAAGCATCTTTAGTAAAATGGAGTACAATTTAAGCTCGCAGTCTTCGTTTGAAAGTTCTGTTGTGTTGATGCATCTATGTTAACATAATTGTATTTGCAAAACATCTTTTGTTCTTCTGCTCTTCCCTAAGGACTTTTGCTCGTGCAGCAATTTGGATCAGCTGTGGAGGTGATTTATTTATATGTTTGTTTATTGGCAGGATTTTAAAATCAGCAAATCCAGTTAGGTTGGATACAATTTATGCAGCCAAAAAAAAAAGTGATTTTCCTACGATAGCCTGATATGTCTAGGTCGCTAAGATAAAATACAATGCCAAGTGTGTTTTCCTAGTATGGCTGTATCTAAACAAGAGTCTGAACTCTTGTTGGTGTTTATATGTCAAGGAAAAATATCAGAAGCCAGTATTGTTGTGCAGGCAAAAGTTTCTAGGGTATGGAATACCGATGCAGGATTTCAGGGTGTTAATTCTGGTTTTGCCATTGGTTCATTTGAGTTTTTGGTTGAATAACTCATCATTTCATTTTGCCTCAAAATGCCTGAGAATGTAAATATTGGAAAGTTTATCGTGTGCAAAGCTAAATACATCCTCAGTGTTTGTCCGCGTGCCTGACCTGAAGGACTCTTGTGCTGTTGGCATCCTTGGTGGAACATGTCACGCTAGAATTTTTTTTCATCCTTGCAAGGACATGTCTTAGTTGATGGGATGGCTAAGCCAAATTGTTGGACGGGCTTGATACTGATTACGGTACTGTTTTTTTGTTAAATGTGGCTGCCCTTCTGTTCCCCCAAAATCATTGCAGAAAGTAATGAAATAAAGCAGTGAAAATAGTTGTGAAGAATCAGTCTGAATTGTCTGCAGCTTACACGTTTAAGTCGCCAAGAGGCCTTCTGCAATCTCAGCAGTTATCACTTTTGCACATGTGGAGCCTCTGCTGCCTGCCAGCAGCAGTTCAGTAAGTTCTGCACAGGATTTTCTCCTGAATCAATCCAGTCTAAGCCTGTAGTAGAGCTACTGATGTATTTTAATGAATTCTGTTTCACATTTTTCCATTTATACTGCAGTTTATATACTATCCTTAGAGACTTCTGTATTCATCTTATCTGGCTTTAGAAGAGTGCTGGAGAATGTGGTAAATGACAGCTGCTGTGTTTTTAAATTTTGCTGCAAGGTTTCAGCAAGATAACATTGCAGGACTGGAGGCTTTTTTTTTTCTTCTTTTCCGGAACTGAATCCTAGGACAAATTATTCTGTTGTTTAGCAACTAACAGCATGCGTACGAATTTCCAACAGCATTGAAAGCAATAAGGAAACATACCACAAATTACATACAGTGGAAAGGTTATTTTTCCATTGAAATACTTGATTTAGGATAAATACCACATCTTAGATGCGAAGGGGACACCTTGAATCATGATGCTTCTCCAGTGGCACAGCCAACCAAATGACACCGCACCATTAATATATACGTCAAGCTGTTTTAAAAGCAGGGTTTTTTTTTCCATCTCCACCACTCTTATGGAAAAGCTGCATTAGAACTTCATTCAGACCCCTGCTTCTCATTGCCAGCTAGTATTTATTAATGACTATTTTTTCTTCTGCTTAGCTTTTCACCTCCTCCTGCTTGTGTTTATTCCTTTCTTTCTGCCCACAGTAAGTTTTCTTTATAAAACAGTTCACTGGCAATTTTTTTAAAAAAAAAATGTTCTGTACAGATGATGGAGCAGATTAATGGACTGCAAATTGCAGTAGCAGCACAGGACCTTCAAACACAGATCCTCCTTTTCAGTAGCTGAAAATCTGATTATTTTAGTCCAGAAAACAGAACAAAGAATACAACTAGTATTGTAAAATCTCAGTGAAAATCTTAGTGAAGCATTTAATTCTTCAGATTTAGCATAGCACCATGCAGGAAGAAGTGGTGCACCACACTGAAGGTCTAGATGCCCTCCAGTTCCTCTGTGGCACGTATCCCAGCAAGCAACCTTCTAGCTCAGATCTGTAGTTTGACAGGGAATAGCATCAAAGCTGAAGGTTTTCCCTAGTTTGTTTGTTTTCTTGCAGAAATGCTTCTTAGTTTTTTGTCTTATTTGTTTGTTTTATTTATTTGTTTATTTGTTCAAGAAAACCTTCAAGAAAAAAATGCATGCACATCATTTAAGTGCTACTGTCCCTGGAGCATGTAGGTCTAACTGGTTATTCCACTTGCTATAACAGTAATATACAAATTGTAATAATAGGAGCTTCACAGAATTATGGCTCAAGTTCCATAATTCCGAGCATACATTTCTTTCGTTTTCATTAGTCATTACAATTGCTTGATTTACCTCTTTTCTTTGGGCATAGCAAGACAAGAAAATTCATAATCTACATAATCCAAACTGGGCCTCCTAAAAGTGGTGCACAGGATGATATGATTAATTTGAGAGAGAGAGAGACAGAGGAGGTTTGAAATAGGAACCATAGATTTCTTTCAAAGTAACACACACACAGGTAAAAATTAGGAGCAGTTAGGTGAGGAGCAAAAGCCTAGCGTTTCAGTTCCAATCATTTCCATATTCAAGAATGAAAAATATATTCCCTGAAACCAGAATATGAATAATAAGTGTGTTCTACTTTTCTGCTATGCTCATGTTTGGCATTCCTTTTGTTGGTGATTCTTCATTTATTACGACTTTATCTGCATCTTTTTAAAGTTAATTTAGTGCCTTGGAAAATATTAAAGTGACAGCTTTAGAAACTTAAATTGTTTCCCTGTCTCTAAAAGAAGGACAATATAGGCAGCAGTGCTGTTCCCGCTGCCCTGACTTGGTCATAGCAAGGAGCATCAGTTCCCTGAGGGTGAGCGGATCTTGGTGCCTCTTTTTTTTTTTTTTTTTTTTTTTTTGGGCCTATTAAAGAAGTTTTGTGATGCAGTTACTGCAGAGTCTGCTACACCTGAATGAATGATAAATCTTATGTTACCTGTGGCTGTCTAAGTCATTCTTCATTGAGGAGGAATGTTTTCTTTGTCCCTTCTTACCCTTAAAATGATAAAGTGGTAAAAATGGATCATATTATAGAACAACAAGGGGCTTACTATTGTTCTCAACCATCACAGTCTTCTCTGACATATCCTGCCCCACAGGGTTACTGTGACCAGAGCCTATGAAGAATTATTTTTTTTGTAAGAGTACTGGTTGAAGGTGCATGTGTGCTTTGTATAAAATTAGGGTTATGCATGTGTTATATAATGCATTGCATGCTATAAATGCTAGCACATAAGATTTTCTTTTTATAACAGGAGCCTTCCTTATGCTCTTGCTGCATTTAGTAGGCTCTGGTTTTTCTCTTTATGAAGGGAGGATCTGCCTCCTGTTGCTTGTTGGTAGTCCTGCAAGTCCTCTGTTAATACTGCATTGGGGACCTCACTACTGATTGACTCAATATTTTATTTTCATCTGCTTCACCAGAGATGAATAA
Organism: Struthio camelus; assembly: GCF_040807025.1. Classification (NCBI taxonomy): domain Eukaryota; kingdom Metazoa; phylum Chordata; class Aves; order Struthioniformes; family Struthionidae; genus Struthio; species Struthio camelus. The sequence continues at coordinate 26,572,931 of NC_090950.1, read as the reverse complement.
GTGTAGTCCCAATGATAGCCCAATTCTAGACACTGTATGCTATAGGGACAAAATAATCATCATGCTTTTTAAGTTGTTTGCCTTCCACTGCTAAAGTTAAATATGTTTAAAGAGTAAAGTTACCAACTTGAAACCTACTATCTGCTCCTGTAATGAAGGCCAGAGGGAATTTAACCCTAATCATTTTCTTCTTTCCTGAAAGCAAATGAACTCACTATCAATGAGGATACTGGTCCTTACCAGTAAGCATGAACTTCAGAAAATTGCCACTTGACATTGGAGAGCATTGTGCAGATTCTACCAGCAGAACCAGAAATTGAAACAGAGTCCCCAGGAGCAAAAGGTTTAATAATGTAGTAAGTCTGTCAAGCAATTGAATTTAAATAATGCTATAATGCAAAACACTAGTTACTAATTACTACAAGAAAGGGAATTGCAATAGAAAGTTCCATCAGTTTGTTATAATGCTGTGGCAATATTATGAGATTGGCTTGGTCTGGCCATATAAAATCCTGATTTCAAATTGATTTTAACAAAACAAATGAAGCAAGCAGAAAGCCTATTTGGAGTGGACACTTGAAAATAGGAATTCAATACTTGGAGAAAATATAAACTGTCTAGCCATCTAATAATAAATACAAGAAAAATGTGTTGAATCGTTTTCATGATGCAAGTAGGCTGTAATTCTAAGTGGTGCTGACCTCAGGTTGTTACCACAGTCCAGGAGTTTAGCTGTCTGTCTCAAAGTCTGGTTTGCAAAGCACGGTTTTGTGACTGGCTTAGTTTTACTGGGAGAAAAATAAAAACCAGTGTTGAGCTGCGTGGGAGTCTGTAAGCAAAAGCTGTGCAAGATAAGAAAATTAACACCAGAGAGGTGAAATTATTGAGATGATAATAGTAAATCTAGGACTTGAGAGAAAAATATTGACATGAAAAGATATAAAACTCAGGGGAAAAAATACAGTCAGAAGGTGGGAGCTACACAAGGTGGAGGATCAGCCCGTTCCAGAAGTGGCAGTGGCTGGCGTGGCCCCTGCCGACCGCCTGGCTGGCAGGGACTTGTCGGTACCTGCCTCCAGCGAGGTGTGTGTGCTGGCGTGTAGCCTCATAGCATATTAACCCAAGCTGTCTTCTGTGTCTATCAACCAATAAGAAATTGTTATTCGCTCCTAAATGGTATCTAATCCTGCTTGCAAAATGTCTGTGCGTGATAGAAGGCACTCAAATAAATGCAACACAACAGAAGGATGGTTAAACGGTGAGGATGAATACTTGGCCCTGAGAATTAGTTTGTACTGCTTTCCTGCAAGAACTATGCGTAAACAAACATACACTGGACAAAGAAAAGCAACTGGTCAGTTTTACCTTGACTGTTGTCTATATTCAAAATTATTTTTGTTTAATTAATGCCAACTAGTTGCTTTTAAAGAACCTTCTTTGGCTAATACACTCAACTATCCTTCTGTGCTTTTGTTATTAAAGAATTTAATGTGCCATAACCTTAAAACAATTATGATATAAAAATAGATAGACATAACACTGAGCTACCAGGCTGGCTGATTGATCCGGTAAGAAGGGATGGAAACAGGACAAGGCTTAAGAGGTGGAGTAGCAACAGCTGATGAAAATTAAAGTTCTAAATGGAGTAGGAGGATTGAGCTGGGAAATATGCTTTTAAAGCTAGGTCAGATCATATTACATTCCCCAGAGAAAGAAGAGATATCAATATTTTAGGTAGGCAAAGTGGCAGAGGTTGCACTACAGTATTGCAGATGCTGAGGAGAGGAAGAATAATAAAAATAAGTAATAGTCTTTGAAGTAATATGAAATGGAACAATAAAATATGAAAACAGAAGGGCTCATCATTTATAGTATATACATAACTCTTGAGCAGGCATGAGAGTAGTTCCTATTCTTGAAAACCATTTCAAGTTTCATGAATAAAAAAATTTAACCTTGTTGATCTAGGGTCACAACAGAGGGACAACATGAGAGGAGCGTATCCTGTAGAGAAACAGATTTATGATTTTCCTTCTACCATACCTTTGTGAAGTGGTTGCTTTCTCTTCTTGGAAAGTATCACTTCTGCTTGTTTTTTTTTTTTTGTTGTTGTTATATATATATATTTTAAGGGATCCTCGGCAGATCTGCCATGTGATGGCAATTTCCTCTGTAGTTTGCAGCTGCGTACTCTTGTTAGGATAATACTCAGAAAACAACTACTGACAATGTCAACTGAGAAATGTGGGGTATGGATGTCATTTAAGCCTTTTGTCTTTTGGGCATGGGCTAATTTGCTCAGCGCATTCTTTTGTAACCAGTTAAGACATGTGGCTTTCAGTCAATAGGGTCAGTTCTGAAGCTTAGAGCAACATTTCTCTTGTTCTTCAGAATATTGTTGGTTCTGTCTAGGGACTTCAGTAGAGGAGCAACAAAATTCTTTCTGTGAGCTTTTAAGCAAGAAGGAAACCTCATTACCAGTTTGTGCTATGTAATAGTGTGTGTAAAATTTGGATAGCAGCAAGTTGAAGAGCTACGTGACATCCAAAATGGTGGAATACACTTTGCAAGATATGGCTGAGAGTTTACTGCACTATCTGTATTAATAAATTACTGAACTAAATTATTAAAATCTCTAATCTGTTAGGGTGCTAAACATATGGTATAGGTATGTAGGTATAAACTAGAATAATTCTATATGTACGCATGTGTGTATGTGTGTATTGATGATATTAAATTGACTAGATTTTAACAAATATGGAGTTTGTATTATGTTATAAAAATTGGCTCTTTCGCTAAAAAGCATCTTTCACTAAAATAGTTTAATTTATATCAGCAACTAATCTAGTTCTCTAGTAGAGTAAAATAAAATATAACAGATTCTGACTTTGCATCATTCTGCAAGTAGGTGACTTCCTCCTCCACTTCCCAAGTCATGGAAGAATCTCTTAATCTCTTAATTAGAAAAGAACTTGCTACTTCCATATTTGAAAAGTAGTTAGCACATCCTGGTAATTAAGATAATGTAGAAATTGATGTACTGACCCTTTCCTCCCTCCATTGCTGTATGTACTAATAATGAAATTAAGACTTAGCAGGCCCCTAATTCAGTTAGTTGTTTTGGCTGCATCAACGTGCGTTATTAGCTATATATTTTCAGAAGACTTTTATCTAGTAGTAGCCACTTCAGCACAAATAAAAAAGAGTTTTAGCAAAATAAATATAGGTGTATATAGAGCAATAGAGATGCTTACTAGTAGTGCATTGTTACTTGTCTATGAAGGAATAAAGCTAAGAGACAGAAGATCATTGAATTTGAGAACATGACTATGACAGTAAACGTGCGCTGCTTGTAGAAGGCTTTAGGAAGTCATTTTTTATTAACATTTGCTGCTGCTGTGACATTGGTGAATTTGCAAGCAAGAGCCTTGCAGAAAAGGTACTTTTGAAAGAGGATATTTCTTCATGTTAACTGGTATTGAATACCAACTATATGTTTTGAAGACTTAAGCATGTTATTTCTATTTCTCTAAGAGAAGTGGTCACCAGCCTGGAAGTAGAGTAAAAATAAAACCAAACCAAAACAAAAAAATTATTGCTTCACAGTAATTAAGACAAATCTGGTTAAAAAATAATAGTCTTTACACTGTGTTTTTACTCCTTTAGTGTGAACGAAGGTGTGGGGAACGGCTAGGAGTAAGCCACCATTCACAGAATCATAGGATAATTCAGGTTGGAAAGGTTGCTCATTCATGTCAAAAAATGGGAAGATAATATATATATATCACTACTTAGTATCATATGCAACTAATGTCACTTTTCAGTTTGTACTTTACTGTAATCAAGTGGTTCTCATGCTTTTCAGATTGGATTCCATCTTTCTTCTCTCTTTGGCCTTACTTCTGCTCCCCACAGACACATGTAAATCCCTGTTCTCTAGTCTGCCCGAACCCTGTTCTGCAGCCTCCCGTTTCCTCCAGAGCATTACCCATCCTGCCCTTCACTCTTAAAAAAAAAAAACAAAAAAAAACCCCAAAAAAACCAAATATTTACACCTGAATTTTTAGAAATATGCCCCTTTCTCTAATCGGCCTAAATCCCATCAATGAAATTACAGAATCCCTGAGAAGTCAGCCTTGTGAACGGTTAATGCAAATGACCTAAAACTTAAGTAATAAAGCGTGAAACTGTCCAAGCATGTAATGTTTTATTATGTTCTTGATGAATTCAAGAACGTTTTTGCTCTTTCAGATTGCAATCAAGCCACAAACTGAACTTTAGTCTTCTATTCTCTGTGTGTGTGTGCATACATTTACATACATATACCACTTAAATAATATTTCTCCAGTCAAACGTTTCCCAGTAAGTTACTCTATTGGAATCTTACTATTTCAAACAGCAATATGCTGTAGACTAGGAAAGTCATCCTCTGTCTCAATAAATGGAAAAATCTTGTTATTTCTCCTGCTATACTTGATAATAAACAGACTTTCAATGTGTTTCAAAAAGTATCAGCTCCTTCAGGGAATGTATTTTCTTAATATAAAAACTGCATTAAACAACACTTGCTATTTCTTGTTTTCATACATTAAGATTAATTATTTGCTGATTGACAGTGTGAGTTGGTCCTATTCTCCTCCTGCTTAATTACAGTCATTCTGTTATCCTTCTGTAATTTCATGACAATGTTAATGAAAGTATTGGGACTATGGATTGATTTCCATGGAGTCTTATCTTTTTGTAATTTAAGGCCTGTTAACAACTGAAAGAAAGCCTCCTAGAACTTACAGTTTAAGGCCAATTTAAATCTAATTAATTAGAAGTAAGTCCCAACTTTGGTACTTTTATCACAACAAAATTTAGAAGCTTTGATTGATTTGGGTTCTCATTAGATGTTTTACAGTTCTGCTTGTGCAGTATTCTATAAAATGTATGGCCAGCTGGCTTGTCAGATAGGGATGCACAGCTGGGGGCTGCTAAGTATATTAAAAAATGTAAGGAAAAAGAAATGCCCTTTTCTAAATAAGGGAAAGAAGATACAAAAGCTTTAGGTAGGGAGCAGAGGCAACTGCCTCTAACTATGTAGTGCATGCAAACCTCCTACTAAGTGGCATATGGGAAGTCTAGCTGTAGTCTCCAAAATAAAATCCTAGAGTTCTCTATTAGTAGCTCTAGCTGTAGCAGTCATTCTAGCAAGACACTTAAAGATTGCTCTGCAAAGGAATGGTAATTCACAGTCAACGTTTTTAGTCTGATATTTGTTGGTGTTGTTGGGGAAGAAGCAATGTCCTTCATTGGTTGTGTCTTGCTTAATCCATATCGCGTGCTACTATTTTGTGCTGGTGTAACTCCAGTGACTTCAGTGAAGTCTAATTGGTAGAACTGTAATATCAAAATGAAGCCCTAAACTTGAATTATTATTGGAAGTTATGTCAGGTATTATATCGAGCTTTACTTGCCTCTTTCTAAAATAATTCTTTCTTATATCCATACTTCAGTCCTCATACTTCAGATGAGTTCTGTAATTTAAATACAAAATGAAATAAATCTGCTATGTATTGAAGCAAAATATGGAGAAGTAGAGGAGACAAATTCCTAGAAAAGTAATCCATTAATGCCTTTATAGCACCATTCTAGCTCAAGAAATCTGAGAGCTGGAGGCTGGGAGAGTATTCTAGGGAAATATGACTAGTAGTTTTTCCTTGGGTTTTTGTCCCTGGCCTGACTTGGAGACCAGACTTTTGGTGTGACACACTACGGGAATTTTTTGTTCTTTACGTGTATGAGAGCATGCATCTGAGATATGTTGCTTTCCAAGACTCTTTCATGGGTAGTACAACTCACAACATATGCTTCAATCTCAGGGGTCTCTATAAAAGCTTCAGCTACCCGTTCTGTAACCCAAATGTATGTATTTGTCCAAACTGTTAAAAGAGTATAGCCAATTTCTGATTTTATTGATCTTTCTGTAAGTCCAGAGCAATTTATTAGTTACTTCTCTGAAAGGCATGAAAGCAGAGTTTGATCCTGGTAGTCTTTGCCCAAAGGAAGCAGAATTCAAGTGTCCATGTTTTTTTTTCTGTCCCCGCCCCCACAACATGTCCGAGATCCAGAGCAGTACACCAATACTGAAACTGTACTACTGTCAGGGATTGTATTTGACTCCTTTTTTATAATAGCATAATACCTAAAACTGTATATGTGTGGCCTTGCATTTGTAGATTGCTGCATATCCAAGGATTTCAGAGATCTTTACAACTACAGCAATTCTTATACTCTCCCATGGGAGAGAAGTAAGTATTATGCAGTTTTTACAAATGGATATATGGAAGTAAAATGAGATTAAACGATTTGGCCAAGATTATAGAGCGATGTGTCAGCGACAGCTCTGGGAGTGGAGTGTAAGGCATTCAATCCAATTAGCTGATCGCTGTAACTGTAGTAGCATAGCATAAGATATATGTTTGGCCCTTAATTCTCCTCTTAGATTGGTTATAAGCGTGTGTAATTGTACTGACTTCAGCATGGTATTCCTGATTTTCCCAGTGTATGGGAGAAAAGAATTGAGCAGGTAAAGTGCACTTAGTATATCTTTGCGTGCATATACCTACACACAATGCATGGAAATAGTCTGAATAACATAAACTGAAGATCCAGCACATCGAAGTTAGGCAATAGCCTACTCCTGTAATCTAATATTTTTAGATATGGCTGTGAGGTTTTCAGGCATTAATTACTTCACATATAAGAAGTATGCAAGGTACTTATTAAATATGTGTTTGGAACATTGTGCTGTGTAGCACCGTTAGCTAAGGTGCAATATATCCAGTGCCTTACAATAACCAGAACTGAATAATATGCTCTACAGTGTATATGCTTGAGTATAGAAATGTTTTGCATTTATATAGCACTTTCTATGTAAGAAACTGAGATGCTTGTAAAATGGGCTTAAGCAGTGTTATCCCCATTTTACATCTGTAAAATTATAGAATAGAGATGGAACTATTTATTCACTGATTTAACAAAAAATTAGCGATAATGTGGAATAGAACCCATCATCTGGTATTCATTTGGTGAATGTGACAATAGAAGAAGTTATAATGTGCTAGATGGATGAACATTACAATGTTGTCAACAACCTTACCTTTTTTTTTTATGGTTTGAATAATCTTTCTACACAGAAAAATGCTACTGTTTTTCTGAGACTCAAACAGGTTCCTAAATGACCCATTTAATTAATTTAGTTACTGATAGCTTGAGACATCAATTTTTATCTTAAAATGTTTTCTCATGAGTAAACATGCAATTTATGACGTGGCCACATTTTTGTGTGTTAGTGGCATTTGGGAGCTTTGCCAAATGCTAAGGTTTTATTTCCGCTCTAGGTTCTTTGTCTCTTTAAACGAAATCTCCCTATCTGTTCGGGAGATGCTGGAGAAGTTCTCACCTGGGATATGCTGTGACCTTGGTGTTGTGTGCCATTTGTGCATCATTAAAAGGTTGTAATGAAGTTCTGCCCGCACACAGATTGTAAAAGGTCAAGCAGAAAGTTGGGAGCCAATGAGGTTGGGAAGAAAAATTGTGCTAGCAGCAGAGGTTGAGGGATTCATTATATTGATGCTATGGGGTTTTCAGCAGAGTAATAACTGAGTTAGCAATAGAATGTAAATCTTCTCAGCCACTTAGTCTGAGCCTGCTTCCTCTTGATTTGTGGGGATATATTTTTACGAGAGTACAGGAAAAGTCATTATGCTTTCAGGAAAGCCACTGGAACTAGTTAATGCATTGCAGGTAGAAAGACCGAAGATAAACAGAACTGTATGTGGCTCATCTATAAAAGCATGGCATCGGTGACAGAAAGCAAGCAGTTGTACCAAATGAAAGTCTTTGTGTAAATAATTGGAGTTGTTGCACCGTATAATTGTAGCTTTGTAGGTTTTGCTTGGTAGGTTATGTTGTATATAGGCAGAATGTTGGGATAATGACCATAAAGGCTGGCTTTATGGTGCATAGCAAAGGAAGTGGTAGTGGCCTTCCAAAATCACATATGTATGGGAAGGTGTCCCTTCAGTCCCGTAGACTTCGCCATTGCCCTCTATTTCTCTGAAAACCAGCTCCTGCGGTTGTAAAAGTATTAAGTGTTCACCAGATACAGCAACATTTAACAGACCGTGTAACTTCATTCCATTATAATCTACTTCAAATTAATTTAAGCTATTGTGCATTACAAAATAAAGTGGAAGAATAAATCTAAACTTCAACTGCCATGCCCTTAGAAAAATCAGGAGTAACTGAAATATACAATTTTACATTCCAGTTCTCTGGATATGCTAAATTATGTTCTGGCATAATTTCTCACCATCTGCACATAGAGAAGAAGTTGTGTGAAAGGTTGTGGGTTTGTATTACAGTCTAGCATGCAGGGTTTTCCTCAAGTGCTCTATTAAATTAGAGCTTTCTTGACACATATGGAAAAGTATGACAATTTTGATAATTCTCCACATTAAGAACTTGAAACTGGTTATTTCAATATGGAAGAAGCACCAGCTTGGCATTAGTATTCTGAGACTTTTGGTTAAATACTTAGATATTCAGATGCTGAGTTGTGGGAACTAAAGAAAACAATTATCTCTAATCCTCATCCATTATCTATGGAAATCACCAAGAGTTTTTTTTCCACTGCTGCCTTCAGTGAACGTCAGAAGAGCCTGCAATATTGCCAGGTTATCCTCCAAATTCATCACATTTCATCCCTGTACTAATTAATTACTTTATGTTATTTAGAGAATTAGATCCAAAAAGAGGAAAGCTAATATCAATGTCATGATTATCCACATGGAGGCTGAGCATTTTCTATACTTGAGCTGTATAGGAAGGATCAAGTGAATTCTTCCTGAATGATCCTAAAAACCTGAATGTCAGTGTTGGTCCCTTTTAATTCCTGGCAGGTGATCTTGTAACTAATCTAATGTGTCAATTACAGCCAGCTTTGAAAAAAGATACTCAAAGTATCTGGAGGAAAAAAAATGCGGTGACTACAAGGGGTTATTTGGCATCCAGTCAGCTTACATCAGATCACTGTAAATTACCTGTCACATTATTCCCTCTTTGAACATGCTTTGTTTTGACATCATCAGCTAAGCAGTTACATATTTTGTACCTTTCTTCTGTCACATTTTCACACTTGATATGCAGTTCTGTTTTGTTCTAGAAAATACCATCTCCATACAGGCTGTGATAAAAGAACTCGGAGGTTTTCACAGAAAGCGTTAATAAATATTAAAGGCATACTCTTTTGTGCATTGATTATGCTAAGCTGTTTAATTAATCAGCAGGCAGTTCTTTAATGGAGAAAAATGTTACTGAAGAAATGATAGTGGAGAATTATAGAAATTTCTTCTTAACATCAACACAAAGATTCTCCCCCCCCCCCCCCAAAAAAAAAAATTCTGTGAACATGAAACAATCTTGCTAATCCAAACCTGTTAGTTTGAGATGCTTTTATATGTGGACACTTTTATATTCAGTGAGGTCCAAGCTCCATTATTCACTCATATTTCTACAACTTTAAATTTCAACTGCCAGATTCCTATGGTGTTTCTCTCAAAAATGAAGGGGCTTATGTCCTGGTACAGCCCCTCTTCTTGAGGTACCCCAAGTCCGCTGTGGTGCTTTTGTGATGTATGTTCTTCTGGGATGCTAATACCAAGAGCCCGGCTCCGTGGCGCTGGGGGTACAGTCAGCCGTGACAGGCTCCCAGAGGCATCTAATCTGTTCCTCTGCCCCAATGGGATCTAACATGCTGCTGTCATTCCTGATGGGTGTTAACATCCGTTTTAGTAAGCTTCCAGGGACAAGATAACTGTAACTACTCCAAAAAACCTATTCCTGTGTTTAACTATCCTTATCATTAGATAATTTTTCCTAATAGCTAGCCAAAATCTCCCTTGTTTCAGTCTTATTTTCGATACTTCCATTCCATGATGGAAGCGTTAATTGCAGGAGTTACGTATATATTGGCAGATTGCTAGCAAGTCTCCCTTTTATAGTCTCTTCCTCAAACATTTGCTTTCATGCATTATGTTCCTAGTCATCTTTTTGACATTTCCTGAACAGTTTTCTCTCCTCTTATTTCCTGTCTCTAGAGGTGGTGCCCAAAACCAGGCGCAGCACTCTAGATGAAACTTTTCCAATGCTTCTGAGAGCAGAAGGGATCATTTTTTTGTCCTAGAGGTGATACTTCTGTTTAAACATCTTGCTTTATGAAAAGGCTTCCACTAAACATGTGGATTTTGGCTGAAGACCAAAATGCAGATCCGTTCTGGGAAGTAAGAGTACAAATGCCATTGCGTAACACGCTCACTGCATCCCAGTCATTTCCACAGCAAATGGACTCTGATCACAAAGCTTAGGGGGTCTCGAACTTTCTGTATCTCAGCTGAACCAGGTTAATTGATTTACCTTGTGTTTTTCCAAAGTAGGTGTATACGAGTTGTAGTTAGCTGCAGAGGCTTTCATTGGCATCTCCAGTACTGCATTCTACCTCCCACTTGGGCTTCCAAGAGTTAAGAGTACGACATAAGCCAATATAACCAGCACGTTCAGATACACCTTTCCTTATCTTTACCCAGCCTGCTTTGCCTTAACTGTTTGGCTTCATAAGGATATAAAGTAAGAGGCTGTAGAAAAGTAAAAACAAAGGACTAAAGTAATCAACCATTGCTCTGTGAATCCATATAAGGCAAAGCTCTGTAGACTTACGTGAAGCCTTCTTGCCTAATTATTTCTAAAGCAGAACTCTGCTTTGTTGAGGCATGATATATTTGGCCTGACATATCTGAATGGCTTATTTGCACTCAAGAATGTAAATTACAGTGTGATTATAGTATTTGCTATTTATATTCACTTCTCAAAGTGTACATCACGTCAGGTAATAAGGCTTTCACTTATATTTGTCAGTTCTCTTTTTGCTAGTATGTTATAAATGTTTTGTTAATTACAATCAATTAAAGTACATGAGACTCTGTCATGGTTCCCACTACCACATCATTCTTTGGATGAGTTATCTGTATTGTTGACAGTGCAATTGTTTCACTGCTAAAGAGTGAACAGACCTGTAAAAAATAAGGTATGTTGCCAAAAATAGCACTTTTGGAATAAAAATGAATAATAAGCAGCTGTGCCTTGAGTTGTTTAGAATACAGAGAATCTGCTTTCAGTTGATTTCTTCCAATCACCCAGCCAACTGAAAAATAAAAGCTGTATTTTGATTCCTTTTTTCCTCCTGTCAAAAACTTTACTCCTATCCCAAATAAAAACACTTGTATTCTGGGACTACGTGGAAAGCTGAAACAGTTATTTACAAAATAAACTTTTGCTTCGGTGGTCAGGAGATGTTGGTTCTGAAATTGCACACTGCGTATTTTTTGCCTTTTTATAGGAGTGAGACGTGCAATACCTTTTGGTTTAGCAAATGTAGTTAATTAATGCACGCTTTCTGTACAGTGTGAAAGCAGATGCATTCTCAAGTTTGTCAAATGCAGAAATGTTGTTCTGATAATAATCCTATAGTCTTCAGTTTGGTTCAGTACTTAGGCACAGGCAAATTTTGGGTATAGTAGAACACGTGATCAAATGTGATCTACTACTGTAAGGCCTATTCTTCAGTACAGTTATAAGTTCCAATTTAAGTCCTATATATTAGTTATTTCAGGAAAAAAAAAGTGCTACTCTATTAGTGTACATGTAGTGCTGAATCCTCCAACCTTCACAACGAAAACTTGTTGTTTGCAACTTTATCTTCCCCTCGCCCCGAAGGGTGGAAGACAATGGACTTGTAGTCCTATGGCTAGTGTTAAATATATAGCGTAGTGGCCCAATTGAAATGTTTTTCTGACATATTACCGTGTTCTAGAGTTTGGATCTATGCTAGGTTCTGCAGTTTGTAGCACACCCAATATTTTGTAATCCTATTTTTGCTTTTCAAAAATACATCATTTTATTTTTGGCAACAAATTGTGCTGTAGATTATATGAGTTTTGCAAAATGACTGAGTTTCTGTTGGAGCCAATTTTTGCAACAGTATGTTAATGAAGCTTGAAAGAAAGTCTACATTTTCATGTTGAACTGTATAATAGAGTTAGCACTTCAGTGCCCAAATTATGTCAGTGACAGAGAAAGGGGGAAGTCAAGAGCCCTACTCCCAAAGCAATTGAATTAAACAAGCTTCGGATCATATCCAGAATCTATGCTTGTGCTACTTCTATTATTAGACAGAAAATTCTTTACTGTAGGGCGCTGTTACACTTTTGGAGTTACTCATCATATTGCCCATCCCACCTCTGCTCTGCAGGACACCTACCTTCTGAGCCTAGGCCATCCATAGAGTTCCTACTCTACTTCTGCCGGGAGAATCTAAAGGGAATGGTGCCACATTTAACATTATTTAACATTATTAGCTCTTGTTGTGGCCTTTGTGAGTTACTGAGATTTCAGAGCCTTCGATTCCACAGGCTAGTGCTAATGGTCCTGCCCCAGTGTGAGTCTGTTGGAGCAGCAAGCGCTCAGACTAGCAAAGTGCTTTACCTAGTCCTTGTTTAGCAGGAAGCTATTGTGAATTGTTTTTATTTACGAAGGCTTGTCATCATTCCTATTGAAATCTAATGGTGTTTTGCTGTGAGATGGGGTCATCAGGCTGTTTATTTGCTTGGTCAGAAGTGAAATAAAAGTGCCTTTGGGCCCCATCTGCAATATTTCTTGAGTACCTGTTATTTAATCACCTTCCTGCTATGTTCGGGATGCTGGTTATCTGTGCTATATTTTATTTAAGTGCAGAGGATTGTGTGTGGTAATGATTTCTGCATTCATAGTAATGAAGTGCTAGCTTTCCTACAGTATTTGAATCTACTGTGGCTCAACAGCATCAAAGAGACTTATGACACTAAAACCCCAGTCGCTGAATTTTATACCTTTGCTGCTACTGAGTTTCTACATGATTACTTAACCAATTAAAACTGGTTTATTGCTTTTAATTACCTGTCCAGTTTACTTTTTTTCTAATTTATCAAATCGGGCTAGAATATTTTATATGTGCTCGCTCTTGCTAACAGGCAAGGCAGCTACATGCCACATTACCTACATTTAGCTAATCCTATCTCTGAAAATAGCCTTATTAGAGTGGGGAGGGAGCATTTTTTTAAATGTCATGTCAAATATCCAAGACCCAAACTGTGACCTGTCTTATAGTTTCTTTAGACTCATTCCAGGTACTAAATATTAATATTTGCAAATGCTGCACTTCTAGCATCTGTGAGAAACCACATTCTTTTTCAGACACTTCTGTAGGGGAATTGTTTTGTGCTTACTTCCTTGCTGAATTTACAGCAAAATTAGTTAAGTAACAGGATGCTCCTCTCAGAGCTGTGTGCTTACTGCTGACTGTTGTCGACAAAGGATGGCATGTAAGCGGCAAGTGAAGATGGACCAGGTGCAACTCTGTTGGGCTCAGACTGTGCATGGACATGTGCGGAGCTGCTTCTCACAACTGCCCCATCTTCCTCTTCTCTTTTCATCTTGACATCATGGAACAGTGTTTTTCCAAATGTTATCTGGGACTTCTGCTGTTCTGTACTAGATGGCAGTTCTATGTTGTCTTTATGTTAAGGAAAACACTTTAACTGTTTTCTAGGCAAAGCTCAGAATTGAGGTTCCCCCCTGGACATGCCAACAATTGTCTAGGCAATTGTCTGTTTTTCTTCTTTCTCCTCTTATTTCTCTAATTGTTCTTTCAGCCTGTCCTTCAGGAAATCCTTCTCTGATGCCCTCCTGTTTGAGAGTTCCTTAAAGCTATGTTCTTGTTGTTTCTCTTTTCCCACTGCGCCTTACCTTTAATTGGTTTCATTTGCAAATACTAACCTAAATAACTATTTCTGTGATTGCGAATCAAAGCCCTATCTATAATTGTTGTCTGTCCAGACTAACACCTCAGCAATTCCAGAAGTCCTAAGTGACTGTTAGGTTATAAACTTAAAATTCATCATAACTAAAAGAGAATGCTTGCTCCTTTTCCTTACCCTATTTTTCTCTCCTTTTCCCTGCTTGTTGCTGTTTCATTTGATGAAGATGGATAGCACTCTGAAAGCTTATTTACATGACTTACAAGTCATGCAAATAATAAACTTACAGGAGTGAGAGCTGCATTTTAGCCATATGAAAAGATTTCTAGAATTTATTCTTACTTTGTCTTTCTCTATTCTTCTTTATTTCTTTTATCTACTTGTCTTGATTGTAACCAAGATTTCAAGGTCTGTGGGGAGAATCTGGCTTTATAGCACCTAGTATTAAGCTAACCTGACTGAGACCGCTAAATTATATTGTAATGAAAATAAGTCAGAATACAGTTATAACAGTCTGCATGGAGCTATAGAAAATGATTACTCTTTGGAGAGTTATTGAAATGAATGCCTAATTTCATGGGATTTCAATGAAAAACTAAAGTTGAAAGTCATATGAAACATGTTCCATTAATTTTCAATAGTCACCTTATCTCTGCATGCAGCATAAAACAAAGAGGCGCTGCATATTCCTCCTTATTCCCTAAAAAGCCTTCAGCTGCATTTGGCAGGCTGCTTTGAACCCAGCTCCCAAAACTGGTAAAGCTCTGTAAAGCTCTTTAGTGTAGGTTGAACTTAAACTTGAAGGAATGGCATCTTTGAAGCCTTCATATTTAGTACCTCAGTGACTTCAGAGGAAATATTTCCTGCGATCACTTGTAGCATGTTCAAAAGGCAACAGCCAGGGAGTCTAGAGAAATAAGTTCGTATCACAACAGATGATGCATTGTTCAAGTGGATTTGCATTGTACAGGTGCGCCCTCGATACACAGCACCCCGAAGCCTACGGCAATCACATCAAGGAGTCGTGTTTGTGGTCAAGCTTCAAGATATCACGCAATCTGCTTGGGGGGCTTGGGGGCAGGGGGAAGTAATTTGCAATGCTTGAGGCACTCGGGCATGAGTTATGCTTTCTTCTGTTGCTGACAGAGTTCAGGAAAACAGTACTTTTTCAGACTCTTACAAACAAAAGCTTATGTGTCTGTTCACATACATATAACCAATTATTCAGTGCTGTATGATAAAATGTTACAAAAATGTACAAACGTGTGGGTACAATGACCTCTAACAGTCCGAAGTCTGAGAACTAGCAACCATCAGCCTTCAGAAAACTCTGAACTGTCAGTTGCAACTTTTAAGTAGCAAATTTCCCAGAAAATAGGCCGTGAATCAGTTTAGCCAGCAGGAGGTGCAACTAATCAGAGCAAAGACTGGTCCCTTGCTGAAAAAACACATTTTATTTACCTGCATTTGTACATGTTGTGGGCTGGTTTGACCTGAGAGCTAGAGCCTTCTGATTTTACATGCTTCAGTACACAGTTTAGAGAAGCCAAAGAAATTTCTATTTGATGGCTCTTTATGGACTTACATATATTGAGGTGACTGTGGAAAATTATCTGCCTTTGAAAAAGCCCTTCTATTTATTTGTTTTCTGTATTGGTAGTTCAGAGAAACTGCAGACTGCTTAAGCCTGTGGATGTATTGGTCTTTCCCCAACAGAGACGCACTCACTTTTTTTATGATCACAAAATGAAGGCCTTAATTTCAGTTACACCACTAGTGCTTTACCTGGTTATAGAAAAATAAGCTTTCAGGATTATTAGCCTGGCATCACTAGCAACAAAGCGATCACTTTAACAAAAAAAAAAACAAACTGAAACATACTTAGCAGGGATAAACAGGATTCAGCCGTGGTTGCCAGGAGATGGATACTATTTCTTTCTTTTATTGTGCTTTATGAACATGAAGACATGAAACTTGTCACGTTCTTGGAAGTATTATTAAGTGGATTAGGCAAATGGAGGAACATGGCAGAGGGCTTTGGAGAATTTGTGTTCGGGGATCTGCTGTGGGGTGCGCGGCTAGAAGCAACGGCCTGTCCATGGTTAGCAAGCTCTAACCATGTCGGGCAGTTTGTGGAAGGGCTTGCAGAAGCATGGGAGCACGGTGCTGGTTGAGACTCAGTGGTCCCGAGGACACCTCAAAGGGCAAATATGACACAGACCCGGGGGGAAACTCATAGCCTTTTCAGTCAGCAGCTAGAGTGTGGGCAGGATAATTCGCAGAGCCTGAAACAAGACTGGAAAACTGAATCCTGCCTTTTAGGTGAAATCTCAGTTCTACTGGGTTAGTGGGAATTCTGCGTAAGAAGTTAGTATTTATGCCTTAGCATATTAAAACCCTAGTTTGTGAAGGCGCTAAAAATGCTGTGAACCTTGCTTGCTTGCCAAAGCATGGATTTAGACAGCTAAAGGTATCCAACCTTTTTTCATTAAATGACTGGCCCAGCTTCCAAGTTTATGGTGAAGCTAAAAGAAGGACCTTATCCAGCAGGTTTTTCTGCTACTAAAAAGATCCACTAATTGTAGTTTGTGTAGTCTATACAGAGACTTGAGGTTTGCGTTGTATCCGCTACAAGATAGAGGAAGAAGAGAAGGAAAGGAAGAGGAGAAAGGGATTGACAGAGCTTATTTCCTCCTAACATTTATTGCTCAATTCAGATATTTTATGCTATACTATGCAAGTTCTCAAAACTGTTTTGAAAAAACAGATCTGCCTGGTGGAGGATGAGGAAGTCAGCTGGAAAGTTAGTATTTTGACATCATAAATTACTTCTTTCTGCCACCTCCAGGAATGATTTGTCTCATGACTATGCTTAAGCAAACTTATTTTAGATTTCTTACACACACTAAGCATGAATGTTTTGCTTGTGCCTGTGATTAATGCACGTTTTTTCTTTCTCCTAGCTCACTACTGCCCCAATATCACTTTCAAACTGCATAATCCTAAATGGTAGGAACAGAATAATCACTTGCTTTAAAACTCACCATTTGAATGGAAAGTGAAATATAGCTTAAATTGGGCCTGTCCACTTCACGTACTTTCTCTCTGGAAGTCGATGTAGAGGTTTTGCGTTTCATATTTGCAGGCCCCAGTGAATCTTTGCTTGTGAGTTCAAACAACTTTGCTTATGAGTTCAAACAACTTTAATATCATCCATGTTTATGATATTAACAACTGCCTGTAGTAAATGACCTCGTGCGTGATTCAAATGTGTACTAGGGCTTACGTTATTCATTGTCCCCATTCTATCAATCTAGCTTCATTTCCAAAGAGGCCAAAAAAATGTTCATCTCTTTCTTTTATTTTCACCCTCTTGAAAGTTCAAATTGTTAGGTAGCCTTGCAGTGTTGAGCCTCCTCACTAATGGCGCTCAGTCTGCCGTAGAAATATTGTCTCCACTAAGACTCATCTCCTTGAAATATCTTCTCATATTCTAAACGATGAAGACAAGGTAAAGTAGGCTGCCTTAAAAGAGAGGAAAAGAAAATACTACAGTAGTTCAGGGTCATTGTTCTAGAAGAATATGAATTACCATTTGGGAGCTCTTCATGAGTTTACATGTGGATTTCTTTAATGAAAATCAATGAGAGTTTTTAAAGCCTTTTCAAATCATATTAGTTATAGTACAACCTCAATGAAAACTGGAATGACACCAGTATGAGTAGAGTAAGTATAATTCAGGTGTGAAGCGTGCACCAAAACGTAAATTCATTCTTTATGGTCCAGCAACGTAAGACAGTAACATGTCTCGTTGTTACGAGACATATGTCTTGACAGTCATATGCAGGAAGAATTGGGGGGAGGGGGTAAGCATTTACTTTCCAACCCCCAATATGTGAATGCTTAGGTTTTAACCAGTTTCCATCAAGTTTTGATGAAGAAATGCCAATATTTCATGAATACATCTATGTACATGCATTCCATGCACTTTTTTACTGTTCTCTTTGTTGTTGTAGTTGGGGTTTTTTTGTAGCGGGATAACCTCACAGACTTCACTGGCGTGCCTCCTAATTTAAGTGAGATCAGGATCAGCTGTCTCCTACTCTGGGGCAAATTTTTCTCATTCATCTGCTGAGTTATGCTTTTCTTTAATTTCAGTTAAACTATTTCATTTCACTAGTGACCTCAGATAGTTACCCTAGTGACCAAAATAGTTACCCTGGTTATAAAGAAGCAGGTTAAGGCTTTTCTCTCAGAATTAACTCATTCAGTTAGGGGACAGATCCTGAGCTACTGTAAAATGGCATAATAAAAATTGATCTTAAGAGTTACACTACTTTGCATCAAGTGAGGATATAGCCCTTTGTAAATCTTCATTCTGATTTTTGCATGGGTTCTATCGTTAGCAAGGTAACAGTTAATTCATGGCATGCATCTAGCAGCTAGTGCAACAGAAAACCCGCAGTAGGGTACAGATCAGAAGCTAGTAAAAGCTTTAATTTACTCAGAGACAAGCTTTGAAGGCAGTCAGAGAGTGACAGAGTTCAAATGCTCTTTGCCCTGGAAAAATGAAGAGTCCATTTCTTCTGCTTTTTCCGTTAGCATCTTCTACTTTACTGGAGGAAAAGGAGGGAAAGCTGTAATCCCAAACTCTTTTTAACAGAAAATAAACACTAATGAACCCATTGCTCTCATCAAAACTTCTAGCTGAATAGGAAAAAGATCTGATCTGAAAAGGTGTTTCCCAGGTTTTTATAGGTAGTCTACACTCCAGAAATATGGGGTAATAAAGTGAATTTCTCCTATGTTGTTTTCCTCTTTACTTCCCACCACCCACAACCACTGCAATGCAATCTAGCAGTTGTTGCCAGCTAGTAGTATAATACCTATCAGGTATTATATATATATATATATATTATTATAGATATTATATATTATATTATGTATTTCATACCTTCCAGGATCCTAGACACTTGGCAGGAACTATCTCCTGACAGTGAAAGAGCTCACCAATAGCAATCTCTGCTACCTAAGGAGAATAGGTATCATCAGATCATATAGGACTTCCATAGCAGACTGGTTTGCTTCTCAACCCACAGAAAATTGTTCTAAATTTTTCAACTAGTTAAGCCATAAGTCCTTGCTTCATTTTTCTTGGACTGAGTCATTCATGTATGCTTGTAACAACCTCCTTGCACTAAACTGATATTCTCTTCTACTTTATATCCTTATTCTGGACCTAAAAAGAACTAATATTAGGTAAGCATCCCTTTTCTTCAGTAATTCTCCCAGTAATTTGGAGAGCAAACTAGAATTAGAAGAGGATTTCCTTCTCTTTAGTTTTCTGGGCAGGAAGCAATGTTTTGTGTAGCGCACTTGCTCTCTGCAGCCCTTTCAGCTAGTGTTTCTTCCTCAGAAGGACATCACCCTGTTCTCTTTGCAAGTTAATTCTATTCTCGTATTCAAAGAGGTTCTGAGGCTCACTGCTTGTATTAGTAGATAGATACGATTTCATCTGTACAGCATCCAATGGAAAACAATGCTTTTCTCCTTACTCCTATGTATAATGGAATCCTGTTTGAGCCTCTAAAGGGTTCGGTGCTTTTGAAGGGTCCTGTTTGAGCTGATTACACTTCTGCGAGGCTCAAGTGGGAAATTAAGTTCAACTGTTATCTCCTCACTTACCTTATCTACTTCCAGATAAAGTTGTTTTCTCAGTTTTATCTGTGGATTTCATCACTAAAGGTTGAAGTCACCTTCTACTTTTTTCTGACCCAGAAGCTTCATAGTAGCCCTCATTAAAAGGGCTATCCAATTATATTTGGTATGGACAAAGACTTTTTTAAAAAGCTGAAAGTCTGCAGCTTGCCTGCATGTCTTTAATGGCAAAACAATAGTGTAAGAGTTCCCACATGAAGTACTACTAAATAGAATGAAGACTATTTTAACATTGTTCACAATAAAAGCTAGATTTTTTTCCCCTACTTGGACACTCTACCAAAGAACAAGATGTTTTCCTTCATGAACTTTTGAAGTCCAGTATCAGCTTTGACCCCCCGTCTTCTTATTTCTGACTAGGTCTACGCCATTATACCAACACTAATCTTGACAACAAACTTCCAGCACACAAATTTCAGCCCTCTTCACTATATGCAATTACTTAATGGAAGTTTGTTTCATAGAGTGAATGGGGAAAATGTCAATATATGTAAGAATTATATTCTATTGCTGTCATTAAAATTATCATATTTACTGGAATGTTAGTATGGCTGGCAAATTAGGATGGAGGATAATATGTGCAGATGTATATGTAGAATGCGTGTGTGTGTATCTGCATATATCCTATCACACAACACTTAATATTGGTCAGATCTCAGAATAGCATGTGGAATTCTAGGAAGTGGAGCTGTAAAACGTCTAGTTAAAAATGCACCTACTAATCTGAACTTTGTCCTACTAAATAGAACAGAATAGGCCATAGAAAAGAGATGGGTATTAGTTACACTATATAAGTAAAGGCAGCACTTTAGAGGTTTTGGGTTTATTCTCCCTGATGTGAAACGTGGCTGCGTCAGCCACAGGCACTGAGCAACTATGCTATTTTCCTTCAGGATCTGGTTTTCCTATGACTGACTAGACTGATTTCCATTTACAGAAATCAATTATTTTATCCTTAATTGTCTATATTTTCTCTGAAAATGAAAGTATTGTTGCAATGAAAATTTTATTTTATTACTTTCAAAGTAAATTTAATAAGTATGTGCCATATTTACTACTACTGAGACTTAAAATGAAGAAAATTATAAATTAAGGGAAATTATGAATAGAAAAATAATTACTGTGGCCAAAATTAATATATAAAATTGTCATCCCATCAGTGTCTACTGTTAAGTGCTGTTGGTGACATTTCATCCTATAAGATCTTCTCAGAATGTTACTTTTTGTCAGTATTTTATAATGCAGTAGAACAGGATGGTGTCATCATGTACTTCAGCCTGGAAAGAATCAAATATATGGTATATCTTGATTACTTGAATTGTCAAATTATCCAAAATTTATGCAGTTCTACAGTTCTTTGGCATGAAAAGTTCTCACCGACTTCAACAGGAATTCTCTATATTAAACAAACAAAGGGTACTTATTCTGTAACTGCAATAAGGCTTCTTTTTTATATAAGCGCATTGTGAAAAGAGCATAAATTATTCTCGAAAGCTACTCCACACCTTTATTTAAGGTCTGATTCTACAATTCATATGAAAGAAAAACACTTGTCGATAATCAAAGGCCAAAAGTCTTTCAAAGAATACATTCTCTTTCAAATAAGAAAACAAGGCACCAAACTCCTGTGGACTTGGGAATTTCAGATTAAAGAATTTATTTCTGCGATTGAATCATGCTCATGAATGTGCAAAAATGAACAAATAGAGAACTGCACCAATATTTGAGATATGTTTATATAGGTCATGCCATAAATGAAAAATGTTAAGAACCTATTTTAAGGTATGTAATAAATTGATTATAATGAGTTATTGCATTTTGTTACTGCCACCTACATGCAAGGAATGGTGCAAGAAAGTTAAAGCACATTCCCAGAAAATGCTGTTGATTGAACTGGTTCTGTCAGCAATGTTCACCCCCAAAGTAATCACAAATAAATTCATTAAGTGGGAAGCTGCCAACTTAATATTAAGGTATTGTCCTCTACTATAATGTCATAATATTAATTTGTCCTACAAAGAGTTCTTTCAGTTAACCAGCTTTACACTAAGACACAATAGTTGTTTTCTGTTATACTGCTTTAAATTAAGTTCTTGCAATTACATTTTGAAACTACTTTCATCTTAGAAAAACTTTAAAATCAAGCCTAAGAAATTATGAAAGTTACTGTTTAAATGCCTGTTGGCTTATCAAGTTTTAATTTTAAATCATAGAGAGCTTGAGCCGACTTTCATTTTGTCACTCTTCTCTCTTTTGTGTTTCATTTTGTGGGTATCACTTGCAAGATTTAAATCTCAGTACTTTGTTATAGAAGTTTGGGGTTTTGTTTTGTTTTTTTCCCAGCATGGCTCAACAGCTGAAAGATGCGAAGTGAAATCTTGTTCACTGTTAGTATTAACTTACTACGCACAAACCATTAAGCTTTTACAGGAACTGAGTTTCAGGAGGAATGAGTACATAGTTCTGTGGAGTGATTTTTTGTTTTTTCTTGTTAATATCCAGGTAGTAAGACCAAGTCGATGACCACATCTATGATAACGTAATGTGAAGCTACAAAATGGAAGGTCTTTTCATCAAATCTTTGCTGCCTTAAAAAAGGATGCAAAATGCCTATATCATTTCTTCAAAGACAGAAAGAGAAGTATATAGTCCTGCCACATACAAGCAATTCAAACAATCAACGTTTGCCGTAAAAGCAACAAAATGTATGCTTTCAGGGTCTTTAGTACTCTAAATTACTATTAATGGTTTGAATTCAAGCATCAGATGCTGTATAAAATGCTGTGTTTTGGTAATATATGCTAATATTTGGCCCTGGCAGTACGAGTTGTACAGGAACTTTCGTACAAATCATTTAACGAAGGAATTTCTGAACAAGATGCAGAAGCACGGATGCTGGTAGGTCAAAGACATGTCAGAAAGCCAACAGTGTTTGAACTGGTTGTAAGACCTTGATCTTCTGTCTCCTGGTCTTTAAGAGGTCACAGACAAATAGTGCAGATACCTGCTATCAGAATATTACAGTATTAATGCTGCAAAATATGGAGAGGATTCATATTTATATTTATGATAAGTCTGAATCTAAGTGATGACTGCTGAGTTGTTACTATATTAAAGCAGAGTGCAGATGGATCCCATACCATTCTATTCTGCTCCTTGGGAAAATGCAAGTGCAAATGTTATACACATACTATGCCTTAAAACAATGTACCCCTTCAGCAACACATACGAGCTTCTCTAACTGGCATTTCTGCTTCAGAATGGGCCAATCAAATTATATTGGGATTCCTGGCACCACTCCTTGCCCAAGTACTTTCTGTGCGTGCTCTTAGGCAAAAGATGAACTCCATAGATGAGAAAACTCCCCGTGACTTCAGCAGAGCCAGAATTTTGGCTCTTGAATGAAGACACTAAGATAACTGCTCTTTCTACAGAGCGCAGAGGAGGGTGTTTCTAAATTCTCTCTCTAGATCATGCTTTACTCAGAATATCAGCTTAAGTGTCTAATAATCAATTTTCATCTGAGATAAATGAGATAAAGAAGCATGTTACAATGTGATTGTCAACCTGCAAAAAATCTCTTTTTTAGTTGAAAAACATTATAATTCATTTTCCAGCTTTTTGAGGCAGAGACTTTAAACACATCACTGATCGCTAAGCGTTGTTTAAGTTGTCCTGTAATTCGAGGTTCTTTTTATGACAGATATGAAATAGATCTTGAGGAGGCCATAGAAAAAGAATACCATCTCTTTAAAAAATCAATAGCTTTCAAGGCTCAGGATGGCCTCTGTTCTGAGATTAATAAAACCTGACAATACATTCTGAATGCAAGCAATGACTTCTATTACAAGGGGAAAAATGAAAAAGCTGCTATTACTGACATAGTCAATAGATTGCACCTCAGTGTATACTGTACTTTCTACATTTTTAATATAAATGTGTTCAGTTTCAGAGACGAGAGCGTTATCAGCATTCATTTTACTTGAGGCAATAACGTGAGAAGTTGTATCTTGTGTCATAAATAAATAACCTGTCTTTAAAACCATTTACTCAGATTGCTTTCCCCAAATGATTATTTAGAGGTGCTCTGTAAGGTGTCATATACCAAAACATCCATGGTCTACAGATTTTATAAAATATAATTTCTTTATTTTATACATACTGTTTTTTAAGAGGGGTATTTTTGTTCTGCTGGTTTTAGAAGTATTATAATGGCAGTCTTGTACAATGGTGGGATGGCATGATTTAATGTGATAAGTTGTAAAATGCAGCTTGAGGCCCTCTGTTTCTCAGAGGTTCTCTGTGGTTATGAAGACTTGTCACTACAGGCGAAAAATCTATCGTGATGATTGGCAACTGCCCCTCTTTCAATTTGAGATTTATCTCTTTCTCCAGTCACAGTTTTTGGACTCGAAAGAATGGAAGAAATTATCTTCTCTCTATAAATGTACATAGTCAGATCTTCAAAGTCTTTGTAACACCCATTCATTTTAAGTAATGGTCTTCTCTATGTAAATGGATCAAGTTAGATGACACTTAATTATAAAATAAGATTTAGAGTTAATTCATGCTTTGTGCAGATCACTTCTTCCCTGTATCTGACTTGGCAGACACATTCATGTGAACAAAATCTTTTCAATCTAGAGAGAAGGAGAGTGAAGGAAAGCGTATACGGCAAGTGTAGCTTATAGGAACATAAAAATGAGAAATAGTCACCGAACTCTGGATTACTTCTGACAATATCTAACATTGGAGGAGGTGTTTTGTACCTATTTTATTGCTGAGCATAACAAATTTGTCTTTTAACATAATCAGAACAATGGGCCTGATAAAGCTCTTATGCTTCTCTTACATCACCACAAATGGGCTGATTTCATTGAAGTGACCCTTAATTTACACTATTGTAAAAAATGAAGAATCAGGCTGTAAATATATTAGGGAGGAAAACATAACTGTCCTAGACTTCTGAAGACTCTAAGTAGAAAATAGAGGAAAGATTTATTTAGAGTGGCTCAGGGGTTGTAGCTAGCATAATAGGCTATAGCCGAGCACAGGAAATTTAGACTGACTGGAAACAGCATGCTTTACTGTTCCATGGCTTGACTATGAATGGCTCAAGGTAAAAACTTCATTGGTTAACAAATGGACAAGTTTCTGACTATAATATAAAGAAATAGATAGACGTGAATATAGAGTAATATACTTTATTCATTTCTAATCCTATACTATTCTGGTGCTAGGTTTGATTTCTAACTCTCAAATATCTTCCCTTTCTGATGCATCCTCCCAGCTTCAATTGGCTGATTTTGAACATAAACCTAAAAGATTGTTCTTTGCCTATTCGTCAAAAAAATCCTTTTTCACAAATAAGAACGTGCTGAATAAAGTCTTCTGGAATATTCCTCTGAGTCACCTGGGAGACCTGATTTAGAAATATTGTGGAAGGCAAAACTGTTACCACTTTCTCTCCTAAAACTCAGCACTGATCTGACTATTTTTGACTGTGATTTCAGGCTATCTGCCTAATTTGTCTACAAAGCAACATGTGCTTTCCCATGAGAAACTTATTAATTTGGTTGTTGCCCTGGGGAAATCTAAACAAAAAAGATTATATAAAAGAACTCTTTTTCATAAGAGGGAACGCCATATACACAATAAATGACAGACTGGTGTTTAGAAGAGTGTTGAAATCAAAGTGTTTTGATTCTATGCTTTCCCATATAATTGCCCATTGCAAAACATAATGTTCTGCATAATTAGATCTTGCAATTTCAGCATCTGGACTGTGTATCAGCCTGTTAGAGAAGTGGTAAAAGCTCTGGGTAGAAGTAACCAGTGAAAGAAAGTGATGCCCACCTACCTAGCTGTGGTTGTATGGACTTTTACTCGGGCATTTCGCATTTTCTCCCTAACAAAGTGCAGGGAGTACCGTTTTCCTAGTGCTGTCTTTCTCACCTCTCCTATCTGCGGCTCTTACATGGTCACAGAAACTACCAGAATTGGAGAAGCAGTGACATTTCTGATAATGCTGTCATTTGCATCTTTTCAGGGATTCATCTCTGAGCTGCAATTAATGATTGCCCACTCATTTCATCTGAAGTGTAATCATCTAGCTAATGACAGCATTTCTTCAGCTGGAGCTAAAGTGACAAATCAAATAGGGTTCTGTGAATCATGTCATATGTGTGTATGAAAAAATTATTCTAATTTCTAATTTAGTGAATACATCAGAGCAGCAAAGCTGAGAGACCCCTTCTAGCTCCTCCTGCATGGAAGGACAATATGAGGAAAATTCCTTAGCAAGTGCTCTTGTACTGCCGTCTGTATTATTCCTCCTTCCCTTCCCCTTCCTTTGGATTTTAATGACTGAGCAGCTTGAAGCTTAATTGTCATAGATAGGTAATGACTAGAGTACAAACTTAAATACTGGAAAAGAATGTTAAGACATTGACTATTAGCCTATTTTCCAAGGAAATTCTAAAGTTGCAAAAGGTATTATGGAAATGGAGATTTACACAAATAAAGACAAACCTTATAGAGTCTTCTCTGGAATTTCCTTTATTATGTCATGGTTTTAATTGGTTTAACATAAAGAAGACTATGTAAAAACAACCTTGGTTTGGTTCTGTTGAAAAAATTTTTGAAATGTGATTTTTATTGAAGAGTGTTATGCCCTTATTTCTATTTATTGTTCTCATTTAATGTATAGGTATAGTTTAGGTAGCTTTGACATTAAAGACTCAACTTCAGTGGAACTCAGGTTTCAAATATGACTTTATATCCCATAGTCTGTTGGAAGGAGAGTGTGAACGCCTGTATAGCTTCTGTTATGCCACGGAGAACTAGGTAGTCAAAGCTATCAAGCTTTTTAAAGTATAAATCTTACTATTTCTTCTTATTTGTCAAGAGAGATGAGCTCTTTTGAAAATATGATTTTTTTATTTAACAAAAAGGTGGATGGTACTTCAGTACTCTACTGGATTTTGCTAGCATACAAGCTCAAGGAAGATTATTGCTTATCTAATTTTACATACCCTGAAAGCAATTTTGAGAAATAGGAATCGTTGAGTAATATCTTTACCAGTGCCATAAATCAGAGACTGATTTGCATACAAATGAAAATTCATAGTGCTCTGTGAAGCAATAGTGCCTTAAGTTAGTGGATCAACATTAAAACATGACCCCAAGCTTTCACCCTGGAATAAACCAGAAATCAGAGGATATCTTCTTTCAGGATTATTTGCTGTTTTTTAAACTCTGAACAGATTCCTGAAAGGATAAAATTATTCACTGGTCTTTGAGACAGTGCTGTAGATCTGTAAGAAATTCATTAAAATATTATCATCAGTACTGTCAAAAATACATGAAATATTCAGTAGACAAATCACATCACCAGGTCCTGATTGTAGCCTGTAGCAATGCTAATTCAGAAATGTGAACTGAGATATGTGAAACAGCACATTACAGAAGACAGAAGTGAACTGTCTACTTTTCTGAGAAGCATTTTATCAGTGCCATTAAAAAGAGGAAGGGGTGAGTTATGAAACAATAAAATCAAGTTCCATCAAAGAATGATATTGGCCTTCTTAGAGCAGACATAGCAATGAGAGCTTAAACAGTAGCTGGAATGGAACAAGGCAAAAAAATCTGGAACAAATTCTGAGACAAATTTGTGAGGCTATTTCAGAGATAGTGGATCACAAATACAGAAGTGGCCATTTTAGAGTTAAGAATATTAAACTAAATCTAGGCAACAGTGGTCAAGCCTATACCACCTAATTAGAGGTCTAAAGAAGGAGTTCCATCTACAGAGAACGGACAAAAAAGCTCCCGGTTGAAACAAATTGGAAGACTGCAAATGGGATATGTAATTTTTATTCGAAGGCATGCAGCAATTTTTGCCATGGTAAGGTCAGCAGGTGGAAAAGAACCACATGCAAAGTTTTTAGAAATAGAATATATTATTTAGAGCAGTTCCTCCCTTTAATTTCTGAATGACTGCAACATTAATTACACATTTGCTTATTTCAGTGAAGACTTCTCTCTGGGCTTGACTTTATTTTCTTTTTCTTTTCTTGTTTAACCGTAACTAAGTTTCTAAGGACCCCTGTAGTTCAGTTGACTTTATGCCTACTTAAGTAAGCATTACTGAACCTGCATAAAGATTATTGAATTGGACTGAAGGCGAAATAGAAATACATGCTAAAACCTGTATATATGGACATAAAGGGTTTTAAATATGTTTATATAAATCTTAGGATTGTGACTTTTTAATTATTTGAATGAGTTACATATTGAGTAGATTTGTTGGCAAGCTAATATCATTGCTTCTTGAAACTCTACCTCCATTACAAAGTCTACTCTGGTGTATATTAGTTATCATATTAGTTTGAAATTGCGTGTATACAATCGTATGTAATTTGTTACAGATAAAACCACTTACTGGTGTCACATGCCTGAATCTTGATTTCCACTTGCACTGTCAGTTCATACTTCACAGTTCATAAATCACAGTAATCAGTTGACCCGGTCCTTAAGCCCGCTTCAGGAAATAACTAAAATGAAATAACAATATCATATTATGTGATGTCCACGGATCTAAAGGTCGGAGGGCTACTGAGGAAGGATTAGATGTTTACTTGGACAATGCAGCCATTTGGTAGTGCAGAGATAGAGACTGCTGGAAAAAGATGCAAGTCTCTGGACTGTTTATATTCAGTGATTTGGGAAGTCAAACTTTTTCTTAAACAAAAAAAAAAAGAAAGAAAAAAGGTACTAGTTATAGCAGAATTGTTCCCTTTATTTTATGTTGTTGTATTTAAGTATCTTAATCTTTGTAAGAAAGCAAGCCAAGGCTCCTTCCAATTTCCATCCTTTGCAGCTATCCAACTTCTCTGTCTGCATTACCGGAAAGTTTGAACTGATCCATCATTGCAAACCAGGTGAATTTAAAGTCCTAAATCAGTTCCTATTTCAGACATTCAGTCAGGAGTGCCTCAGCAGCAATCAACCCCCACAGTGTTTAACAAACAGCGGTGATTACGTTGATTGTACCAGACTGCACTGACCATTTTAGGTTCCCAGGTTAGCCTTGGACTGGCGAGAAAGATTCAAATGATCCTGAAGAGGGAATGTGAAGTAGTGCCTGGAGAGGAAAATGGAAATCAGTGAAGAGGAAACTGGCAAAGGTGGGAGGGGGAGGAAGAAGGTTATTTCTACAGGCAGAACTGTTTGTGAGACAGGGTCCGCTGCTGGCAGAGAGCTTGTTGGCTGCTAAAATAAAACATCGTTTTGGGACAGTACAACAGGGCAAATAGCTTCATCTTTAGTCTGCTTTGCAGATGTTTTCTGTGTGCAAAATTTCTTCTGCCCTACTTCCATGAGTGCTCACTAATATTTTAATTGAACTTCTCTCTAAGACCACTTTATTAACACGGCTGTAATTCTTCTGGAGCTCCTCCACAGAAGTGGGGTGTCACTTCTTGGAGGCTGTCTGTCCTGGCTGGCTGCCCCTCTTCGTGCAACAAAGACTCAAAAATCAATGAATTGGGTAGATTTGCTACTCTAAAGGGGATAATCAGCCACAGCGGAGCCTGCTGGATTGGCTAACCTCAGACATTTGTAGAGAAGCTCCCCAAGAATCGCATGAGACATGCAGGACAGAGAGCCAGCCTACAGCTGTGAAAGGAGTCGTTAGAGAAGTTTGGTGGGAAAGTGCTTAACAGCTGTTAACATTTTCCCTAGGAAGTTAAAGCCTTCTCAAACTATAATTGTCTCCTAAATGAAGAAGAATGTATATAGAAAAAAAAGGCCTTTGTGTTGTTAGTATTCTAGGGAGATTATGCTATATGTATATTATATATTTTTGATATATTACACAATCAAATTTGGTAAAGCTTACCAAGGACAGCATGGCAACATTTTAGAGGCTAAGCTCTTCTCAGGGAGTAAACAGCACGGCTTCATCAGAGGTGATGAAATGTCATGCCCACTTCCTCTGTGGCTGCACTCTGGAGAGGAAAATCCATTTAACACTTACTCTGCCTTTCTACGAAGTCCCTGAGTGAGCAAGGAGTGCTAGCTGGGGCATAAAATGAGTAATATCTGCCAATACTGGCTTTTAATTTAAGAGTATGTATGTCTCCTGCAAACCTACTTACAAGTGATCCTTTGAAATCTATGGAAATGTAAGAAGATGAAGATGTTAGCTAAAGATGTTAGCTGTTTCCCTCACCTGAGCTGTGCATGATGTGAAAGCTATGTCAAAATTTGAGGGTAACTAGTTTTAAATTCTATCGATAATTTTGCATATAATCTCTGAATGTTGCCTAGTGTATGTGGTGCTGTCAGGTGATTATCTTAAATTCAGTCTACTCTGGGGAGTGCTTAAGGGAGCTGCCAAACTACTGTTAATATCCCAGTAGTCCTGCTGTGCAATTTAGGTATGACAGTAATTTTGCAGTTGGTCAAATATTTAATGCATTTTCCAGGTATTGTGGTAGTTTAGCATTCTACATTTTGAAACAATCAGCTTATTGGAATACAAATGAGTGTATTGTGACAGTATCATTCTTCCAAGTTCATATGTCTGTGCATCATGGTACAGCAACATGGTAAGAACTCTTTGTTGAAGAAGCCTAGGGAGAAATTAGTAGAGGACCTCAACTACATCCTTTAAGATGAATTAATTTGGCCAGGTTGCAAGGCGTAATAAATAATTGATCATAGGAGGCATAAGGTGTAATATAATCGGTGATGTCGGTGACATCCTTGATCACTGTGATAAGTTTGGATGAAACAGAAGATATTGTCTACAGAACTAATTAGTTGAACATGCACTATAAAAACTTTTTGGAATTCTTGTTTACAATATTAGCAGTAACAAACTTCAGTGTACCTATTGTTTAAAATGGAATGTACATTAAAAAAAGTCTCTGTTCAAATTGAAATATGTAAAACCACCTATTTGTTCATTAAAGCTGGATGTTCATTCAGATTGAAATACCTAACAGTCTCGTCACTAAGGAACTAAAATATTTCCCTACATAATATATACATTTTTCTTAAGTGATCACTGTTGCCTGACTGCATCTCATAGTAAATGCAGTGAGAATGTCATGCAATGTAATCATCAGGTAATTAAGGCTGCATTATATATGGAATTAGATATGTGTTACAATTTCAGCTGCAAGATATCTGAGTCAAATGCAGTGTGGCAGGCAAAACTTAAGTGGATATGAAAATTCCCTGTTTTACTTACCAAATCTCACAAACAAAAAGAATATCATGAGTCTTGTTCCATTGTGATTAGAGATAAAACCAAGGGAAGCTAATTGCTTGTGTTAATTTATTAGTCTTTAAAAAAAAAAAACAAAAAAACATTCCCATAGGCTGGATTATCACGAGCAGAGACTTTTTCGTATATTCTCTATGTATATAAGGATATTCTGAGCTACGTTTTCTCTGTGATCATGCCAAATTGCACTGCTGTGCTTAACAAACTGAGGTCATTTATGCCACTGTTGTTAGAGGCTATTAAAGCCCAACGTGAAATACTTAGAGCATTCATCTTGCAATTGACAGCAGCACTGTGGGCTGATAAGCACTAGAACTCTGTGATTGTCATCAGCTGCTCCCCCCGCAAAAGCTTGGGGTTTTAGTGGATATAAAGTACGGGTATTTCAATAAAGTAGTTAGTTTAGCTAAATGCATATTAGTGTCCTCATTTTGGAAAAGTTGTCAGAGAACTCATGCTCATTTCTTGTAGTTTCAAAAAATGGACTGAAAACAAAGACAGCTATAAAACTATCACTCTTCTTCTTTTCACTGTTTACTGAGTGATCTCTTTAATTAACTAATCATCTCTGGCTGTGGTTTTTGAAATGGCAGGAAAATTGCACAGCTGAAGTTAATGAAGAACTCTGAGATTTGACAAATTTATTTCTGTTGCCAAATACCAAATGTTTATAGTGCTTGCTTTAGTTTCAAGCCATTACAGGTGCAGCAGAGGTTGAGGAGTAACATCACTTCAAAATGATGATTTTACGAGGGAATAACACAATCATCCTGTCAATCATAAAATATATTTTTGTTCAAGGGCAGTAATTAAATAAACAATAGTATTATTCAGTTGCTAAATTAGAAATACAAAAATAGGAATAGAAACTTCTCTGGAAGAGGGAGAAAGTGGAAGGCTAAGACCTTGGCTGGGGCCTGGAAGAGGTTAGTAATTGCGTTGTTATCCAGGCGTTGACTGGCTGATTGAACAGCCTTGGAGGTGTCCGCAAGCTGTCAGGCCAGGGAATTGGAGTTAATGGACACCTAATATCATGATTGAATGGTAAAAGTGGAGCCAGATCTCTTTGAGGATGGAAAATCAATACTCTATTAGATTTGTTAGGATGACAGGGGGAGAAAAAAGGCGAGTGTGTGCTGTATTTGCTTGCATTACCAGAGCTGTTCTAATTAAGCACCCACCTCGAGATGGAGGGGACCTGCAGAATTGAAGAGGTAATGAGATTCAGGCTTGAAGTAAATGAAGTAACTGCAGCATAAGGCATGCTGACAGACAATTAAGCCTCTTTATCAATGCAGCTTCTTTCCAGAAATAAAATCTCGTATGGCAGCTATAAAATAAGGCTGAGCCTGGTATGACTGTAAATATTACTGTAGCTTGTGGTTATGCTTATTATTGTTCAAGTTGTTTTGGAGTTATTTTCATCAAAATTGTAGATGCACTGGCTAATGTTAAAATTCAAAAATGCAAGTTTCTGCTCATATGAATACATATCCCGCCTAGGATTGCTCTGCATCAGACCTGTATTCTCTCACTGTTAACTGCTGATGTCTAACAAGACAACACTTGCAGCACCCTGATCGCATGAGCAGTCTGGGTACTTGCCAGCTGGTTCAGGGCCACAAGGTAGTTCTCACTCTTTTTCTTTTTTCCTTCTTACCATCAGGAGGTAAGTCATCTGCCTAATTCAATCAACATGCGGAGATCACACCAAACCTGAGAGTAAATGTAGTGGTTCTGACATTGCGAGAGTTAGAAATGAGCCTGCGTTCGCTGCAGTTTTGTGCTGTGTGGAATTGCTCGCTTGGGTTGAACCGTAAACTCTCAAGGGTTTCACGTGGTTCGTACACACACACACACACACAAATATACAGTATTACAGTTTCTGATCTCTTCCCTAATTAGCGAGCTTGAGCAAGTGAAGAGTTTGTGGGTTCAAAATGTCTTGTTGTAGGAGAACTTTCTACTTTTGCAGTGAGCAGTGACAGCAAAGGTGCGCCTTTCTTTTCACAGAGCTTAAGCGAGTTGCTGCTGGAGGATCCCACAAGTGTTTGGAGAGCTCTGTTTGTGGTATTGCATCATTTTTCAGAAAGCAAAATTCTGGGGGAAGAAATTCCTTTATCTTACAGTCCCACTTTTCTCAATACCTGAAATGATTGGTTTACAATTCAAAGTTGAAAATTTATTATTTGGGTTACTTAATACTCATGACCTGCCATTTTGATTAACTGAGTTAATTGTAATGTTAGTTGCTGAATGCTGAAATCAGCAAAATCGAGACGATCTGTGTATATATATCCACAACTGTGACTTTACCTTTCAATTTTGTAGTAATTTGTGAGGGAATTTGCAAATGCTTTACAAAACTTCTTGGATTAGGGAATGTGGTTTTGTCTTCAGTGACTGGTTTGTCTGGACTCTTCTAAGTGATAACCTGCATGAACGTCCTAAGTAAACTCAGAGGGAACACCACACAGTTTATTGTGCTTTGCTATATTTCTGCGAGGAGAAGTTTCTACTAGATGTATAGAATCTCAGAAACTTTATGTAATAGTCACGAGTACTTTCGTTTTGAGCATTGTAATTGTTAACCTGTTAAAATGAAAGGCTATTCGACCTTACTCTGTTTCCATTGTATGTCTCTAATATAATGTATATTAGAATATGAATTTAAATAATTCAGTTTTATCTAGAGAGGTATAGGAAGCATTTTGGAACGGAGACAGCTATACCTATAAATCTGCGGTTTCTTTCAAACATCTGCGTGTATCCTTTGCAGCTGCACGTTCATTTCATTAACTTCCCTTTGTTATGGATTCACACTGATTTGAAGTTATCAAATTCATTTCTACTGGTTACTATATCTTATTTGACTTTATCTCTGTTTAAAGTTCCACTAGTTGTGCTTCATTTCATCTCAAAATCCCTTCTGCTTTGATCATATTTGTTGTTTTCATTTACTTATTTCCATTACTGCTGTGGTTATACCAAGCTTAATATAAAGAAATTAAGTTTCAGACTGTAGCTCTCTTCAGTCTGGAGTTTTCCTAGCTAATGAAATCTCTGTTCAGGTTCAGAGATGGGGTAGCTGTAAAGTCTTCACGTTTTCTATATAAAAAATCATAGTTTGATCTCACATCTTTTTATAAGAATTTTGTTATGTATTGTGGTGATTATGCTTATGCATTTGTTAAATAGATGTGTATCATATATGAGGAAAAAATGTCTGATATATCAAATATATGTTGAGCACACTTCTGGCACTATTCTCCTGTTAGCTTGATTTGGTTAATAGATCAAATGGATGACAAGCGGCAGTGGTTTAAACTGAGTGCCTAGTACAATTTGCTTTCATATCTGCTGTGGCTTAGAATAAAAGTGGATATGGGCATGATGACCTTGATTTAATCTTTGGAGAATGTTTGTAGAACGTTAAAAGTTCACAAGTTGTCATGATGATGAACTTGTAGAAGGATCTGGAGCAAGTGCCTGATTCTGAAAGCATTTGACGTTTTCTGATACGTAGCGAATGTCTCACTGAGGTGGCCTGATTTGCTGGGAACTGCCTGTGCTGAGGCTCTCATAGGCAGTGGTCAGTGTCTCCCTCAGTCAAGTCTTCGAGCAGCAAGGATTCAAGTTTAGGTCTTACCATTGAGTTTTGTGACATAGTTCGTACACTGTTTACTCATGTTCTCTCTTGACACTAATCACTCAATACAGTGCTATTTCATTTGAAAAATAAAATGAGAGGACAGTATACCCAAAAGTTTGGATTTTTTGTTGCGAAATTAAAGTTCGTTATCAGTCTTACGCGTTTTCTAAGGAAAGGGATTTCGTGCTCACAGTGGCATAAACTTAGCTTACTAAGACAGTCTGTGGTACCTAGACGTGCAAAAAATTAACAACTTTCAATCAAAATGTTGAACTGCACCGTAGTGAACGCAACTCCGTGTAGAAAGTCTAAGACTAACATATAGTTACAGCTTCTTGAGTCCAAATGCAAAGAAATGCAAAATAAATAAAGGGCCTTACTCAAATACAATAGTTGCCTGAAACATATATGTTGTAATAACTTTAATGTAACAATGTGATAAACACTCATTCTGAGAATTAAACAGATCAGCTTTCCCTGGAGGTGTCAAGACTTGGGATATTTTTAAAAATAATGGATAGGCTTAATACAAAAGCTTAGACCCTCATTGGCAGCAGCTACCTGCTATTTATACCAAGAGAACTGCAGCTTCAGTCTCCTTGCTTATCTTAGTTTGGCACTTAAGAACTGGAGAGAGAGAGACAGAGAGATGGTAGACCCTGATACAATCATGTTGATGTTGGCAAAATATATCTGTTTCAAATGGAATACTGATTTTTGACAGTCTGGCTGAAATGTGATCCATTAAAATACATATATCATTGCGGGCTAGTGCAAATGTGGCTTTATAAATCACTCTTCTGACATAATGGTGTTTCAGTGATTTTTCTTAACGCTACAGTTTCCGATGTATGCTTTTGAAAAGAATTCAGTACTGCTCTGTCAGAGTAACTATATTAATGCTTAAAAGGAATGCAGGAAAGCCTACTAATTTGTTTTATTGCACTGGGTACTTAAAAGTAGCTAATGCTCAATTTTCTTTATCTAGATTATACTTTAAATGTAAGAAGAATTAAGATAGTGTTTCAGAAGTTCTAACTTGTGCTTTTACAATGATTTTCAAATTTAGCAACTGGAATTCCTTTGACAGTCTTCAATATAATACTTTTGATTTTATCCTAGTTTGCAAAAAGGAAACAGTTTTATAATCTAACATTCTAACACACTGATAAACATAAATCATCATAATAAATCACATTGTTTTTAAATTCTAGCAATTTTTTTTTAACTTTTAAATTCAGTGTAGCTATAAATAATCATTCTGTAATTTTACAAATCAGAACGGATAAGTAAACTTTTTCATTTCCAGTGCTAGTCCCTTTAGAGTTGTTTTTTACTTTAGATTTTGTAGTGGCTCTCCCTTAAGTCCTAGTCAAGTTGTTACTGAGGCTAACCAGCACCATGTAAAGGTGTGATATAATCTAAACCAGAGGCCATTTAAGAAGGCAAAAGTCTTCCCTCTTGCTTTACTGCATTTTAGGCCAAGTCCACAGTTTTTAGTTTCCATGTGTGTTCTTCCTGATCCTTGTGAATGTGTTTCTTTATCTACTTGCCTTTTCTTTCCAAAAAGGCTAGATCATTAGGTTCAGTTCTCATTATGAATGTCCTGCTTTTAGATTTAAATGTCAAAACTATTGATGAGTTCAAGACAGATTTGCTTGTAAATAATGCCAGCCATTTCTGGCTTGACTTGAAAGAATTGAGGGAATTAAAAATATCTGGCTGTGAGTGGCAACTTAAAATCTTACTCAGTAGACTCAAAAGATTATGAAAAGTATAGTTTAATATGTATGTACTCCAAAATTTTAAAGGGTAATATAGATTAATTTGGTCACTCTATAAATACTTAACGCAGCTCTTCAAGCCTGTTTTTCTGATGGTGTGTTCATTCCAACCATAAATTTAAACTAGACTGTGTCAAAGAAACAATTACAGTTTGTCACAAAAAGGAAAATTTAAACCTACGTCCTTTTCTTTATAAATTATTAGACATATAAAATGTGTTATTTTCCCCTTAAATTTTAAATTCATTTAATGTCAAGTTCAGTGCCTTCTGGATACAAGGTTTTATGTACTTTTCAAGGAGGATTTATTCAGCTAATTTTTACTTCAATTTAAGAGAAAAAAAAATTTTTTTTAAAGTTCTCAGTGTTCGCAAAGAGGCATCTGAAGGGTGCTGACTAGTTTATGTTTAGGATCCTAAACAATACTCCATTAGGCATATTAAAATACAAATTGTTTCAGAATATACTTTGCTGAATATGAATTGCTTTCAGAATATACTTTAAGGAATATAGACATGGCGGAGCATAATGGAGGTAAATTTTCAATTAATATATTTTGTGTAAAATGAATCCATTTTGAGTATAAGAAAAAAAAAGTTCTCTTTACGCCGTGCGTTGTGCTGTGCAATTTATTAGCGTTTTGTTCATAGGGATTGGAATGTTTCCAGCTGTATTCGGTTGAGATGATCTGACCTTGGACTTGAGTTCAGGTATTACATTCTCCCCAGTCGTCTTGGTGTATTCATGCAGTCTATACATTTTAAACAGAAACTATTGATTTATATAGGTTATGAAAACAGTGTATCTAAAAGCAGTTTACCACATGTGTGAAGGAAATGGAAAATGACCGTTTTACTGCTTTCTTAAAGATGGAGCTTCTTTTGATATTGCATATGCTCGTGTTATCTTTACCATGTAGCTTTAATGAATGCTTTCTCTTTGGCAGTAATGTACAGAGCATAAGTGGTATTGCCCTTGGAGGGCTTTTTGGCTTAATTTGCTGGATGCAAAGCCTCTGTTTCCAATAATTTATTATGTTTCAAAACCGTCTCTGGGAATATAAAATGTGCACCTGAGGCTAGCTGTTATTTATTTCCAATCAATTTTTGAAGCCTTGCTATTTTCTGGCATGAAAAGGTAGATATCAAGCCTTTTATTTTATTTTTTTGGCCTCTCTTCTGCATCATATTTAAAACATTAATAAAATCAATATGATCATATATGGATTTGTATAACACCTTTTGTGAGCCTCAAAGTGCCTAGCAAAATATGTAGGTATCAAAGTGCCAGTGTTAAAATCCAGAAATAAATTGATGGCTGATTGAGCCAAGTATTTAATTACCCCCCTACTGCCCCTGCAAAAAAGCCTAACAAATGCTCCTGCGTATCTCTCATAGTAAAATTGATTCTCATGCACTGGATTTCAGAGTTTTTAAGGTATATATTAAAGGCTTAACTAGTAAATTAGAAGACAAGATAAATGCAATGTAGATAAATTAGAATTGCTGAGAGAATTTTAACGAGATTTCTACCTATTTATTTTGTTCTCTACTATGTAGTGAAAATAAGCAACAACAACATTATTGGAAATACAGGATTCTGATTGTGTTGTTTTTGTTTAATTGGGAGCAAAGTTGGTCTAACGGTTATAGGATTTGACTGATAATGTACAGACCTGGACTCTATTCCCATCTATAGGGCTTAAGCAAATCTGTGCACCACTCTGAATCCTCTCCTTTATTGCTTCTCCTATTTAAGTTGTAAGGTACTTCAGCAGGGTTTATCACTCATGAGGCATTTCTTCAATGCTTAATCTAACCAGATCACAATCTTGCTGGGAACCCCAGTTACTTCTATGAGACATTAAAAAGAAAGCAAAGGAGCGTAGATTCTCTACGCATGCAAGCTTAGAATAGTTTTTACCTTGTCTACAGTTCATGTTCTTGCTCAGTGAATGCCTCTTCACATACTTACCGCAGTTACTGGCAAGCTTTGGTCATTTTCTACACAGCTGGATGAATGGGGTAAAAACCCAGATGAAAAAGCAGTGCTATAAATCTCCTTTATCACCTCCTATGAAAGCCAAACCTACAACCTGCAAAATGTATGTGCTTTACTTCACATGCTGGAGTCATCCTCTTGAAATCAATGGCACTTCAGAGAGGCATAGATTTAAACATGAACATTAGTCCTCCCCAGACCTCGATTGTGATTTATGTGTGTGTTTCACCGAGAAATTTTGGCCATCTTATCACAAAAGCATATGAGAATGGCTGGGTTTGGGCCTCATGGCAGCTGGTTTCCCAGGGACCTCGGGGCTGAGGTATGCCTGCTGTGATCCAGAAAGCTGCGGAGCAATTGCAGCCAAGCCTGGGGGAGAGTTGCTGCCTGGGAGGGCAGAGGAGGAAGGGGGAATTTTTTTCCTAACTCCACTTTCTCTTCATTTTCTGTCTTATTCAATCACTTAGAGCTTTTTCCATCCAAAAGAGTTAGTTGTTCTGGTTTAAGTTGTAAAGATATTTGGCCTTTTTAATTTTAAGGAACTTCCTGTCTTTTTGGTGAACTCACTGCAAGGAAAAGGTCTAGGCAGATCTACCTCAAAGCTTTAGCCCATATATGGTCCTATTACAAGCTATTGAGATGATTCTATTACTTAGGCACACTGTTTTTATAAGAGAATTTAGTACGTCACACAGTGCGTTGATGAATCAGAGCATCCTTCTCTCTCATTCCTATTCCAAGCACTTGATAGGCAAACTCCTTGGATGCAGCTATAACACGCTGTTGGTATTTTAAGCTACACTGCAACATACAAGATTTTTTTTTAATATCCATCTGGCTTCATTTGCTTAAGTGACCCCTGGACAGAATACTATATTTAGCTCTGAACTTTGCTTTTTGTTTTTAGTTTATAAAGTGACTGAACTAATTTTTTGTGTACATAAGCGTCATCTGACACTAGCTGATACAAAAAAGCTGGACATCAGAGAACTAAAGTATAATTTTCCTTCCAACGAGGAAAGATGAACACTTGGACCAAAGGCTCTCATTGAAAATAATTCCTTAAATAATCACTTACCTTGAAGGCATTTGATCTGCGTGATCTGAATGAAACTGTTGCTAACTTCAGAGAAATAGAAAACTGTGCTAAAAATCTCTTTCTCCTGGGAACGAGAGTCCTGTCAGTCGCGTGGCGATTAGAGGTTTGGAAGCACGCCAGCCCATCAGGCAGCCTGCAAGTTCTCTGATGCCAATTGCATTAGCTTTCCTCTACTAATGTGCTGCATAGCTGGGAAAATAAAAGAATGAAGGTCAACATACCAGCATGTACCCACTGTTACAGTGAGGGCTAGTCATCATGTCTGAGAGAATGAAAATGCATCAGAGTTCAGGCTGTGGGCTGGATGACCTTCTCCTGTGCCCAAGGTCCTGAGATTTTGTCCTCAAGTCCTAAGTGCAATGAGTGCTTGTCAGAGTCCTGTCCCGGGATACAATTTACTCTGAAATTCTCGAATGGACACAGTTTGCCTTCAACCACTGTGGCCTGCTATTTATGTGAAGATGCTGTGGGCTATGAACTTTCTGCGGACTGTAACCTGCTGCTGTTCTCCGCTCTAACTCTCCTGGTTTTGTTCACTGTGAGGGCAGTAACACACAGGAGTCAGTGTGGCTCACGAGTACGAAAGCTGTGCTTTATGATTGAACTTAATGCCACCAGGCAAGAAGTTAGGTACCTGCCTTACATACTTCTCCCACAGGCATCTTGTTACAGAGATATGTTACAGAGATGGATGATAGACGCATGTGTCTACTGACGTATGTTAGCCATAACAGAGTAGAATGACTACATGGATGATAGATGATCCAAGATGATCGTGTGTTTGCAAAGTAACTAATTGCTACGTCCTTCTCCCCTCTCAGAAGCAGGGAGCAAGAGCCAAACTTCTCCCAAAAGCAGCTTAAGTATCATACTTGTTGAGAGGTGAAGCTTATGAGTTGAAGCAAAATATGGAAACAGGAGTTAAGCATAAGAAATCATCAGAACACATCAAGGTGACCATATCCAAACTGTATCTAGTAATCACAAAATCATCAATTTAGCTATTGAGAAGCCTGTATCTAGTGCCTGTCCCAGCTCCAGAAGGGTGTGAGAGCCTGTCAGTCTACCTTCCATCCTACCCAGGATATACCAGAGATTTCCACACTTCTTGTTATTTCTCACCCTGCACGCGCAACGCTGTATTCTTTGCATTAGGTGTGCTTTGACAAGTTTGGAAGACTGGCACCACTGCTGACGCAGTACCGCAACCTTAAAATCACTCATCACTACAGAAGGAATAAACTCTAACTCCCTAGGTAGCAGTTGGCACAGAGTCTAGCATCAATCAGCTTGTAAAATTGGTTGTTTGACACTGGAATCTACCTCGTGACTACTAAAAGAACCAGAGGAGCATAAAGTTGTGGGAAAGAAAGGAAATTCTTTGATATAGAATGACAAAAATGTAATGGGTAATTTTTTTCTTAAATTATTTTCAGTCCAAAGGGGGAAGATTTTTTTTTTAACTTCTCTTTTTTTCAGTTTTACTCTGTAATAGCCTGATAAGGGAGATGGGATGTAAGGGTAGGGAACAATTTGTAGTATTTCCTCATGACCATTATGTGCTAAATTTGCCCTTCAATCTTGAAGTGACTTTGTTTTTAAGTAATTATAAGGGGATAGGCCTCCCAAAGCAAGGGAACTCTACGGTAGTTCTCTTTCTTCGTATTGATGATAATTAATGCTCATAAAACAGGGACAAGGGCAATATTGCAACAGCTACCCTTGATAAGCTTATAACCTTAAAAGAAAACTCTCATTTCTTGCCTTTTAAATAACCAGTGTTTGATTGCACAATATTAACTGGCATGGAGTGAATAAAAGCTGCATTATTTTGTCAGTTTAAAAGCAGTAACAGCACAAATACGTAAACAATGAAGGAGGAGCATACTTTATCATTAAAAGACAGATGGTGGATGACGTGGAGATTAAAGTGCAAGAAATATTAGTGTCGTTTCTAATCGCCTAATTCTGTTCCTGTTGAATGAAGAGACGTATCTTCCATGATTTCAATGGTGGCAGAAGGTGAATTATATATAAACCAGAGATTTGGCCTGAGATTAAATGCTTTACTTAGCTATATGGAAATCTGAGTCCTCATGTTGCACCTGAGGCATACCAATAATAGCAAGAGGAAAAGTTATTTCCTGTCTGTAGGTCTTGGGGGTTTTCTGATCAGTGCAAAGATGAGCTGTGCACCTTTGGATGATAGATTTTGCTTTGCACGTATTGTTTAGGTCTTCTGTAACCATCCAAATGTTTTGCTCTTTTACATGGCCTCTAACTTTACAAAGCTTGTAATGAAAAAATAATACAAAACAAGCCCACCATAACCTTGACTGCTTTAGAGGATAAATGCAGAATCTTGTTCATGTAATCCACCAGTGAATTTTTTAGGATTAACTTGGGCCATCCTAATACATAACGCGCTTTTTTCACTTCTGTAAACTTTCACCAGAGGTTCACAAAATCCTTGAGTAATAGCATGTAATTACTATTCTTACGCAACTAGTCTGAAGACTTGTGGCAGTTATCTAGAATTTTTCAGTATTACTGTTCTTCGGGGTACTGATTTGAGCACGTACTTATAGAGCACTTAGAGATCACTAGAAGATAAGTGTATGTATGCACAGCACAGATAAAGAAGTAGTGTAGACTAAAATTAGGGCTTTCTAATATTTCCAGTTGTGAGATCCTTTTTTGAGTTACTCTTATAACTTTGTACTTGTACTGAAACCATAGGAAGTGTTTGTGTCAGGCTGAATTAAATGGAAAATTGGAGTGATTTTTTTTTTTTTTCAGAAAAGGAAACCAGAGGAGAAAATTTAAGTTTTGCCTACATTAAGTCCTAAAAACTCTGTGAAAAACTTTCATCCACATACTTTGGGGCATTGACTTGAAATACTGCGATATGGAGAGGAAGCTTTGTATTTCGTGATACTCCTTTTATAATCTTTGTACAAGCCCACCTTATTTTGCCTTTCATGCATGTCTATCAGATTTACTTAGAAACCTAGATTTGTTTTTTCCATAGTGTTACACTGAGAGGCGGGGGCAGGGAGAAGTCCTCCTCCTAAGTAATTTTGTTATTTTTGATTCAAAATAACAGTAGTGACTGTAATTCTAAATTTATAATTCTAATTGTAATTTGTCATTACCTTCTAAAAATAGAGTATAAATTTGTTACTATACTCTCTTATTCTCCGTATTGCTTGATCTCACACTTTCTCTCTCAGACTGCGGCCACACAGGCAGTTGATTCCTAATTTGGCATCACTGAAGGGCTGAAAACCTTTGAGGAGAGGGCAGGAGCAAATGCATGAGGATGAGAATTTTTTAAGTGGTTTTACCGCCAGTGGAGGTTCTTTCTGATATGCCTTAAGAGGTTTCTTTCCCACGCTTCGTCTTCTCAGCGCTCCTCGTTGCTATAGTACATCTTAAAAATGCCTTTTTTCAACAAATTCTGCTTCAGCTCTTAGTGTGGTGACTGTGATGGGGTAAAAATTTTTAGACAAGGAGCAGAAATGAGTAGCTGGAAGCAGGACCTCTCTATTATTTGAAGGGGTAAACTGAGTTATCGCTTTTAAAATAGTGCTTATTAAATCCATTTCCCTTTAACTGCCCCTGTGGCTAAGAGAGTAAAATTACAGTTTATCTAAAACCAGAAATATGCCAATAAATGTGATCCTCATAGAGACACTGCAGTCATTAGTAACGCTTTTTCCATGATAAGGAAGGAGAATGTTACTGAGCTAAAAATACTGTAATTATACAGTGGCACTTGAAACATTTAGGAAAATGTGGACTCCGATCAGCTAAAAGCAGTATCCTCTCCTGCAGAGTACACAGTTGAAGGATACATTAGCTTATGAAGTATTTTAGTAGTAGTGGTTTTCTTTGAGTTGGAGCCAGTAGAAACGGGGAATATGAGCTATCCAGAGAACAGAGAGCCAGAAAAAGAGATGTTGTGAAATGCGAGGGGGGACAGGAAGGGAGGTGGCAGGAAACAGGAGGTGAGGGTTGAGCGTGCCAGAGCCTTGACATTGGTGGCAGGAGATGACAGAAATTGGGTTACGTGAGGAGGGTGAATAAGAAGCCTGAAGATGGATTGTTTCAGTGATAAAACAGGCTGGGAGAAGAACAGGAAAGGAACTAGCTGAACTGAATGTAGCAGGAAGCAGAAAATGTGGGGTAGTAGGAAGTATTTCTCTAGAACGAATGGCCCTTCAGAGCCTGGGATGGGGTGCCCCAAGACGCACCTTTCTTTTACTGTCCCTGAATGTCTGTAAAGCTGCTGTCAGATTGTCCTGTTCTTCTACCGACCATGAAAATTTACTTGAGAGCTTCAGAAAGGATATGTACAGTGGGTTTGTAGAGCATAAATATATTGGTTTTTTAGCCATTGACAGCCTCCTGTACCACATGCTGCCCAGCTTTTCTATGCTTTTTGTTATCTTTTGTTATCTTTTTGTTATCTATGCTACTTTTGTTATCTTTCAGAAAACATAAGCTGATCTATTCATACAGAGATCTACTTGGTGAAATGTGTAGATCAGAGCTTTTTTTTGGAGAGGGAGTGTAATTTATGCATACGCAAAAGATTGCACAAGCAACATCAATTCTGGCGTTTTTAAACTTTGGGATGATTGACTCTGCAAACTGAATAATGTTTTTATGTCACTTTCTTGGGTGTTAATTATATGTAACACAAACAAATATGCATATTGGCAGAACTCTTTGTGGTATACATCATAATAGTATTTTATACATGAGTAATCTATTCACAAAGAACAGAGATTTTAGTGCCAATAGTTTCAGAATTAGACATCTTTATTTAGGTGCCTAACTTTATATTTAGACAGCTATTATTTACACTGACTTTACTGCAAACTGGAAGCCTATCCGTAGCCCGGCATTTTTGTGAACAAGGAATCTTTCTTAGAGCCTGAAAATGTGAATGCATCT
The DNA here is from genome assembly GCF_040807025.1 of Struthio camelus. Classification (NCBI taxonomy): domain Eukaryota; kingdom Metazoa; phylum Chordata; class Aves; order Struthioniformes; family Struthionidae; genus Struthio; species Struthio camelus. Next base: position 26,528,524 of record NC_090950.1, on the reverse strand, counting down.
TATAGTTTGGAACCCAAGTTTATAGATTTGCCCAAGAACACAAACTTATTCAGAAGAAGAATCACAGTTAGAAATCTTTTTTTTCTTCAACGTCTCAATCTTACAGGTGGCTGAACATTATTGACATTAAGCTCATAGTGCTGTGGTGTATATAATCAGAGTACGCAACGCTCTGGAGAGTTGAGCCGTAAGCATAGAATTCACTAGACTAATGCATTTGGAAACGCTTTGTTTTGCATATAGAGGGAATGATCACACATCAAACACCTGGCAATTTTGAGGATCCTGGCTTCACAAGAATAACATTGCATACTCTATTACCAGAAGAGTAATAAATGAGAACACTGAACAGAAGTGCCAAACGGAATGCCTAGTATCATTTTAAGAACATCTGTCATTTTGTTTGACGACAAAGAAAAATGAGCTTCTGCAGAAAGAAAAATCAGTTCTAAAATGGAGACTATTAGTACCTTTTGCAGAACGTTCTTATTTTTTATTGAGCCTTTTACTGTATGCATGAGAATTTGCGGCATCCTTCTTATGGCTCTGTACAACCTCCATTGTGCATTCGGCCTCGGTATGGAACCGAGAGGAGCTGGCTAACGCATAAGGGCAAAAAGAGGTGTAATGAATCATGAAACAAGCCTGTTTTATTCAATAAGACATTGTCTGAGCTTTCTTTCCACATGAAGAACTGGCCATTCAAACAGAAATGACCTGCAGAATTTTTGCATAGAAAGAAATCTAAATGCATTGGGGCATATGCGGTAATAACTCTGTTGTTTCATGATACTATGAGATTAAATTAAACAATACTTGCATTTGGACACTTGCCTGGTATAAAGAACAACAGAGTATTTTCTCATGGAGAAAGGAAACTGACATTTTCAGTAACTTTTCAAAACTTTTGTGTTTACAGCACCTTTGTTTTCAGTAAAAACGTAGGCAGAGATGTCTGCCACAATACAGAATAAAAGATTGAAAAACTTTCCGAGGAAAGCAAGTGCCAACATTACATATGCTACATAAAAAAGTCTCATAAATGAAATGCTGCACTTATACAGGTGACATCTCTTACCTGCTGTGTACAATTTAGTATCTGACACTGGTTTTTAAAAGAGAGTTTAAATAGTTTATGTATTACCTTCAAGCTGTGAAGAGATGAAAGAATTAATCTTTAGAAAAGAATTGTTATACTTAATAACATTTATAGGCATCAGAGTATCTATAAAGTATATGGCTTTCATTGTGTTATGATGTGAAGCACTGAGTTATAGCACGCCACTGTTGATATGTGATTATTTTAGAAATTGGTGCGTAGAGTAATGATTTTTTTTGTTTGTTTGTTTTGTTGAAATTAGATTGTATGGAATATGTTTCACTATAGGTCTTACTAGGAGGAAGGGAACATTATCATTGTGGGATTTGAAGATCTTCTACCGCATAAAGGTTGCCTCTGGGATTTTTTGGTTGTCTTCAAGCAATGAGATGAAACTATGAAACACTCATACTTTGTTTTCATACCCTTGCAGCATTCTAGTTTTGATGGAACGTACAGAATTTTCCGTTTAGCCTTTCCACACAGCAGGCTTGGTAGTTCAACCCTTTCCTTTATAATTTCTGTACTTGCTGGTACTTCTGGTGGATTAATTTCAGAATAAAGCATTGCTAGAAGTGATTTTCCAGAGAGTGTTTTCTGTGGGCATCTATTCTTTCGATGCAGGCAAGATGGTGTATGCTGCCTGGTCAGGAAGGCTGTGAAGTTCAGTGGATCGAAACTTTGATTTTGACAGTCTTCTAACTTTTGGATGTGACTTTTCACATAGGAAACACTCACTGAAAGTCCAAGTGCAACAAGCTATCATGTCAAATTAGAAGTAGAAATAAAAACTGAAAATGAAAAAGTGTTTCCTTCACCCTAGAGTAGAATATTGGCTCCAATGAACATCAAGGTCTGACCTTAATGCTTTCCCTGATAGGATTCTTTAGTAGAGCGAGAAAATAAGTAATCGAGGAAGGTGGAGAATGGAAAAGAGCTGCAATCCACAACAGTCCTTTGACTCATAGTTGATGTTAGAAAAGTCATTGCTGGACATGCTCCTGCCTTTTTCATCATTCTTACACACTTAAAAGTGTTTGATTTATTTTTTTGAACTATGTGGTTAGTCATTTTCATTATGAAAGGTCAATTTTCTTTTGTGCTGAAATTTGAATGTTGTCCACATTTTTCCTCAAATGTTATTACATCAGCTAACATTCTTATCATCTATAATGACAAGATTTTGTAGAGAGTCTAACACACATTAAGAATATATTCTGTCTGAGAGTTCTTCTTTTGGAACTTAAAAATGACCTGGCTGCATGCTCTTACTGCTAAAATACTGTGAATTGCTAATGGCCACGTCTTCAAGGCTTGAGAACATTCTGCTCCTAGTAAATTGTGCTAAATGAGAGTTTTGGATCTTTGAGAAATGCCATTTTCCCCCCTCATGTTAGTAAATTTCAGTTAATTTAAATGGATGAGGTCACTGAGTTTGTCTAAAAGACCATTTTAAAATAATCACTTTTGAAAACTTAGTTGCTTAAGCTGACGTTCTCAAACTTTCATAACTTTGCACATTGCTTCATAGACACCCCTTTCCTATAGCGGTGATTCTTCCTCATGCCTGCATTTTTATCCACAGAGTATTTCTATAATTACAGCAGCAGCTACTACCATAGGAAAATCAGATGAGAATTATAGCTGGGTTAGGCATGAAGCTGTAGCTGCCTTTCAGGACACTGTTGCTGTCTCTGCAACTGGCCTGTAGGATACCTTTCATTTTCCTCTTGTGCATCTCAGTTTGGTTATGTATAAATGGAGTTAATGCTGCATGCCTTCTCTGAGAGCACTCTGCACCTTACAGGTGGAAAATGCTTGTTTGTTGGCATTTGTGACTTTTTAACAGTTCTTAATTTGTAAGCATTTAAACCACTTGGAAAAGTGTTAATTGCATTATTGCTCTTCCGCGCCTCCTCCTCTCCCATCTGTTGCCATCTTCTCCCACCTTTTCCTATTGCCTGTTTTCTGAGAAAGGTGGATTTGATTTGTGCCTGCCCAATGGCCCAACTCTTTCACTTGACTGCATGCCTGCGCCTCCGCCCTTTCCTGGTGTGTGGCTCTGGGCATCGCTACGCGTGCCTCCTCCCAAGAGTGGGCGTTTGCACTTGAATCTCCTTTCCCTTCCCTTTTGCACCACTGAATATTCTTATTTCTGTTGTTGGTAGCTTTAACCCTCCTGGCACCAAAGTCAGCCAAGCATGAGACTAGCTTCATTGTGTTCTCTGTTGCCCCGCTGGAGCCTGGGTGCATTTAAACGTGGCGGGTCCCGCTCTGCCAGAGAGTGCTCCATGAAATCCATAATTACAAAACAGCTGAAAAACACCCATCTTTAACAGTTCTTTACATAACAGCTCATCGAAAGTTGTGGTACGCCTGGTATTCTAAGGACATGGTAAATAAACAGAATTTCAATGTACCAGATCATGAAAAGAACATATATTTACTGAGGACAAAATTCAGATTTTTTCCATAGTTGTGTGTTTATTTTAATCCCTTGGCATTGTAGGCAAGTTTGTTTTCTAAATCACTGGGACTTTTGTTTGTTTCTGGAGACTGTGTTAGGTATCTGGTGCGGGATGCTCTTGGAAGTTGGTGGGACCCTTACAGTTGTCAAGTACATAAAACAGAGAGAAATGAAAGAGAAGAACAAGTCAGGAATTTTCCAGCAGAATGCTTTTTTCTGGGAAACACTGATTTAAGGAAGCTCAAATGCTTCATGGAAATTCTTTGGGTTTTTTTAAGGTACAAAAACACAGACTGGGATGTTAGAGGAGTCAGTCTGCCTTTTCACCACTGCTCTTGATTTGACATTATATGGAATAACATAATTGAAATACTTGATTTTACATTTGAAGTCATTTTAAGGGTACCTGGGGGTTTTTTTTTGATATTTTTTGTCAATGTGTCAAAGTGTTCCATTGTAAACTAAACTGGATACATCTTAATCCAGAAAAAATAACATGTTTTAGTCAATGCCAGGTGGCAGATGTCTTTGATGATTTAAAAATGAAATATTTCAACTCTCATGATACAACTGACTGTATCAATAAGTGTAGTGCACTGCTGCTGACATGGAGTGCAATAATATAAACAAAGAAAATAAAGGGCAATGTCAAAATATATTTAAGTAGTAAATCAAGTTGAATGCTGAAATTTTCCAAATGGAACATCATTCAAGACAAAACATTATTATCTTGCAATATGTTTCCACATGGAAATTTTTGTAAATATTTTGTTGAAAAAGCTCAGATTTTGAGAAATGACCATTTTTCCTAAGTAAAAAAGATAATTGTTGAATAATTTCCAACAGGATTTATTTTGCTGTGTAGTGAGCCACTCCTGAAAGAAGAGATTTGTCCGGGTGTTTTTATGTTCCCGTCTAGGTCTGCGCTGGGAATTCCAGGTCAGACTCAGTGGTTCTCATTCAGATAACGTTTAGGAACACAGGCTCTCTCACATTACTGACTTACACTTTTAACTTCTGACAGTTGTCTACGAAACATGGTTGCATGGTTTACCATAAATAATTGTAAGCCTAATTCAAGTTAATTCTGTATAACTTCTCATTGAGGTGCTTTCAATTTTGTTTTAGGACTGTGTTAATTAAATTTAACGTAAGTCAATTCATATTGATTTAAATTACCTGAAATGAGTTTGGCTTAAGCCCAAACAACACAGTCTTTTGCACCTGTTTTACGCTAAATTGGTTTAAATTTACACCAGCAGTTATACTTTTGCCAACCATCTGTTGTAGTCAGCATGCAGACAACTCATAATTGCAGGATCTTGAGCAGGACCAAATAGAAAGATAATCTGAGTAAGACTACTTGTGTTTACTCAGCTCTCAACAGTAGCATTTGTGCAGTGCAGTACCATTTAATCCGTATAAGCTTCTGGAAATCTCATCAATTACAGATGTTTGATCTTCCATTGAATCCTACTTTCCCAATGCATATTATACAATCAAATTGTCACTTTGTATATTATTCTCAGTTTTTAAAAGATCAGTTTTTACTGTGGCTTTTACTAGAACTCCTGTTCTTCTGTTTTAGTATTCTGACACGCTTTCCTTTCTTTCCATAGTTTTTAATGGGAAATATTAATTTCTTGCTAAATAGACAGAACTTGAAGCAGGGATAATAGGGAGATTCTCTGTGGTGGGTAAAGGCAGGTGTTCAGGCTAGACCCTTATTCTAAAATTTTTTCCATATTTACAGAGGCCGCTACTCTCAGGACTGAACTGAAACTACCTCTTGATTTCATCTAGACTTTTCCTCTCTGACCATTTGAAAAATGTAATTTAGGACAAAAGCAAGTAAAACTCTGTTTGGGACTTGGAGCCTTTTGCTAATTTGATCTTAAGTTCGCTAAGTCTGTAGGTAAATATTAGAGCTGATTTTCTACTCACATCACTATAAACTAGAAGAGAATCAAATGAAATGGAAAGGAATGACTTGGGATTTACAAGGATATAGCTGAGGGCAGGTTGTACCCATGATGAGTTTGTTATAAAAGAAACGACTAATGACCCCTTCTGCTTGTAACCTAATAAGATGAGTACAGATAAAATGAGGTGTGCAAATAGCTGCAGAGGATAGTGGTAATTGTGTTCTTACCCTATATACATGTAGACAGGAGTTTTAACATTCCTATGCTGGGCAGTCTCATTTGAGTGCTTTATTAAGACCATGCAAGAATGCACACATCTGCAAGCTTAGGAATTTCAAACGTAAAGTAACTCTTTTTTGTTGTTGTTTTTATGTGAATTTTAGGGGCAGAAGTACAGTTGTTTAGTTTAACTTTTTCTTTTCTATGTTTTTCTCCTTGGTTTCTCTTTTTTCCCACAGAAATAATGTTCTGGTGCAGGGCATTTGACTGATGTAACGTAGTGTGTATGAGCCATATAAATGGTAACAGAAAATAATGTGCTGTCATGGTTTGATATAACATTCAATACTGCTGTGTTAATATCCACTGCAATGTAAATATTGCTGTTTAGAAAATGTTTGACCCTTTCTAATATAGGAGGCCACACTACGTTACATCAGACTGTGCTCTGTCATGTTGCAACGTGAAATGAAGTAACAAGAAGTGACATGAACCTTTGTAAAATACCACAGTGCAGTAACCCATTTTTAATGCCGTCAGTATAAACTACGGTAGCAGGTAGAAACGAATCAAACATAGCTTCTGAGCAGGGAGATATTGTTAAAATTACGTACAGCCTTCGGTTAATATCTGGTTGTCAGGACATCTCTAGTTGAACCCTAAGAATTCAGATTCTTTGTAATGAAGGTGGTTGTGATTATGATTATAGAGATTGCCATTTTGGTGTTTATTGTTACATCATATAGTGTTGTGTTATGGTTAACAATGTAAATTCAGCATTGTTAGTTTTCTTAATCCCATTGGCCCACCTCATCCTCCCTCTCCCCAGGGCTGTAGGTCTCAATACTGCAATGATTTGATTAAGCATCCCAGAAGCTTACTCACCATTGCATCTTACGATATTTTGGTGACATCTACTCTCAAGCCTTTCTCCTCCTTACCTGCCCCAAAGCACATTCCTCCTGGCATGAGAAGGCTAATCAAGGTGCCTGATAGCTTTCCTTCATAATACTTGCCTAAATCCCAAAAGATTAACAGCATCCAGCTGTTACGATCATGACGTTTCAACAGTCATGGGCCTCTTCCACACGTGAATGTCATACTTGATGCCAAACTATATGAAACTACTCAGCACAAGAAGTGCAAGCATGGTGGATTGTATTGGACAGCGTGCAATTAATTGAGCAACAAACTTAGGAGTGCAGAGATTGGTTTAGCAGCAGTGCTGCGGTGTAGATTCAGTAGATTCATTACAACTGGTATTTTTGGCAATAAGTACTGTTTCAGGCAGTTAATGATGGATTTCAGGCTTGTTCTGATGACTTAGGAAACTGAGACTCAGCAGCATTATGGACAATAATCTGCAGCTTTTGCACAGGGGAGAAGCTTCTCTTCTGGCAAGGAATCCCACTAAATGCAAATCCTTGTGCAGATTTTGAGGCTTGCAAATATAGTCCCATTTCTGTCTTCCTATCTCTTCTGTGTTTCATCTTCTATGTGTGTATGTAAATGTGCATGTGTATATAAAAATCAGTTTTACAGTGAAGTTCTTTGGCATACGTTATGCAGCAAGTTGGTCTTAATCACATTGCTCTTAATATATATGAATGAGCACTAAAGTGATAAAGCTAATCCTTCAGTTTACACAAGTAACAGCTGCAGTATATTAGGGCTTTCTCTTTCCTCTCACCTTTCTGCTGCATCTTCTTTTTTCTTCTAATGTTTTCTTCTCCTCAGTGATTTCACTGGATAACCTTCTCCAACAAGCAGGTGAATCTTGCAGTCTGACCCAGGGACGGGAGGTTTGATATTTTTCCAGTTTAAGAGATTTCATACAGGCAGGGCAATGCAGGCTTTGTGTTAGTGAACAACACAAGCAACAGGGCTCAAGATGCAGCAAGGGAAAGGAAAAGTATCTAAGATGAGGATGGTCAAACACTGGAACGAGTTGCTCAGAGATGTGTAATCGCCATCCTTGGAGATATGAAAAACATGAACAACCCTGAACAACCTCATCCAACTTCAAAGCTAGAGACAACTTCAAAGTTGGCTCTGCTTTGAAAGGCCATCTTTCCCAGATGGCCTACAGAGGTCCTTTCCAACCTAAATTATTCTATGATTCTTTGCCAGCAATTGCATACTGTGTGTTTGTTGAATAGTTGCTGAATAGTACTTGGTGACCTTCTCGTCCAAACCGATTTGCTGTAAAGACCCAATCGAAAGGGTTAAACTAATTTTGTTTAGGGTTATAGAATGAGTGCGAACTATGATCTTAGAAGAACCATGTACTACTGACTCATCCCCTAGCCATCTGATACTGACAATGCTTCTAAATGTGCCATGAAGATATTTTAAATTGTAAGTTTTTTAGAGCTGTCTAAAAACTGGTCTTTGGTAGACACTGAAAATCATATTCTCTTTAATTCATTATCTTTTTGCCTACCCTATGAAAGAATTAAGGACTAACCCAACTTGCTGCAGGCCATCGGATTTCCTCTTTGACCTTGTCTGATATAATCTCATTTGTTTGTGTTCAGGACTGCTTAAAAAAATAACTTATCTTGCACGAAATAAATACAGGAGAAAAACTCTTCAGAAATGCTCTTTACTCTAAGCCCAATAGGCTATCTTTATTCGATAGAGCTAAGTATTTGACTAGTATCTAGTTTTGCAATAAACAGAAGCTGAAATGTAATTTACCAGCTTTTCATGAATTGTTTATTCATATCCACCCTAGGGATGTTCCAGTACTATTGAATTACTCAGTATGATGTTGACAACTAGTTTGTTTTTTGTTCCTCCTAATTTCTGAAGTGTGTTGTTATCCAGTATTTAGATCTGAGAATTAATTATCAAGGACATGGGAGATTTTTGCAAAAAAATGTGTAGGCAAGTTAAATATAATGGGCCAAATTCTTCTGTGAATTAAAGTGGTGCAGCTCAACTCATGGCAGCAGAAAGACAGAATGTGGGCAATTAAATATTATTGCAGGATTGGTTTTTCATGTGTGACATTGCTTTCTAGATCTAAAAATACTCCAGGGTTTGGGGGATTGGTTTGTTTTTCTCCCCAGTTGAAGAAGTGATACAGTGCACTTCTGTAAAAAGAAAGGAAAAGGAGAACATAAAAAAATCCCTTGACATCAAATTATTTTTCAGGCAGTTAACAGGGAACGCTATTTACTTTCTTCAAGAAATTCACAAGTGAAGGTAAGCTCGTATTCCTAGCCAGTAATACAGGACAGAAAAAAAAGCAATGTTTTCATCTGTGCTTCAGAATGATTAGTTAGAACGTGCTGAAAATCCTGAGAACTGATTTGTGCCTGATCCCCCAGCCAATACGGACCTTGCTGCAGGATTTCACTAGGAGAAACATGTCAGCCCAAAGACAGGGCCTGAAAATACCAGCTAAGACCTAAACAAATAAAAATATTTAGATTAAGAGAAGGGTACTAAATAACATATTGGCTTTGGTGTCTACCCCAGAAACATATGGCAGTTAACCTTTGACAGAATGGGCAGGTCTTACTTTCAGCAATATTAAATTAGAAGGGGTGTAAATGATGAAGAAGAGAGGACACTACCATAGATATTTTCAGTTAATCATGAACAGCAGGAGGTGAGAAATTTCAGAGGTTAAAGATAACAATATTCTTATTTTGTTACTTTTTTAAATTGCAGCATTCCTTTTTCTTAAAAAAAAAAAAAGCACTAATTAGTTAATATCCTTAAGTTTCTATGTTCTAGATTAGCATAATACTTAAATATATGGTTAAAAATAAGGGTGAATTTGTGTGTTTTTCTAAAGCAAGGCCCTAAAGTACACATACAAAAGTTAATTAAAGGTAAGTTATATTATGAATATTTTCTAAGTGTCAAAACCTTCATGTTGCCAGTTACCCCTGCAATCTACCATGCTATAGGTTGCAATTCTAAATTAAAAATAACCATATCCATTTTGTTTATCAGAGATCAAACACCAGGAGATACATTGAGCCATGTACGTCTCATAGTGACATTCAATATATCACTGGAATTATTCCTAATCCTTCCTTTCTATCTCTACCACAGTTGCAGAATAAACTGCAGTATCCAAATCTCCCACAATTCACAATGGCTGTTGTGAGAACTCGTACATCGGACAACATCCATTATTCACTTTGGGTATTTTAAAAATAATAATATTTCAAGTGAAAAAAAGCTTTGACTAATAAACATCAAAATCTGCCATATGATAGTTGGCTGTGCAAAAGACCAGGTTCAGTTTCTAAAGGCTTCGCACTTTAATAAACAGCCCCCCAAGGGAACTCTGGCTCAAGTCCGCTCCTAGCTGGGCTTGGAGGAGGCCCACATGCAGATGGTGAGTCTAGGGTTAACCAGGTAGCTTTTTGTTTAGGCAAAATGCAGTTGTTCTGGTTTTACGTAGAGGGCCCTGTCAGAGCTGTTCTCAGTGATCCCAGCCCCGTTAGTCTTTGCTTCTCGTGACAACTCCCATATCACCAGGGCTCTTGTCACAGCTCCTCCGGTGCCTCATGATGGCAATCTCTACAGTTGCACAGCTTGCAGAGAGGAATACGTGTCAGCCAGGCTCTCAGCACAGACCTGACCAACGGAGAAGCTCCCGAGTAGTCGTCCTCCTTTCTCTCACTTAGCCCAGAACATTGTTACTCAGACATTGCTGGTGGTAGCTCTGCTGAGGATAGCCCATCCCCTGGACGTGCTGGGTATCGATTATGTCTGTGTGGACGTTTCATTAAAGCCCTACAGCTTTTCTGTTTTCAGGAACACATTTTGTGCATTTGTGTCCAGCCCACATAACTTAGTGCACATTCAGCTTGTTCAACCAACAGGTAACTTTTCTGGTACTTGCTCCAATTTTTAATTAGTTGATGGGTGCTGTGTTGAGTCCTGTCCCCTTTCTGTAAGTGAGAAATAACTCACAAAGTTATTACTTTCAGCTTTCCTACCTACTTCATGCAATTACTTCTAAAGACTCTGTGACTAACATTCTGTAATATGCCGCCTTTCTTATTTCATATGTGAAATCATTCTCATATTGGATATGCTGATGTAGTATTTGAATCCCTAGGTTTACAGAAATCACATTTCCTTGTTTAACCTTCTGGTGACACTGCTTAGAGTTCCTGTTTAACCCTGTCGCTTTCAGCTGCACAGTACTTCCATCATAAATGTCCTACTTCATTGCATTCCTGCTGAAATGATTAGATAGTACCCTTGCTCATTTTCTCAGTCCTGGCTATTTACTATGGCCAAAGGGCAAGTTTGTAGGATTCTCCTCTGGAGCTTTGGCCTACTATTCTGGGAGGGCAAACCGCTAGTTCTGGAATTCAAGTTTTATTCAAGTTTGTTCAGACTAGAGAGTTTTGTGTATGACTTAGAGAGTGTGAGAACAAGCTAAGCTCTTATAAGTACTTAATAGCCACAGTTGTCTTGTCTACTCCTTATGAATCAATAGTATTCTGTTCACTCTCAACTTCAAAGCATGAAGGCAACTTAATAAAAACACTTGTAACAGACCATACAGCTTTCAGATCTCTGCAATCTGGCCACATGTGCTCACTAACAAATGGTAGTGGAAATCCTTCCTTTCCTTTTGGGCATCTGTCTAGGTTTCTGCAAGTCTCATGACACTCCAGGACTCAGGAACCTGTCCCTGGTCATCAGCAGGTGTCAACAGTGAAGTCCCAGTGTCCTTTGGAAGTTTCAGGTCACATAATATATAGCTCTAAAGTTCAAGTCTTCATGCCGTAGGGCTGTGGAGTAATCCAGATTTGGCAGGAAGGAAACCATCCTATGCATCACTCCAGCTTTAGAAGACTTCTTACCCTTTCTAGCTGGTGTCCTCTGCTGTATGAAATGCAAAGTGCCTTTGAGAGAGTGTCATTTATTAATTAGATATATTATCTCAAATTTTGGCAGGTTACATTCCAGAAAAAGATTCAGTGTGCTCTTATGTAATGAAACACTGCACAATTCATGTCTTACCTCCTGTCACTACCTTTAGAAATGGGGGGGGAGTGAGTAATTACCCATAGATGGGAGACATTTCTCCATGACTTAGAGAAAGTATTTGGCAGTGATCATTTAGGCTTTAAGTGCTTTTTAAGAAGCCAGTACCATTAATTTAGATGCTAGTTTTAAAACTTTAACAAGTGTCCCTTAAATTCTTTAACCAATCTGTTATAAAATTACTCCACTCTCTAAATTCCTCATTGTTTACTGCTGTCTGCTCCATAATTAATCCATTATTCTAGAACTCTTTATATATCACAGAGTATTAATAAGAACATGAAATTAAGTGTTGCTACGAGTGCTCTAAAAGACAAAAATATTTGTTTCTCCTGCAGTCCAGGCAAAAACTGAAAAATGCTAACGTGCTGCTGTGCCACGGACATCACATCATGATGTGTTTAGGCTGTATTTCTCAGCCTAATGAATGGGAGAGGGGGGCTGCTTGCAGCTTTCCCTACAATTTGTTGTTAACAGCTTATGACCACTTTTCTGATATGCCTGTGATGTGTGGTTGTGCGTGACACCAGAATGAGGCACGGCCACCTCCAGCCACAAGGTGCTGCGCCAGCGGTGTGCATTGCGCCCTGTGTTGGTGGGAAAAGCCGTGCTGCGGCACCTATTTTTCCCTGGGTCCCTCCCGCACATCTCCAGTGCGTGGCTGGGTTTTCAAGCTGCAATTTAACCTGTATCCACAGGACTTTTCATGTTGTATTCAGCATTGCTGAAATCCTCTGTTTTAGAGACCTCTTCTCTTCAAAAGTGACTTCGTTTCTTGATCTCATATGTGGTGACTGGCCTAATAAAACCTAGCTATAGACTTCATAAAGCTACAACTCAGCTGCAATCGCAGATTTAGGAATTTATTTCTGATGATCTCAGAAAGCTGGACTTTTCAGGAATAGAGACGGGCCATTTCCTTTTACTTTGCTCTATTTCTTGGAAACATACTACATTCAGGGATGCTAGTTACAGAAAACGTAGCTTGTGCTGTAGAAAGAGGGTTTTTTTAACAGTTAATACATTTATAAATTTTTCTTCATTCTCCATAGATACATGGAATTATTACATAATCTCTAGCCAATATAAACCAATATACAATAATTTTACATGTAAATTATTTTATATGTTATTTGATCTTCTGATGATTTTATTCTCAAAGAGTTAACTTCTACATCAGGACAACAAAAGTAGTAACCACTTGCATGTATGGACTACACTCCTGACAGTAGCACATCCTAGCTTAAGAATTTCATGTATTATTGGAACTGGAGTTTTATGTTGATTGATCATCTTAGCAGTCAAGGGCCTGGGTACATCAAGGATTTGTTTTATATATATGCGTGTGTGTATATATATGAATATATGTGTGTGAGGGGGTATATTTATCTATATTTGTTATGTAACTATTTTATTTATGTAATAGGATTTTTTCCATGTGCCAAGAAAAAAGATTCCTGCTTCAGCCCTGAGTAAATCTAGTGAAATTAGATATGGGCAAGTAAACTGATTTAAACTTGGGAATTTCAAATGCAGGATGAGTAAGCTAACTTTGTTGATGAAGATAATGGCAAGAACCCCAGAATCATCTGACATGCTAAGGAAAGACTAAAGCTATCTCTAAAGCATGTGTAATGTAGCATGAGAATGATGTGCGTACACTAGCAGGTATAATAGGATTGTCTTTCTTGGAGAGATCAGATTAAGATTCAGTTAATGAGTTGTCCTTCTGCCTTACTGATCATTAGCAGCAGTACTGTACTTAGCTCAGCTTTTACTCTGTGAGTGCTACAGTATGCTTTGGCTTCGACTAAGGACAATTTTTGATTAACATAAAGCTCTATTTTCTCTTGACTTTCTTTTTTACCATCACTCTATAACTTTATTTGAGCATGCCAAACTTAGTGGCTTAAGTTAAAAAACAACACCAAAAAAAGAATTTTTCCTTCAGGAAATGCAGCTGGCATGCCACTGAACAAAAAAGTGCAACTTTCCAGTATGTTATGCATACTGGTAACAGTTCATTCAGTTCTGCAGGCTTCATTTTGTTCCCTCGAAAACATTCAGCTAGAGCAGGCTTCCCAGGTTAAAATTAAATTTCATATAGGATACACAACTGCATGCTGATTTATAACTGCTATGCACTGACTGAAACGCCAAGTTTTATGAAACGAAAGGCAAGAGCAGGGTTCTCACCTAGGGTTTTATTTCCCCTTAGTTTCAGTGGGTGGGTATTGAACTGAAAGACTGGAATGCAACCTATGGCAAAACTATCACAGGGAACCTTTTTGTTACAAAATGTACAATGAGACCATGAGTGTTTTTGTAAAGTAGACTTCTGTTTCTTCAAGAGTTTTCTAATCTTAGTGTAGTGTGGGTGGGAAGACAGGGAATTCTGTGTTTCCTGTAATGTATGGGAGAAGTATTTGAAAGTGGAGGAGCTCAAACTACTTTCTGCACTTAATACTCCAAATAAATAATCTTTGCTAACTTGGTAAAAGTGATTATTATTATTCCCTAAGCATCCCTTTCTAGATGGAACATGGAGACTTGCTGGCGTGCTTGAAACAGCATAACACCCCGTTGTTTTACAGCTTCAGCTAAGCATTAATTAGTCAATCGTTTTACTACTAAGTGTGATGGCATTGATTACTCGATGCTCACGGAGTGCACCTCTCGCAGCTTTAGGAGCGCTCAGAGATCAGGCTGCCATACATCTCCAATTCTTCTCACCCAGGATCTAAAGTGGCTGCAACAGACTTTGTGGATTTCACATTCAGAAATAACTTTGGCACGCGTGATAGAATAGGTACCTCTCTTTGGCATGAGTGAGATGCGGGGAGACATCCATAATGAGAGAAGTGGGTTTGGGGGCTGGGAGGGAGTGCTGTTCATGAGGTGGGACTAAGTGATGCCTATTAGAGTTCTGAGCAGTAAGAATTAGCAGTGGAGGACCGTAGTCTCTAGCAGAGGGGCTGGAGCAAGTTCCTGCAAGTAATAATATTTTTAACCCTTTCACCTCTCTGGTTGACAAGCACGGGTCAGTTTTCCCTCCTGGCAGAGATGACTTGGGGTTTAGCTTTCTAAGAGCAGCATGACAAAAAGTATTAACAATACCTACTGCGAAATCTGTGATAAGGTTTGATGAAAAGGAAACAAACAAAAACTGAAGTGTCATGAACTGCGGTGAACTTTGCTCTTTCTTCAGGGCAGGCAGGAAAGCCCACATGCAACTTGGCAGCTTTGCTGGGCTGATCAGGCTGAACACAGGTATCAGTGGAAGGCTCCATCTGTGACAGAAATGTATACGTAGCTCCCAAGAAAGATCCATGAAAGCAGTGGATATTTAAAAACACAAGAGGAATGATAACTGCAGTTGTGCTTTTTCAGCATCCTAACATTTAAAATAACTATCCCTGCCATAGTCTTCAAGAGAAGATCAAAACTCTATCATTAGAACATCAAAAAGCATATTCTGAATATTTTTTTCAGTGAAATAACACCCCTTGCTGTGTCTTTTTTTTTTCTTTTTTCCAAAGACTAAGGCATTCAGGCTGTAGGGCGGAAGCTGTTTATATCTCTTCTTTTCAAAAGATGCTTGACAGCTGATCCCAGGAGAGTGTCTCGCAGTCTTTAAAATTTTGTTAGGCTGCAATACTTGGAATTCTGAGGCTAGACTTCAGCCTTTGAGGGAGAGTATTCAATGGTATGAATCTTTTAAGCTGCAGTGCTGCAGGAGATGATTTCAGCAATTTGCCACAGACCGTTTGTCAAAGGGACAATGAGGCATTTGTGAGCAATATACGACGGGAATAAGCTTCAAATTTTTCATATAGCAGTGCTGGAGTAAACACTGTTATGTCTGTGTGGTTTACATGGTACTTAAAATAGCACAAACAGCCTCCAAGGGAATATAAAGCCACTTTTTAAAATATAAATCTCAATTTCAGGTCAAGCTGGACAAAAAAAAAAAAAAAGAAACACAAAGCAATTTAAGAAAAGCACTTACAACCTTTTTATCTGAATTTATAAACTAATAAAGGTGAAAGCTGGCCTAGATTTTGGGCTGCCTAAAGGAATTCATTCAAACTCGCATAGCATGGCATTTGGTGACTTTTCAGTGCTTAATATAAGATCAGGTTCCGTTACTCCTGTGCAGATTGAGAGGTAAGAGGACTCGTTAATGTAAATTTTTGGCATAAAGTCTATGTGAACTTGAACAAGCAGATAGGGAGGGAGAGAAGAATCTAGCACTATTGTACTACTGTGAAACCTGTCTTAATTTTGCCACCATGGGACTTCTACTAAATGGAGATTTATATGAGGTCATAACTATACAGTAGAGCAAGATTTATTCAGTTTAGGAGACTTTTGGTGGAGAAGAGTCTAGCAGTTTCCTATAAAATTTGAACTTTCTTGCAGGTTTACTGGTACGTACTATGCAGTTGCTTTGTAGCATTCAGAATGCTTAATTTATACTCCAGTGACACATATTTTTTCAGTATGATTTTCAAGAGCTAAGCCATACTGAATGTTTTGATGATGTAAATGACATCCAGACCTATTGTAAAATTCTGTAAATAGGGACACTGGGATCCACGGAAAACAGTTTAAATTGCATTGTGTTATTCCGTTCACCAAGTGAAGTAAAGCACTATATGGTGCAGCATCAGCATGGACTGCAGATGAAACAGAAGAAAATAAAGTTAGCAGCAGTGTTTTTCCCTTCTTCAGAGAAGATCTGTGGTGGTAAATATAGTGCCAATAGAGGAAAAACATAATGTTAAAGTATCTCATAATAATGACTTTCCCATTCATCACTGCAGTAAGCCAACTGTTCTCCCCCTTGGTGTCACAGCAGTAGGGAAATTTCAGCTACCAGGATCCACAACATCTTTATCTATTTTCTGTCTTTGAACAGACCCAAATGACATAATGATAGTGTCTGGTGCTGTGAAGTGAAAGTTTCAGAATCCATCTGCCTTAGCTGCCTTCTCAGACACTCTCGCGGTCATTACCAGGTACTCAGACCTACTAATTTCTTGTTCAGGCTGAAGTGAAGTTCTAAAAAAGAAATCTTTGGAGAATTAGAGAAAATTTATTTTCCTTACAGATAAGTATTTAAAAACTGAACTATTACAAGATAGGTGGTAGAATTGCTCCAGCTTACTTCGAAAGTTGAAAAAATGCACAAGCACTTTTTTTACACTTAAAAGCTGTTCAGGAAACCCAGTGATTCCCATATGCTGCAGAATATTATGCCGTAAGTACTATATGTACATCAGTGCAGAGATTAGACTGTCTTGAGCTATTTTAGTTCCACTGTACTTTCTTAGATGTTGCAAATACACATGCATCCTCTTGCAACTTCATTTTCCATTGCCATTTGTTTTCCAGGGCTCTTTTTAATTATGCCAGAGACAGCAAACATATTCATTATTTTATTCCATCATGCTCCATATGATATTTGTGTGAAAAGTCTGCAAATTCATCCTTTAATTTAAATTGATCTGTTTTCGTTCTTTGCTGTGCCTACAGGGTCCACGTAGAAGGTGCATGGGTAGCATCTTCCAGTTAGGAATGAGTACTTCATAGAAAGGAGAAGAAATATGAATTCCTTTCAGCTCCCACTCAGAAATGTCATTCTTGTATTTTAAGAACTAGAATGAAGCATGTTGCCAGAGAGCAACACAGCCAGACGTTTCAGAAATGTTCATTATGTTAATTTACTTCAACTTCTGCATATTTAGCTCGAAGAAACTGATTTTCCAGATGTGTTTAGCAGTCATCACTGCACTCAAAGATAATAATTGAATTGGCATTAACTTAAAAAAAAATCTAACAGAAGTCCTTTGATGGTGAACAAAGAGAAATTGAAGGATTCAAGGTTAGTGGAACTTTTGAAAATTAGGCTTATAAAAATAAATGAAATTGATTGTCCTATTTCATTTTGAAATACATTTTCAGTTTTCGGTTATGATTTTCCTAGTAAACTCCTGAAAACCTGCCAGGTGCTCTTGCAACCCTGCTCCTGTGGATAGTCTGCTGAGCAGAGCATGCATCTGTTCCCTTAAACACTCACCGCTTAAAATGGGAGCGGTGAACAGCAGTCACAAATCAAAGGTGCCACCCCAGATGCTGAGGCTGCGCGTGCAGGGCAGGGGCTGAAGCATTGCCGCCTGGCGCCGCTCCAGCTTGGTGTAGGGCTGTTTGGATCCCCGGCAGGAGTTCCCTGCAGCAAGTGCCCCCGGGAGGCTTGTGGGGATGCCGAGCCAGGCCAGCGCGTGGGTGTGCAATCAGAGCTCCGACTTTGCACCTCCTGCTGCCGAGCATCGCCGTGGGAGGGTGGCGGGTTTGTGCCTCGGTGCGACGGTTAGCTTCGCGACAGCAGCCAAGTAACTACACGGGGAGGAGAGCTCGCTGAAGACTTCCAGACTGAATGAGAGCTCTGTGTGTGTTTGTTTTTAATAGAAAGAGATAGCAGCAGGAGACAAATGACCTGTTAATCTGTAAAATAAAAGCCAGCATTTATAAAGACCGGTACCGTTCGTAACTTCAGATTTAGAAGATTTCAATGAGTCGTGTAATCTGCTCACGATGCAAGAAGTGGGAAACAGCTAAGGCTCTTTCAGGCCCTTTCATATGTTCATAAGGAAGAATGAATGGTCCTCTATGCCTCGTCCTCTGGATTTGTTGATATAACTGGAATCAAGTAATTCAGTGAGTCTTGAATTATATTTGATGTGCCCCTACTAAACTTTCTTGCTTCCATTTGTTTGAGACAGACTAATGAGACTAATAGGAGACTTTCAGAAACTTGGAATTTGCTCTTTTAGACCCAAATGTGAACTTTTTTCAAATCTAGGAGAAATCAGTTAGAAAATACTCCATGTACATCATGCTTTGTGCCATATCAATACCTAGTGCTTAATTATTAAAAACATTTTATGCAAGGATGGGACCGTTTTTTAGGAGTTCATCTGCTTTTGCTGCTTTTCCATTATGTGAAATCAGTATCTCTCTAGGAACAAGAAAATAACCACTTTTTTTCTCATGTTGTTTTGAACACTTGAATGTTTTTGCATAGTTTTAGTACCTCTGCAGAAACTATATTATTGTGCTACTTTTACGTTTGGAATGATTGCATCAGGTTATACCAGTTCCAGGTATATTATGCAGCAACCAGAGTCATAAAAACTATAGGAACATCTTGATTACATCTTCCCGTGTCACCTCTATTATGTCTCACTCCCATTAATCCAGCAGTTATGTCAGTTCCCTGTTTGCACAATATTTTTTTTTTCTCGAGTCCCTCATTACAGGCGCTTCTTAAACACCTTGCCTTCTGCTACCTGAACTCATTTGGGCACAGCTCCGTAATATAGTCTCTCGATAATATTTCTTTTGTCTTCTGCTCTGAGAGACAAGCTATGTAAATGAAATGCCCTTCTAAATAGGGAACTTTCTCTTGCACCTACTGGACCCCAGTAACCTTAAATGTTGGCTCATAATAGCCCATTTATCATGTCTATGACTGAAATTATTTCTTAGCAATTTATGTTTTTTCACAGAGTTCAGACCCAACAAGAGAGATCTGTTTCGATGCTCCATGCTTCCAAGAGTGCTCTCATGATGTATCAGATAATCATACAATATGCAGTGGCGCTCGTATAATACCCAGTAATAATACATCACCACAGCCTCATTGCTCAGTTGATGTTTTACATCATTGTAACAATGGCAGAAAGGAAGCAACACGCTTCAAGCAGCCTTCTTTCATTAATGTTATTAAAATGAGAGTTTTCAGGAGGTAGGGGTATGACAGAAAATATTCATGGTATCTCACTGTGAGTTCTCTCTGTATCTGTAAAATCATTACTAATGCTGGTGATAATATAATTTGCTGCAAGATCTTACCAGAAACAAAAGTAGATGCAATATTTCAGGTTACAGTTCAATTTGTTGAAAGATACTCTATTTTACTCAGGTTGTCATGTTCTTTTTTTGCTTACTTAGCGCCACCATATCCTTTTATCCTTTCCACCAAATCTTGTAAGTAAAATAACAATATTTTTATAATTACAGCTGTAATATTACAGTATTTTTTGTCTTCAACATTGGAATTAGAAACTATATCTAAGGAAACTTTTAGTCTGGGTTGCTAAAGAAACAAGGCTGCTTTGACTATTGCGTCTGCTGTCTCTATTGTGCTACCTCCTGTCTGGTTTCCCATTCTGCTCATTTGTTAATCTGTTGGCCAGTTTCAAGGAGATATCACTGAAGGTTTAAGATCTAAAAACATATTAGGTTTCAACATGTTTCATCAAAGTGAGAAGACAGACAGAAATTAATGCAGTTTAGCGGCCTAACTGAAGGAAACATCAGCGTGCGGCTATAACCCTGTTACCAGAGAGCAAAGATGATAGGAAAGCAGGTTTTGTAACTCCTGCAGCTCATGGAAATACCTTTGGAGTATAAACGTTAGTAGAGGAGTTTCTCAGTTGGCTCTTCTGGGCAAATCCCGAGCGTACTGTCCACAGCTACTAACTTCACACCATTTAGCTTCCTAATAAGGTGAAAAGGTTCATTTGAAGCGGTTGTTTCAAAACCTCTCCAATTCCATTATTGATTACTAAAACACCAATACATGAGGTTTGTGGAACATCTTGACTGTCAAAATAAATCATTAAATGACTCTTTTGAAAAGGTTTTTAATGAACAAGTTCATGTGTAGCCACAGGCAGTTAACATGCTGTCTCCTTTTGATATTTTGACCTGGATCAGCAGTTTAAAGTTAATATTTGTCATCATATGCAACATCAATTTGTGCTGGGTTTGATCTCTTCGATTGAATGAGATTTTTCTTTTTATCAGTTAATGTTGGACATAATTTTGTTTGGATCTGGTGTTCAAATTCTCATAATCCAGAGAGGCTTTTATAATAACAATAATAATAATAATTATTATTATTATAGTATCTTTACTATGATTGCCTGAGAGATGTGGAAAAAATGTTAGTGCTTTTCAAACATTTTCTTCTAAAACAAAAGCTGAAGAAAGGTATAGATACATATTTTTCCTCCTGCTGCATTTTTGGAAGAATAGTTGTAGTCAAAATAATTATATGGAGATAAATGGAAGAAAAATGTTTCTAGATAGAAAGGAAGGCAGATATCCATCTGCTTTGAAGCTGTTGTCTCTGTATGGAGCAACTGATGACCTGGGCGGCCCAAACTCTTTGGGTTCCAGAGGTTGTTTGTAGGTTGATTTTTAGGATATTTGAGTAGCAACTGTAAATTACGTCACACAGACAAGTCCAGAATGAAGTACTGGTTTTACAGTGTGCTCTGTTCTTAAAAAGGAATTTATTTCAGTGCTATTAATTTATTTTAGTTAAGGCTTTAGAAAGAACTTAGAACGCAACAACCTCCAAGCACCTTAATTGTAGTCAATAAATGTCTCATTCCTCTGTTTTTTTATAAATCGTATGTCAACCTCTAGTTTCTGTTTGATTTTAGTTATAATATTCCTTGAGCTTATTTCTTCACAATTTAAAAATGAAAATTGCATTAACTTAATAACCTTTACAGAATAAATGAGAGAGTAACAATACCTTTAATAAATGTTGTTCATAAAATACAATTGTTATGGGATACTTAATTAGAAATATTGTGTAGTCAAATAAGAATAGAAATGAAGGAGAAAGATAATGTTTCCTTGCTAGCAGCAGCATCTTGCCTGCTCAAAGTAATTGCAATAATTCTCGTTATAACTACCCAGACGTGCTTCATGTTTTGTAGCAACGTTTGCATGTCACCTAAACTTAGCAAATTCAAAAATGTCTTAAAAACAATATGAATGTAATGTTTTAGAGAATATTGTTAATGCTCTGTTCACTGGGGGAGTCAGAGATTTAGTTATGAACCTGTGAACCTTAAAGTCCCATGCCTTCATCCTGGCTATTCTATATGGAAAGGAGATTTCTTCTGAAAGATCACGATGTGTTTTTTTTTTGTTGAGAAGCCAGTGCAGAAGCACGGTCAATTTGCCAGGTAATATTCATGTTTCATATTGATTTGGGCATAAAGCAGATATTACTTCTGCAAAAGGCCTTTCTGGGTGAATATTTCTTAATGAGATTTAATGAAGACATTGGATGAGGAGGAGGCATTTAGCATTTGGGAGAACAGTAATGACAAAGATGGCATAGCTAATGAAAGAGAAATGCTGACGAGTGAAGGAGTTTGTAAATGAGAGCTTGGGACTTGCATAGCATTTGACAGGAGAAGCGGGAAGGAATCAGATGTATACACAGTTCATGTTTAGTTCCTAAGGTGCAACAATTTGAATGCATATTTAAGAGTGCATATTTTTCCTCCTTATTTCTGAGTCTTACGGTTTTGCCCTTCAATCAATTAAATCCACTTGAATATAGTAAATGGTAGATAATCCCTGTGTAATTGCTATTAGTGAAATATGTTATGGCATGGCACTTAATTGTAGTAAATGAAATAAAACTGATAAGAAAGCTTCTGACTTAAAGCAATCACTTCAAAGCAGAGACACTACCCAAAGCAACTTTTTGGACTTTTAAGTGAAAGATCATCTCCTGTAGGTGCTGGTTTTAATTGGTTCTTTGGGAGATTTCTTTAGACATCAATTATAAATTATAAATTTATTTATATTTAAATGCAACCATTCACTTTGAGTTGACCCGAAACTTGAAGGACAGCAATACTATGTTCTTAAAAGTGTTGCTGACTGTGGTGTTGATTAGACTATCCAGAGCATTTCATGAGCCATCCTGCTCTTTACTGGTCTGTCGAAATTATGATGAAAATTTTGAGGTCCCAGTGAGCACCATAAAGCTGCTGATTGGTAGATGCAGCCTCTGTTGTATTGCTTGACTCAACTGTGTGGAAGAAACAGAGAAAACTTTCTCAACTTGCAAAAACAAGTTCATCATTTTGGTGAAGACAAGTGGCAAAATAAGAAAAAGATTTATATTTTGTAGGAAACAAAACATTAGTCAGTTGAGTTGTTGACCTAGCTTAATGATTATGTGTAAAATGCGAAAAGAAGACCTTATTAAACAGTAATAAAATATATAAATGAAATTCTGGAGACGCTAATCTTTACATTGTATGTCCTGCCACTGATTATAAAGAAATTCTGAAGTATCAATCTTGTAATCAAATCCTGATGACCAAAAATGCATTAGTTGAATAGCGAAGTATCATATCTACTTCCTTCCTCCTCTTTTTAATCTGGAAGATTTTAAAAATCAAAGATCCTTCCCATTAGTAGTTTGTTGACTCATTATATTCTGTCATCTCAACCAGGAAAAAGAATGTACAGCTGCATCCGAATAGTGTCGTTTATGCTTTCTGAAGATGTATTATTCTCTGTAGACCCCAGATTAAAAATAAACATATTCAATTGAGAGATTCAAATAGAAAAGAAAGCCAATATTAATAAAGTAAATCTAAGCAAAGATAAATTGTTTTCACAAGTATCTTATGAAAGAAAACCCAAACAGCTCACAGCAAGCAACACTGAACAAAAGGAAAATATTGATGCCTCAATATAGCAGCGAAAAGCCTTAAAAACAGAGGAAAAAACAGTACAGTGCCTTTTTGGGAGCCTGAACTTCTACGTGGGTTGGAGAAGAAGCTCTGTTACAGGAAGCTCTGTTAGCTCAGAAATGCGTGCTCTCGCACAGCTACTGGAACTGGAAAATGCTGTCATAACAAAGCCAGTGTGGATTGCAGCATTTTACAGTAATGGTTTCTTTATATCTGTGGTCAGAATAAACCATAGGAGAATGAAACTTTGAGAAAGGGCTTGCAGTTCAAAACTCTTTAATCAGTAGTTATATAAAACAATTGGGGAGTTCCAGTTGGAAAAAAAAAAATCTACCCATGGAAAAAGTGCAGGTACTATATTTGTCAAAATATAGTTAAGAACTTAAGAACACTAGTTAAAATCTTCATGGAGCAGATATCTAAAAAAGATCACCATCAGTGACTCCCTTTATGTAGTGTGAGGGTACACTGTATAACAGAAAATAAAGGAGGATGATTTACGTGCAGAATTACTCTATTTACATTTTCTGAAAATGAAGTTAATAATGACCAGTGCAGATGGTTTCAACACAGAGTAAGCACCAGTCTTTTTACCACTTGAATTACCCTGAAGAGCGTTATATAAATGAGGCTAGTCCTCCCAAGATTTTTGTGGATGATCCCTCTGTTTTCTAATGGGAGGTGGCTTAGAGAGTACAAATGAAATGTGCCACTGGTGAATAATCAGAACACACTGGGACTCAGGCCCCAGTAATATATCTTTACATTACAAGGCAAAACTATATTGTAACCATAGTGGTTAACCATGGTGAAATAATCAAGTATCCTGATTTGACTGCAGTTGCAATGAAGACTGGGTTCTTACAGCTGACTGTAGCATTAAACTTTCAAATGAAAAAGTAGTTGGAAAGAAAGTCATTTTCCATTGTCTCCCCACATTTATTTTACAGTATATTACTATATTATGAGTATAACTGCCAAAATTTGTGTTTATTGAAACCTCTATTTATTTCCAGATATAGGACCTCATTACGCTAATAGTATACTATTATGTAAATGTGTTTTCTATAAATGTCTATTATCTGTAAGTAGTTTAGTCTCTACATCCCCAATGTAATATATCAAATAATAACTCATTTGTCAAAGAGAGACAGTTCATTAGTATTCAGCAATCATTTGGACAGAATAAAACAGCAACAGTATAAAAATTGATGTTGCGAAACTTAACAAATGAGGGAATAAGGAAAGTGTGATTCAGGAAATTGCAGGCCTGCCCTCAAGGGCCATTTTTAGGTCACTTGTCTGCGTTTTAATATTACATTTGTTTTAAAGAAAGTCTCCAAGTTATTAGGTTGGGAGGGAAGCCAATTTGCAACCATGACTTCAATATCCAGAGGGTTCAGTAAATGGGAACATAACAACGCTTGGGACAGAGTCAGGGTGAAAAAGGTGTAACACAGCTGACTGCGGTATTGTAACTCAGTTTTGCAATTAAATTACTGAATGGCATAAATCTTCATTTTAACGTGTTTAAATACTAAGAAAAACGCTCTTGAAATCTGTTACTTTTTAAGACAGGGGAGAAAGAAATAGGTACATGTCTATGTAGACTTAAATTATGCTATTTCTTGTATTCACTTTAAAATTCAATTACTCCGTAGATACATAGAGATGTGTTTTGCCTACCTATAGCCAAGTTTGATACGATGTCAAATTTACAGTTTTATGTTAGAATTCTATGCAGCTATCGGACATTGTGTAGTTCTCAATTTCTTGCATGGTACTTAACGTCTTCTCAAACCAGAAGTATATTTTCTTCTTACATGCATGGGTCTCTCTTGCATTATCTGTGTGTTATCTGAATCCTAGGGATATTGAATTTTTACTTACTTATTTTAGAGAGGCATTTATATGGGAGATTTCAAAATATCTGAAAGTGCCTCTTCTCTCATCACTGCTGTAAGGGTTGTTTGAATATGAATCTCTTTTATGTGAGGAGTTTGAAGGACATTGTGTATGGCCTTTAAATACCTTGCTAAGCAAAGATGCACTTTCTTCTCTGACTCACAGAAAATGTCAGCAGCAGATTTTGTGAATTTGTACGTATTTCTACCATATTGCTCATCCCAGGTCAAAGAACAGCACTGGTAGAGTACCCTTGCTTTGCCTGCTCTGGCTGTCGTCCTGGTACATAGAAAAGAAATGGGTATATTCTGAGACAATCCATTGTTTTTGACATGCGGTTTGTGCACATTTTATTTTTAATTGGTTTTTTGACCTGAAAATAAATGAACCAGATAGGTACCTAGGTACTGAGAGGAAGGGAGTTTTCCTGTATGCTTGATCCAGATGTCTCTCCTGTCAGGCTTATTCATGAGGATGTGCCTGTTCATTTGATTCAATATTCTATTCTCCTGTTATTTTCTTCCTAAAAGAACTGTAACCTCCGTTCTTCAAGGCTAAGATTAGCTATCTACAGCTTTTCCAAAAATACCAAGAGCTACACAGTTGCTGTTGAATCAGAATTAGAAAAAAACCTTCTTATAATGCTTTCTCTTTTATATTCAGCTCCCTCATTTCCATCCTTCACAGCTAAATCGGGTTATTTAGATTACAGCAAGGTCTGAACCAACTCAGATGAACAAAATTATCTGCAGAGCCTATTTACATTTCTTTAAGGAAACACTACATTGATTTTGTATTAAAAAGGTTTTGGGGAAAAAAAAAAAAAACAAACCTGAATGTGATGAGCATGGAACTTTTGTGAGATGAGAAGGTTAAAACAAAAGTTAGCTTTTTTGCAATAAAAAATGAGTATCTTTTCAGAGCATGATGCAGATGACAGTTAATTAAGTGACATGTTACAGTGGTCACTTTTTATAAAATTCAGAAGATAACAGTTGCACAGTGGCGTTTGAAATACCTAGCCTATTCTGACTTACTGCAAATTACCTTCACTAATTCAATTGCAGCTGTGACAAGCATTTGTAAACACTGGGCTGGTTTTAAAAAGTACCAAATATATATGCACCTGGAATCGGCTATCTGAAATAGGTTCCTCAGAGGAAGCTGTGGGGCAAACCAGCCCTGTGACCCCGTCCCTGTACGCTGGACCCCCATGACAGCAGCAGCCGCTGAGCTGAAGGGCAGCAACGCGGGGGCGCGCAGCTGGCTCTGCTGGAAGCGCCAGTGATGCAGCATCTATTTACGATACGCCAGGCCTCCTTGTATTCTAGCAGTGCAAAGCAAGCCAGGATCTGAATTTTTTTTTATTTTGAACCATAAAAATGGGATCCAAACCTGGATCACTAGTATTTCCTTAGACAGCAGGTGGTACCCGAAATGTGGCCCTTCGATTTGTCTTTAGCTACGGTAACTACCTTCCACGTGTGTACTGTCTATAGAATGGATTTAAAAGAGGCTGCCATTCTTTTTAATAAGAATTGGATATTACCAGTCTGCACATGAAGACTGTAGGAAATCCTACTGCTCAGGCTTTAAGTCTTTCTTTTTCCAGCCTCTATTCTCATGATGAAAAGGATGTACGTGCACAGTCATTCTCTAAAAGCAGGCAAAATGTTAATTTAATTGCATCCATTCTTTTATTAAAAGCCGTAATTGACAAAGTTGGATGTTTCTGATATTGTGGAAATGTGAGATGAAAATATTTGATATGTGAAAAATAACCTGCCATTTGAAAGGCAGTGTAAAAAAAAGACAGGTGAGAGCAGATGCGATATATTGATACTCTTTTCAAAATGTCATCTCTACTGTCACACTTGCTGTGCTGCTTTGGTGAGCAAACAAGAAATGTTACAAGTGCAGCTGATGAGCAGGCAGAGACCATGCATTGATGACACTGAAGCAGTATTTATCTTTGGGATAATACAATACTGAAAAAGGAAAATCTAGCCTTTCATAAATAACAGTTTGAGAGAGAATGAATGGGCAGTCTGCTAATGACTGACTGTGCAGCTATCAGGTATGGATTTACAGAAGTCCTTAGCATAACCAAGCTAATAACAAGTGTGTTATTTATTATAACCTGAAATGTCACCTAAAGGCAATGTCTGCTTGACTTGTCTGTATTACCCTTGTTACTGTCGTTTCAGAATCTCTGGTTTGTTTTATCTTCCCTTTCAAAGGACCTTCATTTGAAACTCTCTGTCTTTCAAGTATCTCAAAGATTTTTACAATCACATATTCTTAATTAAATGATATGTATAGCTTTTTATGCCAGTAGTCTTCAAAATAATCCTCAAAAGATAGAATTGTAATCCTGGTCTTGCACATGGGAAACGAGGCTTGGAGCTATGATCTGTCTCCAGCTAAGAGGAAAGGAAACACCTGTGCAGTGGGCAGACTAGGAGAGGCCTGCCACTTACTGCTGGAGAGAGGCTTGGTGTCCTGACATGCTGTAGCATTGCTCTTGGACAGCTACGAATCCCTTAAAATCATATATTACCCAAAACAATATATATTACCTGAACCAATAATGTATACAGAAGTTGTGAGATGCTCTCCCGAGTTACTTGAAAAGAAGGAAGGCCAAAATCAATGCATGTATACATAGGCTTGCACTTGTTAAGCTATGTATGAATTTAGCCTGAGTTTATCTATTGAGAAACAGAGGATTGAAACTCATAAATACTTACTGGTCTTCTAGTTTGGTGATTTTTCTTGCATACCGGCAAGTGAATTTGTGTATATGCCAGATTTGTTGTTCAAGCCGCTTGTGTCAAATTACGGGATGAAATTCAGAGTTGCTGTAAGAGCCATAGCTGCTTTTTAGCCCGAAGGAATATTGCTTAATCACACAGTGATTGAACTTGGTCCATACAAAAACATGGTCCGTGTTTTTGTGTGTGTTGCACATTGTTGCACATGTGGTATTCATATGGGGATGATGTCCAAGCAGGAGCAACCAGGCTGCTCTTTAGATGTTTCACATAGGAAAACTGGCAAATAGCTACTTTATTCACGACATAGGACTTTTTTCTTTTTTCTTTTTTCTTTTTTTTTTAAAGCTGGTAGCTAATCTGTCCAGAAACTGGCTTGACAGTCTATAACTCCCGGAGATGATGCCTTTTCGGCGCTATCCAGCTGCCCAGCAGATGGCTTGCTGCCAGGCAGACGCAGAAAGCGCCTCTCCACCTTCAGCATCAAGTGAATCTGTTATGGAGTCAGTGAAGTTCAGCCAATTGCTGCTACAGGTTAATATAGAAAGCTAGAAAATGGGAGTTGATAGTCATGCAAATGAAGGCAGAAGGTGCAAAAATGTGAACTCCTAGCGAGGGAATAATTTGGTCACTGAAATCAGGATTAGGCTTTGTGGATACTTAGCTATTGATGTTCTGCAGCATCTCCTCAGCTGAAATCCATAGGAAGCTTATTAAATGGGGAATAAGTCTTTAGCTTTTCATGTTTACAGCCTTGCACCTGTAGACCTTGGTGCATCACCGATCTCAAACTTTACAAATCTTGAATTTCCTGACTGGTGAACTATTAAAATGCAGATTAACTAAACTTCAAGCAGATTTATTGCAGAGGGCTCCTGCAAAATCTTTTTGGATTACCTGCCTTTGTACATCATTTCCTAGTCTAGAAGGGTTCATTAAGGACAGATTTAAATGTGTTAGCTGGGAAAGGGCCAACAAGAATAGAATTTTGAATTTTGTTCATATTATTATGCTTGATCCAGTGATAAAGACTTACCTTTTAGGAATTACATGGTAGCATACCTTAAGTATCATGGCATTGTTTAAAAGCAAGTGCATTCAAGAACCTTTCAGCTATTTGTGTAGGAAATTGGCCCGCACTTAGAAAGCAAAAAAGAAAAAACAATAGCTGCAGTGTATGCCGCTCTGAGTTCTCAGCTGCAGCAACTCTGTATTTTCCTCTAAGGAGAGCCTTGAGATTCAAAACATAGCAGTGGAGCACTTTGCTTTGCTTCTGCCGTCTAGCCCATTTCAAAATACAGTTAGCCTGGGGCTGGATTTAAGGTTTATTTCATTGTGATTATAAGAACAAAAATAGAGATGTTTAGAGTTACAGGATTCACTAATTATACGATTTCCCCCCCCCCTCCTTTTTTCCCTTTTATTACAAATCGGCTCCAAAGCTCTTAAGTTTTTTTGAAGATGTATTTAATCTAACTTCATGCAAGAGCATCGTAATGACTTATCTTTTACACTAGAAGGGTTTTTTTAATCACTTTCAACGTTTAGCCCCTGATTGGGCAAAGCACTTAAACATTAAGTGCTTGGGCACTCGAGCTCCTCACTGAATCAGGTCTGAGGACTAAATGCAGAATTCTTGCCTGCCTCGGGTTTTACACTGAGCAGGAGCAAAGCCTCATGAACAGCCATCATCTTGAAGCCATTTAGCAGATACACGGCAAATTGGGGCCCTCAAAAAGGCAGTAGCACCATTTGAGAAGCAGATGCCAGGGTCTTTTTTGAGCTTTACCATCCCCATGCCTATGTAACTTAGCTCTGTACCTAAATGGTACACTCTTGCCTCTAGAGTTTGTTCTGCAATATAGAACCTCTCCTAAGCTGTCTGAAAACACTTTCCTCTTCAAACCTCTAAGTGTCTTATTCATTATTGCAAATGAGAAACTTAGGAGTATTTTGACAATGTCAAGCATCCAGTCCAAATACTCTTCATAACATCCTGATCCAATTTACTATAACTTCAGCGAGTGCTGAAGCCAGTTTCAAAGGACACCTATTTCCAAGCTGAAGCAGCATATTTCATTGACAAGGACTTGCCAGAAAAAGCTGCCAAGCACAGAGGAGTGTTCAGCCCTTTGGACTTTAGACTAACTTGTCTACCAGCTAGCTATAGTCTAACAGAAACTTTTCATATATTGAACCCCAGTCTCCACTGATGAAAATTTAGCACTTTAATGAGTGGCACCTTTTAGTTCATCTAATGCTGACCTTTGCACGTTTCAATGGTTCTATGTTCAGTTGCTATATTATGAAAACCAAATTTCCAGCCATGTTCCGTTCTAAAAATGTGTTCCTCCGCTTGTGTGAACAGATGTTTTTGCAGCTGTGCTTGCACATGTTAGCAGCCACAATACTAAAGTATGTGCAAGTTTTAGAGTTTATCCCCTTGAGCTTTCATAAATGTTCTTTTTGGGCTCCAGTAGCACTGCTGGTATGTTTGCAGGTGTCAGTTGTGTTGAAGTATGCTTGCAGGCTTTCACGGTTGCACAGGATTGATGAGCACAGCAACTGGGGGTTGAATAGCAGGTGCTGAAAAACTACCCTTTCTTTCTTTTAGCTTTTAGTTTTTGTAGAGCGCTTTAACTGACTACAGAACTATTTAATTATTTTACAAATATAGCTATTTTTCATACCATTATGAACGTGAATATCATGACTGAAGTTTTAATCTTTCATGGATTGGATCTAACCATTTGATAGAAAAAGAAAAGGCTTATTACAGACATTTTCTAATAATGTATTTCTAATTCTAAATGCTCTCACACAGCAGTTATCTGCCAAATTTTAACTGGTAAACAGCACAGCTGTTTCTTATGCTTCTGTAGCTGCCTTTAAAGGTAATGCCACAGTACATAATGCATCAAAGTCTGAGAAAAAGGAAATCAATCAGTGTAGACACTGATTGTTTCAAACTGAAGCTTGTGTTCATGCTTGGATTTTGAAAGACTGGGATCCATTTTGTCTCATTATTTGGGAAGATTTGCATGACTAGTCCCTTCTCTAATGAGCCTAATGAATCTAAGAGAACTTGAGCGCTATGTTGTGTTAATTCCAGTGAATATAGAATAGTGGTTATATAAATGTCTCTCAGGATGGACAAGAGCTAGTAATCAGAGTGAAATTTGGTAACTTGATCCTGTTACATAATGGGTTAAGTTTATTTTGTTGTCTCTGGAAATAGAGGGACATGTCATGAAGGGACACAGTTCATAACATAAAATGCAAAATTCTTCAGCAAAGCCTGATCCTCCCTCCTCTTATTGAAATCACATCAACATCATTTATATAAATGCCTTTTTCTAGAGAGCAGTACACAGGATCTGAAGCATATTGTGCACTCACATTCCAGGTTCTCTAACCTTCTGCAATAATTGGCAGCTAGCCTGCTTCAAGGATAAAATTTATAAAGCAGAGAATGCCTCCCAAATGCTGCCCTTTTAAGGAAAGTCTTCTCATTACTGGAAGGCAGGAACACAGCGATGGTAAAATACTGTAAGGATCATTTATCAATCATGCTATCATCAAAGCTGTAGAAACACCGAACTAGAGGAATTAGACAGGGAAGAGCTCTATTTTTCGTCTTCATCTCCGTGTCTTCCAGCAACGCAAAATTTTCTACTGCTTTATGTCTCTTAGTTTTAAAAGTTCAGATCAGTGGGGTTTCCATCATTTCTTTCTGGAGACTTTCCCTCGTTCTTAGCAATTCCGATAACCAAGAAGTGCATTTGTTTCCTATTCTGATGTTGGTGCTATTGTTCCTAGTGGTAACCTTGTATGGCAACCGGACTAATTCATAGTCTGCAATGGACCTGTCATCCCTAGGATGTTTTTTGACCAAACTATGAAGTTATAACTTGTGTTATTTACCTACCTTTTAACCTTTTCCAAAGTCTCCCTCTTCTATTTGTTTTTTCTCTGTATTCTAGGTAAGAAAGACATGCTGTCACACCTGGCTTGTCCATTGCCATTGCTGAGCAAGTGCTGACCTGCATAGGCAGAAGCATCAGTTTTGGCTGCCACATGACAATGCAAACTTAGGAGGGACTTAGCTGGGGTAGAAGTGGAGAATTTCTCTAACTTCTGGAATATCACTGGCTTGTCTTCTCCCATCTCTCCCCAGGTTTAACAGTTGGCATTTTTTCTGAAGCTAATCTTTGCTGACTGTGTTTTTATATTCTCTGCCTCTATTTTGTTACTGCTGTATTCACAAGCCCCTTCCCTGTTTAGTGCCATTGGTTAATTTGACTGATTTTCTTCTTCCTTCCTAATTATTTGCAGAGTTATTAAATGAGGTGCTAAGCCTATTTTCTATGATACTCCGTTTAACACCCTGTACCACCAGCATAGTTCCCCAAAACACAAAATATCAAGAACTCATTCTATGTGATATGAAATCTTCAGGTCACATGCACAAAGCTGTTAGAGGCTGAATGAAAGCAATGGACAGACAGAATCGTGAGCAAGGAACAATATTCAATAAATAGCATTCAGTAATCTCAGACGCATACTAGTGTCAGCGATATGTTGATGAGTCACAGAGGTACCTTTCTATTCTCAGCCTCCTTACGTTCCCTTCCTGACTCCAGAGCCTCTAATTATTGGGACAGTGAGAGATTTGTTACTTTATTCTTCCAATTTCTTATTGTTTCTAACAAAAATATAAATATATTCTCCATCTTCTAATACTTCCTTTGTTTTGGAGTTTTAATTCCAAGTAAATAGTTGCAGTATTTTTTGTTTTTCTTATCATTGGATGAAACTAGTTTAGCCTTTATCAGCTTTTCTCCTGTTCACTGGGTTCTGGAAATTAGCAGTGAACTAACAAGACTAGTCTGTTTCATTGGTGTGTAGTATAGGAATCTGCAAGGAGAAGAAAAGGAGGCACTTGTTAAGGCTGTCTGCAAACTCAGGGACTGTCTTCATTTTTTTTGGTAGATTTATTTCAGAGTACCAAGTCAGTAAATCAAAACAGAGATTCAGTTCGGCAGAAGGTTACAGTATCCAAATACAATACTTTCTGTTTTCCCAAACAATTTTTCTTCAAACAATTTTTAATGTGTTTTCATATTTTTCCCTCACATTTACTTACCTAGATGTTTAGCACTGTGTAAGGTCTAGGAGTATTTTATGTAAGTTAGACAGCCTCAGATAGACTCCTGCATTCTGTTTATTTTGCTCTTGATCTTAGTATAGTATAAATAGACATTTTTAGATAGTCATTATGATTGTACTGTGACATATTAATTGATTAGATTTTGTTTTTTTAAGTATTATATAGTGGTCTCTAAAGGGCATTGTATCAGTCCATAATGCCATAAGAATTTGTATGTTTTACAGATAAGTTCACTATATGGAGTCACTCATGTAGAGTAGATGGGCAGCACAAGTAGGATTTATCAGTGCAGGACCCTTAGGGGCTGTACACAACACAAGAAAATCCAATTCGAACTGCAGGAAGTTTTTTCCATCTCTTAATCGGCATTGCAGCATTGCAGATGGATATTATTGCCCACTACTTAAACTTTATTATGCCATTTTTCTGTCTGTAGCCCTTTGCCTTGCCAACCCACCTTGAAGAGACGGCAGGCAGAACCATATAATACTTTTTACGACCTTAGCATCTGCACTGTTTTGTCGCATGAAAGATAAGTACTATTGTGACGACGGAGAGGAAGCCGGCAACCCTTCAGGTTTGTTTTACAAGCGCGGTTTGCCCTGCGCTCCAGTCACGAGAGCTGTCTGATCCTCCTGAGCAGCTCTTCGCCCGCTCTTAATGACTGAAGGCAGAATTTACGAGACAAACTCCTTTTTTGAGGCTAATGCTTTTAAAACAGGAGGCAGGATGATCTAGGGCAAAGGACCAGGTGTTGGCTGCACCTGAGCTCTGCTTTGGACGGAGGTGCAGATTCATCGTGTGACCTTGCATTGAGTCACTTGACTGCCAGTGTTTCAGTCATGCTATAAAATTGACTAAAAGCATGGCTTAAAGCAGACGCTGCATCCTGAGTAAATAATATACTCAGAGAAAACAGGGGGATTATGTTTTTGTATCTGAAAATACCTTTCCTGACAGAGAGGGTGGGTTTGCTATGGATGAACAATCTGTTAGCATAAATTACTGTTATTTTCAATGATGGCTTACCAGGTATATGTATCAAAGAGTGATACAGTCTGCTTGATTTTATGGTACATTAACTTTGCCAGAATGCATTTATTATATTTAAGACCTGCTAGGTACCTGCAGTGGGAACAAAGATTGTATAATTATTTTTTCTTTAGCTTGTGGGAAACCAAATGCTTTGAATATAAAAGATTCTAGGGGTGAAAAGTTCATTCTTTTCACCCCTCCATGGCAAGAGTATAGGCAAAAGGTAATCTGACTACTCATTTGAAAGTAGATGAAATAAACCAATATAATGATGAAATAACTGCTACTGACACTTCTCCCCTTTGTATTATTGGAAATAGTAAATAGAAGCAATAGGTGAGCTGTGAAGCAAATTGTTCGTTATTTTATAATAAGCATCTTCCCCAATCAATTAATCACTTCGGAATAAATAGCTTCGGGTTTTGGTTTTAAAACACATATGCAAGATTTTGCCCCAGTGGCAGTAAACAGCAGGAAGTGTACCAGTGTTTAATACCTGATTTAAATGAGGAAATGCTCTTTGCCTTTTCTGATTTAAAATCCTGATGTATACAAGATTTTTATATTAAATACAAATTACAGTCCTGATTCTGCATAAGGTCATTCTTTCCTGCTTTCCCTTAGATGACTGGGAACTTACCTGTTCTAACTATATCTGTAGGTATGTTTAGGCACAGGTATAGATCTACATTTGTACACCTTTATGTCTGTGTGTATATAAAATGCTTACATTATAAAAACAAAGCAGTCAGATGCAAAATAGGTCAGAATGAAGGCTAGATGCGCAACCTTAAATTTGACTACCATGGTGCTACTCAACTCTGTGATCATTTCCTGTTTTTGTTACCATATCTAGCTTTCCCTATTTAGGCCACCAGCTCAAGGAACTGTAGATCCTATTACTAGCGCAGAAATTCCATCTTTTTTTTCCCCTCCACTGTTGATGATGGCAACTCTAGTCTATGTTAGGTTGCATACATAATACTGTGAAGTAGTTCACGTACCACCAGAACACTGTATAGCACAGTTTGCTACCTTATCCTCTAAAACATCTTAAACTGCTCTTTATTTCCATTTCTTGACTTACAAGTTTTGACACAGGACGTACAAGATCCCTGAACTGAATCTAGCTGTAAATGTTGATTAGCAAACGTCCTAGTGCTTGACCTTGCCTCTGGATATGTGGTTCATATTTGTATGTAATTAGGTATGTACCTTAAGCATAAATTTAAATCACAGTCTATTCTTCGGTGTATGAGTGCATCTTGTATCATTCATTTTCTAAGTGCGTATTGCAACACATATGTGAGCTTCCTTGGTGTCTCTGAACTGATTTGAATGTAATAGGACAGATATTCAGCTGGCGTAAAGCATCATGATGCTATTGACGTCAGTGGTTTGGTTTTAATTGGGCCATAATTTGCACGACTGGGAATCTGACCTGTTTGTTTACAGCACACAGCAATATTTTCGTATTCTTCTACCTCAAGTAGTAGTTGAATAGGCTGGCTGCTGTGCTAAGCTCTTGATTTCCCTGTTAACCTAATCATGTTATCTTTTCTATATTTAAAAAGGGAACTGGGGCACCTTAGTTCTTTTTCTTTCTTTTTTTCCATATCTGTGTTGATGTCCTCATAGGCTGAACTTTATACATTTCTTAGATATGTTTCTGTCCAAACTGGTACTTTGTCTAATGTTATCTCAAGGTTAAACATTACTAAAACAAATAGTAATACTTTCAGGCCTTACAACTGAATCCAGAGTCTATGAAATTAATAGAATTATTTTCATTAATTTCACTGGATTCACTGGCAAAAAGGCAACCATCTGTTGAAAGCATTTCAAAGTCCCCCAAAACAAAATTCATAGGGAATGAATGATAAAGGTTTTGAATTTAGGATGGCTTTTCCATGTGCTATGGATCTTAGGTAAGTTCATGTTTACATCACAGCTGTGTTACTTTAGTATCTGAGTTCTCATATGTATAATAATGATGGCTCCTGATTTACCATTGCCTTGCTCTAGTTTGTACACTGTTTGTCTATGTGGGGGAAAAAAGTGTCAGTGTGGATACTATGATATGCAGAATGCTATCCAGTCATCTCTTAAATGTCATGGATCCTGATATACAAAAACTAGTCAAACTCACCGCTACATTTTGAAGGCAGAGAACAACTTTCGAGTTCCACAAGTCCTCCTACATGTGGAAGAATTTGAGTGATTAAAATTGCACATATTGAGAATGTAAGAACCCCCCACTCTCAGCCTCCCCAAGCAATAGCAAGCCAAAGAGGACAATAAGCTCTGTGATCAGGGCATGGACATTATCTTTTGCTCTGTGAAGTGCGGTACCGCCTAAAATATAGGTGAGCTTATGAGAAATAGCTTTTTAATCACCTAGAGAACTGCAAATGCAAAAGTATTAATGAAAATAGTACATGACCATATAATTAAAGATAATGATGTGTTGTATTACATAGGGGTCAAAATAAGCTTTGCAGAGAGAATTTCTTTTGTCATTTACTTATGTCTAAGTCTTTGACTGTCCAGCCATAGCTTTCTTTTACTGGACATTTTTTAGTACATAGCAACTTTTCTGCATGCTCTCTCTCTACTTTGACATAGTTCTGGGAAGAAGGACAAAGGTAGAAGGAACCATAAACTCTCCCATATGGCCAGTTCCCAACAGCTATCAGGAAGTGATTTACAGTACCAAAGTAAATATTTTTCATTCCTTACACAGTATTATTTGTGTTCAGTCAGTTCTAGTGTGAGATATAACAGCTTGTCTACTATGATGTATACAGGTTGTGAAACTATAGCGAGGCAGTATACAGCAACATTTAAATATGGTTTAGAACGAAACAGAGACCAACATGTATATGCTACTTTTTAATATATATAACTAATACTACAGACAAACCTAATATAAACAATACATTTAAACATAGACTTGAACAAGTATTGGGAGTATTAGAGGAAAAAAAAAAACAATTCAAGGTTTGGGCAATAAAGCCCATGGCCTATAAAGCCCATGAGAGCTAAAGACTGAGTTATTGACACTAGATGAGGCACATGGCACATTTTTTCCAGCCCCTGTAGTAGTCTTCCAAACCTATGGCAATGAACTGTACTTTTGAAGAGGAAGGAAGAGAGAATACTTAAGGTAAAAGTTCTTATTTCTCATTCTGTTCTAGAAAGAAATATATTATCTTAAAATTATTGAGACTTCTAAATGTTTAGGGACATATTTTACTTATTTGGTAAATTATATATGTTTTTTCATTAGAATTATCAAAACATTTTGAAATCAGTAGCTTTTCACAGTTCATCTTCCACTTTGAATTTGACTGATGGAGTATTGAAGAAAAAATGTGGTAATTTTTTTTTTCTTCTGGCAGTGAAGGGCGATAATGTAAAATGTGCTACTCAACTGGCAGTCATTGAGCCACTATCTATCTTCCTTTCTATAGTCTATGCAGTCAACTCTTCATTACTGTTTGCAGAAGTTAACAAATTAAAAAAAAACAAACAAACTTTCTTTGGCAGTTCTTTATGAGTAAAGAATAAGTACCTTTGTTGTCAAGTGGTGTTCTACCCCATTGAATACAAATACAAAGTCATGCACATCTTACATTAGAAACTGAGCAATCATACGAAGATTAATCAAGCTGGCACATCAAACCATTGTATCACACTGATCCTCTACTAAAAACAGCTGGTATTTTGCTAGCAGTACATTGCCAGAAATGGGACATGATTCTATATTGCAGTGTCAGAGATGCCTTTGTTAACTGAAGCAATTCTTGGAGTCAGCAGAATTGATGTGGGGTATAAATACATTTTCTGACAAATCTCGAGCCTACCAAGAATGAATGCTATTGCAATCTAGCAGATGTGTTTTACATTCGGTAAACTTTTTCAGGATGTTGCTTGAGCTCTGATGGTAATTACTGAGGTATCATTTTCGGTGTGTTGTTGAGCAAAGTGTATTGAGACTCAGTTTATTTCATCAGTTAGAAAACAACTTACTTTGTACAGTATGTTAATGTTCACTCCAGAATTTCAAAGATGAATATGTCATTGTTGAAAATCTTCAAAATATATTATTGTATTTCTCTAGCTATTTCATTGCTTAAGTTGGCTAGATCCTCTGGCTGTGGGAGAGGATCTACAAGAGGTCTGCACCACTGGGTGTGAATAGTCTGACACTTCCATCTGGGAACAAGAAAAAAACCTATATCTCTGGCGTCATAGATCAGAGACAGGTTAAGTTACCTCTTCCACCATGACTTTCCTTTGTAATCAGGCGAATCGCTGCCCCTCTTTAGGCTTTATTTCCTTGTTCCTATGAAATGAGTTTTTCTACTACCTTATTATACAGGGTGAAGATGAAAACATAATATATTGTAAACCATTCTGCTACCAGAATAATTCAGGATCACGTATAAATGTCGTAGAAGGGAAGAACAATAATAAACCATTTATACTTTGTTTTCTTAACCGTAAAAGGAGTTGAAATCTAGTGACCAGAGTAGACAGTGGGAGTCAGGCTTGCTTACAAGCCATACGGAAATGTTTGACTTAGAAGAAGGAGAGAAAATTTGTGTAAGGAAATCCATGAGAACACGGTATCCTCTAACTGGCTGCTGCAGGTTTTGTGAAACATTTTTTTTTGACATTTATGATACTGCACCAGCACGAGCAAAACTCTGCTCTCCTCTGCTAGGCTAGTGAGAATCTGTGACTCATGCTGTTTTAGTAAAGTCTCTTCTAATGTCATTTTAACTTCCCAACTTTAATTTATTTTTCCACATGCTGATTCCTTTGCTTTACATACAGCCTGAGAACACTTTTTGTTACCTCTCTAACATAGTTAAGCCCTGGTCTATGGTGGGGTTTTAAGCCATTTACATAATACATTACCATCAGTAATCACCTGCTGATACCTACTGTCTGCAGACTTTATTTGCAGATGGCGGTCTTTGGTCTTATGAGTTCCTTCCCTTCTTCTCTCAAATGAGTGATATATATGAATGAGGATTAGTGGCATAGTTCTGGCTTTAGGTGGTTTCCATAGATGATAATATTTCTTGGCCTACGAAAATGAAAGATTTTCCCATTGTAGATAACACAAATACCATTGTACTGACTGTGGACAAATTGTTGGGTTTTTAGTGACAAGCTTTGCATATATAACATAATGCTTTGAGGGCCCAGTTCTTGCACTTTATTCCCATTGGGTATATCTTCCTATATAATAATGTAGGTTGTTTTCAGTCGTTTAACAGGAATAAGTGCAGGAGAATAGAGCCCTGAGAAATGATCATTAGTTATCCTGAAACAAACCTTGTGTGAGAACGAAAGTATAAAAGGGTCTACACAGTTTAATTCATGCACCATCTATTTTGAGGCAAAATTAGTACAGATTAGATTTGACCAACTCACCTGAGGTTGAGAAAGTGCCTTTAGAACCTGTAACACTTGGTTAACTGTTACAAATAAATTGATATCTTTTTACTTAATATGTGAACATTGTGCATATTAGTCTACTTTGTTGTAAGATACAAGAATTGTACTGGAATGCTCATAAATAGAGGAATATAATATTGATGACTATGAGCAAGCTATTCTTTGATAAAAGATTTCTTAGTTTTTTTTTAAAGTGCTTGATATTCTTGTTCCCTTTTAAGCATTGTTTTGTTATACGTGACTATTTTGTATAAATTCAGTTCTTGCTCTGGGCTGAGAATTTGTTCCCTGTGACCTCTGACTCTTCTTCTTTCTCTCATTGTCAGAATTTGGCTGCAAGTGGGTGTTGCAAGCTTCAAGACACCTAATGTCATCCAAATGTGAATAACTGAAGAATATTACTCTCCCGTAAAAGAAACCTCCCACTCAAAAAGCTATCTAATTCTATTGTATCAAAGTATTACTTTATAATTGTAGAGTAGCTTTCCAAAAAAAAGTGTTAGACGGTAAAATACCTGATAAAAGTATGATACATTTTAAGTTTTGTTGTCTTCTTTTTCCTCACTTTGGTATTTATCCGGTTTCTGTATTCTTATGGTGAAAAGACAAAACTAGACATACTAGGCGAGTCTGTTTTAAGTGTGATGCTCTCTGATTAGGCATTATTGAATATCTGGCTCCCTACTGTGGACAGAATATATGTGGAGTAAATGCAAAGTTAGCATCTTCAACTGTATATTTACCTCAGCTGGACACTGGTCTTTCTTAAATGATTTTGTAGCAGAAATCTCTAAATGTAGAGCAATTTCAGTTATTGAGAGTTGTGTGACATTTGTACACACATTTTTCTTTTCAAAGGTTTCCAGAATCTTACTTCAGCTTTCAATCATCTCTCGTACTTATCTGAAACATCAATTATTCTCTACTGTCCATTAACTACTACTTTAACTGCTTTGTCGATGCTGTATATGTGATGCAGTATCTATGAACGCACTTACTGCTGTCGTGCTTTTACATATCCTAAAAAATTAAGGACATGGAGTCATATCCTTGCTTGGTTTGAACTGGCAAATTTTCTTGACTGCACTAAAATTACTTAGATTTAGAAAAGCAATGAGCCTGACCTATCTGTAGACATGTATTTTCAGATATTGTGGTAACAGATATGATACTCATGACAGAATGGAATGAAAAGGTGCAGCATCTTATAACGGAAAGTTTAGTGCAGGTTATAAGGAGACATTTTTCAAAGAATTCTCCAATTGTAACATAGTAGAGTGAAAAAAAAGTTGCTTTTTAGCAACTGAATAAACATTTGAGATCATTATAGCAGCTAGAACAGCCTTTTTTTTGTATTGGTGCTTTACTGGTGATGAAACTTTGGTTAGTGAAGGCTGAAGTTCAATATAGTGATAGTGTGTTTCTGTGTATGCCCACATGTGTAAAGTTTTTCTTACTAATAGCGTTAAATAAAGGTATTTGGGGTTTGCTTTTGCAGTATCAGGGAGCTAAGTGAAGAAAGAAACTCAGAACTTGGGTCCCACGTTTGTTCCTCTGGTGCTCCAGAAGCCTACTTTGGGTTAATCAGTATTTTTTCACATGCGACATCTAATCTATGAGTATAAATTACTTTGTGCTCTTATTATGCCTTAATTGAAGTGTACCAATGTGAAATTGCAATAGATGGAGCTGCAGTGATTTTAGCCTCAATTAACTTCTGTGGATTTGAAGCTTTTCTCCTTCCCCTTCATTGACCTGAGGACAATTCTTTGACAGTGTCTTGTATTTATTTAAATTGTTACTAGAAAATTTAAGAGGATATATATATGACCAGGTGTTTTATAAGGTCCGAAGAAATACACAAGAGCTGTATATATGATTTGTATGTTAATATGTATTTTTTATGTCCTTCTGTTTTGTTGAACAGATGTGCAGTCAGCGGTAGCTGAATCTCTCAGGACTGCACTGGAGAAGAATAGTTTAATAGCAATCATTTTTTTGCAAATGACAGTTACCATCTCTGTAACAGCTACCCTCATCACTTTCTTGACTTTTCTTCAGCTCCCTGCCTTTAATTCACAAAATGTATGTTGCAGTGCAGTAAAATTGTGAATGAAAATCATTGTGAAGCATCTTGCCCAATGGAACAGGAAAATCAGACACAGCAGAAGACAGAAATGCTACTAGGATAGACAGGATGCTGTATAAGAAAGGAACAGGCATGTGGTGATCTAGTTATTCCTTAGTTGCTTAACATTTTTGGCTACCACAGTTGATAGATATTTAGCAGAAAATTAGATTTGATACCTCTGTCTATGTATATGTGCTCTTACAAATGTTTCTGGTATTCAGCTGATAGCAGTGAAGACAGTATAAGAACCTAGCTAGCGTAAGTCCACGTGTGAAGACAGTGGTTTTCAACATATTTTAGTTGAGCAGACCTCTCAAAGTTTTCCCTTGGAGTACAGAGAGTCATAAAGCAAATTTGTATTTGCTAGTGATAGGTTTGCTTTCCGTAGTGATCACTGGCCGCTTAGAAGTAGTCCACAGACATTTGGTGGTTCACAGATGCAAGCTGAAAACTGGCTATGTTTCTTAGCTTCCTTATTGATAGATAAGTCCCTTTTTCTGGGTAAGAACAGATTAAGCATCTCTGCTTTCATAAAGACAAATGGCATCTGCAATAAAAAGTCATGTGATATATAACGCGATGAGAAATAATTATGGGGTGAAATCTGTGGTGTGCTTCCACATGCCTCATATTTCTTTGCAATTCAGACTGAAACTGAATTGACGCTTTTTCTATTTACCTTTTTTCTCAGAAGTTATTCTTAAATACAGGCTAAGGTAGCTGTAAATATGCTGTCTTCAGTGAGATAAACATGCTGTTAGTTGTTTAAAGTGGCAGAGCAGAACGTGGTCTTTCTGAGCACTGTGCCACATCTGCATGTCACAGCGAGGCAGAAAATGTGGATGAGGTGCCACAGGTAGGTCATGGAGTGAGTCAGCTACGTCACGTCTCTGGAGAGCACAGCAGATGGTTACCATGGAAGTAGGAGTATTGCATAGCGCAAGGATTTGTTAAGCGATAACCTGGTGGTGTGCCCCAAGCGTATTTCGGAGAGCACACTAAACATACATATCTTCACACGAATGACCCTACTCCAGGAATAATACTGGTCTTGATTAAATAAGATTAAAATTTGAGGGAGAAAAAAAACAAAAAAGAAAGAGAAAGAGAGAGAGAGAAAGGAGATATAAAAGCTTTATTTCCTAGGCTTTCTCAAAACTTAATTAAATTCCCAGTACATTTAGAGTCTATCTGCACTGATCAGGTTGCAGAAATCAGATCTTGGTTATTTAACTCTCATATGTTGTTTAACTCACACATTCAAAACCCAGAAGGCATTTTTCTGATGATCTGGTATGATCTCCACCTGTAACAAACTGTTCATAAGACTTTCCTGAATTAAATCTTACTGGAACAGTGACACATTTTTAGAAGACCTTCACTTCTGTTTTAAAAATGCAAGTGATGGCATACTGAATGCAGCCCTGGTTAATTTTTTCTTTTTCTTTTTCTTTTCCTTTTTTTTTTTTTTTGAGCTCACAGTAAATTAGCACCTCAACTTTTATGCTCTGATTGAAAGGTTGCACTTTCACATAGTTGCTAGGCTTCTAACCAGTGATTTCCGTATACAGTTTTCTTGAAGATTTCTGACTTCCCTTTAATCAGCTTATAGAATATATGTTAGCACTTATTGCAAAGCTCAACACTGTGAAGATATATCAAAAAATGAAAAAAAAAAGGACCATGGTATTCATCCATGACTCTCAATGGATGTCATAATTACAATTCTTTTTTATTTCTAACATATGAATTTTCCTTTCTAGGGAAATTAAAACCATCCTTTCAGTCATTCACATATATACTCGAAATTCTGAAAAACAGAGTGCTATTAATGGAAAATTTATAGTAATACATTGACTGACCATTATTAAGCAAAGACGATTTCAAGGCCTTAGTGGAAAAAACCTGTTCTCTAGCATATAACAATCAACTGAAATTTACTGCATAAAAGATGCTTTTAAAAATCTAAATTTGAACTACATGAAGTTCTAAGTAGTTGCCCACATTAAACAGCTCATTATATAGGAAACATTTCTCAGATATACTGAATATAAAAATCTTTAAGCACCTTCTTGAAGGAAAATGGAAAGGACACTTTTTGATGGGGTCTAGTTTGATTTTTAAAACCTTGCATGTTAAGAACATTGATATTTTTTAACTCTCCATTATAAGAGGTTATCAAGAGCTGTAGCTGCTGTGTTTAATAATATCACCTAAAGATAAAAGTTTTGGCCCAATGCAAAAAGGACTGATGTATCTTAATATCTTGTTTATGGTTTTGCCTCTGAAAATGGGAATGGTGAAAGGCCACAGTAGAGGATAGATGTGATGCAATGTGTTGTGGGCTACTTAATACCATATTGCAGTACTTGAAACAAGTAGGAGTGGAACAGCTGTGCACTTCATCCTGGAGAAGACAAGACACTGTCTCCCTCAGGGGATTGCTTTCTTCCACTGGGTGGGAAAGAGTCAAACGATGGCATTGGGCTAAGACCAGGTGTATTTCAGGTGGGATCTTCAAATACTATGAACACTGCCAGATTTCATTCTTAGTAAAGTTAATAGCAAGCTCCCATTGATTTTAAAAGAGAAGATTTAGGCCAACAATGAACTTTTACACTTCCCACGCATTCTTTCCTTAGTATTTGCATTTGGTTGAAGCTATATTCGGCTGTTGGATATATTTTATCAATATATGTGTGATTGTATACTTCATCCTAT
This sequence comes from Struthio camelus, assembly GCF_040807025.1. Lineage (NCBI taxonomy): Eukaryota > Metazoa > Chordata > Aves > Struthioniformes > Struthionidae > Struthio > Struthio camelus. The sequence continues at coordinate 26,483,991 of NC_090950.1, read as the reverse complement.
TAATAAGATTTAGGTTTGCCCATGCTGTCTTCAAGGGAATATTGATTTTATTTATATTTTTGTTAAAATTCTCAAAAACCGTGGGTCATGAGGGCACTGCTATTATATTATTTAGTACTACAGTGTTGTTCATTATCCTGTGAAAATTTTATATGTAACTTAAAAATACTTTAAGCTAAAAGTTGTGTCACCCTAGAGCATGACTCAGCTGTGTGCTAACACGTATGAATTTTACCTTGTGGAAGGCATTAAAGCAGATGTTCTCTGCCAGTAGCAGAATTGCTTATTTTTCTCAAAGATGAAAATATTCATAGATATCTTTTCAATAGCAACCTCCATCTTTTCTTATATTTTTTAAAGAAAAGGAGACAATCAAATCAAACACACTCCAGCTGCCTTTTGTGTCCATCTATGCCAAATGTTCTATACCATCGGTTCTTAGGCTTACCTTCACTTTCTGATATGTGTCAGCACATATCACTACAAATCCTGTAAAATTAGTTTCTGCAGCTGTATTCGTAAGACTAGAATTGTCTCCTTCTCTTTTTTCCCTTTTACAACGTTCCAAAAATGAGTACTAAAGGTCACTGCTAGCAGACTAACCTTGTTGGTTACACAACTATTTTAAAGTATCTCTGAGATTATTATCACACTTTCATTTGTCTCTTCAGTAAAGATCAACTGTCGTGGGCTAGTGCAGTACTGGTCTCTTGGGTGATCGTTTAGGACAGGCTTAGCTGTACTCAGAGGAGAGGTCTGACGCACAGAGGGCAGCTGAACGCCCTTTTATCTGCACTGAAGTCAGAATGTCTTAGATGGTAAGAACTGCCTAAAAAGCACAGGATCCGTTTACACTTCCCACACTGATACCAAATGTAGTACAGCCAAAGAAACCGGCCAGCAAGACGCTTTACAACCACCTGTTGACCTACTTCATTGTGTGGGACTTCCCCATGCCGTAACCCCACATGCAAGTGTGTGCTTGCTTTGGGGCCAGTGCATGAACCTCTTGCACACAGAAAATTCCTATTCCTAATTTGAGAGACTGACCATGTCAGGCATAATATGGCAGACAGAAGACCAGCATTAACATTGGGGAAAATAACCACTGGCCACAAGAAGTTAAAGCTTTTGAAAATGCTCTCAGACTCTTATTGTCTACTCACTGAAATAAAGACAGAGTCACTCTTTTCTCATGAAAAGAGAGAGAGAAAGGCTTCAGAGAATGCTAGAAATTATAATTTCATACTGCTTCAATTTCTGTGTCAAACTTGCCAGGAGTATCACAGTAAATTTAAGCAACTTCCTTGCTTCCGTAAAGGTTGAAGGTTATCTTTCTAGGATAAAAAAAATAAGAAAGGCTAGCTTCCTTCAGAATTTTGATGCAAGCCATTTAAGGTGCAAGATTTATACCCAAGCAGATAGTCTTCATTTTGAGGGAAATTTTGTGTAGGGAGCATTTCATCATTTAAAGGACTTTGATATATAGCTAGTGAAAGAGAAGTTGTGTTTCAGAAAAAGACTGAGGGCAAGTGCGTTCTGGATTGTGTTGCACCTGGTGAGGTTGTGCCAATGCATCTCTGAGAATGGAATAAGCTGCTTTGGTGTAAAACACTTCACTCTTTTACCATTTGCCTTTATACTAGCAGTTTGCTGTAATGCATCAGCAGTGGCAAGCGACAGATATCAGAACCAAAGAGCTATAAAGGTCTTGTGTAACTTGCAGTGTCGAGTTTGTTTAGCCTCTCATGGGAAAAGAAACTCAGTAAAATGCAAGGAGGTGAACTCTTCCTCTGCTTCCAAGAAGGCTAAGGAAAGGCCACCCGTTCTGGTGAACTCCGGTCAGTTCACTAATTTTAATTCAAAGGGTTCGGTATGCTAAGAGGAGTGTAAAAAATTGCAGTAGTAAAAATAGCAGTGCTGAAAAGCATACCAGGGTTTACACAGCATCCGGCGCTGTTCTCTGTGTAGGCTTTCAAAATGCCAAAGGAAAAGGATATAGTTATAACTTCTTATATTTAGAAGTGATTAAATTCTGCAAATTGTTTACTTCGGTGAAATGAATTGGAATTTCCAAAGGCTAACTACTGGAAAATAGCAATGACCAAAGAATTTAGTACTGCTGGTATTCCTAAGCAGTCCTACCTCACAGTTACAGCACTTTAGAGTTTAATAAGTTAATGAATCATTGCAGCTGTTTTGCATTGCTCGCAATACAGCATATTGTTCATGAGTTTAACCTTGAGGTAGTGTTACGCTTATAGAAACACAGCTTAATTAAGACAGTTAAAATAGTTGAGCTGTCTTCTAGTTTTTTTACAGAATGACTGGGGTTATGTGAAGAGAAATCTTTTCAGATTCTGAGGTTTGGGGGAGGTTTTTTGGTTTGTTTTTGCTAAATGGCTGGATTTTCATTCTGTAGAAGATACTTAGGTTGAAAAAACCCCCAAATCCACAGCTCTAAAATTTCTGCAGCAAAAATAGCCTGGTATCAGAACCCTTCCTGGTCCTTCCCATCATTATGATCAGTGTTATATTGTGGATTCAGCTATGTTTTGGTAGTTACAACTGGATTGTGGCAGAAACTCGAGCCTAACACATCCCAAAGTGGGGCCGTGGGCCAAAAAACCAGTTTAGGCTGTTTCTGTGGAAGATACATGCCTGCAATTTATAAAGTTAATGACAGAAGAGAGGAGGATATAAACAAGTTTTCTAGCAATTTATGTGACCAGTCACATACCCTCACTACTAACTGAAAAGTGAATAGTTTTCAAACAAATATATGCATATAACATACACCTGTTAACAGACATTTTGCAGCAGAATGTTTGTCATATAAGTGTTAAAAAATGCCGTCTGTCGAGCTGTAAACATTCTTACTAATTTATCTGCTATACATAAAATTGAAATGCAATCCACATATAAATGTAGTGTCTTACGTATCTTTAAGAGCCAGTAAAGAGCACATAATGCACTAGCATGATACTCTGCACATCTCATGGGGTTAAAATGAAATCTTACACTTCTTAAATCATTCATCTTATTCCTGATATGTAAGTGGCAGAAAGCTACAGAAGCAGAAGAGCGCCTTGCTAATGTCACAATTACTTTATTTTTTGTATATAAAATGAATTCAACATAAAACTTCTGTCTGAGCAGTATTTTGAGAAGACTTGCTTATGTGTTTCTCAAACAGAGGTATATTGCAGACGCCTACAATGGAATTTTTCTTGGACTGAATGCTTTATATTCTTCTATATCTTCTCTCTGGGAGTTCCCGGTCCTTTTAGTCACCTTATCCCTTATCCATTAGTAAAATATGATATTAATGTTAGTGTATGCTGGTCAGCAAAGCGAGGAGCAGTATGCTCTGTTTCATGACTATCACATATTCGTTAATGTTCACAGTGCTGCTGCCCACATAACGCGTCTGAGTTCAGGAGAGAGGTTTAAGATGAAAATAAATGTGCTCTGTAAATTTAACCATATTACTTACAGTTTGCTTGTATTGCTTGTGTTTCTAACTGAATATGTTCAATTTAAATGGAAAATTTTCTGTAGATGGCAATTAGCATTCACTATTAATAGCGTCAAAGTGAAGTCCTAACCAAGGAACTTGCAATCCAGAGGGAATACAGACTCCTCCCTCCAAATATCTCCTGTGTTCTTCCATTATGCATTGATGTGTTTATACTTTACAATTTGACATTTACTTTTAGCAAAATAGAAGATGACAATTGACTACATAGGGATTTGTAACTGGAAATGTAGTGAAATTATCACAACACATGCCTAAACAGGTGGGTAATTTCAAGTCTCAAGTGTTACTGCTTGCAGTAACACAGCCCTTGGAAAACCCCTTTAAGCATGTCAGACCAGTTTGTATAGAATGTTTTTTTTATTTTTTGGAGAGGTTTTTGTTGCTTTGTACTTCCTTGCAGGCAGCAAGACATTTTGCCCCTCATTTTCATCCAGTTGCAAAGGTTATTGAGCTATGAAACACTTAGATGCACAAAAAGCATCAGAGGGGAGTTCTGGTTTTCTGTGATATGAAATGGCACATATGTATCCACCAGCCTGAGCCTACTTTTTTACTGGGTCATCAAGTTTTGTAATAAATTTTAGGAAGTCCCTTACATTAGCATGAATTCTGTCTTGGCCTTTCCCTCTGCATTAATTTGAATGTTCAAATTAGGTCACAGCTTAAAATAATTGAATCTGCTAAGATTTTCAACAAAATGTTTCAACTTTCCCAACTCTATTATTTCATCTCCTCTTCAAAACCACTGAAATCATATTGGAAAAAGATTCATCTAAATGGCAAGCATAAATTATTACCTAGGCAGATAAGCCCATATAGCATTAAATGTTATTTAAGACAAACTATAGGACCTGCTTGTGACACACTGTGCCTGTTTGTCTAACAGTCATGTAACAGCAAGGTGGTCCAAATGAACTCGATAAATTTCTTTCTTAAACTCCCAAAAGACCACATTCTCCCTCCCATAATTCTATTAGAGTCTACTGCTTTGGAGCAGATAAAAGAAGAGATAACCTCTCCATTCAGAATATAACATAGCAATTGTGCAGCTGATGATTGGAATATTTCCAGTGGAAGGACTTAATTATGGAACAAAATTAGTTTAATCTGACCTTTTTAGAGAATAATGCAAAAATAAGGGTTTTTTGTTTTTTTTTTTTTTGTGCAAATGTCTTCCTGGAATAACTAAAATAAGGAATAATTTGGTTCACTTTTTCTACAACAGGAAAAGGTGGTAGGATATGATAGTAGTGTTCTCACAGACATAACAAGCTAAGGGTGTTAATAAGACAGCATTTGTAGGGAGGGATAATGTATCTTAATAGACTAGCTAATAGAGTTGAAAAAACAGACAAGCTTTCAGACACACAAGCCCTTTTCAGGAAGAGCAGTTTCACCTCTGTGACTCTAAATTGCTAGCTTAATATCTAGTTATTGTACTGATCATGTCCTAGAAATGCCACAGATGGCGAAATAGATTTGATATTTGTTTGTATGATATCTATATTAATTACATTTGGAAAGCTCCTCTTGGGACAAAGACAAAACATAATAGCACAATCTCTAATTTATTCTAAGTGGTAAATAGCAATAAGTAGTTGCATCCATTTATATTACCAGCCATGTATGTTGCTGTGTTTTAGAGGATTTCTGTATGGGTATTTAGTGAGATGGGTTCAACTACACCGAGGAACAACTCACTTTAATAAAAAAAAAAAAAAAAAAAAAAGCTGGAACAAAAAGCCTCATCTGTTTCGTCAATCGTATCTCTGATTTCATGACATTTTGAATGCTTCTGAGCCATGCTGATGATACTGCATACAAGGGAAATGCATGAACAGGTGGTGATATTAACAGGCTTCTTATGGTTCTGAAAAATGAGGGAGAAATGTTTCATGTCATGAAAGTCAACATCAATAATCATCCATCTTGTGCAGATATGGAAGTCAGCCAGTGTGGTTCTTGCTGAGGAGGCGTGAGATATTTCTTTTGCATCAGAGCTGTTGCTCTGGACACAAGTCATAATTTGTCTAATATAGATAAATGAGGCAAATATTACTAATACTTCCCTTTTTTTTTTTTTAAATAAACTGAAAGCTCCCCCTTCTGGCACATGTCCTGAACTGAATGCAAGTTTCCTAGTGTCTACATTCCCTCTTCTGCTCTCTGTTAAAGATCCTTTTGACAAAGAATTCTTTAATACTCACATGTTTGTAATTTCTCAATATTTCCCATTTTGGACTGAGCTTTGGGGTTTGATGTGAAGTCATTTAACAGCAAGGGAGTCTCCTGAAGCTTTACTTGCAAATTTCATAAAACTTCTTTGCTTCCCATTTTGCTGCATGTTGTGTAGACTACAGAAAACAACTCTTTCAGAAAGTGCTAGCATTTTTTTCTCTTCAGAGCGATCATAGTGTGTCAGCTATAGCCCTACCATCTATTTTCCTAATAAATGTCCTGAAATCACTTTAAGAAACCTCCAGGATCTTTTTAAACGGACATTGTAGCTCTGCTGAGTAGCAGAACCTGCATGAGCCCAGGGAACCTGCACGCTGCGGGGTGGGTGGAAGCAAAGGGTGACTTGTTTAGGGCACAGTTAAGGCAACGGCTCTAACTGTTGTCTTGTCCCATAGATCCACGTTTCAAGGAGCCATTGTCAAATTTTCCCGTAATCCCCTAAAAATCGATGCAGTCCCCTATGCACGTCATATGACGAACTGGTATGTCACTGATTTTCCACAGTCACATACTTCTGCAAGGAAAGGGGAAGACTGCCCTACTGCGTGCAGCTGCAGGGTCCTGTAGTTCCCGTAGATTCCCAAGTTTTAATTTTCTTACAGTCGCTCGTACCATCCCTCAACTCCAAGCAGGTTAACCAAGGCTAGAGAAACTACTTAGGATGCTTTCACTAGATTTGCTGTCATAGATTCAACGACGTCCTCTATCAGTGTCTTATATCGGGTGGGGGTGAGAGTATTTTACAGGAGTGTGAAGACAGAGGAATGAATGTTTCTGTGCAGGAAGGACTGTATAAGGGCCATTTTTCCATGTGGACATGTACATCAGCTCTTCTTTGTATATAGAAGAAAGCAAGAGAGAATGAAGGAGAGTAGAATAAAACCCTCTCAACTCACTACTGAGTTGTGATAGTAAAATGAGACTGAATTAATTGCATTTTTGACTTCTTTGGTGGGCTTTCCATCAATATCTTAGGTCATCAAGATTGTATTTTCCTTTGTGGCAGTGATGATACTTTGCTTTTTAATGCACTTAAGCAGTAAATGTGGCAGTTTTCAGTTGTGAAATAGTGGTTGTTTTAAAGTCCAGTAGCAGAATAACGATTTACTACAGCTACACTGAATGAAGTATGCCCATTAGATTTGGTACATTAGGTCTGAAAGTGGGAGAATTGCTGGCCTGGCACCTTGTGCTGCTGGCCTGTTTCCTCTCCATGGAAACAAAAACCAGGCTTGACCTATGCAAACAAAGCTGCTTGCCCTAAATGTAGCATAGCGCAACTATGCAGGCAGCAAGGCCGATTAGGTTTCCGAGCGGTTTACAGTAGAGAAGGTCTGCTGGTCTAAATGTCTACACGTTTGACAGAATACCAGATGTACGCTTTCTATCTGAAGTTAAGTCAGGATAATGAAGTAACAAACGACACATGCATTTTATACATAGATACAGATACACACATGTACCTGGCTATATATATTGTTAAATGCATCAGTATTCATGGATATTTACATGTGTATTTCTTCTTAGAAGCATCTGAAAAGCTGCTTTTATTGTCATAATGAAACAGTAGGAGTCCTATGAGAGCAATTTTATGTTTTTGTCTGAAAAACTACTGTAAACTTTTCTTTTGAGCAGGCTGTCTGCACCAAAGAGAGTTAGATCAGGTTAACTTGAGCTAGAATAGAAGACCCATTAATATCTAATTAATGTGGAGATAATTGTTTTAAGGGTTGCACTTCTGCACAAAGCATGTACTGAAAAACAGTCACATTGTCGATTTAGTGAGTGCTAAATGAGTTTCCTATGCAAATGGAGGCACTGAGTTTCCTCATAATGCTGGTATTGTTTAAACATTTGTTTATTAAGCTGAGAAAACTGGAAATGTCAACCAGTGGGATCGAAAAGCAAAGCAATGTCCTTCATCAACAGAGACTATCTCCAGAGTTTTTATTGTCCGCCTTTTAGAGTCAGCTGCTCTAATGACCAGAGGAACAGCAATAATAAATACCAGGGTACTGCTGTGAGTAAAGTGCAAAGTGATCGTTCCTTTACCTGATGCGCTCCACTGTTTTTCTTCCCAGATCAATAAAAGGGAACAATTCTTGTGCTTCCTTGTTTACCCCTGAGCTCTTATCTTTTTGATGCTAAAGAGTCACTGGAGCAGCTTAAATTGCCTTTATCCTTCTAATGTAGATTCAATTAACTCAGGTTAATAGATACAAGCTGGAGTCCAGGGAATTGAAGAGCTGCTCACATTGTTCAGCCCAGCCAGTCCCGTGACATCAGCTCAATTTTGAGGGGGGCAGCAAAGCCAATGGGGTTAAAAAAGGAAAGGAAATGTTGTTGTAAGTTAAGGAATATCTTCACCAAACACAATGTATAGAAAAAATGGAGTGATTGTCCGTCAGGCACATGGAAAGCTCATGGCTGCATAAAAGTACATGACTACAATACACAGTTCGCCAAATTGCTTACAAAAATGTTTGTAGCATATCTGTTTGCCAAATGTTTACTCTTAAACTTAGTGAAATCAACACAAAATCTTTAGGAGTTACTAAGCTGTGACCTGTTCCATACTGAGATAAGTACTTGGTCTGTGATGTTTCTTCATCTTCCCTACATTAACATATCATGGCCAAAAGAGTGAATACCAAAAGAGTTATTCTAGGAAGAGTGCAAAACTGCAATTTGTTGCCCAGTGAATACAGAAAAAGATGTAGTTACACGATACTTAACTCCATATCGTTTTGAAGTATTACTTAGAAGATTGCAACAAGATCAGTCAGGAGAACACTTGCTAACCCTTTCTTTTTTATTTACATTCACAGGGTTTTTGAGTACTGGGGACCAAGCAGCAAAAGGAAACTACGGCCTCCTTGATCTAATTCAAGCTTTGCGATGGACTAGTGAGAATATTGGGTTCTTTGGTGGTGACCCATTAAGAATAACTGTTTTTGGATCTGGTGCAGGAGGTTCATGCGTCAATCTGTTGACTTTATCCCATTATTCTGAAGGTAACCGTTGGAGCAATTCAACCAAAGGTATTATGCGGGTTGCAAATTTTGACAATTTTGGTGTCTGCATGCCACCACCATTAGTACTATGTGACACTCTGTATATTCTCTTTGTTCCTATGAACTGTTGAGTTCAGCTCAATATTAAGCCAACTTTTTAAAGGCTATACTAGCTGCCTTCTCCCTCAGCTCTTCTGTGCATGTTTAAATTTTGGGTCACTTTCTTCTTTTTCCTATGGAGCTTTGTAGAAACACTTTATAGCAGACTTTTGAACAGCGTTTGCTCAGTGCATCATTTTTGTCTCTTTTCTTTCCTACCTAAGGGTGTCCTCTTTGGAAAACCAGTCAGTCATGCTCACAGTAGAAGAGGTCATCTATATTCAGTCAGTCATGAAAGGCATGTTTAGTTTATCATGAGGAGCAGAATTTAAAGAAAACTAAAATGACACAGTTTTTCTTTTCAGGCTAACAGCTGAAATACTTAAAACTATTATCTTATGTGAAGGAAACGAGTGCCTAGTTCAGAAATCTTTTGTCTGAAACTGCATGGATTTCACTTGCTGTCATCTAATAAAAGACTGGTTGAATGTTTTGCATGCATGATCCAAAATTGTCAAAGCATCCAAGTTGCAAATGGATTTTCTTCTGTATGTTTTTTACTATTCCTTAACTAACACCTTTTCTCTCTAGTTAAGGCAGACAGCAGGAAATTACAAACATGCTGTTTGAGGCCCAAGAACTTTTTCCTGTGATTTTGACACCAAAGTTCTGTACAATTTTTCTCATTTGCATGGCTCTTGCTATTGATCACATTATTTTTGTCTTACTGTTTTCACACATTTTTTTCTGTATTGTTCAGTTTGACGAGGGGCAGCATACTGTGCCCTATGCATAAGATAGAATAAAATAATTCCACCGACATTAGAAGAGTTGCATTCACCCAAAGCCCTGATCAATGGAAAGATTTTCATGGAATGTCAGTTTGTTTAGACCAGACCGTACACTATTTTAAATGAGAAGAATCTAGCTTTTACATAAAAGTTCTAGTGGAAAATAGTCAGACCATGGTTTAAATTGTAGTGTATTTCCATAATTTAATTTCTAATGTTATTTTTTTTCTTATCTGCCGGCTTTTAAATATGATATATTTATAAACTAGCCTGTAAGAACAAGCTGTAAGCATGATGTTCATTACACTGTGTAATCTGGGGATCACACTGCACAATTGGTTTGTCATCAAAACTCACAAAAAGTAAATTTTGTCATACAGGATTTAGCTTAGGGCTGAATAACGAGACCTGGTTTCTCTTCCCTTATCTCTTACTTGATCTTGAGCTCATAGACATAACCTGACCGTAGTGTGATATGCCAATATCTACAACATCTGGACAGTCATGTTCTGCCTCTAATCAGCAAACTTTACACTATCATATTCTGACACATCTATAATTCTATCAGGAGCCGAATTTGTATGGGTGACTGATACAATTTGCCAACCTAATGGTTCAAAGGATTTGGAGGAGCTTAAGGGGGGAGGGATGTGTACTTAAGATCTAATTGTAAAAGTAAATTTTTCAGGTTTTTTTAAATGAAAAAAAGCAAAACCACGCTTCATTTAATTTTGGATTAAACAAAACAACATGCTGCACATATTTGTTATGTTCCATTTGGGAGTTATTTGACCCATCATTTAAAAAAAATATTAAAATAAAAATTGATCAGCTTGAAATAAGAAATGTTCTTGCAAATTTTCAAACGCTTTGAAATAGCTTAACCTTTTCCAAACACTTTTGAGTCAAATTGTTAACCCGTCTTTTTGGTAAGCTGTAACGTAAGATGCTCTCTTTGCTTCCCTCATTTCCCATTGGAAAGATCACTTGGTAGTTGAGAGGAAGCATTCAATCTACTTCAAGATGATGCTGTTCATAGCTAGCCATCTGCAAGTGAGCAGAACAGCACTGGTCTTTAGAAAGTGCTCTGAAAATGTACATGAATAAATTCAAATTATTATTATTTACTTTGGTGAGACTTTGATTAGGAGCCACAAAGTGCCCACTGAGCATTTAAATCTTCTTTATATCACTCTGATGCCCATAAGCTGTAGTAATCATATACATTATCAGATAGAAATGTAGTTCCCCTTCCTGTATAATACCAATTTCTGCCGGGAACTATGTGATAGAATGGAAACAATTTTTCATACTGTTGCACATTTTTCACCAAATGGATTGAGAGGAGAGACATTTTCTTGAGTATTCTTCAAGAGAAGGAACGGTGTTTTGGCTCATTTAATAAGATAACTTTATGGCCAGTGAACTTGACCACTTTTAACTTAATCCTACATTTAATGTTTATGTAGTGCTTAGCAAGCCATGCTGCTTAGGTCAGCATTTTCCTAATCTGTAGCTTGCTCTTCTGTTCTTATTAAGAGTTATTTAATAAAGCAATAAAAATAGATTTACACAATATGCAAAAAAAAGGAACATTATGAAGTATTATGAAATACGTCTTTGTGAAAATTCAGCTTTGTCATTGTGTTACCTTTATTACAATGCCTAGGTCCTCTGTAGTAATTCCACTGACTTAGAGCTGCTAAACATCTGACCTTGCAGGCATGCAAACAATTTTTAATTGCTCTATTTTCAAGTTATTTCTTATTTTTCACTCATATGTTGCAAGGAAATAACATCTTGGATATGATTCCTCTCACAAATTTAGGGAGAGGCTTGAATTTACGTATTTCAATATGCACGTTTGAATATTTAAATATGTATTTCATATTTACAATTTCAGTCCCTACACCTATCTGATTTTGAAACTTTTGGATTTGGCCCTAATACAGTCTATAATGATTTTAACATTCCTCAGAAATTTGTTAAACGTTTCCTGCCAGCAGTGAATTCTAACTAACTTCTGAGTTATGCAGAGGCTGATACTGCAGTCAAATCTAAAAAGGCACACCTCTGACATCATTTACAGACTGTGGAATTTTTTTGATTTATGGTAATATGTTGTTAAGCAAACTAAAGGACGTGTTTTGCATTGCTGGAATCAAATTCTGAGGTAAACTGAGCACCTTAACCCCTATTCCTTTGGTGGTAGTTTCCAGCTATTCATCAAGCATTGGACCAAAGATAGAAAGATACATCCTTAGCAAAATTGAGTAGGTGGGGCCAGATCTTACTTCTAGTTCTTGAATAGCTGCTCTGAAGTCAATGCAATTGCTCTAGTTATCCCTCAGCATAAGTAAAATGAAATTTTGACCCAGATATCTTATTTCAGTACAACCTACATATGCTATAGAGCATATTGTGCTACCCACAGTGAGCTACAGGAGATACAGTCCAGTTCAAAGAATTTTCCAGTGATTAGTGCAAAATATGTACAACTGAAATGAACTGAATGCATTGCCATGAAATGCAAACAATTAGAAAGTTCACAGGTGCTTAAATATAGGCTGAGTTTCTGTTGGACTGACATTAGAGATCAGCATTGTAGGAGAACGATTTTTCTCCTTTTTGCTGCGCAAGGTTTAGATTCAAAATCCCTTTTGGAACTGGAATTAGACTCTTCAAAAACAGTGGAAAACAGCAAAGGTGGCCCAACGCAGAAGGGAGCAGAAGAAGTGTGAGGACAGGGGTGGGTACTTGATTGCATTAAATTCATTGGAAAAAAAATTAATTAACTACAAGGCAGGGAGGCTTTCACTCATGATGTGCTCAAGAATACTTAGAGAAGGGAGAGGAAAAGTTATTTAAACAAATTTTGTTACTTCTGTGAGTGGAGTTCCTGGTCCAGAGTGCTAGTTAAACTAATATAATTCAAATTAATTGCACAGAAGTCTTTGGGATTTGCTAGAGGTTTATGTGCAGAGCCAGATCACTCTCTCTCTCTCCTAAATGAGTACCTGAACATATGTTTAAATCTCTGAATAACAAGGCTAAACAGTCAGTGTAAAATATATGTCTTTTTTTTGACGCGTGATCACCATAAACCTTCATTAAAGAAAGACTCTGAGATAAAGGATCTTGACTCTTAGATAAATTACTTATAAATTTAACAGCTGCCTCACAGTTTGTCATCCAGAATATAAACTTTGCTATAATATAGAATACAAACGCACTGCACCTGTCAAGCCAAGTTTAATCCCAAACGGAACATGAAAAAGCAGTATATTCAGTTAATTTAAAACATAGTCATATGCATGCATGCTGCTGATGGCTTGAACAATATCCAGAAATTCAGTCAATTTCAGAGACTTGTTGGCTTTTTCTCTAACCTATTAATTATATTTAATGGTAGGATTTTTTTTTGCAAAGCTAATAGTATTATCCTACATGAGATAATACCACTTCTTTTTCTTCCCGAGTTCATTCTGAAAGTCTAATCCTCAGCTGCACTACATAGAGGTAGAATCATTTGCTTCGATTTCTGCACATATCACATTTCTTTTGTATACATTACCTGTAGATACAATGACAGTCCGATCTCACCATCTTGTGTATTTATCTATTACTAAGGTTTTTTTCAAGTATCTCTTTTGTTGAAAGTTTTCTGTTGTTTCAAAAAAAACTCTTTGAATCTTTTAAATATGTAGCTCTTTCAAGGTCATTTCAGTAGTTTTAAAATATTTCTCCCCACAGGACTTTTTCAAAGAGCAATAGCTCAAAGTGGAACAGCTCTCTCCAGCTGGGCAGTTAGTTTTCAACCTGCAAAATACGCCAGGATGTTGGCTACAAAAGTTGGTTGCAACATGTCAGACACTGTAGAGTTGGTAGAATGTCTACAGAAGAAGCCTTATAGAGAACTTGTTGATCAGGACATTCAACCCGCAAGATACCATATAGCCTTTGGACCTGTAATTGATGGTGATGTGATACCAGATGATCCTCAGATATTGATGGAACAAGGAGAATTTCTCAATTACGACATCATGTTGGGAGTTAACCAAGGGGAAGGGTTAAAATTTGTTGAAAATATTGTGGATAGCGAAGATGGCATATCAGCTAGTGATTTTGACTTTGCAGTTTCTAATTTTGTTGATAACTTATATGGATACCCTGAAGGAAAAGACATATTGAGGGAAACTATTAAGTTTATGTACACAGACTGGGCAGATCGACACAATCCTGAGACCAGAAGGAAAACATTGCTGGCTTTGTTTACTGATCACCAGTGGGTTGCACCAGCAGTGGCTACAGCAGATCTTCACTCAAATTTTGGGTCGCCTACGTATTTCTATGCCTTCTACCACCATTGCCAGACAGATCAGGTACCTGCATGGGCAGATGCAGCCCATGGAGATGAGGTTCCTTACGTGTTAGGAATTCCCATGATTGGTCCTACTGAATTATTTCCTTGTAATTTCTCCAAAAATGATGTCATGCTAAGTGCAGTGGTGATGACATACTGGACAAACTTTGCAAAAACTGGGTGAGTACCAGATAAAGAATAATCTTGTATACACACTCGAGGCCTAGCTGTGCAGTGCTTTCCCTTGGTTATCTGCCTTGGGAATACTTCTGTACTTGCATAAACAAGAATTGGGCTGGACATTTATGTTCTTTGTAACGTCCCTCCCTCAGCTCACTTGTTCGTTCTAGCAAAAAGAGGGAAAAAATTTCTTTGTGGCCATTCTGCATGAAGTAGTTCAAAAATTACTTTCCACATAAAAATAATTACGAGATCCCCAGAAAAGTGCAAAACCAAGCATTTAACATGTATGGGTAGTTAAAAATGCTTGCATTGATAATTAACTTTACTCCAGTACTGATGACATTTTGATCCCATGGGATAGGAAATGACACAAATATTGCATCAAACATCAATTATTTTGATCATGCATTCTGTTTTAAAATGAGACTTCTAACTATAAAATACATGATTCAGAACTTGAGAGTATCAGTGTTTTCAACAATTTTCTGGTAGTTCAGAACAATTTTCTACCTTCAGCCACTGGACTATTTTCTAAGTCTTTATGTGCTTTACTGAGTTATGCACTGCTGTGGTCTTTCTCCTCTGGAAGACCACAGATACTGCGTATGAACTGAAATACTGAGCTTTAAACTACTAAAAAAAGAAAAAAAAAGTTTAACGGCCTCTCACACGGATCTCTCAGAGACATTTGTCCACATCACGGCACCACCGCCAATCTGTCCTCAGCAGTAAAAATTTCAGTGTGAGAGATACTGCCATTTGGGGAACCAGGGAGGTCACTGAAGTCAAGTAAAAGTTGTCTATGTGTATAATGTTGTTTCTAAGCAATGTTATTAAGGCCTCTTATTTTAGGAAGCGGACTCTGCCTTTTTCAAAAGCAGATTGAAACATTAAGTATAAAATATTAAATTTATAATTCCTTTTGAAATACTGTGTAACATTTCAGATTTTCTTTTTCTTAGTGACCCGAATCAACCAGTGCCACAAGATACGAAATTCATTCATACAAAACCAAATCGTTTCGAAGAAGTAGCATGGACCAGATATTCTCAGAAAGACCAACTGTATCTTCACATTGGATTAAAACCACGAGTGAAAGAACATTATAGGGCCAATAAAGTGAACCTTTGGTTGGAACTGGTACCTCATCTGCACAATCTTAACGACATTTCACAGTATACCTCTACCACAACTAAAGTGCCATCAACTGATAATACTTTCAGACCAACAAGGAAAAATTCTGTTTCTGTTACGTCAGCCTTTCCTACAGCCAAACAAGATGATCCCAAACAACAGCCGAGCCCATTTTCAGTGGATCAAAGGGACTATTCAACAGAATTGAGTGTTACTATTGCAGTTGGTGCATCTTTGCTGTTCCTGAACATTTTGGCCTTTGCAGCACTGTACTACAAAAAAGACAAGCGGAGACATGATGTTCATAGGAGATGTAGCCCGCAGCGTACTACTACCAATGATCTTACCCATGCACAAGAAGAGGAGATAATGTCCCTCCAAATGAAGCACACTGACTTGGATCATGAATGTGAGTCCATCCATCCACATGAGGTGGTTCTTAGGACCGCCTGTCCCCCAGACTACACGCTAGCTATGAGAAGGTCTCCTGATGATATTCCCTTAATGACACCCAACACCATCACAATGATTCCCAACACTATACCGGGGATTCAGCCCCTACACACATTCAATACATTTACTGGAGGACAGAACAATACTCTGCCCCATCCTCATCCCCACCCCCATTCACACTCAACAACCAGGGTATAGCCAGACAAGATGAAACAAACTTTATTTTTTGATGGATTACAGTAGGTGATATTACTGAAGATTACTTGGCTTTCAACCTACAAGACTCTTACTATTTAAATATGGAGGAATATTATGTGAATATACATATCAAGAACTTTTGGGGTTTTGAAAAAAATGAATTGTACATATATCAAATGAACTTAAGAAACAAACAAACAAAAACAACAAAAAAAAAACAAAAACCCAACTGTTTGCAATTGCTTGAAGCAGTTGTCCTGAATGATACTTTTTCATTCACATTCAAGTATTAATTTTTTGAAGATTTAAGTTACGTAATGGAATTAGGCATGTGCAACACAAACAGGAAAGAACTATGACTGAAATTTAAGATACCTATAAATATGCACAAGGGACACACTAATGGAATGTCAGATAATTTTCACCAATTTTTATTTGGACCTGTTTTATTGTGTAGACCATATTTACATATTTGAATAAGTACACAAAGCACCAATGCTGTTAAGGCCTTAGAAGGGGGCTCATGCTGAAATCTGCCAGTCAGACAAAGAAGTTTTACAGCCTGGCAGGTACAACATTATCACATAAGTGCTGTCAGTATAAAAGTTGTGGGAATAAAGGAAACTGGATATTTTTAGCACGATGTGCATGATAATTTATATGCTTGGTGGCTGTGCTGCTGATTAAGCCGTAATTAAAATTCTTCTCATCCCATTGGAGTTTTTAATAGAAGCTTTCTCCATCAATTGGCACAACCTAAAGAAGATTTTTAAAGGGGGAAAAGTAATTATAGTAAAATATATCACAGTAGCTTCAGTAATAAAAGGAATTGCAACAATTCTTAAAGGTATTTGATGATATTCTAGGTATACAGTGGTGAACATTCGCTGATATGACTCCCAGAAAAGAATTCCGTGTTGTTCGTGTTCTTTTTCTTTTCCACCTAAATAATTGCGAACTTTAACATAACTGTAACTTTAATGGAATCTCCTTTGATGAAGTATTTATAATTTGCTGTTACAATATATTTATTCAGTTCAAATTGGTAAGGTAAAGTGTGTCCAAAGATGTAATTGCAATGATATTTTGCAGTATGAGGATGCCCCAATATTACCACTCTGATCACAGTTCTCAGTTTATTGTTTAAACTCATGTTGCATGTGACAAAGTTTACTTACAATACTTCAATATAAAGTTCGTTCCCTTTTTGCTATACATTAGCTTTGCCATTCAAATGAATTCACTAGACAGGATTGCAACGGTGTAGATAAAGAGGGTATATAGGGACAAGGAGAGAGCCAACAACTGGAAATTTTAAAATCTGAATACTATATATGTTTGTGTGATTTTAAATGAATGTTCTAAAATCACAAAAATTTTTCATTCCCCTGTTGCTTTCCAGTAATTATATATGATGGTCCTTTCAAAATGTTTGTATATGTAATCAGATGTACATTTATATAAAAGAAATAATTGAGATGGACTTAAGAGCACATCCCTGATAAATACTTTCTCTCTTACCTGTACTATATTTCTATTAGACTAAAGTTATGTGATTTTTTTTTACATTTTTTCAAATTACTAGCAATTTTGATAGTTTGTAAGATAATGCAAAGAACTTTCTCTGACAAACTAACTGCAGTAACAGAAACATTTCTTTTCAGTTACTCTTTTTCAAGAATGAAAGCTTATTACACACAAAAAATTGTATACTACTTGATGGAAAATTACTTTGTACTTCTTGGCCATATTACTGGTCACTGAGTGAAATAAAGATAATCTGGATAACGAATATTATTCCAATGCTAAGAGACCTGATCTTTGCTCATTAAAGAGCTAAAATGTTTATTGCTGTTTTGTCATTTTTTAATGAAGTAATGGTAACTGTCTCAAATAAAGAGTAATATCTTAAGACCAGTCTGGTTTTTGAAGACATGAACAGGCCTTCTACAAATAAAACGGCTGCATATTTATAGGCCAGTCCCATCTAAAACCATTTTTTACAAAAATATGGACATTGTGAATCTATGATGTATTGCATTGTATTGCACACAAATCTCCAAGAGTTTTCAGGAGTAAGTTAAACATATAAGTATCAGGACTGAAAAAAGCAAAGGAACAGGCCTAATTGAAATAAATCTGCAGTACTGCATGACAGGAAAAATCACCTGTTTTTTACTGTTTGGGTGACTGAACTTTCATAAAATGGTTGCTAGAAAGTTCCAGGTGTTTACTAACAACAAGCACAAACTTTAAAACTGACCCTAAAAGCAAAATAAAGTATTACAATCTCAGTCATTTTATTTAGCTAAAAAGAATAGAAACGTATGTGTTTAATGAGTGCGTTTTACAATCCCCGGTTTTAAAAGAAGTACTTTTTGGTAGAAGTATAAAGAACAGTCTTCAAAATCCAGGGCGGTCTGTGTGCAATTTCTGCCTGATGTGGTTGTGCTTTTAGACTGTGACCTGCCAATGTAAACCAATAAAAAGAATTGTCTGCCATCTGATAATTATTGTTTAATAGGAAGATTGTATTTTGCTATGTTGATGAAACAAAACAGAAAAATACAAAAATATTGATGGCCATAAAACAAGATATACATGAAATATGATTTTATGTGCTTTTCTTAACTTTATCAAAACCAAAATAACTTTCTACTCTAGTTTATTTGTGGCCATATATCTATATATCTCTATATATACAGTATCTGGTAATTGTTTACTTTTATTAGTTACAAAATAAATGATTTAGGTAAACCAAGCATGACACTACACTTTATTTCTGTCAGCCAATAGTATTTTAAATGTGAAAGATGAAGGCGACAACACAAATTTTAAAACTCCTGTTTGAAAAGAGTTAATTCATGCGATGCAGATACTGTGAATGATATTTTAGTGGCTACTTTATAATTACAGCAGCTAGCTTTCTGAAAGTAAGATGGTGTCCAGCATTTTAACACAACATTAAGAAAGACCAAGAGCTGTTTTACAGCTGGAACATAATAAAAATATAGAAAATGGTTTTGGAATATCTTTATTATGCTTCATGGAATATCAGTTGGTTCTTTTCAAAATTACACATTTATCTGTTTGAGTTGTTTTCCACAGTAGCCTAAAAGAACGCAAAACTGAGTGTGATATTTAATTTCTTGTATCATCCTTGGTCCACATTTCCAATAAAAGCAGGATATTAGTCAGTCTTTGGAAATTCAGTGAAAATATAAAAAGCCTGCATTTATTGCTTTCACACTTTTGTAAATATGTTTGCAGACCTTTTTAAGAAAATGTATTCTACCATTTTGAGAAAAAAATAACAATGGAATCATTGTCTCGTTTATCTATTAAAATTACAGGCAATATAATGTGCTGTGCTGACATTTCTAGGAGAAATAAAGCAGATAAAAACACATTTTGCTTAATGGTATCTCAGTTGGTTATACGTGGTATTCTCTACCCACCCCTCTCAGGGCACAGATGAACTAGCTGCATATAATGCTCCAATTCCTATATGTTAACAATAACATAGTTAATGTTTTTACTGTCTCTTCTAGATATGGATCCTTATCTTGCAATACTTTAGTTATTGGATAATTTGGTTACTGAAACACCCTGAAAACAGGGTGAATAGCAGTCTTGACAAATAAACATGTTACAGCTTTGAAGACACCACTGCACAGAAAATACTGGGATTTTTGCCACATACACTACTCCAGCCAGTATAGTGTTTGTCACAGATTTCCAGAAACATGAGTAAACAGGGAATTTTAACTTTCTGCACCATGCAGATTAAATACTAAGGTAAATGCAAGTGCTCAATGTTGAAGCGACACTGATATCTCATTGTGCATTCCCCACTGTTATTGATCAGTTGCTCAGCTGATGAAATTTTTTTAGCACCAGCTGAATTAGCATTTATCATAGGACCATTGACATCAATGAAGCTCTGACAGTTTATACCAGCTGTAGATCTGCTTGCAGACCTTTAACGTTCATCATGGCTCATCTCACCTTCCAGTTTTGCATGTCTCCTCACACACGCACACTCACAGAATTACTACAAATATAACTACTGATCAATGAGCACTATCAGGTGCTAAAATGTGCATATAGTTATTTGTATGGAAGTCTGAAATCCAGCAAACAGGAGGCTTATACATAAAAAAATCCCTCCTGATTAATTTGTTACAGAGAAAAGCTTTGTAACAATTTGCAGCATTAGCATGCTACAGTAAATTTCATGTTAAAATCTTAAAAACAACAAAAAGAAGAGAACATCCAGTTCCGTGCCTGATCCTCAAATCCATATGTTGGCCTATCTCAACTATGTCAAAGATGCAATGGCACTTCATACCGGTCGTAAACCTGGTCTGATGGGCTCCGTTCTGGATGATCAGGGAGCGAACAGGCATATAACTGAGCTGCACACTTGCTGTAAATTCAGTACAGATATAGCTGGACTTACTCTGTCATCTGAATTTTCCCCTCTCAGTGTTAACAACTCCAGCTATTCTGCATTTATGACATTAGCCTCAGAACTGTGCCATTTCAAAATAATAATAAATATAGAGTTCTTAGTAAGTCTGTATGTTTGAGTATTTAGCATTCAAGGTTTTCTGCTTTACAGCTGTGAGAGCTGGTAAGGTTTTGTTTTAAATGGAATTTGGCAATATCCACAACCAGAGTTAATAATACCAGATCTCAGATAACAAGAAGTTCCTGAAAGAGTATGTGAGCTGATAACACTGTAACTGCATTATTTAGAAAGAAAACAAAAAAAGTAAAATTCTGCATTAGTGATTCTCATGAGTTGCTGTGGAAGTTAAGGAGAATTTTGCTTATGACCTTACTTAAAGAATGATTGGTTCAGAAATCTGTGTGTGAACTCCTGTGTGTTCTGTATAAAAGTTAATTTAAATAGCTATGACCACGGTTTCAAAGCATCTTTGGATGTTTCCAGATCTCCCCGAGTTACTTATCTATCTGTATTTCTGCAGAGAGGAGTGTGCATGATCAGGTATGAAGTGGCAGAATGCGGATCAGGTCTTTCCAAAAATATATGTTGTGATACTGCAGTGTTAAACCTCAGCTAATATACCTCATTTTTTCAGCAGGCTTTGTAAGCTTGGTCTCAGCACCATGTCAATGTGGCCATATGGCTTCTAGACTGGAGCTTCATTGTATCTCAGTGGTGTGGAGGCTAGGAAAGGAAAATGTGTGACTGTGAAAATGGATATTTGCAGGCATCTATATACATATACTTGCTATAAATTAGCACTGCAATAGGCGGGGAAGAACTAATCTTCCAGCTCCTTAGCAGGAGGCAGTTTCAGTTGGCTAACTTTGGGAGAGTGAGGGGTACAACATACCTATTTCATCCAATTTTCATAAATTGGTAGAACTGCAGTAGTTTAAAGCAATTAAGATGCTATGAACAGTTCTAAAATTAATTTATGATTTATTTGTCTCCAAATACACTTTCAGAAGAATTTATGCAATAATTCACTGACTGATGATTAAGGTATATCTGTGTAGAGTTATGTTTCTACTTTTCTCAAGGTTACTCCTCTGTAGTGCTGAATCTGGCTAATTTTGCTCTAATTTACATCCAGGTAAGTCTAGAGCAATTTCATAAAAGCAGAAACTTGGATCTTCTCTAAAAAAGGTAAGTGCGGTCCAGAAACAATTACTCTTGGTCAGCTTTAAGAGATTCCCATGTCAAACTAGGAGCTAATTTTTTTAACATTTATCAGTTTTCCATAAATGTATTTTTCTCTCCCTAGTCAGTTACTGGCGTGAGGGTACCACAACAGCTTTTCGCAGAAGATGAAGATAACATGAACCATTGGTTTCTTCCCATGATCATGACTTCAGTGTCCAACAAGATCAGAAAAAGTAATAGAAGAAAAATAGCAAGCCACTTTATTTGGTCTGTCTTTTTCTTTCTTTCTTTCTTTCTTTTTTTCTTTCTTTCTTTCTTTCTTTCCTTTCTTTCTTTCTTTTCTTTCTTTTCTTTCTTCTTTTTCTTTTCCCCCCCTATACCTAAGTTCTGGCATCTTGATTCCTTGAAGGATCACCAAAAACCAGGAAAGGATACAACCAGAAATGCCACAGCCAGGAGTCTTATTGAATTTTCCTCTCTTCTTGTCCAGGAGGAAAGGGCAGTGTTAACTTCATGAAAGATTGCTTCTCTGGAAAAACACTCCCAGCTGTAGCTTTGGGAAAACACCAAGGATATTTTCACTTGCAAATTCTATGCTTGAGAGAAGAAGAAACATAATCATGTTAAATTTAATAAAATGTTGGTAATATTGGTATATTTGGGATTTTATTGACTTTCTTCTAAAAAATAGATAATCCTTTATCAACAATACAGTTTGTCTAAAACTTAAAAGGGCTGCTTAGTTACTAGACTTTGGAGTTACTGTTTTACTGCTTCTTTTGGTTCCATTAGACAACTGAATTTAGGGATTTTTTTTTTTAACTATAAATTCTCTGTTTTTATCAATTTGCTTCAGCATGGACTGCTGCTAGGTACAGTTTGTTCTAATTCTCTCATTCATCATTTACTCAACAACTATATCATCCATCCCAATCCTGTCAGCTATGATTTATTTTCATTTTTATTACTTCTTCTAAGTTTCTGGGGTTTTTTAAACCTTTTTTTATTAAGTGTGATTTTATTCTTCCTGTCCTTTCATGTCATTCTTGCTGTTGTCTTATGCAAATGCAAATTTTTAAAATATTTTAAATTTCTTTTCACTTATTTTTATAAGCCTTCTTGTTCTTTTGGATTAGACTTTTGGTTTGGCTTGTTTTTCTCATGGTTGCATCTCCAAAGGTGGTCAAAGATAATATCTTTTCTGTGAATGTGGTGTTTGAGTACAAACACTTACTCTGAGTGGCTTTGGAGACTAAATTCTGCTATTGACCCATGACATACCAGCCACGGAGAAACTGCTGTTCTGGATGAGAACAGAAATCCATCTACTCTAATATTTTGTTTGCATTAGCACAGCCAAGCGCTCACGAGGAGGTACAAGAACTCCTTCAAGCAATTATTATAGGCGTGTACCAGGAAGTTGACAGCCATCAGTGAATTATCATCATGGACATGCCAGAAGGTAATCGATCCTATGAAAAATCCTGGACCTGCAATTCTACAGGTCCATAGAAAAGAGCTCCTCAAACCTAGAGTGAAGGTAGGCATAGGGCTCCACGTACTAGAATAGACTGACTTGTGAACTCTGCCCTATGTTAGCTGAAGTCAATTAAGGAGGCTATGAGCATTTTATAGCTCATCGCCACATTTCGGAGAAATGTTGATGTATGTTTCCTGGCTGTGCAGGCATTAAGGCCTTCGGTCTCAAGTGAGCTTTGTCTTGGTGGCTGTATTTATGCTACAACTATTCCACTTAGTTGAGCTCTAACTGACCCCACTCAAGTAAAAAGCAAGGTTTCCATCGACTGCAGCTGAGAAAGACTTGCACCTTCACTGCTGAAGGGAAGGAGTTAACAGGTGTGGAGCATCAAGCCCAATTTTCTGCTGTTTTGTTACAGCCCTTCACCCCCTTCTTAAAGAGCAGAAGTAGTTTAGATGCTAGTTTGGGAGGTGTTTGTGTCGTAGATTTCTGGCTGGGCATAGACGGTTATCAAGATGAGCTTTGTTTTCCTTAAATTTAGATACTAATATTGGGTACCTTTCCAAGCAAGCTGACTAGGCCTAGCCAGAGGTCAATGGGAAAGTGAATTTTAGTGCTGGGTAAATTATATTCTATGGGTGTCTCTTTTTCCCTGTTGATTATAGAGGGAACCAAAAGGAGATGGAATCTCTCCTTCAGATTTGTTTAAATGACCTTAGAGACTTTGGGTTTTGTTTTGCTTTTTTTTCCTGAAATAAAACACTCTCTTTTCCTATTCATTTCTTTATATGTATATATGCTATTTATATATATTTTTAGTTGTATGGCTCAGAATGACAGCTTTTGACCCTCATTGTTTATTTTATTACAATGGTGCCTATGGCTAAGTGAAGAGGGCCAATAATGGTATGAATGAAACAAAGAAGGCTCTGAATAAGCACAGAGTAATGAACAATCCTCACTTTAAAAACCTTGCAGTGTAGAAACTTTTTGATGGTAAGTATAGCTAAATATTGGAGTGCGTTGCATATGAACTTTATAGCATAGAAGGCGTTTAAGAACTGATTCTGCCTTGGAATGGTTGGATGGACTGGAGAATATCTTCACATTTCTTAATAGCTAAAACAGATACATTTATGTGGTTTACAAGAATTGATAGTTCCACAGTGTTATTTTATTTCATATTAAAATACTTTGTGAGTAGTTAGGCTTGAATTAAAAAGCAGTAAGGCAGAAGACCAGTGAGAGGCCAAAGAGGAAAGAAAGTAGGGGGGGGAAAGGGGCTAGAGGAAGTGGACACTTGGCGTAGGGGAGTGAATATCTGGGACTGAACCATTACTGAGCGTTCTGACGCAGCAGCGGAAACTGAGAGCAGTGGTAGCCCTTGATGAGACGGCTTTGACTGGCCAGGCTGAGATTCTTTGACCGAGTAGGTTGTTTCTTCTCCAAAGTTAGTACGGGTTTAGCTGTATTTAACACACGATATTTATACTTAATACAAAAGACTAGCTGCTTATTCTGATGAAGCGAGGTCTCTTTTTTATGTAGTCAGGGTTTCCTCATTTTCCTGTTTCAGGTGTGTTTCTAGGCTCCAGACTTTTATCTAAAAGCTGTAAGGAGTGGTAGGAACAGAAAGAGCACACATGTGAAGAGGAGGAGAGTTATGTTAGCAAAAACTGCCCAAAAGAGCGGGGGAGGTTTCTTCGCTCTAAGCAGCATAACAAATGTATTTCTGTCAGCTTAGCAGCCTCTAGTTATAATGTCACAGTTAACTGGTTTTGTGAGACTGCACTATTTCAACCTGTGTTGAGCATGAAGATGTACAATAGAAGGATCTATGTCTGATTGCTTTACATAAATATTTTTGGACTTCTATGTCATCTCTGACATCTATTTGATAAGCATTAAGATCAAAAGCGTTTTATAATACATGCTCTGGAGCTATACCTCATTGCAATCATTGTAAACTTATTTTACTGGAGAACTGAATATTGTCCTGCAAATCAGATTAGTACTATAAAGACAACTATGAAAAATGTGATCACTTATTTCTTAGGAGCTATATGAATGTTTTAGCTGTGTTTCCTCAAACCTCTTGACCTCATGCTGCACGTTGCAGTCGGATTAATTGAAAAGGAAAGAACAACCAGAACAAAATAGATGAAACTGACAGCAGATTTGCCACATACTGAGGTCAAAGAGGTGTAACAACTGACAAATATTGATGGTTTCATTGCCTCATGAAAGTACTAAACATTATCTATTTAGGAAAGAGATCAATATGAAAAGCATCAGCTAATGGCGACTACCCATGGTGCAACCACCATTAAGTGTATATCCATCCTGTTGATCTGGAAGGGTTCTCTAAAACTGGTTTCAAAGATAGATTGGAGGCCAAAGCACAGACTAACAGCTTGAGGAGTCTTAATATCAGAGAAGTGCATTCAAAGCATTTGTGAGCCTGTTTGATATCTTCCAGGAATTTTCAGTTTATTTGAAGAATTTACCATAAAGTTCTATTAACCTGTATACACCAAATATAGTGTACTTTGCTTTACAGTGGAATCACTCAGTTCATGCATTGGCATGATTACATTTGGCCCATATTCATTTACCCAACAGGAAGCTTTCTGGTTACTGTAATTAGACTTTTACTGATGTGTCTCTGGCTTCAGAAAAGCACAGCTGAGGAAGACGGGCAAGGAGCTTCCGCAGCATGCTTACTTGTCGTGGTAATAGCTTTGCTTGGCTTTCACTAAGTTAATGGAGAATGCTTGTAGGATATTGGGGACATCTTGGTTTTTGTCCTTGATGGTAGAGGAGTTTCTCTGCTAGTGTTTGGACAGTTGGTTTCTGCAATCAGATTTGTGTTAATATCTACTCTCTTTTCTCTCTCTGTTCTTACAGGTGTGTTCTTGAATGCTTTTGCTCTCCTTTTGAGCTTAAAAATGCCTATTTCATGTTAGTGACACACAGTCCTAGGATGTTATTGGAGTATTACACATATGCTTTTTAAACATGTCTGTGGAAGTCGCACTGGAATACAGTAGTAACGTAAAAGCATTACAATAGCCTGAAACAATTGTTTGCCTTTAGACCACAAAAACTGCAGCTTTCATAGCCACCCTGTCTGTCCCTCTGCAGTGTGAAAGACGCAATGCGAAATGAAGTATCGCTAAGAAAAGGCTACGCTGACACTGGGGAACGTCTCTTTCTGCAGGCCAGACACGTGGACATGTGGCCGTAGTCCGTGGATGCCTTCGAGGAGCCTCCTACCCGGCATTCACCGTCAGGCTGAAACGCAGCACTGGGGAGCAACCAAAATGCTCATTTCAAGTTTTTATCACTGCCATGAAGGGTAAAAAGTGTTTGGATCCAGGTTTATGGCCTTGTGTGGTAAGGAAGTCAGGACAGCAAATTAATGCTTGGTTAAATCTTTATGAAAAGACAAGCAAACATCTTCTGAGGTTAAAATTTTAATCTGAACTGCTGGTTTGCTGCTGACCTTGACTCACAGATGTTATAGCAGAACTGTTGTGTTTTTGCTGCATGCTGGGTGACAGTGTCTGGGCTACTCAGTTGCTCATTTCCAGGTAGGGCAAACTGCTGCTTCTTCAGCTTCACCTTTCCTGCAGCCCATATGATCAGTCACTAATCCTGTAGCTAGGTAGCTACTTGATGTTCCTGAATGTTCATGTTGCTATGGTCATAACTTTTTCATGGATGGAGAAAAACAATTATACTCTAAGGAGCTGAGCTTGGAATTTGCAAACTGCAAATCTTCAGCACCCTACATAGCAAGCTACACAGGACAAGCTGCTTTTATCCCAAAACGTGAAAGTAATTTTACAATGGGATCAACTAAAGATGCTTGGATAGAAGCAGGAGAAGTCTTATTCAAATTCAGAGGAAGAAATTCCATAATAAATTCACCGGTCATCTGCTCCTTAGTTTAAAAAAAAAAAAAAAGTCAATTCTCATATTTCTTCTTGTCAAACTTCTTTATACCCTATGGAAAAGTTGTGTATGTTTTTGGCAATTATTACTGCAAAGTTATATTGCAGTTTTTATTCTGAATGAATCAGTTTTCCTTCATATGTATTCAGCAACAAAGAGCAAAGAAAGAACAGCAATAAGATAGCACATTCAATGCACTGACTATTCACCAGACACAGGTCTGGGATGCCTGCCTGGGAGATATATCATCTAAGAACTACAAGTTTTTTTTGGTTCCAGCACAAACAAATAGCAACCTCAGAGTTGCTTTGAATTAAATCAGCAGCGGAAGCCCTATGAGGCATCACGTTGCCAGAGCCTCTGAAGTGCAGTGGGGCACGTGAGCTGGGCAGGGGCAGCAAGGGGACAGCAGGACCTGAGCTTGTTCCCATGCCAGCCAGCTATCTGTGGGTCATGGGTCTGGCCACAACAGTGCAAAGTCATTTTGTTAGTGGAAGCAATCACACTCCTTTATGTGCCCTCCCTCTTGCTTTCCTTTGAGAGATTCATAGCAGCATGAGTTTGTGCCCAATTAGGCAAGAGTTAAAAACAGCAATTAAAAATACTAGCATTTAATTTTAGAACGTGGAGACTGACTGGAATAACCCAGAGCAGACAGCAGGGTCAACAGCAGGCACGGTCTGTAAATTGACTCTGTCTGGTGTGAGCAAACTAGGTAACCGCTGATTAGGCAGGTCTTGTAATGCGCCTTTAGTGAAAACAAACCCAGGCTGCAGCCTTCCCTGTGCAGTACAGCTGATGATGAGTTGTTACTCAAAGGTCTGGTAAAGCCGTGCTCAGATCCCAAGCTTGTCAGAAAAACAGCAGGAGGCAAGCACAAATAATGGAAGCAAATGTACACTGAGAACTGGGTGGGTGACACCGGCGCGGTGGTCAACAGTGTGACGTGCCCTCAAACATACTGCTGGAAACTGTGTAAAGTCAAACCTGACCCAGGATGCTGATATAGCTACTGCGTATTTATTACTTGCTGTGCTCGGGTCCTGATGGGGCAAACGGTCTCAGCTATGCTTTTCTTCTCCCATGCAGGGTGTCATGCTTTTAAGCTCCTGCCTGTCCTTGGAGAAAGGGACTGTAAAACTGCACTGACAGGTACGGCTGGTTGGAAGGAAGAAAGCCGCAGCCAGTCGTGGCGGCGCTGCGAGAGGCTGAAGAGGGCTGACGAGTGTCATCACCAGCTGGAGCCAGGCCAACGCGCAAAGTGCAAGGCAGCACGGGGAACGGCAGCAAGCGGCCTGGGGCGTGCGAGCTATTTTGGTAAGCTTTATTGACCACGAAGCATTTTCTTTTTTATTTCTTACAAAGATGGTTTTCAGGTAGCACTTAATGAATCACTTTCCTTACAACTAAACAGCAGAAAACATTCTTCAATCAACAGAACCCTCTCTTTGCACTGAAGATAGTTTTCTCACGGTTGTTTTTCCTTTTTAAGTCTCATTTCTAGCTGTTGCATATGCACAGTTCTCAAAATAGCTGAGAATTTGGAAGCCCATGTTATGGATTTCTAGGTTTTAAAGAACTTTCTGACTTGGAAATGGGATTGGATAGAAAAAGGTAATGAAAGGGGCATTTTATTGATTTACTTCTTGAGAGTGCGAGATCAGCATTAGGAGTTTATCTTT
Source organism: Struthio camelus (assembly GCF_040807025.1). Classification (NCBI taxonomy): domain Eukaryota; kingdom Metazoa; phylum Chordata; class Aves; order Struthioniformes; family Struthionidae; genus Struthio; species Struthio camelus. The sequence goes on along the minus strand of NC_090950.1, from coordinate 26,455,199 downwards.
TGGGCGGGGTGGAGGGTGTCTACTCCGGACCACAGTAGGTAATAGTTTTACAAAAAACAATAACTGAATGGAAATCTATTGTAATTCCTGCTTGACCTACTCACTCTACAGAAGACAGCTGCCATAATTTTACATGCACTTCCAGCATCAGCTGTTGATCTAATTGGCTTTGGAAGGCCAGCTCTCCTCGTGACAGCTCTGAGGAATACAGACACATGGCAGAAGTGGCAGTGATGTTTCAACAAGCGACACTCTTTCCTCAGTCAGCATGAAGAAAATGCCAGGGAAGTGAGAGAGACACCACCTTTAAATAAGACTTAAAACCTGAACCCCCTTAAAACTGAGACACACTCTGCAGTGTACACACAATGAATATGTGTATGCAGTGATACATGCATGGCTGATGTGCAGATGTCAAGGAATCCTGAATCTCAGTGGGGAGATGCAGAGACCTTCTGGCAGTTTACAATACTGCATGAGGTTCATAAATGCTATTGGGTATTTGTGCATTGCACAAACTAGTTTTAAATAAAGTAATTCAGATAGTGTAAACAAGATTTCCATCGTAGCACTAAAACTTCATTCAGGGAAGCTTTTCTTTGCAGATTCGCATGGCAATGTTGCTCCAGTGCAGGACTGTGAGGCCTGTATCCTTATAGCCTTGTGCCAGAACAAGGTAGCTGTTGTCACCTTTATGGTTAAACTTCTAGCCAAGGTACCACTTCGGGTGGACCAGCTGTCTTCCTGGAAAAATGTTTAGATTGAGAATTAAATGAGGAGGAATCACAAGTTGGAATTAGAACCTGCATTTCCCATTTAGCTTTGTGCTCCGATCAGCAACTGTTCCCACAGCACTGTTAAAAATAAAACGACCTCTTTCTCCCTCTAACTGCTGTGATAATTGTCATTCCCCACCAGATGCCCTAACTTCCCGCTGCTCCCTGCTGGTACTGCTGCCCCTGTTGTCTCTCAGTCCAAAGAGCTTCAGAACAAGAGACATGCTTTTGTGGAGTCTGGCAAAGCTTCACAAAGGAAGAGGAAAAAATCAATACGGCTTCAAAGCAAAGTCTTTGCTTCAGTGAATATGACATTTGCCCTTTCCTCACTAGTGGGAAAAACAACAAGGACACTTACACCTGCAACGGAAGGAGAATGAACAACAACAGAAAGACCTTCCAGGTTTGACTTGTAAAGGGAAATAACGTTATAGTCATTGTCCCCATTTGGCAACATCAAAAGCAGGTGCAGGCGATGCAGTCTGAGAATGAAGTGGAAAGTAACATAAAACCAAAACAAAAAAGAGACGAGGTGAAGGAATTTTGAGCAAGTGACAAAGGACTCCACTGAAGAGACGAAGAATGAAAGACATGACACAAAGGTGAGGCCTGCTGCTGCGTGAGCTAACCCACTATTAAATGTCACCTGGAAAGGCAGACCATCATATTAAAAGGACGGTGTGGTAAGTTTTACACTGTTCTTCACAGCTGTTGCGTATGGCCACAGAATCCCACGCTTCTCCGACGAATGGCTCCTCAGTGAGGGCTTTGGTAGTGCAGGTCAGAAACTTTCCAACAAAAGTTGTCTGATGGAGGGGAAAAAAATGAATGGTTTTGCAAAACCAAAACAACTTTGAAAAACTCACTGTTGTTTTTGCATGATTTATTAGAAAAAAAAAAAGTAAACTAACGTAAATCTTAAGCAGTCTGCTTCATTCTTTTATTTCATACTGAAGTTTTCATTCACTTCATTTGTGTTTGACTGGTTTTTGTTTCCAGTTTCTTTCGTTTCAAAACTGGGTTTTCCAAGTTCTTAATTTCATTCCATTTCAACTCTGCCACTTCTTAGCTAGTTTTCCAAGTTGTTTTGTTTTGATGTTTCTACTTCTGTGTCCTTCTTCACGTGTAACTTTGGGCCTTTTTCTTGTGAAATAACAGCTATTGCTTCTGTGGGCTCTGTGTAATAGTTGGAAAACAGCCTCTCGTAAACAAAGTATTTTCCTTACAGTAACTGCAGCTGCAGCTATCTCTGTGGTTTCTGGCCAGTGCAGGGGATAATTTACAGCACCTAACTTGGCCCGCAGAGAGGGAATCTGTGGCCTGAGCCCTGTGTCGGCTGCTGCCGTTGCAGTCGTATAATGGAGCGGACTCCATCCTCGGTGAATCCTGTAGCACGGCTCCTGAGCCGCCCTCGCACGGTGAAGCAGGACAGTCATGTACTCGCGCGCTGACCCCTGTACTTGTGCTGGAGGAGAGTTCTGCAGCTACAGGAATCAATAAAAACTTATTGATTTCTCAGCACTGTCATAAAGCTTGTCTGCTCTTATCTCCAGTTTGCAAGCTGAAAAAGGAGACTGTAAAATCACAATTGTCTTAGACTTTCTTTCTTTCTTTCTTCTTTTTTTTTCTTCCCCTATTAAATGCTCTCCTCCTTCCCAAGAGACAATGATGTGTTTCTGACAATGTCGCCTGGCTGGGCAGCCTCTCGCATCATGCAGGAGCTGTGAGCCTCTGTCGTAGGCAAAGTTCTCTGCAGTCTGCTTTTTAATACTTTGACTTGGGAAAATAGCTGCTTTTGAAGCTTGCTAAGTAAGGCTGAGTAAAGGGAGGATTGTCCCAAAGGCTAAGCTGAGTGACTTCTCTGGAGCTTAACTCATCGCTCTTCATGCAAGATAGAGCAGTCAAGGAAATGTAATGAGAACGATGAGACTAGTACAACTCTGGGTATTCCAGCACCAAAGGTGCTTCTTTGGGCCGTTGTAGCTCCCTTTGCAATTGCGGTTTGATTGTTTTCTATTCTAGGAAAAAGGTAGGCAGCTGCCCATCATCTGAAGAACATGGGAATATCCTCCTCTCTTCAGCATTGTCTCAGTGGTGAAAGTGGAGCAGTAAAAGGTTGAAGTAATATTTCCATTTAATATTTAATTTCACAACAACTGTCACCCAAAGCCATACCTGTCAAAAAGCAAGTGGGCAGATGTCTGCACCTGGTGTTCACTTGAACTATTTGGGAAGCTTGGCTTCATACTTCTGGGGATGAATTCGGTCATTTGTCAGCTATGTAGTCAATTTTGATTATATCCTAAGGCCTTGATAAAATGCACAGAATGCAGCCACAGAGCAAAGATTCCCTGAGGAAAAAAAAACACAAGATCCCCATGCACTGCAGAACATAGTTCAGTTTCTATGATTTCATCAGCTACGGTCCCCTGCATCACTAAAAACCTATAGTAGAGCCTTACAGAACAAAAAAATATATATAACCAGAAGCATCCTATAACATCTGAAGGTGTTGGCTGTGGGTGCCCTTGTTTCTATGGAGAGCAAGGGCTTTAGCATTCAGCTGTTCCTCTGAGAAGATCCCCAGCTGCACTGATTGTAATTTAAAAAAAAAAAAAAAAAGTGTGCAGTATGGCCAGTAAAACTGTCAGGTTTGGTCAGTGGTCAAACCACCAACTGTGCATTTGTCATTGTCTGTTATTTATGTTGTGTTACTTAAGGCAACAGATTTGTGGCACAGATTACTATGCAGCTACTGCTTGCTGCTCTACCAGCCCAGAGGCCAGGCAGATCAGCTGGTATTTAAGTAAACAGTATGTGGCTTATCTGACACTCTCCTTGTGCTCATGGTTTCCACCACAAAATCTTGAAAGTTCAGTGGTGTTATCGACTTATGCTTTTGGGCCTGTTGCACAAAGGATGCTGAAACAGGCTCACATGCACTGAGTCTCATTAGTGGGGTCTGAAGTTGAGAAGAGAGAGAAGGAAAAGGGAAACTCTCCTCTGCGGCCAGCAGAGAACACCAGTGACGAGGTCCCCAGATGAGTGTCCGCTGGGGGCTTTCTCCAGTGCAGCAGGTGATGAGGATGAAGATGTTTCTTGGCATGCTTTTCCCCTATTATTATATATTTTTTCATTGGGATCCACTCAAACTCCCTATTGGATGCTCCTGTTTACAGCATAATTAGGGCTGATTTGGATATGTTAATTTGGTGCAAGTGTTGCAAACTGGTTGTTAACCTTCTGTGCACATATATTATTGGATAATATTTATTGAATATTTAAATGAGTGATCTGCTTTGTTGTGCCCTATGTTTTAGTTTTCTGAAATATAGACTAACATCTACAAAATAGCAGGTAGGAAAAGGCAGGGGGCAGAGGAGTGAGTGTCACACTGGTGGTAGTTGCTTCCCGTGAGACCCTGCCATAACAGCATTATTGGGGTTTGCCAGGTGCAAGGCTGTAGGCCTGTAGGCATAATGAACAAAGGCAGGAGAACAATAAGGGGAAAACACTGCCTCAGCAGCTTATGTGAAGGATTATAGAGTTGCAAATAGCAGCCCCTCAGCATCACCAAGACTCAGGTACCCAAGGCACAGTGCAACAAGCCAAATTCAGTTCTAGCATACGTGAATGCAATGTCATTGTACTCAAAATCTCATCTCGGCCTTAGACTGAAGTCATGGTCTTGCAGGTGAATATCAGAACGTAGCTTTTACATCAAGCTATACAGGCAAGCCATGTAGTTTGAGTTCTGTGTTAGATTTTTTGTACTCTGGTGTTTATCCAAAGGAAAAAGAATATTATCCTTCCTAAATAAACAAATACAAACTCACCTCTTCCCTCCTTGCCACGCGGAAGTCAGGATTCTGTAGCCCATTGATAACTGAGTCACGCCGAAGTGCAGAAAAGATAGCCCAGTCAAGCTGGCTAAACAACCCAGACTTTAGAAAGGGACATCTCCAAATTAAGAGTGTTCTGCTGCTGACCTCCCGGCTATTAAAGCTCATGACTCCTTGCTCCAGCGCCATAGTTGCTATGGCAATTCATATAGACAAAGGCAGTAATGTTTCAGATCCAACCAGGTAAAAAGCTAGCTCTTAAATTGTACTCAGAAACAAAGAGGAAGCTGATACAGATATCAAAAAATTGACATACTGTATTCTCTGTGTCTAATACCATTTCACAGCCAGGTGGCTGCATTCTGCACAAGCGGCACGTTCCGGGTGCCTTTGAACATTTGCACCATGGAGATCCCATTGCAGAAACCCAGACTTGAAAAAAAAAAAATCAAAAAATTCTTTTAAAGAATGTAGGAAAATGTCTAAGCAGACCCACACAACAGCTACATGGATACCACTTTAAAAAATCAGATGAAGCCTCAGAAGAGGAGAGATCAGGTGGGACTTTTCCAGATTCTTTGACATGATGCTAAGAGCAGACAGACTCAAGCACCTGCAAATGTCAAATCTCTTTAACAACAGGGAAACATTACATTTCCTTTTAATTAGTGAACCCATTTTATTCCTGCTCCTGAGACTATACCACCATAAATTGCATTAGAATATGTTTCTCAGGAGACACGGAATTGGAAAAGACAACAGAATCGTCAGCAGCTACTTCTATGCAATTGCATAATCCTCGTTTTCTCATCTGTAGTAGTGAAATCAGTGCTATAAATAAGGGACGGAGACTGCAGATATAGCACACTAAAACTTCGGTATGTCCTTCGTGAACTCCATTACAAACCACAAAATATCACACCAAACAATAAATAAAACATGTATCTACATCAGAACCTCTGTCTAAGTATTTGTGGGATTTTCATAGAACTCACCCTGATTACATCGAGAATTTGACCAAGCCATTATTACTGTTAATTTTGAAGAATATCCTTTCAGGCCATCTCCTTGCAAAGCCACACACTGACAGAACGTGGATATTATAACATTTCATCTCCTTGCCCTACCTGTATATCTTACCTCTCAGAGAGCTCCAGATACACCAAGTAAATCAAAGGTAAAAGAATTTATGAAACCCAAAGCAGCACTGTTTTTTTGGAACGACATCGTGATTGTATATGGGTACTAATAAAAGGCAAAGGTTCCCTGAAGCTGCAGGCTATAAAGTGTAGTAGAGAAATATGATTAAGACTGAGTTAAGCTGTATTAAACTCTGAAGAGAAAAGCGGTGACATGTTAATAGATCCCAGGAAAGATTTGTTAATGGACTAAAAATCGAGGAGCTATTTGTAGGCAGCATTAGGAAAAAAGACAATCACTCTTTCTCTGCCGGTGAAATTTGCTGAATGAGGCTTGACGGAGGCTTCGAAGCGCTAATGCAGGACTATGCCTAGCGCGCTTCGGGCCTGGGTGCCATATGTGCTGGGCTGGTAGTGCGCACATGCAGAGCGGCTGCCCTGCACGCTCTCGTCTTGTGTAACGCAGGGTCACGTTGTAGAAATGCAGAGCAATTGCGTTGTAGGTGCAACTCAGCTAACGGCTCCCCACGTTCAGGCTGGCACTGGGGCACCTTCCAGCCCAACCCATGGCTCCAGGCGGCTCCACTGCTATGAGACAAACACCTTTGATAGATGTCATTAAGGATTTTTGAGACGTGCGATTCCTAATTCGGACTTGGACCTCTGAAGAGACAGATTTTGCTCGAATTTCCAGTTTTAGGTCTTTTCTCAGCCCATGAGGAAGGTATGAAGTCTTTCCTTCTGTCGCATTGAGCAAACTGAGATTTTAGCAGTAGTTCTGTGTGAATAAAACCTCCTGATGTGGTTTGTGCGAAGATGGTTTGTGATGTGGTGATTTCTAGGCTTCTTCCAGTGTGTGAAACACAGTGTGTTACAATATATACCCAAATTATGATTATTTTGCAATTAAAAGACACTACAGGTGGGCAATAGCTAAAAATGAAATGCGATGTCATCAAAATCTGAACCTTGTAAGGTCAGCGAGCCCAATAAAAAACTTCCTCTGGCTGGTATGAGAAACTAAAAATTACAGTTATAGCCACCTGAAAGCAATTGTTATAAGGAAAAAAAAAATGGCTGTAAAATGTTTGTCTTGGCCTGATCTCACTTCTGCGATCTCCTTTCCGATTTGACATACTGGCAGCAACAAATGTTGCTATATTTCTGAGCATACTTGCCTCTGAAAGGCAGAAAGCACCAGAACTAGGTATTTTTGTCTCCTCTCAGTTGTGAAAGGCTGATTTATTATTGCTGCATTATTATAAAAGGTATCATATATATTGTAACATGCTGGATAACAAGGGTGGGGGGTCTTAACTCATCCCTTCTTATATCTTTGGCTCAAGCTTTGTTTTCCTAATCAGACACTTTTAGATTCACCCCATATAAAGGGTACACAGAGCAAAGGCAAATAAATCAAGCACCTTTCCTCAAATTAGTTCTTAATCTCCTCTGGGAGTGGTCAGTTTTGCATTAGTCATCAATAAGCATTTTAAAAACTAACTTTTATCCTATTGCACTGAATACCATGAACAAATTTTTGTGAGGATATAAATAGCTAAGAAATTTAAAGGTTTAGGTTGCTTTTTTAGCTTCCTTATCCATGATCTTATTTCTAGGTTATTTCTTTTCTCTACTTTCTTTATCAGATGCACCTAAACAGCTTAGATTTCATCACGTAGACTCTAACCTGTATTTTATAGGCCATGAGGAAGCAGCGTTAGTAATTCTGGACTTGGTTTCAGGGAGGATTGGGTGTGAGTTTCAGTTCTAGAGAATTAAGGTAATTAAAGTGATCCATCCTACAGCCAGCTCTTAAGTGCCAGAAGGACTCCAGAAACACCCAAGTCGTGGCTGGGGCAAGTGGGAGCAACTGGGATGCCCAAGGGGGTCGGCCCTGGCAGCTGGGGCTCCCACCAGGCTGTTACAGCCATGTGTTTTGTGTTCAGGAGCCCACATACGAGCTCGCTCCAGGTGACTCAGGCTTCTGCTGGGCAATTGCAGCCAAGTGTTTTGCATTTGGGAGCTCAAATAGGGGCTCATGAATTAAATTTAGATGCCACAGTAGAAGTGGCTTATTTTAATCCTGTGAGTGCCAGCAATTGCTGCCTGGAAGCAGGAGAAGGGAAATTGTGGCTTTTCTAGGAGACTGTGTGCTTCGGGGAAAGAAACTTTCGGGGGGGGGGGCAAAAACACAGCTTTAGGGGTGAGGTAGGATGAGGTGGGGAGCTGACAGAAGGGGTGGTGCAGCTCCAGGACCTGGGTCTTCCACAGGTGCAACCCATCTTTAACGGACGGCATAAAGGAGTGAGACAGCCACAGTCTCTTGGGTTATAGAGGAAGAGCCTACCCCAGAGCAGTGGTGGATGCTTGACTGCCTTCATGGGATGGTAGGCTAGTACTTATGTGGTTACTTCACGGGCACTCTTGAAAGTGTGTGACTTGAGTCAAGGTCTACTAGAAAATCTGTGAGGGGGATGTTTTGCCCACTGAATTGGTTAGGGTTTTATTTCACCCATTGTTTGCTATGAACCATTGTGTGTGTGTGGTTTGTTTTAAAATGTTTTCATTATTAATAAGCCCTTTTTTATAAAAATGAGCTTAATAATTAAAGCTTAAAATTACTTTTCTCTTTTGGCTTGTTTGCTTGCTGAGGAAATATCATTTCTCTCATTGTGTTAGTGGAAGTGAAATAAATTTTTATACCAATATATATGTATGTATATATATATATAAAGTTAGAACAGTATTTGTGGCTAAAAATGGTCAGCCTCTGATGAGCACAGTAAATCATGAAATCATATATTTATCTGTTCTTTTTATTTTTTTGGAAGTGTGATACAGAGGAAAGCCATTTAGCAAATCAGGTACAAAACTAAGATCTATGTTTTAAGAGCTGCAGGGGAGTTAGAAGAAAATTGGCTCTTGTGATGAAGCGTTATTCAGTCCATCACACATGTGAACTCCAATTTTGCCCTGAGGTGAAGAAATTGGTCTTTTTTTTTTTTTGCTTTCTATATAACTTTGTAGTTTGCAGGATTTTTATTGCATGCACTATTGTGCTGCTCTGCAGTGCCTCTGATGCAACTAATGATTTGGGATATGCAAATCATATGGGCACGATGGGGCAAATAAATGCCCATTTGCAGAATTAGGCAGGTAAAGCTGGTTTGAATAGAAGAGTACCGTTTGGTTCTGCTTCCTGCGTGGCTCATCTTTGCATTGGGAAAACACTTGGGATGGTTGGCTTGCTTGTTTTGGCCTGGGCCCCTTTAAATCTTAATTTTTCCTCATAAACAATTAATAAAAACTGGTGGTATTTAGATTAACTTGTCTGTGTGCACAGACCAGCCTAGGAGTCCTGTGCATTGTGCAAGACCTGTTTAGACTATCGGGGACTCCCCAAAGATCACTCCACTGTCTCTTGTGCCGCACAGCTCCGGCTGTGGTTATGCTTGCCTCCTGCTTTTGAAGTCAGCTATTGAATTAAAATTTGAGAGACCGAGTCAACTCTAGTTATCTGAATTGGTGCATTGCTATGAATCATTGATAAATATCTCCAAAGATGCTGGAACGGGTGTGTGGTGGGGCCAAGAGAAACTGTCCTCCCAGGCAGGGCTCAGCAGACGGTACTTTTGGTGTTCTGGAAGAAATATGTACTTTCGGCGGGTGCAGAGAGTAAGAGGAAAGGAGAATATGCTGCAACAGCACTTTTTCAGTATTTCCCTTCTTTCATGTACAGCTTATTACCTTTGGTGCCACAGTGATGCATGAGAGTGACTGTGAGTGATGTTTATTGTGTGCTGTGAGGAGGATGGGGCTTGAGTTCTCGTCTTTGACTCTCCAGCATTTCTTGCTGGTACAGAGTAAGGTTATTTTCTTGTCTTTTCCCGCTCCTCTTCAGAGCGCTCCAAGAATACTAACTGTGTTCTTTCTGCTGTGTTGTGCTGTGAAATCCAGCTGGCACTTGCATAGAGATTCATATGGAAAAACTGTCCTGGCTGCTGCTGCTTAACCATCTATAAGGACAGCCATACTCTGTTTCAAGATATGCACTTAAAAAAAGGTAATGTGTGAATATTGTGTAGAACCTGCTGCTGTATAGCTGCACAGCTGAGACTGATGTATCAAGGCTGTAGCTTGAAGATAGAAGGCAAATCTTGTGCAAGTTTTAATATTTTTCTATGTAAAAAGAAGAAAAAGGATTGAATAAGGTTTTATGGTGAGGAGCAAAAAAAATTTGAATGATATCTGAGCAAAGGAGCCAGAAGGAAGCTGTATGTATTCCAGGGAGACAGATTGAGCAAAGAAGCCTGGCAAAAAAAAATCCTTGTAGCAAAGCTGTTGAAACGGCATTGTCTTAGAGCAGTGATACAACCATGCTTTCTCTCATTTCTCTGCATGAGTCAACTTGACCCCAAGCCATTGTTTCCTATGGAAGTGCAATAACTTGATAGGAAGCCCGAGGCAAAATTATTAGAAGTCTTTCAGCAGTGCTTCCTGTAACTGAAAAAGTAAACACGGACATCAGCATGTAAGCAGGATGCTCAGCTGTAAATTAGAGTGAGACATAGCTTGTTCTACATTCAGCTTTTCCAAAAATAATTCTGCTTTAGTAAATCAGATGTTCTGTATGTGTATCCTACTTTAACACATTTCAGATTGCTGTCAACGAACTGTAAGTTTAGTTGAAGGTGTTTGCTAAATAACAAGCAAGGCAAACTGGGTTTACTAAATCAGACCTTCTTTGTTTTGTTTTTGTTGCTAAACTTTTGTATGGAATATGCATTTGCTTTCACATTTGGATAAATGGCACTAGGGATTTACTGTTTCATTTGTGGATGTGGCTGTTCCTATAAAACAGTCTTCTGAGATATTGGAAAAAAAGAGCGAGATGTATATTCTAGTTTTATCATTGCAGGGGAAAAAAGCAAAATAAACTGAACCTGACTTTTTTTTCCATTTTTTTTCTCTGGCAAAAATATGAGTTCTTTGGTTTCTAGATAAAACTTGCTATTTTTCTTGGAAATCTTAATTTGCCTATTGAAACAAAGCATAGTTTCCATGGCATGCTAAAATGACTGAGCGTAAAAGGAAAGGATGATATGTTTGGCTGCATGGGGGACCTGATAGTAGCCTTCCAGTATTTGCAAGGAGGTTATTGAGAAGACAGAGCCAGGCTACTTACAGCAGTGCATGGTAGGAGGGTGAGAGACAATGGACATAAGTTGGAATGAGAGAGGTTCAGGTTGGATATAAGAACTTTTTCACCATCAGGATAGTCAATCATAGCTTCATCCTTGGAGGCCTTCAAGGTATGACTGGGTGAAGCCCTGAAAAACTTGATCTAGTTTCATAGCTGACCCTGCTTTGAGCTGGATGGTCGACTACAGGCCTCCTGAGGTCCCTTTCAGCCTGCATTATCCTGTGGTCCTACGATATGTGGGAGAATAGGGAGCTCAGGCCAAAAAAGTCCGAAATGCTCAAATGTCAGTTCCCATGACCTAAGGTCCTTTCTGAATGAAAGTTTCACAACATTTCTAAATTCAATGCTTCATCTAAAATACGTTGCTTGTGTTCTGATGGTTTTTCTTTTTTGTTTCCTGTGGAAAACAGGCAGCGCTTTCAGATTGTATAGATGCACTAAATTTATATAAAACTTATTGTTAGATTACAAACTCCCTTTTCAGTTGTACAGGTGGTCGGTACAACATAGTGAGGCCCAGGAGCCTGGGGGCTTTGCTTTTTGGTTGACTTTCCAGAGAAGGTCATAATGTTCTTAACAGTAGATACGTAGCAGGGACATAGTAGGTACAGCACAACATGGTCCCTTCCTGCCTCCTTAAAAATCGGATTCAGTTTATGTAAATTAAATTTCAGTGAATTTCCAAAATACTGTTCTCATTACTGTTGAAAGGTAAGTCAGGTAACTTTTTCTTGACAATACAGTGTAAAAATAAAACAAGCCACTTTAAGTTCTCCCCTTCCAGATATAGCATATTTTGTAATGTATGTTCATGCAGAACTGCTGTAGTGATACTGCCTGTGGCATCAGCAGTGAGTGGTGACTGGAGGGTGAATTCAAAGTGTGCAAGATAAGCTGTAAATACCATGAAAAGTGTTAATGGAAAAAGAAGGGCAGTTGCTTGCTTGGGCCTTCACCTGTTTAGTTTTTTTCCCTCCTCCTCAAGTTGCATTAATTCTACTGTTATGAAACCGCAAGCTCACTATACCTGTTTGTGTCTCGGCTGTCCTTATTTAGCTTCAGATAGAGAAGTGTGAGGAGGTAAGATTAATGGGCTGTGAAGGCTTGTTTCTTTGTTGTTGAGGTGTGTATGAGTATCATTGCTAACACCAGGTATTTAAGAGCTTGCAAGTTCTCCATCTTAGCATAGCTAGTTACAGTGAGAGTAGATGAAGAGGCTTTTCCACTCTGGTATTGATTTAGCTTGGTTGGTATGTAGGTGTAATTTGCACCTTGTCTGTATCGATGAGGGCAGATGCATCTGAGGAGCAGTTGGTTTCCCACTGTTAGAAATTTAAGCGCTGTGGCTGCCCCTGTGGCAGAGATCCTGTGGATTTAAATATCCAGTTGGTGGTGGTTGGTGACAGTTGTCTGAACAGGTTTAACTCATGCTGCGGTTCATTTGAATACAGTTGATGACTCTGAAGCAAGTGTTTCAAAATGAAAACACTTTTCTTCAAGAAGGCTTCTCTCCAAGTCTATGAAGAAAAGGAGGTGGGGAGGGAGGACCCAAAGGAGCAGTTACCAGCTGTTCACAGTCTACTAATGGGAGTCCATTTTAAGTGACAGACCATCAAGAACAATGATGACGTCTTCAGCCCAGAATATGCCCTTTTGAGCAGTTGCAGAGTCTGTAGAATGGCTTTGGCCCAGTACCATCTTCATCCAGTGAATCCCAGGTTGCTCAAGAATATTACTTACGCTAGTAGCTAAAAACTGGGCACTCTGCATGTCAAATTTCTCACTTTTGGTGCTGAACTCAGTTTTCTACCTGCTATGGAAAATGTTCATTTCCCTGGGTATACTCTTAAATGCAGTCCTGGTGGGGGAGGGAAGCGAAGAAACCTCAGAAGCATGTGGTATGAGACTGTTCACTGATATGCAAGCGGCAGAGGAAAAAGCTCCTTAAATTAATGAAAGATAGCAGAGGTTTGATACTCCTGTTTACTTTGAGAGATTGATAAACCTTATGAACTCTCCACCAGCAGCTAAGCTGCAAAAAAGTAGCCTGTTACCCATGTCCCAAACTTGCTGGTTGCAGGGTCATGGGAGCTCTGCCTGAATGAGAAGGTCAAACTGCATGATTTTTACCGTGTAACTGGAATTCTAGGTGCCATTCTGCAAGAGAATGCAGATGTCTGGAGGTGAAGAGCATATTGCTCTGAAATGTTTAAAGTCCAGTAGAGAACAGGCTGTACTCTACCATTCTGAAAAAAGAGCTAAAAACATAAATTTGGCAGGTATTTGTGTGTGTGTATAAACAATTTCTATGCAACAGTGCTGTTCTCAGTCTTTGCACAGTCAAGGTTTTTGCATAACACACAACTTCTTGATAACTTTTACAGCTGATACAGCTGTAAATATCCACACTTTCAAGCTGGTTGCTGAAGCTTGAGTTATCCACCTAAATCTTTTATATAGATAAATATATATATATAATGAAACCACTTATTCCCCAATTCTCCTCTAATGACACTGTTCTAATGAAGTGATTAGACCTCCCTATCCCAGCTAGGGATGCTTCTAAATGGAGTTGAAATGCCCATCTTGCTGGGATTATCCTTCAGGCACAATTTAAATGACCCACCAGCAAATATATCTGCTTTAATGTGACATCTGTTGTCCTTGCAGCTTTCTCCTACCAATTCTATGAGAAACCATAACTTTGCCCTTGGAGTTATGAATATTGATTTTAAAAGAAATCTTTGTTGATAAGCCCTTTCTTTGCTTTCTTTTACTTATAAACCCTAAATTCTATGCTGCTTTGACTGCATTTTTTAATCCATGGAAGTATCCAGGTAGACTATCACACTTTGGCAGCGGGATGACCGTTCAGAGTGTGACTGTCTTACTCTGTGTGCTTGTGCTCAGTATGAAAGCGAAGCAAAACAATAAAATTCATTTAGTATATGATGGCATCTTCAGGTCTGTGTCAGTTTGTAAAGACCTTTTATTCTATTCAGGTTACTACCTTAGTAGTCTGCACATGGTAGATTTTGCTAAAAGCTAATCATCCATAGGTGATAAAGAGGTGCTGAGGCAGTACTACTTCTCTCATGGCCTTTTCTGTACCCCTTCTCCTTCCCCATATTTCAGCTCTTTTTCTAACTTTATTCAGGGCATTTGGAAACAGTGTATCTCCAGTTACTGCCCAGTACTTCTCCCTTTGCCCAGCATTTAACAGAAAAGTGAGATTTTTTTCATGTGAAACTTGGCATAACTTTTTTTTTTACCAGTCTCAGCTATGGATTTGTTTATCCTGATTAGACTTAAAGCACATGCGCTGTCAATACTAGTGCTAAGAGATCAAATGGGATTTGGAATCATGCGCTTTCATTTAAATTCCAATCACAGAGGTATATTTAAAAGGTTTAAACATATTCTTTACACTGGCTTGCACTGGAACAAGTGAATCGGGCAACAAGTGGGTGTCTTAAAGAAAACCTAAACCCCATAAAAACAACCCCCTCTTCTTTATCCATTTTAATCTGGGTTGGCTTTTGCTTATAGGCATGCCTTTACTCTTGCTGTGACCAGCAAATGGGTAGCACCAGTAGAAGCAGATACAATTTTGATGGAACTTTGCTGTCTTACTAGATTTGCAGTTTAGTATCTATGCTATTTTGACTCCCTCTGTTAGCGTGTCATTCTTTTTCTTGCTTTGACATGTATCTAGGAAACAATGAAGAATTATAGCTACTATGCTATAGAACACACTTTACTGCATGCTTATGTAAATTTTTGTTTCATGTAAGGATGTATCCTGACTGGGTATTAACAGACGTACTCTAGTCCATGCCAATCACCTGAAGCTCCCTTTAAAGTTAGTTAGGCAGGTTGCTGCTGTCCTCTGTGCTGTACCTTATGGATCAATGCAAGCGAGCAAAACGCTACCTGTTCCTACAGGTTTAATCGCTCCACGTTTTTAGCTTACCTAAAAGACAGTTTGCCTTCCTCACTGGACTAGATATAGATTTAAATGGAGGTTTCACAAATATTTTTATGCAGAGGACTTCTATATAATAGTAGCTGTTCTACTCTGGGTACAATGGGCATGATAAAGGCAGAAAAAACCTTGGAAACAGCAAAGAGGCTACAATAGCACTCTGGTGTTTTCTAGGATTTTTAGATACTTGGGCCTGACTTCTGCCAGGATGCTCATGCCTGCCATCAGCTGAATAAGGAATGTGCAAACTCTTGCAAGCATGACTCGGGGCAGGTGCAAGGAAACACTTCTAGCTCAGCGTGATGGTTTTTATGTGCTGCGGATAAACTTTCTCTATTAACCTCTTAAAAAGCTAGGAGGTTATGGAGTGGAAATTGGTGTCGAGTGCCGTTATGTTCATTTGGCTCTACAGTGACAACAAACTGTATCGGAAAGCTGCAGCACAAACCATAAGCTAGATTCATCTGCTTGTACTCCGAACAGTTTGGGTAGGTTCTCTTGCTGCCAAGAGCAGGACTAATGACTTGAGTTACTGCTTCCTGGTGGAAACAGAGACCTGAGTTTAGCCCTATTGCTTTTGCTAGGATGCCATACTGCCATAAATATTTTGTAATATTTTGAGTTTTTGCACCAGTCCCCTGGTGAGTTAAAATTGAAAGGTTCTTAATTTTGTTGATTTTTTTCAGTTGAAAATTGTAGCATCGTTTTATCAGGTTCTAAGTGGCCTGCTTCAGGGAGAGGATTAACATAAGTATAGCTCTACTGGTATGTACCCAGTATTGCATAATAAGGGAGTTTGTGCCAAACAAACAAGCAGGCCCTGCCCGGAACAACTTATATTCTAGTGGGACAAACAAAAATACACAATAAATATGAACACAGAGCAGCATGTGGCTGTTGCAGTTGGCATTACGTGGAGGAAGATTAAATTCTTCCATTTCCGCGGCTTGTCCAGGCAGTCCAAGTACCCCAGAATTTTGAGGCTAACATTGTTTCTTTCTATAGATTGTCCTTTAGTACTCCTCTCTTTTAAACATAGCTCCTGTTGTAGTATGCTGAATGTTCAGTGGATATAGATACCTTCTTAACTTGCACCTTTCTTCCTTGTTTTAGAATATCTTGTGATGGTTTTGTTTCCAAGTTACAGCATCTCTCCCTCTGTCACTGATGCTCCATATGGTCACTTCAGTCATATGGCTGATTTAATTAGCTCTATAAGGACACGCTGTACCAGGCATAGGCTCCAGCAAGTTTCCTGATGGGTCACGAGGCAAAGCTTCAACTCATTAGGAGTTTGATTGAAATGTTTGCTTTATTTTTCATAAGCATTTAAATGATTAATCGACTACACTAATAAAGCAGTGTTGTCTTGAAAACAAGATGTACGCTACCTCGAAAAAGCAGATGTGAAGATGTCTCTAGAAGCTAAGTAGGCTTATATTTGACTTAAAAATAAACAAGAGATACTTCCCTGTGTAAGAAGCAACCTAACAGTGGCAACGCTTGGGCATCACCCGTGCCCTTATCTTCTATCATCTTGGACAGCCAACTGTTTGGGATGACTCCTTCCCACAACTTGCAAGTTACTTCTTTATGTGTTGTCAGATAAGATGCTTGTGGAAAAATAATGATGATAGGAATCTCTAATTATTTGTGACTGATCATATCTGACATTCTTTCCTGGTATCCACTGATATGTCTAGGAGACAAGTACAGAACAAATAGTTTTCTCTGCTAGCGCAGTATATATTTTATGTTCAGGATACTGTTTGCCATGAGGTTTTGGACAGGGTTCCACAAAACATGGAAAATATTAGTAAAAACAGTGCATGCCTGGGGCACAGTCTCTGGGGAGGAAAGTGGGGTGTTTTGTTCGTTTCTTTTTACACATTTCTATCTTTCAAGTTGGTGCAGTATGAGTAAGGAGAAAATGAGTCCTGAGAGACTGGGAGTTCTTTTTCACGTGTCAGTCTTTCAATTAATTCTGTAAGGGCATAGCGTAGTGTCTTTAACTAAAGGTTGTATATCTTCTCTTGTTCATGTGAGGGGTGGCAATACCATTATTCTAAGTGGTGAAAGATTGAGATTCTCTTCTCTGTAATGAAAGTTTGTTTTGATATGATAGGTACTGGTATATGCTCTGTAGCAGACTTTTATTTCAATCTGGTTGTCTAAAAAAAAATGTATTTTTTTTCTAAAATTCCTCAGGAAGTTTTAAAATACAGTGAACTATCATGAAGAAAGTCTTTAAGATTGAAATCTTGAACTTCAAATAGCTGCTAACAAGCCTTCAAATCTACCACTAACCCTTAACACTGCCTCTATCTGAACAGCTTAAATGAAGTACTGTCCCTGGGAAGGGTTAGAGGATAATACTTAGTTTAAATGCATTTTATTTGGCACTTGACAAAATGATCAGTTGTCAGACAATCATTAAAATCATAAGCTATAAGCTACTGTCCTTTGAAGTAAATTATATGTTGCAAGATATGCGGGTCTTTGTCTTTTATCACACCAAATGGAGTATGTCTAAGCCATCAGGATTTTTCAGGTCCCCCCTTATTTTGCTCAGCCTGCTATCTTTTAAATAAAATGTTTTGACTAATAAAGAATTAAACCAGCACAAATATAAAATGATGTAGTGTTTCTTAAAATTATTGTTTTGCTTTGGGGTTTGTTGTTGTTAGTACTGACCGTAATGTAACTCCTGATGAAATAAACCAATTATGTAGTTAAGGGCTGTCTCCTTCATCTTTTCCCTCGCAAGCTCCTTTGGTGTTTATCTCTTTGTCCAAAAACAATTGGAGGTGAGGTTGTGTAAAGAAACCCCATGATGAGTTTAATAAAGACCCCCAAAAGGCTGGAACATTAAAGTCTGTAGTGTTCCTCTTCCATTTGGAACAAATTGCCTATCCCAGCCTCAGACCTCAATGGGGGTTGATATAAATTGTTTTTTTATTTAGTCTTAATGGTGTGTTAGCCACCCTACCTGTGCTCTGAGTATTTGCTGCAAGTGTGAGCTCTGCAGGAGGCCAAATGACCACTTCAGCGATGTATCTTCCATTTCTGTTTTAGTTTTATTGTGTCAGCCCTCCTGGACTAGAAGTTGAATGGTGTTGAACGTGAGGTGGGGAGAGTCTTGCTGCTTTCTGGAGAACAGAAATGTTTCTGTCTCATGCTAAAAAGGCACATGAGGATCTGAAACTGTTACTCTGAAAAACTGAGTGGTTAAAAAACAGGTTATTCTGTAAGTAAGATTAAAGGGAATTAAACTGGAGGATTAAGGCTCAGGTTCTGCAGTCTCACTTTCTGTTTCAATTCGCAAATATCTTCTAAAACCCAGTACTGAAGTGATTATTCTTTACGTAAAGTAGGAAGCAGGTTTTCTCCTCCATGAAGTGCTGTTTATAAGTTTTATCATGAAAACTGACTCTTGTGAAACAGCTTTGTGTGTTGTGGAGACCTGCTCGTTAGAGATGGTGATTATATGCACTTGTTTAAATCTCTTTAATGAGTTGGGCTGTGTGAACATCTTGAAGTGTACACCCTGAACTGGCTTCATATATTAAAATGACGTGTTAAGAACCCTAAATTCTGATCTTACCGAATCAGTGACAGAACAACTTGCTTCTGGTAATGCATGAAAGCATCCGTAATAGTTTGAAAGACTTAATGATAAATGGTGCTTCCTGCATTTCTCAGTAATTCTAAAATGAGCACTTGTATAATCAAAAAAGTTTAAGTAACAGTGATACTACGGAGATGGTTTATTAGGAAATGGTTCCTTTAAAGACGGTCCTGGGGCCAGTACGGGCACAGGAGTAATTCTTCAGTGAAGCATCTTGTTCTTTCATATTCTTATAATCTGAAAGGAGAATGGAGGAGGATGACACTTGCTTGAATAGATGTTTCAACATGAATTAGAGATTCTTCTAATTCTGTAAAGTATGTGTGTCTGTGTAGATGCCTTTTCTTTTTAGGAGGTCTTTAAACTGCTTAAGTTATAATTAATAATTAATAGAATGTCTAAATATGTTGCAGCACTTCTGTTGATCCTTTTCATTGCTGTGGAAGCAATGCTGTACAGCTCCACAGTCCTACTGGCTCTAGTGGATCCAAGTACTTCTCTCTGCAGTGGGCAGAAATACACCCTGCAAAACAGGAGTTACACACTAGGGATTCACTGAGGCAGACATGCTGGAGACTTTGGATGCTTGATACATGACAAACAGCTCTAGCGTGTTATACAGCGCATTTATTTAATGTCTTAAGTCTTTAGAAGCTACTCCTATTGGTAGACCCTATAGGTAGATAACATTCATTTTTCTTAGGCTGTAGTATGTTTTTTCCAAGTTCATTATTTAAAAGGTCATTTCTGAGGATGCTAGGTCTAAAATGACCATTCTTGGCAGCTGTCCTAACTGCTTGTTCATTAATTTTCTTGCTGAATCAAGGATTAGTTTGGTAAAATAATTCCTTTAATAATTCCTTTAATTCCAATTCCTTGGTATAAAAAGCAGAGACCGCTCATAAAAAAAGGAATTTTAGACCTTCAAATTGCACTTGGAAGATGCTTTTAATTGTTTTGTTTCTTGTTTTCTCAGGTGGGTTTTCTGTTGTTTAAAAATGCTTTTAGCCTATGTGAGGAAGCAAGATTTGACATTCCAAGCATGCCTAGAACTCCTGTTGGTTTCTGTGGCTTGTTTGATTAAAAACTGCAGGACTGGGCAATAAGGGGAAGGATAGTAGGCCCCCTTCGTGCCTTTAAAATTACAGCTTGAATGTGCTTGTCCTGCAGTGGAATACACAGATCTACCAAGTGCAAGGGTCTGTTTTCTCAAGGAAGTGCTTAAGATGCTGATCTTCACAGTATCAGTCCAGTGCGCAGGCTTTTCCTAGTCTTCATAAGCTGAACTGTTAAATCAATGATATTTTTATACTAGTAACTCTGTTCAGTATGACCCTAAAATGCAGTGTCTTAACCATCAAGTAATAATATGGCCACAAGATGGCACTTTTGCTTTGTGTAACTTCTGAAGATTAATCACTTACCAGGCTGGTTTAAAACCAAAACCTACCCCCAAGCAAACCAAACGTTACCCTACAGAATAAAAGCAAGTTTATTCATAGGAACCACAACTTATATTCTGTAGTTAAAAATATCAAATAAATGACTCCTTTCAACCTGGCCTTTTTTGTGGAGTAGAAATGTTTGGTAGTGTAAGAGTGTAACCATGGTAATTTGCCATGGTTTTTAGTCAGAAAAAGTTTATATCCCATCAATAAACTTGGGCAGGGTTAATAGTAGTGACAGCTGGTGTGATAGAAAGTGAAGCAGAACAGCAAATACTATTGCCAAGTTATTTTAGAGTAGCATATTAGCACCAATATAGAAAGAGGAGTTCCACATCAGCTTTAGCAGAGAACTAGAAATGTTCAAGTAGGTTTTTGCATTGGTTTTCCTAGAATGCCTGGTTGATATCCTATGACCATTTTGCCTTTTTTCTCATGTAGACTCCAAGCCCTGTGCTCTTTGGCTACGGTAGTCATTGTATCCTCCAGCAGCCCACCTAAGGCCTCTGGATGGAAAAAGACAGTATTGGTATTTAGGTCTAGTGGTTTTTCAGGACATGTAAAAATCAACAAAATCTCTAGGTTTAACAGTGAACAACTCTTCTGTATTACCAAGAACACTTTCAAATTACTAAAACAACACTTTTGAGATAAGATACATACTCCCGTGTTCTCCTTGCACGCTATTTTTAACGCATTTATTTCCTTTCAGAAGGGCTTTATAGAAGGTTTAAGTTTACATTTGATTGTCTTGTAGGCTCTTTTTTGTCAGGTCATGTTAAGTTTTTTTGCAAAATGTAATTGCCTGGAGTTCTCCTCTTCCCAGTATAGATCTATTTCTGGTTTTCTGGATGCTGGGGCATCACTTGCTTTTTGTGACTCATTTCTGGAGTGTGTAGGTCCTGATTCACTAATAAAAAATTTTCATTTCCTTGCCAGCTGACTCAAATCTCTGCCTTTGGCTATACTTCATACTGTGGACAGTGAACACTTGCTTCTCCCACTGGCTGTAATCAGGCCGATCCCACACCAGAACGTTGGTGGAGGGGAGAAACTATCAGAATTGGCAGCAAGACAAAGATCAGAGCAGCAAAGCAAGTGTGATACTTTTACTAAAAGTATAAAAAAAAATCTAGGTTTGAGAGACCTGCTATGCATGGAAACCTATTGCTCAGGGTAACTAAGAGGTGTGTCCAGAAATATTTGATTAAGATGCAGCTGAGGCACAAGACTCCAAAACACAAGCTTTCTGACTACTGATGTGTTTGGACTCTTGCGTATTATGAAGGCAGCGTGGGCTAATGGCCGGCATACTGAACCGATGCTAAGGGAAAATGTCTCATTGCTGTGTTAGCCCATGCTCCTGCCCAACTCCTCGACTATCCACGCTACCTAGAATTGGTCTATATTTAAAGCCAGTCAACTGGTTTAGCAAGCAGGGATACCAGGCACTGATGGTGGAGAAAATGTTTTGAACTTGAGTCAAGTTTTGGGCAGAGTGGCTGTGATTAGTTTAAGCTACCTGGCGTAACAAATTCAAGGCTGTACTTATACTGCCTAACAAAACCAGTATAGACAGCCTGGTCCTAAGCTATAGGTGGTCAAGAGAAAGGAAAAAACGTAGGAAGGAGCAGAGCTGGAATAAGTTGTTGCAGGAGAAGAAAAAGCTGTGAACAAGAACTGAAGGCTAATTCTCTGAGCAAATTTATTTGTCTACCTAAAATGCTTGATAGATTTCTGCTCCTTTGGGGAAAAAATCTATGCCTCAAGTTGCGGTTGTTTTACTTCTGCTTAATGTTGGAAAAACTGCTTTTTATTAATGAAAATTGTAGATTAGCTCGCCTGCTTCTCAGTGATTGAGTTGCTCTGTGCTTTCTTGAAATAGCTTTCTGAGCTGTAGCAGTCCAACCAGACTTTGCCATTAATAATTTATAAGCAGAAGCTACTTCTGTTATAGACACCTGAAATTCACTTTTCTTTCTGCTAATACACAGGCCATCCACATGGAAAACTTTTTTTTAAAAAAAAAAGACTTCTTTCAGCCATTACTGCAGCAGCTGTTGGTTTAAGATGTTATCTTTTTTTTGTCTCCTTTTTTTTAATAGTAGTTGTTTTCCTATCTGGTAGGGAAAAGCCTCAATTGTTGGTGTTTTTTTCCCCTGGGGAAGAGGTCATAAATGCCCTTTGGGAAAATACTTCTTGAAGCTTTTTTTTTTTTTTTTAAATGAACACTTCTACCACTAGTTCTCCTAGTGTACCCAACCTAACCCTGACTTTAGATGGTGAAATTTTAACAGGCTGTTGTTTCTCCAGCCTTTGCTGAAGACAGCTGAGCTCTGCAGCTCACATGGTAGTATCCCAGATTATCGGACAAACCGTAGAGTCAGGACAGAATGAATAGTAAAATGCTTCCAAGCAGACCTAAGGCATTAACCTGCCTTGAGGAAACCCCTTTTTATAGGGAGACAGAACGGTAGTAGGACTGCATTCAAGACCGAAGATCCTCTATGGACATTATGCTGCTTTCCTGACACCTCTTAATTACTGCAGTTCAGACTAGTATAAAACTGTAGGGAGCAACTGGCCCTTCTTGTTGTCTGATCCTGTTGATACTCATACCTGCCAAGTTTAAGAATTGCTTACCCCACTTCACAATGTTTGGACTACTCATTTGTGTGAAACTTTAGGGAAAAACCTGTGGGTCCTGGCCAGCTTTTGCTGTACCTGCCTATTTCCATCCCCCTTGGGAGGGCTGGTCTGTAGATGCCGAGTATGGGATGATCTGTGGGGTACAAAGAACCTGCATGTCCCAAGTTATCACCAAAGCTGCTTTTAAGAGTCTCTAAGACCATGGTACTTGTGAGATGTTATACATCTAGACTGTGAGGTGACGGGGGGGGGGGGGGGATCCTTTGCCCCAGGTGCAGGCTCGGCCGTTTGAACACGGACCATCGGCGGTGGCCGGCTGTAACCTGCCCCCGCTGCTGTTGCACCTCGTGAAAAGCTTCCCCGGCTGCCGCGGGCCGGGGTCCTTCCTCCGCGGGGGCCGTCGCGGGGGGGGGGGGGGGCTCCTCCGCGGCACGTGGCGCGGCCCGGCCGCTCCCTCGGGGGGGCCCTGCGCGGCCGCGGCCCGCCGGCTCCCCCCCCCCCCCCCCCCGCCCGGCCCGGCGGCCTCCGGCGCGGCTCGGCTGGGCTGGGGCGAAGCGCGCTCTCCGCTTTACGGCTGCTGAAAACCTCCCTGGGCGAGCGCGGGGCAGCCGTACGGCGCCGGGGCAGCCTGGGCCGGCAGGTAACGGCGCGGCGGTGGCGGCGAGCAGGAGGGAGGCGGCGGGGCCCCCCCCCCAGCCGCGCCGCCTCCTGGGGAGGGAGGGAGGGAGGGACAGCGAGCGCCTCTGCCCGGCGGCGGGAACTTCCTCAGGGTCGGGCGCGGCCCGTGGTGCCTCCCCCCCCCCCCCCCAAATCACACCGCCGTTAGTTAAAGGAGCGGGGCGGGGGCAGCCTCGCGGGGTGCGCGGCTGCCTCCCGCAGAGCCGCGTCCGACGGGGGTGCGCGGCGAAGCTGGCGCCTCCTGGAGGAGCGGCGGGGGCGCGGAGGGAGGCGCCGCCTGGGCGCCCTCTGCGCGGCAGATGCTCCCGCGTGGACGTGACCGGCCGCCTCCCCCGCCGAGGCGGTTGCCGCGCTGAGGTTGTGCTGCTCCTCGTTTGCTCCGCGTCGAGTTAGGTGTTCTTGGAAAAACCGGAGGCGGCGCGGTTTTGGCCCGCTCTAGGGAGCAGGTTATACCTTGGCTGTTGAAAGGATGTTAAGTAGGAAAACCGCAGTGATGTGCCACATCTCAAGAAACTTACTGGAAACCATCCAGATAATGAATTTCATAAAAAAAAATCCTTCCCCCCCCCCCCCCCAAAACCATTCTCATCCTTCGTTTTGCATACGCTCAGGTTATCTGAAGCACAAACACGTAATTTCATTGCTTTCGGTATAGGACGACTGTAGGCTTGTCTGCAGTCCTGCCGCGTAATTCTCAGTGTCTTCGTTTCCCCGTCCCGGTGGAGCGCGTCCACTTCCGCAGGATTCTCTACAGGCAGCGTCTCCCTTAACTGAAGTAGCCTCAAAGTTGTAATTAAGACGCGCTCTCTGAAGGCTATTGGAAGGGACCCTTGTGCGCAGTGATGAAGGCATCCTGCTGACTTAAGCCAGATTTTGCAATGCTGTTGCTGAGTCATCTAGACAGAAATATTCAGGGAAGAAGTAAGGAATTTAGATTTTTGTCCTGGTATGAACAGCCGATATCCTATTAGTTTATTTGTTACTTGGGGCAGATTTCTTGCATTTACAGGCAAATTTATTTGTTCAGTGGCTACCAGACGGAAAACATTAGATGATAAACTGCAACAGTGCCAGAATCCATATATGAAATGATTTATATATATACATAAAATATAGAATCTTAACCTGAAGAGCTGTCGTGATTGCGAATGAATCCATAATTCAGCTTTCATTTCCAATATTGGCAAAGTGAAGACTGAAGAGTCTTCTGAATTTTGGTCCTGGATCAAATTCGTAGCATTTCTAACTGTATGGTAGATTACTGTACAGTTGAAGTTGATCACGTTAAACAAGCCACAGAATGATCTCTTGTAGCACACCTTCTGGAGTTTATTTTGTAGCTGCAGTTTTTCAACTAAAAGCTGAGTAGCTATACACAAAACAGTATATCGAGAAAAGAAATCAATCTTGCAGAAAAACACTTTTCTCCAGGTTTCATCAGGCTTCCTTATTTTAAATTTATATCTAAAAAGCTTATTTTTTTTCTCTCACCCTTAAACTACAAATATTATGGAATATTTTCTATTGCTGGATGTAGAAAATAGTGTTAGCTGGGGCAGTATTATTGGGCCATATACACTGATGATGAAGCAATATTGCTGTTTGTGCTGTTGGGAGGCTTTTTTGGTTTGTTTTTGAAGAGTGTGGCCCAGGGTATTTATCTAAAACAGGAAAAACAGTTAAGTGGTAAAAATGCCAGAATACTTTAAGCTGGTTCATATGAGCGTCACAAGCAGCAGATTTGCTGCAGGAACAGCTTTCAGTAGCTATATCATATGACTTCCCACTCAGTTAATCTTCATAGCTGAAGTTTTAGCTTGTCAGTTACTGTGGTACATACCTTCTCCCTCCCCCTGCCCTTTGCAGATAACTGCTGGGCATGAATAAAAACTAGACAAAAAGACTATTTTAAAGTGCTCTCCCCCTCCCTCCCTTAAGTGATGCATGTAACCCTCCAGGGTATGTGTGCTGCAGATCTTCCTTCTGGTTGATCTGTCAGATAGACATCTCTAGGTACCCAGCTTTTTCATTGGCTCTGGAGCTCCTGCTCTGAACAGTCTTTTGTTGATCAAGTAATGCCCTTGTGGTAGGATATATTTGTTTAGTATAGAATCAATTCATATGCCATTTTTTCTGCTATGTTGTTTGATTTGGTATTTAGGTGCATACATGTATACATAGATATGTACAAATATATACATTGTATATATGTTTGTTTATGTGAAATCTGTTTATATAGGAGTATGCACTGTAATGAGAGGAAGTCATTGATAGGTATATCACTTTGGATAAGTGATAAAACTTGGAACCAGGAACCCTGTAAGTCCCTCTCCTAGGCGAGTGACTCTCTGCTAGTTTACTGTTTTGTAAAAAGTGGATCATAGTGATTTTCTGAAGATAGGTGTAGTTAATCAAATTATGAAATATATGAGGTATCTCTAGCAATGGGATACAGAACAGACTAGCTGAATGTTTATTTTTCTTCTTTGGGGGTACTTTTTTTTTTCCTTTACCATGTGGGAATGCATTAGTGCCATTCTTGTTTTCATTGGGGTTTGACTTTAGTTGTTTGTTTGACCTATTGGAAGAAGTAGCTTTCTAGGGTGTGTGGGTGGTGGTGGTGTTTGATTCTTTGCCTGATGTATCTCGGCGTACATTAGTGTATTGTTAGGAAGATAATGCAAATCATTCATTTATTACTTTACTATATGCCAGATCCTTTTGTTATATGGCCCTTTTAAAAAGGGGGGCCAACTCTTTATACCTTCTCTAAAGGTAGTTGGCAATCCAGCAGTTGCTGGGTCTGTGTATGGACTGCCAATAGCAGGAATTGGTATAGAGAACTTGTCCATGCTGATGTAAGGAAATGTGCCAAGTTCTGTATCTATAAAATCCCTAGCACTTCCATGGAGTGCATGCACAGGGTGGTTCACAAGACTGCTATATTGGCCATGACTTTCTGCAACAAGCCTGCTCTGTTCATCATTAGGTCAATTACCATGTTGATCATTGATTATCTGTTTTGTATAGTGTAGTGCTGAAGTGAAATATTGCTTTAAAGAGGATGGAATCAGAATGTGAGTGCAGGGAATGAAGTCTTTGGCAATTATCTGGTTATACTTCAGTCACATGGAATAATGTTTGGGAAAGGGTCTGTTTGTTGTGTTCCCTTTTGTGATGCAGTACATCATTATCAAATTATTACGATGGAAACAGTAGAGCCTTCTATAACTGAAGTTTTAGAGATATTTTTGTTTGGACCTCCTGTATTACAAAGTTCTGAAACTTTTTGCTTTTTCTTTTTTGCTTTTCTGCAAGCTAAACGTCTTTGAACCGAACTCTTCCAGGCATGGTCTCTCTTCTGCCTCTGTTCATTTATATTACTCTTGCAAAAGGTTGAGGAAGATGTCTAGAGCAGTCAAGTTAGCACTTCTTTTTGTTCCAGACTTCTGGGGTTTTTTTTAACACAGGTCTCTGCTGTTTTTAGATTCTAAAGCTTAGATTTCTGGAGCATGCCAGCTTAAAAAAAAAAAAAAAAACATATTAACTTAGTTATACCATTTAAGGGGGGAACAAAGGAGGGGGGAATCCCCCAAACCTGCATACTCCCACCGTGTTCTTAAATTTTATAGAAATGAGGAGAAGAAACGTTTTCCTATGTGGTGGTATGTGGTGTTTTTAAATCAATATTTTCATGTTGCTTAAACGCACTGCCAAAACAAGTGAGTTGAAATTTGATGTGGAAATTGCCCTCATTGAGAAGTAACTGTGTTCTGAATGGTTTTTCCTCTCTTTCTTAAATTTGACTGAGTTATGAATAGATGAAAGCGATGCACCCTATTCTTAGATCCTTAGAAACTCATGCATGAAAACACTTTCTCCCCAAATGTACATCTACTGGTTATGTTAGTTGTGTATGCTTGGTTAACATAGCTGTGCAGGGAAGCAGGAAAGGTTTATACTCTAATAACTCTATAGTTCCTGAAAGGAGAAATCAAGTCCAGCTTTTATGACCCAGGCCAAGTACAGGGAGAGAGAACTAATCTTCGATGAGCTGGCTAGTAGCCATGGGATCTGTTGTTCTTCCAGAATCTAGCCGAATGCTTCCATGTTATGGGATTTTCCTGTAGAGGTATCTTTGTGTGTGTATGAGTCAGGGAGGTGAGGACAGACCCAAACCCAGGAAGTTAAAAAAAAATTTTTTTTTTTAACGTGATTAAGACTGCAAGAGACGACGCTTTAGTCGGGAAGTAACCAAACAAAGGTTCATAAGCTGTGTTTGTTCTTTTTTCTCGCGCATATGCGCTTGCAGTTCTGTAGGAGTATCTAAGCAGAACAGAATACCTATTGGAGCCTGAGATGAATAAATGTGAGAATATGCTGCCGTTTATTAATTCATTAGTTGTGTTGTATTGAAGGTCAAAACTCTGACTGTACTGACATTGATTGTTGCCCTGAATTTTACTGAAAGATCAGTAGAGAGAGTTTAGATTAACTGGTAAACTCAGCATTCCTCTCTTATACCAAGCTAAAGGATTCAGCTATCATACTGTTTTTCTGTGGTTTCTGCTTGAAAATGAAAGTGAAATTTCACCCAAGCATATGCATATGGGAAAAGAGAAGTCTGAAAGAATCAGCAGTGAGGTTGAATTGGTCGGATTCTAGGCTTGTTCCTTTTTTTTCCTCCTTTCATTGTTGCTTTTCAGAGCTACTCAGTTAACTGTTTTGTGGTTAAATAGGCATTAGTTTATGGGAAATCTTGAAGAAAAGAGTTGAACAAGATCTCAGCTCTGCATGACCGAGTAGAAAATTTGCAGCATCTTTTTATTTGATATTGGTGAGACCACTACAAGAGTGCTGTATCAAGTTTAGGTGTTTGTCCTTCAAGGAGGACTCTGAAAAGTCAGAGAGAATTTGAGAACTGTAAGGATGAATGCAGACTGTAAATAGCTCCTGAGGAAGAAATTCCAAGAGCTCAATGTCTTAAACTTTATCAAAAAGAAAGGCAAGGAAAGACCTGATCGCAATATTTAAGCATGTTCATTGTGAACAGAAATTCTATGGTGAAACAGAAAATGATGGTATAACAAGATCCAGTGGCTAAAATCTTGAGCCAGACACATTTACGATAGAAACATATCCTCATCAATGAGGATAACTTATTGCAGGCTACGTTCATCAGTGGAAAATTTTAAGTATGTTATTTTTCCTTTAAGGTTTACTTAAACAGAAATTAATTGGGAGCCTGTGACTTTGTCTCACAGAAGTTGGTCTAGATGATGATAGTAGTCTATCTTAATTTATGAATCTGTGTTCAAAGAAATTCCTGAAATATGGTCCTTTATTATCACAAGGTGCTGCTGAAACTAGATCAGAGCTGATAGCCAACTCAAGAGCTTAAAAGTAACTAAAGTACGTGGAAGCTTGGATTTGTTTTAGAAGTTCTGCGCTGAAGATTGAACACCATTAAGTCATGCTGGCTGCAGGGTTCTTGAACAATGGAAAGGTGTCATCCCACTCAGTTTCTGTGTTAGTAGGTCTTGGCCATTATCCACAAATACTAGATTAATATGCCTGTTGCTGAGATACCATATAAAATTTCATGAAAGTACTCTGGAGTTAGAGATGCTTGAAGTCCAGAAGGCCAAGGGGGAAGCTAGAAAAAAGGTAGAGAAACAACAAAGCAAAAACAAAGCTTGTTTTCATGGGTTAACTTTCATACAACAGCGACTCAGACTGTTCTGGAAAAATGCTGAGTACAACAGTGGTTAAGAGAAGAAACTAGTATTGGGGGGAATCATTACAGTGTTTGCAAGGAGGGATTTGTAGATCCTGCAGTGATTTCGGGGAAAATCTGTGTTTATAATGCATTATCTCCTGTGGTGAAGAGCCAGCAGGAACGTTCTGAGGCTTTTGGCATGCTCTGTTTTACGTGCTTTTAGCAAGCTACGCTTTCAGATCTTCAACTTAGTGGAGCAGTAGGCAGCAGAGGGAGAAGTGAGAGAGTCTCAAATCTGAATTGTGAAACCTCCTTTTGACATGTAAGTTTGACAGGAAGAGCAGAAATCAGGTTGAAGTGTCAGTCAAGTAAGGTATGACCCTCCTCAAAGAGGAGCTGAAGAGTTTACATGGAGAACATCTCGGGAATCAGCCTTAAATAGAGTAAGAGGATTGTTAGGATAAACGAAAAGGACTCAGACTAACCCACATCATTATTTGAAACCAATTATTTTGTTCAAAGAAGATATTGAAGCAATGATCAGAGGATTGATTAGAAGAGAGTATGATTTGGTGATCTAAATCATGCACGCAACAAAGACCTGTTGATTATAATATTGCAACACATTCGAGTAAGAAAGGACTGAGATTGGAAGGAGTTTTGTGAGACTGGACAAGACTGCTGCTTATTTCACAAGTGGTAATGTACAAGTATCCAGAGAGTCTTATGATGCATGCTGAAGAGAAAACTCGGTATTTTTTTTAAGTACTGATCAATGTAAAAGATGATATTTAGAAAAGCATGGGTTTTTTTGTTTGTTTTTGTCAGTCAGCAAACTTGAAGTGACTTATTGGAAAAAAACGTGGGGTGAAAATTATTTAATGACTTAGAAACCAGTGGAGTTACTATTGAGAAAAAGGGGTTCAGAATACTGTCATTGCAGGAAACCTGACATGAATGTATGTTCAAGATTTTTTTTATCTTTTTTGATCTCTTTCTGGTTAATAACAGCAGAAAGTAGATGTGTTCATATTTTTGATCATTTAGTTCGATTTTTGTGATCATTTAATGATAGTTTCTCATCTTAAATTAGGTTTATATTTAGATATTTTATTTAATGTGTTGGGAAGTTCCACGAGGGCTTTACCTTTACTGCTTTATATTTACATCCTTATTAGCAATTTCCTAAATTTGTTTCAAGCTTTGCTTATGTAGTGGCTGATTGAATGTTTGCGAGTTTTATGGAAGGAAGGAATACACTCGTTAACAGTAGTCTTAGAATAGGCAATGTATTAAGATGTGTGATATTGGCTGGTATAGGCCAGGTTTGTGTTTTGAAAGGATTTACTTTGGCAAAACCTTGATATGAAATATCTATGCAGAGCCATGGGTGAGAAATTCTTCAAAAACTTTTATTTGAAGAAAACCATGTGCATATTGGCAGTTTCCAAGTAGATTTGGGTATATTTATCTGCCCATTATAGATCTTATTTTACGGATGAATATGCTAAGTGCTATTCAGAATTGTTTGGCCATATGTTGCTGTTTTTATGGAACTTCATTTTGCAGGCTCTTTATATAAATAAAATTATTCTCTTCTACCAAAAATGAGATGGCATGTTATAAGAGGAAGAGGAAAAGAATGTTGTTTCAAATGTTATACCTCTTGCAAAAGAGCAGATGGTGTTTGTATGTGGGCCTTCCAGTAAGTTATACATTTTGTTGAAGCTACTGCTTTCTTCCAGATTGCCTAAGTGAAATTAGTGTTTTTAGCTCTTCCAGAGTATGCTAGGTAATGTAATACTTGATAGCAGTATATTTTTTAAAAATTGGCAAATGGATAGAGTTGTATTGATCCTTTCTAGTTTTATTTTATGGTATGTATGTGGTTTTGTATAATGCAGATTGATGTCCGTGCGAGGAAGATTAGGGAAAGAGTTGGTTGCTTAAAATTTGTGTGTTGTGCTTTGGCAAGATGGGACCAAGTAGAGGCTGAATGGTCTAAAATTCCCTAAATCTTTCTTCTAGCCTTCTTAAGTATGCACGTTACACTTTTCTAGTCTGTGGGAACCTTCTTCAATCATCACAGCTTTACAAAGCCAATAAAGAGCAGTCTCTTGGTGATGTTGGCCAGCTCCTTCAACCCCCTTGGATACTTTCTGTCTACTCTCACAATCAGTTCTGTACCATCAATTTAACACTCTTTGTGGGCATTAAACTTGATACAAAACCCTGAAAAAATAGTTATTGGGTGAAAAATATCTTCCTAATTGTCTTTTAATGTGAAGTGTGAACCCCACTGGCAGTGAAGTCTTTGAGGAATTCATTGATGGGAACCGCAGGCTGTGTTGAAGTGTTAAATTATTAAATATGCCTTTTTTATAAGTGTACGCTAACACACTTACATCTGTGAATTACAAAACATCGTGCTGGGTGAGACTAAGGGCAGTGATTTACATTGTATTGCTGCCTAAATTAGTTAATTGGCTGTCAGTGGTATTTCCTATTTTGAATTTTTTGTTTGCTTGTGTGTGGTGTCTTTTTAATGACAATACTGGGGCATGTTTAAGAACTTGCTTCCTTTCCAATGATTTGCTTCAGATGGGACAAATACATATGAATTCTGCCCCAGAAACTCTCTTGCATGAATATTTGCAAGAGCAATTAACCAGAGGGGAGGAAAGAATATTGAAATGCTGTAGGTATATACTCAGCATCTACAATAAGCAAAGAATTGTGATAGGGACTTTTATAGAATATTGTCATCTTTCTGCTGGTACTAACTACTGCTGTGGGAACCATTGCAGAGCAACTATGTTATGAAGGAATTAACTCTGAGGAGGAACCTGGTACCTCTGGGATCACCTACATCCATATATAAAAGCAAAACATGCTCTGCCTCGGACCAATATGTTAGATTGTATCTGAGACCGAGTTATGGGAGCCTGTTCAAATATTAGTGGACTTAATCATTTAGAGGTCTCTGAGAATGGCTATGGAAAATAATTGACATAATAGACCAAGCTGCTCCTTTTAATTAAAGGAGACTGTTGTGATACAGAATGCCCTCTTCTATTGTGCTGTACATTGGATGATAGAAAGCGTTCAGCACCGAATGGAGTTACAACAGCCATTTAGACAGTCCATCTAGGAAAAAATACAAAGTTCAGATTAAAAAGGGATGGATAGTTATGTGATGTTGCTAACATACTGGTATCAAATATATGATATCAAATGAGAATAAACCCTACGCAAAATTATCTGTAAGACTACTTGAATAAGCGGGACAGATGTTGAAATATTTGAAGAAGCCTGGTCTCGTTTTCAGTCCAAAATGCTGGCCCAGAGCTGATGATTTGAACATGTATTTAACATGCAGAACTACTGGTTATTCAGTCTGCTTCCTCAGACACAGACAAGTACGTGGAAGTTTCCAATTTTGTCCCAGGATGCAGAGAGAACAAATGCAAAGATATTTTTAAATCTTATTGAATTCTTGAATTTCCTGTATATTCACATATATAAGGCAATGCTTGATGAGCACACTTTGAAGGGTACATAGTATATGGGCAAGTATTACTAGCTTGTGATTTGACTTTTCCTTTCTGCAAATTAAAGAAAAATGTAGTGAGCAAAGAGTTCTTATAGAGGTTATGGAGAAGATGATGCTTCTAGGAAAAAATTATTTTTCATCTCTGCAGTTCTGCTCAGTTTCCAGGCTTTCTGCAATGTTATAGAGCTTCTCTTGATTACTGAGTTGCAACTTCTAAACTTCTATTTTACTTGCTTCATCCACCTACTTGTAACGTTTTCAAAATGAATCTTTTCAGATATGCTTTTCACTTTCATTATCTGTCATAAAAAGTTTCACTTTCTTCGTGGTTTCTAACAACTGTTTTAAATAAATGTGGGTGTGAAAAGGTATGCATTTCCTATGTGTTTTAGCTGACTCTTCTGCACTATTAATGCTCCATGTAACCAAAAAAAAAAAGACACATAGACACTTTGGGCTTTCTAATCATATGCCAGCACTTTAGAAGTCTAAATTTGGAAATTGAGTAGACCATTAGCTTTGAAAGTATGACAGTTTAGATCTAGCAAATTTGCACATGTATGGTATATGAGGTTTTGGTTTTAAACCAGTTCTAAAGACCACTTCATTCTTCTAGAGCAAATATGATCTGCTGTACAAGAAAAAATAGAATATATTCTAAACCAAAATTGTTTTGTTTGTATGAAGGTTGAAAAATTCAAGCGCTTGAGAACCAGAAACTCCCAGGAGCAAAAGGTTTTCCCCGTGATGTGATTTCAGGCATAGGGTGCTTGTGTGGCATAAATATATATTTTTATTTTTTGTTCCTTGTTCCCTTTTACAGATGACTTGCTACTGTTTTAATTTTCTGGGAAAGGTATGCATGGCCATAACGCACACAAAAATATCATGGTAGCTCTGTTTCTTTGGGAAGTGATATGCAATGTAACATCTTTATCTTGGTTTTGGGAATGAAATTCGCTCTCGCGCATGCGCGCTCTCTCTCTCTATATATAATGTATAAATTATATATATGTTATATGCTAAGTATGCAAGCTGACAATTCATTCATGTATGTGTTATCTTGATCAGATAATTTTGTGGCTTTGGAATTTGAAAATAGGCCCGCAAAAGGCTTAGGACAGGAATTAAGTAGAATTTTTGTAAATATCTTAAGACAAATATGAAATGCATTAAAGGAAACTTGTTTTTCTTAAGAATTCTGAATCATTGAATTGTAGTTTCAAATTATGGGCAACTGAACTGTTTAAGCTAATCTCTCTTTTGAAATGGTTCTTAATGTCCCTCTCATATGCTGTTTGTGAACTGCTAAGATTGAATTGTGTTTTATTTTCTAGTTATTGATCTAATAGATCAGGGCTCAATAGAGTTGTATCTCTGTATTGGTATATGAGAGGAGGAACAGATCTACGGAGTGTGTATTTGGAAGGGTGAGATGTGAGGGAACTATTACCCAGTCTTCCTTTTTGTAAGATACTTGTGTCCTGATGTACAAAAGGAGGCTAACCTGGGTGATGCGGTGGTGGAGGTTTACTACAGGCCACCTGATCAGGAAGTAGTCAGTGAGGCCTTCTGTAGGTAGCTGGAAGTAGCCTCATGATCACAGGCCCTGGTTCTCATGGGAGACTTCAACCACCCTGAAATCTGTTGGGAAGAAAGCACAGCTAGGCACAAACGGTCAGGGAGGTTCCTGCAGAGCATTGACGATAACTTCTTGACACAGCTAATGGAGACGCCAACAAGGAGAGGTGTGCTGCTAGACCTTGTACTAACAAACAAAGACGGTCTGGCTGGAGACGTGAAGGTTGGGGGCAGCCTTGGCTGCAGTGACCATGAGATGGTGGAGTTCGGGATCCTATGAGGAGGGAGCAGGGCAATGAGTGGGATCACAACGCTGGACTTCAGGAGAGCTAACTTTGGCCTCTTCAGGGACCTGCTTGGGGGAATCTCATGGGGAAAGACCCTTGAAGGAAGGGGGGTCCAGGAAAGCTGGTTAATATTCAAGTATCACCTCCTCCAGGCTCAAGATCAGTGCATCCCTCTGAGTAAGAAGTCGAGCAAAGCGGGCAGGGGACCTGCATGGATGAGCAAGGAACTCCTGGCAAAACTCCAGCAGAAGAAGGAAGTGTACAGAATGTGGAAAAGGGGACAGGCCACTTGGAAGGAATATAGGGACGTTGTCAGAGTGCAGGGATGTGACGAGAAAGGCCAAGGCGCATTTGGAATTAAATCTGGTGAGGGATGTCAAGGACAAGAAGGGCTTCTTCAAATACATTAATAGCAAAGGAAGACTGGGGAAAATGTGGGCCCGCTGCTGAATGGAGTGGGTACCCTGGTAACGAAGGATACAGAGAAGGCAGAGTTACTAAATGCCTTCTTTGCTTCAGTCTTTACTGCTAAGGCCAGTCCTCAGGAATTCCAGACCCTGGAGATAAGACCGAAAGTCTGGAGAAAGGAAGACTCTCCCTTGGTCGAGGGGGATCGGGTTAGAGATCTTTTGTCCAAACTTGACATCCGTGGGCCTCAATGGGATGTACCCACAAATGCTGAGGGAGCTGGTGGATGTTATTGCTAGGCCACTCTCCATCACCTTTGAAAGGTCCTGGAGAACAGGAGAGGTGCCTGAGGACTGGAAGAAAGCCAATGTCACGCCAGTCTTCAAAAAGGGCAAGAAGGAAGACCCAGGGAACTAGAGGCCAGTCAGCCTCACCTCCATCCCTGGAAAGATGATGGAACAGCTCCTCCTGGAGGTCATCACTAAGCATGTGGAGGACAAGAAGGTGATCAGGAGAAATAAGCATGGATTCCCCAAAGAGAAATCATGCTTGACCAATCTGATAGCCTTCCATGATGGGACAACTGGCTGGATAGATGAAGGGAGAGCAGTGGATGTTGTCTCCCTGGACTTCAGCAAGGCTGCTGACAATGTCTCCCGTCACATCCTCCTAGGTAAGCTCAGGAAGCGTGGGCTAGATGAGTGGACAGTGAGGTGGCTTGAGAACTGGCTGGATGGCCGAGCTCCGAGGGTTGTGGTGAATGGCGCAGAGTCAAGTTGGAGGCCTGTAGCTAGTGGTGTTCCCCAGGGGTCAGTCCTGGGTCCAGTCTTGTTCCATGTATTCATTGATGACCTGGATGAAGGGACAGAGTGCACCCTCAGCAAGTTTGCTGATGATACTAAACTGGGAGGAGAGGCTAACACACCAGAAGACTGTGCTGCCATTCAGAGGGACCTGGACAGGCTGGAGAGGTGGGCGGAGAGGAACCTCATGAAGTTCAACAAAGGCAAGTGCAAGGTCCTGCACCTAGGCAGGAATAATCCCGTGTACCAGTACAGTCTGGGAGTTGACCTGCTGGAAAGTGGCTCTGCAGACAAGAACCTGGTGGACAACAAGTTAAGCATGAGCCAGCAGTGTGCCCTTGTGGCCAAGAAGGCCAATGGTCTCTTGAAGAGTGGAGGAAGAGTGTTGCCAGCAGGTGGAGGGAGGTGATCCTGCCCCTCTCCTCAGCCCTGGTGAGGCCTCACCTGGAGTACTGTGTCCAGTTCTGGGCTCCCCAGGACAAGAGAGACATGGCACTACTGGAGAGAGTCCAGTGGAGGGCTACAAAGATGGTGAGGAGGCTGGAGCATCTCCCCTATGGGGAAAGACTGCGAGAGCTGGGCCTGTTCAGCCTGGAGAAGAGAAGACTGAGAGGGGATCTCATCAATGTGTACAAGTATCTGAAGGGGGAGTGTCAAGAGGATGAGGCCAGCCTCTTCTCCGTGGTGCCCAGCAACAGAACAGGACAAGAGGCAATTGGCATAAACTGAACCACAGGAAGTTCCATCTGAACATGAGGAAAATGTTTTTTACTGTGAGGGTGACA
Source organism: Struthio camelus (assembly GCF_040807025.1). NCBI lineage: Eukaryota > Metazoa > Chordata > Aves > Struthioniformes > Struthionidae > Struthio > Struthio camelus. Next base: position 26,418,715 of record NC_090950.1, on the reverse strand, counting down.
GAGCATTGGAACAGGTTGCCCAGAGAGGTAGTGGAGTCTCCTTCGCAGGAGATATTCAAAACCCGTCTGGATGTGATCCTGGGCAATATGCTCTAGAGGGCCCTGCTTGAGCAGGGAGGTTGGGACTAGATGATCTCCAGAGGTCCCTTCCAACCTCCAACTGTTCTGTGATTCTATGAGGAAAAAGTATTAATGTCCAAATTATGGCTGAATTATTTTTAGTCAGAAAAAAGCATACTCTCGACGCTGTGTAATTCACATATGTTTGGTCTGTCATTCAAGTATCAATGAGAGATTTGAAAGTTCTGTCTCCTGTTCCATCCCTCTCAAGATTAGGTATAGTTCTGAAGAATAACACTAATGTGCAAGATTTGAGTACTATTTGCTGGTCTATATGAGACTTATTACTGTTTATGAAATAAAATGTCCTTCTAGTTGTATAATATGTTCTAGGCGGCTAAGCCTAAGTAATTTATTCCTTTTTCTTTTCTAGTGGGTAGTTTGTGTGATTCAGTTCTGAACCCCAATTCTTGCTATGTTTAACAGAGATGCTTCTCATCCTTCCTTTGTTTGAAAGGAGCTTATTAATGACACTTCATAGAAGGATGAGAAAAGAAGCGTTACCAAAAATGAGAGGGGAAAATTGTCTTGACCTTTAGTACTTATTTTCAGTACCAGTTCAAAAGTGAAAATCACTGATGTCCAGAGAAGGCATAAAAGTGTCAACGTAAAAGAATGTAATTCAGTTTTTCAGAATTGAAATAAATGTGACTCAAATGGAAACTGTAAAGATACTTAGATCTTAAGGTCACATTAATGGATATATGAGTTTTCTTCTGTATTAGAAGGATTACGTTTACACTGTTAGTTCTAGAATAAATTAACTGACAGTTATAGGAAAACTTCAAAGTTTATTAAATAGTTCTCCACGTGGAATATTAATCCGTTTACTGTATATTTTTTGCTCTGGAGTTTAGAGTCTAAAAACCTCTGTCGAGTTATCTTGGGCAATGTAAAGTCTTCCAACCTGCTATTTGAATGAACCTCTTTAAAGGGTGGACTGGCACCAAATTATACTGGTTTAGAAAGGAAAGTGGAAAAAAAACAGTTGTCTCTGACACTATATAGAGGAAATTGCTTATTCTGGTATGAGATGTGCTTCACAAACTCGGCTTTAAAATATAGACTGAGCCCTGTCCTGATATGTTTGGAATGTAAACTTGGGTAGATAATTTGCAGACAAAAGGAAACCAGTGATCTGGAAACAGGTAGCGTTTGAATGATTCTCGGATGGAAATCTAGACATGGAAGTTGTCTTGTCTCTATTAGCTAAATAACCCAACTTAGCCACACTCAGTATGCAGCTAGTAGTTACTTAATTTACAAGAAGAAATGTCAATATTGACTCTGTCTTATCTGATAATCTTATTTAAACCAGGGCTTTTTAAAGACTATTTATTTCTAATAGTCCTACAGGCACTAACTGTACCATAGTGTGCAGTAGTGGATGTGGGTGTGGGATCTGTTTCTCTGTTTAATCTTCAGTGCTGCAGTATAATAATCAGGGTCTTCAGAGATCTGCATTGTGTATTGGTAGTTACTGCAGCAGGTTATAAATTATAAGGAAGCAATGAAAATTAAATTGGCCGGAAGTACTGCAGAATCAACCCTGAGCCCAGTTTATCAGGGCCTCACATTAAGAGCAAGAGTACTAAGGAAAGAGAGAGTTAGTATTTATCTATGATACTGCTAAGGAAAGAGAGAGTTAATATTTATCTATGATACCGTAAGATGAGAGTGTTTGGGGCTTTTCCAGCCTACGTTTTTGAAGGGTGTTAGCATTTTTTGTAGTACTCCGTGTTTTTCACATGCTCCCTTGGCTGTGTCACATGTACTGAACAGCAGATCAGACTCAGCCAAAATAAATGTGCACAGTCTGAAACTTAAAGGCTTTTGCAATCAGATGTAGTGAAGTTGTTAACTATGTTTGAGAGTTTGTTCTTTTTAAAAATTGATCTTCCTTTAATAATTAAACTTTAATATTTCAGAAAACTTATTTGTATTAGTAGTAGGCTATTTAAACTATATGCCTTAATTTGGCATCTTTTAAAGCATTTTCATTATCAAACTAGTGTCTTTCCATTATCTGCATGTGAAAATCTAGACAAGATTTGTTCCTTTCCCACTATCACTCACCTCTCTTTAGACTTCTGGCCTTGTTTTATGCCCAAGTTGCTAGGACTGTTAATACATTAGGCAAAATAAGAGAATTTACCTGTAGTATGTACCAAATTCAAAATAAACTGTTGTCTGAGGTGCTAGGCTTTTGCAACAGCTGCTTTGCTCAAGCCATTCTGGAGGCAGTGAAACCCAGGAATCTGGATTTACAGCTTGACCATGCAGTGCTTAAGCAGCCAGGGCTCTCGCTCAGCAAAGCATTCATATTTGAGATTATGCACTTCCTTCTACTAACTCAACAAAGTAAAGGATGTGGACTTCATGGAGAACACTTGCTTAAATCTCACAGACTTAAGTTCTTAGTGAGGAGATGAGTATTTGTTTCCTGAAGAAGGATCTGCGATCATTGCCTGGAAGAAGGTAGCAAACTCAGATTATTATAAATGCTTCCTAAATGGCTAAGGCAAAATATGGGTGGTCAGGATGCCCATGTAGTGCTCTGAACGCTTTAGCCACCCAGTTGAGCTTTCCTGGGTGGAACGCCAAGAGCTGATGCAGCGCCCCAAGTCCTCCTGTGTGCAGGGTCTCTTCCACGTAGTGTTTATATGCAGATTAGCATTTCCCTGGCGTAAGGGGTGGTACTTAGAGGCATGAAGTGAACCTACCCTAATAATGCAAGGATACAAAATTTGCGTCATCTTACATCACCGAGCATAAAAGAAATCCTTTTAGTTAGTAGTAAGAGGTATGCTGAGGAGGAGAGAATGGAGGCTTTGAGTTATTGTTAAACAGAGCAGAAAACCATAAAGGTTGGGCTGGAATAGTGGATGCATAAGAAAAGTCTAAATTGTTGAAATGCTTTGCCATAGTACAAAGCAAAGGTGAGATTCGATAAAAACGTGTTCCAGCCAAGGAAACTGGAATGTATTTTTATTCAGTTCTTTCCTTCGGAAGTGGCTTTCTGAATTGGATTCCCAGTGAGAGTTTGTGGAAATTTTTATGCATAGGTAACAAAGAGTCATGAACAGTTTATTTCAGTTTGATTTTGCTGATCTGTATGTGAGTACAGTAGCTTTAGGCAGGCCCGTAAGGATTCAAAAATTTTTTTTTCCCCCTAAAATTCAGCTCATAGTAGTACTATCAAATTCAGTTTCCTTTTGACAAGCAAGGACCTTACTTATGTGGATAGCCAGAGAACTGCTGCTCCGTAGATTAGTGATGCATGCCTGTTTTCATCCAAAGGTCTCTGTTGTTAGACTGTAGTGGACTTAGGGTCTGACATGCTGCAAATTTGATAATTTGAAGAGAATTTAGTGGCAAAAAACCTCTGCAGAGCTTTTGACTGTTTTCTCTCTAAAGCCTTTGAATGTTTTAACTAATGTAGACTTGACAAAAATTATTTGCTTCTTCCTCCCCTTAAATCGTGTGATACACTTGGACTAGAACAAATGGTCACCAACAGAGGTGTAAATTAATGCTAATCAGCTTACAGAATGATTTGTCTAATTTGAATTATAAATCAAAGTATTTAAAAAACCCTAATATAGTTATGTTTTCATGTATGTCACTGGAACATATTTTCTCCTACCTAGTTCCTAGGTAATTGAAAAGCATATTTCTGTAGGATCAAAATTAGAATGCCAAGGGTAAAGCTAATGTTTTATCCAAGTGGAAGTTATATGTTATTACTATAATCTCTATATGGTTGTCATTACTGCATAAAAAAAGCAGATGTTGCTGCTGTGTGCCTTCCCTGCTGGAGCAAGCCAGGAGCCTTCCTGAGGATGCGAGGCGTGTGGCGCTCCCTGTGTTCTCTGTGTGCTGATGCGATGGCACTGCTGGATGTCTTTAATGGGACTGGGAGATGTTAAAAACAATTTTCCAGGGATTGTGAGCCAGGAAACAGGAAAACTAGTAGCATTATGAAGGTGACAACAATAACAAAAATTGTTTTCATTACAGCTCTGATTTTCTCAGCTTGCTGTCTCTTTTTGCCCTTTCCTGTTGCTGTGTGTGAACAGAGGTCTGTAGAGCTCACTGGCCCCCAAGAGAGGGAAATGTTGTTTAGCATACCAGAGGTGCAAAGCATTCAATATGAGTCTTTAAAGACTCTTCTTGTTGGTTGAAGGACTTCCAAATGCTGGGACATCCATCATATTTCCAGGTGAACTGACTGATGGTTTACTGCGGTAAAATAAATAATGGACACATTATTTCTGGATATAGTTTAACTAGTTTCAGCTGCTGCAAGCCACTGACTCTTATTATACCTCTGCTAGGATACCCTCTGCTGTTTAAACATGGTGCATGAGGAAAGATACTAAGGGGGGAAAAAGGAGAAGAGCAGATTTAATTTCACCCAGAAGGCGGATTTTCCTGGTGCATTAAAAAGTTATTTTTAGAAAAACCTTTTCTGAATGCATTCAGAATTGGTTGTTTTGTCTCACTAAGAAGGCTATTTGTTATGTATTTCTGCAGTCTTACTTGGAGGCCATGTACCTGTCAGTATTCCTCCTCTGCTTATTGAAAGAACCAAAGATCAGTCTTTTTAAGTCTTCATGTGGTGCTTGGAGTTCATTCTCAGTTGACTGAAAATCAATTGCAGCCAAATCTAGAAGAGTGAGCAGATAATACTTTCCAGGGCACAACCATGTCCTGATTTGTATGGCCTATAATCTCCACGCCTAAATATTTGACTTTTGGCTTTGTATTAAACTCAGATTATTCTAATCATCTATAATCCAGAATGCTATGCAGAACTGATCAATTTTTGTCATTATTTATGAATTGTTATCTGCAGAATTTACCCAAGATTTTTTTTTCCCCCCCTTAGATCACCGGATGTAGTTGTTATATGTCAAATCTCATTTAAAAACATGCTATCCTTGGAAGATTGTTGCCAGCTTGCCTTTATTTGCTTTCTTCAGGTTTTTAATATATTTGGTGATGATGGTGGTTTTGTGTAGTGCTAATTTAAACTAGGAGTCCTGTGATCCAGTACAGAGGGAACTGAGTAGGATTTGGCAGACTGGGTCAGTATTCAGATGTGCCACTGCTTAAGGCTGCTTTTATTTTCTGTGCTTTCACTTCCTTGTCGGTAAAATGAATGATATTATATTGTCTCTGTAAAGCTATTGGAGAAATTTCAGTAAAATGCAGTGAATTAGATCTAATTTATTACAACTTTGTACAGTCACATGATTTAAAAAACCTTTGTGTCACTAATTAACAACCAAAATTGTAGCCTTGTTAAGGGAATGACAGAGTTTTATCAATGGCAATCAATGCATCAGGAATGAAATACATGGCAAGACATTTGCTATGGTTGTGAGTACTTGAAAATACAATTAAAACAGACAAGCAAAGGCAATATAAATAAATTTGACCATATTTCTTTGCCTACTCAGGCTAGTGGCAAAACTTGTGTTGATTTGAATAGCAGTAGGACTACGCCTGTTTGTACCAAATATTCATGGTTTGAATATAAAGGCTGAAAATGGATAATTGTGGAGACAACGGTGTGCTTTGTCAAGCAATGTTAATATCCTTTGTGCTGTAACTGAATGCTAATCCGGTATGGACAATGTTGTAGTGTATCCGACCGACTTCCTGTGAGCCTTAGTTTCTGATCAACGGCAATGCAGTCCGCTGTCACTAATGATTCTTGCGTCCCAGATCTTAATGTGGTTCTTGAATGGAAGCTCTTAACAATACTTGAATGAAAGAACTTCACAATGAAACCTCTAGCTTGAGCTCTAACCAGAATGATTTACCTTTTTTTTATTATTAGGAAAGCTCTGCAGGTATTCAGTGTGTCATGAACAATTCCTGCGTCTGGATTGTTTGGGGGACTGACTTTTAGTCAATGATAAACATCTGGTCTGATTTAGACAATGATGTTGTTGCAAAAATGGATTCTCTAGCAGATGGATGCTTTGGTTTATCACCAGAGGCTGACCAGCATAAATGAAATCTCATTTTTAGGTCTATCTGCGTTCAGTTAGATATTCATGTTCTGGGTGTGTTTTCCTTGTGAACAAAATGCTTAAGGTAGGAAGTGTTGTTGCAGGCTGAATCACTGGGAGGAGCTGTTTGTTACAGCTTTTGTGTTAAATTGGCAGAAAAAGACCAATGAGAGTACGGGGTATTGAGTTAGGGAAGATATATATGGAGCTAAACATACTTCATGACTAGGGAATATTGTGCTTTAGCAGAAAATGCTCAACAGATTTAAAACAGAGGAAAACAACAACAAAAAAGCCCCTTTAAGAATAAGCAACAAAAAGGACCAATTCTTAAAATGTAAAATACGAGTGCAGTTACTCCACATTATGCTAGTGGGGATTTCCAATGAAAAATGAAATAGTGCAGTATAGGGCACAGTTCGTTTTTTGGAGAGAGGGTAGTGAATGGGGGCCTAAAACAATTTGATGTTAGGAATACGGTTCAGATTCCTTTCAGCTAACTAGATTGAAGAATATTTATAGAGAGGAAACACCATAGAAACCATAAGCTTCAGGTCCTGTTCTGGACTTCTGAAAGGCACAAAATCAGCAAAATAACTTAATTGAAGACTTCATTTACTTGGAGTTCATGAAGCCTTCATTACTATGATAGGGGAGGCGTTCGTGTTAGTGGGAGATAAAGTTCTTGGATAGACTTCGGGGCTTAGTATTTTGCTGCAAGCAAGAGGCTCTGCTGTTTTGACCCAAAAGTCCTGTCTTGGTGTGTGACAGGCTACTGGAAAGTAGAAATTCACTTGTGTACTACACGGGTAGTAATTGTACAAATGCCTATTAACATATTGAAAAGCTTGTGAGTTCTAAATAATGTAAGAACAGTTCATACCACTGGAGTACTGAAGGCATCTTTTTTCCCCCCTTTTAAGCAGTACTCTTATTATACCTAGAAGATAGCCCAGCTCATAAAGATGACTTGTATTTGTATCCTGATATGATGGAAAGAAAGGGGGAAAATCCCTTTGTAAAAATTCTCCACCACTGTCTCCATAATCTCTACTTGAGTGAGCATCAGCCAAGTGAGAAAATGAAAAATTATAACCTGCCAAGCATCAGTGGCAGATTGAAATGAAAAAATTGCAAGTTAATAATAGTGATGCCTCAGAAAAATTTCCTGGCCAATTTAACGTTGCTTTATCCAAGGTCACATCTTGCGGCTGATTATTTTTAGTAATTTGCGGATGAAGACTCTCTTGTTTCTTATGGCAAGTCAAGATCAGGAAAATGCCAGGTACAGTTTAAAACTCAAGGTTATCAATCTTTTCAAATAAAAAGTAAATCATGTTCCCTGCTTATTTGCTTAAGGCTGAGCACAGGAATCATTTCCATTTTACTGAAGTGGAAAGCCTGTGCTCTCCTTTTTGTTAACGATAAAGTCGGTGTAACATGAAAACTCACAGTAGAGTTAAGGTGACAAAGGGGGTTGAGAGTAGAAGGGAAAACTTGGCAGAGTCTCTTCAGGGAAAGCGTCTTGCTTCATCTTGCTAATGTTTGTGTGACTTTTTTTTTTTTTACCTAACAGTATTATAAAGAAAGCAGATTATATTGTGCAGTGTAGAAGTTTCTTAAAGAATGTCAACCTATTGCAGACTAATGCACAGTAAGTGCACAATAAGTGGAGTCATGTGAGACAACCCAAGGACTTTGAAGGAATAGAAGTTTTAAAAAAAAAAAAAAAAAAAAAATTGTGACAGCAGTTAGTCTTAATGTTACATAGGAAAAACTTGCTACCAAATTTGCTAAGCATTGGTGTACTGTCACCAGGTTTGAAATAAACCTTCTTTCATCAGTTGGGATGTATCATTATTTTGGGGAAACTACTGTTCTAGGTCTGTGGTCTGATGGGCTATGTAAGTTGTAATCTTCTGTGCTCTTGTTTTAATGTGGTTCTGTGGCCCTTTTCAGTGAAGAGTATGAAATATCCTGTTATGCTGAGTCTACACAGTGGTTCTAGGGAGATTTTGTGGTTTCACAGTGGTTTGATGGTCCAGAAGTCTTGTCTGTGGGAAGTTGTTTTTCAGCTGCTGAAATGCTGCTGCGTAGAGAGGAGCGCAGTGGTTCTGTCTGAAAGTCTGGCATGGAAAGTGAAAGTGGAGGGAGTATCCTATTTGCAAGTAAGAAATGGCTTTCAACTCCCCTTTTTTTTAATGTATAGATCTTCTGTATCATTAAAACAACTATGAAAATCCTTAAGTAGCTCAATTCAAGGACTCTCCAAAAATTTTTACTTATATACATATGAGAGTTTTGTGAGCTGGTGGGATTCTGTGTGGAGATCACCAAAGGTGTCACTGCAGTGATTTCCAAGAAGAGAATCAACTTGCAAAAGGTGTGATTGGGCATCTTTAACGATCACAGGTTTCAGAAGCCCAGATTTAAGTCTTAGCCTCCAGGACAGATTCTGCTGGGGTTCATTCAATAGGAACTTGATTTGAATCTTCAGCAATATTTCATACTGCTACTAAGCTTTCCATTGAAGTTCCCTATCAAATCACTCCTGTACTGTCAGATTTTTGAGATCTGATAAGGTCGCTGCTTGAACTGCTTAGTTTTTCTAGCTGTCATGCAGTGCACCATATCGAGTTAGTTCAGTAGCCCTCCTCTTACGCACGCTGGAGTGAAGCTGTGAATGTATCAATCAATGCTTGTTTTGGTATATGTAAAGTAAAATGAAAATTCTCTTGACAACCTCTGTCTGTTTCATTATCTCTTTTCTATCACAAAACTGTTTTTTAAAGTTTCCACGTTTCCTCAAACTTTTGTAGCCAGTCGTTGTTCATATAAGTCAGCTTTATGCCAGCAGCTCTCTCCTCTTCCAAATAAGATTCCATCTAATGCAGTAGGTTAATCTGCTGCACTCCTGTAGCAGAATGAATCTGCACTGACATATCCAGGCAGTTGGGCTGGCAGACCTCTGGACCTAGGAGCAAAAATGCAAGGGAATGAGACTTCAAACTCGATGTTTTTCTGCTGTGTTATTTTTCTTGCTCAAAGTAGTTTAGCTTTAGGATATTTATGAAGCAAGCAAAGCAGTTTTACTATTGTCATTCTCTAGCATAACTCAGTCTTATCATTATCTAGGGTTATACTTTGTCAGAATTTGGATATCGGATAATATATGTTCTGTCCCGGGCAAGCTAGAACAGTGGTTATTGGATTATCTTCATGTATGGAGTGTAATCCCTTCATTGCACTAGATGATACTTTTCCCGTTTACACTAAGCGCACTTTTCATTCATCTAGAAAAATGTACATGTCTGTCAAATTTTAAGTATGCACCCTTTCTAGCCTTTTTTTAATGGCAGTGTAATGAAATCTTAGTGCAAATTTAAATTCATCCCCTTTTTCTGCGAACATACTTCTAGTGTGATGTGATATATATATTTTTAGTGTTGTTAAGAGATCAACATAAGTGAGAAAAAATAGTTGATATCTGCACACAGTTGGGTGTGAGCTTCTCTTCATATCTGCCAGGACTAGACTGGACTAGTTGCCCTTTATTCCTCTTATGGCAGCAATATGGTCTTGCACATTGTTTTACATTCTCTCCATGGGGATGAAATGACAGGCACAACTTTTTTAGGCTTGCTCCTACACAACCAGTTGTACAGATCTGCAGAGGGTACCTGATGGATGTAGAAGATATCTATAATTTGACTTGCAGTCTGACTTCTGTGTGTGTGTGTGGTTTTTGTTTGTTTGTTTGTTTTTTTTTTTTTTGCCTCCTGAGTGCGTGCACCAAACAAGTGGTTTGCCAGCTAAGATGAGGCTGCGGCATGCACATGTCAGCATCAGACCATTTTTGCTTGCCATTGTGAAAAGGAAGAGCCTGACTTCTTACTTTTCAGGAAGCTTAATGCTTGCAGGCAATCTGTGCTGTCCTCAGCCGAATGCTAATAATAGGCTCTATAGGGGAACTTTTGTGCACTGATGCACTTAGTCAACAACTAAGTTGCATGAAGCAAAAGTGGACTTCACCAAGGCAAGGCAGAGAAAGATAAGGTTAATGCAAGAACTTGAACTATTTTTAGGTTGGTTGGAGTAGATCAAGGCCTCTTCAAACACATTAACACTTTAAAATAGAATTAGAGCTGCACTGTTTTTTCTGTAGAAATCTTTTAGACTATTTAACACTTTAAAAGAAGCTTTTTTTTTAAAGACTATTCTGTGTGGCAGACGTTTGTATATAAGGGTTCTAGACTTATGACTATGCAGCATCCAAATTGTTCATTGTAATTGGTCTTTCTGGCCTTAAAACTCACGTAGATTCTTGGAGACTGTTGGGATTTTTGTTTGCTTTGAAACAGAGTTTTAAAGTGTCTGATCCTGTGTACACGTTTGTATGTATTTCTCTGATAGGGCTATAAATTTCAGAAGCTAGTAATACAATGATGGGAAGGGTTCATAATTTAAAATAGCTTTTCTTTTTAAAGCTTGTTTGCTGATTATTAAAATGTACGAAAGGAGTCCCCGACCCATTACAAAATATTCTTTTGCTGACAGAAGGCATAATGCGTTTTGATGGCACTTATAACTGCAGTGCTTCCCGAACAATTACTCTGTAGTTCATTTTCTTATTGTTGGCATTATATTTGCATGTTACATTTAACTGAAAATGGCATGCTTGCTCTTTGCAGCACTGGAAATGCTTAACTTAAGAGCAAATGTGTATTTCCTCCTCAGGTAAGCAAACATTCAGATATCCTGAAAGGAGAATGCATTTTATATGAGCAGTGTGTGTTCTTGCACTTGCCTGTTATGCACGCAGTGTTATACAGCTACACTTTTCAAGTTACAGGCAATCCATCCAACGGTGGATTCTGACTGCTTGTTTGTTTGTTCAGCTACCCTAGTTCTGGCTGCAAATCTGATACTGATGATTATGAAGCTTTGAGTTGTGGCAGAAGTTTGTGGTCAAGTGTTGGCCTTTGTCATCGGATTTGTCGATGTTGCTCCGCTTCAGTTTAATTGTCCTATTTTATATCAAGTGAGGTTCTAGCTCAGTAGATGTACCAAAAAAGAAGATGGATCTTGCACCAAGACAAAGAGATAATTGAACTTTTCACTTGTAACTGAAGATGCTTGGTTGCATAGGGCTGAAATAGGAAGAACAGCTACAGAGGATGAAGACAGACGTCATGGCGATATACTTTGGCATAGAGGGAAACAATAAATTCATGAATAAAGCATGTTAAAATAACAGTGGGAGGTTGTGGTTTTGCCTCTATTAAAGTCAGATCTGTAGAACTAACTAAACCAAGCTTTTCACGTAATAGATTTGGGCATTCCAGAAATTAGTCATCTTGATAGATAAGTCAATTTTGTATTTCAAGGTTAAATTACCCTATTTAAAAAAAAAAAAAAAAAACCTTTATATGCTTTCTAGATAAGTAGTTTAAACGGCCTGTCTTGACAAGAAGCCTGAAACTGATGTGAAGTTTTGGGCAAAGATCATTATGTTAATGCAATGTCCACACAGTTTATTTTGAAGAGAGAGAGAGAGAGAGAAGAAGGCAGCCTGTGGTCATTCTTGCACTGGATAGGAAAGAGCTATCTGAAGCAGGTTGGCAATGCTAAATATTCCCCATTTTCTTTGAGTAATGTTATTGTTGTAATGATTCTTTTTTTTCTTAATGTCACAGCTAAAATGTTGTTCAGAGAGTGAAACACAATAGATAAATGCTAAGTTAGCAGTTGTTACTTATTAATATGCAGTGATTGTGAGTTGAAATAGTGCTGGGTAGTGCACTTAAATCAATTTTATCATCTGACCTTGTTTTTATCCCTTATATTATCTTCTAAAAGGTTTCTGCTTAACGGCCCTGTATAATGATTGGTATTAATTTTTAAGCTAGCTGCAGCTACTTATTCTGTACGGTTCTGAATCCTTCCAGTGTGCCTTGTTGTGAGCTGGATAAAATCCTGTTCTGTGATAGCTTTCCACCAAGTCACCTTGTCAGCTGTGGTGGGAAGGCTCCCCAGACAAACTTCATTTGACTTGTCTTATGGCTAGAACTAGCAGCTGGAGTGAAGCCTTTCTAGTATGAGCAGAACTGGGAACCGGGGTGAAACTCCAGTTTGTGTGTCCAGTGGGTGATCGCTGGATGGGAAAACATTTTGCTTGTTATCAAGCTGGGCAGTAGTCATTCAACACATGCAAGATTTTCTGTGGGACTAGCCGGCCTTTGTAAGCTGTTAACGCCCATCTTTTTAGTGACTAAATTTTAAAAAGTAGCATTTCTTTGATCAACACTTAGTATTTCTTTTTGTATTCAAGATAAAATTTGTGTGACCTTGTGGGGGGGAAAAAAGTGAATGAGTACAAGATCAAATTTCATTATTCTCTTCACAAATATGTATGCATGGTATATCTGAAAAGCGAGGGAGGAAAAAAAATTCCTTTCCTATGGGTTGAGGCTTTTTCCTTTCCTATCCCTTTTAAACATTTGAAAACACTCTTTACATGATGCTTAAGCTTCAAGTCAAAGTTATGAGCTGCTTTAGCCAGGTTTGAGTCCAAAAATGAGACCCAAACTAGGACAATAACAAAGTGACACAAAGATTGACTGCACTGTACTTGCTGGATAAAGTGAAAACTGCTGAAATATAAATCCTATATCCTGGGATTTCACTGTCTGCTGGAACTAATCTCATTAACTTAAAACCACCTGAGGCTTAAGAGAGATATACACTGCCGTGGGAAATTATATTTATCTCATCCTAGGGCGAAATCCTTTCCCTCCCCCAGCTTACCTTACTTTTGACTTTGCCATTCTTGAATTACCAGGTCATTTCTCCCCCATGGGAAAGTCGTCATAGCTCACAGCAGTGCAGTTACTCTGTCTAAAGTTCACCGCTATGTGAATGTGCAGTTCACTGTTTTAAGTTCTTTTTCTGAAATAATTTTCTAAAGAAAGCAAAGATTAGGAAAGTACTACTGCATGGTAGCAGTTTACTTAAATATTACCCCCCCTCCCCAAAAAACAAAACAAAACAAAACCCAGTTCCTTCAGAGTTGCAGGCACAGATTCTGAAATTAAAGACAGGAAGGAAAACATCTTGTTGGAAATGTTTAAGAGTTTATAGCCAGTGTAACCTAAATACAGGTTTCTCTTTAAACAGAACCTCTTCTTGAAAAGAAGTTAAATCTCCAGTAACTAGTAATTAGAGTCAGAAATTTCAAATGCAGAGTTGTAATTTTAAATGCAGTTGAGCAATGCCAGTGAGACAGCTGTGTAATGATGTGGTTCACTGTTGCGCTGTTTGGATTGAGGCTAGATCCCAAATCTCTATGTTCAGTACTGAACTCTGGCCAGTAGAAATGTTCCCATTGACATGAAGGGGCTTTGGGTGAGGCCTTATCTGATAATCCTGTTAGACTTTGCAGAGGGACAAAACAACCTTGTTCCAGTGTCTCTTAATGTTCGTTCATTTACGGGGTGAGGGGGGTGGGGGTGGGGGGAGGGAATCAATTTTGGGCTACCCATTAACTGCTCAAACATTAAAGGATATTAAGGAGAAACGGAACATGAAAGCTCTGAACTAGCTCTCAAAAACAGACTTAAAAACTAGTGGTCTGATCTCTGAGCCAGTATGCAGAACGCCTTCCGCAGCAAAAGCGTTTCACAGCGAGCCAGGCCCTCAGCTTGCTTCTTCCAGAAGATAGCTCATCATGCCTGCGTTGTGGAGGGAACTTATTTGCAGATCTCTTGCAGAAGTGCCCTACTACAGCTTTCTCCTTTTCCTTTCAAGCCACTGAGCCTGTAGCTGGCGTATTCCTACTAACGACAACTCATGACACATGAATCTCAGGATAGCCAGGGAAATGGAGGTGCCTGTTTCACTGAAGAGGAGAAGTAACTGCTCAGTAATACTGACTACACAAGTTCTGTAAAATCCAGTTCAACTCAAAAAAAAAAATGGCTCGTGGATTCGAGTAACTATTGTGTTAAAGTTCAATACTAATAGTGGCTCATTAGCCCTAAGTCACCATGTTAGCAACCAGCCATTTAAAATATCCTGTATTAATAGCATGCCTATAGGGACAACAATACATACAGTTGCAATTGTAGAGCATTAAAGTAGTAAAAATGATATAATATAGTGCCCAATTTGTGTCTCATCCTTACGGTATGAGTGGAGCCCAGGACGGAAGAGTGGCATTGCAACCCTCTGGTGTATTTATATAGTGGAAAACATGAATAAAGACTTGAATGTTCAAAATGTGCTTTTCTGCCTTCCAGCACAAGTGACATGTGCTTCAACACCATTTGATTGGCGTAACTGGTACATTGCATGAGTGTTGGTCCCTATTTCTCCCATTGATGTCATGAAATCTGGCCACCATGAACCTCACTGTGGGGGCCAGATTTACAGAATGTGTTTCCCTGGTCTTGAAAATAAGACACATTTGAGAGAGGCCTGCTTATCTCTTAATTTACATCCAAGGCTGCCCTGCAGTTTCAGGGAGTTTAAATGGGGCAAACAGGATGAGTGTTGGGGTGGTAAGGATGCTTGATTAGGGCTTTTATTTTATTTTTATTTTTGGTAGGGAGGTTATTTGTTTGTATTTCCATGTTGGACCAACTAATGGACTAATTCATGCTTGATTTAGCAGATTTTAATAGCAGGTGCATATTAACTACGATATACTTAAATGTTTCTGGTGCTGTTACTAATAGACCAGGTCAATTAGAGCCGCAAATAATCAGGTGTATAGTGCTCATGTATTGTGATTTATTTGGAGGCCTATCGGAGTTCTTCGATAAATTGCACAGCAGTTTATTGGATGAACCTTAATTTTGTATGCAAGGCAATAAAACTTAAAAGTTAAGCTTGAAAAACCAAGAACAAAATACAGGGAATATTCTTGCTTATATTTTAATGGGCTTCATTGTTCCTGTATGTATCCTCTTAATATTTACTGTCTTTGAATGTCCCAGGGAGCTAGTGTGAAATAAGTGTCTCATTAGAGAAATTTAAGGTAATATGATGAAATAAAGATAGGCAAATAGTAACAAAGGTTATTCATGTGTGTGGGGAAGAAGCAGCCGTGTAAACTTACCAGGCCAGTTGTAACTGAGCTATATAGTGCTAATTATGTATCGTCATGTTGCTATCTAGATATAACAGAACTTGACCAAGTATTGTTGTTAACTTGATTTATTCGTTGTTAAGTAATAAAGCGGTTATGGATATTGTGTTGCTAAGATAGAGCAACAAGCGTATACCATATATTGGTATATGCTTGTTGAACTCTACATTTCTTTCCAGTCCCACACTGGTAAGTATAGCATACTCTAGTTTATTTAGTGAGGTACAGACAGTTAATTCTTAAAATAGCTAAGGAGCAGGAACCTGACACCTTGAATGATTTATGTATTTTCTGTGTAAGCTTATTTCTGTTTTGTAACCTTTAAAATGTAGGTTTTATGAGTGGTATCATTAAAATTTATACTCCCTTTAGTATGTGATGTTAGTCGTTATTGCTCTGCTGTGCCTCCCGATCACCTGTCTGGATTATAAAGCAACCTTCCTCTGAGCTAAGGTCTAATTTTTGCTCGCTAGAGTAAATGTGCATTGACTTCATTATTTCTCAGTGGTGCTCCCATCCTGAGGCAGAGGTCAGAAATGGGCCTTTTCTGCTTTCCATCCAAATGTGGAAGGTTGCTAGGAGGAACCGTGTATTTCTCGGAATGAAATATTAAAGATCTTTTGAGCATTGATATTAATCACAAGAAACTGTCACAGAACTTGTTTTGAAGTATACTTTATTTGTGTTTGATAACTTGCATTTTATCAGAATCAGAGTGTGAGTAAAAGCTTGAAACTCATCTGTATTGATATGTGCAGTAGGTGATTGAGGGTTGCGCTGGGCCTTGTCACGTTTTTTTAAATAGAAGACATAGAAGACTTGCTTGCAGCTTGCGTTGACAGACCTTCTAGCAGATTACATTAGCTCCTCTATTCTGTAATCTGCTAGAAGGTCTGTCAATGCAAGCTGCAAGCTTGCATTCATTGCAAGATCCTGAAGCATGGCTTACAATTCCATCTTCTCTCTCTGTGACATCCGGAATATTTTTCTTGGAGCATAGATTGAGGAGTTTTGTTGTGGTTGTCTTGGTGTGTGTTTCTTCCCCCTCCCCTCCCCCCCCCCCCCCCCCCCCGGAAACTTCTGTAATTTGAGCAAAACAGCTAGGATTCAAGCTCCTCTTGGCATCACCAGTGGAAGAGTGTTATTTTTAAAAAACTTAATGTTGTCCTATTGATTTTAACGAAAGATAAAAAAGATAAAACACAGTTTAAACGGGGCCTGAGGCTGCCGCAAGATATTTAGTACCGTCATCTAGTTCCATTTAAAGAGGATGTATGATGTAGTATGAGAAATTAGGTTTCCTCTGAGGGGGGGAAGCTATTGGTAGAAAGCTTGAATGCTGGAATTTAAGTCCTTTAAAGTCCTTTATTAAGGATAAGAAATGTAATTTGACAAAAGTGTTGTAGGCATGCATTTTTTTAATCACCATGTGGAACTGTTTTTAGTTCTTGACTTTCTGCTCGATTCAAGTTAGCCCTTATAGTATGGATTTTTTTTTCTTTTTTTTCTTCAATCTGTAATAGGACACAAGTATGCAAAATATTGATAACTATTCCCATTCTTCAAGACCGTGGCTTGTGAATGTTTCTTGCTCCCTTTGTTTGGGAGCTCTTCTCCACAACTGATGTCAAGGAACTCCTGATTCTATAGAAACTTTATGTATGGAAAAATTGACAGTTCAACAGTGCATTGTATTGCCTGTTGTATCACTTAAATAATTCTAATTATTAAAGACCATGGCTCAGTTCTGCTAATCCCTGTCCCTAAGAATGGATCGTGGTACCCTCGTGTTACCTTGGAAGATGAGGTCTGAACATGTGGCACGTAGTAGAGCAGAAACGCCAAACTACATTATTTTTTGTTTGTCTTTGTTTAGATTTATAGCTGCTCTGATTGAAGGTATGTCAGAGTAAGTGCAGTCAAACTTTACCTCTTCAAGCCGATGACTCTTTCCTGAAGCATTTGGGATAGTGCTGCACGTTCTATTGCAATTATTAAAGTTCCCCTCTCTGCTTCTGGTTCCAGAATGATTATTTTCTCAGTACTTATAAGGCAAGTTTCACCTCTTGTTACAAATATCCCTATTTTTGCAATAAAGAAAATGTGAACATTGGGGTTTTTGCGTTGAGTCCTTCTAGTAGCACAATCCCTAGGGTTCGAAAGGAAGCTCTGTGGGATGTGTTGCTGTCTTTCCCAAGAGCAAATTAGGTCTCTTTCAAGAGTCTGGGTTCCCCCCGTGCCCACTGTGACTAGTCTTTGAGTAGAGTAAAATATTGCCCTATATCAGTAGAATTAATTTTACTCTGTACTATTTATGTTTTAAAATCATCTATAGAAACAGTTTATTCTCCCCATTATGAGAGGGCTTCCATACATAAATATCAGTGAGGGAGTGAAGAAGGTAGGAAGGAGAGCTGTGATGCTGATTAGAGGAGGCTGAGTTAAGTTTTTCATAGGGTTAATGCTTTCCAAATTGAAAGATAGAAGATTGAAAGTGAAAGGCACACTCCTTTTTGAGAGAAAGTGTTAGAGTGGTCCTAATGCAGAATCTCATTAAAGCAACTGTCAGGATTCCTCTATTTTACCATCACCTCCCCTATTCTGCAAGAGGCAACTGTCGTTCTGAGTGAGCGTGCTGCCAAAGAGGCATTTACAAATAAATGAAAAATGTCACAATTGATTTTGCTTCTTCTAGAGTGCTGTGTGTCAGCTTTGTCACAAACTCTGTTACTTTCTTTTTCAGATTTTTTGGCTGGACATGAGAAGTAGCTTTGGATGGTTCTGGGCTTCTTTCTGTTGACCCGGGGTAAGTCCCCTGGGTTATGACTTTTTATTAACTTTTGTGCAACAGTTAGATAATACTGCTATTTCAATGCTTTTAAAGGAAGAAATACCAGAAACCTTTACCGATGACCTGATGAATGTACCTCAAAACTGCAGGATGCAATCAGCACTTGAGATGCTGCTAATACAAGTTTCACTTCATAGTTTACGCAGAAGTATTTGTGTCTTATGGTAATTACCTGAAAAATATTGCATGCAACAGTGCTATCCATATAAAGTAGACAGCTATGTGTTTTCCTTTGTTTCTAAAGAATATATAATACCTCTAAGTTGATAGTGTGCTTTTCCTCAATTTTTATTTATAGCTTCTCATTCACTCTCAATATATGTTATATAACTATTAAAGTGCCTACTTCTACTTGTAAAGGTATCAAAAGGTAAGCTATTTTGTTATTTATTTACACGTTTGCTAGCTGGGTAAGTGAACTTAATAGGCATTATAAATAGACTATTTTAATGCAAAATGTTAGCACGAGAATGCAAATCTGTTGAAGTTTCATTATAAGAAATATTTAAAATGGTTTAGATGCAGCAGAGCATCTAAACTGCTGTCACTTTTAATAAAATATAATGTCTAATTAGTTATTTTCTCCTTGCACTTCAGTCTTGTGACAGCAATCAAAATGGAATATTTTACTGAAACTGCTGTGAAGGAGAACCTCTTTAACATGTGTAGAGTTGCCCGTGACTCCTTAAATAGGAGTTGAAGGTTCTTAAAGACGGATCTAGCGCTACTCTTTAAGAGCAGTCTTTAACCTTGTTTCTTCTGTGATATCCAGTAGTGAAATGCAACTGTTCAAGAAATGTAACATGCAAATAGCAGTAAGAAAAGTTTATTACCACTCTTCCATTAATTTCAAAAGGTAAATTTACCTTGTGTAATAAGAGTTGTTGGGTGCCTCTCTGTGTGGGTATCTCTGAAGAGATTCAGCAGGTTCCCACACGCTTTTCAATCTGCCAAATAGTGCACCTTTTATATGACAGGGCACACTTTTTTTTTCCTTATAGCATACTTTTAAATGTTATTGAAGCTTATCACTCTTGCTAATAGCAGATTTTTGAAAAACAGAAAGACTCATGAAAATTACATTGCTGTTGTTCTGTTCTTACACTCTCTTAGGAAATCCAGCTCTTTTAAGGGAAAACAAGAACAGGAAATGGTGTTACCTGCCCTTTGTACAGATTTATTTTCTGTTCCTTGTTCATCTGGGATAGTAATATAGCCTGGTTAGCTTGAGGTTTTTACACTACAGAGGTTTATTTGTATTAATGTATGCACATTTGTCGGATATTTCTGCTTTTTAATGTGAAGGCTTCAGATGAAGATTTCAGGTATCAGTCACGTTCACAGCCAGTTTTTACAGCTCAGATATACCTCGGGCTTCATTAAAATTAAACATGTAGGATTTGTTTTAAAACAAATGTTAATGTATCTATATCTAGAATAACTTAACTTTTCCTGAGATTTTAGGATTTTTATTCTTTTAATTAGAAATCAAAATTTGGTGACTGGAACTACCCAAGAGCACCCATAAACTGTACTTTAGACAGACTCTTGTTTATATTAGTACAAACTTTGGAGTGAAACTTTTCGGAGGTCTCTCTAATAATCATGTTGCATTATCTGCAGTAGGCTGCCCAACCTTGCTTTAATTTGTTTGCATTAAAAGAAAATCTGGGCCACAAATCTAGAGCAGAGATGGAAAATGAGCTCTGGCAGTGTAATAAAAACTGAAGACATTATAATTTCATTGAATAAACCAGATGGTTTAAGGCTGATATATGTATGTAGTTATTTATTATTGTTACTATAAGCAAAGAGGAAGGAAGAAAAAACTAGAGATGAAAATGCAACAGAAATCTGGCATTATCAGTTGTAAACACTCACCCCAGCCCCACCTCTCATTCGAGCTTTAACAACTCAAATTACTGTGGCGCTGTTACTGCGGGTTACGTTCTAACTTTAGTGGGAGATGGTCCAAGATCTCCATCCGTCAAGTAGCAAAAATGGAATAATAAAGAAGAAAAGACAACAGGCAAACAAACCTGTGGCTTGTTTAACTCACTAATGAGCATGCAAGTAGGGGATGAGCCTAGGAAAAGCCAGAGGGGGTACACAGAGGCATGCAGGCAGTCACATGGGAACCTTCCTGGTTAGTGTGGTAAAGAGTATGCTGTACTAGCAATACAGGCTTCCAGTACATTTATTTTCAGCCAGGAACAAGGGAGGAGGGAACTGAACTAAGGAGTTGTGTCTTTCTGTGTTTGTTTCTGTTCCTACACTGTAAGTTAGAATATTAAAACTATTAACATTTCAATTTTTCTGAATATTTTTTCTAATAACTGAACTTTTCTGTTTGCAGTGACAACAATAATTTGTTTGGCTTCTGAATCCAGAATATTCTTGCAGCCCCTTTTTGTATGAAGAAGCTTATATGTCTTTCCTTTTGAAATTAATAAAGAAGGTGCCCTGTTTCTTGATCATGGGGGACATACTAGTTTTCTAATTCACTGAGATGAATCACAGACACTTCCCACTCCCCAAATACCTGACTTCATGGGATAAGAAGAAAAGGCAATTGAAAAAAGGGAGAAGTAAGGGAGGAGAATATGGTCAAGTGAAGAAAGATAAGATTTGGAGGAGCTGGCATTCATGGGTTTCTTTTGATTAAGTTGTCACTATTTCACTTTTAATGAGAAATATTTTATTTGTATATTCTAAAATAAGTCTGATTTCCAACTTTTTTTGGTTTTGATTATGAAACATTATTTTAGTCCTTGAGTGTCCACACTATTCCGTTGACTTCAGTGAGATCACTTATGTAATAAAAAAAAAAAAAAAAAGGTTCCATGGTTCCTCACGTCTTTGTGTTGGAGGCTTGCTGCCGTTGACTTCTTTCTGGTGCTTCTCAGCCTGCTCTGTGCTGCTGCTGCCTTTTGATTGTTATAAAATATCCATTATCCAACTGATATCCTCTGATCTTTTTAGCATAGATGCTTTATAAATAGCATTGTTTCAAGTGGTATAATGGAATTCATAGCAGCAAGGGCACATGAACAGAAGCTGCCCGCGACAAAGTGCTAGCAAACAGTTTACAGTTACTCATGACTGTGGCTGAATGAATTAGTTTTAGTCTATTTGCTGTTCAAACGGGAGTAATGAGGTAAAATGCATCTTACTCGTTTTCATTGTGGCACAGTGGTCAAGCCTGAACCATTTAATTTTATAGGGCTGGACAGGGCAAAGGAAATTGCTAATCGCTTGGTTAATTGATCGTTCTGTCACTATTATCTCTAGCTGTAACATGTTACCGATGGTCAGAGAGATTAAATATCAGAAAATCCCTAAACTATATAGGAGAATACTGTGAAGTAGCTTAATGGAGAAATAGTTTAGTTGCTGCTTTAATCGGCAGAATAAAGGTCAGGGAGGAAGCTCACATGCTAATCCCTAGGGTCAGGAAAAAAAACCCATTTAATTAAAATACAGTGATGTGAATTGCACATACTATGCATTGATGACCATACTATATTTGGAGGTGAAGGGAAGTATCTTTGACTACATTTTCTTGAGTCACTGTTTTGGCAAGAACATCTTTGAAATGGTTTCAATGCTTAGTGAGACTTAAATACCATTATTTCATGGGGAAAAAATTAAAATGTATTAAGCAACAAATGATAGTTGCTGCTCTCTTTTTTTTTTGGCATTTACTACAACAAAATGGTTTGAAATTTCATTCAGAAATGGTTCTAAGGTACATATGCCTGCATATAGATTTGAACCACAGTAAGAGAATAAATGAATTACAGTTGAGTTAGTGATATTGGTTATATTTGCTCAGCTAGTCCTTTTGGCTCCTTTAGAAATTCTAGCTATAATAATGACTGAACGCAACTCCTGATTTTCCTGAGCTCTAGGAACAGGTTATGCAAACTTGTTCCTGATTCCAGTGATTTTCAGTGGAGCCGGGATTTAACACAATGTCTTCATAGAAAGAAAAACACTTGCAGCCTTCACTTATTTATGTATTTTTTTCTTCCTCGTTAGAGGTATTCCCTTATTTTCCACAGCTTTTTGCTAAAGAGCTTGGGTTGAAGATATTGAAATTAGTACATAGGCATAATTAAGATTTTAACACTTGTTAAAACTTTAATTGCATGCAGAAGGCAGAGAGAGATCGTGAGAACCTACTGTCACTACCTTATACTGAAATGATACATAAGGGGGGGGGGCACATTTTTTGTCAACAGAAATGCGCTGCTATTTTAGAGTTTTGCCTCCCCCTTTCTAAAGGGCATTGTAAAGCAATTAAAGAGGACCATAATGTAATTCTTCAGTGTTGCGTATTAATTCTGAAGAGGGATGAATTTTTTGGATTGTGTAATAGTGTGCAATTCACCATGGAAATACTGTAGAACTACAAAATAATCTATACAACAACATACAGTTTTTCTTGATTATTTATGTTATAAAACTCCTAGAGGGCTCATGCTGCTTCTGGTGACTTTGCTTGTAGCAAACTGGAAGTGAAAGTATTTGTCCTCAAATTAAAAATTAATGAGGAACGCTATGCGCTTTCCCTTAAAGAAAATGCATGTAAAATATACTTATCCTCCATGAAGAATGAAGACTACTTGAAAGTTTATGCCAATGCAGGAAGAATCTACTTCACTACAGCTGATGCTGAGGTTTTTGCAGATAATATAAACTACTATAAGGATACAGTCATATGCTGTGAATTTAAAGGCTGCGAATTCTAAGCATTATATTTCCAGAGCTGGATGGAAATCTGAATTTGTCAAACTGGGACAGTGTTACTAAGTATCCTTGATTGGGGTTCTTTATTTTTATTTATCTAGCTGTTTACTGGTGTAACTGATGTTATAATAGAGAACTGTGATCGGGAGGGGAGCTGTCAATGGAGAGCTTGGAAGGAAGACTAGAAATATTCAGTGGATGCTTGTTGAGCAGAAACAGTTCTGTATGCAAGTCCTTCTGAGCTGATACATTCTCTAGCTCATCACATGGATTTTTAACACCCTTGAGGACATTATTTTACTGTCTTTTTGTCTTGCCTGTGTAAGACATCTTTCTGATTGTGATTTGAAGTACCATACTTGCAAGGTTCTTTCTGGCACACGAGTTGTGCATTTATGCTGTGCTTTAAATTCTGGTCGTCAAAGCAATTCTACTCAAGTGCTGAAAGTTGTTAGTCCTCGGCCTGTTGCATCCCTAAATAATACCCTTTTCTTGAAGGATAAGATAAAAGTTGTGAAGTGTCAGTGCAGCACTAGTAGCTGTGAATGTCTTGCTTATAGTAAGTCCTAGTCCTGTTTTCCATATCTACTTACTTTTTATTACTTTGAACATTTTGGTTGATAAAACAGTAGAAATCTTAACAAGAAAGAGGAAATACTGATGACTTATTCTTAACTCCTTGTCTGATCACAGACTTTAGAGCCTGGCAGTGCTGGGTGATTCCCTTGACTGTAGCCTTGCTTTGGACTTTAAAAGCCAAACAACATACCTAGAAATCTTATGTGATAGGATCTGTCCTGATTGCTGTGATTTCCCCCCCCCCCCCCCCCCCCCAAACTGATTATGAAGAGAATCAGGTCAGGTCCTGTAGGATTTAAGATTCTGGTTTTCTGACTGATGCAGTTGGACTATAATTGACACAGTGGGTTAGTTGCTACTGGACCATTCTACGAATGTAGAATAGAGGTGGAGGAGTAATAAAGAACATGGTGAAATGTGTGAGCACAACATATAAAAAGTGTGGCCTTTATGCATTGGGGGCACATTAGTATGCCTTTAATTTCTGTAGGTCTATGCTTTGCATCAACTCATGGTTGGTAAGGATGGGAGGCTCCTAATCTCTTCAAGGAGGTGACACATAAGGATGTTAACTGAGTGCATCCATTCTGAAGTACAAGAATGCTCTTACTCTAAATGCTTTAATATTGGGAGTGGGGTGAGAAGGCGTTGTTCCTATGAGGCAAAATACTCTCAGAGCTTTGCTTTCAGGTAATTCACAAAAGTCCATCCAGTGTCTTGACCCTCACTGGCATTTCTCTGCTCATACAGTTTTGAAAGATTCATTAATCCCTTACTCTGTTATGGCAAAGGCTTTGGGAATGTCCAACAAAAAGTCAGAAGTCTAATTAAAAACAAACAAAAAAGTTTAAGCCCAGCTTTGACATTCTCATTTAGGCTCTACAAGGTCATGGAAGTACTGACTATGTGGCTCAACACAGAGGAGGGTGTGAATGGCTCCATACATGCAAATTAGAGCTAACGGCCCCTTTGATTGCATGATCCTACAGTCAGCCTTTGGTTTCAAGCAATGCAGTATAATCAGGGCTTGCTTATTCATTGATAAACGTCTAGAGCAGTATAGAAAACAACATTCATATATTACTATTTTGAAAAAACATTTCTCATATATTAATATTGAAGAACTTAAAGAAAATATGTAAGAAGTAAATCTAAGCAGATTTTTGTGACTCCGCTGTAGTTCAGAGAAAAGACTTAGTATTTAGCAGCCTGAAATCTCGAGGAAAAAATACATTAAAAAAAATTACTTTAGTCTCGTCTCCTCTTGTCATTACCACAGGGGAGAAATGAAGTAGCAGTTTAAGGGAGAAAAGAGCAGTCTCTTGTTTTTTTTCCTCAGATGTGGTGTATTTCAGAATACCACCAGTGTTTCTTTTAGATGAGTCTTAACTTTTGCTTTGTGTTTTCACAGAGCTGAATAATGTTCCTGGACAAAGATGAGGACTTGCACATTTCTGTTGAATGCCTTAAACTTTTATTCTTCTAATCTCGTTGGAAAGAGCGGATAAGTGTTTTGCCAGCGTGGATAAACTCTCACCTTCAAATCCAGTTCGGAATACATTGCTTGCTATTTTATAATTAAACTGTCATAAAAACCTCTGCTTATCCTGCAGACTTTTAAAAATCTGTTTATCTGTGTAGCAGAAAACCTCACCATTTGTACGTGAAGTATGACGTAAAGACGATGTGTGTTCATACACTTACACAACTAGCTTAGTATAGTTAGCTGTATAGTTAATTATTCTTTAAGACTATACTGTTTTAAATATAGCAATTCAAATTCAAAAGTAAAGATGTTTCCTATATCTTAAGACCTATGAAGGGTATAATCTCAGAAAGTTTTGATATTTAACAGGAGCAGGATCAAGCACAAATGCTTGGTTAGCAAGACTGACATTAAGAAATGCTCAACAATACTGAGCAGTGACCAGTAAATCAAACAGCCGTTCAAGCTGGTTAGTTGAAATACTTCTTTATATAACATTGTCAATTCATTGATTTTTTTTTTTTTGTTATTACAAAGAATATGCTTATATTTATATGAACAGAGTATTCTTCTCCCGGTATCTTCGTCCTGGTGAAGTCAATGACACAGATCTTACAGATTTCAATGATGTCATGAATTTCTCTGGTGGAGATTTGGTTTGTATGTCAATATATAGTACTGTTCAAAGCAAAATATTTCACAGTCCTAGCATGAATGCTTTAATTACTTTAAGGCATCTGAGTGCATTATGGAAAGAGCTCGTCTTCACTGAGATGAATTTTGCAGTTTGTTTTATTCTCACAAAAGTTAATTGTGCTGGTACCACCATTCTATCAGAAAACCATAAGCAAGAAATGGTGACCTAATTTTTTGTTGAAAGTGAGCATTCCCCTCCCCTAAATGCCTGCATAGCACAAAAACAATACTGCGTTTAAAAATTCAGACTTCAGCCTCAGCACAGAGGATAGTCAGTAAGTAAGGCTTGCAGAAAATTGAACGTAAAGGCCTCAAGGTTTCAGTGCATTGTGCATTGTTTAGAGACAACGCGGTGGGTTGTTTTTTTTTTTTTTTTTTTTTTTTTACTGTATAGAGCCTAGATAAGTAGAGAGTTGAGGGTAGGCAGTGGTGGTTTTTTGGGAAGTTTCTCATCTAGAGTTAAGTATTCCTGTCATTTTTGCCTCTGTCTTCTCTAAGGCCAGCTAGGCCTTCTAGCAAAATCAGCTATGCCTACTGTTGTCTTAAAACCCTTTGCAGTGTCAGTCACTGTCTTTGTTGCAGCAAATCTCATGGATTTACTGCAAGTTTATGCTGAGTGACATTTATTAAGTATGACTCCTTCAGATAAAGAGGATCCCTTATCCTAGATAATACTATCGCTGGTTTTGTTGATCATACAAGCGTCAATCTATCATTTTCTGAAAGTATTACAAATTTTTTAAAAAGTATAATTTTATGAGCTTAACTTAAACTATCTGAAAGGCAGTGGTGTTAACGTGTCAGTTCAGAACTCTTCCTTTAAAGGCACATGGTGACACTCTGCCACATTCCCCAAACGTTCCCTCACTTACTTATTTTCGGGCTAGCACTTTGTAAATGCGCTCTTCCTCTTTTTCCTTACAATGTAAGTAATAAATACCTTTCCTTTACTTTCCTTTCCAGGCTCCTTAAAACTTAGTCAATCCATTTTCTTCTCTGTTGTTCCACCTATATGTTCACTTCTTCATTTATCCACTATTTCTGTTCCTCCACACCGATATAAAAAAGGTCTGCCTAGTACACGCGCTTTAAGGCACGAGTAGTAGAAATGCACAAAAGCGAGGGGCAGAACTGAAGTGGCTAGCAGAGACACACCAGAAAATAGGGCATGTCCTTGGCATTTTAGTTTTGAAAGATTTGATGGTTCTGGTATGTTAACACATTTACAATAAGTGCAGGAGTCTTGTTTTATAGCTTGTCAGTGGTTATATTACTTTCTTCAAACAGATGTGAAAAGCCTGTTACTTTTTTTTCCTTCATTCATTGATGTTTTTCCTCATTCCTTAGGATCACTTGGAGCTTGACAAATGCAAAAAAATTCTTATGACTTGTCTTCAAAAAAAGCCTTAGATGTTCTCCCTCCTCCGTTTGCAGTAAGAAATATCTGTTCTAATGTTTTTGTAGCTGCTTTATGATAGGCATTTCAGGTACCTATGGCTGAATAAATAAACCTGCCTTCCTAGGTTAAGGAGCTTCAGATGCACTTTTTTGTTTGTTTTTAAAGCAAAATCTGCTGCAGTACAGAATGCAATTGGTTGTCATGGTATAGAAGATGGCCTGGTACTGAAATGAGAACATAATTAAAATTATTTTTACTATTCTCAGAACTAGGAACAAACTCTTACTTAAACCTTTCCTCTGGAGGTGTTACACCTAACAAGTTCTCTTGAGAGAAAGTGCAGTAAGCAGCTAAGCTATCAACGCAAATACTGAATGGCTTCATTCCCCTGGGTTTACTTAAGTGTGAAAGTAGATAGGAATTGTGAAGAAATATAATGCAATCTAGTGAAGAAGTTGCAGCATAACTCCAGTGGACTCGGAAGCAGTAATGTACACATAAAATTTTTGTATTAACCAAGAGTATAGATAACATCATAAACCACACTAAAGCTGCTTTAGCATGTCCTCGATGCATCTTATTCAATGTCCTGTGATGCTGAGATTGGTTTAATGCTGTAAACTCTTTGGAATGGTAACCATGGCTTTTTTCCTGCTGTGGAAAAGGCTATGTGCACTTCTGGGCTATCTATTCATGTTAGATCATGATGTGCTACCGGCAAGATGATCGTTGAGCTAAAAAACAGTCAAAAGGTTTATCGTCTTGGTTTTATGAAAGGCTAAGGGTTCTCAAAGCCACTCAATACTTAATTGTGATCTGAGGTTTTTCCCCTGCCAAAGAATGTGCAGGTGTATATGTTGGAGTCATAATGCTATTTTTCTGGGAATTGAAGTGAATGGAAAAAAACCATAATCCTTGGTTGTTTCAAATGTTTTCAGTTCCTCTTCTTAATCTGGAAGACTTGTTGAAACATTGTTTAATTGTAATACTTTCTCAGAATTTCCAAAGGATCAGTAATAGTGTTTGCAGAATCAGGGGTCTTGTCTTTTCACTTCTGAAACTCAGACTGAGGTGTAACAACTGGTAGGGGTAAGCTTTTTGTTTCTTTAAGAGGGGGCTTGGTAATAGGGTGATGATGAAACACATGCTTGAATCTGAAGAAATAGTTTTTTTCCAAAAAAGAACGTTTTATTAATTACTTCTACTGGCTTCCCCTGGGTTGTGGAAGATAATACCTGAAGCAAATGAACCATCAGTATGCCTTTTTAAAATAGTGCAGTAGAGGGGAAGAGGCTGAAAAAATTAAAGGCAAAAGGTTACACAGACTCCACAGACTCTATTGACCTCTTGAAAATAGAATTTCATAGTTATTCAATGTGTGTGCATGTGTGTCTTCTCAGGGACAATATATTATCTAATAATATGTATAAACAAAAATGTTAACTGAAATTATTTACAGAGAGAGATGAGTATCAATTTCTAAGAGATAGTGTTGCATGCAGATTTTAGTCAGTTAAGATTTTGTCTAGTTTTTGTAGCTATTCAAAACTTAGGTCATACTGAAAGTATTAAGATATCTCAGTTTTGGCCAAACACATGAAAGAGTGAATGAGTGCAATGAGGAATTGGATAACTTAAAAAATGACGTTTCGTCTGCTGGTAGAGGAATATTATATTTAGCAAGAGCTCAAGAGCAAAGCGAGCCAGCCAGCATGCACATGTGTTCAATCTCAGCCTGCTTTCTAGCTGGAACAATAATAGTTTCCAGGTTTACAGGGAGAATTTTTCTCTAGGCTGTTGATTCCTCTTGTGTAGTGTCCTCTAGTCAAAAAGTAGTAAACTGGAGTTGGTTAGTATCTTTAGGCATTAGGTGTGGAGAGAAGGCTGAAGAGTGCTCTGATATGCAGCAAGTCAGATAGGGCATCATTAGCTATGAGCTTCCAAGCTGCAGCCCAAATGTACAGCTGTGTTGTCACACAACCTAAAACGTAGGCACACCCCTGATGTGAAAGACGGGAAATGATTCCGTATAGTGCCTTTTTGTTCCTGGGAGGGCAGGAAGAATCTGATAGAAAACCACTTAATAGGAAGAATGATGCTTGAAAAAGGAGGAGCTATTAGCATCTCCTAGAAGTATGTATGGTTTTATAAGGAGTGTGTATATGCATACAGACTCTTTTTTTTAAATATGTTCCTATAGCAAACAAAAAGCTTTCTTGTTTCTTTGAAGGTTTAAAAAAAAAAAAACTGGAATAGTTATTTTAGAAGAGAAATGATCTAATTCGGATATTACCTACTGAAGCAGTGAAACTCTATAGTCTGTTAGTTTTGTATGCAAAACTCCTATGACAATAGAATTTTCAAGACTGTGTTAAAACATCATTAATGTATTTAGTAACTGGTCTTCTGTGATCCATTAATTATAATACATGAAATGAATGGAACTTGTAATCTAAAAGATTAATTCTATTTGCAATAACAGTGTGTAATCGTCAAGTCCTAGTCTTAAACTATTCTATTTGATAGTGTAACAAAACTGGTGATTTCAGTGTCTGGAAAAAAAGTAGTATTGATAAAATCTAGTAAGTGTTTAATTGTAAAGATTTTTCATAACAACCCCTTTTGTTGGTGTTATATTGCATTGGTGTTCTGTGTTGCCAACAAATCGATGTGAATTTAAATGAAATAATCTGCTGTATCTTGCAACAGTGGGGAATTTGCTGTGACACTGGCTTAAGTCCTTTCTTATTTATAGTTGGCATAGTTGGTCACCCCTAATGGCTTACTTCTAACTTGGGTCAGTATAGTCAAAAGCAAAATCTGTTTGAGAAGTAGCTTGTCTTTCTTAAGGAAAGAAAACTGCATGTTTATTTTGGTATCATTGCTAGTCAACTGCTTTGCATGTGTGCGCTCTTACCCTGCGGCTTAGGCAATTAAGAACAGCTTGTACGCTTGTTCCTCTTCCACTTTCAAACATCTATAACAGACAGGAGACAAACTGAGACTAACTCTTGTTTCAGAGAGAGCAGTAAAGCAGAAAGTAATAAAAAGAAGGTGTAGCTGCGTGTGCAGTATGGTTGTCACACACAGTGGCTCTAATATTTAATTAGTGCCATCTAAAGCAGTCCAAAATTTTCAACTGACAACCTTTCCATGTCCAAACACAAGCTTCCATATTGCTGTTTTCTAGGGAAACAAACAAAAACCTCTCATAGCTGTTTGTTTCTTCCTATTATGGGAGAGAAAAAACATAAAAGTAGTTTCTTTAAGAAACAGAATTTTTTAGACATACTTATCTGTCCTGCACAGCTAAAAAATGGAAAATAATTAGTTTTACTCTTCATTTTTCCTTTTGGAGTGAGCTCTACATGAAGAACTTTTTTCTAAAGCTCTTCATGTTTCTAAGCTTTTTTATTGTCTTTTGTTGATCTTGGGGCGGGGGGATTAACTCTATATGATAACTCACGCTAATCTGCGTTAGTGTCAGGTTCACTTATTGATTTCTAAGCTTGTTTCCCCAGTCTCACCCCCCCAAGGGTTGAGTGAAGGTTGAAAGAAGGCATCACAATAGAAGGTGCGTGGGAAATATTAGCACACAAAAGTGCAATTTTATTGAGTCAAAACTCTTGTGGTTTTGAAGTTCAGTGGAAGCAGACACTAAAGGCAAATAGTTATCCAACAATATCTTCTGCAGCTTTAGAAATCTCACATTCAAATGCTGTCTTGCATCTTCCCCAAAAATCGAGACAGTGAAAACTTCTGTTGCTGTTATTGCTGTTATGAATGTTGTTCATTAACTCAAAACTCTTTTGATTTTTATGGGGATTGCACAGTTTATCTGAATAAAGGTATTCACCTGGTATTGCTTTCCCTAACCACCAAAGCCAGCAACAGAACATGGATTGATATCCGTGGGAGATGCTGTTGGCCCTTGGTAAAGCTGCTGAATCTGTAGGTGCTGTGCTTGCTAGGGCTTTCTGTAGACAGTGTAGGTACATTCTTTATTCTGCTACCTGTCTTTTAACTAAAAGCGTTATTCTGAAGGCTTTGTTCTGAAAGATTTATTTCTTACAATCAGCACATTCATTTTTCCCTACTCACTGATCAGTCCCTTGTGTTTCTAATTAACATTTCAAAATCACGGCCTGTGTTCTGTTCTGAATAATCTGTGCTCGTCTGCATTCCAGTAGCACAGCTCTAAACAGTCCATGCTGTGAATGCAATATGAATTAGGGTTTTTTTTTCCTTTTTCCTCTATTAGCTAAAAGTAAATAATTTCCATGTAAGGGTTTATTTGCAAACTTTATATTTAATAACTTTATCTGACAGACCTTGAATCCTAAGAGCTGGATTAAGCAAAAGTTTTAAATTCTTTATTTGCTTATTCAGTTTAAATATCTTTGGTTAGTTAAGTACATTGTGTCTCTCTATAGCTCTCTGTGTGAATCTAGAATGACAAAAGGCAAGTAGTAAGTAAATACCTTGAAAGATATGCATTGTTTATTAAAACGAGCCTCATCTTTAAAAAATAAATAAATAAAATAAAATAATAGAGGAAAGTAGCAGATCAAGAGGTGGGTTTAAGTTAGCAAATCGTACATGAACATGAATTTCAAAGCCAAAGCTACCTCACTGGAAATATAAATATTTTACTGCCTTTTCCTTCCACTTGCAGTTTTACTCTGCTGCTTTTTTTTTTTTTTTTTTTGAACTTAATCATGTAAGGTAATTGAAATAATGAATCAAGGGGTAGGGTAGAGGCAAATTGTAGCTAAATGCTTTGAAAAAAATAAAGCTTCATGAGTTACCTCATTTCCAAAATTCTTAGAGCCATCTAAATAAAGGAAGCCATAATTTCCTCAAGGAAATACCTCTTTAGTAGGTAGTCATCCTCTGTTTTAATTGAAGTTTTCTGTGTAGGATCAAGGTATAAATTAACCAAGAGTGCATCAAAGTAACCAAAGATGTGAAGTGGAGATATTGTACATAGATCTGTTTGTCTGACACAAAGGAAACACTTTTTTGTTTTGGTAGAAGACATCAGGCTGACAGCAGCAAAAAAAAAAAACCCTCTTTTTTTAGATGAAGGTTTTTTTTGTCTGTTTGTCAAAGTCTATCTTTTGAGTGTTTATGTAGAGACATTTCTGATGTGGGAAAGACTTTCTGTAATATAACTTAAGTATTACCATAGATATCTGAGTTCCTAGCTCTTGTGCTCGGTTTGATCATCTCTTACCGTGAGCAAGCCTCAACGAGATGGAGATACGCAGCAGCAGATATGTAGCAGCATGCCTGAGGACGCTTAGCACGTTTATGGCTCTGTAAACATGCAAAATGAGGGAGATGACAGGATGGCCCTCTTCATGAGAGCTGTGAAACAGATAATTGTCCAGAGCTACCTTACTTGGAAGTTAATGAACAGAACCATGCAGGTAATTCTGACTGTAGAAGAGGTCTGTGTCATCTTGGTCACCGTTGCCAAGCACTGATAGATTTATTTAAGCATAACAGCTTTTATTTTCCATAAATATGGTTGTCTGAAGTTCTCTTTTGAAACATACAACAGGTACTGTAACTGAAAATGAAAACAGTAAACTCTACCTTTGGAATTTTAAAACTGTATCAGTTGTGCTTACTTAAATATTTAAACATATAATGGAACTGACTCCTAAAATAAGAACAAGTATATTATAAAAATAAGTACATCATGAAAACGTAACTCTTGAAATTGCATCGTCTTTGATATTTAAGAAGCTTGGTGCCCAAGATGTAACTGTAATAACTTGACAAAGATTATTGACCTCTGAGCTGCAAAAATATGTTGAAAAGAGTTTTCCCAGTAAATTTTGGTAGTCAGTAGTACTCAAAATTTATTGCTTTTGCTCTATGTTATTTTTGGATAAACTCTCTGGCTTTACAGAGCTTGTTTGATAGCTGTCAGTTGCCTGCTGTATTTCCCTTCACATTGAAATGAAAATTTTGGTGTAACATTAGGCACCAGAATTGACTGGAAGTAGTAACTGTCTTCTGAATTTGAGAGGTTTTATCAGAACTCTTGAACTTAGGTACCAACTTAGTGATTTGACCTATATACCAAATGTATGGAAAAAATGAGACTCCACTAGTTCTGTGAATTTGATGGTCATAATTATAGCAAGAGAAATTCTGTCTCCCCCCAAATTATAGTCTTGCTGTTGGTTCAAGTATTTAAATCAAGGTTGTATATCTTTCTGAAAGATGTGAGTGGTCTAGCTCAGCTGGATGCTGGTAGGCTTGATGCAGAAATTACTAAGTTATGTGGCCAGTGCAGCATAGGTCAATCTAGATGGTCATAATTGCCCTTTATAAACACTGTTTGTCAAAAGTGTATATTCAGCTGAATGAATTTGAAGAAGCATGAAATAGCAGTTATTAGAATTGAGATGCCAATAGATTACATAAGTTGAAATAAGCAGATAATTTTGAAACGATGTAATTATACTGGATGGATAAATTGAATGGCTTCCATGAAACCAGCAATTTTTTCATCAGTTTCATGAAGTGCTAAAGTAACATTAATTTATTTTATCTTTTAAAACTAGAAATCTCAAACTTGTTCACGTACAAGTTTTGACTGTTAAATTTTCGGAACTAGCGGGCTTTTTAAAAACATCCATTTAGTATACAAAATGTGACTCCATGCATATAGTTTTAGTTTAAGCTCTGCTATGTTTAAGAAATTCAGTAGTCTGGGGAAGGGGGGAAAAAAGAGGAGAAATGGGAAAGGTTAAGGAATGTGAAAACAGGCTCCCAAGTAGCATACCACAAAGTATGAATTTGCTCGTGCCTGTGTGCACACCTGCAGCTACTGTTTCATGAAGTCACTGTTGCATCTGAGTGGAGTCAAGTGACACTTAAAAGAAAAACAACCCCCCTTCCCCCCCCTCCCCCCCGCAAAACCTTTGTATTGGCTATTTGCTCTATGAAGAGTTTCAGAGATACCTACGCATTCAAAATTGTATGATAATCTTTGAGTGTAGCTTAGTGAGCTGAGATTTTTTATTTTAATTTTTAACTACTCAGTAAAAGCATGGCTAAATCCTTAATTAATGTTAGTGTTAAGCAAGTGTTATTGTTTTGAATTTGGTCAGGCAAATTGACAGCTACTCTACTTTCTTGATTGTATAAGACTTGATTACAAACGCTATAAATAGAGATGCTTTTAAATCAAATGGGCACTCCTGAGTATGTAGTGTATTTGTCTTGTTTTTTGAGTACTTTTGTTATTCTCCTTGATGATACAGGTGAAACGTACTGCTCGTCCAGTTTGACAGCCCTGATTTCTCCCTCAAAATATCCATAAACAAAGCAGTAAGTGGCTAGGAAAATGTGTTGTAGTTTTTTTTTTTTTTTTGTTGCATGGTTAGTTATTTTGAGTAATAAACTCTAAGTTTCTTTCAAATGTTAAGTATCTTATTTAGTTGATGCCATAATTCTCCTAGTTGGCTTATGCTGCTGATCTTCTGGTCTCTGTCCTGTTGCTTTCTGCGTAGCCCCATGTGTGCAGTAGCTATCTGTCCAAATGAAAGCAAGCTTACAGGAGCAGTACCTTGATTTGTATAGGAAGTGTTCTCAGTTGCTTGCCTTGAACCATAATCACTTTGAAATATGTCAAAAGTTAGTGAGTTTCTCCCTATACCTGGAAATATTTAAACAGAGATGCCCATGAGGAAATTGAACAGAGCAAAGCAAATTGAATTGGGTTTAAGAATTCATGACCTTTCTGTCCTACATATCGAATTCATTTTTCTCAAACAGTGTTCATACTGTGCTGCATATTAATTGCATATTGCGTATTCTTTATTCATAATATACCACTGATAATAACACAAAATTACATTTTTAATTCCCAATGATACCTTAATTTAATGTTTCATTTACTTCTCTTCTTTAACTAATCTTCTGTCCTCTGAACAAATTTGATTAAAATCATTGCATTTATTAAAAAGAAATGGGCTAAAATATATCAGTTTGGTCCCACAAGGAGCCAGTGTTAAAAAAAATTCTTTTCTGGCATTTGCTTTCTATTGCATGAGAGAGTTTAGGGGAGGAGATGACTGATTAAAGCTTGGAATAGCTAGGAGATTGAGAACTGAAGAAATTATGTGCTTTAGTCACTGCTTCCTTATTCTCCAGGTAAGTCATTCTCCTCTTTCTTTTGTATTCTGAAACTCTAATAATTATAAATTTTTGAGGCTTAGGATGGGACATGGGAGAGTGAGGAATGATTGCAGGTGACATGTTCCGCTTTCCTCTTTCTTAATACTTTTTGCCAGGAGGCCTGCTTTCAGTCTTCAGCAGCCCTCAAGTGAGCAGTGAGGGAAAACTCATTCTGGAGGACTTCTGGGCTTGCTTCGCTTTTGTGGACATCAGCCTGAGCAGTGTCAGTGGCAGGGACCTTTAGGGCAGGATAGGTCAGCTGTATAAGGAGTCCTGCTGTGAGGGAGAGAGAGAGAGATGTATGTATATGTGAATGTATGCATGTGTGTGTGGTTTTTTTTTTTTTTTTTTTTTTCTCTATTCTCTCCTGATCAAAAGAGGCTGTCTCCTTTTCTGGTTCCAGAGCAACCAGCAAAGCCTTATGTACATAGCGGCATGGGATGAAAGCTTTCAATGCTAAGTGTTCTCCTTT
Source organism: Struthio camelus (assembly GCF_040807025.1). Taxonomy (NCBI): domain Eukaryota; kingdom Metazoa; phylum Chordata; class Aves; order Struthioniformes; family Struthionidae; genus Struthio; species Struthio camelus. The sequence continues at coordinate 26,382,990 of NC_090950.1, read as the reverse complement.
CATTATATAAATGGACTTGGAGGTATTTCATCCTGAGAACAGGATGTTTTTTAATGTTCCTACCTTAATTCTTTACTGAATTGAAGATTTACTACAATGCTATATAGATGAATTGCTATAACTGTGAATGCTAGTCTTACCATTTTTACGATGAAGTCAGTATGTCACAATCCATTTGTGCCAACATACATGGTTCTGAAATCTTGCAGTACAAGCCTAGAAAGTGTTTCTGTTTGGGATGCCTTGAAATCGTCCCTTCCAAGCTTTTACAGGAGAGGAAGAACTGGATGGACCAGAAGGTTCATAAATGTACATTGATGCCTCACTGAGATTATTTATTGATAAAGTATGTTATTAGGTTTCCTGTCTCTGTACAAGACAATTTTACGTTTGTGTTAAAGACATTAACTTCTAACTGGTAATTCGTAACTTTATTTTATTGCTTTTGCTTTGATTAAATTGTTAGTGATTATAAACTTCCTAGCCTTCCAGTGAATTATGTGATTATCTTTGCCCATTTGACATTATCCATTTCTGTGTAATTAGAATATTGTAATCTTCTTACTTTTTGGTCTGTTAGACTGAGTTAATGATATCGTCTTAGGAAGTGTGATATCCTGTTATTAACTGATTGGCTAAATTGGTAGGGAGGAGTTCTCTTATTAGTTGGTAAAATTTAAGCATAGGTCTTTGCCAAAACTAGGATTACAAAGAACCACTCTTCTGTTGAAATACTTGCATTTATTTTTATGGTTGTCCCTGTCTGGGTTCTCATTGTATGCCTGATTAATTGCATTTAAAAAAGATCACTTGCTATTTATATAGTGATGGAACTTTTTTGAAAGTGTGAGTTGATGAAACGTAATGCTTCCTGTGCTGGCCTTTCAAAGTCTTTTGAGTGACCATTAAGTAGGTTAGCTGCTCATTTGTTAAATGCTTAACAGTGTGAATTACCAAGTATCTGCCTTTACTGTATGTTCCCACATTGCTTATGTTCATTCCAATTTGTATTTGTTATTTGCTTTGTCTCCCCCACACCGCCCCCAACCTGTAAAGAAATCCAGTGCTAATTTTGTGATACCACAGTTCAGTGCAGTATCTCCATAGCACCAGGCATCGAGAACTGTTTCTTGGTCATAAATGCAGAAACTTGTCTCCTGAAGTCCAAGGCAGCTCTAGCAGTCCTTTATTAAGGAAGGAGCTAATTGTGGTTGGGTGATTGTATCATAGAGATAACAGCCTTTGGATGGCTCACTCTGCCAGCAAAATTAATGCTGTGCAGGGTCCATGCATGCACTATGGGCAAAACTAACGCCGTACAGGATCCATGTGTGTGCGCTACTGTATGTTGAAGAATCGGATGGAATTCAAACTATGTATGACTCTTCTGTTCACAAATGAATTTCAGCCATGGGGAATTAAGGGCTCTTCAGTGCCAGTGAAGAGGCCTGTAAGCTTTTGTTTCAATTGGGTGAAGATTCCTGTGCTGATTTCACAAGTGTACGTATATTTGTGTGTAGAAGAGCACTATGTAGTAACTGTTTCCTCGGGCCGCATCTCTGTAACATGTAGATTGATTGCTGTAGACAGAGTAACTTGGTTACTCTCCTACCATGTACAGGAGATAACATAGAAATGTTTGTGTTTGGAATTGAGGAAGGTCTTTGAGAAATGACATGCTGAGGTTTCCAGTTTTTAATTTTAGTATACTGCTTAAATTAGCAAATGTCAAATAGAAGAATAGATAATGGTGATGCAAGTTGATTTTTATTCATATGGGCTTGCTCCTTTCTCACTAACATTTCAATAATTGCAGCTTTAATACTTGTGTGAGGAAGAACACTTCAAAAGCGACATGTACTGATTCTCTCGAAAACCAGCTCTAAAAAGAACTGTCGTTTGGATATTCTGGTTATTCTGTTATCCAGGAAATAATGTGCCAAAGTATTTGCTGTATTACAGCAGATAACTCAATAGTATTTTTGAGTTTGAAGGACGGCAGTTAAGAAGTGCTACTGCTCCATGCCATCTGACAGCTATAAGTAGTGGGCCTAGAGGTAAAACAGGACGTGGCAGCAACAAGCAAACAAAATTGGCATTTGTAAAATGTATGTAGCCTTGAATCTATCTGCTTATTTTCTGTCACTTACACAGTTCTTTTCTCCTCACAATTGTTTGACAACCCTCTATAATTTGACTGCATCTGTATTACTGCCTTCATTTCTTGTAATTCCTTCTTTCCTTCATGTTGTTACTTTCTTAAAACTTTGAGTAGGAGATCTGTCTGAGGGGAAGTACTGTTTTGATGCTTACGAAAAGAAGTGGATTTGGCGCTTCACACCACTCAACACTGTGTTTCTTTTGCAGAGCTCTTCTGATCCAGTCTGTCAAATGGTTCTTTTCCAGTTTGTGTAGAATTTTGGTTTACACATTTACGTATGAAAATGGTTGTAAAGTTAATGAAAGCTAAACGCTGCTACCAAGAATGGTTAAGAGAAGGAATTGACTTAAAATAGATTCTTCATTGGTATCCAAGCTTCTTGTCACACTGGGTATCAGCTCTTTTGAGAACGACAAATTGATTCTCGTTAATGTCATGCAGAAAATCACGCATACGTCAGTGTTTCACAATATCTATTTTTATAGAATTTTGCAAAACTGTTCCATAAAGAAATTACCAAGTAATTCACCTAAGGATGCACCAACTTACCTGTTGGTCCCAGATGAGCTCTTTTTAGTGAAGGCAAAATACTGTCTCACAGGCATTTCTTCTGTGCAATCTTTGTTGAGGAGAGTGGAGCTCATAAATAACCTTTGTAATGTTAATTTTGGCAATATTTTTACAGGCATGTGAAATGTGATTTTGGGGATATATTTTTGGAATAACTTAACCTTTAATAAAGTTTAGATGGGCATAACTTCCTGATTTCCACATGTACTCAGTGTGTTTGAAAATATTAGAAAGAAGATATTCCAAAATAGTAATACTTTAGATACCTGATTTTCCTCATGCAATAGAGGTTGTACCTATTTTAATTAATTGTAGATCTGTAGCCTACTGGCACATTTTCTGAAGAGCACTCCTGGATAGCGTATTCTTCCTTACTGAAGACTTATGTATTTGTCAGTATTACAGGAAAATCTAGAGTCCTTGGCTTGGTTCAGTTTAGGCCTCTGTTTTTACCAGGCATTCTATAAACAGTAGAGAAATTCCCAAACCCGTAGAGCTGATTATGTAAATAAAGCAGCAGATAAAGGATATGATTAGAAGCAGAAGCGAAGAGGAGAGACCCACAAAAGTTTGCCTGGCAGACTGTTGGAAAACCCAAATTTCCTGGTTATGAAATTAGTCCCTGATGGGCAGCGATGCTTCTATATGCATTAAACTAACATTAGGAGGCCTCTGCTCAAGGATCTGACCTCTCTGTTGCCGAGGCCCTTTATTGCCAAGGATCGCTCCATAAAGAGACACTTGTTCAAAATAACTCACGTATTTGATTTATGATGAAATGCAGAAAGCTGATGGAAATCTATGTTGTGAAGGCTATGGTATTGCAACATTGTAATAAATAGTGATGTTTAAATTTCTTTTAGTTTGCATAATGGGTAATAGAACTAGATCAATACCTGTACATCAGATACAGTTCTCTAGCTTCAGTCAAAAATGATTTGTTTCGTAATTCTTGAAACATGATATAAAGCATTTTCTATTTGGGTTGCAGGTAGCTGTAAGAATTTACAGGAGAATATGCACCTTCCTGGTTAGTCATGCAGTATTAATATCCATGTGGTTCTGCAGAGATTTTTTTTCTTGCAAAGTAAATGCCAGTAAATGAATAACATTTATTTCCATTTTGTTATGAAGAGAAATGGAATTTTAAGGCTGGGTTTTTGTGTATAGAAGGATGGGTATATACCTAAAGAAGTGGACTGAATACATTCAGCACTGGCAATAACGAGAGCTTTCCTGTGTAAGCACCAGTGGGGGGGAAATGAGCTTTTTTGGAAGGCTTTTCCTCTGTTAATTAGTCCACGCATGCTTAGAGATAATAAATGATAGCCTTTTTGATGGAATCAGAAAAAATATCCGGACCAAAGCTTTTCTACTACAGAACAGATGCATAGTAGTTCTTCAGCTGGTATAATTTGACATGTTGATGACACTGATTGCACTAGCTAATGGTTTGGAGGTTATTCAGGGGGTTGTTTGCTGACTTTTTTGGAAGATATGAAGGGGAAATTGGAGAGAGACCACTTAATTATAAGATGTAAAAGAATAAGCGGGAAGAAGGATAATGTAGTTGTTAAAACATGAAGAAAAAATGTAAAAATAACATGTTAACCATACTGCCTTGTAGTAAGATTGTATTCTACTGCCAGTGTATTGCAGGAAACCATATGCCTGCTGTCTCCGACTGCAGTATGGAGATGTATGGGAATCTCACCATACACCACTCTGCTGGTCTCTTATCTAGTCTAGTGTGACAAATAATTCTGCTCAACTTGTCGGCGGTGACAGCTGAGACTTTTTGCTTAGATGCCTTGACAGTGCTTGTATTAAGCAGCCAGGGCCATACACTCCATTAAGTTTTTGTAAAATGAACTGTCTGCTACTTGCCGTCTCACTGATAGCGGCAGCGTTTGAGCTATAATCCTGTCTGGCTGCTGGCTGCTTGAGTGAGTGCCTTCAGTCATCCGATGCGTAGCAAATCGGGCAGCTGTTAGTGGAGAGTCTTCGGGGCACGGTATTGTCTTGAGATGCGCATGACAGAGCTCAACTCACAGCAGACATTTTAAAAACTGGTCAAAGCATGTTGCAGAAGAAGAGCAATTGCTTTCTTAGATTTTTGAAATGGAAATGGGTAAAAAAGTAATGATGAATTTTGACACACAAGGAATGAACATGTGTAAGTAAGGTGGAAGACGCTGTACAGAGACATGGGAGGTGGTCTAAATATCACTTAAACCTCATGATGTCACTTCTGTGTACACCACCTGTATCACAGTAAATAAGGTTTGAAAATAATGCAGGGGAGTGCACAATTCAGGCAAGTCCATTTTTATGCAAGAGAAATACTGGTAGAGTTGAGTTATATCTGTAAACATAAGTAGTCATTCACAGCCTAATGATAAAAAGAATTGAAAGTCTGTTATTGGTTTCCTCATTAACTATATGGGAAAATTGCAGAATGAAGTCCGCTTCCTTTATACCTTTGCTATGTCAAGGGACTGAATGACATTGCAGTTGAGTGGTGTACCCTCTTCGTGTGTCTCGTATGTATTGCTAGGTGTGGTACTGTTGTGAGCCGTTCTTCACCCAAACCAACGACACTGACTTTTTCAAAGTTCTCGTGTACCGTTGCCCCAAAGGTCTTTATCTCCATCAAAAAAGTTACTTTTAGAGAGCTCTGTCACTTAGCTGTAAAAGTTTGTTCATACTGAGTTAAATCTTGGCACAAAATTCCTTACCATAGGAGAATATGTAATTTTCTTACAACATCCGATTTAACACCCCCCCCCCTTTTTGATTGCAGAATGTGACGACGTACAGTATATGTGGAGTTATAACAGGCATCTTAGGCCACATGTGTTTGCATTTCTAAAACATTTGAAGTGATGGAACGAACCAATTTATATAATATATTATGGATGGAAAAAGCAGAGTGAATATTAAAAGAGCAAGTCTTGAGACTCTGAAAGAATGGGGAGCCACGGGCCAATAACTAGCTTAACGTGTGGAAATGTGCACTGAAAAGGATGAACTGAGCAAGTGAAGATGGGATTATGATATGATCAGTTGCAGCTGGTTCAGGAGAAGGATTGGTATTGAAGCTAGACCTGATTCTTGAAAGCCTGCCAGTGGTTAGAAAAATGGAAACGGAACTCTTTTTGCTGCAGTTAAATATAATTTTTTTTTCCAGCCTAGCCATTTTAATACAGGAGATGTGGTGTTTGGGGGAGGGAGGGTGTTTTTATTTCTCATTCCAATATCACTGTGTCCCTTCACCCCCTCTCCTCTCCCTTCCCGAATGGTTTTATTTAAGAACATAACTTCTTACATGGAAATTATTGTATTGAGATGAGAGTTGTTAGAACTATATGCATGTTATTGGAGGGCTGTGTTCTTTTTGCAATAGTGGAAGAATGATAATGTCCTCTTATTTTCTGATGCAGTGAAGGCTTTAGCTAGAGTAGTAGTATAATCAAGTATAAGTTGTAGCTATAATTCAGAACAGATGCAGGTCCTAGTTCTGTACTGAAATCTGAGCGAGAAGATGCTCACATCACCGAGGGCCATTTGTCTGGGACATGAGTCTTGAAGACTGAACAAGTCAAGGGCCAGGGCTCTTTCCTGTCCCCTCTGTACCCCTCTATGTATTAATTTGTAGTCAATTATCTTTACCTGCTAAGTGCCCTTTTTCCTTCACTGACTTTTAAAGTGTCTGTCTGTATGAGTGTGGGTGCGAGAGTTAGATTTTGATCACCTTCTCCTTCTGCGGAAGTAACTTTTGATGCTAGATTATCAAAAAAGCCTTTTTGCTCATGCTGAGATATGTTGTCAGCATCCTCTGTGAATGAATGTTTTCATAACAAGCCCTGATAAGGGAAGTAGTAGCTTACCTGTAAACTATGCGACATACAGGCATGCATCACTGTAATTAGAACTAGGATTAGAAAAAAAAATAGATGTTTTTGGACTTTGATTTCAAACCATGTAATGAAAGGATTTGAATTTCTCCCTTCTGGCAGGGAATGAGTTTCAACAGTAGTGTATTATTCTGAGCTTGACAAGAGATGTTTAAGAAGTGCTTCATTATAAATTGGAAACAATGCTTTCCTATTGAGTATATAATTGGACTGTTTCAAAATAATTATTTCCTTGATTGTATTCTTAAATAGCGATTTTGAGGTTCTATTTCTTATTCTTTATAGAATGATTTTTTTTGGGGGGGGGGGGAAGCAAGAGTTTTATCACCTTTTTATCTAGACTTACAAAGTATGGTTGCATTTTTAATTTTACAGAGGATACTGGCTATTGGAAATCTAACGATGAGTTGAAATTAGTTTCAAGCCCCCAAATTGCCAGATAATTTTTCATGTTTGTTTTTCTAATTACCTTCTTTTTTTGTTTTGGTATGCTTCTCTTGCGCCCCTGCATGTTAAAGGTGAAACAGAAAACAAGACAAATCTGTTAAGCCCTCGTCTTGAAAGGTGCACTTGTGTCATGTGATCAAGTGGTCAAAGCAAGAAAGCCAGTGCAGGTGACTCAATATTGTCTACATCAGATACTCAGAAGTTATAACCAGTATCCCAAAGAAATCATGAGATTGCCTTGCAAGTCCTAATATTTAAGATATGAGTGTATAATATGCAAGATAAAATCCTTTTCTGTTTTTCTTATTTACTTTTTCTAACCTTCTAATTTCATATTTAAGTTGTTTGTTTTCTTGGAATATGAAAGCATTATGTAGAATCACATGACTGCATGAAATGAAATTGTAAGAAAAATGACCCATTATTGTGACAAAATTTCTGGAGTAGTCAGAAGTTGATGACTTTTTCCGTTCAGCATTTCTTTAAAAAAAAAAAAAAAAAAAATCTAAAATCTCTTTGAAGAGTAGGAACTGCAACAGTCACTTAACAGACAAGGCTTAAAAATAGAAAAGTGTGTTTCTTTTAATTGGCAGTCTCTCTGTAACCTCAGTCTCATAAATTAACTGTTCTTAAGTACTAATGACCTGGGAAAGGCATATGTTGTATCCAGCTGTTAAATGTCTTTTTAATGCTTCCTATTTTTATAGTGATGGTTAATTCCAGGGTACTGCCTGAAACCTCTTGGGAGGGCGGAGTTCCTAATGCTGCCCTGAGAAGATGAACAAGAACAATGGTAATACACAAAAGAAGTGTGAATATGTAATATTAGGTGTATTAATTTTGTAACTAGCTTTAATACCTCTAGGTTAGAGCCAGTTGACATGAATGTTGCAGCCACATCCTCATGCCAGCCTGGCCTGCGTGAGGTTGCTTTGCTGTGTGGTCCAGTGCTGTTTTGCCTGGATCTGACCTCGGGATTCCTGCTCTGGCTGATAGGATTTCAAGAGCATCTGCCAGGGCAGGCTTCCTTTCACAGCATGTGCCGTGCGACTGGAATTAGGTCACAGTCTCTGCTCTGATCGCCAGTCACTGCACTGGTGACTTAGGTCCTTGTTCTTAACTTCTTAACCCAAATTTTGAGAGCAAAAGCACTTATCTGTCTTCCAGATCTCTTAGGAGACTTTTGGCACTCTGACGCTGCCTTTTTCCTGCATAGCAGAAGGAAGAGGGTGGTATGTAGTGTGTGGTGTGTTGTTTTTTTTTTTTTTTCCTTCCCCTTCTTTTCCCTCTCCCCCCCTATAATACCTTTTAAAAAATTTTAAAAGTTAGGAGCATGAGATCGTATAGCAGTTTCCTTGACAGCAGCATAGTCAAATGATGGTAACTCTGGATTAGTGATATGCTCGATGGTCGAAGTTTTCCTTCCTTCCAGACATCCGTGGTTCCAGGTACAACATCCGTGGTTCAAGGTACAATATACTTTTGGAGGTAGTGGAGACAACGAAGTTTAAGATGCCCCCTTTTTTAGGTGGTAAAGGGGGTGGGTGGAGAAAGGGTGTGAATTTAAACAGACTTTGCTGACCAGGAAGAACTGCATTGCACATGTCTGATCTCACATGAGAAAGAGCAGAATCAATGGAAAAAAGATGCAAGATCATTTGCCAGAAGTTTAGAGGTGATACCACGTGAATAGGTGCTGCTTGTTGGCCGTTATGATACAAAGAGTTTAATCTTTAAAGTGAGATGTTTGTTAGGACTGTGACCAGATTCTCATGCAAGTCAATGAGGGTGGAACAAAATTTGGCCAGTGGGAATTCATGAGAATACTTGTATTTATTTGTAAACATTATAGTAACATCAGTGGAGTAGTAGAGGAAAACAGTTGCCAGATACTAAGAGCAGTGATTCATCTGGTGGGCACTGACAAGGCTTCTGTTAATAGCTGTTCCCTGGGGTACGCAGTAGACATCTGTAAGATCTTGAGATGTGCTACTCAATAAATGTTCTCATTGCAAAATGACATGTATTGTTAAACTGATTCTGTTTGTTTCCCTCTACAGAGATGAAAACACTAAAATGCATTACACTTAAATCAGAATTATTTAAAAAAACAAAAACAAAATGCACTCTGAAAAAGAGTGTTCTTTTGGATTTAGACACTTTCATTCTTTGGTATTTTACCTTGTAGACTGAAAAAAAGGAAAAGAGAAGGAGCTGGAAACCTTTGTTCTTAAGCTTACCCTATGAGGTAAACTTAAGTTTACCATAGCAGGTTATAAATACATTTAAATCATTGACTCTTGCTTTTATAGCTATCTTAACCTCCTTGTACAAACTGTACCATTAAAAACATGCAAAGGTATGTTTTTACACTGCATTCATCTCTTACTGGCTTCTTCATATCATATTCTCGTATTGTACTTCTGAGATATTTTCAAAATTCTTGGTGCTCTTTCAGCTTATCTTTTCTATACTGCTCCCAACTCTGTGAAAAAATGGTCATAAAATGGTTTATTTCCACTCCCATATGGAAGTTCTCCATTCAGAAAGTTTGCATGAGGGTTGTAGTGTTGACTTCATTAGCTGTGATCCTGTTCTTTTTCAAATGCTAGCTGGCAGAACAAGTGAAATGTTAGAGAATTTTTGTACATGCGTGTTGAAATTATGTAAGTTAAGTTTATAACTACAATGAGGGCAAAAGCAAGAAAAGTAAACTTCCTCTCATTAATCTAATTATTCTTATTACACAATAGAACAAAAAACTTGGAGCAGAAATGTGCCAACTTTCATGTTGTGGGGATCATTGGGAACGATGCTATGTCAAATATTTAACTGTCCCTTCTAGACAGCGTTGTATGCGGTGAAAAATAAAATGCAGCTAGAACAGTAGGAGGGAGTTCTTACCACCTTGTGCCTCTCCTCCCAGGGAGGAAAGAAGTGTCCTCTGATTTTAGGGTGCTGGAAGTAGAATGGAGACTGGTTCTGTTATGTAATTAAATCGTTTTTCCTTTCCTGTAACAGGTCATTGTTTTCACAGCTGTTTTTTAAACTCTCTCTCTCTCTCTCTCTCTTCCCCCCCACCCTTTATTTTTTAATTTTTTCCCCTTCCCTCTCCAAATATATTGCACTTGTGTAGCCATCACTAGAAGCTCACTGGTTAACGGTTGGACAGTTCTGTAGTTGTCACTCCTGACAAGATGTGGAAGAAGGCAGAGCAGGGAGGTTTCAGCTCTGTTGGGAAGGGACCTCTTGTGGAACATTTCCATCTATGAGGATCCTATTCTGCTTCGAGTGGAAGAAAAGCCTAAGTCTGTCCTGCTGAACTGGAAACACAGCTGAGTGTTGTAGAAGGAACTAACTTTGGATAATAAGAGCCTGATGACCAAGGCTAGATTAAACTGAAGTTAATACTTGCGTAATTATGTATCTACCAGCAGTATGATTTAAATCGTAAGACAACAGATCTCTGTCACCACAGTCAGCATTCAGCTGACACATTTCTTGGTAGTCTCACCAGAGAAATCTAGGAAATGTTTTGCATGTAGCCATCAAGTTATGTGAGTTCTAGCAGTGGTTTCTTCAGGTTGCGTACAGGTACTCGCACAGTTAGCATAAGTACTGGTAGCAGTCTTCAGGGCCGGCTCCATCGAGAGATGCATTATATTCCTTACTTCAGTGTCAACTGAAGTAACTCGGCCTCTTACAGAGCGGAGATTTTAGCCTGCAGCGTGTTTCTACAAATGTGTAAAATACAAATGTATTGGCTATTGGGTTGGTCAATATTTTTGGGAGTTTCCTTGAACTTATGCTAAGCAGTGTTGCCGGGATGGCCGTGCTGCTGACCAAAATAATATTGCTGTTGTCTGTATTGGACCTCCCATCAGCCTCATCTTGTACCAGGTGGCTCAATGGTTTACCTAAATAAAAAACTCTCCGTAGTTATGACTGCATTTGGAATTATTTCTGCAAACCACTTCAGGAACAATGACCTGCTTATCCTGGAATAGGGTGACAAAGCCTGATTAAAATGAAGCATGCATTTACGAGTGACTGATGCCAAAAGCTGTCAGCTTCAGGCAGACTTCTAAGCTAAGTCTACCCAATTTTTCCAACTAGAATAAAAGATTTGTTTGTGAATCTATTTAAAAGGGTGTGTGATTTAAGTAGTTACTTGTTAAGTGGTGCATTTTAAATTAGAGGAACAGGCTGCTAAAGTGGCATTATACTAAACAGTACTGAATCATAGGTCTGTGTAAAGTGTTTGCTTTGTGAATATCTTTCCCTGGTGACATTAATCTAGTTTTAACCATGTGAAACTTCTGTGAAATTGCAGCAATTTTATAGAATTTTGTAGAATAAAATCTCCTATCGGGAGAGAACCAGGAGGTTGTGGATGCTTATTGGCCATGATGTTAACTTGAATTTAGCCTCAATGAGAAAAGCTCTTAAGCAGTGCTTAATTTCCAGCACAATAATTCTTGTGGTTGTCAGTAAAACTATTCTCACGCTTAATGTTCAGTACACCTTGAGTGTTGTATGGATTTGAGTATTACACAATCCTTTACAAACAATTTTATATGCTGCCATGACACATCATCTATAATTAGATATTAAAAATGGAAATTCTGTTATGTAACAGGTTATAAAAAGTAGACTGTGCTGCTTTTTGATTCATCATGATTTTGAGGCTTAGGTGCGCAAACATTTGTTAATTGGTGAAGAAATATAAGGTTGTAAGTTCAGTCGCCAGCTGAACAAGAACACAAGATCTAGAGCCAGTATCTGTTCTTCTATACCCAGTGGACACCGATGCCAGAATCGGTTCTCTGCCTTCTTTAAAAATGTGTAGCAATCCAGTCCTTGTCTCATTTAGGTGGAGTAAAGTCTTGTTTAATGTAGGCAGGGCCTTGACTCTGTTGCTTTGGGCTGTCTGGTCTTCTGCACAGGTGTTACTAAAACAGTGCTTCTCTTGAAACTGAAGGAGAATCGTGTTTGCTAATGCTTGTGCTGCTTGTTAAAATCAAACCCACAAACATCCTCCTGCAGGAGTTAACTCTTGCGTGCTCATGTCCTAAGAGGAATAGCAAGTTGCATCATGTTCTAGAAACAGACCTGGAAAAAGGGTCTCAAACATAGCTTCAGTGGCTGTTCTACATTGCTTGCCATAGTCAAGTGGCAGGAATAAAGTGAGCCCCCAAAATGATGAGTTATGGTCGTGTAAAATTCCCACCAACTCTCAAAGCTCCATTTTTTTTTTTTTTTTCTGGTATGCTGTTGCAAAGATACTAGAAACCATGAAGTTAAAAATCTTGTAGAATTTGAGTAAGAAATGTGCTGTATTCTGCTGTTGAATTATGAAGACTTGCTGTAGAACGAGGTAAACTTTTTTTAATTGCCCTGTGTCAAAGGGAATTCAGAGAACTGACCTGTGTCAAAGTAATTTGTGCTAAAGCCATCAATATGATACAAATCTCTCTAAATATACTTGACAAAAAGTTTTGTGTGATGTGACCAGCTTCCTTAAGAAAACTGCTTCATATTGTGCAACAGTAAGAAAACTACTGCCTCCAGCTGTTCCTGAGATTCTGAATTTTAGGTTATTTAAAAAAAAAAATCTGTAAATGTTTGATCGGAATTTACAAACAAGTAGATTACTACTCTGCTCTTCCTAGTTATTGCATTTATTCTTCATAGACGTTTTTTGCCAATGCTACAGTTTCATGAAACTTGCAAAAAATATTTTTGTGTGCAAAAGAAAATATTTTTAGAACAAATTAATTCTAAGAATGCTTAAAGGTAGTGCTGAGCGCTCCTCAAGGAATACCCCTATGCTTTGTCAGCATTAACAGTGTTTCTGAATAAAAATAGATATTATGTTGACAGCGGTGTCCGGTTAAGTCTATTTAAACCGATGAGGCCACTTCAAGAATAAATCTGATTTTCGTAACCTGGGCAGTAAGCAGTGTTCTTCAGCCTGTGCAATTGTCATCCAAATCAAATTGCTTAATGGCGGAAATTACTAATAGCTGTGAAGTAGCTCAAATAGATAAGCCCTCCAAAATAGACCCTCTAGTGCTGCTTTGTCGGCAAGGAATTTTTGTATATAACTTGCAGTAATTTATTCTTTCTGTGGTTAGCCCAGTTTTCAGCGTTGTCTTGACTTGCACTGTAAAGTAGTATAAACAGAGCTGTTTACCTCATCCAGCCCGTTACAACCTCTGCATAGCTGAAAGTCATTGAGGAGCTGTATACCGCTTGGCCACGTATATAAACAACGTAGGCTGTGGTGGCCTGAGCTCCTGCGTGCTTTGGCCTTTTGAGGTAAACATCAGCCTGTTTTCTGGTAACATTTTGCTATCTTGCCTGTTAGAAAGATTTAAAAACTCAACTGTATCAAAAAGATCTTTACAGGCAATAGTACATTTTTTTCTTTTTGAAGACTTTTTTCCCAGTGTAGAAGAGTCAAAGCTAAAGGAATAAAAACTGGAAAGTGTTGTGGTTTTTATGAAGTTTTTGTTGGACTGAATTATGACTCTTCTTACAGTTATAGTAAGAAGTGTTCTTTCAGATTCACTGAGCCGATGCATTATGCACAGTAGACGTTTTAAATCTTCTGAGAAATCTGTATGGTGTGAGGTATATAACTTAAGGAGAAGAGATTTGAGAGGGGGAAAAAGTGGGGGGGGAATCATTTGAGGGTGCAGGGGGTAGCATCATGCAGTTGAGAATAACGCACGTTGTAGCAAAAAATGGAGAGAGAAAATAAAAAGGTATTTAGCCTGGTGCCACAAGTGCCAGCCTGTGGCTCCTACTGTACTGCTGTGATCATTGGACCTGATGGCTTCTGCCTTACGGACCTGTTTCTAGTAGAATTCCCTTGCAGGAAATAGATTCAAGTCCGTCTCTGCCTGAGGATGTGTGATAAAGCACTTTTGTAAATCCAGTCCATACTGTGAGATGTTAACCATCAATGGCAATGATAGCTGTTTGGTACATGTTTTGTTTCTGCCCTTTGTCTATAGTTAACAGAATTATTTTCAGAATTAAAGAAGGAGGAATGGGCTGACTACAGTTGTGAGTCTACCAAGCAAAACAGTTCAGCCTTGAAACACCGTTAGGTAAAGCCAATGGAAATTTCAGTGCAGCCAACCAAATGGGGACTCACAGGAAAATCCAAAGGCTGGACGGTTTGTTTGTGTTTTATCTTTTACCTACAAGCTAGAGAGAGCCTATGAGCTAGAAAAAATTCTCTTTTCTTGGTCCTGTTTGCTTGGGTTCCCTGCCCCTACTTCTCTCTCTGTGTTATGGGAAAGCTTACGTGTAACCAGCCGCAACAAAACTTATTTTCTTTGGGAGTCTTCAGTTCACCTGTAGGAGATTCCTTAGTTGCCCTGTTCAGGAACTGTATACGTAGCAGCTGAAGCTAAATGGAGGTTCTCTTCTCTTTTTGAAGAGAAAATCTGCTTTGATAATCTGCTGAAGGCTTAATGCAGTCGTCCCCTTCGGTGCAAGGTTAGGGGATTTTTACTTTTATTATGGTAATTGTAGTAAAGGTGCTATGTGTCGTTCCGCTTCTGTGCAGTTCTTTGGAGAAGAATTATTTAAATTATAGGCATGATGCTCATTTGACTGAGGAACTACATAAAAGATATGAGAATGAAGTATGAGTATGCTATCATACTCATGAATGGCTATGTTCAAAAGCATCAGATGGAATTTGTTGGAGCAATTGTCAGTAAAAACTGTAATTAATCAAAGACTCTTAAATACACCTTCTTTATTTTGATGTCTGTTAGAGTCCTATGAACATGGCATTAGCTGATTCTTGGAATTAATGACTAACCTGACATGAAAACTTTGTACAATCGACCCTTGAAATTTAGTTTATTGGTATGATCGATTTTCTGTATAATTTAAATCAAATATTGATCTTCAGTTATTCTAAGGCTGAGTATTTTTCAGAACTTCTGGGGATTGAAGTGCAGGGAGGTGGAATTATTTTGCATGTCTTAATGATTAGAGAACAATGCAAAAAATCTAACAGTTTATCCAAAAGCTTATCTTTGTGTGCATATTTAAAAATATATGTATATATTTGAAATTGGAGGTTAAATCCTAAATCTGTTGATGGAAATTTGATCACTGACCTCAGCTTTAACAAAGCTGAGACTTCACCATAGATTATTCTTTGTCTCATATATCATGTGTGTGTGTTGAATTAGAGGGAAAGAAGAAATTAATTCTAGAAGTTTAGCTTGCCTAAATTTAATTTATATAAATAGGCACATATATATGTATGTGTGTATATATGTATGTGTATACATATAGGTTATTTTTATAAAGGTGCACAATCTCTTCACAGAAATTTGTCACCTTTTGTGTGCATCATGGTACATAAAGGTCACCCTCTGCTCTATATTTAATATATTATTAATAAAGTTAAAGTATTATTAATATATTGAAGTTGACACTTAACACACATTTTTCAGAATGCAGGATGCATTTGTTTAGGGAGAGTACAGTTTGCCTCCAACACTTCCATTCTTCTGCTTCAGAGCCTCTAATATAATTTTTAAAGTTTTTCATTAAATTTTTTTAATTGCTCAACGGTGGTCAATAAATGGTACGTGTTGTATCAAAAGAGCAGATTCTGACTAAGCCCCTGGAGTGATGTAGGCTGATTGGATTCTGGTCATGACTGTAATCACAGCGGTAATGACAAGCCCTGTAGTCTGCTTGACCCATCGTTGCACTTTCTATAAAAAAAAAAAAAAAAAAAAAAAAATTGGGCATACTATATAAGGCTATGACTACTGTGTGTGTTGGTTTTTTTTAAGCATTTATATAAGTATCACAGTCGTCGTCTTTGTAACAATTGTGAATGTCAGCGATGCAGATATGCTTGATTCTTTCTCCTCTCTGGAGTTGTGTATCGAACAGTCAGGGTGTTTCCATGAGCTTGCAGGAACCAGGCTGGTAGAGGAACTGGGCCGCTGAGTCCATTGAGCATAAGATTAGGGTTTATAGCACTAAGTGACAGAGCTTTTAATTTAGAGCAGTTTATGTCTGAATGAGCTTCTGAGACTCCTGGCTCTCTGCAGAGTGTTAGAACAAGAAGGTTGATTACTACTGCCACAAACCACTTGATGTATATACCCTTTCTTTATTTAAGGTCTCCCATGTCCTTCCAGAAGAGAAAAATTTAATATAATCCATTGCCATCTAACACTTATGTCAGTTTTCTGTTTAAATTTATGTTTTGTTTTGCTTTTTTGGTATTAATTTTCACATTGGCTGTCTCTTTGATGTAGTATTTGAGTCTGCCTCACAGGGAGAGGGAGATAGTCATTGCGGAACGTGTTTCAAAGATTAAAAAAAAGAAGCCATTTGTAAAATTGCACTGTTGAAGAAAACACTGGTCAAATTCTCATAATGTTTTTGACTCTTCTTTGGACTATTTTACATAAGGGTAGTTGGATAAAAAGCAACAAGACCTGGAAGGTTTTATAGGGATGAAAAGGAACGAAACTGTAGATTCCACCTCTAATGTATAACAGCGAGAACACGTGAGGTGAAATTCTGATCTTACTGGAGTCAGTGATTGCTTTCCTGTTAGTTTGGATAAGGTACAATTCATATGTAGTTAAATGATCTGCAATCAACATGTACATAATGCTTAGTGCCTTATCAAAGAACATTTAAGCGTAAGGAAACATATCATTAAGTGTTTTGAACTAAATGGGATCCAGGCAGTCCATCAGTCCCTGGATTTTGGATGAGGTTGGCTGAAATTTCCAAAGCTGATGAAGCATTTTTGTTATACCTAGTGATATGTGCTTTTACAAAATGCAGTCCACCCAAACAACCTAATTTTTTTTTAACTAGACCATATTTCAAGCCATCAGCTTGTAACATTGAAACACAAAAAGCCACTCATCATATAATTTTCTAATAGCTAATTAAAAAAACCTCTGAATTTCAGTCTTTCTAATATTGAAATGCTTGTATTTCTTGTTTTGTATATGTGTTTAAGTTAATATATGTAATATACTCTACATAAAACAGGATGAAAGTTTTACAAAAAAAAATAGGGCAAGTAAATAAATACTTTTTTCCTTTCCCTAGACCCAGCTGTTTATATAATAATCTATTGGGTTAAATAATGTCACTGACCTGCAGATCCATAGGTAGTAATAATTATTGTAATTGTGTTATATTAAAGAAGATGAACTTAGCCTTACCTCATGAGTGTGCCATTAATAGGACAATCTTGTTCAGGGTTGTCAGGAGAATCAATATTGAAATACTGTTGCACTCTTGGTCACTAATATCATCAGAAGAAATAGATGCTTTCTGATCGGTGGTAGTGTAAGGAGATACATGAAACAGCAGGACTCCTGCCTTGCAGAGAAAGGGGTGAGCAGTAAAGTACAACATACCTTTCCTTGAAAGACTGGGCAATGGAGAAATACTTTGAATAATTTAATGTGCTATCTGAGGGTAGAGGTCTAGAGGAGGAGGGATGAAGCTGACGTTTTGCAGTTACACTGTGACATACGTTTTCATAAATCTTCTGTGGTAGCTTAATGAAATGTTTTATTTTGGACACCGGCATTGCTGTTCTGTGTGTGCTGACAGCTCATTATATGCTTGCTGCGGCAGGTGATGGGATGAGTGTTGAAAGCTCTGGATTTAGCAGAGTGTTTGGTACTGCATGTGATATAATGTCGGTTCTGGTGCTTACTTCAGAGTTTCAGAATTGCATCAATTTACTGTCCCACTGGACTTGATTTTGTCTGGCATTCGCCATGCCAACTAATGCAAATTTTAACTGTGCGATAAATTGCTGGAACCAGAAATATCTCCCAAGTTTCCCTTCTGCCACCGAGAGCTTAAGGTGTAAAAAATTTATGGCTGCCTTTCCCAACTTGTGCCATCATGGGGTGTTCACTGATGGATCTGTGAGGCCAGCTTGATATTTTTCACTTTCTAAACTTCCATGCCGTTCCTCATTTCAGTACAGTTTCAAAACGTAGTGTTGTGGAAATGGTGTGTCCCTTTCTCTTGAGCATTGTTGAACTGCTGCCGAGAAGCCTTGGGGGGATGATGACGCTGAACTGAGCTGGTAAAGACTCTGTTGCATTCTGCCATCGGGTTGCAGGCATGGTGAGGACTTTGGGTAATTCCAGCTTAATTTAATGATATAATTTTCTGTGTGGTCAACAAAACAACTATACTTAATTTTTGCATTGGAGTAGTTCTGTGGTTTTTTGCATATTTTGAGGTTCCTTGGCTTTTGGGATAATTTGTTGGAAACTAGCATTAAGACATTGCTAGGCTTCACTCCTGCAATGAGTTCAATGCCTGCTTGGCTTTTGGCTTAAACTCTACTTCTTACCCAAAGTGCTATTAAAAATAAAATCTACATGTGTGCACTTAGACTGTAGGGGACTAGAACTGAAAGGTAGCATAGTCCCAGGAGATGATCAGAAACTAGCTGCTGAAGGTCAGTATGGCTGCAAGGAAACATACACGTGTTTTCAGAAAGTCTGAATAGTTAAACTGACAGTTAGGCTGAACATTATGGCCTGCTTAAACCATGCATATTGCTTAACTATAAATATTTTTTCTTATAAAAACCTCTTTGCATAATAAGTGGTATACAGAATGAAGGCCCTCTCCCTCTTCTTTTCCCGCTTGTGCTGCTGAAGCTGTAACTATTTTGCTACTACAAATGATAATCGTTAACTTCCTGATGTTATTTGTACACAAGGAAAGAGACATCTGAAAAGCAGCCACATATGCTTTAAGAATTTAAATCAGTTTAAGAAATGGCTGTCTAGTATATGCACCCATTTGTTTTCATACCTTTGAAGGAATCAGGAGTTGAGAGTTTAACAGAAAAAAAAAAAAAGTGGATGTTTAGGAAAGCAAAGCCTAAAAAGTTGATTAAGAATTCGTCCTGTTTTACAGAGTGGAAAATGTGGAAAATGTTGTTATCCTTATTCTTTAATGAATACGTATTATTCATGGAGAAAGATAGACCTGAAAAAAAGTCAGGACTTAAGTCTGAATGTGCAAAAATAAATATGCAGGTAGACATCACTAGCCATGAGAAATAGTTGAAAAAATGTTTTGCAGATGACTGTGGCGTGAATGTTCTTTCTTAAAATTGTCTGTTTATTATGTAATTCCCCTAAGAAGAATGCTGATGGGCAAAATGCAGTGTAGAAGGTTTTATCCAAAATTTTTTTTTCCTCCTTGGAAGTAAAGTGCTTGCCATTCTTCACATTAAGGTTTTTTGGTTTAGTCACCGCATCATTTGCGGCAGTGTTTAGGTAACTAGTTAAGGGTAAGGAAAAGAAGTTAAAAAAAAAAAAAAAAAACCCACACAGTTAATGAAGTAGCCACTTATGGCAGCCTGTTATCCATTCTCATAAAGATTAACGGGTTCTGTCTTCTGAGTCATGCAGATCTTTTCCCACTATTACTAAAGCTGATGGGTGTTCTGGAGACAGTCATCTTATTTAATTTTTCCCTTTTATCTGATTGCAAGTTCCTGCTTAATCTATGCCTCCTTCTGTTCTTTCAAAAATACAGTACATACAATACATTTTTTAATATATATATATATATAAAAATATAAAACATTATATACATATAAATACAGTTCAGCTAGGGGGGGGGGGGTCAGAATTTGTCATCTTACCTTGCTTAGTGGCATCTAACTGGGTTTCTTTACAGGAAATGTCCAAACCCGTGGCCCACTTGTTTCAGCTTGAGAATTTAGCTGCAGTGGAGCTGTGCTAATTGCTTGAAGGTGACGTGGCCTACTCGCTTCAAAGGGCTATTCACCGAATATGGTACTGCTCCACAAAAAGTGTGTGTGTGGGGGGGGGGTGACAAGGCTGAGATGAGTTTTGATGTTTTAAATTTTATTTTTACTTGAGAGGGAAGAAAAGCTAATTAAGATGATATATAATGTGCAAAACAAGTATATAACTGTAAGAATAGACAGATAACTAACAAACTTTTTACTCGGTTTCAATTTTATTCTAAATCTTAAAATTGGAGGCTGCTGAGACGCTCCTGTTGCGTTATTGAAGAAAGGCTGACTTGCATCAACTCTCCTCCTCCTGTATTGTTTTTCCCAGTTGTTGCCATTGCTGCTAATCTTGCCTGTCGCTGCTTTCCCAGATGTCTCTTAAATCTCATGACTTTTTTCAGGCTTGCTGAAACTGAGAGTTAGACTCACATCTTTTTCCCTGAGGTATACTTCTGACTGTTTGCTTCTGCTGGAGGGAAGAGGTGAGAGATGCAGCCTGGTTAATGTATTTACTTCAAGTTTTTCTCCTTGATGATTGGTGCTTGAGCTTACTAAGTGTGAATCCCAAACTCCCTTTAAAATATAAGCCAGCAACTTGGGCTTAGTAGTGGCTAAGTGCTTCAAACTTTTCTGTGGATGGTGGAAACCTGAAAGACTTGTTGTGTCACGAAATAAATGTCTGCTTTCTCTTACACGTGGGCTTGATGGGGTAGTTCCCTATACAAGCAGCAGGTTATTAAAGCATATTTAAAAAGTAGTGAAATAATTTTAAATTACTTTTAAAGCATTTCTTATTTAGAGGTGAACATTTTTTTTCTTATGTGTACCTATCAAGCTGTTTGCAAGCTGAGCTGGATGCATGGTTCCTTGGGCTATCTAAAAGCCTGCCTATTTATTTTGCATCCAGATGAAAAGTTTACTATCGGAATCTATTAAAAGCTATATTGCATGACTGACATGCTAGTTAAATTTTTTTAGGAGTGTTTCCTGCTCTTAAGAGAGGAAACGTGGAGAGACGCAGACACAAATAGGAAAAGAGGCTGTCAAAGGAAATGGGAATGTCAGACTGCATGGCTACTTAATCAGCTAGGACAGAAAACTAAAGTCCAATTTTCTTATGTTTCTTCAGATTTATTTGTTTGTAAAAACAGAATTTCGACACAAGAACCTGAACTGAGCTATTCAGCTGACGGAGGCAAAGCCTGAAAGTTTGCAATGAAGCAAACAGATCCTTGCCCATATCATACTTTTTTGCGCTTCCTACCTTTTTAAAATGTCATAATGCTCAGAACAACCATGTGATAAACTGCGGTGTAATAAATTCACTGGTTCACCTGTTTGTTTTGCGCAAGTGTGCAATACTTATCAGCTTATGTGTTCAGTGTAGGTTTTTGAAAGATTTGCAAGTGGGTTGCAGTATTTGCTTTGCAGATGGAAAAGGAGAGGGGTGGGGGAAAAAGCATGAGTTAAAAAAACGTACTTAAAAAGACCAGCCAAGAATTGTGGAAACCACAACATATTGTATGTCTGCGGCCACAGGCAGGTCCTTCAGTCCTTTTTCAGTCTCAGTTTCTATTTAAAAAAAAAAAAAAAAAGCAGTACTTGGAGAGTAATATTTCTCTTCCACACAATCTAATTTGTGGAAAAATTATGTTGACAAATGAGTCATTCTGATAGTGTGGAAATGCAGAAGGCAGGAAGCAAATCACAGTGACGTCCTTTTTGATGGGGGGGGGGGGGGCATCCTTGATGCTAATTGCTTGGATTATTTACAGAACAAAAACGAGACTTGAGTGGCTCCAGGATTGTTCTGTGTGTTGAATAATTGGGATGCGATTGAGAGGCAAAACAATCTTTCAGTTGCATTTCTTCTTACAACAAGGTTTGGAAGACGAGAGGACAACTCGGATTTTGCGCTCTTGAGGTCAAGTAGGAGTGTAACATGGAAGATAGCGAAGGTTGTTTTTTTGTCTCAGGTATAG
This sequence comes from Struthio camelus, assembly GCF_040807025.1. NCBI lineage: Eukaryota > Metazoa > Chordata > Aves > Struthioniformes > Struthionidae > Struthio > Struthio camelus. The sequence continues at coordinate 26,361,087 of NC_090950.1, read as the reverse complement.
CAATGTTAGTAGAAGTAAAAGCAAGGATGTCAATTAACTAAAAGAGATGCGAGTACTTGGTTAAGTGGAAGGTGGCAGTGTTGATTTGAGAAAACTTACTGAGGAAACTGGATATTTTGGGGTTAGTGAATCTTTTTCAAAATCGATGAAGGAGACTTTGGAGGCTGGGCTCTGGAGAGAGTGACTGACAGCATGTGGCACATAAATGTTGGAGCAGATTTGCTGCTTCTCTGTTTCCCAGCCAACTATTGGCACCTGTAGGGGTGCCCTATATCAGCAGCCATTCCTGGCAGCCAAAGGCTCAAAGGGGCTGTAAAAGTTGTGCTCTGCATTCAATCAGGGTAACTGCTCAGAAAACTGCATTCTTAGTGGAAATGCACAGGTCAGTGTAATTACTGATTTTTAATTTTTTTTCTTATGGTTATTTTACTGTTGAATCTGACTCTGCTGAATTCTCTTACTTTAAAAAAAAAAAAAAAAAAAAAAAAACCTGCTCAGGAAAAGCCATTGTATGCTAAGAATCAGCAATATTAACATTGACAAAACAACACTTTTTTTTCTGTAGTTAAGGTTTTTTGCATGTTGGCTTTTTTTTTTTTTGCAGGGGGAAGAAATAGAGGGATATGAAATTCTGTCTCCATGCACGTTTAGTAGGAACTGTCCACTTTGAGTCATGAATAAATGGAATACACACAATATCAATCATGTTTTTACATGTAATTACATCACTTGAGTTTTAGCATCTGCCTCCTTTTTAATTTGGTAAATTACAATTGATACAAATTGTTATGACAATGACAGTAATTGCAGATTGATAAATTAGAGGAACAAAGATGCTGAAACTAATTTGATCACTTCCCTAAATCATCTTGGGCTGCAGTTGCACTAAAACATTGCAATTTCTTGGTTTTTGTGCAAGTTCTTTGTCACTTTCATGCTGCTTTTCAATATTCTGATTTCAGCATGTTATTATCTTAGTATGACACTTGGCCTTGAGTTCCCAGCTAGGAATGAGAAAAGCTGTCATTGGTCCTTTCTGCCCAAAATTGTTGGGCAGAACATTTCTGTATCCAGTGACTGTTATTGTCGCCTTTCAAAGAGCAATTTCTTTGACTTAGAATATTTGCCCTTCAGAGGAAAGCTGCAGGCAACACAATTTGTCTTTATAATAGAGTTGTGTGGAGTTTTGTTGTTTGTGTGTGTCTTCCTTGTTAGCTTTTGAGAATGGTTTCATTCGTTTTTTGGTATGCTCTAGTGATCCTTCTTGCACTAGAGCACTAATGGAACTTGAATTAGTTCCATTCTGACATAAGACAAACTTACCAACATTGAAAAACTGATAATACCTAAGAAAACACCTTCTAGAAAGCTCATTTTATTACACTTCTTTCTAGTACTGTATAATGGAAAACAAAGTTTCTTCTTTCCCAGGCAAGGTATGCGGTGTTCTTTTCTACTGGAAATCCTCCATTGTGGCTCCTCAGCTCAAAGCTAAAGGAAGATACTTAAAATTTGACGACAGAAGATGTGTCCCTCAGGTGGATGCACCCCATACAACTCCAGGTCTCACTTTTTCTTGCATTTAAGTGTATTCACCAAATAGCAAAAATGTAACCCTTCAGAAATCTGAGAATGACCTGTGAGATTGCTCAGTAGAGAGGTCAATGAAACCGCGTCCCGAAGATGTGGTGGTGGTGTTTTTTTACGTCAGAGGATCCCCAAGAAGGATTTCACTGGAATTTGGGTGTATAGTTCCTGGCAAATTTCATCTGGAATTTGTGCTTCTAAATTCTTCAGCTTTTTAAAATTTTAAGTTCTCTTGTACCCTGGAATACTGTAGCACAAAAAATATTGTAAGTAACTGAAAATACTGCAGGTAGCAGAGAAAAATGTTTTTCTATTGCAGAGTATGCATTTTTTTTTTGCTAGCATTCCAAGATTACACTGAAAGAATAAATATTTAAACTTTGCTCTGAACACTGTTCTGTCAACCGTTTATTGCTGTATTTTCTAATTTTGACCCAGAAATTTCAATATATTAGGCTGAGAGAATTAAAGATGCACATGAGGGTGGTCTGATTACTGTATGAAAGTAATAACTGTGTTCTTATCTGGGACCATTACATTCTCTACAAAAAGAGCTATTTCTAATGAAGGATGAGGTTGATTAATGGTAGTAGGGGAAAAAAATCCATGCTAAATAGTGATTGGTTATTGTAATCTGTATTGCAGTAGATTTTAATATATCCAATTTAATATTAAGATTTCAATTTCAAATTTAAACTGAGTGGTCTTACTTTGTCTAGGATTTTCTATCTTCTAGCTGAATATTGTATATTAACAAAAAAAAATGTGTATTTGTGGCTGGCAGTTTTTGTGGGCATGCTTTTAGATTTTTGGCAAACTTTTTTCAGGTTAGATAGGCATGACAGAGTTTTTTAATACGTTTTCTGAACTCCCATGGCCAATTCGCCAGAGATAGTCTGCAAATATCAGCGGCGTTATTCCAGAATAAGGTAATATGGAAAAATCTGGTATCTGTTTTGCAAAACAGGGCATAGAATCTGTTGTATGGCATTTTCCATGAGTAAGAAAAATGACTTGTTTGCAGGATATCTTGGACAGAAATACTTCTAGCCAAAACCAGTGGAATTTTACTAGATTTATTACAGAATAAGAGAGCAGAATTTTGCCCCTTATTCCTTTAGGTTGGCCTCTTTCATGCATCATAATATATAGTATGTCTTCAACTTTTCCCAGACAGCTTGACAAGGTCTACAGCAGTACAATGACTTGTCAATAGGAAGGTGCTTTTTAAAATACAGTTAAGTGCTTAAATTAAGTTTGATATGGTTACCTTTATACTTAGTGGATTATGGTAATGTCATTCCAAGCTGCTAGAAATAAATTGGGGAGAAACAAGGAGCAGTGGTCCATTGAATTATCATCTTTATTTGTTAAATTTATTATGTTAAACATTGTGATAATGGCTGAAGATATTAGAAAGCTCTTCATTGTTGCACACGTTTGGATGTGCATGTGAACATGTCCTTGTAGAGATATGATGGTGGCAGTGCGATTTAGAAATAGAGTTGGTGGGACACAAAAACACTCCCACAACTCATTTGGAAACTCTCATGCAAGTTTTAAGTGAGCTGATTTAGACGCTACTGACAAGATTTCAGCTGTTAGAATACTTAAATTGGCCTAAAGTCTAAATGTTTGGACTACTTTTGAAATCCAGTCCTGCATGGTGTATGCTGTAGTAATTTTCATTCAACAGTGAAGATGAACCTGGAAAATCAAATCCTAAAGGATCTGCTATTTTTTCCCCTTGTATACTTATTGCCATTTTTCAGGTGTTTTGAAGGAGAGGCTTGTCTGTGTGGAGATCTGCAGCACAGCGGATACAGGTTTTCAGAAAGAAATCTAGTTGCTTTATTATTAGGGCAAGTATTCTGAGAAAAGGGGCTATTGTGATGTGCTTGTTTATGGAAGACTTAGGAACTGCTTTTGCCAATTTGATAAGCATCTGTAGAAGGCTTGTGATAATTAGCTGGACAAGAGGCTAAAAATGCTGTGTTTTGAAGGATGTATTCAAGTTTATGTGGCTTTTGGATACATCTTTGGAAGAAGAGAGCAAAATTGGTACTGTATTGTGATTTGTGATACTATCCTCATCCCTGTGAAAACCGTAATAATAATCTACGTGCTTTTTATAACTTCCTTTACTTGCTTGTTAATAAAGGAAAAACCTGCAACTCTGCTTTGTGTAGAAAGAAATGTACCAAGCTAATCAACAGGCTGGAAGACCTGACCTTTGCAGCAGCTGGGCAACAAATTCCTGCAAAAGCATTTTTGGCTTTATTCATTGAATTGTTTCCATGAATTATTTTTATTTCTAGTAAATTATATATAACTGGAGGACAGCAGGCACTTGTTTAAAGAGTTCTAGGATCATTTGCCTTTGATCACATAGCGTCTTGTTGATGAGAGCCTGATGCTTCAAAGTACGACATGTTCTCTTTTCTTTGTGGGGGGAGGATGCTTATTAACCTTCTGTAAGATTAGGGACTGCAGGAGCGAGTAACTGAACAGTTTCCTGCTAAATAAAAACACATTTTCGTTCTCTTCTAGTATAGAAAAATCTAATTTCAGTTAGTGTAATACTTGAAAAGAGCAATTTATGGAAGAGGAGGAAGAGACTGCAAGAGGGAGAATACTCCATGCGGTAAGCTTAGCTTAAAACTATAAGGTGAAAAATATTGACTGACTGAGAGAGAGATGTAGTAGGTTGTCCACTCCGTACAGCTGAGAATTAACATAGAGAGGTAGGAAGTGTCTTTCATGGCCTCCGAAACAATGGGTCAATTTATGATTGCTGAAGCAAAGGAGAAGGAAAATGTGCTCCTGAGAAATGAAGGCTTTTTTTTTTTTTTTTTTTTTGACTATTTCAGTAACTTAGTTAAGAGAGAACTTGTAAATCTCCCAGATAAAATTTCTTGGAGATTAATAACTCAATATTTTTGTTCTAGTTTATCTTTTTTCTCCCAAGCCCTCATTTAATTTATAAGACACAGGAGGGTCTTTATATAATGAAAATCTCTTAATTGTATGAAAAATAAGCAAACGAAATTGGACTCCACAATAGCAATCATGATAAACTGGAGATGCACTAAACCCTGCAAGGCTTCCCCTCCTTGCATCCCAATATTGTCAATATAATAAAAATATTTCTAAAAACACGTATTTCGTGGGATTTGGCAAATGCTGCTCTCAGAGTTGGTTTTGTGATAGGCTGTGGGAATTTCAGCATGTTGACAGGGCTCAGCACGTCAGAGACACACATTTGCCTAACACCTTTTGAAAAATCACTTCCAGAGTTTCCTACCTTCAAAAGACTTGTGTTCAAGGGCACTTGTGGATAACTACATCAGAACTCTAAGGTACGTAAGGACTGTCGTAGCGAATACCATAAATGCACATAAATACGTATTGTGAGCTCTGAGGGAAAACTCCAGCCATGCTTTTTTTGTTAGCCATGTTGGAGTAACACCATAGTGAAGCACTCGAAGTACGTATTAACAAAGGATTACAAAAGGCTTATTCATAGTGACAGGTCAACTTGTAAACATAGGTTTACTATTCTGTTTTATCTTGTTTATTTTACATCTACACTAATACATGTGTGCTTGCTATAAAATGACAGCTTTTAGGAAATCATCCATGCAAATTGGACTGTTTTGGATTATTTTGGTAAGGTGACTTCTGGGACACAATTTTTGGGAAGTGTGATGTACCAACAGGATTAATCGACGTCAGTGGCGATAAATACGATAACTGTTCGTTTTCTTTGAAGAATTACGTAAAGTGTGTGGAACTGTATCAACTCTAGAGTAAAATCCTAGCTGCTTCTTCCCCCCCCGCCCCCGACAAGGCTGATACGTGCCCCTTGTTCCTGAGAACGTGCCCAATAGCACACTTGGGGATGATTACATACAGCTCGCTGCAGCCTCCTTGCTCGTGATAAGAGGTCAGCGTGTTTTGGGGGGTTTTGAGTAAGGGATAGAGGTGCAGCCCTCCCCGGCTGCTGTCAGCCATGGGTACAACACAGAGCCTGTTTCCAGCTTGGGTCACGCGCTTGGCCGGGGCTGTGCTCTCGACTCTTGTAGTTAAACTATAGTTGGTTAACTTACATAGGTGTTATACCCTGGAGATAGCCGTTAAATAGCATCATTCATTTAAGAAAAGAAACAAAACAAAAAAACCTGCGTAGTCTCTGCTGCTTTTCATTTTGAAATAAGAAAATGATCTTGGCATGGGGCATTTCCTGGGGATTAATGACTGGCTGGGGTTAATGGCCCTTGGCCGGCTGTGGGCCATCAGCTCCTCCCTGCTGGTCCTTAATCTGCAGGAAATGCCCTGTGCCAAGATCATTATTGTTGCATTTGGGTTCTTTGAGAGCCGGCTGCAGGAACCCACACTGCTCTAATGTGTGAGAGCCTGCTGGGCTTTCTTACATTTAGGCCCTACGCTTCCCCCCACCCCAGCTTATCTGAAGTTTCCAAATGTTTCACTTAATGGAAAGCAACTGTGATGCTTCAGGTCCTTTAAAAAAATATTTCACTGAGCAACAACCGTGGCAATGCTGAACTTCATATGGTGAAAATAAAAGTTCTCTCTAGCAAACAGTTTTGGAAAGAGTACGTACTTGGGGGTAGCCTGTACTTTTTAGCATAGCCTGGAACAGCAAGCAGCGCGTTGTGCTTGGCACGGGAACTTGGAGACAGTCCTGACAGGCGATTGCGCTGTGCTTTCTCCTCTAAGGTAGGATTTGCGGGCTTTTGGTCTGCGTAAGCTGTAAATTACTTCTTCAAGCAAAGATCATTCCCGTGTGTGTGTGTTTTTTTTGTTTTTTTTTTAATTCCGGATGAGAAGAAATGCACCAAGTTCCCTCCCCCAACAGTCTGTAAGAAGTAGGTTTTTGATATGAGCAGTGCTCAGTCTCTCCACGTACTCCAGTGTTCAAGGTGCACGACGTTTTTAAAGGTTCTGCATAATAAGTTAATGGAGTTTTGTTATGCTCTGCACTGAAATCAGTTTAGGGTTGAATACAATATTGTGGGGAAAAGAACGCTCCTTTCTTTAGCTAGACGGGTCAGTTTAGCTTTGTGGTCCTGTAGTGGCAGTTCATGACTCTTGTCCTAGTTCGTTATAAAGTAACTAGCACTCTTCTACTTATTCTTAACAGTTTGCTTTTATTAGAGATTATATTGGAGGCAAGGTTATAAGGAAGCGGAGCTCATGTGGCAAGTAGTAAATGCAATGTTGAGGTATTCAAATGCTGATTAAAATTAGTCCTCTGCCTCCATCTAATGTTCCTGCATGACTGTTTGTTTTTGTTTCTGTGAAGTTACGAAAGTAAACGTTTTGCTGTCGTTTTCTTCTTTGCTGCTTAAATGCTTTTTCCCTGCTCCTTTCTTCCTTTCTCTCTGACTTGGTCTTAGGTCTGGATGTCCCCTGCTCTTTCCTTCAGAAGCTCTGGAAATGGGCAATCTTTGCTCTACTCTTCTCCATTTTCAGATGTAACATGCTGTGAAGCTGCTTTGGGTCAGCAAGAAACCTTCATAACAGGCGTTTCAGATCCTGAAAATGCCACGGTGTGCGTGAGATTTGAAGACAGCAGAAAGCTCAGCGAAGGCTGTCACGTCCGCAGAGACCTTTTGATGGATTTAGTAGGATTTCAGTAAAGACGGAGAGACATTTTACACGGACAAAAGGTCCTGCATCGGCTCTACGTGCAAACTTTTACAGATCATCAAATTCAGTGTTGGGTTTGGAAAATATGAGAGTAAAAGCATATTTGCAAACCAGCCTTCGTGTCTGCAGGTCAAAGCTTATTCCTGTGATCTTAAAGGCAACTCTCCGAAGCCATTTACTATACCTAGCGAATAAGAACTGCCAGGTTGAAATATTAACTTAGAAAATGTGATACAACAGAAAAAAATTGCTGGGCTTACTAATACTTTATAAGTAAATAACACTGTTATAGCTACCTGGATTGTATTTTTATTCCAGAAGGAATGATTATTTTTATGCCATCAGTAAGGAATGATAAATCCTACTCCTGTAACAAGGAGGAGAAAGCCCTTCAAGCATCCTTATTACGTGCCATGTTGTTGGCTTTCCATGCACTTTTGAAAAATAGATACATAGCCGCTGCCACTTACCAGTGAACTTTATTGAATATCTGAGAGAGTGTAGGTAAGTCAGAAAAGTAGGGTTTTTTTTTTTTTTTTAATGCATGAGGGAGACTCCATTTGTGAAAGTAAAGAAAAATGCAGTGGCTACCAGGGGAGAAATGACAGGGCTGGCTTTTTATTTATCTAAACTAAAAGGATATAAATGAAGGGGAAAAGCTTCCCCTTGTAAGGAAGCCTTGCCCAAATTAAACTATTTTTATTTTGCTGCTAGTCTGGTAAGTTCATTACGCTCTTTGGCAGGAGTAGAGGATGACCGCATGTTTATAGGTAAAGCGTGGTATGTGGCAGCATTTTTACCTAAATTAGAGTGACCAAACTTTCACCAAACTGTATCCCACCTGTATCAGTGGGCTCAGTGCAGTCTCAGACACTCGGCCCGAGTGCTCCGACGTTCATAGTCTGGTGAAGTCGATAGAAATTTTGTTGTAATCTTAGGGGAGGCCTTAAGCGTAAAGATTTGGTGCAATGGGGAGACGTATAGCCTGCAGGCCTGACATTTTTGCTGCTGTTTGTGCAGCTCCTTGTAACATTACGAAGTCATTTTAACGCATCAGCATTCTCATTGCTAACTTTTTATATAGCTGTAAACAGTTTCCTAAAGCACATACAGTGGTAAACCAGACTCTATGCCTGTATTTTTTAAGAGGTATATTTAAAGCAAACTTTGAAAAGTCTTAAAAGTAAGTATTTATTTTTGTAAAATGTAATTCTCAAATATTGTTTATGTTCCAGATATGCCACATAGTTGCTTATTTTTTGTCCCTTGTGTACTCTTATCCCAGGTTTTTCAAATGATTAACCAACTTACAGTTGCTTTTTTTTCATCTGCAACATAAGGCTTAAGACTTCAGCATGATATTTATTTGAGGTAGCGGTTGGTGCTGTACTTACTAGATGGCTAGAAAACTTGTCAAAAACTAAGCTAATGTTTCTTAGATTCCTTTGTAGACTGTGGATAGTACTTCAATTAAACGGAATTTTAAACGTTTCTAAAGCCTTTCTAGCATTGGAGCTAGAACCATTAAGACCGTAGCGAAGCTGAGTTGGTTGGGATTTTCTGACGTGCGCAACAGAATGCTGATGTTTATGATTATTATATACTACATTTACTGAGCTATTATGCCTTTGTATCTCTTTGCAGGAATTATATAGGTTTTACCTTGCTGTAATGTTTTTGTAATTCTCTTACTGCTTACAGAGCACTAAATGTACTTCAGCTGTACAGTCAGAGCATGGGAATATGTGGGAGTTTTATAAGAGCAGGATCACGCCCTTATTTTCTCTGCAGTAGGCAGTACTAATTCATTCCAAAGAAAAAAAGTTATTTCAATTAGTATTTCTTAATAATAAATACCAATAGCTGTCTGTTTCTTGGCTAATTTTAGCCACTGTTTTGACGTTTTCCACCTGCCAAACACTTGATCATCTTATATTAATAAAAAGACTGAGGCTGTGATACCGGTTTGTTAATTGTAGAAAAATAAGTGACTGTCAATAACACCTATAAAAACTTGTCAGCCAGATACTTCTCTGTATATGCGTGCGTTGCTTAGTTTTGTTGGCTTCAGCAGAAATTTATCATTCTCTTTGAAATGTGGAACATTAGAAGAAAAAAAAGACTCATAGCATTTGCAAATCCCATGATACCAGGAGAACTCGGTTTGCAATCATAAAGAGAAGCAGTCATGCCCAAGAGATAACACTACTGGACTAAGAAAAATGTTTGACAGTCAGCAATTTATAATGAATAACAAACAGTATTTGTCATCTCCCTGAAAGTGGGGCATTGCAATGCAAATGGGACAGCTGTTGTTCTTTAATTGCAGCTGGATTAATAAAATGTAATTTTTACAGTCCATTTGCAGTATACCACTGGGGAATACGTTTTATTACCACTTTGGTTGTCTTTTAGTTAATAAATTTGTGCCTTTTGAGCATGAGTGTTTGAGTTCAAATCTCAGATACAAATTTATTAAAAACTGTAATAGCTCTTGGAGACTGTGAAATGAAATGAAGTGCACAAAATGTGCATTTCCGGTACTTGAATTTAAAACCATTTTTTACTTGACTAATCTCAATATTTCAAAAACTAGAGAGTATGGAATTTAAATAATTATTAAGTATTTAACCAACCAGACATATGACATTGTTTTCAAGAGGCAATTTTAAAATCTGATTATTTTTGTTAGCCATTATAGATTCAGAGTGACACTGCTAAGATGTGGTCATAATAACTAATTTTTAAAACTTGAGCAGTGTTTATGCAAAGCAGTAGCATTGTGGTGCAGCAGAACTAATATTCAAAATTAGAAACCTGAGATAGGCAGTAGCTAAATGGTCTGATTTACAGAATAAGGCTACCCTGGTCAAAAATAGTTGAGAAGCTGTTAGGCATAAACCAGATTTTATGGTGATTGAATAGAATCTTCCATTAAATCCAGGTCTAAATCAGTTCTTGGCTGTTGGTAAGTTGCCTTTGCTTTTCCCAGTCAAGCTTTCTGAGCAGCTATTACAGAAGTATTCTCTCTCTCTATTTAAAAATAAAAATAAAAATAAAAAATAAAGGCAACCAGGTTTCACGGTTACCTATGAAAAGGCGGCACTGCTCCGGCTGGCTTTCCCCGCTTGTTTTCTGAGTCTGTTCACCCTCTGTACTTAGCCCATTCAGTTAGTGTGCAAAATGCTAGAATGAAATATTTCATAGTCTTGGGTTTTGAGATCTTGGCTTGTACTGCAGTCATTTTCAGATTTTAAAATTGCACTATCCAAAATGAAAAGAGAACCAAAATGTGCATTTTGCTTATCGATGCTGTAAAACAGTGGCCAACTTTTCTTTCCCTTGCTGTTTCTGCTGTTCTCTAGGTAATCCAAGTGGATAGATTTGAATAAGTGTTGGTATTCTGGACTGAAAGAAATTGAATAAATTCCCCTAGAATTGGGAAAGGATTTGTTGAATTTGGTTGTTTTTTCTGTTGTGTGAGTTTGTTTTGAATTTTGTTGTTTGACGCACGGTACCTAGTGGTTCCTGGGAAATATTTTTGTTGCTTTTAAAGCATAGTATTATAATTCATAATATATAATTGGTTAGAATTGAGCAAATATTACTAGAATGAAACAAACAAAAATCATAATTCTGTTACCAGCATTTTAAGGGAATTTGCTAAAACTGTGCTCACTGGCCTTTAGCTGAAACATTTGTTTCAAACACAACAGCAATTACTGAACCTTTAATGTAAGTCCTGTTATTTTCTGTGGGAAGGTTAAGAGATGCCTAGAAAAGGTGATACTCTGCGTTGTTCAAAGAAGCTGAATATTAGGTTGGTGCCAAAAAAGATTCTGCTCTTCCTTGGATAAGAAGTAGTGCCTATGAGCATAGGTAAGCGAAGTATTTGGGACTACCAGCCCCACTGTGAAAGGTGAGCAGGGAGCCTGCAGCCAGCTGAGGGAAGAATAGCAGAAGCAAAGTGTCTGCAGTGATTTCTGCTGTTTGTAGGAGGTCTTTCCCTCCTTCGAAGTGGCTGAAAAACAGCAAAAAATAAGGACTCTCAGGGCAGAGGATTAATGGAATATGCAGCCCTTTTATAGATGAATGTACGATTTAAGGCAAAACGATAAGGTGAGAAAGGAGAAGCTCAGAGAGAGCTTACTTTAAACAAACACTAAGTGTAATACATCTGTGTCACCCTCTGATTAATCCTCTTACCTTTGAGTGCTGAGTGGACGGAAGGGATAAAAGATGAACCTAGCCCTCAGTTAAGGGGGAATTTGCTTGTCTAGAGTTAAGAGCAGTAAAAGGGGACAATGGTAAATTTGAGCTGTTACTACTATATCTCTGTCAAGGTTTGAAGGGTCATATGTTGCACAAAGGTGCTATGGAAGAGTCTGGCTATATCTGCTTTTTTTAGAAAGATCAGTTTTTACCCTAGGCCCCATACATGGGTTGAGTTTGGTTACCAGTGGTCAATGCTACAGTATGGTGGATGCATCTTTTCCTTGCTTCATTATGAGTGAACCTCTTGAGTGGGTTACTTGTGTGGTGACGGTACTGGTGCCATATTAATTTAAATCCTTAAGGAATTTGAGCTTTAAAGCTCGAACTGAGCAATTATTAGTTTTCTGTTCCTTTTGCCACATAAAATATTTTCTCTCAATGCAAATTGGAAAGAGTCAGGGAGCTGTTTGCCGCTAACCTGGGGCGAAGCAGGGAACGAGCTGACCTCTGGACATTGCCACGCACTGTGCCGCTGTCAGTAAACAAGATCCATCTCGTATGGGCGTTCGCTCTCGCACCTTGACTATGTGAATTGTGGCTGAAACCAGGTTTTTTGTTAGACGTCTTGACACAAGACTTGCTAGCTACTCAAAAAACCAAAAACCAAACAAACCATAACTTGTGTGTGGTGTGGTTTTTTTTTTTTTTTTTTTTTTTTTTTTTTTTTTTTTTACATCAGATACAGTGGTACAGACAGATGTAGGCTGTTACCATCAAGTAATGTGCCGGTGGAAGTGTTGTTGAAGGATCTCCAGTGAATTAATGTTTCCTAGTAGTTAGTTGTCTGAAAACTAGAGTGTATGAATTAAGGAAACTTCTTCATGAGTATTTCATCACCTGGAGGAGAAGTTTAAAAGGTAGAAAGTCTCTTAAGCTGCTAACTCATGTTTGTACCTTCTGCAAATTCTCCCTTCTGTCTCTTGTTTTCAGAGACGCTTGAAGAGCGAGGGTACTGACTTAAAGCAGAAAAGGCATTTGGGTTTGCTTGCTGTGTTAGCAGCCAGATCTATTTATTTATTTTGAGGCACTGAAGAAATTGACTGTGAACATTTATATTAAGTATTGCTGTCTCCATGTTTTTTAACCTTCACTGCTATGGTATTATTATAAGCCCATTATAAATACAAGGATGCTTATGAAATGTTAAGGCTGACTGTTTTTAATTTCTTGTCAAGACAGACTCCCTGCCATAGTGTTCAGCTGAGCCATTGTGAACAGGCCTCGTGGTGCTGAACGCTTGCGTGAAGGACTTTTTTGCGACATGAGTGTTGTTATGGATTGGAAGGTATTTTATTGTCTGGTTTGTTTTTGTTTTAGTATGTTCTAAAATGCAAAACCAACTGGGCCGTCAGCCACTTGGAGCTGTCGGAACGGTTTTACCTGACTGCTATTTGGGCCTGCTAAACTGGCATGTGAAACCTTGGCTGTTTAATTCAGTTTGGTGGGAGATATCTGCGGGCTTAACAGTTCCGTGGGAAAAAAAAATATATGTGTGTGTATATTACATCTATAGATACATTAGAAAAGGATGTGCATGACCAGTCATCAGGCTTTCTTATTAATGCATTTTATAGCACAATTTCTTGTGTCTGTCCATGTTGCAGTATATGTGAACAAGATTTCTGCAATATCCTGGTTATTAATAGAGTATTCAATGATAGTAAAGACAGCAGGAAGATAATATTCAGGAAACAATTGGGTCACAACGAAGTTAAGAGGAAAAAAGTACAATTCTGTCTGTTTAATCTAATCTGATTCTTGTTTAAAACACATGGGGTGGAAGGAAACGGCAGTCTTCAGGAAGCATAAAATGCAGTTAACTAGCAATAGCATTTAGTCACTTGCTAATACTGTATGTGATTTCTAATTACTCCTGTAGTTTGTCATTGTTTAACGCAATCAAATCTAATTGTCCAGAAAATTTTTCTTGGATCATCATATTCTATGGCTGTTTTTACTGTTGTTGTTCCAGCTTCTTTTTCATCACCCTAACCTTTCATGCTTCATTAAGTCTTAAATTAGACTTTGATAATAAGCCTGTTTTATTAGAATTCTCAAAAGAAAAAACGTACGCAGCAAAGTTAAAGGGGAGACTCCACGTCGTGTTTTTTTTATGCTTAGCAATTCCTTGAGAGTTATCAAAAGCAGAAATCCTTTATTTGTAATTAAATACTTGACATTTGTTAGTCATAATTTTAAAATGAGAAGTGCAAGAAGGGCCCTAATGTTCAGTGAATGTCCTTGGATAGTTTTTAGGGTGAAAATGTGTAGGTATGAAGGTTGTTAGTTTTTGAAATGTTGCAGGGTTGCTTTCAATACAAAATCCTAAAGTTAACCACTTCAGATTGAGCTCAAAAATCATTGAAATGTTTGGGGAGCTCTTCTGTCCCTACAGGAAGCTCTTGACATTTATAATAATTAAAAATGAAGTTATCTATTAAATACTTGGGTTGTTCAAATAAACACCAAACTGACACTGTGCAACTGTAAAAGTTGTATATATTAGAGCTGGTCAAAATCTGTTCAGTGACAGTTTTCTGGATTTAGTGGTGGTGGGCTTTTCTGTGTTTTAATTGGACTCAAAACCTTTGAGGAAACATTGACATAAAATCTCTGGGAGAGAGACCTGGATTATCCCTAAAGTGTTCTGGTGAATGGAAAATCCAGCTGGGTGGTTGTGGAGCACAGGATTTGGTATCTCTCCGCTTGGGCTTTCACTCTCTCACATGCGTCTTACAGTCTGTTTTGGGGTAGGTGCCCTATGCCCTTGAGGTTTTTTCTCAAGGGTTTGTTATAGACCTTATTTTCATTCTCCATTGGACCACATATATTTTGAAACCCTCTGTTTCTTTGTGGAATAGAACTTCATTCTCTAGTTCATCCGAAACTCAGCTTCCAGGTTACTTACCTGGATCCTAAGTGAAGGGCATAACTCAAATACTAAAATTTAGGAGGGTATCCAGAGAGAATTGTATTTAGGGACAAATTTTGAAATGTTGTTTTCCTTTTGGGCAGGATTAGCAAACTATAATTTAGTACTTCTGCAGAATGTAAGGGCTGCAGGAATTGGGTCTAACCTGCAGAGAAAAATATTATCATTACTACTTATTCAACTCTAAGTCTGTCTGTGTAACTGAAAGATGCAGAGTTCTTCCCTAACATGTTTTCTGTCCTGTTTATTCTTGTATATTTGTAACATTTGGGTACTTTACTGTCATACAGTGAGAGGATCTCTAGTTTTTTTATTGGTTTTCTTCTTTCCTTTTTCTTCTCTTTAAGAAAAGTTATTTGTGGATTTTGATTTACGTAAGTTTTTTTTTTTAAATACAGTTAAAGATGCATCAAAAAATATAGCTGCTTGAACTAATTTCAAGTATTTGTTCTAACAACTATTTTACATAATAGCAGCACCATAACTGAAACACAGCAATAGTAATAACATTGTAATTTCAGTGATGAAACTCCCCTGTAAGATACTGAATTTTCTTCCCTCTGTGTGTGTGTGTGTGTGTGTGTGTATATATATATATATATAATATATATATATTTTTTTTTACTTTGGGTGGTCCATTTGGCAGCAGCAGGAATGACTACAATAAATTACAGAACTAATTAACAGGCAGGGCTCTAGCACTTTTATTTCATCGTGCCTTTTATAAGATGCACTTTTCAGATCCCATTCTTAATTCAACTAATACTTGAATTGAGTTGAACTCAAAGGATGCTATGGAAACATGTGTGTTCAATGCATTTCCTAAGAGAGATTTTGCAACGTATCATTTTCCAGTTTGGTAAATATGAACTGCTCCCTCCCTCCCTCCCCCACTTACAAATGCAAGCCTTTTCGGTGTACTTTTCCATACATTAACTTTTTTTTAATACTTAAGACTTTTCCACAAATGCCCTGGAGAAAAGCGTGCATTTTGCTATTACTCTGAGGTAAACTGGATTTCAGTGCAGTCTGTTTCAAATTAAACAAAATTGTTTATTAGTTTTGCATTTCTGGAGAGCAGGGGCACCCTTGGGTTTTTACTGAGCTGACATGGGAGAAGTTAGTCTATACATCCAGGGAGGACTGATGCTAATTGGATTTTTCACTTTGATAAAGTCCTTGGTTTAAATGATAATTTGTGGGTCAGCCACATCTTAAAAACAAAACAACAAGAAAAACCTTTTAAAAATCCTTTGTTGGAGTTACCTTGTGGTAAGCCGTTTTATTTAATCCTCCGCCAGCTCTAAATTTTGGCAAATTTTGTTTTAAACCATTGTTTTTCTAATAGAGACAGTATAAATTGTGAATGCAGTGGATTTTTTAAATCACGGCAGATGTTTTGGCAAGGTTTACAGTGTAACGCACTGATAGGACTACGAATGTGGTGCACGTGGTGGTTGTCTTCAGCTCACAGCAGTACTCGGCCATTGAGCAGCACGTGACTCTTCTGGTAGCATCCAGCTTACTGCGGAAAAGGATGCTGTCTGACAAATGATGATAGGCCATTTAAATCGAGGTAACTCGTATAACTTCTAAATGTTATGTAGTACGGAGGGAAGGGGGTTGTTGTGAAGTGTCTTTACTAAGCTTTAGTCACCCTGTGACTTGTGCTTGTTACTACAGCTAAGGCACTAATTCATTGAGACTGGATTTCAGAAGTTTAGTTGCTCTAGACTTGAGCAGTAAGGCACAGAGAAAAGCAGGCTTTGTGCTCTGGGACGTGGGTGCTTCGAGGTGGGCTGCGTAGCCCTCTGGAGGTGCCCTTCTCCTTTCTTTGCTATGCTGACCGGCAAAGCTTGCTTGCGCTAAACTACGGCAAAGCTTGCTTGCGCTAAACTACGGCCAGCTGACCCCAAATACGTGGCTGGGGTTTAGGCCTGTGTTCAGCATTACACTTGTACTATCGGTTATACATATAAATGTTTAAGAAGCATAAAAAACAAATACATTGTTTTCAGTTGCCTCATCTTGAAAAATTCAGTAAGACTGCATTTTAATCTTGATGATTTGTCTAGCATCCAGGAAGTATACCTTAGTAAATAGCTAAGATATTTGCAATCCTCTAAATGTTTCTCCTATTGTAGCTGGGGTTTCTCTTCACCTGCAGAACAATTTACATATGATCGCCTGGAGGCGAGGATACAACTAAGTATCAATAAAAACATTAGGTTATGTTCAAACAGGTGACTGCAGTCCTGTACGTCCTTAGATATTTTTATTCAGCTTGAAGGGAAATAAGGTCCTAAAGAATTTCAGAAAATGCTCCTCAAAAATCAAGGTATTGGAGAATCAGCTTAACAACAAACACCCAGCAGACTTTATGTAGGCAAAGCTGCCATTGACTTGAAGTTTTGGCTGCCTGGCAACTCAAAGATCACATTTCTGTGGCTGTAGGGACGTCTTAGTGTGTACTGTGCATGCACATTTAATGTCAAAACAATTAATTATTCAGCAGGTGAGGGATATAGTAGAATGATCTCATTTAGCAGAGAAATTAGATAATGAGTAGGGTAGTAGGCGATAGATGGGGTAAGAGCATGCTGAAGTAACACCTTTCCTTTGCTGAAGCTTAATTTAGTTGGGGAGAACAATAGCACATCTTAAAATAAATTTTTGATGCATGCATATTTGTTTTTTTTTTTAAGCCATCACTTAGTTGCAGTTCTTTTCATTAATGAGTATTGAAAAGTGCAGCCATGTCTTCCAGTTTTCTTTTGTTTTTACCAAATGTTAAAGAAACAGCAAGTTTAAAAGGCTGGGCATGTGACATGTTGACTCAGCTCCTCATAAGAGCTTAATAAGACCCTGAGCAGAAACCTGTGCTAGAAGCTTAATATAAATATTTTATGCAGAAATTGAGGAATGCTTCAAGGGGCAGAAGTTGCAGTGTAAACAGCATCAGCAGTTTCATTCTGTAGAAGACAGATAAATTATACTGTTTAGTGATAACTTTGTATGAAATGGTGTTGAATATGAATCTAGTGTTTTAAGTTGATGCTATATTGCTATACTTTTATACATAAACATGTGCTGGTGATAATGTGTTACTGCATGTTATTTCATGTAATCTTCCTATGAAGAGTCTGTTTGAACCTGTAGCACGTGTGTTTTCAGCTGGAGGTCTTAGCCATGGGATGGATTTCAGTGCTGGGCAGTCATCAAAACTCTCCAGTAATTCATTTCAGCTTCTTTCAAGTTGTCTCTTTCCTACTGTCCTTCCCCACGCTCCTCTTTCTCCTCCTCCAATACTTTCACAAGTGTTTCGAAATGCAATAGTATTTTATTTGAAGTCTCAAATATCAGCTACTCTGGTCAGAAGTACTTTATCAATGTTTTATATTGATTCTGCTTTCTGTAGTATAATCATGTTTTAAAGATAAGATGCTATACTTTTATTTTCTTTTGCTCTTCTTGGCTCAATATGATCTCTTCAAGTTTTCATTCAACTTCTTTCTTGTTGGATCACACCACCTCTCTCTTCTTTCACACCAGACTCTACTAATGAGATACACGTGGAACAAGGCAACAGCTGCTTCCATTTTGTCCCCAAAGTGATGTCTGTTTAGGACACGCAATGACATGTGGATTAAATAATAACAAATTGTCCTTATGTTTTAAATTCCTAGCTGTTCAGTGCTTGACTTTGAAAGACTAATGTATTTTTGTTATTGTGCATTTCTCTAGGCAGGCTGAAAAATTGTCTTCAATTATGTGATACAGAGTTATAGCAATGCCCACAGAGTTGACCAGTGGCTAGCAGAGCATCTAGAAGTTTCAGATCTGTAAGCAGACCCTTCTTATATTTGAAAGAGCAAGACTAGTAGATTTGCATGCCAACATCAGGAAAGGCTGAGATGCACAGCTTATTAGTGAGTTCACAAATCTCTCTTGCTGATATGGAAGCATTTATGATTTGGAATATGTTAGGCTCTGTCTGTAATTAGATTTTTGGAGAAAAACGTTGGCCTTGAGCCTGATGGCTCTCAGTTGCATCTAACCTTCTGCTCTCTTCCTTGGCTTCTCCCTGTTTTCTCTGCCTCTTCTCCCCAACCTTTCCAGTTTCAGTCTGCTTCTGCTATGCTACATCCTCCATTTCCCAACCCAGGCTTGGTTTCTCTTCCCTTTCCACTGTGTTAGGTTGCGGGTCTTTTTTTCTTTTTTCTTTTTTTTCCCCCCCTCCATCTTGCCCAGGCTCGAAGTGTAAGCATGCTATGGTAAGATTTTGTGTTTGTTATTGGTGAATTAGTGAAACCACATTTCAGAAACCTGGACAAACATCTTCTCTTTGATTGGGAATTTCAGAATTTTTACCCACCGAATAAGTCTGGCACTTACAAGCATTTGAAAACAGATGTCATGTAATAAGTTCGACAATCCAATGTATAGACAGTATTGTCTAATATTACCATTACCTGTGTAACCTATGTGAAAACAGCCGTTTACTTTTTTCCCCACTCTGTCTTGATGCCAGTTTTTCTTTTAGTGTCCACAATGCTCAGAAGTTGCATTGTTATGTCACTCTAATTGTTCTTCCTGGTGTACGTATTTTTCTATGTATAAAATAAAATATATACTTGAAGAGGAGGAAAGAGGAGGAACTGTCTTTGGAAACTCCTTTCTGTAATAAGTTAATGTATGTATTAATACTGGAGATATCTAACTTTGGGCAGAAGGAGAATCATTAGAGGAGTTGTATTGGAGTTGCAATTGAAAATAGTTTGAGAACCTATTTTTCACGAGTGATGTTTTCTTTTCTCTAGTTATGCCATCTTTTTACCCTCCAAAAGAAAATGGAAACAATAATCAGGTATCCTCCTTCCACAAAAAAAAAAAGACTGCTGTATCGGAAATAGCCATTCACCAAACCTTGAAGACACCTATTTTCTCTAAGTGGGTGATTTTCAAACAATTAATTTGTTCAGTCCTATGCAGAATATTCCAGTTTTGAGATATGTTCTGATTTTTGCATGTCTACTAGCAAGGATGTACATGAAAAAAATTTCAGAGATACCAGTTTTTGTAGCCACGCTTATTAGTTTGGCAATGGTTCGTTCGGCACTTGATGCTCGATATGATTATTTCAAGGTAGTTCCTTACTTACTATAAGCAACGCAAACCTGCTCAATTTTTCTAGCAAGGGAGTGTGAGGTTTAGAGTATGGTTCTTGTACATATTTGAAACTTCCTACTTTTCAAAAACAAACTTAATTTTCATATTTTCAAGAGAACACTATTGGTGTGGGAAGGAGATTCCTAACAGCATTCTTACCATGTGAATAAATTATTGAGCATCAGGAGTTCCTCATGTTTTACTTTTTCACTTTCAAAAATGAACAGATACTGTTCTCCAGTCCCTAAAATCAATTCTTCAGTTGATAAACATTTATAAATAATTGGTTGCTCTATGTTTTAAAAATAATGTAGAGAGCCCTCCTGTTGCGGACTGGGACCTTTTGCGTTGGTTGCTGTATGCGTATAGCTCAGTCACCCAATCCAATCTCTACTTGCAAGAGCTGAAAATGAAGTTTAATGCTAGTGGTCATAAATCTAAAGGGGAGCAGAAGTTAACGGTGAGACAGTTGTGGTTAGCATAGTAAGCAGTAGTCAGCAGCTGCTTATTTATTGTTGATGTTTCTCAGACATTACAGCAGAGATGGATAGAGATTTATGGGGTAACGTTCCACACTTGCATGCAGCTTCTCTCACATACGTTTACTAGCTTTTGAGAAGTGATGGGTTGAAGCGGAGGGCAGCAAAGGCTGAAAGGTGATGTATTAAAATAGACTCTTTCAGTGTATCCCTTTCAGGTGGGAAACCTGTTAGAAGAAAAATGCGTCTACAGGAGAGACATCCATGCTAGATAGAGTTGTAACGTAGAAATACCATGAAAATAGACACCTGGATAAAAGAGAGAGAGAGTGTTTATGATGCCCTTAGAAAAAGCCATAGCATAAACTGTAGTTCACCAAAAAAATCCAGCAGGGAGGAAGAAGTAGGAAAGGTAGGTGAGGTAGAGGAGGAGAGGTGAGACAAGTCCTCCCTGAGGGAACTTCTTCCATCAGAGCTCATGCTATATTATGCAGCAGGGACTTTGACCACAGGACTGTGGGAAACAAGCTTTCGTTTGTTTTCACTATGCCTTGTTTAATTTGGCTGCAAAAGTTTAAATCACATATGTGGTAAATATTAGCAGCCCCTGGAGAATTCTGTATTGATCTGTTTCTTAATAAGTGGATAATAAGCAATCAGAGCTTTCCGGATCTTCTCATAAATTTATTATCAGCAGGAGACATAAATCACAGTGCTGCCAGTGGTGTGTCTGATCCTGATTCTGCAAACACCAGAGCAGTCCTTTTCTTTCCCGAGGGACGACTCCTGACTGACCTGGTGTAAAGGAAGATAACCATGTTCTGTGTTTGAAATGATCCACGGCCTTCTAACAAGCCAAGATACATCCTCATTTTGTTAAAAATCTCCTTACAGAATGAGTTTGGTACGTGTCTTGCATCGTTCTTCTTCAAGCATGAACAAGAACGTTAACTTTCACCTTATTAGCCAAGTAGTATGTTCTGTAATGGTGGTTCTTCGCTTTCATTTTTAAGTCTCTCTTGCAAAATGATTTATGATGGCATTTCTGTTTTGGATGCCAAACCAGGCAAGACACTGCTATTCTGACGTCACCTCTGTCCCACCTACTGGAACATTGATTTTAAGAGTGTATGCTCTTAAATCAGTATTTTTATTGGTACTTGCATGTGATGTATTTGTCTGTCAGTAGCTAACTACAAACACACTGGAATAATGCAACAGGTTTAATTAGAAACCAAGTGAACAAGAGATTTCGGAATTGGCTATTGCTGTTTGAAATGGCATGCAATACTTGTCTCCTGGACTACAGCAATTCATAATCACTCATGTAAAATAGGTGTTTTATCCTTTGAGTATTTAATTGATAGCATAGGCTAATAGAAATCTGTGAAATTGTGATACCTGTATTGTACTCATTGTGCAAAAAGCAGTTCTTAGGTATGTGATTTTGCGTATTGATTCTGATTATTGTGAACACTTGAAATTAATTGCACTAGGGAAAAATAAAGCAGCAGCAAGGATAACACAAACTTCTAGCAGTGCTAATATAAGCTAGGGCTATCTGAATCATCTCCTGAGTATCTCATTTTTTTGGGGCTCAGACCAGGGACACCTATTCATGCTCTTCTGTGTTGTTTCTAGAAAAACCTGGGTAAATAGCCATTAGGGCAGAAAACTCGATTTGTTCAGGAAGTAGCAGAATGACAGACTTTTGGAATGTTCTGAGAAAAATGTTTAACATTTTGTTTATATCTAGTGTAATAAACATGCTGAATAGTAATTGGTCAGCAAAATTTGTTGTGGCTGATCTGTTCAAAATGAATCAGCTTCTTTTTCCTTTGCTCTTGGGCAGATAGTAGGCTGCTAGCACTGCAGCTTACCAGGTGGATAGCCTCATGCTAGGGTTGTCTTGAGGAATCGTTTGTTTGTGAATTTCTTTAAAATGATACCACAATATGTCACCAGACCAAAGTTTGATTAGTCCGGAGCGTCTGTATGGAGAAGGGGGAATCTGAATTTAAGCGGCTGTCTAGAGACAGGTCCCGTGTCCCAGGCACGTCTAGGCAGGCTTGGCTGGGAATGGCTTTTTCTGCGCTGTTGAATCTGGGCCACTGAGTGCTCGTGGTTTTTAGGTAGCAAGGAAGAGGAGGAGGCGATCCTCTGAATGAGGATCTCTCTGTAGAGGTGTTTCATGCATGGTACTAGGAGTGTTTCAGCAAGGTGTTGCAGTGTCTCAGAGTATTCCAGGTCAAAGCTTGAGTTGGATTAAGGAGATTGTGGGTATCCACTGCTGTTCTCTTTTTGACATTGCTTTCTAGCCGCTTTATAGGCCCCTTGTCTGCCTTGCTGCCAGCAGCTGAAGATCCCACTCTGAGTCTCCAACCCCTGGACAGGTCCGTAGATTGCATATTAAGAGGCAGGTACCCAATGTTAGGCGTTGTAAAGCTTATAAGCCTGTGAGCCCACCTTAAGTGTGTGGTGGGGTTTGGGGGTGGTTTTTTGTTTTGTTCTTTGTGTATTTTGAGCTCCAGTAGGTCTGGCATATTGCCTATGTTTTCATGAAAGTTAGGACTAGGAGATCTGGCGAGGAGAGAAAGGTAGCTCCTATTTAGCTATGTAAACTAAATAGCAGGTTTTTAGGGGAGGAGATGAGTATAGTGGGAGACATGGAGTGTTCAGTGTAGCAAACAGAAATATTTTGTGTACGGTCAGTCTTGCAGGTAATTCTTTCATACCTTAGGTTTAAAAATGGAGTTTTGGGATGGGGGTCCTCATTAAATGAGAAATAGCTCGACAAAGGCAGCCATTCAGACATCTTGCAGCTTGTGGTGAAAGTAGGTTTAAAAAAAGGCGGCCCGGGGGGGATCTATCCTTATCCATCCTCTCCATGAAAGCATAGGATGACTGTGTTTCCTAAAAGTTTAAACTAAATAGCACAATTTAGGACTGGGCAGAAATACCTACCATAATTCAGGAAAAGCCAACTTGAATGCAGTCTGGTTTCATTAGCACATGGCTCTGAGTTACGGCAGTATGTGTAACATGCCTGAACGAGCTCATTGATTACGGCTTTAGATCTCTGCACCACAAAGCATTTTACTATATAAAAGATATCCAAAAACTAGCTCTGTGCTGTTTAGATGCCAGCACTGATGCTGAATCCTCTGTTCCTGGGCACAAGATGAGTTCTGGACTTGCCAAGTGCCTAAGGTTGTCTGGGCCCACAGAGCCCCCCACGGCTGGGGCTGGAGGCGACCAGTGCTATGTGCCTCCGTGGTGGTCGTAGCTCAAGGATCAAGACAGAAGATTTTATAGCGATGAACCCACATAAAACAGGGGATCAGCCTTTGCAAAGGAGCCAAGAATTGCTTTCACTTTAAAAATCTGGCTGCCTGTTTGCTGGGGTAAGATGGAGAGGAATTAATACAGTTTTTAGACTCTTCTAACTTAAAAACAACCTTGAGACCAAGTATGGTAAGTTTCAGTTGGAAGTGACTTTTTTTATTGCGAGTTTATGAACTCTGCTGATATAAGGAATTTAATAAAAATGCTGACAGGCCATTATCTATAGTTGTGCTATAATAAAGCCTGTTTTAGTGAGGTTTATAACTTACAAGTTGCAAAATACAACAAATTATTAGATGAAAATAGCTGTAAAGTCTAGAAATTGACTTTTTGCTATTTTTATGATTTTTATCTATTCATATGTAGAGACATCCCTTTTTTCCCACAACAGAATGAATCTTGATATATCCAGGTTAAAATATAATCTGACTTTTTTTGCTAAGAGAAAATACAGACTAATTTGAAGACAAGTCTGTCTTTATTTTATCACTGAGAAATCTGCCTTTCCTCTCATTTGTTTTATTTCTTGCATTGAAAGATACTGAGCGTATGAATCTTCGTTCTTGTCAAAGAAGCGTAGCTGGAAGATAAAAGATGGTATGTATGTCCAATAAACCTGGTAAACTTTTACAGTGCTCTTGATGTAATTTATTGCAAAGCCTACTGAAATTAACAGAAGTCCTGCAAACTTTAGTATGCTTGAAATCAGGTTTGAAGTGAACCATACCACTGAGTGCATCATTGCTAGTTATCTTCTGGTTTTCGTTTCAGAGTATTATCCTTGCGTTGGTCATCTTGTTAGCTTTACACACCCTAACCCTACTGCTGCGCTTGCTGCTTTGAAATACTGAAATGGACCTTATTCTCTGTTTGTGGTGTGCTCCAAACCAGCAAACGTTCCTTTTATCTCGCTATCAAAGACTCGACCGTGGCTTTAACGTTGACAAGAGGCACTTGGAAATGGTGGCTGGCCTTTTGAAAATGGCAAGAAAGAGACCCTAAGGAATTGCATTAGGAGAAGAAAAGGTAGATAACAGTCTCTCCCACCCCCAAAAGGCACATTCGTTCTGCCTTTTGATATTAGAGGCTTTTGTAACAAAAACAGTTTCTTTGGCCTTCTGCTGTCAATTCACAGCAGCCATCTTTGTCCTTTGATTTAAATAGTAGACATTTTTAGTTCTCTAAATATTAAAAGGCAAATTGTTGGAGTTTTTATCTCAAAGACAAAACGTTGGCACAGGTTCACTTTTTCTCTCACTTTTTTTCCTCCTTTTTTACAGCCCTTTGTTGAAGACCAGAGATGCACAGTGAAGCAGTCAGTGCTGCACGAGTTAGCAGCAGAATTGAAATTACTTGTTGATTCCTGACAGCAACCTGGCAGTGGCTAGAGCAGTGTATTTATCAAATTGCACGTGATGCTGGGATTTGAATTGCCCTGCTTGATTTCATGTATTGATTTTTCTCATGCATATAATAAATGTACTGCTCTACCAGTAATGTAACAAGTACTATGACTAGATGTTTTCTGGAAGATTGAGATTTAAGAAGTTAGCAGTTTTTTAGGGTTGGGTTGTTTTAAAGGGTTTGCAGTGCAATTCCTTCATAGAGACTTGTCATTGTAGCTCCTTCAACTTTTGATTCCTTTTGAATTGGCCCAATCTCACTGACCGTGAGATGGAAGGATCCTTGGAGACGCTTGCTGCTTTTCCAGACTAGGCCTGTCGCGTCTTCAGAACCTAAGTCTGAAATGATAAAATAGGAAAACGGATATAACCAGCTGTTGGTATGAACTGGTTGTTCTCAGTGGCAAGATGAGGGGTTTGTTGCATCTGCTATGCCTGATGAAAAGCATGAGATTTTTTGAGATCTCATGAAAACGGAAAAGATGCAATATTTTCTGTCGCACAGCGATCTGAGAACTTGATAGCGATCATAAAATTCTCTTGTTGTATTTGCTCAGGGTTTCTGATTTAAGAGGTTATAGATGTAGCAATTTTGAATCCAAGGTTGAAGTCTCATAAAAAAAGTATTGAAATTACTCCTAACTTCTAGGCTTCTAGTAAATAAAGTAATAACAATTAAGATGATGAAAAGTTGATATCCATCTACTGCTTGTGCAGACTTGGCAAAAAGGAAGAAGAATCTTCCAATATTTGCTATTTGATCGGCTTGAGAGTCAAATTTTGCCACATATGTTTAATAAAATACAAACACTAAGTGGTTGAATAGCATTGTGGAGATAACATATGTTGACAAAATCTAACACAGGGATAAAAATTAGTTTTCTTAGCTTTAGGGGTAGCAATTTCAGCCTATTGACCTGTACTGGTTCAGAAAGTTGATGTTATTTTTTTCTTCTTGGTGAAGAATCTTTGTATAGTCATTTTGCTTTCAGGTTCTGGGTGCAAACTTTGGATCGAGAACACCAACTCCTTACAGACGTTGAACAATATTATGGGAATACTGATTTTCTTTAAACGCTTTTTGTTCCATTGACCAGGACTACTAGTGCAGATTATTGTCTATAAAGGACTGTGTAGAAATCTGGAAGAGGTATGTAGATGGAGAGTGTTTTTTCTGAAATGGCTTTTCTTCAGTGAGAGAGCAGTAGAAATCCATGGTAGTTATCAAAATTTACTGCAATCATGCTTGTGTTATACGTGTTTCAAAATCAGAGAAGTAAATGAAAGGAATCAGAAAGGATGTTTCAAAACTGTAGAGAATCATGCTAGCAATAATGCTAGACTGTTATTCTAATATACTTTTTTTTGTGTTAGGTTATGACAGTGGGTGAGTAATTTAGATAACCAGCAAAGCCATCCCATTTTATTCAAAATAAAAAAATATTTTGAGCTTTTATGCTTAGACGAAGACAATTTAATTACAGTAAGCCCTCCTGCCAAACAGCAAAAAGTCAATCAAAGGGAAAAAAAAAATGCTTCTGGAATCTTAAAGTAGATTGTAGCTCTGTATTTCTTACCTGCAACCAAATGTGCACTTTTAATGAAGATATTTTGAACACTGATGATGATAACAGGAGGAATGGAGCAGAAGCATATACCTCGTTATATTGATTTGTGAACTGTAGGCTTTCACAAATTGTTTGGGATAGCTGCACAGCTGGGTTAGGTTCATGTTTTAGTCTATTGAAGGTGTTTTCTTGGCAGGGATGAAACTGTCAGAAATCATATCTGTTGTTTTACTCCTACTAGGATTTTCGCGTCACACAGCACCTGCCTAACTGAATGAACGTGCTTGTGAAATATTGCTGTCACCAGATGGGGTGTTTCTGATAGTCGGAGTAAAGATTTCCTGGGGAGCAGCTCCAGGTGATCAGGGCTGGAGTAGGTACGTCACATCTGCCTACGTAGCCCCGCCGTTACGGACTGCCTCTAAACTGTGCCGTGATCCTTCTCCTGAAATACGCTGTGTATGCGTAGGAGTGCTTAGCGACAGTGCAGTCCTACTTGCTGAATTATGAAAATGGTGTTATGCCAACACAGAAAGCTCAAATAAGAAAAAGCGAGTTTGTTTGCTCTGGTACTCTCTAGTGCTCACTGCTGTGTTGCCATGACTGACAGGTTTGTGCTAGGATGTGGGTTGCTCTCTTCCCTTCAAGGACAGAAAAAGTAGATACCTATGCTGAAGAGGTGTGTGAACTGCCATGTATTTTGGTGAAGTGTTGGTAGCAAGGGCTCATTAGAGGAGAAAGCTTTTAAAGTCTTTGCCTGGCCTGCAAGAGACATCGTAAGTTTCTACTGGGAGCACGCATGGGCTGTGTCTCAGACTAACAGGAGCTGTCTCTGCAGGAGGCAGAGCCATACCTCTGTGCTTGGTAGGCTTGGAGTCTAGCAGTGTGCTAGCCCTTTTTGGAGATAAGGGTTATGTTTGAGGTTTACATCTCTAAAGACTCAGGAATAAAAACCAGTAGCTTTGTTGCTTACCCCTAGTCCCTTAGCTCTCTGGTATCCTTACTTACCACTTAGTCCACCAATGTGTTGTGCTCCAGACCCTATGTGACTACTCTGCAGCAGGTGGCCTCTCCATGCTACAGCAGAATCTGCATCTCTGAGGTGATACGTAGCTGTCCCCTCCTAACGTGGGAACACCTAGTCCTCTTCTCTACAGTGGCAAGACTGAAAGACTGCAGTGACACCTCTTCCTTTGCATCTGTGTTTCAAGGGTGGCTCTTTGGGTTACTGCTATTTTGTCCCTGTGTAATGTTGTCAGACACCTTAGGTTTCTGTACTATATCTACAGAGCCAGAGTGATGAGACTAGAAATAGTTTCTCTAGATTGCCCTTGAGAAGGAGCAGACCCGGTGCTACCAGGTACCGTTAATTCTTGATGGGGGTCCACCATGCTTGCCAGAGGAGTATTTCACTACTTTGTCCAGCATATTTTATTTATTATGAAGGTGACAGAAGGTGTAAGCACATGTTACAGCTGAGCTCTTGATGGGCATGACGAGTTGGGGGAGGGGGGGGGGAATCACATCCCTTTCCCTGGACAACCAATAAACTTATTTGTTCACCAGCTCTCAGGTAAAAGCTTCATGTTACAATAATTCACGTCTTACAGTTTTACTGCGCTTATTTATTATGAAGGTTGCATCTCATATGAAAAAATTCTGAGGGGAAAGATTTTTTTTTTCTGCTCCTCCTCCAATTCTTGCAGAATATCTTACTGAGAAAAACAATTTAGCTTTGACTGTTGGTTACTTTTGATAATCTGTATCATGATGCATTTCCTTTTGTATTATGCTCACTGATTTGTAATCTAGCTTGGTGTTTGCTCCTTGAAGTGGAATACGAAGAAGCCATCATCAGAAGATGTATGAGCCGTCATGTAGAAGATATCTGAGAAAATCATCAGTAATTTTTAAGATCTGAATGAAAATGGCTCTGCTGCCCTACTGAATTTGACCTTTAATACTGTTTTTGCCATTTCTCTGCCTTGGCGTAATGCGCTTAAACACTCTTATGGAGAAACGTTTTGCTGGCTGCCTGTTGCGTGATCTCCAGGTGCATAGGCCTATGCCTGGTTTTCTGTGATGCAGAAATCAGTTGATTATGTTTCTGTTGCCTTTCTGAAACGTGTAATCTTTAGGCTGTACGACTATTTAACGCCTACCAGGGTAGGTTGCACGTGTGTCTAAACAATTTAAATCACAATTAAGCGCACAGCCTCTATCAAGGAAATTTACTGTTCTGCTAGAAAGGAAGAATATGAAGTAAACTATTACCACTGGAAATTTCCCTGCGATTTTCTGTTGCATAAGCTTAAATTCTGAGTAGAGAGGTTGTCAATTAGTGTGCAGATTTTCTTAATTGGCTGTAATAAGAAACTAATTGGCATTTTGCCTAGAGTGAGTTAAGAAAGTGTTGCTATAGAAACTTTGCATGTCTGTAGTGCTCCTCTACATAACAGTGAATATAATAGTCTCATGACCTTTCTGATCCAGCTGCATGGTCAGAAAAAGTGCTAAATTCAGGCTTACTGAAATGATCTTTAAGGAGTTTGTGACTTTGCCCATATCGTTGCATGAAAATTTCTACGGAGTTGTCTTGCTGAATGTTTCTCTTGTGTCCAAGCATGCAGCCAGGTGTCAGAAGACCTGAACCTGTGTAAACTCTGAGTGCTCCAATTTCAAATGTGTAAATTAATCTGAAAACTGTAAATTATAAAATTTGCTAATAAAATACCAATCTTGTAACCTGAGAAAGTGTAATGGTGGATTGTGACAGATGTAATCTGTTACCTGTTTGTATTCCTCCGTCCTCTCCTCCCGCTTCTCTACCTACTAAGCCTCATGTGAAACACGGGAATTAAGGTTTTTAAGAATTAATTATGCTTTTGGGAGGGGGGGGTCCCCTCACCAAAAATACCTTTCTTTTCAAATATCAACTTTGTCTGCTAAGAGCCTAATTTCTTCAGGATTTGTGAATCCTGAATTCTTGGGCCAATGCTTGCCTACTTAAATTACTTTGGAGTAGTGATCTGTGCTTTTGCCAGCTGCTAGAAAGTTAGATACAGGTAGCATGAAAAAAATGTACTGAAATGAGTTATGAACATAGTCCCTGCTGCGCAGAAGAGTGATCTTTAATGGAGCAAGCACCTCTAAATCGTCACAGGGGGAAAAAACTAAAATATGACTTTTCTTCAGTGTCCTGATCTTGAATCTCTCATTGTTGTTACGTAAATGGATGAAAAATGTTGACCCTTTTTTAGCTACGTATCCAGAAGATGCAGGATGTGAGATCCTGCAGTTGCTAATCATAGTGATGGAAAATATTCTGTATATTTT
Organism: Struthio camelus; assembly: GCF_040807025.1. Classification (NCBI taxonomy): domain Eukaryota; kingdom Metazoa; phylum Chordata; class Aves; order Struthioniformes; family Struthionidae; genus Struthio; species Struthio camelus. Next base: position 26,331,320 of record NC_090950.1, on the reverse strand, counting down.
TTTTCTTTCTTTCCTCCTTTCTTTCCTTCTTTCTTAATTATGGATGTCTAAATGCAATAGTATGGAAAAAATGTCAACCTGTTGGCTTTCTGTGGAAAGAGTTCACTTTGTCCTTTTTCTCCTTTAGTTTTCAGTTAAAAAAAAAGCCCATTCTTCATCTGCCAAATTTTTCACTGCGATTTTTCTTGAAACTGGTTAAAATATGAAGATTTGAGGGTTTGAATAATTTAAAATTTGTTTGACCTCTTCTTCTCTACCCTTGTTAGGTGCTTAGAAGAAATCAGAGATTCTTCTAAGTGGACAAATTTAGGATAATCTTTTAGAATTCTCTAGAATTATAGTCATTCTACTGGCTTCTTCCTATACTTCTGAGTCATTACTGAATTGTATTGTAACTCAGTGGCTATTCTTCCCTTGATACACATATGTAATCCCTATTAGAGTTAATGCCTCCTTGAAATACTTCCCTTGTATATTGAATATGTGCTACTGAGGTTGAAATCCTAAAGTGTTATGAGTTGCATGGAACGTGCTTGTCTCTAAGGCTTAATAGAAAGTTGGATTTAATCTCATAATTCATGTTTAGCGCAATAAAACTGTAAGACATGAATTATTGTAACATGAAGCTTTTACCTGAGATCTGGTGAACAAATAAGACTTTTGGTTGTCCAGGGAAAGGGATGTGATTTCCCCCCCAAGTCCTCATGCCCATCAAGAGCTCAGCTTGTAACATGTGCTTACACAAGCATTGTAATTTCAAGACATTGTTTTGAAGCAAAGCCCTACAATATTATATTTATGACTGTGAAGAAAATTTTCCTCTTTAGGGCACAGTAAATCCTTGTTACTTCATTTTAAATTTTTGCTGCTTTGTTGTAGTTCGTTGTCACCTTAACTCTCTTTGTCCAAAGGGGGCAGCTCTTTGAAGGGCAAGACCTGGATCCACTTTAGAACTATGATATTTTCTCTTAACTTCTAAAAGCAGTGCTGTATTGTGTGTTACTGTGGGGATTACCCAAGTGATCCACCCGTGTATTGAGGAGTGACTGAGACTGAGTGCCTGTCCTTGATCATTCATATATCTATAGCTATATTACATACATCTTTTATAAGCCAGACCAAAAATCTGAGAAAAGTTATTGAGGCAGAAGTGCGCTAGTGGTTCGAGTGACTGACTTGATTGCAGAAAGTTCTGAGCAACCTGATCTAATGTTGATGTTATCCCTGCTTGGAATTGGGGGGAAGGGGGGGTTAGACCAGATGGCTGCTGGGCCCCTTCCAACCCAAATTATCCTGTGCGTCTCTGACAGTGTTCAGATTTACAATCTTAAAGGAACTGTTTTCCTATTATTCTTTTTCCATTTTTATGAATTATGACTTTGCAAGGTTATCTTGAAGGCACATGTAATAGCAACTCAAACATGAATATTTATAGTGATATCAGTTGTTGTTTTGTGTGCCTGTGTTTTTTTTATAATTTATTATTTTTCAAATAATCTGTCTTCAGATAACACTTTCGATTATGTCCTATTTTTAATGGGAAAAATAAAAGCTGGATAACAAAGTTAGTTAAAGGATAATTTTGGGTGGACTTCTGAATGCAATCTATGAAAATATAGAAAAGCCTTTTCATTCTTCACACTCTATTTTCCACTTTTCATTCCTCATAAAGAGGTTTGTTTTAAACACGCGTGCTACAACCATTACGTTGTATCAGTAGAATTTACGCGAAAGCCTAGTGCTTGGTAGAGAGAAACTGCAGTCATGCTAAGAAATGCTGTCAAAAATTATGGCACAATTTGGCTACTGTCGATTCTTTGCGTTTCTTTTAATTTATGCAGTAGCAATAGCGGTTATTAGTGGTGGTATCTGTAGAATCTTTGTAATGAATTGTGATTAGTTCTGAATTACTGTGGTATATGTTGAGACTCCATGTACTGAACTACCTCGTTTTGCTTTGGGAAGGAAGACGTTGATACTTTTTGCTTTCCATTAAGAGAAGGATTGAGACTTACATAGATAATAATGAGTTTGCTAGTGGGTAATAGGTGAAAATTTAAAATGATTAGAATGTCAGGATTTTTTCGTGATGTGAATATTTCTGCTGCACTGACAGGAAACCAAGGCACAAAAAGGTCAATTTTTCAGTGTTTTGTAATAGATCGGAAAAGGAGCCCTGGGTTCCTTGTACATAAACCTGCTGCTCTACGAACTAGACCCTGCTGGATGGGAAGGCCTTGCTTTGACACTTTAGGCAGCATGTGATCGCTTTGCTAATTTGAAAGAGAAAAATATTTCATAAGCATCAGTGTGCTTATAAATATTTTGGCTTCTGTGTGGTCAGGAAAATGCCTCTTCTGTTTATATTCCCAAGTTGCATTGTGGTAAATAATTGAGTTTCCTTTTTTAATGGGTCCTATTATGAAATAGGATGTGGTGTTCTTCTGCAGAGAATTAATCCAGAGTCCTAGAAGCAAGAAGATATGCCTTCGTGAAAAAGTCTCTACAAAACGTATCCTTCCTGCCTTAGCTTTAAGGTAAGTGGAAAACATGTATCGAACACCTATTCTAATGTTTTGTCTCACAATCGTTCTATTCAAAAGATATCTCAAGATGATGTATGCTTGGAAGAAGAGTTATTTTAAGGAGGTAAGTTGCAAAGAATTTAGTCAAAACAAAGTTTATGCATGAGCCAAAAATTTAGGTCAGGCTTCAGTAATTAAGCAAAATGACAGTCAGTGGCATGAATGCTTGCGTGTCTAACATAGTGCTTTGGCAAGTGGTTTTGTCTAAAAATTGAATATGCATATGAAGGAGAGATCACTGTAATTGAATGCAGAATGTGAAATTAGAAAGGCAGCAAAGTATAAATAATTGAAAATCAGGTTACAACTGTAGCTTCTGTATTTCATGAGCTTAGTTGCAAACAAAATTACTAGAAGAGGAATTCACTTTTTTGTTCTTTTTAATTTTGCTTTCATGGTACCATACTCCTAGTATGGAGAGCAAGGTGGAGAAAATACTGCTGCAATAATTAAATATCTGGAGGAAATTAAGAGACAAACCGGAGAGTAATTTTCAGCTGTCTACAGCTTTTCATTATATATGTATATGCTTTGATTTCTCATGTATATGGAAAATGTATCCTCCAACAGTGCATATTTTTTGGTCTGTTTCTGCTCCAGAGTTGCTTACCTTATTGTGCTCTATGGTGAGATATGGCAAGCTTGTTTTGTTTGTGCAGTCATTGCAGAAAATAATTGTTAAAATAACTTTCTCAACACTTAATTACTTGCCAGTGTCACTAAGTATTTTTAGTCTCCACTAAACGCTCCTTTGTTGTAGCCATACTTCAGATGACTATGTCACGTTCATTCTCTTAAATTATTCAAAATGGATAATTCTTTGTGGAACTTTCCGGACATAATTGCCACGCCATGTTTTGAGTACGAGGAATTAGTAAGATTGCTGGACTTGAGCCTTATTTTCTCCAAATTTAACCAGTCCTACTAGATGTAATTGAAACCATAACCTATTACATATGCCTAGTATTAGGGGTCATGATAGTGGGATGTGCCATAAAATTATTTTCCAGATCATGCAATAAACTTGAAAAATTCACTCACAAAATATGTTCAGTTGTATATTTTGTTTAAAGGCACAACTCCTGCGATTAAGAGTTGGATGTGTCTAGGACCATATCAGATTCAGTAGTTTTGCTTGGAAAAAGAGATTAAAGTAAAACTGTCAGTAGTACTTTGAGAAGGAGTAATGAACCTTCTGCAGTGAGCATACAAAGCTGGCCATAGGGTTGCAAACCAACACGTATGTGTATTGCAAGTGATTTTGTTCTGCCTGCTGCTGCTGCTGCTGTGTAATGGGTTCGGCTGTATCTCCTTAAGGACAAGGCTTTTAGTCTCTAAGGGCTATACAGACACTGTGAGTATTCCTTAAGGGCTGTGGAGTTGTTTAAATAGTTTGCTATTTATGATTTTCTGATTTGAATAGTAGTTAAATGCAGATGCCATGTAGTCAGTGTAAGACTCCAGACGGGTTTGTATTAAAACTTAGCATTTAGGATACTTGGGAAATCCCAGAGTAATCAGAGTCTCTCAGATGGCCGAAGTGTCTTCCTCTTAGCTAGTATTGAAGTCCACTAAATTACTGTCATGGTACCAATACAGTGTTAATCAATTCAAAAAAGAAAATTCTGTGAGACATAAAAGCTCCCATGATCCTTGGAAAGCTACCCAAAAAGCGATTACACTGTTAGAAAAAGTTTGCCCTGTTCATAGCTTGAATTTGTCCAAGTTCAGCTTGAAACACTGAAAATGACACTTTTTTCCTTGCCCACCTGCAGAGCCTTAGGCTATCCCATTGCTGATCCTGGCTCAGTTATTAGACTGCTCCTTGGTCACACCCTAATTTCCACTTAGAGGAAGCTGACAGATAATCTCCTTTAGCCTTTCCTTTGTAAGGAAGTTTTTAGGTCATTCTCATGTTCTTCTCCTAATCATCTCTAATTAATCAAGCTCCTTTTCCAGGGACAGTTAGCAGACCTGAAAAAAATGTTTATGTGGTGGTCTCAAAAATGACATAGAAGGTAACAGTGCAACTTCTCTGCGTAACGTACCTGCTAGAGCCTGTTGTGGAAGTTAGCTTGAGGATGGGCAGGCAGGGGATCTGCTCCTTTGAAAGCTGTGCGTGTTTCTGTTGGTATTAAGGAGCGATGGAGCAGTGCCCCTGCTGCTTGAGATGTTGCATCGTTTCCATGGACTACCTTAACGATGACATGTTTCTACTTCTGAGATGAGTTTCTTTTCTATTTATTATGCAGGTTTTGAATAATGTTTCGTCATGTTGACTGTCATTCTTCTGGAGTGAAAAAACTGTCATGTGTGTTGTGGGTTTTTTTAATAATTTCAAGGGACACTTTAGTACTCTCAGCGTGAGATCTTCACTGACTAATAATAGGCGTTTTAGAAGATTGCTATTAATGCCGACTTTTAATAGAACCTTTCTTCTAAAAAGAGCTGTACCTTATAATCATGCTGTATCTTTCACTACAAAGCAATTATATGAATTGTGTCAGTTGACTAAAATATATTAGCTATTAACATTCTGAATGTTGCTTTTGATCAGAAAGGAAGTCATCTTGTTTAACATTCCCCCCCCCCCCCACACACATCTGAAAGGTGAGAGAATGAGGGAGACAAGAAAGGAAGCATGATGGTGGTTAATGGCTAATGAATAAACCTAAGAATACAGTTGTGGTTGCCTGGCAACACGGGGAAGGATGTACTGAGGGCCCTTGTGAATATATAGGAGCGACAACTGGCTCATCTGTTGAACTTACGAAGACCGACTTCTGCATTTTTGCATACTTAATTCTTAATACCTAATCGTAGCTGGGTTAGGTTCATAGATTGCTTTTAGCCTTTACGTATTTTGATTTGTTTCTTTTTAAGAGAAGCACAGCAAGAATGGAAGCAGATCAAAGCACTGATTTAAAGGAAGAAACTATGTTGAGAATTCTGCCCATGCGGTTATTTTGCTTTCAAAATGAAAGCCACATTTAGCAAGAGATTTGCCTAAAATTGCAAGCTTGTAGGGAGATCTATTTCCAGGTAAAGGTGTGCTTTCTAAGTCCAAGAGCACTCTGGAAAATGGCCATCAATATGCTAAATGCTCAAAGGAGATGAGCTGGGGATTGTATTGAAATTGAGAACTTATGATGACTGAATTTTAGGGGGAGGTGAAGACAGTTATGAAATGACATTCTTCTTTATTTTCCCACTTAGTATTATAATATCCAGCTGTGAACCAAGTATGTGCACTGAGGAGTGTGACAGCCTTGACCTTGTAGAAGTTGTTTGTACAATTTGAATGATTTTCCAACGCGGGTGTCAGTAGGAGCTGTCTTTCTGCTGCAGAACAATTAGATGTATTCTGTGGTTCACTAGGGGACTGTATTATGGCCTGTGATGGTTGGGTGTTCTCCTAAAGGCCTTTACGGAAAAATGAGTTGACACCGTGATAGTTATCATTAGGTGGCTATAGGTGAGTGGCATTAGAAGTGACTACTGCTCTGAGTAAGGTTAAGTGAACATTAAACTTAGAAACCTTATGCCTTTTCTAGGAGGATATTTACCGAGGAAAATGCTCCCTGGTATAGGGAGACAGGTTGCTGTATCCTATATTGTGTGTAATTTTGCTATTCCAGAGGACGAGGATTTTTTTTAGCCCTTTCAGCTCTCGAGACTAACTTTGCTTCCTAACAATTAGGTCAAAGGTGTAGGAAAGAGAAGGCTAGGTTCTTATTTCGAACCCTGGAGCTGCTTTAGGTGAGACATACTTACCCGTTCTGTGCCTGTGTCCTTTCTACGAGGTAAAAGGAGAATAGTGTATATACATCTGCCATGGTGTTATCTTCGGAATTCTTAAAGGGAAAACTCTCTCACATCAGTAGGAATAATAGTCATTTGCAAAGTGCTTGCATCTTTTTTTGTTTTGTTTTGTTATTGGGTTGTTGAAATTTTTCGTTAGTTGTTGTTGTTAAGGTTGAAACCTCTTAGTTAATTTAGCTTGTTATGAAACCTGACCAGCTGTCAAAATAGATAGTGTTTGCGTGGAAATGTTTCAGTGAAAGTTGTTAAGAAATCAGTTATGTTTGTGGGATGCTTTGTAGTTATCAGATTTTGAATAATCTAGACAAAAATGAATTTTTTCATCTACTTGTTTTTCATACACAAGCTATTTTTCCACTCCCTGTCTGCACAAAAACACGCAGACATAAGATAGCAGCTAACACCATAGATTTAATTCCTTGTAACTTGAGATGCTCAGCAAATGAGGTGAAGTGTTACAATTCAGGTAGTAAAAACGTTGAGGCAATAGTCATTTGTGAAATTGGCTTTATCCTTCATCCTTCATGCTGTAAACTGTAGCTTCTGATTTACTCTGTGTATATGTGTGTGTGTATATATTTAATGCTCTGTACTTTCACGATAGGTCTTAAGCTTGCCACAGGCTATTGCATAATGTTTTGTTTCTTATGATGGTTCATGGGAAGTATTCTGAAGAGCAGTTTTGCTCTGAGGTTGTTCCTTTCCATCATCTGCACATTCTGCAAAAGTTATAGCTGTTGTTAACATAACATAAATGAAGGAAGAGACTTCGAATTTAGGATCTGTGTTCAAATCCAAGATCCCTAAATTGTTTTCTTCTCTCCTTGCCCCCTGCGTAATAGCTTCTAAGACAGCTCAATAGCTCAAAGTTTATTGCAATTCAAACAAAATAATAAGGATCTATCTATATACATATATATAAAATTATGTAGTTGTAGTTTCTCAGTCTCTGCAATCCAGTCATCAGCTGCTGTTGGAAAAAATCTGTTCTCCAACTTCTGCAATGCTATTAGAGGCTTTTTGTTTCCAGTCAAGTTACATAATATCAACAATTATTTGTTTGCAAATGTAATATACTAAATATATGTATTCAAAATAGTTGAATGTTAGTTGAGGAAAATTTAAACTTTGTAGGTTATGCATTAAAGTGATAGTTGAAATCAACTAATTTTGACACTTTCAGTAGTTTTTTCAGGGTTTGTTTTGTTTTCCCCTGCTGCATTGTACTGTAGTAACTTGTGTTTTTTCTCATAGGATTCGTACGTAGGAAGTCGTGGAAAGAACAACGCAGAGCAAACAAATTAGCAGATTTTTCTGTGCCATAATCATTTTTGAAAGCAGAGATACTGATTCCTTAAGAACATGGAATTTATTCTCAGTGTGCTTTTTTGGCTTCTGTGCTGTTTTCTTTGCCGTACGTAATACTCTATCTGATACTGAGGCAATTTATTGATTAAGGCAGATGAAATAAATACATGGAGCGTAAGCAGGAGAAAGGAGCATAGGTAATGTATTGTAGATCTCATTTCCTGTGTAAGTTCTATGTTTTAAAAAAAACTATGTAAAAATACGTTAAGCAATGCAATAACTATATAATTAGTAAATACAAAGCTGACAGCTGTGTTTTTCAAGAGTACCTCACCAGAACTGAAATTGGGAAAAATAAAACTTTACTGCAGATTTGGGGAGAAAGGGCGAACAATGCTAATCTAAAAATCTTTTGTGAGAGTAAGGTTTTGCTGCTTTTACTCTCTCTGGAAACATACAGCTTTTTTTATTATTATTTTTTTAATGGAGTATTACGTAGATAATTCATAGATGCAGAGAGCAGTGAAGAATATTATTCTATCCTAGAAATGCTTTAGGCAGGAGGTTACTTATACTAAATAATTGAACTAACCACTCTTGGGAGGGGAAAAAATGAAGAATTTACCCGGTGTGAAGCCAATTCAATTGCGGTGCATCTGCCCTGCTGTTGAGGACGGTACACCAAACCGGAACTGGAGCCTCAGTTTGTATAGGCCAAGTGCTATGTCATCTACCCATCCGATTGTGCAGAATAGCTGCTAAAGACTAATGAGATGTGCTTTATCTACAGACAGTAGTAAGCATGTGTCACGTAGAAGCATCTCAAAGGAGAGACGGAGATGTTAAATTACTGGGTAGTGAACTTGGGCTCTGAGCGAACCTCACAGCGTAGCCCGATTAAAGAGGCCAAGCTGAGCTAACAGCTTGGCCATCCTGTTCCTGTGCTCGTTTGTGAGCTGATTAACTTTTTTAAAGTAGCAGAAAATTGAAAAGTGGTAGGAAAAAAGTGGGTAGGTTTTTGCCAGTGAAGCTGTAGGATTAGTGAATTGATTTGGCTCGTCACAGCTTCAGAGGAAGACTGCAGCCAGCACAAGGGAGGCAGCAAGTCTGCTTGCTGTAAAGGGAAGAAAGGGCAGTAGCACTGTAATTTCACTGACTTTTTTTTTTGTCGGTATTCCCCCTCATTTGCCAGTAGGCACACATGTATCAAAAGCATATGTCGGGCTTTTCATGCGGAGACTCACTTCTTTAGCCTGGAGGAGGATATGACGAAGCTGTGTCGTCTTGCTTTGCTCGTTCCAAAAGGGAACGGTTTACATCTTTGAGGTCCAATGGGATATATGTATTTCAATTCATTATGTTTCATGAAATGCCTTGTGAGTACCATGAAGTGATGTAATTTATTGATAATTTATTGATTCTCTATTAAAAATATATATACATATATCTTACTGTTCTTCTGTTGGAACAGTTTTTAGTAACTGAAAATAAGATTCATGTCATCTCTTCTGTATGATGGACTCTGAAGTATCAAGTCTTGCTTGCCTTGAAAATCTATCTCCATGTTAAATCACTGTGTTTCATACAGTATAATTGTTGTAAATGCTTAGATATGTGGCTGGAACGTAAGTTGAATTACTTAAACCGCAGCACTCCTTAGCTTTGCTAGATGTATCTAGAGAGGTATGTTCACCTTGCAGAGATCTAAACTCAAGATCACCCGTTTTTGTGTTTTCGAGAACACTTCTAAAAGAGAAACACTTTCTCTAGAAGAGTAAGGATAAAATGGTGAAAATAGTGTGTGTGTGTGTGTTGTTGTGGCTTTTTTTTTAAAGCAGACAAGCTTTTGATTCCTGTTACCAGGGTGTTTAGGCGTCATACTTCCTAATGTGATCTTTGAGTAGTAAGATTTACTTCTTAGTTTTGCGAGGTAGAGTTCAGTATTGGCTAATGTTTATAGCATTGGTTCTCTTGCCAGCAAATATTAGAGAAGCACTTTTCCCTCACTTTTTCCTTACTCTTCTTTTTTAAGCTGCTTGCTTTCATCATTCAATTTATCCTTTAATTTCAATTATAACTACAAGATTCATCAAAAGTAGGGACGGTAGAAATTAATTGTGCAGCGATTTTTGAGTAAAACAAACAGCATGTTTAAAAAGCATTTATTTAAGTCCGCTGCCATTATAAATAATGGAGTAGATTGAAAGGCAGCAAAATTGTTATGCTTTCTACTAGATCTTATCTGCTCTGCATTGCTGGCATTTGCAGACCCAGATAATAAAGTATCATCTTTTCTTCATCAGCTCTTGAAACTTGTTAGCATAATTTCATTTTCTTTAGTACTGAAGAGACCAAATTAGAAGGAAAAAGAGAAGCTAATCCTTCTGTTTTTCTGCCTTCCACAAACTGACTTCATAGTCTATGTAGTTTTGGCTTCTGTGCATTCATCTTTCAGCTATTGAACAGTCCTCTTGAGTTATTTATTGTCTATGGTCTCATCTATATTTTCATTAAGTAGCAAGTCTAGAAGCAGTAGAAGTGTAGCAGAAAGCCACTGGTGATTTTGATTGCTAATAGTTTCTGAGGTTCGGTTGCTAAAATTGTGTGAAGGAACACTGAGGAGGAAGAACTTATAAAAGAGAAATTTAAGGAACCACTTCAAAAATCATGCTTTGACAAAGCACCTATCTTCTGTTGAGGGGAAAAATGCCTCTGTGTTGGAAAGCTGTCAGTGTTATTGCTTCAGTTTTACAATTCAGTCATTGAAAGGGGAGAGAAGGGGAGAGATTTTAGTTCCTTATGGTCATAAAGCAATCAAAAACAGGGCGACAAATTGAACTTTAGTCTTAGGATCCCCGTTTCCTGTCCATCGTTTCAGGATTGCTAGGTCTTTGAGAGACAGTGAGAGCAATTATTCATAATTCAGGTATTACAAAAAGTAATGTACACATTATTAACAGAACACCACAAACTAATGAAAACTCTGCAGATGCTGTGAGCTCTGCTGTCTTCTGTGTGCCAGTAGATTCCCCTGGGCATTCAATTTCCTCACTGAGTACAGTAATCCCCTGCTTGAATTACATGTTCGTTAGTCAGTTTGCTGGATGTACTTTGAAATATGAGATCGCTCTTGTGTGCAACAATCCACCAACAAAGTAGCCAAGAGGGTAAAAGCTCCTGTTGGAGCTGGAAGACCTCAATTTTAGTTCTGTTCTGTTCTGTCCCTATTATGTTGCAGATTAGAGAGTGGTGTTTTGGAGCCTTTCTCTTACCTTTTTTTGAAAAACACCATTTTTAGATTAAGAAACTTTCTTAATGGAGGCCTCATTAAAACCTGTGTGTGATGTTTTTTTTCTTTTTTCTCCTCACATACAAACACTGCTTTCAACAAAATGATATTTTTGTAAAGGCAAGTAATTTTTTTTGACGAAAAATTCTAATTATCTGTAATCTGTGCTTAGAAATAAACGAGAACTAATGGACTTTGATTCCCATCAAACTCCAAAGCAATGATTAGTTTACATCTTTGCAAAGAAGTTTAAAGCCGCTGTCTCCTTGTAATGGGTGAAAAACTAACAAAACTGGTGAAAACATGATCAATTATACATTAAGCTATGTTCCAATATGTTACTGCTCGTGTTCCATGACACTGATACAGGAGTTGGGAAAGAACTGGTCAAGCCAGAGGAACGTGGGATGAAAATCTCATCCCTGACTAAGTCTGTCTTGGGTTTTGCTCACCAGTCAGACATTTGGCAGAGTTTACGTTTTAGGAGGAGGAGGAGGGGAAAATCCTGTGCTTGTTTGGAAAGTCTAGTTTCATTCTGGTATAGGAGTGCAGGACCAAGTTTTGAAACCTTAAAACTGTGATGGAGCATTTTTATCTTCTGGCAAAAGTCACATCCACTGCATAGCTGAAAACTTCTGCATTCAGGTGGCTTAGGTGTATGGCTGGATGTGTATTTACCTGAAGCCTACTCAATAGATGTGTTACTGATTAATTTTATCTGTGAGTCAGTTTGACTTTCTTTCAGAGCAAAGAGAAACTGATCTTTTCTCAGATTGCACTTGTTAAAGGTGTTTTAGTATTTTGAAGAATAGAAAACACTTGTTTCTAGTTTTTTGAACTCCTTATTTTAATAATTTAGCATCAATTCTGTCTATGTGCCATCTCTGCCTATCTAGTACTGTCACCTTTTCACTAGTGCATCATTTCCATAAACACTGTTAGCCTGTTCTACTGTGGTTTTTGAGACTGTTTATACTTGCTTTTGTGTTTAATCAATTTTAATTGGCGGGGGAGGAGGGAGGAGAACAGCTTCCTCCCCCCTGCCTTTTAATTGAGGTTGTAGGCTGAACAACTGGTTGTAATTGGGAGGCTAATCAAGTATGCTGTTCCCCTAGTGTAACATTTTCCATGAAATGAATAAAATATTCATGTTATTCTTTTCTGAAAAACTACCAACAATAGCAACCCTGCATATCAGTATCTGTCTGTTCCTCTGTTTTTGTGCGGAAGAGATGCAATCGGCAGCGTCCCTTCCCTCCTAGCCCTTTTGCCATTGTTGAAGGTGAAACATTCATTATCCCTGTGAAAAATGCCAGTTTGTGGTGCCAGACTGGTCGTCACTACAAGAAACTCTGTGGAATGGTTCCCTCCCATGATGCACTTTAAAACTCTTTGTTAACAACAAACAAGTTTTCACAGAGACTGGATCATAAAGTTGTCATAGCCAAGTATTTTCTAAGTGTTTACAATTCCATTCCAGATATGATATGTGTTATGTCTCTGCAGTTTCACGTATAGCAAGTGTCCTCGTTATTCATTTTTTTGGGAACATTGAAACAGCATGTTGTTTAGGAAAAGAACAGTCTTTCTGTTACATTTGTATGGTGTCTAGTTTCAATTTGAAATCCACTACCAGTAATAAATGACAGCACCTATGACATGTGTTCATGATAATACTTGATTTGTGTTATTTTCATAAATTATATATTTTTTTTCAGCAGACGTGAGAGAGTTGAGCAAGTATTTTGGCCAGCACTTAGAAGAAACCTTTGCTTTTGTGAAGGCTCTCAACTGTGAGGACCTCTCTGGGTTTGCAGAGCTAGGCTAGAAAACTTCTATACGTGATATTAATAAACCTTATTACTCTTGGTGGAGAGTAATCTGTTCCTAATAGCATTGTACATATGCTTGTACTCATAAATCACATTTGTAATGTGATGCAATGATATACTTGGCACAGTTCTACACGCAGTGCAACATCTAGTTTTTCTGTCTTGTAGCCCTGATTGCTATAGTCATCAAGTTATATTTCCATTCGTTCTTTGTCAAATGGACTTGTTAGACTCAAGAAACATTGATTGCTGCATTGTAAATATACATAGAGCAACATTCTTTTCTTGAGCAGAACAAAACCCTGCACTTCCACCTCTGGGTCCTTCTAGAGAGAGTAGATGAATTCAGAATGCTTCCTCTGGAAACACTCTATGTAAATCATTGCACATAATTGAGCACAACAAACCATTTTAGAAGAACATAAAAACCAAGCTAGCCGTATCTCACCATTAGTTGCTGTTGGAAGAGAGAGTGTGAAAAATCTTGAGTTTCAGTCCTCTTTGCAGCGTTCCCACTTGTAGGCTTATTCTCAAAGGAAGAAGTATTTTCAGCATAATCACTCTCATCTCTTAAATTCTTAAGAATTTAAGAATAAATAAGAGGCAAGAGATGGTGATGTGATAAAATATTCAAACTTAAGCTATGAAATACTTTTCTGTAGGTGCTAAAAGCCTAAAATCTGAATCTTGCTTATTAAGGAGAGTGTCAGTACTCAACAGCTAAGAGTAACAGTGATTTTTGTTGTTTTAAACCTCTGTTCTCATTGGAAGTAGTAACTCTTTATGTGGGGGAAAGACTCTGAATTAAAGATAAATAAAAAGATTGCCTCCCCCTTGCCCAGACCTATACAAATGATTATGATTTCTCCCATATTTAGAAGTTTCAATAACATAAGATATTTAAAGATATCTGTCTCTCAGAAGATGTCCAGTTTGTGTTCAGAAAGTGCAGAAATCCTTTAAGTACTTCAGCCTCAACAGTGTTACAGGCATAGCGAGACAAATTGGTGCAATCCATATCCTTATCACTTGTCTGGAGAGGTTTATCCTGTTGATGGTGCCAAGTTTTGTTCTGAAGGAAACTAGAAGGCTGGCTTTGGAAGGGATCCAGGAAGTGAGGTAGGATTTGAGAAGTGTGGATGATTCGTTCACTGGGCAAGTGGAAGTTGGCAACTGAAGATGTTAGCCAGGTAAAGGCCGTGTCATCAGGTAAGTTGGCTATGGATAAGAGATGTACTCTCTGTCTAGCCTCATGGGCTATCTCAGGAGGTTCTGGAGCAGTACACTAAAGAACAATTACCTGGATGGAGGATGAGGTCAAGTAGCGTGTACTTGCTCTGCTAGCTAAAATCATAAGATGATGGAAGCTTATACCGGTCTTCATTCTATGTATTAGGTGGTTAATAGCAAGACAAAGAAAGGGACCATTGCCCAGGAAGCAATGGGAGGACGAGTCTGGATTGCTGTATGAATCCATTTTATCTGTGCTCACCGTCCTTTGAACCAGGCCAAAGTGCAAAATGACATTTTCAGGAAGCCTGTAGATGATTTGATCCTTTGAAAAGTCAATCTGGAACTACCAGCATGGTTCTCTTGCAGCACTGTAAGCGGTATGCAGTGTGGAGTTTCCCTAAGCTTGATGGTTAAAGAAGAGTTTATATTCTGGCTTCTCTGCTTGTCCCCCAGGAAGCGGTACATGCACCCCAGGTACTGGTTCCCAGTTGAAGGCAATAGTAAATGGTGCACTTGCCATAGTTGCCTTGTTTGAGAGCTGGAATAAGAAAAGATCAGTGCCCACATATTTTTTCTTTTCCCGTTTTAAGTACGTTTGGTTAACTTTGAGCTTCAGGAAGGTCATGCCAGTTTCTTTTTGCATTAGAGACCTGTTTGAAAAGCAGGGATAACCATGTAGACCCCTGAGTAAAATCTCAATATTGACTCTTGCAAGCTCATTTTCTTAATTGTGCTTCTGGATGCTTTCAGGTAGGACCACTTCACTTTGAAGTAACCACCAAGCCAGCAAAAGTTTTATTCATGCATTTCTCTGCGTAAAGAGAAGATATTTTAGTTGAATGTTACACTTGTACTTTGAAGCAGATACACAGGAAACTGATTTCAAGGACGTTTCCAGCATCGGACCTAGGTGGCACCAGGTGCCTCTGTGCTGTCAGGAAGTTTCTCTACTTCTCTGCTGGATTCGCCCTGTTTGAACTACCTCAAAACTGGTCTCAGGGCAGCTTTAATTTTTTTAAATATTTTATGGAATAAAATCTTTCTGTAAATTGGGATTCTTATGAGGGATGAGCCTGATAAAAGATAGGAACCACTGGCAGTAAATTTTGGGCCTTGAGCAGAGATTGAGGATTATGGTGGGGGGGAAATAACCTAGTGAAGGCTCAGCTAAACTAACAGGAATAGCATAATGAAAGGCTCACCAAAGGGTTTCCAAGCTAATAAGCTGATTTTGCTTCTCTCATTGGTCTCTTAGTAAAAAAGCCTTTTCTGACTGTAGAAAAGTAGATTTAACCCAACTAACTTGATAATCGGGCAAGAATAAAACACAATTTTTTTTTTTTCTTGCAAACTTCTTTGATTTTGGGGAGCCAAAGGAGAAGTACTTTTAGAATTCTGTGCTCAAATCATTCAAATTTAGGTTTTCTGGCATACTTTCTTCAGCAAAAATAAGAATTTTAAGCACGCCTAAAAGCTCGTTTTATGTGTAGGTGAGGAAATTGCATAGTGTGTGCATGTTAAGTTGCCACAAAGTTGATAGTGCACGAGAAAAGAATCACTAACGGGCGTAAATAATTTTTTTATTTCTGTATATGTGATGACTAGCTGTGAGGAGAGTTACTTCCCACTGTCTGTGGGGATAATCCTCATGAAAATGTTTTTTTTATTAGTATTACTTGCTTCAGAACTTCTACTTTAAAGGTACACGGTTATGTAATCTGTGTTATATTGAAAAATTAACCATTAGGTGGACTTTTTCCACTGTGGTTTTGTTCTAAGAAATAATTGTTTTAGTACTTAATTAGTAAAAGAGGAAGAAAAAAACACTGCGGTTTTAATAATAGACCTATTTTCTGGTGGATTAAAAAAGTCTAACCATATTGGCTTAGGTGGTTTCAAGTGCAATCCAGATGCAGTTTAATGTTGTGAGAGCTTCTTAGCTCTTTCCTGTTGTTGTTGCTGTTCGTTCCTTTAAAACAGCGCTGTTTTCTCTTTTGTTTTGTACTCTGTAGTTACAAATGTAAATGTTAAAACCAAATTTGGAGGCAGCGAGGCCGGTGTACTCTTTCAACAGATTGGGCACCTACGTATCAGAAGCTTGGTCACTGGTCTCCGCAGTAGAAAAGAGCAAATGTTGCAAGAATTCAGCTTGAAGTCTGGATAAAATTGTCGTAAAAGTTTGTGCCCTTGTGCGGGAGAAGGAGGGGCAAGAGAAACAAAATAACCTTTTTATAATCCCTTTCTGTTGCACAGTCAAAACAATCTCAAAATTACAGTGTTAAAGCATTTTCCTTGGAGATAATCTTTTGTGAAAGACAGGGGAAGGGTGGTTTTGTTTTCCAGTTTTGCTTATTTCTCTTCCCCCCCCCCCCCAAGGATTTTGCCGAAGGCACCGTGTTGGCTGCCATCATCTCTCCACGGCGAAGAGCGGCGGCTGCGAAGTTTCTGTCCCGCAGCGATTGGCTTGATAGTTATCAGTTAGTTTTGCCTACGACGAGCAAATTCAGAGATCTTTAAAATCGATTGCACCTTTTCTGCAGGCTTTGGCATTTTGACCACGTACTGTTGGGACAACTTCGTGCCTGAAAGTGAAAGTAAAGGGTGGGGAAGGAGCGAACAGGAAAGTCCGAAATGAGAGAAAGCGGCATTGCCCGCAGCACACCTCAGGCAGAGGGAGATCAAAGGATATGATGTCACCTCACGGAGAAACAGGTCAGGCAAGCCCAGGTAAGGCAGGAAGCAGGATACAAATTATTCACAGAAGAAAGTCAGGTGTACGGTGTCGGGCTGCAGCTGAAAGTCGAGAGGTCAAAACTTGCACAGCAAGGGAGGCAGCCCCGCCAAACGGCCTGGCTCCTCCAGGAGGAGTTTCCCGTCTCTAGAAATGGGAGAGAGCGAGCCTAGCGCATCGACCGCGTGCCGGCAAGGTGAGCGCGGGGCGCAGCCTGCGAGCCGGCCTGGCCGGCGGGAAGTTTGGGGCGTTCTGTTCGTCGCTGCGTGTGGGAGCTTGCGACGCTTTGAGCGGTTGCAGCGCGTGCCGCTTGTCGCATGTGTGGGCTTGTTTTTACACGTGTGTGCATTTTTGGGGGGGGGGGGGGGAAGAGAAAAAGGGAAGTCCACATCCCTCCTCCTATAAAACACTGCATTAATTCAGAGGGTCAAGAGAAGGTGCGATAAGATCATTTAGCAATGCCTCGTCGACAAGGATTGCTTTACACTTCAGGCGACTTTTGCACGTCGCAGTCAGCGTTTTGCGGCATAGTGTAATCCACTGGAGGCGTGTTTGGCTAGGAGATGCTTTGCACTGGTTTGCACAAACTGAGTACCTGTTGCACGTGAGCGGGGGCACAGCTGATCCATAGAGCGTAAGGATATGCTTTTCTGTTTGCCTTCTCGTCTTGTTCAGTGGTTTCCTTTTATTTCCCACTCTGCTCCTCCTCTGTGGGCTGTGCTGATGTAGCACTAACACACGCATGTGAAAGAGCCCCTGTAAGCGCCGCTGTGAACAGCGGTGTTCTCGGTCGCTCTTAATTTTCAGTAGTACCTGAACACAACAGCGCATACCTTTTGCCTAGCCTGTATTCTGCGTCATTAAGGTTTTGCTTTGAGAAGGATTGTTTTCCCTGTAGCCTGTTTTTCTTCCACCATCCAATTTTGTTCCAAGAGATTGTTTTAATGTCCCAGGAAATATTATTTTCTTGACATGTTATTCCATTATTTTATGTTCTTGGCGTATGAGTATGTATGTTTGTAGGTTTTTCTTTCCTGATGTTCAGCCTGCGTGTGGTTGTGGTGGGTTTTTTTTTTCTTTTTGGTGGTATGGATTTGTATTTTATTTTTTGTTTTGTTTTGTGTTTATCTTACCAGTCCTTTCCTGGGCTCTTTCTCATGCTGTGCGTACCAGCAATCAATAAAGCTTTGTAACTATTTTGGGATTTGCAGGAGTCCTGAGGCTACTTAAAAATTTGCAAATGGCTTTCCGAGAGCTGAAACAATGACTTTGTAGTCTTAGGGAAGCTGTGTTACTGTTTTTCCCCCAAAGATGTTCTTTGTGCATCCACAAACATGATACACTGGGATTCAAATATATGTCTCAAACCTTTGTTAATCACTAAAAGCTCCATTAATGCCAGAGTGGACCTCTTTTATGGAGAGCTGCTGAGATAGGAAAACTTCTGTATTGTTCCTTTTCACTGCTTTTTTGTTCTTTGTGTTAGCGAGCGTGTACATGCCACCCGGGAAAAGTATACCATCCGATTCTGTTATTTTCATCCAGATTTAAATTTTGGAAAAGCAGTAGCAGTGTGACTAACTTCTAATTCGCAGGTCTGAGCACTGTTTCCATGACGCAGTAACGGGAGAGTTTTCATTCTTTTTCTTCCCCCCTTCCCTTTCTTCTTTGAGGATTGGACCGAGGTCCACTGTTCAGAAATATATTTAGCCTAATTCTGATCTTGGCTTTCATGGTGTAAGGATGGTACTTCATGATGTGAAGAGCTACTTCGCTGATGCTAATAAAATTTAGTTGATCAAACTGGTGTAAAATGATTTCAGGATCACTGTATTTTATATAGACCTTTCAAGAGGCACGGCTCTGTTTCTGACTTAATTTGTGTCTTTTTTCATTAGCGTAAGTGAGCTTAGTCAAATGAAATTTCTTTAGATTTCCATTGGTGGAGGTGAGACAAGAATTATGGCTGTACAGTAATAGTTTTAATAAAAATGTTCTGAGAATATATACCTGTATGTATATATGCAAATCAGTGTAATTTCTTCAGTTGCCGTCAGTCCTGTAAACTAGGTTATTTCTGAGTTCATTTGTTTTGAGAAACCTGCCAGAGTAATTGGTGATTTAAGTAGTATTTTGAAGGAAAGGAAAAAAAAAATAAAAGGAGATATTAACATTACTCAAGACACCTGTCAAAACCACTGCTAGTGAGACAACTTGCGTTTCTTTTCATGTGGTTTATTTTTTTAAGAGAACTTTGTGCTTGTACGAATTACCGAAGGTGCCAGATTGACAGCCCTGGAGGCTGGCTGCACTCATCTCTCGGCCCGAGAGGTGCAGCCTGGGCGGCAGGTGCATGAACCTCCTTGCTGTGCTATATCCCTGTGTCCCGGTTCTGCTGCGAAAAAACCTTTCTGGGTGTCCAGGGATGTCAGTCTGCTTCACTCCTTGCCTTTCCCTGCAGCCTTTTCTTCTAAGGGCACAACGTAATGGTCTTGTGGTGATTAGATTTGTTCACTAAAGACTATGCAGAGACTGTTATTTGATTTGGCTAAAGAGCTGTCAGATGGGGAAGGAGGCTCGAGGCTTGCAGAAGTCACTAATTCTAGCCATCTGGTCAATCCGTAAATATAAGGTCACTCCGCCGTCGCAGCTTTTTGTTTTGTAGCAAGCACAGTAACCTCGGAGAATAAATTAGCTGTCGGTTCAGTTCTGTTGTTGTTTTAGCTCTTCTACAAATGTTCTGGACTTGCATTTCGACGGGAGTTTGCAGTGTGGGTGTGACTATCGAAAAGATCAAAGTCAACCTCAAACAATAGGTCTTTTGACTGCTGGGTCATAAATTGATTCCCGATTCAAGCGAGCGCACAGTCCTTTAAAACTGCACTGCAACTTACTGGGAATATCTTTTATTTTTATGTGCTTTGCACTTTGAATCACGGTGCATTCCTTCACATGAGTTGTTTGTTTCCGATTTTTCCCTTGTATTAAGTAGTGTTTACTGCAGAATGTGATAATATTAGCCAAACAAGACGCAATTACTGTAAATGTTAATCTTACATTGTGCATGGGTTGTAATTGATTTTAACACTGTACTGTGTTGCTAGATGATTATAATAGTTTAGATTACTTGTTAAGCGTGCATAATGCATGCTTACCTCTGGGGGACCCACAGAGGACAGAGTTAAATTCACCAGTTCAAGTTAAAGCAGCTTATTCTTTTCATTCTCAAAATGCTTTTCAAGTGAGCAAGAATGAGAGAAATCATACTATGATTGTTAAAATACCATCCTGAATTATTTTGCGTGTGTGTGTGTGGTTGTTTTTTTTTTTTTTTTAGGGCTCCCTTGAATACTCTTTAACGTACTAATACTATTATTTAATCATATTTTTATATTAAAGATTCGCATAATAAAAGAAAAATAATTTATAAAATGATTTAAAGTAGAATTCCAGCAAGTGCGAATCCCTTCCATAGTTGATCTAGGCTTTGGATCAACTCCAAAATGTGTGTACCTTAGGATTTGTTCTTGTGTTTTGATTTTTTTTTCCTCTTTCTTCTGTTAGATCAATATATATGTAGTCTCATAAAACATTTACAGACTGGGCTTAAAAGAAGCAACTGCTATTTTTTACTGAGAAAGGTGATAGGAAAACATCAAGAGCCTACATAAAGAACATGATATGCTTGTGTAGACCAGTGGGAATAGGAAAGGGAATGGCCTGGAGAGTGAATTTCAAAATGGTTTCTTTTCATTGTCAAGCTTCCCTTTCTTAGAGAGGACTTTCTGGCCAGCAGGTCCACAGTACTAGCTACGGTATGTGAAGGAACAATCGTGTTTCAAGGTAGTGCATTTGAGAGGGACTTTGAATAATGCTAATGAGCACTGTAATCAGTTGTACTTATTAGCTGAGGTTTTGTAACAAAAGGTAGTAGCTCT
This sequence comes from Struthio camelus, assembly GCF_040807025.1. Taxonomy (NCBI): domain Eukaryota; kingdom Metazoa; phylum Chordata; class Aves; order Struthioniformes; family Struthionidae; genus Struthio; species Struthio camelus. The sequence continues at coordinate 26,310,582 of NC_090950.1, read as the reverse complement.
GAAGGTCCATTGTAAAAATGCTTTTTTCCCCCCTTTGCATTTAATGACCTCAGTCCTCAGGATTCAATGCCTGTTTGCTCTCTGGACAATTATTGGTGGAACATCATTGGGTACCTTCTTGGCTCTTTTCGAATGATAACAGTAAGGGTTTTCTGTGATAGCATTTCTAACATAGATTGGCTCTATTCACAAACTAGGTACAGTAACAATGGGTAATTTAAAATAATTCATTTTACTGCTGCCTCCTGTAGCTTTTTGACTTTCGTTTCAAAGTGGTGAATCTAGAGAGCTGGAGAAGCATGCCCTGATCACTGTCCTGCTATGAAAAGTATGAGATTCAAATAGTCCTGCAGAGCCATCAGCAGCTGCATCAGCCCAGAGCGTTCGTTTGACTTCAGCTTAAGTCATTCTGTTTCCGATACTTTTAACTCTGTTATTGCAAGTATGTTATTCTTAGCTTTCATTTCCCAATTTAAATGTGTTGATGAATCAGGGTTTAGGATTTTGATTTTTGCAGAAATATCCTCAATAACACAAGCATATTAAAACTGAGAAAATATCTCACCAAAGGGGAGAATCCACTGCAGACATGGATGTCAATCCTAAGACTTCCAGCTGTGTTTTGCATCTTTGTTGTTTTGACATTATGATCCTTTCTAGTTCTTAGAGCTATATTGCACATGATTGCTTCCTAATATGTGTGCCTGAAAATGAAAAAGGCGGCAATAGATTACTGCAATAAATAGAACAGAAGTTGAAAATGTAGTAGATACCTAGTGAAAGCATGACATTTGCAAAGTGTCCGAAAACTTTTTCTCATAATCTTGATCATAAAGCTAGTTTAAGCCTTGAAATTCTACCAAATGTAGAAATAATCTTCTGTCAGCAGTGGAGTCTGTCAGAATATATATTTGCCACTCTAGGAAGCCATCCCAGGTAGGTTGTTATTTTTTTCCCCCAGTATATCATTCCTTAGAGTGTGTGGCTTAAAAAGTGAGCAAAAGCATAGTAAGCATTATATTTATTTTGTCCACTTCTGTACCTCTTTTCTCTGAAAATATTTCACTTATTGGAGAAAAGTAAAGAACTGAGATTGATATATACAGAGGGGCTATCAACATGGTTTTAGCAGTTCAGGCAAGTGAACATGATTTCTCAAAGCACTACTTTTAATAAAAAGGATTTTGCTGTACTTGAGAATTTGATTCACGAATACTTCACAAGAATATACTTTGCCATTTTTCTTCTTTTCTTTTTCTTTCTACTTCAAAGGTAAAGATCTTCAGAACTTTGTACTTACTTTTTTTTGTTGTTGTTGTTCTACCACCTGGCTTTACACTGCACATATTGGATTTTCTAGGGCAATTTTTGACTGACTTTGATTTTTATATTTCAATTTCTGATAACGATTGTTTGTCCCCAGAGCTTCCTTACAGACTTATTGGAAGTAACTTTATGAAATATCTCAGTGATTGCATTTAAGTCAAAATACACCTACATTGTGTTAAATCTTATGTAAGATTTCCTAACTATTAGTATTGCGATTTCATGTTTTTCCATAACTGAAGCAAAAGCTTACTCACATTCTTATGGGTGACTTTCACTCAGCAAGATCTGGTGTCTCTGAGATGGTTGGAACTTTATTTGCTTTTATGTAGGCATTGGATACCATAGTTCTGGTGAAAAAGATGGGGGATTTTTCTTTTTTCAGTTGGCTGTTTTTTTTCCCTTTCCTGTACCTGGAAAATAGGATCGCTGCAGATATCTACGAATGAGATGGTGTAATCCCCGGACAGGACTCTAGACAAAGCTTCCTCTTGCTTTGAGTTGTCCGTGCTTTCCAAAGACAAGAAGGAAGGTTGTTTTCTTCACTGAAATATCATCACAATAAAGATATTAAAACCACTTAGAAAAATGTCTAAAAGCTTCGTCTGTAATTACTTCCTCCATTCTTATGTTGTTCTTAATTTTCCATTAGACTTATGGAGGTTGCTTCACTATAATATAGTGTAATTACAGTCTAGTATGGTATGCTTAAGTATCGATGTAAAAGCAGGATAAAATAGATTTTATTGAGAAAAATTTTTTTTCAGTTATCTCGTGAATGTTTTTTGTTGTTGGGTTCTTTTTTAAGCATTTGTCATTGTTATTTAAGTCAGATTCAAACCAATAGGAGAAACGTCAGTTACTCAGGACCTCTAGGCCAAGTAAAAAGATATTGTCAGAACAGACCTGTGTAATAACTCTCTCTTGTCTAGTATCTAGGGAGTTTTGAAAAATTTAAAACAGCTCGTTGCAGATCTGTCCCACATGGACAGACTTGATTCTCCTGCTATTACTAGTGGTTCAGGCTGACTCTGTGCGTCTCCGAGTTTTCGTTAATATACCTGGTAAAGTTGTTATATATCCCTGGGTATATGAAGCAATTCTGTTTTGGCTGAAGGAAATTTTAATGAGCTTTGCAGTCCTCTTCCATCTCTCACTCATATTTCTCACTGTAAGGCCAAACAAGCTATCTGAGGGAAAAGGGTGTACCGCTTGATTTTATGAATTGTTAAAATAATAGTATACTGTGAGGCAGTCAACCAGAACGTGATAACAAAGCTCATGTGCCTTGAAAAGAGATGATGTGCCCTGCTTTAAAGAGATTTACAGTGTTTTAGTGATGTTATTTGCTTTTGTCATGCAAGTTTCAGTGGTTATTGCGGGCTTCAGTATTGATGATGGATCTAGTCAAAATATAGAACGTGTACGAAGGTTTGGAGGATTTGGGCTATTTTAGCTTTATTTGCCAAGGAAATAACGCTTATGGGATTATACATCTCTGTCAGATGAGTTTGTGACCATTCTGGTGAATTTCAGGTATTTCAGATTTTCTTCCGGAAGCATATCGTTTCAGAAGTCAGGTCAGTTGGCTTTTGCAGCAGTACATCTAAGCTGGGATATGTGTTCGGTGTGGGGGGGAAATAGCAAATGTTTTTCTTAGAAGATAAATATTTACTTATTTTTCAGTGACTTCAGATCTTCATATATGAAGATTATTTTCCAGTCAAGAACTTACACAGAAGGCTTTGCAACCCTGAGGAAGTGTGAACTTTTCACCACTTAGAGAACCAAAGACTACCTGGTTTTGCTAAAGAAGAGTTGCGTGTTTGTCAGAAATACTGTGCTTTCATTACATATTTTGTGATATTTTCTGGCTTCCATTGTTGCAGAGAAAAAACTCTGGAAGGACGAATTTCAACTGCATTTAATGTCTATATCCTAATTGTGACAATGTTTAGGGTTCATGGTTACTGGAATGCATGGAGCTGACAACACTAGGCCCGTAAAATTTTACCTTTCAAACTTAATCTTCATGATCTGCAGCAGGGATGTAACTAGAAAACACTGGAAACCAACACAGTGCTATTGCTTTGCTACTCACCGTGTTCTTCCCTCTCGAGAAAACTTGTGCGTTTCAGAGGTGCGGGCCAATTGCACGTTCTGCATAGCAGCACTAGAGCTTTTGCTCAAATTTTTTTTGACCATTTCCACTGTTCATTGTTTCCATGGGACTGTGTTAGGGCTGTCTGGTGTCCTGATGCAGACCCACGTGGTACCTCTGGACCTCCAACCAGTACTGTGTCCCCGCTCTTGCAGAGGTCTTGGTGCCACTGCTGCCTCTGCGTTCTTACGGTGTCATGTTCCTGGTTATAATTTGGCCATATATTAAAGCTTTTCTTAGCATTCAGGAGAACAAGCGCACCTTAGAAAGTTGACTAAATCCATTCCAGTGGAAACAATTGTAGAAAGCAGAACTGAGGTTTTTAGCTGAACGTTGTTATGAATCTATAGTGTTAGGCACAGTCTCATAGTAGCTTGTTTTAACAATTTGTGTATATAGTCATCTTTTTCTTCAAATATTGTGTAAAAGTAGCATTTCTGCTGCCTGTGTACGCTCAGATTTTTATGTGCTTTCATAACAGAATTTTACTGCACTTTATTCTTGCTAGCTCTGCAAAGTGGGGCTGAGTCACTGTATTTGTTCTTGTGCTTCATCAGCAGAAACGTTTACCAACTTTCTAGTTATGTTTTATTTGTGAAAACACAATCAAAGTAATGGGCTTGCACTGGTGTCAGAGGGTATAATTTGACTTGTGTTGCTGTTAGCGTTGATTGAGACATATAAGCAAGAAATAATCTGGTTTGACTTCCACAGCCCAAGGCTGAGTTTGCAGGGCTGACGCTTAGGAAACAAATCGACATCTTTTCACTTCAGATCAAACGTACTCAGTTTAGAAAGTTGGTGAATTACAGTAAACCTGAATCTTGGCAATGTTGATTTCGCAGCAGAATCGATTTTTCTCTCCTCTCATAGAGGTGATACATACTCATTTTGGATCAACAGAACTCTCTCTGTTCGCTCTCCTTTCTATCTTGAAGTCTCTTAGTATGCTTTGGGTGGGAAGAAACATAGGTGGACTATTCAGGTTGTAAATATAAAGCCATCTCAATATACTCATAATTCATATTACAGACGTGATGTTATTCCAGCTACTGACAGTATAGACTGCTCTGGTGCCTCGCGTGCCTTCCCTGTGATACCAGCCCTCTGTAGGGAAGGCTTCATGGCAGTTCTTCTCGAAGGGACTATAAATTCAGTTTTGTTAATCCATGGGCGTTCTGGCCATCCGCCTGTAAACTGTAGTTTAGCTGATGGCTGACTAATGGATAATTATATAAGCCCGTGTCCTCTACATACCTAAGCAACAACAAAACGTTTGTAAGTGTTGCTTTGCTGATGTAGAGAATTTTCCTCTTTACTATTTCCATACTCACCAGATTACATGTAAAAACCATAAAATCCTTTATATTATCCATAAACATAATAAAAAAAAAAAAGCTACACCGTATAACTTTGACTTAGTCAATAATTCTAGGCTTAGCCTGAGGGGTTGAAAAGAAAATTATTCCTGTTATACATTTTAATTATGCTATAAACTTTGGGAAATAGCTATTGATCTTCAGCATCTGGCATCAGAAATGTTGCTTGCTTTTTCTGGTTATTTAGCTTGTGAGTAGCATTGTCATATAGGATAAAAATAAATGTCAGAGGAGATGAAGATGCACCATATGCAAATGAGAATATTTTGGTTTGCTTATATACTAAAAATATTTTATTGCTGAGGAGGCTCTTTTTGTTTCTTTTCCCACTAGATGCTTTCAGCCATCTCTAGAGAAATTTGCATGACAGATGCAAGAAAGCATCTGCAAGAAAGAACTCTGTTTCTGTCAAAAGACCCTTTCCTACCCTGGGACTCTAAAATGTATACAGTATATTTCTTGTCTTACAGAGGTATATTTAAAATTACAGCTGCAATTCAGGTTTTTGTCATGGAAAAGTCACAGTTCCAAGGGCCAGGTGAGACAAAGGCTGGAACTTGGTTTCTCTCCTTTTTGCTCTAAACCTGCGTTGTTAGTTAATGAGTGTAAAAACACAATATACTCTTTTAAGCCAAACTCACTATTTTTAAAGGTGTAATTTTAATCTGATATGAAATCAACTGCAAAACTAGCATTGTTCTTCAGCAAAGCGAGGATTTACTCACAAGTCGCTGTATCCTAGTACTTCACTGAGCGCTGTGTCAATATATAACTTGGGCTAGAACTGGAAGCTGGTTTACTAAAGCCAGAATGTTCATTTTTTTAATCTATTTTGCAAATCATCATTTTAGGCAGAGAGAGTTTAAAAGTAAGGTGGTGAATTACAAATTTCGCTATCAAACAGAGGAGGATGAAGAGCTCTTCAATGTTTGAATCTCAGAACAGTCTGTAACGAGTGCCGCGTTAGAAAAGCAGACTCCTTTTCTCATTACGATAGGGTCTAGAGCCAGGCACATTCTGTTTCATGATATGTCTGTATGTTGCTTGTGAAGTTTGAATGTAGGTGAGAGAAGAGGGAGAACTGAGGTGACCCCTGAAAAGTAGTAATCTTAGGTGACTGGGAGTGCAAAGTACTCTGTCACTGAAGTTTCATTAGAAGGATTCTCGTAGACAGAGTTGGATAAAGCCGCCTTTCTTTTCCTCAGCTAAAATAGTCTTTGAGGAGATGCTGCTTGGCACTGCTCTTCTGAGGTGAGCGGAGGAAGATAGTCTTGCCTGACCAGGAGGACTTACCTAGCCATAAGGAATGCCCATTGAGGGGAAAATGGGTTAGAGAGCCCCAAAGAACTGGCCCTTGGAAGGATAACTGAGGGCATCTGATTGAGGTGGCAAAGACAGAGAGAGTGTCAGACTCCTAGAATGGGACCTGTGGGACCAAAAAGCATGCACGCACACGCTCGCTCGCTCTCCAAACGTCTACATGACGTAAAGCAATGGGGTAGTTTGAGGATTGTGCCAAGTTAAGCGGTATTTGACTTGGCTCAGTACAAAGATAACAGCAAACCTAGTCTTTGTACCAAATACTAGGTCGAGGCACCCTGTTAAATACAGCTCACCCTGGCATCTTTTTTATAAACTGTAGCATGTGAGTAGACTACTCTGTAAAGGAAATTCTCAGAACACCCTTGAAAGAGACTGTACTTTTTTTCACTGTTTTGGCGAGGGCTGGCTGCTACTCTTGTCACTTCATGCTTGCTTGTTTGTTTTACTTAGATTCTCATCTTTTTATCTTCATGCTGTCCGCGGTGGTGAGAATTGATATCAAACAGTGCCTGAAATTTTTTGAGCTTTGTACACATTCTAGTGATGCTATGACCTCTTATCAAATAGTAAACTAAACAAACTAGGACACAGGTGTTAACAAAGACGACTGTAGAGAGGCAGCTTGGTGTAGTTGTTGCCAGCTCTTCGAGGGGAAATTGCTCCCTCGTAAAATTCTGCCAGTTGCATATTGATGCTTGAACCCTTTTGGCTGACTTTATTCTGCCTAGCTTTGAACAAAAAGGCTAGAGAAACATCGTTGAGGCTTGCAGGCATGTGAGATGGCCAAGCTGCCAGGTTGGGTTCCAGCAGGTAGACAGCAACCTATTAAGAACACACAGAGAGACCAAATGTGTTGTGTGAGCATCGAGTGTTTTGCTGGGATGGACTTCTGTAAGGCAGACAGCTGTGGTAGCCTGGCGCGAGGGCGCGAGCAGCGATGCGTATTCTGAAGACCCTCTGTAGACTATACGGACTTCTTGGTTTAAATATTCTGATAGGCCAAATGTTTAAATTGAAACATTTATCTGCATGCTCTTTATGGAGCAGGACTGTGGTGGAGTCTTTCTGACTGCAGAGCGCTCTCCACAAAAATAAAAGCACAACAAACCTAAATTTTCGCTTATGTGAAGAGCCCCAGTACTATTTGAATAATATTTTTTATTCTGTTTTCATTTTTTGGGGGTGGAAAAAAAAGTGAAACATACACATTTTTCACAGGGGCGAAAAAACTCTTAAAGCACCCAGTTGTCTCTCTAAAAACTTCAACCTGTTTGAAAGCCAAGAGCTGCCTTGATTTTTTTTTTTTTTTCACTTTTCTGCAGTTACTCTTTAGCCATTTAAGTTGGGTCTCGTATTTCAAAAAAGTTTTGTCAACAATACGTTGAACCATTTATTTTGGTGACAAAATAAAAGCTTAAAAGCTTGAAAAACATAAGTTCTAATTTTTATATGCTGCGTATTGTTTCTGGCTGGCAGGTCAGATTTGTACTGGTGCCATATGCAACAACTTAAAATTCGTGTTGGTGCATCTCTGCAGTTAAGCCAGTAAGCCAGATAACTTAAAATTTTTAGCTAATGATAACAGAAAATTTGTAATAATAAACTGTGAAATAAACTAAATATCTGTAAAAGATGTAAACGTTTTAATATAAAATTGAATTAACTTCTTGGTTTTTATTTAGTTTCCAATTTCCAGATTGGTTATGTAAGACGTGCGCTGTGCTTTGGAGGGAATCTGTATTTGCTGTAAGATGCAATAGATGACTGCCGCTGAATTTTCTGGTATCTACGTGTAGGGAGATCAGCTCTTTGACAGGAAAAGAGGAAAGCTGTAGCTTGTCCCTGTTAAAGCGAGGTGCCAAGCTGCACTCCGATACCAGCCTTTGAAGACTGGAAGCCTCCATATGGGCTAAGACAGAAGAGGACTTGTTTCAGTTTTTGGATGTGTTTCTGTGTGGGTTTGGGTAAATCTCTTTGCTTGCTTTGTGTCACTTGCTTCACTTTTTGCTTCAGGCTCCCATTTGAAATACTGTGGTAGTACTTCCTGAGCTCTGTAGGCATTGTGGGGTTAGAATCTGTCTTTCGAATTCTTGCCTTTACCTTAGAGAAGGTAAAGATGATAGCCATAGGGGCTACTTACAAGTGCCCTGTAGCTTTAAATGACTCATTTCTAGCAATAGAGGAGAGTTCAAACTAAATGGAAAAAGCAAAGCCTTCTATTCAAAAAGAAGGTGTCCTAAGATGTGAGGTTAGAACATGTTGATCTATTAAAAATCAAGAGAGAATAAAGCTCTTAGTATGATGGGTGGGAACTTTAAGGTTGGATGAGAAAGATAAGAAAATAAAAAATGTGATAACTTGTTCAGAAACTGCTTTTACAGGCAGTTCCAGTCAGGTATGAAAGCTGGCATCACCAATCAGCTTTTTTTGCACTGGTGGGAACAAAATGTGGAAACCTAAAATCAGGGAATAAATATCCACCTTCCCAATACTGCTTCTTGTTGCAAGATAGACTTTTCAAACAGCTAATTGTTTTGTCCATCTGAAATGGTGTAGGCACTGTACTAACAAGAGTGTTATAAAACAGGTTTAAGTGCAAGTCTTCATGTAAGTATTCTTTTTCTCCTTCCCAAGTTATGTAGATGATCTAGGACAATTTCTAGATGAAAGAGGGATTAGTAACTTCAGTGCCCTGTGTACGGCATAGTTTGAACTTGTTTTTATTCTCAATCTGAAATAGAGTTTTGCGGCATGAGTATCTCTTATCAAATACAGTTTCTCTCTAAATGTGAAAGCTAAGATTTGATTCATAAATGCAATGTTTTTTTGTTTCTCCTGATATTGCTGTGTTTTATATTTTTAAGGGTAAGCTGCATTCTCCGTTGTTTGCATGCATGTTGTAGATTTGGGAACTACCAGCTCTTCATGTTCTGGCTCTGTTGAAGGTGGTTCTTCACGTCGTCACAGGACATGACAAGGGTCCATGAACACTGTTCTTTTACCATTTCACTCTTCAGCTGAAGGTTAGACTGATTTTTGATTCAGTGACCAGAGGGTTTTGTTTTGTTTTTACATATCTAAATCGTGTATGTGTGTGTGTATATGTGTGTGTGTGTGTGTATGTATATAAAGCACAGGAGTTAGTTGATTTGTGATTTGAAACCCATGACACCAGGAAGCTTTAAGGGTGTGTGTAAGTATACACATATAATATGGTGATCTTAAATTGGCTGTAATCCCATTTCATAAAATCAGCAGCGCGAACAGCAGATAGCCTGGCTGCCTTAGATCTATAATATTATTTTGCAAAGTTTCACCCTTCCCACAGAGCCCGACTGAGATACATCGGTAGGGCACAGTGAGGAAAGGTGGTACGATTCCTTTATGCATGTGTGTTGTGGTTACACACAGAAATAGAGTGGTTAGTTTACACATTTAGCTTGTTACTGACTTCAGCATTTCTTTCCTTTTAAGTATGCGATTGTGCTGCTCGCCTGGACAGTTAGCGAGACGCTCGCAGGGAGCAATCGCGTCGGTTCTCCTGCTGTCTGTCAGTCGAGACATCGTTCCTGAATAGAATCGGCAAAGGCGCAGGAAGTGCGTTTTCTTCTTTAGACCTACCCAAAAGCAAGAGGAAAAAAAAAAAATAGCGTGACTCACTCTAAAATCCAAAGGAGGCTTTGTGGCAGCGTGTACACAGCCGTAGGTTATTGTGTGCTTTTGGTTTATTTTATTCACGTAATGAGGCGAGTTCATTGTAGCTTTATTTCCGTTTATTGCTTTGTCTCTAATACAGACTGAACAAAAACGTTTTGCTGAAGTTAGTAATGCCTGTGTCCTAGTTCTGTAGCGTGTGCGATTACTGCTGTATTTCTGCTAAATGAGCATAAGGGCCAATAAAACCTGTTTTTGTCTGTTTATGAGGTCAGCTTTTCGATTTAAGAAACTTAGGTCATTCTTTTTCTAGTTTGATGTCGGCTGCGGCTATCAAACTGGACTGCAACTTCTGTTGCAGTGACGAGGAAACCACTGAAAGATGCAGGAAGAAGCACCTCCACGATTCTGAAGCGATTTCTTAACTAAAATAAAATGAGTTTTCTGTTGTCTCAAACAGATGTTTGTTTAAACCTAGTCATGAACTTGGACTCAGACTTAATTTAGCATTTAATTTTATTCCAGTCTTCTGTAAACGAACTGCCTCAAGACCAAATAAGTAAGAGTTTGCAGTATACTGAAGACTTTGACTGGGGCTTCTTTCAGCAGACAATTAAGTATCTCAGAAAAAGAAGCAAAATTCCTGGTGAAGCAGGCTCATACGAATATAGTTATTTGCTGGGTTTTAAAAAGATGCAGTAACTTCAATTTGCAGCAAGTCTCAAGTTAAGTCTGAGTAACCTACTTGAGTCCAACTGAGATCTCAGACTTCAAAACTCAAGCTGCTAAAGTGTGTGTGTGTGATGGGGGGGAGGGGGGGGGAAGTGTTGCGATTTTTTTGTTTTTGCTGGTATCTCTTCTTAGCTGTGTGAATCTGTGACCCTGGCTATATTCAGTATTTTCATGCGCACTGTGTCTGTGTGAAGACAGGTTTTAAGTGGAGATGATGAGATACAGCTGGTATTTTTAAAGTTATTTTTGCCTGGATGTGAAGCAACCTGCTGAAATTTCGTGACGCTAGCATTTCTGTTGGAGCAGTCTAACCTGATGTGCAAACGCAAGTGCTTGAGAATGAGCCTTTCAGCCAAAACCAACTGTTAGAACTTTTTGGGAATTGCAATCATGTGCTTTAACAGATTATAAATACGATATGCACAAACATGCACACGTTTTTTACTAAGTGCATTTATTCAGATATTCAGTTTGTCCTGGACATCTTAGTTTTCCTTTTTTTCAAGTGAGTTCCATTACCTGTGGATTTAATGGAAATTCTTCTTCCTGTTAAAGACTATAGGAAAAAAATAGAATATATATTTTCTCTGTCATGCTCTATTATACTCACTTTATCTAGCGTGCATTTCTTGTTCGGAGTTGGAGGAAGGGACACCCAGTCCATCCAGTGACCGTGTCTGACGTTGTGGAAATAAAAGAGGAAAAAAAGAAAGACAAAAGATGCCATGTGGTAGAAGCAGCTATATCTGTGCTTTGTGTTAGCCTTGAATAGGTAATGCTTATACCTGGAATGCAATCGGAGGTTTTGGTGTAGAAAAAACATCTACTGAACACTTCAGTCTTTAAAGAAAAAAAAAATAGTTCAAGAACATTAATTGGAATTAGATAAATTACAGTAGAGTCTATATTAAAGGAAAAACCCCCATCATCTTGGAGTATTTCTGTTTAACAGACTGTTTTGTGGCAAACATCTTTTTTTCTCTTGTTTTTCTTGTTTGTAGAGCTTATATTTTATGATGGGCTTATATTTTATGTAGGTTATAATAGCCTATGTTTTTCATTCTGCATTAGTTGATTTTATTTTGGTATTTTTTGGGAAAGTTAATATTTAGTTCTCTGAATGTGCACATCTGTTATAAAGATGGAAATCTGACAGAGGCAGGACTGCTTCCTGTAAGAGGAGAAAACTAAAATCCTGTATTTCAAGGAATGAAGTGGAAGCAGGATGCTCAGATGAGATGTTTGATGAAGCAGCATTTTAAATGTTACTTGATTGTTCATTTGATATCACTTGTAAACCCCGTAACCGTGAGGCATTTCAGCCATTTTAAATTACTAGTGTATAAATGTTTAAATTACACCAAGTATAAAGATAAACGTTTCTATTATGCATCAGAATTGGAAGATCGTGAGCAACTTCCTATTCTTCATAAAGTTCAATTTCATGCAAGAGTAATTGATGTTTTCAGATGCAGTCAGTGATGCTGCGGCTGCAGCAATGCCCTCGGTTGGTAAGGGAGGAGAAATCAAAGACAAATAATTTTGAGGAATATAGGGTTGATTTACTGAGGCTGTTATGACAGTGTATTCGATATCATGTCATTAAGCTCAAGTGATAAATTAGCCATTTTATGTATCATCATAATTGTGTAATTTATCATTTGTATTTTATACCTCCAAGTTTGTTCCCTTTAGCTTTTAGTCTTAAATCATTATAGGCAGATTTTAAATTCCATGTGAATTAGCATATATTTGTGTTAATCAGGTCGCTCTTTGTAAGAACTCTTGTAGATTTTGGCTGCAGCCATTAATAAAGTTTTGGGTGTTTTTTTTTTTTTTGAATTAAAAACTCAGTATTTCTTAATAGTCCTTCTTTCTATAAGTAACTGAAATTAGGGCAGAGTGAAGTGTGATTTAAACTTAATAGTGCTATTGGAAATTCTTTTCTTTTTTGCCTTAATGAATGATTCCAGCGATCTTACTGCTTGGTAGCTTACGTTATTTTCCGACTCACTTATATTAGCAGTTTACTCTTGATTAAATGTATCACTAGGAATCTGTCAGACATAGCTATATGGCCCTGTGACTGCTGATGTGGTATGGAAATTCACTGGCAATGACAGGCTCGGTCCGCCTGGGATTTCATCCCTCGTCAGAAACACGATGACTGGCACCTCAAAATCTTAAAATACAAGATGCTTTAACCCAGCTATGGCATGGGACATTGTTCTCGTCTAGCAAACCACCTGTTTTGTTTGGATTAGTATTCTGTTCTTATATTTCACTGTCTAATGGTAACTGACAAATATGTTTATTTTGGTAGTAATAGTTTTCCCAAGAAGTCTGTTACTATATTGTTGTTGTATTGCATTTACTGTATTATCAGAAAGCTGTGAATTGAGTCCGGTTATGTGCATTGTTAACCGCAAAATAGAAGCGAGTTCAGCTAGTTTGGGGGGTGGGGGGGGGAACAATCTGACCCTCAGTACTTTTGTTAAAGAACTTGATGTTTATAAAAATGTCACAACTATTAGGTGTTACGTATTGGGCAAAGTATCTGTGATGAAATTGTATGGTCCAGTCTTCCTTTCTATGCTGATACTGCCAAAGGTGTGGAAGTGTTTTAAATGTTTTTATGCGTTGGAAAAGGTGAATATGAAAATAGGGTGAAGATTTTTTTTTGGGGGGGGGGGGGGGGGGCAAGAAACCCAGAGACTAGTCATATACTGAAGTCAGAGCAATGATTCAGTCTTCATCTGATCACAGTAATTAGGTATTGTGTTAAATCTGATTTTAATCGTTACTATTGGAAAAACTAATTTAAAAGTTCTAAAACAACATTAAAATGCTTTTGTAAGAGTGCAAATTCCCACCGTCTTTATATATTTCTGAAAAAGGATGCATGACTTGACAGATGTGTAAGGAAGATAGCCAAGAAGTCTTGACTTGCAGTTCTTTCTCTGCCACGGAAAATGGTAATACCTGTGATCTCTGATCATGAGTCTCACTTGCTGTCTGCTTTGGTTCTTGTATCTGCATACTATTCTACATTACACGCATTTGCAATAGAGCCTGAAGTTGTGAAATTGTACAGTACTGCAACAAGGAAAAACTAAAGTGCTGCTAATTGGGCTTTTTCGCAGTTTTAACTCCTTCTAGTCCAAAATTAAATCTTTAGTTTTCAAATGGAAAATGAAGTGTTGGGGGAATAAGACTGTATTATTCAAATATAACGATTAATTTTGTCCCGTTTACTTCTGTCAGGTCTGTTTTTCTTTCCCAATACCAAAAAGAGACATCAAATTTGAGTGGTTTCATCCTTCTGGACTAGTTCTGAGGCAGTGGTAGGAGAGGAAGAAAAACTCCATTGATGTTTCCAATATTGCACATATTCCACAAATAATTAAGTCTTAGCTTGTCATTTTGTCTTACCATTCATTTTTGCTACTGGCGATATCAGGGTGAGCCGGAAAGCATATTTCAGTCTTGCTCTTGAAGAGTCTTTTGCATTTATTAATAGCAGATCCTCAACACTATTTGAAGTTTCAAATATATTTATCGTATTTATGTAATATGGATGTTGCTATGCCCTTTCTTTCCTGCCTTCTGAGCTATTATGGCTATGTTGTGTGAGGGAGGGGAGAGAAGGGGGCTTTGTCACTTAAGGAAGAGCTACAAACTTCATAACTTGATTACAAAAATAATCAGTGTACACAGTTTGCATACATTAAGAAAGCATTAAACGCTCATTAGTGCTCTGAAATGCTAGTCATTATGATGCTGGCTGCAGTTGGCATGCAACTTGTCTTTCACATTTTGCTTTGATGCAATAATGTCAGTGTAAATTAGAAATGGGAACATCCTCAGAGCCAAAAAAGAACAAAAATCAGTATTTCCTAGCTCTTTTTTTGTGGGGCAAGAGATATCTTCTCTGTTCCTGTTAGAGACAGAAAGCTGTCCCTACCAAAGGTGCTTTTTTTTTTTTTTTGTTTTAATTAAAAGTGCTACAGAACAAATTATACCATAAGGACTCAACTCAGGGTCATGTCTCGGTGTTAACATGATACCATATATTAAAGTGGTGAAGCGATGCTAAATCCCAGCTGAGTAGCCTGCTTCTGTGGGATGTGCATATGTATGATCTAGAATCATTTTTTTTTTTCCTAAACCTGGAGCTTGAAGTGACATGATTGCATCCCAGCTGGGATGTCAGTGATCTGTCGTTGCTTTAGTAATTCTTTGGAGCATTAAGGGTGCAAAACTGTGCTTTGTCAAGGCTTTGCTCTGTACCCTTAAACTTAGGCACTTGCTGCATGCAGAATCGAGACTGTTGCAAGCCTGCAACTCTGCATCTTGAAACCATTCAAGTCTGTAAATGTGAACTCTACTGTTGTCCCATTTTTTTCCCCACTGTTTCCTGACTTTAAGATCTTAAATTGTAGTTTTAGTCAGATTCAGGGTAACTACACCTTTGCTAAGTGCACTGATAAATAATGAACCATTTCATCTTACTTTAACATCCCAGTGATATATTAAGACTCCTAAATTGTGGTCAGTGAGCTACACTTTACTAATGTGAAGTTACCCATAACTCCAGCATCTCTTGTCCATTCCTATTCTAATGTCTGCTTGACTGTTCAAAGGTCATTATGGATCATTTCTCTCTTGAGAAATGTGTCGTGTGCTGGGTACACGATATTATAGAGAGTCCTATTCAGGAGGTGCTGATAACAGACTTGATGTGCCAGTTTGCTTGATGCTAGATCATGTTTCCTGCTTTGCAGGCCACTCAGGGTAGAAATCAGTCTAATTTACTTCAATTTAAATGTTAATGGTCCTTTTCTAGATGCAGAGGGAAGCATGCACGATCGCTCTGTGAAAATAAAGATTTATTTTACTCTCCTGGCAATCTTAGTGATAAGCCTTATGTCTAAGAATCCCTTTTAAATATTTGACTTGCTATTTGGCTTTGAACTCTTTCTTAAAGAGAGATGTTTTTAAAGGCATTGATCAGAGGAGGAAATATTTCCGGCTCAATCTAACAACATATGCACTTCTTATTTCAAGCCAATATAATAAACAAACAATGGTGGGTTTGAAAAAATGTTTTTCACACTAAAAATATCAACACTGTTTGCTTTTCTTGCTGTCATCAACTTTTTTATTAGCTTCATGATAGCTTTGGAAGCTTCAAAGCGTTTTAGGAATTTTTGAGATGGAAATGTCAATATTTCATCAAATTTGCAATTCAGCTTGTCAGAGGCTTTATTTTAAAAGCTTCAACCAGCTGTATTTATCCAATAGTAAATTTTAAGAACTCTTACTTAAATTATGTGCTTAGTGTGCTTAAAAACTGTGGTATTATGCCATGAAACAGTCTTTGCCTTGAGAAACTTTCTTTTTAAATAAGTATCGTAGGCATCATAATCAGGTACACATGGTACTAACAAATGAGCGGAGAAGCAGGAAACTTGTATATACGGTTAAAAAAGCAATGGGACTTTGGACTTCTTGGCTTGTTCCCCAGTTCCCTGAACTGCAGGGCTCTGTGCACAGCACTCTTTGACTAATGTCAGTTTGTGAATGTCCTACGACGATGCGGTTGATACTAACCTGAGCGTGCTGCCGTGGTAAAGACGTGAAAGGGGCCTTCAGATGACTGTGTTCTGCTGCCCTCTGGGTGAGGGAGATGAATTTTGATTTTTGTCTGGATTGTTAGGATTACCGGGCTCAGTCTAGTGCGTTCCAACAAAATGCAACTGTAAAGCTGATGGAGGAAGTGAGTGCTTATGAATACTGGTGATGTTTTAAAACCTAGATTATAGACCAGCCTAGTGCTGATGAGAAAGTTGACTATTCTGTTCTTTAAACCATTCACAGAAATACTAATTTTAGATCCCAGGTAGTTGTTAGTGTCTCCTCTCTTCTTTCCTCCCTTCCGTCATCTCCATCCCACCTCCCTGGAAGAAAAAGGTGACTTCAGGCTGGCTTCCTTTAAAAGTCCATTCTTGGACTTTTATCTCCCAGTTGTTAGATTTATGTAATGAAGAACAATGGAGAAAAGACATACCTACACATCCAAAAATCATGCTGGATATAATTAGATGAATGTACATGTGAATGCCAGGAATTTATCCTTTCATGGTGCTCGTGTACCTTTCATGTCTTCCCAACAGGCTGTGAACGTGGGCAATCTCTCTTGGATTTTATTTTGTAACTGGTTTTTCTTTATGTTTATCTGTCTGAAATGTCAGAGCAGTTTGTGAGGTTCAGTCCTTCAAGGGGCTATCTAACTCTTCATTAAACAAGGACAGATTTGGAATCGTATGTAGAGTATTATAAAGTTGCATACCATAAACAAATAGCAAATGCGTATATTACTGAAAGTGCTATATGCATTATGAACCTAAGAAAATACGTTTGTTTTCTTTTGAAATGAAAGTGCTGACTCTGTTTTATGATAGCAGCTGGGGCTGCCGTTATTTTTTATTTTGTCGTTCTGATGTTCTTTGTAGGCAAAAGCAGTAAGATGCAAAAGTCATATTATACTTACATCAGTACTTTTACTGCTTGGGATATTGCTTATTGGCTTTGGATTAGGTGTCTTAATTACTTGATTGTTGTATTCTGGATTGGGTGCGTGTCTCTGTTTCTGTGGCATTCCAAATCTGATATTTATCAGCAAAAAATATTGAAGCCATTGGTCCTTAGCGCACAAAACTGTGCTATTGTTTGTCAAGATAGAATAATGTTTTGATAATAAGAACAAATTTTGTTTCTAATGACTACTCATAAATAGAAGTTAAAAAGCTATGAATTATTTTATGAATGTTAACGGGGTGATGTGTTACAGCGTTATGTAAGAGGAAATGAACGGCATGAATTACAGCAATGTATTAACTCAGAACTCTTTTCTGTAACTCATTTTATATGTGTGAGAGCCGTATCTGTATGCAACCTAGATGAATCGCTGGTCATACGCATTGTGACTCTCCTGCTACAACACTGAAACTCATCCATTACTGGCCTGAAATATGGTATCTGTGGTGGCATTTTTAATAGTACCAATCAAAACTATAATACTGTACTCAGAAAGAGGCTGAGGAAGTCTTCTCTGTCTAGTACACAATGTAGGAGAGGGACGTAGCAAGAAGTACTGGCTCATTTTGACCTTATATTAGCATTGCTGTGGTTTCCTACTAACTTTTTTGCATGAAATTTTTAAGTAAATAACTGAATAAATGTTAATGTAGAAAGTAACCTTAAGTTACTTGTGCACTTTTTTCTGTGTTTATCTTGTTGAAAAGGACATAACTAATGAATTGTTTGACAAAGTTATAATATAACTTTACATAGTTATTTATTAATTTTATATTGGTGGTAGAGCGAGAGCACTGCATGTGGTCTCAGTGTGAATTCATAGATAATGAGATGTAATACATAATTTGTGATAGGCACCAGTGGACATCCGTGTTTTGCCATCTTAAATCCATAATCAAAGCAGAATCCTGTTCAAAGTTGGAATAGGATAGTAAGGCATTGTATTCAAGTGGTCAGAGCCACATATATTTTAACAATATCGTAACTATTAAAAAAAAAAATTAGACCATCATTTGAGCATAGCTATAGCTGTAGTAGAAATAATTGGAAGGCAATAGAAGTGAGACCTATTTGCTGAACTGTGGAGGTGATTATTACTGGTCGGCTTCCATGACTTCCTTTAGCAGTATAAGAAAAGAGAGGCTCAAGGTAGAGTCATGCTGAGCTTCGGATAGGTGTTCTAAGAGCAGAAGGGAGAAAGGAATACAAGTAGAAATGAGACATTGACTTAGAGCTAGCGGAGGTATTTTCAGCCTGAGATCTGTGGATTTGAAGTGTCAGTGGACTGCGTTTTAAGGATCCATGAAGATAATGAAGAAAACTGTTGTTTGGCCTAAATTCACTATACAGGACTCTGCACTGACAGGAGAAAATCTCAAAGATCAGTAAACTGGAAAAAAACAGAGTTTAGGTACTCAGACCCATCTTCAGTTAGAATTGCTGTAAGATGAATTACTAATAGCTGCATATTAGATTATTTCCCTACAAACGTTTTAATTAACTGCAATTAAAGTTTGGACTGTCCTTAGTACTGACTACATCCTACAAAGTTCTATTGGTTTTAAATGATTCTGTGGGGTTTTTTTAATTAACATTTCCTGTTAAAAAGGAAAGCCCCAAAAGATTATCTGCTTTTTATTTTAGCCATCTTTAATGGGAAAATTAGGCTTTGAAAGGTATCTAAATTTTGCAAAAAGCAGAGCCCAGATTCCCTAGTGTATTCAAAACTGCAGAAACGGGCACTGTACAGCAGATAGCTGAGAGTCAAACACCATGTCGTTGCTATATAAAGGTATCACATAGTTGTTGTGCAAGACATATTCAGAAGTCATTTCATTGAAGTGTTTACTCAAGACAGTGTTTAAGATTGTTCCTAATATCAAAGGTAGCTAAAATAGTTTATTAGTAATTGAGTCTAAGCACTGATTAATGGATTTAAATCGGTAACTTGCTGGAATCAGAAGACTCTGAGCAACTTCATTAACTTTTTAGTCAGTCCCAAAAGATAAACCTTCATAACTTTTTTCTCACAAATCTCCAAAGCAGTTTTCCATCTGATTTTTCTATTGAAGTCAAACTTGTCGCAAAATGTATTCCTTCTGAAGTAAAAGCAACTCGTTTACCTCCTATCCATACTGTGCAATGTAACATGAGAGAGCGATATGTGAGATTTTCAAGAAGTGGCACCGTACCCAAATTTCAAGTTGATGCCTCCTGCAGTGTGCAGGGTAAAAATACTAGATCACTGCATATTCATTTACATGTCTCCATGTGATTTCACATTATATGGTGTAGCCAACCCTTTGCTAAGACGAATTCCTTTCCCTTGAGCGTGCTTTTGCATGCTACAGGAAGCAGTGGCGCCTAGGAGCAATGTTGCTATGTAACCAGCTAGAAACATTCGTTTTCCAGCTATGCATATTCTTTCCTCTGGATGTTTTCATGGAGAAAGATACCTTTGACTTTAGAAAAACTTACAGTTTTCTTTTGATTCACCATTTAAAAATAGATAGTATTTTCATTCTAGATGTCCATAATCAGCCTCAGAGTCAGTGGCCTAAAGGTATTTGCCACTTCTTGAAGTAATTTTCAGATATTTCAATAATTTCTGATATTTTCTGATTGAGACACAGTCTCTAATAGATTTGCCCAGATTCCAGCTAGCTACTTACTTGAAAACCAGTCTATCTGTCGTCTTAATTTCCTTTATGCAAATTGTAGCTCCAAGAAGAATAGCAAACATACAGAACAGTCACATAAACAAATCTACACAGAAAATCTGTTCACAAATGGAAGACTTAAAATAGGCTTTAGAAAGGAGACTGCATTTTTCATTACAGCTGTGCCTATTTTTGTCTTTCCTGAAATGGCTAGAACTAATATCAAAAATTACATGCAATATCAGTAGGCTTGTGGGGTTTGTTTTTAGAGAAGAAAAAGCTCTGCAGCTTAGAGATAAAATGTAATGTAGTAGTTGCTAAGGTAACTGCATGTTTTCATGAATAGTGGAACAAATTAGGTGAGCAAAACAGCTGTAAATTGTCAATACATAGGTTAGAGCTGCCCTAAAGCTGCAGAAATTAACCTCTTCAGACCTACTAGTCAAGCCAGGAACGTCAAGAAAGAATGGTAGTGTTTATCTGCTTGTAATGCTAGTACTTTGCGGAAAGCTGTCACCTTTTTTTCTGGGGAAGTGGCGGACTGCTGTGGTGGCACTTCTTCAAAGGGCCTGGAACAGACACAAGTCCAGCTTGTAAGTGAACATGAAAACTGACTGCTTTTGTTTCATCTCGAACAATAGCATGGACTTCACTGCCTGCTCCATTAAATGTGCTAGTCTATCTTCTGCTTCAGGTGACTGACCTGTGCTCCATAATTAATTTTGGAAAAAGAGGAGCTGAGTAGTTTTGCTCTGAAGGATGGGACCCCACTGTTGCTGTATGTGGCTGGATGAGGACTGAGGTGCGCCCTGAGTCATGGGTCAGGAGAGGCCAGCTCTTATTTTCAGCTTATGTTGGAGGTATTTCTTAGTCAAGTGCACTCCTAAAAAATAAGGTACAGATTTGGTCGTCGTCTTGAGAGGTGCTTGTACTGAGTGGGCCCTCCCCCTGGTTGCAGAAACCCACACCCAGCAAAAACTTACCATTTGCCAGGAGTAGTTACCCAGAGGTGGTGATGTCTCACGATGATATAATTATTATTACTTCCATCCTATACAAAGGTCTCTGTGATGCAGAAGCAGAATAATTTGCTGCATTAAATATTTTGGTGGTTCAGGAAAAATCATAGACTCATGAGGCTGTACTCCTGAATTTCATCCCAATTTCTTACCTATTGCCTTTCGTGTAAGAATGTGCAAGTCACCTATGGTGCCTTTTCTCAGAAAAAACTTAGACAGATGTTCATGCTGGACAGTTACGTTTGTTGCCTATTTTGTCAATAAGTGCCTTATTCCTAATCTGTTAAGAACATAAGCAAATAAGTAAGCAGACATCTGTTTATCCATCCCCTACCCGCAATCCTCCTGAATAAGAGGTCCATCTGTTCTGTGAGATGCAAGGCCAAAGAAGGGAAGATCTAGAAGATAAGATTTGAGCGTACAATGAATTTTAAATGTATGCTTCCAGTAAGGTCCTGCTGCAGTAGACTGCTGGTTCTGTGTAAAAGCCTGGAGACCACGGGCGCAGCAGGATTCCCTTCTGAAGCAGGTCACCTTTGCTGCTCTCTGGAAATGAACAGAATGTCCCACCCCTTCTTAGAGCCGAACGTAGCAGCAATTCCCTCGATTAAATTGCTAATTAAAGGTATTTAGTCTAGGTATTGAATTAACATACTTGAACTGAGGTTCACGAACTGAAATAAAACTCCAGTGATTTACAACAGCTAAGGATCTGGCCCAGTAAGTGCAGATTGAGTAACGTATTCACAGTGTGGACATCCAGCGCTGGCCATGCCAGTGTGGCTCTGGAGGGGGTGAAGAGACTGGCCCTTTGGTTCTTGGAGCTCACCTGCATATGGAAGCTACTCTGGAATAAGGTAGAGTGTAGATTTAAATGGAAAAGCTATTACTGAATAAGTCCATCTGTTCATGGAAACCTTTGCTCTGCAATAATTGCTATGCTCACCTAATTCACTTCTAAAATACAGAAAGAATGAAGTTCTGTTTTTTTAGACTAACTCCTAATGTAAGTTTAGGTTCATTCCTATGTCACTGTCTCTCTGCACTTCAAGAGTGTGGATTCACAAACCCACTGTGCTATTTGAATCCTTACTGCTTTTTCTATCATTGTCGCTTCGCTTTGGTCACACTTTTGACAACAATGACTTCCTTCCACTCCATCGCATGAGCATCTGAACTTATTTCATTTATTTCCTTCCTATATTTATGTTGTAATATGGGATAGTTAAAGACTAAAGAAGAATGGCCTTATGGGAAGGAGGTAGATCCTTTACCTCCTGATTGATTTGGTCACTGTGTCTAAGGTAAGCAGTATTCTGTTTCTGTCGCTTGCTTCGCGTGTAAAACTGAGATAAGGACTTTTCTGTGGTCTCACCCTATGTCCATCTTGTCTGCTCTGACAGATGGATCTGCGTGGCAGTTGTTGTTGCCTCTTTCTATGTAAAAGTCCGGCTCAACACAGCGAAGTAACGATCTTCGCTGTGATCTTAGTATATCTACCAACGCAAGTAAGGATAGCGTGAGATAAGTTAGAACGGTTGGAAGCCTACTTGAAGGAAAGGAGTATGCATTAAAATTGGTAGAAGGAGAATTAACTCGCTTAGGATAGCGATGGAGGGAATGTTACTCCGGAGTGAAGACGTGTCTTGAGAAATGGCAGAGACCCGTGATTAGGAAGAAATAACAAATCTGATGATAACAAGTTTTCTAAAGCAGTGGTTGTATTTTTTCTTCTATCAGAAGACATATACACCATACATTTTTAATATTTTCAGACTCGTAGTTTTTATTAAAATTAACCCAGTATTTATACTCTGGTTTATCTATAAGGTGTTCATTGAAAAAAGAAATCGGAGCAAGACATGAAGCCCTTCCTGTTCTAAGAGTTTTAATGTTTCGGTGTACTCAGGCCTGAAACACGCTTTGCTCTTTGGACATTATAACCTTTTTGTTTGTTTTTACTTTTACACGCATCTGAATATTAAACTACTAAACAATTTTAGTCACATTTTTTAAGTAGTAAGTAATAAATGTAGACATAAAACATTAATGGAGTGGGAAACACATGTTCCTATCTTTTTATATTAGCCTTTCCTCATAAAGTTACATTTTTTTTTTATTACTTATACTGGATAGTGGAATTAACAAGATCAGTGCAGAAAATAGCCTGAAGCGTGTAAGTTATAATTCCATACATTTCTTTAGTTTTAGTTAGAGCATGTTATTGAGGGCCTTTTTTCTCTATTAGGCCCTGACATTGTATAATAATAGCATAATGATACACATTCAGAAGATGGATTTATAGATACGTAACATCAGATTTAATCATTAAAGCAGGCCACAGCATAAGATTTTCATGGAATTAATTTGCTGGGGGCTCCAGAATTAAGTTCGGATGTGGCATTGGCAAGCGTACCCTTATCACCATCTGTGCATATACTGCGTGCTTACAGATCAGACTTCCTCTGTTACTGATTTTTCTCACAGTCCACAGCAAGACTGAGATCCTAAAAGCAGAATAGCTTTTGAAATCTTGTCATACTGGGAAATACTCAAAGGTCATTGCAGAAACAAACACTCAATGAAATCAATTTTTTCTTGTGTAGGAAAAGAAGGACGAGTATTTCATAATTATATCCCAGAAAAAACCCTGGTATTCATCATGGATGGACTTGTGCACCAGTGATCAATCTTCCTCATCTTTTAAAGTGCGTTGTAAAATAGTTGCCATAGGCACAAACCATACAACTGCCTACTTCGGAGAAGCGAGAGAGAGGGAGCTCTGCAAGCAGTTTTCTCCAGACCACATACTGTTAAAGGTTGCCCAGCTTGATCTGAGCAATTTAGGCATGCCTGTTTCGGAGCTCTAGTTGGCCTGCTTCCTCCCACCACCAGAGTCTTCAAGTAACCTGTAGCTTCTGCACCAAACACAGCCCCATTGCTTGTCATGTGAAATGGCTTTTGCCTGAGAGTCACGATCTCGCCTTCTCAGGAGCCGTAGCCATTTATGACTGTGAGGCAACTAGGTAAATTGGTTTGCACCTATTTAGGGCTGAATTTAGCCCAGTTTGAACTCCCAGTGTCCTTATTCTTCACTGTGTGATGTAGTGGATGCTTTATAGCTAGTGGGCCAGATTCCTAATTTAAAAAAAGGAGCAAGTAACTTCATGTAAGTCAATGAAAGCCCTTGCTAATTGCACACAAGTAACCAGTAGTAGAATTTGGTTCATGTATTAAAATTCTGAATTGCAGTTGCAAAGATAAATGTGGAGGTGCAATCTCATGTTTTGTAATGGTTTTTCTAAAAACTTTACCTTTGAGGAAACTCCCACAATTGCTATTACTAATTAACTTTAATAAGTAATTTTTTAAGCACTTAAAAATTGTGATTATTAGGTTTTATATTTCAGAGTGCAAAGTGGCCTTCATTGATAAGGCTCTTGCTATGTACTATAGGACATTGATTTATTTGTTGACTCTGCCTAATGAATTCAGAAAATAAGAATAAATAAGAAGTAACTTCAGATTCAAAAGAGAAAAATTACTTTTTTCAAACAGGGAAAGCAAGGCATAGACAGAACTAGCTGAGTTGCAGGTTTGTTGATCTGTATAGAGAATCTAAAATACTCCGTTATATCTCTGTGGAAAGGAAGAAATGTGTTTTACTGCTAGGATTCTTTAGGCTCAACAGGAGTAAACTATAAAACTGATTTGCTATGTTTAGCTACCTCTCCTCCCAGCTCAGAAATCTCCCCCATTTCATTCCTTCTAGTGCAATGATTGCTAGAATGTCGTATTTTGGAGATGGTTTCAAATCCAGATGGCTATGCTCAGAATTGAACCAGGGGATCCTGAAAGATTTTATAAGTGCAAATTACATTTATCTGGCACTTAACTTGTTTCCTTGCCCTCCGTGTTTTCCACTTCACCTAACTAACTTTTACTATGTCCTTCAAGCTAGTTTCAATCAGAATTGCTTTTCAGTGTGAGATTCAAGACCACGTGACAAATAATGTGTTATTAGCGTGAGGCCTCATGCAGCCCCGTCAATTCTCATCTTCACTTCTTCAGAAGTGAGAAATGGAGGTGCTGACAACTATCCCAGGGAGGGTAGGACTTTGGGCATTACAGCCAGATTAAGAAACAAAACCCTACTTCCTGAGACTCTCTTGTTTTGTTATTTTAGGTGGTAAGTGGTACTTATGGACCATTATGTAATTACACATTCCCTATCTCTGAACCACATAGTATGCACTTTCAGATGGCATTAAGAGAGCGGGGAGATGCACTGATTCATAAAATATGGATCCTTATAAATATATTATATTTTACTTTCTCTTTAAAACACTTTAAAGTCCAGAGACTTTACTTTCATGACATCCCTTTTTCTCCTAGTGAGACCACTGATTTCTTCTCTCTAGGTCTCCTTTAATGACAATGATTTTCTTTCTTTTCAATCCCTTCATTCCTTATCTCGGTTGTTTTATTGTTAAGCATTCCTCAGTTTCCTTCTGGAGATTGCTCAGTTATAATCCGGGAACCTTTACTCTTTCTATAATTCTAGCAAGGTCCCTTGAGGAGATGAATCCTCTCAGTTTATGGCAAATGTTGACACCTGCATAATTTCTGCAATCTCTCAGATGAATGGTGATTATTTCTCAAAAGAACAATTGCAAAGAACTTTATTGGAAAACTGTTTGTGTTATTGGCCTCTAACAGGAGAATCCAGACTGCTGATAGCTGTCAGTCTTAAATACAGTTGGAATCTGTCCAGAAAATAATTCTACCTTATTGAACAGAATATATGGTTTTATATATATAAAGTGCTCTCTTTATAGATGGCAAGGTTTATTCAGAAGAGTATAAGCTAAAAATTAAAGCTAAAGTTATGAAATTGCCTTTTTCTTTTCAGTCTTAGGGTAAAACCTATTTGTGATGTATAAATGGGAGAACTGGTAGCTTGGTCAAACACCGGAATTTAGCTGTTAGCCTGACAGCTTAAAAACAATATCCTGTGGTTTTTTTTTTTTTTTTCAAAATACTTTATTGGCTTTTCAATTATTTATTGAATCAAAGAAATGACAGGCAGGTGATGAAAGCGCACTACTAGTGAAAGTGTGGCAGAATGATTATAGGCTGTGCTGAGATGCCCAAAGATTGTTGGGGTGGGGGTGGTTGGATGGAAAGGGAAAGTGTTTCTATGCCTGATGATGATGAGCCGTCATAGCGAAGAGGAGACGAGCAGGAGTAATGCAGGCATGAGGCCTCCAAACTGCGTGCCCTTAGATAAGCTGCAAGGGAACAGCGGCTTTCTGTGTATTTTTTTTTTTTTCCTTCGCAGGCAGGTCGTAACTCCTGAAGCGCCTTGGAGTTCTTTAGATCAGGCAAATTTTTTTCTTGCAGGAAGTTTAAACTGGAAAAACAAAACAAAACCAAAACTCCTCAAACCCCCCCCCCCCCCAACACACACACTATTCACTATGCAAAATAATTCATTCATTATGGAAACTCAGACAGGTGCCTAGAGTTTTAAATCCAAGTGGAAATAATAGGTATTATTGACAAACAAGAAATACCAAGTCAAGGGAGAGTTTGTGTTGAAAACCAATGAAATAAAATCTGGAAAAAGGAAACTTGCATTTTTGAAACTCATAACAGCGATTGTATTCCTGAGGGTTTTTGCTGAAGCAAGAAGAGTACAGCAGATCTTACGTGTTTGATCAGTGCGTTCATCTGATTGAATATTGCAAATACTAAAGCCTGTGACTTAAATGTGTGTTTCAAATGTGTATTACTTGACTATAATGAGGAAATGAAATTTTTGTTCTGTAGAAAAATATAGGAAAAAGTTACGGCCTATCGTGTCGTTGTCATAATTAACAAAGACAACTCGGAGGTAGAAATGCTTTACAATGTGGTAGAGGGGCAGGATTTCAGAGATTTTAACAGTAGCTGTCATTTCATCCTTAGCTGCAGGAGTAGTATTTTCTAACAGAATTACTCTTTTAGGTGGAGCTATAGTGTTTATGAAGGACAGAGAATGAGAAAAGTTGAATTTGTGTTTAAATATAATGTACTGAAAAAGGGATGCTCTTAATATCTGAACTGGGTGCTTGTTACCTTTTAGATTTAAGCACATCTCCTTCTGTTTTCTCTTTCTAGGGATACGCAGGCATTAAAGGCAGGGGTAAGTTGTGCTTCTGGAGTGATATGAAGAAGTAAAATGCATTCCCTGGAATAATCAGAAAATGGGAATAGTTTGGTAGTATTGCTTGGGTACTGTTTTTTTATTTTTAATTTTTTTTAACAGGCTGGCTGGCATCCTGAGGCACAGATTATTTTATGTCAGTACAGTAAATAGATTTACAAATAGCCAGATAACTTATACTAATAATAATTTGCATAAATGAAACGGTTATTCAGAAGATATAAAGACCTGAAAACTGAGGCAAGCCTTCTTATAAATTTGGAAACAAAAATCTGAAATCGTATTCAGGTTACTGTGTACTGTAAACATAAGAACTGAGTGTTTGAGAATAAGCTGTTGTGGACATATGTTTAAGATTTGTGTTGCACATAGGCAGAGCGTAAGGTTAGGTTTAGAATTGAATTGGTTCATCTTGTAAACTGGAAGGCTGAAAGCTGAGATAACATGCATACAAGGGTTATGAATCTGCTGTGGTCATAGGACTTCTAATCATACTTAGTCCTGGAATTGTAGAAGTGTTCTCATACCTCTGAATCACTGCCTAGAAGGCTAAAGTTATAGCACTAAATGTAGGGTGAAGTAGGACTGTAAGGCCCTTTGAAGGATGGGAACTTGACAACTTTCTTGGAGATATAAACGTGGTGCTACTTGTAATAGTACGAATTTTGGTATGTTGCTGATATTAGGAGATATATGCCAAGTTCAGACTAGAGTATCTATCAACCCACATCTTTTGGCTGATAATAGGGGCCCCAGAAATGTGATGGACGGGGAGCATTGAGTATTAGAACATCTAGCACATCATTAATAAACGGTCCGTATGGTTGTACAAAGTAAACAGTGTTTTTTTTGAAGAAAAAGTTAAGTAGGGATGATAAAGGAGAAAATTTTTAGTATAAAAGGGTATGTTATCATTTAGATTGTTAAAATGCAATATTAAATTCAGAATCTCAACTGTAAAATTCAGAGACACACCACTGAGCTTCCACTGTTTTATGGACGTCAGTGTCTGAGCGCTTATACTTACATGTGTTTTTCCTCTCCTTACAGTACATCACCTGTTTATATTAACGCCTTCTTCACACCAAACTGTGGCACAGCTCCTTTCTAGTCCAACATTTGGTTACAGGTGGCCTACTGAAAAGATGAACGAAATGCAGACTTTATTAGCTACACTGGGACTTGTAATTTGACTGATGAAGTTGCTGCTATTGCTCGTCTAAAACTACACCCTTGACCAGAGGACTTGAATGTGTTTGGTCTATGAGAGTGCTGGAAGAGGATAACTGGCTGAGAAAGAGGGGAGTAGCATCTCGAGTTACATGGTGCTGCGTGTGCCCTGGGGAAGGTTAGAGGAACAACTGCCTGGTGGCACATGTTCTTTCACTCCTTAGACTGCGGTTGTGTTGACGAGGTTGCAGGTGAAAACTCGCATCAAAAAATGTTCAGGGCCTGGGCTGATGTGCAGCCTGGCTGCAGGCTCAGCAAATCTGTGCCTTGCAGCACGGTAAGTTAGCCAGGTGAACCCAGGCACTGCAAAAGAGAATTTAAAGGGTTTAGAGGAAAAGCATAGTCATACTGCTGTTCTTGTTCTTTTCCTCTGTAAAATTTATGGATGTAATCCAAATACGACCTTCCTGTAAGAATAGCAATCTGTTGTTTAAACACTGATCCAAGTAAAAAAATAGTTACGTTGCAGCATAGCTATTTTTTTATTCCCTGAACAATGCAGATCTCCTTCAAAGATACACGTAAGCCTCTGTAGCAATCCTTGCTCATTGTTCTTTTATACTTCTAGATAGTACGAAAGTACAATGGAAGTAGACTTAAGTAATAAATCAGTGTTCTGCTTCCTTCTTACTTTCCTTCAATTTTGTGTATTCTTAGTCTAAACTTTTCAATAAAATGGATTTGTGTGCTGAGGCTCTTCATGGCTACGTGTTTTTGCGCTTAGCAGTAGTGACAGAGAACTTACCCGTTCACGCAGAGATTTTTCCACAGTCTGTACAGGAAAGGGAGCCCAACAGCAGGTGGAGCAATGAACTATTTACATTGCTGTATTCTGACATTGCGTGTGGTTTTTACTTCTTATTCTCTCCATCTCCTTTTCCCCAGGCTGTTTAGATCAATTTTCAAACATCTGCCTGACTGGGGGGGGGGGGGGGGGGGGAGTTGGGTTTTCTGTTTGGAAGATTAATAGGGTTATTTCAGTCAGAGCAAAGTTGCCAGCTCTTGTAAAAATGGGAGGAGAAGGATTACAAATTCTAACAGCTATTGATTAACAGCAGATGTATATTCAAAGGAATGGAAGATAAACTGCTCTTTGCAGGGATTTGATTGATAGGGGACTTGCTTTACAGTTTCCCCGGGAACACTGCGCAGGGCACCTCTGTTCGACTCCAGTGGGTGTTGCTCATCGATTACATGATGGGGAGCATTGATCAGCCAGTCTCGACTCCTGCTGCTTCTGCCAACCTTTTTCTAGTCTAAAGTATTTCAAAAGGGTTTTCCCCCTGTTTGTTGACATTTCTATTATTTCTTTGTGCTGTTAATAGCTGACTTGAAACGACCTATGTTCTGAGAAAAGATAGTCAGCCCAACAGGCACCTTCTCTTTATCAATTACTCCCGCTTAATGTTGAGAGCTTCCAGCAGAGCATGTAATCCAGTGTTTTGGTCAATTAGTAAATCAGTGTAATCCAAAGCAGAAGATATAAACTATGCAGAGACTAACTGGGGAACAGATTTTTTTTTTAATTTTTTTTTTTTTTTAGTAATTTCAGAAGTGCTGGTTGGTGCTACAACCAAAAAAAGTAGTAATAAGAGTAAATTAAATGGTAGATTGCTTTGTAGTGCGTGCATGTATAAAGAGACCCCAATTTTATATACAACATCAGGAAAGAGTATTGTTGGCCTACCATAGGGCTAATGTGATTTTTTTTTTTTTGTTTGTTTGCATTTTGTGCATTGGCTACCTGTAAATGGGCCTATAGATAAATAGACATCTCCACTGGGAAGGGTAGAGGAAAAACAAAAATGGGAAAGAAGAGGTTGACAGTAGAATTGGTAAGGAACTTCATAAAATAAATAAGAATACCTAACAGAAAAAATATGTGGCAGAAAAATTCTGATCTGCTTCCTGTGGAGGAATCTCAGTCGATCAGATGTAGCAGCATTAAGCAGTACACATGAACAGGAGAACTCGTTTGAGATTTTGTATTCTTTTTTCATTGGTACTGTGCTTTTTGTTCTTGTAAAATTCATTGATGAATTTTTTTAAATATTTGACAGATCTGTGGTGGGTGGTTCATTTCAAAGAAATTTAGACTTATTTTTAAAGATTCCCTGTCATCTTTTGTTTCTGAAAGCATCCTGCCATTTCTCTTTCATTTCGCATTGGGGCTTATATGACTACATTTTAGGACTTTGTCATAAGAAGGCAACATCAGTTGCAGATGACTTAAATTATCATGAACTGTACAGAATCAGCTAGCACGATACAAACTTCCTGGTGAGTTGACAAGCATTTTCCTTATTGTTAGCGGTAGGGATCAAACTAACTTGTAAGTCTCTCTTCTGTCTGCAGAAAGTAGTGTCCTTGGTTTTGGTTTGGTCTTGTGTTGCGCTGAGTACCACCAGCAATATTCAAAGTGTCACAGCGTTACATTGAAATCAGATGGGCTGAACGCTTTCAAGGCAATACAGGTCTTTGTGCGAGTAAGTCAAGCAAGTAATTACTACAAACATGAATGGATCGAATGCTTTTTCAATTTTAAAATGGTAAATTTGATCCAGATAGCAAGTAGCTATTTGAAATTCAACTTGCTACTTCCCCTCCCCCTTTCTTTTCCTCTATAATGTGCATGAAAACTATATAGAAGATGGTTGATTCTGCTGCTGTGCGACTGGTCCCCAGAAGGACGGGCATCAGAAAGAGTATCTGCTCAGTGTCTGATTCAGTTTTTGACCACATCCCTCAACAGAAATATTTTTGCCAATTGTGCTTCATTAGGAATTGCTGCAGCAGCTCCAAGTATGTTGACTGAATTGGGTGCCTTTGGATGAAGGGAAGAGAAAAGACTACATGACTGCGTGAAAGTAAATCTGTTGCGTGATAAATTGCACTTTTTTCTTTTATCACACCTGTCAAATAAATTGCATAAGCATTGATATTGCACTTTCTGAATTTCAGCGCCTGTACAGCTAAAAGAAACGCCTTCAAGCAGAGGGAAGTTAATTGAATGAAATATTTAAACATTCTACGTAACCTCCTGATGTTGCCAGTTAGGTTTGTGCACTGTGCAGGTGTTGCCAGTGATGGATTGCACTTTTGCTACGAGAGAAAAGTTGCCTGGGAGAGTCTAGAACTGTCAAATTCCTAAGACTTTGCTTTTAGTGAATGAAAAGTTCCTTTCCTTAAATGTGAAAACGAAACGCAGAACAGAAGTACATAGAATAATTTGTTTTAATTTATAACACATCACAGCCTGCCTGTGATTTTGTTCAAGACTCCTACTGTTTGAATGAACATACTTCATAACTAGAAGCTGAGGAAATAGCAATGGTTGTCAGAGTTCTGACACAGATATAAATATTAATGAAATGCTTCATATAAGCTATGGCAACGCTTCCTTCCGAAATTCGGTTGGATCAAATGCTTCGTTAGCTGAGGGCTCCTTTGTCATTCATGTAGTACCTTGCCGTCAGAGGAACGTAACTGTGTTTTTCAGTGAATGTTTTAAGCAATCTCTCTGTGGATCATGTGGACTCGTCTCTAACTCATTTCATAAGGCTAGCTCTTTCTCTGAATTTTCCTAAGATAATTCCCAAATTCTAAAACTACTTTAAAATTTATGTATCGGTCACAATCATGAATACTCTTTTAGACAATACTACAGATGATATTAAACATGTGGGTATTTTTTAGTCATATTTGGAGAAGTACTGACTAAAGGTTTTGCAATTAAATACTGCATTATTCATGTGAGAAAATAATTTGCTTAATTATCTTAAGCTACCCAAAAAGTTGTCTTTGAAAGCCTTCTGAGAGCTTTCCTGTAACAGTATCATCTCAGCACTTTACTCCAGCCCCCTGTTATTTAAAAGGAGCTCCAATATCTATTTTCAGTCTTTCAGGCTCTTCAGTTTTTCCTTCTCAGCATATCTGTACCAGCACTTTGAAGTTGCATCGTGTTAACTCGAAGTGTTGTCTTCTGATCTTTTACGGAGAAATAATAATGAAAATATAAAGGTCTTCCTGATTCAAACTCCTCAGGCTAAACCACCTGCTAGCTGCAATTACTGGAGGGTGTCAATCAGTAGTGTTTTCCCATACTGTCAAACTTCAAAGGAGATGTGTTAAATGTTACTCTGTATTAATCATTAATTGTGATATACTGTAATACAGTTTCTGGTTTCTCTTGTCTGTCTTAGAGAGGCATGGAGCTCTAACTCTAAATAGTTGTTTAGAAGGGTGTTCCCCTCCTGCTTCGGGAAAAAATGCCAATGTAACAAAGTCCAAATAAGTGCTTTTGTCTGTTCTTGATCAGAAGTATATCCAAAATTTGAGCTTTTTTCTCTTGCCTTTTTTTATTTTATTTTTTTGTATGCTCACTGCTCTAACCTTCCTTCAGTGTCCTTAACCAAAAACATTTTATTTTTTTTTGTGACCTTGCTCTGGCTGTATTCTTGACTCTGTCTTTTTTAAATTGTTTTTATTTATTTTGTTTTTCCCCCCTCAGCTATTTTCTTGCTCTCTTTCTTGAGCACGCATCCCTCAAATACAGCCTCTTCATTCGCACAGTTGACGTTACTGACAAGCGTAGGTTTTGGATGGTGATGACTCCTTTGTATTTTAATTGGAGACTGCTGCCATTTCAGCTGTCTCCTTCCATGAAGAGACTATGTGATGCTTTATAGGCCTCTTGAATGAAGTATAGTAATTAAATCTCACCCATTCAGCTTCAGTAAAATTTCGTGCAGAATATAGCAGTAAATTTCAGTTGCTTAATTCATAAAGGTTAAGAGACAACCACTAAATTTAGAAAGGGCACGTTCTTTCAAGTCTCACTTTCAGCATCTGAAATAGGATCGGCCAAAGATGTGGTTTAATCAGTACAAGTAAACCCTAAATATGACGAAAAAGCTGGTGATAACAGTAAAGAGAGAAAGCAGCAGAAATATTACAAGTCCAAGAAACTATCAGTGTTAGCAATTATAAAACCATGCTTCAACGTGTTCGTGATGTTTTTGCATTATAAGATAGTGGAAAGATCAGTACTACTGTAACTGTAAGCAGACCTGAATCCGATTTATTGCATTTGTGTATCTCATTCACTCATCACCAAGAAATCGGTCCAACCCTCCACATAGTCTCAGTGAATTCAAGTTTTAGAGGTGATCTTTTTACCACTCTAGAGCCAAGATTAGTTGGTGAAATTTAACAGGAACTCTAGACTTGGGTTCTAATCTGCCTTGGCACTGGACAGCAGAAATATTTGGATAGATGATAAATACTTTTTTTTATTAATAAATTTGCGGAGGAGCTTTATCGCAAAAATCAAAGTTAACACTGGAAAGACCAGTAACTGAAAAGTCAACCCCCCCCCACCCCAGCCCAGCCCAGGATTCATGTTGTTGTTTTACTTCTTATTTTTGAAAGAATCCTTCTTCATCTTCTCTAAATTTTTAATTTTCTTATGGAAACGAAAGCTGCTTTGATTTAATGTGTATTCTTTTACTGAGAAGTTTTGTGCAGCAATTTGTACAAACCTTAGTCATATTTTGGGAAGTTTGACATCATTTTTCTTATTCTTCTAGTTCTAAAGTAGTTTGTTTTCCTAGTTCAAATCAATTAAAAAAGGAAAAACTACAAAAATATAAAGGTCGCTTTTATTCTTTTTTCCTGACAGTGAAACATGCATATCTTTTGTTTGCCTCTAGATCTTAATGCTAACTTAGAAAAATTTGCTTTTAGCTTCCTGTTCTCTATTCATGTATTGAATGAATTTTAGCTAAAAGGCTGCCTCTGTTAGAAATTTTCAGCATTATAACATTCAGTTATACTGACAGCCATTAAAGCAGCTTTTTAGAGCACAGCACACAAGACTATTGCTATAAATAAGCATTTTTCTAATATTCATGTGAAGTATAGCGTTTCAGGTTTCTGTGTCGAGCTTTGTGCTTTTGATACTTATGTGTTGCTTCAAGCTTCCATCTTTTATCATTATGAAACAGTAGTTATCATCCTCATGCAGATAAAGAAAAGATGCATGTTTATGTGTGCATATAGTCTGGCTAGCTTTCTGCAGCAGTCAGACCTTTTTTGAAAAAAGCGTACTTGTTCCCGGCTTGTTCTAGAAGGTTGCGTTTATTGTATTTAGGAAAAAGACTTTGTTCATGAGTTTGTCATCTTCTCCGGAGATGCCCATGGTGGCTCTTCCTGATGCTTCAACTGCCACATCACCTCTTAGAAATGGTTTACAACTTTACAATTTTGAACTGTGTTTTTTGATTTATCCAGTATTGCTGAGGAGTAAGTTGGATGCGATAGACCACAAACCTGTCACTAGTAGGTCAGTTTTGCAATTTCTTTTCAGTCTGGTGGTGTGCAGTAGCCTCAAAGTGTTGCAGCAGTGATACAGCAGACTTGAATACTCGGACTAATGTTAACTGAGCATCTTCTTATTTTAGGAGCTTTTTATCTTTTGTCTGCGACTCGATGAGCTTTTGCTTTTCCCACTTTTTTTCAGCGCTGCGCCTTTCTTACTTCAGTGTGTTCATTGCTGTGATCATGACAAATTGAATTAAGAATTTTTGCTAAGGCCAGACTTCTAATGGTGTCTAAAAATAATGTCAGGACCAACAATGTAATGCCTTTCAGTAATTGTTAAATATGAGTGAACTGACTAGGCTAAAATAAGAATCAGGCCAATTAAAGCAGTGTTTGAGGAGAGTGGTGCTTGTAATGAGAGATGCATAGGAAGTGTTTCTCTCTCCCGTTTATTCCCCCGGCCCCTTCCCCTGTGCCGCAAGAAGGCTGGAAGTGAAGGGAGAGGGGAGGCACCTGAAGAGCTGAGTGCTTAGTGGGAGACCTGAGTACTTAGGGCAGGGATTTTAGACCTGGTTCTCCCCATCTTAATGAGCGCTGTAGCCTAACTCGCTAATTGTACCTCTTGCTTTGGGGGTGTGGGTGTGGGTGTGTTTTGTGGGTTTTTTTTTTTTTTTTTTCACCCCTGAGTTTAGGAAACCTTATAGTGAGGTTTTCAGAATCCATTTCTATGAAACCTCATAGAAATCTTCATAGTTTTTGAAGAATCAGTGCTTTCTAAGGTTAACCAGTTCTTAACCAAATCTTAATAAATTTGTGGTAGCGTGGAGGGCATGTTATTGTGTTGTTTGTGCCCTGTTAAGTGTTTTGAAGATCTATGATTAGCAAGTGTGACTGTAACTGTGCAGTAGTACTTCAACACTATTATATCACCATTTTGTGGAACCGCTGACTAGGGGAAAAAAAAAATCTTCATTCTATCAAGTTTTAATTCAAGGTGAGGAATTGCATTATGAATTAGGTTGTGGATGCCCCATAGTCTTTACACGCAGCTCAACGTGGAACAAAATCTAGTCTAGAGTCATGAAGCTCCCGATATAAATAGAGAATCTGTGCATTGGGAGGGAGAGGTGTCTAGAGGTAGGGAGGTCTTGTGTCTGTATGAACTTCAGTCTTCATTTTGCTAACTTTTTTTTCTAATATCTATTAGATGTCATGGGGCCATTAAGAAAACAAATCAGTATACTACATCTGTCTGTAACTTGATTTCTCAAGAGAACAGTTTCAGTGTTGTAAAATGTGGGTCAGGAGCTCCAACAGGAGAACTGAAGATGATACTTTTTATTCTTTACTAGACCTTTCAATCCTGCAGTACTTGTTTCTTTTATCTCACCAATTTCTATCTTAAGGATTGTCACTTCGGCACTGGCAAATTCTTTGTGTGGTACATGATATTACTTTGTGTGCAGTTCTTTGCAACTCTAGTCCATTTGAATGATCGTTGATTTTTTTTGTCTATTTTGGCGTTGCTTCCATTTCTCCCGATTTAGGGATACCCATGTTGTAATAATGTGGACGGTTCTACAACTATAAAACTGAATATAACATTGAAGGAAATAGCATGAGAACACTGACTTTTCAAAAGTGGATGCCTGTAGATTCAGAATCCACACTGGTTGTATTCATGAAGTGGTGAAGTTTGCAGCAGTGCTGAGTGATTGTCTGTTCTCGTTGTTCAGCAGTGACCATATGGATGATAGAGCTGTATAATCTAAATATAGAAGTATAATTTAAAATTAAGAAGTTAAAAAAAAAAAAAAAACACCCAACCCCCCCAAACCTTACCTTCACCTTTCACCCATGAACTGATTCCAGACTCTTCAAGCTTTTCTTGGTCCTCGATTTTGTATGTCATAAGTCTCCAGTGCCCTGAATGTGGTGTAATTGGCTCCCAGCTGTGAGAGCAATATTGGTTCTCTTTTTTTCCCAGCGTTCTGTACAAGACATGGATGTTGGCACTTACATCGTTTGAGTTTATTGGTAGGGAATCCTATAGACTATCTCTTTATTATACCATGGCTGTTTTCTTACAATCAATGAGAATTTCCTCTGGAAGGTTTCAAGAATCCAACGCGGATGTATGTTTCCTATTCACATAGAGGAATAAAACTCAGCATGGTCCGACTTTGTCTTTGCAGTAAGTTGCGTTTCCTGTGGACTTCCTGCAGTTACAGACTGAGGAGTAAGACAGAAAATGGGCACCACCAGCAGCAATACTTTTGTAATATTTCCTTGTTTGTGCATAATACCTTTTGTCATGGTAAGATGCTGAATGCATCCAAGTAAGGATGATTCCTTAGGAAAGATTTTTTTCTTTTTTTAAAAAAAAAAAAAAAAAAGGATTCTAGTATTACTAATTAATAACTCTAAAGGATATTCACCTAAATGGATTTCTCAGGTTTTGTATTTGTTATTATTCATATTTTAATGACCTCTATTTAATTATTAATGTGAGCTTTGACTCCCGGGACACTTTTTATAGCTGCCACCAATGGTGGTAATGTCATTCCAAAAGTGCTACATTGTATTACTATCTTTTCACGGTGCCGTTTGTACAATAGTCTTATTTAATGGGGCAAACAGAGATTACTTCTAAATCAAGATCACCTTTACCAAACCAACTACTATTAAGCTCTCCTTATAGCTTAAAACATTATTCCCTTAATGAAAATTCATGATAACAGCAGAGAGGGGAGTGGTGGTGATGTGAAATATATACTATCAGGCACAAATATGTTTTATGAACTTGTGTCGCATGAAGCCTTGGGAAATCTTGTACACATGAATGCTTTCACAAATTATGTTTATCTTGTACGTGCACAGGAACAAATTGTATTTTTTATTCTCCAGGGCATCTGAGAGTAGTTCTATCCCTGCGTTCGTCTGCGCTAAGAAATACATCAGTACATCAGCAGGGCTCTAGACTTTGCAAGGTCGCTTCAAATGGGTAGAGTCTGAAACTTCCTATTGCAACTTCAAAGCAGATGAATCCAGGTAGTTTCATCCCTTCATATAATGCGAATTTCTTACTAAGTTCAGGAAAAGTAAATAAAAAGATGAGCAGAAGTGTCAAGAAAGTGACTAAAATGTTCCTCCAAGTTTTGCTGTTACAGATAGGGAAAGAAAATCTTAGTTTTGGATGGAGGAAAGTAAGCCCAATTACCAGGGTAAACCTGGCAATTCCCGCTAAACATCTTTCCCCACAGAAAAAGTGTTAGAGATGAGCCTTGTGCAATGAATTGTTCAAAAATTAACATTAGAGTTAAATATCTGAGTCAGTTACATGCGACTTAATTGCAACATTATATATTGGAGGCTTTCCAGCACAAGCAGCAGTGTCTTTCTCCCCTCCATGCAACTGGGGAACAGGCAAAGCACAATGTCATGTCACTCTGCGTATTTAGGGTTATATTTTCTAGTTCTGGAGATGCTACACCACCTGAAAGCAAACTTTTCTTCTGAATTCACTTTTTAGAAGAGGTTTTTTCACTTTAGAAGCAGTATGATTCACAATTCCTGAGCGTAAGACTTAAAGTTGTCGTTTGGGGATTACTTTGGGGATTACTCATTTCACCAACAGAGAGGTGATCGTTGTGAAATAGTGCCTGGGAACCATTTGGTACGTTTTGCAAGTCTCAGAACTAGTTTTTGAGATTTTTTCAGAGTGGCTGCAAGCTCTGGCATTTCAGGCAATGATAACAGAAGCAAAACCACCTGGCTATGAGTAACTCACTGTTTCCCAATAACCTTCCAAATAGGATCAAATGGGTTTTGCATACCTTTCCCAATGACTTTGAAGAGCTTTCAAATATACCTCTCGTGTTGAAACACTTTTGCGCTTAGGTTTCCCACACATCAGCCAGCAGTGTGGCCCAAGCAGTCCTCTGCAGCGCATTCCCAGACTGGTGTGTGAGAATGCGGTGGTGGAACCACTCCCGTTTCTTCGGTGCGGCTGCCAAACCAGTTGTTTTAGCTATCAGCTTTTCCTTTTAATCTTTGCTGTCGTGGTTATTCAGAGGCACTAAAGAATGAATGTTATTAACTCAGATGATGACAGAAGTACTGCATGCAAACTTGTTTTAAACTGCATATGTAATTTGAAATTTATAAGGGGAATCTTCAAGTGGAAGCAAGTTCTCCACCAGTAGTTTTAAGGTCCTGTTAGCGTTTCAATCCATATTTGAAAATAAAACTTGTATAGTTTTCTTTTCAATCCTGTGTTCAGAGAGTGTATTTTCTGAATTAATACAAATATTATTACATTTAATTTATTACAAACAGGGAGATGAAACTTTCAGGGACTACCAAATACATGGAATCTGTTTTGGCACAATTCTATGGAGCAATGCAATACATGATCAGTCCAGCCAGGATCTGCTGAATATGTCCTCCGCATGCCTCCATGTATCATAGCTCACAAAACACTCCTAATATAAAGATGAGACCTATGGCAGGAGACTAAATGTTAACAACTGTAATGTGCCATAGGAAAAGAGCAAGAGAAATGAAAGCCATGACTGTTACTCTGGTTATTAGCAACAGGGGGAAATTATTACGTAATTTTAAAGTGGGTCCTAGGAGTGGACTGTGAAGAGGAAGGACAAAGTGAAAATGGCAATGGTCCCTGCCACTTCTGAGATGGAAAGATACTTCTTCCCTGTGGTACTGACCACATCAATATATCTCAAAATCTAGTTCTTAATGAGCAATCCCTAGGACTCGCTACAGCTGTGGGAAAGCTTCTC
Source organism: Struthio camelus (assembly GCF_040807025.1). Taxonomy (NCBI): domain Eukaryota; kingdom Metazoa; phylum Chordata; class Aves; order Struthioniformes; family Struthionidae; genus Struthio; species Struthio camelus. Next base: position 26,271,167 of record NC_090950.1, on the reverse strand, counting down.
ATTAAGTTCTGCAGGGCTTAATTTTCCATGCAAGGCTGTTCATGTTTTTAGTTTGGAGAAAAAAAAAAAAACCGCTACTGATTAGAGATTTTTTTTTTTTTTTTTAACTTTGGAGAGTATGATGCTAGGGGAGTACATTGTCTCCCTCTTTGCAAAGTGATGTAGTAGATGTAGTCCTGGAGACCAGAGGCCTACCAGAGGCCTTGTCTTCAAGACATAGGTGAAGTTTTTTAGGGGTTGAAGATGGTAAAGGAGCAAGGCTTTTGACACTGTCTCCCGTCACATCCTCCTAGGTAAGCTCAGGAAGCGTGGGCTAGATGAGTGGACGGTGAGGTGGATTGAGATCTGGCTGGATGGCCGAGCTCAGAGGGTTGTGGTGAATGGCGCAGAGTCAAGTTGGAGGCCTGTAGCTAGTGGTGTCCCCCAGGGGTCAGTCCTGGGTCCAGTCTTGTTCAATGTATTCATCGATGACCTGGAGGAAGGGACAGAGTGCACTCCCAGCAAGTTTGCTGATGATACAAAACTGGGGGGAGTGGCTGATGCACCAGAAGACTGTGCTGCCCTTCAGAGGGACCTGGACAGGCTGGAGAGGTGGGCGGAGAGGAACCTCATGCAGTTCAACAAAGGCAAGTGCAAGGTCCTGCACCTAGGCAGGAATAATCCCATGCACCAGTACAGGCTGGGAGTTGACCTGCTGGAAAGTGGCTCTGCAGAGAAGGACCTTGGGAGTGGTGGTGGACAACAAGTTAAGCATGAGCCAGCAGTGTGCCCTTGTGGCCAAGAAGGCCAATGGTCTCCTGAAGAGTGGAGGAAGAGGGAGGTCGAGGGAGGTGATCCTGCCCCTCTCCTCAGCCCTGGTGAGGCCTCACCTGGAGTGCTGTGTCCAGTTCTGGGCTCCCCAGGACAAGAGAGACATGGCACTACTGGAGAGAGTCCAGCGGAGGGCTACAAAGATGGTGAGGAGGCTGGAGCATCTCTCCTATGGGGAAAGGCTGGGAGAGCTGGGCCTGTTCAGCCTGGAGAAGAGAAGACTGAGAGGGGATCTCATCAACGTGTACAAGTATCTGAAGGGGGAGTGTCAAGAGGATGAGGCCAGACTCTTCTCCGTGGTGCCCAGCAACAGGACAAGAGGCAATGGGCAGAAACTGAACCACGGGAAGTTCCACCTAAACCTGAGAAAAAACTTCTTCCCTGTGAGGGTGACAGAGCATTGGAACAGGTTGCCCAGAGAGGTAGTGGAGTTTCCTTCCCTGGAGATATTCAAAACCTGTCTGGGCAATATGCTCTAGAGGGCCCTGCTTGAGCAGGGAGGTTGGGACTAGATGATCTCCAGAGGTCCCTTCCAACTTAAACCATTCTGTGATGCTGTGAAAGGAGGAGGAAGATCTTGCTTGTAACTAGCTTGTTCTAATCAAAATCGAGTCAGCTTTGGCTCTTAGTTAGCAACTGTCTTTTGTCATTGTCAGGCAAAAGCACAGATCTAGAAACTAAAGTACTAAAAGCTAACAATATTTGAAATTTCCTTTTCAGGTTTGATAATGCTGTGCTTATAGTTGGTCTTGCCTGTGAACTATATAATTAATTTCCTGTGTGATCCGCTTTCTTTAATGTTCTTTAAAATCACTGTAAATTCACAGATATTGGAGTAGTAATCACAAAACTCATGGAGAAATGTTGTTCTTGAAAGTGCTTTAGGTGGTATTCTCTTTAAATGTGGCAATATGTCTTTGAAATGTTAGGAATCTGTTTTTCTCAGGTATTAAATGGAAAACTTGTCCTTCAAGAACGACTATTGATGAATAGTAGTGGTAAGGAAAAAAAAATAGGCCATACTTGTTTAGCTCTTGAAGTAACAATTACTGCAGTTTTAAACTGGGCATGAAACTAAGTTTTAGGGCAATTTGAAAATAATTAATCTTAAATAAATACATAGATTTGCATAGATTATGTTGCAACTATGTAAATAGGTAGTTTTGGTGAATTAAAATGCAATATTACATGAATTACTGAATATTACTGAATGGACAGTTCAGGATTTCATTAACTTAAAAAGACTAAAGATCTTGTTTACCAAGAGAAATATCCTTTACTCTTTATCAGTTGCTGTAGGTTATTAGTTTGGTCCAAAATGATCAGCTTCTCATTAATCATAACTAGAGATAGATTTACTGAGCATTAGTACAGTTCTCAACTTGGCTAATAGCTGTGCAGTCCAATAGTTATTAATACAGATGAGGTAAGTTGGAGCCAGGACATTACAAAAAGGTAGAAGCTTCAAGAACATTCCTGGATCCTCCCCAAATTCCATTAATTTAACAATGATACGTTAGTCTTCAGTAGTTTGCTTGCTTTGTTTTGCTTCATTCTCCTCTTTTCTCCTCACACTAATAGTGATGGAGTTCGGCGCAGATAGGCAGCCTAGAGAAGAATGTGTGTCATGATCTCTAACCATGTTTAAATTTATTTAATGTGCATAGAGCTTGATAGTCAGAGGGGAAGGGTTTGATGTGTCTTATCAAACACAGGTAGTTTTAGATTTTTGTTTTATACATATTCTTAGCAGTAGGTTTATGTCCTCCTTTAATCTGGAGGCTTTGAGCCAGTATGGCCAACACGTTCAAGATTTCATGTGTATGGAGAAGTCCCATCCTTAATGTGGTGCAACAGTCTACTTTCAAGGATTGCTGTGCAGATGTCTACGTAAGAAATATTGTATGCAGAGGTGCCTCACTTGCTGCTTTTTACGAGTAGGGGGAGTGTTTTTTTCAGTCTGCTAAAGATGTAGAAGCTACGTGTGTCTCCAGCTTTACTTCAGAGAGAAGGAGGTGTAAAATGAAATGGCATAGAGGAGGCAAGTTTTTCCCCAGCTTTCAATTTTTCTTACCTTTCCTGAAGCCAGTAGCCTTTGGGAGTCTGTATTTTCCCACTCTCTACTTCACGTGGCAGATTAGCACTTGCATGTAACAAACTGTTCGATGGTAGGGACTTCTGCTGACATCTCCCTGGAGTTTCTGCACAGAGGCTGTAGGTCTGTCTGTGCTCGTGTGTATGCGTAGTGGAGTATTTCCATGGGCTTCCTGGACTTGCTTGATGTACCACCTTGTTTTTGAGGTTTGTGTAAGCAGCGTGAAGTCTCAGATTTCCTTGGGATTAGAATCAGTTTCTAATTATTAACCTAATGTTTTGAAGCTTCCTGAAATGCCAGAATCTTTCGATGGCCTGCCTGAACCTTGTGATTCAAGCTTTGGCTATTTTCTTTTCCAAAAGTGCCTTTTAAAAATTTGCAATAAAATAGTACATTTCACAAGATTAGAATATTCCTGATAGCTGAAAAATAATTTGGGACCAACACTTTTTTAAATTAAAAATTTCTTTGTACACTCAGCAACTGGATAAATATGCATGTGCTTTCATATCTCTTTCCTATTTCCTCCACCAAAAAATACTAATCAAACTAATCCAAAAATCCCCAAGAACGATCAATTCTTTCTTCCTCAGTTTTTTTTTTCTTTTTAAAAGCACAGACACACACCTGAAATGGAAGGCTTGTTTCTTTTTACCGGCTTCTTCCTAACCCTTCTTTTTACCCTTTTTATAGTGAGTACGCATGCTTAGCGCTGTATTTAAAATCACATCGCAAATCTAAATACCATTAGAAAACTTTAGAGATTATTTTGGAAAAAAAGGTGCAAGGAAGGCAGCATGTATTTTGAATAGCAGTTCCTTCTGATGCAAAATAGATGACGGCTACAAAAATGATGATTTCCTACCCAATCCTGGCTCCTCGTTATAAATCACCTGACCAAAATATCATTAAGAAATAGTTATGTGACATGTTCTCGTCAGTCACTCCTGTTATTTTACAGCAGCTTTCCAGCGAGCAGGTTTTGAAATAAGACCGGCTTTCCAGTGGAAGCTCCTTAGGGTAGGTGGTTTCAGCTTTGCCTCCCTTGATTTGAATCAGACAGGCCTGTTTGCAGTTGTAAATTCTTTTGGAGCGTGCCTTCACATGCAACTTTTTCATACCATTTGAACAGTCTTAAAAGAAATATATACCTGTAGTTGACCTACTTAATCCATGCTGTTATTCAGCTTTGGTAGGGTGTATGCACATCTTGGTCTTGTTTCAATATATTTTTTTTCAAGTTTGGCAATAATTTCATTATTTGTTAAAAAACATCATGTGTTTGGTGAGGGAATTCTGTTTCTGTTGTTGCTTGGTATGGGCAGAAGGGTGGCGACAGAAATCAAACTACTGTTTTGCAAAGTCAAAGCTCGTTCACTGCTTTTTCAGAAATCCTATTGGATTAATTTGGATCTTTTTACTAGCATTTAGTAAAGGAAACTGAGTCATTCGGAAAGTCAGTGAAACATCTGTGATTTTACTACTCAAAAATGCACCCGTTTCTTGCAAAAGGAAGTGTGGTGCTGCAACGTTTCTATGAATCTAATAAGAGACTTTCAAGATCCAATGGGTATCTTGTGCCTAACTGTTACCTTTTGTGTGATGCCAGTTTTCCTCACTCATCTAGTGATTTGGTTGTAGCACTTCTGACATGGATATTTTGCTTCACGTTTTTCTTGTAAATGTTGCTTTTGCAAAGAGTCCCTGTAATGTATTCTTGCCTCTGTTTTCAAAAGTGTTGCTTTGCCCCTTGGCTATCATAGGGAAACAGCTGTGATTTAAGACATCAACTTTGCTATTAACATCTAGTGGCTGTATAACAGCCATGAATCATTTTTTATGAATGTGCTCTGACTAAATCACAGCACTCATTAGGTGTAGATGGATGGATATCACAGGGTGATATAGGTAATACTGTCTTCTGAGATAATGAAAAAGTTTTCATCTTCACTTTTCTTTTTATGCTGGCCCTGGAAGTGGTTATTTCCTAATAAGAGTGCCTCGAAACACACAGCTGCAAATGGGTCTTAGATAGAAATGCCTAAAATGGTTTTGTCTATCATTTTAAACCCAGTCATACTCTCAAAAATGACTTATATGAATGAACGGTAATTATTCATAGTTCAGTATCAATATTCTATTGGACAAGAGCAAATGAAGTTTTCTCAGGGTGGAAGCTGTCTTCTGTCTGGAGACCGATGTTTGTTACTGATCTTCTCTTTACGAGGCATGGAGATTTACTGTAGTGAATTGTACAGGAATAAACAGAAAACAGGCAACTTTCCATTTTCTTAAATAGGTGATCAGCTGCTTTTTTTTTTTTTTTTTTCTCCTGTTCAGACCATGGACAAAAGTGCTCCCTAGGCTGTGGGGGGCTGTTTTCACATGTTGACAGCTATCAAGACAGGCCAGTGAGAATTACTCTTAAAATTTTGTTGTAAATAAAAAAAAAAAAATCTAGTATAGTTTTTTGATACTGATTCTGCAGTATTGACGAAATAATTGTTGCATTAGCACAGATAATCTAAGTGCTTTGTAAAGGGTAATGAAAAGAAAAAAAAAGTTCTAAATAGAACTTTTATAGACCTAAATAGTCTATGCGTATCCAATGTTCAAATCCCAAATTTCCCCTTTTCCAAAACAGCCACTTAAATATCATGCCTTCTACATAATGTCTGCATGGGGGAGCATTTAATCTTTTCTGAGTTATTTCTCTCTCTTCCTTGGAACACATTTTATTCTTCTGCAGAAGAGCCCAAAGGTACAAGCAAATTGCTTCTTGGCCGAGCTATATCTGTTATTATCCCAACAATCCCCCCCCACCCCTCCAAATGAGCTAGATTATATCAGCTCTTTTAGGTGATTTTTTACTCTAATCAGATTTTTCATAGTTGCTCTCCAAATACTAATTTCAGTCTGATAACGTTTTCAATTTATTCTCTGCAGAGAATGCTTGTTTAAAAAATCAGTCTGAACATTAACTGCCTCAAGATACCACCTCATTAGAAGCACGTATTCAGATTGATTGGGCTGATACTGGTGGCAATGATGATGATAATTGCATTGAAGTAATGCCTTAGGATTCTAGCCATAAACAAGGTTCTTATTGTTGTAGGTAAAGAAATAAGATCAGTTCCAGGCCTGAGAACATGTAAATGAAGAAGTAAAATGAGAAACAATGATAGCTTGAATACAGGGTTGTTTGTTTGTTTGTTTGTTTTTAATAGCTATTTGGGACACAGAAGCACTGAATTCCATTATTAAACACCTTCAAAAGAAGCAAAATATCTGTCAAGGTGATGAAATGTTCAAAATGAATGACTTAAGTTGGGCACTTACATGAACCACCGTCATGCAACAGTATGGCAAGTTCTGCCCTCCAGTCTGCGGTAAGCATTTAATAAAGAAATGAAATAATGAATGATGCAGGTTTCAACTGTAGTGATGCACCCAGTGCTAGTAATAAGCAGGGAGCACATATGCCTGTTTGAAGGATGAATTGAAGTTTATACCAAGCTATTGCTTTTACAGTCAAGCAGATGTCAGTGGGCTTGCTTTACAGGGTATTATGATATATGAAACTGGAGGCTTTTGAGTGGTAAAAATTACTCCTGTCAGTTCATCTTTGTGTATGGCACTTTGATATATCATTCACAGCTTAATTATATTGTCATAGTTGAGAGATTAAAACAAAAGCCAGGCTGACTCTTGCTTAAACCTTTCTCTAAAATAATGCTGATAGGTGAAGGGGGAAGAAAACCATAAGAGCTATATAAAATTCCAATATAATGTATTGTGCCATCAATAATAGGTTCCTTCCATGATGCAGTTTCACGTACTGCAGATAAGGAGATATTCCTCAGGCCCTCACAACACAGGAGCACAAACCACTAATATCAAACATATCAGGGAAAAGATGGGGGGAGGGTTGTGTCCTTTATATAAGCTTTGAAGTGGTTGAGGTTTGGGTTGTGCCAAAACCTCCTGGAATTTGGGCCTTAGTGAGCACCAGCAACTGCAGGGAGAAACAAATATATCTGTGCAGCTTCACAGCCAGGCAGTAGAAAAGCGTATGGTAACCGCATGCGGGAAGTCTTTGCTGTCATCTCCCCAGCAGTGGAGACGACTGCCTGTCTCCCAGGAGGGCACTGCTGGGGGGGTGGGAGACGTGGCCCGGGCAGGTGCCGCGGGAGGGCCGGGGGGACTCCCATGCCCACACTGGCCTCAGAAAGAGTTTTGGGGTATTGACTTGGTCTCAAATTGTTACCGAGGAGATGCATGTTTGTCTATTAAATGGAGAGTTAAAAATGACTAAACAAACTGTCTAATCAAAATAAATTGCAGTATGCCATTTAGGCATGCCGGTTTGAGGGCTTATTAATTAACTCCATTGACTAAAGCAAAATCAATCCAAACCAGAGGAGAATTTACTGCCTTCTCAGGATCTCTGCCAGTCTTTGTGCTTGGGCATTTTATCTGCACGAATAAGCTGCTTCTCGTATGAAGCTCATTGTTGAAGTGAACTGCATACCAAACTCGAGACCTAATAGACATCTACATGGCATTCGGAAAATGCATTTACTTAATTTCACAGTGCTGACATTTTTCATTTTGTATTTGGCATATTACTCCTGTAACTTGTGTTTCTGGGTGATACTACAATGCATATACAAATTAAATAATAGTATGCGCAGGTGCTGTGGAAAAGACAATTGAAATATCAGACAAATAGAATAAATTTAAGGTAAAGCTGTTCATACAGGCCACTGTCACTACCTGTAGCATGTTTTATGTACGTTGATTCAAATGACGGGCTAAGGCACGCGTGTTTCCTTTATTTAGCAACTTTTTGCTACAGCTGTGACTTTGTGCATTGGATACTTTTCAAAATGACAACATTGAAGTTGGAGAAGAGTCATTTGTTTGAACTTTGGGATGATAGGGTAAGATGTGGAATGGGCAAAGGTTCAGGTAATGAAGCTAATGTTGCATGCTTGGCCCTCTTTTGTCTGAAATAAGGTGTGAGATGTTCCTCTGTCAGCTGTCCCAGCTGCAGCCAGCTGATGTACTCCAAAAGTTAGACGTTTAGACACCTGAAGAAATGGGCAAACCTACTAGATGTTGAGATGATATCTTGTTAAAATAATATGCTTGGAAGTGGCCACTGGAGAACTTTTTTCATAGATAGTGGCCGCTTTCAAACGCCATGGAGCTGTTTCTGTGGAAGCAAATGCAGATGTGGCACATGCTGACTGTATGCTTTACAATATATGCAAGTAAGTAGTTTTCTGAAATATCAGTAAAAAAGTTTGGGCAAAGAATGTTCCTTATCTTACCTATAAAATATTAGATTGTCTGGCATTAACTTCTGATCTGACTGAGTCTTCCAACTGGACCAATTTAGTATCTCTGCTCTGCTTTTCTGGATTTCAGTTTAATGGCGTTGATATTGCTTCTTTCACGAATTAAAATATCGATTAAAAAAAAACAAACAAACTACATTCTTCCATGGATAACTGAATGCAGTGAAAGGGTTTGGAATTTAACTTTTTCAAATACTTGCTTTTTAAAAACAAACTCTTTCCATATGTGTAGAGTAATTCATACAATAGGCAAAAACCTTTTAACCCGTTCTGTAGTTTCAGAAAAGCAATTCATTTGGTATGCTATCATTTAAGGGCACTGCAGAGAACTGGTAGATTGCTACAAATTATGGTGTGTGCAGCACACATACAGGTGAGAATATTTTAGGAAACCTGTTTGCTGTGTGAGAGAAACGTAATATTAAAACCATTTACCAAAATGAAATCAGGAGAAGATGCTTTCATCTGAGACCTCTATATCTGGTTTGGAATCTGTTTAAAATTTCAGCCATCTAGGAAAAACACATTGTTGCCCCTTGCTGAAACCACAGTTTGAATGGAGGTAGGCATGTGAATTAGTGCTCATTATATAAGTCAAAGTCCTGATCCTGGGTACAAATCTGTTCTTCTTTATATAGAAGTAATTTGTTGCCCTCAAACGATCTTATAAATTCCATGTCAACATATTTGATCATTGTGATTTGGGTACATTAGAATAGGTTTTTGATTTTTTTTCAATTAAAGTTAGAGACTTGCAGAGAATAGCTGTGGTTTTTTGTTTTTTTTTTTTTTTGGTAGAGCTTTTCACATCTGCTCTTATTTTACTGTTTTAAGTGCATTTGTGTGCTCAGGATAAGATTCCTTTCTCTTTTCTGTAAGTAGTACACTACTGAGTAATATTGTTAATGTGCAATTGGCCTGTGATACTAATACCTGTTGGTTGAGTTTTTGTCCATCTGACTGAGATATAATAAAATCAGTAAATATATTTTTTTGCCGTGTGTGTAATTTGCTTTAAAAAAAGGAAGAGGTGGAGTCCACTGATTATGTACTAATGGTTGGCACAGTAATATTTCTGTTCCTTTAGGAAAGCATTCACTGGGCAGAAGACCAGAAGCAACAGCTTACCTACTATTAATCTCTCTGTGGAATATGTAATCTTCTGTTTTTGGAGGGATTTGCTAATAGAGTGGTTTGCCTGACTAGCCAGTCTTTTCTGAAGAAAAAATGAACAGATTTGTTCATCTATAGCAGGTCACTGAAATTTTTCCCTTTCTCTCTCTGTATGTATTTATTATATTTTGTATGTAGTAAGTCCTATTTTCAGAATGTGCCCTTCCATCATAAACTTAATTTTTCTGCAACTTCTTTTTGTTTTAGAATTTTTATTCCGGATACCTCCTGCTAAGCATGTAATTAAGGTGACAGGTAATATAAAGCACTAATTAATCATGAATTCTATATAGATGCTACACTAACTGAAGCACTGTACATACAGAATACATATATACAGAAAGCACATTTTTACATAATGCAGTCATGTTAATAGTGGTCAAAAGAAACCAATACTGTGTTCCTAGGGGTATGGCTATCAGTTTATAATACTTGGTTACTTTATGATTTTTGGTAATAACATGCCACAAAATTAATGATGATAATAGGGACTGTTTTGCGGGGGGGGGGGCTGGAATTGGACTGTAGACGGTTTAAAACTGATTTGACATGTATATTACTAGTCTGGTTTCACAACAGCAAAATGATTGTTTAGTTGACCTATACTGCTGCTACAGATGTTTGGCTCATGCTATAGAAACGTGCTGTGGTCTTGTTTGCATGTGATACCACCTATGGAAAAGTCTATGGATTTGTAGAGAAGAAAATGAAGAAGCGCTTCTGTGCTCTCTCTATTTCTTTTTTTCTCCTGTTGGGTTGGCCTGCTCTTTATGTTTTAGTCGTTCCCTTCACAAGGCTTGACAGTGTCTTGTCCTGAGAAGCAATGAGTCATAACTTGCCCATAAGACTCAATATCTATCCAGAAGGCTAAAATCTCTGCCTTCCGTAAGAAATTGGCGGGAAGAGACTTTGAAGAGATAGGGACTATCACATCTGAAACTTGAGGAAGAGGGAAAAAATGCTGTTCCAGGCTTCTAATTTCATATTGCTCAAAGCTTTGTAATGCTGCAGTTTTCTCCTTGCAGAAACTTGGGAGCTATGACTACATCTTGACTACATCTGGCCTGCCATAATAATAGGATTAATATATGTTGTCAGATGTTTCTAGCTCTTTTTTCCAGTGATCTATCTGGTCAACATGAAAAAAAGCAAATGTCTCTGTGTGTGTGTGTGTATGCTTTTTTTTTTTTTTTTTTTAAAGAGGCCAGCTAGTATATTAAGAATGTAGCTAATGATCTACACCCTGTAACTTGATCACTCCTAACTTAAATAACTCCATTTGGAGTTATTGCTCCAAATACATGCTATATGAGAAAGCCCTACAGACAGTTTTTCTGCAAGAAAGAGGGGTTCTTCAGGTTGTATTGATTTCAGTATTTGACCCTTTCTCTCCCTCTCACGGTGTTCCCTGTTGAATGCTCTGCTCTCTTCGAGCGCAACTGATAGCACCCCGCTGGCCGACTTTGCCACTCGTACTTGGGCGCTCTTTTGGGAGGCAGGAGGCTGCCGGCGCACGTGTGTCTGAGCCCCAAGGTTGCTGGGGTGTTTTTCGTTCAGATGCTGCATTAGCTGCAAATGAAGGAAGTTTGAGAATACTTTGTCCCAAAAGGGATGGTCTAATCTACCCGATTGTTTCTCTCCTGCCACACTGACTTTTCCACACGTGGCTCGTTCCAAGTGTGAAAATCATCTGAAAACGTCTTCATATATTGAGGTTAATAATTAAATATTTCTCTAAAGTGCTTCCATTCTGATACTATGTCCAGATAGAGTTTGTTTCTTTTTTTCATTTTATTGCTCTTAGTTTCACTGTTTAGCTGTGTTTTGTAAATAATCACATTTATTCATGTTTTGAAAAACTTGTTTGATTTTTAAAAACCTCCTACTAGTTCTGAATGTTACTGTTGGAATATCTTTGATGTTAGGAGAACCTAGCTCTGTAGCCCTGTAGTTTTCTTTTTCAGCTGACTGTAAGATAAATAATAAGCATAAATAATAAGCATTATGTCTTGCTTGAAGATCAGAAAAATGAGTATTAACCATCAATTAATTTAGAAAAGAACATAAGCTGTTAATACATGTAGTTCTTATCTCAACTAAGATGACTTCATGTGTTATTGTGGAAGTAATGTATTTGATTATTTTGATGATGAATTCAGATGATAAACTCTGTTAAGTGTATGATTTCGGCAGGAAAGTTCAGACCCAGACCACGATACGAGCCATTGGAACATTAAATATTACTGTGGAGATATTGCTGCTTCCTGACTTGCTGGTGTACTTAATAGGGGCTCTGGGTTCATTCCTGAATTTATCCGTAAACTTTCCTGTGAACAAATGTTCTATCCTAATTTGCCAATCTATTATAGGGGGAAGTGCAAGTAGTAATAGCCTTCTCTCAGAGCAGACCTGATATTTAGCAATATTTTCAGATATTGAGAAGAAGAATAGATTTTGTTGTCTGACTACACTTGTGAATTACTGCGCTTGTAAATTACTGCAAAATTACTATAGTAAATTACTGCACTGTAAAATACTACTACTTACTGGTTTGGGAAGATTTTTATGTGCGTGCCTCACTTAAAGGATACTGTAACATTAATCAGATTTATTTGAAAGGTATTATTAGATTTTGTGTACTCTGTACTGAATAGTGGTGTATCTTTAGCAATAATTACTCATAAATCCTGCAATTATTCAAAGAATAACCTCATGATTAGTAGCATTGACTGTATTATCCTCTGTTATTACAACAGTATGGAAGCATTTTCATAATAACAAGGGATTTAATTGCTGTGAAGATTTATTTGCTGAATACTAAACACATTGGTAAGCAGGGCATTTGAATTGTATGTTACAAGTGCCCAGAGTATTATCAGCTAATTAGGTACCGGAAGGGCGTATGTAGTGTTAGCTAAGGCTGTTCAACTTTCAAACGCAGTTGTTTTTCGGTATTAAAATGGCTTGAGCTCTGACTATTTCGTGACTTTTCTTTAAGTATGTTTTACTATCTCTTGTGTATGGTTTCTGAAACACAGTTTAAGCAGTTCACGGGGAATAGTTCATGATTAAGTTTTGCAATGAAGCTACTGATTCACATCTAGAAACTTCTATAGAAGAGGTGTTTACACAAGTAATAAATATTACAAATGTTTAATCTGTTTCCAAGAAAAGCTGATCTGTAAGCTAACAGCAGCTGTATTTTCTTAGGTGTGGTGGGAAAGTAGGACTGTGGGTTGATTTGTCCAGGTAAAGGAGAGATGCATTAGCAAGAGTCTGATGCTCTAGGGAGGTCTAGGTTATTAACCTGTCAGTTCTAAATCCCATCTGTAATGTGCTAATCAAAAGCTTGTGACAGCTTTATTGTTACTCTTAAACCTTTACAAGAAGGAGGATTCTCTCCCAAATCCTGCCTACTTAGTACACGTTTGTTAATTATGCCTTGTGATATATTTTGCTAGCTAGTTCTTCCTTCCAGGCCAGTGTCATCTCTAGAGTTCTTTTGCTTCAACTCTTTCTTTGACATTTTATCCTCTTTCCTTTCAGTTTCTCGCTCTTTATTGAATTTCTTGGCAGAAATGCTGGCTCAGACAAATACGTCATCTTTTATTCAAACCTTTGATGGTTTATGACCAGTCAGCTATCAAAAGCATTATCTGCCAGTATGCTGCTGCAGGTATCCTATCTAGAGGGAGAGTTTGTTTTTTTAATGAAGCAAGCATTTTATCATCTAAGAGCATTGTTGAAAGTAGATAAAAATATAAGATTAATGCTTCACAGAGAAGTAAAACTATGCTAAGCCGGACAGGGTGGATTGTAATTTCATGAATAAATGCCTTTTTCTTTGTAAATGGTATAGCAAGGGGTCAAGTTGACCCCCTTAGCCCAGGAAGGCATATGGCAGCATTTAGTATTTGCTCCTTGCCCAGTCTGGAGTGCTGAAGGGACAGGCCTGGTGTCTTGTATGTAGAGGTCTTGGTGAATGTACTGGTTTTAGATGTTCCTCTCTCCTTCCCACTCAGCACTCGATTTGATGGAGCTGATTTAAAATTGCAGCTGATTGAAGATCCAGAGAAGGAGAGGGAGCGCATATCCCTTCCTTGCTGCGCAAACTGAATGATGCAGAAGCGGTCCTGGGAGGAAGAAAAGGCCCCCAAGGCTGTAAATGTCAGAAAAGCTGCTGTGTTGCTTCGTGGCTGGTAGCCAGGGGAGAAATGCAGCAGTAGGTTTTCACCGAGTGTGCAGAGCTCGTGCAACAGTTGCCGCACCTGTGGCAGTCCCTGAACTTTGTTTTCCTGTGAAAACCCCAAAGCTAACTCTCTGCGCTTCCTCCAGATCAAGTAGCTACATTAACATAACAACCAATTTTGTCCTCCAGTATGCTATTGTAGCAGTGCAACATAATAACCTCGAACTGCCTTACTGAGTTGACTTGTCACGTGTGACGTTGCTGAGGTTTTTATTTGATTATTTATTATTTGAAAGTAGCTTAAGGAATTCAATTCTTGAATTCTCCCTGCCCCAGCCTCAGCACTAGTCTTTGCCTGTTGGACGGAGTTGTATGCATCCAGTGCTCACACGGGGTTGCATTTCACAACTACAGCTGAAGGTAAATGAAGGGCAAAGTATCACGTTGTAAAATGATGTTACCGGTAGACTTGACTGAGAAAATATCTTGCAAATTTAACATTTTTATGCTTTTCCAGCAATTGGTGTGCCAGCCCTTGCGGGGCATTGTGAGACCATTTGCATCTCTAACATCTATAATTAATATGTGAGTGCAACATCATTTTAAAGATAGAAGATGATGAATCACAATAAGGAGTTTTATTTCTGTTATGTATAGCACCCTTCAGCCACATTATTCTTAGATCCAGATGTTTTGTAACTTTTTGATAATAGCACAGTGTGTTTTATTCTTGGAATTAATTAGAGCTACGTTTTTATAAAGTAGAAATGCGTTCTTTCCTTCCTTAAATAAGTCAAAACCAGGGTATTTGGCACTTTATGATTCTACCGTAGATACTTTGAAAGCAAATGTGCGTGCACATGCACAAAACATTAATGAGCTGTACAGAGAGGAAACTCAAAATTATGTTCTGTGTTGCAGGCGTAGCCTGGGACGCACAGACATAGAAGGGAGAAGTGCCACGCTCAAAGTTGAGCATATAGCTGGAAAATAAGCTTGGGTCGAAGAACAATATGGTTTTACTATTTTGACTGAAGAAGCTATTAACTGGTAGTACATGAGAGAGTTTTAAAAGAAATTGATTTGCTTACTAACAATGTTTTCTTGCTTGAATAAGAGTTTAATCGTATTGGTGGGAAACAAAATTGATGAACCTTTAACATCACATGGTACAGAAAGGGTGATTAGAATCCATTTGCCTACAGTTTAGAAGACAGAAATTTAGATTAAGCGCCACTGAAACATCAATTTAATCTAATTCTGTTGAAGTCATGAGGATAATCTGCTGCAGCAATAGTAATCTTATTCCTCATTTGCAGTTATCAGAAGAGTACAATAATTTCAGTACAATTCTAGTGTAAAAGTCATCAATATACTTTTTTCTCCTTTGCACCTGATGGAAATGTGCGATCTCATTTACAAAATGTCCTCCTACTCCTGTCGTATAGTTTTTTTTTTTTCTTTCCTGCCACTCCCTGTCAACAAAGAAATCTAGATTTAGCTTTCTAAAGCCAAGGAAGTGAGATCCTCAGCAGTCAAAATCCTGCTTAGAACAATTTTGTCCTCCCCTAAAAAAGTATGCGAGCAGTAGCGAGTTCACATCATTTATGTACTTTTCCCCCTTCTGCCAAGATTCTGGTCTGGATGTGCAGATCTCTCCTCTGGCAGATTTAAAGTAGAGACGTGACCTTAGGCTGTCTTTCTCTCTTTTCCCTTTCCCACTGATTTCCCTTTGCCATTGCTAAAAGGAAAATCACTTTGGGAGTCTCTCTGTCTCTTTTGTTGACCCTGCTCTGTGTTGTATAAATACTTCAGTATTCATTGCACTGTTGAGAAAAAACGGGTTTTTGTGAGAGAGACTCTTGCCTGTTGAATCAGGCACTTACTTCATGGGAAGGCGGCTCTTATTTATTAAATAATTCATTCCTCATGCACTAGAAAAATGTTTCTGGCTGCCAAAACCGATGGTAAATCAAATTAGTTCAGTCACTGAGCTAAAAATCTGTTACAGTCCACTTCATTGTGCAACACCAAAGCAGGTGCTGCTGGCCTACAGATTTCAACATGGTCCTTCCCAAACCTCTGCCAGTGGGTCTGTTGGACCTGCAGTTTAAGTCCTTTTACTACAATTTAAACTGACCTTTTTCAGCAGAAGTCCCAAGAGACAGTGTCTGATAAAGCTTATGAAACTTAATTTGTGTCTCCTACTACCAGCAAGATCAAATCTTGCTTAATATACAGTTAAAAACTTTGCATTTAACGCGCCTATCTTTTATCCTTTGGACAGGGCCGAGAGTCGTGCTGCTTTGTTGGGCAGTGCTCTGTGCTTGTGATTAGTAGACAATAAACCACTTCCGTTTAGGCCAGATCCACTGAGGTAGTCAGGATTTTCACTTCTCTTTTAACTCCCAGTTCCCAGCAACTGCTCTGAAGATAGTCACCTACGGATTATTTATGTGGATCTAGACTAAGCTTCCTGCAGTCATCAGAGCAAGTGGCTTTTTGATGAGAATAATAACGTCTACTGGGATGGCAGAAGCTTTCTGTTATGTACTCTTTGCTGAAACGTGTTATTGTCTAGCTACAGTGGTATGCCATTATTCTAACAGATAATTTATATTCAATTACAGGTTTGTGATCTGGGGTGTTCTGTGTAGGCTGAAGTATTTCTATGAAGGTTTAAAACTTAAGAGGTCTAATATTGTTATAACTTTGCACCAGGAATGATGAGAGCTTGAGTGGCACTGGTAAGTTAGCTGCTACACAAATCAGTCTTTGCATAGTTCATCAAAGGACTGGCAAAGGTCTATGCAAGGTGCTGTTGGTATTGCAGAAAGAAGGACATGCAGACCGGCGAATGAGCTGAACGCAAGGTGTTGCAAGTGGCTGGAACTTAGGGCTGTGCGTAGTCCCTGGTAAAATGATTAGGCGATTAAATAGCGCATATGAGAAAATCACTAGTAAGGGAATGCATGATGCATTGTATTAGAAACTAGTTGAATGTATACAAAGAGGAGCCATAGCTTGCTTTCGCTGGATTCGGGCTGCTGAACTGCTGGGCCCCACTGCCATCTGTTTTGTCCGTGCGGCGCGTGCTGGTACGCTCGTGAGCTACGTGTGCGCTCAGTGCGGAGGCTTGTGGTGTTACGCTGTTGTGTGACTGGCAAAGGCTGGGCTATGCTGATCTTTGGCAGGGGTTAATCCCTGAAAACAGGCTCTGGAGCAGTTGGTTGAGGCCGGTGGGTGCACAGCTGTGCTCGGGCTTTTGGTTGTCCCAGCGATGCCAGCAGAGGCCAGTGCAGTGGTGGCTGGAGAAGCAAACCATGCGGGGAGCAGGCGGTGTCAGATGTCCCTCCGAGGACCCCATGGATGGAGCGCTTAGGCTCTGAAATTAGTCACCATATTATATAGTCCATGTGTGTCTTTGCACATGTAGGTATCCTGTGTTACATATATACGCTCTTAAATGCAGTGCCTGAAGGTAGAGTTGCACCTTCTGTACCAACTCTGAGCCTCAGAGTTTTACATCAGCCTTTACATGGAGCAATTCATGAGATGGAAGCAGGGTATCTAAAGGGCCTTATACATGATCAACAAAGCAAGACTTATTAAATTACTGTGGTTTACCAAAGACACAGTAATTACCCATGTTTGCAGAAATGCAAAGCTATTTGACTGGGCTTAACCGGAAGTGAAAGAGGGCTAAGCTCATTCATGTTATCTTGCGTTTTGTGGGCTAAGAACATGTGACTGCACAGTTACCATAGCTCAGCTGATATGAGTAATATATAGATCTGTGACAACTTGATCGTGTATCTGAGGTCTAACTGCACATTCTGGCTAAATCTCTTTATTAATGTTTGCAGTGTACGTTACAAAATTCACATTGCAGCTTACGTGGTAATATACAGGTTCAGATCCACGATAGATTTTGAGATTACGATGCCTACCTAGATACCACTGAGGTAAAAGCTAAGCAACACTAGCAGTTTTAATAATACTGCTTCTTACAAATTAAATGCTTTTCTGTTTGCATGGCAGTTAAATTTCACCAGAAGTTGTGCACCAGGGAATAATCTTGAACTGAGATGTGCCAGCTTGCTAATGCTAAGGCTTTCTGTTGATGACATCTATCGCTCTGTTATTTCAGAGACCTTTGTTATGTATCTGCTTTGGTGATGTAAATGCACAAAAAACTTGCTATCTGAACAATTTGTGCTACATAATGCCCTCAGATAACTTACCCAAATGCATGGTTTTCTTTTATATATAGAGATCAGGGCTAAAATGTGTCTCCAAAAGAAGTCTGTTGCTACGATAAAGCAGTGCAGTTATTCACCCATGGATTGCATTTATTACAGAATTTCTTTAAAGGAAAACAAACTCTTTTATTATTCTCATCTACAAAAAATTATCAAGTAGTTAGAGTATGTCAGAGCAATTATGCTTATAAAAACTAACAATCAAATACAGCATATTTCCTTCCATGGCAACATGTAGTAGTTTTAAAGGTCACCATTTAGCTGTACACCTCCTTTTATTACACTTTATCCAAAAAATAAAAAGGGAGGGGGATTGAAGGATGAAAACTTAGATCTCTCTAATGCTTAAAAAGCTTAACCTTTATCATGGTACTGAACTTGATGATCCTGCGTGAAAGAAGAACGCGTGCTGCTTTGGAAGCATTTGTGCCGACCGTTAGTTAATTATTTTTATTCGCTTTATGGATACCACAAGGAACATTTATTAAAATTCTTCAGAGAATAGTAAATATAAAGAGAGATTAAAGCAGCCGAGTAGGAAGGATAGCTCCTCTACAAGGAGGGTATGTCCACGCATACAAGCTGCCATAGGGGATGATGCGTTGGCTCCAATAAGGTTTCTTCGTGAGCAGTCATCCTGATGTCTGATTCTGTACGCTCTTGCGTTCTTAAGATGCAGATTGAGCTAAAAACGTGATTTATGAAGTATTTTTATCCAGGGCTTTGCACTGTAATAAATGTTTAAAATTTGACATAACAGAAAAGAAATACGGAAATTTTTCTGCTCGTATGCTCATATTAGAAAGTCTCTGGAAAAACAATGATTTTGAAAAGGAAAAAAAAAATCCCTGTAAAATGTAATACTTTACATAGGGGTATTCTTAAAGCCCGTCAAACTCAAAGCTTTCAAATTTCATCTCCAATCAGGTATCTTTTATTGCTGCATGGTAAGGAGTTAAGTATCTGTTCTCAAGCAGACTATAATTCTTCTTCATATGCGATATGCTAAGTTGCTTTAGGAGGTAACTAGAGAATGAAATTGTTTTTCTTTTATTACTGATCCAGAAACTTATTGGCTCCATAAGCATTTCTAATGCTTCATTAAAATCATGCTAACCATGATAGATTGTAGGATGCTATCTTTTACGTCATGATTCTCATCTGTATTAAACTTAGTTCTTGTTTTGATAATTGAATATTAAATTTACTGTATTCATCAGTGGACTAGATCCTTAGCAGATATAAATTTGGATTTTATTTGCAGCAGATGCTGATCTTGCCCAAAATACATATCCTTTCTATGGCTTTTTTCCCAGAAAGTCTTAGTTACTTTACCAGTCGGTTGCTGACTGTGCAGTAAGTGGAGCCTACCTCTAGGTTGTCCTCCTGTCAAAAGGATAAGAAAGATCCTAGTGGATTTAGCGCAGAAATTTTCCCCCTTTGGTGGGGGACAGGGGTGAGAGGTTTGTTAGTGCTTCTCTTCCCCTCCCCTTTTGAGGGTTTGTTATGATTATGGCAGTAGAAGCATTTATCAGAAGCACCAAGCACATTTTCCCAATTTAACCAAGGGTAATGCAAAAGTTGTTTTTTGAAGCTATGGTGAAGCCGTAGTACAAACTTCAGGCGATATTTTGTCCCTCTTTAATGGAGAAGAGAAGAGCAAACAACGTAATCTATGAATTTCATTTGCAATGCATACTTGATTCCTGTAACTCCTGAATATGTGCTAATACTGTGCTTGACGTATCATGTAGGTATCTTCTTACAGGACTCCTTTCCTAACAATTAAAAAAAATCTATATAATGAAAGTAGTAGAATAGATAAATAACCTCATCTGATTTATGTGGCAAGAGAAGCTAATTAAAACTAGCAGATGCCTATGAGATATAGAGAGAAAAAAATAGGTAATTTCAGAAAAAGGAAACAAAACCAGCGTCCATCAGGAGTGGTAGCTAAAGGTCTGATTCATGGAAAAATGCAAACATAAACATACATTTAAACATAAGTTCCACTAGGTGAACCTTAGTGTTCAGTGGAAAGCCTGAATTCCTAGTGGATGGTTAGCTTCGGAAAGATGCTAGCTTTATCCTGCATACAATTAGAGTTCTGAAGACTAACTCTTAAAAAATGTGGATCATCACCAAATATTTTCACCTCATTTCTGTGTTTTTTCCCCTCAGCAGACAGCTAAGCATTGCTCAGAAAATGGAGAAGAGAGACTAGAGATGACAAGTGCGTTTACCATTCAGTAATGAAAATTGGTGGCATAAGAAATATAACTGAGTCACCTGCAATTTCCACTTTCTCCGTTCTGCCTCTGGTTCCTCTCATTTCTCATCTCTACCCATCCTTTCCTAGCCTTATGTTCTTCTGTTCCATCACACTGCTATATGCAGTGAGCAACATCCCAGATCAAGAAACAGTCTGTTGACTGCCCAGGGATCGCAGCACAACTCTTTCCCATTGCTTCCAGAGAAAAACTAAGCGCAGTGCAGGGCCAGTGTGGGAGATAAGGGTGTCTGGACGAAAACAATTGTCCCTTCCTTGCGTGCAGCAATACCAGTCACTGCAGTTAGCATTAAAAAACCCCATATCAGCAGTGGTAGCTCTTTGAGCGGTTGCTCTTTGAAGACACCCCACCTGCATATTTGTCCTGGGGGCGTCAATCACGCTTAATATTCTGACTTGCTTGTCAGGTAGTACCCGTGTTCCCAGATGCAGTGAAGAGGTACTGGAAAGGCTCTTTCATGTTAAAAATTTTTTTGTCATTGTCAGTTTTGGTATGAAAAACATCCATCAACATCACTAGTGGGAGGACGCTGTGCTGTCTATGTCAAAATCTGATGCTCTTGGTTAGTGGATTTTTGTTGTTGTATCCTGATTCTCCCTCAGGAAACCGATAGGATCACTTGTCTGGCACCGTGTTGGCTTCCAGCGACATAACGTGTAGTTTACTCCAAGGGCTGTAAAACCTGATGTTCGCTCCCCACGAACGGGATGTGTATTCAGAAGTCAGAAAGCTACTTTCTGGCAGAGTTTATCTTCCTGAAAAAGATGTGCAAAACTTTTGGCTGCCTTGCATTGCTTTAGAGAAGTAAAAGTGCTGGCAATTGCTACTTTAATATTTGTGGGGGTAGCTGTTGCATTTATGTAAGTATTACTCTTTTTGAGAAATAGCTAGAAGATTAAAAAAAGTTAAATAAGTTCTCTGCTGGAATGTAATTCTGGCATTTAGGAATGCCCTGCATCTCACTGCTTCTGTACATGTGCTTTACCTGTCCCATGTTCAAACGCGTCTTGCTACTGTTCCTGCAAATTAACTCTTCTGCAGGCACCAGTTGACAGCAAGGAGTCAAAGTCCAACAAAGATGATCTCAAAAGAAAAAAAGCAAAGCTTCCACCAGTCAAGTCTCTTCCTCCAAACCAGGGAAAATTCATAATGGTGTTCCCTGACAACCCACAAACAATGAGTTAAATGGACTTAATGTTACTAACAGGAGCGGGGAAAAGCAAACACGGGAATATCTCTGAGATAGTTGAACATGAGTAGCATCACCACCTCTGAGAGGACACTGGGTGAATACTTCTGTGGCTTTGAATGACTGCTTGAGGTAGCTAGCAACTCTCCTCCTCCTCTAGTTGTACCTTGTTGGGGGTTGATTACTGGTGAGCTATAAAGTTTCTGGTTTCCTGTGGCCTGTCCCAGTGTCCAGGTGCT
The DNA here is from genome assembly GCF_040807025.1 of Struthio camelus. Lineage (NCBI taxonomy): Eukaryota > Metazoa > Chordata > Aves > Struthioniformes > Struthionidae > Struthio > Struthio camelus. Next base: position 26,249,556 of record NC_090950.1, on the reverse strand, counting down.
GTTGTGCTGATGGGAGAGGGTTTCACTGCAGATGGTGCTTTGGGCTGTTGACCTTGAAGATCTTGATTCCCGGCAGCCAGGTTTGCCGTGAGCTGCTCCAGTTAACTTAGAGCTACTTGTTGCACATCCTAGTTAGTTTTTACCACCCTCATTTTCGTTAACGGCGTTCCTGCTTGATGAGCGTGCTGCTCTGCAGGCCCACCTGCCTCTCGTTTGCTCTCCGGGGCCGTGACACCACCCCCTGCAGCCTTGCTTTCTTCTGAATGATCTGAAATGCATCCCTGGCGTTTTCTGAGCTCTGCTGCAGCAAAAGAATAACTTACTGAATTTTTCCTTTGCTTATTAACTCCTCCCCTTCCCCCATTTTCCGGCCAATCCAACCAAAGTCCTTTGCAGAATTTTCCTCCGTTTCTCTTATATCCTCACTAGAGGCTAACGAGATAGATTTGAATGACGTCTCCTCTGCTGTAGAGAGTTTGGTCGCTGCTGTGGTTACTCCTGATACTGTAATACAGTAGGACTGCCCACCTGCTTCGCTATTTCAGGCATTTCTCCAGGGAGAAAAAAAAAATTACCGAGCATAAACGCAAATAAAAGCATGTGGGCCTGATCCAACTGTACGATTTTCTGTCCTGTGGTGTTCTGGGGGAGGAACTACCACGTCCTACTTATTTCTGACCACAAAATTTATGCAAACAGTGTTTCTGTTGCGGTCGCGAAAAGCAGCTTTGTTCAAAGTTCCTGAATGACAAGCGTGTGTAACTTTTTGCTAGCCTGTTAAAGTGCTAAGCAGTTTGTATTAAAAGCAGCTTTAAATGCATGTTATTTCTGAAGCTACCTTCAATGATGTTACTGAATGTGTGAAAGACTTAAAGTGATTGCTGTGAAACTCAAAATATTTTTTGCATGTTACATATTTGGGTATGCAATTAAGTGGCTATTCATATACTAAACATTTGAAAAATGTTATTAAACTAGCCTTAACTCGTCGCGTCTCCAGACTTGTGTAAAAGGACTCATTTCCACTGGAAAAGGTACGTATTTATCAGAGGGAAAGCTCTGTAAAATATGGAGACTTTCTTTCTGACTTGGTAATAAGGAAAGGTGAAGCTGTGTTCATGCAGGGTATCCTGCTCTTCTGCTGCAAGTGTTTCATATAATTCTGGCTGTAAGATATCAGCAGTATTTTTTCATGGCTCACTACTTATGTGAATAATCAGCTAACATTTTCAATCGGTTTGATTTCATAAAATTCGATACTGGAATGGTATTAGAGCTTGCAAATATTTCAGTCAACTTTAATATGATTTTTTTATACTATGCTGGAGTGAAGCCATAGTAAGTGGGTTTTACATTGTAAGTGGCTCTAAATGAATGTTCTTGCAGATTATTTCCATCACATTTATGGAGGAAAAAAATCTGTTCCCAGCTAAATAATATTTAAGTCTATTACCTTATGAGAAAACAGTCATTTCAGGTTTTAGCATCTGAGTGGTGCTGAACTTTAGTGATACTAATAGGTAACAGTGTCGAAGAATAAAATCACTGCCTTATCAGGAAAAAAAAAAAAAAAAAAAACCTTTCAGTGCAGGCCTTAGGAGTTCAGCTAATAGATCCTGGATAGGTGGACTCCAATGCACTGGATCCCCATGCTGCAATATCGTGGTCTACCACTTTTTGGATGTGAATCTGATATAAAATTTTTATAAGCATGCATGCATATATATATAAAAAATATATGTGTGTATATGTATACATAATATTCTTCTTACAAATACATCAACACTGTATTTTTGTTTACTAAATTACAATCTGATTTGAATCATGGGCAAAGTACCAATAAATCCTAAAGAGAATTAGGGAGAGCTGAGAGAAATAATATACAAGGGAGAGCTATTCTTTTTAAGAACCGCTTTTTTACATCGTGTTCCCTTGCTTTCAGATCCTTCTATAAGGAGAAGGGAGCAAGAACTGTGTTACGCTTCCTTCTTGATCAGGACATATATACCAAAAAAAAAGTTGCAACGGATCTGAAGTGCTTTGTTATCATATGAACTTTTATAGCAAGTAAAATACAAAAAATTCTATTCGTCATCTGATTTTAATCACACCGTTTAATTTAATCACACCATTTAAGTTAATTAAATTTAACAATTCAATATTGTTCTGATGCTTTACCATTCAGCCCTTAGGTTCAGACTGATCCTTGCTGGAGCACTGTAGTTGTCACTTAGGGAAACCATTTCTCGCGAAACATCGCTACGTACGTGCCTGACCTGTTCTCTTGTTTTTCTGTGTCCTTATGCTGTTGGCTCCTCCACAGGCTGTACGCCCTTTTGGCTGGAGGTGGTACAACCCTTCTTGTATCGTTCGTGGCCTACTCGCTCTCTCCCATGTTTTCTTCTGAGGGATAGGCAGTTCTGAGTTGCACTCGTGGCTTTCTAGGAGGAGTCTAAAGAAACGTTCAGTTTCACGTAACACAGGCTCGTTTTGGCAGTTGTCAGCATATATATAATTGCAATGTATGCAATGCAAATGTACCTTGGAACACTACCTTGTGGTAACAAGAAAATATTATACAAGTAGCTCTACAGTGAGGCAGAGCTTTAAGCCATCTCATTTGTTTTCGTTTTTCATAGACCAGAATACAAAGGCAGCAGAGAGAAGTAAGCATGTTCCAATTCAGGTAAAGAACGTCCTCATTCCTCTTATGATAGCTGAAATAAAAATCTTTCTCAGATACTCCTCAGAAGTTTAAGAACTTGACTATCTTATGAAATGAAAGTACGCATGGAAAAGAAGCATGTTCTTTTTTTTTCCCTGCCTTCTGTAGTTTTTTGTTTTATAATAGCTGCCAAGAGGTTGTCCAGGCTGACAAAATTACATATACGACAGTACAAAATACAGGCTCTTGGTTGTCAGAGCAACCTATATATTTTGGAGCAATGGGTAGTAGGGCGAATCTATTGAGATTTCAAGGTGCTTTACACCTATAAGAGAGATGAGAATCTAGCCTGTATTACCACCCACAGGAGACATACAGATGGATTTTATGGAGTGTGGGTTTTTTTGTTTTGGGGTTTTTTTGAAGTGTTTGTTAAGGAAGAAGAAAGAAAAGTGAGGTTGCTTAACAGCATGTGTTATCTTTTAAAATGATACAAGTTAAAGAGTTTTTAAAAGCAGTATTTCAAAAATTACTTGAGGACCTTATTCTTGAGCTTTCTTTCCCTTTCAGCTAGTAATGATCATTGTGTATATTCCCTGTATTTGAAAACCTTCTTCCTTTTAAAAAAAAAAAAAAAAAAAAAGGAAAAATGCAATGTTGGGAATACTTGTATATGCTAAGCTCTTTGTTTTAACATTTATTACTGGAGTCTGCAGAAACACCTTATGCATGTTTTAGAAAGTTACCTTTGAGCTTGCTCTACCCGTAGCTCTGAAAGGATTTAGTGTGGTGAGTGCTCCTGAAGAGATGAGCTAGTGACCCCCGACCGCAACGTGAGCAAAACGCATCCATCTTTCCTAGGAATCTCTTTAAGTGGGTTTGTTACTGGTACAAGAGTTGAACAAGTTTTAAGTCATATTGTGTGTGGAGAAACATCCTTTGGGGATACAGTTTTGATAAGATGGCTCTGAAAATGAGGATTTTTTTTTTTTAATTCTGTCCAAAGATAGTTGCTCTTCCAGTAAGTCTTTGGTTTGGGTCTTTAGATCTAGGAATCTAGTTTTGCTTCTGCCAAATGTTTCTAAACTGGTTAGGTAATTTACTTGGGGTACACGCTAAGAAAAGCTGAGTAAACTCTGAGAAGTTCAGCAGATCTTTGGTGCACATACAGTTCATGTTGTGAGAGTAAGATGGTCCACGCTTTTCTAGGTCTAGGCTGTTGAGATGCTCACTTTATACCCATGCAAGCATGCACGCTTGTACTCTCAAAAAATCTGTTAATTACTTTACATATATCAATCGTGCACGATATAGCATCACGTATTTGGGTGTTCAGACTTAAGGCACTAGAAACAGTATGGCTGTGCTGGTTTAACCTTCTGGCCTGGCCAAAATACCTCCTCTCTGAAAAACAAAAGCAATTTCTTGCAAGACTAGAGAAGAACTTGCTGTTCAAAACATGATCTAGCGTTGCACTGTGGACTGTAAGATGCAACCTCGATGCTCTAGCTCCCCATTGAGCTTTAGGAACAGCAACAGCACTCTGCAGCGAACTCTGTTGGAAGTGTTGCCTTGAAGTTCAGTGCTTTCGTTTCACCCGAACTTTTATTTATCTTAACTATTTGCATTTAAAAAATCAAATATAAAGATGTTCTTACGACTTTTTATTATATTGCTGAGCCTCTTTACAGTATCTAAAGCAAGCGATGGCTTCAGTGGGAGGACCGGAGCAATACTGCAGTTGGAACATGGGCAGACACTGTTTCTGCCTGTACTTACTGCTGAAATCTGACTTCCTTGAATTCGGTCCGTTAAGTCCCATTCTTCTGAAAAGTAAAACGATTAGTAAAATAGTAAGATTAATAGGGTCAGAAATGGAGGTTTTAGTTTGTGCTGAGAAAAATCAGTTTTCACCCATAAACACCTGTTTTGTGCACATGTGTTTTCTGTGTGCAGTCTGGTTCAGCATGTAAAATTATCTGTCACAGTAACATATTTATATGCATTTTGTTGAGGTACAGTAGGTGCACATTAAATCTACCAAGAAATTTGTGTTTTTGAGTACTCTGGACTTTTAGTCCATCTCTGAAGATGGGGATTTGGCAGTTTCATACTTTATTTTACCAAGATAAATCTGAAAGCTATATTAACCTACTCAGATTCAATTAAAAAAAAAGGGGGGGAAAAAAAAGAGAAAGCACTGCTACGTGCTTCAACACACCCTGTCTTACCTAAAGCTAAACAGAAATTGAAGGGAAATATTTTTTTTTTTTTTTTTTTTTTTAACACAGCTACCTTTTTAGGCTGGGAAGACAAGAACTCTGTAGCGTTGTTGTACATCTAGATTTATATGAGAACGTGTCTTCTCAGCTCGTGCCAGATCAAGAGTATTATTTGCATAACAAATGGCAGCTGGAAAAGATTTATTGGTTTCGTTACCTGGATTTTTTTTTGTCTGAATGCCTGAACAATCACGGGAGGGGAGGAGGAGAACGGTAAAAATTTACAAGGATATCTGATCTGTAAGGAGTTCAGGGTGAATTTTAGTCTATATGATAACTAATGTTATCCAACAAATGTCCTTCTCCAACAGAGCAACAAACATAATTTCGGCCCTTTTGGATTAATAATGAGTTCAAGAAGTGATTGTAATGAAGGAGCGGGAAAACGTGGTTTCTGTTAGCTGTTAGTCATGTGAAAAAAAACTTAAGGAATCCACAGAAAAAATTAAAGGAGAAGGCTGCTCTTTAAAATCCCTCCAAAAGGGGCAATTCAGAATGGAGGGACCAAGAATGCTAAAAATTTGCCTGTAACTCGTGTGTTTGGGATCACATTCCAAAAGCTAAATATGACGCTGAAAAATGTTAATTGTGTTCATGTAAATATGAGATGAGCTGGAGCGTTTTTAAAATGTTACGTGTTTATGTGAGTTACTTTGAACATTTTTCAGAAACTAACGGGGCAACTCTTAGTGCATTTATATGCTTAGGCGGAGGCATAAACAGCTCTGTTCTTCAGTTTCTACAGTGAAAGTAGAGCAGGTTGTTAATATGGGCTTATAAATATTGATTTTAAGAGCTACTATTGTTCATAGAAAACATTTGCATGGTTTTTTTATATTGTGAGTAAAACCTTTTGAAAAGGGATTGAATAGTCAGACGTTACATGGTCTCAGAACGCTCAGGAGTCGGTGTGAATATCGGATGTTATCAGTTTGAGCATGTAACTTGCTCATGCAACCTTAGACCCTTAAATTTCTTCTTGGACTAGTGAAAGGAATGACATTGCTTCTTTTTTTGACACCAGAATTTCCTGGTGCTTTATGACATGTGTCTCCTGGGTCAGTTCTAGATCTGTAGAGATACTGCCAGGTTCTGTTATCCCTACTGCTGAAATATTCCCTTTTGAATGTTGCTTTATTACTCCGTTAGTCCTTTTGGGGAAGATTAGTGGGATCAATTGGAAATTCGGTACAGAATTGGAGATGCACGTGCTGGTCTATAAATGCCATGATTTGGTTTGCTTGCTTTAATTGTTCCACTTTTGGTGCAGAAAGTAGATGGAGGGCTGATTGACGTAACGGATCTGCAATTTTAATACCTCAGCATGTTTTGACTGCTATATCAATGTTAACATGGAAGATGCATGCATCCTTAGAAAGGGACACTATATTGTGGAACTGAGGGCAGCAAACAGCTTTCCTTCCTACAGCTGCACAAGAAACGGCTTACGTGAAAGGAGAGAGTAAGACTAGTCTGTAGCGCTTATGTATTGTAGCCACAATTCTTGTTTACGTACAAACTGGGGTGCCGACACCCCTGCCTACTTATTAAAAATGAATTTACTGCTTTTTTTTCCTGCAAAGATAACTGTTTTAGCATTTTTTCTGGGAATTCATGTGATTCCTAGTGGAAACATGGCAGATGCAGAGAACTGTGTCCTGACATTCAGTAAGTGTAATGCATGCAAATTTCTGTGGAATATATTAGTGCTGGAGAGCCACCTTGTTGTGAAGGAGGTGTGTTGCCCATATCTTCATCAGGAAAACATGGGCAAAATTTCATTCAAAACTATTAAAATGCATGTTGCTTTTTTATATCCATAGTGACTGTTGCAAATGAATTTAAATAGGAAGCTTTAATACTGTAATGACAAAGATTAAAAAAAAATCTCTGAAGCGTTTTAGCAATTATACTGTATATTATTTTTTCACACGTTCTTCTGTTTTTATTTTTGTATGCACACAATTTCAGTATATTGTGTCCATAACGGGATACAGAAATTTTTTCATCTTGGGTTGCTCCAAAGGCTGCGGTGCCCAACAGTGATTTAGCGTAGTGGCCAAAGCAACAGTCGCTTTACCAGTTTGCCCTACAGGGTCGTAGCACGGCCCCTAATTTCTTCTGCGCTGCGAGCTGCAGCTCTGCCCCTACAGAGTCCTCTGGCTCCTGAGGGTGCCCCCGAGCCTGGAGCACGTTCGTAGGAGGTGGCCTGCGCCAGGCTCTGCAGCGCCCAAGCCAGGACCAGCCTATTTCAGAGCTCTTTTGTGTGACACGCTGGTTTTACCAAGAACAAAGGTGATGGTTTAACACCTTGTCTGTACAATGGGAATAACAAACTAGTGTGAACTTAAGAAAACCAATGGAACAAGAAGGGTGAAAATAAGTTTTCATTGCCTTCCTTTCACAACTCCGGTTTTGAGCTTTGCCCGCTTTTTTTCCCCTCAGTTTTGAAGGTTTGTTTCTGCTGCTACTGAGTAAAAACCTAGTCCGTGTAAGAAAGGAAACTGAGAGAGGTTTAATTTTCTAAATTGAGCATCTTTACTGAGTATCTGAGTGGGTAACTGCTCACATGCGTAACCTTACCAGGCATATTCTGTAGGAAAATTGCGTCATCTTAGGCCTGTGGTATTGCACTGTAAATATTAACAAAAATAAGCAAAAGTTGAAATTACTTATCAACAAGACTAACAACTAAAAAAAAAATTGAAGAATAAACTTTTAAAACAAATTTCCTTTAGTTATAGAATTACAAGCTCTATTTTGTTGGGGGGGGGGGGAGGAGAGAATGCTTGTATTTTTTTAAGGTTCAAACAGCATTTATTTTTGAAAATGTACAACGTCCCTTTAAATTCAGAGCCTCCCTGCCAGTGCAACACTCCCTTTCCTGCCGAGTCTGGTATCAGTCTTCAACATGCCTCATCGCAGTGTGTCACCTCTGACCATTAATACAAACTGGAGGCCAGATAAGAGTTGCTCTGGGTTTAAACTGGTGCAATTCAAAGCAGAATCTGTCTCCAATTCACGTGAACAAGTGCAAGTGGGAGCAGCGTCCTGAATGGACGGAAAGCTCTAATTGAGACCATGTTCCTTCACCCGTGGCTGTATCTGTGCCACCTCGTATCTTTGCCGCGCAACTAAATGAACTTGATTTGGTAGTTAATATTTGCAGTTAAATTCTGAAAAGAATGAATTTGGGAATAAATGAGGAATCATATTTGCATGCTCAAGCATCTTTCTCTTTAAAATCACTGCTTTTTTTTTTTTTCCCCCCCTCCTTTGTAATTGCACTAAATTGCTGTGTGGCATGCATGAGTGCCCTTCTTGGGTGGTGGAAGGCATTCTGTCTTTCTACTCTTGCTTCTTCTTGGAGCACCTGAGGCATTACAATAACACACGCCTCCGTGTGTCTTTTTATTCAGAGGAAGTGCAAATAAACACCAAGAGAATACTTGCTCGTCCATACAGCATTTAGGAGCAGAGTGAGATTTCCATGTAAAGGCGCTGACTGTCAGGAAAGCAAATATCGTTTGCTGTGATTTTTATATGCTTGACTTAAGTTAGGGCAATATTTATTTCATCATCTGAGAGCTTGCGTGAAGGACGTTATTCCCACTGCGAGTGTCAGAAGGTATCTTCAGCATCTTGCTGCAGATACCCTAAACTCCTCTCTCTGATAAAGTGCCTTTTGTCAGCAAGTACGTATGTGGAAAATTAGCAAGTTCCTTCAGCGCTAAAACCTTGACATTGAATATAATTGAGGAGGTTAGTGTCGGCGTGTTCATAAGTATTACCTGTCATCTGAAATATGACAGTGCTATAACTGCGGGACCTTGGGGACTTCAGGACGCTGGCACTGTCATCTGACTGCCTTGGAAGCTGTGAGACAGCCTTCGTAGCGACTCCGAGCCTGAGATAATTAACGTGGCCCTAGAGGCTTCTGCCTTTTGCCATTGCGGGCTTGTTGTTTAATCAGATGTTTGTTGCTGTGCTTGTCTCCGATGCCGTAGTGTGCCGGTAGGGACGCAGAGGCCATCAAGTTCAGTCACGGTTGGTAGATTTAGGTAATGCTGTCTGTGCATCCATTGCTTTCATTTCTAACAAATGAAAATATTATCGTCAATTAACCGGCTGTACTTGGTGGCTTACCTCATTTCCGAGAAGCTGCATGTATTATATGTGATATGCAAACAAGGCAGATTGCGGGGTAGGGAGAGGAGAACTTGACGTTCTTCTGGCAGTTGAATCATATAATAGCGTAGAATAGTAAAAGGGCATCCAAAAATGAAAGCCAACACGCAAAGCTTCAAGGCGGGATGAAGGAGCGTTTGGGTGGTTTCTCTCGGAGGCGCAGCCTACGGACAGAGCGTTGTCCCTCAGCCTTGGCCAAAAGCGCAGCTTTTCTTTTAACTGTTTCTATTTGTTGGGGCCTCAGTGGCTTTTTTTAATGAATTCTTTTGTTGTGCGTTCCTGAAAGCAAAATGAGCTGTAAACAAGAAAGGAGGAGAAGAGCTGAAAAGTTTGAAGTATCAATGTAAAGACAAGCTGAACACAACAATTCCTGTTTGTTTTTTTTTCCTCTTCAGAATACTGTTTTTTACTCACTGAAATGCTCTTCTAAAGGCTTTTGAAAAATTCAGCTGTATTGCTCCACAGAGATTCATGCTAATATCTAGACTCACATGGCTGAGCTTATTTTTGAATATCTTAAGAACTGAAAGCAACAATAAATCTAAATAATCAAATTCAAAGGATGACATTATTGAGCCAGTGTGCTTTTTCAAAGGTGCATTTTTTTTGCCAGATTGAAAGCTTTACATAGTCATCTTGTTTTCAAGGAATTTTTGCATCAAGAATATACTTTTTGAAATGTTAAAATATTCTCCTTCAGATATTTTAATACTTGATTTTTTTAACGTATTTGTTCTGAAGGTTGCAGCAAACATCAGAGAGATGTGGTTATGAGTATGAAATTCTCATTTCATTATTTAAGCACAAATGAAACTGGAAAGATGCCTTAATACACCCATTTGGTTTGAAATCCTTCTAATCCATTTTGCTTTGGGGAATATTATTCATAATTAGAATTGAGAATCAATGGAAGATAATATTGACCATTGAGTCTGGCTATTTTAGAGAAATGCTTTTACTAAAACAGCTTGGCAAATGCTATCAAAGAAAATTACAAATATCAAAAAGATTAAGATATAAAACATAATACACCCATAAGGACTGAGAGCCTAGTAAGATGATACCTCAAGTTCTTTAGTGCGTTATTTCCCCTGTCTTGCATGATAAAGAATTAAAAAGGCAAACACAACTGTTCTCTTCTAATCATCTGGCAGTAGTTCAGGAGCTAAAGCCAAGATGATTGAAAACTACAATATGCTAAAGACTTATTCTCCAATTTTTTTTGCATTATGAATATAAACATCTTTTCAATTATAGGGATTAGATTTCTGTTGTATAGTCCACCCTGAGGCTGAACACACATCTGAGAAAGCTGTCTGTGTTTGGCCATTGAAATGGTATTGGTTTACGACTCTTCTGTACTCTCACTTTGCAAATACTGAGAGGAAAGCTTGAAAATATATTGAGACTCTTTTATAAGTAAATTTGCCTTTGACTTTCGTTTATTAGTGGTATATATGTGGCTGACTTGGACTTTTTTGTTTGTACTAAAGCATGCCTCCAACATCTGTTCTCAGTTGTAACCTGGCTGTCTAAGAAAAGCAATGTGATGCATTAACACTTTCCTAATATAACGTTTGGATTCCCCTTTAAGAAGAGAGTTGTAGGTTTGAATACATATCTTAAAGCATTTGGATTGCTTAGGAAAGGAATGCACAAAACTTAAGGACCCAAATAGAAAATAACCCACGTTTACCAGGAGTATGTAATAATAACTACAAATAATTGAAAAACAGGTAAGACTTTTCAAAATAATAAGTTGATTATTTCTTCCATTGAATTATCCCCAAAAATCTGTGTGTGGGGCGGGGGGGGGGGGGGGGGGGGAGAACAGTGTCTTTTTTTTTTTTTAATAAAGATAATTCTGAGAAATATAGTAAAAAAAAAAATGTGGCTAATGTTAAGTTAATTTTTGCTGGGATTTCAGAGGCAGAAGACTTGAGCGTTTGAAAGAATATACAAATTCAAGATCTACTGGACCTGATCCAGAACTCACTGAAATCAGGGTGACCGTTCCCGCCAGCCTCAGCTAGCCTTGGGTCAGACCCGTTTAGGCCTCTCAGGTCACAGGCTAGTTCTGCCCTGACTTCTGTTCTATGGCCAAAGGAGTTTTAGTGGGACTTGATTAAATAAATAGATTATCATACGATTTCAAAGGACTTCTAGTAGTGGAAAGAAGCATATTGTATTGATAGGTAGGGTTCAAAACCCATTTAACTTTTGTTTTTCAGAAAACTATCAAGTTCTTACCATTTTCAGAATAAATGGTGGAAAATAGCTAGAATTAAATGAGTAAATTAACAGTAATAAAGTTAGGGAAGCATGAAATTAAAAAAGTGATTGCAATAATAAGGTGTAGAAGTTTTCCAGGAAAAAATAATACCCTGTTAATTTAGTGGAAAACAATATTAGTACTGTTTATTAAAGAGGAATAGATTTATATTGTCAGTATCTCGTCCGTGAGATCTACATACGTTTCAGAATTACCTACTATATTCTGTTTGATTAATGTGCTTTACAACTGTTAATCAATTGGTCCTACTCATTTTAATGATAAGTAAGTACTCTAGCTTAGTTTTACCAAGGAAAAAAAAATCTTGAAACTGAGGATTATGAAAGCAGTGGTCAGAATGCTTTAAAAAGGGCTTAAATTTTAGGTGCTTCATATTACTCAGGTCCGTAGAAGGGGTTAGGTGTTTGCAGATAGCTCAAATAGCATTTAGTCATTTCAGCCTGAAACTTTACCCAGTGACAGCTCAATGCAAAATATTTACATACTCCTTGAAACAGGGACTCCCACCTCCATGCATCCAAGTGAGTGCATGCTGCTTTTTCCCTCAAATACGCTTGTGCTCTGCGCAGAAACAGAGTTTGACAAGGGGACCGAAGAGGAGGAAGAGTGAAAGAAAGGGAAGAAGGGGCAAAATTGAGATCATAGCTCGCAATTTAGTAGTTCATCGTTATTCCAAGAGATGAGGTTTGGATTTGAATTATCTCAGGAGATGAGAAAACTGAATTGAGGGTCTGCAGAAACAGCTGAACTTTGCAACCTCATGGCTAGGTCGAGAGAGAAGTGTACAGATTGAGGGAAAATATCTTTTTCTCCATCAATCCTAGAGCTGTTCCGTAAACCATGTGCTGTAGCTCAGTTTCCTCTTCTGTTGATCCTGCGTGGCCGCTGATGTGGGAATGTGAATCTGCATGTGAATCCTACTGGAGCATTGGTCTGATTTCCCTCTCCTTCCCCTTCATTTATGGGTTTTACCAGAGGATGGATCAGTGTAGCCAAATGAAATGGTGGATTAAGAAAGAACGGAAGAATACCAGAAAAATCCTGCTTTGTGTTATACTGTTTATAGCAGTGTTATTTCTGTATACAGACATGATTAATACCGTTTCACCATAGTAATATTTCTGGATAGCTACTGAGATTCTTTTCCCCAAAGATCATTAAAATGCAGGTGGAAATATCCTAATAAACGTAGAGACAGAAGATATTCGAAGGAATGTTATTTTAATAAACCGTTTTCATGAAAATAGTGTTTCCTGGCTGAGTTAGTATTTGAGTTCCTTGAGGTTCTTTGCTTTCACAGTTCTCCAGTTGGCTGGTTTGTTTGGTGTTAAATGGCTCGAACAGATCTGGAGAAGCTGAAAGGCTCGATAAGGTCAGAATAGTGAATGACTGCTGAAAACGCATGGTATTCACTAAAAAATGCATGTAATTCTTTGGATGCGTTTTTATTCATCTTTTTAGCTCCATGTTAGAGTGTCACGTTTCTTATATTAAAATATCAGTGTGGTTTTTTTTTTTTTTTTTTAAGAGTGAGCTTTCCAGAGCTGATCTTTATTGTCTTCTTGATTCTTGCCCTTTTAATAACCTTTAAATACAGGTCCACTTCTTGCTGGCATACCAGCTACTTTGCCATGAGGGCTTTAAAAGGGACTCTTGTAGCAAGGAGAGAGTACGCTGGGCAGCGTTGCATTTCCCATGTGTTGCTACCTGAGTCACATCAGCTCTGTGGCACGTTAAGTAATAGGCTGTCATATTCTCTTGTTATGGAACAGTTCCCATGAACTAGCACTAGCTGTGTCTTATGTAAGAAGCCTATCTTTAGCCTGACGTACGGCCCGTCGCCTTCAGAGCCAGGCAGGAACGCAGCTGATGTTGCGCTTCTACCGTTATGTCCCTTTTTTTCCTACGCCCCGGTAGCACCGGGGAAGTGAACGCGGTCGCTTGTCCCGCGCGCTGAAAGGCCTTTCTTGAGCAAAACGCGTTCTCTGAATGGCGGAGGGGGAGAGGCAGCGCTAAAGAGGAAGAGTTTGTCCCGTGGCCCAAAAAAAGCGCGATCTAGGGAGAAGACATTTAATTTTTGCTCTGCAAGGGGAGAAGATGGCTGTGGCATTTTTGAAAGAATCGCCCCAGGCCCTAGGTCTGATATTTCTCCTACGTCTATTGGCACTGTAACGTGTTCTCGGTGTGACCTTTGAAGAAAATTACTAATTTCTTTGTTTAGAGCGCAGAGGGCATGGATCTTGGAACATTTTCTGTTAAATGGAGTATATTACTTGAATATCAATGTCACATTGTCAGAAAGTAGCACTTTGTTAAGATAATGTGACCTTTAGAATAATAATCTTTCAGCTCTCTATTCTGTCTTAGTACTGTGAATCTGTGCTTTAATTCTTAATGCTTTCTGATAAAGTAGAAATAAAAGGTAATTGAGGTATTTTTATTATTTCCCTTCAGCTTTGTAAGTTGTTTTTCTTCATAAAATGGCACAGGTGTCATTTCATCCATGAAAAATTTGTTTACGGACTGTAAAATGTACATCTCTACACTAAAATGTAAATTGCAGAAGCATTTACATATTTTTTAAAAAAGAAAGAAACTGATACAATGCTATTAATTAGCTTTCTGATTAGATGGCTTTTATGGAAGAAACAAGTGGACAAAAATTGACCAACAAGCTTTGTGCAAGGATGTCTGATGGGGGAACAGAAAGCTAATGTTCTTGAAATAATTATTTAAAATGAGAGTATGAGACCAGATCTTCACATCTAGGGTAACTGTACAGATTTAATTTGAATAGTAGCAGCATTCAGATCTGCTAGTATTGATATTTGCATTAAATTCACAAGAGCTTTTTTGAGGCTTCAGATTTTTTGTTTCAAATCAGACAGTGCTCATATTTACCATTCACCGAATCAGAGGCTTAAACTTGGTCTCTTTCCCATCTCCTTTTTTGGAGCCGCTCCATTTAATGTGAATCATATAATGTGCTTTGGGTCCATGAAACAGACTTTTATATTTCCATAAATTTCTTCTGATTTTGAAAAATTGATAATTGTTTTGAACAACTACCAAAATGGTTTAGCTGGAAGCTTTGTGTCCAGCTGTGCTCTTAACCTGACATTTCTCTGTTTACTAATTTTTCTTTTTCCTTTTGTGTTGTGATACCTGAGGTCCCAGGCAAAGATCGTACTGCTAGAAAGAGGAACCAGAGGTGTGCTTGATTACTTTAATTTTACCATCTGCCGTGATGTAATTCCAAATGGAAGAGAAATAGAATAGCTAAATACAGCTGGTTAGCCACACTTATCAATTTTTGAAACAAAATTGAAGAGATGGTCATGTCACTGGAAGGGAAGGCATATTCAGAACAGAATCTGCCTTTTCACAAGATATGGTTTTATGGAGTGGTGATGTGTCAGTAATTTTTAATGTTGTAATTACATGAATAAATATGCCTTAAATATGAAATACTTACAAATATTTTAAAATATATGTTTGAATTTTTTCTGAGCTGCCACAGAATCCCCATATAAAACCTCAGCGTTGCTATTGTGCTTAGGTAACTGAAGAAAGATTTGTGCTAAATTTTGAAAAGTTAACCTTTTTGAGGCAATCAAGGAAACCAAGAAATAAAAAGTATACTATTTTATATTTTGCTTGTGCTTAAAAATTAGAAGTTGAGTAGTGTGTTTAGCAGCAGCTGTTTCTTAGTGGCAATATTTAATAAGATTTCTGGGAGAGACTTATTTACTTTCAAAGCTCCCTTAAATTTTAAAATTATGGAAACTTACTAAAAAAAAAAAAAAAAGTCAGTTGCATGGGGATTGCTTTTGATATTGAAATACAAGGATAGATTTCTGAGAAAAACCTCCTGCTAACCTGTCAACAAAAATATCAGAACTAGAGCTTGTCAGAAACCTTGATTTTTTCAAAGGAAAAGACGTTATATAATCTAATTGGAATAAAAAGCTGAATTTTTTCTAATGCTTATTTATGATCTTTGCTAATGGCAAACTTTCAGGCCTTCCAAAATCTCCGCTACAGTTCTAGTGTCTGTGAATGTTTCTTACTATGGACATATTACAAGACCTTAAAAAGTGCTGAGGAAGAAATATGTATAAGTTATTTTTAATGATAGCTTATTTTCATAAACCTTTTAATACTATTTTAAACAAAAATCCTTGACTAATTGGAGATGCATAGAATTTGTTAAAGCTGATAGTTTAGTTAAGGGATCCCTTTTGGCACTTAGAGTGAATCTCCCAGATGGTAACACTATCATTAAAAATTCATTTTGTAACCACTGGACCTGGCTTTAAAGAGTTTTGAACTGTGGAGGCTTTCTAATTGTATATTGTTGCTCTAGTTCACCGTTGAAGCGAATCCAATGACTTTTCCAGAATATGACCTACTTCTGTGAATGAAAGTGCAATATATTAACATATAACATTAACATATGTTTAACATATAAACAGTGAAATGAATGCAGGTGACACATATGCTCTTCTGCATGTGGAACTTGTACTTCTTTGGCTCAGTGAGGATACAGTACCCGGAAGAGATGCGCTGAACAACTAGGTATCGTTTAAAATCCAGTTAAAGCTTAAATTTGTAGTTGCCAGTGTTGTCAAATACTGGACCTCTGTGCTCCTCTGTGGAACGCATCTGTTGAGCTAATAGAGTCATACTGGGCACGAGGTTATCCTGTTATGCTTTGTAGGGATCTTCAGCATTCAAGGGAATGAAAAGAAACAAGAGAAAAATTATGAATAAGGTTTTTTAAAAGAAGCAGCTTGTTTAGAATTTTCATCTTTTTACACAAGATTTTTTTTTTTTTTTAACTCAACTTTGCTATTTGTTTGTGAAACAAAGTGGATATTATCAGTCCCAAACAGTCAAATATTCTGACCCTCTCCTGCATTCGTGCTGACTTTGACATAATTATTTTTTGAGAGATTCATTTTATTCTGAGACTATTTAATTTTCTTTCTAGTTACTTCATCGTTTTAAATTTTTTTTTTGATTACAAGTGATGTTTTTATTTTTAATGAAGTGTGGATGTTTCTTCTTTATAATTCCTGGAACTGGGAATAAAAGAAAAGCAGAAAATATTGCAAAATTAAAATTGGAGAACTGATAGTACTGCTTTATGTAAAAATTACTCATGTTGTGCCCAAAAGAGCCAATAATAACTTCTTGTAATCATTTTAGAAGCCTTTTGCTTTAAAAAATCTTTTTTTCCCCCACATTCCTTCAGATTTCTTTTCGATGTTTTGCATTTTTTTTTTTTCTTTAAGAGCTTTGGATTGAAAGGTTTTCTCTGCATCTGCACTTAAGTTCGAATTAGGACAAGGACAAATTTATAGCAGAGGAACCTTTTGCGGGTTTCGGAGTACATAGCCTCCAAGTCCCACGCAGGCGTCTCAGCTGCAGAGCGCTGGAGTGGCCGAGGACTTTGGGAACAGAAATCCTTCTCCTGCGCCTACGCTGCGCCCGTGGCGCGCCGGCAGTCGCACCCAGGATGGCTCTCTTTACAACCTGTGTCTTAGCGTAGTTTTGTGCTCGCTTGCTTTTCAGGCAGACGTGACACCTTTTGTTATTTTACCACAAGATATACAGTCATGGCCCTGGAACGCGTTGTTGAAGTAGTTTGCCAAGCCTTGACAGCGCTGTTGCACTGGGTGCGTGTAAAAGGTGGTGGCTGCAGTCGAGCCTGCTACATCAGTTCTCTTAGTTTAAACACAGCTGTTTCTCACGTGTAATGTTTCCCCAGCATAGAATAAAACTGCGGTGTGAGAATGGGATGCTTACAGTGCCGCTGTCTAATCCTCTGCGCCGCCTTAGCGGTCCCTGCCGCCCTTCCTTCAGGTGGAGCGCCTGACGCCGGAGCGACGGGCTCAGCGAGGGCCTGTCGGCGAGCTCGTCGGTCAGAATAGCGTGCTGGTGGAGAGTCGCGGCCAAGGAGAGAGTGAGAAAACGGAAAGGCTGAATAGTACTTGACATCTGTTTAAGGAAGATAGAGAATGACTTGATACCTTGAGTTTTTACTAGGAATCACTTTTTTTATATTTATTGTTATTTAGAGGTAGTGTTACCTCCTACTAGTTCATTCACTGATAAGAGTTTTACTTTTGGGCTTTTTGTTTTTCTGCTTACCCCCGTTCACTAGCATGAAGTAAAGTTTGAACAATTAAATCCATTACCAGACATCAGGGACTGAATCGTTAGGGTCTTCATTTGCCTTAGATTTGTCACTGCTGAAGGCCGACAATATTGTAGATGAGCTGGCTCATGGTTTACCTTACACGTGCTTCCCAAGGTGAGCAAATTCATTTTGACCATGGGCTAAGGTGGCCCTGGAGCTTGTGGCGTGACTCTTGTTCAGACTGCGCTAAGGAGAACCCTTGCTATCAGTAGAGCTGTTGCCCCATTCACGGGATTGAGACAAATCTGCTGTGTAGCTTTTGTGTGCGAGGAGATGGCTGGGTGACAGCAGGCATCTGTATTGACCGTGAGTATCGTGATAATCATAAATACTGACCTCTCCTTTATGTAGGACTCATACGTCCTACTTTTTGGAGGGCAGAAGTAGGTTGTGGCTGGCTTTGTCTTGGAAAATCCTTCCCTTGTGCCATCTCTGCAGCTCTCTGCCTGCGACTGCTTTAAGGCTGCTTAGGGTCATTTTGATATTCAGAGCCGGATGTCTAATACTGTGAGCCTGAGTATTTAAATCTGACAGTTAGTACAGTCAATTATATGTCCAAATAAGGTATCTCTTGCCACAAAATAGTTTAGTAAAAGTATTGGTTAGTAAGTAAATAGCAGATAATAATTTGCAGTTATTCTTTATATAGCTATACAAGATCTACGTATGCAGTTGTATAAATATTTGTGTATAGTTAAGTATATCAAATAACTTATGTACAAAATATCAGCCATTCCTTAAGAATAAATAAATAATAAAAGCCTAGATGCCTTATGACATGCAGGGATTTTAATTAGATTCCTTGACTTCGGAGCCTGTCTTTTAGCACTCTGTTATAGGCAGAATGAAGGGTAAGTTAAAGGTTCATTAAACAGCATTCAATTAAGAAAAACTAATCGTCTTATGTGGTACGTGCACCGGTACACGCTGAACTAGTATCTCATATTTGTTAAGATCTGATTTGTAGTTCCTCTTCAAGTGATGGGCACAGTACATTTCCATGGAATTGTTTTCATTATGAAGTTTCTCTTAATATATTGTTCTCAGTTTATTTAGCATTTTAAGCTGCAAATGTATAAACCTGTTTGGGATAACACTAGGGATTTGGATGGTTTCTACATCTAAGTGACCTTTTGTGATGCTTCTGTTGTGTGTTTTGTTACCTTATGGGAGAATAAATTTTGAATAAATCACAAAATAAAACTAGAAATAAACAGCAGCCAATACTACTTCACCCCAATCTTTTATGCTATTTATATACCTAATAAAAACTACCAAAAAAGTATGTTGCAAAGATCAGGTAACGCTCCAACTGTGCTGCTTTTTCCTTCTCCTGTGAAAAGAGAAGAAGATCCGAAGTTGGAACTGATGGCCGTACAATTAGGATAAAGATTATCTTCTTGGCCTATGAAATTTAACATTAAATAATACACTTCATGTATTATTTTATAACATCATAAAATTCAGAAACCAGCTCCTGTCATCCATTGCTATTTTAGAGTTTGCTGAAAAATGGAACTAATCAAATAATAAGAATTTAATGAAAGTTTGTATTTTATGTTACTTAAATCATAAGGCTACTTCTTCCTCCAAATTAGGCCCCAGCTATATCATTTGTAGGCCGAATTAGTAAAATAATGTAATAGATCCAAACAGTGACTTTTTAATAATGTTTCCTAGATATATATATATATATATATATATATATATATATCATTATTACTGATACTTTGTGTCTCAGATATGAGCTTTTGAACTGCTTGACTTTTACATAAGGAAAAAATACTATTGTATGACAAAATCAAGTTATTTCAAATATTATGAGTACGTTAGACTTGCTGTGTTTCCTTACTGAGTTTCTCCATCATATGTTTTCCTTTCCAAATTATGAAAGCTTTTTAAAACATACAGTATATAAGATAGTTCATCACTAGTTCACAATTGCCTCTTTCACTGGGAGATCTGAAGATACAGTTGGCAGTTTGGGAATATCAGGACAATATCAGTGCAAGTTTTTGCCTATTCTGTAGAAATCTTCTGTTGTACTGTCCAGCAAATAGTTTAACTGCCTTCTAAGTATTAAGACAAACAGACTCCTTATTCTAGCTAATTTTAACAAGTAAGAGTTACTAGAAAAGTATGCAATAAACATTTTGCAATCATTAATTACACTGCTCTATTTGTAGTGGTGGTGGTGTTTGTTTTTGTTTTTACCTGTATCTTCTTACTCTCTTACTAGAAGAGATAACACAAAGCCAGCATTGCTTGGGAGAAACTATTTGAGTCTTATAATGGTAATTCCCTAATTATTCCTATTCATTTGCATTTACTTCCTTACATGTTTATAGTTGTTGATTTCTGCATATAATGTAAAGGATGCATCTCTGATGATGTAATTCCAAGTAATTTAGGTGAAGACGTCTACTGACTTGGCAGGCTGCCAGTCAGACTTCATGTACCACAGTATTTCCCTCCTTAGCACCTTTGCCTTCTTGGGATGTAGCAGTTTGCTTTCTGAAACAGTGAAGCTGCTACAGTAGCATTCAAAAGCTATCCATTTTTCCCTTTCAGTCCTTATTTGCATAGGTAATATGTTAACTAAACCAACCCAAACGTATCTTTTTTTTTTTTTTTTTAATGCCCCCTTATAAAAATAAATCACCTAGTTTCCTGCTTTAACATTGATATCGTGTCTGTCTACCCATCTTTGCTTCTCCATTTTGATGCAGTGATTCTGTGCTTCTGCCTAAAATGAAGAAATAAGAAGAGCAAGACTAGCATTTCTTTCCTAGAGCTAACACTTTAGCAGTATTGATGTTCTTTTCTGACTCAAGGGCATATATTGCGTATCCATCTTTCTGACCTCTTTGTATCTGCAAAACTGATGACAAATTTTCTTTTTCTGTACTATACGATTATAGTTATTTTCATTTCTTAAACAACTAGTTTATGGGTTTTTTTGTCTTAAATATTGTGATAGGAATGAAACATGGTATAAAGTTTACAGTTTATTACTGCTTCAAAGTACATAGCAGGTGGAAAGTAGTTGTCAATTCAAGAGAAACTATTACATTGGAACGAAAAGATCAAACTGGATGTTGCTTATTCTTTCCTCTTCCCCTTTTTGGAAGCATAAGTAATATTTGCCTATCTTTGGAAAACTTTGTTCATGTTCTAGGAGTTATTTAATTATTACCTGCTGTATCACTGTCTGGTTACACATTTCTGAGATACTTATTTCTTCTTTGTGTGCCTGTCCACACATGGGTGCGGGTACACTTCATGATTTCAAGAAGGTGCTAAAAAGCGGTGGAAGGTACTCAGTAGGTGGACTGGGCAACTTATACCTTCCAAGCAGCCAGTCTTGATTGTTCTGGGTATAATTTGGCATATTTTCTCCAAATCTAATTATTTTGTTTGAAAACATGGCCGATGCATGTTTATGGTTGTAATAGTAAAATATTATTTCTGAGATAAATGCATAAGCAAGGTCATGTCTGTAGATAAATATTATGTATTTTCTTAATATGCCATATACTATTTTGTTTAGCTAAATAGTTGAATTATTATCTTTAAGTGAAAGCTGTTTCAGCTCATTAGTCCTGGCACTCTACACTGTGCAATATGGAAATCTTAAAAACCAAGAAACTAATCTGGATGCTCACAAAGAGGCCTGACGAGAAGCGTGGTTTAGATTGCAGTGCTGAGAGCTTCAAGTGCATGCTTGCCTTCCAACATTATGGTATCTCATTCAAATCAATTAGAATATTCAAAGGCATAAAGGTGAGCATGTCATCCAACAAAGAAATAGCGCATAGTTTCAGTTTAGGGGAAAAAACCCCACCAAGGATACGAAATCTACTTGGAGGAAGGCCAGTAAAAGGCTCCAGTAAGGTAACAGAAGTCGTCCCCCTAGCTTCTTTAAGGCCAAGATTTAATGTGGTGTATGTGTTTGTAGATAACAGTTCATGTAGATCTTTTGAAAACATCCATTGGTTCCAGGTCTGGTATTGAGGGATTTATGAATTACTGTGTTATATCAGCCTACCATTTCAAGAAACTGGATACCTGTTGATTGAATGAGTTGTAGTAGTTACTGTTTACAAAATGCAGAACATGTTGCCAGTAGGCTAATACTTTGATCTTAAGTTACATCCTTTATAAGTCCATTGTCAGTCTTCGTCTTTCATTAAAATAGTGAACATAAATAGTGAAAAGTCTTGGTGATCATGGTCTATATAAGTTTAAAAAACAACCAAAAAAACACCTTAATTATTAAACGCGAGATATACAGGTAGAAGACACTGAGTTTTGATGTGGGATAGAAAGCTATTGCTGACTTGATCCGGATCGATTAAATG
This sequence comes from Struthio camelus, assembly GCF_040807025.1. Lineage (NCBI taxonomy): Eukaryota > Metazoa > Chordata > Aves > Struthioniformes > Struthionidae > Struthio > Struthio camelus. The sequence goes on along the minus strand of NC_090950.1, from coordinate 26,227,562 downwards.
TATAGTTGGGAGAAAGTGAGCAAACTAATTTCCCGGAGTACTGGTGAAAGTTAGGAAGCTCCGCGGGAAGCGTGGGCTATGTGTCGAAAGGAAGGAGCGGGCATCTTGAATGCATGTAGGCTGTTTCATAGACCTGGCAACATGTTGCACAAACATCAATAATCTTGGACCTTAGTCACAAACTGAAAAGTCCAAACTTCTTCATTAAATGCGAATTCATTCTGTTTGTGTTCACCTGAATGAACAATCTGTATAAGTTGTGATAGTGTTGTAAGAAGATTTTGCTTACTGCAAAAGTATTATGCAACACTATTCTAATTTTTCAGTTTCTTCCCTGTCTTGACCTTGTTAAAACAGATTCAAACTCTTTTCAAAGTCATTAGGCCTCTTTTTCCGGTGCTGTATTCAAAAACTCTGAAATTAATACCATCTCTGTATTTCATATCCTAAAATATTTATTTTTTGATTCTCATTAATTTAAGTAGATTGCAGTCCTCCTTACCTCTTTAAAATGCTCATTATAGAGGACAAAGGTATTTTAACTTTGCTGTCTAATGGTAGAGATGTATACTCGTAGATACTCACTCAAATAAAAGTGGCTGAAGTAAAACGTTGTTCTTCCCCCACATAATTTAGTTCCTAATACTGTCACTGAAATTGCTAGGAGATTTTGATAATCTATGTCTCTAATGACAAAGTCATCTCCTTACTTCAATGATAACTACTTCAATGATGCATAAAAGTGTTTTACAACAGAGGTCGGTCTCTTTTATCCCATTGATTGTTGTTGTTGAAAGCCCAGCGACTTAACGACCTCTCTGGACATAAAATTCAGTTCAGCAGCTCTTTGTAGTAGTCACCTACTAGGTAGCAAAGTTCATGGGCATTTAGCCAGACATCTTTTCAAATGTTATATCCACCTGTTTTGGCATTAATCCATAAAAATAAATTTCATATGTAGCTCCAAACTGATTTTTGTGGGTCTCTAAATTACAATTAGAATAATTGAAATGTTCTCTTTCATGTCCCAGATGGTAATCGCAGTAGATAATTGTATTAAAATTATTCTGGGCTAAGTTTTAGAGTAAAAGATAAAAATCCTGGATAGTTTTGTAATCTACACAATGTTTAATTGGCTAAACTTACAGGCTTTAATTATTTCCAAGATCTAACAGCGAAGGAAAAAATGGAATGGGATTACAGGTCTAAAGAGATTTACAAGCAGTTTATACATTTTTTTACATGGTGATGTGACTTAATAATTTTGGGTGATTGTCTTTACAGTTAAAGTGTTAGGCTTTGGCATGACTTGGCAATGATTATGTATGTATATATATTTTTGGCAAGGATGTGAAAATAATTAATGGAACTGATCTTTTTATTTTGATCGTATATATTCTGACTGTATGCTTTATAATATATAGTCGGCAGGTAAAGCCTTTGAACGTGTATGAAGCTGATTCATAGCTTAGACAATTTTTAGAGAGAATGAGAAACAGTTTTTAAGTAATGTATTGGTTACAGGTGAAATTTAATGCAATTGTTAGAATTCTGTTTGCATTATTATAATAAACAGTTGCTTCAGGCTATATTTTGGTAGTACAAATGTCCTGTGATAAAGCTGTCTGTTTTATGACTTACTGAACGTTACTTTCTCATGGCATTTGCCTGGCAGTTAGTCTCCTAACAGCATTACTTTTAAGTGCCATCTTTTTTTTTTTTTAATAATATCCCAGTTCATAAATAAATTATAAAAGCTATGAGAAGCATTTACAATAGTTCGCGGTGTTTCCTAATACTTTTAATTTATACAGGAACCATAGGTTTGCCTGCATATCTAAAATACAGGGAATTTGGTGTGTATGCTGCTGGAGGAAAAAATAGCATTCAGATTTTTACTGTTGAAATTTATGTTAATGTAACTGTTTTTGAATGACTTTTCTTGATTCATCTTAATTATAAATTTAGTCATTTTCAATTTTTCATTAGCTTGGGTGACTTCTCGCTAGAGACTGATTTGCCTCTCTCTTTGCTTGCTATAAATCATGAAATACTCTGTACTGTGAAGCCCAGTGGAAGATACTTCACTCTAAAAACTAGCATAAGTGAAGAAAGAAGTTCTGCTGTTTTAAATTGGATGGCCTGATCCTCTTCCCATGGAAGCTCATGGGCCTCTTTTGAATTTTTTTTTTTTTTTTCCTGGAACTTGAAATCAGGTCATGTATAAATGGAGCTGATCAAGTTGTTTCATGAGGAAAATACCCCCACTGAAAAATTAAATTTAATCGAAATGTCCATTTTTCAATGAGGAAATATTTTTTTCCTTACAACAATAACTTGACTTGTAAAATAAAGTAATTATTCAGTTCTGGACATCATTTCTGAGCAATCTGAAAAAAAAATAGTTTTCCATTTCTGAAGTGCAAGAAAGTACATGCAGGGTTGTTGACCTGTATTTTATCCCTGTTTCTCTACTTGTTCATTTAGTGATATTTCAGAAGGGAAAGAAAGGCAAGGGAAACCAAGGACATCGTAATAATAACTAAAGCAGTCTACATAATTTCCCAGAGGCCTGGGTTGAGCCAGAAGCACGTGAAGGATAATCTATTATAAATTTGCTTATTTGACAAAGTCTTTTTGTGATTTTTTTTTGTCTTTTTCTTCCTTCAAGGATGCACCAAAGTGTTATGAAAGAAAAGAAGGAAGGCAACGTGTCTGTAGTTCATATTTTGGTCCCAAAATATCCATACGATGATAAAAATACTCATACTAGAATCTGCAGAGTTTGTGGTCATTATACCATTCAGTGTCATTAATACCAATTTTTTGGACTCCTTTCATGAGTCAGTTATAATTATTTTCAAGATTACTATGAAATTGTATTCTTAATAAAGTAACTTATTGATTCTCTTCATTTTATTGGTTGCTTTTTGAGAATGTATGTGAACATTGTTTTTTTAATGGTTTCTTCCTTTGTACAAGCAGTGATTTGAGAAGTGGTAATTGAGATGATATAGAATCAGACTGGGAATAAAGCCAGTAGAAAGCTTTGCAGGTCTAACAACATGTAAGTTTCCTTGAAACTCTCAAATGTTTTTTAAAACACAATTGTCTCACTTAAGAAGAGTTTCCATCCGTCTCTGTCACTGGGAAAGCACAACAGGTACAGCCCAAACTGAGAAGCAATTAAGTACATTACTGCCAGATGAAGGAAAGCCTCTATCCTGATTGTTTACCTCCTTGCTGAAGGGTTCGCTTAATAGGGTCCCTTAGAAAGGAAAATTTTCTCAAGTCTAGATCCTGCTCTCTTGTTAGACCTTTCAAAAATTTGCCATATTTGGTGTGTCTAAATCTGTTCTGCTCCTGGAAGGAAACCTTGCAGCATTCATGCACTTAAAGGGTTACAAGTCAAGCGGAGAGTGATTTTTGCAAACTGCCAATCTGCTATGCTTGCTTTATAGTTACAGTTGCTTGCTGTCCCCTGAGTTTCCAGCCAAATGCTCATACAATCTGATTAACGTGGTTCACATACAAAGGGCGCTGGCCTGGGGACCACCATGTCTTGCTCATGGAAATGCAATTTATATGCCATGGCTGCTGTATCTGTGAGTTAGGGCTCTCATTTATGCTTCCGTTTTTTCCCGTTTTTTCCGTTTTTTTTCTCTCTGTTTTAGGCAGAAATATCTGTGTGGATTTTAATGACTGGTTATATTACAGTTTTAGGTGGGCTTTTTTTTTTCATAGTAGTGTTATTTTCAATAATAAAGAGATGCATCTGTTGTAGAGAAAAGGAAAGAAATTCCATACGTTTGTGTTTGTGTTGAACCCTTTAGCTCTGAACGCTCAATGAATTTGGTTGAGGACTAGGCAGACCTGATCTGTTGTTCACTATAGTCCGACTTTGAGTGGAAGGCTGGATTAGCTGCTCCCTAGAGGTCCCTCCCAATCAACGTTTCTGTGATTCTGTGACTCTTGTTGACTTCAGTATGAATTTCCAAAATTAAGAGAATTAACGTAATTGTTTCGTCACATCTTTTTAAGAAACTTTACCGTAGTCCACTGTGAAATGAATAGTTCTGCTTCATAACTGGAGCAGGGAAGAGAGGACTTAGTTTTCAGCATTTTCCTGGAATATTTTTGGATTAATACTGCTTTTCAAGAAAATTGTAGAGAGGAGGTAACTGCACATGTTAGTGGGTATGCAAAGTATACTTAGTAGCTGGTCATCCGCTGCGTCTCTGCAGTCTGGTAGCCGGATGCTACCATATGCTGAAAGTATACTAGCAGTCTTTAGAATATATATCATCTTCCAGCATTTAGGAATATTCTTTTCTTATGTTAAGTATATGTATATATGTGAGGAAGAAAAGAATATGGGCTCTTCAAATATGGATTAGGAGTTTGTGAATCAAAGGACCCATGACATGTCAAGCCGCCAGAGATGCGTTATTTACAGAGGCATGTTGCAGAATTATGCCCATCTTTACGGTGATGAGTCATCAGGTTAAGTAAAAGCAGATCTCACAAACTTGAGTGAGGGTGACTAATCACTGTGGTGCTGCTGGTTGTTCTGCGACTTTCGTTGTTTAAAGGTTTGGTGTCAGCAGATTGTCATTTTCTGATTAATGCTGCTTTGCTGAAAACTTTCCAGACATCTCTAGTTGTGCTGTATGAGAGCAAGTGCCCAAACATGAGTATCCAGCATCACCTTATAAGAGCACCAACACACGTTTAGTTGATTGCATAACACTGAATTAGTGCAAGCCGTCAGCCTTTCCGTCGGCCTTCTGTCAGTCCTTGTTTTGGATGACAAGCGAGGAAATACGTCTTAGAATCAGAGTACATTATACAATCTGTAGCCTACTTAAACTCAATATACCAAGCTGTGTAAGTTTCCTGAATACGTCCTCTTTATTCTTGTCTTAATGCACACTTTGTTTATCTTCAGTTGTTTACCTCTTTAAATCAATAATTACTAAAGCGTAAACAATTCAAGCTCTAATCGCTATGTGCAAACTCTGGCCAACTCTAAAATATCATAAGGATTTGTTAAAAATATTTGCTCTAAAGGAGGTGATCTATTTATTTTAGATTGCCAAGTATGCATTATGTTCCCCTCTAAGGCTGCTCTGTCCATGGTACAGAAGTATTATGTTTACTTTTTAAGAAATTACTTTGACTTCACTAGTGTAGACTAATTAGTAAGACTTGTTCAGAGTTCAGCCTAATAACAGTCTGATCAATTTAGTACATTAAAAAAGTTTATTTGTCGACTTTTATGTGTCAGAAAATGTCTGTAACAGGCTGGTATGCAGAACTGAGACTTGAGCTGGTCTTTCAAATAATGGACTTCTCTAGTTTATTAATCATGGTACCCTCATCTCTGCAAGGCTGCAAAGTTTGCATAAAGTGATGACAGGGAGTCTGTCAAATAGATTATTGTATCTTCAGCTTTTAACCTTATACCCAGGAAGCATCTATGCATCTTGTTTCCCAAGACTAAGGTCAGTGTTGAGTGTGGCTTAGGAGAAAAGAGCACCAGTTCCAGCTGCTTTTTGTGATTTAATTCTGGACAGGCTTAACATCAAAGCACAGAATTCTACTCGAGAGTTAATGGAAGCATATGCACTCCTGAGTTATAGAGCTTTGCATACAGATTTGCTTCATCAGAAGTCCTAAATGTGCTTGCGGAGTGAGTGATGCTCAACTAAAGGAACAAATCAGTGTTTAGTGAAAGATGCCTCCACCCTGAACTCCCAACTGTCTAGCCGGGAAAAGCTGTGTCAAGAGTATGGCAGAACTGCGTTACAGATATGTATGCAGGCAAAGAAGCAGAAAAAAGGGATGCTTCCTTTGAGTTTTATTCACAGAAATCCGTTGAGGATTCCTCTGTTGACCTGAACTAATGCACCTTGTGTTTTGTTTTAAAGAGAAGTCATAAGCTCATTTCAGCATGTAGACATTCAGGATGCTGAGTGTCACCCCGTGTTGTCTGTGCGTGAAGTAACATGCTGTGATAAATTCAGGGGAATTGTACGCCCTGCAAAATTACACCTCCAGGCACATGCAAATGGCCAAACTTTGACATTTCTCAAACTTGACGGCTTATTTTCAGTGGAGATTCAGGAAAAAAAACATCAAAGGTCACCAAACACATTACCACTCTGCTCTTCACCTATAGCTATAGCAACCCGAGATCTGCTAATGTTGTATCTTAAGGCAAATTTGGTTATGTCCTAGGAACTAACCAAGCGGCAGCGGCTTGAAGGCTTCATTGACACGGTGCGTGGAAACCACCTTGCCTTGCGTTTTACACACGGGGTTGCTACTGCTTAATGGCTTCAGTGAATGTAATCCTGGTTTGCCAGGAGCAGGATCGGGACCGATAATGCATGTGGAGGTAGATTGCCTTTTGATAGAGTTACAGAGTGTTAGTGTGTCTCTGCATGGCTGTATGGGTATAGAAATGTGCTTTCATAAACACATTCTCCTCTCGGTTTGCTGTAGCAGTTGCCGAGGTAACGGTACTATGTGTACTTGAGCTTTAACAATCTAGAGTTCATCCGGAAAATAAATTTGGCGTGCCTGTGCAGTAAACTTGCTTATTTTCTTAATTCTTCAGATACAAATCGTTCAAAAAAGCTGAAAATTATGTTATTGCCTTACTCTATTTTCTGCTATAAACCATGCACAGAATCATTAAGGCTGTCATCTATCAAAATATAGTAAAATTCCAATAGAGCTAAATAGTAAATATTACCATCTTCAGCTCCATAATATATAATTTTTGAGGGCCCTGTGTCACTGTTGAAGTTGATAAAACTCGATCAAACCTCACTGAGCAAGAAATGAAAAAAAATTTTTATAAAATATACTTTGAAATAAGAATTTTCTCGTAAGAGCTGACCTGTTATTCTACAGCAAGTCAGAAGACCCTAGGACGGTGCTAACAGAATCATTTTGTCTGCGTGTATCAGTCTTAAATATATCATTTAAAATTTGGTTCCGTCCAAAAAAAATAAACCTTTAAATGAGATGCTAAGGCATCATATTTCCTATATCTCTCTGATTTCCATGTGAGGTTTTAACAATAGGAAGATTTCCTTTTGCAGCAAGAAAGTTTTTACAGAATTCATCATAAGCTCTGGTAATCCCCCTGGATCATCACATCCTGCATATCACCAGGAATAGCAGGGAGTTCGTAGGTCAGGTTCTGCTCTGCTCTGCTCTGCGCCAGTGTCAATTCCAGTGCCTTCAACAGAAGCTGTAGAAACATGTTTTTAGAAGTACTTGTCTACAACTGAGGCCATAGCTCTCTTGCGGCAACAAAAATTGTGCAAAAGTCAGTCACAAATGCAGGTGTTACTGAGGAAGCCTTTGTCCATAGAATTTTTTTAAAAAACTGATTTTAAATATCCTTGGTTTTTTTGGTGGGGGAGGGAGTGGGGAGCTGGGCTTTTTTGGTTGCCTTATATCATATATAGAGATCTAGATCTCTGAAGTCATTCCATTTGGGGATGACATGTCCTTAAAGTGGCTAGCTTACTTAAGAGCCTGTTTTTTTTTTTTAGAAGAGACCTGAGTACATCTTTGAGTCTGGAATCTTTGATTAACTGAAACCTGATCTTTGGACTTCATATTTGCAGGTCTAGCTACATGTTATGTCCCTTTATCAGGGTGGCTTATCTGTTCGGGAGACAGACTTAATTTCCAGTGCTGAATTATGACCACCTCTTTTTCTTTCTTTTTCTTTTTTCTTTTTTTTGTATTAGATTCAGGCTACATTATCTTTTGTCCTAATTACTCAGAAGGATTCATCACACTTTTTCCAGAGGAATGTCTTAATATTGTCTAGGAATGGAGTCTGTGTTCAGATAAAGAACTGCTAATTTTCCTGTTGTAACTAAAATAGTTGCTAAGCCAAATACTTGCTAAGCCTGTGTCCCAAACATGAGGAAAGCAGAAATCGTTCTACAGAAAATTAAGGAAAAGGTGATTGAAATATTGCATTATTTCTTGAATTTCAGTGCAGTGTAATATTGCTGTTGTCAAATCGTTCTGCAAATGATTTGTTTCAGGGATTTATGACACTAGTGAAGGAATTTGGCTCAGCCTGAAACTTGGCATCAGCTGATTTAACAGAGTACTGAATTGCTGTCATACACATTTTAAAGACTTGGATGTGTGGTGGATGTTTATTTCAGGAGCAAGTGCAGACATTTGCCCTTTAAACAGGTGACATTGTATCCATTGGGGGGGTCTGCCCAGACACAAGATGATTACAAGGACTTAAGGCAAAAGCACTCTTAACGGAGAGTACTGAGAGAGAAGAAAATCAGAATGAAAGAGCACCATTAAAAATGAGATTAGCCCACGACCTCAGAGTTTTCTTTTTGTGACTATAGAGAGCAGCAGCAATGCTTTAGCACCTTTCCGTGGTAAATCTTGTCTTTTCAGTAATGAACACTAAACGCCCTGAGAAGGCGTACGCTACAGGCAGCATGTTAAAGCTTGCCACTCCGTTTGCTGTGCATGAGCCTGCTAATTGTCTCAGCTATTTATAACTGGGTTTAACAACTGCAGCACCAGTAGCAAAGATAAGGGAATTTACTGCTATATATTCATAGGCTTTGGTCTATGCTTGCTGGTTTCATAAAACGTTCGCATAAGCTGACCTTTCTGCTGCGGAGGTATTAGAAAGAGGCCGCGATACAGATGCTGCATCTTTCATGTAGTCCTTGTTATATAGTTTTCAAAGGTTTCATTGATGAGGGTTCAAGCACGAAAGATACCGCAAAAGAAGTTTCTGATTGTTTCATTACAAGATGCACCTATATGCAGCATGTAAACGTATGATTTTTAAGGTGAAGAAACAAGTAGATAGTTTAGAAATGGGCTCACTAAGGCAATAATGGTCAGATATGTCACTTGATTTCTTATGTACAGTTAACCAGAAGGATATTTAGCACTAATTTGACATCTCACTATTAACTATTCTCACAAATAAATGGAAGTATAGAAATGTACATCACCTTTATTGGGCATCAGCTTTGGTATGGCCCAGTATCCTACAATTTATGATCCCTTTTGCTATCCCTGTAGAATGGCTTTAAAGTTTACCTGGTGCAAATTCAGACTTTTAATCTTTATAATAAAACGTATATTTAACAACAATTAAATGTTGAAACAGCTTGCTGACAGATGGGAGGGATTTTCTATCTCCTGAAGTTTTCAAAAATGTCTTTCAAAAAATATATTCATTTTATGGTCTGTGTTTTAGAGAAGACTGAACTAGACTATCACAGAGTTATTTTTATTGGCTTTATATTTTATCTAACTTTTTATTCTCTTTTTTTTACTTTACTATTCTCTATGTAGTGTTTTTTATTCTACTAATTCCTACCTAAAATTGTTTTTACTACGTAACATTTAAGCCCAGCTACCACCTTAGCCAGCCAAGTAATAACCTAGGCTGTTAATATACATTACATTATAGGGAATGAATAATTTGTGCCTTCAGAACCAGACCAGTTTCTAAAATCGTTATTGGCATAGTGAAATACACTGTGGGCCATGATATCAGATACTTTGTAGTAAGTTATGTCCTTACACTCAAGCAGTAAATTTGTCAACGTTATTACAAAAAGGGAAGACGTTTATTGGGGTTCTTCTTGGTTTTTTATGTTCTTTACCAAAAGCACATGTATTACTAAGAAGATCCCGTATTTCTTAAATATAAAACAGAAATGAATATTGATCTTTGAGCTTTGGTTTGGTTTTTTTGCTGATTTCTTTTCTGAAATGAGGTAACTGGGTTTGGTGCTTTGTTCAAAAATTGAATGGCTGAGATATTAAGCTGTGGAATGTGGTTACAACTCATCTGTCTTAATAACTGTGTAAAGAAATTTCATAAGAATTTTTATTATTCTCTTACGTGTAGCAGTTTAAATAACCTTTATTAATACACTCCATTGAACAGTAACATACATTTTTGAAATGTCATAAATACAGAGGGGACTTAACTACCACCACTATGCAGTGGTCGCTGTTTAAAAGCTCAGCAAGACTGATATTTGCCATGCAACAGAATCTGAAACACTACCTGTAGTTCACATTCTATAGGTAATACTGTAGGCTGTTAAGCCTTTATTCATTTGGCTAAAGCAGCTTGTTAAATGACTTCAGTAATTTTAGAATCAAAATGATTATTTCCAAGATATAGTCATGATTTGTTTTGCTTCTAAAGGAAAAAACTCTTGTATTTCATTTCTAATTAAAAGCAGTTCAAAATGGAGTTGCAAAGTTGAGGTTGTTGGGCAGTTGTTATCTGGTACTGTCCTCTGTTAGTGAAAGTTTGCAAATTAATCCCTCCATCAACAAAACAGAGGAGACAGAGTAAAAGGGGATTTAGGTTGAAAATTGGCTGGACAAATTTTCCATAGAGTTTTTATTAATGACTTGATATCTAGTTGGTATCTGGTAACAAGCACAGTGCCTCGGGGATCTGTTTTGGAGCCCCGGTTATTCAGTATCTTCATCAACAGCCTGGAAGATGAAGCAGAATGATCCCTTAGGAAACTTGGAGGTGACACTTGACTAGAGAGAAGAGGTTGGCGTATTGAGTTGCAGAGCTACAGTTCAGAGGGACCTTTACAAACTTGAGGGTTAGGCTAAGAGGAATCCAAGAAGTTCAATGAGGAGAACTGCAGGTTTCTGCCCTGGGGCTGTCATAACCCTCTTCATCAGCGTGGCAGGACCTGACCTGAGCTCCAGCCTGCAGAGAGGGACCCACGTTACAGCGGACACCGAGTGGGAGCAGGAGCCAACAGTTAGCTTTTGTTGCAAAGCAGGCAACGCACTGGACTTTCAGGAAGAATGTGGCTAGCAGATCGCTGAAAGTTAGTGCCCTCCAGTAGTGCAAGGCCACACGTAAATCCTGTGGCAAGTTTTGGATCCCCCAGTTCAAGAAGGATGTTGAGAAACTGAAGGGGGTCCCACAGGCAACTGCTGATGTTGGATTTGTTTCTTTTCGTGAAGATGGGAATCTAATAGCAGCAAACTACTTGAAGACAGCAGAGCCAAACCCTTCTTGGTAGGGGCAGGTGGTAATGGTGCAAATTGTGGCTTAGGAGGTTCAGGCTCACGTTAGAAAAAACTCCAGGAGGAGGGTAGAGCAGCGATGAAACAGCTTATCCAGGGAGGTGCTGGGATCCTGCCTCCTGGGAGGTTTTCAGGGTTCAGCAGGACAAAGTAATGGTTTGCACGATACGATACTGGCAGTAGTCCAGCTTTGAGTGAGGTACTGGACTGGATAGCCTCCGAAGGTCCCTTTAAATTAGTGTTTTATGAGTATATGATCCTATTCACTTGAAAAAATTAAGCATGTATTATTTTATAGGACTATACTAGCTACAAGACCTTTGCCTCTTTGATCTCTGATCTGCAAACCAATGAAGCATATGCATAATTTAAAGCATGCAGTGTGGTGAGATGCACAAAGGCATCTCAGAATTGCAGCATTACACGACTGCTAAGTTAAACAGGATCTGCAAAGATCTGAACCATCTGTTTGCATGTCCTTAAGGGAAGATCCTTTTGCTAAACGTTTTTAGATCCTTAAAGGCATCTGAGATGATTTTAAAAGATTCCTTGTGGGTTTTCCAGCATGCAATTCTGTTCGTTGAAACGTGCTTAAAATTATGCAGTGTTACTTTAACTCTTTGCGCTAAGTTTCACTTTGAGTGCTTTGCTAGGACAAAGGCAAAACGCCCTATGGCTATGTAGGTTTAAGCCATTTGTTAACTCAAATGGATTTTAAAGGCAAGCATTTTTTTTTATCGTTATTTAAATAAATAGTGAAGCTTATTCACACTAATTTAGATTCTTTAGTTCAGCTCTGCCTAAGCTCTGTTGCTTCCGCTGCATACAGAAGAATTTGGATTGCAGGTGTAGGATTGATTTGCAAAACCTATATGACAGCTTGACTTGAAGCACTGCCTCAAGTATGCGCGCACTTGACTGTTGCTATACTGCCTGAAAGTTGCAGGCAAGGGATTTTTTATATGGTTTTACAAGGAAATAGGATGTGTAAATTGGTATTGTATAAAGCAAGATAGTCGTTCAGTGAACAATAGACTGTTTCATTATATCAGTGCTTTCTAACGGTTCATTCTCTTCAAAGAACTTCAAAAAGCTGAATTCTGCTTTGCTATTAAAGTAGGTTCATCTATTATGTGGCCCAAACAATGTTATCTTGGGGTAGGTCTTTAGAGAAAGAAAATATCTTAAAATATAAAAAGGGAGGTATAATGTAGTGCTGGAGAGGTCAGTGCGATATGCATCACTGTGAGAAGTTTAATACCTGTATCTGCATTTTATTCTAATTGATGGTTCTGTCTGGTGTTTGAAAAGCCCTAAATTACTGATGCTTATGTGATGGGATGTCTGTCGTCCAAGTATGGATGAAAATGGCACCGCACCGTCGCGGTCTGTTAAAAAATGATTTGTTGAAAATTGACTTTGAGTGTTTGTCCTGGAGGTCAGAGTTCCATTTAGAGGGCTCATGTTTCCATAGAAATATCTAGAAATGCTGCAGATAGGCCTCACTATTAAAGGAATGAGTTTGATATATGTACCTGGCAATGATTTTGATCCATTAAAATGGGAGAAATAAGTGGAGCAAAACAGCTGGGACAATTTCTAAGTAAATTCATCAGTCATTCAGGAGCTATGCATTTAAAATACCTATAAATAATAGAATGCTCCATCTAAATGGAAGCTTTTTATTGATATGTAAGTACAGTGTCACCCTGAATTTTCATTTTTAACTTATCATTTCCTTGTGTTTAGAACCAGATCAGGCAAGTTATTTTACTTCTTTTTTTCTACTTTATTTTAACGGCATTATTTTGTATGATGAGTGAAAATGAAATTGATATAGTTGTTACAGCTTCAAAATGACTTTCAGGTAATAAGTAACTGTTTGGAAACTACTACTCCATTTTTAATATTATCTTGGCAATTGGAGACTGGAAAAAATAATACGATAACTTTTATGTTTTGCCACTGATATTTGTAAATTCCCTTTATTCATATTCTTACAATATGTTGTAGCTCTTTAAGTATTTTCTTTCCCTTCTGTGATGACGATCATGGGAATAATAATGCTATAAAGGCAGGAAGGAGGATGGAAATAGGGAGAAAGGACCACTGCAAACCCAGTTTTTGCTTTTAAAAATAGAGGCTCAGTTGTCTCAGGTTTACAAAGGAGGCATAAGGAAACAAACGCTTAGGTTTTCCATTTGTTTTAATAGATAAAAAGATGGCCTACCACAAAGTGAACGCCGAGCAGAGAGCACAAGGGCACTCTCCGTACCTTGACAACGACGACCTCCAGGCCACGGCGCTGGACTTGGAATGGGACATGGAGAAGGAACTGGAGGAGCCCGGCTTTGATCACTTCTGCCTGGATGGTGCAGCCCAGCCTCCGCTGGGGAACTCGCAGAGCCCTGACCTTGATCTCGAGCCCATTCAGCCATCCACGTCTCCTAAAGGGAGATTCCAGCGACTTCAGGAAGATCCAGACTACATCTCACATTACGCAAGACAGGCACCAAAGAGCAACCACTGCAGTTTTAGTCAGATATTTAAAATACTTTGCACTGTTTTGATTTTATTTATTTTGGGGATTTTGATAGGCTATTACGCACACAAGAAATGCCCTTCTTCCTCAGCATCTCCAGAACCAAATAACCCTCACGTCTACCAAGAGATTCTCGAGGAAATCAAAGCTGAAAATATTCAACAGATTTACAGGTATGTACCTTGACATATTTTTGTCTAAATGCAATCAGGTGCCAATGTTAAGACTTCCTGTGATTTGTTTTATGTGGTATCTTATTAACAGCTTATTAATAGCTTTGAATTTTTCTTCCTGGGTTCAGTTTTATCGTGATGCTTGGGACACTTTCTATATACATGTACGGGGGAAAGAGAGAATGAAACTAGAATGATGGCAGCTGCATGTGGATTTGTGTTAGTCATCCTGTTACGGAAATATTGTTACTGTAAGAGAGTCATTGTTTTTGTTTTAATAACATTCTGTTGCTAAATATTAATATCACCCTTATTGTACATGAACTGGAAAATGTAGACAATTCGACGTAAATGGGAATATAGAGAAATCAGCTTTCTAAATCCAGTCAGTTGTTGAATGGTATTGTCAAACTGCAAGCAAGATTTTAGACTCCATTTTGTAACATTTCATGCTTTAAGAAATCCCTATCTAATCACTGACAGTTGAAGTGGATCCTGACTTTTGTTTTTCAGTCTGTAAGGTGAAGTAAACCTTTGGTCTGCATGGGTGGTAAGGAGGAAAAAACTGAAGCTGCTGAACTCTGAAGGACTGCGGTTTTTGAACACTCGAACAGACAAATAATTCCTTTCCCAAGATATTTTTTAAATTTACCTGATTGTAAAGCCAATGTTTTAATCCTTAGGACCTGTTGTATGGATATGACGTGTTGTAAAACAGCCACTGAAACCCCTGGCTGGCTTTGCTATACATATATATAAATATATATATATATATATTTTTTTTTGATGTGGGCTATTTCCACTGATTGGGAAGTTTATATAGCACTCATCGCTGTGGTATCAGAACGCACCATTGGCCCAATATATATGGAAATACTAATCACTTTCCTGTAGTAGTGAATGTGGAAGAAACCAGGTTTTCTGTCCTACTTTGGAAAGTTATTTCTGCATGAAGGAAGAAATCAGCTTTCTTCAGGTTTCTGGAACTGACCCTAAGCAGTGGAAGTTTGTTTGCTTATTTGTTTTCCTCATGATAAAGGAAATGCATTGATGGCTTTTTGTCACTTGCAGAGCAGAACTGGCAGAACTTATGTACCTGAGATGGCAAAGGATTGTTTTAGTGGAAATCTAAAGAGCTGCTCTTGGTGTATCAGAAGTAAATTGAAAGTATTCTAAAATAATTGGTTTTTATTATATTTGATAAATGAAACTTAAAATCCTTGAAGTGTACTGTGTTTCAAGCCAATACTTATTAAATTCAAGGAAAAAAATGTATGAAAGACTTAATATTGGTTTTCATGAGCTGATCCATCTCTACTTGATGGATCTCATTATTTCTATAAAGGGAAAGGTTACAGTTGATGAAAAATGGTGATTTTGAAGGGTAAAAATTCAACCTCCTTATGTACTTGGAAAGGAAATTAGGCTGCAGTCTGTTATGAGGCTTAGTCGTAAACAAAGCGTTTGAATAAGCTGAGCTCTACAACAAATGGCAGAGAATTCTCTCAGTCTTGGGATAATATTCCAATACTTTGGGTTTGAGTTTGGGAATAGCTTTTCATTTTACTATTTTGAAGGATGACTTAAAAACTTTCTTTTATTTCAACATTGTTCAAACTATTTTAGCTAGCTCTTGGGATGTTAGAATCTGGACCTGAGAGGAAGTGAATTATATAAATACTTTAGATGTTATTAAACATAGGTTTCCTTTTATTCCTTATTTCCTTATCCCTTTACAAACATACATAATTCTTAGAATTTCATTGTTTTTTTTCTGCATAATAGTGTTATTTCAACAAGTATAGTCCAGGAAAAATTTGTCTGCCTCACAATACTGTATATAAATAGATAAACAATGCTTTTAGTATGCTGCAGCACCCAGAAGTTTTTCTTAGGCCAATGTTTTGATCTGAGACAGTTTTGTGTGTTGCAGCTTGAATGCTGTGTGAAGTTTCTTTCCCTCAACATCTGTTTGGCAAGAGTCAAAGCTATTGCAATGAAACCTGTGTGCATGTAGCCCCACAAATACAGAACACGCAACATATGTTCCTTGGGGAAGAAAAAAAAAAAAACCTGTCAAAATCAATATATGTTATTGTGAAACTTCTTTCAATATAATATACTTTGAATTATGAGGGTAAGTGGCAGCTGCTTAACTTGCAATTTCTAAATGTTACTCAGAATGACATTAATTGAATTTTCTTAGCTTACTTCTTGGCTCAGGCTTGATAATAGTGAGAGATTTTGCTAACCGTCCTGAAGAAGGAATTAGGAGAAAAATACATACGAGACATATCAGTGCCAATCTTATTAACCAAGTGCACATCGTCTTGATGCGCTTGGCAGTCTGGAATGGGACCTTTCTGTTAGGATGAAATCTGCTGCAGTCAGGTGAACCTTGAGTATTGGGACCTTCTGCACGTTTCTACAGCTTGAAGTGCACCAGGGGACTTCCCTTGATTCACTGGGATTTGGGCTGGGCTCTGTGTGGGTTGAATGATGCCTCATTAGTAAAGAATATGTTAGGGAACGGAGGAGCATGTGCACAGTTTGTCTGCATGGTTTGCTGGAAGAGGAGACTTGGGCATTCCCGTGCAGCTTCTCCATTTGAGGCTCTCGGTGAGAGTTGGTGTGCTGCAGGGTCAGCACTGGTGAAAACGGGCTTCATTCTACAAGTATCACTGAGCTGATGGGAATCTAATTGTATTACATCTGTTTCTGCCATGAATATATTTGTCTTTGCTTTTCCTTTGGAAGATGTCTGAGAAGATTATAGTTGCAGTCTGATGTATCCTAGCTCCTACCAACCTTAATGGTGAATGTGAAAAGGGCATATATCCCACATTCAAAAGAGACCAGGTACAAGTTAAGATACGGAGTATCTTAAGTCAAGGCTTCATGGTAAGATTGCGTTCTCAGACCTATTTTGGTTACGGTGCGTCAAGAGGGCATAATTAGAAAATAGCCACCTTGTGTTTTGATTTAGCAGTCTCGCGAGCCCCTGTGCAATGCGTTTACAGATCCTAAATAAAAATGTTTAGAATAATGAAAATTCAGTTTTCAAAAGTGATCAACATATTAGAGGTGGAAGTCTCTGAAGTTTATAATAATGCTTAGGATCCCAAGATTTTGAAAAATATGGCGACACCCAACGATTCTGCTAAGTGTACTGTCGAATTTTCAAAAGTAAATGAAGCAGTTATCAGTGAAAATGGGTGTACTTAAACTACTCTTGAAAATGGAATTCAGTTTTCTATTATCACTTAAGTGCATTTGAAAATTCAGCTGTTTTTTCCTTCTCACTGTGCGTAAAGAAAAGGCACTAAAGATGTGTGTTTATCCTGTTTTTATTGTGCATCTGGCAGATGCAATTTAGCTATATAATGTTCATTATTACGTAATTGAACTATTCAGCAGATTAGTGTTTATAATGAGTGGATTGAACTTCTGTTGCTAAATTAAAGATCAGTGTGCCATTTGTGCTCTGTAGTGTCAGTGCCTTCCCACTACCTCTTAGGCAATATTTTTCTGCCCTGTTTTCTTATGAAAAATAAAAGGGAAAAAATAGAAGACAGTAGTAACGTTCTGGTCTCAGTGAAGTTAGAGGGAGTGCTGTCACAAGATTCAGTAGCGCTAAGATTTTGTTCATCATGTATGTTGCTAAGCTTTCACATTTAAGAATGATAAATATGCAAACAGAGCTTCACTGGGCATTTTCCATTACGGTTTGAGTTGAATGTTAATAAGGAAATCAAAGGGGACAGGATGGTGAAAGTATGAAATGTAGCCAAAATATCATCTCTAAGACCTCTAATATTGTAATAAATGCTGCTATCCAATGTGACATCTTTTTCCTTAAAGAAAGTATTTTGTATTGTATTTGAAAGCACTTGATTTAAAGCGTTTGAATAGAGGCAGTACAAAAAGTTGTATTTTCATTTTATATGAAATTATTTCTAGTTTGTTGCTCCAAAACAGATTACAATGAAACCAAATCCTAAATTTCCTGCCAAGTATGGTACTAACATCTATACTTAATAGAAAATTGTAATTTTGTTCTGACTTCGATAAATTACAACAGATAATGTTGAATAGTAAGCAGAAAGAAAAGTGGACATTTGTGTTGATACGATAGTTTTAGCTATGGCATTTTATTTATCAGATTAGTTTATTCTTGCAAATACTGATTTTAAAATTCTAATAGCTTTATACTACTTTACTGTGTAATGCCTTTCAAGGATCATAGATTTCGGTGACTATCATATTCACATCCAACTTGGATACATTTTTCTGTGGTTCAGAATGTAAGGCCACACGCTGAAGGATTTTTTCTCTCTTGTTCTTCACTCAGTCTATTGCTTTTCATACTGTATATCCTTACTGAAATACTATTTTTGCTGTGATTTTTTTTTCCCCTTGAGCAACAAGGAGGTTTAAATCCCTTCATAATACATCTAGTTGTAACTAACTGTCCTTTGGAGGCATATCTGTTCCTCCTTCCAGCTGGTGGTATCACCTGCAGAATCTCACAAATCCATCTGTGGTAGGAATCAATTCATCACTGGTGCCCGGTGTTATCCCTCACTTAAGCTTGCTTCTTCAAAAGGCTTTAAGAAAGTAGACAGCAACAGTTCTCCTATAAAATCATTGTCAAAAAGCAAAAGTTCCTATACAGTGAGGAGTTTGCTTCAGTTTCTGAAAGCGAGATAGGAAGCTGCCGTTTCACACCCAAATGTTTGTTGTCCCTATCAAATCATATTCAGCTCTGTTAAAAACTAAACTTGGAGCTTCAAAGCTTTTTTCACGTAAAAAACCTATGAAATGTATACCTGGCAAGCAAAACAAGCCCAAAGCTTCTCAGCAAAACTGAATTCTTGTGACTTGCACTGAATTACATTTCCAAGCTGCTGCTTGGCAAAATTATGTTTGCTGTCCCAGGAAGGAGGAATTGTGGCAGGAGCAAAGCTTCATCCTCTACAGGAAGGGAATGAGGAGGGAAAGGAGAAATAACTGTTTTTGTTGCGCTCAGGGGCTCTGGTGGCCGTTTCTCCTGGAAAGGACCCATCCTCTCCCCATTCACGTCAATAGCTATGGTTCAATATGTGCTGACCACTGTGTGAGCGATGGCAGCAGTCTGCTGGCCAAACCGCTGCTTGCCTTGCCTGTGACTTGAGCGGCTGTCTTTCACTGCTCGCTGTATAAAAATGATTGTCTTTTGTTGTACCAGCATTTGAAAAATGCATTGCAAATTGAAAAGCCTCACTGAGAACTCATCCTACTCCCTCCTGCACATCAGCCTCAGCTATTTAATTGTATTACTATAAAAAAATGTAGGTATTAAATATGGTTAGACAGAATCTGAAGTCTTCCCTTCTAGCTCTTTAGAAAATGGTATTGGCACATTCCTGAGAACTGGGAGCTGAGTGAACTCTCTGAATTTCCTGCCCACGCTTTGCCTAATCACTTGGGGTTCTCTTTATACACATGGTAATTTTCAATGTGTATTTATAACTACAGAGACTCTTGTCAAGCAAGTGAGTTTCCTACCTTACCCTGTTGCTACCCTGCCAATAACGAACGGCTCCTAGGACAGGGGGAAGGGTCTTTTATAGAAGAAAGATGCTCTGCAAGACCCAAATGGTTATCTCTGAAACCGTAACTTGGTAAAATTAGGCTACAGATGTCCAGTTATATCAAGGATTTTGATCTCCCCCCCCCCACCCCAAAATAGGGTATATCTAGACCTCAGAGGTGTTAATAAAAAGTGGGTTTTTTTACAGGTCTTTCATTGATTTCATTTGATTTGTTTCATTTGTTCTTTTTATTTGCCAAACATAGCTCTTTTATTGGTTTTTCTGTAGATGAAAGAAGGAAGCATTATACTGATAATGCCTGACAAGGAGAGGCAAGTTTGTTCCTGTTAGCCTCAGTCATGGCATATGCTTATAAAGTTCCTCTTCCTTTTTGAATAAAGATCAGAATTTCACCAAAAACAACTTGGCTTATGGTTTTTTCAGCCTTATAAGGATACACTTAATGTTTCAAGTCCACTATATGGTTCAATGAGAACAATTTTTCTCTCAGTTGATTATTTTTTGTAAGGATAACCATAAAAATAGATTGAATTTTAGATGTTAGATTTGGGAAGTCATTTACAGTAAAATCTGATTTTGTATTATGTCAGTGTCCTTTGTAAATGAAGTACACTGTGTTGCTTTAAAATAATTTTTCTAAGCGATATACCAGTGTGATAGAGTAATGAATTAGATCTAATAAGCTGCATAGTCACATCGGCATAATAAGTAACTGGTCCCTTGATAAATTCCTTTATCTGTCCCAGCCTTCTATCTTATTACTTGTTTCTTAAAAACAGCATGCAGTTCTGCGCTACAGAAAGAAAATCAAAGCTGGGCCAGCTTATCAATTCGTAAACTCTTTACATGACAAAAAGTACCTAATTTTGTCTTAGAGATGTGTGAAAATAAAAGAGGTATTGCCAAACCTCTGAGACCTTTGCTCAAAAGAAGAGAGGCAGGAGGGTGTTTGCGTATCGTATATGTCCTGTATGGCTACATTAAAACTAAGAACGATGCTTTTGAGTGTTTTAGCAAAACAGTATTTTTCTAGGTTGTTTCTTTTGTGCAATTGCAACATGTGTAGATGAGCTAGTTGTGAATTTTTAGAAATTTTTTTTTATTGCAGGTTTTTTTTTCTTTCATAAATCTGTCTTTTTGTGGTACAGAATCTAGTTTTAATGAAACATTCATGGGTTCTGGATGGAAATGTGAGAGACGATGATGGGGGACAGCTGAAGGCTGCTCAAGATGAGGTCATTAGGCCCAGTGGGCACAATCCTGCCCTGCATTAGCTGGAGCAGGACCTGAACCAACACCTTCGTGTTAGTCCAGAGCCTCGTGTTTCCTGATTAAAAAGCCATGCCTGTTTTTGATCGTCTGTAGAACGTAAATTAATTTTACTTGGATCACTTATTTTTGATGGCATAATCTTGCTTATTTTAAAAGAAGAGATTGTTGCCTATTTACCTTAAACCCATTGTAGCGGGTGGGGAAGTCGTTTGCTTTGCAGAGGGCTGGCATATCTCCCTTCTGCCCCTTCACTTTAACAGAGGGATCGGAGAGGGAATAACGATATGTTGAATCTTACCATTTTCCAAGGCTGCCCTTGGCACGGCCTGCGTGTCTTCGAAGTCTTGCTCTCTTCCTTGCCTTATGTGCTGGCGAACGCTGTTTGGAAAGCTGAGGGTTTCTCAGGATTGTTTCTATTGCAGCATGACAAATAGGAAAGAGGGCGAAACATAAATCGCAAAGTATTAATGATTTGTGTAGTGTTTGGTGTATTTTTTTATATTTTGGGGGAGTGGTAGTCTCTATACTAGACTACATCTGAAAAAGAGAAACAGGTAACTAGACAATTCTGCTTGTTCAGATTGCCTGAGTAATTCTAACACTAACGATGGCCCGAAAGGCAGCATTTAGGGATGCAGAACCTATTTACACTGCCACTAATCAGTTTTATAGGTGTAACCAACTCCTTGCTTTTTACAAAAGGAATCTGAAGGAAAAAGTGCACGTGCTGTTGAGATGACAACCAATTTTTATTGTAGGCCAATTGTTTCCAGTGGCAAGATTTCAGGGGATGTGGCAATTGGACAAAGTTGTTCTTCACTGTCCAGTCTTCACAACTTAAAACAAGAAGATGGAGCAATTTTAGCTAGTGGTCCCAGGGATATACTTACAAAGATACTGAGAAGCTAAACCTTCCACAACAAAAACCCGTAACAATTTAATTAGTGGCGCTAGAGGCACTGACTATCTACTAATTGCCTGAACAGCTGCAAGAGTTTGCTCCTGCCGGGTTAACTGTATTGGCTCTCAACATCTCAGAGATACAGTGTGGTTAGAGGGTGGCTCCATTTCCTCCAAGGAGATGGTGGCACAGGGTGTTGCGAAGAGTTCTCTTATCAAATTTCTTGAGCACTGAAGATGCACAAATGCCTGCTTAGGGATGCCTCTCTCATCTGCAGACTGTAAAGCTGAGGTCTGCTGGTACTCTTGAGATACAACGTTCGAGCAAAAGCTGCAATTCCATGGCATGTGCTGCAACAATTAGCAATTAGTTTCCTACCTGTGTACATGAATCAAATTAACAAGGCTCTGGGGGTAAGAGTTTTCTCAGCCAGGTTTGGTGGTGCTTCGACATCGAGCTCCCCACAGTCAGCACCTGTGACAGCGATTTACTGGAGGCCTGCTAATAAGTCAGATTGCTACCAAATTTACCAAGAGCAGCAGGACGGCAATTTCTTGTGTGGTATTAAGTTACTATTCGTGCAGCGTTTGTAACTGAAGGCTACTAAGGAGCATTGCTAGGAATCAATCAGAGAGAATGAAATTGATATTGTCTGAATAATAATCGATTTTAATAAGCGTGTTCTACTGTAGCCTTGCAATAAGAGGCTTCTATTCTCAGTTCAATTCTCTTTGAAAAGTGATGAGTTTCTGAAAGGTAGTAGCTGCCGTACTGAAACAAATATAAAATATTAAAAAGTTAGGTCTTTTCCCAGTAACATTGTGACTTTTACAATGGGAGGCTTTTCAAAATTAAACAAGTTCATTGGATGGATTGGCTTCTCTGAGTTTTTTCTAAAGAGTGCTCTTTACAGACAGAAAAGTAAATAATTCTGTATGTATGTATCATTTTTCTCACTCTCGCTAATGGGTAACCTGTAAACTTGTAAGAAGTCTCTTCCTTAATATACGCTAGTGTTTCCCAAGCACACATGTAATTGGCGCAAATTTATATACGTACGGTTTCTTGGTGAACTAGTGCTTCTCCAAGTTAAAACATTGAGTCGCACTCTGCACGTTTTATGATTATTTTTCAAGGGTGAAAAGGTTAAAGTATTCCAGTTAAAAGGAATTTTACCAATTCATTTTTTTTATTTTAGCGAGCTATAAAAGCTGAAGGGCGAATTCAAATGTTGCTATCAAAACAAACTGTTCTAGTGGCTCAGAAGCAAAATTGTTTGGAAACTGCATTTCTTAGGAAATTTTAAGGGTTTTACACCAAGTTGGGATTTTTTTGGTCTATCTGTTGACATTTCCATCCAAAACAGGTTCTGGTCCTCAACTAACTTAATGTCCTGGTTTATCTTTTGCAGAAGTTAACTGCTTAAATGAAGGGAAAAAATTTGGCAACTTTCATCTGTTCAGCTGTTGGGAAATGTTCGGTTCTTTCCTATTCTCTCAGTGGCTTCCTTGTACCAACGCTATTACTGTAGCAAAACTCACAATATATGCAATAGTCTGAAGGTCTCTAATTTTTAGTGAAAAGATAGCATTTAAGGCTTTTGTTTATTTTAGCATTAGCCTGTGTGTAAAGGCTCAGGGAAGAAGATCCCTATTCCTGTGGATGTTGTGATTCCATCAAGGACTGACTTCTCTCCAGCAAATTTTAGAAAGCTCTTTGGAAAGGAGTTTGTGTGAATTTTAATATTTTTGCTGAGATATCAGTCTGGAGAAAGGAAGTGATTTGGGTGTCTTTCCTTTGGAAGTTAGGGTATGGCTGAAGAATGATGCCATATTCCTACATAATATGATATAAACCTACATAATGTAACATGATCAAAGTTTTAAGTAAGCTTCCCTGACTCAGTTATCCAATATCTTTATGTTCTGTGCAGTAACACGTTTTGCTTCTGTTCAGGTGCTGAACTGGAGCCTGTAGGCTGGAGAAGCGTAGGAGTTAAAATGGATGTGGAGTCCATGAAAATGTTAGTATGCCTTTGATGGAAATCTTTTGCTTTGTTCCAACAGGGCAGCTGCGATTTAGCAGAAAGCTCACATATTTGCAGTCATTCTGACAGAGGCAGGAACACGTCCCCGGTAGTTCTGGGATCTGTTTCCTGTTGAAGTCGGCATGAGGCAGCGCTGATGCAGTGCAGATTGGGATTATTTAATTATTCAAATAGTTGGGTGAATGCTATTTGTGAGCAAAAGGTGGTAGCTCTGGGAAGCTGCTTGTTTCATGGCCATTTGTGAGCAATAGCTATTGAATACTTTTATTTTTAATAAATGCCAACCTAGGTGATAGGCCCACTGATGTACATTATTAAATAAATAGACAAATGTAGGAAAAAAAGGCCATACCGTCATGCATAAAGTTTCCATCCCCTGTCAACTATCTAGGAAACAAGGCAGGAAAGTGAATTATTCATGATGTGGTTAGTGTAAGGCAAATGGAAGCTGCCACTGTGCTGCTAGCAGTGCAAATAGTAACTTAAAGAATACCAGTAATTTTCTTCTGTATTACCAAACTTGTTTTTCTTTGCTAATATGTCTAGAAACTATTTAAGAAAATGAAACTCTGACAAGGAAAGAGTTATGTCTGCATAGTTTCTCAGAATCCTATCGCAGACCCTTTGGGGGATTTTGTGATTTTGTTTCTAAATTATTCAACCTACATGCTTTTTAAAAAGATAAATAAGACATTGTGTTTTGGAAGTTAGTACAGATATTCCTTTTCTTCTAATGGAAAACGTAATCAGCTCATTTTTTTTAAACTTGATATAAGTTTTTTAAAGATCATTAGGTATTACAAAAATATGTATATGTGTACATATATATTTAGCTATCCATTTATACATGTGTTTTTGTGCATAAGTGAACACATAGGTTTAATTTTGTATATTAGCTGAGCTTCTGTCACCTATGCTGCTCATTTGAAAACTTTAGCACGTTTTAGTGTTTACTGTCATTTCTCCCTATGGTAATGGCTGAAACTTGAATATTGTTCTAACCCCAAGACCAGAACTATATCTTTTATTCATAAGTTCTTCATAACATAGTTACCGTTGTATTTAGGTTGTAACATTTTCAAGGGCCTGGAGAGTTATTAAGGACTCAGTTCGGCAATGGAGCACTGGACCTCAACTACTGGTGAAGTCCATGGCGTTTTCATAGAACACTATGAGAAATACTAGTTAGACGTGGATTGGGGGTGTTCATCTCCTTCATATTGAAATTGATATTATACAGAATAAAATATTAAATTATAAAATTGCATTTATATCTGCTGTAGGTCACCATTTCAAGTGATTCTCTGTTCCACATTTGTTTTATGAGAGTAAATATGCTTGGTGTATAAGTGAGCAGGGTGGTTGTTGTTGTTGTTACTTTTTTTTTTTTTTTAAAGAAATGAAGCGCTCTGAGCAAAAATGCTTCTCAGTGAAAAACTTCAAGAGTCAATCGGTTTATCAAAAAGAAGATTGAGTGGTTAGTTGATCACAGTGCAGAAATACTCCTGTGTGAAAATAGATACTAGGGCTCCTTAGTCTAGTGTGGGGAAAAACAAGAACCAATGTTTGCAAGATGAAGCATAAAGTTAAAGATAGAAATAACCAGTAAAGATAAGGTGCTATGCAAATACAGCAAGTTTCAGCATGACTTTGCTATCAAGACTGGGCGTTGTCTAGTTATGGAGCTCAACACAAGGCAAAACGTATGTACATCTGTGGCATAGAAAAGGCTAGGTGAGATGATTTAATAGTTTCTTTTGATCTAAAACATTCTGAATCTGTGTGTTTCATTCGTAATCTTTTCAAAGATTTTGCCAAAGTGTACTGAGAATCAGTTGAACTTGTTATACATACAAAAAAGAACATAAGTCTTGGAGGGTAAGTTTTCAAACTGGTAGTGCTTTTGAAGTGGCAAGGTAGTGCTTTTCTTTCTTTTGGCTAATAATAGTGCATTGACAATATGAGAAATTGGGCTGCTTTGAGATCTTGATCCTGTTTGAATTCCTCAAAGAACCAATAGGAATTCTCTTGAAAAATAGGAATGTTAACTCTGAATTTTTGACATATTTTAAGAGTATAATCATCATTTATGAACTAGTGGTTGAAATATAGCACGCTCCTTTTAGTCAGTACCTTCTGTACCTTTGAGTAAGTGGAACAAGAGATGACAGCTTGAGGAACAGAAGAGGTAAATTCTACATGTATTCTGTATCGCTTGTTTAAAAAGAAGAAAAAAAACCCCAAAACCCCCAAACAAAAACTTTTGGAATGAAAGGCGCTGTGTTAATGCAACGTATTCTAAGTCTTTTTATGTTATAGGTCAAGTAAATTAGCACAGATTTAAAAAGCCGAGTGACAAGACTGTATTCTACTCACTCATTCTGGGGGCAGTGTGGCCCTGTTCTGTTAAGTAGCCGGTTTTCTTTGCATGAGATTCTAACAGAGAAGAAAGTTGTTAAAATATATATCAAAGGCTCTAGCCTAAAAGGACTGTATTTGCCTCTGTGTTTTGTCATTTTTGCTCAGCTAAGATCGGATTCTGCGATTCTTCATCATTGGCTTCTGGAAACGCGAGCTTTCTCTGATGGAGAATGCAAGCATTAAACTTTTAAAATTTTGCAGTTACCACTTACTTTCCTGTATTATAAAGTTGCTTTAAATAGGATGTCTGAGAAGGTTTGATATTAATATTTGCTTTTGATTAATAAACCAAACTAAAACGGAGGATTTGGTTTTTGGCAGTAACAAATGCTGCGGCCAGACTGGGTTGTGCCCCGTGTCTGCTGGAGCGCTCTCGCAGAGCTGTTTATAGCACTGTGAGGCGCTGGGGCATTATCTGGGATTTGCAGCTCTCAGCTGGCAAACTTTTTTTTTTTTTTTCTCCTTTAACGGACGCTGTTAAAACAAGAATCATTTGGTGTTATTTCAGCAATATAAAGCTAAATAAATTAAATCCTACTTTAGTCTTACGGATCTGGAAATTGGTTTTACATGCCTTCGTCACATCCTGACTGGATTAATCTAATTCCTCTTTTACAGTTCTGCCAGCGTTACCATTGCAGAAATTGCAGCCTGTTCAGGTTTTGGCTGTAGCAATGATCAATGAATCCCTGAGGAAGTGCGAGTCTCGCAGAGTTCTAGGTCTCTCTCTTGTGTCTCTCTCTTTTATCCTTAGTATGTCTCGAAGTTTTTTTTTTTTTTAAAAAAAAAAAAAAAAAGGTCTCACTGTTTGGGAAACAGTTAATTGGAGCAGGAAGAGTCATACCCGGGGTAAATGCTGGAAGTATGATTGGATCCCGTTCTCTTAGTTAATGTAATTAAGACTGACACTAAAGATCAAATTATCCTTTATAAAATTAGGGCCTCAAGATAAGTGAGGAAACTCTTCAGGGATGTTCTCTGTAGTGGTGCTTCTGCCTTGCTAAGGAGGCCATGGGGGCCAACCAGCAGAAAAATAGATCCCTGTGGCTCCCTCAAGGACAGGCCTGTCCTCGAAGGTTCAGACTTTTCAAATTTCTGCTGTCCTGGAGCCTGCGGGTTCATGTAGTTGACTGCACCCAGTGCAGGAGGAGTCACGGCTGCAGTGGGGCAACCGATGTGAAAGTGTCTCATGCAGACTGCAACGTCCCGCTAATTGTCCTCCTCTCGGGAAGAGACGTACAGACTGCTCGCACAGTCTTGCACAGAATATGCAATGCTGTTGCCTTTTTTCTCCTACTCATCCCAGGCACCAGACACAGATGCTGCATTGGCACATGAGTAGGAGAAGGATGATGGTGTTATTTTGTAAATACGTAAAATGCTGTCCTGGTGGCCCAGTGAGCTACAGAGGACAGTATTTGCTAAATACAGCCACTGTTAGCAGCCTAGTTTATATGTACGTGCTGCTGCTATGGCTGCATTTCAAAACTTTGGAATATAGCTCACAAATTCAGCTGCAGCGTGCTCTTTCCTAGCCTCTGTCTAGGACAGCCGCTCTGACTTGCTGGCATCTTGGAAGGTGACTCAAGATTTGGCTCGAAATTTTTGTTATTTGTGGGGTCAAAATTTTTCAAGCGAAAATGTTGAATCGGACGCACTGAATTTAAGTCGACTGCCAATTGGCTATCTTTTCTCTGTTACTTTTTCTGAATCACCTCAGGAAAAAAACTATGGGTCCTTGCAAGACTAGTGAGCAGGACTCACTAGTCCAGGTGAATGGCATGAAACGACCAAGGGCCTCTGAGAGACATAGTCTGAGCTGTCTTTGCTGAAAGCTCTTTCATTTCTCCAAACCACTTAACTTGTTTGAGATCCAGTCCTTTTTTCTTCTTCTTGGATAAAAACAGTTGACATTTTTGCAGCACCTTTAAAACCGCAGGATGTTAAGTTTCTTTTAAAGCTTACTCAGAATTGATTTTGCCTTCCAAAGAATTCTGGATGTTTGAAATGTGGTTACTGAATAACTCAGTCTGCCAAAAAAGAATTTAAGTTAAGATTAGGTTAAATACTGAAATCTTTTGGTGCCTAAAGACATTTTAACTACTTTTATTTATTATATGTTAAACACGGCTTGCAGGCTGTACTATATTTTGTGACTCTTGGCTCAGCAGAAATACAAAACAGATTTATCTAAAGATGAGCCTACGTATTTGTCGTGTGCTGTTACGCTGTGAACAGTGATGTTGGCCGGGATGAGGATGGCGCTATTCCATCAACAAGTCAAGATACGTTACCGAAAAATAAAAGTTTTTACACATTCTAGAATGATGGGAAAATGACTTTACATGGATAAGTAAGGATAGTAGTAATTGTCATAAGGCTTAATGTAGTTCATACACAAACTGTTTCCTAGTTTCTTGTGGTGGGCTACCATACAACATGTAAATGAGGTGGATCATAAAAGTAATAAGATGATTTCAAAGAAAGGATGTGACCTTACAGAAAGTGACAGGGCAGCTATTCCAGAAGTAACAAAAGCATATATCATAATACTGTCTATCTAAAATCCTTTAAATAGGTAACTTAATTGTAATGGAAAACTAGTGGTGTTCTCTAGATTCACCTCCAGGTATAAGGTGCATCATTATAAAATAAAAGCTTTGTGCATTGCAAATAATATACTAGCTTGTCTTTCAGTTGAGTATATTGTTAAAATTTTCCAGGAATACTCTTATTTTTCTTCACCTCCACTGATATTTTAAGCCATGAGAATATTAGAACATTTTAAATATTTTTT
Organism: Struthio camelus; assembly: GCF_040807025.1. Taxonomy (NCBI): domain Eukaryota; kingdom Metazoa; phylum Chordata; class Aves; order Struthioniformes; family Struthionidae; genus Struthio; species Struthio camelus. The sequence goes on along the minus strand of NC_090950.1, from coordinate 26,198,715 downwards.
CTTGTATTATTATAGCTGAAAGTGATATAATCCATATTTCTTTGCATATTTTGAGGCACTATCTAAACTGGCTTGGGAACATTTAGAAATACATTGAAAAATCAAATGATTTTAACTTACAGTATTATTTGAGCCTGTAAAACTAGCATTAGCTTCAAGAGAGACCGTATTCTACAAGCTTTGGAAAACTGAAGTGAATATTGGCTTACAGCTAATTATATGGCTCAATTTTTATGTAGTAGAGCAAAGCTCTGTAGAGGAGTCTTTATTTGATCTTGTAGGCTGCGTAACAAAAAGTTTTCAATTTCTTTTGCGTATTTGCCAGAAGACTTCCAGAGCTACTGGAACGATTATATCTTACCAGCCTTGAATATGTAGACGTTTTAAATTACAGCTCCATAAAATAGTTCTCTCTAGAGTTGAAAATTTTGAACTTTGTACATCAGATGAGGCTTAATTATTTAAAGAAAATGACGATTGGATGAAGAGGAGAAAGACTCCTTGGTGGCGTTCTACTTGAATTCCTTTCAGAAAATGTGCTCTGTACAAGTGTGTTGATTTCAACAGATGTAATTACCTTTATTTTAGGCTTCGTTTAAAAAAAAAAAGTTAGAACTAAATGAAGGGCAGGGTATGAATAGTTATGTGAGCAGTATTATGCATTAGGAATCAGAAAAGTATGAATTCATTTTGTTGGGATCCTTCTTTAAAGAAATAAACAGTTGTTTTATTTCAAATTCCTTTTTTTTTTTTTGCTGAATTTCATGTAGAATTTATCTTAATAACTTCCTTGTATAATCAGATTTGAGCAGAAGAGCAAAGCCTCCTAAATAAAGATTCAGCTGTGAGTAGATTTCAAATTACTGTGTTTCCAGTTATAGAGAGAGAGAACTTTTTTTTTTTTTAAATGATGAACTATGAATTGAAATGAGTAAGTATCATTTGAAGTGATAGGCTAAAGACTATGTGACTGGAAGGGGCGTTCTATATAGCTTAGCCCTCTTGGAAAGTAGATTTAAAAATTAGCTCTTGATTTCAGGGTCAGTTATCCTCGTCTACACTAATTTTCCTGAAGTTCCTAGAGTTCTCCTGGGTTTACAATGGCGTAACTGAATTCAGAATCTACCATTTAAATTTTAAACATGTTTATGGTATAACAGTATGACCTTGCATCATTTGAATGCTTTCGGTTTGTTAGGGAAGATGTCTAGAAAGTCTTGGCAGACCTAAGCAATATGGAATAACATATTGGGTTTGGTTTTTTTTTTTTTAAGATTGAGGGGGAAAAAAAACTAGCAGGACTATGCATAGTTTTCAGACAGGTCCCAGGCAGATCAAATCGGGCTCCCTATCACATTGATATGTACTTATTTTTTAATAGCATTCAGAATAAATTCTTCTGTACGTAGAAAGACCAAAATAACTAACCATGCAATGATTAGTTTCAGTAATTTGGTTTGACAGATCTATAGGCTGTGAAGTCTTTGAGGTGGTGAATGCTTTCATTAGGTGAATATACAGTGCCAGCGTTAGGGAGCCTTGGACTCAGTTTTAAGCCACTAAAATAGCAGTGATGAATCCTACAGTGCCTTTGTTTTGCCAAAAATGAATGTCTGCAGATGTAGCTTCTGCTACTTAAATGTTGAATGCACACTTAGCCCTAATTATATAAAATGACAAAATTGTAAGCACAGAATTGAAGGGCGGGTGAAGATACAGCTGCTAATAAAAGCCTGATTGCGAAAGTTGAAGGTAAAGGCTGGATAGTCAGAATTGTATCAGAGATTGCAAAACTCCTGAAACTTACTGCTTTTGCTATTTCAAAATGTTTGGGTTGGACACTTCTGTTTGGACTTCTGTTCCTTGTAGGGGAAGAGCTTATAAATCATGCTTGAGCCTGGAAATAAATTGTACAACGAAGTTATATATCCATAAAAATGAGTTTTCTAATGGAAACACTGACTTTTACTATTGTAGCGTTGTATCATAAAGGCTCTAATGGTTTCCACCTTGATTATGTGTCTGAATGCTTAAGTTGATACATGTCCACTGCCCTTTAGAGGTTGAGGAAGTTTAATGATGGAAGAGTCATTTATAGAAAGCAGCTTGTTCTTTCTGCTTGGTTTTGTGTAAAATACCTGTTGATTTAATAATTAAGGAGTGCGGCATGAAAGGTTCTGTGTCTGAAGCGCATTGGGCACGTTTTGAAAAGATTGGTATCCTGTGGCTACGGTTAATTTTGTCTTAAATATGTTGGTTTTTTACTAATGTCAGAGAGTTCGGCTAGAATTTGAATTGCTTCCCTGTTGAAGATAATTTGATTGCAAATGGCAGCAGTTGAGTGGTGTATAAGAAGAGAAAAAATTCTTCTGTAAAAACTGTACTGCTGTACTGTATGTAAATCATCATCTTCAGGCAAGGAATTTGGTGTTAAGTTGCAAGTTATGTCTTAAGAGTTGAGTGATTTATGGTTTTGATTATAACGTTTCAGAATTCTGCTGCACATGCCTGTTTTTTAATAGCTCTTGTGTCATCCAGCTGGCAAATATTGTGTCTGTGTATAAAAGTGAAGTTATAACAACTAACCGTATCTTAATGCAAGACTTGGAGAGAAATGGGTTTCAGGAACATTAGTATTTTTTTTATGTCAGGCAAATGCTAAAAACCGATCTGAGTTCTCAATAGCTCGTTGGAAACGTCAGGCTCAGGCAGACCGGCGTGGTTACGGTGAGCCTGTTTGGATATGATGCATTATCTGTTGCTGCTGTTTTCTTGTTTACACAACCGGATTTGCATGGCTTGGTGTGCCAAATATTGGACTACTCAAAACCACCTGCATCTGCTGAGGTATTCAGACAAAAAAGCTGGAGGCTGGCCAAGTTTCTGCAGTGCTTAGGCTTACGTGTTTGACAGTAACATCTGGCAACACAGATGCTGAATTCGAGAGAGCCGTAATTATTTTGAGGGTAGGGAGAAGTTGTCACACACAGTTACAATCATGCTACTATCACAGGTATTAGAATCAAAGAGATCATTTTGTTCTTTGCTGACAGCATATGTTTTCTCAGCTTTGGAGATGTGCTGTTTTGATGCCATGCAATATGCAGATTAAAAATTACCTTGTTTTTAAGTGGTTTGAAGGTTAAAAAAGAGCAAAGAGAATGTAAATGCGGAATGCTTTGTTTCTTTAGAATACTAGCTCTATTGCAGTTGTAGTGTCTGCCAAAACGTTTCACACTATGTCCTCGAGCCACTCATAAATGAGGCTACTGGATTTTATACTAATGAAAGGAACATGCCTTAGATCTGTTTATCTCCAGTGTTAAGTTTTTCTTTTTCTTCTTTTTTTATTTTTTTTTGCTTTTTCTTTTCTTTTTTTAACTCCCTGCATCACTTGCAGACACAGTATTGCTGGAAGAATTATGACAGGTGGGATTTGGGGAACTTATGTATTTACATAAGGTATGGTATTGTACAATAAATATTTCAACTTCACTAAGAGAAATATTTAAGCTCTGCTAACAGAATAATTCTAGAAATTGTAATTCAGCTGGCCAGTCTGATATCAAGAATTTGCATCCATTTTTATAAAAAGAACGTGTCATTGAAAACTGAAAATTTGACATTTGTTACTTCTTGATATGTTTATAGTAAATATCAACTTTTCTTCTTAAAGCTCTACATTTGGACATCTGCAGAAGTGGAAATGAGCATCTTGTGAAATTTCTCAAGTCTAGTCTGATGCACAGTAATGTTTTAACATTTTTCTAGGCTCCTGCTTGCAGTAATAACATGAAAGATTTCTTAAACAACTCAAGTTTCTAATGGTGCTAGTAACAAATGGCCAGGCTTTGCTAGCTAAATCTGCCTTTCTCTAGATCTCTAGGAACCCAACCATGCACTTACTACTCTTCACACTATCTAGGACAAACTTGTTCATCTTACACCTGCGTGAATACGAAGAGAATTTTACTAAGTGGAACTGAATACAGGAGTCCCAAACTTAGACTGTAAGTGCTACTGAAGTCCTACTAATGCCTCGTCCCGCACGCTCTGGACCTGACGTTAGTAGTAAGAACGTTTTTATAATAGTCATTTGGCATGAGAAAATGGTGCTTTGTTTTCTTTAAAATATGACTCTTGTCTTACGGAGAAGTCAGTGTTCCTTATTTAACCACTTGAATAACTTCTAACTGCTTTGCTGTGCTCATGGTTCTTCTGGCTTAAGAGTTTTCTGTCATTCCGGCTTTTGCTGTTCATCCCCTTCCTTCCCCAGCTCTGGGGAGAGTAGCACTGCTATTGCTCTAAACGTTCTTGTAACACTTGCAGCTTTGTATTAAGAAATCGATTGTAACTAAATCTTATTTTTTCAGCTGATGCTTCCAGAAGTCAGGAATTATTTCTTGTTATTTTACAAGAACTGACTAGGTTTATTCTGATGCTTTTCTGCTGTACTCTTGGAGATTGGTTGTGGCTGGAGCCAGGACACTGGACAAGTGAGGAGATGTGCTTGAGAGGTGGAGAAGGCTTTACTTGGTGTGTCTGTCCTTCATATTTTCAAAGTCATACAGAGGATGACTTCAGTGCCAGGAAATAAATTTCTCCTAGGTTGGAGTGCTGGGGAAGGACTTGTTAAGTTGTTTTGGCTTTTCCCTTGGTTAGGGGATGTGGGGTTTTTTAGCTGGTTGGTGAGGGGGTGGGTTGGTTGGTTGGTTTCCTAGAGGTCACCGTGAATTAGTCTATTTTATCGGTTACCTGCTAGTTAGTGTTCACAATTGGTTTAAGCTGATCTAATTCTGAGATGGGTTGTATCAGTCGCCTTACCTCCCTGGCTACACGGTTCCCTTTTCTCCTTAGTGCAGGACTAGCCCTTATCGCTGTGTGGCCAAACAGAGCAAGGAGCTGATCTGCTTTAAAGGGACCCTTTGGCTAAAATTAGTGTAGTGCTGCTTTCCAAACTGATGAGCTCTGCGATCCAGCTGACCGTGTAGCTTCACGAGGGCTCAGGCTGCCAAAAAGGGAAGTGAAACCATGAGCAGACTGTGTCATTATTTCTAAAATTGTCTTATATTACTCTTTTTTTTTTTTTTTTTTAGCATTTGCCTCTTGATCTGTGAAGAAGAGTAAACTGCAGCTATTTTTATAATCTTACAGATGCGTTGTAACAAAAAATGAAAACCACAAGTATTGGACCATAATTGAAAGTAGAGTTATTTTCATGGAACTGCTTCTAAGATTATTTTTATTACCTTAAAATTATTTCTATCTTTGGATGAGTATAATTCATTACATATAAGAATTTTCTGTGTTTTGTCTTTATGACTTTCAGTGTGATGTGTGTGTTCTCAGGTCTAAAACTGTAAACAAAAGATGCTACTTTCAGAAATCCATCGGTTTTTAAATGGTGTATGTTGTGGCAATAAGTATGAGCATTACACCATTATCCCCTGTGAAACACTTGTATATTTTTCTTTTAAGGAAGACCAGTAGGAAATTCAGAGGCAGAGCTTTTACTATACCTTCAAAAAAACTACTGAGTTTTAACCATCTTCCTTCCCCTGCCAGTTGCTGTAGGCTCACAAGGGCAGCAGGGAATGTGCGCTCGTTGCTGGTGAGCACGGGCTACCCGTGTTTCTGATTTTACTGAAATGAAGGAAAGAAAGCGAGCTGTGCTGAAGCAATAGTAAGATTTCTGCAAAAAACATTTTGTTTCTGTTGTTTTTTTGTAACTTTGCAAGAGTTCGGTGCAAGAGTATGCAATTTTTTCTTTTTTTGAAAGAGCTGAGGGACTTTTAAATGCTGTCTGTAATGAACATCTCTCTAAATGTTGCTTTAAGACAGAAAAAAGTTCAAAGAACAGGTCAGGTAAAAGTGGACAAGCTACAGAATAACTGAAGGAACAAAACCTTTTTTTTCAGTAACAAAGGAAAATGTGGAAATAATTTGTTCTTTGTTACAGAATTCCTTACAAGTGTAAAATCCTGTCCTCATTCCTTAAAAATTGGCAGGTTTCTTATTTAATGATTAACATTTTTATTAATTTTAGATTTGTTTTCTTTAAGGTTGTGAAGTAAAGCTATGGCAACACACCTGGTAATCTCTGCTCTGTTATCCGATTCATCTACTCTAAAAGGTTAATAATTTAAGATATTATTTTTTCTATTTTTATCATGTATAATAGAAATTATGCAGTGATCTGAATCTTGCTTTTCATTAACCTAATGTAAATCTTGAACTTTTCTACTGGAGTTACTTTGGAGTTATACAGCGATCTCGAGGGAAAGAATTTATACCACCTTTAATTCTTTGGTGTCTGGTTTCCGCTACAAATATTGGTTATTCTTGAACCGAGTGTAATATATGGCCCATAAAACTTAATATTTTTATTTTCCCCTCATTTTTCAAATGTTGCTGTGTTTATATTCTGGGTAAAGCATTGCACTTGCGTTCAGTTACATCTTTTTAGATTACATTATCCTTGGGTGGATAGCGTAAGAGAAATCTCATAAACCAAGGAAAGCGAATTCAGTGAATCCTGAATATGCATTCAGTACTTTAGTTGGAAACTGTGAAGACCGTGTTTATTCTTGAGAACAGTGTGCAGAACACCAATGTAAATGATGTAGAAACTTTACTATGAATCAGAGTTTATGTCTGACTCCTTGCCAGAGTAGAGCAGTTTCACTGAAGATCATAAAGGGAAAAAAGTATAGTGGTGTGCCCATTCACTAAAAGTAAGTGGGAAGTTAGACAGCTGTATATCTTGCCACACAAAGCGATGCTCTGCATTTCTATGTGTATGTGAATGGAGTGTGTGTGGTTTGGTGTGATCTACAGTGCTGGGTTAGGGTTTTTGCTGTGTTTAGGTGCACAGTTCACCTATAGCTTCTGTGTGGGTTAGGCAAAGAAGCGTTTCTTCTTCTTTAAGAGGCTATTATTAAAGCTGGAAGCGATTGATTAAGTTTTGTATAATTGTAGTATATGTTTAATCTCTGTGCATAATCAAAGATATGATCAAGTGATCCATGAGGTTGTGGGATTTCTTCTTTGAGCAATGTGAAGAAGGGGCTCTTACCACTACGCAAAGAGTGAAAGTGGGCAGAAAAGCTAACGTTGCAGGTGGAGTCCTCTGTATCACACCGTGCCAGGCCTTGAAACTCTGGGCACTTGAGGTCTGATCATGATCAGACAACATTCCCCTTCAATTAATCAATGATCTACAACAACGACTGGAGAATTCAAGGTTTTTGTCAGCTGTCAGGGACAAAGGGTGACGGGAATAGTGGGGGGAGGTCAGCATTCCCGCCGTCCAGTGGTGCAGCACAGCCCGCGACAGGCTGTTTCTGTCCTCTGCCTGCCTTTACTTCTCCTACCGCTACAGAAAAGGATGGTGTCTTTATATGGATGAAAACTTCATGCCGTTGGTTCCACACAGAAGTAAAACAGGCCCTTTACCAAGGGGAGTATTTGAAGATCTATATATTTTGTGTTTGACTTGGTAAAGGAGTTGTCTTTTGATTTAGGCTGCTACAATTCCTGCAGTCGAGACCTTCTCTCTACTTTCAACTTACCTTTGTCCTAGGTTTACATTTTCATTTGAGGTTCCAGTTATTGCCTGTCTAACATAGTGAGTGGGTAACTGTGCTTGACACTCTCTAAAATAGTAGAATGTGCTTCATCCGATGGGACAATACTTTGTTAAGACCACCTTTTACCTGCTTTCCTAACTAAGCAGTGCTCTAAGTCCTTAATGGTCTCTCAGTTTTCCACTGTGGTGTCCGTACATTGTTTTACTTTCTAGCGTTTCGCATTCCTCACATAATCGTTTCCTCATCCGCGCACTGCCAGTGCTGAAGTTTCCCGGAGTGAGTCATTATGTAGGTTTGACTTGACTTTGATGTAAGCGTTATATTATTTTGCTATATGTTGCATAGGAATGGATACCAAGAGACACATATTTTGTAACTTCCTGATATGGTTTGTTGATGCAACAGGCTTAAGCAATTTAACATCATTTTCTGCTCTCTAGTTTTACTGCTGCTGGCTGAAAAGGTCTGTTTAGTTTTATTCTCCTTTTTTATTTGTTGAGCACCTTGTCTTTGATGTGTGCTTCTGCCATGCACTGGGTCAATTTTTAGTTTCAGATACCTTTCAGCAGCCCTGATGTAACTACATCAGTTAACCCATGAAGGAAAAATGGGTCATTTTTACGTCTCCCATGGAACGTTTTTCCCTTTGATTGTCTTACTGTTGTGTAACTGATCTTCAGTTGAATTCCCATGCCACGTTGCTGGCTTACATGTCAGCAGCCTCCCAGGAGAAGATCTTGCGCCACTTTGTTTCTGGCATTCTCTACCAGCTTCTTCTACTGTGCAAAGCATGGCAACCCCTTTCTTACTCTTTTCCGTTATAAAATCAACATTTGGGTTTATACATTTAAATTCTGCAGATACTGCCTGTTTTACATTTTTTGAAAATATTGTATACCTGAGATACGATTTACATGCTTACACATGATTACATGATTACACATTCATATTGTAATAAATGTAGCTAATTACACTTTAAAAATGTATGATCCCAAAATAGTGTTTGTAATGTGTTTCTCTGAGCTACAGGTCCATTTTATTACACTGGAAATTTGCTTGTAACATTAGGATTCAGATAGATGGTTCCTCATTTCCTTTTACTCATTGTCTTATGGTTGGGTCTTAATTTCTTTCTTTGGGTTTGAAATGTTCTTTCTGCAATGGACAGAGGATCAGGAGAGAGCAATACTGTGACAGCCTTGCTAGTGAACTGCAGACGCGCTCTTCATTGGGCAGTTTGGTAAGTTGGCTGTAGTGCTGGCGTTAGCAATTCCCTGAATAGACCACCAAGTACATGGGTTTGCAGCGATCGGTCTGTGAGGCCGTTCCTCTGTTTGCTTGTTGTGTTGTTTTGGTCTTTGCTTCTTCACTAGAGTCAACAGATTAAAGCCTCAGAGTATTGTCAGATCACTTTATTAACTTGAGGCTTCAGGCAAATATATTTATGATCTTGTGATTCCAATGTTCCTATTGGGCACCTGCATGTCTATATTAGGAGCTGTACAACTTGGAATATTTGATTTTTAAAAAGGGAAAAAAAAACGGGCAGGGTTTTTGTTGTATGACGGTTTGTTTCAGGATGGCACTTACTCTCTCACTAACATTTTTCAAACAAAAGTAGGAGTTGCTGCTTTATATATAAATATATATATTTTTAATGTAGGCTAGAGATTATTTGAGGGCTATTTTTGAAGCCTAGTTTTGCTGACCTTGCTGCAGTGGATCTGCTAATTTATCAGTTAACCTCCCTCAGGGATATAATTGCCAGATGCTCTCTTATGCTAGTTAATCTGGAATCAACACCCTTCTAAGACCAGTGTGAATGTACTGTGATACTGCTTCTTCCAACAGAAAAATCTCTTTAGTATAAGAACACAAGAAATGTCGTGGCTCTAATGTGTCGCAGCAGACATCCTCATTGAAATGGTTTTCTATGAGAAAAAGAAAAGTAAGGACTAGTGAAGAGCTATGTCATAGTTTTCCAAATGTTAAAAATATTTTTGTCTACCTGTATGCTCATATCACTTAATACTTCATACTGCATCACTTAAAAGTGAAGATGCGAAATATTCCCTTTGAGGAAATGGGATCTGAAATTTTCAATGGCAACGATGTGTTGAGTAACTTACAGTCAGTTCTGCCCAATCAGCATTAATCTTGGTATTATATAATAGAGAAACTTTTTCCCCCACTTATCTATAATTGCTATCTCAATTACACAAGGCGGATTCTGAGAATAAGATAGCAGGACAAGCTTTCAAAGTTAAAATTGTTTTTCTCCTAAAAAATGTTCCTTTTTAGACAGATTTTGAGTAAGAATCTTACCCGGCGTTATAGTTTAAATGTTAAGGTTGTGTCAGTAACAAACATTTTTATGAAAACATTGTCTTTTTCTGTGTGTTGTATTTATCATTGTGAGGAATCAGGGAAATACAAAATCTGAGATAAAATTTGAAACCAGGTACTTCATAAGTTAGGTGTGCCCAATAACAAAAGAAAAAAAGGTGTCCTGTGTCCAGTTCAGCCATCCGTAGCACTGTTAATTCACTTAAACAGAAACTAGGAAGGCGTACATTACACAATTCCAGCATCATCTTAACTGCTGTATGAAGTCTATGGAAGTTGTTCTCATTTCTGAAGACCTATAAACTACTCAGATCAGGCATGTAATTGAATTCTTTTACTGCCTCCTGTTCCATGCCGATGCTAGATGCATCAGAGCATACTGGAAAAATTAAGAATCAATAATTAATGGCTCAATTATTGGTTGTATTATGCCTTGAGGAAAAGGATTTCTACCTTTTCTTCCCCTCCCCCCCCCCCCAAAAAAAATCGTTTCATATAAGGCAAAAATTCTCATTATCCATCTAATTGCATAGTTTCTCTCTAAATGTTGCCGTGCTGCTCTTTGCAAATTTATCTTGTGAGTGCTCTACTTTTTTGGCCACTGGTAGTAGCAGATGTGACCTCTGCTGAGTTGATGCCACTTTGAAGTGGCCCATGTGCCATTCGTGGTAGCCCATACCAGTTATGGAGAGCCTTGGAAGGGCTTTCTTCAGAAACATCTTTTGGCCTCCTGTCGTTTGGAAGGTTTGCCACAGCAGTAACCTAATCTCTTGTCACCCAAACTTTCAGAAAGAGAGCCTGTTTTACAAGTAGGAGCTAGGTTTCTTTTTCCTGTGACATGTAGCCTGGGTTTTGCTGGAAGTTGTAAGACTTGAGCTGTGTCTGCAGTGACAGCTAGGATGTTTTTTGTATCGCCCTACGATCCACGCGTGCATAACCTCTGAGATCAGTGGCCTGTGCAGTGAACCTGGGAACAAGGTGAAATACATGGTTAGTGTTAAGAAGATTGATTACCCAGAGGAAAACACTTGAATATAAGCTGTTATACTGGATGTGCAGTATATGCAGAGCCGTTCTGTGCTCGGCTGCCTCCAGAGACTCCCATTTTCACTAGCTGTTATAAAGTGAAGAGGTGACTTCCTCCTAGATTACCTTAATGCTACTTACAGATTTCTCTAAACATCTAATCCAGACAGCTCTCCCAAATATTTCCTTCCAGAGCTTAGTTATTTCAGGCTTTCAGGCTTAATTAATTATACTAGTATGGCCATTTCCCTCTTCTTTTGTAAATAAAGCTTGATCGTGTAGAGTCATAATTTAATACAGAACCTTATTTAATAAGCATACTTTATTTTATCATGGGCTTGTATTGATCTCAATGCCAGTCCTGTAATGGGAAGCTGTTTCCTTTTCAATTTGTATTAAATATTGTTTATGAACGCGGATTTAAAACAAAGATAAATATACATGTTTTTTTTTTTTTAATATAGCTAAAGTTTAAATTCAAATGGAATATTTAATAAGAAAATGTGAAGTTACTTATTGCATTTTCTGCTCATACAGTAGAGCACTCGGGAGCTTTGCTTGCTGTTGATTTAGGGCTTGCTAGGGAGTCAACAGTAGAAGTCCTATTAGTTCTGCTCGAATGAACGGTTGGCCTAAAACTGGATTGTATTGTCAAAATAATATGGCACATGGAGCATGTAAGTACAGAACTTTTTACTGAAAAGTAGAAAATGTTAATTGCATAATAGCATTGATGTTTAGGGATAGCATGGTTTTTCAAGTGTTTGCTTGTATACAGTTAAGTGCAAGTGGCTGTTTGTGTTAACAGAAACAAACTTTCTACATTACTTTGGAATTTTCTTTTAAAACTGTTTAAGCATATTTACTTTTATCAACACACATTAGATTTTTGTGGATTTTAGACAAATTGAATTTTATTCTATGGATCATGTAATTGCTAGACTGCCTTTGGTAATGCATAAGCCTGAAAATCACATATCTTTTCTTTTGTCTTCTTTTTTGCCTTGAGTAATACTGACATCTTCCCCCCACCAAAAAAACCAAAAGAAGAAACAAAAAAGCCCCTCTCAAATCCCCCCCCCGAACACTTAGTTTAATGAATCAACTGAAATTGGAAAATTATCAGCAAAACATACAGCAATAAGTTGATAAAATGTCATTGTCATATGGAAATTTGATATTAACATAGTATTGATAAAATTTAGCTGTTATTGCAAATCTTTTCCAATGTTAATTGTAATCTTTGTGTATGTACTTTGCAATTATTTTCTTCTGCTAATAGTTTTAATAAATTGTGTAGCACGTTTATTTAAAGCTTTCTTTTCTTTTTTTTTTTTTTTAAATATTCAGTTAATGATTGTGGGAGGTGACAGGTTGACAGGCCTAGAAAATGGCATCCTTTATTGAAATTATTAGAAATTGTTTATTCCAGTTAATGTATCTTGCTTTTGTCTGTAAGAAATTTTTATCTATTTTGCTTAAACAATAAAAGTTTGATATTTCAAGTACCAGTAGGCAGAAGGAGATTTTTGGTAAATGATTTTTCTTTTTTCTCTGCTTTTTGACTGACTTTTTACTGGCTGATGGCCTTGTAAACCTGATGGAGAATGAAAGCTGTTTTGCACTGTTTAAAACAAATCTTCTTTTCTGTGACTTTCTGGTTGACATAGTGTGATCTTAAATTCGTAGGTCACTGTTATACACTGGGGTAACACTTTGGGTAGGCTTTGAGTTAAATTCCTTTTTTTCCCCCCCTGAAATCGCTTGTATTCAGGTGATCGTGAATTTACGTAGCTGTTTGTTTGATTTAAAATTTGAGCTGCTTGAAAATTTTCAAAATTTAAGTTTTGGAGAAAATAAGTTTAGATAATGTATGTTTTTTAATGACATTCTGTTGATATTTCCAATGCGTTCATTAACCTATCGACTGAAATGAAAGATCCCGCCGTTTGGAGCCGTACGGACTGAATCACTCGCATGCTCCGTCCTTGTAAGATTCGGTATGTTGATCATTAATACCTGGTGGCATTGATAGGAAGGGTCAAAGTGAAAATCTTAATAAAAGAAGTAAGAAAACTTTTTCCAGTTAGAGCACCTCGGGGCGCTGCGGTGCCGTCGCGCAGATCTTTCCTTGCCGCATGCTTGGGGCGCGGATGTCATAAAAAGAGAGGCAAAACCTGTCAGACCCGTGCACTGAGGCTACATCTGCTTTTGAAACTGTCGGTCTGGAGGCGACTGATAAGACAACCAAAGGTAATCTTGAGTTGCGAAAAGACACAGAATAGTAGGATTTAAGATGATAGAGGAGAGAGGTGAGGTAAACAAGAAAGACAGACTTGGGGATGATAGATTTGTACTTTGAGTGTTACTAAATAACATCCCCCGCAACACAGCAGCGCATATATCTGCTAATCCTGTAGTGACCTCCTGGGAACGTGGCGTGTGTCCCCATGGCGTTGTCTCTGTGCGCAGCTTTTTGCTCTCATGCTGCCTCTGTCCCCAGGAAGCGCGACTGGGATTTTTCCCCGGGATTGGACCTTTTGGTCACCCCCGTCGGGCATCGCACTGGGCGTCTGCCGAACCTCTTGGTGTTGTGTTGTGCTCCTTGACGTTAGGTGCCGTGTCTGTGCCGCGTCTCCCTTGCTTACAGGCAGCAGACACCTGAGCAGGAGAGTATTTAAATTAAGTTACTGGCCGCATCCGTAGCAGCGCTATGATGTCACTTTGTGACCACTGTGATGTCGTCCCCTCTCACCCTCATATATTGGCCCCATCCTGACCTGTTTCACACTGTAACGCTCATCCTGAAGCCAGGTGGGTCGTTTGAGACCTGAGGCCGGGACATAGGTGACCATCACCCCTACGCCGCGGGCACCTCTCTGCAGACGGGGACAGGGACGCCTCGCAGGCGCCCGGCTGCGAAGGTTTCCTGCAGCGCCGCTTGTCGAGTCTGACCTACGCAGTGGCCAAAAGGTGCGTGATACTCAACCCAAGGTGGTTTGCGTTTTTTTGAGGGCAGTTTGTTTAGTTTTGTTTTACTAATAGATTTCTGTTTCTCTCCCTAGTGTTTACTTGGCACTTTGAGTATTTTCCTCATGTTTGCATTTATCAAGTGTCTAGTGGTGAGCTGGCCTCGTGCTATCGTGTGACACCTCTTAAAAAAAATTACGCCTCTTTCCTGGAGATAAGGAAGGAAGCAAATTATCCTGGGGTGCCTTTCGCTGACTTTTCACTTGTCTTCCAGCCTGAGCAATGTAGTGGTTACCTTTGTGCCAAAATTAATTATGGATAACTTTGGAATTGCTTAATCTGTCAAAAGCAACAAGAGAAGAAAAACTATTTTCCCTGCCAAAGGACTGGGTTCATATGGAATAGACAGTTTTCTGCATCCTGTAATATGTTGACTTTCAGAATTTCCACTGAAGTTGATTTCTGCCCGCATCAAAAGTGCGTGCCTTTATCTTGAATTAGCAGGGCCTCACTAGCAGACGGTGGGAGAGTTAAACTGTTTTTCCTCTTTCTACGGTGAATGTATTCACAACCTAGGCGATGCGGACAACAGGATTGCCCCCTCCTTGGCTACCCTTTCCCTCTCTTGATCCTGAAGGAAATCCCAGTATGGCTAATGCTGTTTAACGAGTCAGTCTTGTATCAGTTAAGTATCTACTTGTAATCTAAACAATGTAGTTGGGTAATTACGTAACTTACTATATTCCCAGCACAGTGTCAAATGAGTGATTTTATTTCTCCTACAATAATTTCCGTATGTCTTTTTCACCAGTGCTGGTTTGTGAGGAACAGCTCGCTGTTTGGTTGCGTTGTCTGCCAAACCCGCCCTGCAGTTTGGTGCAGACAGTAACTTTATATTTATTTGCCTGGAATGAGTTGAAAGGCGTTCGCGGGCCTGTGGTTTTCATTGTTCTTTCCCCTGCAAGTGTCACGAGATGTGTACTCCATCTGGTGGCAGGATTACAAAGGAAAATGAAAGCTTTAGTAATAGACTTGCAGGAAAAAGTAAAAGCCTTTCACTGACTGTTGATTTAACAAGGTAATATCGCCATAGTCAGAAATTAAATTGTTAGCCTCGGGTTTTTCCAGAGCAGGCTTCTTGTTGTTTAGAATAATTTTCTTTATATTACAGCAAGCAAGTGGTGCTTAAACATAGCTGCTTAAGTCCTTTTCCCGCTCATCACTGTAAATCAAAGTTGATTTTTTACTCACCGTTCTCATTATTTGAGATCCTTTTGTTTTTCTCCGTCACTTTACAGAAACATAGATGCTGTGGTGCGGCGTGCAGTAACTGTCCAGCCAGCGTGAGACGTAGGGTATTTCTATTCGATACACGGCTTTTATTTATTTATTTTAACTCTAGTCTCATGCTCAGGCTTGGGCATCGAAAGCCTTCCAGCTTGCTCAGGGCTTGGGCCGCTGCTGACGCCTCCCACGAGCGCCAGGACTCCAATGAGGAGCACAGCTGGCCAGCCGCAAGTTACCTTTCCGCCTCAGCCCCCAAACTGGCCTTTATTCCCCGTGCAGAACAGGTTGGATCACGCTGCTGCAGCTTGCTAAGTGTTAGAGCAAAGGTTTACTTGGAGCTTGCGAGACCACTGTCCCTCGGTGTGACTGTTTTGCTGTCTTTAATTTTTTTTTTTTTTAATCACAGAGAATTACCAATGTCATGTGGCAGCATGATTCATCTCCTCCTTATTGTTCCTTGCTTAAAGGATAAAAATAATTATATTAAAATAGGAATTCTTTTTTTTTAATTTGTCTTCTGGTTTCTGGAGGGCTCGCGGGTCATTCTGGCTTGGTCTCTGACATCACAACAGTATTGCAGGAGCTGAGGCTTAGAGATTAATGCAAAATAGATTTGTAGCAGCAAAAACTTATTTGTTGCTTTAGGCTTTTCTATAGGAATTCAAGAATAAAGCTTGGGGGCGAGGAAAGCTTTTTTGTGAACCATGCATGCTATTTCAAAGTAATATTTGCTTGTCTCGGTAATAACAGTTTTAATGTTAGACACCGTTGGCAGGATTTTTACAGAATAACTCTCATTTTAAGCACATCAGTGCTCAAATATGAGTGCTTGTATATCAGTGAGATATAGAATGGTATCGTGTCATCTTGTTATGTTTTTGTTTTCTTGCTTGTCCACTCTGATGAGTGTTTATGAAGTTACTTTTAGTTGCGGGCCAGAGGTATTTTAGGGGTTGTGAGTAACAGTAGCGTGTCTGTTCAATAGCAGTCAATAAAAGGTCCACATCCCTTCTAGAAGTTTTGAGTTATCGCTTCCTCCTTTCTGAGTGCGCCTGTGTTAGGAGTTTGGGAAAATAATATTAACGACATCAAAATTCATGTGTTGCACAGTCCACCATTCTAAAAAATAACCGGTGCCATATTGCTTCCTCGTGCTCCTGGGTGCTTTGTCATGGTCATTGCGCACTCCTCAGCAGCCTTCAGTTTTAATAGCGATTCTAATGCTGTGCTTAGCGGGAATTATTTGATGATCTGAGGTCTAACGATTTAAGTTCAAAAACTTTCAGCCCACTTGGAAATATTTCCTAGGACGTGGGAAATCGGATTATAGTTCGTCTATCTGTTTTAGGGGGGTTCTTTAAGCGTCTGCTAGGATGTCATATGCATCTTTTCTATGTTTTCAGTTACGTAGGGAAGGTATAAAGGCTTAAGTAGTTCGTTGCTGAGGGATGCTGCTGTGAGAAAATATTTTGTATGTCTTTGGTCGCCTGCATTTGGAGGGTGAGGAACATACTGATTTCAGTTGAACAAAAGAATCTTGTTCGGTACGGTTCACCAATATATTTCCTGATAGAAAAAGGTCTCTCTTTTGGTAAAGCTGTCTTGATTTGATCAATTCATAGGAGTAATGCAAGAGCGTGAACTACAAAACAGTTGTTTTCAGGATTCATAGGCTTTGAAAAGTATGCTGCAAACATTACTTTCTATGAGCCCTGGCATATGATAGGATTTTTATAACACAAATTTTTGTCACATAGTGGTAATGACTGTTATGGAGAATTGCAAGCTACTGTATTTTAAAGATGTTCAGGAATATGCCTTTTTTTTTTTTTTAAATAAGATAGTGTATATATAAGGCTTTGATTAACTGAAACTTTACCCTTTGTGTAGTACCATATCTTTCTGGGCTTTGATGCAAAGGCACAGCTTTGCTCTGTAATTAACACAATTAGACAGTCAAAGTTCAATATATGTGAGGTGATCCTGTAATTTTTGTTTTTTAATCTGAAGACCTCATGTTCAGTTTCCAGATATCTTGTCATATAGTGGATTTTTAGAGGCTCTGAAAATGCTACTGTACTCATCTTATTTCCAAAAGATAATAAGGAGGCAGGAACTTAAAATATGATCAATAAGCTCAGTGGTTTGTAGTTTGTCGCTGTCATGGAAAATACTGCTCTCCAGTGCATTAAAATGCAGACAGTCAAGGAAAAACGATCTTGGCAAATGAGAAAAACAGGCTGCTTTTATTTAAACTTTTTAGTCTAACAAAATGTCTCTTTTTCTCCCTTTCAATCTTCACGTGCTTCTGGCAGCTGTGACCCTGCAGAGTTAAAGGAGCATTTTACAAAGAAACCTGGAGAAACAGGTGAATATGTTTACCCAGCGGGACAGCCTAAAGCATGTTCTTTTCCCCCTCTTAAACGAGGAGCTAACAGCATCGGAAAGCTGTTGTGGAGCTTTCTCCGAGGCTTTGTTGAGTGACTTTGAGTGCAGAAGGCTTCCCCGCTGACGGAGCAGCCCCGTGGGAGCCGTGTCTCCTGGGGGTCGTGCTTCATCTCGCAGGAGACGAGCTGAATTCCAGCTAGACGTGCCCAAGGGCAAGGAAAGCAGGTGGTGTTGCAGGCATCTGGGTGGTTTGCTGTCGTCAGGAGTTGCGCTGAGCTCCTGTGGGGTTTCTGCCATCAGCCTTCAATTTGAAACTAGCAGACGCAGATGAAGCAGTTGTCCAGGTTCTTCCGTTTACGGCTTGTGCTGTGTGTACACACACTCACTCACTCACTCACTCTTACATGTGTGTTTATGTCTTACCATTTATACTTAACATATATATATACGTGTGACTTTTGAACAAAGAAAATGCTATTGTTAAAATCAGCTTTAAAACTGATTATTTTGCTACGGTTATGATCATGATTATGATCTGTGTAAGAGACATACTCTTTTATAGGAATAAAAGCGGGCATTTTGTGCTTGCGGTTGCCTATTTTGGAGTTTAGCCTTGTTTGGCAACACATGGAGACCTGTATATTAACAATCATTAATTTACATATCAGTGTGCTGGAAACAGAGCTGGTAGAAACAATGTGCCTTTGAAAATTTTGAATACATTTTCATTATTCATTCAATAATGCAGATGTATCTTACAAGCATATACAGGTTGTTGAAAGTAGCTTTAGTTGCAGGACATGATATATTTCATTGCGTAGAGACAATTTGGGCTCATTTCATGTCATTTTCTGGCTCCTTACTGAATTTTTAACCTGGTTGCTAGTGTCATGGGGTTTATTTTCTCCTATTAATAGCACACCTTTAAAGAGGTAGGGCCCGTTCAACTCGAAAATGTTGAGATAGTCATTTCATTGCAGAAAACGGAACTGTGAGCGCTAGACAAGTGCTGAGAGTTGTCTTACGTTTAATGGTGGTTTGTGAAAAAGATTGTAATTACAGAATAGATACAGAAGAGTATTTTGACAGCTAAATGATGAGCCGAGTTAACAAATATAGAGTATTTAAAAAGTGTAAATAAACCCAGCATATTTTGTTTGAGCTACATTAGTTGTTCCCTCAACGGAGCTGAATAAACAGTAATTTTCAGATAGAGGGCCAAGGGGTAAGGGAGGGTTTAGGACAATAATCTCCTTAGCTGAAACAGCTGGAGCCAGAGCGATGCATGAGTTACGGGATGAATTTCCATCATTGGTAAGATAGCAGCAAGTTTAAAGGCAGAGCATTTGGTAGGTCCCTTGAGACCAGGGCTGAGGTCTGGGTGGGTGGAAGAGAATAAACCATTCAGGTACTTGCCGGTGAGGTGTTTCCTGGCCAGAAAGGCATGGTGACGCTCACTAGCCAGCCTGCCTCTAGGAGATTTCATTAAGTGAGTGGAAAATAGGATGCTGAAACCAGCTACTTAACTCTTTATTAAAGCTCCTACATCTGTGACCTGATTTTCAGTGCTCATCGTTTTTTAATACACGTGTCAGCTTATTTTTATATTTAAATATGGATCTGAGATTCTAACATTACCCATCCATTAAAAAAAAAGACAAAACTTGACTGTGGTTAGTTTGATTAATTCAGTTTTTCTGATTACTGATATGTATACTAAATATATAACTAGAGAGGGTAATTTTGTTGATGATTTAAGAAACACATCCAAGCTAGACAGCTGCGATCGTCTTTATATCATATATAGTGTCATTCACTATAGTATCAATATAGTGTCATTAACTAAATATCCTAATATAGTGGCCAAAGTGAATGGAAGATAAGATCAGGCAGAGCAAGATTATTCTCAATTACCATTTCTCAAATCTGTAAATGTTCTTCACATCTGTCTCGGGATAACAAAGAGTTATATGAAATCTTCTCATAATGAAATAGAAAACCCCTTAAATATAAACTGCTTTTTTGCTCTTCCAAAATAGAGGTGGTGTATTAATCATGAATAAATATGAGTAATATTTCTAAAAAAAAAAATTTAGAAGCTAATTACCAGGGTAGCAGAAGATTTCACCCATTTGATAAGAATTTGTGCCTCTTATTAGCCTAGGGAACAAACTGTGCAGGCGCTTGGACACAGAATGCCAAATTATTATGAAGTATTTATCTCGGGTGACATCTTTTGACTAAAATTTTAAAACCACAGGACAAGACGACAAAACACTTTGCCACAGCTAGTCTATTCCTCTCCCCACTCAACACCTGGACATTGTGAGTAAATTGTGTTTTAAAGCCACCATTTTTGGCATATTTCCTCCAAGCCCTTTCTCCTGTGACGCGCAGGATGAAGGGCTGGTGGGGGACATGTGTGGTCAGTTCCCATATCAGATTGAATTCTTTTTTTCTGCAGTCAGAATTTATTTATTATACCAGTCATCTCTTCAGTCCCAAGGCTCAAATACGTATTTTGTTATTTGTTTCTTGACTCTTATCAGTATATAAAGTAACACATTATGTTAAAACATTGATTGGGCTGGAGTTGGCAAGGGGCATTTCAGGGGTGAAATGTGGTAAAGAGAAGAGAAAGAAAAAACGCAGAGGTGAAGATTATGAGGCTACCAAAGCACAGTTGATGGAGGGAAGAGGAGGACAGTGAGGAGAGACCCTAGAAAAATTCTAACAGAGAGCAGTAAAACAAGCTGTGTATGTGCTATGAGGTGAGGAGGAAAAAAAAATCCTAAAACCCAACCCAAAACCAAAGCACATCACAAAACCTTAGAAAGAAGAGGTGGCGCACATGGACACTTTGACAGTTGATTCACACCGGCTAGCAGATATTTGAGTGTCTGTGGCCTTTTTGCTCTGTCTGTATGCCTTTATATATCATTGCTTCTTTTAGCTAAGTAAATTTGGAATTTGAAACAATATATAGAAAAGATTATAGAGGCATAAGTGTTGTTGCACTCCTAAATCCTTTATGTGCTTTGGGAAATACTGCTTAGGTAAATGCTGCTGCTAATACTATATTTTGTTGACAAAACTGTCAACCTCACTGCACATGTGTAGCCTCTTCCCTCATGTTCTGTGTGACGGTGATTTCAAGTGGGGTGAATTCTAAGCTTAACTACATGTGGTACTTATTTTAAGTGGTGATCAGATAGAATAAAATTCACAGTTTTTCCATTCAGTATTGAATACATTTCAAGATCATGATTTCCTTCAGTAGCAGCTCACAGTAATGTAGTTTGCCCGCTCCTGTTTGCCTTCTAACATGCCTTAAATTGCTCAGGTCTAGTAAGAATCGCTACTTACGAGTGAAGTTGGTAAGTTTAAAAGTAACTTGATTAAACATCTAACCAAAACTCGAAAGTTAATAAACACTGTCCTAATGCTCTTTGTCATTGGCCTATATACAGGAAGAAATTGAAGCAGATGGTCTAAATTTAGGCCTGTTTGTCTTGGTTTAGAAGTAGCTTATTTGGATATAGTTTTAACTGGGGGAGGGGGAAAAAAGCTTACGGTTTGCTGTGGGGTAGCGGGTTACCACTTTGCAGCAATGGAGTTACAGAAACTGTACGAGGGCCAGCAGAAAATGCAAAGGAATAAAAGGTCCAAATGCTTTCTCATTAAATGCAATGCCTGCTTTACAGTAAGTGTCTACCTATGGGTTTGCACCTAGGTAATGTAAATCAGTTTATTAAAACAGATGTGTGTGTAAAATCTGTAACTTGATATTACAGTACATGGATCTCAGGAATAAATGTGGAGTCTTTCAGTGTGTTTTTTTTTTAATCTCTTTGGCAGAATTGTATTTATAGTACAAATGTCAGCACTGTCAGCAAATGCATAGGAATATGGGCTATTAATTTGAACCATTTGGGGGTGGGGAGGGGGAGAAAGTTGAAGGAGGAGTGGAATGCTCATTAGACTGCTTGCAGAGAGACTGCTGTTGTATTCCCATTTTCACTAAGTAAGATGTATTGTTTTGTGAAAATTTCCAGGAAAATTCAATTCAGCTTATTTTTGCATCCTCCAAAACAAAGACTTTACAGATACTTACGTCTTAGCGACTGTTGTAACGACTAAGTGTCGTTTGTTTACTTTTTTGTCTGTTCATACATTTTTTACTGTACTTACATTGGCGAAGCTGTTTTGGGGTCCCCCCCATTCAAAAAGATAAAGCTGCCCTTCAAACCCCTTATTAGTTTCTCCATTTTGATATTTTGTCTTTTTTGTGTGTCAGTGAACGTGTCACACGTGGTAGCGTCACAGATTCTTAAGAAACTTGGGATGAAATGTTGGGGCTATATAATCTGCTCTCATGGTTTGCCATAAAGAATACTAGTGTTAAGAACCACTAGTATTAGTAACGTCAATAACGAGTAGTCCCCTGCCTCCCAGAATCCCTCCGCCCAGGAGGTGGTTTGAAAGCTGGCTTTCTTGTTTCAGAGCGGAGACAAGAAGCAGTACTGCGTGGCGCTCTGCATCTCCTGCGGTGCAGGTAGGCGACCACATGCCGAACTTGCGTACCCGGTGAAAATAGGTGCCGCTGCCGCGTTTTGGGACGCCGTTTTGTGTGTTTGTGTGGCTGTAGTTTGTTTAATACCACGTGAAGAGCAAGGTGAGACTCGGAAGCGTCCTAACTTTGCAGGGAAAGAGATGAGAAAATATGCTGAAACTTGCTGTTGATATGTAATGCTTCTGCTTTTCTTTTCCCAAAGAGTTAATTGATACTGCAACTTGGAAGTAGAGCACTTTCCTCTTTACTGCCTAGCAACAGCCACCCCCCTCCGGCCTTCAGGTTTAAACATTCACATGCTACAATAGCCCATTTGTACTTCCAGCGAGCAATTCAGGTGATTGCACATTAACGTATGTTGAATACTAGGGGGCATTTTTCAGCCTCCATCCTAATTTCCAAACAGCTGCATATTGCTGTTGTTTTTGTGTTTTATTTGTGTTTTACTCCATCAGAAGTGGTGTGGAAATCCGAGTTTGATCATGAGAGATGCTGAAAATGAGTTAGACCATTTAAGCATTACTCCCTGAAAACACCACCTACTGCGCAGGAGCCGTCACTCGTTTCTTAGTTCCCTTCGCAGAAGAAGAGGGACAGAATTCTGAGCGAAAGCCAGAAGAGGCATGAAAATATTTGGGCACAGGTTGCTTTGGGGCACGAGTATACCCTTTTGGGGTTGCCAAGTGGAAGGAAAGAATATCGTATAACAGTGTAAAAGGTGAAGATGGGGGCAGGAGGATAAGGTTCCTTTCCTGAGGTTTTCCTGAGAGGTACTGTTGTACCTCTAACCTATGTTTCGCCATAGGCAGCAGAGCACGGTGGTGCTGCCTTTGGGCGTGCAGTTTCCTGGAGGTGCCTGGACCTTTATAGCACAACCGGTTTGGATTTTGTGGCATAGAGGGAGCTTGCAAAGAAGGAGAGGCTGCTGAGAGGAGTTGAAGTGAGCAGACAGACCTTAAAAGTGGCAGAAAGCAGGACTTTAACGAGAGACCTACAGCAAACTGTGCAAATTTATTGCAACATCGCAAGTGACTGCAAATCTGCTGGACTAAGAGCAAACCTGCAGGACTCTCCTTGCAAGTAGAGTGACTTTGGAAGCCAAATACAAACCTCAAAGCAACCCTAAACTTAAGACCTGTAGATGCTTAGGAGTTGGCAAGAAAATACTGAGAATTACCTGCTTTAAAAGGTCGATCATTCTAGTTGAAAGGCTTGTAAAATCTATTTTTTTTAATGTGAAAGCCCATCTGATGTTTTGGGAGGACTCACTTCAAGGAAAATACACAAGCATATCTACCTCAAAGCTCTGGCCAGCTTGCTATCTGTGTGCACCGAGGTTCAGTAAAGATGTTACGGTGAGGTAGACTTTGCAAGAGCTCTGTTTTGTAAGTCTTACACTTGTACTTAATTGTTTATATGGGAGCTGTTTCTGAAAAAAACATCCGGTCCCAACAGTGGATTCTCAGCACTCTGAAAATCTGGCGTATTTTATGCAGCACATAAAGATGTGCTCAGGACCATTCCTCCTTAAAGTAAACAGGTAAATGGACCAGGGCTGAGAAACATCTGCCTGGAGCAGCAGTGGAGTGAGCTGAGCTGCCTTGAACCCAGTGATCCTCCTGTGGCCTCTTTCAAGCTTCTCTTCGTAAGATGTTTAACTTGCTCCTTTGGAAAGAGCTTTTTATATCCGTATGCAATTAGATTTGCAATATAACATAGGTAACTTCAGGACACTGTTTTGGTTATCCAAATTGATTTCCTGAGTTGTGTGTTAGAATCGAAGGGTCACTTCAAAGATACCAGTATTTTAAGTTAAAATAAATTCAGCTGAAATGCTGTTCACCTGGTAAGATGGAGATGATCTGAAATAAGCCATATGGTATGACGTTTATGATAACATTTCCCTTGTGAAAATATGTAGAAAGGGTATTGGCTCCCATTTGTTTATTTGCAGATTTCATTTTAACGAATACATCTGATTGATGTATTAGTTTAAAATTTGTACAAATGTATTTAAATATTTTCATAAGACATCGAAGCTGACAGTATATCAGTAGAAATCTCTCCTGTCCCAGTAGAAGTGCACTAGTAAGCTAACAGATACTGATAAGAAACGTATGGCTGGTAAATGAAAGGTAGAATCACAGGATGTCTTCTGGTTGACTGAGAGTTTCCTGTACGTAGGCTTAATTTTTTGAGATATATGATTCAAAATTAAAATTTTACCTTATTTTTAATTTTAAAAATTAGATATTTGTTTGAGGATTCATCCAATTCCAAATCAATCTAAATCTTCAAATAATAGGTAGCTTTTCTAAGCATTGCTAAATTTTTTGAGAATTTCACTTAGCTGCCTCCCGAATTCCTCAGTGTCCTTCAGGCACTGGGGTCTTATTCCAAAGTTAAATCATGCAGTTTAAACAAAGATGTCCAGTGCTGTCAGAATAACACCTTGCATTCAATGTAACTGCTTTTCAATTCACAGAGTAACCTAATGATTGGGAATTGAAAGGAATAAAATACTGCCAGTTGGGCTAAGATTTTGAGAACTTTTGAGCAGCAGAGTTGCTGTATAGTAAGCAAGGTTTCAAGATTTTTTTGTCAGTAGGTTTTTTGTATAAAAAGCATTAGTAAAACATTCATTGCTATTCACAGACATACAGAATTTGGCTCTAGCTCTAAGTTAATGGAATTACCTTAGACAGTGAAAGATACCACTTGGACTTGATTATGTAGCTGCTCACGTTTTAATGAGCCACTGACATATTTCCTGAGGTCCGTGAAGAAAAGAAAATGATATCGCTGCAAATTCTTGCTGGGTCAGTGTTTTACCAGATAAGACAGGGTTATATGCAAGCACTTTCAACACGGGAGGTTTCTTTTTGTTGTCCTCCTTTAGCTGTAGTATCCATTGTCCTTGGTGTTTTAACCTGCTGGAACATACAGAGCCCTGTTGTTTGAAACTTAGGGCCTGATTCTTCTCTTGCATTAGGAGAAAATACAAGTAAATCCCTTTGTAAACAAGAGATAATTAGACCCATGACCTCTAAGAAAAAATACATGCACTTTGCTGTGTTAAAAAGGGAGGCTAGGATATCCTTGCATGTCCCAAATAAAGATTTAAGTTAAGTCATACTGACTGGCGTTGTATCTTAGGACATCGGAGAAGTTTATTTAAACTATTATAGCTGTAATTGGGCATAGACATAGACTGTAGTGTTATACTTGCCTATAATGCCGTATATTATACAGGAATGGTTGTCCTTTGTTTCTGTGAAGTTTGGCAACTATGGAAGTTGATAGAGGGAAAAAAAAGGTGATGGTAATCTTACTGATTTTGGAAGAAAATGACATTATTTTGAGAAATCTTGCAAACAAGAGATTGCTTAGTGGAGAAAGAGGTTTCTCATCTAGATTTCTACGTTCTGTGTCTACTTTAATTTTTTTTTATGTTGTCAGCTCATCTGTTGAGCACAATTTACTGTATTAAAAAGAAGAAACGTATGAAGGAGTAGATCAGTTTTTGTTTTAGGTTTTTGAAGACTTGACAGCTCACTCGTAGGAAGAGAGGAGATTTGCTTGCTTTTCAAAAAGGATTTTTCTACCTCATTTCTTTGAACAAGAGTAACGATGAGTCATGGCAATGATTTATTTTGCATTGAAGTACACAACTTTAAAAGTATCTCATCTTTCCTCCCGTGACTCCCAAAGTTAAAAGCCTTTGGGATTTTGAAAAAGAGCCCACTGAGGGGGTCTGAAACTGTCATTTTCCATATTGAGATTTCTGTGGTTCATTAGCTGTTCTGAAAATGGACGGCGGTCATCTTTTTTTTGTATGTATCTCTAGAAATATAGGGGAAAAGTGCTAAATGATGGTCGTTCTCATCTTGCACTGCACTGGATAATTAAGCAACGTGTACGTTGCTGAAAACTGAGTACTTAAACAATTAGGTGTAAGGATGATTAAAATGAAGTATAAGGTACTTTGATAACTGAAGTCCACAAGTCAGGCAGATCAGGCAATTTGGTTTCTGCTCATAGCTCTGTCATTGCTACCTGTCTGCCCTTGAGTGGTTTGTTTATCCTAAACGTTTTCAAACACTTGAAATTGGGGTTTCATTTCTTGGCTTAATATCGAAGTCCCCTGGCTTTCAATTTTGGATACACAATTACAATTGGAACAATTGAATTATTGTTCATTTGCAATTGTAAATGAACAGAAAGTAATAATTTAACAAATTATGTGACATTAATCTGAGGCTAATATTTAAATCTTAGGTGCCTTGTTCAGTTAACCGTTCTTTGCACTGGGAGGCATGAAAACAAAATTAAAAGCATGAAAACTAACTATTCAGTGGTGACAAGCGTGGCTGCTGTGAGGTCACTATTGTCTTATGTTGGGCCAGATCTTTAGGTGTGATTAATTGGTGTAGCATCATAGAAATGTTTAAAGAAAAGAAATTCAAATGGCTTGTCTTACCTATGACAGATCCATCATTTGAACCCGAATCTCAGTTCTGTGTGATTATTTTTTGAGCATTTTAAAGGCCTCTCCTCTTGAAGCAGTATTTACTGTTTGAATCACGTATCGACACATTTGCACCCCTGAAAATGTATAGCTAGCGCGAATCAGACCCCTTAAACTCTCAACTGCCTGATTTTTACAATTTCTGTTTTCAATATTGTTACAAATTGCCCATTTGCACATGCAGATAAAAATTGTATTAAGTGTGTCTTTACTTTTGAGAATCTGATGTATTTGGAACAGTTTATATCAAATTTACAAGCCAGATTTCAAATCATTCTCATGTAATTGTCATCACAGATTTTGTATATGTTCAATGTCTTTTTGGCTGGCTTGCAAAGGGTCCTATTCTTCTGTTCTTTGCCCAGCAATTTCTGGACTCAAACACTAGTGCACATATGCAACATTTTTTGAACCTTAGATGAGGGATTTATATGACCACGATTTGCAGATGCTACTGATTCGTGACACACCAGGAATATTAAATTGCTTCAAAAGACAATCTGGTACCACGTACAGAGTAATGTAACAAGAATCTTCCTTGTTCTGGGAAGCAATTTATATCTAAAGTTGCTTCTAAAATTATGACTTACAGTATCAGGAATCACTAAAATTAAGAGTAAAAGGATTCAGGGAAGATATAAACTCTCATAATTTCTGCAGGGTGAACATGTACTGCACTTGTTAACATGTATTTGCAGACAGATTGCTTGCTGACAGGTATTTATTTTTCAAAACTTGGAAGCTATGGATTAATTGAGATGACTTCTGCAAATGTCAGTTGATGATTTGTTGATGGATATACTCTTTGTGTTGTAACAGAGTTGAACTTTTGCTCATCATCTGTCTTCCATGTCTGTCCTCTGAAAAATGTAAGAGCTAGGTCTTCTGAAAAGCCATATTTTCTACAGGGTCTTGCTTGGCAGTATAGGACTCATGATACTGTGTATCATGATACTGTATATACTCGATTTTGTAGAGAACAATCTCTTTTTTTGTTGTTTTTAGGGTTTTTTTTACATCTTGTCATTGACGTTAGTGTGCATCTTCACAGTTATCTTAAAATATGCATGGATGTTTTCATTTTTTAATTCTAATGGAATTAAACTTTCACATTTAGAAGCTGAAAAATGTGAGCCCAAACTTAAATCTTGTAGAAATTCATTTTCAAATTATTAAAGTGTATTTCTTCCCAAATATGATATTTTCATGTGAACTTCTGCTCGTAAGACTGCTTCAGTTGCTACACTTACAGTTCAGTAACGTTATTTTGAAAAATTTTCTTTTCCTTCACCAATAAGTTATAAACAGTAACCTATTTACTAATTGTAAGCCTTTACAAACTAATATTAAAAAAAAGAGAACAAAAGTAAGACAATGTCAATTTGAAGAGTTGTCAAGCATGCATAATAGTGCTGTTGCTCCTGAAACAGTAATTTGTTGTTGATTACAATTGAGTATAAGTAATAGGTGAATTGCAAATAAAATCACTATTTTTTTTCCCGTTAATTGTAAGTAAAATATGATGGAGACTTGAAATTTGAGTGAATATGTTGAGTTGAGTGGTGTTACACAAAAAATATTGTAAATACTGTTACATTGTTTCTGTGCTTAATCATAGTGAAGTATTGGGGCTTTATCGTTGCTATTTTTTTCCTAGAAATTGTGTAACTGAAAGTTGTTATTTGATAACAGAGAGATCCAAAAGGAAACATTTTCAGCTAGAGATGGCATGTTATTGTGAAAAAGTAAGGCAGATACTCTCCAAGAAATCACAAGCATTCAGAGTTACAGATTTTTCAAAATTCTAGGCTGAAAATAATCAGAGACTTGGAGAGTATTTGGGGGATTATTGTGTATGCTAGCCTATTTTTTACCACTTTTTTGAGCAATTGTTTGATAGACTGTTGTTTGAATCTAGGTTGGCCGTTCTCAGGTTCTGAACCATTTGGGAGATCTGGGTGCTGGCTAGGTGTCAGCATAATTGCCAAGCAAAGGCCTTAGAAAGCTTTGGAAAGCTCACTTATGGCAGATTTCTAACTTAGCAGAGTTTAGTGTGCTGGAACACATAATTACTTGTTTTTCAATAAACTTTAGGAAGACAGAGTGGAAACATCACAGTCATTTTTCAGTGCCTTCCGCCATCTGCCCTGACATGCTAGGTTGGCTGGCATCCTGATGTTGGCAGGCAAGATTTTGGACTATCCCGTTAATTATATTTAAAACATTTGAAGCAGATTTGACTGTCTAATATGGTAGACAGCAGTAATATTCTTAAGTCCTGTAGTGAGAAAAAAACCTGAATAAAATAGCCCAAGTGGGAACAGACTGACAAAGAACTCAGAAAAACAGGAGGTTTGGCCTGTGACTTGTGCACGCACTTTCAGCGCGACAGGGCAGGGTGCCTGGGGACAGTTACCACTGCAGCAGTCTAATACGCGGGTGGATGTCAACGTGATATAAACATGTTATGGAGTTTTGTTTCAAAGCGTTTTTTGCCTGCACACTGAATCATTTTCTGTATAGAAGACTTGAGTCACTTGCATTTATTTCAAAAATACCCAAAAGCACACAATATGTTAAAATAAATGAAAAGCATTTTTCTATTAAAGGACAGCACGACTGAATCTAGAGTCACTGTTCCATTATCTGATGCTGTGAATTTTTTGTAGTTCTGTAGAATATATTTATTCTGTGTCCGTGGAAAATAAAAACTATCATAAATCATGCTTTTTTTTATGTTTTGCTTTGGAAACCTGCAAATTTCTGGCAGGCAGTCCCAGTTCATGGGAAACCCGATTGGTGGGGTTGGAGACCACCCAGTAAAGCAGCCTAAATAACAGGGACATGTAGTTAAAATGCAAGCAGATGTGGCTACGGCAGATTATGTTTCATGGAAGCATTTAGTTAACTGTCCGTACACACTCTATGTGATGGATCCAAATCGTTGGTTTGTGCAAGTGCTGTGGGCATGTTGAGCACTTCCTCAGCGGTAGCATCTCAGCCCTTCATGGGCTGATACGGGATCTGAAATCCTCAATATATGTAAACATTTTTCAAATTCTGCCTGGACAAAGTTTGTGGGTAGAAAAAAAAGCGTATGCACGGAAACCTAAAAATATGATAACTCTGCATGACGCATTTCTTGCACTCTGAGCATCTGCCACCAGATACTATTGGAAAGAGCGTGTTAGGCAAGATAACTCTTTCATCTGGCACAGAAGCTTTATGCAAAAAATTGATTGGTGAATTTATTGTGACCCACAAAGTTTGAAAAACAGCTTCCTGGCTGAAAAATTGGCAAATCAAAATTCTAAAATTGTATGTGTTCTTAGTTCTTCCTTAAAATCTCACTAATTGCTTTATCAACAGTTTCAGTGAACTGGAAGAAAAAAGTAGAAACTAACAGTCAAAAATTGGGAAAATGGAAATTAGATTTACTTCTAACTCTGTAAAACTGAAATCTGGCTTTTTTTTTTTAATAGGCAAGTAAGTTTAGGGCATTTCCCACTCTCATTGAGTTATAGGTATTTAATCTTTAATAAAAAGAATCTTCTTTCAAAGTTTTTTATATTAGAGGAAAAATTTTCTTCTTGTAGATTTGTAAGAACAATTCTATAGAATCTTACTGCAGTTCTAGGCTTGCTTTTTTTTTTGTATCAGTTTAATGGGAACATCTCATAAGGAACTGTCAGCAGGTCAGGCAATAAAATAATCTTGTTTACACAGGAAGTATAATCATGTGTTGTCATAAAAAAATTTATTGATCTTTTCATGTTATTGAAGTGGGAAAGCTCTATCTAAATGGAAAAGTATATGCTTTCTAAGTTTTAAGCACAATTTTGTCTTTTTTTCAGCTCAGAAACCGAACATTTGAGGTGGAGCAGAATATACGTTGAAACAAGCTTGTGGCCTGTTAGAAAGTAATAGAAAGGATTTTACTGAAAGCTCTTTGAGATCATCAGATAAAGGCACAATATTATTTTGACAGTTACTGTTACATTTATTAATGTTGATTCTAACTTGAGGTCAATCAATCTTAAGTCCTTGGTTGCCCCACTTCAATAAATCATGCAGATTTACAGTAACTGAGATCTGACCATTAACTTTGGCTTCAATCAATGGGAATATCCACAAACAAGTAGCTGAATAACATATCATTTTAATGTAAGGGAATAAAAAATTTGGCTGACGTTATTAAAAGCAGTACTGGGAATGGAAATTGGCAATCACATGGCTATTGATTCCTACCAAGTATGCAACAGCTGGCAAAAGTGAGAAACATAATCATCCTGAGGGTTTCTTCAGCTGCTTGGATCTTAATACCATGAATCTTAATGCCTTGGCAGTTTTAAGAAGTGAATTCACTGACATTGGTAACGGTGTAGAGAATGACTACCAAAGTGCATGCAAAGTGCTGTTTTTTTTTCCTTTAGCAGCCAGGAAAGGTTGTCAAACAAACATTAAAGTTTTGTGAATTTGCTCTGTTTTGGGAAATACTGTTTTTACATATTGTTCTTCTTATCCAAGTAGTATGTAATAAAAATAATGAGACAAATTGATCTCTGCCTTTAAGTCCATGCAGTCAGCAATTTGTATCAAAGATAAGTAGCTCAGTCATTGTAAGGAATTGTGAAAAAAATGTTAGTGTTGTGTTATTCATAACTCATCAAAGAAGTCTACCTGCTGAGTTATTTTAATAAAATGTATGTCACAATTTACAATTTGATTTTAACATCCTGTACAAAAATTATGGAGTAAATAGTAAGTATGTTCATTTCTTTGACTTAATTAGATATGCTGTCACAGAATGTTCAAAGGCATGCTTATTTGATTAGGGAGTGGAAAGCAACTTACTGAGGGAGCAATTTGATTATTGTATCTTCTCCTTTTATTAATTCCTTTTATTGAGACTGAATACTCATTGAAATGTGCCACAATATTATTGGTATGGGATAAGTTTCTTGCAATTATTTATTAATGTTTCTATTGTCTGTGGGAAAAGTGAATGTTCTACTAAGGACTGTGTTAATCAAACAACTTTCTGTATTTCTGTATTGTCCAAGATTATGTCATTGCAGTAGTGGGCCTAGAAGATGAAATTGGAGACTTGTAATGTGCTAGAGATTGGATTAACTTGTCCATTTTGTGCAGGCTGCTTGAAGACTTACTTTAGATAACTTAGGTCGTTCTTCAGATTTAATCTTTTTTTGACAATTATTCCTCCTTCAGAAGCTCTGAAATCTGTAACATAAGTTCAGTGTTCTTGTAAAGATTTTGCACTTTGTACGCTAGTTACTGTGCTATTGTAATGCAGACTATGATGCAACTTTTCTCTTTAGAGCATGTTTGCATTTTTTTAAAACCTATTGGATGTTAGAATATTTATTTCATCCCTATAAATGTGACAGGCATTAGATGTTTGAATGCCAGTAGGCCTTCTCTGAGCTTTTTCCAGGCTATAATAGAAAATGTTACAGCTTCACTTTTTACTTTCTTTTTTTAATGGTCTGTTAAATTATACACTAATGTGGTTGGGAATGGGGAAGGGAGTCTGTGCTTTCTTTCTGCCGTAGATTTACCTTTTGTGGTGTTCTCCTTGGAGTTAGCGCAGACCGCTCTGGAAGTAGGATCAATATGTTCAGTTTGGTGTAACTTGCAGCTTAATTCTTAAAAGCGCTGCGGTGCTCGTAAAGGCAGATATTCTCTTGGTGGGATTCGCAAATACCTATCCGTTGCAATAAAGGTTTTTAAACCATACGTTATTCAGCCACCGCTTCTGATGCGTGTGAGATGGCCAAGGTATTTTTTCAAGTTCCATTAGGGACCCTAAGGCGAATGAATATCTTTAGAAAATTGGTCTTTTCTGTGAAGAGAAGTTTGTGAATGAGAGTTTCAGCAAGTGTCTGTATCTCTGTGCTTGGAAATTAATACCTTTTTGATCCTTTTGATTCAGCATATAGCTCTGTAAGCTTTTTGCTCTGTATTTCAATAGTGCTTTTGATTTGAATATTTGAATAATGCTGTTTTTCGCTCATGCAGTACAGGCATATAAGTAAGCAGAGACCTTTCATGTGTCCCTGCAGCATGTCCTTCCTCTACAGTTATCCTCTATATGCTCTCTACGCTTGAGATCTTACTGTGTTTGCTGCGGGGAGAGGGAAGGGTGGTTTTTCAGTGCTGTCCTTGCGTTCATTGCGGAGCCAGTCTGGTCGCAGATGTCGAACAGTGATACAAACCAAGTGATATAAGCCCACACCAAGCCATCTGAAGTGTCTGCTGGCCTGTGGGGTAGATAGCGCGAAAATAATTCCCAGGCCCCTCTTCTGTGCTGCTTGCCAAGCTGTTGGCTCAGGTAATCCTTTATAGGTACGAAGTCTGAGGAAAACTTCCTGACAAAGAAGATAGTATTTGGGGAAACAGTTCCATTCTACTCAGCAAATTTTTGTTATGCTTGATGGATTTAAGCCAAACATGTAATTATAACTAATTTTCAGCATCACTCCCTCTCTGAAGTCTCTGAAATATTACTTCAGATTACATTCTTTTACACTAAATGGTTGGTTAAATTGATGCAATATCAGAAACCTGATCAGCATCACAGAGATTAATTTTGAAGCAATTACTGTGATAATTTCTGTGGGATTCTGTACATTTCAGTTGGATACTTTTCCTAGAAACACTTATTCCTCCTTTTTATTCCCAAAAAATAGGGTTTTGCCTCGCTTATTTGTTTTATCTCATAACTGGTAAGGAATTATTTGCAAAGAAAACAAAGGGCAATTTTTTGCGTGTTTGATCTATTATGGATCCCATATTTCACACAAAATTATGGACTGCTGCTTGTTGATAAGGTACAAGTGTTTTGGAGGGAGAATAAACAGAAATGGTTGTGTTTTCTTTTTTCCCTAGAGATTTATTACAGTTCCCTAGAGAAGAAGATACAGATGTTGCAATGAACATTCTGGCTCAGTGGACTTCTCATGGCCTTGAAGATGTTCAGCTAGCAAATTACTCTGTTTTGCTTGACTTACCGGGCTCCTCTTCAAACACAGTAACTTTGAAAAACAGCGGTGAATGCTTTTATCCTAGTGGACAACAGTGCAACAGAGAGACCAAAAAGCTTCATGCTCGAGACCTCCTGTACTCGTATGCAGCGTACTCTGCCAAAGGAACTCTTGAGGTAATGTGACCATTTGTCTTTGTCATTTATGGTGAAATAGAGTTAGAAAACAACAGCTTTTGTTGAGTTCAGCTGGCAAAGTACACCTGGTCGAATGCCAAGCCTGAAGATAACTGTACATGTTCAGTTAAGATGTGGCCCAAATCTCAATTCAAACTTAAAAATTAGGCAGATCTGACAGCCTTACAGGTTATTTAAAAAAAAAAAAAAAAAATCTGAGTTGATGAATTAGCATCTATTGCTTGTCAATGATAAGCAACCTGCATTTTAGGATTCGTTAGCTGCCAGGTGAAAGGAGATTTTTAGATCATCTTCTTCTGTCCTCTTTACTGTTTTCATTGGCTACCTTCATATATTTGCTTTCCAAATACGTTGGGGGCATACAAAGGGGTAGTCGTTTCCATTTACCTTCCTGAAATACTATAAATCTGAATAAACACTTTTGAAATATAAAAGCTGCAATGTAAATTCCACTGTTAATTGCATTATTGTTTTCTTTCTCCTCTATAAAATAATGTGTTGCTTGCAATGATGCAGCAGTTTTTCAGTCTTATTGTTTAAAAGATAGATATGTTTTCATGATTTAGAACATTAATAGACTAAATAGGAATAGACTGCAATGGTTTTGAGTTTGGAGGATACCTCTTCCAGAATACCTTTATGCTTTCTGAATATCTCAGTAATATTTATAGCATATCAGTTAATTTCTACCAGTAAAATGCAATAGTTGTGTGTTCTCCTTTTGTTGGGGATCAAAGTGTTTGCCTATAATTGAGGGATTCCTGTCATACAGAGGAGTGGAGTGGAGCTGCTGCCCCCCTCTGAGGGAGAAACTTCTCTCCATCTCCTTTTTCTGTGTACTTCACATGCCTGCTTTCCAGGTTAAGTGTCATCATGCTCATATTCTCATTAAGAAGTGAAATTAAGCAGGCAAGGACAAGTCTTAGCTTTCATGGTATGTTCTTCAGCCTTCATGATGTGTGTAACTAAAAGCACTAATCAAAGATTTTAGCTTATCATATTGTCAGAAAGCTCACTGTGTAATACTATTTTCTTGTACTAGTCTGTTATGCTAAGAGTAACTGTAATGAGATAAAAATACAGTTGTGGCCTTCAAGATTTATTTCATGAATGTAAATGTGTTACTGTGAAATTCATGAGATAAAAGGAAATCCAGCATCCCAGGGAGAACCACTGATGTACTTACCAGCTACACATGTACTGGGTTGAGTTATATTTCAGGATACTTTTCTCTGCTTGGATTCAGCAGGAATCAGGACTACATATGCGGTCAAAACACTCATCAATACCTATAACTTGGCTTTTTCAAAATGGAAGCTTTTAACTGAGCCAAAGATTGACTGCCTGTACACAGTTTTTATGGTCAGTTATTTGAGATGCCAAGCACCCTCCCACTGTTTCAGATTTTTTTTTTCTTCAAAGAATCTACCCTAAGTGTCTTTAGATCTACAAAGCTTTACCTTAAAAGGTAGATTGACCTGTTTGTTTAGGCTATGGAGCAATCAGTGGTGATTTCAAGCTTATGCAAAAATTTCTGCTATTTAGACTAAGGGAGTTAGAAAATTTTTAAATGAGAAGTAACAGGTGGTGGTTGTTGCTGGGATCAGCCTTCAGAGGGAGACATAATTGCATGCAGTAAAGCTACCAGTTGTCTGTTTTGAATACGTTGCAGTGGGTTTTGATTGCAACATCTTGAAGTTTTTCCTGTGAAAAGATGTCCTTGTAGCAACGACTCATAATCTGAATAATTTTCTTACAAATGTGATGCATCCTTAATGGAGAGTTTCTATTATGTGTCACATAATCGGTTGAATTGCTAAAATTGCTTCAATACTGCTGCTTCATTGTATCTCATTTGTGTGTTTGGTTTCCTAGAAGTTCAGGCAAAAACCATTAAGTTATTGCAGTCTGCCTACCAGTAGAGCTGTAGTTCTACTTTCCTTGTGACAAGGTTATTTGTAGAATAGCAGGACTCATTTTCTTTGAAGACCTGTCATATCCATTCATCATATGGCTATTGTATATGAGCTGTCCAATTTGTGCTTTCTGGTAACAGTCTGAACAGCATTTGTGATATCTTAAATCTACTTCAAAAACCTACTTAGTGCCATTGTGATGGATGGTGCACTTTACTACTTCTCTATAATTCATCATGCCCTGAGAAGGTGACACTGTTTACCCATCATGGTGACAGGCAGGACAGCCTACCATTCTAAAGAGAGCTGTCTTGTCAGGTTTGAAATAGATATTACAGCGGTTATGTAAATAATGTACCACAGACCAGGTCAGTTTAAGAAAAGAATGACTTCTGTGAAGCATATTTTTAATAAAACTTAACTGTGAGCTATCTTTTATAGGGTTTAAACCTTTTGTTTGATGAAAACAAGAAAGCTGTTCTGGCCAACATAGTAAATATAAAGGGAAGTTACATTGCATCCCATTTATGTGCTAAAGTAAAGTCCATTGTCAAACAGCAAAACTAGCGAGCTCCAGCGGAATGCAGCCTGGTGAATCCAAACGTGGTGGTGTTCTTTGCTTTGTAGCATTTGTCTGCCTGAGCTGTGGCTGCGTTTGCTGTCTCTGACAGAGTGGTGAAGGGATTATCTGGGGAGCTGTCAGCGTGGCATGTGGAGAGAGGTGTCTGTGAACCTGCAGAGATCAAGAATACTCCTTTCAGTACCAATTTTGTGTATTGTGTGACTGTAGGTGCATATTGTAGCCCAT
This sequence comes from Struthio camelus, assembly GCF_040807025.1. Taxonomy (NCBI): domain Eukaryota; kingdom Metazoa; phylum Chordata; class Aves; order Struthioniformes; family Struthionidae; genus Struthio; species Struthio camelus. The sequence continues at coordinate 26,162,083 of NC_090950.1, read as the reverse complement.
CTGTTAACATGCACAGCAGTGATCTCCAGAGCTTAGTGAAGAGTAAGCAAGGATTTCATCTTGGATGGAACTGCAGCAGAAGGTTGGGTGATACTTAGCTGATCTGGGTGGGTTATTTAAATTAGGCCCACTGAGTACGGTGATTTTAGGAAAAGGCAAGCGTTCAATTTTGGTTTTGCAGTGTTCATCTGCTCTACTCCCTGTTTCTTTAGCAACTGTAAAGGGAGAATCTTAGCAGATGTAATGGTTGGTGTGTTGAGACAACATTTGAAGATGGCTAATTAAAATGAAGATTATATTTACTGTGTATTCCCTCGCTTTCTGGTTGTTTACGTGACCTGAATTTTTCCTGACCTTGCTTTCAAGGCTTTAAATTTACTCATTCTTTGCTTTATGGATGTGTACAAGGAGCTTCTGTCAATCCTAAATCTGCTGTAATACCTTTGACAAAAAATGTGGATGCTTGGTTTCCTTGGTTATATAGCACTGCTCATGCTACACTCCAGTTGACTGACTCTTTGGGAGGAAGTGTCTGTCTGCAAAATGCTCTGGCTGCCTGCTAGTCCCTTTGCTGTTCCTTCATCCTTTCCTTTTTTCACCCTGAACAGTCTCAGCCAGCCCAGGAAAACAACATTCTCCTTTCCTGGGCTGTCACCTCCTACACTAACTGGACTATATTGGTTCAGGAACTGGGGGTGGATACAAAAACAGCACAAATATTGGTATTAACAATCCTTGAAATGGGATCATGCATGCAAGCAGGGATTTGAGCGTTTTTTGAGGGTGGAAATGAATCATCCCTGTCTCCGAGGCACTTCTGACGCCCACACCCACACCCAGTCTCCTTTCTACTTTGACCTCTCCTAGGTTCCTGTGCCCTAACTGCTTAGACTCCTCTACTATGCTTCACCTCCATGCTATTGTATGTGTTCTCTGCTGGTTCTCTGCATCCCTCTGTTCCAAGCGTCCGCTGATTTTTAGGCACTTTTACTTCCAATTAGGCCAGCGATATCTTTGATTAGCTTGGAGGGGCTGCAGAAGCCTCTGTGCCACTGAGAGGAGCAGAAAAGTGAGGCTACCACTGTTTGCCTCTGCTTGACTCTGCAATATGCAGAAGAGATTCTCCGCATCTGTCTGTAGCGTATCAGCCTGCTCTGGTTTGTTTCTAGTAGTAACATTTTTTCTGCTTAATGAGAACTCACCACAGAGATTAATGCGACCCAAAACTATATAAGAAGAATAATCCATCTGTTCATCTCTGTTTGTGATCGTCTCACCATTTTTTAATCCTGGTAAGATGGGAATAAAGGAAGAGATACTCAGATTCCTGTCAGATTCTTTTTCTCAGCCTTCCTCTCCCCCAGTACCTGTTCCTCTCACCTTTCCTTTCCCACTCACTGCAGCTTTCAGCTGGGCCGGCTCCCCATTTGCATGCCCTCTGGCTCCTTTCCTTCCCTGGTAAGTGTTTGCAGTGCTGCAGCACCCTCGCTGTATTCCAGCTCTCCATCCTTCTAGCTCTGCATCAAAAAATAACAAGCAGCTTCCGCTGGTGGGACTTGCAGCAGGAACTCCTTGACCCGACAGCTTTCTTTCATTTGATTGCATTCAGCTTCGCTGTGCTGGGAATGTGATTAGTGTGCCCTTATTATCTTAGCTTCCCTCTAGCTAATCAGCGTTAACTTCCTTAACAATATTTCTGAATTAAGATTGGAGTCAGCAGGTTGGCTTTAGAAAATTTTGAAATATTATTCTGCTCCAGGTTATTTTGGTCCCCAGGCAAAATCTCCAAAGGAGCCTTCTGAAGCACGCTCACTTACATATCTTCTTATTTCAGTAAAGAGAGTGCATATAATTCAGATTAAATAATCAGAGCATCTCACCCTAAGTCTTTCAGTCATATTTGATAGCACATTGGTGCAAAATATCAAGCTAGAGGGAATCTTGATACAAGTGTGCTTTTAATTCTTTTAGGCATGCCAGTTTAGTTCATTATCATCTTTATTAACATTTTCTTAAATTTCTTCTCTGAAGAGACCTGCACTAGCTAAAATGAATCTTTAGCTATTGAAATCAGTTTGCAGACGGTTAGAGCTATAGGTTGAATAAAAGGTGCGCATGAGAAGAATCATATGTTTTTTTGTAAAATTTACATGCTTTAGAGGGACTTTTTTAACCTTTTATTTATAGAGGAGTTTCTCAGAAAGCTCTTCCACAATAATCATAATTTAGACCACTGCTCTGCAGGCCAAGTAGGAAAAGCAAACTTTCAAGACAACCTAAGAATATGGATTTTAGAGTAGAACTGACCTTTAAATAGAAAACAACAGTCAACATTAACTAGAGCATAGCTGCCAATTCATTATAATTAAATACAGAAAGCTGTTAAATGCAATGTGAAGGTTATATGATTTAAAATTGCAATCCAGAACTACAAAAATGATCGCTGAAGAGTTTTGCTGCAGAAAATCTTCTCAGTTTTCATTCATATATCATATAATCATTAATGACCTGTACCTTTTGCTAAAAATAACGGTAATAGTTTATCATATGCAATAGCTCAGTTAATATCACTGCAAGATTTTGTATCATTGAGGGGCAGGGTTTCAAAGATGCAGATGGCTACTACTGCAAAACCTTTTGCTGTTTTTAATTGCTTGTACTAATACTGGAACTAATACTGTACTAATGTTTTAGTAATGTATTAGTAATCACCTTTTAGTAATAAATAAGTTAATATAATAATTAAGGGTCCTTTTTAATTGCAAAAAAGCCAAAGGTGAGGAATCTGGGTTTCTACAGATGTAATAGATCACTGAACACTCGCATACCATTGCATATAATCAGCTCAGGGTGTTTTTTCAGCAAGGCCGCTGTACAAGATGTGAGAGGCAGCAGCGCTGAACTGTCAACATGATTATTTATAATCCAATTCCAGGGTACAAACTAAAGGATGCAAACACTGAAGACTTGTGAAATGGATCTAGTGCTCTGTTTAGGTTTTAGTGTAAGTAAAATACCTATGGAAATGAATGGGAATTACATAATTTTTAACCACTAATTTTTTTCTGTCACTAGTCACTGACTGTGAGAGAGAACTAGGAGAAATACTTCTGTAAGTGCATGGGTCTCAGAGAAGTATTTCTCTCTGAAATTATTTTATCCTATAATTTGGACCAGGCAAGCTGCAATTACCTATTCAGTTCAGTAGGTTATATCTTCTTTCATGCCCACTTTTTGTTAATGGTATTTGGCGCAGGCCTGAGTACCAAAGTACCCCAAGTGAGATGGTCATCTTTCTGCAGAACCGCGAGGCACCTTTTGCTTAAGTAATGCTAGCTTACTGGATGCCTTTTTAATGTCCTTCTTAGTAAATATGAACCTACCTGCAACATACCTGTGTTTCAGTGCCGTCCCATCATATAATGAAGTTTTCTTTGCTTAAGTTTGCAAAGGTGATATTCTGTACAGAGGAGGAACACCAAGGAGACTCCTCTTTCTGCTAGGAGCTAGCTGATGTGCTTTTCAGGGCTCTTTTTCTTGATCTTTTCTTTTCTTGAAATTTCTCTAGTATTTTGAAAGCTTAAACTGCCTGGAAGGGATCTTGCTTATGGTAAAAACAAATAAAGAAATTGCCTGCAATGGAGAGAAAATAAATAAAGCAAACATTTTCAGTAATTAAAAAATGACTAAGGCGAGAAAGCGCTTGTAAGAAACAACTATAACTTTTATAATGAGAACTAATGATAGTAAAATATTTTTGAATTCATCAACCCCTGGCCTGCAAATATGAATGTAACTTCAGTGTTTTTAAAAAAAGAAAAAAATAGTAGTGATTTCATGCATAAACTGTAAGGATCTGGTTAAAATGCTGCTCATGTTTGTGATATTTATGACTGACTGTAAAATACAATATCAATTAAACTCTCATTTTTTAAATTTATTTTTGAGGAAGAGAAGCAAGTAGTAAAACCTTTCAGGAACACTATCAGTATAAAAGCGACTGCAGTTGGAAGCAGTGTCTTACCTTGCCTCTCTATGCTGCATCTGGGAGCGTGACCAGAGGAGTCGGACTCTGACAGTCCCTGCGCTCAGTCAGCCACCATGAGAGCACGGAGTAGAATCACCATCATAAAAAAGATGAACTTTTCTGAAACATTGCACTTTATTTTTTTAATTTTCAAAATAGAGAAAAAGGCTAAATAACAAAGGTATCTCTTGCAAATTAGAACTGGCAGCTGGAAAGAATCAGTGACTATTTTCATCTTTGATGTAGCATGATGAATCTTGACAGTTGAAGCCTTGGCAAAATGTTTTACCTTGGTAGTTATCTGTATCTACCAATGTAGCTTTTACGGTAAATATTGTACAACATTCTGTCAGAATCTTAAAAATGTATCTGCTATAGTATAATAATATCGACCTCTTGAATGCTTTTCTACAAGACTCTCATTCTATAATACTAAAAAGCTCTTAATAATGGGAAAGAAAGTAGCATTGAGAATTCAAAACAAATCTCCAGATTTCCTCTCTTTGTCTTAGGAAGTGGTGATATGAAGTCCAAATAGGATTGTCTCATAGCACCTCTTGAAAAGAGTGAAAATAATATTTTATTAAAAATAAAGCTAAGTATAGATGACATGTTGTAAAGATAATCTAAACTAATTGAGGATAAAGCTACCGTAACAGGAACAATTTGATCAGGGTAGATTTTAGCTATCTGTCTGACATCATTGCTGAAGAATTTTGGGTGTAAAAGAGCAAAGGATATACTTGGTTAGAGGCTGCTTTTGGGAATGGTAGAAACCTTGACACGGAGCCTTAGTAATAAGAAAGACCATAAAGCTAAGAACACTTCTCTCAGAAAACACTCTTTGAAGCAAATTGCTTTTGAAAGCTTTTCAGAGGAGAATGAAGAAATGTGCAGAATATAATTTCAGCTCCGATGCAGCTGGCTTAAAAATATATATGTACGAACTGAATTCTTAAAAATGTGTATCTTAAAAAAAAAAAAGATAACCCAGTTACTAACCATAGGGAAGTCTATGTTTGGTATCCAGATGTAGCTGGTAGAAGAATATTGGGTGGGTATGTAAACTGTTCAAATTTCAGAGTCTGTTCACTGGCTCAAAATGTCATGAGAAAAAGCTTTTGTTCAGAATTTCACTTTTGATCTGGTTGGAAATACAGTACTTCTCTGTAGACCCAGCAGCACACATTACAATCCCAGGAGAAATGTACCCGCTCAAAAATGGGTACATTCTTTACTTGAGAGCATGTTAGAAGGTGAAGTAATACGAAAAGCTAGAAATTATATTACAGGCAAATGAGCTGCTATGTCATTCTTCTAGCCAAAACTTTAATTCCTAAAGATTTTTTCATTTAGCTATGAAATTCTTGCATCTTAGGGCAAGAAGAAAATGTTGCAATCATGTAGTGGTGCCAGCTAAACATTTAGAAAAATATATTCTGTCAACATGGAGAGTATTTTAGGCTCAGGATCTGATGGATGAAACCGACGATTGTTTCAATTCAGGTGTTTCGCTGATGATCTTATTGCTGTTATCTCAATATGCATAGAGTTGCTCTGCCTTAAACTTCCATCTTTCAATCTTCTCTGCAGAAAATTAAGGTAGTCTCTTCACGTTTTATAGCATTTCCTGTATAGGTATCAAAAACATAACAAGAATATTGAGGGAATCTCTTCTGTAGATGATACAATTCGTGAATATTTTGAAGGGTCACTAGAGTGCATTCTTTGTCATGCCCATTGAATTCAGTCTCTTGTGTTTTTTGAATGTTGGGAAAGGGATCTTCTGATGTTGCGAAATAGTGGCTGAGTTGGAATTTGAGAGCCCGTTCTAAGCCCCCTCTTTCTGGTTTCTTTTTATTGATTGCTCAAGATCAAGGGCAGGAGGGGGGATTACAGGGCAAAAGAAAGAATGGGGTGCACCTTACTTCAGTGTCTGACAGTTCCATAAAAACATCCTTAGCTTCTTTTACTGAAAACTACGCTATAAACTACTACTACTACAGTAATACTAAGCACTTCTCTCCTTTACTATTCCTTTACTTTTACTCCTTTACTACTGTAAAAGAGGCTGAGGTTTCAGACCGGTGTGGAAGAGAAGGTAAACTACACTCAGTTCCAGCTGCAGAGCTCAAGTAGAGCTGCAGTGCTGGCTAAGTCCTTGCATTACCGGTGAAATCGGTTGTATGATCTCAGAGGTCGGTTTACTTCTTCCTACCATCAATTTATCCAGATTCCAGTGTCCCTTCAGACTTTCCCACATGTTTTAGATGTCGTTTTTTTCATCTTTCCTTTTGAGGTGCTATTTAGCAAGACACAGTACAAGGCGATCAGTTCACTGGGTCCTTTCCTAGGACGGGACTTCCTCCTTTATCCAGGATTATCCCTTGCTGCTGAGAGTGCAGGAGCCTAGATTCACCACTTCTCCAGGCTGTTCCTGCCAACGCTTTGCAGTGATGAGTGCTCAGAATATCTGTATGCAATTTGGCTCCATTCAGGAAAATACTCCCCTGAAGCTTTGGAAAGACTTAGGAAAAAGGCAAGGTATTAATTGAGCTATAGCAAGGATACCTGGCAGGGCCTTATCCTGAACTCCCTTATACTCCTTGCTGTAATTCATAAGCCTTTAAAAGAGAAGCAGTAGCTATTTCGCGAAATGAAAGATAATGGTGCTGCTGCATGGAAAACGTTTAATGGACTAAACAATGCAGAATGAAGTATTGCAGTTAATGACAAGAAAGACTATTCCAAAAAATGAGTGTATTTTTAAAAATAAAATGAGGAAGCCTGAAACCACAAAAAAGTTGTTTATCTTCCTGGTACAATGTTACCATGCATGATTCCTGAAGTGCACAATCCATGTCTTTCATAAGATAAGTCTGCTTTCCAAAATTTAAGATAATTGAAAAATGGAAATATGTTACTTGTTTAATCAGATAGGACTATGCTATTCTTGCATACAGCCGCCTTGATATTCATTTTGATTTTGGGACACTTGAATTCATTATCACTCAAGTATATTCCCTGTTTTCACTGGAGTCCCTTTCTTTCATCTGAATGTATTTTTAATTTTCAGAATTTATTTTTCCTCAAACTTTATTCTAAAGAAATAACTTAGAGACTATACATTTGCTTAATGATTAAAAACAATTAAGTTCACATTATTTATGACAAATGTCTCATTTCTTTTCACAACTATACTTTTGCTTATCCAGATTTGATAAAATGATGCTTTAACTCTCAGATCTGTGTTTACAGTACCAAATAGTCGGGCATCTTTCTGATTATATTCAAGTGCGCGATGTTTGGCCAAGCAATGACTACAAGTACTCTGTAAAAGAGCATTTATTATACTCTGGAAAATTGGGTTCTCAACGTTTTTGAAAGTTCAAGTGTTCTCTTGATGTAGTGGATAACCTCCTCTTGTGCAAATGTGTGCTTATCTGCATCTTTGAGTTAGATTAACATATTCTTTCCGTATCTATGCATTAAGAACATAAGTTTGATGTGCATATATGTGTGTGTGTGCACGCGTATGAGTATTTGCATAGAAATACAGCCAGCCTGTATATTTCATTGTGCATGCACTAGTATTAGGGTTGATTGGGAAACAGGCAAATATCCTATGAAAACTGCAGTGTATAAAGATACATGTTCTGAATTGTGGCAAAAATTGGAAGTCTGAAAACTGTGAAACTGTTTTCTAAATGTTTCTATTTTGACACGGCCAGACTAAGTACCAAAATGAACCAATTTAACAAAGAGGAAATGTTACTGTCTATGCAGTTAAAATATGAAGTATAGGTATAAAATGAAATATTTCAATTCTGCTTAAAAAGTTTCAAAAGCACTTCCATGTAACATTTCACTACAGTTGACACGTTCCTTCTGCCATTGATAAGACAGTGTGTGCATTCACAGGATGTTCTTATGACCTGCCATCTGAGATGGGAGATTATTTTCCTTCTCAATATGTGTAGGTGCAAACTCATGTGTCACTGTTTTTCATGTTGGGCTGTGAACGGATGGAGTGGAGTGTGCCCAGTGCCATTTGGTGTCCTCTCGTGTGCGGTACAGATTGATCCATGTGTGAGAGCTGGCTCTTCTGCAGTTTCTGCTGCAGTCTGCAGAATCTGAGTATGTGGGAAGGGCTCCCAAGCGCCTTCTCTAAGGTGCAAGCATCCTCTCTAAAGGCTTAAAAGTTGTTGCTGCTGCAGGAGGGAATGCCCACTTTTTGTTGCATATATGATAAAAAGGCCATTGAAGGAGAGCAGTCCTCAGTCTCTGGATGTTGTGTTTTCATTCTTCGTGTTTGAGAGTAGCCAAAAAAACCACACTTCACTGCAGCCTGCTCTCGAGAGTGTGTTGAATTCTGATATGAAGTGACTGGATTCTCATATAAAGCCACATCACTGAAAAATTTAAAGCCAGATTTAAATCACACTACTATAGTTGACTGTGTACATATGTATCCTGTGATTTATTTTTAAGATGTCACATTACAGTTCTGCTTGTTTCTGTTGGATTGGATTTGTGAGCTTTTCATCCTATTTTTTTATTCTTTCATGACACCGGAAAGTTCTTCCTTAGTCTGTGTAATTTGCAAACGTATATTTACATGAATACTCCTGAGTAAGCTAAGCCAAGCCAGTTAGTAAATACAGATTACTGTTTCTGCTTAGGCAAGTGTGATTGTTGTGGCTTTATGCAATAGGGGCTATAGATACTACACATCATTGCAGTTAACTGTTATTAGGGGGCGGATATAAATAATATTGGACACCTGTAAGAAAGAATCATTAGAATTCAAAATGCTGTCACTAATAAGCTTTGCAAGATGACAAACAATCAGCACTACTTGAAGTTGAGAATAATAGAATTTCTGACAGGATTTTAAGCCTAAAATCGTGGAATGCTCTTCGATGTTTTGTAACTGAAGGAAATTTCTTAGAGATTTTAAAATAAACAAATATCAATATAACATAACTGAAAATTAAAATGTCCTATTTCAGGAAACCTGAAGAACTAGATTTACATTTAAATCCAAATAGAAAAGATGAAAGAAGTAGGTTTGCCTCATTGGATATCTCACTGGTTATCACGAGTTAGGAAATTCAACTCAGAGATGAATTCTGCCTTCTGCTTAAGGGAAGCTGTGGAAGAATATGATTAGGAACAGAGGGCAGAGGGGAAAAAATTATAAATAAACTAAAAGAAAAACAAAGTTGAGCATAGATATAGAGGAAGGAGTGTACAGGATAAGCATTATCAGTAGGGCACTTGGTTATGTCAGCTCAGATGTGGCTGCAGCTGTGTAACTGTACAGCCCAGAAGAGGTTATTTTCTATAGGCTATGAAGCAGCTTCAATCTTAATTCAGTCTCCTTGGGAATTAGAAGGAAAAACCTGATATGAGTTTACTTGGGTATGACCTGCTTGATTAAAAATAAAGCAAACAAGTTAAACTCCACTGTGTCTTGTCTTTCTAAAAATTACACTAGATCAGCAAAGTTAACCTTTAGGAGATCCATCAGTGGCAGGCTACCTGCAACGGAGCTGAGTATAGCCTGTCAAAGGAGAACAGGCAAGGTATAGATGATGCGGAAAGAGCATACAAAATGTGCCTGTGACCAAACTCAGTCTGCAAGACCAAACTCGATCAAACTTTGAGGTTAAGGGACATCAATATTTTTTCCTGTTTTGGTATAGCAGTACTTGGAACAAATTACAGTTTTAGGTGTCGTTGCAATGCAGTGTGCAAGTTTATGTTATAAAAACTGCAGACATGAAGAATCCTTTTCTACTAGAAGCTGACACTGGGAGTCATACTGTTACTCGCTGGAATTTTACTGTATACGAGTGGGGATACTAAAGTAAAAAAGACAGCTTCTTGAGTAAGGTGCTAATAGCCATGAAGGAAAGATATCATGAGTAATGTCTGAAGAAGAGTAATTGCTAGTGGGTGAAAGCAACTAGTTATGTAATGAACAGCTAATTATTTAATGGAAAACGCCCTGCCCCCTGCCACGTGAAGCAGCATTGAAATTCTGGGATCCAAATCTGCCTGGACACTGTGGGTTAGGTGTAATTCTTAATATTGTAAGCAGAGCAGCATCTGTCTTCATGTAATCCAGATCTGTCATGATCATTTTTTGGGGGCTCAGATAACTCCTTCAAGCTATGCAATTCATCTCTTTTTGGCTTGTATCAAATAGTTACTTGGAAATACACTAAGTTGTTATTATTTTTCAAGGCATAAGATGATTATTTTTCTCCTTCCATTTTTCTAATGAGATATAAAAGGAAGCTTGAAGACAGTGAATCCTTTGCTACTAGAAATTAGAGTATGGATAAGGAGAGTCCAGATTTGGTCGGGGCGGGGGTGGGTGGGAAGGAATTTACTTGCAGTCACTTGCAGGATTTCATAGAGGCATTTCTGTGTAATTACCCCACATATATTTCCAAGCTTTCTCAGACAGTCTGGGAACGCGAGTGTCACAGGACACCCAAAACGTAGTATTTGCTGCCAGAAAACAGCATGCTTGGATTTTGAAGTCCTATACCAAATGGCTTGCAAAGTGAATAGATGGTGGAAGGCTCACCAAGAGATTTCAAAGACAGTGTCATTTTGAAAATACTGTAAATACAGGAGTATAGTGTTTACATCCTGTCATGCGGAAAACTGTTTTAAAGAAAGGAATTCTTAGTTTGTAGCAAAAACAGCTTAATTAAAAATGATCCTTTCATGTGGGGGAAAAAAAAAAACCCAAAAAACCAGGAGCTCTATATTCTAAAAAATGACTTTGTCATCTACTTCAAATTCTTTTCAGAATTTTTTTCTATCCTGTGTCCAATTTATATGTATTTTGCTAAATGCTGAATTACCTTCTTGCTTTGTCAGATCTTTTTCTATTTGTTAACGCTGAACCTAGCAACATAAAACACAGAAAACAAAACTTAGTGCACTTGCCCTTGGCTTCAGTAAGTTTTAAGAAGGAATAGACTGATTGTAATCATATTGACTTTCATCACTGTAAAAGATAATACTTGAACCATTCTTTATTTTCATAGTTAAACCTGCAGCCTATGCCTTCATTGAACTTAGAGACGATAATGAGATGCATGCCTTTAGTGTGTGCGCGTTCTTGCTCTGCCTCTCTTTCTTTTTTCCCTAGAATCAGGTGAAGAGAAGGATGAAGGTTGAGCAATAATTTTGCATGTTAACATTTCTTTAGAAACATGGTAAACATATACAAGATGGCCAAGTGTGGCTTGGGTGATAGCAACCGCTGGGAGATGGCTCTGGTTCCCTAATTGCCGAGCACATGTTTCTGTCTGAAATCAGCAGCAGCCCCTGTCAGAAAGCATAGTGGAGTTTACACCAATGAATGATTTGGCACAGTTGAGCACTACTCAGTTATCTCACCTTTCCTTTCTTTGCTTTCCTCTACTTTTAGAGGAGAGCTGGTCTTACGATTGCATTGCAGGTCTCTTCACGGTTGTGGGTGACCAGTTTTGATGTTCAGCCAGCTTGAGTTTACTTTTTTGCTGTGCTGGGTGTCTCTTCAGCGTCAATTTCAGAGCTGTGCAAATAAATTACAGTAAAGTGTTTAATTAAAGTTAGCCTCTTGTCCTGATCGCCTTCTACTGCCTTCCCAGGTACAATCGGCAAATACATTTTTGGAGTTTTTACTTTGGGCAAGATGAATATTTGGAGGTTATTTGGCTTTAATCATAGATTGGATGTTTGTTATCTTTGTTGGGTGAATGTCTGAAAATAGTAATTGAATGTCAAAGGAGAAATAAAGGGCATTGAATTGAATAAATGAAGGCAGTGTAGGGAAGTAGGCCTGAACACTAACTGAACTGAGGTGCTGATACTTCTAGAATTATGTTCTCGCTCTTCAGAGAAAGTGCCTTCCCCAGTTCTGAGGAATATGTAGGCCTAAATTAATCATATAGAGCGCATTTAGGCTTTAGTTTTTTTTTAAAATACTTGAAGTTTCTTTAGGTCACCCATTTCTGAGATTTTTTTTTTGGTTAGTACGGTAAAATTTTCAGGAATATATTGAATATGCTATTGAATATTAGCTCTTTCACAGTTGCAGTGTCTACAGATTTTACCTCCCTAATAGCTGGTGTACGAGCCGTTGTTTAATAGTAGTCAACCGAGTGGTATTTACTAAAATACATTCATAATTTTGGATTCATTGAATATGGGCTGCTTGTATTGAATTTTTATTTTCTTAGTGCATTCTTTTCTTTCAAACTTTGAAAGAAGCTTACTGAACTGTGACACTAGTAATAACAGGTGACGCTAAGAAGAGATGACGCTGGTTTTTTAACACAGTGTTTTGTAAACTTGTAAAGTTTTGTTTACTGCAGAAGTTTATGCCCTTCAAATAAGATTTTTAGAGATGGCTCAACGCTGACCTTAATGTATCCTCTTAAGGAACAAAAGTAAAACTATTTGCTTCCATGTGATACGTTTCTACCTTGGGGTTCCCAGCCTTGACAGCTAGAGCAGAGGTATGTAAGGGCTACCTTCTTAGCTGCGCTGACTCCATCTGGATTTTGGTGGTCGTTACAAACATCTATGGCTAGCTGTGCTGGTTTGGGGTTTTGTTTTCTAGGGTTTTTTCCTCTCTTGTGTGCCTCTGGCATACCAGCCACAATCTGCCTCTGAGCCTGTTTATTGGTTGCGGGTGTATAACACGTGATCCTATAACTAAATTCCTTTCTCATACAAATTGACTAAATTATAAATGTGAATTGTCAGCTATATTCACCTTATTTTTGACCTATTTAACTTGTCCTGTATATATATGTGTTTGTATGTAATTGCCACACTATTTGCCAAGAAAGGGAGGTTTTGAAATTGTATCCAGCATCTTCAGGACTCCAAGGGCCACCTGCTTCATATAGCTATTTGTATTTTTCCTTTCCAAAAACTGACTTTCTCTAAAACAAATAAATGAAAATTACGATGACTGGATGAAGTATGCTGTTTTATTCTCTTTAATTTTAGCGATATATAGAAGAGACTGAATAAAGACCTTTGACTGCCTTGCTGGTGTCATTTTCAGGGTGCTTGACTCTGCTGGTTTAATGTGATTTTTATCCTAGTTTTTAAGATAGAACTCTTACAACTCATTGAGCATCATCTTGGGACCTAGAAACTAAATAACGAGTCTAACATAAAATAATTACTTTTTTTGAAAATGTTAGTTTTCTTACCTATCCTTACTTCATTCCATGCATGGGGGAATACTGCTGAACTCCATATTGCATATCACAATTTGTTCTGCAATAATCATATCTTTCCAAAAGCACAGGATGAAACAATTCAAAGAGTAAGTACCCAATTCAAATGGATATAACAACTCATTGTTTAATCATTTTCCAGTTTTAGGGTAAGAGGATTTTACCCTTGCATATCTAAACCAAGTATACAAGTGTTTTTCGGCACCTGATAAAAGGAAGGGTTCTCTTTTGGTTTTAAATAGATTATCCTACCAACGGAAAGCAGCTTGTCAAATGTGAGTAGCTAGGGATGGAATATTTTGCTTTTTAAAATTTGGAATGTGCAAAATGAGGATTATGTCCTGTTGTAAGTATCTCTAAAATGAAAAATAACAATAGAATATCCAAACTTTTTTTTTGAGTTATTATGTAAGAATGTTGTAGCTAAAACAGGGCTTCATGCAACATAATCTGAGAGGATTATGGAGAGGGTACTACTCTTTGGATACAATAGGATTCTTCAACATTATTTTATAGGCTTTTTAAAATTATTTTTTTGCTAGAACAAAGGAGTCCAATTAGTTGTGCCCCAGTATATTAAATAGTTAAACCATAAGGGACTGTTCAGAGCCAGTAATGCTGTATGGTATTTGATGAGATAATGCCAGCAGTAGTGCAAAGCTTTTTTATTATAAGTTTTACTAAAGTCTTCAAGCGTGGAAGAAAGGAAGGATCACATTTAATGTCATACTTAAAACTGTAATAAATGTAATGTTTACCTATTAGTTTCTGGATAGTACTGCCAAAATGTTATGATCTTTTTCTAAACTCCTATATTTAATTATTAACTTAGTTCAGAAGAGGAGGGGTACTGTGCAGTTTTAGTCAAGAGAGTATTTTATTCCTATTCTCTATAAATTTAACTGAAATTCAGATCTGAGATTAGGTGGGCAAACCTCCTGCTAATCTATGTCTGCTGGGCTATCTGATACGATGTTAACAGGATATAGTAACTTACTTCAGTAGATACGTGCAATCTTTTTACCTACACTTCCCAAAAAGGTAAAATTAAGGATCAAAGAATTGTGATAAGACAACTTCTTGGAAGTTTTCGTGAAATACAAATGCGTAATTACCCCTAAAGTTAGGACAGCAACAAGAGCCTTAAGTCATCGTTATTTTCAGGCAAGTGCAAAAGACCGACCTGTGACAGATTGTGCTTTGACAATGCCTTCAGGTGGAAGATGGGTAATGAAAGCACATCTAACTCCCTTTAATAATATACCTAGCTGGTTTTTCATTATATAATGAATTCTTATATGTAATCTCAATATATCAGAGTATTTAATAGCTTTGGCATTGGGGACCGTTTTTTAAAATACGGAGCGAGGAAATGGTCTGGCAGAGTACTTGGGGCAGCAGTGAGTAAAGTTCCGATTATCACGTAATTAAAAAACGGACCGTGCTTTAGTAGGGCCTTGTATTCAGCCTGGTCTCGCTGAGCTCTTGTGTTGACTGGGAAAGACCAGTGGACAGCTCTCGAAGATGCAGTTTGCATCCATAAATTACCTTAAAACTTCTAAGGGTAGTTGCTAATGCAATAATAATTGTGCAAACATACTTAATTTTCTGGTTTTTAGAGCAGTGGATAGTGTCTTGGAGGAATAGCTAACAAAAATCATGTGAGAAGAGTCACCTGAATGTGGATGGGCAGGCATCTCATTTTGCTGCAGGCATTTCGTTTTCCCACAGGCATACTGTGGAAGCAAAGAGTTTGATACTTCATTACGACGTATCTTTGCATATCAATTTATATTTCAGGAAAGTGCAGTGTAGTTTGCTCTCATAAGTGTGATGGAAGCTCTGATTTTCAGTTTGCTTGAGGGTAAGTGGGAAAGGCATTGGATCCAAAGGAGTTAGATTAAAAGTTTCCCCAGTAATCAGACTACATATAACCTCTCAAGCCATAGCACTTTTAGGACTATAATTATTACATTTCAGTGTATCTACTGACACTTCTGGACAAAGTAAAATAAAGTTGAGATCTACAAAAGGAGGCAAAATTTGTGTGAGCTTGTGGAAGTACATTCCTCATTTGATATGAGCTGTTTATAACCAGGTTCCCTCTGTGAGGCCTTTTCATATAGGAGCATCAGGTTGGCTTCCACTAGTATAAAAACTTCTTCACTTGCTCTTATCATCTTTTTTGAGCAAGACGATCACAGAGATAAAATTTACACTAGATTTCAGCTTGTAGTCACCATTTGAATTTTCTTTTAAAATAGTTTTTGTGCTCTTTAGATGTTGAAGCCCCACCTATTTCAAAAGAAACTGTACAAAGATCAAGATATTCTCTTCCTGAACTTAAATATTTGGTGTTAAATCTGATATTTGCTTGTTACAGAAGCGCTTTATTACTTTGGCTGTCCTTTCT
The DNA here is from genome assembly GCF_040807025.1 of Struthio camelus. NCBI lineage: Eukaryota > Metazoa > Chordata > Aves > Struthioniformes > Struthionidae > Struthio > Struthio camelus. The sequence continues at coordinate 26,146,380 of NC_090950.1, read as the reverse complement.
AAATACTTGGTGTATACAACACTGCTGACATATTATAGACTTAGAAACTTGTTAAATTGGGAATTTAAAGAGAATACATTTAAGAATACAGGGACCCCAGGGCAAACATTTTGTATGAATTCCACTTAAATGTTGAGGCACGGAGTCAGGCAAAATATTCAGATGTCGTTGTCAGGAGTTAAGTACTTTCCTAAAATACCTGTGTAGGAATCTAGTGAAATTTCACACATCCTACAACTCCAGAACAATTATTAGAATTTAAACAGTTTGAGTAGAGAGGCCTAAAATGAGAAAATTACCTTTGGCAATGAGTCCAGACCTAAGTTACCCTAATTGAACTCACTAAAGAGGAGAATCTTTTCTATCCTATACTGCTACAGTTGAATTTTGAAACCCTTGTGTAATATTCTTTTCCTTCTTGTATTTGTATTTTATATGAACACTGTGTAAGGATTTAGAGGTTCCAGACTTTCCTTGGTAATGTCCTGATAGCTTCATAACATTGTAAAATAATGATGTACAAGACTGATTATCCTTATATGTGGTCTTCACCCAGAGTGAAGTGCCATAAACATATGAGAAAAACACCCTCAGTCACTCTTAAATTATGAAAAAGCTTATGAACCAAAATCCGTAACTCCTGACGTATTCTTCCATCTTTGCTAATGCTTGACATTTAATCATAATTTAGACCTTTATCACATCATCTTGCAGTGTTATAAGTGAAGAGTTAAAGAGCTGCATGTTTTAGATGCTTTGGATTTAGTTGGAAGTGATCTAAACAGTTGAAAAAAACACTTAAGCATCAAAGTGGTGTAATCAGTCGTCATTATTGTGGTCCGAATATAAAGCTTGGATGACTGATAGGTGATAAAATAAGCCACTGTTCCACTGTTAAGCTGGGTTGCTCACAAAGTGTATGGGATCACCTAGTAAAACAGTATGTTGATAGAGGATGTATTACTGGATGCTGCCATAAGTGACCAGTATAATCATTCACGCTGTTCTGAAATGCTTTACAAGGCTGTGCTCTCATTTAAGAAAATTCACATAGGTGAATGGATCGCCCTTACTCAGTTTTAAAAGCGTTCCTACAGTTAATGAGGGAAAATTCTCATCCGTCAACAATCTGATGCTGACTTCATGTGTGCCGAGCACAGAAGTGGCAGCTCCCAGTGGTTTTGTTTGAACTAGCCCTCCCGGACTAGCACAGTCGGCATTGTTTTAGTCTACCATTGGTAAACAGTGTTGAGGTTTTTATCACAACAGAGGAATCGTGATTAAAAACTTCAGTGATAGAAGTGTATTTGTCATACCTAATTCTCAAGCTCTTTGGTATGATTAGGAAATGCAGGTAAGGGTATCATGAATTTGGACCAGTTTTAGTAGTTACCCAGGCAGTGCTGTTCCTGTGGATGGAGCGCCCCAACTGGTGAATGGGAATGGGAATAGCCTGAACTTTGTCTTCTCTTTACAGGCAGAGCTTGTCGATGTGCAATATGGGACTGTGGAAGACTTGGTCCGGATTCAAGCCATTACAAACGTGACCAAAAAAATAGCACTTTTGAAGCTAGGACAATCACCTTTGCTCTATAAGGTTAGTTATGTGCTTGCCATACTTTGATTGATTTATTCGTTTGGCGTTCAGTTTCTAAATACCAAAACAAGGCCTTTCCCACTCTTATCACGGTAAGTCAGGATTTATTGTCATTCAGATTCTTAATACTAACTAATTGGACCTACAGTGGCTATTATATTTTCCTGTTATTGATTTCGCTGCATATGTTAACAGTGCACCAGTACTATGCCATCTTTTCCCTGAGTGTACCATAAGCCTTTTGGCAAATAAATCCCTAAAAGAAGTAACAGAGCCCAAGGAGAGAAAAACAACAACTGAGATTAGGACCAGTTGGATCTTTGTCTGCTAAAAATGTTTATATAATAGTGCACTAAAATCTTTTATTTCAACATCAGCATGTCTACTACTTGGCCTACTGGATGCAGTTTAAGCATGCTGTGAGCTGAAAGTGAACGCCGCATGTGCTTACCTGACCTTAGGCTTTTGGGGGGGGGGGGCTTTCCACCCCCTCTGGGCTGTGTCTAAAGTCTAGCGCTTTCGGCCTTGCTACAGATGTGCAGCCGCAAGCACATTCTGAGATCGTAACCTATAGCATACGCTACGGGAGAAATAACTACTCCTTATTCAATTGTTTAAGAAATGACATTTTAACCTGATTTCGTAGTGATATAGTCTTGCTCTATGGCGAAGGTGCCATTGCCTCCTCCGTTCTTTCTGCCACTCTTACTAGCTCTGAGGGAGGAAAAGGACTGTAAGCTGGAAGACAGCATGAACTTTTCTGGTGTTTTCTGCTGTAAATGTGTAAGCGCACTATCTCAGGAGATACAGATATGTATATAAACGCCCCACCATTAATGGTCAGTCGCTCTTAATGCACAGAATGGGATTTCTTGGTCTATGAACAGGTTACTGCCAGTTCAGAATGAGCACGCTGTTTTTCTTCCGTTCTCTCCTTCGTTGTTCTTTGGTCCCAATTATATGGGGAGGGTGTATGTGTGTGTGCGCGCGCATCTGTGTTCATTCTCCTCTACCTTCAACACAGGCAGATAGCACAGAGATTAAGCTCCCTTGGTCTCTAGCACATTAGGCATGGCAGACTCAACATATAAAATACAGTTAAACTCTTAATATAAAACAACTGCCTTCTCTTGCAAATATTTCATAAACAAAAAAGCTATTGTGCCTTCAGAAAACACACTAGCCCAGTAAATAATTAAACAATTCATGCCCAATTCACAGGAGCAATTATGAAAGGCCAGTAGCTCCAGATTTTATAATTAACAGAATTTGGAGCTGCTCTGTTGGCCATAGAAAGCACAGTTGAGACTAGAACACAGGTTCAGAAAATGGCCACTTAATTTTTTTTTTTTTTAAAGGAATAATAGTTGCCTCAATAAAAATGCCCATTTCAGCTGAGTAACTTTAGCTATTTATCTAAATTATATAGATGCAATCTAATTATGTTCACAAACAGTCAGTTACTGTTGTTGGAATTTGGCTGTTGTGCATCATGTCTGCCAATAAGATTGTACATGCCGTTTCACTGCTAACTGACAAAAAGTAACGAAAGAGCTCATAAAACACTAATTTGATAAAGATACAAAGTTGACTGTAATATAATTGTCTACAGTGTCTGTAAGACTGACTTTTTACCAATTTAATCTCTATTTCTGTAAGGACATCTTAGGAGCTTTTACTTTGGATTGGCTCTAGCCTGGTCCCAAGCAATAAGTGCTTATCAGTGTTTGAAGTGTATTAGCTGCACTCTTGGTGCTCATCTTCTGCTTTAATTTTCTACAAAAGAATCCACTTTGCCTGTTTAGAGACTGTTACACAATATGAACCACAGTGTGGTAAGCGGGTTGATCAGGAGATTCACTTCAAAAGTAGTGAACTCCTGATCTGAGCTAAGATGGAAACCACCCACCCGTATCTGGCTTCACTTTAAGAATGCTCACTGAAGTCTTTAGGAAAAAAACAAACAAAAACCCCAAAAACCAGTCCTCCAAAGCTACTTTTTGTGCTCTGCTTGATTGATAAAGACTGGAAGTTTGGCCTTCACTTTATTTGTTATTTCTTCTTTTTGAGGTTGCAAACTCTTCCTTTTGGAATATAAATTGCAAATGGTGTCTTTTGGCTGTAAAATAATTGTAATCTTTTAGAAATATGAGAAAATATGTGTTAAGTTATCAGAAATAGATTTTCCTTTCATAAGGATTATTTGTATGTGAAAGAGAAAGATAGCTTCACAGAGGAAGTCCTACTGGTTTAAATGGGCCCAGTATCTCACTGCTGAATCTACTTTTTGTGTCTTCCCCCCTCCTCCCCAATCTTTGTGTTTCTATACTTAGAGTTTCACATTTCTGTTTCAGCAGACAGCTCTCTCTGTTTGCCTATTTTTTCCTTATCTCTGACTTCCACGTGCTTGGGTTTACATCCCGTTAAAACAGAAAGCTAGTTCCTAACAGAACTGTCACTGTGTTTTTTTTTTCCCCATTGCTTTTCTCCCTAATCTCTGCATTTAACTTGCATTTTAATGTGCTTTAATTTCTCATTATTTTTACTTTATATGGCCTGCTCAGGATTAGGGTCTCATTTTTACATGTTATGTACCAACATACATAAGGAGGTTTTATCTTCATGCCACAGAGTTTCCTACATGTCTTTATTTTTCATTTTCCCTTGCACATGTATACTTTTCATCTCTCCCTCTTTTACTGCCACCTAGTCTATTTTTCATGCATTCTTCCTGTTTTCCCCTTTTATTTTTTTATTCCCCCCCCCTTTTTTTTTTAATCTCCCCTGTTCTTTCTCTCCGTATTGAGTCCATCGGAAAAAGCTTGAAAGAAGTAATAAGCTGCCACTGGCAAAAAAATCACCATGAAAACTGAAGAACTTTTCTTTACTCCTTACATTACATTAAGCAGAAAGAAGTATGTGCAGATAAAAGCAGTTTGTACAAGGTGACAATTAATAGAAATATGCCAAAGTGATATAAATTGTTATATTTGAAAAAAATTGAGTAACTGGCAATATTTTTTGCTGTGGGGGTTTAGTTTGGTCTTTTATGGAGGGTTGGAGGAGGGTTAGACTTGAAACTAATTTGGAGCTTTTACATTAAGCCACTCAGCTTGGGCCTATCTCATATCTTCACACATGCTTGCTGAAAACAGTAGATGGGAGGGAGCTTCGAGTAGATAGAGAAGGGATGTGGAGTATAAAAGAAAAGCTGGAAGTTAATGTACTGTTAGAATATGCGGTTGAATCCTTAACATGAGTAATTTCTGTCAAATTTGGTAAGGTTGCCTGCATAAATAAATGCTGCTTTGTGCGAACAAGATTTGTAAAAATTTGACCTTAAGGTTATTTCTGTAATTAATTTTAGAGACCATGTTGGAAGACCTCAGTGCCATGGAAAGTTTGAGAAACCACTCCCCTAGAAGGGGCATGGAATTGACACCCACAGTTAGCAGACAGATTCTGCCTTTGCAAGGTTGAATTACTTAACTCTGAATACCTTTCAATATTCTTTAATAGTGCTGTGGACATATATTAATACTTTGAATTTAATCTTCAGATATTACTGGCAGTTTTGTACTTTGCATCAGGGCAAGAGACATGGCACTTACGGCAGTAGGCACATTCGCCAGAGTTTAGGCAGAGCCACGCAGATGCATCCCGATCCTTTAAGGTGGACCCTTTCAAATAAAAAATGGGTTAATACAGCTATGTGATCAATTATACATACAAAAAGGAAGAGCATGCACCCTATTTTTATAGTAGTGCAAAGTATCCAAAGAGAGCATGGAGTCTGAAAAATTCAAACAGGTAGAGCTTACAGTTTTGTGATAAGAAGGTAATAAAAAGGCATATATATTAAAAGATCTATTAATAACAGAGTAGAGAAGAGGTTCAGCAAGTGGTTTTGGCTTTGATATGGCACTGATAAGATCAGTAAGGGAATAAAATTCTGCAATCTGTTTTAAAATGAATAGAAGTGGGAGAAAAGAATGACAGAAATGTTTCAAGGGGTGATGAAAGCTACAGTACAGCAAAGGCAGAGTCATTTTCAAATGCAGTGGAAAGAGGTTTAGGAATTTACAACTTAGGCACTTACAGTGATGATTTTCTGTGGCAGTGCAGACCAAGCGAGCTGATTCAGCAGTGAAGCGCAGGAGTACTCGTATGATGCATTAACTTGGTGCGGCTAAGTAATCCCTTGCTAAAGGGCAGTAATGAGTAACTGACAGAAGGCAAATTCTTAAACTACTATGGCTGCTTCAAAAGGGATCTTGTGACTACAGTTGGAGATAGTTAAGGAGCTGAATTGTTCTTGAATAAAGAGGGAAGTGGGTTAAGGGAGAAAAAAGACCTTTTCTACAGAGCAAATTGAAACTAGGCGAATTTAGAATAAAACTGATGCACAACTGGAACTAATTTCTAGAGAAAAGGTAGAATATGTATTTCCTCAGGCCTTCAAACTGAAGTGACTGTCTTCTGGTATTCTGGCTAGAAGGAAAATTTGCTTCCATCAAACAGAAGCTGCGCTTTGGTTGACCTCGTTATTGGGATCGCTGGTGAGCTTTAGTAGCCAGTTATATACGGGAGGTCAAAGCAAACTGACTTATGTCCTTGAGTGAGTTGGATCCATAAATGAGGGAAAGATAGCAAAAGTTATTGCTAGTGACTAAGCAGATCACTTTTGTAATGTGAAATACCTCCTCGAGAAAGAGCAGCTTGAGTTGTCTGCTCTGTTTATAGACAGAAACATCCTCTTCCAATAGCATAGAATGTGTGGTGACACAAAGATTGATTAAACACCTTACCAGCACGCAGCTACACTGCCCTAAAGCTCATCTGAGCTGATGACTGTGAGTGCATAAAAGAAATAAGAGGATTTTTTTATTTTTTTAAAGGGAGAATTGCACAGTAAGTTCAATATGCAAAAAGTTTTTCCAGCCTCCAGAAATACCAAAATTGGATTCATTTTTTGAAGAATATTGTGAGTCTTGATCATGATTTAGTCTTTTGAGTTTGAGGTTCAAGAAAAAGCCATAATTTCTGTCCTAAATTAACTTTTAATAGAGTAACAAGAGCCCTGAAGGCCAAACCACTTCATCTTTAAAATGTTCGCATATTAACATTTTTTCACATCTATTAAATGAAGATGTTGTTTTAATGTGTAAATATCTATACTTATTTTAATAATTTATTGCCTTCATAAATATTCATAAAATTGCTTTTTAACTGTCATAAAGTTTAAAAAATGTGATTGCTTGCATGTTTATGCAGACGTTATCGGCAGACATTTATGGATGAGAATTTACTAAATAGCAAACACTAAAGAGTCTTAAAGGCAATTTGTAAAAGGCTTCTATTTAATAACTGTTTTAAGTATATTTACTTTGGAAAAAATCATTATACTTTTCTACTGTCTACATTGTTTATTTCGTTTTTATTTTTTTATTTTGGATTTTTCCCTCTGGTACTTTTTATGGCTAGCACATAACTGTGAAGATTACATTTTAAATCTGTATTTAACTAGGAATGACTTTTTCTCTCTTCTCCCTCCCCATATATACAAGTGCGCGTGTGCGCGCACACACACAAATTATATCAAATGAAAAGTATTTTAGGGATTGTTAATGTCTTATATACATTTTTATTACTATGAACACTATTTTTTTTTATGTAGTACGATGGAATTTTTTCAAAGGTTCCTGAAGTTTTTAGATACCCATTTCCTGTGTGAGTGCTATGGGATTTATAATTATGTTATAGTCCTTCCTACATCCCCTTTTGAAAATTTGAGCCATACGTATAGGTAGTGTGGATAAAAGTCATAGAAGCATATAAAACCAGACTTGGAGACCTGGATCGGAAGTGATAATCTAGTCCATTCTTCAGGCAAGAAATTTTGTAATCTTCCTCTGTAATGTTTTCCAGCACTGCACCATTCAGTACTGCACTACAAGCCGATTATTTTTTGTTCTGTCCACTGTGAATGTGGCAGAAAAATTACTCCTTTTTTCTTCACAGTAAACTCTTCCATCCTGCTTTGCACTCTTCTCTTCTTTAGATGGAGTAACTCCAGTTCTTTCAGTCTTTCTTCATGTCACGTTGTCTAGACCTTTGGTGGTTGTTGTCTACTGAATTGTCTTCAGTTAGTTCAAAACTTTCTTGATGTGCTTTCCCTGAAAATTACATATATCCTTCCAGCTGAGCTTTGCCAGGGCAGAGCAGAATGAAGGAGATTACTTTGTCTTGCTTCTGTTTATATACCTCAGTATAATGTATAACATTTTTTGCAGCAACTTGACAAAGGTTAGGATGTTATAATCCCCATGTTTTGTTTTGGTCAGATATTTCTACAAAACTTCTTTTCATCTTCTGTTTTTACAATCGATTATTCCTGCCTCAGGGTAGTAAACTGTGCTTGAACAACAACATATTTCTCAGGATTTCTGTGATTTATCATCATTTAAAAAACTAATCTCACTTCCCAAAATTCTGGTAGTTCCTCTTGATCTGAGGAATCAGATTTACTTCAAGTTGATTGATAAAGATCAGATTTGTTGATACAGAATTTTTTATTTAGCCAGATAACTTATATTCCCACAAAATATGGTAGTTCTTTTTGTCCTGAAGGAACTACTAGTTCTCTTGTAGCCCACCTGTTTGTGAGAATCAAGTCTGAAGAATACTCCCTTTTAATAGCTTTTTCCACTTTCTGTATCAAAAAATTCTGTACCAAGGCCTTCTAAAAAAAATTACTGGACAATCATCTGTGCCAAAAAGCTGATATGTAATTAAGATTTCACATTACCATCAAATCTTCTATTTTGAGTGATTCTTTTGGTTGCCTGTTTACCTCATCTTCCTGATTTCGTGATCCTTGGACTGATAAAGCACAAGGTAATTTGCTGTTTAATGATGAGAAAAGTTCTGTTTGTCTTGAAGAAAGATCATATGGCTTCCTTCATCTGAAAGTGTATCAAATTATCAAACTGATAGGCATACTTCTCAGCTTTATTCCTCCTGCTTTGACTGATGACAATACTTTCTTGTCCTTCTGAGCGGGAGCCAGCCATAATAGTGAATTAGAGAAGCCTGGAGACACCCTGCCTGGATGTCATTTTCTGTGTTGGGGTGATTGAGGATACCGCCCCCAACCCACTGAATATACCTACCTGTGAAAAAAATCTCTGCACAGACTTAACCACTTAATTCTTCATCCTCGGGTCATAGTTTAAAATTTGCTTTGCAAATTTAGTTTAAAACATAACTTCAAAAAAATGAAAGTATAGATTGTGAATTCTTCCTTCTTTGTGAGGTACTAGGAGAAAGCAAACTGAGAAATGTTATTGACTTGAGAAATCTGTATTCGGCGATTAAAAAATGTCAAGAGAGTGATTTTTGTACTGCTGAATGGAACCAAATCACACTGAGCTCTATTGTTCCCTTCCTAGGAGGCAGTTACTACCCAGAATTATTTAAAGTGAGCATGTCAGTTCACACCGTACTTATTCCAACGTTCAGTAACAGAGAGATGATGTACTGTGACCTATACCACCTAAAAGGGAAGCAATGCCAATGCACTTATAAATCCGATCTGTGTTTGTCCAGAGGAATACAAAATAGTTGGCAAAATTTTGCTCTACCATCCTTTTAGTCCAGTGCACTGTAGTAAATACAAGTAGGGTAAGAATTCCTTCTTTCTGCAGTATAAACAGAGGAAAGCAATTCATGCTTGTAAGCAATAAGAAGAATGTTTAAGGGATGGGGTAGCAGAAAAGCAATGGAAAGCTGGAAGGAAGCAATGTAGCGCAACTTGTCAGCATGCTCAAGTAATTAACATTTTGGTTGTAACGGTAAAAGGGCTTTCGCTTAATACTCGTTTCTGTTTTGATTACAAAATCCTGGATTTGTTTGAATGGATGGAGAAATGAGCTATTAGCAGAGTAAACGGAGAGAGGTTTAAGTTAATGAGCAAAACTGGATATTGATTATTCTGCATGTCTGGTGCCACGGTGCTTTTTCTGAATGTTTTGAGAATTCATTGCTGTTTTACATACATACTTGCAGTCCCAGCTCAAGTTCTCGTTCTCTCTGTTGCTTCTGGGTTGATAGAGAAGTTTCTGAAGTCCCTCTGCTAAGTCAAACACTAAATTCTCAGCTATTCAGCTGGGTACCATGGTCCTGTTATCTTCAGTAATGTGCAACACTTAAGAAAATAATTCTGAATATTTGTATGCTCAATTGGATGTTTAACTGCACATTAACTACATATGCTAAACACATTCTTTAAAAAATTAGTCCAGCTCGCATTATGAGTCACTGTTTCCAGAGGAAAGGGGCTGTCCGTTTTATTGCATGCCTTCTCCTATTAGTATAATAGGCTTAAATTGAGTGAGACTGTAAGTGGCTTTCATTCAAAACTAGAGGATAGCCAACTCATTAAAATTTGATACGGGGGGTCCTCTGAAGCTCCTGTCAGATTTTAGAGGTGTGAAACCCAAGCATAATTTTCTATTTTATCAAGCCCTTTAAAGTGAGTAGTAAATGCAGTCATCCAATTTACTGTCTGAGTGCCATGTCCTGATAAATGGAGCAAAGTCAAGTGAAATGGCTTTGCTGCAAGGCAATTGTTCTGAAGTAGAGCAGAGTGAAGAAATCCATAGCCTCAGTTTGGACCTCACAGCCTTAAATCCACACAGCTGACCAGCTCCTGAAGGGCAATAGGAAAGACTTGCTTTCTTTCCATCATAAAATCTAAACCTTTTAGCTTTGGTCGTTCTGCAGACGCACTAGCCATACTTCTGCTGTGGCCTTGGTGCTTTTCCTGTTGGTTATATAAAGAAGTATGGGCCTCTTTTCTGTCTGAGTCATTAACTGAGCAGGTGCTTCATATTTCTTGAGCTTGGACTTCGTGGAAGAGCCACTGCCAGACAAATTATCTGGACCTCTTTTTATCTCATGTTTCCAGACCGTGCTGTGTGATTTCAACAACATCTGAGAAAGTGAAAAAGAAAATGGAACAGTAGAGATGAGGAGTGAATATATGAAATCTGATTCTGAAAGAATAGATCTGTCTCCGGGTGGATTCTTTCAAAGTATCAGATACAGAAACATACAGAATAATACAAACAATGCCATTATTCTTCAGAATTGTCCAAACAACTCTGCGAAGGATAACTAGAGACCTGTACTGTACATGCTGGTTATTTTAAATTTTTGGGATTAGCGACTAGAGGACAAGGTGATCTTTCTTCTGACAATAAATGTTATATAAATATCATCCTCGTTCTGTTGTGAATTTGAATTATATAGTGTATGCTGTAGCAGTTACTGGTCTATTATTTCATTAAAAACAAGTTATGACTGCTCTCTGGACTTTTTATGCTTTGTTTTCTAGGTTTTGGGGTTTTTTTCTTTCACAGTAGTTATTTTTTAATATTAAGTTTCTCGATTTACCTGCCTGTGAACTGATTTGAAAATTATCAAAAGTCATTATTGCTGAACAAAGTTTTTATGTAAAACTTCTTTAACAGTTAAAAAAGTGAATAGTTCTGTTCCTAGAACCAACATTTTCTTTGGTAAATCATAATGTCACAGATTGTTTCTACTTACCCAACTACTAGAGCAATGTTCATGCCTACTGAGTTTTTTTTTTTTTTTTTTGATCACCTGCCCTTTAAAATGTATCTAATTTAACACAATTAAGGAAAAAATGTTTTAGTAACCCAGCCGGTTCTCTGAATAGGAATGGCTTTGAAGCGGGTCCTACATTTTGGTCAATATAGCCAGGTCCAGAACTTCGTTTGTTTTGTGTTTATGTTCTGAATAGCTTTAGAGATTCATCTGTGAATCATTTGGCTCACAAAATGAGCACTTGTGATTTATATATGAAAATCTGAATTCTGCCTTTTCAAATACACTTGTAGTTTGCACTGTGACCAGAACTTTGAGTAGAAATGTGGTCCTGCTGAATGGTGATAGCCAGGCTTTTCATTGGCCTCAGTGGAACCAGGTTTTTATATTTTTCCTTTTTATACGATATATTCTATAGCCTAAGGAAGTTTTTTATTATTTCCCTAAGTTTTTTGAAGTACTCTCTTCAGATCCTCTGTAGTTGAGTTTTGTGGAACATAGCTGGGTAAAATATATAACCATTTGTCCTTAGAGTTTTGGGAGTTTTCTTTTTCTTCTTTTAGGGGCTTTCTGCACTATATTCTTTCTTTTTCTCTTTCTTTCCATTATATAATGATGAAAGAGTGCTAGAACACCAAAGTCAGAATTTTATTCTTCGCCTTTTGGGGCTTGTATCTGTTTCCAATGACATTTATACACGAACGTGAATTTGAAAAGGGCTGAGTCTGTCATTATGAATATAATTGGCACCCTTTCTGCAACTACAGCAATAACCACTTGGAATGTTTCATTTAGTTTGATTGTCCAAACATTAAACTAACTTTCTGTGCAGAAGTTGATTCTTCTACAATTAACATATTCAGTAAAATAAAAAGATTGTGCATTTCAATGAAAGAACTGAGGCATTTTAATTTCATCTTTAGGTCTGAGTGAATAATTAACAGCAAGCAACTTGCCCTATCTTTTCTATTAACTCTAGAGCTAGCTGTAAATTGAATTAAATAAATTGTGAATTTATATATAATCCTACTACATTCTGATGCTTCTAAAGTGGTTGACACTTTTTAATACAAATAGTCAAGGATGTTACATACAGTAAGTTTCCTGAGCTTCCTGATACTCATTAGGAGAGAAAACAAAAGTTGCATGCGCGCAGTCAACATTAAGATAAAATTGGTGAAGGTTACTTTCCTAAATCAGCTTAGGATGCCATGTGTTTACTAGTATGTTTTCTTTAGTAGTTCCAAATTTTTTATCACTTTTATATTTTGATTTTTTTTAAATCAGATTCTTCATCAGATTTTAAAAAAAGGCCATAAAACATTGCTTATGATGGCCTCGTAATTGTAAATAATCACAGTATGTGCATTGGCTGAGACTTGTCAGCGCAGCACACAGTTGTGTCTAGATACAGGTAATATTTTAGATAGAGGACAATATTTGCATTTTGCGAAGGTTATAAGAGTGGCTGCGCTGACACAAGGCTGTTATTTATGACTTCCCACTGCAAGTTATTATGCAGGCATCATAAGAGCTCTTACCACACTGCCTCTGAAGTGACCTTGAGGTGACCTAGAGAGCCCACCCTTTCAATAAGAAGGAAGCATATTTTTCATTTCTAAGTCAATCTTGGTTTTCCCTAGAGTGGAAACTGATTATATTGCCTTTTATAGCAGTATTCAGTTATATGTGATGTTTTTATGATATAAACTGTCCATTGGGGAACTGACCTGATAACTCATTTCAGCCTGGCCTCCTGCTGTGATCTCGGAGAAGAAAAGATAACATTTAATCCACTTAACCACCTGACCTTGTCGCTTGTATGAAGTTTATCATATTATCGTCTGTATGATACCAGGCAAATTCAAATCTGATGGTTCAGGTGGTGTTTGAATTCCAGTTTTAAGAAGTCTTTATGACGGATTAGAGTAGCCCTGTGCATCTGACTACTGAATAGAAATAGAATATATGTAAGTATCATATTTGCATGCTACTTAACGCTTTGCATTAAGGGAAGTGCTTTTGAAAGTTGGCCAGTGCAGCCATTGCATTAGCCAACAAAAATGTGGTTGGAAAAATGGTACAGAATATCATAAAAGTAAGGAAATTTTTACTAAAGAGTAATTACATTTCATTCCTTTTCAGTGCAGTGTGATTCGTCATAGATAACGTTACTGTTGGTGAGAGATTGAGGTCTTAATATTTTAAAAAATGCATGCAAGGGTATCATGCCCAGAAGCTTTTGTGTGCGACAATTGCATATGCAAGATAATCTGTCTGCAAATGCCTGTGCTGTAGTGTTTTCCTCTGCACGTTTTTTCATGTAGCTTTTTCTGGAAAACTTTTATTTTTAAATGTAAAATGGGTGTCACAATATATTTTGCATTTTGAAGTAAGTTTATTATATAAATGATCATTTACTGATTTTGTTTGCCGATAGACCTGACTGGGATGAATTTTGAGGTGTGCCCCTGTGTGTCCCCAACAGATTTGTTGAACACTGCAAGGACTAGATGTGGCATTCTCAAAATACTTTATTTCCTTTTGAGGATGAAGTCCTTCCAAGGAATACAGATTGAGAAAGCTCTCCCATAGCCAAGGTGATATAATGATTTGGTTTGTCTCTGAAGATATTTACAAATAGTAGGAAAAAAGCTATTATCATATTCTCTAAATGCTCTACAAGAGGAGAAAAAATCATATTTAAAGGCAGGTGTGTGTCTTGTTCTTAAAGAGGAAGCAACACCTCCTTTGGTAACTTCTACTGTTGACTTGAGTCTTTGAAACAGTACCACATTAACATTTCAGGCAATTTGATTTCAAATGGTACACCTTCATTCTGGAAATCTGATAATAATTATTTTTGGGCACAGCTATATATCATGCATCTTATAATCCATGTACTTCAATTTCCTAGGTTAGACCAGCTGGGATTTTTGTGCTGATGGGTAACACATGATGTTTATTGCTTTATGAAATTTAGAGGAGGAAGGATGATCTGAAGAGACAATGTCAGTAATACGACCATGAGAACATACGACTCTGAATTTTACTGCTATCTGAAGAGAATTCTTGTGCATATTAGTAAATTTATGCATTATAAATGAAGCTGAACAACACAGGCTGCATATAGACATAGAAAGCATATGGTTATGGAAATTAATCACTGAGTAAGGAAGCAATGTACCATAATTTTAGAAGTATTAAAGAATATAAACATTTGGAGGAAATGTCATAGGTAAAACATTTTTTAAGTCAAAAGATATATAGTTCAGGATTTTTATGTTCTCTGAATTCTTCTAATATCTACTACTTCCAGAAGTAGTAGATACTCTCTACTCAGATACTTCTGAAGGCAAAGAGAGCAGCAGTTAAGGCCTCTTATTGCAGAAGATAAGAAGAAGATGATAAGGCCTCTTATTGCAGAAGAATTCATATATTGCTCCAGGTACCCACTTACTAGCATTATATCAGCCATCAATATAATTCAGGACCACCTTCTTCCACAGTCAACCATGAGACCTTGGAAAGCTTCATATCTTCTTTTTACATCTGTCTCAAATGTGGGTGTGTGTGAGAGATTTTTGGAGACAACTTTTCTCCAAAAACCACAGACTTTCCTCTCATGTGCACCAAAGGAAAGCAGGCTTTTCTTGTGTTTGAATTTCATCGGAAAAATTGCAGTTGTGTTCCTCCATGTCTTAAGTTTTCTTAAATGACAGACCATCAGATTTGTAACTCTCAGTCTGTAATCGCACAGCATGAAAAATCTATGAGCCCATGCTATGTGAAACCTGCAGAGATTCACTTTGTCCTCATCGTCACTAAAGCAATTAACAACTTATCTTTGACTATTATTCCTTCTTCATTTATTTTGGGTTGAACTGAAACATCTTGACTTTGAACTATTTTGTTTTATTGTCCAATTATTTTGAATACGTTTGTGGGTGGCATTAAAATCAAATCTGGCTGTTTTAGCAGTAAGGTGTAGTTCTTCCTATGGTCATAGGATTGGAAATAGAACCTGTGATAGTACACTGTCTTATGTTGTAATCCTTTTGAGATCTCACAAGCTGGTAAGCAAAAGGCAAGGATAAAAATGTGGTTACATTTAAAACCTGTGAGGTGATGGAACTTTTAAAGCAAAGACAAGATCTAAGCAAATACTGAAGCCACTAATTACTGAAGCAGTGTTTTTTGGGTTAGACTTTTTTATACTGTGTATTGCATATGGTTGGAGACAAGAAGGCAAACATTTTGCGAAGACAGACAGATGGTGAGAAGACTTTGGAACACAAATTCCTTTTCTTGGGCCTCTCTTTACTGATAAAATTAATGATTCCGCTACAGCAGTAGTACCTTAGTAGGTCAGTGTTCTGTTTTAGGTTTGGGGTATGTTGCCTAAAGGCTTGCCTAGTTAGAGAAAATGTAAGTTAAAAAAGTTTTTCATTGCTTATCTTCCATCACAGATTTGTAAATCGTGAACTGAGTGTAATTGAGCAAATTGCCTGGGAGGATTTCTCAAAGTTTACATTGTCACCTGATCTCAAGAACATAGCTCTCTGCTGCCTCCTGGTTGCTAGGAGATCAGCCTACCAAAATAATGAAACATTACGTTTCCAAACTGAAACATTTCAAAGAAACATACAAAATTGGAATTTATTTTTTCCATAAAATATTAAATTGATGCTGTATGTAACAGAGAAATAAAAATAACTTTGTTGACTACTTCGTTGTTGTTGCAGGGCTAGCTGAGGAAATAGGTTGATCTAAGATTGATCATTAGTTAACAGTGCCTTCTGGAAAATCACAGCTATTTTGTTCCTTCTCAAAATTGCACAGCTCATCAAGGGCGAGCGTGGGGAGCAGTAAGTATTTTAAAAGATTCCAAGAAAATTCTGACTTTTTGGTGGAAAGCAGACCTCTCTGCTGCTTTTTCTCCAGACTTTCTGCCATCATTTTAGGAGGTATTCTCATAAGACTTCTGTTCTCCAGCTGGGGTAGAAGAGTCAGTTCATTCTGATAGGTTGTATATATCTACTTTTCTAGAAATCACTAAGAACCTGCAGACTTAGGGGGGCCCGATTATACAGTGTGCTTGTCCATCACTGATTTTGTTGACATGGCTTCTGAAATAAAGGTTGTACAAGATTTCAGACAAGTTATAGAAATGCTTATACTCAAATCCAGAGATTTTAGATGTTAAGACTGGAACTTAACATCAGTAGCTTTACGTTCAAATGATTATAAGCCTTTCTAAGGGAGGCTTGAAAGTCTAACATGTCTTCTAATAGTCAGTGATTATGTCATGGAGTGAGAAGAGTTGAGCTGTGTTAGAGAAGATTTACAAGCCAGCACTGACAGTAAACACTCAGTATCTTCATGAACAGCTTATTGTCTTCAGAAGTCTTATTTGAAAGGTCAATTTAATAGATGCTGGCAGAAAACAAAAATAGAAAAAGATAAAGGAGATTGTAAAATGCTTGTCATCCTGCTTTAGCTATTCAGGGTCTCCTGTTGGCATATAGGCACTTGCTGGAAAGATGGAAATAAATTATTTTGCTTCTCTGTTGATTATAGGGCTGAATTGTCTCTAGTTATATGATTGACTATTCTTTATGTCCTGAGTCTATTTTAATCTTTAGCATTTAGTATCACAATAAGTCATAACTTGTGTATGTACGTTAAGCATTTTTCCATTGCCTGAGAGAATACGGTTCTCTACGCTTAAACTGTTACAGAACCTGCTTTTTCTAGTTTATCAAGCGTACATCTACTAAAATTGAGAAAGTTACATTGGTGTAAAGCTGATGCAATGAAATCTAGACACAGTGATTTCTGTAACTATTAATATCCTAAATATAATGCATGTAGTTAAATTTTCCGTTAATAAGTGATGCAAAAGTAAGCTTGCTATTTAACCCTGAATTGGTTTTCTTTTCACCTTTTTGACCAATTGCAAGCAACAGTAAGTGCAAGGATTAGTCATCCCTGCCAATCTGTCATCAGAGAAAAGGAATTACTGGGTGCAAACAGAAATTTCTATTTATGCTGTTTCACTCCCTGCTTCATTTGTGAAGATGTTGCATGAGAAAATACTTGTCTGAACTTGTACTATATTCCCTCTTTTTTATAGATTCTGTGCTAAACACCAGGGGATGTGAATATCTTCTTCATTTCTGTGTTAGACAATTTGTTTGGCCTTGTAGCGTAATACTGTGTAGTGCCTAAGTGTTTTGTTTTTTTTTTTTTTGGGGGGGGGAGGAGGTAAGGTCGTATAAGCTTTAAAGGCTATTACTGAAACATCTATCTCGAGAAAACAGTGGTGTAACAGAAATTGATTGATCATGGGCTTCATTGTATTTCTTTTTCATTTATAGTCTAACTCCAGTATTGTTGATGTCATTTAGAAGTCAGTTCAGTGGAGTCTTAGGAGCTGTAAGTGGTGCTAAATCTTTTCATTGGGCCCATTAGAGAGAAATGTATATGCTTTTAACATACAAGGCTTTGAAAAATATTTTCTTTCAGTCTCTCGTTACCTTCCCCAAGAAGTTGTCAAAGAAAGAAGAAAATAGCCTAGTGAATCTCACGTATGAATTTACTGTGGCTGCTGTCCATGACCTAGTCGAGGAGAGAAGTGATACAGAGCGATACTGCTGCTAATGTATCTTAACCACCATTTATTTGACCTTGCTCTGCTAATCACTACATAAACCATCTTTGTGGTAATAAATCTGACATATTTTTCATGTTTTACATTTTTCAGTCTCTTTTTGATATGAAGGTAAGGGCATAATTTTGGACTACTGATGTTCTGGGCCTACTTGTATACTAGTGTTATTGTGGAAGAGCTAGTGGGGATAGGTTTATTTTTTTGGGAGTGATTTTTTTTTTTATTCTTCCCCTTTTAACTGATGGCGAATGAGTGACAGTAGTACTTTGTGACTGCCAGTCTAATACAACTGACGTACCTCGTCTCATCAGTACTTCATCCTTGGACTTCCTTCATGCAGCTCTTTCTACTATTTCATTTTGGTGAAATGGGCTAATTAGTAGGTTTTGTGGGGAGACAAAGCTCTGATTTACTGAATTGCTAAATAGGAAGCAATGACAAAGAAAGGACACGGGAAGGAAAAAGCTGCAAATGTTGCCTTTTTTAGCTATTGCATCTTTTATATAGATTGCCTGCAGTTGTGCTTTATCCAAGTTATAGGAAAGGGGAACTTGTCTTTGTTGCATATTCCACTATAGAAGCTAATGTTAAAGAGGGAAGATGCACTCATGATATATTCTGTATAGCAGAGTCAGTACCAAAGATCTTGTGGAAAAATTTCCAAGTCCTGAAATGTCAGTCCTAGAAAAAAATATAAACTAGCCAAATCCTGAATATGGGGATTTCTAGGGAAGCTTGGGAGTAGAGATTAATACTGATAATTTATAAAGAGCTTTCAGAGCTAAGTTTTTTAATAATTTCTTTAATATTTATGGTTTTCAAAATAGTTTTATACACTGGGACACATTCTTTATAATCATTTCTTTTATCATTCCTGGCTTATGACTGCTTTTCTAATAAGGAAGATAAATAAGATCATTTCCAGTATGGATTTACTTAAAGGCAGGCTAACCAAGTAATTAAATATTGCTCTTTACTATAAATGAAAGTAAAATATTCATTAACCAATTAATATTATGCAGTTTTCCCAGTTGATATATAGATTAGCCTGAGGCTTACATATAGCATATTCTGCATCATTGTGTGTTGTAGAAACAAAATTAAACCGAATATAAATTTAAAAATAAATAACAATTGTTTTATACAATATCTAAGGAGACTGTTATATTATGTTCAAGGCATTATTTTAAAAGCATGAAACCCTGATGCAACACAATGCCCCAGAAAATAGTGAGCAGAGAACGTGCTTTGTACTTCCAAAGAAATAACATAGCTTTCCTTAGACTCTCTCAGGACAAGTAATTGCGAGAATAATAAAATAAGTGAAGGGGAAGTTTTTTGCACAGGTCTAACAGTCTGTTGTATTTCAACAATCTAACAGACGTCCTATGATAAAATTACTCAAGGCAGCAAATGTTCCTTAATTAAAAATCTATGACCAATTGTTATGTGGGCTGTGAGAACATCTGCTAATTTCTTGATAGATACCATAACATCTACGCTTACAGAGCTAGTAAAATCAAAATCCTATTTTAATCTTAGAGATGGTATATCAGAAAAGACTCGGGCTGTTTGCATTTCAACATTACTAGCTTTCAGGGTCAGTAATGGAAATATATGCTGAAGATACACCAAGAATATCTCAAATATGAGCTACATCTTCTACATAAGTTGAGAAAAGATGGTTGTTAAATGATTACAAGTTTATATTGTGTGATGTGTTTTGTGGGAAATTTAGGTTAATATTTCCATGTCTGTTTATGTACTGCTAATTAATTAAGTGGCAATTTTAGAAGCACCGTTAAGATTTTTCCAGATTATGTTCTCCTGGTTTTTTTTACTGCTTTGGTGGTCTGGGGCCATTAAATGTCCAAAGCCTACTTTGTCTGGAGAATTGTTTGTGGGAAACCACATGTAAATGTGTATGTGGAATTACTGCATAGGTTGAGTGAATAATAGGAACGATGACTGGAATCCCCAGGAGTAGTTTTAATAAACTGATGTTTTAACAAAACAGTGTAGGGTATCTGGCATTAATCATGCAATTTTTCAGCATGGCTTTCACTCCTGATAGCAGATCTAGCATTAGAATTTGAGGATCCTTGGCCTGAGGTTAAGATGCAAGTTTTCATCCTTCTCTCTTCACTCGGTAGCTGATTTACATCACTACTTAGCTTTGAGGGTTTCTCTCACGGCCAGAGGCTCTTGCCAATTGCTGTGGTAATTTGAATGACTTCAGAAGACTGAGGCTTGCAACATAACTGAGTTATCCAGCTTTTCACTTCCTGTAACGATAAGGACTCCTTTTCCCCTCATCTGAAAACATCTACCTGTGTTACTGGTTTGTGCTGCATATAACTGAAAAATAAAGGCTACTCAACTGATGTCGCTTGAAAGTGCAAAAACAAGCTTGATATGTGCTCGCTGATGTTTGATTTGCAGGTAGCACTTAAGTAATACATTTTAGTTTTTTTTTTTTTTTTTTTAAGACTAGTATGACACTGTGGTAAGTTATTGTCAGTATGGGCTCAAATTTAACAAAAAAATTGACTCATAAACACCAAGAGTATTAAGATAATTCAGTTATACTGGTTTTAATGTGACTGTTTTGTGATACAGGCGCCAATCCACAGGAAATGGCTTACAATCTTAATTTATTCCAAATACAATCTTAATTTATTCCAAATACAATCTTAATTTATTCCAAATAGATAGCAGATAGCCATTGAAGAGATGCCGGTGTGAAGCGTATTTCACCCACTGCCACCCACAGTGGGTCTACTGCCTGCCTGTAAGTCAGTCTGCGTTTGAATAGCTTATAGTATGTTTTGAGGCCGAAAAGTGGCACTCATGATTTAGGGTCGTTCCCCTCCCCCCAGTTATCTGTCCAAAATATCAGGGTTGACCTTGGGACTTGGGAGCTGCAAGTCTGAGCTGCTACCACACAAGGTAGGAGTCAGGTCTGGGCAAAGCTCCTGCCCTTCTGTGTTAATGCAGGGTGGGAACCTGGTCATCCGTGTTATGAAGGTGAGGGTACTGCAGTCTAAACTCTGTTTAACAGTATTGAGCTAGCGTGTCGCTATTGCTATGGTTAGCAGGAAGCAACGATGGAAAAACTGCTGCCAACTAGGTACGTTTTCCTACAGTAATGGCGGAGTGCAGGCTCTGAGGAGGGGCGGAAGCTTGAGGAGTTTGAATGCACCAATCAGGAAGCACCCTGACCTGAGCCAGTGTGGGATTGGCTAAGCCCGGCCAGGTATGCCCACACCTGTTAATCAGCCTGGCAACCCAGATGCTTCCAGAAGGGGAGGTCCTCGTCCCCGCAGCCACCTGGCTCGGCTTAAACCCTCGTTCAGCGTGATGGAAACGCTGTTGGCCTCAGCGAGGTGCAGCGGCAGTTTATGGGAAGGTTTTGGCTTTCTGAACACGTTGGTCTTCCTTATGGACATATAGCGTGGTGGAACGTAGAGGAAGCAGCAGCTGTCCGTGCCTCCTGCCCTGGATGCAAACGTGCAGGTAGGTTCAGTAGTGCAAGAAAACCCAAATGAAACTGGATGCTGTGGTAGGGAAACCAGCTGGCATGGGAAGCTGGCACGCTGCAAGTTGTGACGTTTTATCTTTCGTGACTGGTGTCTGTTCTGGCTGGAGGCTTGCTGCAAAGTTCAAGAGCGGTGAGGAAGAAGGGACTGCAGAGGTCTGAGAGCTCCCTTTAGTTGTGACTAGGTCCTCAAAGTGTTTGTCATGACTTGGATGACCCTTAGTATACTTGTTCCCCAGAGAAAACCTTATTTTTTGTGCCCTCCATGAGGTGCAGGGCTATGATGTAAAGCTGGCGTTATGGCTTTCCGTAAAGAGAAGTGCCATGTGCTGGGAATATTTATAAATGAGGTGTTCTGACCTTACACCATCTTTCCTGTAGCAACAACAACAGCAAGAAAGGGCAAGGGGAAGTTGTGCACAGTTGCTTCACGCCTACCACTGTACTGTTTCTTTGGTGAATTTTGGATTATAAGTCACATAGAACACATAAAACTCAAGGTCTCTTTAGTTCATTCCTGGTGATTTACCCAGACTATATCCTTTTGTAATTGTTTTTTGTATAATGGATGCTCAACTCTAGTCTCTCAGTGGAGTCTGAACACAGTCTAAAATAATCATAGACACATAAGGAACAATGCTTCCAGGATGAGCAAGGAAATGCTATTAAGCTTTTGGGAGGTCACTCAACTGGACATTCATCCGGACTTTTGTTTGTTTTTGTTTACTGCGTGTTTAATGATGCTTATACAATGCTCTGCTTATTTAAAAATAAGTAGCGTTTCTGAAGACTTAGGAATGCAGTAGCAATCTGAAAGATCTTGTGTTATATGCTCATCAAATAATGAAGCCTCTTTTTCTGGACTGTAAGCAATTCAATTATTTTGTTTCTGAAATAAATTAAGTAAAGCTTATTGAAGCCAGTCAGCCTCTGTTTCTAGGGAATTGTAGTTCAATTTCATTTGTAATGATTGTGACTTTCTTAGCAGTAGTAAGCAAGATCTGGCAGTAAAATATGCACTCAATTTGTATTAGAAGTTCCTAAAATCTAATGTATGGAACTGGGAGTATATCTGACTTAAATTTAACCATCCAAGTGAAATTTTTCCTATTGTGAAAACTTGCATTTATTAAAAACTGATGTGTTACAAATTTACAATTTTTTTTTTTTAAATAAAACTAGTTACAAGATGATCAGGCACCAATCACAGAAAAAGTGAGACAAAATATTTGTTTCTTTAGAAGTTTAATACCAGGTGCAGGACCGTATTGTTAAAAGTTATGCTTACAGGTTTCAACCAAACTCCTGTCTTGTTTAGAGGCTGGGGGAGGAGGGTGTGTGTAATTTGCCGGTGTTTTTTCCTACTGCTACAGCTGCCCAGAGGTTGGTGCCTAGCTTTCCACTGAAAAGTAAGTAGACCATGGGCTGAACCGTGACTCGGGATTATACATCACTGCTTGGAAACCCTTGATCTGGATGCAGTTGTGCCAATTTATGGTAGCCCTAGTTTATTCTGGACTTTATTTTGGATTTGCGTGGGGTTCTCACACCTTAGCCCCATAGAAGCTACTGTTCTTTGCATGTGTACTGTGATTCAAAGTGCTGATTACCTGTTTTGCATTTTCTTTGCTTTTCTTTTTCCTTAACTTTGTGGTTATGTAGTGTCTCATCTGAGTTCAGAGAATGCTGCTGGATTTCTTTGGGATATACAAGTACTCTAAGGCAAGGTGGTCAGTCTGTGGTTTTTGAACATAGAGTAGTTCATAGGAAGTTTAAATATGGCTCCATTATGAAAAGCATCCGTACCTATAGAAAAAAATTCCTGGAAGGTTCAGGCCAACATCTCAAGAAAATATGTGAGCCAGCTTTACACCAATCTCGGGCCTTTTTTTGCAAATGAGTTGTGAGACACATAGCAAGACCTTGCCATTTTTTATCTGTGATTTATTCTGTGTTTCTTACTGCTGTTGGCATTGTGAAAATTACAGTATATGCCTCAGAAGATGAAAAGGGTTGGCTAAATGTACAGCAATAGATGCGTTGTAGATGAGAGCTATCCGTGTGAGTGCTTTGTGTATTTCATTGAATGAGAGTTTAGTTGCTCCCCTACTGTAAGAGTAGTTCCAACGGAGCTGAAAAGAGTTCTGAAGGACTCCTCATGGCCACGTCTAGCGCAAAAGGGAGAATTAACTTTTTATGGAAAAAATAGCTGATGGAATGGGAAGGGGGAAAATCTTCAGCTATACTGGAGCCTATTTAGCTTCCCTCCAGTAGTTCCTTTGAAAGACAGTCATAGTAAGGAAAAACAACTTACCTTATTCTTTCAGTTGTAAAAGCTGCTATTCATGAACCTTCTTCACAAATCAGTTTTCCTGTGGTTAGTTCTTATTTATGGTAAATCTGGTACCCTTGAATAGTGCGTTCCTTTCTTAAGAATGTGGATGGGTAGATTTATGTACAAAGCAGCCCACTTTCCTCACTGCCATATAATCCCATCATTCATAAGCAAACTTTTTTATAATCAACTTTCTAAGACATCTTATCCTTTCCTTCTGCTTTTCCTCCCTTGTTCTGGTGGACATCCAGGAAATACAAGAAGAGATCGTCTTCTCCTTAGAAGTCATCTTTAGGATAAAATTATGAAAACTGAAAACTCTGAATGACAATTTGCGTTTAGACAGTGGTTGTTAAGAATGTCTTGAAAAATCTCTTAGTCATGCATGTCAGTCTCTTTCCATAAATGAGTTTTATATTGCCATTCTTTTGACAGCATATACATCAAAATGTGAAGGCCTTGCCATGATGCAAAACAAATTTTTGATTTTGTATTGTTGAGCTATGTAACACTGTATATCAGGAGTAGTTTATTTAATTCAAATACAGTACATTTGCCACCTTTTTAAACAGTAATGGGAGTAGCCTGTCCCTTAAGGGATCACTGTTGCCCACGTTTCTAGCTTTTTGCAAGGTTTATGCAGCTGGATCCTTTTCCCAGTCCTGTTTGTTCAATATAGCAATTGTAGCATTTCTTAAACAAGTGCAGCGTTTGAGCTGAATAGGAAAGATATGGCTGAGTGCACTGGGACAACGAAAACAAACATTAAACAGGCTATGTCCTCCATCTCCTTCGTTATCTTAATATAGCATCTTGAGGATGGATCAGTGAAAGCCTAAACATCTTGGAATAGTATTTCACCACAAAATTCTTTTGAGCTCTGCCCCTAGACATCTGTGATGGGAAATGTAGTGGCATGATTAAACATTAAGTGTAGTGTTCAAAATTAAGCTAGAACCAAAACGGACTTTTGCCACCTTACTGGTTAAAAATAGACAAATTGGAAGACTTATATAAAAATGCAGATACTCATGCCTGTTTTTTTCAGCCTGTGGTCTTGATTGTGATACTACTGCAGCTCCCAAGTACGCTATATTACAGTAGGTGATGGCAGAATCTAATTAAATCTGCACTAGGCGTGGTCTTATATTTTTTGCTCAAGGAATCTGTTTCAAAAATAGAAATATGTGATGTCAGTGAGGTCTTCCAACAATTTAAATGGCACTTTACTCCTGCTTAGTAATTTAGGTATTGCCAATTAGTAAAATGAGATGGGTGTTCCATGTGGAGCCTCATGATTTTAATTGGAACTTCAGTAGAAAAGAGTAATTAATAACTTGTAGCTTGTCCAGCTAGTAAAGCTGTGTCTCAAATTAATGAAACATGTCTTTTGCACATAGCACTATGAATTGGAAAATTAATAAAGACTGTCCAGTTGCCATTCTTTTTCTAATTAACGTTGATATTTGCACTTAAGTGTAATGACAATAGGAGAGACAGATCGTGCAAATGTTTGTGAATGTATTTAATTTTAAGCTCGGAGTAGTTTCATCAGCTTCAGAGAAACTTGTTAATTGAAGCATGTGGTTTTTGTTTAGATGCTCCATACATGTCATACTCTTTGAATATATAAGATTATCTATCTACGTCTTTCTGTGAATTACATAGAAGGGGCAGAGAAAAGGGAATGACAATTATATGTAGGCAGTTAACGTATTAGCAGGAAAATCTAGTAAGTTGTTATTGTATGAATGTGTAATATCTGGGTCTTAATGTGTTAATACTAAGTAGGCTTGTAAATTGAGAATCTAGTTTTAGAAGGAGGAAGAGGGTTGGCCTAAGTTAGATAGTAGAGTTACTGTACTTTCTGTAGATGACACTTAAAAGCCCCCATCGCCTACTATCTAATGAACTGTGGTCACCTATACTAATGCAGACATGATGTGAAATATCATTTTTGTAACTTTTTTGTCTATTTGGAACAGATTGAAATAATACAAGGCACCAGGCAGTGCAAATTCTCGAATTAAAGGAGTCCAAACTACCTTATTAAGCTTAAAAAAAAAAAAAAAAAAATCCCATGCTTAAGGGGTCTGTAAAGTGCCTGTAGGTGAAGCATATTTAATCTCTTTACTAAAGTTCTGTGTTTTGATGTGTGTCTGATGTATTTTTGCAATGAAACGGTTGATAATATTGAATTAAGAATGGAAAGAAATGCTTTCTTTGTTGTACCACTTAAAGCTGTGGTGCTTTTGTATCGTACCAAAGGAGTTCCTTCCTGAAGCTTCTTAGTACCTAGTTAATTATTGTGACTGGCTTAAATTTTCAGCTTTTGAAATAAATGAATTCACAGAGTATATGATCTTCATGGTGCTGACATGGGTGGTAGGTTCCCAGCTTATGGTATATTTAGTTCAGTTCTGATTTACACAAGAGCTTCTTTCTGCCATATTGTGGGGATACTGTAAAAAGGCCTTTGAGAACAGATGGGTAGTTAAAATGAGTAGCATAGTGTTAAGTGTATGTGTAAAGAAGTGAGGATACAGTTAGTATATACAGTTTCCCTAAGGCAAAATATATGCATATGAATGTCTTCGGAAGTTGAGAACGACATTTTGAGGTACTGCTTTTGACTTAAGACCGCATGGTGTGATAAAAGTCATTTTGAAATGTAAACTTTTAAATTAAACACTAACATTAAAATGTGTGATAACTAGATAAAAGGACAGCTCTTGAATAGCAGCATGGAGCTAGTTTATACTGTTTTATTTACTAGCATATTCTAACCAGTGCATAGTGATTGAAGATCTGTCGGCTTATGCGATGTAATTGAAAGCAAAATTAGATCCAACAAGAAAAGCTTGGTGGATTTATGCTGAAGCTAATATTGATAAGTTCAGTATAGTAGTAAGATGTATTAGCAATCATAGAGTAAAATGAATTAATCTGTTTCATTTTCTCTAGAACAACAGTTTGATTTGTCACATGCTGAGAAATGGTTATTGATGTATATGTAAACCGTGAAGTGCGTTTGAAAGCTGATCTTTTTTAAATTAGCGTTTCCAGGTCTACTTTTAGTACCACTTATTTTGATTAAATATCAGTTAAGGATAGAATCTTCTATGATGCCAGAAGTCAGTTATGTGGAATTGTAAACTAATATGCTTTGTATTTGACTGAGTATCTTAAATACTGTATCTCTCGGAAAAAGAACAGATTTTTCCATGGGTTGGTAAAAGATTTTTCACAGCTTTGTTTCTCATGGTTGGATTTTGTGGTGTCTAATTTGTGTTCCGAGTTTCTGTAAGCTTTTCCACTCTCTTGTGATTTCATGTATGGATTCTCCTCCTTCCATTAAGGGGTAAGCTGTCTGGTTTTTGCTAATGCTTTCTGTGTATTGCATTAGCAGGATCTTCCTCTTTTCTATTCCATATCGAATTTTCATTAAATTTGTAGGTTATACTGTTTGAGATATTTCCTTCTGTGCTAAGTCTGTATAAAACCAATCCAGGAGTTCAGTTGTTACTGTGGAACAAGACACACAAATGGCTAAGTGTAGAAAGCAGAGTAAAGTCTTACAGAAGAAATATTTAATCAGTAATGGGGCTGATAATCTACCTTACAAAGTATAGTCATTACAATTTGGGGGAGGGAAAAGATGTCCTTCACCAGGAGACGGGGAAGAGGACAAACCAAAGTGCTGATACTGTAGCTGTCTGTTAATATAACACTGTGACTGATTGCAGTGGTGTTCCACAAAGATGGAGAACTGTCTACAGGTTCTCAGAAAGTTTGAGTGTATTTTGGCATCATTTGCAAGTTAGAATGGGCATAATTGTGAACAATTAGCAGCTGTTGAAAATAGTTGATCCATAGTTATCGGGATCATCTTTTCTCTGACGTATTCATAAATATGGTTAACCAACACTGTTTAGGAGTAGGCTGTGTTGCATCACCACGTTACCAATTCATACATTATTTGTAGACAGAACTATTATTGACAATCAACTAAAGAAACTGAAAAGGTGCCATGCTGGTTTAATTCACGCTATATCTACCCTGCTGCTTTGGCCGCACCTGGTGTCCTAATCTACTGGTATCCTAACCTGCTGGAGTACACACCCTATCTTTAAGCCACTAGGGGCTTGCTGGATGACAGGAGATAAGGTGTTGGGACGCATTGGGAAAATGGTTTAGGAAGCCCTTTTCTGGCTATTTCTACGCTCTTAGTTGCTGTATTGCAAATGAGACCAAAGCCTGATGTGTTCTTCTGCTCTGTGCCCTGGATATGCCAGCTGGAACTCAATCCCCAAATGTGTCTGTCCAGGAACGACAGCAGAACTGTACCGATACAGTCAGGCTTCAATTTCAACTGGAATGTGGGAACACATGTTTTCAAATAGCTATATATCTCAATAAGTCATGTTTTTAAACTTTCTAATGGTCGCTGGTTAGCGGGCAGCCAATCCAGTGTACTCTCTGGACAAGAATGAAGCCTGATTACCTGATTACTCTTGCACTTTTTGGTTCTTGGCAGGATAGTCTTAACTGGGAGGAGACAAGGGGAAAAGATCTTTGGGGGGAAACTGCCCTCAGCTGAAAGATGACAAATATGGCTTCAGGCCAATATCTGCTGCTTTGCTGCCCTGTCCAACCATTTATTTAAGGAGAGCTCTTAAACGTTTTACCAGAGTTTCATATTGAGAGGCTATATTTGCTTCTCCTTGGTAAGTTTGTTCCCATGTTCAGATTACTTAAATAGCTGATGAAGCACTCACTCGGGTAAACGCAGGCCTCAGGTAAGAGAGAACAAACAGGGGGGTGACCCCCTGCTTCTTGTTGCTTCCTCTCCAGCTAAGAGTCATGCTAAACTGACTCATTTTTGTCCCAACAGCGATCTGCCTGTAGGTTTTTGGCCAAAGCCCAGCAGTAAGTCTTGGCTCAAATGTACAGTGCAAACCTAGTCTTGGTTATGTACATACCAAGTGTGCCGTGTACGAAAAGATAACTGTTTCTTCAGCAGCATTCAGAGATAATGTGATTAAAATTGAAAGTAAGTTTGAGTTTTCCTCCGTTATGGCAAAACCAAGTTCTTTATACCGTTTCAACCTGTTCATGTACAGAAGTGGTTTTGTTTACTGTTCCATGTCAGCTATCTCTCTCCTTCCCATAAACCTGGCTGTGTTGTTAGAGCACCTTCTTATTGTATCTAAAGCTTTTGATATTCTGAACTGGTAGTGATTTGCCATTGGAAAAGTAAATCGGGAATCATTCAGAGGACAGTGTTTAATTTTGCCAGAGATCTGTAGTCATGCATAACTTATATCTGTGCCTGAGAAAATAAGCTGGAAGTTGTGTCTAAAACTGTTGTTTTGCACTAAGTTCTTTTGCAGATACTGTAAGAATACCTTCACTTGGCTTAGTGTGGACTGTTTTGGAAGTAATGAGACTAAATGAAGAGGTACTTTCAGTCTTGCCTTGTACATACACCTGAAAATTAGTACAAAATAGCTAACATTACAGAGCTTTTGATAAAGCAGTAAGAGTTTCATATTGGAATAAACTGAGTCCAGAATGTTTATGGTGTGGTTTAATATATTGGATGGAGATTGTTACTCTTTTTTTAAGTGACTCTAGAGGCTTGTATAAAAACTGAGAATTCTATAATAGTAAAGGACTATTAAAAAGCCATACGCACTGGAAAAGTTAACGGAGGGCACCAGTATCTTGCTTCTTGGCAAAGGTTCTGATGTCTCCGTTTTCTTCCCAGTTGTTGGGGCTTTAGGAGAAGGCATACGTCCAAAAGCAGGAGGGGCAGATTCTGC
Organism: Struthio camelus; assembly: GCF_040807025.1. NCBI lineage: Eukaryota > Metazoa > Chordata > Aves > Struthioniformes > Struthionidae > Struthio > Struthio camelus. Next base: position 26,116,779 of record NC_090950.1, on the reverse strand, counting down.
AGTTAGTTAGGTTGAAGAACTGAAGTAATGCATTGATTGGAATGGATATGTATCAGTTTTTCTGAAGGAAGAGGATTTTATATTACGTCTTTAGTCAGGTTAAAAAAAAAAATGCAGTACCCTCCTCAGATATTTTGTGCTGGGGCTCTTTGTGGCTATTAAGATACTGACTTTATTTAAGATGAAGATGGAAACAAGAGTAATTGTTTATTGTGGGCATAGTTGGCATAGTTATGTCAACGTCCGAAAGTTAAAAAGCAGCAATTACAGCTGAAACTTGAAAGCTATTTTATAATTTTGCATGTACAACACAACTTTTCACTAGAGATTGTAGCCATGGCAGCAGTGGTTGCTGCACTTGGTGGATTAGAGCTATGTAGTTATTTTCCCTCTGTGAAACAGAGGAATTTAAGTGATTTGCGTTAAATCCAAAGTTTTAAAAATCCTCTTTTGAAAAAATGACTGCATATGTGTTTCTTACCTGCTGTACTATTAAATAAAATCAGAGATGAAGAACAAGACATTGGATATGGATGCTGGAAAAGAAAAGGCAATTGTTATTGTTAACCCTGGCTGTTGCATCACTTAGCTCTGATGTTTCTTCCTCCTCTTACAGGGTTCCCACTCCTTTTATTGTACTATCAAATCCCTGGCTAAACATCTGCATATGAACAGAAAAGTGGGAGCAGTATATATTACTAAGCAGTATAAACTAACCTTCCATTTTGGAAATTTTTATTTCTGCATGAAGTATAAGGACTCTCATCCATTTTTAACCTCTTAAAAAACATGTGCTACTCAATTATGATCTCACTGTGCACACCTGTGTTCATCCAAATAGAGTTCTCTCGAAGAAACTATACTTTTTCATTTAGGGGTTGCTCGTATAAATAAGATATGTAGGATTATACAAGTGATTTTGTGGAAAAATTAGTTCACTTGCATTTGTTTATCTGAATTCAGACTGTAATGTGAAGATCTTGGCTAATCACAATATTACCTATGCATACATACAGAAATGGCAAATACTGGGCATCGTTATATTTATACCTTTTTTCTGTCATCTTAACTTTCAAGAAAAGCAGAACTAAACACGAAATGCTTTTGCGGCTTAAACTGAATGCCATATATTCATGTAATTTACATAATTATAAAGCCAGAAAAACTATGCATAAACATTCCTTAAAACCAGCAGCTGTCGGATAAATTGAAAAGATATCCGAACAAGGGACTAAAAGAAGCAGATAGACGATTGAACTGAGAAGTGGTAATATAGTACCAAGTTCTCAGGTCCCTACAAAATCTGACTTGTGCAGTCCAGAAACATACTATTACATTTAAACATATTTTTAGTCATTCCTCAAACCTCTTAATAGCCATTTGGAAAGTCATCAGTAGAGTGTAGTGAATAGTAACATAATCTTTAAAAGCCAAAATTACTTCTGCCTGAAGAATTAATGTACTTCAGTGTCACTGCTGCAGTCTTAAGTCGATTCCAAATATGCAGAGCATTAACGAGAAAGGTCATTTCATTTCATGGGAGCATTTGCCACATTATAATTTGATTTCATCTGATACAGAATAAAATCCCCTTTTTTTTTTTAAATCATCTATAAAAGGGAAAGTCTGGGGTTTCTCAGTCAAAATGACTCTGTAGGCTGCTCTAAACTTTGGTGCTTGGATGCTTTTGTCCTTGACTTTGGGGAAGCCTGCCCGATATGCTGCCCCAGATCTATAGATTTTTGGAAAGGCTAATTGCCAGTACCAGCTCAAGCTGAGATGTTCTAATAAAAACCTGCTTGACAGGAGGCAAGCTCCAAAGACTGAGTAAGCTAGATTACTATTTTTTTTTTTTTTTTAATGATCTAGGAACTCTCGTGTTTTCTCTCTTAAGTGAAGAGTAATTGTGATCAGAAATCATATATGCAAGATTGATGCAGTGTATGCAAACCTTTATTATGTGCTACATATATTTATGCATGGCCTTGAAGAAGCAAACTAACCGGGAGCATCATATGGTTAATGACATGAAAAATGCGGAAGAGCTGCTTAAGATACTCTAAGGAGATTAGTTTCACAACCAAGACATTAACAAGGTGATACTAATATCATATGAGGAGATCTTTTAAAGAGCGATAAGTCTAGCAAGTGTCTAATGAGTATAAATATGACTGCACTTAGATATTTCTTTCTGTACTTCATTGAATCATGGCCTATACCTCATCTGACTATAACCTCTGACACAGCAAATTTGTTTGAAGACTATACTACAATAAAAGAGGTGAAGATGTAACAGTTACAGATCTCACTTGCAACTTTAGTGAATATTAGCCCTGTTTCCTCAACATACTGCGTATCTTCTTTTTTTTTTTTTTTAAATAAGAATTAATGTTGTCATTAGCCTTTGAAAATAGCTTTTAAGATGAATTGGGAAACATGAACTTGAATCAACTTTGGTTTTTAATTTACTCTTTTCAAATGATAGCTGCTGTATTTAGATTACAAGCAGTTTGGGACTGCACCTGTCTGTCTTCTGTTTATATAGTGCATAGTATAATTAGAGCCTGATCTATGATTAAGCCCCTATCTCAACGGTAATTAAAATTAATAATAGATTTTGTTATAGTTTTTGTTAGTAGTCATCTATGCCTTTTTGTTCCCTCAGCTTTCTCTGTTAGAAGACGCAGGGTTTGGCGGTGTTCTTCTTTACATTGATCCTTGTGATTTACCAAAGACTGCAGTACTTGATGATAAAGCCTTTATGGTTTCCTTGAACAGTGGAGGAGATCCATCAACACCTGGCTATCCCAGTATTGGTAAGTACTGTTCTAGGCATATTCAGCTAATGGACACTTTAAATTTGTGTAGATTTTAAGTATGGGAGTTAAAACAGCCAAATCCTGTCTGAAATAGAAACCCAGTGTAAGGGAACAGTGTGTAATGGCAGCATGGTCCACAGGATGGAATCCAATCTCAAAAGTGCCTTACACTCACATCTTGGCGGAAAGCCCCTATTATAAATAGTTTATTTTGTTACTTTTTGTATTAGTATGAATTCACACACTGTACCATTATTCCTCACTACTTATTCTTAAGCAGTAATCTAGTGATTTCTGAGCAGGTTCGGCTGGGTCTGTTCCCACTGAAAAAAATATGTTTCCCTTCGTTCTGTATCTTACACTTGCGTGATCATAGTAGTGGAAACTTCTGGACATGGTCTGCAAGTGCAGTATAATCGGAAATTTATACTTTAAAAGATTTAAGAACAATGAATGTTTTGTGCAATTGCCACTTGAATAGGATTTTTTTTTTTTTTTTAAATCTTGTTTCTGTTCAGCCTGGATAGACTTGGTTATTAGTTAATGCAGCTCTAAATAAATACATTTTCCAATTACAGGAAATAAAGAATTGAATACAAAGAGTTATGTAGTTAGAAACAATTTTATTTTTTGAAAGCAGTGTTAATAAATTGGAGCAGCAGCACGTTTGACCTGTATGCATTACTTAAATCTCTGTTCTGGCTGTTGATTGAATGTGTGTTCTACCTGTCTACCATCTTTCAGCTTTACAACCTTTTTTACTATCTAACTATTTGGACACTTATTACGCAGCACTCTGAGTTTGTGACAAGGCTTCATCAAGAATATTTGGTCCAGTTACTAGCTTAGACATCTAAAGTCTGACTTGAATTGGCACTAAATCAACTGAGGCAACGCTGAGATGCTTCATGTGACTAGAATGGCAGAAAATAGAAATATTTGCCTGGTTGTCAAAGAAGGATGTTAACTATTCACAGCATGAAATACCTTGACAGCTCAGTGGGAAAGAAATTGCACATTTTCTCAGTGTCTCGGTTTACCTGACCTAGTGTTCTTAAAAACGCCCTCAGAGCTGCAGAAGTAAATGTAACACTCTTCAGGCTTTATTCTTGCTCGTTTCGTGGGGCTATTTGAAGAATGGTTTGTTGTTGATTAGTCTGGCTGACTCCATAATGTTTTATTTACCCTACGTGACAAGTAAAGTTAATTAAAACAGATACACCAAAATGAAGATGCCACTTAAATGTCTAAACGTTATATGTTGATATACTGACAGTAAATGCTCTTGTGGGCTGTGCGCATTCCAATCTCTAGTTTGAGAAAATGCTTGATACTACCAGAAATGGTGATATCCTTGCAGGTAGGTTGATGGGGTCTGCCGGAACCTTGATGTACCTTGTCTGTGCTTTCAAATCTCTGAGCACCATTTATGAGTGGCAATAGGCTATCATACTCCTAAAATCACTTGTGTTTTAGTCATTGAAAGTAGTAATGCTAAAAAGAGCTCAAAGGAGCACATGGGGAAACTTACTATAATAATTCTGTCACTGAAAAGTTAATGAGATGGAAATAATTTATGCGTTTCTGATATTTTATTCTCTGGAGACTTGTGAATCAACTTAGTTAGAAGTAACTTATGCCTGGGACACATACAAATAATTCTGGAGTGCAAACTTTCACCTGAGGGATGTGCTTGCATATAATGTAGTTAAACAGACTACATGCAGAATAAAAGCACCAGATACCCAGGGTTGCCCGTATCACTTTGACTGAGAGTGTCACATGCGCTGCAGGAGATTTGTAGTGGAAGCCTCTGCTTAAGTTACCGTCACATCTTTGATATCATCTGCACTTTACACGTTGCCAAAAGAAGAACTGTTACTGTTGCCACTTCCGAACTACTCTATGACCATTATCCTATTTTACTAGTAAATTCCTAGGAATGTAAGTGATCCAAAGGAAACAAGTGAATGAGCTAAGCTTTGTGTTAGCCATCATTTTACTAAAGAATGAGAGTGAACAAAAGGTGTTGTTCTGGTTGGGTAAGATGCAGAGAATATGTATTTCCTTGCTGCTACTTATTCTCAAATTTTTTTAGTCTGAAAACAAATTTATCCAGGGCTTTAGAGTATTACAGTACTTTAGTTTTTTCTATACAAGAAATTCTGCAGGAAATGATAATGTTTATGCATTTGTTCTCAAAGTTGGCAACATTTTTTGAGATTTATGTAATAATTCAGAGAAAACTTTGGAGCTCTCTTGAGATTTTAGCTCAAATCATCTGTCTTATGAAGATGGAAATGCAAAACTTCTGCATATAAGTTATTTTAGAATGGCCAGTAAGAGCTGGGGGATGGGTTTGAAATGCCTAATACTTGTGAGTGGATTTTTTTTTTTTTTTTTTTGGGGGGGGGGGGGGTGTCTCTATTTAAAAGGAAGACAGGAAAACTGTTTGAAAGCTGATAGGAAAAGAGAAGTCGACAGCTCTCCTGTAAAAATTTCTGCTGCCTTATTTGATAATTTATGATTCTTCTCTTCTTAAGACTTTCCCAGTCCTGTGTCTCTTCACCACCATATCAGTCCTGGAATAACTGTTTGATGCTTTTTTAGTGTCAGTCCTCTCTACTTGATTCTGGTTTTCAAGCACTACTCTTGTCCTTTTTTATAAATATTTATTGTACTTTGCTACTCTGGAAATGAAACAAATCCAGTGGTTGGGACTCAAGCATATGTAATTAAGAAGATTCAGAGGGGAATACCATGACAAAAAGTATCCTAAAAAGAGTTTAAAAGAATAGCATAAAAATTGGAGTGACTTCCCACATCTACTTTTTTTTTTTCCACTTTCTGAATGCTGCACTTTCTTTCCTCTTTGTATTGCAGAGACACTAAGTTTCTCTGTTGCTATACTTCAGAGCCATTTTACATCAAATCTGTTTCCACACAGAAAAATGACCCAATAAACAAACGTATGGACAGAACCTATTTGTCAGTCTTAGTCTGTAAATAGAAGTCTCATTGTGATAAGCAGTAAGAATCCTGTCCCTGAGATAGGTACCTCGTAATAGTATTCCAAACTGTGCAGTGGGGGAGCAGAGAGTATTTCATGAAGGATTCTTCAGAGAGTATCATAGAAAATATTTATGAGTTTAAAAATGCTGAAATATAATGTTTCTGAAATAGTCTTACTCAATCAGCCAGCGTTTCTAGTGTAATATTTTTTAAAAGAATTTTTATGCAGAGGTTAGAACATTCAGGCAAAGTAGTGTATATAAATGTTATTACTCAGGAAAAAGTCCACACTTTAGGTCACCGTGAACAGCTGATTGTGTGAGCTATAACACAAATATTTGGGTGAAAAATTAGTGATAATACAGAGGGGAAATGCATAGGATTTCTAGTACTGTAAATAGTGAACATTGCATTTGTGTAGGAGAATTGACACCAGCATTCCTCAAACCTTGCTATTGGGATTTGGCTACACAGGAATGGACAAGAAATACCAGGAATCAGTGAAATCTTGATTACTTATTTCAGAACATTGGTCACACTGGCTGTGTTGATCCTTGATTGATCTCACATGTAAAGGGAGTCTGACTATTTACTGACTAACATTTTGTTTTCAACTATACTTCTATAATGGTCTTTAGTTCTGTCAGAGCTTTTTCAAATCTAAATAATAACTTCTGCATCTTTTGATTTTTTTCAAAATCAGAACCTTCTGACTGCTGCTACTTGCTAGTGGAATAGGTTAACTTTTATTATCCAAAGCCATTTAAATGCTTTGCACTGTATAATTCTACATAAGATTGGAATTCTGGGGTTGAATTAAGAAAAGTTTAGGCTTTCACTGAACATTTACAATATAAATGAGCCATTGGAACTAAGGTGAGGCTAAATGTACCTTTCTTTGAACACGCTAGAATGGTTCACATTCATTTTATTATTTAATGGACAAAGGCTGTGGTGGGAATACAGTTCTTCATTATTTGAGGGCTAGAAATTAGGGGTTTTAAAGTGTGTTTGGGTTGGTTTTTTTTTTATTTTTATCGGTTTTTTTTAATTTTTAGCATTCCTAGGCTAAAGAGTGAGAATAATAGATGCTCAATAATTCTGAGCATTAGGACAATTAATTCCAAGTATATGTGTGTGTGTGGTGTGTGTATATGCATATGTATATATGTGTGTGTGTGTATATAAATGTATGTATTTTAACTGAAAATGACATAGAATAACAAGTCATTCCAGAGATGACTGGCAAGTTTCGTGAGGCAGTATGTGGTTACTTTTCTCTTTCTTTCTCTCTGAAGCCATTGTAATGTGATCTCTGAATATCTGAGGAAGATTGCAAAAGCAGTAGTTTAAATGTCCTAATAAGTAGGCAGTACTTCTGCCTTGTATTTCTCATTGATTTTTCTTTTTTTTTTTTTTTAACAGCCTTTGAAAATCTTTTGCTTCCTTTTTGTTCGTGAATTTCTCAGGCTGTACATTGATTTTTATTTTCTCTATGTCGTTCTTGGAAAACATAAATGGAAGCTATATAGTATTCTGCCTACAATATTTCAATGGCTGGCTGAAGGCAAATTATTGACAAGTATTCATTTTGGGTACTCCTAATCCTCAGTAACAGGCAGAATGTTTTATTTGCAATATGATTGTCTCTTTAATATTGTAAAGATTCAAGGATTTTTTTCTTATTGTGGTGTACACTTAAATAACAGTTACAGGTTTCAGGCTGTGATAAAAGGTCAGGAACAATCCCCTGGAGTAGGATCGAGGCTGCAGGATTATAAGCTTAACAGATCAGTCAGGAGAACAGTTAAACAGAGATTTGATTGAATTTTTAAAAAAATATTATTACTTCAAGATGAAGGGGAAAATGTGGTGTAATTTAACTTCAAAAGCCTTAATACGTGGGCTGAGGAAGGCACTAACTATGATCAGTAGCTATAGTAATTGCTTATTGTAACTTTTTTTAAAAGATAACATACAGCAGAAAATGAGCAACTTAAATGGTGCTCATTGTGGTGGACTAGCCAGTCGGAATATTCAGACGTGTTGCATTTTGCATCCTTGAAGAAAGTTTTAACGATGTTCACCATGTTTTGATAGATTACAGAAAAAGTTAAAGAACACCATCTATGCATCATAAACCCCTGGACACTTACCTCTTTAATAATGTGTTTTTCTTCAGTTTAGCTAGTTCTTCTGCAGTAAATACAAGGAATTACTTGGAGTACGTGGACGTATTTAAATGTTGTGATATAAATATTTGTCTATTTTATTTTTAGTCAGCCCTATGATTTTGCATGTTTATAGGCTTCCTGCCTGTCATCTAAGTTTGTCCTTGTGATCCTCTACTTTTTGATATTTTACTCCTTTGGAACAGTCAGTTGAGCAGAAGTTAATGAGACGGTAGAACATTGTCTAACGGTTTTGACCACGCACATGCAACGCACGTTCTAAAATGTTTTGTTATAAATCATAGTGATTTTTTGCAAGCTGTCTTCAGCCCATATTTCTGTACTCTTTCAAACAAATGTACCGTACAAAAGTCAGATAGGTTTTCCACATTTGTCTTTGCAACTGGGGAAGTGATCTCTTGGAATCATTTTGTTCAATATTTAAGTTTGCTTTCTGCTAATAACATCAGATAAATTAAAAATGAGAATAGCCTCAGTGTAAAAGGACAGTATGTGTTCAGAAGATTGGGGTGCTGGGTTTTTTGGTATTTATTTTCCTTTAGGGTAGACTGAAGTTGAGGAGAAAGAAAGTTTACAGTACTATAGTTTAGGGATGTATGTGTGTATATATATGTTTATATAAATTATTCAACACTAATTTCTGCTTAGGACATATTTTCTAGTGGTCACTATTAAAAAAAAAAAAAAAAAACCACACACCCATACCCACACACACACACATTTTATCGTAACAAACCACACTGTACCAGCTGATACACTGTTTTATTTTCCATATGGAAAAATCCATATACTTCAATAGAGAGGCACATCTTCAGAAAATACTGGCTTTTGAATAGTCACCATAGTAAGTAATAATTTCAGCAGATTTTCAGTAATACCTTGGCCACTAAGAGTTCAAAAGGTATTTGAATTCTTGGACTTCCTCTGGCACCATACAATAAAACAACTAAATTTGTATTTAAGTGCCAAATTGTATGCTCTGTGAGATTTTTTTGTTTATTTTTTCTCCTCTTCAGCTTTGAATCAGGGGTCGCATGTCCTTAAAAAGTGAGAAAAATCAGTTGTCCAGCTTGGATACCAAATTATTTTAGGCTCACAGATTGGAGATGTAGACTTGTGTATTATATAGCAGACAGCGTTTTATCTTTTACTGAAGTTATCTATAAATTTAGCTGGCAGGGGAGGCAAAAAATAAATTTGAATTTAAAATAGAGTGATCTTGCAGCACAGTATTAGAGGAGAGGAAAAAAACTGCGAGGAATGTGCAATTGGCAAACACTGAATTATTTGAACACCAAACAACTCAACGCTTTCTAAGCTGTGGAATTAGCTTAGAGGGAAACATATACTTCCTAAAAAGTCCCTGAAACCTCTCTTGTCAGAACTTACACACCTAGTTGCCCATCCAGATTTTTCATCAGGATTATTTTGCTTATGAAGTTTAAGTTGGAGGGGACTCTGCAATATTTTTGACATTTTGGATAGCTCCAAACTGCTAGACAGACTTGACATGCTACAGACCATTATCTAGTGAAGCCACTCTGGGTTTCTGTTCCAGCAAAAATAGTATTTTTAATGGTGTTCCAATTAAATTTTTTGAAACTCCACGACTCAAAAAGCAGTTTAGCATATTTAAAACTCTTTTTGCAATCATACTTTTAAAAATAATCCCCTCATATCTTGGCTAACGGCTAGTGCATCGTATTTCAGCTCAGTGTAATTTTGTGCAAGTGAGCTATTACTATATCAGTGCTTTTCTCTGGAAAGGGTGTTTGCATTGAAAGTTCTACCTATTAACTTTAGAAGCACTTTTATTATGTGCTCTTGAAGCAGCAACCATCACTGTATAGCAGTAGTCTAGCTGCTGTGTTGGAATCTGTGCAGCGTCCATTTGTCGTTAATTGTCTTGGAGTGGGCTGAGAATCTGGGATGAGGGATTGCTTTATAGCATCAAGGAGTTTTGTAAGGACTGTGAGTGTATATAGTCTGGTTGTATATGGTAGTGGTGTTAAGAAGGGAGGTGAGACCCAAGTCAGGTTATTGAAGAAATATTTTATTAGATTGTTGTGTATGGATAAGGAAGTAAATTACTTTTCTTTGAAAAGGCAGACGGATGAATAGTTGTGCCCAAAGTGGCAATGCATAATAATACATTTCAAGAACCAGCTAAGCTCTGAACCCTCTGTCAGCTAGAGGCCGTTTTAGGGACCACTTGCTCTGTTGCCAGTTATCTCCTACTCAACTTTGCTCTCTATGCACCTGCTTTGATTTCTTCTAATCCTCTCTCTTGTGTAGCCTTTTCCAGTAGTTTCACTGTGCTTCAGAAGGGGAGATTTTTTTTCAGAACCCAGTAAAGCTAATGGTGCTTAAGTTTTTCATCCAGCATGTCTAGCAGATAGGCAGGAAATTTTAGCAGCCAACGAGAAGAAATCTGAGATTTTGGCAAAAACATACGTAGAAAGAGCAAAACTATATAGTCCCTTTCAGTTTTTCACGGCTTCAGCCTGTAATCATGTTTGTTCATTTCAACTGAAATGCTTACACTGTTCTCGGGCTATTCAAGGCGACTCCTCTTTGCTGCAATCAAGTGACACTGGTGTTGCTGACGTTTTGGGACCCGGAAAGGGCTTACAGCAGTAAGTGATTACCTTTTGAGTGGAATTCTTTTCGAAGGTCCCAAAACTTGGGTTACGCAGTGTGGGAGCTGGAGAGAGGAGTGATACAGAAACTAACACACAGTTCGGGTCGTTCTTCCGTTCTCTAATGTGTATCTACATATGAAACTTAAGCCTTGCAAGATCATAACAGTAGTTACAGTAAAACAGCCTCAGGGTCCTAGGCCTGTTTTCCCTTTTCTTCTGAATAGCTTAGTCTCATTATCACCCTCTTCTGTTTCTCCAGTTAAAAGAAAGTTTAAAATTATCCAAAGCAGTTTATTTTTGTGTTTCAAGGTGCACATTCTTGAGCTTAGTTGGTCCAGTTCACTATTGCCTTGTGTCTTTTTCCTACTTTTTCTATATCTGCAAAGCAAATAAAAATACCTGTGTTTTGGAGATGTTTTGCTCAAGAGTTTTTACTGCAAGGTTGAAAACTTGGCGTAGAAGGCAGACATTTGTGGTAGGTGATACTAGTTGTTAATGATGCCATAACTGCCAGAAATGCAACTATCTCAAAAACAAACAAACAAAAAAACAAGAACAAAAAAAAAATTCTAGTGAGATGCAACAAATGATTCTGGCCAAATAATAATTAAAGGGAAAAGTGTCAGAACCAAAATGACTGATTACAGGGTAGTTTGATGCCCCTCACAAGAAAGAATATATTAAGGAACTGAATGCAGTAGACGTGTATTTGCTAACAAGGGATAGTTAATTTTGCCATGCAGTTGTATGAGTGTATATAGTGGTATGTTATCCTCCTAGCATTCTTGAGCAAAAGTTGGAATACTACGAAGTAACTGCTATATATTGCAAAGTTAACACCTGCCAGTGCACCTGCATAGTATAAAGAGCACTGTAAAGTCAGCTGGCTGATTGTTTAAGCAACTGAAGGTGTAATTAGTTTTAAAACTGAAATTTTGTTAGTGCGATTTGAATAGTGCAAGCCAGGATAAACCAACCGATCTTTAATGCAGCTTGATCTCTTTTCTAGCCCACTCCTAACCATGTTCAGCAACTGCATAAAAAAGATAATAGTACCTCTTCTCACTTTCAGACAGATAGAAACTCCCCCAGAAGTAAAACTAATCATCTTAGAATGGAGACGTGAAAAACTATTCTTTTATTACTTAAATACGTAGTGTTATGTTATGCAACACTATTCTACAGAATAGCAGAAGATAAAAGTAACTCATTACAATTTGGTTTGGGCTAATTTTCAGAAGCATTTTGTTCTTTCTCACAGCTTTTTCAGATTTGCATTGTTTTCTTCTCCTCAGAGATGGTAGAATCATCTACCCAGTGAGAACAGAGAAAGGAGCAAAATAGGGAGAGAAGCTGTTGTTTTAATTGTTTAGCTGACTGGCTAAGAACAACATATGATATGGTGAAGGAAGTTGATGTTCCAGTAATGGGGTAAACAGCATATGTAGTTCATCTGTGCTGAGAACCATCAATATATAGGGGATGTGATCTCAGTGACAGTGTCAGGAGCATGGTGTTCCAAGGTGTGGTTGAATTCATTCCTCTTGAATGCCATTAATGCAATCGCAGCCCTTGTCACAGGAGGAAGGGTTTGTCCTGCAAATAGACTCATAGAATCATAGAATGAAGTTGGAAGGGACCTCTGGAGACAATCTAGTCCAACCCCCCTGCTCAAAGCCGGTTCAACCAGAGCAGATTGCTCTGGACTGTGTCCAGGTGGTAGGTTTGGAGCATCTCAAAGATGGAGACTCCACAACCTGTCTAGGCAGCCTGTCCTGTGCTTGACTGCCCTTACTGTAAAAATAAATAAATAAATAAAACACTTGTGTTTAAATGGTATTTCCTGTGTTTCAGTTTGTGCCCATTGCCTACTACCGAAAATAGGCTGGCTCTATTTTCTTCACACTCTCCCATCAGGTATTTTTTACGCATTAGTAAGATTTCCCTCAAGCCTTCTCTTCTCCGGACTAAACAATCCCAGCTGTCTCAGCCTTTCCTAGTCTGAGGATGCTCCTCCAGTCTTGTAATCAGCTTTGTGGCCCTGGCCCTTCGCTGCACTCACTCCAGTATGCCCATGTGTCTCTTGTAGTGGAGAGCCCAGAACTGCACTCAGTACTCCAGGTATGGTCTCCCAGTGATGGATAGAGGGGAATGCTATCTCCCTTGACCTGCTGCTGATGATCTTTCTCATGGAGCCCAGCATGCTGTTGGCCACCTTTGCTGGCCACCTATTGCTGGCTCATGGCCACCTTGGTGTCCACTAGGAGCCTCTGGGTCCTTCTCTGCCAAACTGCTTTCCAGCCGCTTGGCCCCCAGTCTGTACTGATGCATCGGTTATCCTTACCCAGGTACAGGACTCTGCATCTCCCTTTGTTGAACTTCATGAGGCCCCTGTCGGCCTATTTCTCCAGCCTGTCAATGTCCTCCTGAATGGCAGCACATACATCTGATCTATCAACCATTCCTCCCAGTTTTGTATCATCTGCAAACTTGCTGAGTATACAGTCTGTCCCATTGTCTAAGTCATTAATGAAGACAAGCTGTATTGTGCCCTGTGTTCACCCTTGGGGTAAACCCCTGCTGACTGGCCTCCAGCTGGACATTATGCTGCTGGTCACAAGCTGAGCCTGGCAGTTCAGCCGGTTCAGTTCACCTCCATGTCCGTTTATCTAGTCTTTATTGATCAGTTTGTTGATGAGGATGTTATGGGAGACCATGTCAAAAGCCTTACTTACGTCAAGATAAGCATCTACTGCTCTCCCTTCATCCACCCAGCCAGTGATCTTGTCGTAGAAGGCTATCAGGTTGGTCAGACATGATATCTCTTTCATAAATTCATGCTGACTACTCCCAGTGACCTTCTTGTCCTTCATACATTTGGCAATAGTTTCCAGGATTATTGGCTCCCTCACCTTCCTGGGGGTCAAGGTGAGGCTGATGAGCCTATAGTTACCCTGATCCTCCTTGTTTCCCTTCTTGAAGGTAGTGACATTTGCTTTCTTCCAGTCATCAGGAACCTCTCCTGATCACCGTGACCTTTCAGTGATTATCAGAAGTGTCCTCACAGTGACGTTAGCTAACTCTGTCAGCAACTTTTGGGTGCATCCCATCACGGCTTACCTCTTCCTCTGTAGCTCGTGCTCTCTGAAGCTCTTTGTTCCCTTAATCATCCTTCCCAATGTCATCCTCCTAATGTCACAAGATACGCTTCTTGCTACAGCAGTTTGAATGCGAAGAATAGTGGTAGATGAGGTTTCCTAGGTATGGCAGGATGCAGAGTTACAAAATGCATTTGGAGCAGGTAAATGTACTATCATGTCCAGTGGTATCCCATGCATGAGGGGAGCTTCCTCTATCTGGTTGCCCTGCGCTACATGGCCTTTAGGAGTGATGTAATGGAGCACTGTAGGCATACATACTCCGTAAGTGCTCTCAGTATGAGTTAGATGTGATGTTTCCTTCCCATTTAGGGACAGCAGGAGAAGACTCCTTTATGTATGAGCATGCATCAGTTTTGATGCAAACCTATCCTCTCCTTTCCCCTAGTCCAGCAATTTAAAATGCTGTGGTAATTGTTCTGTGGAAGCCTAGCGCTCTGGGAAAGGGAGAGGACTAGAAGAAATACTTGGGAATAGAGCTGGCCAGCTGTCAGTTGCGCTACAAGAAAATTTCAGAAATGTGTGGAAAGTCTATAACAATATGTTTTGCCACACAAGGAGCTCACCAGAGAAGTATCAACAAAGTAGGCAGTCCCAGCTTAGAGTGCTTCTTTCTTCAGTGCTTTTGGAGTAGCTGTGTATGCAGTGCTGCTAGTCAGTATTTGTTGTGTGATGTGTGTACAAAGCCAAATCAGGAAATAATCAGTTTATTGCCAGATGCTTTTGTTCTGTGACATGTTTCTCATGTGCAAAAACTAGGCTATGAGAATGATTTGAATAAACCTTTGAAACTTTGGCGACTTTCAATTTCAATTAGGACAAGTATGTGTAGCTTCAAATACCTCTTATGCGCTGATTTCAGGTAGCTGACAAGTGGGTCTATTGAATTGGGGGAAAAAAAAAATGAAGCCTCTTGGGTTATTTAAAACCTTGCTGAAGTTATAGATGTTTTAGAATAGTAACATAATGATTTGCCTGTTTATTTAAAACTGTGCTATAGGGATATCCCTTTACAAAATAGGTAATGAACAAATGCTTGTGCTGTCTACTTAGGAGGTAAATTTTTTTCTTGCAGCAGATGCCAGCTAAAGCAGACACTTTGCGACAGCCTTTTCTTTTTTGATATAATACTCTTAACAGAGAGACTGATTTTAGAACAGCTAGCCTACTCATGTTTTAAGATACCTAGGTTTTTTTTCATGATTTCCAAGAATCAGCAATCTCTCAACTTGTCCACTGTGCACTTTTTTCCAACCTTAATTTAATCCAGGACATCCAGGGATTTTCAGCAATGTTTTGTCCACTCTGATAGAACTGAACCAAGCCTTGCCAAGCAGTTAAAACTTAGGCAGTAGTAATTTCTGCATTGTATGAAATCTGTCTGTTTTGTTTTTCATAGTAGTAAATACAACTCTATGAGGTAAAGCTCAGAACTTATTCCCTAGTCAGTTACCTCTACTCGCTCTGCAAAATCACTGTATTAAATGTGACTTTGAGTCTCAATGGTGAGAGGCAAAATAGTTCTCTGCCATAATAGCATGTGCTGCTAGTCCTCTGAAAAAACAGATTCATCATCTGACATGCACTATCTGGTAGAATCTTTTTAAAACTGCTCAGAGTGAGCAAGTACAGGTTTTGAGAAGACAGCATGAGTAGAATGTTTCTCAAGAGTTAAAAGTAGGTGACTCAGGTGTAAGGAGAGTTACATAAAGGTTATATAGGTAATGCTGTAAAGTATTTATAGTTAAAAAAAGAGAAAAGGGGGAGGAGGAGGAAGGAGAAATTCAGTAGTATCAAAAACGTAGGCATCAAATGAATACTGCTGTTTGGCTAGTTTTATTTCATAGTAGTGTTAAGTTTGTAAGCCTCAGCTCTTTCAATCCTCCTTATCACTTTATTAATATTAGCTTTCCCTTTTTAACGGACAATGTTATCTTGTAAGCCTCGTGATAGTGGAGGAAACAGAAATGTAGCTTCACTGCTGTCAAACTTAAAAAAAAAAAAAAAAAAGCAAAATCCAACAGAACTTAAATGTAGAAAACTTCTTTGGATTTTAAGTAAGTTTCATAATTGTTAGGCACTGCTCATGATTTTTAAATAACTTTTGTTTGGAAGTAGAACATATCCAAACTTAGAAAGGCGGTGTTCTTAAAACAGTAAAGGCAGGAGCAGCATTCTAAACTGGTCAGCAGTGTTTTCTAGAAGTTGCTATCTCAGTTTCAGAAGTTTTTAAAAGTTTCTGACAATATCATCTTGACAGACCCAAAACACTTGTGTTTCCATAGTCTGGATTTATCCTCAGATTTATACAGTAATTTTGAACTCTGAAACTCTGATTTAGGAATCAGTGCCTTAAGATAAGATTAAGTTACATCTTGCATCTGCTTTGTAAGTTGAAAAGTTGAACTGCAAATCCTATAATCGATATAAACCCTAAAGCATATGTAGAAACATAAGAGATTTACAAACCATAACATAAATCTTAATAAAGTGATGTTTTGGCTTTGCAAAACTATATACATTTCTAAGACAGAAGCTCTGTGATCCTAGCAGAACTCATTCTTGAATTTTGATATCTGTTCTGTTTTGTTCGTGGTGTTCATGATTTTTTTTCCTACAGGACTTGTATTTATTAAAATACTTTCCTATGTCTTAGTTCCTCCTTCACCTTCCTAGACCAAAAAAATTAGAAAATGCTGTCTTTTGAACAGAGAGAAGTTACTCTTCGGTAGAAGTTATGCTCCCCATGTACTATGCTCCCTTGGCCCAAACTTCATCTTCCCAAAAAAGAATGAAATTAAAATATCTGATTATTAAAAGGCGATAAGCATTATCGTTCTGTATTCAAAAACCATTTCCTGAGATTTATATTATAGCACAAGTGAGGAACTGAAAGTTGCATAGAAGTACTGTAATAGAGTAAGACATTTGTCTCGTAGCATACCCATCTCCCTATGGATCAATTTTTGAAAAGACCTGTTAATGTTTTTTCTCACCTTCAGTTGAGAAAAATCTGAAATTGAATTTTTGATTGCCTTTCCTTTAGATTTATTGTTTTTTGAATATATGAGTGCTGTGAGTATTATATTTACTGTTAGGGTGGCTAGACACTGGAACAGGTTGCCCAGAGAGACTGTGAAATCTCCATCCTCGGAGATCATTCTTAAACCCAACTGGACACGAGCCTGCAATACCTGCTCTAGTTGGTGCTGC
The DNA here is from genome assembly GCF_040807025.1 of Struthio camelus. Taxonomy (NCBI): domain Eukaryota; kingdom Metazoa; phylum Chordata; class Aves; order Struthioniformes; family Struthionidae; genus Struthio; species Struthio camelus. The sequence continues at coordinate 26,099,743 of NC_090950.1, read as the reverse complement.
TTTGAGCAGGTGCATTGGACTAGATTATCTCCGAGGTCCCTTTCAGCCTCAACTATCCTATGATTCTGTGAGTAGGTAGCTAATTCTAGAATAAATTCAGTCTGGCAGCCAATTTTTTGTTTTGTCACTAGAAAAAAAAAGTGTGTATGTGATGGAGAAAAGGATGGCCTAGAATAACTCTGGGGCTGTGGATAGCCACAAAGCCCCAGCATATACCCATAGTTCTCCCTTGTAGTAAAACTTTTAGAGAACAAATTTATATGACAGGTAGGGAAACAGAATAGCAGGCTAAATATGAAAAGCCAGGGCTGAACATCTTCTATACAGTCTTTTCCTAACCTTGTTTAAATTCTAACCCAAGAAATTAATCAACCAAATGAGATACAGAAATAAAATACGATATTGGCAGCACTATATATTTTTTTCCACATCAACTGGAACTCATCTCGTTCTTTAAAGTCAACTGTTATTGTACGTTGTACATTTCATTTCTTTGTCTTCATTCTTGATCAGTGGTTTAAAAGGCTTCCACCTTTTTGAGGTAAAGAATGAGATGGTGTATTTGTTGGCAGTATGCAGCCATTTAAATTTATCTTGGCCTGGTGCTGAAGTAAGGGAAAGCTTCTATGAAACCTATTGTAATTGACAGACAAAGGAATAAGGGACTGATTCAATACTTGTAGTAAAGACATGCCAATCTAATGCAATTCCAACACAATGGTGAGTATTCATTCGTGACCCAATCTAAGGAATGAAAATAGAAGTAATTGTCTGAATTTGAAGAATCAGTTGAATGTTTTCTGTGAGAGCCAAAGTTTAAAGAGAGAATTAAATGAATGAAATGTGGGAACTCATATTGTAGGGGACTGCAGATATCAAAGATCTATCTAACAGTACTAGCTGCTGTGCGGTGAGGAAGATGACAGGATGAAATATATTTTGATAATAGATTTTTATTAAAGACTTTCTGACACATGGTGAGACATGTTTTAGTTATGTGACAAATCCTATAAACCTTAATCATACGAGTTGTTTTTCTGGCTGGAAGAAATGGTCTTGGTATTTCATAGTTTTTGAGGATGTCAAAGGAGCTACAGAATTTGAACAGAAGGTACATCTGAGGGTTCTGAAATACGATGACAAAGAGAAAAGGATAAAAGAAACCTCAAGAGGTCCCACAGTATTTCTGTTAGCTGCTGCAACATCACAGTAATCGTCATGCTTCATGTGTGAAGCGGGATCTATGAAAAGCTACATGGAGGATTTTCGGCAGTTCAGTTATGATGGGCTTCATCCTGTTCTGGTGGGTGTCACTGTTAAAGCATAGGGTTCAAACTTAATTTTTTAGCACACAAACAAGTTATTGCTCTTGGGAGAAATGATTGTGGTGTTAATTTTGTGTCTCAAGATTTTGGGAAGAGGAAAGCCGTTCTGAGCCTCAGAAGTGTCTGCTCTCTAATCTCTCTAGCTACAGTAAATTCTTGTGGCTAAAGTTGTTGGACAGTCAGCTTCATGAATTAAGTTTTCTGAAATATGGAATTGCTTGACTACTGTTGAAGATCAGGTTTGCTATCTGTGTTTCAAAATCTATGGACGTGTATGTGTACAGCTGTTCTTATATCTGATAGCCCAGTAAAGCTGATCATAGTTAGTTATTTGTAGCTGTGCGGCTAATGCACTGCTATCCCTGTAATAATTGATTCTGATAATAAGATACATGTCTTCTCAGAAAATGTATTGTACCGTACAGCGTACAGACATGATCTTACACTATATCCAGATTCCATGTCCTCCAGTAAGGCTCCAAGACACCTACTGCTTAGTGAAGGGACAAAATAGTAGCTAGAAGGAGGAGTGTTAAAAGACTTTGGCAGTGATATTAGTAGAGAACCTGGAGAATCTGCTTCTCACTCCTGACCAGTCCTTCTAAAATCAGCAAGTTCTTGGGGACTTGTAAAGTGCTGCTTAACAATAGAATTGTGTGGAGCCTATCTTCCTTCAGAGGATGTTATTCGATCCTTCTTCCACTTTTTAAAGTATACATGTTATTCTGATATTGTATACTTTTTACCTTAAATCTGAATCATCAAAGTCATGGAAAGAACGTAGGAGGTAATGCAGTAATTACAGCTACACTGATAATGGCTCTTTCCTTTGATTTCAGAACATACGAACATTAAAAAAAAGTTTGATTTAGGGACAAAAAATGCTTTTCAAACTGTTTACGGGAAAGTGAAAGACACTTTTATCTAGCCAGTGGTCATGTAGCTCAGGTTACATGGAAAGTGGTTGTTGGAGAATACTTTTAGCCATGAGCTGATTGCTTTTTCAGGGAATTTCTTATTTCCCTATTTTTTTGGTTTTCAATTAAATTCTAATCTCTAAGATACTTTGGACAAAAAATTCCAACTAGCTTTAGTATTAATACTTAGAATTACATTAAGATTTCTGACTTTTGAAGTATTTCAGGATCATGTTGTTGGTTCTGTAATGTATTTTTTGTTGGCTTCTGTTCAGTGATGGATTTTTTTTTTTGCTAGCAGAAAAGTTTTTAAAACCTTTTTACATATCCAAATAGTACTTTTTTATTCCACGAGCTTTATTGATATTTATAGTTAATAGTTATGTGCATGTGACTTCTAAGTCTTGCAGTAGCTCAGTGAAGGTACCTACTCAAAACACTCTCACTGAGTCAGAATTTCACGGTCTTTTATAAATTTGATTGTATACCTGGTTTTGGTACAAAGTGTTAGTTTCTTGTGCAAGTGGATATTTAGGTGTGTTTGTCCTTTGCATGTGAACAAACACTGAATATGTGTTTTGAGCTGGTATGCAATTTTTCTTGTGGTAGGTTTCCAGTATTTTTTTCCAATCTGTATTTTCTGTAAGAAAGTTGATATACTAGTTTGCTGCGGTGATTTCTTGCTTTTCTATTTCTGTAGTAAACAAAAGTTAATGACAGTAAGGTAGTTATGTGCTCAAATGCAGTTTAGAAATGTTAAATCCAGTAAAACCCTGCTCCACCCATGTTTTAAAACCTTTAAGCATTTGAAGTCTGCAAAGAAAAATAATTTAAATTAAAATGAAGGTTAGGCCTTATCATATTGCACCGTAAAGGGTGCAGAATGGTAGTGATATCAGGGTAACATAAGAACGGCAGGATAAATTCAGAACATGAGGGCAAGGAAACATGATGTTCACTAGCAAGAGAGACTAGCAGGTGTCAGTGAAAGAAACTGTCTTTAGTCCATTTGCCACTTGTCCGTTATTTGACCAGATTATTCAGCTTTGATGTTCTGTGATGTCCTAATTCTCTCAATAACACCTTTTCCAGTATATTTCTCCTCCACTGCCCTTTTGAAATGACTACTGTGTCTTCTGAATTTGATACTGAATCTCAAGCATTCTCCAAAGAACTTTGAATTTAGTACACCGGGAAGGCAGAGGGAAGGACAATTCTGATGACTGAAAACCTGCCGTAATTTCCTCCCTTCAGGATGAAAACATGTTGTTCTGATCAGTGCTGACAAAGGTTCAAGAGAATTTTGGTTGTTAAAAACGCTCCCATCCCAGGGGAGCCCTTTAAAAATTTTTACGAGGCCCTCTGGGAAGAAGCTATTTCATTCTCCCTGCAGCTTGAATTGTTCAAAGGGTAAACTTATGGTAGGTGGTCTAGGGCTTAAAAAAAAAAAAAGTCTCAAAGGGCCTAATAATATTCAACATGAATTCTTTCATAGTCCTTTCACTGAGGTAGCTGTACACTGGCGATATTCCAGTGGATGCTAGAAATGTCTAGTCTCTTATTTAGGGTAGCCTCAATAGCTTTACAAGGAGGCATATTCTGGTCATTTGGCTGAGCAAACTTGTTTAATAGGAGACTTTTTAAATATATATATATATATATGTAATTGAAAGCAAGTTTCTGCATTGCTCTGTCCAGTGACAGGATTAAGGAAGCATTCACCTGAAGGTAAAATCAATAAGATGGACGAAACACATAATAAAACTAGGTATAGACTGCACCCATCAAAAATGAAACTAATGGTGATATTGACAACTGACTGACAAGAGAGAGCAGAAAAAGAGACATAGGGGTGCAATCAGAATATGCTGTATGAAATTCTGTGGGAGATAAACTGTGCTTTAGAGACTCTGAGCTTCCTAGAAACACTTCAGAGCTCACATTTTCAAGAGGAAAGCAAACAGCTGTTCTGTAAGGTTACACATTTCTTCTAGCCTGGCCTCCTCCTTAACGGGCAGAGCAATTCCAACAGGAGTGTCTATTGCTTCTGTTTTCTATGTTGTATATTTTCCTCTGTCGAGCTATTAATAAATGATGTTACCAAAACTGCCCATCTCTTATGAGTAACATAACTTCAGTTGTTCATCATTTACAAATGTTTGAACCATGTCGTATACTTCTAAAAACACCTACTTATACTGAGAGTTCATCAATATTGTAATATGCAATTCATTTTAAAACTTGTCTTGGGCATGTATTATTTTCAGATAATTGTTTGTTGGTCTCTGCTGAAAATATGTTTAATCCAGAGGCAGAAAACAATAGCTTATGGCTGAGATCATTAAGCCTACTTAATTACAAATATTGAGTGAATAGTCTAAAAAAGATAAGTAACTCTAGTCTCAAGATTTCTTTCCTCAAATTTAAAAGCTAATAATATTTCAGTAAAACTTGTATTCATTTCTGAATTATATAGTAGCCAAAACAAAAATAAACTTGTGATGAATACTATTCAGAACATATTGTCTTTAAAATCTAATTTGGTCAGTTATAAGTCATTTTTAAAAGTGAAAAAATAATAAAAGTGCTTTTCAACACTACAATCTAACACTACTCTACCAGATTGTTATTGAATTAGATAAACTGTGATTAGTATACATGCAAAATGAGGAAGTGATTATGTTATGATGTTATGACTTACTTCGGTCAAGCTTAGTCTTCTCTTCATTTTGCTTCCCTACATTAAGGGGGTTTTGTTTATGTGCTTTCTTTCTTTCTTTCTTTCTTTCTTTCTTTTTTTCTTTTTTCTTTTTTTTTTTTTTTGCTTAGTTTCATGCAGAGGTCTATTTTGTGTCTATCCATTTTTTATGCCAATTAAATTTCATGGAAATTCCTGTAAGATGAAGAATGTTCGGGGTGGACTATACTAGTATAACAGTATCTCGTGCACAGCTATCTCTAAGTCATGGTTATGCACCAAACAGTTTCAAAGCTAGGATTTCTAGGTGGACTTTGAAGCTTGTTTGACTTTTAGTGAAAAGATTCCAATAATACTTTATCTGATTAATTAAAATAAGTAGCAAAATTAGTGCAGGTGTCTTACTGTGTGCATTTGAGCATCTGATATCCAAGGTAAACGGTGTGACTGAAAAAAAAGTTGTCTTAATGTGACAGATACCATTCAAATTTTGTTGGTTAAAGCTCTGAAAATATCTGTAGCTTCAAATCTGAAGTGGTTTACTATTTTGGCAGTTATTACAAGAGGCATTTTCTTAAACTCCAAAACCTATTATTCCTGTCATTTAGGAGGCTGAATGCAAACTTAGGCTGACATTCTTAGCTTACAAAAAAAAGCAATAGAAAAGCAGAGTAAAGCAAGCTGAATGATTTATATAAGTATCTGTGAAACACACAAACATAGACCTAAAGCGCTTCTGTACCAAACTAGATTTTGACAAGCTTATTTCTATCCAAAATATATATAACACTGGTTTCTCTTTGGCTAGAACCTGATAGATTTTTTTCATATGTTCAGTGTTAAGTAAAGAAGAGGAGAGAATCTGTGGGCTTAGGCGTCAGGTGGACAAGTTTTGTATCTTTTGAGCTTCTAGTGAGCTACATTCAGTAGGATTCACCAAGTAATTTTCAGCATGATTTAAGACTCAAAGGAACAGTTTTTCAGTTGAGTTACCTTTCTTCTTGTGTACCTTGTATCTCTGACTGGGTGTGGGTACGACCTTGAGTACTCATGCCTCTCATGATTGACCATGAGACCAATTAGATGGCTAGAAGCACAAATAGGTAATCACAGAGCAGATCTATTTAAGGAATATATAAAAAGCAGAAATTATATTAGGTGCCTAACTACTAAATATATTTAAGGAATAAAACATTATCTCTACAGAAGTAGAGAGGGCTACAAAGATGATTAGGGGACTGGAGCATCTCTCCTATGAAGAAAGACTGCGAGAGCTGGGCCTGTTCAGCCTGGAGAAGAGAAGACTGAGAGGCGATCTCATCAACGTGTATAAGTATCTGAAGGGGGAGTGTCAAGAGGATGAGGCCAGTCTCTTCTCCGTGGTGCCCAGCAACAGGACAAGAGGCAATGGGCAGAAACTGAACCACAGGAAGTTCCACCTAAACCTGAGAAAAAACTTCTTTACTGTGAAGGTGACAGAGTATTGGAACAGGTTACCCAGAGAGGTAGAGGAGTCTCCTTCCCTGGAGATATTCAAAACCCGTCTGGATGTGATCCTGGGCAATATGCTGTAGGTGACCCTGCTGGAGCAGGGAGGTTGGACTAGATGATCTCCAGAGGTCCCTTCCAACCTCAACCTTTCTGTGATTCTGTGAAGTCAGTGGTGGTTATTATTATATATTATTATTTTACTTAAAAGGCCAACATCTACATCAACTATAACCTAAAGAGGAATATTGCATTGTCATGAGATGAGGAAAATAATATATTATGTATTGAAACTTTAAAAAAAAAATCAAGTAAAAATGCTGTAATTTTAATTGCAGGTGTAATTTTAACACTAGTGGTCATCTTGAGTCCATTACTTTCCATTATTATTACATTTCTAAAACCGCATAAAATCCCCCTCTTTATATATCAAGTTCTACTTTCCTAAACTGATACTGTGCTTTGTATCAGAATCTATAGGAAAAGTCACTTCTGAAAGGAGTGTATTGAAGGTAATAGATGCTTCTACTTCTAACAATTTTTTCAACGTAGTCTTCCTTATACTGATAACGATGCTCTAATTGTTGCAAAGTACTTTCTTTAAAAAAAGAACAAAATGAAAACCCCCAAAATGTGTTCATGACTCTTCCATCCGTTGATCAGATTGAGGTTAGTGGCTCTTCAATGTCTTGCAAGTGGAATTTGCAAAAACTAACCTTCATTCAGTAACTTGTCCCTTTAACTCAACTAGAGACTTCTGTTCTGACTTCAGAAACTGACTCTATGCTTACCCAGAAAAGAGATTCAGTTCACGTGCTATCTATTTTGACTAAAGAGAGGAAAGAAGTGCCTGGCATCTGTGGGTGGGAAAACTTCAGATGTTTCAGAAATGTCAGGCAAAATGTCAGACTGAGAAAATCAGACCAGTGATTTTTGTGGTCCTCTCATGGAATGTTTTTCTTACAGTTTCCATCAGCAATTTTTTTTTTAATTATCATCTAGTTTTTTTTTTTTTTCTTGTATTGCTAAAGCAAACTCTTTATAGTAAATAGTACAGGTTGCCACTGTTAAATGTTGGCTATAGATCACTTTTTTTTTTTTTCCTCCTTATTTTTCTCATCTTTTCCAATTCCTCTGACTGTATGCTTTACACAACTGGTGGAATTTAGTGTGAATGCTATTAATTGAAGCAATTCTCAGACCCAGACTTTGTGTGATTGAATAGCTGAGCTCTGAATATATGAATATATCTGAATGTTTGAAAACATTTGCGTATAATTATAGTGTAAGAATAATGTAACAATGGAGAGTTTGAATCAGTGGAGGTACTAGTTCTTCCATAGACAGGTTGTTATTACCTGATGTTGTTGCAGGTCCTGTCTTAGCTTTCTAAACTAAAAAGCTACGTAATTAAAAAGTACTTTTAAATATATTTACAGTTCAGTTGTGCCAATGATGAAAGCTAGTTTAGGGGTAATATCATTTTGATTAAATTTGGATCAATGAATCTAGAGATTTAATTTCAAAACCAGTTGCAGAAGGTGTGATTTTGTCTAGTTAATGGCAAGAGTCTGAGTTTCAGTTCATCTAAGAATAATTTTAATTATTTAAAATTAAAGAACACCATATCACTATTATCTAATTAATTTGATGGTTTGGGGTTTTTTAGGTAACATTTTTCAATGCCAGATTTCTACTTAGCCAATTTCAAATAGAGAAATTATCCAATGATCAACTTTGGATATTTCTTAAAATCTCAATGTGGAGATGCTCTCTGACAGTTCGGTTTTGTCTGGTTTATTCCTTGCTTCATTTACACTGTTGTCCTGGGCAATGATTCCTCCTCTGTCCTGGTTTACAGATCCATTGAAGGCTATTTCTTTCATGATACACATAAGAAATAAAATACAGCATTCAAAGCAGACCTCTTGTAGCCTTCCTCCACTGTTTTATGCATAATTAAGCTTCCAAGGTAAAAGCAAAGAGAAGCTGTTTTTTCAGTATGGCACATAGTGTTCCCCTCCCCCCAAGTATATTTTTAATAGTCTTAAAAATGATAATTGCATAAATTCAGTGCATTATTTAATATGATTCATATAATAAGTTTTAAAATGCTTTAGTTTATCTTTGTATGTGCAATTTAAATGTTGTTTAAAGCTAAAAATTAATAGAAGTAGTGTTGAGTGGGTTTCTCAGTCCTGTCCAGCATGGTTTACATAAACACAGTATTGCACTTCTGTATTGAAGTAGCAATTGGTATAATAAAGTCCAAAAAAATTTAATGATAAAATTAGGATTTGAAAAAGTTTCTTAAAGTAAGTGTGAAATACTTGCAGATACTCACTGAAATTCTGAGTATGCAGTAGTTTTTACGAGTATACTCATAAAACAGTTCCTATTGGATCTCGTAGGCTTTCAACCCTACAGTAATACCGATGATATTCTAAAAAGTTTACATTTTTCCTTCCAGGGGAACAGCTGAATTTTTGCTAAATGAATTTTGTTTGCTAAAGTCAAAATTTGAAGTTATGTACTTTGAGCCATTGAGTGAAATAGCTTTCCATGCTTTCTACCTTGCCCTTATGTTTTTTAAGAAACAACTATATTTATGATTGCAAAGTCCATCAACAGAGTTTATATTGGTGTTTATTTTTGGTACGCTGTCAACTCGCACCTTTTAGCTCGCAGTCTTAGGAAGGTATTATAAGTGTCTAGCATAATATGAAAGGAAGAGGGTCCTGAGACATGCGTCTCCTTCATCGCGCCATAGTCAACTTTACAATTACGAATGGACTGCCCTTACCTCATGAACAAGAGAGATTGAAAATATATGTGACTGCAGGATATACGTATAACTAGCTTATGGGGAACCTCAGTAATTTTAGGTATGCAGAATGAAATACATCCTGTCAAACAGCAAGTGGAGGAAAACAGTTCAAAACTCTCAGTTGAACAAACTTTAAAAATACAGACTTAGCTATAGTGTACTTTTCTGTAGTATGCAATTTTATGATTTTTATGGTATAGTAAGTAGTTAATAACTAATCTTATGTTCCATTAATTTGTGAATGTAATATTGTGTCTCAAACTGAACTGAAAACTAAGATACAACGCCAGAGTTCTGAATATATTTGAAATATTCCTGTTCCAATTTCAGTGCTATTAAAAAAGAAATTAGTGTATTATTTCCCTTTCAACTCCATGGTGATAAACTGTAAATGGAAATTTTGTGTGCTTCTTTGGTTAAGGCTTTAGTGGCCACAGGGAATAAATACAGACTTTATAAATGTTTTTTTTTTTTTTTTGAAGTATTCAAATGTCTTCAGATAAGAGATGCTGCTTTGGCTCAGATTTTCACCTGGAAAACATCTTTTCTTTTTCTTCCCCTCTCAAACTATGCCATGGGAATCTTATAATTGCCAGTGAAATAACAGAAAAACAGGTATAGAAATCCTGCACTGCTGTACTTCAGTGGCATCAGGCCCCTTCTTCACAGCTGTAAGGATTAAGTACTTGCTTTTGTTCTGCACCAGTTACCAAATGTATTCTTACTCTAAGAACAGGGTAATGCTCCTTTTAAATAGTCTACCTCTCTCTCTACTGTAATTCTTAGTAGCTTGTTATATGGCCTTAGAAACATAAAAAAAAAACACTTTATCTTACCAGTTTTGACCTTTCCCATTTAGCAAACACTGTATGTGAAGAGTTTTGAAAATGGAAAATACCATTTTGCTGTTTATTATTATTATTCTTTTCTTCTTTTTGAGGACAAACTAGTATCTCTCTATATTGTATACTCTGCTAATTACTCATCAGGGGTTGTTGATATCAAGATGTTGACACTGTTGCATGTGCTATGTGAAATGAAGGCCTAATGAGAGAAACTCCTTGAGTTATTAAGTTGGGAAACGTACACAGTAAAATGTATTTCTTCTGTTGTCGTAATACTTTATCCTTAAAATACCTAAAATGGGCTCTGTCTGCTGTCTGGTTGCCTGTATTGATTGAAGTAGATGTTAACATGTCAGTGGCATATGCTTTTTCATATATTTTTACCAGCAGAGTATTGACTGCCCAGGGCTGTTTTCTTCCTCACCATAACCTCTGAAGTTCATTACTGCTCCACTTGAAAGAGAATGGCAGAACTGACTCCTTCAAATTTCTACAATAGTCAAACCTATACTGAAGACTGAAGTCTTTTGTGTTCCAAATATACGTGAGATTATATGCCCCCTGCTTTCAAATTACGGTTTAAAAAACTCATGTTACCTCATGTTACCAAACAGTGTTTGCCCAGGAACATTGTATTATCTTTAGTGAAAAGATGACTTTCAGTTAACTAAAATTAGTATGTTGATTAGAATTTTCAATAATCACCCATAATTCCTTTTTACAGAATAAAAAATGAGAGAGGTGCTTGGAGAACTAAAATTCTGATCATTTGAAAGTCCATGGGAGTTTTTCGTTGGCTTCAGGGTCAGAACTTAGTTCAGAATTTTCCACTTCTGAGTTATTGCAAGGTCAAGTCAATGGAGATTTATTTAAAAAAAAAAAAAAAAAAGTCAAGTCACATCTGTGTAGCTTGTGCAGCAGCACTTCAGAAAACATTTTGAAGTTGGGTGTTGGGGAATTAATTCAATTTGCTGATGCATGTCCACACATCCTTCCTTGCTGTCATTACCACTGTATTCATTATTATTATGCAGAGCCTGTTTTCCCTATGGAGCAGATACTGTTTCCTATTTTTATAGCAGACTGGTAAGACTTAATAAAACTCCACTGAAAGATAGAGCGAACTCATTCTTTGTACCTTGGACCAGTTGTTTGTTCAACATGAAATATATATATATATATAATACAGCTGTCACAATATTTCTTAATTTATTTTTTAACCAAATACTCAAAGTATTTTATATGTGGTTGACTTGTTTCTTTTGTTTTTGATTTATGCATAATTCACTGCTAATAAGGTAAAATATTTCAGAAGATATTCATCCATCCATCACCTCCTTCATGGGGTCAGTGATTTTCAAATATGGGTAGTGATCTATAAGAGTATTAAACTAGCTAAATGCCTTTGGTTTTATTAATAGCAAATCGCTGCTGTCTAAATTGGTTTCTGTTGAAGTAGACAAAATTTCAGCTGAATTGTGCCCGTCCTTGTATAGCTTGCTTGTTAATGTTTAAAACTTTTTCCAGTGAGCATTTTCAAGATGGTAACAAAAGAAAGTTTCATTTTAGTTTGTCTTTTGACTTTCTGCTATTTATTGTTCAGAAGTACACCATCTGTATTTGTTCTTCCTAGACTTCCTGCATGGCAAGTCGTTAGAAAAGGCAGCCAGGTTGCTTGGTTACATCATTCAAAATTACAAAACAATGTCTTTAGTACCCCTGACCCGCTTTTTTTTTTCACTCAAGACCAAAATCTACCCTTAGTTATTCACAACTGAGTGGCTGTTGATTTAATTGGGAACGCCTAGTTTTTCATTACAAGAAGAATTAAAAAATTCTTTTGAGAATTCTTACAATCTCTGCCAGCAGGTTTGGTAGGGAGCCAGTACTATTCAGGCTGTTCATGCTTTTTTTTTCATCTTGATGGATTCATCTTTTCAAACTATATGGTTTATAGTATATGTAGATGCATTCAACAGTATCTCCATTCTTGATCACTATAAACTGTTGGACAGATTGGCGGGATTCCAGCAGTGAACTTACAAGCAACCTGAACCTTTTAAAATGACAGTTATACAAGTACTTATCTTTTCATTGACTTTGAACTCCTGAGAGTGGAGGTTTTTCTTCATTTTGGTCTCCTCGAGGTTTGAGTTAGACCATTCAGGAAAATAGAAGCTACTGGCATCAGAGCAGGTGGTTTCTCTGAATACTGGTAAACAGCATTTGATAAGTTAATGTTTAATTTAGCCAGGCTATTAGAAAGTAAGTTAGTCAGCAGTCCAACTGTTGCTCAACTTCAGTGTGCATTTTTAGGTTATTTACTTCTTCAATTTAGAACTGCCATCCTGTATCTTTACTTATAATATATAATTGATTTTCTGTGATGGATTTTTTTTATGACCTATACCTTTTCACAGGAAAAATGTTATTATTTGAAGTCACAATTAAACTAATGTAAGAAATGTTATTTTAGATTTATAACTGGAAATGTAATTCCTTTACAGTATTGCAAGGACACGTTTCTTTGCATTTTATTTATATCAGTATTCGAAATGGCATCCTTACATTGTACCATCCCATAGCAACTTCTTTATGTTCATATATCTGCCTGTAAGCTGCCTCAAGTTATTTTACGCATTTTTATTAACGGTGTGAAATCATATTTTTTTTCCCAGACATTGCATGCAGCTTCTAGCCATCCTTTGATAGGTGCTAATAATATGAGTTCCTTCATTTTTTCATCTCTACTTGTTCTGTGATACGAATAGGAATTAATGCAAATGCCCTTCCTCAGTAATGTAAATGGTCATAAAACAATGGTTTACAGTGTGTAAGGAATGTAAACTGTTCCTCTGAGGTGATGGATGAATGAGCCATCACAGACCTAATTTGACAGTTACTTTTTCCATTTCTTTTGACTCATTGCCATATATACTGTTTATCATCTCCAGGTGACGTGTCTGTAGTAGTATGGCCCTACCTGTTACCGTGTTTTTCTAAAAATGGCTTCCATGTCAATTATGAATATAAGGTGGTGACCCACGAAAGCAGTTTAAATATATATGATGAGTTTTCTGTATCTGTCTATACATGAGAATATACTCTTTAATGCAATAATACTTTAATAGTAGATCTAGAAAAGTATGTGCTCTAAGAAGTTGTGGATATAGCCGTTTCCCTTTGATTTTTTTAAATGTGTTGAAAGCTCAACACTAAATATTATATGGCAGTATTAACAGTCATAGAAAGTAAGCATAGTTCTAATAGTTAATATACAAGTTTTGTTCTATAGTGTTCTGAAAACTGTTCCTTGGATTTGCCGTTTTAGTGGTACAAGTATTTTTCTGGAAATATATCTATCTTGCGTAACTTATAAATGTATAGAGATGCATCTTTGATTAAATGGACAACTTGCTCTGGGTTTTGTTTGGCTTTTTCCTCCTATGAAAATTGACATTAAGTATTTTTTTATTGTAAGTAGCTGTCCATTTCAAATGCATTGGAGGTATTTTTAGTAAAAGACAAACCTAAACATTTTCAATGAAGAGATGGTCACATTGCTACATGTATTTTGCATTTCTGATTCCAAAATTCCATCTTCCTTGGTCTAACATACTCTTTCAACTGAATGTGATATTCATCCATGCTTCCTGTTTTAAATTGTCGTATAATTTTATTGATAACTTAAACAGCTGCAGGATACAGGTGGTAGATGAAGTGATCCTAATGTATAAAATCTTTAAGCACTTCAGGATCATTAGAATGAGATATAAATTTGAGTTTGTTGTGCTGCTGGTAAGCTAAGGTTTTCGATTATTTGAAAGAGAATCTTTTGTTGTTGCCAGTAGAACCAGCAAGTTTTTTCCTGCTCTGCTGTAGTACTTCAATCTATTGTTGCTTTTATGCTTAGTGAATGTTGATGCTGATTTGCAGAGAAAGTTAATGCCATTTTTGGTCTGAAATACTTTCCAGATATATATTTTGCATGGCATGTCAGAAAAGTTCATATAATTTAATTATTTAATGCAAAAACAATTTACTTTTGTTAATCTCCACTACACTTTTGATTTCCTCATTAAATGCAGGGTTTTTTGTTTTTTTTTTTTTAATATTATGTGCCTTTATTCAGAAATGGTGAGTTAATGGAGCAGAAGAAATCAAAATCCTTCATGAGCTGCATGAGTATAGTTTTCAAGTCAGGGCTGTATCGTAACTGGTAGCAGTGCTGTGCTGATTCAGGATAATCTGAATCCCCGATAGAGGGAGGAGCAGCTGTTAGAAGTGACACCACTGGGTTATCTTGGAACATATTGAACACCTGACCTGTCCCCATTGCTGCTATTTCCTATCTGTAAACCATTCATTGAGCCACTCCACCTATTTCTGGAAAAGGTACTATGGCTCTTGGCTACAAAAGGAGTGATGAGAATATTATTATGTGTCATTGGTGACTGTGAAACCATTATCTCTGTTAGAGAGGTTTTTGATACCAGCAGTTTTGTGTATCTTCTATTAGGTGCATCCTGGATGCTTCAGCATGTATTCAGAGTCTCTGAACTTTAGTACTCGTTATGTTTTGAGGTTCTTTAAGAAACGATGAACATGAAATGGGTGAATGTAACTAAATTCTGTTTTATCCTGTATGTTTCAGTAATGCTACTTTGGAAAAAACGTAAAGAACATGGCAGATTAACTGTTATAAGTCCTAATAATGAGCCTAAATAATGTAGGAAATAACGCTTGACTCCTGTGGATTAACACTTGATTGTTTGAAATCCTGCCTTAAGGAAAAAAAAATCTATTGAATGTAGATAATTTCAGCATGCCACTATGCACAACGCTGTAGAATAATTGACAAATCCAGTTGTATTCAGTTAATCTGCCATTTGAAGATAATCTAAAAGTAGTTGGGTTATTTTTGGAAATACCAAAAGTACTTCTTGTATTGAACTTCTCTGGAGTTAACCGTGTTGAAAGTATACATGAACGTCACTAGGTCATATCAGAATATTAACCTTACAAGTAGTTACCTGCACGCTAGGCACCGTAAATAGATTATTTAACTCAAGGTTTTGAAAAATAATTTAACGATTCAGTGTCGTTTTCATAAATTTATTTTATACGTCCTTATTTCATTAGAGGTTAAAATGCTCTTTGAAAATGAGCATTCCTCAAAAAATTTCACGCTGTTCACCCAAAAATCAAAACACTAGACTAGTCATATTTTGGACTCTTGACTACAAAATCTTAATATGAATATTTGTTCAACCAATCATAAGCTGCTATAAACTGGCTGTAATAAAACATGGTAGTTTATAGTAGTAGACGATCTGTTTCTGTAATTGTGAACGCACGTTCAGATTGTACAGTTGTTATAAAACAACGTTGTAGGCTATTACCTGGATAAAAAAGATTAACTTAATAGATAACAAAATGTTAACATTTTGGGTCAGTTTGATTTTGCTCAGGAATAGTTATCTTTTAAATTTGTATGCCTAAATTTGAGTCCTATTACAATAAACTAGGAACTGTGGATTAGTGAGAAGCTTTGGATTTGAACTCCAAGAATTTGACATTTTCCCTTTATGAAAGGAAGGGGAAAAAGTCCTACCATGAGGTAATTTAGAAATGCATTCCTTACATGACGTGTAAGAAGCCATAGATATTGCACATAGATTGCGTAATATAAATGACCTTTCTTACCCCACCCTACCAAAAAAAAAAAAATCACAGAACGAAACACCACAGAAGTTACTCTTGCATAGAAAATAATGCTAAGGGGAAGATTAATATTCCACAATTTAAGGAAGGTCTTAGTGATTTCTTTCTGAAGTGAAATAAATTGGAAACATGCACCACTCTTAAAAGCTTGAATTCCATTCCTGTAGATGCAGATGTGTTGTAAAAGCTTTGACAACAATTTCCACACGTCTTCATTTGAATAAATTGCTTTTAAGAGATCTCTTAAATTAGACTTTGAAAAGGAAAAGGCATAAATGTATAGAAAAGTCTCTGTTATCAGTATGTTTTATATCAGCCAGTCTGTCATATAAATAAACTTAGCTCAACTCTGTTTTTTACTTCAGAATTCATTCATATCAATGTAGACGATGGTAATCCATTTATGTCAGTCAAAGTACTTGCTGCAGATCCAAAGAATACAAAAGAACTCCACTCTTCCCTCAGTGCATTTATAATTGTTATTCACTAAGTGTGGCAGCCTACCTAGCATACCCAATCTTTTTACATGGATGTCCTAAGAATGGTTACAGCCACCTTGAAGAAGTTATTTTACAAATGAATACAGGTGAGCTGCATACTAATCCTTAGTATTAAATTTTAAATGGAGAGTTGTAGTGAAGTCTGAACTCCGTAGTTGCTGAGTATTGATGAAAAAATTGTCAGAAGTGATTTGGGATTCTCTTTCCACTTACATAGCTTGGTAATGCAGCCGTGGAAGGAATAGAACAGACGTGAGTTGAGTTAAGTGCCAGGTTCCAGCTTCCAGCTTTGTCTTCTGCTGACATTGATCCATAAATACTTTGCTGACATTCTTTTGAAAGTACCATTTACTTACAGTAGTCATTAATTGTGTTGTCCTAGTCTTATTTTGGGGGCTTTCTTCAGGCAGATAAGTTCTACCTGAAGAGTAATTGGATTACTAAAGAGTAACTGGATTGCTGTATTTTTCTGTATGTGTGTTCTTTTTTTATAGATAATTTATTTCATTTCATTTTTATGAGCAAGATGAAGAGGCTGTAGAATTTGTAAGAACATACTAATTTTGCCAGATATATTCTAGTTATCAGATACCGCAAATGCCCACAACTGTGATCTGAGGTTAAGAACTGATGTCAATATGAACACTTTTGACTGCTACTGGAGGAACATTTTTGTCTAGTGTATGTAAATATCTTTCTTGACCCCTTTCAAAACAACAATCTTTGGCCAGTCAGACTTCCTCTGCAATATTTAAATTACGTTGTCATCAGCTGTTCTGTTCCAACTCTGTTGGTCGCGCTGTTGTTATATAGCTAAATGCGTATAGTATAATGCAACAACTGTTGAATTCACTATGTACCTTCTCATTGATCTGGACACCTTAAGATGTAGAATGTGCTGTTGTGCTTTTCAGCCTACTGGTGTTGGACTTAAAGGTGATAGGTACCAGAATTCCTATCTTCTACTAGATGTCTGTATTCAAAATTACGAAAGATTTTAGGAGCCCTCACGATTAAATGTATTTTACTGTATGTGAACACCTACATGAACAGGAATTTTACATGTACAATTTTAACATTTTGTTCTCTTTTTCATCTGAAGACCGCGAAGTTAATAATAATGATACATAATAATTAGTAATAATAACTAGTGAACCAAAATAAAAATATTATTATACTAATTTTTCCTAATATCTGGAAAGTCAGAGATTGAAGTCTGACTCTGCATGAAAGTACTCACTGAGGGTTGTCATTGATTTCACTGTTGCTGAGTTAAGTCTCTACAGAAAAATATTTTTAGTCATACAAGCAGATAAAGCCTTTATCTGGATTTAAGTTGTACTTTCTTAATATGCGCGTTCCTTACATTTATTAGTAGTACCGCATACATGAAATGAACCTAAGCAGAGCAGTAAAGGGTGTATGTTGTTTTCTATTGAACTGGGGATTTGCAAGATTGCTTTACTGAATTCAGTCTCTTACATATTTTCAGAAAAGTTGAAAACTGTGCAGTTACATTTTTTCTTTTATCATTTTAACTTTGTGTTACTTCAGTTACTGTCTTAATTATGGGTAGTTCAAGTAAGTGATTAATATTCCAAAGTAAGTTGGCACATCTTTGGTGTTATCACACTGTTGGCAACTGATAGACATTTTATTGCAATCATATTCCTAGATTTAGATTTTGACTAAACTTATGATTTGTAGACTGAATTATGAATAATTAGCAGGTTGAGATAACTGGTGTCATTTTATCAACATACAATTTGAAAAGAAGCCTCTCAGAACTTTTTAAATGTCAGATACTTGTCCCAGAACAAATGTTTTTACTTTTCACAATGCCAAAGTAACTCTTTAACATAGTATTGCATGCTAACCTTAAAAGGAAACAAACAAACCGCAGAAGCAGCACCCAAAACAAGAAACAAAAAAACCCAAACCTCAAACTGTCTGCATTTGTAAAAAATCGTGGAAGCAGTTTGAAGAAGATTAATGTCACAATGAATAATCCATGCTAGAGTTGTAGCTTAATTTCCTCTTGCCGTTTCAAGATACATGAATACTGTTTAACAAAGAAACATTTGTTTGCAATTTTAGGGCAGAGCAATCCGGTTGTGATTGCAAAGACATATTTCACACACAATCCAGGCCAAACAATTGTGCCATCAAGCCCATAATTAATTGTAGCATATGCTTTGGAAATGCATTCAGTTTTGATGTAAACGATGTGCTTCTGAGTAAGTTCTTATACAATTTTGCATTTTAAACAAATTATTTCAGGTTGTTTAATTGCAAGTGTGTTCTGTATGGAAAGGCTCCATCTGCCAACCTCAGTCAAACCTCTGGAATAGCTTTTGCTATGCCCTCTATATTATATATAGCCAAGAAACACCACAGATGAAAGTATTCTTGGTGTAGAATTTCACTGAATGACATTAAAGCTAAATAGGCAGTTATGGTTATAAAAGTTACTTTGAAGAGGCACTTTGAGTTTCAAAGGTTGATCTGAATTATTTCAGTCTCTTGACTATTTACCTTTCTGAGCTGAAGAACTTTTAAACTCCAAGCTTTCAGCCTGAGGTCGTTTCAAATAGATTTGGGTAGTTTGCTGTTGTTGAAAGCATCAAGTTTTCTGACCATAATGAAATGAGTTTCTTCTGCAGAGAATAAGTTGCGGCTGCTAATGCAAGAGATGCCATATATATTTCTCTGTATTCAGAGTTTAGAGATAGATTGAGGAGAATTCAGTATAGCTTTGCCCTTTCCATGAAGAATTTGTTTCAGATCAGTCATGTCCTTCAGGAGTTGTCTTGAGTATAAAGCTGAATGAGTGTGTGTAACTCAGGCACAGTTTCGCTTTCTGTTGTGAAACGCTTCCTTGTGAAGTCCAAAGAGAACTTCAATATGAAGGCCTTCAACCTATGTAAAGGTTACTGTAAACAAACAAACAAAACCCCAACAGTAATAATTGAGCTATTGTTTTCTGGCATGGCATTAGAACTGTGAAAAGTGATCTTATTTTGACAGCCAACTGCAAATTTTACTTTTGTTCCAAAAACAGTAGCCAACTTGGAAAGGAAACCAAAAACACTAATTTGAGGAGGGAAAAAAAAGATTTTACTTTAGTAAAAAATGAATCATTTCATTACTGAATGAATTACTGTATATTTAAAACTATATTGCAGCTACTGGATTCGAGCTGAGTTTTGGAAGCGCTAGGAGCTATGACCCCCCAAGTCTTGGAGATGTACTGAACTGTGAATGACGCCACCAGTGTTAGGGCATTCCTACTAGTTACCTACGCTTTCCATGGTTCTGAGGCAATCATGTAAGCTGTCATTGAGCCTGAGATACTGGAAGGTTGGTTTTTATCAGCAGTTGTCAAGTGAGCTGCCCAGGAGCTGAACGTGTAGAAACACGTATCTTTGGAATCTTGCCTTGTGACATTCATCACATCAAAACCTCAGTATGCTGAGGCTGACAAACAAACTTTGAAATAATTACTTACGTACTATAGGAGACAGAAAACTATTGAACAGATTTTAAATAAAATATAATTAGGCCTGTTAATCTAAGACAATATATTATTCTGCTCAATAGCCTCTGACAGGAAAATACTTATTTGAACAATTAAGTTTGAATACATAATTCAGAATCCAGTTTTGTGATAAAGTTCGGAGATGTGTAAAGTTTCAATGAGTTACATGTAAAAGAATTCTGTAAAGGAACAGAATTATTAGCCTCTAGCAAGTTCATAATATTTTAAATAATTTGGGTAATTGATAATTTCATGTTTCCTTTTTCTGTGTTTCCTCTTAGACCGTTAACACTCCTCAAGAGTCATTGCCACTCTTTCAACTACCAGCTCTCAGTGAGATCAGATTTTTGAGAGAGTCGTGTAAGGGACTAGATTTTTTGTTTTTTCTAAGGAGCTTTAATTCCCTACGTTGAATTAAGGGAAGTAAGAAAGAAGTTGTTAGCAGCTTCTTAGCAGCCAACATTGTGACAAAGTGCTCAACACTGATAATTGAGATATGATTATGACTGTCAAGAAAGTAAAGGAACATTTTTTGAATTACCTCCTTGTGCTTAGTTCTGTGATGAATTTTAGCTTAATTTTAGAGGCAAGCAGGACCTCGAATGGTTTCACGAGATTACAGCAAAATTGAATGAAATTTAGTTTTAATTAAGATGTGATTGTGGTAAAATTAGTTTATGTTTCTGCACTTGGTAATTTTTTACCTGTTTCACAGCATTCAGTATCTTCTCTGCATAATTATATTGATGGCAGTGCAAAGGCCACATGTGAAATAAAAGTAGAATAATAAAGGTCAGATCCGTCTACAGACTAAAGTAGTATTTTTTTCCTCTGTTCTGTTATTACTTAAATATTAGACTTGTTTGTTCTAGCTTAGCTGCAGGCAGTAAAATGGGATTATGAACTAGTAAACTGAAATCATGCTAAGGAATACTTGAATTTTGGCCCTGAAATAAACAGTGATAGGGAACTAAAGTGTTCATTTAGTTCCATCTCGCTGACTTAAGTGCTCAGAAAACAGATACTTGAGGACAAATTCCAACTTTCTTACAACACTGTTGGCAGGAAATAGCTTATTATAAAACTACAAATACTGTTCTGCACGTTTTTATAAAATACAGTACCTGTAACAACGAAAAAATGATGTTACATATCGTACAGGCAGTCATGTCATATTTCAAGCGTCACTTTAATGGAACAGTGTCAGTGAAATTTACAAATGTGGCATCTATTTATTTTTACCAATATTGAGAAAGGAATGAAATAGCAAGGAAGTGATGATTACTTGTGACACGTTCCTCTTGTAAAAAACTGCTTTAACCATGTTATGATAACATTCCATGTCTTCTTTTTATTTGTATTCCTAAGTTTCTTTCATTGAACTATATTTCAGTATATTTGTGCTTATGTCTATCAATATGATGGAGTCAAGGGCATCTATTATCTTCCATAACGTTCTGGTGATAGCTTACTGGCCTCACGCAACTGTAACCTCAGGCAAAAAATTCATGGAACTGAATTATGACAGTAAACTAATAGAACGGAAACTACATTAAAGGTTAAGTTTTCAAACACATTTAGAAATAAAATCAGGGCTGAATAGGATTTACATTACTGGTTAACTGACATGGGTGAGTAAGTTCTGTTCCTTTCCCATTGGAAAAATCCTACATGGGGCTAAGGCACAAATTAGCACTCATGAAGAGTCAATGCAGTGTCTTTACCTCATATGAGGATTTTCTTTGTTTCATTTTATGAGTCACTTGCCATGTGTTTAACTCGGTTCTGTTATGTGTAAAATGGAGACAGATGCTCCCTCTGCTTCTGTGAGACTATTAAGGTAAACATATTAATGAATAGAAACTACTCAGTTTTAATGGTAGTGGGATTGAATAGATATATGAAATAAACAGGTTTAAGACTGGTAGGAAACCATCCTCCTAAATTTCCCAGTTTTCTTAGGTTATGTCAGTAACATGAATGTTTTCTGAAACATTTCTAAGGGCTTTGTAACATCTCATGAATTAATCAGATTGCACAACTGGAGAGGATTGTCCTGGAATGAAATTTTTTTTCTCTTGAAATTTCTTATATTTAGTACAGATACTTTGTTAAGGGCCTGTATGCATTGTCCGATGGAGTACAGCACAAGAGATCACCAAGTTGGTGCTGGCTTGAACTGGTACATCCATGAGCAACTATGCAGAAATATGCTACCTTAGGTCTGGAAATATATTACTGTGTTAGTATGACATTGCATCTGCGCTAGTTAGCTCTATTTATCAGTAGTATTTATTTGTCCAGACTCTGCTCCCCAGAGACATGACTATGCTGCTTCTAGTTCTGGAGCCGTCTATTGTCAGTGGCAGCTTGAGGTTTTTAGTTCCACGTGACATGAGGCTGTGCATGTGGAGGCATGCATGCATTTTGTAGGCCATAGTAAAACCTATTTAGATAGTTGTACCATCACACTGTCTTAGTTACTGAACCAGAAGCCTGTACTACATGATTTTGTCATAAGATTCAGACAGATGGAAGAGTTCTGACTCCTAAGTGTTTTCAGAATTCATGTATATTTGTAAGTCTAACCTTACACATTTCAAGAGTCTCCCTGGTAGATGCTGAAACTTGTGGATGCTCAGCATCTTCAGTTACCTTTGAAAACCTGAGCTTATGTCTTCAGAGACAGGGAGAGTCCTTGGAGATGTAGCAGAATAAATTTTAACAGCCGTTAAAAGGGAGAGGGGGTATTACTGCTGGCCACATTTATGAAGTTTTCTAGATACCACTTTTGCAATTGCAAATTGTATCTGTAATATAGTGTAAAAACTGAAATAAAGAATGGTATACTTGAAACTGACCTGCAGCATAAAGAGATTTGGTACAGTGGTTTTCTACTATTTGATTAAAGTTTCCTCCATGGACCTCCTACATGTTTTTAATGAAGAGGAGAGTCTGGTCCACTGTAGTTACAGGTTGTGAAAAAAATTCGCTTGCTCCAAGCTATTTGTTAGTTCTTGCAGGAAATTAGGGGGGGAATATGAGCATCTTCCATAGTGTGTTTTTATATTCCTTTCCAGTATGACTCTTTTTATAACACAAAAAAAAGAGTTCCTTAAAAATATTTTGTGTTCAAAGGTTTAGTTAACGTGGGACTGCTATGAAAAGAGAAAGATTTGAGCAGTCACAGCAGTCAGTCTGCATGTGTTCTATGTGCTTCCAGGTATCATGTAAAATTCATTAACCTTCAGTGTGTAACAGTCCGAATGGAACTAGATTTATATTGATTTCTTCTCCTCCTCTACTCTTTTGGATTTCTTCTTTGGTGTAAAAATAGAAAAAAAAATAAAAATAGATTTCCTGATTTGCCCATGGCCTGAGCTAGCTCTGCACCTTTAATGCTATGAAAGGAAGAAAGAATAGTTCAGTGCTGCAGTGTTCTTCTAATAGTGTCGTAAGAAATGAGCTGGGAATAGTATGCTCTTTGAGAGCTGTAAAGAATCTTGTCCTTTTGTTCCTTTTAAAAGGGAAGGGGTAAAATTAGTACTGAAAATTAATAAGGAACATGTGTAAGTGCAGTATAAACAGCGCTTTAAGCCTTGCTCAGAGAATAGGAAAAATTAATGGAACTTCTCTGTTTTTATTTTGCTTTCTGAAATGTAGTGTTTCAGCAGAATATTCACATGTATAGGCAGAACAATTTAACACATGATGATAGCTAAATTAAAAAGAACTTTGAAGTCATTTGAGGAAAAGATAGTAAGGGTTTTGTTGTTACAATATTTAATCAGCTGAATAAAAGTATCTGCTAACTTGTATCTCATTATCTAGTATCAGTATCTGCTTTTGGGGATGGAGGAACATGTGGCCTAGTTTGGTGTGCCCAGTCTGCTATATGACTCCTGTGGTATGCTGTATAGATTGGTTAAAAGGAAGGGATAAAAGGATAATATAATTAGGCATTCAGGTCCCAAGAGGAAAATGGGCCACTAAAAATGCTTTCGGAAAATACGGTTACACTGATGCCTTTCAAAATCAAATCAACTCAAAATGATAATTTTTGCA
Source organism: Struthio camelus (assembly GCF_040807025.1). NCBI lineage: Eukaryota > Metazoa > Chordata > Aves > Struthioniformes > Struthionidae > Struthio > Struthio camelus. The sequence continues at coordinate 26,075,816 of NC_090950.1, read as the reverse complement.
TTACCCAGCTAAATTGTTTCATTCTGCATCAAGGCAGGTAAATATTTTAAATTATCCAATGAAGAATTGAAGAGATTTTTAAAGTATAATGAATTTTTAGAAATTATTTCAAAGAATACTGACTTTAATGATGTTTAAAAAAATTTTGGAAAATATTGCCTGCTAATTCTAAAGCTTTAATGGGGATGGAAAAATATATAGTGATGGCTGTGTGTACATTATTGAGAGAATTCTTTATGAGGTTGCAGGGACCATTAAATAAATACTGTCTGAGGCTTTAGCTAGCAAGTTAATAAGAGACAGTTGCCTATATTCAAATTTTTTTGTTGTTGTTTTGTAAAGTTCTGTATTGCTTTTCACTGTCACTTTTTGTTGCGTTAACATCAATTTTTTTTCCATTTTTCCTAGTTAATGTATTCTGTTAGTGTTTGGTCTTTTTCAAAATATGGCTTGGATGATCAGGAATAACCCTTTCAATTTCAGTTAGATTTAAGTCGATTTAAATTAGTTATACTGTTCTTATTTTTCATATAATATTAAAAGCTATTTTGAGTACTAAATAATCTCCCTTCATTATATTTTTAAGAATTGCCTCGTTTTACTGCTTTGTTTTAAATTTTCTTTGTCTCTGATTGTCCTGATTGACCAAAAAAAGTAAATTGCCCTTGAGAATTTCAGGGGTTTAACATAAGCATTAGCTAACTTTGCAGCTCTCTCATTTCAACCCAAATGAATTATTTTGAACAATCATCTCAGGTTACACAAGCTTTAGCATCCTCAGTGAGGGTGCAAAGCTTCTTACAAGAGGTGGTTCAGGAATCGCTCAGAGCCCAGGAGTCTGCATTCAGTTTGGAATGAATGATAATCAATAATGTGATGCTGTGCACAAAATCTAGTTTCCATAGATGTTTGTATTTTACAACTGAATACAGCAGTTACAATAGTCAGCATCAACATAATAAAACATGACATAAATGCCTTATTAACTGAATTAAATACTAGCATATAAATACTAGTGCTGTCTGAGAGGCACTGCAAATAGCTTATAGCTTGTTTGTGCTTTTTTTGTTACCCAAGAAATGCACCAATACATGTTAAAAGGATCTCCATGGATTCAGCGCTGCAGGGTTTTCAGAGCGTACCTGTTCCATACATGTTCCATGTAGTATGAAGGGGATTAAATAAAGATCTCAAGAACACCTATATCTTCATCTGGAAAATAGTCTTCAACAATTGTAGTCCAATTATAGCTGGTACATGAGCAAATGGTTCTACTTTAGCTAATCTTACAAATGACAGCTAACAAGCATTTGCTTTTGAGACACTGAATGAAATAGTCATCCTCCAAAAAGCGTTAGTTGTGAAAGTTTAATGAGAACTGAGAGCTTGGAACGCCTTCATGACTTTTTTTTTTTTTTTTTCCAAAAAGCACTGATTCTTCTTCTGTGTATTTAAACATACTTCTGTTGAATTGGGTGCAAGATTTTTCAAACAAGATGTAACCAGAAAGGGATTTTTTTTTTTTTAATTGTGTGCCTACCTGTGATATGTATAGTTATAATTTTGCTTGAAAATCATCATTATTGCATTCCCAGTGGCATGCTTCACTAAAAAAAAAAGTTAGGATGCTATTGATATAGTTTGTATAAGTAGATATACAGTGTTATTGGATTTATCACTGTGTTTTAGAAATTTTGACTTTAAGATCACACTGTTAAAATTAATACTGCAACTTTCCTATTACTTTTATGTTGCAGCTAGCTCTGCTAAAACAAAAAAAAGTGTTTTAATTTTATATATTTTTTCAGAGAGAATGTTAGAGGCTTGCTTATTTTTAAACTATTTTCTTAAATTATCTTGAAATGCTTATGGAAAATGGAAAGTTGAATATACTTTTCATAATAAACTAAGTGAAATGAAAAAGTTAAGGCGGTGTTGTATAGCATAAGGGATACTTATTGCAGAGTAATAGGAAGCTGTTAGCAAGGTACCAAACCCTGCTCTTTTTATAGTAGCATAATATTTATTACCAAACATCATTTATATTTACCAAACAATTACCAGTATATGCCAAACATCATTTTTTGGATTTGAAGGAGGAGGAGGAGGCAGGGAAAAAAAAAAAAAAAAAAAACTCGCTGTTCTGTATCTAGTTCCTCAGTTATCCAAAACCCCTAAACCCTACATTTTAAAATTCTAAGGATTTTTTGAAAGTCTAAGCTGTTCTCAAGTGGGATCTATCAATCAGAATTGGAAGATGTAAAAAGTATTAAATAAGCATTTTCTGTAGTAATTGTCATTTTGGAGTGAGACTTGATACGTATTGCTGTTTCTGATAGCTTAAGGAGTTATACCATTACCATTCTATCCCTGTCTACGCTTTAGTTGGCTGTATAGGGAGTTGGCATATGAAGTCACTGATTAATAGACAGTCAAGGTCACTGCTTGCTTTCTTTATCTCACGCCAAAAAGAAGCACTGCAACTATTTGAGTCTTTGTGGTTGCTGTTGTGCATGCAACTGAGCACACCATGTGGTTGTGCTGCCATTCAGAAGGACATTGAGAGGCTGGAGAAATGGGCTGACAGGAGCCTCATGAAGTCCAACATAGGAAGATGGAGTCCTGCACTTTGGAAGTCCATGCGCCAGTACAGACTGGGGCTGACTGACTGGAAAGCAATTTGGCAGAGAAGGACCCAGGAGGTCCTGGCGGACACCAAGGTGGCCATAAGCCGGCAACGTATCCTTTGCAGCAAAGGCTGCCAACAGCATGCAGCTGGGCTGCATGAGAAAGACCATCATCAGTGAGGGTGGTCAAGCACTGGACAGGTTGCCCAGAGAGGCTGTGGAGTCTCCATCTTTGGAGATACTCCAAACCTGCCTGGACACAGTCCTGAGCAATCTGCTCTGCTTGAACTTGCTCTGAGCAAGGGGATTGGAGTAGATGATTTCTGATTTTTGGGTTCCCTTCCAACCTCAATGATTTTGTGAATTCTGTTATTGTCCAGACCCCTCTGTTTAGGTCCACTAATGGCTTTATACAATATTTATATAGTTTTCTTTGTTTATCGTGTTTTCAGTCTTTTCTGGTAATTTTTATGAGACGGTTGTCTTTTCCAATGGGGATTATTTTCGTAAGGTTTGCAGATGATGGTGCATTTGTAGTTCAGAGTTCCAATATGGAAAGTTGCTAATTTCTCTGAGGAGAAGCTTAACAGATGGTAGTCAAAAGAGAAAGTAAGGGGATTATGGTTTTTTTTTTCCCCCACAAGTGAAATGCTAACTAAATATCTATGGTTATGAACAAAGAATTTCAGAAATATTTTGCTGATAAGAAAACAAGTGTGGTAGCTGGGAGTTATGGAGCTAAGCAGAATGAATGAGAAAAGAAATCAGTCTAGGCCATCTTCATTAAACATTCATTAGCATAGTACAGAAACAAAGAGGAGAAAAATTGTGTACCTTAATACATGTCAATCCAGAATGCAGCTTCTATAGAATTGTTACTTTTAATCATCATATTAATACAGAGTAAAAGTAAATACCCTGTACACACATCCAAAATTTTTCCAGAATAACAACTAAACAGTAACCATTACAGAGGTATTAGTCAATAAAGCATATGTAAACCAACATTTTTTACATATGGGAAGGCTGCAAAGGCATACTGTAGGTTTGCTGCAACCCTTACGTGAAGGGTACCATAAGTATATGCAGAAGGCTGTTTTGGGATTTAAAACAGTCCTTGGGCTGACAAAGAGATTCTTGTTGCTTCTGATTCTGATTACATATTACTGTGTATGTGGGCATCTGTCCATTAGGGTTTGGCCGATGATTAACAGCTCATTTCTCATCCATCATTTATTCAGATACCGCATGAATGTGATAGATGTATCAGTTCTTTTATAAACCAAACTCTAATACAGTAAGGATTTTTTTTTCTATATGAGAATTGTATGGTTAGGATATAATTTTGCAAGTGTAAGGTGATGTGGTGCTCCCTCACAAATGAAAATGCAAGTTTAAAAGGAAAAAGTCCTGGAGAAAATGGAGAAAAGATGTTTTTAAAGCTATGAATAGCTTTCCATTGGAGCGCATTGAATTGATACCCATATTTAAGTGTCATTTCATACCTAGGTGGGATACTTTGTGTCCCAGAGCAGAGGAGTATTCCCTATAACTGATATTTGATAATACAAGGCTTTGGCAGATTTGCTTGTTGGAAGGATTTCTGCCACACCTTCTCCCTCCTTACCCTAGGATACCTACACCTCCTACTCTGCTGATTCATCTGTTTAGAGGACTGTGCTGTGATATGGGTTGAGGAACTGATCCAGCTTTGAAGAAGTTCAAGAAAGTTTGCTGTCTGGTTACCAGCATGGCCGCTGAAACAATTGTATTGGCAGAACTAATGCACTGCAGTGAAGGGAAAGGAATGAGTAGCAAGCTGTGGGAAAAGGAGAGACTTAAGAATCCATTAACCACATATCATGAAACCAAAGCCAAAATGTGACTTTCCATGCTCTCAAGCAGATATAGAGGATTAAGCTATATGTTGTATTGAAAAAGAAGCATAGTATACTACAGGTAACATATGCAATTTTATTTCACATTGTCTACCAAATAAATACAGCAAGCACGTGATTCTGAATCATTGCAGCGTTCACTATATGCTATAAACAAAATAACTGGTGTCTTAAACCTGTCACTTTCAGTGTTTTCTTGGAGATTTTCTATTTCTATTCCATTTCCTTATAGCGTGTTATAAGACTTTTATTATTTTTAATAACAATAAATCTCATTATTATGGGTGAGTAGGACTCCTTGCTTGTTCATAACCAGAACACTCATTTTAAGGATGACATGTGTAACCCAATATTTATTCTGGCTGTTGTAAACATAATTCACTTTAAGCAAGACAGTTATTTTGCTTTTTGTAGTCTTGATCATTACTGAAGGAAACAAATTTGTATCAGTGTCTCATTTTCACATTTGTTGGTTGTTTCTTCCATGCTGGCCATCATCAGTGTGAAGACGGAAGGTTTATGTCATGAGGGAGCGGGTTATAGGGCAGTCTATTAATTCTTGAATGAGCCAGAAGTTACTTATTTCTTCAGGTGTTCAACAGGAAGCGTAATTCATGTAGTCGGTGCTTTTTGCCTTACCTGCTAGTGTAATGTAATGGTCCCTCCCACTGAATAGATCGCTGCACTTGATGGTGCCTGAATCCTTGTTGCAGGAGGGGCAGTAACCTGACCAACACCAGTTATTCCCTATACTAATTCTTGCATCTCTGTCAGTCTTTCTGAAAGTGCAACAGAAGGCTGTAACTACCAATAGTTCATTAGATATTCTCCATAAACTATGGAAAAGTGAGTAAGTTTGGGCTATGGCCATAGTTGATCCAGTACGCAGAGGCAGTTGGGATCAACCCAAGTAGCTTTTACACACAGAGGAAAGGATATTTTTTTCAATGAAATGGATAAGGAATTCTTTAACTCATTTAGCATTTAGGTTCAGAATGTTTCATAACATTCTGAACATAACATGTTTTAAAACCCGTCTCTGTCAAATTTAGTATATCAGTTTGATTCATGTGCACACACGAAAACACAGACTTCCCTCCGGGTTCTAGTTCAAGAAGAGCATAACATAGTTAATAGTTTTGGGAAATAGGTTCTGGGAAAAAAAATAGGTGCATTTCAAACATAGGTTTGCTGCTGTACATTTCCTCGAGTCATTTATACTCTGAGAGAAAGGTATTTTTATTTTTTATGTCTGATATTTAAACTTTAGGATGATGCCACAATTCTAAGCATAAGACTAATCTTTTTATGCAGTTTTGTTATATTCCAGTTAGTTAATACTTCTACAATTTTTAGGAAAATATAAAATACCAGTTGACAAATTTGTTGAAGGGTTATTTTATCCTAATATATTTGAATTACAGAATTACTTATTTAGCACAAAGATTTAAAATTTAAAAAATAAATTTAATATTTTTTTCTGCAATCCTTAATGATAGTATACGATTTAAGGCTTGGCTAACATGGGTGCAGCGTTTTGTGGCCAATTTGTTGTGGCTAACGTTCTTGAGTGGTTCAAAAGTTTGAGTGCTTTTTTTTTTTTTTTTTTTTTTTTTTAAATCACAATGGTGTGGTCTGCCTATATTGCTTAACTTAGTGAAGGTAGAAGATGCTAAGCAGGTGCTTTGATGTCAAGAGAATCTGAAATTGGATCCAAAACTACATAGCTAAGTTATGAAAATTTTGGTTTGAATTCAGCATGCATACAAAGAAAAAGTTTGCAAAACCTGACATTTATAGTTTTGGATATTCTAAATAAGATTATTTTTAAAAATATTGCAGACTAATTTGTGTCTTGTAACCTGCACAGCGTGTGACAACGCTGTAGAGCATCTGCAGGTTTTGTCAAAGGAATGGATAGTAGTTTGCATATCTTATGGCCCCAAACTGCTGTTTGCCAGTGACTTTTTCTTTTAGTTCAGTGAATAGATGAGCAGTCTCTCATACAAGAAGTCTGAGAATTACTGTGCCTTTTGCTTCCTACTACATTCTGTTGTTAGCAGGACCTAAGAATATGTTTTTAGCTCTTTGTTGTATGTGAAGGAATTGTTTTTCCCATTTCATCATTTAGTGGTAGCATAATTGCAGAATACCTACAAGGAAAAAGTGTACTTCCATGTCAGTTGGTTTAGAAAAAGTGTTACGTGTTTTGTTCTGGTTTGGCCACTTTTATGTCATTTTAATGATTAGCCACTGTAACAAGCTAAGTGCAAACAGTGATTCAAAATGATGAGAATATCATTAGAAGATTTGTGTTTGTATTCTTGCTGTTTTATTAAATATCTTTACAAGGGAAGGGGGGCAGTAACTAGATGCTTCTGCATCAATGTGTCAAAGTAGTTTTCCCTCTGCAAAATAAATATGTTGCTTTTTATTCCATTTAACTTAAAAAGAAACAAGAAAGTAGGCATTAAGACAAAGTGATTTGTACTAAAAAGATAGAGGAGTGACATTTTTTTTCTCTTTTTTGTTGGTTAAACGCATTTCCCTGAAAAGGAAGGAGAAGATGACAGTACATTCTAAACTATTCTACTCTAGAGACAATACATGTTATACTTTCTTCCAGATATAACAGCTATGGAAACCTAGCTATGGAAGCATTGCTAGGTTTTATTTTTAAGGACAACAGAAAGCTGCTTAGGGAGACAGTCTCAGATAGTTTGTCTCCATATTTGCATCCACTCCATTGATAAAATGCAATGTAAACACAATATGCTTTGCAAAGGAAACCAACAGCAATGTTATGTGTTTTTATGTGTCTTTTTATATATGGTCTTGTTAACTCATGGGGGTTTATCACAGACTGTGTGATGTTTTTATTTTTTATTTAAAGTCTTTTCTGTAATTCTTGAAGTTGTATGAGTAAATGGAAATTTTTAATAATGTTTTTAAATGTTTTTATCTGACACAAGTGTGAAGAAAAAATTGAAAATATTTCTCAGATGCTTCCTGAAATTTCAGTAACCAGGAAACAGATAGATAAGTAGTAGTAGTAGTATATATTTTGTGGGTTATGTCTTAATTTCTAAGCAAGTTTCCTGGTTTGAATACTTTCAATACATGGAATTGGCAATTCACAATTAGCTGTGTATTCTTCTCCAGTGTCAAATACCTAGTACAGCACTTGAAGATATGTTATGTTAAATCATATGATAAAAAAAAAAAAAAACTAGATCTTGGAATTACTTCATTTTTTTCTCCAAGTTCCTTCTGCTTTCCAGAGCTCAGCATGTGTATCTCATGGAGTGTGTTATATGATCTCATGATCACATGTTCTGTCTCCTCCATCCACTACTCTGTGTGCAAGACACAACTGACTATAGCTATAAAGTCTTCTTTTAGAAGCAAGTTTCCAGTCTTTCCTGCAGACCCTTATTTGGCTTGCAACTTAGATGCCCATGATGTGACCTGGCAAAATGCCACTGTCCGTGGTCTGGTTTATATGCTCCCAGCATATTATTTAGTGTAATCTCTCATATTAGAAAGTTGAAAGGTCTTAATGATTAAAAAAAATTAAACATATAGGAGATAAGTATTGTTTAAGAATGCTTGGAATACTCTCAGTAGTTGCTTTTCTTTCTGGGTGATCCTGACTCCCTATAAGTACTACATTTTCTGTAAATGCGCGTAAACCTTTTAAAGGTGCTGCCTTCTTCTCAGCAGTATCTCAAGTCAGTACATAGCTCTAAGCATCCCTTGTCCGTGTGTGAATGATGCATCATAAAATACAAGCTGCCACAATGCTCTTGTATTTGGCAGAACGTTCATCACTTCACTACTTCATTGCCTATAAAGCTTCTTTGAAAGTGCTTAGTTGAGGCTGTTAAATAAAATCCCTAGTTGCAGAACTTCAGAGTTCTTTTTTTACAAAAGGGAAATCAGCATTTTTCTCTCTATGTATTTTTCTGACATTTTTCTTCTGCATATTAATATGAGTGACTGTAGTGCAACAAAGTAGTTCTAAACTGGCATACGTTTCATGCTGTACTTCTGGTGGATAATTCATAGAGATCTGAATGAAGACATCACAGGAAACTCATTGTTAGCACTTCTACTCCATGGGCACGTACTCTAGATTGTGCTCTTTCCTGGAATAGTATTTTCCTATACCAATTATTTTTCTCATCCATGCTCGGATACTTTGTGCTTATACCTCCCAAGATACCCTCTAAGTCATGATCTTTTCCCTCCTATTAATAAAACACATTTTAATCCTTATTTTGAATCATATGATGATCAGCACCATTTTTAATACACGAAAGTAAGAACGCCGGCTTCCTTGGAACATTATTTTCTTTGCTTTGGAGAGATGGAGGAAGAGTTCTCTATTTGACTTTCGGTGCAGAAAAAAATGTACGTGACTTTCAATATCTAAACATTAAGCAGATGTGGAACTTTCTGCAGAGTTTCCTGTTCTTATGTGCTTGGAGAAAAGCATCCTCTTCTCTGGATCAGCGTTCTCTCTCTATCAATATGCAGCAAGAACTGACAGCCAGAACCAGTTTTAGTTCTCTTCCTATGTTCAAAGAGAGAATCTAGGAGGTAAAGAAGGTAGCTCATTCCTGGCTCAGTTGCATTTGGTGACTTTCTAAGTTGTGGCAGATAGGTACGTTTTTGTATCAGAGGTTTCACTGTATTTGAATTCTAAGAATCTGCCTGGACCCAATCCTGCAAACTACACTCATACTAATAATGCTGTTGAAAACAACATAGAAAAACAATAGAAGTTATCTTAGGAGAATGTGGTTCTTTGTGGAATTATTTATTGAAATTGAAGAGTAATGTGAAAAAAATAAAAAAAGCATTGTCTTTGCTGTAAAATTCAGCAATGTGACAGTGCAAGCTGTTTCCAGCAGTATTAATACTGACAGTATGGTTGCTGATGACATGACAAAATAGCTGTTGCACAGCAGAATTACTGTTATTAACAATAATAATGTGATTTTACTATCTAGAGCCACCAATTAGCTGACAAAATCTCCCTGTAATAAGCACTGCACAGTCCTTTTCAGTCTGAGCATGTGGTTAGGCTTAAGTCATGGATACCACAGACAAACTGATTTTGCAGAGGAGAATAAAGAAATCATTGTTAGGAGCTCCAAGAGAACCAGGGGAGCATACCGCCTGTTGAATGTATCAGCAGAAATGGAGTATATATACTCCATTTGTGTATATACCCATAGTGGGGGTATATATATGTATATGTATACATTCAAAGTGCAAATGATATAAATACCTACTATGTGTCAGTTGATACATCTTTATTTTCATCATGGTTAATATAGGATCTAGCCTTGTGAAAGATCAGTGCAGAAGATGTGCTGGGTATGCCCGAATGGCAAAATACCTCTTTCATGAACATGCATTGAACCAACTGTTCAATCCAGGCAATTGAATAAGAGAACCATCTTATTTAACCAAATACACTTTATTCTGTCTTTTAAGCTGTAATTCATTCTCATAGCATGCTGTAAAGTCCTGCTTGGAATGTCTATTCTTAGCATAAAACTGTTTGTGAAATTTCCATTAAGCTTCAGGTGAAAAATTAATGAGTCATTCACTTCAGATATTTCAAAACTAATACTGTTTTATTATTAATGCAGCAGAAAATCAAAGATGCAGGTATGTACAATTATGGTTCAGTGTTCAGTTACACTTTACTTTTTTCATAAATTTTTAGGGGCCGTCATTAAAACTATTTCAGGTCATAAAAGAAATTACTGTAATGAATGTCATCAGTAAACTTTTTTTTAGCCACTTTTATTTGTTAACTTTCTGATTTTGTTTTAGCTGATCTTTGTAGAGGCCTACTTTAATAACCAGATAATGGTTAAGCACAATATCCTGTACAATTTTTCTCTGAATGTGAAATTTTAGTAGAAATGAACAGAAATTTGATCCTTATACCACAAACTTTATTTTTAGAAAAAGTAGGAAAATAAAAGACAAATTACATGATAACTGAGGGGGCCATGGATAAAGTAGTTTCTTTCGACTAGGAGAGTAAGACATTGTGACTTGCTCTCTTTTCTTTTGTGTACTCTGATTTCAGCTGTGAAAGAAGTCCTTGAGATGATGATAAACTTGTACTTTAGGCTGGAATTGAGTGGAGTATGGTACACAACCGTTACTATTATGTACTCCAAGTAACAACTTTTCAGGGAATCTCAGAATATTTTGCCAGCATTAGTAGGTTACGTGATACAGTGCTAAGAAATGCTATTTACAAATATCTATTCCAGTTTGACTAGTATGGAGACTGAGGTTCAAAGTTTTTGTTTGCCGTAAAAAAAAATGGTGGTAAAGGAGCCAGCAAAAACTTAGCAAAGTTCTTCCAATGTTATTAGTTTCCTAATGAAGTTGTGCTACACTATGTTTTGTCAATAGTATAGGACCAAGCTCATTAGTACAAAAAAGGAATAGAGAGACTGGACCTTAAAGTAGTAGCCCTGGAATTCTCAGAATTTTTTTCTATGTGAATTATATTTTACAGGGGAAATTGGTCTTGGATCTTTACCTTTTATTTCCTGATCATGATGCAGGGTAGCTTTCCTCATATTATTCATAAAAACAAGGTGCCCTTGTGGCAGCTGTACAAATGACTGGCAAAGGTGAAGTAACTTTTACATTTTTTCTTAAAGCAATTTTTTAATAATAGTGCTAGTACTTTTTTATTAAACAGTTCGGATGGTTCAGTTATTAGAGGATTGTAGCAAACAGGGTTGAAAAAATACATCAAGAGGTCATCTAATCACCTTCCCCCAAGGAAGGGTTCAGCGCTGTCTGTGTCATTCCTAACAGATGATTGTCTGCTCTTTCCTTTAAAAAGACTTCAGTTGTAGAGATGTCACCACCTACATACGCACTATTTCAGTGTCTAAGTATCCTTACTATTAGAAAACTTTTCTTCCAGATGATACAATCTCCCTTTCTATATTTCAACTCCACGTTATGTTGTGAGGTGGACCGTTGTAAATAGGTGAGGTTTTCCTATTTATTTTGTTCCTGAATGTTTATCTTTCACCGTTTCTTCAGGTATGAAGCTCGAGTTGTCATTAAATGGAGAAAGGATAGATGTTTTTTATTTGCAATGCTTTGAGCTTCATTGCTCCTATAATGTAGTATGCAGACAGACTAAGAGTAGACAAAAAATAATATCCCAGCTACAAGCTTCTGATGGACGTTTCAGGATTCATTTTGTTTCCAGAAACAGACTCTCAAAGCTTGAGAAATTGATCTGTCATGTAGTAACAACTTTGAGGACTTTTGCAACCCTGACCAGCTTTGCCGAGATAACCCCTTTCCTAAACTAAGACATTTTTGAAGTAGTTACACCTTCCCATTTATAAATCTGTCACATTTTTTAAAGTGAATACAAAGCATTTCTGCTGTGTATTAAATCTGAACAACAGGGTTTTTTTCCATAATTAAATGTTTTTGTCTTATGATTAAGGGCAACCTATCACAAGTTTTTGGAGTTTCTAGCACAAAAAATAAAACAGAAGAGGGAGGATGCATGTGAATTTTATAGAATTTAGTTCAGTAACAACATTCCTGCTAGCAGTTTTATAGAAATGTATTAGAATATGTGTGCTACTGATTTCTCATAGCTTCTTTACCTTGTGATTGTAGGTCACGAAATGAAAAGGATGCCTTCTGGTTGTAAGGAACTCGATGTCAACAGAAAACATAGTATTTTTTCTAATAGAGTTCTCAGAGTGTCCTTGCATTCTGAATTCTAGCTCTAAGTTTGCAAATAATTCAATGTGGGCAGGCATACTGAATTTTAGGGGTTTTGCAAATTGTTTTAGGGCTGCTTTCTGCCTCATGCTGTGAACCTTCTCTCTTTTTCATAATGGGTTTTCAGCCTTACAAGAGTATTCTTGATTTCCCTGAGAGGAAGTGGTGCCTTTATTAGGCCAGCTGAAAGAGCTGGGAAAAACAGACAAACATTTTGTCATGAAGCGCTTCAGAGCATTTCTGTGCCCAGGGTTTATCTTCTTCCAGGTCTGTCAGTTGTTCTCACAAAACGTATCTCATCAGAACCCTTCCCATACTTAAATCTTGGAAAGTCATGTGTATGAAAAGTCTGTTTCCTTTTTTTCAGTTAGAGGGAGATTTTGAAATATGAATGAATCTTTTGATAAATTGAGGTTTGTGCTGTGCCTTCTTAAGGTTTTAAACATGTCATTGAAGAATTCTGACCGTTTCTGATCTGTACCTTCCTCGACTGTACATACAACTAACTGTCTGTTCAGTAAGCTCTTATTCCAGAACTTCTTCAGCTGAGCCTTCAACCATCCATCACAAAAAAACATCCCTGCATTTATAATATAAATCATAGACAACTTACCTGAATTGAGATCCACTTTGAATATATGCCGTAAAGAGGAAGGTGTATGTTCATGTTTTCAGGCTCCTGGGTATATGCAGGGAAAGGTATGTCTCATCAAGTTGTAGGTGTGTCACCAGTGCACACCCTCCTTGGTGTGTTTCTCTTCAGAGTTCTCATAAAAGCTTCAGTTTGTATGACAGCCTGCCCAAATAATGTTAGCGCTAAGTAGCACAGTTTTTATTCTGCTAAAACATTTTTGCATTCTAGCAGAACAAGCAGTCTTATCAATACTGGCATCGTTCAGCACAGACAGACACTTGCACTGGATTTCAGTCTGTTTTAAATGTCCACTTTTCCCTATAATGCTGTGTTCAGGTCATACTTGAGTTTGAAATTTATTGCTGATCAGTAATTTTGTTTTTCATTGATTCCGTTAACCATATACTGTCTCCAATTTTTGTTTTTAAGTCATACACAATATAATATCTGCCTGAACTCTTCAGCAGTTTCGTCTTGTGGAACTGTTCTCCTGAATACTGTAATATATACATGTGTTTTTGTGGTAGCGGTTGTTAAAGTGATTTTTTTTTCCCCACTGATATAAGTGCGAAAGAGTGGCTGCTAATCTAAACCAGATTTTGTAAGCTGTGTGGTAGACATGTGCTTTTTTGGTTGGTTTAAGCCTTACGCAGAAGATGCATCTTCTTCCTAAGTTTCATTTACTAAACTGCTCTTCATTTTCTGTTATTTAAGATGGAAGCTACAGACAAAATCGATCAAACCTCACAACGCTGTTAGTGCAGCCAATTTCTGCAGTGCTTGTCAAAAAACTTGTTTATTTACCTGAGGACAGCATCAGAAAAGATATGTGTATTCCCCTTCGACTGCCAGCTACAGGTAATACTTGTTAAAGTATTTTTTTCTCCTAATTATGAAATGTCCTTCAAGTACTCCAAATATGTTCCCTGTAATTGTGTATAACTAAGAGGTTTGGGTGATTATGGGTACGTTTTGTTTAGCTGCTTTTTAGAAGTGACTATGAAAAACCTTTAAGTTATGCTCCAAAAATCTGTTAGATGGGAGTTGAGCTAAAAAAAAAGGCTGAGAAGTACCACAGAAGAGCCATTAAAAAGAAAGGCATTTACTCTTTTATCTTTAACAACCTTACTGTTGTTACTTCTAACATTTAGTTTCAGAAATGATCTCGTTTGCGAGCATTCAGCAAATACGAGCCAGTATCTGGAGTAAGAAGTCTCCTTACAAAGCATTAAGCTCTAATTCTTGTTCCTGACTAAAAGAAATCCCACTGTCTTTGTGCATCATCACTAGGGAGATGTTAGTGCTGCACTAGTTTGTTAGGCCTTGTTGGACTAGTAAGAATGTGCTTGAAACATTAAGGCACCACTGGCAGTATTAAAGCTATGTTCTTTGTCTTCTTTCTGCCTCTGGCAGAATACATTCTATAATTCTAAATAACGATGTCTCTTTTTATGTTCTTTAATTTGTATCTGTTTGCTAGAGGATAAATAATGCATTGTTGTTTGAGCCTTCAGGCACCTTTTCGTCCAAGATTCACCAGGAAAAGGTTACATCATGATAACAAAAGAGGTAGAACAAAATGCCTTGAGTAGGGCTAGATATAAAGAAGAATGCATTCAGAGTATCTCTTCAGAGATCAGACCCTTAGCAAAGTCATACAGATTATAGCTCGAACAAACTTCATATTGATTTGGGGAAAAAAGTGAGAATTTAATCTTCCAGCAAAGATATTGCACAGTGTTATGATGAAGGAAGGAACACCTTCCAGGTAACCTTCCAGAAGAGATGTGCATATAAACAGTAATGCTGCCTTGATTCTTATCTTGTAGTAGCCTATCTTTCACCAGTGAAAATGCAGAAGAAATTGTATCTTTCATTATTTTGCCTATTTAAAATAATCGATTTGAAGCAATGATTTTGGAGGGGTGAAGGCAGGTTAAGTAGGCACACTATTTCCTTTACTAAGTACAGTGATGGAAATAGTAAAAGCAAATTAGAAGTGCATTTTAAGGGCAACCATTGTAATATCCTGTATGTGCTTGTATCACTTGTTTGTTGCTTCTGGAAAGTTAATGTGGATTAGGAATACAATAAAGCAAATCTTAAAAAAGGTTGATTAATTTTATGACTGGTGTTAACAGTTGCGTTATACATACTAAAAAGAAAGGCAGTAAGACACTATGCTTCATGGCTTAAGCTGTTGAGGTTGAGAAGAACTGTTGCTCTCCGTTCATGGCTGACTAGATGTTTCAATGAGGAACCGATCCAGTAGATAAGAATATTAAAGGGGAAAAGGGCCTTTTTGTAAGGGAGAAATGCCTAACCATTCCAGGTAGCATGTGTGAAGCTTGCTAATATTATGGGAATTTTCAACAGCTGAAACGCTGAAAGGAAAGCGTCAATCTGGACTGTCAAACAATACTTTAGAATGAGAAAAAGCTGCACTGCATCTGGTTGTCAGAAAGCTTTGTTTGGAGATTGCAGGATAGAATCATCTAAAGGGTACCCTATTCTACTTTTTATGTGATAGTTGTAGCATTTCTGACTTATTTCCCTGAATGGCGGGGATTCTGTGTGGTGGATGGTATCTGGAACGAAAGACAGTATGAAGCTCACAGGCTAGGAAGAGTCTATCCATGTTCTCTTTATTACAGGTGAATGTATCAGCTTGTATCTGATCTCATACAAAGCTTCTTAATTGCAGTTGCCCAGCGGGATTTTTTTTTAAAATCTTACTTTGTTTATCAAGGAAGGTCTACAGTAACAAGCCTTGCATGGTTCTGTAATGCATTATGCTGTATTCTGCTTTGATATACTGGTGGTATACTATTGATGTGCTGAAGCATGCAGTGTGTTGAAGCATTCAGAATTAGCCTTAATGGAAGGGATTAAAGACTGATCTTGTGATAAGGAATCTTATATAACCATATGATAATAGCTAAAGAGATTATGCTGCTCAGAGCAGTGCATATCAAAACAGTGAAGGCTGAATTTGCAGCCTTCCAATTGATTTGAAGAAGCTTAAGAGAGATATTTCACTTTCAATGTAGAACTCATCACTTCACTGTCAAAAGAGATGAATGAGCAATTCATATGATGGGTTGACTTAAAATTTGTTAGAATAAAACGATCATCATTTTCTCATCAGTATGTTTCAAAAAGCTGAACAGCAGATTCATCAGTAATGATTAAACATTTATATATAGTTTTCTCACATTGCCTCTTTTTTTTCCAGTTTTCAAGAGACATAATGTGGCAGAGGGAGTGGGAGGATATGGAGAGAAACATCTGAGACATATCAAATGCTTAACACCTACAAGTAAATAGTGGGAATTAAAGTTAGTTGTAGAATTTGAGTTGCTTTTTGCTTATTATAGTGCATCCTTATTAATCCTCATTAATTTGTAATTTTATTCTCCTATGAACATTTCCCAAAAATGAGCAATTGGTAAAAATTTAAGAGTGAAGTGCTATAGGGAAGCCATATACTTCTGAAGCTTTTATTTTTTACAGAAAATATATATATAATATTTCCTAGAACATTATGAACATTGCCGTAAAACCAAAACACTCTTAGCAACGTAAATGAAGAAGTACTACTGTGTTGCAATAAACTTCCTTTGTTGTTGTTACTTAGTTATCTGCCAGTTGGCAGATTTCAGTCATTTGCGGTTCATCCCAGTGAATCTCTTGAGTATTTAAAGTAATTCTGTCTAGTGCAATTTCACTTACAAGGTGCTTTTTCTTCACTTCTGGCCCGGTATTTTGATGTTGAATGGGAAAGTCTGGTAGGTTAATGGGCAAATCCTTAAAAGTATTAGACAGGTGTTTACTTTTCCTCTTTGGCTTTAAGTGTGAGTTTTCCTATTCAGTGCTTCACGTTTGTGAAGACTAGAAAACCTAGGATTTCACTAGTGATCTCCACATGTCTTGCAGAAAGGTAGACCTGAGGATTTCACAGACCAGATTACGTGCTTCAGCATGGTCAGTTGCCCTATGAGATATAGGAAAAAAGATGTTTTATTTTTCAGAGATTGAACGGACCTCTCAAATTTGAGTTACCAGACTTGTAAACAGGGATATCAGGTTCATATTATTGGAAAGGTTCTCAAATGAGACCCTACCAAAAAGCTCTTAGGAAAAACAAGATAGTATGGTTTAAGAGGAAATGTATTCGCATGGATAAATAGGTTTTTAAAAGATAAGAAACAAAAAGTAGAAGTAAATGGCTGATTTTAACAGTGAAGAGTTGTTTTTCCAGCAGCCTGACATAAATCCAGCCCTATGTCGCTCTTCATCTGGCTCAACCAAGAAAATTAAGAGTGTATTATTTTAAAGAATATCAGTATACTTAACATATGCAAAAGATACCATTTCTTAAAGAGCTCTTAATACCCTTCACTGTGAAGTAGATACATTTATTTATGTCTTAATCTATAAAATGGTAAAACGAAAGCACCGGTAGTTTAAGCAACTTCAACAATATGAGATAGTATGTGAATAAATAAAGCCAGTAGGATGCACTTAGATCAAAATGCTTTTATTTTAGGTAGAACCATTTGATCTTCTGTAACCTTTTTTAGCCTACAAATTACAGTCACTGATCAATACTGAATCATCTTAAGTGACTGCAATGCAAAGCTTCATTGCAGGCTGTAAACAAATCTATACCCACTATGAAAAAATTAGGAGTAGAACAGATAACCAGAAGTTCAACTGAAGAGGTTTCTGGCATAACGAAGAATATCTAAATAACTAAGAATATCTGAAACACTTTGAACACCTATTTTATGCAGCTTTATGAAGTTCTGCATGGTCATTATAGTTTTATTTATTATAGTTTTATAGTCAACTCTGATACTGTGAAATTTGCATCATTAATCATACCAAGGGCATAACTCGAAGATTCCCTTAGTTTCCATATAACATGATCATGGTCCAAGACAAAGGAAGTTCTCTGCAAAGTGCCATACCCTAGTGCAAATCAAACCTGTCATCTTTTCTGTGGGAAGATGGCCATAAAGAGATAAAAGATATATTCTCGCAGTAGGCTGCAGCCTTACGA
The DNA here is from genome assembly GCF_040807025.1 of Struthio camelus. Classification (NCBI taxonomy): domain Eukaryota; kingdom Metazoa; phylum Chordata; class Aves; order Struthioniformes; family Struthionidae; genus Struthio; species Struthio camelus. Next base: position 26,057,792 of record NC_090950.1, on the reverse strand, counting down.
TGCTATTATATATGTTTCTCCTTCATAGCTTGCTTCTTACTTGTCAGACAAAAAGAACAATACCATATTCTATAAACTCTAGCAGTGTCATCATTTAATTATATCAGTATGCAGGGAATCCCGTAATTTCTAGGTGGAGTGAATTTGCACTATGTTGAATATAAATCCAAGAAAACAAATAGAGGGAGATGCCAGCAGGTAGTGTGGCAATGTATGTTACCATACCGACCAAATAGATTGTACTTAGCAGTTGGAATACAGTGTTGTTCTCCAGATACTACCTTCTGCCTTTTCAAACAAGTATATTTAAAATAGGGAAGCCAAATGGAATATAGAAATACTGTATTATATAACAAAAATATAATTGAGAAACACTTATACTCTTGGATTTTCAGTTTCTAATTGCTTTAAATTCTTTACTCATTGTTAAAAAGAAGTTCATGGAAACAATTAAGCTTAAACTGTGGGAAACTTTTTTTTATATGATTTACCTCTCTACTCTTACCTGAAGCTTTCCGGGCTTCCTCTACCAGACTTATAACTGACAAAGGTACATTTTCATGTTTCTGTTCTGTGCTCTTACTTTGCTGGGTAATGCTCGGGATTTGATTGCTTATAAAGCAGTGGCATCAACAATCTCTGGAAAAGAATATCCTTGCCAAATAGTGTGAGATTGTGGAGTTCAACTATAAAATATGAACCATTCTCAAAATTTGTAACCGTCTTTGCTATTGAGTGTGACACATTTATTCCGTTGCACACTAAGCCATCCCAATTTAGAGCCTCCTTAAATACTTTTTTTCTAGACATCATTTGTTTTCAAAAACTTTGATTTGAATAGATTTATTTTTGGATTCCATTCTCTAGATCAGAAAATTTGATCAAATAGCAAAAAAATTATTCATGAAGCTCTTTAGACTAAGATGGGACTTGAGGGCCCAGGACCTATGAATATCCATATAAAAAGCAGATATATTGTTAGTAGACCGCATAGTTGGTTGATCAATCAAAATCTATTAAAGAAAAAAGTTAGGGATACTAGATTTGAAAAAAGATTGATTCTCTATGGTTTATTGCTTATATAAAATGCAATAAAGATTTTCTGTTGCAGAAACATTGATTTATGAGTGTTGACATATTTGCACACAAATAATGTTATGATTCAACAATTCTATATGTTGTCATAGATTCAGTGTCAGTTTTTGCATATGCATTTTGATAGTGTTGTGCAAGATGTAATTGAGATTTTTTTCAAAGATAATATATATAAATTATTAAACATACCGATTTGACAAGTTCATTTGCTTTTATAAGTTTAAGTTATGTTACATGTAGTATTTTTGGTGTGAAAGTTATATTCCTACATAAATGCTTATAGCATTTGCATTTCTTTATTTTGAGGACCTGTGTTTGAACTTACTTGAAAACTAATTTAAAATATGAAGTAGATCACTCAAAATTATGTACAATGTTACACTGAGAACTAAGTAAGATACATTTTTCCAGTTAAGTAAGGTTTCCAAAGCCTGTAAACTAACGTCTAGTATGGCCATAGTTAGGAATTTTTCGTGGTCCGTTGCTCTAGAAAATAAAGGATTATTTTCAAATGATGCTTAAAAACTGCTATTGCATATGGCTTTTAATGTATATTTATCATATTGGTGTATTTAACGGCATATTGCAAATATTATGTGCCAGTCTGTATTATTCCTTATGGTATCACCAATACAAGATAAGAAATATGTAACGTATTTGATTACCCTTTATACATAAGAAGCTCATGATGTTACTAAATAGAGCACAGACAGTTCTTCCTGTTCCATCATGTTTTGTGGTATTTAAAGTTGCATTAAAGCCTCAGGTCTTAGGTAAGATAACTTTATGAAAATTGTAGCTTTCCATATTAAACAAATGTTTAGCCTTTAGTGGTGTCTGAAAAGCTTGGTAGCGTGTGTCCAGAAGTTAACAGCTGAGTTATTAGAGCCTGTCATAAGGCTTCTGAATGACAGGAAAAAGAACCATGATGTAATTCTATCCTGACTACTCCAGTTGAATTAGTGCACCCTAAAATAATGTAGCTATGCATGTTTGATGATGATTGAAAGATTTACTTTAATTGTGAATTAAAAATGACATCTTTTTATTCAGATTGTGTTGATTTCAACAGGAATTATACACATGTTGAAGACTGAGTTACTCCTTTGAGTCCTTATTCCTGAAATTTATTCCACATAGTTTGTTTCTGCAATCTTCTAGAATAGCTTCTGTTTTTACAGTCTAAGGACTATGTTCTGCAAATGCATGAATTCAGTTAGTTTTTGATGCTTTAGTTAATGTGCATGTGGGGAGATTTTTATATATTTGTAGCAAAAATCTTACCTAAAGAAGTTCAATTTTCAAACCCAAGTTTCTAAAGATGCTTTTTAAAATCCAGTGCTCAAAGGAACACTCAGACAAACTGATTGTAACTATTTAGTATGACCAGGATTTGATTATTTTACCAACATACTTGAAGATCAGGCTCAAACTCTGTCACTTCTCCGTGTTGTTATGAGCTTGGGATAAGGTTGAAAATGAAAAAAGAAATAAAACTTAACTCATTTCTTAGGTCACAGGTAGTAATTTTATTTTTTCTGAAGTTCTAAAGTTGCCAATCAAATGAGCACGAAATAACCAAGCATTTTAAAAAATAGCTAAGTAATTATGAGAGGGGCAAGTAGTTATTAGGTATGAGACAATTTATAGGTTTCAGATCAGGATATAAATAAATCAGAAGTATTGACAAAACATAAATCCTTTTCCATTTTTCTATTTCAGAAGCAGCTCTTGGCTTGTATAAACTTGAAGTGTATCTTGAGTACTGTTAAGCTTAGTTCTCCTCACAGTTTTCCAGAGGATACAGGAAAAAGAGAGAAAGTTGTCAAGACCTTTTTTAAGTATGGCATTAGGAAGCAAGATTTGTTGTCAGAACTGTTCAAAGGGGATTAAATTTCACTTCTGCTGTATACACCAAAGAGAGCACTTTCAGCCTTTTCATCTGATGTGCTAAGCCTTTAAGCTTAAGTCACTTTAAGCGTGCTACTGTATTATATGACTATTAACTTGAGTATCTGATTCCAGAATATATGTATTGCCAGAAAAAAAAAAAAAAAAAACTACTTTATTGTCAGTTGAAGACTGGATGGCTGATGCTCATTAAGGAAAAACAGGAAGAGTGAATTTAAGTTAGTTGTCTTCAAAAGGATTTATCGTGTTTTTTGCCTAAATGATGCAAAAAGAAGCATGCCCTGTCTAAACTGTTGTAGGGTAAGAAGAAGAAGGGAAATAAATTTTGACTTGAAAATCTTTTTAAGCTGAGTAAGTATGTTAGCCTGAGAATGATTGTACGGGTGAAACTGGATCTTGAAGTAATTTACATGCCAGAGGTGAAATTTAAAACACCTGTGGATACCATGAACTGTGGTCAAATTTTTAAAAATGATTTTAAAAAGATCATAAGTAACAGTGCTGGGAGCCCTTTGGATTAATTACTTTAAAAAGGAAATATTTTGAGAAAGTTCTAGAATAGCTAAACTTTTACAGATCAGCCAATTCATCATCACATGATGTTAATAGAACTTAGAGTAGCATACATCAGAAGGGCACAGTTAATTAGGACTTAAACCCCGGCGTATGCATGACAGATCAAAATACTAAAGTTGCTATGGTTGGTTATTGCAAAGAGTGCAATGTGATTTATTTTTAATGAACTGTGCTCGATTCATACACTCTTTACTGTGACACTCTGGGGGAAAAAAAAACAGAGTCATCACATAGAGAACATATCTATTGACAGCAAAGAAGGTTTTCTCTGAGTAAAAAGTAGAGTAAGTACTGTTGGATAGTGACCTACATTTTTTTAAAGAAGGATTCTGACGGTTGTTATGTTTGTTCCAAAAATCAATGAAGAGTAGTGAATGAAAATATATTGAATTTTATTTTAATAGAATTTTAAAGTAAATTTACCAAATGAAGTACTAGCAAATGAACCCTGAAGAACATGATGGTAGAGATGTATTAGTTTTATTTTACGTGTTGCAGTACACTCCCCGCTTCAGTATTCTTGGCGTCTTAAGAAACAAAGCCTGGAAACAAACTGTTAGAAATATAACAGCAGGAGGATAATAGTCTGGGCGATAGAGAAAAAATGATCCATGCAGTATTGTAATTCTGGTCTGTGACAGTTGAGATATGGACATTGAAGTAACTCTCACTCACTTACGCTTTTAAACACAGGTCTGTCACACGGGTGGTACAATACTGTGGATATAAGAGAACCTCCCAGAAGAGTCTAGGATGACACAATGATTATTGGCAGACAATTGCTAGCATTTAAGTTAGAGCTGCTTGCGATGTTTTCACTTCTTAGATCAAAGTTATGACCTTTGATCTAAGGTGAATGTTAATACAGTCTATTATAATGCAGATGAAACATTTTAAAGTTATCTGCATCTCCCTGTAATTAGATGTTTTGTTTTCATTGCCACGAACTGCAGGAGAGTTAGTGTGGTTAGTATGTCCCACCTGGGGGACAGAGAGAATGGCAGTAATTCTCAGCAAAGGACAGTTAGTTTTTTCCAACTATTCTAACTCGGACATTGACATTTCTCTGGCTTTATCCTGTGAAACAGTCTCAATTGGCATAGCTATATTGGCAGGTCCCTTATATCTATCTCTATTGGCAGTTTTTTGGAGTTTTTTCTGCCTTTGTATTTATATCATTGCCTTTTTTGATGCCAGCTAAGCCAATAAAAGCTCTTGTCTGTTGGCATAACTGCACAAGTGTATCGCCACCAAATACTATGCTGGCACAGTGACTAGTGATGCAGAGGTGCAGTTTTCCCATCTGAATTAGCATAGTGTTTTGCGGAAGAGTAGTGTAACGTAAACCAGACATAAATTTTTGAATGCTATTAAAAGGTTGACGTGGGTGAGCATTTAGGCTAGGTAAACGTATGAAGATTAAGGCAAATTTCCTAATCATAAGAGTATATAAATCTATTGGGGGGGGGTGGTTTTTTGTTAAGCTGTTGTATTCTGTCAGCATTTATTTCATGAACTGTATGATCTTTTAATTCAAAGAGCAGAGGCTGCTTCTGAGATTCCAGGTTTAATCCCCACTGCTAACATGCGACTAAGAAAATAATGTGATATTATTTCATGTTTTAATCTGTGATTCTTCTCTAGTATCTTTTTTTTTCTTTTTTTGTTTTTTCTTTTTTAATGTGTGAGAAGTGTTTCTGCGGCCTGTAGATTTCTAGGCTGGATACACAGCAGTTTAACATGTTCTTAGTTTTCTTCCTCTTTTAACAGAGAAAAAGATAATCAATCTGAATATTCAGTCAGTCACAACATACAAGACGATTTCTAATGTTATTGGATATTTAAAAGGAACTATATTTCCTGGTAAGTAGCCCTTTATAATTTGTATTGATTAGTTGTTTAATGATGGCTGGGAGTCATAGCTGGGATCAGGTTTCTGTTTTACTAGATAACATACTCATATAGAGGAAAAGGAGTCTTTGTTGCAGAGATTTTGTGATTTGATTTATAATAAGACAGACCAACAGAATTAAACAGAGAATGAGCTCAAGGGGTTGTTATAGTTAAAATGAGTATGCTTTACACAGTAAGCAGGAATTGCACTTAGACCATAGATGATAATTGTATTTCATACTAAGTAACTATGCTGGTGGCCTTAGTAAGAGAAAGCACTGTATTGCATGATTTCAATTAATATGTGAGCTGCCTGTATGACTTTAGAAAAAGTATTTTTTTATGTTATAGTAATTTTGCGAGATAGATATATATATATATATGTGTATATATATAGGTAACAAAAACATGCACAGATTTATATTGCTGGGAAAGTATGCCTTTCCTTACTATAGAACCTACTTGAGAAAAAATAGGATGAGTTTTGGGGTTTTATTTTATAACTATGAGCATAAAACTCTGTATGATTCAAATCCACAACACCCTTGCCTAACTGAAATGTCTTACTGAAACTAAAGGTGTAGCGTGATCTCTGGCTTAATTAAGAATCTAGTATTGAACATGGTTATAGTGCACAAACATCTATGATCAAGTTCTTAACCAAATTTTAAGTTCTGCAGCTTTATTTTATGTTACAATCATGCCTTAAACTAGTTGTATACATTTTGAGAAATATTTACTGTTTTATATGTCTGAGAATTAAACAATAAGATTTTAAGAGCAATTGTGACTTAAAACACAAACTCTCTCTCTGATTTGATGCTATGTGTAGTCAATATTATAATAAGGAAATGATAGGAATCAAAATCACCTCGAGTTTACTTTGTCTGCAAGTGAATTTGCATAAAAGTTTAAAGTTTCCTGCAACATAGATGAACGATGTAGCTGATTACTCTTTATCGGCATGTTGCGAAGTTTTGGCCCAATCCAATTCCTAATGGACAGATAGCCTCATCATCAAAACCATCTTCACAGTTACCTCAGTTAGGACTCAGCTATTAGCTTCAGAAGAAAATTGCAAATTTTCTGCACCTTCTTAGGAAGTGAGCCAGTCACTTCGTATTTTAAACGATGGAATGAAGATGATGAAGAAGCTTTTAGTTTATCCCTGTTAGTGAAATAATGACCAAGGTTTTTTTGTGTGCTCAATGCTGCACCTTTCACGAGAACAAGTAGTTTTTTTTAAAAAGAAAAAAATGGCACAATGAGTTTAATTTCAGCAAAGTATTTAATTTACTGCAAGAATTAGAAGTTTCCAGTCTTTACTATTGCTAATGTTTTGCAAATAGCTATCAGAGACTTTGAAAGACAGAAACTGCCGTGTTTAGACATACTCTGTCTCTTGAATTGCAAAACAGAAGCAAGGCAAATAATAAAAACCATGCATTGACTTCTATTTAATAAATTCTTTATCTTCTCCATACCTGAGTCTTTCATCTTATTATTGCAGTCTTGATGCTGTTTTTTAAAGGCATATTAATATATGGTTAATTTTAAAGATATATAATGAAGTGAAGTCAATAGGACTACTCAGATGCCTATAATTAGTCCCATAAATGTCTTGCTGAGCAAGGACTGTGACAGCTGACTTCTAATGTAGACATAAATTAAGCGTGTAATGCACTGTGGACAACATTTTATTCAAAATCAATATTAAACTTTCAGTTATTTCTTTACTTTTCTTGCTTGATACTGTAGCCGTGCCCTCTCAACTGTTAGAAAACTCCAAGTTTTAATAACATTCATTCTCTGTCATTTTGGTGAGTTTTTACTTGTTTTATGCACCTGAAATGTTATCCTTTATGTTTTTGGGAATGCAGAAAGTCAAGTATATTTTCAATATAGCTTATCGAATGACCGTGGAGTTTCACCAGAGGTGGGGTTTTTTTTGTTGTTTTTCTTTTTTTTTTGGTGAAAAGGCCCTTCCCCCAACAAGCGCACATAATGGTGATCTTACTTGACATTTGATCTGAGGAATAACAAAGAAGCAGAGAATCTGAAATCCAACCAAGAGGTTAAAAGATTCAGGAGCAAAAGAAATATGATGTTTGAGATAGCCTTTTAAAAAACTGAAAAACGTAATGTTGGTTTTGTAGCTCTGTTGGACATGGTTAAAAATGGGGTTATAACAAGAGAAGACAGTATAAAGAATTTTTTTTAATGATAAATGCTCATTGTCCAGCCCATCACTACCCTGAACACTATCTATCTCACTTTCAGGCATAGCTAATGGATATTTTTTCTCTACCTCTAGTCCTTTCCTTCTTTTTTTCCTTATCCTGTTGTTTTCTTACTTGCTTCAGCAAATGATTATGAAAGGGCTACTTCTGCCTCTGTAAGAATGACCATCCTTTATCCTATGCTTTTGCTATAGTCATCTGCTTGGGGTGGTTTTGTGTGTATTCAAGAGGGAGAAGTGTGCAAAGATGAAGAATTTCAAAAGAGCCATCAGGTAATCTTTTACCCCTGTACCTTCAGCTGGAGTCTCCTACAATAAGTTGCTGCTCATACCTTTCTTCTCCACCAACGTGTCCTCTACTGTGTTTCATAAGGTCTCTTTCCACTCCCTTTCATATATTTCGTTCATAGCTCAAGTAGAGATGATAGTGCAGGGCAAATATTGATCCTGTCTGATCACCCGGCTTTAGTGGCACTTCCTGTAACCACCTGGAAGCCTGTTAGAACTTCTATGCATTCCTGTTCCCAATTCCTAACATCAGTTGAGTTTAAGATCCTGTGACTTCTCACTGTCAGTGCAACCTATGATTGAATTTATTATGATGCAGTATAGACAGCTGGTTATAATAGTGGGATTGTATTGTGTTACATTAAATTATTATGTACGTGCAGATTTATATTTGGCTTGTGAGGTGTAAATTTTATAAAGTCTGACCTAATGAAATTGTCATCTGAGCAACATCAGCTGTTAGAAACAAAATTTCGTACCTATACGCACACTCACACGCATGCACCCTCCCCAGGCAGTTGGCTGAAAATGTTGTGTTACAGCTACAAAGCAGATCCCCTGTTTTTAAAGCATTTTTAATCCCATATAAAACATTGCCGTGTATTATATTTAACAAAACTGGTAAAAGTCCGCGATGATAAAGAACAGTTTTATAATCAAAGTATGTTTGTATCCAATTAAAAAATGTTTATAGGTGGTAGTCTCTGCAAAAATATACCTAGTCTCTGCAAAAATACACCTGAGGATTATATGTTTAATTTTATAAGCACTGTAGTATGTGGGCATTTTACCACATATATGTCCTGCTACACTCCAGCATACTGACAGCAGTGATGAATGAATCTGTTGAGCTAGAGTAAGCATGCTAACAGAAAACCAAAACACTTTGCACTCTTTGGAATACAGATGACACCAGGAGATTGTCGTAATTCTGACGTCACTTTATAACTACTTTTCTATCAGTATCCTGAAATACGGAAAAAACACTTTTAAAAACTGTACATCTGGACATCACAAAGAGGCTTTGTTAGAGATCAAAGACACTCAGTAAGGAATCCTTCAGAGAGGATTGTGTTGTGAATTGACCTCACACAGCAAGTCTAATAGTTGAATAAGTCCTTCAGCATAACCTCGTGTAGACTTCTTGATGCGTGTCAGTCAGACCAGTGGTTCAGTTGTTTAATACCACATCATCCTTATGGAATTAAAGAACGTTCCTTACAGTAGTCAGTAAATTTTAGATGATATATTATGTCTTGAAAATTGAAGACTTCATGTAATGTTTCTGAAAGAAATGTTTTTTTTTTTCTTTTTGAAATCCTGTTTAATTACTTGTGGACTAAATCTTTTCTAATTTCCCTAAAATACTTGCCTAACATTTATCTTTTGGTAGAAAATTCTTCTGATTTACTATACTTATTTTCTTATTTCAGATTGAAACCTCTTGCTTTTCATTTTATAGAACACTTTCTTCCAATATCACCAAAGCTGATAGGTCTGACTTAACTTTTCTGTATCATTCATTATTTTTATCCCTCTGTCATGTCTCCTCTCTAAACCTGCAGTCCAGGTCTTTTCAATGTCTCCTTACATGGAAGTCTAAGTCCTGATTTCTAACCATTCTGGTTACCTGCTTGAACTGCTGTTTCTGCAATGTCTTTTTTGAGGTAGGGTGGTGAGCACTGAACACAGTCTTCCAGGTGAGGGAGTACTAATACTTTGTGTATCTGCTCTATGTTTCTCATTATACTACCATACCTTTTGTTTTGTTTTTTGAACATTTATTACATATTGAAGAGAGTGTTTCCCAGCTATCATTTGTGTGTTTTTGTAACACTCTAACATGAGCATGGAACTTGTTACATTATCTGTATGACAAAAGTCCTTGCTATAAAAGCAGTACAAATAAAATTTATGATAAGAGAGAATAATAAACAATGAAGGGGAGGGCACAGGGTTTAAGTTAGGAGGATATCTATGTCAATTTATTAGTACATTTAGTAGTAGTATTTACAATTTTATATATTTATATCATGCGATTGCCTTGCACATGATCATATAAACTTTTGTTGACAGCATATATTTGCATTAATGACATTACAGACTACAAGTCCAGTTCATCCTTTATTTTTGTAATTCTTTTAATGTTAGTATCCATGAGAAATGAGATTCTCTTTTCTTTCCTTTTTCTCCACGTTTCAGACAGATACGTCGTCATTGGTAGTCATCACAACAGTATGAATAGCTATGGTGGACAAGAATGGACCGGTAGCAGTGCTATCATTACTGCATTTATACAAGCTGTGATGTTGAAAGCTAAGAGAGGCTGGAGACCTGACCGGACCATTGTTTTCTGCTCATGGGGGGGAACATCATTTGGAAACGTTGGTTCATATGAATGGGCAGAGGTAAAATAATTTTAGAAAGAAGTATTGCAGTAGCGATGACATTTGTTGAAACAAACGTGAAAACAGTATGAAACAGTGCTTATATATAGAACCATTCATTAACTGGTCTGTGACAGCTCTGTGTATACCCACGTTACCGTAACAAATGCAGTGAAAACATCGATAGGGGCAGTTTCTGTGGAAGCGACGATGTGTGATAATGGGGTGGTAAGTTGTTCCTGTAGCTCTGAAGGTTGCAGGATGGTTATATACAACATCTCTGTGAGCTGATTTCTCCTTGCTGATTCAGCAGAGGACTGTAAAAGAGAACATAGCCTGAGCAGAGTAAAAGACTTAAGACCAGGAAGAGCTTACAGGGCTTTTTCTCCTTCTTGGAGGTTCAACAGTTACAAATTTCTTATTGATAGGATTACTGTGGGGAGAACTGAATCATGAAAAAACTGAATGAAAGAAGAGAACCTTACTGTGGTTTATATTAATTACATAAACATTTCAGTGTCTCAGTGGTTAATTCTGATTCGCTTATCACATATTTGTGCTTAAAAGTTAGATTCAGTCTGACACAGACAATTCCTTGTGTTGTTAGTTTCAACAGAATAGAAATCAATCCAATGAAAGAAAAGATCTTATCATAGTACTGTCGATCACATATGATTAAATATCAATTGACCAGTTGAAAAAGAAAAGCTAGCAGAGAGGTTCACAGCTATTGAATTAAAAAAGTAGATAAAGTGAAGAGCTAATTGCTTTTTATCATTTGTGAGGAGCAGCTAGCTCTTTTCGAAGTTTCATACTTCCAACACGATTACTTCAAAAACAAGAGGGGATGAAAAAGTCAAATTGGAAAAATCCAGACTGGAAGCGAGATTTATTTAGTTCCACTTCAAATCATCTTTACATCAGATGTGATTGCGTTACACCTCTTCTGTTCCATATGAAGAGCCACTTCATGCAAAGAGTAACTCATTACTGAGAAGGCAAAGGTGATCTTTTTTAAAAACGATAACAACTGAAACATTTCAGACATGCTATTTCCCTAGTTTAAAACATAATAAAATGACACCGCTGGGGAAGTTATGCAATGCGTATCTGAATTTGAGCTCTAAAAATTCAAATACATTTAACTGTTGATAATGATTGCTTTTGAAGTTTGTCTTCTGTCAGGCATAAGTTTAAAAGACCTTCATGTTGCTTCACAGTATGTAATGTTTTCTTTCTGGGGCTTTTACAAGTGTAGTCATTTTTAATTCCTTCTAGGCCTGTTTGTGTTTTGTTGAGATGATGTGTGAAATGGAGTTAAAACTTCTGCTATAGGGAGAAGTAATGCTGAGATACCCTTTGAAGATCTTAACAGCTTATTTTAAGAAGAATTATAAAGTAATACTTAGCAAACTGCAGAAGAAAAAAACATGGGGTACAGTTTTTCCTTTTAAAGGAACCGAAATAACAAAACAAGTCATAATTATAACCATGCATAGTAATAACCATCGCCCTACTTGTGTTGTAGGATCTCAAGAGAGTTCTTCAAAGAAATGTTGTGGCTTACGTTAGCCTTCATAATCCAGTCAGAGGCAACTCAACCTTACTTCCTATTGCATCACCTTCTCTTCAGCAACTGGCAGCAGAGGTTAGAAAAGTATTTTCTTTTATATATGGTTTATGAGGTTACAGATTTAACCTCCTTGATACTGGTTGATTTTAGGTAACTGCAAGTGGAGGTTATTTTGTTTGTGTTTTAGCCTTGCAGTTGCACACGAACAGTTTTTTACTGAATAAACAGGCTGAACTTTATTTAAAAAAAAAAGTAAGGTATACAAAATCTCACTACACTTGCATGCCCTTCAGCTTTCTCAGTTTTTCTCATCATTAAAGTAGCGTATTTTCTATTCATTAGCACAATGCACATTTTTTTCTTCCTAATCTAATCCTTCAAGACTGTTTATCAATTCACATTTAACATGTGAATTTATCAGGTGTAACATGTGGCATGCAGGGAAAGTATTACTCTTTTATAGTCAATACTATGTTAAAGTATGTAAGTCAGGTTTAGTGCTCAGCTACACCACTGTAACTAGTCTTCAGTCAGAAAATTATTCCATAATTACACTGGTATAAGCGCATATAGGTTTTAAACCAGTGACCATGTTATTTTTGAATTTATTAATGCATAAAATGAAGCAGAAAAAATGTAAGGTACAAATTACATTAGAAAACAGTTTAAAGTGACGTTCTTAAAATGGAGTTCAGTCTGACTGTCATAAAATAACCATTTTAGATGTTTTACTTCCATACATTTGCCAGGCTAATCCTCATTAGCTTATTTTGATGTTTCTTTGACTTTCCTCTGAGGCAGTGGGTGCTGAACACTGATCAAAGTAGCATCTTGAATTAAGTGGAGTTTAAGACTGATCTTACTTGGCAATTTTTGTCTGACTTAGTTTAGGAAAATGATTTGATACCAACCATATTGCTTGTAAGTAATATGTTAACTACTTCTCCTGTCCAGTGATGGAATGGTAATTTTGTTATGAGAAGAATCTGCTTTATCTTTTGCAAGTATTGTGAAACACAAGAGGCAAAATCATTCCTTTTAAGAAAAAAAATTCTAAGAATTATTATTTGGAGAAAATAATTTATAATGTTTTATATATTGGTCTACAGGCTCTGGATGTGTCAATTTTATATGTATATATGTATATATATTAAATACAGGTTTAGCTACTGTGTTTTAACTACCATGCTAACCTTTTGTAGTGGTATTTGCAGTCCTTTCTCCATGCTCTCCATGAGAGCATGTGTTTGCTCTTTAAAAGAATAAATATATTACATTAGGTCCTTGAGATTTTATTTTATTCTCATTTTATGTGACTTCAAAATGCAGTCTGTAACAGTGATATGAAAACTGTAAGCTGTCTGGAGCTGTGTGGCAAGGACTACCCTCTTTTTAATCTGCACCTATCACCTTATTGAGATTTCATTCTTTTATTCTAATAAATACAGTGTCAGTAAGAGTGTTACAGTCATGTACTATATTTTGGAGAGAAAGCAAAGAAAATCTGCTTTCAACTTCGGCTTTACTTCCGTGGTACGTTTGGATGTGTGGTTTTAACATTTTATGATTCTTTTTTGTAATAGCAGTTGTGCATCCTACCCAATATTATGGATACAGCCTCTCTTAGTAGTCCAGTTAATTAGCTTGCAGTTTTGTATCTCTAGTCAAACATACCTAAAACTTCATTTTTTCTTCCATTAAACCCTCTATCTCACCTCAAAGTCTTTAATGGTCAAGGCTATGGTGTTGAAAATGTATCTGTTCTGAATGTATCCCCTGAACCGCCATTTAAAAAAACAGAAAATATATGCAAGGTTGTCTTTATACTTTTTGGGGGAGGGGAGATAGTATAATTTGTAATTAATGCAACTGTCGTACAGTTTGTGACATTAAAAAAAAAATTGTAGGACTTACTACTCCGTAAAGTTGGCCAGAATTCTGAATTCATGTCAAATATATTAGCAGTGATGGAACAGCCCAGCACAGAACTGCCATTTGTTCCCATGGGTGCTCTCAATTTGCCATGTGTCTAGAACACTTTTTACAGGAGATTGATCTTCTTAGAAAGAATATGGATATTACTTCAAGCACTTGCCAAGAAGGCCGTGTAATTTACCTCAGAATTATGATAGTACAAATGGCGTAAGAGCTGTCATCTTGGAATGCATCTTCTCTTGCAGAAATTGAGAGTCCATTCACATGCGGTTCGTGTTAACAGAAGCAGACTACCAAGAAGCGTTTAAAAAGTCCAGTAAGAGACGGGAATAATTGTAATTTGTATTTAATAATTCATCGTAAGAGTAATGCTCTGAACAGAGGTTTGTTAGGACAGAAGTGGAGATGAAACAGGCATTTAGAATGAAAAATAACAGTAAATTTCTAAATGAGAGTGGAAAATGACCAGTGTTGTTTGGCTAGATACAACCGTTCCATAGTTTGTGGACCACTGGAACATACCTCAGTGAGTATACTGTTGGACTCAGTGGTAAAACTCGTACTTCCGCTTTTAGGCTTGCCAGCAAAAGAGGCCAACTTTGTTTATGAACTGCTTCTAAATATCCTAACAGCACTGTTTTGAGGAGGAGGAGACTGAAACCTGCTCACCATTTGCATTTGACCACTAAGGACACAGTTGTATTTTGTTCAGTGCTCCCTGTTGTGCTAAAATTGCATGCATTCATTCTCAGTAAAATAAAGGAAAATGTTTTTCTAGGGACAATAAGTGCTTGTTACAAATGCCTACTGAAGGTTAAGTATTAGAACCCTAAAACAAACAATGAAAAACAAAAATTTGTCCTGTGAAAGAAAACTAGGGTGAGAATTGCACTAAATACGGAACACTCAGTGAATGCAGCAAGAAGTATAATAGGACAGTAGCTTCCAGAGACCTGTGGAGAAATGGCAAAATAAGACAGACAAATGCATATAGCAGGGTTTATTTTCTGTACTTTAAATACACATCTTTCCTGAATTGAAATTTTGGACGTTCCATGAGCTTTCTAATGAGTGCAACTTCCAAAACACTTTCTCTTCTTATTTTCTGCAAACTCTAGGAGAAGTAAAACGTGTGAGCTGAAATGTAGTTTGTATTAATATTCTAGATTTACAGATAGAAATGAAATCAGAAACCTGATGAGTTGGGTTGTATGTGAGATCTGGTGGTCGGTGAGAGAACAGGATAAGTGCCTGACTAATTAACAGAGGCTGTGACTTCTTAAAGATATTTTTGCATAAAGGATACATCTTTATTTTATTTGATTTTTAAAAAGAAAGCTACATAAGTAGTCTGCAAATAATAATTTTATGTGCCTATCAGTGGTAGTGTTCAGTGGAGATTCTGGTTGAAACACTGAACTACATGAAGAAACTAATTTAAATATTTGGATTATTTAACCAAAGAGGAATTCAAACAATCCGGAGACCTTGACATATTTAATTAATATCTCTTTTATATAACCATGCTAATTAATGTCCCCATTAATGACAGGGAGATATTGCCAAGTTATATTTTTGAGTATTATTATTTTGTAAGGAAAGTGATTGTTTATTCACTTGCTCTGTTAGTGAATCACCATTTGCTGGCAGAGTGTCGTTGGTAAATTGGGATTGTTTGATGCTGGGTTTCATTCTCTATGAATAAGGCCATTAATGATTTTTTCTGTATTTAACTTTTCACAATACAAGTTGTTATGAATGCTAAATTAATTAATCTTTTCTTTTAACTGATGCTGTGGTCATTGCTGATCAGACTCCGGAGCTGTTGTTATTGCTGAATCCAGGAAAACTTACTGTTCCTTTCTCCTGATAGAAAACCATTTAAACATCTAGTGAAGAATGAGTTGAACACTTTCTATATCAGAAATTAGAAATGACTGTACCAAGCAGTCTTCATGCTGTTTGTTCAGTATTACTTTCTATTAATGTAGTAAATGGCAAAAAACACCTTTACATGTAATGGTGGAGGTATTACCAGGAAACATTTTTTTCTTTTTGAAGAAGAACCAAAGATAAATTTCTATATAGATGCTTGTTGCCATTCTTTCTTGATTTGACTTGAAAGATCTTACGTTAATGTCAGTATTGATTCTTCTCTTGCCATTTCTATGTGTTTTCTCATTTATTTTGTTTTACCTTCAGCATCTCATAAAGAATCTCCAAGTTTCATATTTCAGTAGGTTGTAAAGAAAAAAAAAAGCATTAAAGTGTTATTTATAATTGCTTGTTGCATACTATATAGCAGAAGAGTACTGCTTCCTGGTGAATTGTCAGATCTTTACCTGTTATTGCTTTTAATGTTTTAATGTTTGAAAACCAGAAGAACCTCTTGACAAGCAAAGTCTTATGCTGTACAGTCCCTGTCTCAGAAATTGAAACTACTTTAAAAGGACACTGTTAATGTAGAAAATACCTCATTGCTGGCTCTATTAAATTCATCAAGATTTTCCTTCTCCAGTGCAAAATACAAGCACTAGATGCTTTGCATCTGTTAACAGTGGGTTTTTTTTGATAGGATGCCTGCATGTTGCTCTGTCCATTCCATTGCTTATTTCTTCACACTTCCTCCAAATTAAAAAATTTTAATAAGATAAAATTCTGATTCAGATGGTAATCATTTAAACTTACTCATCCATTTTGAAGTTAGGAAAAGGCTATTGCTATTAAGTTTGGCAGAAAAAGCCTGTGAATAAGGAAGTGTGTGAGTGAGCTAGTTTATATGCTGTGATCTCATAGACATCTTCCAAAAGTCCTTATTTTCTAGGAAATCAAGCTTTCTGCTTCCATGTCCTTCCCTATCTTTACAAAAATATAATTATGGTATTAATGTCTTCTACTAAAAGCCTAAATGTTGTATAAGTTCAGCAGATTTTTTGTTTGATTTGAAAAGTAAATGCCAACTTTCATACTGGTTGTAGATAAAATTCAAGAAATCTGGATGTTTTGTCATTTTCAAAAGTAACGCCACAGTGTGGGAGATTTCTCTAATTTCTTACCTGATTTAGAGTAAATTTTGATTGTAGGATTGTATTGTCTATTCTAATTAAAACTATCTAATGCAATAAGCTCTATTACACCGTGGAAGAGTGTTTTTTCATTTCAGAGGCCTTATCCAATCTCCAGTATTTGAAAATTTGCCTCCAGTTCTGTCTAAACATTCCTTAGTTAATTTCACCTTACTGCTCCTAGTTATTTGCCTTTGGAACTGACTTTTTCATGATGACAGAAAGACGTTTTCATAATGACAGAAAACCTTTCAGGCAGAGAGTTTAAAAGTAAACTTCTAATACTTAACGAAAGATGATGGATTGACAGCTCTGGATATTTTAGATCACTTAGGTAACCCCAGGTAATTGAAAAGATTCTCTCAGTGTTCTTCTAGTCATTATTACCTATGTTAAATAACTGTTTAGTTTAATAACTGTTTTAACAACTATTACGGTTTAGTTACGTGCCTCTGTTTTTTAGCACTCAGAGATGTTTACATCTTAAATTCATAAATTTGTCATGAATTTTTGCTTTAAGACCCTTCAAGTGTTGGTGCAGTTAAATTTCTTATATGGGAAAACAAAAAGCTCCTTCATTTAAGCCTGTCAACAGAATCTGTGTATGTGTCCGTTCCATAGAAATAAATACCCAGATTTGAGGGGGGTGGAGGGGAGGGGGGAACAGACCTTTTCAGTGTTAGTCATTCAAAGGGAAAAAATAATAATTCTTTATAAATTTAATTTTAATGTATTTAATTTTTAAGATAAGACATCTTTATTAGCAAAATCTTAATAAGAACTGTTAATGAATACTGACAAGAGTTTGCAAAGGCTAAACTAAGTATACAAAATAAAAAGAAAACGGTAGATAGCGATTCAAAATTGTGGAAGTGGGAAAAAACGTTTCCTATCCGACTAAAGCTGTCATAGCTTGAATTGCTATTAAATTGTTCAAAGCATCACTTTGAACAATTTTAGGGGGCCCTGTGTTCATTCATTTTTTCATGCTCTGTTGATAATGTTAATATGTGAAATGTGAAATATTAGGAAATAGGACAAGACTGGAGATTAGCAGGACGTTTCATAAACTGGAAATTAGGAAATAGCAGGAAATTCCTGTAATTTCTGAAGAAATAGATAATTGTAAATTTCTATAGTATCCTACTAGAACAAATTTCAAGCCAATCTCAATATTTGAAAGGCTTCTATATTCCCCAAATTATTGAGTGTTCATTAATCACACATTAATCAGTGATGTAGTTGAGATACATTTTTATTTGGTGAGTCAAAGAAACATAGTTTTACTTCTCCTGTCTTTAAGTGCACACAGAATGTAACTTTGCTGAGTATAACGGGAATATTCTACTGCTAAAATATTGCTAGCAGGAAATAGTTTTCTTGAACTTTCTGTAAAAAGCTTTCTTTCAGCAGGTGGAAGGTCATCTAGTCTTTGTCTGTTGAAGAAAAGCCTCCAAGATGACTTCAAAACCTGTTTTGTAGACATCTATTTTAAGACTTAAATGCTTTTCAAGACCGTTCTAGCATTCAGGATAGATACTAACTTTTTGACTTTGTGACATTGCTCCCTCTTATACAGTATATTTTACTGTATAATTACTTGAAGAAGGTTGAATTTTCCACCTTCAATAGGGAATTTGGCATTAAAAGTAATGAATGGTATTTTCTTTTTTTTAAAAAAAAAAAAAAGTTGGAAACCACCTTCCCCCTCTGAATTTTAACATGGTGATGAACATGACATTAGATCTGGGGCTTGTTGGGTCATCGTAACTGCAAGTGCTGTGAATCTTTCCAGGTGCTCAGCTGGCTGTTTAAAGCCCAGACAATTGATATGGCTGTTTTTCTCTGTTAAATTCAAAACTTCAATTTGTTTTGACAGTTTTGAACAGTGAGACAGTTAAAATCCTTACAATATACAATGCTAAAAGGCTTTATTTAGCTACAGTTAACCCTAGGACCTAAGGGACTTCTCTGTCAGCAGGGACTTGATTACTTGGAATGGGAACATCATACGTTGTGGGAATTCTTTTTCTTCTCCAGTTAAGTGATTTTTTTTTCTCTCCACTCATGTATAAAAACTGAGTCAACTCACTTTTTTGTTAAATCATCTTTTTATTTAATTGAAGAGGTTAGTCCTTTTCTTTGAAGTGAGAATGCCTACATTTAATTTCAGAGGTGAATATTGAAAAAACTGCAGATCAGATTCTAAATTAATGCTATTGAATGATATCTTAATTTTAGAGGTTTTTCAGCTATCCTTGATACAATCATTGATTTCAAAATCTGAAAAAAAACCATATATATTATTAAGATTAATAAACAACCTCTACTTTTCCCTGAATATTTATTTACTTAGCTGATGTTCCTGCTGTCTCATGCGTTACCGTGTTTGTGATGGTCACGGAAGGGAATTGCTACATTCTGTCTAACGAGAATTATCAAGATCACTTGCTAAGTCTGGTTAACCCAGTCAGACTCTGGAGTCCAAAAATATGTCTCACCTTTTATGGAAATACGAACCTCAGATATTATCCATTTATCCACGCTTTCCACCACTGAAAATTATTTAATATAGATATGTTCTGAAAGAGTAGTGTTTGAATAGCTTTTAAAGCTTCTCTTGTGAAATGGGCAAGTGTTAAATTTATTTTTAAAAATCCTATTACTTTAGTACTTCTGGGTGGGGAGGGAGGTTGAAATTGAAAAGTAGTAATCTGGGCTACTTAAGAAATACCTTGAAAATTAATACCAAAATACTGAAAATTGTTCTGTTCTTTCAAAATGGCACTAGAATGAGAGAGGAAAATCTGTTTAAGAGACGTAAGGATCATTTTAACTCTGAAATGATATAGTCTAGCAAATAAAACTGACGAACAAACCAGAATGTAATGTTATACAGAAGAGACTGTGCCTGCTCGCTAGTATACATGAGCTCCCTGGCAGTACCATTTTTGAAATATGCCTTTCAAACTCTTTACAAAACATCTTACTTGAACATTATTTATTTAAAGAAAGCTTGTCTTCTGGGATGTATTTTATTGTTTGCATTTTGTGCTGCTTTTGATCTGCTTACCAAACTTTATGTAATGATTAGATTTCTATTTAAAACAAGTAGCAGTAATTATTTGCAGTTGTCACGCAAGTTATTTAATTAACTCCAAATGCTATGGAAGTGCCATAAATCATATTTACAAGATACCTTCAAGTAAGCCTGTAGAACGTTTGCCTGCACAGCTAAAATGCTACTGAATGTTCAAACTGAAAGGTGCTCTGGAACCAATTACGTCGTGGTGGATACTTCTTTGCTGCTTTGGGGAATTTGAGGAAAAAAATCACCTAAAATCTTTTTTGTCTTGTAAATTAATGGATTATTGTCCCAATACAATGAAAATGAAACACAAAAATTTAATATTGCTTTTTTTTTCCTATAAAAGAAATGAAAAATTTATTTTGCAGATTCTAAATATATGTGGTGAGTAGATGAGATGTACATAAAAATGAATAAGGTAAAGCACCTTTGATAAGAAACTCTAAGGGCTTCAAGCAATCCAGCCTAATCCATCTCTTCACGCTACTGCAAAAATAAGGCTCTCCAATGTGTTTACAGTTTTCAGTTTAAGAAATTCTACAACTGTCTTGGATGATCTATTTTAGTCTTTTATCGCTTTAATATTTGGAAATTTTTTTCCCCCCATCTAAGTCTTCACTGTTGCCAAATTATCCTTTCCTTTTTTTTCTTCCTTTCTTCCCCATGTGATCTTTATGTTCTTTGTAACAACCTTTTTACATAATGAGCAAATGTTATCATATCCTCTCTGAGTTGCTAGCCACTTTCCAAAAATACTGTTTACTTCCACCGTAGAATACTGTAGAAGCATAAACAGTACACGGCTTCAATTAGAGATGAACAGATTCATGGAAGAAAAATCCACTGGTAATTAAACACAAAGATTACCACCTTGTGGTTTTAAGAATTGCCTGAGCTATAGCTAAAACGGGTGCTGGGTCAGGGACAATGTTACTACACGCTTGCCGTGTTCTATGCTTCCTTACCCATCTAGAGCTGGTGTCTGTAGAAGACAGGATGTTGGCCTGGAAGGATCTTTGGTGGAACCAGTATGTCTGTTCTTTGCCATGAGAATATTTTTAACTTCTCTTTCTTCTCTGTAGCATACAGGGACTTCAGTATCAGAAGAAAATAGTCTCCTTAGTTTTACATACAACACCCAGGATAGCTCAAAATAAAATGTACCTTTAGTGCAGGTAACGTTGTGCTTTCTGACTCACGTAATGGACCAATGTAGCCTACAGCAATGCTCTGCCTTACTGCTGCTTAGATTCTTCTATTTAACCCTTTGACGTCTCCTTCGTAACACTGTTAGAATGCATTTGTTTACACTGAAATATATCTTACTGATTTCTTTTATCAGTTTCTTTAATTTTTAATCCCAAAACATTAAATCCCATTTAAAGTTTTGGGAAGCGGTAATTCTCATTACTTGTTTTATGTATGTCACTTTGGGAACACGGTGTTTCAAAGGAGGAACTAAACACAGGTCTTAAACTTTCCTCTGAGATTTCTCTATTTTCTTCTCTATTTGTTGTGTAGGGAGGGACTCATGTTAGCTAGATGTCTAAAGGTGTGCACATTCCCCTGCTGTTGTCAGCACTGCTGTGCTCAGATGAGTATTGTAATAGAAAATAACAGTAAAGACTGTTCTATTTATTTTAGTCAATGACAGTGGTTGAATTTTTAATCTAAATCTAATTTTCATTAATTTACAGAGTCAGCACAAGTAATATATGAATTAAATGGACATCTAATATACGTAATTAATGTTCTGATCATAGTCTTCAGTTTCATGTGATGATTTTCTGCATGTCATAGGCCTCAGCATGTGGTTTATGTCTCAGTAAATTTCTCATTAAATAGCAAGAGCAAGCTTAAAGGTGTTAAGGTATTGGCTGCTTTCCTTTAGTAACCACCTTTTTTCCCTGTTTGAAGATATTCTCTCTCTCGCTGTCTTCCCCTCCCACCCCCCAGAAAGGGAAAGGGGTGCATAATTCTGTTAGTTTTTAGATAAAGCAAGAAAATTCTACCCTTTAAATGCTGAATGTCAGCTTCAGAGAATTGATACATCTTCCTCAAAAAGTTTGTGTGAAGCTTAGTTTTTGAAATGAATTAATATCTCAGATGAGCCGGTGAGGTCTTCATTAACTCCAGTGTTTGTCAAAGATTACCACTTGAGGCACATTGCTCTTTAGCGAATATTTCCCGTTGAGTTCAAGTGCCAGAAAAATATATGTAGAATGGAAGTGAGAATCACAAATCAGAAAAACAATATAAGCAGGTATTTCATTTTTGTTTGTTCTATGCTTGTGTTTCTGTAAAAAACAAAGAGAATCCTGATTTATTACCCAGTGAAGTAATACCTCTTGAGAGCAAAGTAAGGTATTTGAAGTGCATCTTTGTAAACTGAAGTAGCTGACTCGCTGATGAATCTGGAACCAGAAGTTTTCCATTAAGCAGCTTGATTAATCTGAAACCAGCACATCTAATTGAAATGCTTTTCTCTTCATGTGGAGTTCTTCTGAAAAACATTTTTTAAATTTCTCACTTGTACACAAATCTCAGTCTTGCCTTTGATTCTGCATAGATTTTTCTATATGTTAGTCCTTAAATGTTATTTTCACAAATAGAGGGCCTTCTTAGTCTGCCAAATGCTGTCATCTTTACATTTATCATTATTTTCCATCTCATTGTTCTGATAATGGAAAAAGAGGTTGAAGATGTAATCCTGGTTTCACTTGTATTTCTTTAAAAATCTGTAGCTCTGGTGATTTAAGTATATTTTTTTCTGATTTATATCTTTATAAAAGAGAAAAGATTTGCGTCCTGAATCTTGAGGTATTTCCTGATAAGACTGACAGTTTTCTTCACTAGCACTGAAAAGTACGGCTTTCATTCTCTGTTAAAAGAGCATTGTGTTTGTGTTGACAGAACTGCTGAAGACAGCTGATCCTGCTCATCAAAAATTGGTCATCATTGGTATCAGCTAATAGAGGTAGACGGGTGACATTAGATATCTTCTGAATGATGATTCCATTTGTTTCAAAAGAAAAAATAAAAGGAGCATCATCAAAACTTTATTTGAATTAATTGCAATATTAGTCTTCCTTTTGATGCTGTTTGCAATGTAACCAAATGCTTATATTTAACTACATATATTTCTCTTCCTGAAATAGTCTTCCTTTCTATTCATGAACAATTGAGAAAGAAGTCAGATAAGGAAGATGGTGTGTGGGTATGTGCGTGAAGTTTAGAGGAACTATTATGGTGGAAACAAGTATAATAGCATCTGTTTTAGGAGAGAGAGGAGTGATACAGAGATCCTGAGTAGCAGAAAATGAAAATAAGCAATTCTTTAAAACATAAGAGGTCAACCAAAATTAGGTTCCATCATCAGGCATTCTTAATGGATATATGCAGAACTGATCAGTTCAAGGTTCTGCCAAGTGCATATGGCACCTTCTAGTTTTAGGTTATCAGTTTAAATCCATAACATATTTTTAGCTAAAAATATATTTGTCCTGTTCATTGTCCATCATTGGTCTTTGTATCAATGCTGTGTTTTCTTTCCTGCCTAGCACCACATACACGCTTTGCTCTTTTCGTGCTCTTTCTGCAAGTGTCAGTTGAAAAAGTACGTGTTGGAGTGCCTGAATTTTTTTGTTTTGTTTTTGCGTGGCTCTAAATCTGGACCTTACAGAATAAAGCAGAATAATAGAATCAACACAACAGGCAAACAGATTTTTACTTTAAAGCAAGACCTTACTTAGCTGATTCTTAGCTGATGCATAGCGACGACTGAGATCAGTGCCCCAGCTAGTTATATCTGCATGACTTCCTGAAATGACTTGTGGATTTGTCTCCGCAGTGTCTAGAATTTAAGGCAGAGTTCTTCACTACTTCATTGCCCTTACCGTTGAATAGATGTTTGTCCTTGAGACAAAGGAAGATATAAGGTCAGCTTTAGGTACAGACAAAGCAGGCAACTACTTAAGGAGTGTGGGGTGGCACTTTGCCAGTGCTTTTACTGGGGGTGAGGAGGATAGGAATTAGTTGTTTTCCTGTAATTCAGGGATTGCGTGTTTTAAGCACTTCACATTAACATTTCTTACATATGCTGGGGAGTGGAGGAGTGGGAAAGGATCTTGGGAGAGTATTTCTTTGCTGCAACTTCAGAATTGAATTTTACCATCATTGGCAAATCATTAAGATAGCACAATTCACCTTTGCCTACTATGCTGAGAAGTCTTACTTCTGCTTTGGCAGCATCTTGAATGTTTCTACTCATCTGGTCATTCTGGGTCATCATGTTGTAAGACCAGGGGTTCCCAAAGTGGATTTTAGGCCTGCTGACACGAGCTTGATGCTATAGTATTCAATCCTACTCTTAAAAGAAGGTGATAAATGAATAATGATAATTTGTGTGATCATTTCTTCTTTCTGACATTCCACATTTCCCTGTCAAAGCAGGCACAAGTATTATGCAGCATTCTCCCATTTAGGCAGGTGTAGCGTAAAGACCCTTGTGCAGCACTCCTTTAGTAAGTAACGCTGTAGCTCAAGGCAAAATACTCTCATAACTTGACTTACAGCCTGCCTATGACCTTTTAAAAAGTGAGCTGTGACACTAGCTGAAAGGAGGCAGCTCATATGTGGCCTTTAACTGGGGCAATGTGCTTACGCTCCACAAAGAAAACACTCTGCCTTGGGCTTTAACATATATATTTTAGTCCTTATTGTTTCCTGTAGACTACTGTACATTGCGAGGAATTGTATAAGGATTAGTGCAGCTACACTGATGTAAATTTGGGGTAAGATGCGAGAGAAATTCAAAGTTATTCTGTCTGTACAGAGCTAAAGGATGGATTTTCAGGGGGGGGTGGGAATTTTTTCCCCCAAATACTCTCTGAAATAGTCTCATTTTTTAAAGTATTTTTTTACTTCAATGGGTAGTGCATAGTCTTTTGTGATTAATCTCTAAGGTTTCAGTCAATTGCATCTCATTATTACTCAGTGAAATACCTTCCAATGACTAATCTTGTTGAAGGACCACTAACCAAAACGTGGAAATATTTAAGGAGCCTCTGAATTTCTAGTTTGATCACACAGCATGAACGTAGGTCCCAACATTCTTCTGGAAATCCTGAAAACCTGCTGTGGCAGAGTAATTCATCATATCCACGTTCCTACAATGTCCTGGAAGAAATGCACTATGTTAATCTTGTTGGTTGTGTTCAGCAGCCATTAGCAAGTGTTACCTTGCAACAACTGTGCCATGTGGTCTTACTTTGCAGAAAAGAGCAGTGATATGCCCCACGCTTTGGAGAGTTTTCTCTGAGACAGCTTGCCCAGGATATTTGTCTTAAGTTGAAGAGCCAACTATATCAACTTTATCAGCATGATGTTTGACTTGACCCGTAAAAGATTTACCTGTATCAACTTCTAACTATATGAATTCAGATCTGTATGATAGTTTCCCTAGACATATTTTGTGCCTTCAGCCTGTTTCCTATGGAGCACAAGCCCAACAAGGGATCACTTGAAATTTGATGAAATCTTCATCAGTGATTTCATTAGTACTATCATTTCAGATCGGGGATTAGAGCTTGTTAATTAGGCAGAGCGCCCTCTGGATGGCTGTTTTTGCACATTCATTAGCATTTTAAGGCTATCTTGGGTCTCCTCCATCAGTGTATTTAATTTTAAAACAAATTGATAGCTTGCATATAATGATATTATAAGAGTTTCAGTAGAGCTCAAATTCAGGAGCTAATTATGCAGAACTTCAAATGTGAAGGAGATTTTCAAAAATATAGGTAAAGGTAGGTGTTAAACTCCATTGACGTTCAGTTGGAGTTGCCTCAGTGGCCTTTGTGACTTTGAAAATCATATCCCAAGAGACCAGTAGACTAGAGGTAGGGGAAAACAAAAATGATCTCCTTTTTATTAAAGGTAAACTAAAATACAGAAAGATGAATAGGAATTACTCAAGTCACAAATAAAAAAAGTGGGAGGGGAATTGAATCCAGGTTTTCTGACAATTGAATATAGGGATTTGAATTCTCAGTCTCCTTTTCTGAATTTGGGCACTTAAAACATTTGGCAATAACTCATTCATCCTGACAGTGCTAAAAAGTAGCAGTGGGAGTTGGTTTAGATTGCATAGCATGAGTGGTTAATACAGGATTCTGGTAAGTTATTGAGAATGTCATAAAGTGCTCCATTCAATAAATGACTAATTTACATTGAATGAAACTTCATAAATGTCTTTGCTGTTCATGTATTATTTGCAATTGTCTTATTCTCTCAAGCTCATTTGTTGTTTGAAATAGTTTGCAAAATCTCTTCTGCATTGCATCTGCTATTTGTAGATGGTCTAAAAGCAGTATACAAGCATCTAATATTCAAGATTTAAGTTGGTGAGTTTGAAATGGAAATTTTTTATTATCTCTGATTGTATAAGTTTTTTAATGATTTAACATTGTATGTGCTTCATTTTTTTAATTACTTCCTTTTTGTGTCAGGTAGCTTCCTCTGAACACTTTTCAGTACTTGCTATGGTACCTTACTGACAGGCAGTGTTGTTAGTCTGAAACCTCAGATTCAAATTACTCACTTGCACTTGCTTTAGTAAAATCTTGTGAATTTAGCAAAATTGAAATTTACTGTTGATAATAGATAATAACCACTAACCAGGCTTCACCCTGGTTAGAAGTGAATGTTGGGCTCTGTCTTTAGTAGGTCTGAAGTTGGGCTTCAGCCCTTCCCCCCCCCGCACACACTTTTTTTTACATAGAAGTACAAAAAAATTTGGTCTAAAGGCTCTCGTAGACTCTGCTTGCTTGCATGTTTGTTTTGATCTACAGACCGTCACGATGTATATGATCTGTGATCTTCTCTGAAGAACCCACGCTACAGTCTGAAGCTGCCTGCACTGGTTACGTAGGAATCAAAAGGGGAAGCATTACCTGGGAATGCTGGTGTAACTCCTTTTAGTTCAGCATGATTGCCTCCAATTGTAACCTCTTCTTCAGCATTTTGAGAAGTCAATCAGCCTGCGCTCAAATGTGTTAAAATGAAGCCCTTGAAGTAAAAGTTATAGCTCTAGGAGATAGACTAAAATTCATCTACATTCCTATTTTGATCACAGTCCTTAAAAAGCCTTAGAAAGAATATTTTGTGAGAAAGTACTAAAAATTCACACTAGGTGTGTCATCCATTTAATTCAACAAGAAGGCAAATGTTAGTATAACGGATGATAATTATCAATGTTTCCTTGTTGTGTCAACATCCAGATGCCTAGAGAAACAGAGTATTTGATTATAATGAGTGTCCTGATGAGTGTTCCTTTGCTGCTTATATCTTGGTAGCATGAAGATTAAGAGAAAAATACAGTATAAGGAAAGGATGGATGAGTATTTTAAGCATTCTTTTTATTAGCATTCTTTTTATTTCCACTGATTTACAATGCAGTCTTTTTGTGTCCTCCATAAAAACTTCTAATTTTTCTGTTCTTTTAAATAAAGGTCCATTTTTTCTTCTGGCTTTAGGTCAGATTTTTTTTCCCCTTAAATAAAGGTCCATTTTTTCTTCTGGCTTTAGGTCAGATTTTTTTTTTCCCTCTTAGAGGTCCAGGATTGGGACTGTGCTATGCAGTGAATGGTTTACCCTTTTCTTTTTAAAATACTGCTCATAACAGTTCCAAGTCATTCTAATTTGTCTTTCGCTGTGACTTCAAGTAGTATGTATTTGTTAACAGACTTATCAAATAGTCATTATCATATCATATCTCCCACATCAAATAACTAGATTTGTTAAAACTGCTCCATTTTCATAACTTTTGCAACTGCTCTTTCTCAAGAAAATCTGCTATTTCTCAAGAACATCAGCAGAGTTGATAGTCACTCAGCACCTCTTAAGAACTTAGCATTTTATTTTACGAGGGTGAATCAAACGTGCACTGACTAAGTGTACTTATACGATAAGGAATATATGCTAGGGGCAGCCATGGACAGGAGGAGAATTTGGTATTTTTTTCATCAATGATTTCTTACTCATTAAATCAACAATCGGTGAATGTAAACTGCATTGTATGGGAATTGGATTCATAGTAAAAAGCTGTAAAAGATATTGCTCATGCTAAAGTATAGATCTGCTGTGACTGTGAGTCCATTCTAGTATTTTTTTATTCCATAATCAGAAATATAAGTAACAGAGCTTTCCACCATAAAAGTAGGCATGGACATATATATATATATATATTTATATTTATATAATGTTTTTCTCATATTTCAGTTCATACAGGGTGAAATGTATTATAGTATAAGTACATTGTAGTGTAATAGGAGTCTGTATGGCCCTTCACATGGCTCTCTCTTCTTTGATCATTGTCTGGTACATTAATTTTTACATGGAACTACTAAATGGGATTTACTTTCTTCATAGAGCCATGATTTCATTTAGATATTCATGCTGCATGTCAGTTAATATGACTCCCACCAAGTACATTCAAGATGGTAGTCCAGAAAATGGAAGACATTTTAGTTTTGTGTCTCTCTGAACCAAATTTGCATGCATCTTTTTCCTCCTCCTTCAGTACAGTGTTGTGATATCTTTTATTCTGTGCTTCTGTTACAGTATTAGAAGAGATATTTAGGAAGCTGTTGTTAGGTGCTGCATTGTTTATGACTTAGGAGGAAGGAACTTTGGGTTGCCCTGAGAAATACAGGAAATGGCCTAAGAAAACAGTCACTGACCTTTATCTCATGTACTTTATTTTTACTGATGATTTGGCTATGGCATTCAAAGCAGAAAGCAGCTCCACTGCTGCTCCATCTTCTTCTAGTTTTGATTTGTTTACTTGTTTCCATTATATTGTTGTTTCTGATGCAGGACTTGGGCTAAAAATAAATTGCTATGGATGTTCTTCTAGTGTCACAATAAACATCTTGGTGTTTTTTTGTTTATTTGTTTTTTAGATAACTGAGCGTTGCAAGCAGTGGTTAGTATTTTTAAGATAGTAAAAGCATTCTAGCCTAAGAAGAAACATGTCATGCAGTTGAGGCTGACATCTCTGAGAACTTCATTGACACTGAGTTGTTCTGCGTCATCAAGGCTACTGGTGAAAAAGGAGCTTGGTATTCTGCTTTGTTTTTGCACCTGATGCCACAGCTTTTTTCTTAGCTTCTCAGTGCAGATAATGAATCTGAGAATCAGTTCCAAAAACGTGCATATAACAGTTACTAATGTAATGAGGATTGTAGTTCTTCAAACAGCAGAGGAAATGACAAGGCAGCAGGGAAAAAAGAAAAAGGGCATCCACACAGTTGTTCTTGGCTGTTGAACGGACAAGGGTTCTCCAAGTACCATGCTCTTTGGGAGATGGCTCTGGTAATTCATGATCTCAAACTTTAGTCCAAAAAGCTAAAATGAATGCTGCTCAGATGTTCTTAAATGTTCATTTACTATATTTACTATTGTGAATTTATGCAACTTACCATAGTTGTATGTATGTTTGTATCAATCTGTCTGTATATCTGTAAAAGTACCACCTGCAACTTATTACAGCTGAGCCTGGATATGGAATTCAGAAAAAGCAGCAGATCTTGGAATACGACCTACTCCCCTTACCCTTCTCATTATACTTCTGTATGTGAGGTTCCTTCCCTGGCTTATGCTGGTCATAAAAGAAACCTCTTTCACACAAAACCCAGGCAAATCCTTTTACCCTTTAGATACCTGAATCTGGGTTTGGTGTTTGAGGATCCCTGCTTTAGGAATGAATCCAACCTGGGAAACAGAATGTCTCAGAGCTTGCTACTGATCTTAAAGTTGTCCTTAAACCAGGTTAAAATAAAGCAAAACAAATTTATTGGCACAATTCAGTTACCTGTAACAGAGCAGTAAATCTGCTGTTACTGAGGTTAACTCTGAATCTTTGTCTCAATGTAGACTATCCAGCAAACTCAGTGCAGTAACTGAAAGGAGAATTGTATTTGGAAGCCCACCCCTTCTTCTATTTGTGAAATCCTTCTTTGGAAGTGTGTGTGTGTGTGTGAAATCTTTTTTGTGTGAAGACAGTCTTTTAAATCAGGCTTACTCAGAAAGTAATAGCTCACCTCTGACTAGTGATTGCCTAGCTCTTTGATATATCCATTTATAGTCATTATCTGACCAGAAGATGAGAGAATGGCTAACAGCTGTGGTGGGAGTGGGCTGTACCTAAAAAAATCCTTAGCATTTTCGTGAGATTAACATTCCAAGATTTCCGTCTTGGAATGAAGTGGATGAAAGTCTTTCACACAGAATGTATAACATACTCTCTCTTGTATGGACATCTAGTTTAAGAATCATACAATATGAAGTTATGTAAGAGTTAGTTCGTGTAGCTTACCAGTTTCTCTTGCTTGAGATCCACTGCAGCGTAACTGATGACAGTTGATGATAATAGTTGGGTGTGAGTGCTTCCTTCCCTCCCTCTGCAGCCCTCTGTTTGAGGAATCTGTGACAACTGTGAAATCTAGGGCTTCTAAACTGATTTCATAGGAAAAGCCTTGAATTTCTGAGTTCCAAGCTTGTCTGGCCCTATGGGTAGAGCACTGTATTGGGAGTCCGTCAAGAGGTTATTTTTGATTCCCAGCTCTGCTCCTAACCTCCTTTTTGCTGCTGCACAATTCATTTCACATCTCTGAACGTTAGTAAAAGCAGACTAATTCTTGGGAATATGGACACACAGCCTTCTGTAGTCAGGGAGAGTCTTAGCAACCCGGTGCCTTTGTAAATCAGGTGTTTAATAATGTGGGTGGATTTAGATAGTCGGATTCTAGACATTAAAGTCTGGCCAATTTTGGCCTATATATCCAATCGAAAGAGTTGACTTTTTGACTATCAAGTATCTTTAGTCAGAGTATTACTTAAATACTTAATTTATTCAATTACTTAAATGTCCACAGAATTGTTTTGGCAGATATTTTTCAATAATAGATAAGCTGTGGAAAATCTTGCTGTATTCAGAAACATTTCAAAATTGAGACAAATTATAAAATGCATTGACTATTCAGTCCAATTTAAATACAGAATTATAAAAACTTGTTGTTGAAAAGTCTTATACATATATAGATCTGTCTATATAGTTTTCCGAATGCCTGGTGCATAAGATTTGCTTTCACCTGTATGCATCTTAGGCCTGGTGTTAGGACCAGATGTATTTTGAATAGTGGATATATATTGCATACTGAGCTAGTACTTTCTATATCTTTTGAAAACAGAAATCTCCACCAGACAGATTGAGCTAACTACTATTTACTTTTGTTCATTAAGTTTCCCCTCAGAATAAGCTTTTAAATATATTTTTAAAGAGTCAGTAGACAGAACTTCATAATGAGTTGTGTTTTAGTGAATGACAATTAATACCAGATTGACTTGATAAAATACTTCCTAACTGAATACGATAATGAGGTGGTGGTTCTTGGCTAGAACTAGGAAATACTCAGTGTAAATTAACAGCTGTATTTTGGTTTTGGTTTTGGTTTTGTTTTTAACTGGAGCTCTTCTATAGACATGGAAGAAGAAAGGGGCCCTAGAATTTGTTCAGTGTTAATTGTGGTAAGAATTTGTTGCTTTGGTTTTTACTTCTTAAAATAAAAAAAAAATCAGTCTCTCTAAAGGACCAGCTGAATTTTGAATTAGTTTTTACAGCATTAGTAGCATTCTCAGATTAACTAAAAGGGAATCATAAAAATTACAGCGGAGAAAACAATACAGGTCATTTTGTTCACGTAGGAAGACTGAAGGTCAACATTACATTTTAAAGTTTGCACAAAGTCTGTGATTTGAATAGCAAACTTTCCATAACACTTACGGGTACTGGTTGTTATTTTCTGCTAAAATATGGTGTTAGTTCAAACTTAGTGGCTTGCTGGAGAGCAATTGAAGGACGTACTCGCAGTGTAAAGGAAGGACAGAGCAGTTGTTTCGTGTCCTGAGGCAAAATGTAACTGCGTTGTCTAAAGCAAAGGCACAAGATGTAAACAGAATATCATAAAGCAGCCTGAAGTAATATGATAAAACTTTGCATACTTTTATATTTGGAACGAAATAGATGATGTAATGGAATTAGAGAAGTTATTAAGCAGCTATGGCATCCTGTGGGGGAACTGAAGAAGAGGAGAGATGAAATTATTGTTCTGTAGAGTCTCATGATCCTGTAAGCCCACGGAGCCAGAATACAGGAAGTGCACTGTTGGCTAAATGAGCTATGTGACCCGAAATACGGAAACTTAGAATCTTCCTGAAGCTAGAAAAGTGTTAATGCTGCATCAGCATTAAAAAGAGGTACAAAGGCCTTTAGAGCCATTGATTGATTAATTTTGATAATAACCCAAGATAAAATAAAGTGACAATTGATTTGAATATAATGTGAAAGAAGGAAGGCGATTAATGCCTGCCACTTTTTTTTACAGAAAACACATCTCTTTCTCTCATGAGGCTTTTTTATCTTCTGAAGGAATTATATATTTACTCTATAAAGGTAACTGTGCAGACCTTTATGGAGCATTTTTTATGGTACTTTATGAAACGCAGAATAAAAATAGCACTTTAGGATACTAGTTAGTCACATGGATTCCAAATTTACACAAGTTAACTGATAGACCTTCAAATGGTACTAGCAGTTAATGGAGATCATAATTGAACGGGGATTTTTCTACCAGTGTTTTTCAGGCAACAGCGCTAGATTCACTACTAGTCAGCACTTTCATTACATTTCTGATAGAAAATGACTGCTCTAAAATACATGAATGGTATAGCATAAAGAATAGCATAAGACTCAAATACTGGAAACTAAAACCATACGCTAACTAAAGTGCACCATTTTAAGAGTGAGGACAATTAAACATCAGAATAAATTAAATTTTAAATGATGGAGTATTCATCTCAGTTTTTCTAGGTAAAACTGGCTCTTTTCTGTAAGGTATTTTCTGGACACATGAAAGCAACTGATCTTCTAAAAGAATAGTCATATTTTGAAAGGAAGATGTTCAAGTAAATGATACAATTTTGAGATTTCACTTTAGACCCACAAATCTCAGATCCTTACAGAAGGGATGCAGGTAAATATGCCTATCTCCATATATAGTAGGACTGTGCTTATTGTCATTTAAGTACCAACTATACCAACAACCAGTACAATGAAAATCATGTCATGACACTTAGTCTGTTGTCTATGTTTTGAAAATGCATCTACTTGACTTACCTTGATTTACCCATGAATAACACTTTCAACTAAAGGAAACGGTTCATATCCATTACATTATTTGCATATGCAATTATAGCAATGAGGCCAGTGTTGTTTCTGTGGAAGCTGGAAAACAATAAATCCCACATTATCTTAACAGAATTTAACTTTATTTTCAATCTTTCAGTGCTTGGTGTTAAATAGAAATCAGAACTTTCTTATTAATTACTATTCATAGAGTTTGGAAATAGACCAGATATTAGTCTTAATTTTTCAGGGTGCAAAGGGAAACATCAATGCATATGATGGGTTTGGGGAATAGTTTGCTCTATGTGTTTTGGTGAACGTCATCTTTTCATAGTTGCTTGAACCAGATAGATCAGTTTCTTTTGTCTGACTAAAACTGCATTTTATCCAGTTAGTTGAAGTTGTTTTCCTAAGCCTTAATAGTTTTCATAGCTTTTGGAATCGAAGTTAAATAAACTTCTGTTGTTAACTAGAAAGAAACAGGCTGTAGTGGCACCAGTACTTTCCTGCTCTAGCATTTTTTTACTGCTCCTGAAATAAAAGATTATTTCTGTCTAGCACAGAGGCAATACAGGGAATACTTACTCTACTTACTCATAGCCTAAGTAGACAGAATTGGAAGAATCCAGTCAGGGACGGCGTTAGAGCATTACACACTGTACGTGAAGCTTTGCAGTGATCCATTTGTCGCAAAGTTTTTTGCACTGCTACTGTAGAAAATGAAATTATATAGCATCTTTTGGATCATTTAATTTATCCCCCACTGCAGCCAGGGAACAGTATTTGTGGTGCCGTCTGCCACACTTTAATATGTCCGCTTCATGATTATCTTTATGAAAAATGCAGTTGATACAGATAACTACACGTCCTGAGTGCAAGAACTGTTTATTATTCCATTTGCTCAGTTGTCATAAAGTCCAGGAGAGTTTTTTGTAAAAAATATGATGGTGGCATATTGGCCATATATTATATTCTGTGTGGACTAATAGGTGCAACTTCTGTTTTTTGACTGAGAAGGGAGTGATTTGTTCATGCATAGTTTCTATCAAGAAGTTTAAATGTCAGACCAGAGGTTTTCGGGCAAGGTAAAGCTAGACCAGCAGTAAATTACTGTGGCTTTATTCCAGGGCTGTGTCATCAGGGTAGATCTGCAATAATTTACCAATGGGGCAAGAAAGTTCCTCCATCGTATCACATGTGATTTTCTGTGTTCTGTTCCAAAAAGTTCATTTATGTGTGTTATAATTGACCTTACTCAAATCTTCGATTATAATAACAAAATAGAGTGTGAGAGTCAAAGAAAAAGCATAAAAGAAGCAGGGATAGGCACATGGGTCTTGATTACCATAAATCAGCATTATTATATTGAAGGTCTCTGAGGCTATGCTAATTTACAGTGATAGAGCATCATGCAAAAAATGTCACTGAAATGATGACCAAAATTGTTTTGTGGCTTGGGAGGGAATGTTAGAACTTTTAACTTATCCGTCTATGTGGAGTACGTCCCAGAGTGACCTGTTGCTAGTAAGATTTAATGCATCTGAAAACAATACTTTCCAAAATTTAATAGCTTGTAATTGAGAGTTTTTGAGTCCAATAAAGAGGGCACAACAGTGTGGTACTGTTTTCGCTAAATGTTTGCGCATCTGTGTGGAGAGATAATTCACTTTAAATTCCTAAATAAAGGAATAAGCATAACATGGTATGATTAAAAAAAAATGAAGTTTTTTTTAATGTCTTTTATAAGAGTAGATTATTCTTCACTAATGGTTGCCTTTGCATTGTTTTGTTGCAAAATCTAAAGGTTGAAATTATAAAATAAAGAACTCACTTAGCAGTATTATGGAACAGTATCACTGGTACTGTATTGATGGTAAATTGAGCTAATTAATACTCTGTGGATTTTTTTTTTTAATTATATATTTCCTTAAATTTGAAGTATGAACCAGTAGCACAGTGAGCATACCAGCCTGGGTTTCAGCAGGGTACCAGCATTTATTGTTCCTAATGATACCCTTCAAATTACTTTCTGTGCATAAGCGTCTAATTCTAGATCGCTGCACAGTGAACCAATCCACTGTAGGGATGAAAGGGTAGCAGATTGATTTTCACTGCCAATCGGATACGTAGGACTTTCTGGGTGAGCTTTATGATTTGGCTCAGGAGGATATCTTTGGTGCGCTAATTTGCGCTACCTATGGCAAGTGTTCTTCTGAGGAGTTTCAGCAAAGAAGAAATTTTATAGCCCAGTCTAGTTCAGAAAGAAGAAGAGTAACATGTGGATGCTGATAGTTTTGGGCAAGATGATTAGAATGGTTATAGATAACTGTAGTTTTGGCAGGGGATGGGGAAGAGAGACTATAATCTCACTGGCGTGAATTATTTAAAAATACCCGTTTGACAGGTGTTAAAATGAGCACCATTAAGTCCGGGAAAGTACTACTATTGAACATTTTATGTAATCAGAAAACGGTCTGAGTGAATCCTTTATTATTAACACAAACATGTACTACTCAAAAATAGTTTGGATTAAAAACTAGATTGAAAAATATAAGCTATAAGGGGCTTATAAACAACCCCCTATATGTTCAGTGTATTCAGAGCTGGGATGGAGATGTTTTTCCTCTCTTACAGTAAGTTTCTTGCTGGGTGTTTGTCATAATGCACTGCGATCATAAGCTGCTTTCTGAATTTTATCATAAACAGAAGTAAAAAGAATTAAACATTCAAGCTGAGCGTATCGCCATGGAAAATAAGTCATTAAAGTCACTTTACCTTAGGTGCTGGAGAGCTTGTTTTTTATCTGTGTTGACAGCAAAATGTGGGAGAGGTTTTAATACAGTACTTGGTAGATTTTCTTGTTGATGTGTCCAGGAGTCTGGGGTAAAATGATACTTTGGAGAAACACAGCTAACAGCTATTTTCTGTGATTTCTTAATTACTTTTGTTAAACCCTGTAATTCTTTATATTTTTCAGGTACTGAGATGTTCAGAACTGTTGATGGCATTCTGCGTGCTATCTTGCCACTTACATAATTTATGCTATGTAATTTTAGCTCTAAATATTTTATTGCTCAGAAATTCTCTTATCAAACGGGAGCATACTGCTTGATTTTTACCTCCCTTGTAAAAGCCATGAAAATTCCCAGCAGTTTGTTCTAGGAGTTGGCAGCAAGCATATCTGATTTAGGGTGGCATATGACTTCAGCTGAGGTATAGGAAAGATAAATGTAATTCAGTATCATGTAAAAAGCATCAGGATTCAGAGAGATTCAGTAGAAACAGATGAAGAAAAAGTCCAGAAAAGAAAATTAAATCTACGCTATATAATTTTTAGTGCCTTGCTTTTGTATTTATTACAAATTTGAGGTAAACTTTGCATCTAAAATGTGGTTCAATCCTACGTAGTTCCGTAATTATAAAGACCTTGCACTGATGATTGATTTTTTTCTTAAAATAAGGCAGTGATTTTGAAACAAGCAAATGCTCCTTAACAGGAAAGAAAGCCCTGAACAAGCAATGCAGGCTCATGCTTGCTTGATGTTTCATGGTTGTAAATTAAATAAAAAATAATACTAATTTGTAAAGTAGTACATCCAACATTCATCTTTCTCCATCATTATTTTATATCCACTGATATTCTAGTTTCCCAATTTTGTTAGGAAATCACCATTAAAAGACTGAAAGTGTTTGAAAATTTTTTGAAATGTAAAACTGGAGTTTTATATAGTAGCACTTCATGTTACTTAGTTAAGCTTAATGTTCCTTGGTTCTATGCAAATCTGATAAAAGTATCAGAACTAGGTCTTGATTAATCTCAGTTTGATCTGACCTTTTCTAAGCATTGCAGTTTTCAGTTTTCAATTTACTTTGCCCCTCCTGTGTGAAAAAGGTCTTTTCATTCATGCAGGGTTCTTGTATACATTTTCAAAGAACGATTCTTTTCAAAGTGGTGCAGTTATCTGAGTGGTAGTTAATGCTTGTGAAAATATAATACTCTTCCACACAGGCTAAAAAAAAAGTTCTCTCGGAATTTCAAGATGTGATGCTCTCACATAAGAAAATACAGAGTATGTTGGGAGATTTTGAATGGGCTAATGTAAATCCTCTGGTGGCTGTAGTGGTGTGTTTGCGAATCATTTCAATTGTGATGGGTATCAGAAGAATTGAAGATGATGCTAAATTCCATGGAGATATTCCCTGTCCCCAATGTGCTTAAATAAATATTAGTTGTTCTTGTAGGAATTCTTACTCCCTGGGGACAGATGTGCCGTTCAATAAAATGTGTATATGTGTGTGTGTATGCACGCATGGCTGTAGAATGGGTAAATCTCTCATTTTACTGTGAAAATACCAAAGAGTCAAATCTGGGGAGTTCTCTGAGAATTAAATGCATCTTTTGTGTGACCGATTTTATAGCGCTACTGAACAGTTTCACTGGGAGTCTTCATATTACCCTTAAAAGTAAAATAGTAGCATTCAGATTTTAGAATATTTGTAATAAAACTTCATGCATGTTTAAATTAAAATACTTCTGAGCTCAAATTAGACAATTATGGAGGAACTAAGGATCCAAAATTTTATTCCCTTTTTGATTAAACTTTTTATTCTAAACAAGCTTAATTAAAAGCAACAGTCTTTAACCACTCTACCACAGAAAATTTGTGTGATTTTAATCATATTTATCTTACACTTACGCCCTAGGTCTAAAAAGTGCCCTTTTTTTCAGTGTCCATATATGATTGTTGACTGAAGTGTGCTAGCAAGTAGAATAAGTATTATCAGATGGAGCTAGTTGTAGTTCATTATCTTATATAGCATCAGCAAATAGCAAATCAAAGCTGATTGTAAAACTGGGTTTTGAGTGCTTTCTGAACTCTGTAGTCACTTCTAAAATAGATGCAAAAGGCACGCACAAGCATAGAAATGACTGCTTTTTAAACTATTACTCTCTAAGGTAGATCATTTTACTCTGCCCACCCCTTATAACAATATTTTTATTATGGCTCTGAAGTGGTGGAGGTGATCATACGATTGCATTGTGTAATAGGCAAATACATCACAGTAGTGGTGTGTGACATTTAGGCTGTTTAAACCGCAACTATTCTCTGCATATAGTGTATTAATTATGATGGGCACATTTAGATTTTCTTTTTCTGTGATGCAGAGAAAGACTGAGCAGGTATAATTTAGAATGATGCTTTTGTACCTATTTGAAACATGACAGTTTGAGAAGGCTGAGAATAGGGAAATGTCGTGCATTTTATTTCTGGTTGGTTGTTTTGCTGTGTGATGTAGGGCAAGACTGAAATACTAGGTACATTGCTTGTTGTTTGTGGTTTGAAAAGTACTTTGAGGTCTGTAGAGGGGAGTGCTGTATGAAGTCTCCCTAATTTTGTAAACAGCTGAT
The DNA here is from genome assembly GCF_040807025.1 of Struthio camelus. Taxonomy (NCBI): domain Eukaryota; kingdom Metazoa; phylum Chordata; class Aves; order Struthioniformes; family Struthionidae; genus Struthio; species Struthio camelus. The sequence continues at coordinate 26,019,089 of NC_090950.1, read as the reverse complement.
TTGCTTTAACAGGAATGATCCTAATACATGATCAATCAGCAAAAACAGCAAAGCAGGGAAGTTTAAAGTCCAACCAGATTATCAGGTGGGAGAAAGCAGCAGTGTGCCTTCAATTGAATTAATAAAGCTCCTAGAAACGCCATGCTTTTTTCAGTGGTTTTTGATAGGGTAAGCATACAACTAATAATATTTTTTGTTCGCTGTCAGAGCTTCCTCCTCTAATGATTTGTTTGTCAGAGTGTAGCAGGCTTTTATGGATGAGAAATGCATACCTGTTTTGCTATGCAGCTTCTCTGGCCTTTCCTGCCTGTTGATGATGTTCAGGCATAACACATTTGGAGCAACTCAGATGCTCATCTGTTGCCTTGTGACATGAGGATCCCTTTTCTTTTTCCCTGTGAGCTTTCTCCTGCACATACACATACATCTAGAAATCCTCAGTGAATTCCATAATACCTGTTCGATAAGAGTTGTGCCATGCTGGACTAGGACTCAGAACTTGATCCCTTATTTTGCCTTCCCGCATAGAATGCACTTCATATGAAATGAGCGCTACAAGAATCATTTGATTTTGATTTCTGGACCCTGTTTCTGTCTTAAATTAACCGTGAACAGGACAATTTAAACCATTGTTTTCAAGTAGATATTTTTTGGGGGGAGGGGGGGGGGAATGTTCCCCTTCTAATAAATATACATCTGTAGGTTTTCATACCAATTCAGTTTTGAGAAGTATATCTGGGAGATACAGGACCACTTCTGTTGTCTACTCAAGTCTCCCTGGGGCCTTCTACTGCGTTTTTCCACAGCCTGTGGTTGATTTAATAATAGATTCTGCAACTCTTTGTTTAGATAATTTCACTTAATCTAGATGGTCTTATGCTTCTGCTTCTCAAATATGTTTGTCTTGCACCAGTTACTAATACAGGTGGCTATTCAGCTCAAGAAATAGAGCGTAATTATTCATAAAGAATAAGCTTCCCTGCTGTAGTTCTGAAGCTGGTATCAGTGATAATTTGTAAGGATAATAGATCATTCTTTATTTGTCCCGTTTAAAACTACTTAGACATGTTAATTAATTTCCAAAGCAACTAAGGTTTTGACTCTTTAGCTGGAGCCACTTTAAAGAAGGATGGTGACCTGAACTGGATGACTTAAGGGTAGGTGTCTCCAGGTGGAAGTTCGACTGTAGAAGAACCCAACAAATTATTATTTGTTTTAATGCAGGTTTTTCTCTTAATCTAACATGTTAATATTGCAGCATAAGGCACTTAGAAATTCTTAGGTCTGATGGATCATCAGTAGTAAAGTCCACAGTGAAGTACTACTTGGTTTATACTTTAGATATTTGGAGTCTGTTTTAGAACGTTAGTACAAATTAAATGTATTTTATGGTCCGTGTCGTACTCCTCATTTTCTCAGATTAGTAACATGAGCCTCTCACATGATGTTGAAAAACAAAATCAACTCCAGAGAAATAAGATTACTTGATTATGAATAGCGTGTGTGTCCTTGCACTGACATGAATCAGTCTTTGATTCCTTCAGATCACATAGCTTACTTTCTGTCCAATCTAACTGGAGGGGTTGATTGACACGGTGGAGACCAGCCTCCGCAACAATCAGTGATGTAAATAGTGCTATTATGTGTATTTTACCTTAAGACTAACCAAATGAAGAGGTGTTGTTTGACTGCTCTGCAGCAGAGAGTTAGTTATTACAGAGCATGCCACTGATAATTTATTTAATTTTTTCTTGGCTACGTAAAAGCTAACATTTAAAGGATCATTTAGTAGGATCTGACTGCACCTGCTGAAGTAGTGCACAGCAGTTAAACTTTTTTTTTCCCAGACTGGGAGCTCAAAAATTGTTTTCAATATATAAAAGGAACGACTCCTGTGGATTATCAAAATTAAAAATAAACAAATTATTCACCTATGAAGAGCCTTTTTTGTAAATGATATATTTTTAAGCAAAAAGTAGGAAGTGTTTTACAGGGAGAGCAGCATGCCAAAGTGATACAAGGTTGCTATAACATGCCGATAGACAAATTTGTTTACCGTTGGAGAACTTGTAAAATTTGTTTAAATCATGTGTTTAATGGCATTTCTGCATATTTGAATTGGTGTAGGAAGATCAACATATGATCCGGTGGAGATGAGCAGTATATGAAACTGCGTGGTGTTATTGTTGAGGCACTCTCAAAATGAACAGTTAAGCCTCTGGCCTCTTATTATTTTAATAACTGCAAATCACTGTGTTTTACAGTTCCCTCTCTGAAATGAAGTTCATTTAAACTATATCTGTTCTTGTGATGTTAAATGGCAGACTGCAGGGGGTTGAAAGTATCTCATATCCAGGACCTGGAACTCTGTGCACTAAACTACCCTGCAGAAGAACTAACATCTGATTCCAGAGATCAGCAGCATACTAGTAATTATTCAAAATTTCTGTCTAAATTGGTTTAACACCCTCCTCGTATCTGTATGAGTAAGTCCAGAACTGGTTATGCATACACTTTCTCTATGTGAAAATTCTGTTTATTATTTATGTGGTTGGTTTTGACCTGCACTCTCTGCTAGTAGCATTAAGGCCACATATTTCACTTCTTTTTACCAGAGCAGTATTTCCAGTTGATTAACTGAGTGGTGATCATGGACTTTGAAGGTAGTCTCTCTGTCAGAAACAGGAGTGTCTTCAGTGCGGAAAGCTCTAACAAAAATTTAGGACAGCTCTTCTAGGGAAGGATAAGGAGGACAGGAAATGAAAGCTGCAGACCATCTTAATCTCAAAACACCTCCTCTCCCCTCCCCAACATACACACACACAAATCACAGCAGATCTTACTTGCTTTGATTTGTTTTGATTTGTTATTTGTGGAGTGTATGGCATGCTGTATGATGGGGCTGTTGTTCCAAACTTTCTTGCATTGATCAAGTTAATAGCGTGCCTTAGTTTAACAACATTTCATTGGAGGGAAACTTTTATTAATTGCAAGACATTATTATTCTTTATCTTAATATAGTCCATTAATTTGGGGAAACGTTTCATTGTTTGATGAATGCAAAACACCCTGCATGAACTTCACCATCATTGCAAAATGCTTGAAGGATGCTGACATTTTAGAGTCTACTTAATAATGAAAATAAATTGGAGAAGGATAGTATTTTGCATATGAAAATATTTCCCATATTAGTGTAGTAATAAATATTTATTGTTGAACTATACATACAGTGTTAGTCATCATCAGGCATTCATGTATGTCAGGACAGTGGAAGCTGAACAACACAGTTAAACTCTTCAAATACTAGGAGTATTGATTTGAACATTGCTGTCATAAAAATAGAAATATTATACCATGAAGGACATGACCTAAAACACACCCCCCATATGTTATTGTACTCTTAATTTAAGATTTAAACATTTCGTATATTAGTTTCATACCTAAAAATTACTTAATTGATGTTATACTGAGGGAAAGAAAGTAAAAGATTATTTATGAATAGTTAAAATGGGGTGTAGTGGAGTATTTTCTGATTGACAGAGCGCTGGTTAACAGGCAGACTGGGGTTTCTAAGAAAGGAAGGTCTCTCTCATATTCCTGGTGTGTTAACAGAAATGGGAGTTGGTATATATTCAAAAATAATTGAGTCTGTCATCATATCCACCTCTTAGAAACAGTACAAAAAGGGGAACAGTATCAAAATACTCTGTTAATTAGCTATATCTCTGCAGTAGAAGAAATATTTCCATTTCTTCTCATAGTTAACCTATATGGAAGCTCTGTAACCTTGGTGGTTTATTGTAAAACTAATCTGCTTAGTAGGATGACAATAATGATGCAGCCTTTTATGTTCTTGACACTAAGCCAACAAATTTCAAGGTATAGGTGAGATGACAATAATGGAAAATGCCATAGAACCTGATCTCTGCAGGTACACCAGTTGACTTTTCACATATTAGATTTCAAGTTTCAAACGTTATTCGGTGTGTGAAATGTTATTCATTGTGTGAAACCTTGTTTTCCCTTTCTACTTTCCGGTGACATTTTGCTTCTTCTCAAACACGTGAATTCCATTATTGTCACTCAAGTGTATAAGCAATCTCCTTGAGTTCCTAATTGCTCTCCCAGAAACAAGTCCACTTTAAAATCTACTCCAGAAGCTATTGAAGTAAATGGAAACTTTTCTTTCAAATTCTGTATGTCTTTATGTTTTATTTGACTTTTATATGAAATTAAATACTGCCAGGATGTATGTGATGTTATAATTAAAATGTCTGAAAGCATCAGACTCAAGATAGCTGTGAAAAAGGAATGAATAATATCTTATATCTGTTTGAGACAGTATCCTCTCTATGACGTTTTGGTCGTATTTACACGGTTAATCTGAAATTGAACAGATACTTGTACAAGATTTTAAAAAAAGAATGTAACACTGATATCTGATGTGGGAAAAAATGCCTAGAATCTTGGGAAAAGAATACTTCTTCAAGTGTACTATTTCAGAAGTCATTTGCACAATATAACACATTAGTGTGTATCTTATAAAATCTAGCAATATTATGAAAATCAGGAACTTGAATAGCAAAAACTGAAAGAATGATTTATAAAGTAACTTAAATGCATTAGCAAATTAATAAATGATGAAAATATGACCGTACGTTCCTGCAGTATATCATAAATGATTTGGAGACACGGTGGGGAGGATCCAGTGAAGGTAAAGTTCGTATTCGTAAGTACTAGACAAAAATCTAATGGAAATGTAATGTCTTATGTAAATGTGGTAAAATCTGAAAGGAGAGCAAACTGTCCAACCTGTGTGTTGGAAAATTAAGCCCACTGGCAACCTGATGTAGATCTTCTAGTTTTCAAGAGGCATTGAGGATTTAATAGGTTCTATTGCAGAGTTCCCAGAATTAGAAAAAAGAACAGAGGAAATAATTTTATATTAGCATATAAGTAATATATCTGCCCCTTCTTCTTTAGAAAGGCATCTGGTAGTGCATGCCTCCATCTGGATTAGGTGTCGTGAGTCTAAACAAGGTTCATAGCCCCTTTATTTTTTTCATCGACTGCTGAAAGCCGTCTTTATCATCTTCAGTCTGGAATTCCAGATAAAAATTCCAGGTCCACTCTGACCTTCAGTCAGCAGCTTACAGTATGCCTTATCTGAAAGTCCCATAACAAATTCTAGATATAAATAAATAGAAAACAATAATTTTTGCAAAGAGTTCTTAAATGAAGGGTTAATGTTTACTTAATGGATTGAGAAGTATAAAGATTTAGATTTCAAAAAAAAAAGTTACATCTGTTTCCTTGCTCAATTTTCTTACCTCTGTGAGGTATTTATTAAGCTTATGTTGGTTCTTACCATGTTACCAGGTATCACTTCTGTTGATTAACTCTAGAAGATTAATTCTGAATAGCTGCGCTAGGAAGTTGCATAAATTCCTAACCTGAGTAGATGGACTTTACTCAGTAGCACTAGCCTGAAGAGCTTTCCTGTCATCGTGTTTAATGAGGGCAAGGATCAGGTCTTCTGGAAAAAAAGGGATTCTTCCATTTAGTGTGTAGCTTACTTTTGGGTCATTGTATCTCATCTGCTCTGTTTGTCTCTGATACTGAATTGTGTTATAAGAAAGTCATTGGTCATTTAACTTTGTGATTTTCTTTGTTAGGTAATTATGTTTTTTATGTATTTCAGAGATTTCCTATTGAACCTAAAAGGTGTTTCACATCATTCAGTGTACTTTTAAACATTAAAGGAAGAACTGACTACCCGTCATTATTTATGAAACAGCCGGATGTGTTAGCTACTGTAAGGAAGTTAGGATGTAGTCTGAGCTACATCATAGTATAGTCTGCCAGCACTTTCTAGCGCTTACACCTCCTAACATTCCTGAAAGTAACAACCACTTAAGTGTTCTGTACATGTCTGTGTGTAAACTTATATGCATGTTTTTATGTGTTGATGTGTACTGTAAAGTGTTTCTGACTTTGAAAGACTGAAGAAGGTTAACTGTGGTTATTTAAAAGTACCCATTGAAATGAGTATATACTCTGGGCTTTTGCTATTTCAGCTGTAACTTCAGTCTTTCAAATACGAGGTTGCTGACCGTAATGAGACTATGTGATAGAATAGCTGTTCAGTCTTAGGGAGCCCACAGAGTGAAGACATTGAAAGTGATGGTGAAACACAGACTGCTTTGTACTGCAGTATGTGGCCAAGAAACCCAACTATTTGAAAAACAGAGCTTGCTTTATCTTTTTTGGTCAATCACAAGAAAGTTGAGCACCTTAATCAACAGACCACCTGTCCCGACACTTGCAGTACAGGATCTGGCTGATATCATAATAGTAGACAGTGGGTCGATTTGCATGTCTTTGGACAGCCATACTGGGATGCTGTTACATGACTTTGCAATGTGTGTGAAAACTTCCTTCTAAAGGCTGTAAAGGAGGTGCTGAGTGAAGCAGAGAAACAAAAGTTGTAATTAAAGAGATGCCATCACGTTAAAAATCTTTTTAAAAAGTCTAAAGAAAAATTAAATGAAAATCTTAAAAAAATAATTAAAAAAAAACCTTCTATCTGAAATGTTTTAACAACTGTGACTTAAAAGTGACATCTAATATTGCTGCTACTCTACTGTTTAATTCGTTCTAATTTTTTTTTCTTAATACGGCATACAAAGCCAGGATTTTTGCTGCTGCAAATCATGTTGTTCCATTGATATCTTTAGAGGGGATATAATTCACGAAGAGGTAGACTATACATGCAGAAGAGATGTTTTGTTTCTCCTTTGACTATGAAGGTCAGTCTTTTTAGGTGGATTTTCACACTGCTGTGCCCTGCATGAATGTAAGAATGGGGGGAGGAGAAACTTTTAACAAAAGAGAGAGAGTATAGCGTTATAGCCACGTTTCAAAAAATACTCATTAAATGGAAGCTATTTCGGGAAGTTGTTTTAAAATAGCTTAGAGTGAGAATCTGGGCCCTTACTCATACTGGATAGTAGTATCTAATTGCATGCTTCATAGCACTGAGGCAAAACTGTGAAGTTTTAATACTAAGATTTGACTCACTTTGTAACTCTTAAAACATTTCCATACTAAACCCCGGAACTTTAATACATAAAATCAGGTGTATGCTACTATTAAAGGAGGACAAATCTCATGCTATTCTTGTAGTAAGCTAGTGATTTAGTAGGTGGGTCTGAGGAAGTCATGTTATACTGTATTATGCCAGCCTAATATAAATAATCTGTAGTACTTTAACCCTTTTAAGAGTCTTCAAAAAAACCACGGTCTTCTATAATGTGTTAAAAGCTTTTGTGCCTACGGCCTAAGTGTTTAATATCCTAGTGTATTTGAATTTGAAGCTAAATTATTATGTGGTGCTCATACTTAGTCTTGGGATTATTTTCCAGCTTTCATCTTAACATTTATTGCAGTTACATTGCTAAGATTTCAGCATTAAATACTTCTGTGGAAGAAATGTAAACATGTCACTAGGTAGAATTATTTTAAGCAATTACCCAGAAAATGCATATTTATGTATTTTCAGTCTTTTCATTCCATTTTTCTCTTAACCCCTAGTCTACAATAGCAGCAAGTTCTTTATATTGCCAGCTTTTCATGGTTTGTGGATATTTTATATATGATGATCTGGTTCAACTTTTTGTTGTTAGAGAGTGTGCTATCACCTGAGTAAAGAACGGATTCCTTTTCTAGACATTAAAGATCTCTTAGCATGCTCTGGAAAGGCAGCGTGATAACTTCCCATCTGCTCAGTATGGGTAATTTCACATGTTTACCAAAGGCTTCTTCCCCTCCCTTGCCCCTCCTACCATTTTAATTAAGTATGACATTCACTGTCCTTTTTGAAAGACTCAGCCTCATGGCAGCCCAGTCTTCATTCTCTGCTATGTGCTATCCCAAAGACTCTAATGTGTATCAGTAGAGGATGAAGGATTTGTAGCCTTACTTCCTTCTAAGTATGAATCAGCTAACACCTGTTTGCACCAGTTTTAAGTTCTGGCCTGTTTTTAAAACGCTTCAGGCCTATGCAAGCTGTGCAAATGTTAGATATTGACATGAGTTGGCAGAATCTGCTTACAAGTAAGTAAGTAGAATTTTCATTTGTGTTTGTTTTTCAGAGCCAGAGCTTCAACTGTATGGAAAAGACAAAATGTCCCAGATCTAATGTGAGTTCTGTGCAGATACAGGGGGATTCAGATTATTTCATCAACCATCTTGGAGTACCAGCCACGCGGTTTTCTTATGAGGACGTCAAAACATCAGAGGTAGTTGCAAATAAACATAGACAAACTGAAGATAGAAAGACTGAATTAGATTTTCTCAGTTTATACCCTTCTGTACCAATTGTGTTGCAGTGGAAAGTTATATTAGTATATTTTTTTAGATCTTCAGAGGATTTCCACAGGACTTGAACACATCAGAATTTATGGGGGTACAGCATTCGGACAAACATATAAGTGTTTAAAACAAAAACAAAAAATTGCAGGATAGTATAAGAATGTTGTATTACTGATGATATTATGGGCTATATATTAATTAAACAAACTTTCAAGGTTGCTTCCCACGTAGGAGAAATTAATTTTGATATATATATATATTTTTTCCCCTGTGTGGTAAGACAAGGCAAGACAACCTTCAAAATAAGTTTTATATCCATTTTCCTACTGTGGACAAAATCTGACTTGATTATGTATGCTGATTTAAAGATGTGTATGCTTGGTGAGAATCTTCAAAACACCGTGTTGTTTTTCAAGCCATCGCCCTCTGTTATCCACAAGGTAAGCAGAGAGAGACCAGGTTGGAATTAGACAAGGACAAGCTGTTAGAAAACTTTATCCTTCCTCATCCTTCACTACTATAGGTTATACTTACTTAACCTCAGTTAAGTTCATTGAGGATCAGGAAGCCTGGCGTTAATTATTTCAAGAGCCACAGACTGGCTCAAGTTGAGAGGAAACACACTATTTCTTTTAGGCTTCCACCTATGTGTGCATGGAAAACAGAGTTATGAGACAGAAAGACTAGCTGTTTCTGAAATACCTATATAAACATATGTGTGTTCTATCATATTAATATGATCACACAATTAAAAATTCTAAAAGGCAGATTTTTTGTGGCCAAGTTGAGCCATACTATTGCTATCTGAAAAACAGACACTTCCCTTTTTATCAAACTAAACACAGCTAATAATTTACAAGTGAAAATTTGCCATTTAGACAGAGTGGTCATGAAAAATGGTGTGTGTTTTCTTTTAAATGCAGCTGTGTTGACTTCATAGTTCCTTCATTGCCCTTCCGTGCATATCTACGCATGTGCCCATCTTTCCAAGTTTAGCAGCAAAGCTGAAACTGTGTAGTAGAACTGGAACACTTTCTGACACCGCATGCGAATATGCTTCTATTTCACAAACACCAAAAAAACCAAAAATATGCCAAATATTGAAGCCATTGTTGTGATGTTGTGGTGTAAATTAAGATAGATGAGGCAAGAATTTAAATAAATTAGGAGACTTTTCCATTTGTCAACATCATTGTACCTATTGGGCAAAGGATTTTGTTGCACATTAAATGCAGTGCAACGATTGTAAAGAAAATGGGAAGACAGTGTTTATGACAGTCTTGTGGTCCAGTGCACATTTCTGCTATTGCTTTAGCAGCTCTTCCATACAGTTCTAATTCCAGATCTGTGTATACAGGATCTGTAGGGCATCAGAATAAATCAACTTGAGTATATCAAAACAATAACTCTTTCCCAGCAACATTTAAAATATAAACACCAAAGGTTCCCTTGGCTATTTTTCAGTCCTACAAAAGATGTTAACCTTACAGCTATATGTTTTTGTCTCTTAAAACGATTCAGCAATATAATTAAACTTTCAAAAGAAAATGTTTTCATTTATTTTTTAATATCACACAGTGTATTTGATTTTCCGTTGCAAATTCAGCTTTTGCCCTTCTTACAAATTCATTTCCTTGAATAACCATAGCTGTAATCTTCTGTCTTGAAGGTCATGTACTGCACCTCTCAGACTATAGGATGTCTTGACCTCATGATACCTCTTTTATGTAAGAAATAGGTCTGTTAGCAAAGTGTGTAAATTTATGTTGGCAGGTAGATGTGATTTTTATATAAAAGTGCAGTTAAACAGAGTGATTAAATTTGAATTCTTTGTTACTTATTTTTATTTGTTATTTATTCTAGTGCTTTATTAACATTTCCTTAAAACTTTGGCTCCCGTCTCATGTAGTATGCTATGTTATACCAGGCAAGCAGTCTGGGGACAGTTTGTGAATTCTGCTTTTTGTATCAAGCAGAGATAGTGCTACTCTAAGACAGACAGAAATTATTCTGGACTTGCAGCTGTACTACTAAACATTGTAGAAAGTTCTACTGTGTGCGCCAGTGACTTAAAATAATCTGTTGCGGTGTCGGCACGGTTTTGTTTGTTTTTTGTTTCCAAGCCATATATCTTTTAAAACTATGCCTCGTCACTATGGTAACTGTGTTTTTGATACTACTTCTGGTTAGTAATTCACTGGTGTGGATCTGTAAACCCAGTGAAGAGAAACTGTACGAAAGAGGAACTGGAAACTCTTTCCTGTCAGTTGCTTTTAAGTAATGTTTGCTTTTTGTTAGCTTTACTGCAAAACTAGATTTGGATTTGAGAAGACAGATTTCAGAAACTGGATGTTTTGAAGTCTTACTGTAGACTATCCTTTTACCAGGTTGCTTTCCTTTACTGCACCTTCCACTTCCGTGACCTACTCAGAGATGTCTTTTATTTTGGAATATACACTAGTTTTTTTGTTTTATCCACCTGTTAAACAGCATACAGTGTCGCATAAAATGGGTATTTTTCATGTAGGAACTATTCCACACTCAAAAAACCTGTTTTTACAGCAAAATAGACGAAGACTTGTGCCTTGTAGTCTGTCTGCAGAGCAGCAGTTACAGGTCAGCTCTAGAAATGCATTTCTTATGCAGTAAGCATAATGCCAGTCCTCAGAGAAAAGGTTGTAAAAACTGCTCATTGGCAGGAACCTGAGGAGTAAATAAGAGGAAATAAAGTTGTAAGAGGAAACATTCAGACCAGAAGAGTAAGTAAAACTGTCTTGCTTGAAATTACCCGATACACTGAAGCACAGCCTCAGGGAGGTGAAATCTGCATGGCAAGCACCTGTGGTCAGATCTGTAAGCTAGTAAAGTGCATTCTGAGTACTCAGCCACTAATATAAAAATGCACTGAGTAAAATGCAGTTTGTTTATTTACTAGCAGAAAATACACAACATTTTAGTCTACCAGTAAGTTGGAAGAATTTTTCACTTGGGAAAAAAAGTAAGATTAACTCAAATCCCAGGGATTCTTATGTAGCTGCAGAAGGAAGCCTTTCCCCCCTAATCTGCAGTGCACGGGGTTTACCAGTAAGAGTAAAGCCTTTTTATGTGAGGGTCACATTTCTGATTTGTAATATATTAAGAGAGAGTCAGCATTTAAGTCACAAGACTGATCGGCTGTTTCTAATAACATAGATTCTTTACTTACAGAAGGGGTCATGCCAAGAAGCAAGCAGTTGTCCAGGCTATTCAAGTTAATGGTCCATTTCCATCCATGTCACCATGTAGAGCCTCCAGTAAGAGAGAAGATGCTGAGCTTGAATCTGAGCTTCTCTGATAACTTGGAAGCCCGTGACTAGTAGTCTTATCAGTCCTCATTTCAGTCAGGAGTAGTATTAGACACATTTTTACTTTGCTTTACCTCATCATAAGAAAGGAGCTTAAAGGAAGAGGTATATCCATCCGATCACAGATTCAGCTTTCTTACTCTCTATACTGCATTAAGAGCTAAAATATCAGTGGACCTCCTTGATCATATAAACATTGATACGTCAGGAATGACAATGCAAAGAGTAAATTTTGAATATTTTTTTCCATATGTGGAGCATTTCTGTACCCTTGGAAATATTAGTAATGTTTGTATGACAGTGTTATCTTCAAACCAATAAATGGTATATTAAATATAATGCATAAATATGCTCCATCATGTGTACGCATTTGTATAATGAAACAGTGTAACCCCTTTGGTAAAAGGCTTCAAACCTAAACATGAGAGTGATTCTAAAAGAGTGAGTTATTGAAGTGATAATGATTGTTTATTGAAATTTGTGAAAGTTTCAACTTTTGGTACAATTTTGTTTATCTACAGACTTTTCAAAAATTTATATGGAAGATGAACGTCATCACAGAGCTAATACTGGAGTTGTGGCTGTATTCAACAAAGTAGATCAGCTCTACTTCAGGGAGTAAAGTAAATCTCTTGGGGATCTGAGGGGTTTTTGTCCCATTACTTTCTAGCTGCAATAGAAGCATCACTTCTTATTGAAAAAATGTAATTTAAAATGTAAGTTGTTTACACAGCTGCTTGTTATAGAGAGGGTGATTTCAGACAGTATGTATTGAGAAGGGGGCTGAATGTGCTGGGGTGTATTTTGATGAGGGCTGTATCCATCTGCTCATAGTATCAGTTATTTAAGACTGGTGTGCTCAAATAGGCATGTTATTTGTGAAGGAAGAGGGAGGCATATCCCAGAGTATCATTCAAACTCTGAGATAAAAATAAGTTATATTTTCTACCTGGAATTTCTAATCCTGCTATTTTAATGGCCCTATAAATGTGGACAGGAGAAAAAAAGATTGTGCTGTGAGTATGTGTGTCTCTATTTGAGTCATATGGACAGAGGACACGTGATATTCCATGCTGTTGTAATTACCGAGTCAGCTCACTCATTCAGAAAACTTTCTGCTGGTTTACTTGAAGCAGATTAACGTTAATTTTATGTCTTAAAATGTACCTGCAGAAAAAGATGTAACACAGCATTTGCAGTAGGGTGTCAGCAGTGTCTCTGGCCTTTCTCAGAAACTTATTTGGCGTAGGTACTTCCTTTCATTGTTATACTGCATTAATTATATAAATATAATACAGGGAACAACAGCACGGTATGGAAAAATTTTTGTTACTCTATCTCTAGCCATAGTTTTACCTGACAGAGACTCTGTCAAAATTTCAGAAGTTCATCCGTACCTCCTCTTTCAACTTTCTTCTGTTTCTCTTATTTTTCTCTGCTATTTCTGTAAGTTTTGCCTCATTTTTCGTTCTACATGAGCATCACCCCCTAACATTTTCCCTCTTACTTGTGGACCACCTTCAACATGTAGTGTGCTCTTGTGGTGCATATAAATAACCTTAATATGGCTGCCTGATGGTTGGGTACAAGAGGAAATATAATATGGATTTGCCATGGTTTCAGTTAGAGATTTGATTATTTCTTGCACATTATAAATTAAATGATATTAGACTGTTTAGCATTTTGAAGACCTGCTACTCATTTGCACATAAGCTGGCGCAGGACTATTTTGAGCTTTTTTCAAGATTGAAATAGATTGTTAACCATCATGTTTTTTTAGTATAGCAGTCTACAGTTTCATGAGGAATCTAATTTTTAAAATTATAGCTAGATAATTTTGTATGTTATCTATATGCTAGTCAACCTTCTCAGTGTATCCCATTACATAATGATTCTAGTCTGATAACACAGAATCTTGAATTCCTTCTGCAGTAACATGGCAGGTTGCATCAATGCTAGCGTTATCATTTTGTTATGGGGAAAAAATTTAGTGCACGTTATAAAAAAAGTGTATTTATTTTTTATTATTTATTGATGGGTGCATATTTAGTATGAAATATTTAATGGTAGCTGTCCAAGTTTGGCTATGCAGGGCTTACAGAACATTTATTTTTACACCTAGGTCATAAAAGTTGTTTTCCGTATCTTCAGTCAAACTAAAATACAGGCAAGAAGTATAAAAATTACCTGTCACATTATTCACAGGGTAGACCAAGATAGTGTAATAGCATGGACCACTAAGCTAATTTAGAAGAAAAATGAAAAGAGGTTTCTTTATAGAAGGCACTTGTATGTAATATATGTAGAAGAGTTTAGAATTTTGACAGTTTGAGATTGTATCCTCTTTAGAGAGAATGCATAATGATTTTTATTTCTGTTGAAATATGCATAACTTTTTGAAGGTAACTTTCAAATTTCATTAGGGCTCTTAAAAGTGATTTTTTCCCCACACCGGTGTAAAACAAAGGCTACTAAATCTTAACTCTTCAATGAATGTGGCTTCTCACTCATTTTACTATCTATCTCTTTCCTCTTCCTCCTGCCTCCTCCTTTCCCCTCCTTTTCTTTCTTTTCATCATTCTTTGGGGAAGTTTATTGTAGCTTCTTTATTTCACTATTTACATGCTTAGGCTTTACTTACTATGCACTTCTTTCAGAATAAATCAAAAGCTTTCCAGTTCTTTGTTATCATGAAACAAGTGGAGGAGCTGTCCTTGATGGAGAGAATTTAGGGTCTAGTTTGCTGAGAAATAACTCAGGTGTCGTATGCTGCTTTCATCTCTTTCATGTGTTTGTGTCAGTGTCTAGGGAAGGCTTAGGCAGCGTGGAGTGCTCCTCACTGCATCTGGCTTGTGTCTTAAAAGAGTGAATGGGGAAGTGGTGCTTATCTGTATTTTGGCTGCATTTGGCGTGGGGACAATGCCAAATGTCTTTAAGTTGTGGGATTCTGGTGTCAGCGAGTAGGAACTCCATTTTAATTCTGTGCTGCAGGGTCCTTCAGCTGTTTTATTTCTTGTTTTTGTATCACTTTAAAGTTTTAAACCGAACATACAAATTCGTAGAAATCAGGGTGGCACGGGGAAATTCTGTGCAGTGGCAGTGTGTAAAGGTTCAGCCCTCTATCCAGTCATCTGGATAGACCACACTAAAATCTAAGAAGCTCTGCTCCCTGCTGCAGCTTGTTTCTTGTGGATGTGGTAGCACAAGGGAGCAAGGTGTGTCCTCCCTCCTTGTTCACTCTGCCCAGCTAGAGTTGCGATGATTTCTTTGGTTTATGGATTGTTATAGTATAAACAGAATCAATAAACAAAAGAGTATTTTAGTTAACCTGTATGGTGTAAGGACCAGTATTGGCTCAGCTTTGCTGCAGAGAGTAGGATGATTTTCACCCAGGTAAAAACTAAACAGTATTTCTTCAATTCTGTATCGATGAGCAACTCCTAAAGAATGTTAAGGGATTCTTAAAGAGTATATGGGACGGAGGGTGGGGGTGAACAAGGTTCTTGCTGTGCCACAAGTTGTGTTTTATGTCCTAAGTGACCAAGAGCCCTCTCTGCCTTAAGAAGAATGTAGACCTGTGACTGGTGGTTTAGAATATGGTCAATATTTGTATTTAATGACAAATATTGTTAAAGAATTGCCAGTAAAAGTGGCGACTTTCCAAACTGACTGAAAGCCAAGATTACCATCCTCAGTCTGTGTTGACTAATGTGATAAGTATTAGACCTCTGATTCATTGATTTAATCAGTATAGTTCCAACAGTCTAAAAGAGAGAATTGCAGTCTTGAAAAGCAGAAGAAGGTATGTCTCTCTTGGGTTGCATCAGCACCTCTTAAAGCTCTTAAAGCTGATTATTCCATTCTCCATTGACTAGTCCTAAACAGAGTAGATCAGACTTTTTTTTTCTGTGGTATGTGGACCTGATCAAGCAGGTTATTGTCTCCTCTCTTGAGACATCATCTGGTCCCCAGAACTGCAGTCTGGATGAATTCTGCACCAAAGACCATCAATGACTAAGACAACTTTTCTCTTTTTTTGCGTTTTTGCTACTGTCTGAGGAGGCCAGCGCTGTGGATTCTTGTATTTGCACCTTAAATATATTAATATCTGTATGCATATCCAAATTAAGAGTCCTGTGTTCTGTTTTACACTAAGTTGTTAATGTCTTTTTTCTAAACAAATCACACTTGAAGGAGATTTAAGTCATTGATAACTCTCCTGTAATAACTGGGGGAATAAGTGGAGAGGGGAGAACATGGTCGCTCCATAAATGTTGACTTAGAAGAATTTTAGCAACAAAGAAGGAATAATGCTTTGCATTCCCTGAATTAGTGTTTAGCAATGATTAACCTCATGTGTTAACCACACCATGAACCATTATCTTTGTCCCACTGGTGAATGGGTCATTCTGTTCCCTATCATTATTGATTCACAGAACTGAATCAGTTTCAGGTCTGACCTTGACATGATATTTATATTATTTATTTTAATTCAGTGAAAATGTCTAAGTAATTAGCCTTAGTGGGAAGTTTAATTTAAGTGGAACTTGTAGGAAGTGCTCAGAGTTATTTTTATTTTCAAATTTGCAACTGCATTATCAGTCATCACAACAAAGGTAATTCAGTAGAGTAGTTGATGGCCACTGACTCTAATTGCAAATGAATACCTATGTCCCTAACAATTACAACTTCCTCAACACCGTATCTTAGATTTCACAAAACAAGCCGTGAAAATAAAGCTCATTTCTGCCTAACAGTGAGCTACAACCATTTATCTGGCTGTCAGAATTTCTCCAAAGCTACTATTTCTTTGAAAGAACAGTTTGATACAGAATGGGCTGAATATGTCAACAAAACTGAAAACAGTCAGTAAACAACGCGCAGCTTCATGAGAAGGACAGATAATCGCCAGTGACTCAACCTCTATCTTTTAGCTGCAACATCTGACCTGCAATTTACTTGAGAATGTAAAATGTGTTTTAATATGAAGCAGCTGGACATACTGTGAACAAACCTTGATAGAAACCTTGATATCTGTCACTGTAAATTTGTGACAATATTCTCTTACCTTCTCTCTGGTAAGGTTCTTGTGAAGCATTATTTTATATGTATTTATAGTGAATTGAGGTGGCATTATGGAAGGCAGCACAGCCTGATCTAGCTTTGTCCAGTAAACACCGTGTAAAGTGAAAAAGGTATGTGTGTGCATATATCTAAACCAATCATGGTTTGTCTGATCTATAATGTCCTTTACTGAAAACCATTTTTGTATCACTAATATAGTTTGTTGGTCAAACAGTTACAGTGCTTAAAAGTGATCAATGTTCTCTTTCTGATCTCTGTATTTTTAATGCAGTTATCTCAGTGTTCTGTATCTCATTATTAATCCCACCGGTACTCCAGCTACAGATCATTTCCTCCTCCTCTTTTAGTTTGTCCTTCAGTCTCTACTCTTTCCTATCTCAAGATTTCTGACCAACTACTTTGATGATCTACAGCTGACTAGGCTGTTCTGGTGAATTTTATGCTGTCTTTTCTCTGATATTATTTATATCCTCTTGGACTCTATGTGATCAAGTGCCAATTCATTTGTTGGATCTAAATGTATTGATCGAGGGCTTTAGGTAGAAATAAATAGCATCATGGCATCATTTTCTTAGAAAGATCAAAGTAGGCCATAGTCTTGCATACTGTGATGGAACATTCACCATGGATCTAGCATTGAGAACATAGCTTGTAACTAGCATTGGGCATCAGCATCCCCTTCTCCTGTGGCATTAGTCTTGCAGAACGCATTTATCCTGAATAATTTCATATGAGTCTCTGAAAAACAGATGCTATGGTAGCAGCCAGGACTCTTAATTCAAACTGGAAGACATTCCTACCCTGAATGAAACCCGCATTTCCCAATCTGTATCTAGACTAACAAGAAGCTTGCATAATAGTAGTGTGTTACTGTGATTATCTGCAATTTGGTAGCCTTTCCTGCTAAATAATGACTCTGCCTTTCTTATTTAGGTTCGATCTAAACATGAGTAATGTTTCATCCACTGCTCTCTTCCCCACTTTCCTCCTCCTCCCCTTCTTTCCTGATATATGTTGAACTTTTCCTGATACATGTTCAACTTCCTAAGGAGCTACATAGCTGGTGAGAACCTAGCCCATGAGAAGTTACAAAAGACGTTCTATGCATGTATTTCAGGAGAGGAGTGAAGTACAAGTGTGTTTAGACTACCAGAAGCTGAAAGAATCTGTGCAAAGGGGCAGCTGTACGTCACCTTCAGAATGGCGGCAGATTGCTTGGGAACTCAAGATATCCTTTCTAAGCTGTCAGTGGAGAGTTTGGTTCTGCTGAATTTACTCCTGGGATATTTTATGGACATTGGAGTAGAACTGTTTATGTAACAAGAGTGTTAGATGCACCATGGTGCAGAGAGAGGTTTCATTGTTTTCTGTGGACAAGAGAGAAATTGCCAATGTGTTTGTTTAAAAAAAAAAAAAAAAAGTCCAAACTATCTCCAGCAGATCTTCTTGGGACTAGTCGTGAGGGTAGGTGCAAATGACAGGTACTCATGTGTCTTGCCTTTTCCACTTACGGGCTATAATGTTTTTCTAATAGTTGTGCTTCTTTCAATCGTCCTACGTTTCATCTGACCGCTATGATTTCCTTTTTTTCTGTCTGTCTTTAGGATATACTAGTGCTTTCTAAATCCTTCAGTACATTCGAGGTTACTCAGTTTAGTAGTCACCAGTAATACATTAATACATTAGTCTGTCTGAAATGTGTTCTTACATATTCCCTTGGATGCTCATTTAGTTGAATTTGGTAGTGAGAGCATGCTGACATTGCTAAGGTTAATGGCTCAGTATTTTACAAGCCAAAACACATTTGAGTTTCAGCTGTGTGAATTGTTTTATTGAACAATGTGAATATATAGTTACTTAATCTCATGGTAGAGAGTCTTTGTTATTTCACTAATGCTGATGAAACTGATGTCCTCTTTTTATATGGCATTTATTGCATGAGTTGGATGCCACCCTTCGAAAATGGCATTTTCTCCCAATTCACATTACCTAGAAGGAGTGACGTTTTTCTGACAAAATCATCTGGTATGTCTTAGAAAAACCTTATTGTGTAGACCAGAATGGTGGTCTGAAGCTGGAAGTGAGCAAGTTATGCAATAAGATAGTGAAGGAAAAAGTTCTGGGTTTATTTTTGTTTCTGGATTGTTTTCTTTTTTGCCAGTTGGTGATAATATCCTGCCATGAAGCAAAAGAAATTATGTGCTTTGTAGTTTTTATCCAAGCTCCTATGAGTGTAGTTAATGTTTTTAATTTCTGAGCCTTAGTGCCTAATACTGTGGGAACTTTTTTTTTTTAATGTAATAGTGAAGTACACTGATTTATAGAGTATTTCGTCACTGATCAGTATGGAAAATTAGGGTTTTTTTTCCTGTGAAATAATGGCAGGGATTGGACATTCTCCAACAGGATTTAATCTGAAGATATGAAGGATGTCTCACTACATGGGGAACTTGAATTCGAGCTTCTTCATGATTTTCTGCTGATCAAAAACTTGAGCTATCTTCTGAGCTGAGAAAAAAAAGCTGTGGACATTGCTATCATGGAAATCATATTATGACATCCCAGCTGGGTTTAGTCCCAGCAGATGCATGAGGAGAAGCAACCTGGCAGTCCACTGGTGAATACTGTTATGCCAAGGCTGCCTGTGGAATACAGTGATAAGATACAAAAATTACACAGATAACATTTCTTTGCTCCAAAAGGCAAGAATCTATTTGATCTAACAAATCTTAGTGCTTTGATGTTCCAGATGTTCCACAGTGCATCCAGGAGGGGAAAATCCTGTATATAAGTCTGCCATACAGTGTAAAAAAAGCACGGCTTCTTTAGCATTACACTGCATGAGTGCAGACTGTTGCCATAAACCCTTTCCTTGCAGACCTTCTCACAGGTTCTCCATGCGCTTGGAATTGGCTGAGGACTGTTGACAGCTGGTGGAAGAAAGACAATGTTGATGTGAACAGGGTCAATGGCATATGGGAAAATATGTGAGAAATTCCCTTAGAGGTCAATTACTGCTTCTGTTTGATAGCTTCCTGAAGCAGCTTAACTACTGAAAACAAGTATTACCTCAGGATAGGAGGCACTGATTTATCTGTCCTCCTTAGAGGAGTAAGTGGCATGTTGCGTTCATGATAACATTATACCGTTGTTGTTCTGAGTTGCTAAACTCAACAGAGCCCAGAGTCTTCTGGCTGAGTAGCTAGAAAGAGTATCAGAAACTGTTTTATGTCAGCAGATATTAGTAGTGCGGCAGTCAGTTTTGTCTTTTAACATTTAAAAAATTCTCAAGATCACTGGGCTGTCAAAAGGCTGGGATTTGAGTCAGTTATACTTTGTCTGATGAATGTTCAGTAAATGAGAATAAGTTAATCAGTGGTTAGTTGGTAGTCCAGATAAAATGCATGAGTACCTTGCAAGAAAGCTTTATAATGTTTGGTGTATCTTATTTACCATGATTTAAAAATCATTTGATAAGGCTTTTGATAAATATTTGCTTTGAAAAGATTAGTATTGGTTTCTTGGTTGGGGGGTAAGTTAGTTTTTATTGTTACTGATGGATGCAAGCAGGCTGTCATCTAAAGGTTGCGTAGCTGGATTAGCATGGTGATGTATTTTCCACAAGGCTTTCAGCATTAGCCTTTACTGCACAGCTGCACCATAGAGCAATCTTCTAGAGTGGAGTCTGCTTGTATATATCTGGTTTAGGACAGAGACAGGCTGAGTTCAGCCTTTTAAACAGTGTCCTGCATTGCCTCTTGTGTCCCACAGCAGTTTGTTGAGGGGGAGAAATTCCTTCACTGTTCTCGTGCTGCAGGGTAGACTGTTACCAGTTCTCATGTAACAAACACATCCCCAGGTTGTACGCCTGAATCAGAAGTCCTTGATTTGAGCAATACAGTAAAAGTATCCCATTGCTAGATTGCCCATGATCCTTCTTGGGACCTGATCTCAGTAAAGTCAGTGGAAAGAATACTGGAACATTTTTGATTATTTTTACCACAAGATAAGCATTCAGGCTTCCTAAAAATATCTTAACTTTTGAAAACTCAAGATTCTTCTAATCACTTTGTGAAAGACTCACTTCCGACTTTTAGAGATAAATGGCAGTCTCCTGTTCTTCCATTAATTCAATTGAAACTGAGAAGGTAATTTTAGGATATTGTACGAGTTCTAAGAAGAGCCCACATTTGTAGGTGATTTTAGATTTTAATCCTTGCAATATTGGCTTTCAAAATGGTGCAAATTCTTTAGGCCTTTAGGATAACTCGAACAAAATGCAAAACTAATATTTTTTAATTAGCCTTTCTAGCATTTCTGAAATGTGCAAAAAATGTCCTTATCTGTCCATTAGTGGTGCTGTATAACACAAAGTAAATCTGTTAGGATAAAATTTTCACTGGAAGATTGATTAAAGTGACAGGAGTGCCTCTGTGATAGAAGTACAACATTTAATAAAAGCTAAGAGGAAGAGAAATCTTTCCTGACACTAGAAAGATACCATGATATTTTTCACCCTATTGAAATCTCATTATTTCAGTTCTTTCTTCTCCCCTCCCTCTGCAGTAAATCTGGCTTTGTTGCACTAGCAGTATAAGATTATGACCTCTTGTGAAACATCAAAAAAAGTTTTCAAATTTTCAGATGCACTAAAAATTGAAGTTTTCTGCAATTGGCAAACAAGGTGAGTTTCCTCAGCTGTTTCACCTCTATTTATCATTCCCCTTCCCCCCTGCTCCTCCCCCCACCCCATAAAAGGGAGAATAGGGAATAAATGTCTCGCTTAAAAATATTAGAAATCTTTGGAATGGAAGTGGTGAGCAAGAGTTAGGTAATAATTTCGAGGTAAAAATATGTATTTTTAAAAATAATAGTGCTGTGTTTACCTACTTCATATGTTGGTATTACGATGGCACCTGTGCCCTTACTTTCACATGGTATTGTGATTTCTTATTCAGTCATTTTAGTAGGCAGTTTCATTAGTGCATTTCGTCAGGATTTTGAGTGTAATGCTGCTGCTCTGCTTTGACACTCAAAGTATAAATGCATTCTTTTAGTTGTGATTTTCTTGTTAAATTTAGTATTATTTCTTTTGAGGAGAGGAATCATGAGTGCACTTCTAATATAACTGTTCTTCTATCTTGATTTAAAATTCTATTCCTCAAATAAAATGCATGCAGCATTAAAATTATTTTAACAATTGCAAAAAAAAAAAAAAAAAAGCAAGAAGTGATAGGAAGTGGCCGAAAACAAAGATGATAGCAAAAATATAACAGTCATTATACAAAGAAAAATAGTTTTTAATGTTTTCCTAGGTTTTATAGTTGGTCAGTCTTGAAGAAAGAACCCCACCACCACCAGTAAACTACACCCAGATAGTAATGGAAAAGATTGCTAACTATTGGATCGCAACTTAGAAGTTAATTTTTAAAAGCTGAATAAGCAAAGTTCTTGCAAGTAATAAGTCACCTGAACTGTCCTTACTTTTTGATAAAAGACAGCAGTGAATTGTTCCACCGTTATGAAGGAATGGCAGCTCTGTTAGGAGATGTTTTGAGTATATATCTAAGATGAAGAGATTTGTCAGTGATTGTGCTGCCACTTTTGTTACTGCTTTGGTAAAACAGTACCTAATTGGGAATAATTTCAATAAATACCATTAATCTTAGAGCTAACCATTCTACAACATTGAAAAGTTTCTATATGAGTTCTTTAAGAAATATCTGTGCTCAGTTCCATCTTTTCACTGTTGAAAAGGCAATGATACATAGTTAATGAAAATCAGTTAAAATGTAAGTAATTTTTTATATCATCTAGTCTTTGCCCTCTGTTAGATCTACTGGCCTTTTAATCAGAGATGTGCAAAGGGTTGCTCTCTGTTAGATCTGCTGGCCTTTAAATCACAGATGCGCAAAGGGTTATACTGTTTTTTTTGTTTTTTGTTTTTTTTTACTTATTTTTCAATAGCTCATGAATTGCTGGAACAAAACTTCCCAAACGGCTTTTAAATCCTCACCACTGATTTGCTTGGAACTTCTTTTACAGCATATGGCTCTAAACCAATAAAGCACTTAACTTGGCAGGTCCTATCTAATGGATATAATTGGGTGTTAGGCACCAGACTCCTTTAGGCTCCTCAGCGAATCACTGTATTTTCTACTGTCCCTATGTAAATATAATTCTTACAGTACTGAGTGGACTTACCTGGAGAATATTTTCCCTGAAATACACCTTTAATACCATAATCATATATTAAAACATAGAAGTAGTTAGAAGAACAATAAAAATACAGTCTGGTATAAATTTTACGGGTTACACAGACATTGTTCCTTTCTAGGTGTACATTTCTCCTAGTAAGGTCATCACATTAAAAGCTTATCTACAATACAGTGTAGGAGAGTCTAGTCTATATGAGGTTGTAGAGGAAACTTTCCCTCTTTTTCTCTGACAGGTCACCTTAACTGCAACTCACAGTTTCTTCCTGCACTATAATTTCATGAAAATTTCCAGACTGTTAATATGTTGTGGGTTTTTCCCCCTCTTTCACAGTTGCTATGTATGTTCTTGCCACTACTTACTTCAAACTCCAGCTTTCAGTGGTGTTTTGCAGAGCATTAGTTCGGAATGGATGATTCTACTGTAATGCCATACTTGAGCAGAAAAGCATGAGGCAGGAACACTTGTTTCCTTTATTTTCTTCCTATCAGATGAATTATAGTAAGGAATGCTCTCTCAGAGGAGCTACATGACCAGAAGTAAGAGAAATGCTGTTTGGGAAGATGTGGTGGTAGAGAGAGCAACAGAGTCCACAGTCCGTGCTGGAAACACATAGGATGCCACCCTCTTTGTCACTAATTTCAGAACAAACTGGAACTGAATTTATTCTCTGCCCTAACTATAGTAAGTTGGATATTTACTTTTCATACAAATGAGATCCTTGGGTACCTTCACTGAAGTTAAAGTATGGCTTAGTATAGTTCAAGGTATTTTTCAAAAATAATGCATAAATAAGATGTAATAAAAGCACCCGGGTCATTAATGTATTTTATCTGTAATTAATCTGAAGTGAGCTGCCTGTTTCTAACCT
Source organism: Struthio camelus (assembly GCF_040807025.1). Classification (NCBI taxonomy): domain Eukaryota; kingdom Metazoa; phylum Chordata; class Aves; order Struthioniformes; family Struthionidae; genus Struthio; species Struthio camelus. The sequence continues at coordinate 25,995,200 of NC_090950.1, read as the reverse complement.
CTTGAAGGTTTGGAAGGATGCTCTATGAGGTTGCAGATTTCTGACTTGGGCTGCTTACTCCTACTTACACTGCTTATTCTGCCTTCAATTTGAGAAACAGCAAGGAAAGTCTCTAGAGAGGAATAAAGCTATGCAAACATCCCAATATCTTACCAGTTGCTTGCTTTATGCTGTGTTCTATGAATTTATAGCTTTATATGGATTATTTTCAATTTACTTTGTAACGCAAGAAGGAAAACACTACATTAAAGGATATGAATAAAAAGTACTTACATTCTTTTCCTGTCTGTGGGCTGGAGTTTTTCTGGGTACCTTTGAGTATAATAATAAAATAAATTATGCATTCTGATTTGGCAGGCATTGCTTATTTCTTCCAGCATTTACAGCCTGCTTCTGGTGACATCACAAGGTTAATGCACATCCTTAGCAGGAAGCGTAAACAGAGAATAAGTTTGTTTTTGTTCCTTTATTAAAAGTTTTTTAGTAAAATAGTAAAATTACCGAAGAAAAGGCTTTTGGCAGAAACTCCTCCTTTCAGCCATGCCCATTTTCACACAGTAGGAACATTCTCACTTGGGATGAGACTTTTGACTTGCATTAGGCTGTGGAAACTGCAAAGCTTTGCCTTTTAAAAACTAATTTTAAAAAAATGCACATTTTATTTCTTTAATTAATATTAATTTCTTTAATAATTAGTGGAAAACAGCTTTTATACCACTTTATAGTCTTTTGCAGATTTGTTTTGGAATGTTTAATTAGATGTCAAGACCATTTGTCTGTATAGGGAAATGTCAGTCTGCTAGTGAGATGCAGAGGTATGCATTTTCTTCTGGTTATAGTATTTGCAGCTTCAAGGACCTATATTAGTGTGAAATACTACATGCCATGCATTAATCCCCAGTGCCATTCCAGTGATTTAATTTAACTCATACATTTGAGAGCCACGCTCTGGTTTTGGTCTATTCTGTGCTGCATGATCCACTTTGCAGTAAATCTGTTTAAAAATCTATTTCAGACTGTAACACCTTCTAAAAATAAGAGTTTACCAGATGGCTGATAATAAACTATATATTAATCTGTGAGATATCTTTTTCTGTTACTCTTCTTCTGGCACTTCTTCTAGTGAAACCTCTGATTCAGTATCTTCTATCCTGCCAGGAAAAAAAAGGAAAATGGAAAGGAGATGGCTTTTTAGCTGATATGAGATGAAACACCTGTTGCACAAAAGAATGCAACTGTATGTTTGCTGCCAATGCACCATGTGCCAATTGCTTGACTTAGGGTAAGATGGAGGAAAGAATTAGTGAGAGCCTGCAGTGCAGAGGCATTTCAGAGGTATTTTTGTTCAGCTCACTGCTCTCCCTTTATCTTTTCTTCTGATGTGTCTTTCTCCTTCATGCTGTGACAGATTTTTGGCACTGGTCTTGAATACAGATGCATGCAGTTCCTTATGCGATTGTAGACCCCTGGGTTTCTGGATAATAGTTTTGGGTACTAGCATAGCTTTATAGTGTATGCTGTGCAGGTGAATTCAACCTTCCAGCTAGACTTGTTTCCCAGGTTGATTCTGAAGGTGAACGCTGATTGCTTGCTTTGTGTTTCAGTATCCCAGCACTGCGCGTTTGCATACGTGTGCCTCAGGTTGCTGTAAGCCTAATCCTTGTGCTGTTGAATTACAAAAAGGCAGAAAGAGCAAAACAGGTTAGTAGCTCATAGCACAGATGCAGCCTGTATATGTGGATGGGCAACAGATTATATTCTCAGTGCAGTGTATTCTCATACAGCAGAGGCTTTACACTACTAAACTGTCTTCTACTAGACATTATACTTCGATCTATGTGAAGAAAATAGAACAGCTTTCTCTCAGCTTTCATCTTTTTTTCTTCTCTCTCTGTTTGCTTTGCAGAGTTTAGCACTCATGGCAGCATTAGACTGGAATATCTATACTTCTCAGTCTGTTCAGATTTCAGAAAGATTTTTGTTCTGCTGACTGCTTCCCCTCTATTGTTTACGCTTGTGTGACTTTTGCTTTCATGCTGTTACAGATTTCATGCTATTCTTCCATTCCTTCTGTAAGAGGGTATGGTCCTGATGTCTTTCATCTTCCTTTCCAAATATTCTTTCAGAATTAGCCAGAGCAAAGCCTGTTTAGAACAGATAACACGTAAGTGTTGTGTGTGTGTGTATGTGTGTACGCGCACATACACATAGGCTCCTCCCTGCCCTCACTTCTAATAAGGACATATTTTGGTTAATTCTTAAAGGATGCAATAGGAAGGCATTTGCTTGATATTTTTCCTTCCTTGAGGTCTTGGAGTTGCATTGATACAGTATAGGTGTCCTGACTTTTGTCACTTTAAAACAGTAAAAGAGGGCAGAGCCATATACTCCTTAATTCCTGACAAAATACAGCCTACATTGGATGGGACAGAAAAAGGTTACATTTAACTGAAGATGCAAACGGAGGTCTTACTTTAATTGTCTCTGGTCAGATATCATAATCACCCAGGACAAAGTGAAAACTGTGGATAACTAACTATCACAAATATTGACGAGGCTGAAGTCAAACTGATTAAAGGAGTCTGGTCTGGAGACTGTGTTTTTTCAGATCGATCATTATTGCTGAAGTGGAGAAACATTCCCTGACTATTATATATGGGGTGGAGGGAGATCAGGCTTGTAGACTTTGCAGAATGCTTAGATGCTGAATGGTACTTATTTTTTTCCCAAAAGCTCTGGAAATTTCCTTATGTTTTCTGTTATTATCTAAATGCTTTTGGTATAATTTCAGCATGCGGAGCTACCACAGAACCTGAATTCTGTAGTGCATGGATTTGGAGAGCTCTGGAGATGGTATTTTCATTCTTTTGGAGGGAACCAGTTACATTCTCAGGCATTAGCTGCTGTATATTATTCTGCAGGTTGAAGGAGAGAGGCAATTTTTTAAATAAATGCTGGGGAGAATTCAGCAGGCAAGAAAAATGTATGCAGATGTGGAGTGAGAGCATATTAAGGAATTATTAGATAACTTCTTGGAGTTTCCCAACGAATAATGTAACAGTTTCCAAAGTAGCAGTCAAGAAAACAGGAATCTTGCTATTGTAGGTGCAGCATTGTTCCAGTCTAGTAAACAAAAAGAAAATGATCTATTTTATGTAGTGCTTAGCTACTTCCAGTTCTAAGGCCAGGGGAAACCCACTGTGTAGTAGAAGTTGTTTTTTTTTTTAATGGCAGCAAAACTGATTTCTAAAATATGGCCTCATATTTACTGTTTTACATTAAATCACCAAAAGTGCTATGGAATTTTATTCATCCTTTAAAATGCATTGGATGAAAGTTGGAACATAAATTGAAGGTATGCCATAACTAGGTCCACAAGGGATGGCAAATTTAGCACCTTTATAAGGTGAACCATTCTGTTCAGTTTATTAATTAAGGAAGGATAAGATAAATTAGGAAAATGAATCAAGTAAATCATAAGTGAATTTTGGTGTTCATCATAAATAAATGAGAGGAAGCCAGGTTTGGGGGTCTCAGGTTTTTCTTTTTGCATTTTCGATCCCCCTTTAATGAATTCATAAATCAATTAATTACTGTCAGGAGACTTGAGGGCAGCAGGAAATTGAGTTCAAATTAAAAAGAAAAGGAGGCAATTTGTTTTAAGATTGAAGGTTGACTGTTTAGTCGAAGTTTAATCAGAAGTGACCCATTATTTGAAAAGTGGAACATCAATGTGTTTCTAATTTCACAGAATGCTTCATTAAATTAGTATTGAAAAGATCAGGTTAACTGATCATTCAAAAAGGAAGATGAGATAAAGGAGGTTTTGGAAGACAGCTTCCAAATACTTATGCTATACCTGAACATTTCTCTTCTGAAGAGATTCATAGCGAAACAACAAGCATTAAGCTGGAAATTCAAGGATTATTGGCAGTGTCTTTTCTACAGCTTGAATAAATTGTATTATAAAAAGGTAACTTACTTTCAGAAGAGCAAACATTCCTAAACCATTTGGATAGCTGCATACCCACAGAGCAATTTAAAAAAGGCAGTAAACAGCAAAGAAGAAATTTTCAAAGGCATGAAAGGAAGTTGGGCATCTGATTTTAGGGTCTGTTGAACTTCACAGGGGCCTAACCTTCTGAAAGTCTCTCCATAAATGAATATCATCATGAGATAATTCAGTTCCATAATATGTAGAACACTGTGTAAATTGTACGAAGTGAATGTAAGTTAATACCTAGCTGCTGGATGAAAAGGCAAAATGAAGGGGCCATTAGAAACCTCTATAACCCTTATTATTACTGTCTACTCCTTGGCTGTTGTGGCCTGCATCCAATCCCCAAGATGCACTACAGTCAGTACTTCTATGTCAGCAAGGATTTAGTCTGACAACTTGAACACTGAGAGTTTAGATGATAATTGTAGTCATTTCAGTTCTCCATGATACTAGTGCCTAAGTAGAAGTGAAATCAAATGAATTTTGTTTAGGAAATGAGTGTGAAAGAGTATGAGGATAGCAAATATAGCTGTAACTCCTGCTGTGGGTGAAAAACGTTAAGGTAAAATATACTTGTTTTTAGTTCTCTTTGGATTAGCATGTCTTTTTCTTAGTGCTTAGCAAATTGCTATTAAAAAATATATACTTGCTAATGTGAGCTTACTGAAAGAATAAATGAGGCAGCTGATTCAGTTTTTCGCTATTAGAAAGTGTTGTCCTTGCTGTTAAATGCTGAGAGGTACTCCTGGAACATCATCTAGACTCCTATCTCTGCCACATACTTTCTGGGATAAAGAGGGGTCTTCTGCTATTTGGAAGGTTCATTCAGCTTTCTCTGGTGAGTGTGATGCTTGAATGACCAATAAAGGCAAAAGAACCAGAACATGCTTTCTGTTCTAGTAGTTTGTTATGGCGGTGTCTTTTTACAAAAAAAAAAAAAATTGTAAGCATGTCCCATAAGTATAGGACAAGATATTTTAGGTGTCAACAAGTTACTTCAGATAGCTGGGTGTGTATGTACATACAAATACAATATAATAAAAATTATCTGTGGTATGTATAAATACATAAAATAGTAGTCATTTAGTGTATTTTGTGTGCACGCCGTAGTGCGCACAAGTGCATACAAAGGCTTTGATTGTCATGCAGAAAGCTTAACCATGTGTGAAAATGCACAAGCATGCTTAAAATAGTGATTCTGTATGACTTGTTCAAGATCTTAACAAGCAGAGTCTTGATTCCATCATTAGCAGAATGACTTGCCACTTGTGAGGACAACATATGTTCTGTGTGCGCAGCTCATTGCTTATGTTTTGTTCCTTTAAAAGGCAGCAATTGAGGTGGTAGCAAAGGCTGCCGGTTTACCTTGCCCAGCTACTGTGGTCTGGACGAGGCTGGAACCCTTTGGAGGAAGGGTTGGTTGCCCAGTGGCTTCCAGAGAAGGAACATATTAATCCGTGAGTTTTCTAGAGTGTGGATGTGGCACGTGACAGAACAACTGTAAGGATTGCAAAGGGTCTGTAGGGAACTATAGGCCTGAGCTCGGTAGTTTTGAGCAGAGCATAGTGGTATATCGCATCACTGATATGATTATAACGTGTTTGTAACCCAGACTTATCCAGGAAGACTGTTAACGAGGCTGTGTCGGAGTAAAGGCCAATTAAGAATTAGCTCTTAGGTCTTTGCGCTGTACTCCATTGTGTAGTACAAAGATAATTCTGATTGAGCAGGGATATTTCAGATACCGCCACTTTATCCACTAGTGCTACATGGGTCAGATATTTTTATTTTAGCTCATTTTGAGAAAGAGAGTAATTTGTTTCTCTGCTTCCTTGTGGCTTTTGTTTGAATTGAAGCTAGCGACATTTTTTGCTGAACTGCTGTTTTTCTTCCGCCTTTGTATGGCTTAGAGCCCAGCCTATGAGAGAGCAAAGTTCAGTCACGTAAAAAGAGGTTGTACAAGCCAGAACAAAGCATCTAAATCGAGGAAATGAGAGAGAGAAACATTTCCTGAGGTTTAAAACAGTAAGCCCTACAGATTGTTTTTAGCAAGTTAAAAGATAGCGGAGGGCAAACCTTACAAAGCAATCCTACTAAAGCTCAGATCATTATTAATATTTTTTAACCAGAACTTCATTCTGCTGCTGTGTAGCGTGCAGTTTCTGAAGGCAAATAACTTCATGGCTGTTGAAGAATGACTTGAGCATCATTGCCAGGTTTAATGCTCTTAAAGGAGGGGCTTCACTACTTATCTGAACAGAGTATGAGTCGTTTCTGGAGTATAAGGACAGAAGTATTGAAGATCAGTGAATGTCAGGAGGAGGAAACGGAAGAAATGTCAGTCTTGTAGGTATGGGAAACTAGTATTTGAAAAGGACATGTTTCCAGAACATTGTCAATATTGCCAAACGGTCTGGAAAAAAGTCTAGACCAGAGAAATTATTTGTCTTAAACAATAGGAGTGTTTTAGCTAGACTCTAGACTTCTGTGCATTTTATTTGGAATTCAGTCCAAAGAGACTCTAAATGTTTTCCAAAATGATTTTAACAGAGATGGAAACATGTTATTATCCCATGATGATTTAGGCCTTTCTGGGCCAGGGATGTTGAGAGCTTCTTATTGCTGCTATTACAATTTTATATGGATTTTGATAGAGCATAAAAATTGTACTCAGAATTGGGGCACTCTGTTACTGGATCTTACATAAAACTCTAGAACTAGCATATGTAAAATGTTATGATTATGAATCTGGCAGAATATATTCATTTCGCGAGTCACACTTGTCTCCTTAATCTTTCTTGATGGATACATTTCTTATATTCTTACAGTTGTGCCTCTCCAGAAGAAAACTTAGTGGCAGTAAGGGAAACATGCAGCATGTGAGCTCTAGGAGTAGGCTAACTTACTCTGAAACTGAATCTGCATGCTAATACTGCCTTAGAGATTCTGTGAGGTTTGTCAGATAAAAGACAAGCACTCAGATGGGAAGGCATGCTATGTGGAAGTGTGCTAACGAGAGGCTTATAGTCCCTTTGCATTCCCCTGCTCACCCGTCTGATAAGCCTGTGTCTGATTCTACATGGCACACCACGCATTATACACTAAATATGAAATCCAGTAAAGGACTTTTGGGTATTCTAGCTAAACACAATAATATTATACCTAGGTGCTGGCATCCAAAATTAACATCAAAACGCAGAATAAGATTCACGGGCAAGGAAAGATTTAGGCCTTTTAAAAGGGGATAAAAATAGGATATTGAAGTTAATTGCTAGACCTAATCAGAGTTCGGCACAGGGATTGAAGTGAAATCCTCTTCCTCTTCAGAACGTAGGATTGGATGGCTCTCTGTTTATATGTGCATTTGAGCATGGAATCTACTCTGAAAAGTATCATTATTTGAAAGAACTGCTCATAACCAATAGTTTATAAAATGGCATGATAGTTGTGTACCTCCACATCCTCCTGCTGTTCCCTGAAATAATTGTGGCCATAGTTTCTGTGCTTTTGTACTGAACTCGTTGCTGTTGGTGAGCGTTAAGTGTATTCAAAGCATGCTTACCAAATTGAGCATCTCGGTCCACCAAGGTGCACTTCTACACTGATCCCAGCAGTGATTAGAAGGGCAGTAGGTTCCTAGCTGTTCCAAGAGGGGCAATTCTGGCCATGCCTAGAAGCCAAAACTACAGGCAGTTAGTGATCTGCAGCAGGGAATACTTTCAAGACTTTTATCGATGCTGAGAAAACCTTTATTCTTAGTTTAGTTTTTGGTCTATTATACCAGCTTCATGCATGTAGGTTCAAAATAATTCCCTTATTAGGCAACTTGTGCACCTTTGAGGTTTGGGGCTTGGTTTTATTTTGCTTCTTTTAGTCCACACCTGGATATGGGTTAGTTGTTTTCTTGTGACAGCAAGTATGCAACCTGACTGCTTGCCTTCTTACGGTACAAGAAGAGGTGAACATCTTGAACAAATAATACATTATATCGCCTGTTAAAAAGAGTGGTCAGCCTAAAGGATATGCTTTTAAGGAGTTGACAAAAACTCTAAATTATGTAGAAGATATTACTGTGTACAGAAGTAGGATGATTTTAAAAGATAAAACCATATACTATGATTATTGTGTTTATATGTCTTCTGAAGACTATATCATAACTAACTTCATAAAATATCTGATTTTTGCCTAGCACAGAATGAAATCCCCATGTGTTTTTTTTTTCTTCCTCTAGGCAAAATTTTTGTGCTTTTGGGGAAGCGTAGGTACAAAGACAACTGCCATTCCAGAAACAAAGTCATAAAAAGTTTTTGGTTCCTCTTTCAGAGAGTTGGAAAGAGTTAATTATATCAGTGAAATAAAGTCTAATAATCAGCAAAACTCTAAAACAATTTGAAGACTTTTGAATCTCTGAGCAGAATCCAGTAAGCATTTGAAGAAATAAATATACATGGAATCCTAAAAGGCTTCTTACTTCTTTTTCACAGAATTCTAGCTTTCTCTTTGAGGCTCTTTTTCCTGTGCATACAACAAAAACTGAAGAGCTGGATCCCTCTTTCAGACTGCATGAGACCATTGCTAAGGTAAAAGAAACGGAGCTATCTCATTTACATGTACTTTCTTTCACATGGACAAATCGGAATTTGTGAATCATACAAATAATTTTGAAATTATTTCTTTTCTGTGAGTATTTGTTTTGTAGTTAAAAGTTGTGTAGTTTTTTTCCATTTAGGTTGTGGATATTCTTTACTGTTATTTTGGTCAACCTGCACAGTCAAAAAAACTTCTGTATATATATTCTTCATTTTATGTGATTGTGCTTTTTGTTAAATTGTATTTGCACAGCTGACATTAAGCTTGAGTTATTGGAGTGTGCGTGGGGCATTGAGCTCCACTCAACAGCAGGATGTAGCAATTTTGTTACTGTCAACTTTGGCAGTGAAGAATGGGACTGAGGGCGCTCTGAGGGCACCTTCACATGCACACATGCTTAGTTTTGGGAGCTGTCACAGTGTGCTCGCAAAGGCGGAATTGCTGTCCCGGGATGCTAGAGGATGGTCCACAGAGAGGAGGCTCCCAAAATTGATATGTTCTCGCTCCCCTCTCATTGCTCCAATGTAATATTCTCGCCATGTTATTTATTAATACAGTCAAAATACCTCCTCTCTCTGACGTGCTCTTTCTTAGCTACATCAACTCTGCAAGCCCTGGCTCTAGGAAGATACAAAGCTGCAAATGAGTTAAGCTTCATGGATTCAAACACTTCTTATAGTCAGAATTTCTCATAAACCAGAAATATACAGACCTCATGCACTAATTTCTTTGTGTATTTGGAGTTAACTTCTTTTAGAAAAGCAGCTACTCCTGAAACACTTCTTTTGGCAACAAAAATTAATTCACAAATATCAGCAATGTGCAAATTTAGCAAGATAGACAGTAAGCAATCTTGTTTTAAAAATCAAAAACAAAAAGCCCCAAACCAAAAGTAGTATGTATTCCTAGACACGTTTTTTTTCAGTCTTGGCAGAGTTTGACAGTTAAAGGAACAGTCACAAGAGAATAGACTTGCCTGAAGTTTCTTTAGTAGCATAGATGGTGGTTAAGCCATCCTTCATGCCAAAGAGACTGAAAAGGAGATCTCCAAATTTCTTCCCTAAAATCGAGGGAAGTATGTATGTGATTAATTACAGCGTAGCTAATGTGTAACTTACTAATTAGGGTGTGATGGACCGTGTATGTTTTGAATAATCTATATGTCAGTATTTGCTTCATAATGTTGACTAACATAGAAAAATAGTTTCAGAGATAGCTGAGGTGAAGTATTTTGATACTATTTAAATCGTTACAAATAATTTAAAGTAGATTCATTGAACATTACAATTGTCTTTGGTAAAACTTAATGAAGATCGCATTACAATATGGCTATATTATCATTTGGCTTTTTGGACTGTAGGCCAGGATGTTTTTGGTAAAGCTACATAATAAAAGACCAATTGGTTGAGATCCTTGGCTGACGATATTAGAGTCTTCAGTTTAGCTTAACTGATACTCAAGTAGTTTGTAAATAGCTAGAATAGCAAAAGTTTTCTAAATTTCACTTATCGCTTACTCTTCTTTATAGTTAGAGGACAATGTTGTTACCTCTTGATTCCAGCTCCCCCTTTTTCTTCAGAGTAACTAAGCCAAACGTTGTCTTTGCCGTCTCCTGCAAGATGGGCTTTTCTATGTACCACCTTTATCCTGATGTTAGATTTTGTCATCTGTTTCAATCTGAAATCACTTTCTTTGGATGAATGCCCAGAAATGTATGCAGTATTCTATACGAGGCCTTAACACAGCTTTGTGCAGTAACGTTTATTCTTTCATATCCCTATTGGGAATACCTTGCCGAATACATTATATGTGGTAGTACTGAAAACTATATGCCGTTGGTGACTGGGTCACTCTTGGATTGACTGATTCATCCAAGCCTTTTTCTTCTTCTGAAACTTCCATTGGATGAGCCCTTGCTGTAAAGCAGGAACTGTAGCTATAAGTCCCTAAGAATGTGACCTTGCAGTTTGCATTACTGTTTTATCCTATTTCTGTTGCTGCAGTAGTGAGGATCATTCAGTTCTCACAGGAAATCAAACATAGCTTTAAAAAAGAAAACTGATGAAAGAGAGGTATTACCTGCGGGAGATGTATGTTTTCAGCTGAGATGTGAAAACAGAAAAAATTTGTGTAAATAGATACTCGTTTAAGGCAGCTGTAACTGGATGAGCATTATAGGGGCTAGTAAAATACCATCTGAGAGGCCTCATGTCTTGAATTGCCCCAGCTGATTCAGATATGCATTGGAGGACTAAACTGAAACATTAAGGTTCTCCCTAGTAGGCTTGGATTGATCCCATTGCCTTGTGCATTATAGTGTTATACAACCTCACTGATGTTACTTTGTAACCAGTTACGTTGTGTATTTAAAAAAAAAAAAATCAAAAAAGGAGTACAGAGTGTTTATTTTTTAAAGTACCTATTTTTACCAAGAAGAATGCTGTCTTAATATGTCTTTTGCAATTGCATGCAATCATTTTCAGCAAAAGGATTATGGAAAATTACTTGGATGGCAGCAGAGTCTTTTGAAGGTGATGGAATCCCCCAAACTGTGCTACTAATCACAAATCTGAGTTTTTCACTGAATACCAGGTTTATGCCTGGGGTGATATGTCACATCACTTTCTGCTTGGACAGACTTTCTTCTTTTAGGACTACATTTGATTCAAGTGGCTGCGTGTTAGTGTAAAAGAGCTGCTGCGTTTGTAGTCAGATTTTCTAAAAAGTTTCTTAGTTAAATCTGGCAGCTATTTCTGAAATTCTTGGTTTTTGTACTGACTCTGACTATCCCGTTCTGTGGGTGACCTAAGAGGTTTGACACCTTTGTAGGTTGACACCTACTCTTTAATTCTGTCAAGTAACCATGGAGAAAGACAAAATATTTTAAGGTTTGAATAGAGACATAAAATTTTGAAAGGAAATATTAAATCATGTTTATAGTCTTTTCAAAGCGCTAATATATTGCATGATGTTTAGGATAAACTATGGACTTAGGACATGTGAATGTAAAGAATAGTAGGGAAAAGTGTAAGTTAGTACCAGAAACCTTGATATGAGAAGCTGAATAGCAGAAGAGTTGATTTAGAGTGAAGTGTTTCTAAGCAGAATTTTTGTAATGGTTCCACTCAGAAATGCATTTCCATGAATATGTGTCACATTTAAAAAATTCTCTAAGAGAAAGTCAGGAGCTGTGTGAAGCTCATACAGCAGTAGCATTCTGGTAGAATATTGACAATTCATCCTGGCACTGATTGGGTATCATTGAAAGTTTGAGGATGCACTGATGCAGGTGAGTAAATGAATGGTAGATATGAATAGACTTTCTGAATTATCTCTTTTTAAATATGAATTAACGAGGCTTCTTTCAGAAACAGGCACAAACAGCAGCCCAAAAGACCATTAGACCCTCTTAGGATGTTCTTCACTATGTACCTTTGTTCTCCCTGTACCTGGCATTTTATAGGCACAAGGACTGAAGGATGAGATCCCATTTAGCAAAGAACTCTTAATGACAAGAATGAAAGGATTCTAGGATTAAAAAAATAATGCTCATAATGTCTGTACTATTTTAATCTTCATCTCCTGAGTGACCATGCTGACCAGTTTTGTGACACCACGTCTGCTTTCATGTTACTGTTCGCAGAGTAGAAAATTGGGATTTTAAGTGGATATGCATCCTAGACTTTTTTTCACAAATCTGTACCATTAGCTGTGTTGTTAGTAGAACTTTTAAGTTTGTTTTTCTCTTAGAAAGAATCTGTGCTTGCTTAACTAGTCATTCCTCAGTCTTTGTTCAGAGTGTCCTTTGCTGTTCTTCCCAGGAAGGGTACCTGGGAAGAAGAAGAAAAGAATGGGAGATTGAAATAAAAAAACAACAGAGAGACTACTGCACAGAAAAAAGGAACAATGGAAGAGGGACAGCTATTAGCATTCAGTTAACCGAGAAAATGCTAAAATAACAGCCGAAATAAAATATGTAGCGGAGGAAAAATTAAAACTTGACTTTTTTAGAAATGAGTGGGAAGAAGTAAAAGGAATATACTGATATTAAAAACATCATTTTTTATTTTAATTTTTTTCCTAATCTTCATTGAACAGGTTTTACAATCAATAACAGAACAACAGTCAACTAGAGTGGTCTAAAATTACTGTGCCTGTGCTGAAATTGCTCAAGGCAGCAGCTTTGAATGGACAGGATGCCTTTTCATGGTTGGACCTTTTCATGATATTTATAATCCTGTCCATTATCAAAAGAAAGCATTTAACTAGATATTAATTACAGTGAAAGAATAAGGGAAGACAAAAAAAAAATACTTGAAAAAGTAACTTTTAGTTGCTGAAGCTCTTGTGTTTTTCAGATCACTTACTAGTTTGGAGAAGAACAAAACCTGTCAATATATGTGTGTGTATATAGATGTATAGATAGATATAGATATCTCTCTCTTTCTCTCTCTCTCTCTCTCTCTAGATATATCATCTCCATGATTGAAACTAAGTATGTTCTCTCTGCACTGCACATATTGATTTTCAATGTGATCCCTTTAAGGGGAGAAAAAGTTTAATGACATTTTAGTCCTATGAAAAGAAAAAACACATGTCAGTTGACTTTTAATGGATATGTCTGATCTACTAAAATAAAGGAAATTTGAGTCAGAGGGAGATACAGATCTTTTAAACAATAACGTTCTACTCCATTCCATTTTTGATCAATTATCCATGATCAGTGTATGAGTGCTAGTAGAATTCAAAGTATTAACGCTGTGCACATGAATGATACATGAGGCTTGGTGCATTGACATTTTTTGATTCTGTTATAAAGTGAATTATTAAAATATTTTTTGAGTTTAGCAGTTACTATATATGCCTTATTGTCTTTCTTGAGCTCATGTAGTTAAAAGTAAATGAGATGTACATTTTTATTTGAGTGAAAGAGGACGAAGTGGATGAAAATACAAATACGTTATATCTCCTGACATACCACTCTATCTTATATCTTTGAAAACAGAGTTTTGTTGACTTTTATGCACTTAACAAAATCACTTTTTAGGTGGACTTGAAAGTTGCAAAGGCAAGTTGTATTCATGAGGCTACAGAAATTCTGGTGCCATTCTGTGAATGCCTGGGAAACCTTAGTGTGCCTTACAGTAGGAATCATCAGGACTTAGTTTCTTCCTGAAGTCTTTAAAGTGAAAATACCACTTGTATATACTTGTTAAAGGAAAGTTGTTGTTTTTTTAGTCAACTAAGCATTCTTAATGCTATTCCGTAATCTCAAATCTTCATATTTTCATTGTGGTACTCTGAACAGATGAAGGCAAGCTATATTTTTAAAAAATTGAAGTGTACACATTTACATTAACTTACTTACACTGTGTGCAAAAAGCTTCCATGGTGAGAAGTATTATACAATTTCTTGCATAATAAGCAAAAAATAGGTCAGTGAATATATATCTTTGAAATGTGACTGAAGATATTGTTACTAGTACAGAATACAGCTGCTATCAACTGGATTTATTCTTGCGCTGATATGTTTCTGAAGCTCCTCTTTTTTCCCCATGAGAGATGTAATATGGACAAATTCCTTTTTCATTCACATATATATAATTAAATTCAAAGAACTCGGTTGCCAAAATACAAGTTTTTACCGAGTACATATTTTCTGTCAGAGAATTATTTTACTGTTTTTCCAATACGTTAGTTTCAAGTAGTTAGTTTTCTAAAGATATATCTTGCGCACTTACTTGTCTTTACAGTTTATGAGCACGATTTCTGAAAATAAGCCTGTCAAGCACTTGATTCTTTATTTAAGCTGAAGTTAATCATCAGAATTGACCTTCACCAAATCAAGCATGTTAAAAGCACTTTGTCACTCAAATGAAAAGAATAAATAGCTAGGTTTGCGGCAATTATACTGTACTAAGAGGCACAATGATGTTCCTTTAAAGTCGGACATGCCCCTACAATATAGTATCACGTGACTCATGCTTCTCTATGTTAACTTTGAAATTCTGGCAGATGGCAGTAAAGTTTCTTAGAGATTATTAAAAATCCAGTCAAGAATTAAGGCAGTACAGCAGTTTAGTTCAAAGTTGATGATTCTTTAATTGTATTTTCAGGTTAGTCATGAAGTGCTGAGAAGAAGCTGGTTTGCACAGTGAAATCTGAAGAAGATATATGTGAATCTGAATATACATACTATTTGCAAATTGGTAGGTCTAGTTTAGCTCAGTGGTGCAGCAAATTTGAGCTGGTTTCTCCACTGATGAAAGAGAGGTATGCCAGTTTATAATGGTTGAGAATATCCTTTCCCTCTACCCCTTTTTTTAAATACCAGATACCATCTATGGTTTGATTATTGGTAGGAGATACTTAGAAAATGCATCAAAAAGTTACTGCTTTCTGTGAGTTGTAGGTCCACTGAAAACTTCATCCAGAGTGTTTCCTGGGATGATCTGCTGTTTTGTCACATTAGACAAATGCGAATATTTTAAGTTCCTGTAGCATGCATTCTTTCATACCATCCTTCCCTCCTTCCTTCCTTCAAGATGTTCACTGTTCCTTACTAAAAGAGTAAAATTAAACCTGGCAGAACCACAATATCTTAATACATATGAAAAAAAAAACAAAAAAAGTAAAAATGTGAATAGCACGTTATCTTAATGTCAAGTTTGTTCCAGCTTCCTCCATTTCTCCTGTCTACGTTTTGGCAGTAATTTTATAACAGAACTTGACAGATCTTTTCATTCAGGTAATAAATCCGGTGAGGTTTTTGGCATGACACTCAAAACAACAGACTGTAGGTTTTCATAGCCGCAAGTGTCAGAGTTAGCTTGCCCCTAGAAGTTACTCTCCGCGGTTGGAAGTTAGTGCTGCTCAGCACTTACGTGCCAGCTGACCGTGTTTATGCTCAATTGTAATTGCAAGTAAAACGGATTATCTTAATTACTTCAAAATTTTTAATTTTTCTTTCCAAAAAGATATTTCACACACAAATTGATTCCACGCTAAAAGACATCAAATACTCAAACAGAATAAAACATAAAAAATTTAATAGTTTTAATTGTTTGTTTTTCCTCATAAATGGTTTAGGAAGGCACTAGAAAATAAAATGTTCTTATTTGAGACCAAATATATCTTTGTTAGTATTGAGATGTTTCTCAGGATGAAAATGCCATACTATGAGCTGCTTTATTCAGAAACATACCTGCTTATTTTGCCACTGTTTACCCAAAAATCAAATAGTCAAATCCTTGTTTACAGAGCTGCGTTAGTACAAAACATTGTTATTGAGCTATAATGGCTTTGGAGACTGTGAAAATCCTTGTCATTTGTCAATTTTTCCATCATACTAGAATAAGGAAATTCAAACTGTAGGAAGCTCAAGCTGAGAAAAAGCCTGTGAGATTTTAGTGACACAAATTTTGGAAAATAATTCACATATCTATATCCGTGGTTGATAGCTTACTGTTCTCTGAAGGTAAGCAGCATTCTGCCATATCTTAACTTTAAATTTTGGTGTGTTTAGAGGCTTGGTACAAGCTAAGGCCTACAGCCAGGAAATAATAGACCATGCTCATATATTAATGTAATTCTTTCTATTCCAGTGTTCACTAATTTGACTGTAGTATGCAAAATCAATAAATAACTTGTACTTTACAAAATAGTTGTATTTTACAGTAATTTATGCCTCCATTAATAATGCTTTCTTCCTTTGGCAAACTTGAGTGGCCAAATAAAAATTTGTTTAAAAATGGAAAAAGCTCCTAAGTAGCACACCACTGAAAGAATATATTCGTTGCATATAAAAGTATGCATTTTACAACTGCTCATGTTAGAAACTTCACATTTAAAATTACAGTCTTTGTTCTTTTAGTGACCAGCTAACACCTGATTTGAGTGATTCTGTATCTCTTGGAACATTCACAGTAATTGGTATTTTTAAGAAACAGTTAGTATCTATTCCTTGAAGTCAGAGTGACGTTATCATATCAAATTGAGATCTGGAAACTGAGAAGATACTAAAGTCGTGACAGCAATGCATACTTGTGCTGGCTGTTGGTTATCATAAAAGCAATATTTCCTTTACTGAATCGTGATTTATTCATTCATGCATGGCTGTGAAGATATTATAGAACTAAAATATCAGAAGAAAGAATTGAAATATCTGAGGTAAGTAGATGTTAGGGGAGTATTATCTGTCACCAAACTTCTGGTAAACTGATGATTATATAGTGAAGAAAAGTTGGACCTGTTTTGAATCTTTTTTTTTTTTGTAAATATATTTTAGATATGAGTAAAGCAGTTCATCAAAGCTGTTTGATTTCAGAAAAAGTTTCTTATCACTGGTAGTGAAAATAGCAGATTCTTGGGGAATAAATATGCAAAAACCAGGTGACATGGTGGCACGACACTTTCTCCAGTGTACTTTCTCCAGTATACTTTTCCTACTTTCTATCACTTGTCAGTACAAAATTTCTTAAGCTCTTGATTGTACTTTTGCAGCAGTTTTCCAAACCATCCTGTATAAACTTATCTATGCGCTTTTGAATTCATTTGCATTCTGATCTCCATAACATCCCATTGCAACAAGCACTACAATATAATTTATTTTATTTTATTTTAAATTATCTACTTGTTTGTTTTATTGGTTCCTCTCTAGTCCTTTTGGTGTGAAAAATGATAAATAAACATCCTCTCATTTACTTTCGATATCAATCGCTGTCTTTTCTCAGCTGAGTTGTGTTCATAGTAACTAGTTTCAGCTCTCGTTATAGATAAGTTGTTCCTGCCCAATATTTCCTGATACCTTCTGTACTTTATTCAGTTCTATGGTATCTCATGTTCTTCAAGGTAATTAGAAGTTTATACCGTATTCAAAATATTGAAGTGCTGTGCATGCATAGAGTTGCAATGGTATTTTCTTCTCTAGTTCAGTAATCTACAACAAGCTGTTTATCTTTTGGGTTGCTGCTAAGCATTAAGTATTTGTGATAACTTGAATATTTCTTTTCTGAATGATATTAAACTAATTTGTATTTCATGATTGTGTATGCATACTCATAGCTTCTTTTTTCCCAAGTGCATTACCTTGTGTTTTCCAATACTGAACCTCCCATTTTTCAGCCTGATACTCAAATACCGTGAGATCCAAGTCGAATAGGGCACAGAGAATGGGAGTCTTTCAGTCTTGGTGGTAGGGGAATGCCCAGTGTTCAGTTTGGTAAAATTTATTTATCACTACATATCACTTGCTCTGTGCTTTGATTTTATTCCCATTGAAGCTAATGGAAAAAATTTTGCTGTTTTTGACAGGAAATGGTTGGAGACCCTTTATCTATTGGAGATAAATAGGGCTTTAATAAATTTTGGTATGTGAATGGTTCAATACCGAATAACAAAGCAAGGATTTCAACATAAATTTTTATGTGAGGCTTTGTGTAAGAACAAATAATCAGCTAATTATGGCTTATGCTATTTGAATATAGCTAGCTACTTTTAGCTTCATGAATACCTTGAAAAGGAAGAGATTGCTGAATGTGGCAGGTAAAATGAATGAGGAATGTATATCCATTAAGGAAATGATTTTTCCCATCAAACCAGAAGTCAGGTGAAACTCCATTGCCATCGAATACCTACTCAGAAAAGTATATGCTGTTTTTCAGTAATTTTCATCGCTGTTATTCAGCAATTTGCCTCACAGCACAGTGTTTCACTGTAACTAGTCAATTGGAGGAATTAACAGGAAGTTTGAAAATACTTTTGAGTTACACTTGATAGGGTAACCTAATAAGACTTACGGATTACACAGTTCTGAAAGCTTTAATGGCATTCCCCCAATAGGGAGTACCACTGGAACTACTTACCAGCTTATGAGACTTGCAATAATAATACTCTTACTGGTCCCTGCTAAAGTAAAAATCAAAGTGTTGAAAGGTATGCCAGAAATGACATAATAGGCTTTATGATGAGCTATGGCTGCTGACAGTGAACTCTTGAGAAAACTATTAGTGATGCTGATTATTTCATACTCCAATTACGTGCTGCATAAACTAGAACTAACTGCTGTAATGCAATGAATGTCTAAAATTAAATAGAAAAGCAATAGAGAGGGATATTTTCATTTGTAGGGGAAATAGCGGTGGGTTTTTTGTATAGCATACAGTAGCAGTTCCATTACTTTTTAAATATAAGCACTTTCAAGATGATGACAGGCAAATTCTTTTCTCGAAGTGAATAGAATGAAAAGCACTGGCATGGAAGGCTGTTGGTAAATGAAATTTACATTTTATCCACAGACCGGGTACAGCGCAGGAATTTTGATTTGAAGAATTCTCTACTAGCAGGATCAAACTGCTTTTATTTTGAAGCATTGGCAGGATAAATATTGCCACTTACCCATTCTCTAGTTTTATTCTTTCTCTAAGCGAAGGATAGAGAGTGCCCGTTTGTTTTGGGGATGCAGTGACCTTGGTACGTTTGGTTGTTCCTTTTTGTGTAATCTTGCTGAAGTAAAAATCTATGATTTGGTTCGTGCTACCTGTGCTAAATATTTGGGTTCCGTATTCCATTTCCTCCTCTGGCATGGTGTCTGTAAGTGAATTCTTTTCTGTGTGTTTTATATTAAATAAAACTAACTATGAATATATATAACTGCTATATGAGACTGCCATAAATTATTGAATACTAGATTTATGCAATTTAAGATAACACAGCATATCTAAATTTATAGGAAAGTGGCAAAACCCTTACAGACTCGAAGACTGAGAGGACGTATTGTGAAAAAGTAGGATAATATAGTGAAGAATAGTAATAATGCTGTTTTCTGCCAGATTTTAAAATGAAAACAAAATCTAATTGTAGTCAACCAGCTGGAAATTTCTGTGCATTTTATTCAATCATCTGTTGTATTTTTGACAGGGATGCAATTTTTCCTAATATCAAGAGGAAACCCTGCACATCTATGTTGCAAGGTTTTACCAGAAGCATTTCTGCAAGTGCATTATTATTGGCATAGCTATTTCAGCAAAGTACATTCAGGTTCATTTGCTTGTGCTACAACATGCCCTTTTGGTATCAGATTGTTCTGGAAAAAGCTGTGTGGCATTGTGCTTAGGGGTCCCAGTGCTCTCTGCATCAAGGCAGCTGCATTTCCATTGCTGCATCTTCCTTTTCCATTTTAAAAATTTCCTCTGTGCAGAACTGGAGGATTTGGCAGAGTTGTTCAAGATTCCCAAAGAGCAGACACAGAATGTTGCTCCAGAATTACTGCACATGTGCAAAGGTGCTGATATACTCAGAAAGCAGAAGTCAAGTGCAATAAAACCTTTCTCTTTGGAAAGTCCAGAGAGATATATGGAAACCAGCCCCTGCATTACTGTGTGGTGTGCTAACTAGAAATCTTTGCAGAATGCCACGACTTCCCTCATGAAAATGTGGCACCTTGGAGTGTCGATTTCTACAGCTAATGTCTAAAGCTAACTTTCTTCAGTGTACTATTCCTTTTCGTGTCATTCTTAAAACTCCATCCCGTGCGCCAGACTTTCACATCATTAATCAATCTCTTCATCGTCATAACTCCAAAGAACTGAGTTCTGCACAGACCAGCCAAGCGCTCTCCTGTCTTTTTAAAGACAAATGATGTCATGATTTTGTATTTATAAAGTGTAAGAAATTACCACTGCATCAGGACAGCAAACAGGAATGTTGAAGAGGGTGGGAGATAAATAAAGTGAACGAAATTAACATGTAACAAGAGTGGCAGTGCTGGGTGCTTGGAGCAAGAACCAAGCTCTGGGACCAGATTAGTATGCGTATTTGGGGCAGTCTGGTGTTGATACTGAATTTTCACATGTGGAGTTCAACCTTGTTTTTTTTGAAGATGTCAGAATCATCTGCAGTAACATTTGGATGCTCTGTCACATATCCAAGCATCTGTGGGTTTTGCGCGAGAAATTGAAGGATGTCTTGGTACATCTCTTGATTCTTCTGTTTCTTCGTCCTCCTACAACTGGCAGCAATTTATGATGTGTGTCTACACTAAGGTGCTGTAACGGGCAAATTTGATAATGTAGGCTCAGCATAATGCTCCAATTGCCAGATATTCTCTCAGTTAAATTACTTGCTTTCCTTTACTGATCGGCCTCTCCTTTACTGGTTTCGAACATCTTACTGATAGTTTGTGGTCTAACAGTATCTGAGATGTGCAAAGCAGGACTATTCTCTGTGATGGCAGTCTGAGTTCACACAAAGACAAACTTGTCTGAATTTTTCTGCAAAGAAGCATAGTAATATTTCACAGGTATGATTTGATTTAGCACGTATTCTTTTAAGCACACAAGTGAGAGTTTTTTGTTTTACCTTTACCCTTCTTGCATGGAAGAACATATAATCCAGTTCAAGCAGTGGATAGATACAAACCTGCAGAAAACTCCCTTCTGACAATGTGCATTTTATTCTGTAGCTCTTGTCAGCAGCAATAAAAACAAGAGCAGATCTGCTGATATAAACTGTACTGTAACTTTGAGGATGCTATGTGAATTGTGGTGAACAGGAAAATAGCAGCATTCAAAGAACCTGTCTGGGGATTTTCTCAGCATTAGGTGTAAAGAGGCGACTTTACCGGTAAACACGTGAAGTGTTCTGACAGACAGTCCTACTGCATTTGATCAGACAACATATTCTCTATTCTATCTAATCTATTCTAACCTAGTTAGAGGAATCTAGTTAGAGTAGACATACTTAGAATTTTTCTGTAGTTCTCTACTGCTAAAAGCAAATATCCTCAAGGACTATTGCACTTTATACCTGAACTCTGATGGAGAAAGACTAAATAATAAAAATGAGTTGAGAATGCAGAACCCCTAATAAAGATGAAATGAACCAAGTTCAGTGGCCAACACCATTTCACTTGGTTTCATCAGGTATGAAAAAACAAAAAGCCCGGAAATTTTCCACATCTTCCCTGGTATTGACTCCTTCAGAATGGACAAGTGTTACAGGACAAGAACTATTTATTAGAGCCATTTATTAATGAAATTGTGGAAAGATGTCATGATTAGAGTATTCTAAGACTCTTTCTGAGGTTCTTCCATGAGCTGCTGGTACCTAGTATGCTTTCAGCTTAAAGAACTCTCACAACTGTGAAAATATCAAAATAGTTAGGAAGCTGTGGCTCCAATAAATAAGCTGAATGTACCAGAAAACATAACCATCATTAGTGGCACGATTTGTGTGGATACTGTTCCCGTGGATTGTCTGTGTACGGTTCTAGCTATTCTATTCTTTGACCCCCAGGAGGGGATTAATTGTGAATTCCCTAAAGCTAGATGAGTGCATTACCGGTTACTTCCACTCACTTTCTAATGTTACAGGAACACTCTGTTCTTTAAACAAGGTTTTCATCGACTGCTATCAGACTGTTTCTTAACTAGGTTTCTGTTTAAAACCATACAGTTCCTAATACATCTTTGAAGCCTAAATTTTACTTACTTCCTCTCAAGATTTGTCTGGCAGCCGTCAGCAACAGAAGAAAAATCGTTGTGTCATTTTTCAAGCTAGAGGTGCAGTTTAAGCAAATTAAGAAAAGACATGCCAACTCCATTTAATCCAGTCAAAATACAAATTAACCATATAACTGTACCGTATAACTGTAAATGCACACACATCATTTAAAATCTTATGATAAAAACCCAAGACTGCTGTTGTTTGTACATTGTATGGAAGCCATTCTTTACTCCACATTTCAAGGTTTTAACTAAACAAAAGAAGACAAGATGGGAATGAGGGGATGTACTGTTTAATTCCTTTTTTGTAGATGAGAAAATGAGATACCATGGTTCAGAGACTGTACTTACATAAATGAGCAACTACTTATCTGGTCACCTGACTTCAGCACTAACCCGCAGAATCAGATGATTTGTCTGAGGCTGTACACAAAGGCTGGGGCATAGTTTGAAGTTGCAACTAGATTTCTGAAGTTGGAGATTTGCTGGAATTTCAACTATTGGTAGTGACCCAGTGGGGCAGTTGTCTAGTGTGTACACAAGCACAGTGAGCGTCTGTGTTTGTGGGACTTACTTGGGTTGAAAAGAAGTTATACTGCCTAAGGCAATGTTAGTTTACAGTGCTTTATTTCACTTACATTAAGATTTGTAAGCATCCAGTTGCATCACTTGCCAGTTACTGAGTGCTGCATTGGTGACAGACCCTCAGCACGGACAATCATACCAGACCTCTTTTTTTGCATTTTCTGCTGGTTTGATGCACATAACAATACAAAGAAGCTACTGCATATTCATTACACAAGTCCAGTGGTTGTTTTCGATTTTGTCCACTAATGGCTTTATCCTGAGTGATGGGCAAATTTATTTTGTATCAATTTCTTCTGTTAGTAGTACTTTTGGATGCGAGTTTGACGTTTTGTTGAACACCCAAATTTAGGTACTTCAAAAACATAACTTTACTATGTGAGCTATCATATAATTGGACATGTGCATGCATTTTTTTAAAGGAATGTCAATACAAATATTTTTATATCCAGTGACTGAAATTTGACAACTGAAGACACAAGTCTGAAACTTGCTACTCTGTTACATAGGAACACGTGTGGTGATACTGGAATTTTTCCACTTCCTACCCTCCTTCTGCAACACATGCAAACATTTAGTTGCTGAACTAATCAGAGTATAATTTTATTAAACCATTATTTAGTATCATTAGTAATATGAGCATTTGTTAGTGGCTAACAAATACTTACAGCTGGCAAAGATTCAATCCTTATTTTAGCATGCCTGTACTGAATTTGGTGGCTGTGCAAGGAAGATGAGTTTGCTTTTAGCAAGAAACTAACATTTTAGTGATACATTTTCTAATCGTTGGGTACTCCAAAAGTACCTCTTCTGTTGTATTAATTCACTCTTCATGTATTTTAGCTTTCCTCCCCCAAAACATGACTACCAGTGCTTATGGATTATACACCATTTAATTTGATTTTACTTAATTAGAGTTCATATTATGATCTTGTATAGGACTCCCTCTTCCAGGGGAATTATAGTCGTATTAGACAAAGAAGTCAAATCAGACAATCCTTTCCCCAGAGCATGCTTCTTAAAAAACCTAAGTTTCTTGTAACAATAATGTCGTAATGCCTTTTTTTTCATGTTAACATCATCCAATTTGCATATGAGGGAAGATGAGATAAAGTTGGTGGAACTTAAGTGTCTGCTTAAGTGCTTTATTAATGAGATGTGGAAATTATCTGCTTAAGTACTATGGACAAATTAATTAGTTTTCCAAAATGATACAAACAACCTACAGGAAATGTATTTTCTATGAAGATCCCTGGGGAAATACAGCTACTAATTATTGTTTTTTGAGACCGTACTTACAACTTAATTTGATACACAATTGTATGATATGTTATTGAATGTTTTGTTTTTTTTTTTTTTTAATTCCATGACACAGCTAGCAACACATCAAACACATCAAAGGTTTATAGATGCTGAAGTTTCCTGCATGCACTCAGTCCTATATTTAAAACCATACTTTGAAAAGAGTTTCGTTTCCCTTAAGGAACTTTAAAAACGTCACATTTTTCCCCAAGAGGCTTAGCCCAATGCACAGTGCTCTAAATCTTGTCTTTAAAATGTCAACACCTATTTTAGCATCTAAACGATGCTTGAGATCTGCTGGAATCCCCTTCTCGGTGCTGAGCATTTCTTAGAACTGTGGTCCTACAGAGAGGAATATAAAACCAAAATTAAATGCCTGTACAGTGGATAAGAAGAACGGCGCATCCTGGAAAAGAGCTCCTAAGAACTGACCCATTGTGCTCTGTGTTGGAGAATGCCCACAGGTACTTAGTAGTAAATATTAAGCATAGACTTACGTATGAGTAAAAATTCTGCTCTTTCCTTGAGCATGGGAGCCTGAACAAGGGCTATTTACCAGAGTAGGCTGTTTGGGATGTGGAGCTCAAAACCCACGGCAAGCACAGACCCTCTAAAAAATTACCTTTGTTGTACAGCAACACTGTTTAATGTAAAAACAAACAAAAAGCTTGCACGTTGTTGAAGGTAAGACCGTCACATAGTGCACTAAACAATAGGATACAAAAACGCCACTCTTTTTTGGTTGCTCTGTTTCCAGGCTCAGTGAATCTCAGATTCTTTGCAGCGTCTTCAGTGTATGATGCATGCACCTAGATGCATATGTATGATGTATGCACCTAGACACTGTAGCCTGAACCCTGTAATGTTTTTTTGAGTAGCGGAAATTACAGATTCAAGTACTTCAAGCCATAGAAGGAAATCAAGTGGTGTCTGACAACCTCTGAGAAAGTGCACCGATGTGTAGGGTGTTAAATAAAGTCATCACTCTCTCTTTGAGTGATTGTGTTTTAACAGGGATATAATTACAAAAAGTGGTATTTGCAGAACTCCTGATCAGGTGATTGTTTGTTAGATTTTCTTTGGCAAATCTACCTTTCAGAACTGCTTCAAGTAACTTGTGGCCAGGAGACAGCCCAGACCAGAGTTGTTCTGGATATAAACACAACACAGAACTGAACGTGTGTAGGAAACTGTGACTTTAGAAAGGAAGACATCTCGTAAATGTACATGTTCTGCAAATTGTACAGGAGGAATTTTTTTGGATTGTAGTTCTGGGATGTTGCATTTAGGTGCAGAATGTTGACCTTACTTTGGACTGTTTTAAACGTCTGTCAAGGGAGTGGGATCTTGCCCCACGTTCATTTTGAAGTGCCAGACAGATATTAGTTGTTATGAGGCTCATATATTAGTATGGTCCTTCTGCTATCATCCCACAATTAATATTTAGAAAGATGACTGTTTTATGTTCTTTTAAAGACTTGTAGGAATCCATGTAATTCAGAGTGCTTTAAAACTTAAACATGGAATAAAACTGTCATTTATCATGTCTGGAATATATGTCAAATTTAAATCAATGCGAATAATAATAATACTTGATGATTCAAAATGTTAGGCTGAATGGTAAGTTTTCATAGCAGTAGTTCAAAAGATCACAGTGCAGTGCAGCCATGTCTATAACTACCCTGTCAGTAGCATTAAGAAATGAGCAAAGATTCCAATTAAAATTCTTGCATTCTGTTTCCTATTTCAGGACCTACCTCAGGTTTTTCACAGGAAAGATTCATTTTTAAAGTTTGTAATGCCTTCTTTCTATCCATTTTTTGGTTCCCTCATTACTTCTGCATTGCCTGAACTACTTCATTTCCTGTAGAGTAAAATACATGTCCAGTAATGTCACTACCATATTCCGTAACAGTAAAGTAAAGGTGGGCTTATCTAATGTCATCTTCTTGAAAGAATATGTATTGGCTTGTTCTGAAAATCACTGAAACATTCCATCACTAGACATGGTTTCTCTCCACAAATAAGGCGCTCTCACTGTGTGCTGGAAGTTAAATGCTTGGAGATGTTTTCTGTTGTCTGTCGTAGCATGTCACATCTCCGTTAACTTCTGGTGAACTCATCCTGATTCTTGCTAGTGTAGATCAGGGGATACTAAGGCCCCATGAAAGTTTTGTGAAGGACTGGTTTTCTTTTTATCCTTGAGTATGATCTAATTCCTTCAAGTGGCATAACAGTATAGAAAATAGCATTTATGCATATTTTTCTCCTACCTTCTAAGAGCTCATGTGGTTCCCAGTTTAATTTGAGCAAACCTATGAATATAAAAAGGAGCGGTCTGATTTACTTACTGATTTATTTAGATTGCTTGCACTATTAGTCACATAGGCAGCATTTTTAATAATATAGGACATTATCTTTTTATTACTTATAAATAGAAAGTAAATCAGAAGCAATGCTTAAATTTTTGAAGTTCAGGACACTCTAATAGCCTACTGAATTAAGAGTGACTAGTCACTCAGCTATGCTTAACTCTCAGTTAATTGAGGGATATAACTTTTGCCAAAGCTTGTGATACTGAAGGAAGGCACAGTGTATTGAAATCCAGATAATTCACCAAAGGATAATCAAGAGCTCTGTGTCCCTAATGTCAGTTTTTTATTGATTAATTAATGATGTAGAATTTGAGAATTTTCATAGTATATCAAAAGTACCTTTAAAGAATGTTGATTTTAAATTTGATATATACAAATGCACACATAAGAGCAGAATTTTCCCTACGATTTTAAAATACAATTTTTTAAAGTGAGACATGCTCAGTCATTTTTTCCACACAAATTCCTTAGGACTAAGAATTTTGAAGTATTCAGATTCCAGAAGTTCTAGAAGTTCAAAGTTACAGAGGGAGGTGCTTCCACAAATACATCTAGCTACTTACCAGGTTAGGTGCAGAAAATCTATTAAGAATAAACAAATTTTTGAAACACTAGCCCTCAATTCTTAGTCAAGAACTAAAATAAGCAACCAAAACTTTAGATTTCAATATGTTGCACCATGAAATTCTCTACTTACATTTACTGTAACTGTGACGGTAACAGGGATCACTGGGCCTGTTTCAAAACTTCTGAATCTTAGATGGCCTTCGTTGCAGATGTTCTGTGAAAATCGGATTCCGGTTGTAGGTAGCCTGTAGTCAAAAGTCTTTTTCTGAATTGTTCTGTAACTATGGTTTTGTACTGATGTACTGTCAGCAATGAAGACTTTAAAGATGTTTTTGAAACATGTTGCAGTCTGTGACACTTTTTTGCTCTCTACCTTTATTTTCTTTTGTTCTATCTCCTAATATGTTGATATGCAGCTCTTTAAATAGAGTATAACTGAAAAAAAAAGCACAATTATGTCTTTTTTAATAGTTTTCCTAAAATGAATGATAGCAAAATTAGTCTGAATGAAAGCTTTCTTTCCAAATACAATTGGAAAATGCAATGGAACTTTGTAGAAGTATAGAAGTTGTGAGACCCAACCTATTAAATACTTAAAAAAAAAAAAAAAAAGAAAAAAAGCTAAATTGATGAGTTAAGAAAGAATAGAAGGTAAAGATATTAACAAAATCCCAGGAAGAACATCTTGTTCAATACGAGGACAGCATCTTGCTTATTGATCTGTTTTTATTAGAAGTGTGGTCAGAAACAATAAAAATTACTACCACTTTGTTGATACACTCTAGTATTAAAGCAGTTAAGATTAGACCAATTAACATTAGACAAAGGATAAGCAATTAACCTTAAAGTTAGAATTATAAAAGTAAATGTCTTTCAGGGTCGCTGTCAACTGAAAGATCCTATATTAGAAACTGAGAACGTTTAAGCTAACAGGAAGAAGCTTATTTCTTCTTATTTCAGTCGATGCAAAGGAAGAGATCACATTGGAATTTGCCTTTAGGATCTGTTCAGCACCTTTGAGAAGGGAAAGATAACACTAAGCACTGATTCCAAATACAGTATTCTGTCCATCTCCCTGTTTTTCACCACTGTCGGCATGAGACTGGATTCCAGTTCCACCATGCTACAAAAGCAGTTAATTGTCTGCCTCAGACAGTAAGTGATAACCGCATCCAAAGACTTTTTCTAAGCATGCGGTTCAGGAACGCAAAACTCATCTACTTGAGCAGATTTCTACTGAAGAAAGGTCGGTTCCTAGTGACGACATAAGGCTTTCTGGTTGCCAAAGTCGCACTGTAGGTAACGGTACCCCGCTTGGATAGCAGGAAGGGAGGCGGGGACAAATAACTATGGACTTGCATTGGTCCTTTCCATTTCAAGAAAATGGATTTCAGCCCATGTGTTAACAGAGTGTGCGTGAGATCTAGACAGCCAACAGGACCGATTACCCCGTAAGTCAGCAGCTCCTTGATCCAGGGGCTGGGTCTGTGCCTGGTGTAACTCGGGATCTCACCATTCTTTCCTTCCAGGTTCTTTCCTGTTGGAGTTCAGCTGAGTTCAGAGATCTTTTCTAGCGCTTTTTTTTTAATCTGTGGAGAACAAGAGTATGTTGATCCCTTTCATCTTTGGCTAATCTATTAACTTTATTTTCAAGTTTGTTAAAAATACGATCCAGTATGATCTGTGGCAGTCTAACCATAGAACCAAAGCAATACAAAAGATGAACTTTTCATTCAGTGATTCACAATTTAAAAGACAAAAAGTTATGCCAATACCTGTTCCTTCTTTTATGTGTAATATATCTACAAGCTTTTTTTTTTTTTTACATTGAACACATTTCTGTTTTTTCTTTTTAGAATATATATAAACCCCTTTTCCCCAAAATCAAAATTTTATAATTTTTCAAAGACAGCAGTGACATCTATTGATAGAAACTTGGCTGAAGAGCCTTATTTTAGTGTTTGTTGAAGCAAAGTACAGGCTTGATTTCAGAGGATGGATATGTCTTGAAATACCCTTTTCTTTCCCTTTGTCAGAAAACTTTCCAAATAGAGTTCAGTGTTTAGGGCATATAATTATATAATAACAGACAGAGCTGGTGTGCAGTGCTGTGTTTCACACAAGGAGTTAATGTTTACATTTAAATTATGGTGACATCTTCTAGTTTTTATTCATAATAGGAATTTGTGAATCATTATCTGTAAGTTGTGAAAATCACAGCTAAAAGAGTTACTAATTAAAGTCGCTATTTACCCCCAAAAACAAAGAGCCAAAACTTTAACTATTTAGAATACAGGGGTTTATCTTTCAAAATCACCATTTCAAAATAAGACAGTTTAAAATTATTCTGAAGTTATAGAGCAATATTTTCTAGTCTGTTGTAGGCTTTTCCTCATCTAAAATGAATATGACTGTGAATATGATTATGTAAAGTAGAGAGAGTTTTATTTTTAACCTTATTTTTAAGAAATATATGTCCTGAACTATACTTTCTTTCAAGTGTCATCCATGGAAAAGTAGTGTTTAGGGTAGCTACATGATAGATGTGTGTATGCTCTTGGAAAAACTTGTGGCATTTTTAGAGATAAAGAAAGGTGTACTTAATCAATTTCAGATTACTACAGATAAGCAATAAAATAATCTTTTTTGGACCTATCAAATGTGATACATCAACATTTACGTACTTACATCTTTGAGAAGAATGAAACTGTGTGGAGAACATGTACTTTCTTGTGACTTAATAGTTCTAGTTAGTCTTAAATGATCAAATAGCAATACTTCTGTATCTGACTGATGTGGATGATTTAAGACTATTTCCTTTGAATTTCATGAGTGACTGTAAGTTTCTTTCTGATCAGATTTGATGCAAACTTTCTGTGATCTACCTGCTGCTAATATCTTGCATCACTGCAGAATTCCCACCTTTCACTTTGATGGACCAGGTACTTGCAGCTCTCATTACTTGTGTAATGAAGCTGGCAGTGTGTAAATGAACACTGACACAATTCATTGGTATCTGTTGTAGATAAGGAGAATAATTTGCCCAAAGATTGTAGCATGTCCAGCCACTTATCTCACCCCTGCCTGGACAGACAGAATAGCATGGCTCATCTATCAAAATTCATGATGAAAGCTCAGTGGAATTTTGAAACATACAGTATAGAGGAAAATGAGAGCAGTCTGATCAAGGTAAGACGAATGTTGACATGTATTATGGCTGGTGTAAGTAAGCATTTTCAGAACTGAATGCCTATTTCAAACTTTTGATTAAAGTGGGAAGAAAAATAGTTGAATACAAACTGGTTTTAATCCTTTTAACGTGGATGTGACAGTTGTAAGCAGGTATGACTTGTTACAGTAAAAGAAGCTCCTTTTCTGATAACTGGCATTGTATCAGCATGCCATTTCTTAATTTGGAGTGAGGCAGCCTTACAGATTTCACTTTATATTGGATAGCTGTTCTGAAGGGCTGGTATTTAAATAGCTCAACTCTGGAGAAGAAAAATGGGCAGTGACTCTCAAAGACGTAAGCTTTCTTTATTGATTACTAGCCCCACCTTTGTTTTAAAAAATACTACCAGAAGGACTGAAACTACTCCTGGTTGTCTTTTTTTATACAGCACAGACACAAAAAATATTGCTGTTTTTAATTTACTTTAAGGAATTTTACCTTTTTTTTTTATCAAAGCACTTAATTGACAAAATCATAGTTTTACTGGCTTAATTGAACTATGTATACACATACTTCACAAAATTCAAATCATTTTACAGAAAAACGGAGTTTTAGAAATATTTCTGAACATTGTCTATGTTTTTATTTTTGTAAGGAGTTACAAGTGTAACAACAATATTTTTCATTTAAAAATAGTAAATCTGGAAAGCTCAACTTGCTAACATAACATGCTTAGTTTTTCAATTTAAGGACTGTTTTTATCACAACTTTCTGAAATATCCAGAGAAAGAAACAAAAATTCACTGACTTCAGCTCAGATAAGTGTATTGTCACAATACTCTGAGATTCTAGGATTTTTAGTGCTTATGTTTAAAAAAATGCTTTTAGAAAGCAAATGTAAAGCTGAGCAAAACAAAATATACATTTTTTTCTCTGTGAGTTGTCTTCTTGGTGTTATGTTTTGTGGACTCTTAACTTCAAATTACATGTTGTTGCATCTGTTCAGTCACATCTGTCCAGATATGAGTCTGTGTTAATCTCTCAGATTTCCTTTTTTAAGAAGTCAGGACTAGTGCTCTTGGTCAGATAAATGACTATGACGCTAACAGATGAGCCCAGTTCCAGCTTCCCTTAGAGTGTTAGTGCAGGGTACTTCAATGGAGTTCAGTGTGGCTTAGACCAGTATAAGACCCAAGGTTCTAAATAAAGTGTGCATATAATGAAAAATACTGTTCAGATTTTCAGCAGCTCACAAAATGTTTGAGCCCATAATTGCAGATGCGCTCTCAGATTTTCAGGTGCAAAATGAGAGGCAGCAGCTGCAAATACGATTCATTATGTTTCAAAATAAAATCTGCAATTCTGCTTTGCGAATATAACACCTATTTGGGGTTTAAATTATAAGCCATATTCTGTTTCCCTTCACCAATCATCCAGTCCTATGTCTTATTGATATTGCTGCCCTTGAGAAGGGAATTTAACCCCACAGCTTAAAATGAGACGAAGGAACACTCTAAAGATTAAGACTAAGTAATTATTTTATTTGCGCTTCTGAAAAGCTTGATTAGGCTCAGTGGAATAAATACCTGCTACAGAAATTCTGGGTATTATAAAAAAGTAAAATTGATTGGGTCAATATAAAAAGAAATAGTATTCTGTTTTACTTTATTTTCACTTGAAGAATGGAGAACACTCCCTTGTGTGTGCTGAGCTTATGGCTGTGCATGCTCTGACCTTTGGTTTTTGGAATTTGTTGTATGACAAGGGTAGGATTTAGCAAGTGAATTTTTGAATAGAAAGTCCATATGTAATATAATTGATTTAAAGCATACTTTAATTATTTAAAGAAAGATGTAGTAACCTTAATAAGTATTACTGTTACACATCTTGTTTCTAAGACAATTTATTTACGTTATGGTGGAAGAACACTACTGTAATTTCAGTTTTCAGTTCAACTTTTTTCCCATTATCTCAGGAAAAATAAGATTTTAAAAATAAACCAGAATGGTCAAAGAACTGGGAGGACCTGGATTATCATTAAGATGCATGGATCTACACAGTTTCAGCAGTTCTGTGTTTTCTGGTATGACATAGACCGCTTGTTTCTACAAGAAGTATACAAACAACAAACCAATCTAGGCTGTTTTTTGTTTCTTTTAGCACCAGTATATCACCAACAGCATTCCTTTTGTTGACAGCACTTGATTACTAAGTCCTGTGGCAGGAGCAGGATTGTTAAAACACACACGCACACAAAAATTCTCCACATGCTCCGATGGTCAGCTTCCCTTTTCACATGCCAGCTAAGTAGACTCTGAGGTGAACTGAGCTTATGTATGTGCTCACACCTCATCTTCATAGTTCCTGGTTCAGCTGACAATATGTATGTGGCATACTCTGCTAGATATCCCAGTGTTCTTCATGTATTCCATAAATTGGTAATGTCAAACAATGAGTCATCCTTACGTACTGTCCAGAACCAGGAAACAAGAAAGGTCTTTCACTAGCAGAACAACACACTTAAGAAAGAGTGATTATTTAGTTTGTTTACGCATTTTCAAAAGCAGGTCTTTTTCCTTTTTAGTTGCTTTCTTCTAACTACTCTTCACCATCCTTCATCATCTAGATATTGTCTCATATCTATTAAAAATAGATGGTGGCCAGCAGTAACAATAACAGCAGCATGTCAGTGTTGGCCAGCAACAGCTACAACAAAAGCAGGAAAAAATCTTCTTTATGTGGAGACCAACCAAATTTTGGCATTGAATTTAATGGAATTTCATCTATGGTTTTGACAATAAGGATCAGAATTTTTTACGCTTTGTTTACAGTTGGAAACTTCAGTCCCATACAGCAATTCAGTCACAAAATTCATAAGCAGAAAACAGACTGGTGTCCGGGTATAAAGAAGGGCAAAACTCGCTTTAGGATTGTTCACTTCCGTTTTATGTCATAACTAATCTGGGGAGTTTTGTCTCTTTTTCTGAAAAGAAACTTCATGTTGTACCTGCAGCACGTGAAGTAATATGTTGAGTGTATGTTTAATATAAGCATTCTAGTAGCTCAAAGATTACTTACTTGTCTAAGTGTAAGCAGGAGATAATGGGAATTACTGCATTTTACAGAGAACAAGTATCTGAGATAAATACTCAAAGTCTGGGGCGTGTTTCAGAGCAGGGTGTCTTACCACATATGTGCTGCACTGCTAAGGGTTGTTGAGATCAGGTGTAGAGATATTCCTTTGGCACCTCCTTAGCTAAAGGTCTAAGTCTGACTTTCAGGTGAAAAATGCCTATGATACCAAGTTTCTGAAGGCAGTTCCTCCTACGGTTTTGTACTGTTTGTTTCATTATAAATTTAATTGCACAACTGTGTCTATCTATGGTCTATTTCATTTCTTATTACACATTTCTCTTGGAATTATGCCACATTTTCAAGCTTGGCTTCACTAAGCTTTCCTTCACCTTTATTATCATAAACTGTGGTGAACATGTAGCTGTCTTTTAGGCTTCTTCTGCCAGCATATTTCTTGTACGTTTCCCTTGCCCCCCTTACATGATGTTTCTCGGGATTTTCTGTATCTTGCCTCCTTAATTTCTTCTTTTTCTGTTTGCCTCCCCCATCACTGGTACATCGCTTCTAATTTACTACACTGTTCCTTTCTGTCACCTACAGTCCATCAAATCCTGAGCTGAATTTCAAGTTCTTAGCACCTGTGCTTGGAATTGGATTTGCAAAAGACTTTGGAACCCCTGTAATACACAAGATCATCAGAAGTATCCATCAGTTCAGTGCTGCTGACTTTACTCTTTCACAATTCCCTCAAGCCAATCTGAATGCTACCACAGAGTTAGCAAGGTCAACTCTGAAAAATAGTCCTTTGGTTTTCATTTTGCTTTTGGGGTCTGTTTTGCTTTTAGCTCTCCAGTCTGATTTACCATACAAACTCTGGTGCCCAGGTAAGGGTAACAGTGGGAAGTGCACACAGAGTAATGTAGAAGCAGTGATTTCAGCAACAGCTTAGTTTTTAATAGGCTTTGAAATTGAACTGTAAGGATGCTGGAACTAGTCTAAGATTAGTTCTGTGTGTACACTGTTGCAACTTGATTTTTTGGTCTACTTAAAATAAGTGTCTTACATGCAAAACAGTCATTTCAGGGGATTTTTTGTTGTTATTTCAGTAGAATTGTAGAATTATTACGACTAAATTTGACAAAAAATAACGAAGTGCTACTTTTCAGCATAACTAGGATGCTTGTGGGTGGAGCATGATTCCTTCTGAACTTTGAAGTAAGAGAAGAGAAATTACGTAGCCTTTTATGAAACTCATTATTAAATCTGAACTTCAGGAATTAACTGTGGAAATTCTGATTGGAATTTGTTAAGCCTGATTAAGAGTTAATATGTAAGGGCTATATTTTTAATTTGGATGCTACTGTAACCGAGTCCCCAAATCCTGATTTATAAATCTATTGCTTGTATTCTTACAATGAACAGAAAGAGTTTCTAAATAAGAACTTTTTATTCCAGATTTATTGGTAAGATTTGCAGATCTGTTAGGGGCCTCATAAATCCTTTGAAAAGTTCACAAATTTGCCTTACTGTCAGTAAATCCATTTGGGCAATAACTGCTGAATAACCTAAGGGATGTGTATTACTTGACTCTTAAGAAAGGACACATTTTGGTGAAATCCATTAAAATATTTTCCTATTCTGAACTTTTGGCAGAATCTGTGGTAAGTTAATGAAAGGCAAGCTCTGAGAAGGCAGATTTGCATTTCCCAATGTTGTTATGTAATTATTTAGTTTATTTACCTTTAATAAGTTTGTTTCATAATGCAGCCTTGTGTGTTGCTCAGTAACTAAAGAAAAATTAGTTCACATGCTCATCATTTAAGGAAGCTCTGCATCAGTGAGCTATGTTACTTAGGGTAATTAGAACTAGATCTTTTCAAAGTTTGAACAACTGAATGTCTCCTGATGGTGTAAATTGCAGATGTGTAGGACACTTGGGACTTCTAGACAGGTGAGTGCATTTAATTTGAACAAACATCATCTGAGCAGTTACGGCAGCTCTGGAGATGCCTGCCACAATAGCAGTAATGGACAAGGCAGTACGGGGACTACAGTTAGCTTAACTGCAAAATTGAAAATACAAAAAAATACTTCTATTCTTAATGGTTTCCTTCGGGACATCTTTATTGTCAAATGTATTTGCATAGCTTTTTGAAAATTTCAGCAGTGAATTAGGCCTTGCAGATCCCACCTGTCCTTCTGCACGCCCAAGTCCGTGCAATCGTATTTCCAGAATTCTGGTAGTCCCTGGCAAGATTGGAGTCTGCCATGAAAAACTGTGAAGAAGATAAGACATGGAAGGGATGTTCTGAATTGCTAAAGGACGTGTCACTGAATAAAGCAATCCCTGTTGGAACCAACTCATTGCACTAAATTGCATAATTACGTTGTCTGCAGTGATTGTGTTAAGCCTTTTCAAAGCATTTTGCTTGTTAATTAGGTTGGAAGAGTCAGGTTCTTTAGATTCAGAAAATTGTGACTGATCTATTATGCCACATAGTGGTTTTTGGTTAAAAAAAGAAATAATCTTGGCTATTGCACATTCAAGATTGAGCGATAATTTATAGCATACTAGTAATATTAATTTTGATCAGGCACGAATGAGAAATGTATCAGAATACCAAAGCAGAAGTGTTTTATTTCTGCTTAAGCTCATTTGAAAAATATTCCTAGTCAGTAAAGTATGCACAGATGTTGTGCCCATTCAGCTTCCATCCATCCTGGAATATTTTTAGTATTTTAAATGAAAAAGTCCATTTGTTAGTAAAGTAGGGCACAAGAATCTGTACATTTGGTAATACTTTAACAGAATTGATCTCTTCTGTACTATGTGCTGTTTTGTTAATTAGATACAGTGACCGGAACATCAAACAGATTATTGCAGTAAGGGTTTCCTTTGCACTTGGGAAACATCATCAGAAGCAGGTGAATCAGATGAAGGTTTAAGGTGATCAAATCCTGTTTTTCTGTTTGTTTGCTCCAAACATCAGCATTAACTAGCTTTTCCAAACTAAGAGAACTGAACTCTTTGCAAGAGGCACACTTTGTATGATGCTAAATCAGTAGCTTTTATTTAAAAAGGCAGCAAAATGCAGTGCAGTTAGCTAAGAAATATATGATGAAATGTCACATTGCGTGAGGTGGTACCACACTCCTTATAACTGCAGTATACAGTGCTTAAAATTTCCTTGAGGTGACATTCTTCTTTGGCTCTTTGTTGTGAACTTTCTTCTTGAAGAAGAACCTGTGATGCTAGAGCAGCAGCACTCTGGTGCCAAGTGGTCAAAAGAACCTACAAAAAGCCCCCTACAATCTCAAATATTAACAACTGCCAATCTTAGATAACATGATAATAAATAAGAGACTGTAAAATTATATGAGCACATTAAAACAGGTATGTCTCTTAGCATCAAAGAATAGAATTTGCTGTTTAGTTAAGCTACTGTGACAAATACCATGAAAACATGTCTACATCAAAGAAAATGAATTGGGATAATATATCTTCACTGCATGCCTGGGAAGAAAGCAGTAAACTCAAATACAAGTGGCATAGCTTTGCAAATGAATCTGAGATAAATTACTGGAATTTTAGTAATTTTCATACAGGCAAATAATATGCTTTAAAAATGAATATCAGGCCCTGCTTTCCCTGGCCAATTCAAATTTGAATGTCATTTATTTTTTGTCAAAATATGATCCTACAGTACTTTTCAACTGAGAAAACAGCATATAAAGTAAAATACACCTTGGAATCATTAATTGAAAATGTTTAGATAGTGCAATTTGATTTCAGGTAATTAATTGCAGGATGAGGTTGGGCCTTCACATAAATATCTACTCGTCTAAAAACAATATGAAAAATGGGGACATAGAAAGATTCTCCTTTAAATGACATGAATTATATTGTTCTGAAGCTGATGTTCCAGCCAGTGCAATCATTTTGACTGGCACTATCTAAGAAAAATTTTAAGTGTTTTTGTACATTTTTCTTGAGATAAACTGAACAAACTTGCTGCTGACAGGAGCTTCTCATGAGATCCTAATGAGGCAAAGAGAATGAAAGTTTCATTTTATGCTGAAGTACCAAAACTATAATGACATTGCATTCTGGTTTCCAAAAGCATGTAAAAATATAAAACTTCACTTGTAACTCAGTAGAGATTATGCGTGATATAGAGAATTGAGTGCTGACTGTTGAGGATATTAATTGATATCAGAACTTGCCTACTGCCTTCCTTTCCCCCCCCCCCCCTTTTTCCCCACCATGGTAGGAATTTTTCATTTTCATTCTCTTTTTTCTGTTGCAAGAAATAATATATGTCTACAGGACGATCTCACAGGACAGTGGTTAAAAAAAAGAGTTTATCATATAGAACTTTTCCTAATTTTTTTCTCAAATTCAGATAAAGTATGTTACAGATATTTGTTCAAGTGTTTTTTTCTGAACCAGTACCTCTTAGAGACTGTATGTTCTAAGCCTTTCACTTACATCAGTGCATTTGAAAAACGAGCGTTATTCTAAATTAGTAAGTAAGTAGCTAAATGTGAAAAGTAGTAAGTAAGAAGTAGCTAAATGTGAAAAAAATCACTATTAGGTAAATTAAAAATGAAGCAGATTGTATTAGAAGTGGTGAACTTTTTTGAAAATTTCAAAATTAAGTATTTATTTGAAAACTTCAGAACATCTTTCTCTGAGAAACTTCAAAATGTCTCCTTTTTAATGTTTGAATTTTTCTCCAAATCTCTACATAAATATAGATACTTACTTACTTCTCAGAATTTCCCTTCATATCTTAACCATATTTAATTTGCAATACAGCACTGACATAGTCACTCCATTAAGAACGTCACAGAATTTCTTTGAAAGGCTCTTGTTCCACTGATTTTCCATTGAAGTTTGGATCACTCATGTTAAAGTCTAGAGATTCGAAAAGGATTAGCTTCATACAGAAATATTACTGAATTCTTCTGTACTGCATTAGAAATAAAGTAACTCTAGAAACAGTCACAGTAGGAGAGAAGAGAACAAGTGTAATGGTATTTATGTCTTAATCATGAACTTTTCACCTACCTAAAAAAATTGATACCGAACCCTGTCAAAAATGCATGCATCTCCACAGGGTGTATCCAAAACAAGATAATGTTTGTGACCTGCAATACATGAATTACGTGTTAGAGACACTTTCTTGTCACAGCTGTGAAAAAGCAGGAGAATGGAAAAGAAAGTGATACCATCGTAGCATCCATTTTTGTAATATGGCAGGATATGCCCACATTTTGGTGGGTAATGCCATACCAAGAAATGACAGAATCTCTCCACAAAGCATTTGAGGACAGCCTGCTTCAAAGAGTTTATTTTTTCCTAAATAACAATATATAGTTGGCAGATAAGATGAATTAGGTAATTCTTTTTTAAAAACTTATTTCTGTTTTATCTGAGGCATTTTCAAATGAATCTGTGTTTGATGGGGAAGGACCAGAATACTTCTGGAGCGATTTGCTTTTCTTAGTAAAACAAAAGTAAACAAAAATAAATCTTAAGATATTGAGTACAGTTTAATGCCTGAATCTACAGTGAATGCTTTTATCTCATCATGCTGTTAGAGTTATTATATCATCAGTCTCTCATTGACTAGCTGTCAGAGAAAAGATTCAGCAACTATTTTTTTTTAAAAGAACTGTGCACATGACGGGAACATGTAATTTTTTTCCTTTTCATGTCCTCTCCCCCAGCTTATTTTCTGCAACACGTTCCAGAAGAGTGAAGCACTCTTCTGAGTTGGCTGATATGAACCAGCCACTGTAAATTACCACTGGAGGAGACGTGTGCTGTGAGTTGGAAGGGCTTGACTTGGGACTTACTCAGCAGCTGTATACTGACAGCACAAACTATTTTCCTACTTGCCAGAGAAAAGAAGTTCCAACATTTGTGAGCAGTGCAATTCCCACAGCCTTTGGACAGGTCTGTTGCAATAATGTATTAGAAGACAGTGGCTATGTGGACACATTTTTAAAAACTGAGCTCTAATTCAGAAATCAAGCACTATAAATCTCTGTTCTGTATAATATTATTCATTCAATCTGTCCAGAAACAGAAGCTATTTTAGTGTTAACAATCTACTTCTCATCTTCCCTTTATCTCTGCAATAAATTGCTCATAAGTTTTCCTGGTGGACTTTTAAAAGCAATAGAGATCAGTACTTTTAAATATATACAAAGTTTTTAAAATAGCAAGCCCATATTAGTGTGTATAACGTGTTTCAGAATATATTCACTAGTAGAGAAGTGATGCTTTTCATGAGCTTTTTTGCCTGTAACTCTGCCTGTCCTAGGTTTCTAGGGGAAGGTGATGTTAGAGAGTAGGGAGTGCCTTGAACATGGTTATTTTCTTTTGTTTTACGTTGATGGATCCTGTGCTGAGTGCAGGATTCTAGCCTTGAGCAAAGGCCTAACTCCCAAATAATCAGAGCTAAAACACTGGACTTAAGTGATTTTCTACATATATGTAAGGTATTTTAATACGCTTCTAAATCTGAAGGGCATATAATGCATTCTGTATAGTGATGGACAGTATATGTGTGATTTTTTTTACCGCAACTAGCTGCTGATATGGTTAGCAAACTATTAGTCACACTGTGGTTGCCTGCTGTTTGAAGATAACAGCTGTCCCAGATGCTCTGTTTACACCAAACTCTGGTGAAAATCCCCATCACGTGCAACAACAGCCAATCTGAGAGTTTTGATTACTTTTGCTTATTACTGCATTTTTATGATGATTATCAGCACTTGAGCATTTTGTACAAGAATAGTTCTGTCTTCACTCTTAATGATTCTTATGGTCATTGAGATGCTTCAAAATTACATCAGAAACCAAAGCAAGAAAGTACAAATCTTAGTGAGGAATGCAACAATGGACGTGTGGGATTTTGCTCAGTGCATTCAACTTAATTTCTTTCTGATTACAGTTCAGGTTATGCAATTTTTGCTGTAGCCTTTTGAGAGAACAAAAAGAAGAAGAAATGGTACAAGAGATTCACTGTGTTCTTGCACTAATTTGAGAATTCAGTTGTTCTGATTCTGCGGAAATTTTTTGTCCAGTAGCGCAGTCGATTTTTAGGGACAGTTTTGCTACACAGTAAGATATTGTTTGATAAAACTAATAGGCATGCTGATGAGTAGGTCTTGGGTTTTGAGTTTTTTTCCCAGAAACTGTCGGGAAACATGTATTTACAGGCCCACCGTGTCTTTCTCCGTGTGCTGTAATTTTCACTGTATCACCATAGTGAAAACAGTATAAACAGTATAATTATGTTTGTATTTCCTGCTTGTGCTGTCTTTGTGTGAGGCTATTAAGCCTCAAATGTAAGTTTGAGGTAATTATGAATGTGTATGAAACGAAATCTGTCTACTAACTTGCTCCTGTTCAGTGGAGAATATACATATGCCCAGGATATCACCTATGAAAGCTATGACTTAGGCTACTGAAATATGTTTCATTTCATTAAAAACCTTCCAGGTCTGTCACTTTCAGCTTGAATTGATTAACTGAGGTGGATCATAGAAGTAGAGCTAGTCTTTTGAGAACGCTGTAGGAACAAAAAGAAAAGCTCTTTGCCTTAAAATGCATCCATTACTTACTATGACTTTCTAGTATCTTGTTTAAAGCCATTTACATCATTATACTTCTATTGTCCTCAAGAATAAGGGATTCTTAGTGAAACCTCTTAGAGTTTTAGCACTTCTAGAAGAAAGCAAGGACACAATTGACCACAATCAACTGTCACAATCATCCCTCTGCTGTAAAACAGTGTCCTGTAATGCTAGGCAGTGATCGTTTCCTGGATACACAGCCTCTACAAACTGAAAAAGGCAATTCAATATTATGCATAAACTAGACTGAATTCAGTACATTTACTATATGAGACTAAGATGAGTCTCCAGATTAAATTCATGTTTGAGGAAGATGGCATTGTGGCACTGCAGATATTACAACATGATCGTACTGTCTGTCCTCTTAATTTGCTTGACTACAGAGTGTCATAAATCTTTTAGGATACTGCAGAATCTCTTCACTGACTACTTAAGATGGGCTCTTTGGTTGCACTTCAGGTTGCTTTACACGCATCCTTAAAAAGCTGCTTTGTAGTCAAAAAGCTGCTAACAGGCAGTTACCATATTCTTATTCCCATTTACTTTTTCCTACTTTCACATTGTCTAATGTAATCTGTTAAAGTTATGTAAATGACTCTTAAACAGAGGATTGAAATATATAAATACGTGGAATAATTATGTGATTCTCTTCATTAGCCTGTGCATTACTTACAAGTTACGTTCCAGAAACTCAAGTACATAACAGCAGTTCAGTCAGTAGGCTCACCTTAATTTTTAAGTAACAGTGCTGTCATTAAAAGAGGCTCTTACACATAGAGAACCCTTCTCCAGAAGTGTACTTTCAACATCTGTTATGAGAGATTGTTTTGATTTAATTTCTCTGTTAGCAGCGTCAGATACCACGTTTACTTCGGGATTTGTTTTTAGGTTGGGACGTGTCTGTTGATAGTCCATGTTACATATGACTGCATTTGTTCTAGAGTCTGTTGGCAGTGTATTCACCTGAGGAGCCCTCCACTTTCCAACTCAACTTTTCCTTGGTCTGAGCCTAGATCTTTTGACTCACAGAGATGTTTCAAACTCAAATGTTAACCTAAGTTTAAGAAGACATGGAGAAGGAACTGTGAGGCAATTTAGTAGCCGTGGGGAGGGTGGGATGTTCTGGTTGAATAAACTGAGAATTTGTTATAATACATAGATGAAATTACTACAGGCTGCTAAACTGTATCTTTTGGTGTGTTTTAGGCTGTCCATAAATTTTGAAAAGGGCATCTAGAATATAAATTGTAAACTACTATAAATGTGAGTTCTGACTGTTGTCCCTCATTTCAGTTTTTGTACCCTTCCTGTTCTCCTTTTACCTTCACTGCAGCAAAGCAGAAGAAGGAGAGAGACATTGGTCAGTTATTCTCCAGTCACTCTGTAGCCGAACTACCTGAGGAGGAGTTATACTGAAGTGAAAGAATGCAAGTGAAAACCAAGTAATTCACATGTGATACAAATGAGTTGACGCTTTTTGTTACAGAATTGAAATCAAGAATTGCAGTTGATTGTCCTGTCATTCCATTAGATTCCTTCTTGCTATTGTTTTTTTTTTTTTTTTTCTCCCCGGAAGAACAGAGGCGTTAATCTTATTTTGTTACGTAATTCTATGACTATTCTACCTGCCCAAATTTCGCTGTGTAATTCTAAATTGATCTCTCAGTGTTCTCCATGACAGATTGCTACAGCTTGTGGTTGTGAAAGGTTTGTTCAAATTTTACATGGTGTGATCATTGCTTAGTGGTATGGGC
Source organism: Struthio camelus (assembly GCF_040807025.1). Taxonomy (NCBI): domain Eukaryota; kingdom Metazoa; phylum Chordata; class Aves; order Struthioniformes; family Struthionidae; genus Struthio; species Struthio camelus. The sequence continues at coordinate 25,952,628 of NC_090950.1, read as the reverse complement.
AGATAAGCTATGCAGTGTCTTGTTGGGTTGCTCACTCAATCCTTTTTAGTTACTGTCTTTTTAGTACATGTAATTGAGCGAGGGTTTGAGGGTGACAATACCCTAGGTAACGTCTCAAACCACCCAAGTAGATTCTCTGCAGACTAAAAGCTAAAACTGCTTCTAGAAAATACTGTCTTTGTTTTTTAAGGTTAGGTTTCGGTCACGCTGCCATTTATCAGTAAGCCACAGGAGATGAGACTATGTGTTAAGAGTTCTGCTGACCTTGAGTGTTTAGTATAGTGCGTGTACTTAGTTTGGATGACTGGACATAATTCTTTTTATTTGTGTTAATTCAGACATAATTTGTGACATCACACATGGGTGGCTATCTTTTCCCCCGATTATGAAAACAGAACAGAAATAAAATGTCATGGATGAGGTACTGTGAATCATTATGGTCGCTGATGCTAGTTAAAGTTAGATTTCAGGATATATGAATTACCTGTCCTTGTTAGCTTTAAGTAAAGGCCTTTGAGGTCATTTAGGCCATTCTCTGCCAACACAGTGCGCTTCCTTTCTTTTTCTTCTAAGGTGTATTTAAATGTCCAACAGAAAGGGCTTTTGCCACTTTAATCGATAAAGTGTTCCACAATTAGTAGGACCACTCACAATTTTTTTTCTTTCTAGTAATAAACCAAAATCTTTTTTTTTCCCCTTAATTCCATTGCTAACTTTTGGTTGTTTCTTTCAATTCTTACTAGGAAACTTGAATTTCCCAAAACTACATGTTCTTAATTTCTGTGGTAAAAGAATCCTTTATTTTGAGATCAAAGGATTCTGATATATTTTAGCACTTCAATTATAAACTACAGAATGATAACTGAATGAATAGGGCTAAGGCTCATTTAGACTAGCAGGGCTGACAATTAAAAAGGCTTTTTTTCATGACTTGCAGCATAGCCTATTCCTTTTTTGTTAAATATGGCTATTATTGTAATTGAAGATTAATAATCACTAATAGCTGCTGGGCTCTTTTTAGTGTCATATTCTGCACAAAAACGTTCCTTGCCTAGATAGTACTATGGTGGTGAAACTGATTTACAAAAGCTAAGACAATGTAGACCTGGTTCATCCGTGGTGAATACTTGGGCATCTTTTTTGTGCAGAGTGGCTGTAAAACACTAATATGTCCCAAGTTTGTGATATCTTTTGTTTCATACTACACTGATGTGTATACTGCAGTACAGGATTAAAAGTGTACCTGGCTTGATTTAGAATTAATTAAGCCTTTTCTCCCTCCTCCTCCATGAAAGACAGTTGTTACTGGAGCAGAGTAAGTAGAAAAGGCAGTAAACTCCACTGAAGGTGTATAGTTAAACCTCTGTCCCAGGGATGCGTACTTTTTGTATAGGGGGGTGCTGCAGGCCTGGAGGTAAAAACTGCTTACCCTCATCAGCATCTTATGGCAGACTAATCTAGTATTATGTCCTGTATGGCTACTGGGGTTTGCTGCTCTCAGTTTGGAAGTCATGTGCATTGGGAAAATAGACTGACATGAAGATCCACGCATCCTCGCTCTTGCAGCAGCTTCACAGTGGTGTCAAACTGTGATTGTTGATGACTGTCAGTTAGGAACCCCCAGCATCCACACGAATGAAATGTGCTCGTGTACGAGCATTGTATACGTAACAAGATTTAAAGTGCCATTCCCTTCTTTCTGATTTCACATATTTTGAGGTCAGTATTCATAATTTGAAGGAGAATTTAAAAGGTGTTAAACTTACAGTTTATTGCTTATTACCTCTTGCTTTTGGCTACTGAGTGTAACTACATCTGTCTTTTGTAACATGCACAAGAGTTTTGAGATGAGTTTTTTCTCTTTGAGCTGTGTGTGCAAGCACACACATAAACACATGTGTATGCATATATCACTGAGGATGTTGTCAGCAGTCCTACTAATTTGTTCGCTATGTATCAATGTCATATATTCTGAAGCAATTTTTTAGTTTGAGAGACAATTTATTTGGGAATTTTACATAGTGTAGGGAATTTACATTGACTATACACTGATTACAGTATGCTAAAGGACATTCTTCAGTATTTTCCTTTGATATATTTTCATTCTATAGTGTTTTTAAAAATTGTTCCTTTCCCTTTGGCCTCATGGTCAAACCACTTCTCTGCGTCTTAATCTTCTCTTGCCTTGACACATTTTCTTCGCAAGTCTGTTTCCTTCCTGCAATCCATCCGTAGTGTTGCTGCCAAAATGATCTTCCTCAGCTGTCCTTTTAATCTTCTTATCTCCTCTTCAGGTATTCCCCAGGTTCATAGTTGTGTTGTGCAGTGTATTACAGCTTATTTTTATTCTTTCTGCATCTCTCGCCTCTGCTTCAAACTCCATCTCTTCCCCTCTCCAGTCTCTACAACAACATCCCTTTCATTTTCTCCTTACAGTACAGTCATCAGATCTTCTTCCTTGTTATCCCTTACGTCAGGAATACTCAGGCAGAACTTATTTGCTGGTGTCTCTGCCTGTATTGGGATCTCTTCCAGTGAACTGATTTGTTCTAGAAAGTTAATCCAAAGCTGGAGACAAATAGGCATTCAAAAGGCGTGGAATCAGTAGGAAGACCAGAGGCTGACAAAAACATGATGCTTAACCAGCGAGGTGAGTCCTGACCTTTTAGTTGTTTGTACAACAAGGCTTGTCGGATGGTCTTGAGTAACGTGTGCTGTTCATATGCCATACCTGTTCTTTTCTTCTCTGTTTGATGCTGTCAAATAAGTTTAATATGGGTGATGAGCTTTTTAGAGCAGAGGATGTCTTTTTTTAGTTGTTTTCTGAGCCATGTAGTGCATTTTTGGTGGCACTATTGTTTGTTATTAATGAGATACTTAAAACGGGAAACAGCTGGAGCAACCATGGTGCAGTACTGTAGGTAAACATTTATTTATTTTTCAATGGTAGCTGCTTCTGTTTGACCAAGTAGTAACATTTTCTGCAGTGTTTTAAGATTATATATCCTTAAAATTTGCTTCTCTATTTATTCTTTGTTGTTGCCATTATATCACGCAGCCTTTATTGTTTTAATACAGAGTCCACATAAAGATAGGGTGCAGTGGGTTGAAATAGCCATCATAATTTGACTATCTTAGTAACAGGAATATTATTGCGACCTAGACATGGCTATAAATCTCAATTCTGCCTTCAGATAATTTCAGAGTTTTATTGTTAATTTCCCTTATGATTTTCAAGGCCAGTCTATAGCACAATACATTCTCCTGAGTTTTCTTCCTCTTTAATTATATAAATATTCTGTGATGAGAAACATTATTTGTTAGATCTTTATTCATTGTTGTTTAGGGATAGCTTTGAAAGGTGAGGAAGTTTCTTTTTCAGGTAAATCGGTAGCCTCAGGAGCATGCCAGCTAATTATAAAATACTTCAGCGGGTTCATCAGACTGACCTGAGATTCCCTAAGGCTCAAAGAGTTTGTCAGACTTGACATTTCCCCCAAGCCTGAGGGAAGCTTGTTCAGTCCCAAACATGCTCGTCTTTAATTAATGTTTTCTTTTTAAAATAAAACAACTAATCTTCTCCCCACTTTTACTTGTTAAGTTATATTATTTAATTACAGGAGGACGTTTGATTTAGTAAGCATTCACTCCTCTTTTTCAGATGTAAATTTCAAATTATTAATGCAAGTCAACTGATTACTTCTTATTCTATGCATCTTGCATAGTATTCATTGAAGATTGAGTGTTCCAGTTATACAGAATGGAAATAATAAGCTTTGAAAAAGAAAGTAGTTTGAAAAATTCAGAGAAACTGCATCTTTGAATTATGTCACCATCAAGAAGCTTAAATACCTTGTTAGCTTGGTAACTATTATGGGAATGCGTCCCAAGAGCAGAATGTAACCCTAATTGAAATAAATGGCTAATAGAGAAATTGAGCCTCTTTGTGTCGTAGTACAGTGACGTGTATTTCATATCCTGGTATCTGAGGGCAGTCGCAATATATTATCTATCCATTTCTCCCCTAAGGAGGAGTGTATTTGTTAATCTTTATGGGTCTTTTCTGAGAGCTAGATACTACAGAACTGTGTATTTTCAGATTCCCTTGGTTCCTAAGCACTGTGATTCACTAGTGTCTGTCCCTCAGGGCTAATCTGTCATCTTCAATAAACTTTTAGTGCTCCAGTTCTCACTGATTAGGGTGACCTAAGTGGAAAAAATTGAGGTATCTGTGCATCAAAAGATAACAGTAGGGGAAAGAACAATAATTTTCTCACGAAAACCATTAAATATTGTAGCCTAACTAAGGCTGGGGATGAGGGGAGGGGTGGAGGCTTTAGTATGTAATGCACATATGACTCTTTTCTTAATGCTTATTCAACAGAGTCTATGCTGAATTGGCAGTCCAGGCTTCTGCCTCTGATCTGCAAGGAACCGTTGCCTCCACCCCTCGCTTTTCTTCAGGTTCTTCAGCTCTGAGGTTCAGTTTCTCTTTTCCACTGTCCCTGGTTCTCCCCAAATCTTGCCACTCTTTCTCTAAGGACGGATTGCTGCCTGGCATATGCTCTTCTTTCAATATAGGCACTCAGAAGGTGTCATCTTTGCAAATCAAAGTCAGGTAGAACACAGGGTTGTTTGTTGTTTTGATCAGACTCCTGGCATAGCGTTTGCTCATCCTCATCTCACAAATCTCCAGGTTGAGTTAGGTCTTCCACACTTTGAAGGTCATGCTGTGCAATGAGTTCTGAAGGATGGTGGGGTATTAATGCATCTCAGTGTCCAGATATCATGATCATTAATATTGAAAAAGTGTGTATAAATGAAATTGGGATAGACAAGGGAAAATAGAACATAAATATATTGTCCAAAATGTGGAAGAAAAGGGATAATGAACATCAAAGAGAACGTCTGTTAGGTACTAAAGCAGATTACATGCATTATTTTAATTAAGAGTGCCTAATAGTACATATGGTTTCCTTTGAATAATAATTGCATGCTGATGAGATGTGATTAGAGACTTCTTTTTATGAGTTCAATTAAATCAAATCCATTTCTGTAAATGCAGAGTGATTAAAAAGATGATATCAAGGTCTAAACTGAAGGCTATGGTTGAAGCTTCTTATTGCCAATTTCTTTATTATTGCAGTCCTCTGATGACTGCTATCTAGTTTTTCCAGTGCCGTAAGTTTCAAACTGAGTCCTACAGAGTCAACGTAAGAACTGGCTTTAAAGATCAAATGGAAATTTCACAAATACTTTGATGTCCTTGAATGTATGATCTGAGAAGCGGTCCTAATTCAGTAAGATTCTTATGTCATGCTTGTATCTTGAAGCATATGAGGAGATACTTTGATTAATTGGGACTGTAGGACAGCATACTGTTTGCTGTGCTGAGATTTGTATTACTGTAGAGGGCTTGTGAATCTGTGTGATCAAATGCAGACTTCTACTGTTCGTTTTTTTTTTTGTAATATTTGTTGCTCGTCATTACTGTCTGATTCCTGAGACAGGCTTGACTCAGACAACTGTCTAGCAATTATTAACAAAATTATCCATTATCTTACTAAATCGTATCGTATTGTGCTTTGATTATTGTATGTCTCATGAATGAGAAGGGTTAGTTGAGCTAACATTCTGAATTCTAACATTCTGACCAGCTTCAGGTAGTTAACATTGCTTCTTTAAAAAGGGTCTTTGTATAAGTTTCCCCCTTCTCTTACTGTGTCTGAAGTGGTTTCAGACAATACAAGTATTTAAAAGGTCACTTTCTGCACACTGTCAACATCTTGGTTTATGGGAATGCTATGTGCAAATTATTGAGATTTAGAACAAAACTTCCAGTGTTCGTCAGTCTCAAAACCTGCAGCTAGTAACCAAGGCAACCTGACTTTAAAGTTGGAGATGAAAAAGACTAATGCTACAACAAAATGCTGAAAATTCTCTTTAAAAAATGTAGTATGAGGGTTTGTAATGATATAAAGATTTATATCCTCTTGGTATGAGCGATTCACCCAAGATCTTCTGAAGCTGTTAATGCAGAAGGGCATTCTGTTGTATTCTTTTACTTGCTCATAACTACCCACGCTAGGGAAAAGTCTAATAAGTAGCTATAGCTTTTTTTTTTTTTTTTTTTTTAACAAGAGGCTTGAAACTAGTGTTCCTATAAACTGATTCATTTGACACTTTCTTTGCACCTGAATACTGTAGAATTTGACAGACGTAAAAATAAAATGATGTGATTATAAACTCTCTTCCAGATTATTACTCCTTCCGTGCATGCATACTTCAGAGACAATTTCTGTTTATATGCAGAAACAAAAAAGAATAAAACACTTAGAAAATTGCCCTTTGTAATTACACTTCTGCACTACTTGATTTCCCATACGAGGAACTGTACCTTAGAGTTAATTTCAGTTTCCTGGGTAAGCGTTTACACTGCGTGTCCTGCACATGCGCAAGCTTGTTCTGCCTCAGTTCCAAAGGAACCAAGCTGAACACAAGCTCATTTACTCAGCGCCAAGCCCAAGTTAATAGATCCATTTTGTTGGAAGTTGAGTTACTAATGGCTGCTCTCTCTGCAGCTGAGGTAAGAGGAGCACAAGAACAGTCATAATGGGCCAGACCCATTATGTTTCCAGTCCTGGCAGGAGTTGGTGATGAACGCCTGAGAAAAAGCATATTTCCCCTATGACCGCAGTTAAAGTTTGCATCTGGAGCATCGTTTTTAGTAGTGAGTTCCCCAGTGGAGTAGGGGGTCGCAGCAACACGAGCCATCTGCCTCGGAGCTGTGCCGGTGCCTGGTCTGTGCCGCGGGACGAGAGGAGGGTTGCTCACTGAGCCTTGCCCTGGCAGCGGAGCGATGACTCCTCGATGTCCTTCTCAGTGGCGTTCTGGCTAGTTGGTGTAAGTGAGCAAAAGGAAACAGTTTTACCTAAGTGTAAGCTCTGTATAACCTTATGGAGTTATAACCCAGGGCATGGGTTATAATTGCTCATTAAAAACTCATACAGTTTAAATTATGGATGTGTAAATGTCCATATATTAGTAGAGTAACAAGTACATTAAAATATACATGAAATATATATCTACATATACTTTATATATAATTTAAAATGTAGGAGTTTCTATAAATACACGGAAGACAAAGTTCAGAGAAATATGAGTTTCTTTTTTGTGCAACTGATTTAAGGCACTGGGATGAGTGAGCCCTCCCAGCTGTAAATGAAATCTACAGGAAAAGTGCTTGCAGTGCCTTATGTGCTGTATATTGCTAAGCAGGCTTAGCTTTTAAGCAAATTAATCACTAAACATTAGAGAATACTTATGACCTTAATCTCTCCGTGCCTCAATCTCATCATGAGCCATGTAAAAAAGGTTTTATATGATCATGTAAATAGTGTAAATGTATGCCACCTTAATAGAATTACTTAAATGTCATTTCTTGAGCATAGTATACCTACAAAGAGGGAGAATCCGGTTAGGTTCACTAATGCTTTTACTTCCTAATCCGTATTTCCTGTACTGAGAATAAGTAAGTTTGAAATGATGGGAGGGGTTGTTGAAATACTGCTTGTAATATTTATAAGACCTCATAACTTTCCTACTTTCCTTGTTCAGGAACAGCTATCTGTTACGAATTATTATGCTCTAATTCACCTATTGTAGCCAGTCATTGTACTCCTCTCTCAGAGAGCCCTCTGCTGACCTAACATGCAATGTGTTGAAGTAAATGTCAGATATCCAAATGTATCCTTTGTCCTGAGGTAGATTTCAGTAGGGACAGAAAACCACTGATGATATTACTCAGTTTTCTGAATTGAAAGTTTTGAAATTTGCAAGGTTGACAGCTTTAGTTCAAAACAGATATGTTTGTGTGTGTATGGCCAGATTTCTACTCTGTTTTGCTCTGTAATCAAGAGAACGTTCCCGTGGTACTTCATAGAAGTACAAGGTCAAAGAACTGGTAATTTTCTCCTGCTTCTGCCTCAGTCTGCTCTTGTACAACCTCAGGAAAGTCAGATAACTTTGTGTTGTAATTAATATAATAATAATAACAACTGTGCAACTTGATTTTGCAGGCAATTTTTCTAAAGTACATTGAGATGCCAGTGTTAAAAGATGCTCATTATTCTATAGTGAGTCTCATGATTGCTGTTGTTCATCCCGTCATGCTAAGTGCTGAAATCATGTTATTGCCTCAGAATCAGATTTCATTAAAAATCCTGCATTTCTCATGCCTGCTTTTGAAAAATAAATAATATGAAGGAAGTGTACAGAAAATCTGAAAAAAAAAGCAGAAAGAAAATTCAAAAAAAATGCCAGTATTATTGAAAATATATATTTCATTTTGAAGGGTGGGAGGGCTGGGGAATGATAATTATTTTAAAATTGACGTTGGTAATGTTAGGATTCTGAGAGGGGAGCTTACTCCATATATTCAGAGATCTAGTCCTTATTGATAAGCTTATGCTTGAACTGATGTCAAAAGATCTCAGCAGGTCACTGCACTGTGACGAAAGAGACTTCCCAATGCAAAGAGATAACCAGCTCAGGAGATGAGACAGTGCTACAGCCAGCCACAAAAGCTAAACTTTTTTATTCACCTTTAAAAAAAGAAGAAGAAACACTAACAAGCTCATTTTCAACATGGCGTTATTGGATACTCTAAACATCGCAGTGTTCTTTCATGCTCTTTTGTCAACCATGAACTTCATGGATAACGTGTGGAGGGAGAGGTGCAAGGTGTGGGGAGGAATGCGACCCCCCAAATACTGCCCCTTTTCAAAGAAAAAATAGAGGCCCAGAGTTCAATTAATTTACCCAGTGTCACACACTGATCATTTACAAGATTTGTTGTAGGGAATCTTATATACACAGATCTGTTGCACTGCCTACCTTACGTTATTTGCTTTCTAATATTAATTGCTGTGCTTTTGGTAGATCAGCTGCCGTGTGTAAGCTGATTTTCCCTGAAAGTGTGCAGATAGCAGTAAGGTAAAGTGTTTTTAATATACATAAAATACAGTGATGGAATAAAAATTTTGAAAGTGATAGATTGCAGGCAATAATAAAAGATATGTTGCAGAAGTAGGTGGATTGAAATATAAAGGTGTTGCCAGGACACAATTCTGGCTTCAAGTATTTGTTTCTAGTTCACTTCAGGAGGTAGAATTGGAGTGCAGCACTGCTGAAGAGCAATGTTCACAAAAGGATAAACCTGGCAGTTTACCTGATTTTTTTTAAGTTTGTTTTCTTTGTAACTTTGCATATGAGTGGTTCTGAGATGTCTATTTAGAATTTGTCCCTCTTAATGTAACTAGAAATATCCTAAAGTATTATGAGGACAGGTTCAGCATTTAACACCCGCTGAGATTTGCGTGGCACATACATAGGCTAGATTTAGCACACACTTCCAAAGTTCACTAGAGAAAAAACAAAAAACAAAACAAAACAACAACAAAACAGCATATGAACTTCTTTATTAAAGAAATTGCCTGCATACCATATACTGTTGTTTATTCTGGCAGATTGATCTGTCATGCATAATATTTTCATGCCATCATACCCAATAAATATATTTTCATTTTATTCATCTTACAAGTTTCTGATCATATGCTAGAGTGGAAGAGAGGTTGTCATCCCTGCATTAGCTGTCAAAACCGTGTAACATTTAAGATGTGTCTCTGCAAGTTGTAATCAATAGCAGCATGCCACAAAAGCACAACTGAATCTGTGCAAAAAACTCTGTGGGCTGAGTGAAGTCTTTGAAGTTTTCGTATCCTGGATTTTTAGTATTCAGGGTTTTTTTAATTCTGCATGCCAATAAAAGTGCTTTGAGCTGTTAGGTAGACAGTTCAGATACTTGAAGAAGCAAGTTGCCGCATAGACTCTGTTTAACTCACTGATAAAACAGGTGTGACATATTCACAGAAGAAAAACATTTGGTGTGAAAACAAGCCCCCCGCCCCTGCAAACACACACTCCATTTTAGTTAGATTTCTTTATTTATAAAGAGAAAGAGCTATCAAGGTAAAAGCTAGTTCTAATTTACATAGATGTATGTGTGTACTTAATCCAGCTGTTATTTTCTGGGAGTGATGCAGATCCACATGATGTCCCTGAGAGCTGACTTTTACAGTGAATTTAGGTTTATAAGGTGGGTAAAACTGCAAGATATAGTTCCTAAGTCAGCAGGTTATAACACTTAAGAGGAGGAAAGAATCCCTGGCTGCATTAGTGAAGAGCATCATGTGATACTGAATTGTCTTTTAACACTAGCATTTTTGGAAGGACTTTTTTGGCTTTTCAGATTGGAAAAAAGATCTGAAAAAGATCTGATCAAAGAGATAAAAGCAGGGATAATAGTTATTGCCTTCCTATAATGATGTTTCAACTGTAAAGTAAAAGACTGAAAAAAATGTTGCTTTGCATGGTTAATTCATTTAAATCTGTTTTGAATATTCTGATTTATTTTGCAATATACTGTATACATCTACAACTATCTTTATGTTTTATATTAATATTTATCTCTGAAATAATTGGAAGTTCATTAAAAATATTTTAGTTCAGTGAAGAATACCCTTCAAAAAGTCAAGTGCAATGGAAATGTTATTCATTATTTTTTTCATTTAAATTGTAAAAGAAAGGCATTTCCAAATCAGTTAGCATTTGAACTATAACATTTTTCTTTAGATTAGATAATTGTGCATATGTTGCATCAGTTATTGTGTGTATTGTGTGTGTACTATTATGCATAAATGTTATTTGAGAAGTTGTCATTAGTGTTACAACCAGTTCAGTGTGGGAATGAAATCAATTATGTTACTTTAACTTTTCAGTTTATGAGAAAATTGTCACCTTTACTCTTTCTTAAATTATTCTTGCCTTTATTAATTCAGTAGTGGAACTGAACCATTTTTCAAAGGGAAAAAGGGAATAGAAGCTTGTCTTTATTTCCCATGTATATGCAGTGTTGGGCTCGGGAGAATGGTATACTAAATATATATATATATGTATGTATATAATATATATATAAAGAAATCAGTGGCCTTTTCTATCTTGCTGCATTACATGGATTTGATAGATGTTTCTGCAGCATTGTTACTTACTCTGTTCAAATCAATGCTCTGAGGTTTCCTTTATGTGATTGATTTCTTCCAGGTTATCCTACAAAGTATGTGATTTAATAAACACCCCTGTTACTTGTTAACTAGCATACAAATATCTGTAATATTACATACACTGACACTGTAAGGTTTCCATAGTGCTTCAGTCATAAGATTTTGAGGGTATAATTGTATTTGAACAGATAAAAGAAAAATATATTGGTGTTTTGTAGCCAAAAAGGAAAATAAAAATTCTTAGGAAAATAGAAATAAGAGGAAGAGCTAACAGAAAAAGCCTAATCCTGTAGGAGATGATGAAAAGGAGAGATGCTGACTGGTGTTCTCTTCTTTAATACCTCTTTGATGCCTCAGAAAAGAAATATTTTTCTGTGCTTTTCTATTCTTAAACACTGCAGTAACAGATTAAAAAGAATCAGTAGCAGTGTACAAATGTTCATGTCCCAAAATATACTGAAGCCAATTATAAGTAAGTATCTGTCATTAAGATTTACTGTAGGTTTTTACAGAAATTGGGAGTCAGGGAGGAGTTAAAATATTTAATGTGAAATAGTAATACTTATTTTTCATTGTGTTTGGGCTCCCTTCTTTTTAATAAGATATTATTTCATAGCTACAGTTGTTCTGCCGCAGCAATTTACAGATTATTAATGTTTTGGGCAATTGCATCCTGAAGGAGTTCAGTGTAAGGACAAGGAAGGATTTTGCTTGTCGTTTGGTTATTTAGAAGTAGTTGCTTATGGCTGGATTATACGATACATGTTCTGGATACGGGTTATTGCAGAGCTCTGTTGGTCCTAATAATTTTAATCTCTGTGCTTCCATGGCACCTTTCTGGTACTCCAAAGACAATGTTTTCTAGTGCTTTCCAGCTCCCAGACTTTTCTGTGTATAAGCACTGACAGAAAATGCAATGGCCTTCAAGCATTAGTGTCTTATGCTGTTAGGATGTTTGGAGAGAAGTCATAAGAGGTTAGTGTGTAATATTTTAACATGGATGTCCGAAAAGAGCATTTTTCATTTTCCTCGAAGCGGACTCCTAATTCTTTAGTTTTCCTGATAGCATCCTAACATATCCTCGTTCCTTTCTACTTTTTTCTCCCTCTGTATATGGTGATTTTTTTCCCTCCATGCCTTTTGCAATATTTTATTCTCTAAGTGTAAATATTAATAGTTTCACAATAGGTCTCTGTGTAAATGTGGGTTGCAGTTGGATACATAGTGTGCTCCTCTAGTCTCTATACTCAAATCAGTCAGTGAAAAAAAAAAAAAAATCAGTCAAAAAAACCGTTCTTTAATGCTTTCTTGGAAGTGTTGTTGGGGTTCTGTTACTCTTTCTCCAGGAGACTTGTATTTTTGATATTACCCCATCCTCAACTGCTTTCGCAGGAGGAGGTTTTGCTTTTCAATTGCTATACTATTGTTTCTAATATCACTTAGCAGTGTTGTCTTTCCCTACTGCTTTGTATTGTAGAATTAAAATGCTACTTTCAGCAGAGCAACTCTCTCATGGCTTTGAAGGACAGATATTATTCTAACCCCTCTAATACCCTGGGAAGTATTGTACAATATGATTCTATTCAGTCCACGTTTTTATCAGCACGATCAACATTACCTACAGCTGTCGTTCCATTTTAGAGCATAGCCCTACAGCTATTTTTTTCTTTTTGCAATATCAAGATATGAAGGAGATGAATGAAAGTTTCTTGCATGTTTTTGTTAGAGTGTTTTTATAGCTCCCATGAACAGTGATGGACTTGGCAGCCTGGAGACTGAAATCCTCTGTTTAATCACGGGTTAGGTGTAGTACAGCAGAAAGACACATTTCTGTGCATGGCTTCTGCAACATTTCTAAGTCTTCAGCTGGAGAGCCTGTCCTCTCTTAAGTGGGAAAAAAAAATTCCCGGGTGAGACAGTCCCTGGTCTCATCTCTGTGACTGTGGAAAAGAAGCATTCATGCCACTGAGTTTCATGATGTGCTGATGTGTAGCATGGAGTGGATTAAGTTCCCTTCTGCTCGTTTGGGAAGTTCTCACTGAAAGTTACTGAGAGAATTTGTTTTGTCCCGTTTGGAAGCTGGATATCTGTTTGTGTCAAGTTGTCACGTCTCTCTTCAAAAGGTGGTAGGTTTTCAGGTCAATTTGCTTTTAGCCATGTAATTCCTAACCAAGGGTTTGATCATTAAAGTGTGTGTGTGTGTGTGTGTAAATGTATGTATGTTTATGTTTTTACTTGTGTTTTGAATCAAAATCTCAAAATTTGCTGACTAAAAAAAGAGAGCTAAGAAAAACAATACGTGTCATTCCAGTTTTTAGGAAGACGAGATATTTTATTGGACAAAGGAAGCCCAAAGCCCATCGGTATCCTAGGACCAAAGAAAAAGTATTGCATAGAATTCTTGTGTGTAGTCATAAATCGTAATCTCTTTATACTTGTTTATGTTGTAATGGGAGGACAAAGGTCTTAAGTCATACTCTTTTTCAAATAGACGTGTTTATGGGGGGTTATTCAGCTTTCTGTGAAAATCCAATGTAATAAAAGTATATCCTATTGCAAAAGAAGTGCTGGCTATTATATTTGTGAGAGATTGTTTGACTCTTTTTTTTTTTTTCCAGCTAACAGGACACATGACTTTGCGAATTGCCAATGAACCAGTTTTACCATTTAATGCCCTTGACATCGCGCTGCAAGTTCAGAACAATCTTAAAGGTAATTTATGTTAGAGAAATATTGTTCACCATTAATATAACAGGAAAAATGATCCTCAGATTTCTGATACTCGGACTTGCAATTTCCATTTGAGTGATAGCCACTGATTTTATTAGTTAAACAGTGTCATAATATAGTGTTAAATGAAACACAGTTGGAAACTTTATTGTTGTGAGGAACTTACTTTATACATCATTGTGATGTTCTCTGCTAGTACCTAGACTGCAGAAGAACAATAAACCTTCCTACTGCTGATGAAAACAGTGGTCATCTTAGCTTCAATACTGAGGACCAGGGAGGAAGAGGAAATCTGGGTTCACACACTGTCCCGTTTCACTCATCCGTATCTCCTCCTCATTCACAATCATCTATCTTCCTCCTCCCGTTCCGGCCCTTTTCCCATGCAGCTTCCTTATACCCCAGTGTATTCAAATGAGATCCAACTCTCCTTCCTTTTTCTCAGTGATTAGTTTAAAGTAGGGTGGATGTGGAGAGTATATGAACGGCTTGGTGCTGGGAGATTAAATCTTTTGCTAGCTAATCTTTAGCTGCCAGACTCTAACATAATTCCTTGGATGTGTGCAAACTGAGGTATTTCAGAAGCTGATAGTTTGGTCAGAATTGCGCAAACCTAAAAGGAATGGCAAAAGGCACATTCCTGACAAGACGCTATCGTTGTTGTCATTGTTCCCCTGCTCCATGAAATTTCAAAGCATACTCCAAAGCATGCTGCTGTTAGGACCTGACAATGAGAAAGTGTGGAATGTATTTCAACCGAGGTAAAGCTATGTTGTTATTTCTTCATCTGTGATTATGTCTCAAATAAAAAGTGCCCATAGTGTGCTACGGCCTTTCAAAAAGAAGTTTCCTATTGATTTTATTGTCTGTCGGACTTTCTTGCGTTCTTGTAGTTATGCGTAAATACTTGAGTACCTGAGTTGCAGACTTGTGCTTTCATCGGCTTCCTCACATAAGGATATGTGTATCTCTTAACGTGTACTTATATTGCATTTATATATACTTTCAAAGGACTCAATTCTGTAATGTGCTGGGTGTCCTTAACTCCTGTTAAATACACTAGGACTTGAAGTTATTCTATAAACAATTTCCTAAAGTCAGATTGGGCTGAATGGCAGGTTTTAGGGAGCTATCATCCACTGCATGTTTACATCTGGCTTGAGGCCTATTCCTCAGAAAGAGTAGGGGAAAAACTGTTAAGCGAGACGTGCTCCCTCCTTCACTTGCACTTGCACAACCCAGAACTCTTAAAGACAAGCTACTGCTTTTGGGTTTACCTGAAAAGAAGGATTGTGCCTGGAGATGCATTTCCTTTTGTCCATCTGCTGATGGTCTGATGTTGCCTTGGGGGTCATACCTATCATGAACTGGTTTCTGAGATTGAAATCCAGCTCCCTGGACTGTTGAGACTCTTTAAGAACAGAGCAGACAGATTATCTAGTGATAACACATGTCCAGAATGAGAAGATTTAGGTTTCTTCCTAATATCTCTGTTATGTGCTTACTGCATGATCTTCAGCAAATCATAACTTTTCCATGCTGGTGTGACAGTTATTCATGGTTATTTATACAAAGGGATTTAATATGACTTAATGTTTTAAGTACTTTGAGAATTTAGAATGGAAAATGTAGTAGTAGCACAAAATAGTATCTTACAGTATCTGTCTGCTCACAGATGTGATTTTTGTTTATTAGAGAGATTTATAAATAGGTGATAGTTAAAAAGATTATTCTTATTAACTGCACACTGCGGTTGCGCAGTGTTTGTGCCTTTAATGCATTTAAAGTCAAGACACACTGCAACTTGAATCAGGTACAAGAATATCTTGCTAAGTCTTGCATACTGTCTTGCTAAGTCGTGCAAACCCAATTTATCTTTTGAGGTCTGGGGCAGACAAGACATCAAATCCAGTATGTGAATGATACAAATGGTTGGATTACCTGTAAGCATTTTTATTCAAAACATATTCATATTGTCAGCTGAATGCTTTTAGCACTGTGCAGGTCGGACTTCCTTCTTGTAGCCTATCTTGCATGGAATTGAGCCTCATTAAAATTTAGTATTTTACAGCAAGCTCAGGGGATTGATGACAGAGGTGTTAAAGCCCTGTGTTATGGATCAACAGCCTCTCTCTAGCTTTGCACCTGACTGACTCAGCAATAACAAGTTGAACATGCTGTTTGCAAAGGGAAAGGCAACCAGCTGTGATGCTAGGCATGTCTCTCACTTAGGTGCTGTTAGCTAGAGAAGCTAACACGGTTTCATCCCACCTTGGCTTTGGCAGTCCTTTCAAAAATTGCTGTGTTGCCCCAGCCTTAGATTGTGGTTGAGTAGCACCAAGCATAAATGTTAAGATTCCCAAGTTGTGGATTTCATCACAGGTCAATCAAGCTGCTGAGCAAATTAGATAAGCTCCACCCTGCCTCTAATATATGCTGGCTGAGAGTGGCCTATGAAAACAAGTTAACTGGGGATCAGATTTTCTGTTTTCCTCCGTATAAGAAGGCAAAGGCCCTGATTTAAAACTCTTCTGTTGCCTCAGTGCCAATTAGATATTTTGCTTCCCATTACTTAGGCCCTTTCTTCTCCCCAGAGCAGATGCAAGTTTTACAGCTGTTACAGTAGCTAATGTGCTTGTGATGCTAATAGTAGGCAATGTTAATGGAAGTTTAAAAATAATCTGTTTTATGATAAACTGTTTCCAGGAAAGTTTGCATGACTTACCACAGCGCTGGCTCAACCCATACATTTCAAAATATCAGTCTGAACTTTCAGTTCTTAAATCAATACAGAAATATGACATATTTTTGTCATTTGCTTGATGGCCTCAAACTCCTTGCCTACAACTACCTGCTAGTCTTCAGCTTGGGTTCATTTTACCTGCTTGATCATATTGCCCTAAGGGTTTATGGTGCTTTTCAGAGTTACTTTCTGCGGCTGTCTGTAATGTTCAGAGAGTTTCCCTCTCATTGTCTCCACCCGTAATTCTTGGCTCCTACAGAGGTGAAAAATTCAGCAGTTACTTATCATACAAGACCATAATGATGAAAATATTTACTCTGTCATGAGATACTGACATCTCTTTAGTGTTCTTTCAAGGATATTATGTATTAGTACTGCCTTGAAGCAACATGGAAAAACACGTTTTCCATGGACAAAGCATTTAGTACTGAAGGGAAAGTATAGGCTGTTCTGTATCAGTAGCCTATATGTGGTTCAGCAGCTCTGTACAGTAGCACTGATAACTCCTCCTGTATTGACATCCATTATAATATGGCACAACATGCCTTTTTAGTAGCATGACAGCGTCTTTGAAAAGGGGCTTGTTATAGCAACAACAAATTGGTTTGCTTTGGCCAATAGTAATTAGGGTAGCAAAATTCAAGCCGATGGCAACATCTTCTTTGTAGTGAGGAGATCTGTGGATTTGTGTTTCTGCCTGCTTTAGGGTTATTTCTACAAAGCTTTCACATTCAGATTTTCCACTGCCAGGACTGATCATCCTGGTTTTGCACAGCATG
The DNA here is from genome assembly GCF_040807025.1 of Struthio camelus. Lineage (NCBI taxonomy): Eukaryota > Metazoa > Chordata > Aves > Struthioniformes > Struthionidae > Struthio > Struthio camelus. Next base: position 25,935,256 of record NC_090950.1, on the reverse strand, counting down.
AAAAATCCTCCTAGTGAATATGACAATACACCCTAGCCAATCCTGAATGCCCAAGGTAATCCAAACCTGAAGCAATTTCTCCTGTCTCTCTCACACAAAGGCATGCTTGCATACATTTATGGAAAGTGAGTGCCATACCTTAAACTGCTGATTTGTCAGTCCCCGGTCGTTGATCTGTAAGTACACCTGGGCAAGTACATTGATACCAGAAGGCACAAACATGATTTAAAAATGTTAAATCTCTAGTATTACCTTTCATAAGACCAATTGGTTACACAGGGAAAGGCTATTGTATTCAATCCATCTGTAAAAATATGTATCCATTTGTTATAACCTATTTTTGAATTAAAGCTGTTTTACATTTACCAAATGTAATGAAAATCAACAGTATAATTCAGTGATCAACAGCATACAGACTCTTGAGTCACTTCCTTGTACTTGCAATTTTATTTATTTAACAGCTAAACAGCTAGCTCAGATGATTCATCATGATTCATACTGGAAAAAGGACAAAGAATACAAAATATAATAAAGCGTTGTTAATAAAGGGTTGTTTTCTCTTGAGTGAAGTAACACTTGCAATTTTTTCTGCTCTTCAAAGAGGTGTCACAAGATGTTTAAGACATTATTAGTTAATGCATCCTTTTCTTTGAAAACCAGTTGCCCTTCCACTCCCAGCTTCTTAATTTGTGCCAGGTATAAATTACACTTGGCAGTGAAGTTCAGTGTGTGGTAATAAAAACTACTGACGCCCTTAAAGCTATGTCCTTAGTCCTATGTGGTAACAGTAGTCTTAAACACTTCCAGGTTTTGTAGTGAAGTATTAAGAAAAGGGTCTGTGTTTTTGTGTTCGTAATGAGTGCTGTTTTAGAGAGTGATGTAAGCAGGTTTTTTTTCCTCATGACTCTAACATAAAATTTAGGGGTTAGGGGCAAAAGGCATCCTATGGAGGAGCAGTGGGAGCATTTACTGGCTTTTTATGTTTAAAAGGGTGGTCTGAATGGCTTCATTTCCAAATGGAGAACGGTGTCTTTTCCCTTTATCTCACCTTCCCTATTGAAAAGGCATAGTTCACATTTACAACTGCTTTTGTAATAGTCAGAATAAAAATTATAAATATTGTATGATCCTTGGTATATGAAGTGCTCTGTTGAAACTAAAACAGTCTTTCAAAAAGGGAGAATTTTAACCTTTCCCTACTAACACAAGTCCCAAGATAAGGTACGCACAGTACCTGATATATGCAGGGAAATTGTAAGAAGATAATCAGCTGCACAAGATATTTGCACTGGATCTTTTCAGCGTTTTCATCATGATGTGTGATTGTCATATACTTGATGCAGATAAGGGGTTGTTTTATTAGCTTTTATGGACAAAACCTATTCTAGGTAAAATTTACTGTCTTGAAGGTCACTATATGTCACATTGAATAGTGAAGAGTGAGTTAAGGTTTTTTTGTACAGACACCTCTGTTTCATAGTTTCATGGCCAAGACTCATTATCAGAATGCTTTTATTAGGCAAAATAAAAAAAAAAAACATGGAAAAACCAATAAAGTATTAGAATGTAAAATGCCAAGGAAGACTTGTATTTAATAAATATTCTTAATTCCTTTCTGATTTAATTGTAGAGAATTTTTGCTAGGGAATCCCCATGAAGAATTTTTGCCAGATATTCCCCTAGCATGGGTCAAACTACTACTTATCTAGTCTTAAGTACATGTTTCTCTCAGAAGAAGAAATGATTTTTTACAGTTCTCTAAGGAAAAAGTAGCAACCCTGAATTTGTTCTGTCTTTCGTTTCTTACTCCTATCTGATAACAGATCTGCTGGGGGGGGTTGTTGGAAATAATTCCAATCCAGCTGGGCCTTAGTCATGTTGTTGGGTTGATTCAAGCATACATTTATCAACATTAAAAAGGAAGTTTGTATGTAGACATCCCAGACAGATCTATGTGTTTAAAAGGCAGTATCATACAAGACGCTGCAGCCTTAGAATTAAAATAAAAATCTCTTAACTAAAATGTATAACTAGAATGACACAGTAAATTTGTGAAAATGCTTCAAGAAAACATTAAAAAAATGCATCTAGTTTTTCAAAAAATAGCAAAAAAATGTTGAATAAATCTAGACCAAAGCATGAGTTTTCTTTTTCTTTTCATTTGCACCAGTAAGTTGTAGTTGGATTCTGAAGCTCATTAGCAGAAAGAGAGGAGTTCTAAGTAAGGAAAAAGATCTGATGAAAGAAAATTACATCATAAAAATCAGACTCCAGTTAGTCTGTAAGTTTACCAGTAAAATTATTGCACTTGCAATAAGACTCACCGTTTAATGGAACAATTAAACTGCCATTTGATCCTTTAGGTTGATTAAAGAAATAAGCAGGATGTGATATGTGAAATTTAACTGTGTTAAACTAAAAAATAAGCCCTGACTTTAGGTTTCTGAGGGATTTTTGGACCAGAAATCTACAAAAGCTCAGATTTCAAGTTGAGAATATTGCTATTTTGTAAAAATAAATTTCCAAATGTATCGAGCTTATATTCTTGAATAATTTTTTTTTTCCTGAGGCATCAGCCAAACTTAATCAGACTTTTAAACTACTTCAAACTGAATTGGAATAATACCAAGCCTGAACATGAAGATATAATGTTGCTTATTATCCATTCTAATTAGGGAAAGGTGGAGTGGTCAAGAGTTGTTTATAAAGCAACCATGTCCCAAACTAAGATTGATATAAAACATCTCTCACCCCTGTTCCCACAGGGAATTTCTGTTCATTGTTGAAATTCATCTTCGTAGTTCAATAAATCTGACAATTTCTCTCATGCCAACATCTGTCTCTCCCTGATAATGTATTTCAGATCATTTTGTATTGTGCTAGATTGAAATGTGTTAGTCAGCTGAATGACAGGAGTGCATAGGAGATCTGTGAACGCCTTTCCCTTTACTGAACTGTTTCCAATAGCAAATCTCTCTTTCCATACAAGAGTGACAATATGTCAAGTTCAGGGGCCTCCTTGAACTTCTTAGTTTTTGCATTTTTGTTATGCACCCTGTTAGCCTCCATCCATGTATAGTTAGAGAAATAAGTTTACCTTTTCTGATCTCTCCATTTATCCATTGGAAAAGGAACTTGAAAACCTAATTAGCTTGTGTCTTAAACTGCCTGTTGAGATTGATCATCCCAGTCAGTAAGATACCAAACAACTTTTAAAGCTGGATGATTTATCTTAATTAAATCATCATTTTAATGCTTTAAGGATATTTGAATTTACCTTAACAGGCAAAGCGAATCCTGGCCGTAAAGACCACTTGAAAATGGTCATTTCCATTCTGGAAATATTTTTCCTTTTTTTTTTTTTTTTTTGACTTTGCATCAGGTTCAGACTCCATTTTGTTTTTCGATGGGTTCATATAAATTTGATGGGAGTCTATGCATGGGAGAGGAGAGCATGGTCTTCACCTGCGCTGTAGGTAGGTATATACTGCACACTGAGTAAACTCCAATTTATTCATTGCCCATTTCTCTCTGGACCGTGAACCAGGAAATGTCTAAATAGCAGTGTGCTTCAAAGTGCTGTAAGCTTTTATTATTTTGATTTCTGTGTGGGATTATGAACATAATAATGGTTAACACCGAGTCTTGGAAGTTTTGAAAATAATGACTGACTTAGAATACATGTTGGGACATAAATTGAAGTTTTCTTTGGCTCGTGGATGTGTAGTGTAAACGTTTATCTGTTAAATTAAAAGGAGCAATTTCAGATCCTCTACAAAGGCTGTTAACCCCTAGGATCCTAAAATGATGGACAAAATTCAATTAAACTGCCTATTGAAATTTTCTGTACACCAGTCGTTATGGAACCTGAACACAAGCCCCTCTCCTGCTTTCAAACTTGGGAGCAATAGAATCAGAAAACACTGAATAAGTACCATCTCAGAAGGAAACTCTGTAGTTACTGCTATTTAACCATTGCTTCCCGCATAACTGATTTTCCAGTGATAGATTTCAAGTGGGTGCCCCAAAATAATTCCATATAGCTTATGAGATCCTAAAATATCACAGCAAAAATTGATCCTCTGTTAAAAAAAAAAATATCAGAATGTATGCACAATGATCTGTGTGGCCTTCCTTGATCTGTTACATGATTATTTCCAGAGAAAAAAAAAAAAAGGCCCAGATTTTAATTGCACTGTTAATTTTATTTTATTCTATTTTGTAAGCAAGAGTAATAAGTGATATTCTCTGATTCACTTGGTGGTAACTGTCTTTCTCTTTTTTTTCCTAGGCAGTCAAGTAGACACTCATCAGTTGCTTGCAGTGGCAGCACGTCTGAGGGACACCGCAGAATTGTTCCAATCAGATGAGATGCGCCCAGCTAATGACCCCAAGGAGAGAGCTCCTATCAGAGTCAGGATGCTCAATGATGTGCTGCAAAGCTTAGAGAAAAACTTTGTGATTCGGCAAGCTCCTCCAGGACTTTACAGGTATAGTGTTCCAACATGTTCCTCGTTCACCTGCTTAAGCTGAAATGGTAGTCTCACACTGCTTAGTTTTCAAAACTGTCATGCTCTTTTAAAAATACTTCAGTGAGAATCCAAGATTAAAGCTAATTTTTTTCCTATTTCATCCTTTCAGCAGAAAATACAAATTCATTACAATACAAGAGATAATTAGAATGCCACAATGTAGCATTTCTGTCGTGACATCACTGCTTACAAGATGTACTGTGTGATGGCAACTCATGCAGCATGACAGATACTTGTGGCACAGTGAGCTTTCAAAAGCAGAAAATATTTTGAAGTCTAATAGTACTTGACAAGCTCCAGCTATATTTTGTTTAAAACTTTGTGCGTATCGTTGAAGACTCGAAGTTTCACAAGATCCTGTGCGGCATTATTTAACACATTTAATTATATAGCAATGTTTTTAGGAGCTTTTTAGTCAATTAAAGGTGGTACAATGGAGTGAATGGTAGGGCCTTAGTCAGTCACCATTCATAACATCCTATATCAACTTACAGTTATTCTCCAATGTATATTCAGCAGCTCTCTGTCCAAATTGATTTTAAAATGCCACGATCATTTCACCTTTTACTTTCTCAGAAAGAAATCTGCAGGTTTGTATCTCTCACCGTAGATTCCTCTGCAGAAAAACTTCTGGTCATCAGTAGTTTAGCAAAAGTTTTAAAAGAAAGAATTGGCCAATTCTGCACTGCACAGTGCCTGGCCCTGCAACTATGCAGCATCAGTAACAGAGTGTATGTATGTGCTTGAGTAAAGAGCGTCTGGAGCGCTGTACTACAGCCCATCAATTTAGTGTTTCATAGCTTGACCCCAAGGGTATGTATTGCATGCCCTGGGCCATAGAACCAGGGCATGCAAATTGTTTGAGGTTACCAGGCCTATTGGGATAGTTTTGAAGGACTTGGCAGCTGAATGAAGCCAGTGTGTGATCCACACTGCCCATTAGGCGGGGTCCCCACGTAGAACTGTCCCTAAAGCCATACCCAGGCTTTACTTTAGCGGGAACTGGTGGGGTAACTCAAAATAAGAGCTTGAAAGTGAACTAACATACATATACAGTAGACAGTCAGGGGATCAGGATCCTGGAGTGAACGAGGGATCTGTGTTAATAGGCAGTATAGATGTATCTACAGAGCTAACTAAAGACATAAAACAATGCTTTTTGGCAGTTGATGGGAAAACATTGTCAAACATCTTAACTAAATTGCTACGAGCTATTGTTTCAATTGGGTCCAAAATAGATAGAAGAGGTAGATTTTTGAAGAAAAATAGAAAGCACTGTCCTTGGGAGGAAGAGATTCTTTCAAGCACTATAAATGAAACAGATGCAGTCATCTTTTAACAAAAGCAGAAGACAAAAGAAGGTACTTGCGGTGAACAGAACAGTGTCAGTGAATAAACCCCTAGGGCTATAATAAAGAAAATGTAATAAAGTTTTGGGAGGGACTAATTTACCTCATTCCTTCCATGACTGAATTTTAGTACAAAGAAATACAGCAAAATGGGATTAAATGAAGTCTAAAATTCCAGGTTTAGCAATGCCTGACTTGCTTCTTTGAACTGGTGTGATGTTGCAAAGGAACCATGAAACTGGTGAATATAATGTGACAGTGTTGCATCACAACAATACATTGCTGAAATTGGCCCAGTATATGCACCTGTTCTTTATTTGCAAAAACAAATGTTACCAAAAGTCGGGATTCCAATGCAAAGATACAAAGGACCTCTATTATTTAAATTCTTGCATTAATTGTCATGATTGTTACTCATCAAGATGTAATTGCTAGATATGTAGGTAAAATATAAATTAAGTTTTTCACCTTTCTGCTCTCAGCAGCACTTCAGCACAGAGTGCGTTATTCACACTGGCAAAGTAGATAGTATGGAGGTGAAAGTTTTGTAATTTTTTTCCCCCTCTTGATTTCATTAATTTGATGTAAGGTTTAACAGTGGACCATGAAGATACTTCACAGTTTGTGGCAACACATTGAATTTGGCTTTACTTGGAAGTATTCTACCTAACATCCGTTGCAGTATATAACAAAAGTAAAGTGCATCTTCTGTATCATCTTTTAGATACTTATTTAAAATGAATCTGTTTTTTCCTATAGCTTTTGTCTACTTGTTTAGCGTACTGTGCAAATGGGTTTTAGTCCTGTGTGTGTGATACAGCTCACACTAAGGTGTACATGTTGTCTGTCTTCTAATGTTGAAGGTACCTCAGCCAGTTTGTTGTAGATGCTCTGCAGATGCCTCCTTCCCCCCACGCCCAGATAAGGCCATGTGGCCTCTGTATTTATGAAGCTAGCACTTTAAAAAAGCATATTTTGACAGCTTTTTATTATACTATATGCTGCAGTACAGGCGTAGCCTGGTAGTCAGGATACAGGCATATCTATAAAGGGAGATATGTGATAATAGTGTACCTGTTCTGTCTTAACCTTCAGAATTGCTTTGCTAACACTCAGAGGAGAAACCCTCCAAGAATTATGGTTATGCGGTCCTCTTGCAAGAGTGCTAAAACTCATGTTGCCGTGTCTTTGCTGACATTGCCATACCTACTGGATAGATTATGCTAGCACATGCTAAAGAAACCTCTTGTTTGTAGATACTGCTGAGAGACCTAAGCTGACCTTCAGATCTTTGAAAAACTGTAATGCAGGAGGAAATAATAGTTATTCATTTGGAAGCTCAGAATATGTTATCTTAAGTCAAGGAGCTGTAACAGAATGGAAGTTGTTTTACTGTGTCACTTTCCAGGGTAGAAACTACTCTGTTCTGGGACAAGAGATATCCATATAACTGAGGTAGGTTTCTCACTGAGCTAACAATAGCGTAAATGTGCAGCCTTCACTCTTTAAAAGCCGTCTGACATGGCTAGAGCATCGCAAAGAGAAGTCTGAACAGCAGTTATGGCAGTGATTGAAATGCAGAGTAGAGTTGTGCAAGTTAGCTTTAAATTGTATTAGTAATCCTCCAGCTTTACTGTGCCAAGGTTTATAATTGTAATGTAGATATACTTTTAATGTAAATAGAAGCAAGGGCAGTTGATAGATTTCTGATTTCTTTTCCTGCCATTGACAGTCTTCATCACAGTTTTTTTGTTTGGAAAAATTGACCTAACAATACATCTTTATTTGGGTTATTTTCACATTTTAGGAATTGGAAGTCCTGTGAAGTCTTAACTGATGCAATTATAGAAATGCTTTTTGTGTTCAAAAGCTATAATTGATAGTATCACAGGAAAACTAGAAGTATTTGAAAAACCTGACATACTTTTCTACTTGGATAACTTTAAACTTAGAAAAGACATTTCTTTTTGTAATTTGGTAAAGAAAACAAACAAACAAAAAATCAGTCTCACAGCTGGGACCTTGTATGTCATGTTTCAGCCCAGTGGGAAAATTGATGGGCGAGTTATAAAGCCCTGAAATAGTGGTTTATAATGGAAATGCTGGCAGCCCTTTAACTATAGCAGCACAGGCAATGCAGCAATAAATACTATACTTCATCTGTAAACAGAAATTTAGGATGCAGTTTGCAGCCTTGACCTTCAGGCTCCAACTGTGTTTAGATCATTAAGATTCCATAAATACTGTTATTTACAGCCTTCTGAAGGAAGAATTTGTGTGCACAGTAAAGCACGTATTCTTCATGAAAAAATGATTGCTTCCTGTATACCCATTTGGGCCCATATTCTCAACCTCAATCAAAGTACTTGACAAAATTTGCTGAAGTTTAGACATCGTTTTTAGGCTTCTGCTCGTCCTTATTCACAGCTCTTTCGATCTATACTGTGTTTTCTTTACTAGCAGTTGAATTAAAAAGAAAGGTGGGTCTTTTTGCTTTACTGGGAGAGGTAGGTTGCAATCTGTTTGTGCCTATCCGCTAAAGGGGGACTAAGGCATCTTTTCTATGTCTCGTTTGTGTGGTTTGTAAGCTCACTGGCATAGCAATAGTCTCTTACTATATATATGTACTTAATGCAATAGACCCTTCATTGCAGCCAGTGCCATAAGGCATTATGCTGTCATAATTGATACATTCAACTATTGCTCATTATTCATCTATAATGAGCAATAAAATAATTCAAGGTTACTAAATAGAACTCAAATGTCTTTGGCTTCTGATAATTATGTTAGTATATCCTTACTAAATTTAAGTAATGGTGACTGACATTGACAGGTTGTTCAGTATAGTGTAAGTAAACACTGTAGTTTAGGTAATTATTCTTCTTACCTGAACTTCATGACATTGAACTGAAAATTTCACAATAGCATACTTTGCCCATGGTGTCCTATTTCCAGCTGAGCTGGAAATGCACAAGTACAGCTTTCATCAGCATATTTTAGTCTTATCCAGAAACTGGGCAGAATAAAGAAAAATAGATTGACGAATATGCTTTTCAAAGATTAATTTCAAGATTGATTTGAGGTTAGGATTCTGAGTTTTATTGTGTCTTAAAAATTTATCTAATTCCAGTGGTAACCCTGAGTAGACTTTCTATTTTCAATAACACATTTTAGGAACAAAATAGGTTAGTTCTTGGTTACTTTTCATTAATCTTCCTTTGTTTCTCATTACGTTTTGCATAATATTGATAATTTTGTGATTGATATGTTGTCATTTTTCGATGGCATAATCAGTAAAGATTTTGTGTATGTTTGTTTCTTTTAGCTATCCTTTTTCTTTCTTTCCACTTTTCTGATCTATATTCATATTGACCATTTCTGTCCTCTATATTTTGTGCTACTTGTATTTTGATATCAGTATTAATAGCCATACATTACACTGTAGTGGTATGGAGAAAGGAAAGATAAGAACAGAGGTTCCATTACTTTAGGTACTATGTAAACACAGAAGAAAAAAGAGGATCACAAACATATTGTCCTCTCAATGAGAAGGTCAGCCTCAGCAGTAATATGAAATAATTCTATAAATGCTGATAAACATTAAAAAAAAACATTCATCATATTCACTAAAGCATATGTATTTTCCTGCCAAGGACAGGAGAAGATATTTCATATCTGTAGTCTAAACAACAAAGGCTGCTTCAGCCAAAATAAACATGGATTAAATCAGAGATCGGGGCAGTTTCGCTACAGTGAAAGCAACTTGTCTAATAAGGTCAAGGAAGTACTAGCTGACACCTCTTATGATGCTGATTAACCAAATCTTTACATGGCTTCTGTGAGAGGACAACAAAATTAATTGCTGTAAGTGAATGTTGATATGTTAGATAATCAGGCATATGCATCCATGCTGAGTGATGCATCTCCTCTTTGTCTGTTTTATGAACATCTTTGTCTTGTGTGCATAATCTTTAGAACTCTTTCTAAAAGGCTGCTGTTATGCTTTTGCATCCTTTTACAAAAATACCTAGCAAAGCACTGATGCTGGCAATCACAGGTAACAAGATGAGCAAGTACCTTTGTGGTTTTTCTAAATATTGAGCTCAAAACTTGGGTATGCCTACTGTGAGTAAGACTGTTCCTCCTGTTCCACTCTTTCTTACGTTTTGCTGATCGCCACAGCCTCTGACAACTTGTCAGCCTCATTTGTCTGTCAAGTCCATGTGTATACGTTTTAGATATTCATATAGAGAGCTTATATCTTTTTATTGAAAGTGGCATTATAAAAATGAATAATAATATTGCAAAGAAATGAGGTAACAGAGAGAATTTCATAGAGTATCAAATAGAGCACACACAATGCATTAGAAGATGTCTTCTCTTTCTGGATCTGTTTGATTTCTTCAGGTCTGTGTCTACGACTCAACATGATTTTGATATTACATGGATGCTGTTGATCCTAGGTGCATCTGCTAGTATGGATTCAGGCTTTCCTGGAATACCCAGTGATGCTCCCACTAGGACTTCCAAATATAAACAAGTCACTAAAAACAGAGTTTGTCTCTTCAGTCTTTTAAAAGTAGAGAGCAAAAAAGGCATACAAGGGTTTAGGCTGTTGTTTCTGCTCCAGTTAAAAGGTGGTTTATATTCTTACTAGACCATTGCTTCAGGAACAGCTATCTTGTGACTGATGGTTCTTTTAACAATTTTATAGAAGGTTCAAAGTCAACTTGTGTAAAATCTCTCATTGCAGAGGTTCATTCTCCATAGCCTGCCAAGTTTGTCCCGTCCATTAAGGCTGTATGCATCTATCACCCTTTTTTATGGAATTGTTGCAAGTGTCATTATGATATTTCTAGTAGAGATAATAATTGACATAGCTAAACTGTAAAGGTAAGAATAAAATAATTTGTGTTTTCAAGAAACACATCCAGCAGTTTTTCATTGCTTATTTGTGTATGTTAAAAACTCCTTTTGCCTTTTTTTTGCATGGTTACCCAGGTACGGTATTGGAATTTCAGTGAGCTAAAGAGTAACAACAAATCAGTGCATTATAATATCCTGAAAAAGTGAAAAGATCTACAATGAAAAGATTGGAGGTCCTAAATTTGCTGTAAGGAGATGAAACATGGTTTTAGTACCACGTGAAAATGTAATTTGCATTGTTGCTAATCTCCTGGCACTCAAAGGTTTGTTGTTCAGTAGAACAAATGTTTTTCTTTCAGATTGAGTTTTGTTATATTTATTCCTGATACATGTACAGAGTTTACTGGATTTATTTCTGTTTTGCTGATAAACTGCAGCACATTCTCAGGTGTCCAAATTCATATACCCTAAGACTTTAGCTTCTAGAGATAAGTTTAGTAGGAAAATTAAAGTCCTTATTAAATCTCCATGTGTAAACAAGCAGCTCATTGGATTTACAAAGGATAAGCATTAAAGATGCAAATATTTCTAGAGACCCGCTAATCTTACATAGTGACATGGATAAACATGTAATACAATGTCATTTAAAAAAATACCCAAGAGCTGCTACCACAGCTTGAATTACCGCAGTAATTCTTTCTTACTGTTTAGGCTCTTTACAGGTTTGGTTTTTCATTTCGAACTCTTTGTTTGTGGCTTCACATAGGGAGTTTTTCTGTGCTGTTGTGTTTCAGACAGTTTTCATCTGTGAAGACTTTACTGACCTGAACCAACCATGTGCAAAATAATTTTTCTGTTTTCTGCATTGTATTATATGGAGCAGAGAGTGATGTGGTGCGATGTGCTGATGATTCTTACCATGGGAAATACCACAACGATCCATGTAGCATTGGCAGTAATAGATAGTAATGTTTAGTCTCATAATGTTATCTGCCATATGAACTTTGTGAATACAATATTAGAATGCTGTTGGGGAGAGTGAGGGAGCTGTGTATAGTTTTAGAGTTACTTTACCTCCAATTTTGCCATTCAGTCAGAATAAATGAATTTCCTTCCTATTGCACAGCAGTGATTGTAAATCTCACTTTTCTCCTTAATATTTTGTACCTTTTGAAATTTGCACCTCTTTTTTTTTTCTTTAGTTGTTCCACCCCTTGTAAATGGAGTTATATAGGTGGTACTACTTTGCTTTCTAATCTTTCGCTAGTGTTTGTTGGCTCTGTCAGTAATATGATGATTCTGTTTTCTTCTCAGATTAACTGCTCCAGGAAAGCGTTGTCTCCTTTTCTGCAAATGTGCACACTTGGTCTTATTGTGCCTTGTTTTTTACAGTGTAAATATTTTTGTCCTTCCCTATCCATCCTTCATATTGTTGTTCATTATCTTCTCCATTCTGGCTTTACGCATTGTTTTCTTTTTTCCAGCATACTGTTCTGCAGCACCTATAGTATTATTACCTTCTTGACTAATTTCTCCCTGTTCCTCAGTTTCTTGCTTTATAAAATTTAAGTTCCTATGCCACACTTGAAGCGTTGTATAAAATTCTACCACAGCTACTTTTCTCCATCTTTTTGCATTCTGATTTTCCCATTGTTTTCTTATTTTTCACTTGTTCTACTTTTGCTTTCACTTCCTCATTTATCCAGGACATGCAATGCCTCACGCTACCCAAAAATGTGCTGTAAGCGTGCCTTGACCATGCAAAGTATCTGATTTTTTTGTGTTATGACATTTATTGGCATGAATAGCTTGATTAGATTTTTTTTAGCTCATTTCACACAAGGTGGTCTGCTAACCATGAAAAGCATCTTCACTGAGAACGGTGCAGAGCTGTCTCACCAATTGTTAGCAAATCTTCTAACTAGTACACAGTTTCCATGCAATTGCCATTGCTAGCAGATCTTGCTCAGATATGTGTTAAATAGGTCAAGAATATTTGATTGTAGAGAGAAATGGGTTATGATTTTCATACAGTTATATAAAGTATTAGAGTTCAAATTTACCAAATTTGACAGACACTTAATCAGATTTTTATTCTTTTTTTCTATTTTTGTTAGAAACAGGGGAGCCTATAAAGTTATTTAGATGCAAAAAATATATAGTCCCTCATTTTTGGTCATGACAGATAAAAGCTAGGAACCATTGATGTATCTTTGAAATGCTAGCTGGGAACTTTTCTCAAACAAAATACAAAAATAAGAGGAATTCATTGGTACTAAAAGGGGCAATAGTTAATATGTAATGCCCCTTCCCATAAGAAACTACCCAGGCTGCAGTGCTTAGAAATTTGGTTGCTGAAATCACTAACAGGAAAATTACCTTCATTGTGACAAAAATATTTAAGTATTCTATGTCTACATGGTATAGAATTTAATAAAAAAAAATAACTTCAGACACTTCTTTAATGGACATGTTGTCACATAATTGATTTTTCATCAAAAATTTCTTCTTACTTTGATACCTTTTCTGATTTCTGCTATGATGATGTTGGTCTTGCACATCTTGTGGGATGGAGTTACTTAAAATTAGTCCGTACCAGAGCTGGAAATGGAGATCAAGCTAGTGTACTGCATCAAACATTGGACACTGCCTCCTACTGCTTTGTTTGGAAATAGTATTCCTCTCTAGGAATCAGATGTTTTACATATGTAATTCCTAAATAAAAATCACTGTGAAGCCTTCAGAACATCAGCTGCAAGTCAATTTGAAATAATTTTATTAATTCACTTCCCCCAAGTCCTCCAAAATAGTAGCACATCTGCTTTGAATTTGCTTTCCAGACGGAGACATCCTTAAAACAAAAATAGTTTCCTCCAATTATTCAGCAGAAGCATATGCTTCTTCATTTGAAAAGCATTAGTGTAGCATAAATCAATCTAAGAGCAATATGCTCAGATTTGTTACCCACAGCTATCACATTGTTTTAAATTTAACCAAGTATCATTCGGACTATTTGTTACCAACAAATAACATTTTAAATAGAGCTATTTTTATTTTGTTAAATGCATAAATCACTTAAGTCCGGGTGCAAGTCCTTGTTCTAAGAAATTACAGAACAAATATTAGAGAATTTTAAAGGAATTCATATACTTATGTATATATATATATATATATATATATACACACACACACAGAGAAATATATATATATATTTCTGTAGAGCACACATCATTCTCTGATCAGTTGCATATAAGTAGTGAAAGCTGTGTGGCAAAGAATCTGATAGTGTGTTACATTTTGTGGGGGTTCTTTCATCAATTTCTAGATTAGTCCACTTGATTTCTGTAAAACCCTAGAGAAATCATGGGTGATTAATTAAAGAACCGCTTGATCTCAGACCTCTGCATTCCAAGTGGAACTACTCTGGGGAGGTGAGGTCTTCTTGCTTAGATAATTTCTGGATTTTTCTTCTCAATATTTATGTGAACATGAGTACAAATATAAACTGTGATCCAAAATCTTATTTTATATAGATGACTCTTTCCCTGATCGAAAATTCCAGTGAAATTATATGTGGAAAAGTTGTGCCATAAGAGAGGGAGAATAATACAATTAAATGGTATTCAAAAAGGATATTTGCTGCAAATTAAAGCCTTGTAGAGATGGAGCAGGCATATATCTTTGGACCCATATTCTACTCAGTGATTAGCTGCTGGGATATACTGGAAGCTGTTTTGCCACAAAACAGCCACAAAAAAAAATCAAAGGAATAAATGAAGTTATTACTGTTTATTTGATGAAAGTGAAAAAGTTCAGCTATAGGTTGTTTTAGAGGGTTTCCCATTTGAAATCTTTTCCAAGACATTGTAGAGCACTGCCCTATTATCAGAAAATCAAGACTAACATTTGGTTAGTTTTATTTTATGATAGTCTCTTCTATTGACAGGAATTGCTCAACTATCAAAAGAATCATTTACTTGCATACTTCAGAATACAGGTGAAAGTGAATGTTCTCTGTGAATGATCTGTGTTTTTGGTCATAAAAATTACAGAAAACAACTTCTACTCAACTTGATTTCTTGAATACATCTTCCAAATCTTTAGGATTCTGAATGCTTGTGCAAGAAATTTGCCATCTAGTAGATGAATCTATAAAGGTCACCGGAATGGCTTAAATAATGTCAGGGGAAGGTCTAAGGGTAAGGTTACTGTTTGAGCTGAGTTTGTGGGGACTTAGGACAGTGGAGAAATAGACTGACATTTATAACTAAGTTGTCCTGAAAGCTCGGCTGCTATATCCCCATCTTTCCTGGTCACATGCATGCTGTTGGATCTTGAGCTCAGGTTGCCCCAGAGTCAGTGACTTCTACTGGTTGATCCAGCAGGAAAACTAGCTTTGTAGAAAAAAGCTTTTCCTCTGTATCAGCTATAATAACATGCAGTGAAAGTTTACCACTGCATAAATTTTGTCCTGATAAAAGATAGTTTTATATGGGTAGCAACTATAATTTTATAATATTCTGCTTCTGCCATCATAGTGCTGTGCAATAAAAGAGCTAAGAGTACTTCTTAATAAACTATACGTGGGTGTGAAAGTTTAAAAAATAGGAAGAGAGAAATATTGATGGAGATGAAAAGGATTAGGGACCTGGAGGAAGAAGAAAGGAACCTTTCTGTACCTTCAGCATAAAATTTTCTGAGGTACAAACAAGTGTAAACAAACTAGTATAAATCACTTGATACCTTTTCCAGGCGTGGAAAATCTGTAATATTTTATGTCCTGTGATAAGCCAGCACCTTGTGGAACTAGAAGTGCGAACATATAAATATTTTTATTGGAATGCATTTATTTATTTACCCAGTTACAGTAATATTTTGTGTTTTACAAATGTGAATGAAAACAAGATTTCTGGATCTAAGAAAAGTGCATTCAAAACTGAACATTATCAGGGGAAAGGGAAATGCAGAAAGCCTCTGTTTTGATATTTTTTTCCCCAGAGTACACGAAAAAATAATTCAGAGATTTATGAAATTGAATATGTGTGGATGCTGAAGCAGCTGTAGTCACAGCACATTGGGTTATGACTAGAGTAGACAGAGGGTGACCATAGCATTTATCTATAAATATTCCACTAAGACAACCTGCTCATTTCATGTGCGACTGTATACTTGCTGTCATGAACTAATGGTTTAGTGATTACTTTTCTTTTCAAAAACTTAAACATTGGCTCTTAGGTAGGAAGATATTTGTGAGCAACTGAATAATTCAGCTTATGTTGTACATTACTCGCATACGTACTTTTCTAGTAAGTAAAATAATCCTTTTTCATGAGAAGAATAATGCAGTAATCTACTTTTATCTGTACTCTCCAGTTGCTCCAATATAATCTCCAAAATCATTGTGTAAAGCCATTATATTATCGAGTGTGATTTATCATTCAAGAATTTGTCATATTCATTTCAGCTTGGTGAGACTGGTATTATATCCCTATTTGTGATAACAAAAAAACAGCGTTTGACCATAAAGGCATTTTATTCATCAATAATGAATACAAAGGGCTCATAAAAGTTACAGAAGAGGTTCTTTTGGAATTCACTTTATAAGTTTCTTTTCTTCAGTTTGCTAAGGCTGATTCATTTGTGTGGAGATACTTTCTCTCTCTTAATGGTACTACCTGAAGTTATTAATTAGGTTTTCTAGTTTGGTTTTACACTTCAGATCACTGTTATGTGTCATTGAAACAAGCCCATTGAGATGAGTGATGCATATTGTAACTTCATTAATGTCATCAATAACGTACTGCGCTTCCCTTTTAGGAGTCTCTTTCTGTTTTGTGTGGGTCAGGCTAACTGTATGAATTACGTATATAAGCTCAAAATAGTTAAAGATGAAGGTAGATACTTAAGCAGTTAGGCAAGAGGCTGGAATTAGTGTTGTTTTAAAGTTGTAGGCTACAAAAACAATTTGCATTAAGGAATGTTTAAGTAATTGAATCTCACAGCATAAATGAAAGTGTCTTGGTATTCTTATGCATGTTGTGGTCACACAGAGATATCTTGTGCCAGTGACAGGGTCGGGTGTTATTTTGCAGTCAATGTGTAATTTTGAATGAAAACTCTTTACTGACTTGTAAAGGCATGGAAGTAATAAACTAGAATAGTCTTTTTTTTTCACTTGATAAAGCTTGGACAGAGATAAGAAAATTGTAAAATACCACAAGAAAGATGGCATGGCTTGCAAAGCAGATAAGTAATTGGAAAGTATAAGATCCTGGGAGAATTCATAGCAGAAAATTTGAAAAAACAGATACTGTACAGTGTTTCTTACTTTAGAGTATTTGCATATATCAAAATGAAAAATGGGTTCCGTCATACTACGCAGTCAGGCATGCCTAAACCATATTACTATTGCAGAAGTTAAGATACTCTTTTTAAATTATGATAAAAGACTGCTTGTCTCTTTTATTCATCTAACATCTACATATCCCTCATTAGATGCCGATTTGTACTGTAGTCAGGTGGGATGGGCTAGGAATATTTCTCTTTTACAATGGACCATCTGCCTTTGTAATCACAGCAGTAGAATTAAACTGTCTTAACATCCTTGGATCTTTTTTGCCTGTGTGTGCCGCCTTTGGAGCGCATTTGAAGATGGGATAGGAAAAGATGAGTTCCTGTTCACCTCTTAAATTTATTTTCTCAGCGATCCCCAAGTGTTCCAGTCTTCAGGTCATTCTCTCTTTCTAAAGAGTCAGATTCATAGCGGTCTGAATCAGTGTCACTCTGCTGGCAGTTATTGGCATATGACATTTTTGCAAGTTGAAGTTAGCGCCACCGAGTAGAGATATCCTAATACGGATGAGGATGCCAGTGTTGTAGCCTTTGGAGTAGAATCCTTGGCTCATCCGACTTTCCAGGCTACCAGATAGGACTGTCACACATCTCCTGCGAGCAGAAAATAATGTGATTATCTCTAGCATTGCCCCTGCTGCTCAAGGGGAGGTTGTACAGGCCTCTATCTCCCTGTGAGCGGTGAGTACTGTAGAGGAGAGTTCTTTGACAGCCTGATTCTACTCACACTGATCTCAGCAGGAGTCCCTGAATTGATTTCAGAGGGAGCAAAAGCAATCCCTGCTTTGAAACCTTCAGTACCAAAACTAATAACTAATAAGAAAGGCCCTAACTATTAAAAAAGGCCTTACCACAGCCTTTCCTTAAGAATCAACCAACCAAGAACTTTTCTGGTTCTCAGCATACACCGTTTTCATTTATTGTATCACAGAGAACCTTTAGGTGCAAGCAGTAATACAACTTTGGTCACCTCTGAACGTAAGCTGCATCGTATTCTCAAGGAACAGCAGCATTAGCTCTGAACTGAGGAAGGAGGCACGTGTGCCCATGTGGCTGCAGCAGTGCAAGCTGAAGGAGTTATTGCCACATCTACTTGTTACTGTTCACTTGCTGAAGGTTTCTGTCCCCGCTGAGCTGTTTCTGCAAGTGCTTCTAACCAGTTTCAGTCTCCATGAACTGGGTCACCGATGACCTACTGTTTAAACTGTGTAAGCTATCCTTCTCTTGCAGTGTTGTACATGAACTGTTGTGTCCCCTATGTATCCCTATGTATTTAGTTTGATTAGTTACTGCATTGCAGAATACTCAATATGGCTAGATGTATTACTGTCAGGAGATAAAATGCTTAGCGTTTGTATGGCACAGTGCTAATATTTTGTTGCTGTTTCTGGATGTATGCTCAATGTAGGAAGGTTAAAAATATAAAGACAGCAAAATTGTGGTACAAGGATCAAAATCATTTTGTATCTTTGAAAAACATTGCCCTTCGTTCAAAGCATCTTTTCAAACTGAAGAACATGGCTAAGGATTGTAGATGTTCTGTGATATCATTTATTCTGCTACTTCATTACCATTCTCCCTTGTAGGCTGACAATTTAGATGACTCTTACAGTAATCTGCAGAAGATACACTTTTGTGGTCGTCTGTCTTGTAGGTGAATACACTTGGCAATTTTATTACTAATTTGGAGTTGCCACTGGGCCTGCCCTGTCATGCAGTCCAGTTACTAATGGAGTATATGAGCTGCTGTGATTTCTTGCTGTTTTCCTTCTCTGAAACTACTTCCTCCCCACCACCCAAACCCCTGCCTTGTCCATAAGGATAAAGTCCTACACCAAATCACTTGCAGCTTTCCTGTTTTGATTTTCACTCACTTGTTTACAAACAAAGGAGCCCCTAGGTGGAGATTTATGATGTTTACATGCTCTTCTAATTAGGATAATGATTACACCTGCTTTTAGATAACATTTATAGCCTGCTTCAAAGTCTCATTGAAATCACTGATTAACTTTGAATTCTGAGCCTTCAATACCTCATACAGACATTTCCAAGGAATCTAAGTTTGCATGTATTTTTATACAAGTCATTCAAAAAGTCTTGCAGATATTATTGTAGAAAAACATAAGTGATCTCATAAGGATTTAGTTGTATTTTTCACTTATTTCCTTCCGTCAAGTATGTGACATTGAAGAGAAGTTGCTCTTGTTTGAATGTCACATTGATGAAATAAGGCTCTGCTGAAGGCAATAAGTGTTTTACCATTGACTTCAGTGCAGTTAGGATTTCACCTCTGAAGTGTGAACTAAGTAACAGGAGTAGATAGGAAAAGAATATTTTTTCCTTGCCTAGGTCTAGAATAAAAACCAAACTTTTTTCCAGAAGGAAATAGATAGAATCCAGCTGCGATGTGAAATACTTCTTGAGGGGTTTGATGGGCCTAGGCTCACAATTTTGATAAAATCTTGAATATCCAAGGAGGAATATGAGATTTCTTGGAGAAACTTTGTGAATGTTTCAGTGTAAATACACTCAGATCAATAGGCATACAGTTTAGAAAGCCATAATGAATATGCAGTTGTCTTTCAGTTTGCCACGGGTCAGCTTTACTATACATAATACATATCATTTGTGAAGTGTAGTGGATGCTTGCAGGGATCCTTGATGATTTCTGATGAATTGTTTTGAGTAGAAGATTTACAGTTCTCCATTGTTCTCTTTTAGAAATATTCTTTACAGACTAGATGAAAGGACAAGCCAGTTTTCAGTACTGCTAGAGGCACTGGAGCACTGCAAGCTACATCAGTCAAATGAGACCATTGAAGCAGCCTTATCAGAGGTGCTGAACAGCATCAATTCAGCTCAGGTTTACTTCAAAGCAGGACTTGATGTGTTTGAGACTGCCTTGGCTGGAAAGAAATGAGAGAATTCCCAGCAATCTAGGACGTTTGTTTACAACTTGCAAAACAGAAGTTCGACTCAAACCAGAGGTTCTCTGAGGATGAAACCTTTCTCAACTTTTCTTTCAGTCGGCGCTTAAAGGTACTGCAATGCGTGTTTTTGTAAGTATAAAACAATCTTTTGCACTGTTCGCAGTATATCTCAAATGTCTTCTTTCTGAATGTATAAAACATAATGAGAGGGAATAACACTTAAGATACGATTTTTGGAAGGACGTCTGCTGTATTTTTGTATGTAAAAAATGTTTTTATGACTAAGAGCTCAGTCTTGCAAAGTACAGAGCACATCCTGCAATATGCTGAAGACATACTTCTGAGACACCCAGATTTATAGCCAGCTGAGCTTTCAATGCTTGCTATTGATTCAGACTTCTCAAATAATTTGAAATCTTCACATAATTTTTTTTCTCCAAATTGAAGGATGTAGCATTTCCTTGGGTAGCCAATGCTAGCGTTAATCAGGAAATGCTCAAAACACTCTGGTCAGTCTAATCCAACTTTCTGAAACAATCTTTACTCCTGTGGAATAGTAAGAAATAACTCCATTCTGGGAACACAGATGACCTTTCCTAGAATATAGGATCTGGATTGCAGTCAGGGAGCACAAAGCAAACATAGTTTATTCCCTGCTAGAGAGCCAGCAGTAACTTCTGAAGGTACAAGCTGGTGAAGCATATTGCATGGCTAAAACTCAAACCTGTTGTTTCTTGATGAGTCCATGTACAAGGGCTATAATCACAGCATTACCTTGTTGGCCAGAAGCAATCTGTGAATGAAGGGATCAGAAGGTTCAGTGTCCTGAACCTCTAAGGGGATAATATGCACGCATGAGAATTGCAAGTCTTAATACTACAACAGTTGAAATAGTCCAGCTCTGTTGGGTTTAGAGTTTTACAGTCACAGATGATTTAGGGGGTGGGGAATATCTTCATGATCAACCAATGTGACCGAGGGAACGTAGATATGATTATCTCATATCTTTACTCTTCATCTGATAGGCAAGAGTATATCGTTATTCTCTGGCTAATACAGGTACTGATTCTGCTTGCTGCAGAGGGAATTCAGCTTCTGAAGAGACTTTGTGATTCTATCATGCTTGTGTATCTCCTTGTTTTCCGTAATTTTTATTATTATAATACTTAAGTGGTTGGAATAGTCACATTTGAGCCGTATGGTCTTTGTTTTAGTAGTAGTATTTAGGCATGTACTGTGCACACTATAATTGAATTGTAGTTTCTAATAGGTAAGATTAGCAGCAATTTTTCCTTAGACTGCCGATTCCTTCTGGAGTTAACACCTGTGGTCTTAAATCAGATAGGCCAGGTACCATTAAGGGACCAAAAATAGAGACTAACACCTTCCGATGTCTTTAATCTGCCAGATGAATTTAATAACTGCTTCTTGAGTCTGAATATGTACAGTTCCCCAAACCTTCCTATAATGTAGCCCAAACTGCACTCATGAAAAATTAGTGAAGACTTTGGGGAAGAGTATCCCTTATGTATGATTTCTCCACTAAAACATTTCTCTTGTTTTCTCACTAATGTCCTTCTATAACCACTTCAAAAATAGCAGACTTCAAAGTACTCTACTGCAAAAAGCACTGCTGTGGTAAATGTCTGTCTGTTCTCGAGACAATCATGTATTCTCACTGAGGAGATGAATCAGATAAGCTGTTTAGGAACTTAAATGGATTAGTTTCAATGGCATCTCATACTTTTAGATCTCTAAGCTTTTATTTCAAATGTTCAGATCTTACGTTTCTAAGTGAGTGCTCAGTGATAATATTTGGACCATTATAGCTTTGGAAAAGGCACTTTTGATCTATATCCTGCCATTGATTTTTAAATACTACCTATTGACTTAAAAAAAATTTATAGTAAATTAAGCCCCTAAATACCTGATTTGTTTCTAACCTAGAATTTTGCCCAGCCAGCTGTGGAACATCTAAGGAAACAGTGAAGGAGAGGTGTTAGTAAATCATAATAATTTACCCAGATTAAATTCATTCCTCTATTGTGTTGAAACAAATGCACTACCCTTGAAGGTGGCAGTATGTTTGCAAATTGCCTGAATGATGTTAAAAATCTGTTACCTTTTCATAAGCATCAACTGCCAGAGACAGCATAACGAACGCATTGATTGCTGAGTAGTCTAGAGTCATACTCACAGTGACCAGAAAATCCTTGCAGCTTGCAATATTTGTGTGTTGAGACAGTTGATAATAAAAGGCTAAGAAGATTTTGTTAGTGCATATTTTAGTGAGTCCATAAAGAAGCTAAAGTATAATCAACTCAGATGAATAATAAGGACATGAGAGCTGGATTTTGAGTACCAACCTTAAAATAGGCAGTGAATTGCTTTTATCATCCGAGAAAAACAAGCCCGTTTTGATATACAGTATCTGTGTAAATACACAAATGCAGAAATATACAAATGCCTTTTATCTTCAAAGCACTGTACAGCTACTAATTTATTTGCAGTGATATGCTACATATACATAAACATAGATGTAAAACATAAATACATGAGAAGATTAGCATGCACTTTGCTCTGCTTTACTTACCTTTTAGAAAGTATTTCAGTCTAGAGGTGTAAAAGAAGGCACTTCAGCTGACCTCAACTGCTGCAGCAGTTGGTGGGGAAAGGTTAAATCTCTCAGGTAGCTACTTTCTTCCTTAGATACAGTTTCTCCACATCTCTTTCTTTACTTCTTAGTTGTTAAATTATTTTGATTGGTATAATTGTATACCTCCAAAGGGTACCTATCATTTCATTCAGTGAAAGCTCAGCAAAGGTCTCTAGCATTCCACAGTTAATATAATGGAAAGTTTGAGTAAGATGATTAATTTTTCAGGCCATTTATTTCTAGTATTTATTTTTAAGTTGCAGAGACACGTATCTTTATCTTTAGAGGGACCTTTTTGCACAGTCCTTGGTTCCAAATCAGAAGACTTCTATATAAATTAAGGGAGTGACTTAGAACCAAAGATGCATTAGAAAATGCAGGGAGCAAAAAGCAATACCCACCACAGTTGGGTAGTTATATGCCATGAATGTATGTATTTTAACCAGACTTCAGGAGCTCCATGCAATTCTATGGCCTGTGATGTGCAGAAAGTCAGGGAAGGTAATTATTTGGGTCCTCACTAGGTTTAAAAGCTATTAAATGTTGTAAACATAGTTGTGTCTGGGCCTGTGTTCTCAAGGAAGCAGTTAAGACATTCCTCAAAAGCTGGTTTCTGTGTTAACTGGAAACGGGGACCCTGGAGTAGATTATGATTAGTATCTCAGGAATCAAGCATGGAGTGGAAGATGTTTTTTCCCTTTAACTCTCTGTAGGATTTTACCAGTCCCAGCAAGCTGAGCAGTAGAAAAAACATCTCATTTTAAAATGCCTAGGATCTGAATTTTTAAGAGTAGTTAGTCTTATATAGCAGTCTACACATTCAAAGCATAGTTAATTGTCTTCTGTTGGAGCTCTGAGTCTACAAAACTTATGGAACACAGACTCTAGTATTGTAGACTCTAGAAATGTAGAGTACACAATTATTGACTGTCTTTAAAGTTAAGTACATGGTAAAAATGACTTGCCTACCATGTCAGGATAGGATTTCATCCTCCTGCATAGTTTTTGGTGGCTTTAGCCATCAGACTGTCTTTTCTCCCTCTGCCACCATCTTCCCCAAAACCCTTGCGTTCAGCTTCTCTTGCATTCTCATGCCACGTGATGACTTTTCCCACTTCTCACCACCTTCTTCCCAGTCATCCCCACTTCTCTTCTGTCTCCATTCTTGTTCTTCATCACATGTTACTCTCCCCATTAACTTACCAACTATTGAATTAATCCCACTCTTTTCTCCCTCTGATCTCAAGTCACCCCTTTTGTTCCCCATTCGGTTCCGGTTTCCTTAGCCAATCATTTCAGTTAGTTACCTCAGTTCGCCCATTTTCTGTATTCTTTCCTGCAGCTGTGAGATCTTTGTCCTAACATACTTCATCTCTCCGCATCTAGATCTTGCCCTGTTGTGTGTGAATCAGTTCGACTTCTTTGCCCATTCTACTTGGGCATGGTGGAAAGTTACAAAGAGCAGCTCACCTTCCTTAAGTTTAGATTCCCATTCCTGGTACAGCTTACCATGATAAAGAGCTGAAAGTGATGGAAAAGTTCTGCTCAGATCCAGATGGATTTAACATGAGGAGACATCATCAGCTGAATTCTCAGTATGCGCGAGTTCTGATTATATGCAAACTGAATATGTCGCAAACATGCAATGCGTGATGGCTACATATGATGGTTGTGTATGTAAATAGGTGAGAATAAGAAAAAGATTAGAGCAGAAGCAAAACTTGGCTAGTGTATTACAGTGTTTTAAGTGCTGAATAATGATAAGGACTCAAGCCATATACACAAACATGTACTTACTTGTACATGTACACTTGAACCTAGGACGTGCCTAAGAATAATGAAGACTCACTTGAGGAGGAGATAGGTAGCAAAAGATTTGATGCTATCTGAATTGGACTGTGTATTTTCTAAAACTATGGTGCTATTAAGCTTAAAATTATTTTTTCCTGATTTTGATCCGATTCCCTCTACCTATTTCTACTATTGCTTGCACACACTGATTATAGTTGGAAAATACATAAGCCTGCATATTTAGATTCACTGAAAGCTTATGTTCCCCCACAGTCATACTGGTTTGGACTGTTTCTTTCAGCAGTGTTGGCTTTACTATGGCTATTCATAAAGGTACTATTCTACGTCAATAAGGTTAGCAGAATTTGGCCGTATTTATGGAATTTCTCAAAAGATTTGTTATCAGAATGTTGATTATTTATGTTTAGATTATTCTTTTTAATCTCTCAACATAGATTAGTACAAGCAAGAGAGTATCTTTCAAAAAGCGTGCAGGAATCTCTTGTTCAATGTTATGTAAACCCGCAGGGCAGAATATAAATGTGTATGTGCAAGTGACGCATTGTAATCTAGTATTAATTTAAGAGTTGTTATAAATGTTGGCATGGATTAATGCACACATTCTCCTATGAACTGCACAAATTGGAATTAATGCAAGGGCTTAATTTAAGAAATGTAATCAGTATAGGTGTGGAACAGTTTTTTTTTTTTTTGCTCTGTAAATGCAGTATATTCTTACTCATCTGCCTAATCCGTTTGGTTAAAAAGATTAGGGTTTTGTTTAAGCTACTTTTCTTTGATTTATTTTCCACCAAGCCTCAGAAAATGAAGTCTTACTCTTTATTTTTCTTTTAAATGCTTGCTGCCTTTGATGTTTTTGGAAAGCTTATCATATGCTAAGACAGCGTAAGGTCCTTTAGTCTGATCATTCCTGTATTGTTTGGTATAATTTGAAGTGGTGTTTCAAAGCCTTCTCTTTGGAAGAAGGTCGTTTACTGACCTGTTAATGCATATGATATAATATGCTTGGGTACTGCCTTTACCATGTAGTGGTATAGGTATGCTATACGATGTTCTGGCACACTAAAGTTCAAGAACAAATAGGTTTTTATGGCAGTATGCCAGAGATGTGCTAAATTTTCCCCATTTGCAACTATGCTAGTCTGCACACACTGACAATACAGCATTGTAAAACTGATTTTCCTTAGCACCCACTACAGTTTTTAGTACAGGTGGCGGATTAGGGGGTTAGCTGAGCTATCCAATGTTTTTAAATGGTGTCCCTTGTAGCCCCATTCAATTTGTACATAGCACGATCCTCATGGTGCTCTGCATGACACTGAAGTGGGTTAGATAGGACCGATTTACGTGTTAATTTTCTACAAAAACTGCTGTCACCTGCTACCCTTAAAAAGTTAAATAAAATATTTTTTAAGTACTTCCCAGATTTTCAGGTTAGTCTGTATACTGAGGATTCAGAAAAGGTACACTAGAACGCTGTTTTTTCTCATGTAGCCTCGTTTCCTGTTTGCAACAGCTGAAACATCTTGCAGTCTGTGAATACACTAGAGGGGAAATAAGGAAATGCTTACTATTTCATACTTAAAGTAGATAAGATGAATGCAAAATCACTTTGTTTTCTATGTGCAGTTTATGCAAGTTAATAGGTAAAATGCAATTGTATTATGTATTCTGATTTGATATTCTGAGACAAATGGAAAATGAATGTAATTCAGTATCTAGAAGAATTATAATGAGTTCAGGGAACACTTCACGTTCAAGCATCTGAAAGAGTTGTATACACTGAGGAAAAACCAGGAGTGAAGATATTTGGAGCAGATATTTTGGGGGGTTTAATACAGGTCTGGAAAACAATATTCTTCTGCCTAAAACCAGGTTTTAAATTGCCTTTATTATCTAGCTGCATGGCACTACCTTTGAGGAATAATCTAAATGCTGTTATCAGTGATCGTGTTAGTCTCAATATGAACTATGTTTTTTATGTCGCATAACAACTTACAGAGTTTACCTAATCAGATAGAAAGTGCATGTGTTTCTGTCTTTTGTATGCAGAAGGACAGCTGTCGAGTTATGTTATTTTTGTGCAGCTTTGACACAGAATGTGTGAGCGTGAATGATGACTCCTTCATTCCATCTACTTCTAAATTTTCAAGTGGTAAAATTGAGTTACCACAATTGATAGCCAGTCAGTTCAGAAAAGAAGATTTTTTTGACCATGTGGTAATATAAACTTGATGTAGTGATGCCTGGAAACCAATAAATATCATATTATGTGGAAATGTGCAATGAAAGGTTGATTTTTATAATACATTAAAGAATGTTGAGTCTGAATAAAATAGCTTATTTGCAAAATTAGTTTACTTTGTATGAATATGTACTTTTATAACATAGTATAATAAAAAGGTAACATTGTTAATGTAAGTAGATCTCATACATTGGTTAAGAAACACATTTTACTTGTTTGTGCTATGAATATAATTTTGCAGTATGTATCAGTGTTTATGCAGAAGGCACTGTGGACTGGAACGCAGTAATAGACGTTTTGTGAAAGTGGCTGTAATTATGAATTAGACTTTGTTTTTCTGTAGTTACATTTTTGCTAGAAATCGAACTGGAATATGAAGATATGTGTATAATATACATTGCACTGAATGATTTGGAATTATATTCATTTGCTTTTTTGTTGGTTTTGCTTTCTTTTTTGACTAGTTCTGCCAGTGAGCTGTAATATATGCCTCTCAAGCTGCTGATTCAGTAACATGGATCCCAGACTGTTAAAACATAATAGAAATAGGGAAGAAGGAAAAAAGCAAGCAAATAAAATACAGATAGTCAGAACCTGGGATCTGAGAATTTACTGACAGATAAAATTTGAATTATCTACTCTTTTCAGGTGCTGGTGTACAGAAGGACCAGATAATTGGTCTTTCAGGTAGGAAGAAATTGTGCTTGTGTGTTTTTCAAAAGGAACGTTTTCAGAAGTAGGTAGAGTCTCTGCATAAAACTCCAAGTATTCAGTATGAGACTCTCTCTCAAAAAAAAAATCTGTTTTTCAAAAGGTATTGAACAACCTGAAAGCTATCTGAAGAAAGAGACAAGTCAGTTCTGAGAATCTTGACCGTATGTAATACTTAGATCATATGAAATTCATATGATCAGGATTTTCCTGTAGTTCAGAGGTCCTGAAGCTGCAAAGTGTCTGTTATCTCAGGAAAATATGCGTACCATGTTTTACTTATGATTTATGAGAACTTGGAGGCTTTCCTGTACTTAAAAAGCGCTTGAGAGGTGTAATAATGAAATGGTTTCATTGGAAATGAATCGGTATTTCCAAATTTTATTTCCACTCTGCATTGTTTTACTTCTAAACTGCTTTCCACCTCACCAGATTAAAAGTAAAAATAAAACTGGTACCTTGTTAATGTTTCCAGTAATGACTAGAACATTGGTACAAAGTGCAGCTCTGACTAAACTATCTCATGTTGTGTTAAGGATCGGTTTGTGAAACTTTCTTAGAGAATATGTTTTTCTAAACTATATGGACATATGCCATGAAAATAAAAGCCAGCTGTACCTCAATAGTTTTATACAAGTATTTCATTTTCCATTCCTGTTGCTAGATCTGAGCCAAGTCTACATTAGTGAAAAACATAACTGAAGCCAAAGTCCTTCCCCTGTGTATCAAAATCTGCTTCTGTGGCTCTGTTTGTGAGATTGGACATTATCCTCTTTCACCGGTATCTGAGCAGGTTCATAAAATAAACATATATAACATTTTATAGCAGTTCCAAGTAACCAGATATGGTATGGGACAGATTTGTCAAAAGATGGGGTTGTACGCATGCCTCTTCATTGCTTTTTTAAACTTTGAGATTGCTAAAGCACGTCTTCCTGCTGTATTTCTTACCAAGTAATAGTATAGTGGTCTGTGTGGGGGTAGAGTCTATGGAATTATGTAATTTATGAAGGCATTTACCTTTAATATACAGTCTAAATATGGTAACCATGCAGTTGCAGTAATGAGTAGTTTGACATTGTGACAAGGAAATGTTTATACACTGGCCTGATGAGTAGGATGGCAGTAGAAGCAGATTCTGGCCGGTGGATCTGTAGCTGCCTGATGGGGTCAACAGTGGGTTGAAAGTCCTAAGAGTGCCAAAGGTGGGCATTGGGAAGGCAGTTCTGGTTAAGGAGATTTCATTGCATAAGGTTTCAGAAAGCCCACAGTGGAGATCTGGCTCTTGCCCAGCAAACGCTGTGGACTGATGCCGGTTTAAGCAGATAATGAGAGCTGAATGCTGTGTATGCTACAAAGAGCAGTGCAGCTCCACATTGATCTGTTTATTTTGGGAAGGGCAAGGTATGAGGTAGATAAGACTTTTAACACTGAAAACACTTAACAAATCCTGTCTTTGAAAAAGAAATTCGCTGCCTTTTGAGTTGGTTTAAATATTCTATCAGAAGAGAGTACAAAAGTAACTGTGAGAGTAGTTCTGGGAGCGGAATCAATTTTGCGACGCTTAGTAACAACAACTGGATCACCACCTTCTCCTAGCAGGCAAGAAACAGGACGGGTGATCCTGGGACTGGATAAGGTACACTGAGCTAGGTCCAGGTGTCTCAGTTTAAAAAGCCTATATTGAGGCAAATATACAAGGACACCAAAGCAAAGATTTCTTTCTGTACATTGGCCTTGAACAGTCTATTGAACTCTCTTCTTAGAAACTTCAGTCTCTTTCAGCTACAGTCTTCTCCCTTCAGCTGCGGGCGCTCTGGGCTGTATCTCAGGTGCTATAAACCGAAATCGCTCCTTTGAGGCTGTCAGTGTACATCAAGTGAAGATGTGATCTGTGTTTGTAGCTCAGCCTTGAATAAATGGAAGCACTTTTTGAGATTGCTTGACTATCTGATTTTGAGGGAAATCTAGTAAGGTTTGTAACCAATGCCTCCAATTCATCTTTGGTGTATTTCAGCTGAGGTCAGTGCTATGCCAGAGATGAATTACCTCATTGTGTTGAGGGTTACTTTTCTGGCACAACAGAGAAAACTCTTGAGAACTAATACCATGTCAATATTTACTTCCTTTTAACATCCATGCCATCAGTTTAATAGCAGCTATTGTACCGAAAATTGGACCCCTCTCTTAAGGAATGACAGGTAGCATTTTGTTTAAGAGTGAGCTGTTTTTATACTGTGTAATACAAACTTTTTTCCTGCAGTGTCCTTCTGTATCCCTTAGCTGTGATTAAAGAGGAAGAGGAAGGGCACAGTGCCCTGTCAAAACTGTGTCAGCTTCTCTTACGCAGAAAGAAGGAAAAATAACGCACAGAGATGTACTGTAATATGAGAGCTGAAAATACACAAGATAGAAAAAATATTAAAAAGTAGGAGAGGCCACATGGTTATTGGTCATGCAGTTCAGAATGGAAGTTAAAGATCTAGTATCTGAAGTGAAGCAAAATGGGGAATTTTTGTGTCAGTATTGAAGAGAGAAGATGACTGAGAAGTGACTTTCCATTGACAGGACTAAGCCTGTGGAGGTAGTTAAAGAAGACAGAACGGAAACCGTAAGGTTAAAAATTGCGGTTCCGGTTACATGGCTATGTGTAAGCTGTAACATGAGAGAAGTCATACTGCCATGTGAGTAGTAAGAGAGTAAGGTGTTTAATACTATGGAAAAGAACTGATGCAGCTTACAGAGAAACAAAGAGGAATCATCCACCTCTGTCACGAAAAGCATGACATTTCTAAGTGTTTTTTTGTTTTTTCCTCTGAATAATATTAGAGCTCACTGTCAGAATTCATGAAGATGGATTTGTGTCTAACCTGGGTGACAAGCAGCTGTTTGTCAGTGTGGGACTATGTGTGAAAGATAGTCAGATCAGCTGAGTAAGTTTCCACGTATGTCATATGCCACTGCATTTTCTAAAATGAAAGATCATCGTGTTACCGAAGATGAAGATGCAGAACTGTGATGGAGGCCTTGATACACAGATGTTACTTACACAGTGAGCGTAAAAAATTAGATCATACCCCCGTGCGTAAAGTTCACGTTACAAGTTCTAGGAGGATGACCCTATCATGAACACTGGCTGAGTTCACTGTCAGGACTTCGCTATTCGTAAATTGCTTGTCATGCTCTCCTAGCCAAGCATAATCAGGGCCCTATGAGTGAATAATGGCCTTGTATTCATACCAAGGCAATTCATTATCCTGTATGTAAAACGACAACTTCATTGTCATTCACTCTTATAAAATAGCAAAGAAAGCAGCAGTTGAAATAAAAAGACAGCTTTTTAAATAATTATTTTTACAGTATGAAAATCCAATACATAAATTTGCAGCATGTTACATATTTATTAGTATCGGAAGAATTTAACTTGATGTTCCATGACATACTTTGCTGATGCTTTATCATTATTTTTAGAGAAAAAAATTAGTAGTGGCTGGTTGTAGCATAGTGGGTTTTTTTTTTTTTTTCCAACCAGCTGTGCACCTCCTACTGTGCATTTTCAGATTGACAGAAGTAGGGATCAGTTACTTTGTAGTACTTTCCATCCAAGGCATTGATTTTAGGTTGTGCGATTCG
Source organism: Struthio camelus (assembly GCF_040807025.1). Taxonomy (NCBI): domain Eukaryota; kingdom Metazoa; phylum Chordata; class Aves; order Struthioniformes; family Struthionidae; genus Struthio; species Struthio camelus. The sequence continues at coordinate 25,904,171 of NC_090950.1, read as the reverse complement.
ATGCAGCTTTGTAAACTGGCTGCAGGTACTTAGTTCTGATCACAGTACAGGGCAAAATATTTGACAGGCAATTGGTCATCTCGTGGTTTTTGTTGTTGTTTCCATGGAGGCTTCATCATCCATATGCAATAAAGAATTGTCCATTCAGCTCCTGCTCGTAATAATGCCTTTCAGGGTAAGAGGAACTCTTTCTTGTCATAATAATATTTAACCACCTTTTCTGTCATCTATTAATATTTCTGAAAAAAGAGCCTTTCAGAATACATTAATTTACTTGAAATTGCATGCATTGATGCCCATCATTTTACATTCCATAAATGTGGAATAGATTAAATGAAAATCAATAATTGAACATGGTAGGTAGCTCATTAAGTAGTCATGAAATGGGTTACATAAAAGGTGTGACCCAGTCAGTGGGCTGTAGATCCCTGGCATTATGGCAAGGTAAGCATCATTAAGTGCAAATGGGAAGAAGAGTTAGGTCGGGGGGAGAGATGAGAGAGAGACCACAAACCATCTGGTTTTACAGAAGTATGATTCAAAAACTGGAATAGGAAAGGGCTGATACGAGTCTTAATCTCTTTTCTTCAGAATATTTAAGTAGGTTGCATGTATTTTAATAACATTTCTGCACCAATTGTCTCTCTGGAGATCATTCAGAGATGTGACCAGGCTTCACCTGCACAATTCAGGGATTTCTAAGGTAATCCGCCTGGGGGATTTTTTCTAAGTATGTTATGAATTTAATCAAATCTCTCATAAAAGGGAGCACTGGTTGCTTCTGCTGTGTGATTCTTTTTGAAAAACTTCTGTCACAGAGGATGATTACGCTCTGACACTGGTAGGACTCAGTAAGGAGTAATGCATATGATGAAAGCTAAGACAGAAAGCTGTAGTGAATCAGCAAATGAACCTGTTGCCAAAAAAAACCAACTCATGTAAATCTTTTGTAAAAAGTAACTTTGTGATGTATAAGTACCTCAAAGTCTGTAAGCTGGTCAGAGACCAGCTGGTTTTGCCAGGATAAATTTCTGTAGTCAGAGAGACCAGTTATACCCTTTTTTTTTTTTCAAGAGGACTTACAAAGCCTTTAGAATTCTCTCCCTGACCAATTGTATGACACTGGATAAATCTTTATGTGCAATAATACTCAAGGACCTAAGTAATATATCACTTCTGATCTGACCAGGCATAAATCTTTATTCATGATATATCTTTCATAACTTGATTCATTGATTCATCTGTAGACAAGACAAGGTCAGTAGAAAAAAATGATTAAGCTTTTTGCCCGCAGGAGGAAGAAGCTTAAACAACAAATTCATCTTCACGTCTGACCTCATGAAATTTGACAGAGAAGAGATTTTAAAAATAGACGTAGACTTTAAAGCCAACTTTTACTCCCAATTACACTGGTTTAAGTCCACGCTCATTCTGCTGACTATAGAATAAAGGGAAAAGCCTGTACGAGTCAGTGGGATCCCTCTGGAGTTTGTACAATCAGAGAAGAATTTGATTCTGAGAGAGGAGACTTGGCCGTTTAAAGTGGTACTGTGCCTGTGTTACTCCTGGAATTTCCTTTCAATGGACTTGCTCTCTCCTGGAGGCTCCTTGACAGCAGCTTCCTGAGACCACGTCACTGTTAAATAACACGAAGTACAAGAGCACATCATTTCCCTGCAGGGAATCCCTGCTCCCAGCACTCTGTCCTGAGACGTTTGCCAAGCCTGTGCTGTTAGAAGAGGGCCAAACCTTCCTCATGAACTTCCGTTGCAGCGTTCGCAGCACTGGTAACGTTTGTTGTGGAGTAGTTATCTTAAGAGGATATAGTACTGTGTTTCAGGAGAAGGTAAGGCAGATTCTTCGAAATAATTGTGTAGCTTTCAGCCCCTGATTAGTCCTCTTGAACAAATGAGGATGGATCTTAAGAGTTGTGTATGTGCTTAAGTATCTAGAGGGCACAGTAAAATTCAAATAAGCATCTATGCATATGTTCTAAGCAGAAGCAAACTTCTAAAGCGTCAAAGGCTGAACCTGATTCCGTTTGCTGTAAATCTAAGCTTAGTTTGTGGTTCTGCGAGGGATTAAACACCTTTATCAGCCAATGAAATTGATAGAAACTGACAGTGCTTAATATGTTGAAAGCTTTGGACTTTTTAAAATTATTATTATTTTATTATCTGTTTGTTTTTCAGAGATGGAAATGCAGAATTGTTAAACGTAGCTGTAATCAGCATTTTTTTTCTCAATAAACCAGAAAACTGATGCAGGGAGACTATGATAAATTAAAAAAGAAACAGACTTGAGGAGAGAAGTGGTGGGGGGTTGCCTCTTGGGGGGTTTGGAAACCTTTGTTTTCTTTTTGGCTTTTTATATTTCAGCCTGCTGTATTATAGAGGATCCCATCAAATGTTACAATTATAAGTGTGAGCTAGAGAGTCCTTGAGCAGTGCATTTCCCCTATATATCATTCTAAAAACCTGTGCTAAATAACCTAGTGCTGATTTCACATTTCCAGTGTTCAGTAGCCTTTAAAATTTCTCATTTCTTTGCTCTGGGATTGTGCTTTAGGCAGTAGCATAAAACACAGAAATATATCAGCTCAGGGCGCATAATGGTATTTTCTTATATCCCAGTTCTCACAAGGAACACCAGCTATATTTTTATTTTTTAGATACAAATACACATTTGCTTATTTTTTACATAATTAATAAGTTTAAAGGTAAGTTACAACTAGGCAGCTGATATAAGTACAGTACCACAAAAACAGAGTATTGCAACAAAAGCTGTAAATCAGAATTAAGTGTTTACTCTGTGGATTTGCAAATACAGGTCTTTTTGGAATAAATAACCACATAGAAGAATAAAAATACTCATGAGATATTAAAATCCTAGCAAAATAACCATCATGTGGCCATGTAAATACATTCACATTAAAAATTTTTCTTTTTTTAGAAAGAATTTAACAGCTTCTGATACAGCTAATGTGGTAGTCTCTTCATAGTTTCAAAAGATTTATGAGGTCCTTCTGGAATGTTGTATATTTTAGTATATTATAGAAGGTACTTCCATTTAAAGGAGCAATGACCAAATTAAATGTGGATGGACTGTTCAAAATTCCAGTGTATTAACATGAGTTGCTCTTCAAGAGGACAAGGAAAACGCAGGTAAGGAGCCCACTCATCAACTCCGGTCTGAGCGAGGAGAGGGCCAGGGCCAGTTTATCCAAGGCAGAAACAGCAAGATGACCCAGAACGGCACTGGGACGGGGAGACTTTTCTTCCACATTAATAATACTGAATTTTGTTCCATTTAGATTTCTTCTGCCTTGCCAGTCATGATGTTCTCAGTACTTACACATATAATGACCCTAAAAAAAGAGGAAGGCGGTGGCTGCTGGTGCTAACACAATCACTTAGCAGTTTCTTAAGAACGTGGGGCAGGAGGGCTACCCATTGATTTTGCCACAGCCAGAATTAGCCGGAATAATTCAGTCTTGAAGAGAGAGGACTTCTTCTGAAGCCTGTAGCTTTGGGTTTGAATACTGTATATCATCCTGCATAACTGTCCCTTTGTATAGAACCTAAGCTTATCCTGAAGTCTGCTCTATTTTAAGCAAGAGAGACATAAAGGTAATCATTTGTTTAAAGCTAGCCTGTTTGTTTCTCTGCTTCTTGTTCTAAGTAACTCCTTATGCATAGATTTCTATTCTGATGTCATTTAAATTCCTGCAGCAGATTCCTACCTAGTTTCAAGGACATTGTGGCTTGACACTATTCAAATGACACCTTCCATTATTGCTTTTCTATTTCTCACCCTTCCAAATGAAGTGTTACATTACACCAGTGCTGTCAAATAGCTTGAATCAAATTATTTCCTGATAAAACTCCATTGATTTTGACTGAGTAAAACATTTCTGTAATACTGTCCAGTTAACCTTTATTATTATTCCATGCTTAATTTCTCCAACATAAAGCTTCCCATTCCCTTCCTTGTGGTATACTTTCTGTTAGTGTCTGGGAATCTGTTGGTAAACTGGTGCTGTATTACTTTAGCAATGTGTTCCTATATCCCAGTCCACTCCCTTTTCATCCATTACAGAACACCCCTATTGATCCTTTTCTTCCTGGTATAAGTACTGTATAAAATCACACTCCTGCGCAGTTAATTTGTGATATTTCAAAAAATTAGGGTTTTAGGCCAAAGCCGTGCTTATTTAGAATTGAAAATATTACACTTCCTGAAAAATCACCAATACAGTACCCTTTAATTTGTTGTATTTTTTTATTTCGGCTTACTCAGCTATGGTTTTGCTCTATCTTTATATAAAAAGATGCTAATTTAAACACATCTCTGTGCTGATAACCTTAGTCGAGATGCATAATGGTTCCTGTTCAAGCTGCTTCTGCCATATGAGAAACAGAGGAAAGCAGTGTTATAGGTCAATAGTGGATTTATATAAGTCCAGTACTAAGCACATCCATTCAGTGTTAAAAAAATAAAATAAATTATTATTAATACTCTTTTTCTTATTTCATTTCTTGAATGAGTAAAGCCATGCTGTGAAGGTAGGAATATATCATTCAGCCAGTTTGGCTGTATTTCCCAACTGCTGTTAACAAAAACTATTAATAGTAAAACATGGTACTCAACACATAAGGTCAAATTATTCTGCAGCTGTAATGATGTTATAATTAATGAGAGATCTGTGTATGGCAAGAAGGGAGAAGGTTGACCCGTTAATACACATGTGAAAATCAAAGACAGACCTGTCTCCTGGCAATTCCAATGCAAGTTCAGTGTTACATGCTGGCAACCCCCCTTTTCCCCTCTAGATGAAGGACAGAAAAGCCATTGAAAAATTAAAAGTCATTGAATGTATAAGTGATACTTGAAAGTCTGAAACTTTCAGAGAATTATGTCAAAGTAGAAGAGGAAGAGCACAGAGGTACAATATGCTGATCAGCGGCAAGGCTGCAGAGAACTGTTCCGGCTTGTGGGTTGGGTAAGTGCTTTGCCACAGGCAGTAAGCGTTACTGATCCATTATATGTATGGGAAAACAAAGCAGAAATGAAATGCCCAGAGTTATTCATGAGGACTCAGGAGAAAACCCTTCAGGATCTCCAATCCGCTGTTCTAGCCACTAAAAAATGGCTCTTTCTGGTATGCCACAAGGTGACCGACCTGTGGAAAACAGAGGTGTCGTTAAAATCCGCGGGAAGGTGACTGCTGCATTCTGCCATGAAAGGCAAAGCTACAGCAAGGGCAGCATGGCAGGAGGGCTAATGCCAGATGCCATCGGAAGTGGGTGCCGCTGCCACTGCCTGGGAAGAGAGGTTGTAACTTTGTGGTGGTACGTCGAAGGGGCCTGAGGAAAGCAACAAAGCAAAAAGTGGTGCCCAGAAGCTGTACTGATGATCCTAATCAAACGTGCAGAATAAATGCTGAGGACTTTTGTTGCTATGGTTCTTCACATATTGAAAATACGGCACTTTTGCTCTGGGTAGGTTCCTGTGCCGTGCCTATCATGGTAGTGATTAGGTACCTATATCTTGAGAGTAAAAATAGTAACTCTTAAATTTTAAACTGTTCTTGCATGACATGGACATTCTTTTTTTTTTTTTTTTTATAGTTTTTCCTCCTTGGCTGTAATGTTTTGGCATGTAGTTATCCCAAAAGTCTGTGTGAGATCACCTTGCTCACTGTAAATGGTCAGCAAAGCCTTTTTTTATATAATGCATTATTTTTTCCATTAGGACATATTTTTCCACATTTCTCCAAAAAGCTGTTAAAGCCATCTTCCTGATATGGCCAGACCAAATAAAATAGAGCTAAGTCTTTTGTGTCTAATTTAAATTTCTTTTCTTATTTTATGTTTGCTGTTAGTGTTCCCTGTGGTATATTCAATAAAACTAACAAAACCTGCCATCTATTTGTTTAGGTTTTTTTTAAGATTTGTTCCTTTATATAAATAACTCGCTCAAAAACCTTTCTTCTTGCACCAACAAAGAGAATAAAAGACAAAATCCTTGTAAATTTGTTCTGTGAGACCTGCATGACCGCTGTTAGGAGAAGAAGCAGGGAAGAAGAATGCTTGACTTTTTCTAACATTGTTTTTTTATTGAAAAGATATCAATCTTAAAGGTCTCTAAAGTCAATATTTTCAGGAACTCGTCTATCACCCTTAGGGGATCCAGTCAATAGCAAATGAGGCATTTTTGTATTTTTAATCCATACTATGACAGCGCTCAGGTAGTAATCTTTTGCATTCCATGATCACAATGTGAGCAGAAACACCAACAATGTTTTTTGGCCTAGCTGAGACAAAAAGGAAAATTAATTGTTTCGTTAATTCACCTATCATATTGCATAGGTAACAGAAAATTATATTACTGCTTTTTTTTTTGTGCTTAATTTCATGCTGAAACTGCTTTGTCCCATTAAATACTTGCTGACCTCAGAAAAAGTGAGATGCGCAATGAATGTCAATGGGAAATAAAATACCAGCTGCCTTCGGATCAGCTAGGCACTGCCAAGCTGCAGTGGAGAACTGGCTTATGGCCTACAACAAACTGCGTTTTCCTGTTAGAGCCCACAGGCAAAACAAGCAGCACTGGGCAATGGGTGCCTGAGAGGTACCAGGGACTCCACGAGCGGTCTGCTTTGGTAGCTGCTAGCCTTCAACTGAGCGTACAGCCAGTGTTCTTTCTGTAAGCCGTTGTGGAAGACTTCATAATAACATGTGTTTCCTCTAATATTTATGGTAAAACTGGCATGTGATATGGTATTCTTCCAGAGGTACTGTACCTTTTTAAGTCAATGTTGATGTTATCATGGTCGTTGCTTCCAGCAGCTTCTAGTTCATGTAGCATTTTTTGAGTCCTGGAAATCTTTTCAGATGGATGCCTTGCCCTACATAAATGTAAGTTGTTATTTGTTTCTTAGTTGGGTTCCTCTAATTAGCATTCAGTTTCTCTGCCCTTTAACGTAAAGGAAGACAAGCACCCAGAACATTAAGAGGAGAGAAGGAACAAATGAAAATAACATCCTATCTGCTCTGTATTCTTTTTTTCTCATTGCTGCTCATTGCTTTCAATGCAACATATACAATTTAACGAGTGTATAGCATACTCTGCAGGTTGATCAGCTCTGAAAGATACAGAGATTGTACCTATTAAATACGATTTGTTTCATGAAAAACCTGTAATCTGCTACAACTCTGGCTGAAATTAACCAAGATGCATAAGATTTTGCATGCAGTCTATCTTGCATCTTCTGAAAGGAGATATAAATTTGCAGTTACATTGCCAGAGTTTGGGCCATGTTTAATATTGAATTTTTTATTTTTGTTTTAATTTTGACCAAGCCTGCAACTTAGAGCAGCATGAAAAGAAAATACAAATTCATGTTAAACAGGATCAAGCGCCATTTTCCTGTTCTGTGGTGTCTTTGTAGTGCTTAAAAAAAGTCATGCACCTTTAAAAATTATTACTCCTTGGTTTGTTTCTTTCTGCTCAGGCTGTGATTCCAATAGCATTGGGACTGATTAACTTTGTTCCCATACATTAAATCTGTTTTAAATGAGTTTAGTTTATAATACTGACATTTCTAGTGCTGTCAAAATACTTTTATGTGACATTTTTAAGCTACCCTGTATCCTATTTTAGAAATGAGCTGTAATATCTGTATAAATATTCTGGATCCTTGAAATACTTGTTTTAGTTTCCTGGAAGAAGCAGTGTTCAAAGCTTTGGAACATGGCTGCAATGCAGCTTTCTCCTCCAAAGAAGCTAGCTGAATAAAATACTTTGCCCCGTATGTTGGAAAAAATAGAGAGTGCCATATATAAAGCTGTATGAGTGAGGCATCTGTCAAGTGCAGTGGCGTGGCTGATAGGCTGATGTCACGATGGTGCATGCAAAGGGTAGTCTTTTTGTTAAAAAAAATTTTAAGAATTTAAAATCTATCTGAGAAATACATGGAAATCAGGCATCTAAATTCTTCCTCTGGCTTTGAAAGTCCCTGGCGAAACATTTGTAAGTACTCGCTTTTCCAAAGGGGTCAGATATCTCAGATTCAAAATCCAATTTAATAGCATGCATGCATAATCTCACGTTCTATGAAAGAAGATGGATATAGCAGCCTCAGCTGTGTGGGAAACCACAACCAGTAATTAGCTTCCTTTCCATTTGGCAACATATAGCTGTGCAGTAATATTAGAAGAACATCACTGAAACTAATTTTCAGTAATGTGACTCCTTGATGTTACACATGCATGAATCCTATTAAATAAAGTTAATTGAATTTTAAAAGGCCGCTTACAACTCACACATCAGGTAGTTTTCCGTATCACATCCTCAGAAACATTTCTTTATGAAAGAAAAGCAATAAGGAAGATTCAAGATAACAAAAAGAACACACCCTCCACACAACTGGTGACATTTTTTTCCCAGACGTCCTACACATTCAATGTGCTTGGTATTTCTCATTGGAAGAGTTTGCTCCTGATCTGATTTCTATAACGAAGTAGCATTTCATAAGAGCAGAACTATGTGCGTGGAAGATCAGAAAATGGCTCCCATATCAAGGGAACAGCCCTGAAAAGAAAAACTCACAATAAAGCTGGACAAACTGTGGCCTCATCCTGCAGAGGGGTATGAAGACGGTCAATATTCTGTGGCAAAACAACTGAACTGTGATCATCGGGAAGATCCACTGAGTTGCCACTTTGCAGAAGGATGGAGTTCAACACATACACAAGTCTGCAGGATTTGGACTTAAAGAGAAAATAGCCACTGATTTGTGAAGTGAAAGCGAAAAAGCACTTTAAAAGCTAAGCTGAGATGTTGCAAGTGACTTGGCTCATAGGAGTCTGGGGTAGGTTGTGGCTGAGCCAGGATGGGAGAGAAAATTGGGAGAAAAGAAGAGAAATGTCCTTGATTATTTTGCCCTAGTGAAAGGTCAGCTTGTCACTGGTATCATTATCTATAGTTCTTCCCAAAGTTCCCTATGGCCCAAGAACCTGCCCACAGCTGATGCTGTGGTTCAGCTACCAGCCTTAGCAGCGCCTGTGAATTTTAGCAGTAGTCGTCTCAAGTGCACATAATCACAACTTAACCCCTAGTAGCTGTCTTTTCAAGGGAATATACCTTGGGAGCGACAAGCCAGTTAAAAACAAAATCATTCTTGGCTTTCTGTGCTGCAAATGAGAAAAGAAAAATTAATAATCAAAGCTGCATAATAAGCAGAATGGCAACTTACTTACGGAAGGTATATTTTCATCTCCAGCAAGTGAGGGAGAAATGACTTCTGAGAATACAAATGAGGAAAATCAAATACCTCAAAATCTATGGGAGGAAATTTTTGACTTATCAGATAATGAGCTAGCTTTTAGTGATGAGAATGATAATGATTCCATTACTAATACTGATAACAATAACAATGACAGTGTGTGAGCTTAGCAACATCAAATGGTTTGCATCTGGTGGGATAATAAATTCGTAATATAAAAATAAAAAAAGACGTAAGAAGATGCAGATTAAAAAAAAAGCAGTAGAGGCACAAAGAAACTTAGCAATAATAATAAATGAAATGAAAAATTAGAATATGGAATTTGTTATTTTTAGTTATGGAAACTGGCCAAAAAAATTGCAAGCTGAGGAAATACATTAGCAAATAGAATTCAAACCTATCCTACCATACTCAAGTTTGAATGCCATGATAAATTGTCAGATGGCCTGAAAGCTTGTTAAATGTAACAGTTTTTAATATCCTGATCGCTTGGGACTCTCTAGAAGAAAGAAAAAAAACCCAAAAGATTGCCAAAATCAGCATCCTTGATTTTTCTGGAGCTGAGAACTTACTTTTTCTTTAGAATGATCCCATGACAGCTATTGAAACCCAGCTATAGAGGCTGAAATATGATCTGCATTCCCTTGGTAATAATAGAGCCTTCTCATAGACATCAATAGGTATTGGTATGGAACCAAAGTGATCAAGAAGATTGATAATGACTGAACTAATTAGGATAGCTGGTTATCAAATATACACCTTAAACGGTTTCATAGATCACAGCCTGCCAGATCTAGCCTCAAGGGAAGGTTTTAGGGTCAATGTGAGAAGTTATGTTGATACTGAGACTATTATCATCTGCTAACATTTATTTTCTCTCCTTTTATCTAAAAGTGTACTTCTATTAATTCATAATCTTTGATAAGTAAAATATACATCAGAGGGGTAATAAACCCAGTATTGTAATAACCAGCCATGTTGGTCAAAGCCACAGTTTTAATGCACTTCAAGTTCTCACTCGGTGCTCCGTAGGGAGGGAATGAATGAACTGATTCCAGTGGCTCTAATGATAATATTTCCCTCATTGAACAGAATAACCTACCTAATGCTTTGCTTGTCATCTGTCCGGAGTATCATTCAGGGAAGAGAAAAGTCTTGTTAAATATGGACTAAATAAATTATGAGTTTCCTGGAAGAATCACCTCCTGATGCCCTATGTCATCATGGCTGCAAGAATGGCCTGGGCCCACTGCTTACCGTTACTGATGACTGCCAGACTGCTTACTGAGAGAGTTTAGTCGTAAGTAAGCAACTGCAACGCAGGGTTTCAGGACTGGGTGCTGAGAGAATGAAAGTATATGATAAGTAAGTTTGAAAAAATAATCACATTGTTTCTTCTACTCTTTGTTCTTGTTAGTTCATCCTGATGGAGAATGAAAGCAGATTTAACAGAAGAGGTTAAGGCACGGCAGAAAACTGGCATTTTCTCTGCATTGACTATTTTCAGCTGCTGTCAGGACATCTTTAGGTCAAATATACTTAATATTATAGAGCTATACTAAGTCTCTTGGGCTAAAAAAAAAAAAGCTGATTTACCTTTAATGCGGTTTCAACATTTCCCATCTTGAATAACTGGTGTAGGTCCAAATGTGGAAAAAGTATTCTTAACAATGGAAAGTATTTATTCTAGAAAAGTTATTCCCATTTTTATGACACAATTTACTGAGAGTAAAAATAGAATATTTCCTTTTAGGTAAAATATTTGATGGATATGTTGTATTCCAGTGCATGCAAGTTAGCTGTTTTAATAGCATAGGTTATATGACTTGAAAGGATGCGTAAGTCTCATAAGCCTTAGGTGTGCTTTCCTTTGCATGGCACTGTACCAAGACACTGTCCTACTACATCTCTGCAATTTTTGTTGCTGATATACTGAGTGTTACAAGATGCTTAAATCAGTCATTGCTTTTCTTTTGCATGGCTGAAGCCATGGTTTTCTGAAGAAAGAAGGATGGAGGAAAGACTTACCCTCTTAGCAGAAAAAAGAAAAGGTTAGTCTCCCAAAAGGTGGTTCAATCTAATGTCTAGTCTTTTATGCAGAGTTTGTTATCATCTCTGTCTATAAACCAGCAGTGAAAATAATACAGTAATATGTATATTAATATATTTGTCTTCTCTCTATATATATATGTAATCTTCTATACATATGTATTTCTATTTCTGATTAAGCCAACCTGCAGCAGATGTACCTACTCTATCTGTGACATGATTCCTTTCTTCAGGCTTCTGCCTATGACAGCTTCATGTGGAAAAAGCAGTCTTCCACTCTTCTACTTTCATACTGTTCCTCAAAGACACCCCCCCACACACACACACGCACACAACATATGCTGTTTTCCTGTTCTGTGCTACCTTTTAACTCAAGCCTGTTCTCAACCAGCCTTCAAATATTAAAATGGATGTGACTTGTGTTTTATATAGTAGGAGTCGTGTTGGCTGAAATTTTACTTACTCAGGGATCAGTGAGACCAAAATTTCATCCATTTTAAGTAATATACTGTTGACTGATGTGATTCTTATATTACACTCTTCTCTTGTATTCCTGTATCTTCTATGCTAACTTTTAATTTTGATCACAATCTATTTAGCTAGAAATTTGTCTTTTCTCTAAAGTGCATCCTACTGGGCTGAATTCCGTATGCAATGGGAAACGATTATGCCTAATTACACCTGTAATTGGAGAAGGAGGGGAGTGTGCAATGGTATTATACAGTGAGGAAAGAGGCTGTGACTATGTGAACTGTTTTTATATGACTGTTTTTAAAAGCTGATATTGATTAATAGCTTCTGTAAACTTTAGCATTTAAGCATGGCAGTATGAGATGCAACTATGCTTTAGCAAAATTTTACTATGAGATGGACAACCATAAGTAATCAGTAACAGTAGACTACTGGTATATTGAGATAATTACAAGAATGGCAGTGGATGATAGAGGGCTGTAACAATCTTTTAACTGTAATGATGATAACAGTGGATAGCTATAACTTCTCAGAATGCAGTTATAGAAAAATTAACAACCTAGTGTCATGGTTATGACAAACATTCCCAAATCCCTGACTTGCCCCAACCCACTGTGATCCGGAAGACATCTCTGTTGGTCCTTAGACTTTGCAATCACAGTAGCAGGGTCCCAGGGGTGTCCCGCCTGGTGCGGCCTAGAGAAGGAAGGTGTTTGCCTCCACAGCAGTAGACTCTTGGCTGCTGGGGTCTTTGATGCTGATCGCTTCTGCTGATCCCACATTGGTAGTCCTTTGGGCTGTCTTTTATTCCTCCCAGAGGCTACAACCTATGTCCTTCTATTCTTTACTTCGTCAGTTTTCCAGACCAATTGTTCATTGTTTCTGCTCAGTGCATTCTGCAGACCAGAAATAATTGATCCCTGTGTCTTCATCCTGCAGATGTTCCTCTGGGAACAAGTTTCGCAGAACTGGGGCTCCTATAACTGTTCCTTTTCCTACTCATTCTGCAATTGCCTAAACCATGCTGCTATGCATTATTTTTTCCTGTGTTCTACTTCCTGTGTTATGTCAGCCATTTCCTAGTTCAACAATTCCGTTGCTGTTTATAGATATTCTAAGGGCTTATACTTATGCTGAATCAGTGATTTGGTTAGTTCTTGTCTCACAACAAATAATGCCAAATATATTTGTGCCAGGTTAGCAAAAATTATGCCAAGGCCCACCTTGTTTCTTCTTCCCTACCAGACTGGCTAACAATATTATACCAAGCTTCACCTGCAATAGCAAGTTATGCTAAAGCCTATCAGCTTGTCTTGGCTCATTACTTCCCTTCCTCTGCTAGGGAACGGAGACATCTTTGTTGTTCTTAAATTTCTCCTTACATCATCTCAAACAGGACAACACTTACAGAGAAGGTATGAGCAGACTCCTCATCTTATAGAAATCATTTTAGCCTCGATGACCAACAGAGAGTTTGTTCCATAGCTTGCAAAGTGTTCGTCTCCTCTGTGATATATATAGCTTTTTTCTGGAAATAGGTACGTGCACAATTTTTAGACTTTTTTTTTCAGGCAAATGGCAAGAAATAATGCCTGTAACCATAATCTCTGATTCCATTGCACACATATATGATATTGAATGCTTATATAAGAAAATGACGTATGAGATGGGAAAAAGATTATAGGAAATGCATTTAATGCTTTAGCTGATAAAGCACCTATTGACTGAGGTGCTCAGGAAAAAATTTCACTATAGTCCAATTACCCTCTGATTATTAACTTTGAGATCTTTTCAGTTTTCTCTAAAGAATGTGGCCATTGTTAGACACAAGATATATAAGTAAATGAATCACTGGTATGATCTTTCCGTTAATGCCACTGAAATGGTGATCTTAGTATTAAAAAGATTAAGATACTGTTACTACATAAAGACATATTATTACTATATAGATTAAGATAAAGTCAAGACAGTCAGAGTAATTACAATTTTTAGCAGAACCTAATATTTTATTTGCCTTTAAAAGCTTTTAATATATTTTGTGACTCTACAGTAGAAGATTTTGTCAGAACAAGGCCCTAGGGAAGAATAGTACATCATTTCTTTCTGTATGCTTTACTATGTTTGTAATGAACCTGTACTACCAAACTGACTTCTCTACTTGTAGTAGAAATGAAAATAAACTAGTTGGTTTTTTTTTTTCAGTTTGAAGATAGAAAACTCGTTTGCAATATATTTTACTATAGGGAAAGCATAGCGTGAACAACTTTTGGACTGATAAGACTGAAAAATATTAGTTGTGGTTTAAATGAAGAATCAGTCAGTCCTACTAAGAAGTAGCACACACATTTACTACTGCTTAGGAAAATATTTAGTTGTGAGGAAACTGTGTGTATGTAAGCCAAATATTAAATTTGTAAGCTGCTCAAAAGCATTGCTTTATAAGGTATTTCTTAACATTAAGCATAAAATAGGACAACTTACTTAAAGAAATATTCTTTGTATTGAGAAATACAGGGCATTCTAAATCCCCTTATATGGGTTAGTGATATTTTATTTCATTTTAGATACTATTTTAAATATCCAGTGAGTCATGTGTAATAAAAAACTGTGACGGGAGTAAAACCATTCTCGACTGGCAAGTTTGGACTATGCCATGGCTTTTGCTAATGCAGATGTTTATACTGTAGATGAATCTCTGATTAAGTTCCTGCTGCTGTAGACTGTAGCCCAAGGAGATATATCAGTAAATCAAAAGCACCTAGTAACTCCATGCTTACCAAATCTGTTTTAATTAAAGCTCTAGAGGATTAATATAATTAGTTAATACGTTGTCCAGATGTTGTGTGGAATTGCGGGTGATACTCTTGTTTCAGGAGCGTGTATTGTCACTAGTGGGCTGTTTTCAGCAGTTACCAGCTAGTGAATAAATGGCCAAGGTTGTGAAGTTAGAACGACATTTCTTTTTTTTCCCAAATTCTGTCTCAGAAATAGCTGTGAGAAAGACAAAATAAGGGCTAAAAATATACCACTGAATGCATGGCAGATGTGCACAGGTTTTCTGAATTCTCTCCTGGTAAGAATGGATCGATGGGGTTTTTTTCTGACGCAGACACCCATAGCAGCCTAAAAGAGCATTAGATGCTCTTGTGATGTCCTCCCTTTGGCAAGGTAGTATCAGTGATCTGCTGCTTTCTTGTGACAGGAGTTTTGCCTATACAGGACTGCAAGATAGGTCTATAATTTAGCAGATGATAAAAGCTGAAGACTTCCTGCTGATCATAATTGAAGTAGTGCACATAGGTATAATATTTTTTCCTAAAAAAGTTTTAAAGCAATGGTCCTGTATCCCTCAATGAAAGTTGTTTGGAAAAAATGTGTATGAGCCTGCTTTTATATGTATATGTGCATGTGTATGTATATAAATATATATATATAGGCACATAAATACACACACATATATATAAATAAAGATATAAATCTAAGCATATATATAAAAATATGCACACACAACCAGTGCTTTTATTCTGTGATTTTTGAGTTTCATGAGTAAGACAGGACTTTAGAAAATGTGAATCTTTTTGAAGCATTTGAAAGATGTTTCTAGTCAATTGATTTCAGATTCATTAATAAATTCAAATTTTAGCATTCCATTAAAAAAATAATTATTTTGAATGAAGAAAGGAAACTCACTATTAAAAACAGATATAACATTTAAAGCACTGATATTAAATGTTTGTTATTTCTATATAGTTATTTACTACTGCTCACTGGCTGAATTAATGAGTTAATTTGTTACCTGTGTATGAGTGTTTATTGGTGTTGTCATTATTATGTGATTGTAATTTTAATTAATTCCTTACTAGAGTGTCTGTGAGTTCTGTGTAGAACATTAAATGTCAAACTGACTTTCTTTGTTGCCTTATTTGTAAATATTAAGGTAATACAGTAAAAAAAAAAATACAGTAAAAAAAAATTACTAACACTTACTGTAAGAAATCTATTGCATACGCTAAACTGAAAGCACAATTCACCAGAGTGCAAAAAAAAAAAAAGAAAAGTTAAGATTTATTCTGTTTTGTAATCTTCAAAATATAAGTTCTGTGGCACATGGGACATGTTATCCAATATAAACAAGCAAAAATATAATGTAGGAAAGTATTATTACTGTATATATATTTTTTAAAATGCATAATTCTTTAAAAATACATTATACAGTAAAGTACTTTACACAGCGATACTGAGGAAGAAAAGACTTCAGGCAGGCAGCTGCAGTCCCGTCATTGCTGATTAGGTGATTCTGTGTGCTTGCCTTATTTGTGGGAGAACTACTGAGCTTCAGCTCTTCAGACTGAGTTTATCAGAAGTGCTCACTTTACAATGCGTTTTCAAGGTAAAAATGACATGAGCTTTTCAAAATCTGAGTATATGCATCGGATCTTGTTTCTCTTTTTCAAGTGTGCATTTTATCAGTAGAGGAAGTCCTGTATACCTGGATAGTTCCTGGAATATCATTAAAAGTTTAGCGTCTAGCTGCCCGTGCCTCAGCAGCAGCAGCAGTAGTGGTGGTGGCGGTGGCAGTAGTCGTAGTATGGCCTCAGCGGTCTGCTTATCATCTTAAACCATTCAACTCCTGCTAACTCTTACTGCATAACTGGTAACCTATTTTTATTTACCCGTTGATTAAACTTCATGTCAAACAGATGCTCTGAGAATTCTGTTCTAAAAATACAAGAACTAAGAAAGGTATCGTATGCCAGATGAACATTTTGTGGAACAAACTCCACATCTGAGATGTTGTATGTTTTTCATGTGGTACAAAGCTCATGAATGTCACTGTAAGACTTTGTTACTTTAGTGGACTTTAGATAAAACTCTCTTGCTTTTTGCATTTTTTTTAGGCTAATCTTTCCCATTCAACAAACACATCTTGAAAAGACTGGGGCTAAAATTTTGCAAAAATATTGAAGCTTTAAGTAATTACTCCAGGGTGTAGTCACCCCATAATCGTTTTGAATCTCTTTGAAGTCTCTTACATTTCTTGTAGTGGCCCAGAGTAAGTTTTTACAACCAAATTAGATAAGTTCCAAAATATACTGAAGATATTTTAATACAATTGCTCATGCCACCTTTTCTAAAGTTGTTGAAAGAATTAGTATGACTCTAGAAAAAAGGCACATCTAATTTCTAGGTGGAAGTATTTAGTACTGAATTATAATTGGGAATTTCTATTCAGGGAGATCAGTCCTCTATGACTGATTATTCTAACTTGTTAGAACTTTTATTATCCAATTAGAATACTGTATTCCGATTATCAGTTGAAATTTAAAATAATAGATATAAAATACAGGTTGGTTAAGACTGTTTAATTAACACTAAAAATTGAAAACATACATGCTTAACAGTCTAACCATCATTTTAGGTTGATGAGGTAACCTGAATGTAAATCTTATATGGTCCATGTTTTAAGCTTTAATAGGATCACAATAGGTTAAATCTTTAAATATTTTTATCTAATTTTCATCTTTCACTTAAACTGACAAACAATCCAGGAGCTGCCAATGCTTTTGTGTAATGCTGATTGCAAATGAAAATCATGTTTCTCACAGGAAAAAAATTCACCCACGTGGAATCTTTTGAGTGGTCCAGATAAATATCTTCTCTATTAGTGAAGCTCATTTGCATGGTAAACATTCTTATTTGTGTTTTCTTTCTGCAGTGTCTTATCTCAGCCTTTCATTTGCACAATAAACAGGCAACTGAACATGGGATTTTTTTTTCCTGTAGAAACTGTTTTTTAAATCTAAGTGCATTACAGATCAAAGTGCTAATGTTTTATGAATTTCTCTATATTGAAGTTTATATTCTATTGCAATACATGGTAAAAAAGAAGCCAACACAGGTATGTTATAATGTTGAAGTGGGTAAGAAAAGAGAAAATTTCTTTAAGCTACCTCAGGTCTCTAAGATTGCTATCTCCTCAAGATTCATGCAGTAGTTAAGACATATATGAAGAGACTTCGGTCCAGAAAGTTGCCATGCAATTTCTGCAAAAGCTGATGTCTTCAAGTTGATTTCAGTGTAACCACATGCTGAAGTACTTACTTAATGTTTCAAAAGTTTTGCAAAATCTGAGACATATATCTTTGAAGACTTGCTTAACAAATGGCAAGGTTAACCTACATGGGCCTAAAAATCCACACATGCATATTCAATCAGAGAATTCCAGTAGTGGTAGAAAAACAGAGCTGGTCTTGTATTTCACTAGCTATATTCCAGTTATTCGTATTCTTAAATTCTGAAGTGAGAAGAGGAACCATTGTGGTCATTTAGGGACCTCACACAGGCCTTTTATCTTCCATAAAGTAAAGCCGGTTTGAACTGGATTATGACATTAGCGTAGTACTTAGTTCCCTTACAAAGCTGCCGTACCCTTGTTCTATGCACGGGACCTGCATATACATATAAAAAAGGCAGATCCTGCCCTAAAGAGTTTATAATCTGAATAGACCTCATAAATGATAGAAGAAAAGAGCTGTTATTCATATTCACATTTTTATACCTGGGAAACTGAATCATAGGAGATGTAATGAAAAGCCCATGAAAGTCAAGGAAAAGTTTCCAGTGACTTCAGTGGATCTGTGATCTCACACCAGCAAAGAATTTATGGCTATGCTTAAATGATTGTCTGAATCTAAGGCCTGTTACCACACAAGGTTTGCAGAATAGGCTGAAAATAGTGCTTCTTGTGCCAGTACTGTATGGATTACACACAAATCCTGTAATTTTGCCAAACGGTATATCTATTTATGGAGGCCATTTGATCTTTCATGAGTTAGACGATCCCTTACATATGGAAACATCTTTCATTTCAGTTAAAGACCAAGGATCTGATTTGTAGCCTATGAAAATCAATTCATTTCTTCAATAGGCTTTGAACAGTGGCCCAAGGGTATTTTAATAATTGATATAAGAATTCCAAAATTGATCTATTGTTTAAGAAAGCATTTCTTCCATGTTACTACAGAAAATACTGGTTTTGTAATTTTGTGTGAGCTTCAGAAATGCCTTACTCACTCTCTATGAGTAATACAAAGTAAAGTAGGTCATAATTTGGGGCATCTGAGATATCAGTTATAATGAGTCATGCATGCACAAGCCAAGGGCAAATTTCTCCCCACCAATGCACACTGCAGATCTCCATTGCAGAGTCTAAATTCAGAATCTCCCCTGATGTCAGTAGGAGCTCAGGCTGTACAAGGAAAGGAAATGGAGAATTGACTAGGGAGTGAGAAGGTGACAGTAACAAACACGAGAGGATCGCAAGTTATTTAAAGAGAGACCAGCCTATTCCAGCATATTAGAATATCAAATTCATGTTCTCGTATGGTGGCATTTGTTAGCATCACTCTAGCGCTTAGCTTTTTTAGTTATTTGAGGACACAAAATTAGTTTAATGTACAATCACAGGATAAAATTGTCCTTCTTATCCCAATGCATTTGTCAGCTGCTGTTTTCATTTGGCCAGACGAGATTGGTCTGGAGTAGAACAATATGTTTCCAATCAGATTTGTGGTTTTGACTAAAGCTACCTACACAGATGCTGTAAGAGGAAAGAGAAAGAAGAAAAGGAAAGCAAAGTCAGAATCCTTTGGCATCCTCAGAGGGAAGGGTGTAGGGGGTGCTCTGGCAGCCATGCGGATTGAAAAGGTGGAAGGAGAACCGGGAGATAACAAAAAGCAAGATAGAGCCCACTAGCTCAGTGGATTAAGAGCCAATTGCTCTGTTGAAAATCATTTCATAAGACAGGAAGTGGCAGGGGAACAACTACACAGGAGGGGAGAAAGAGAAAAAGTACCCTGGAAATCGGACATCCACAATTTGAGTCCTATTCAGGTCTAAGGAGTATGTTCTCCTCCTCACACTCCCTCAGCATACTTAGTGGGAAGGAGTACATGTAAAGCAGTGTGGGGTTCAGGCATTTGAGCACCACGGGAGGTGAGAAGACTTCGCATTCAAACAACCTGCCCATTGTTCAAAAATCTAGCTCATCTTAAAAGTACGTATTATTCAGGTAACAAATTAAATTAATAGAAAATCTTCACTAAAGTAGCAGTAACTATTTAACTACACATGCAGTGCAGGAAATAACAAGTTTAGGAGTATAACTCCATTTTTAATATATTGTGTTAGATCACAACTGACACCGAGCGAGTAAGCTGAAGCCCCAGGTGCAGTCAATGCTGCAGTGTTAGCAGAAATGATTGCATTACAGTTGCAATCTCAGCCATGACTTTGAATTCTCTCCCTGTTGGGACTGAAGTTTAAGCCTTACTGTCTTTATAATGTTAAATGTTTTTGATGCAGTCCAAAAGCAAATATTGTCTCATTGGGTGCTCTTTAAAAAAAGATGCATCTTGTGTGTGATGTTCAAGAGTTAAACGCTCCCTTTTTAAGTTACTTAAAAATCACTTTCATTACTGGAGGCAGATCATTGGGAATTTGCAAGTAAGCATTTTTGAGTTTTACAGCAGACAAATAAAAGAATATTCGATTCTCAGGCTTTGCAAGGAACATGGTTCATTTTTTACATACTGAGGACCCCTTAGTTTTGCTTCAGTTTACATTAGGTGTTTCTCCATGCACTTCTGACTGTAGTTGGTCAGAAAGGTCCCTACAGCTAAAAGTTCCATCAACTTGTTTGGGTAGTTCTGGTTTGTGCCTTTGCCTGCTTCTGGCAGGGCTGTTCATTCTGCTACTTCTTTGCAGAAGATGTATGCTTGCTACTAAAAAAGGTGTAATTCTGCTTTTCCCAGTGCTTTATTTTCTCATTTATTGACACAAATCTCCCTTATTTGTCAATCTTCATTAAAAATACCGATCTCTTATTCTGAACTTGGATAAACATTAGTGAATCCCAATCCTTTTCGTGAGCTCTCACAAATTTTCTAAAATGTGTCATAGTGTTCAGTGACAATGATGAGCCTCTTGCTTCTTGACCTGTGAAGAATAGCTGACTAAATGTCCTCTGAACTGGTGTGATTTTTAAGAATGCCCCTGGGAAGTAAAGAAGCACTGCTGGGTTGGAAAATGCCTCAGTCCTTGTCTGGTATGAGTATACTGGGTAGGATATAAACTCTTTGATCCTGGAAAAAAAGTCCTACAGTGTTACTTATTATAGGACCTCCAAAACAACTTAGCACATCTGCATTGCAAATAGCTGTTGATAATCATTTGAGTTAATCTCCTGGAAGCTTTGGTTGCTAACAGAAATATCAGAGGGTTGGAAACTTGGACTCTTACCAGTCTAGAGGCCATCCCCACTCACTGCAAGGGAAAAGCTATCTGCAAGGAGGAAAACAGTGCTTTCTACTAATATTAGAAATAATTCCATAAGAAATGGAAAAAATAAGGTTGTTTAGGTATTAGGATGTTCAGAGATTCAGTCAAGTGTTTTATATTTAATCCTGAGGGTTTGTTGTAGCCATGTGGTAGGTCAGAAAATCCACTTTTGGAGTAAGTAGGCATAGAGGTGCAGCCCTTCAGTGAATTCCACCCTCTGTGTTTTTTTCTAGGTAGCAGCATAGAGAGCTTCTGCTAGGGGAAGGCTTGCCATGAAGTGTGTTAACAGTGTGTAATAACCAATAATGCCATCTAGTGAGCAAAACCTACCCCTACATTTTAATATGAGAATTACTGTTAAGAGAGAGATAGTAATACAATAGGTATGTGCTGTTTCATTTTAGTAGTATCTAGGACTGTCTAAGCAGCTAACGGTTAAAAAATCAAGGAATTTAGACTATTCCCTTATATGAGTAGGCTCCTGTGCTAACCATATCCTTTGAACTTGTAGACAGGATTGTTTTGTAGTTTATTTTGTAAATCAATCCCAGCTGTCAAATACAGTAGTAAATAGCAGTATTTTACCTTACTGTATCCCCATAGCCTGTCTTCTTCACCTTCTTATTGTCATTCTATAAGTAAGAGTATGCAAATACACTGTGAAAGGCATTCTTAGCAAATAACAGTCAATTCCACTTTATAAAGAAGGATTTATGGTACTATTTCTGTTACTTGTTATTTGGCTCCATTCCTTGAGATGAGGAAGGAGCTATCTTTATTAACCTGAGCTAGTTGAAAACATTTCATCTGTGAGCTTTTTAGGAGAAATGTATGTCAGCAACTCATGATGGAAGGCAGCTGTGCTAACCTATCAGCATTGCTATGACTTTCAATATATTATACTTAATACAAAAATAAACATCCTTAGCCAGAAACAGCATCCTGCACCTTGACTTGATTACATCTGCAAAGAATAGTGTTTGCCCTGACTATTTGAACACAAAAGTGGGTGATGGCCTGAAAACATAATCTGTTTAAAGCCATATATGTGAAATATTTTCAGTCCCCAAACCAAGGGATTATCGTTCTTCCAAGATGGTGTGAGCTTCAACACACCATTGCTGATTGTAGCAATTGTCACTAATCTATCTTCCTAATTGGAGAGAAAGTGAATGCAGTGGAAGTTTCCTCTGGAAAATGAACCTGAAAATTTTGAAGTAAAAAATGAAACAAAAGGTCTTCATGAAAGTAATTATCACTGGAACATGCAGTCAAGAGAAATAGCGTCTCTGAATTTCTTCATGTCAAGACTGGATATTGTCTGAAAGGTACTGTTCATAACTATTGTGCTCAGCAGAATGAACATGAGTAAAAATTTACTGTGGCAAATTACTGTTATTTGTTACTAAATCCTATATGTTAAACGACTAACTGCTACTTCTAAATTTAGCTTTAGAGACAATTCCTTAAGAACGGACAAAGGGATTGAAAAGCTTAGTACAACAGCCTGAAGGCTTTCATGACAAATTCATGGTCAGGATTGTTACATTACTAGCCTCTGCATTTTGAGGGCCTATATGATGCTCACTGATACTGATTTGATGCTCTGTGATCTACAACAGATCAGACTAGATGTGTTTCTGGTAGATATCACCTGGGAGGTCACAGCTGGTACAGAACATATAGCACCATCCAACATTAAAGACAAACTGTGCAAATGTTATTTCAAAAACACGTTTTCATGGAAAGAATGGTCAAATCCTTCCTCCTTACAGAAGGAATACATCTAAAAGAAAACAGTAAAAAACAAAACAAAACAAAATAGACACAAGTTAAGGAAGGAATGAGGCCGAGTCAGTCTAGGAGTTCAGGTCATTAGTAGCTTTTGTTTTTCTTGGGATTTTGTAGAGTAGTCGATATGACTCTGAGTTTGTAATTTTTTTCACAGATTAAAAAAATTGAAGCAAGTGAGTGTCTTTAATAGTTGTTCAATATTTTATCTTAGGCTCACCAAAGGCTGGTCAAAGATTAGGTACATTTTACATGGCATCTGATGTGGTTCTGGGTATCAGTTCAAACTGATGTGACATCTTCAAGCTGTTCTGTGTCCTTTTTCTTACTCTTACTTTTTATGAGCTTCTTTCTCCTTCTGCTGACTTGATTTACATTTCCTATAACTCTCTTAATAATTAATTGTCATAAAATTGCAATGTTAAGCAGTACTGGACTATGAGATTCCCATTTTATTTATTTATTTATTTATTTATTCTACTTACTTACTTAGCCATTTACTTCCTATTCTGTACTCAAATGTAGTATAGAATCACAATTTTCTTTTTATGCATTCCACACTTGAGGTGTTTGCTGATCTTAGATACCCTGCATTTAGCAAATTAATATTTAAGGTTTTGTGATAAAAATGGGAGCCTTTTATGAGAATATAATGATCACATATAATTAAAGAATTTGTCCATGCCATTGTATTGACCAGAATTCATAGCCTTGCTGAAGAAACTAATAAAGTATTTTAGATGTTCTTAGCTGGTTTTCTTGTTACCAGGATCTTGTTGTGGTAGTATTGTGTTCTGATATAGACAGCAGAGAGTCTTCCTCATTCAGTTGATTTGTACATAAACACATACATACGCAGTTTATGTAGCTGTTGCGATACTCAGAGGGAATCAGAGTAGCAAGAGAGACATTTTGGTGTGGATACAAATATACCTGGATACTGTTTCCAAGCATATGACAGACAAGAAGGAGATTAGGAGTAAGCATAGATTCACAAAGGAGAAATTATGCTTAACCAACCTGACAGCTGCCTGTAACAGTGACTGGCTGGGTAGATGAGGGGAGAGCAGCCATGTATGTCTTTACCTCAGTAAGGCTTTTGACACTGTCTCCCGTAACAATACTCATGGGCAAGCTGATGAAATATGGGTTAGATGAGCAAACAGTGAGGTGGATTGAAAACTGGCTGCATGGCAGGGCTCAGAGGGTTGTGACCTGTGGCACAGAGTCTAGTTGGAGGCCTGTAGCTAGCTGTGTCCCCCAGGGGTCAATACTGGGTCCAGTATTGTTCAACTTATTCATCAATGACCTGGAGGAAGGGACATAGTGCTTCCTCAGGAAGTTTGCTGATGATACAAAACTGGGAGGAGAGGCTGATACGCCAGAGGGCTGTGCTGCCATTCAGAGGGACCTCAACAGGCTGGAGAGATGGGCGGAGAGGAACCTCCTGAAGTTCAGCAGGGGGAAGTGCAGGGTCCTGCCCCTGAGGAGGAATAACCCCATGCACCAATACAGGCTGACCTGCTGGAAAGCGGCTCTGCAGACAAGGACCTGGGAGTCCTGGGGGACAACAAGTTGACCATGAGCCAGCAGTGTGCCCTTGTGGCCAAGAAGGCCAATGGGATCCTGAGCTGCATTAGGAAGCGTGTTGCTAGCATATCAAGGAAGGTGATCCTGCCCCTCTACTCAGCCCTGGGGAGGCCTCCCCTGGAGTCCTGTGTCCAGTTCTGGGCTCCCCAGTACAAGAGAGACATGGCGCTACTGGAGAGAGTCCAGCGGAGGGCTCCTAAGATGATGAAGGGACTGGAGCATCTCTCCTATGGGGAAAGGCTGAGGGAGCTGGGCCTGGAGAAGAGAAGGCTCAGGGGGCATCTGATCAATGTGTATAAGTATCTGAAGGGAGGGTGTTGAGAGGATGGGGCCAATCTCTTCTCCGTGGTGCCCAGCGACAGGACAAGAAGCAACGGGCACAAACTGAAATACAGAATGTTTGGTCTGAACATGAGGAAAAACTTCCTGACTGTGAGGGTGACAGAGCACTGGAACAGCTCGCCCAGAGAGGTTGTGGAGTCTCCTTCGCTGGAGATATTCAAAACCCGCCTGGACGCAATGCTGGGAAACGTGCTCTAGGTGACCCTGCTGGAGTAGGGAGGTTGGGCTAGATGATCTCCAGAGGTCCCTTCCAACCTCAACCATTCTGTGATTCTGTGTGTTTGTTGTCAGGAAATGTCATGATTCATATTTCAAGAGCATCTGCAAATACACATCTGCCAATTCTATTTTGCCAAAAGCTTGTTCTCAGCCAAACACATTCTCACCCCTAGAGTGAAGCATTTTTGACTGACATGTAGAAAAGGATTAATTATTACTTTAATGTCTCTACAGATTCACATATTCCCATTTTCAGCTCCACCACAGAAACAACTATCATGATTCATTCCTCAGTGTCACATGGTAAGAATGACTTTAATATCATTCCAGTACTATCTAATAAGAATATACTTTGCCATTCTGTGACCACCTTTCAGTTCAAGACTCTCTAAATATTGCAGACTATAGGAAGTCAGTATTATCTTTGCTGACAGGTTTATGTGATAATCTTTTGGCTTTCATTAGGAGCAGGGAAGAGATGGCAGAAGGATTGAGAGAGAAGTTGAGGCATGGTAAATATTCTTTTTATTTTTTGGCATGTGGAGTCTACAGCATCTTCTGAAATCAGCAAACTGTAAGTCCATACCAGGGAAATTAAACTTTATTTAAGCTTGTCATATATATCATGCAAATAAATGCTGTCCCACAATTAGCATTAGAAATCTATCTTAACATCCAGTCCTGCCATCTAATCTTAAGACTCAGCTGATTTCAGTACAGAAGTGAAATCATACCCTCAGAACTGCAACTAAATGCAGATGATATGACATCATGATTTGCTGTGAGGATTACTTTGAGGTGCTGTAGATTGATAAAGTACAGAAAGTTCATCAGAACAATAACTTCCGGGTACCTTTTAGTAGTATGAAATGTTAGAAATACATGAAAATATCTGGGTTCTCACAGTATTTGTTGACTCTTCCTACATCATTGTTCATGGTAAATTAACAGCATTCCATTAATTTATATGGCACTCTCTCCCCCGCCAGCTCCACTTCTAAGTTAATCAATTTTTTGCCAGAGAATGTGGGATTAGCCTTGTCTTGTTTAATGTTCAATTATGTTTTTATCTTCAAGCTTCCTCCTTAGCTTTCCTCTTTAAAAGTAGCAAACTAATCAGCAAAATGAGGTAAAAATGGCTGCATACAACTTTTAATAAGGTTTTTGTTACTTTGCAGGTATCGCTATATGTCACAGTTGGAATATATCTAATGAGATATACATAATGACACATTCAAGACCAGAATATTTCAGCTCCTGTGCAAGAACTCATCTTTCTCCATATGTGTGCCTGAGACATTGCAGCAATATGTTGAGATCCTAGTCCACTGAATTCAAAGGCAAAACTACAGAAGACAACAGGACAGCAATGGGAAAAGACTGGCAATAAGGCTAAAGAGTGATCAATAGGCAAAAAGGTGTTCTTATCCACTGTAACTAGCATGGGCTAAATAAAAGTGTAGCAAGGGTGAGGTATTTGCTGTTTTCAGATGTATTAACAAGTTTAGATAATCTCCAAAAAAGGAAAATACTACAAACTATATTTTTTGGAGCAGAACTGTAGCTTACATCATTTTTCATCTGTGAGATAACAGCAGATAGATAACTCTTCTTCACCTGGGGAGAACTGCAAAGCCCATCTGCTTGTGGAGTGTCTGAGCAGGTGCTTTGCTTCCAATTGATTTTTTTTGGCCATTGAAACTCACCAATGGCTATAATTATGGCTGTAAGGCCATAATTAGCTGCTAGTATAATTCAGAAGGAGGTTGCCTCACCTCCCCTGAAGCAAAAGAGGAGCAAAACCATGGAGTAATTGCAGTGAGGGGAAAAAAAGTATCTGGGAAGTACAGAGTCCTTTCTGCAATAAAATAGGTGTCTTTGCGTGTTTAAATCATAACATGCTGGAGCCCCAAAAAGCCATTAGAAAGATTGCTTTTTTAAAAAAAAAAATGTTTATTCATTTGTTTAGACTGAAAGGCACTCAAAAACTCAAAGCAACAAGATAACTCTGTGTGTCTCATTTCTTTTCTAACGTGGGGTGAATTTCTGAATGTACCTTCTGCCCTGGAAATGCTAATGTCTGTTTCGGCTTATTCCTTCCCCATTCTGTGGCATACCCTTCTGCATTACATATTAGAGAGACGGTCTTCTGCGTATAAAGGATAAGTGAGTTAATAAAAAATAAAGTACATAGGAGGCCAGAGTAAATGGGGCATATAATTTTTTCATGAACGGGTGTCTTAAGTTTCATTTTGCAAGTCATCATGATTTTCCACATATTTTTGAAAATACAAAATAGTGAACTTGGTGCTTAATGCAAACCTACTTAGTAATTTTTCAGTAAGGCTGTATGTTGTTTTTTCTGCCACAAAACATGATATCTTTGATAAACAACACCACGACAGAAAAATAATGAGACTTGGCAGTTATGAGATTTTGTAACAAACCTTCCTTCAAAATCATATATCTTAAAAAGTAAGTTATGCACCATTTTGTTCTCCTTGGCAACATGCAAGCACAAACATTGTCAACTGACTATTAAGGACAGAACACGACGCTCAAAGAACACCACTTACTTAAGATAAATATTACTGTATGTGTAGTAAAATACAACTATTAAGAAAGCTGAAGGAGTATTAGCTTTTGAAAACTTTTGAGATAAAGGCATTTCTAGCATCTAAATGGTGTTTTCAATCTTGAGAGCTCTAAAGCTTTTATAAAGATAACTATGCGTAAATGTCCCTATTTTACAGTAGTGCAAACAGAAGGGAACAGTTCTGTAACCTACTTACCAAAATCTTACAGAGGTAAGCAAATCTTGAGCCACCAGTTTGCAGACGCTAGTTCGTTACAACCTCTTTTATATGCCTACTGGTTTTTAACCTAATGAATTAAAATTGATGTAGGAACAAAAGAAGTCCTAGATGTAAGGCCCTTCATTTTACCAGCTCTGGTTCTAGCTATGTAATTTCTATGTTTTTCTGATAAGCCATATGCTTCAGAGCAATACATATATTTCAGTGTGCTGTCTCATCACTGTGTTTGACTACCACCGAAATTTCCAGTATAATGTCTAGGCAGGTATAAAGTGAGAACTACCTGGGTATATCACTGCTACAGTATAATACTTATGCATAGTCCAATATAACTATCCAGGTAATATCCTAACTACTAGTTGTAAGGCTTTCAGAAAAGGCGCTTGTAAACAGATGTACTCCATAGTTTTCAAAGCACACAGCATATAGTCTCCAGCATTAGCAACATCTCCATGACAACTGCTTTATAATTCATGCCACATAATATATAACTTTGCTGTTAAAAAAAGCCCTTCCAACAAACTAACAAGTCCACATTCCTAGAGATTTTTTAGCAATCAATTAACAATTAAATAAATCTTAAGGACATTACAGCAGTAAGAATAACAATATTTATGGCTTTGATGTGATCATGAAATCTCATTCCCAGCTTCTCTACCATTCTGACCATTTCAAATCTCTGTAATTGATACTGATGCAGCATTTCAGCCAATAGCTATAAAAAGGCATGAGGAGCATACAAAATGGCTCTTCGGCATTTCATGAGTAAATAAGATCACATGAAGCTTTGTATTTCAGTATTTTTTGCTAATCAGTCATGTCTTACCTTAAACAGTTGAAGTGGATGAGGGATATCAACAAGCTTTGGGCTCGGCAGGACAACAGAATAGCAAAGATAATGAAAACATTTTTGTAATGTGTTTCAGAAATAATTAAAACTATTAAAATGCCTTTCCCAACTAGTGATTCAAAACCAAGTTTACCAATCAAATAAAACTGCTGCTGTAAGACTAATAGACATTTGACAGGAATGAAATCCAGTGTACCTTCAATTCTGTAAATTTACCCAGAAGATAGATGGAAAGATGAATGGAAAGATGGAGAATGGAAAGATGGAGACACAGAGGGAGAGAGAGAGACACTAAGCATTTATGGGCCATGTCCTGCTGCAAGGGTCGGAAAATGGAAACAGTCTTCACCTCAGTCACCTCAGCCTTCAAAAAGGGCAAGAAGGAGGACCCAGGGAACTACAGGTCTGTCAGCCTCACCTCCATCCCTGGAAAGGCGATGGAACAGCTCATCCTGGAAGCCATCTCTAAGCATGTGAAGGACAAGCACGTGATCAGGAGAAGTAAGCATGGATTCACTAAAGGGAAATCATGCTTAACCAACCTGATAGCCTTCTATGATGGGACAACTGGCTAGGTAGCAGAAGGGAGAGCCGTGGTTGTTGTCTGCCTTGACTTCAGCAAGGTTTTTGACACTATCTCCCATCACATCCTCATAGGTAAACTCAGGAAGTGTCCTCAACCGTTCTGTGATTCTGTGTGATTCTAGGAAACAGGGGTGAGAGAGTGAAATATGCCATGTTAAGTGGATTGTAAGCATCCTGTTACCATTCACTGTTCTAGTTTAATTGATGTCTGCTAGTAATTTAAATGTAAACATCAAGGCTAGGAGACAACAGGATGCAGGTCTCAGCTTCCTCCCTGGAAAAAAGGGGATATTAATCCATTATAAGATTCTTCATCCATTTCTCTGCAGACTATTCAAAAGTTTTCTTTGTTTTGATGCGTAAAGTATGCACTATAGTAGTTGTTCTCAGGACTGGGGTACAAAATGACACAAAATATCAAATTGGGAGGAATTACCAACTGACAAGTAAAAGACTTTTGCTGGGTTACAAACCTTAAGCTCACTTAAGGAAACAAGCAAAGCAGCACATTCTGAAAATGAGAAGCTCCAGTTCAAAATGTGGAGACTTTGTCACAAGCCTTGTTATTGACTTCAGTTTACAGATTTAACCTAGCAGCTAGAAAAAAAAAGAAAGAACTAAGTCCACAGTGAGACCTGCTTAAGACACAATGGCATTAATGACCAAACAATAGCAGCTGTGCAGAGCTAATCCCAAAGCAGGGAACAATTATATCAGAAGCACATGATGGCTTTGGCTGTTTTCCAGGTATTCTGGTTTACCATGTCTCCTCTGGTTGATGAGAAGAGAACTGAAGTGGCTCAGTAAAATATAACATATGTAGTAACAGTTTGAAAGGGGACTAATATTCCACTTTTTTGGAGGTTCCAGGTATGCAGTATTAATTTAAGATTTACCTGACTCATGAGCAGAATTTAAATTAAGTTTGGATTAAAAAGAGGTTGAATTTTGAATTGTAAATACACTGAATCTGGTGTTCAAACTTGAGGAATTGATTAAATTCCTTATTTCACCTGTTAGGCAGGTTTGGGGTGCTTAAACTAATATATATTATGGGGGTTGTGTTTGTATTGACTGTCCTGTTCTTTACCCTCCTTCTCCCCCTCCGCCAAAGTAGGAATCGTTTGTCTGTGGAGCACTCAAAATGTAACGGGGAGACTGGAGGAAGGGGACCTCTTGTATGGCATAAGGCTAATTTACTTTTCCACAGATAAAAATGATAAAAGCTCCAAGTAGGGTTGAGCTATAACTGGTGGTGGCGGTGGGGTGGTTTTGTTTTTAACAAACTTTTGCTTTCAGTCCTGGCGGTAGATTACACTAGAAATACTTACATAAGTAAATACTGAGGCAGTTGCACGGGTAGAATTAGCACGCAATAACGTGAATGGAATGACAAAGCGATGGGGTATGAGGTTATGGTTGACGTTTCCAGTGAGTTTCACAGGGATTAGGGGTTGAATAAAGACTGCAGGTTGGGTTTTGTAGAGGTTAGCATTTTCAGTAATAGCGACGTGAAATGTTTCCTTTTCTAGTTTAGTTATATTGACTTCTGACAACAATTTTTTTCTCCAGATCATGTCATCCCTTCTTTGAATTATTCGTCTTACCCTAAATATCTATTCTTTCCCTCTTATCTGTAATCTGCTTACCCCGGCCTACTGCTCAGAACGTTTTTTCCCTTGCACATTCAGTAAATGCCCCATCAGTTCTTCCTTTCTCCTCTTTCTTCTAAAAGCCACTGACGTGTGGCTCTACCTTTCTATCTGCCTGTCTTCAACGCTTGTCTTTCTATTTGACTTCTAGACTGCGCTCTCTGTGAACATACTGGTGTTTGTGTGTTCTACAATGCCAAGCATACCAGTGTTCAATAAATAACAGTGCAGCAAGCGCACAGTTGCTGGAAGAGGATTAAATAGCTCAGGGAAATGGAGATACTGCTGCTTCTGCAACAGCCACCAACTGTAAAATCTAACTAGTAGCTACATTTTTGTTGTTTTTGGTGCGTGCTGAAGAAACTCAGCAGTGACACACGCACATTTACACAAATGTTTACTTTCCATTATGCTGTAACCCCCAGTATATATAGCTTTCTGGTACAATGTAAAGTCCTTTCAAGATGCCATTTAAGAGGAATTTAATCTGTACAGAGCACTAACAAACTGAAGCACAGCAGATTTATTCATTTAAGAGAATTATTCATTTATTTTCCACCATTTAGTATTTATATTCATTTACCATTCATTTATTCCCTTCATTTCTATTCATTTATTCATTTATCAAATATTCATTTTAATGGCTTTCATTATCACTACAGTAACTGTAGGGGTAGATTTTATTCTTTAAATAGGTTTATTCTTGGAAAATCTACAGAGCAGGGAAAGGCCACTTGTTCTGTCAACTTGTTTGTTCCCTGTTCTTTTTCTCAGAACTGTTTGTCTCTTTGCTCCCTTGGTTTCTTTAAAGTCCTCACTAGATTTCTCTTGAATTCCTTAATTTGTCTTATGGCAAGAGCTCGGTTTGGTGATATTAGATCAAATGCTTGCCTTGTGTAAATTGCTGAAACCAAAGCGTGTTATTCAGTGCTTTGGACACTGATTTACGGTCTGCTAGTCTTTCCATATATATTTATTTTCTTTTCTCTTTACAATACCTTTTTTTCCTAAATTCACCTCCTATTCCTTTTTAAAATCAGCTCCATTTCCCCATAGATTAGTTACTTACAAACCAGGCATCAAAAACCTTTTTATCAACAGGTGTTTTGAACTGGAGCAGAACAAAGTCTAGATTAATAGAGAGACTAGGTTCTATGTATTAATTTCAGTTGGAGCATTGGGAATTCAGGTCTTTTGTACAAAACCCTTCTTTCTGGTATGTGAAAACACTGAATAATATCTGTTAATTGCAGTGGCCA
This sequence comes from Struthio camelus, assembly GCF_040807025.1. Taxonomy (NCBI): domain Eukaryota; kingdom Metazoa; phylum Chordata; class Aves; order Struthioniformes; family Struthionidae; genus Struthio; species Struthio camelus. The sequence goes on along the minus strand of NC_090950.1, from coordinate 25,871,919 downwards.
TCAGATCATGTTTTTGATGAGAAGAACAAAGATTGGGTCATCTGGTGCCCGTTGTATACTACCAGTGCTTCTGAGCTGGAATTAACATCTCTTCAGTCTTAGCTATAGAGGATGATAACTGCTTATGCAATTCACTCCGAAGGATATTGCCAGTCATCTTAAAGGATGTTTTCTTATGTGTAGTGAAATTTTATCCTAGACAGATAGCAGGATACTGCTGGAGGAACACATACTTCTTGGTGAAGAATTAAGTTGTTTTTTTTTTTTCTCCTCTGTCTCCAGTGGACCTCTAATTTCCTATGAAACTTCTCCTTGATTCTTTAGTGCTTCTGCACATCACAACTTTTAACACTAGCGAGTTCTACACTCACATATCTTAAATTTAGCTTCTTTCCTTAAATCACTTAGAGTATTTAAAAATTAGACTTCATAATCTTTAGAGAACACTAAATTCAAGCCACCCCCTTCCTAGAGTCCTTCACAGCATATCTGCGCACTGGGCTGAATCAAGTCAGAAACTTCTGTGCTATTTCAACAATAGCAGAAACCCAGCTAAAATGGTGTACTACATCATGATTGGTTGGATAGTGCCTACATTTAACACTTACAAATTTGTTATTTTGCATTTATAACATGAAAACATAGTAAGTTCCCTATCTTCGTGGAAAGCATCCTGAACTGGGTATTCCTCACCACTGTATATTCAATAAAACAGCCTGCTTCAGGTATTTACATTTTGAAGGTTATCTTTGTTGTTAGAAGAGCTAGAAGTAATTTCCTTTACAATGAAATGTTTAAGTTTGCAGAATACGTTGTGACCCTAGAGAAAACAGCTTCACACCCCACCTTGAGGCTGCAACTCTGAGAACTACTGCCCTAGAGACTTTTTATCAGCTCAGAGCAAGTCTTATCTCCAGTTACTTTCAGCTGCATAATAAGTAGTCGTTTGAAATGGGTGGTATCTTCTCAAGGGCCTGTAATCCAAAGCCCATAGTTTTCAATGGAAAGCCTCCATTGATTCCAGGGACTGTGAATCCAGATATCTATTCTATAACATGTGGTGTTTGCTTAGTAAGTTTAGTAATAGGTGGTCTGCTTTCCTCTTATCTTACTATTGAAGCTAGCCAGAGCTATTCCGATGGCATTTACTTTGTCAGATGAAGCCCTGGAATTCCCTGGAACCTATATATTTTGCAGTAGCATGCCTTCTTTAATTAACTTCCACCTGAGAAAGAAATCATCTTCCCAGCTTACCTGCCCAGCTTCTGGGAACCGCTCAGCATCTCTGCAGCCCAGAGAGGAAAGCCCGGGGTTTCCAGGGAGCTGTAGCACAAGCCCTGGTGTTTGCAGTCTGGAAGAGTCTCTAACGTTTCCTGCTCCTGGTGGTGGCTTCTCTGGGACCTAAGCTGGAAACTTGGGCTTGAACGCAGTCACTAACAAAAACTAACTAACGAAATCACTAACAAAAATGTCTGGGTTTTGTGCTGAAACTAATTTTCTTCAAAATACTGGAACTTTCTGTAGAAGGAAGTTTTCCCATCTCAACCAGCTCAACTTGCCAAGATATCAAGTAAATTCAAGTAAGAGAGGAAATAGTTTATACTTTCTTCCGTTTCCTTATCTTCTCACCTAGTGTTAGAATGAGTTTCAGTCTGAGGGAGTCTCTTTTTTGGAAGAAGAGTCCTAAGTTAATGTGAAGAGATCTGATGTATGCTTTAACTCTCCGGTGTATGTACCTCTTTTTTCATTAAATCTGAACATTAACCTGATGGCCTTTAGGCACAATACTTTCTGAAAAATTTAAGTGTCCTGTTTATTGCTTGCTTTCCAACTCCAGTTCCTCTCGCAAACACTACAGGGACCTCATTTAATTCTGGGGCTATATTATCCTCCTTCTTTATTAAGTTTCTTCAAATATCCTGCCATGGTCTAATATCTTCACTTGTCAGCTTCACTCCAGTTCAGACACCTGAAGGAGACTTTATTGTTTTTATTTCCTTGCCCTGAACACTTCACTCATAGCCAGTTTTGAATGCCTAGAATTTTTCAGCTCGTCTTTCCATTGTGTCAGTCTTTATATTCCCTTTGTAATACTCTATACTTCTTAGGCATGCCATGCCTTTTTAGGCATTATTTTAATTTATTGATTTAGATCTAATGGGCCTTGAAATACAGCAAAAGCATAGACTCTCTTGATAATCTTTTTTGTTGTTGATAATCTCTTTTGTTGTAGAAAAGAGAGAAGCTGCAATAATATTAGACAAATTCCAAAACCTGGAGAGGCGTTAGCCTTTTTTTAAGGAAGCTATTAGACCAGCAGGACTTCAAGTAAACTAGTAGCTACAAAGGGCAGCCCAGTCCACTGTTGGATCTTAAAAGCTGGAGCCCACAACCACTCAGTGCCTCTCAAATTTGGTTACTCCAACTCTTTCTTCCACTTTTGCCTGTTTTGACCCTCATGGCAAACATCATTAGTATTATAAGAGACAGAGGTCCCTCAAGAAAGCATCTCTACTATATCTAATCTTACCCCACACGTTGTCCTGTCTACAGAGATGACTTTAATCCTTTAACTTTGATTTTGCACCAGTTTCGTGAGAGTTTGTGTTGCACACATCACCTGAGCTGGGCCATTCCTTGTTCCCATTTGTACCAGTCTGTTATTTCTATAGAAAGGCATGGTGATGTCCTATGTTTTTGTCACTCTCTGAAATAAATGAACAACTTTAACTAAAATTCAGGACACTGACAAAATTAATATTAAACTGTTTGTGAAAAATTGGAATGGATACACATACCAAAAAAAAAAATCAAACACTCCAAGAAAACAATATAGTAACAGAACATAACATGAGTATCTTATGCAGAACGAGCTCAACATAGCATTTTAAAGTTGGAATATGTGTCTATACATCCACTTACAAGTACTTATGGTGCTCATTGCTCTGCATAACCTATTAAACAAAGTCAAGCATGCAACACTAATACTAAATCAATTACCACTGCTAATGTATAACTAGAGAGCAACGTTATGTTGAGTTGTACACAGTGTTCACCACAGGCAATGCTAACCTCTTAACCTGAGTTTCTGAAATTCAATAATCTGGTAAGGTTCAAGAAAGAACTTAATAGACCATACTTTAGGACCTTACAAGAGTTCCTACAGTGCTGGAATGGAAGTTGGATTATTAATGTATTTTGCAGTAACTTTTGAAAATCCAGTGTCTTACTGTTCTCTAAGAAGTTTGTTCTAATCTAACAAGAACTGTCCCCTTGATCTCTAAATGCTTTTTGCATGAGTAGGAATAAATTATGTGATGCAGAATTCGGCTTCTCAAATGATTCAACAGGACTTTCTCAGGAAAATAACTATTTACAAATCTAGAAATGATAATAGCAGCTGCCAGGATGTTACAACAAGTTTTTCAGCTCTTATGGTGATGTCTCTAAGGTCATTTTCTCAGTCAGTGGAAATAATAACAGTTACAAGTATTGATTGAAAGCTATACCTTTTTGATTGCAGTGCATTGCTCCAGCACCCTTGCACTGCAGAGGGAAAGGAACCTGACCTGAAGGCATTGAACTCCACCCAGCAACAGAGGCAACAGGTTGTTGCATAAAGCATGGGAGAGAACAGGTAGGAAATTGGACTAGAAATTGATGGTTGGTATAGGACTCTTGTTATCCAAACAGAGAGAGTGGACCAAGGCATGCAGAAAAATCTAAGGTGCCTCATTAGAGTTGCAGGTAGGTACTTGGGATAGACCGTCACTTGGAGGGAAGAGGTAAATTCTGGAGAAGGGCGTAGCTAAGCAAAAAAAGGGCTGGGTGTAAGAACCTAGGGGGTGAAGCATGAAAAAGAGGAAAGGGAAGGGACAGAGCACGTAGTGGTAGGGATCCTCAGCAGAAAATGAGCGGAAAGAGTGGAAGCTTGGCTGGAAAGAAGGCAGTAGAGAATGATGGGCTGCAAAATAACAGTGTTGTTACTTCTGTGTTTTTCTCCACGCAGACACCTATTGCTCACTGGCAAAGCTTCATTCCCTTCTAACACTGATCGTTTTAGGGAATAACCATTGTTACCAGGTATTTCATTGGTTCAAATGGCAGAAGTCTACCCTGTGCAGCCTCCCGCTGCCAGTTCCGCTCTGTGGATAACAGATTTATAAAGAAAGCAAGCAAACAAAAAAAAAGGTAATCATGCCTAGAATGCTGTCTTAAAAGAACCCTGACAAGACAAGCATTAAGGTATAACCTTCTGTTACAGGATCACCTGTTATCTTTAAATATATAATGCACATGTACATAAATGAAAAGCTAATGACTTTTGTACGTGACATTGGTGGCACAGGTATAGACTTGGAAGCGCTTTTATCCTTAACTATGGAAGTTCTCTACAGAAGGTACCAGTGTGATTGTTTTTACAGATTGATAAGGAATAATCCAGGATAATCTTCAGATCAATTAATAGGCATACCCAGCTCCCCTGTGCTGGGCTGTGCTATACTCACAGTATCCTCAGTAGTCCTTGATGCAGTCTCAGTGGCAACACCACATTCCTCACGTAAACTTGTAAGTTTAAAATTAGATCCAAGCAAAATACTCCCAAATCCTATACTCTGCAGAATACTCATAAAGAGACAGATATGTATTCTTCCTTAATAAATGTTATTTGTATATCTTTCTCTCAGTCGGGTTCTCTGAGAAGTTGATATTCATTTTTGCTGCTTCTGCTGGTTAGTTCTTAACGACCACAGAACTTATCACATTCTGGCTGCACGCATGCAAACTCACATTAAGAGCTGTGCAGGAAAGAAACCTTCCGCAAAACATAGAAATACTTTCATCTTCACTATGTATTTACAAATGTGCATGTTTTCATGTTTCAGTATTTGTGTATTCAGTATTCACAGCACTGTTCATATATTGGTATGTCCATGTAGGACTCCTGCAACATTGTAGGTATGACTTGGCATGCATTTGCAGCAATCACAGTGGAAATTTGCTTTCTTCAGAGTCAGTTGCTTATTTGTTTACAGAGAGTAAGCATAAAAGCGGTGAGCACTGAAGATGGCTTCAGGCAAGGGCAGACCTAAAGCAAAGGATAAATATGGGGCCATCTGGTGTGTCAGCTCACATGGAAAATCAGTGATTTTGTGTGCAGGGCCGGATCAGTGACACCTACCAGAAACTGATGATGAGGAAGGAGGATTTCACTGAATGAGTTATGAAATAAGCCTGCGGTATTTGATCAAAGAGAATGAAAATATCTATTTCAACCACTTGTTTAGGAAGAAAGAGATTTAAGAAGTCTTTGCCATGGCTATAGAAGACAAAGCAAAATCATTTTTTTTTTTTTAAAGTCGGTTTTATCTTATAAAACTAGAGGGTCCCAGGCTACCATGCTGATGCAGTAACGGCACAGGGAGGTAGCTGTGCATGAAATAAGAACTGATGTACTACAGTTAACAGCATAATCTGAATACCGCACCCTGACTGTTGCCTGTATGATTTCAGTGCTGTAGCTTTTCATCTGAGCAGATATTCTCTCAGACTAGGTTCAGTAAAGATATTCTCTCTGGTTTCCTTTTGTGGTAGAACATTTCACATTTTGGAACAAGAATGATCCTATTTCCAGCCTGTGGTAGAAAAGACATTTTAAAAGCCTTATATTAGGATTTACCTCTAAGAAAAAAGGAAAAAGAAATGTAGTTAGTCTTTACATATTTTTTTATCAGTAACTAAAATGTACTTTCATACAAGAAATAATACCTTCAGTTACTGTAGTCCCATAGGGTTGCCAACAGGAAAGCAAATGGAGTTAGACTAAAATAATACATCAAAGAGTAAAAACAATGAAGGGAAAAAATATTTGTAAAACCCTAAACGTTGTAAGGAGATGAGTAATTTAACAAAATAAAAGTGCTTGATATTCCAGCTGTGTTAAATGGAGATGAAGGCAAAAGGCATGATACAGCATACATTCAATGAAGTGGCCAACATTATAGAAAGATAATTATACTCAGAATTAAAAGAAAGTAATTTATACCTGAAGTTATATATAAACCCTACAGCAAAATGCAAGTGGCTGAAGCCCTGGAACATTTTGGAACTGAACTAGTGTTGATTGTGCATGAGGATACTGGACAGATGCTGGGGTGCCACCACTACCTTCTGTTAGGACTAGGATTGTCTAGCTGGAGGTGAGAAAACTGAGTAGCTGTTGCAGCTCCATCCTATGGATGATTATTCAGGAACCTTCCAATAAAATCAGTGGGCCTTAGCCTAGCAAATCGTTGGGGGTACTCTGCGCAGCTTACTAGGGTTTGTTTATCTTAATCACTCTATATTGTTTGAAGGACAGACATTTAGAACTGGCTGAATATATCCATGGAGCTACACAGGTAGATATTTTGTCCCCCAAGTATACACAATACATTTTTAGAATACCCAGTTATATATTATATCCAGGCTTGGATTATCTGCTACCACTGCTACCATTGGAAACTGGGGAAAATATTGGCTTTTGGTCTCAGATCCAAGAAGGCCCAAAAGATGTGTTGCAGAATTGATGGCCTTTACAGCTGTAGATCCTGGGAAGCTTCTTTCATACGAGAAACATTATGTTGTTCAGGGAACACAAGAAAATTTTCAGATTCAGTTAATTGTTTGAAAAAAATTGATTGAAATAAGAGTTCCCCATCTTATTACTAAGCTTAAACTAGGCTATTTTGTTATTTGCACATATGACTTTTTTTTGTTTGTAAGAAGTCTCACCTTCTTTCTTAGCTCTACTGTGTCTTACATTTGCATTTTCCCATATAAATAACATATAGCTTATATTACAGTGCACATATGCTATGCAATATAGGATTATTTATAAGCTTTAAGCAGTTACAAAATATATTTTTAATAATTTATTTATGTGTGTAATATCAATCTATCTATAAACTTGTAAGGTTAAAAGGCTAGAGGTCCTAGGTTTTCTTTATGGGTCCCTGACAGAAAGTTTGGCAAGAAGTTCAGATAATCTGAATCTGGCAGCTCTAGTGCAGCGAATGTGTGAATGCACATTTCGCTCGTTCCCTGGAGTGGTGCAGTGTGGAAGTACTGGGCTCTCCAACAGCCTGTCAGGATTTCAGTCAGAGGCATGGGTGAATCTCAAAGAGGAAGAGAGAAACTTCAGGTAAAACATTTTGAGTTTAGTGAATGGCATTTCCTAACAAAACTCTGTTTTGTTTGATTTTCCAGTCTAGTTCTGCTTCTTGTGAAACTGTTTTTGTGCCTACTTGCAGAATAATAAATTGATATAAATTGTAATTTAAATCAGAGCAGATCGTAACACCATAATTTCTTTATTCCAAGGGAGTAGAGGAGTTACAGTCAGAGCGTGGCACCATAGGTAGCAAGTCTGGCTCTGTCATTACTCTGTCAGTATTGATGCACAGCTTCATTGAAATCCAAAATTTTAGCTTTGAAAGCAAAATTTAACACTTTACCAAGGTTTCTTATTTTCAATTTTACAAGATTTAATTGCCCTGGACTTTTGAGTTATTTTATATGATAGCTATCCATACAGATTCTTCTGATTATTGCAAGCACAGTTCACTTTCCTTTTATGCCAGTGTAAACAAGGAGTAACTTGTCTGAAGTCAAGGGAATTGCACCCTTTGTTTTATCCATGCAAGTAAAAAGGAGAATCAAAACCCGTATTTGTTTTTTTCCGGCTTAGTTTTCAGCAAAGTTCTAGATGCTAGAAAAAACATAAAAAGAAAAGCCCTGATCCAACATACAAAACAGCAGCAAAATATGGATACTCTGTTAGTTTCTTTGTAGCTTAGTGTATATATGAAATTAGTACAATGCTCTAGAAAGGTATGAAAGGAAAAAACTCTACCCAGGGAGCACTAAACAGTGCCAAGCAATTGATGTTGTAGTGTGCTATCTGCTGTGACCTGTTTTCACAGACAAAGAATTTCTGCCACCAGAAATGCATGGAAGTTCAGAAATTTCAAGAATCCCTGTAGTGCTGTGGGTTTTTTTTTCCTTTTCTTTTGTTTAGTTCCTCATGACCAGTGCAGACCTAGATCCCTTTTTTTCTGAAAAGGGGGTTTCCATTCCATAAGATTAATTCCTTTCAATTTCGACAGGATCATACTGAAGAAGCTGTTGCCTACTCCACCGGGGAGGGGAGACCCCTGTGTCTTCAGTTAGTACTTTAAAGTATTCCTGAAATTTCCACTACAAAGTTTTTCAAACTAAGGTCAAGGATAATAAGTTGTTAAGAAATGTTTGCTTTGGTATGCTGTCCCCTTAGGTGAAATTAAGGGAAACCTCTGTTTGAAATCATTTCCTCTCTCTGTAAATGGGTGTTCCTTTTTTCTCCCCAGCAAGTACTTGTTTCTCTTCCCCGTCAAACAGGTAAAATCCAGTGGCTGTCAGAAAGTAACCTCTCTCCTGGCTAGGCTGACTGCACGAGAGGCAAATACCTCAGTGTTCCCTCTAAAATCCTACATGGGCTTTTCTGTAGAGCATTTCACAAGATCTAAGTCCTACTGATCAATCAATGTGTGCCCACAAACACTATTTTAAGTACTTAGGCTTTTTTAAAAGCCAAGTCAATCAAACAGAGAACAACCTCATCCAGCCTCACAAAGCCCTTCAGAAAAACTTGAAGATCCAGTGCAATTACGCTGAGATTTAGAAGACTCTACCCTTCTTTCGAATGCTATGTTTAACAAACTCTACATCCACACAAAATGTTTTGACAGTGCACATTATCCAGAATTCTGGGGGGACTGGGAAACTGAATCCAGGAGGTGAAGTCCTCAAAGCAGTCAGTGGAATTGCAGCCAAGACAGAAACCACCTATGTGCCCAGGTCAGCTCAAAGTGCACGGTTTCACCAGCGTCCAGCAAGCTGTGCATGTACCTCAGGGCCTGAGCCTTATGTGTGATGCAACCGGATAGATCCTTTTGCCCAAATTCGAAATTAACGATATTGAAAATTTGCATAGATCCAAGACTTCTCCTGCATAGATCAAATAACAGAATTAAGGTTTTGCTTTCTCTTTCCTACTAAGAAGAAGTAAGCAGTAAATTCTCATTTTACTCATATAAAACTGGGTAATTGGGGAAATGATTTTTTGTTCCAGTTTTTTCATTGGGGATAGTAAAATAATAATAATAATAATTAATAAAATCCCATTTCAAACACTGTAACTTAGATTCATATGTAGAATTTTCATGCAGCTTTGTAGTTTTATTATAAGAATTGATGAATTTCATACATAAATAATATAAAGTAAGACCAGATAGATAGACAATATATATCAATTTTATCTCTCCTTATTATCATATTTCTCACTTCAGAAAAATAGCCCAGGAATTAACAAGAAAACTAAGATACTGAATTTGAGCCAGCTGATACAACTTGTGCTTTTTCCTTCTAGTCAGTGCAGGAAATCTGGTTACCAAAAACCCAAGCTCGTCACATGGCACAGAACATATTTCAAGGCACCTGTGTCAAAGACCAGAGTTCAGTCCTGCATATGGGTCTGCCATGATCCATATTCATAGTACAGCTAAGATTATGGAAAAATATATAGCAGTTTTAAAGAGAAGGGTGAATAATTTTTTTGTCTCCCTAACAAGGGTTTGGGGCTCTTTGATTTGTTTTGAATGTGCAGTCAATAATTGTATCAGGTGTCTAAGATCTAGGATACATTTCTAGTTTAGGTATAGTCACCAGTGCAGCAGTTAGGTCTGAGGTGATTCTAGTTGCTGGCCTACAAAATGATAAATGTTAGAAAACTGAAAAATCCCTCTCCTCTCTAGCCTCACCCTTCGAAGCAGAGCCATAAGAGAATTTTGGGAATGGACATGAGCTCAATAACATCTGCTCTCACTCATAACGCTGTCTTTTGGCTGGTCCTACGTTGATAACTAGTTGCCATCAATTTACACACGAATGTACGTCTGTAGGGACTACAAGATTCAGATAAACAAGGTATGTGTTTTATTTGTCTTTCACCATTAGCTTAAAAACTAATTATAACTTTTATTTTGTTTGGTTGTTACTGTAGGTTTTACGCTACTCGTCCTAACAGGCATTGGCTTGTGATTGGAGCAATTTAGTAGCTGAATATCTCCGTTTAGCTCCTGTCTTTACCTAATGACATAGATTTCGTTATGGTATATGCCCATGTTGAACAGTATGTTAAACCATCTTCTCATGTACAGTGTATTATATAAATGACGCAAGACTGACAGTCTCCCAAATCCTTTGTCAGCTGGTAGCACAATTCTTGGAAAATCCTTTCCTAGCTTAAGATAACATGTTACTTTTTAAAATTGATCTACTCAGGGCTTTGCTAACAGCTTTGAGCTGAAAGGCAAGCTACAAACATACTATAAAACTGGAGATTTTGGTGGGGCATGGATTAGATGTATCTTCCATAAAAGTCAGCGTAGAAGAGGCCAGGAGGTATAGCGATTGTGTGCAGGGCAGACTGCATGACAGCACTTTTTTCAGTGATAATATTCATCCCAGCTATACTATAAGGACATCAGTACAGAGCTATGCAGTCCAGATGCTGGACTGCAAATCAGCTGAGATGTCTGAGGTGTACAACTGTGTAAATGTACCTCATCTGCAGATTTTTGTCTATATTAAAAAACAAAAAATAAAAACAAGCCTTTATCTACCGTTACGGGCTGTAGCATGAGCCTTGCAAAACCTCCTATTTGTTATTAGTAAGTTACTAATGGAGAAGCTTCATATTCATTTAGAAAGAAAGCTGCTATTCCCAACAGAAGTTCAAAATGTTTGTAAGGAGGCCATTCTATCAAAAGTTACATTTTTGTGGTTCAGTAAAGGCTTGGCTCCGCTCCACTTGGCTGGGTGTGATATTTTTATTGTTGTTGTTGTGCAAAACAAAAGCATAGAAAAACAAAAGATATAGTAAGGAATCAAGAAAGAACAAGATTTGCCTTGCCTGTTTCTTTTCTCCAGTAGTGAGAAGCTTGCTGGCTTTCTGAATAATCCTACTAAAATGTGAAGTCTGGTGCTCTGCTGCTTTTTTGTCTTGTTTTTCTTTTCAGTGCAGTACTCTGTTGCATTAGAGTAACTGTCAGGCAGGCCCACTGGCAGACCTTCCTCTAAGCCAATAATCAAAGTAACTTCTTGTTGTGCCAGTTGTGAACATCTCCATAGGGGACGGGTGATCTTACCCGTTTGGGGAGAACATGGAGATCTGGCCACTTTTCTGAATGTGGTGCTGCATCCCAGAGAGCTAATAGTGATCTCTGCAGAGATTAATTTCCTAATGACTCTTGCATGACCAGCTCCCAAACTGACCTGTGCAGCTTTACTGAAGCATTAGCAACCCTGACCCCTGTGGTGCCTTTCAGTACCTCTTGTAACAAGTCCTGGGCATTGCACAATAGTTAGTTATCTGCTTCAAAGGACCTTGTTACACCTAGGAGTGGATTAGCATCGCCAGTCCTAGCACAGTATTAGGAACAGATGTACAAAATGGGGAAAAAACATGTGTTAGTCTGCCTGTATCATAGATGAGCACCAAAAACCCTGTCTTTTTACTGTCCTGCTAACAGGAGGTCATAGCCGTGTAGATGGGCCTCAGTACTTAATCAAAAACCTGTACCACTGAACATCTTGATCTGAGAATACGTGAAATGTAGAAGCGTGTGCAAACCCTCTGATGTTTCTATGGGGCCATCTACTCAGATTTTTTTCTTCATTCCTCTCTCCCATATTTCACCTATAAAGAGTCTTGCCAAATTGAAATGTGCATGGCTAAGTGGAACCATTTCCTATCTGGGTAGCAAACAGCACCTGTTACCAATGAGCTTGTAAGCTTAGCTGATGATAAGCTCTTCATATTAGTTTACTGTGAGGTGGGCACTCTCTCTTGCCAAGGTGGGGAAATGTAGAGCTTTCCTGGTATACACTGAGAGCTACATGTAAAATTACTGTACAAATTATTCCTCCCACAGTTTATACAAGTGTAGAAATGAAAACAGTGTTATGCACTTCATTATTAGCTCTTGCTCTTTAGTAAATAACAATGGTAACCAGCCACTGAAGGAGTGACTTTTTGGAAATATTTTCATGGTGTATCTCAATAAGCAAAGCTGGGAAAGCAAGTTTTTTTTAATATATATAATTTTTGCAAATGTTTTTAGCAGAAAAGCAATCCTTTATCATAAATATGCATTTTACTGAAAATGTTCTATAAATAGACTTGACTGGCTGATTTTTATTTGGAGCTTAGGAAGGGTTTTAGGGCATAGGGTGCGAGGAATGTTTAATTTTTCTGAGGTATGTCCCAAAAGGATTTCAATATCTTATATGAACCAAGAACTTTTTTTTTTTTCTTTATTTGGTCACCACCACTGACACAGCTGATTAATAAAAAAGCAGAGCTGCAGAAATAATAATTGCTAATACCAATAGTGCTGTGCATCTAAGTGCATGGCAAACGCACAATTTATCTTACTATTTACCCATGCAATGATTCCCTTTCTCAGATAAGCAGAAGTAATCAAATGACTTGACAGATCACACACTGAATCCAAGGCAGAGCTGCAGAAACAAGTTTAAGGACATGAAACTACAAATGCTTATGACTATGAGTAATTTTACTCTTGGGAGTATTTCAGTTGACTCCGGGAGGGATTATGTAGGGTAATAAGCTCTGAACTCCATGAAAAAGTGTTTGCAGGACTGGTCCCCAAGCATATTCAACTGCAGTCTTCACATAAAATCACATAAATCCGTAGTCAGGCACTTTTAATAAACATATTCTATGCCATAAATTACTTTCTGAGGAGGATTTTTAGAGGCATAATTTTACAGCATTGACCTCCAATAGACTCATAACATTCTATCATGTTAAATATATATTTAATAACTTCAAACCTTTTATTTTAGTGGCCCAACGGGCCCGAAGGACTTAGGACTGCAACAACCTATTGTGTCAAAGGATATTTAGAGAGGTTTTAAAAAAATGCAGATTATTGACTTTATTATTGATGCAGAGGAGCCATTATAGCCTATCAGGAAATTAAATGCCCTTTCATAAAGAGTCCATTGCAAGCACCCTGAATTTATGGAAATGATGAAACTTAATGGCTCTGCAGGAATCATTGCATCAAGTCTGAAACACTTTGGGAGATATTATTATTTATTTTCACATTCATACTCATAGTAATGAGAAATTCAGGATTTTTTAGTAAATTACAAATATAAACATGTAGATACAGAGGTCACTATATTAATTTAAGCAAAACATAAAGGGAAATCTACTTGCATCATTTCTTCCTTTCTATAAAAGGTACAAAGTAAAACTAGCCCAGTGAAAACAGATAGCCATGCTTTGAGAACTTTCGTAAATCAAGAATGTACCAGATTAAAATTTACAATTTTTATTTTCACTTCTACATATGATTTATGAACATTTAGCCACACGTCATCCCTTTCTGCTATAGCCATAAATTTGCACAGGTTATTCTGACATTTATTTTATAACTAATGAAGGATTTGGATGTATCTAGATACTCGGTGGCATTGAGCCTGGAAATTGCTCTGCCGTCTTCACTGGAGACCCTTTGTAATTCGGTCCTAAATTCAGCCTCCCAGTGTAGTCTCTTTAGGTTGGATTTTTTGTTTTCCTATTCCAAGCATATGTCCCATCCAACTGTATGTTATCAGAGCTTTTTTTCAAGAACACCTAAATATTTACAGTTATTCCATGTTAGACACAAAGGAATAGATATTTGAGAAGAGCCTAATGTCCCAGAAGGTTCCCAGATTTGCACAAGAGTTTGTTTCCTCCTCAGGGACCCACATCACGTTCCTGGAACTTAAGTTGCCCCCTTGTCAAAATGACCACTTCATTAAAACCCCCTAGCTGGCACTCTCAGATCCTAAACCCATCCAAAGGGCCATCTCAAAGTCCTTTATTAGAGCGTGGCCCTTCAGCTAGTGTTTTTTAAGGATCTAGGCAATTAAAGTTTTATGCCGCATGTGGTGAGGGTCTGGTGTAAAGCAAGTGTACGTATATGGAAATTTGGGTCTGGGAAGCTCCAGAGTGTCTGTTGCATACCTTTTCCGTGCTCTCTTGTCTCTTTTTGGATTGGCTATAACAAAAAAGTCTGCTCTAAAGCTCACAGCTAAGACGTGCAATCTCCCTGACAATTCATTTTTTACCTAGATCCATATAACCAAGAGCAATAGCGACTGTGGGTCTAAGAAGTCTGTATTTGTTTTGCAGAGTCCAGAGTACAAAATTCCTAATGTACTTTGAGACAATTATCTGCTTTTTTTATGATTTTACCAGAAATTTCACTCTAGTTCCATTCAGTCTTTGTTCTCTCTTCTCTTCTTACTTGGCCAAAGATGAAATTCAAGGAAGGCTGCATTACCAGCTCCTGCTGTATGGTCTATGGATAGATAAAATGTCCATTTTGACTACCTAGAATGAAAATGAAAAGAAAAACGTTTGCATATTTTCATGTATTTATCGTCTCAAACGCTGCCTTTTTGCTTTGTTTCGGAGTGTGCTTTTGGGCTCAGCTATAACAATTAAAACACAGGAATGTCAATACTGCCACTAGCACTATTTTCCCTGTAATTTTAGTAAAGCTTTCGTTAATTTCCTTGCACAATAAGGCCAGCATTACCCTGATTTTTAAACGTTTTAGTATGTCCGCAGTTCTGTAATGACTGATGTGTACACTGAAAATTAGGTGCCTGTGTACATCCTGATAAAAGAAGAAAATCACTGAACAGAGACAGTGCTTCATAAAACCCAAATTTAAGAAAGTGCTTAAGATCACAGTTAACTTTAGGAATCTATTTAGCTTCCATTCAAGTCAATGAGCCTTAAGAATCTTTTAGACTTACATGCTGTGTTGAATAAGGTCCATTGTAAAATAATGATGAAAACAAAAAAATTTAAAAAGGCTTTTCTATTTTCTACTTGCCTACTGCAAGCTTATAGGTAAGTTAGTAATAATTACTATAATTTAATATAGGTATGTTCCATTTTCTTCCCTGTTATTACTGTGAAGAAGCTTTATGCACCAGGACAAAAAGATTTAGGGCCCTTGAAACATTTGTTTCCTACTCTTTGATTTTAATGTTTTTTAATCAAAGATGTGCCATAACTGTAAAATAAATTCTTTTGTAGACGGAGACTGTAGAGAAGTCCCTGAAGTGCTTCACTTTGAGGAGCTTTGTTAGTCAAGGTAGAGGGCTCTGTAAGCCACAAGCATTATAATTACCTGATTTTGCTCTTGTTGAAATCAGTGGCAACTCTCTCGTAGGTTGCAGTGGCAGCAAGACTGAAGGGAACTGCTGTGCTTTAGTTTATTGTTCCATTTTCTGATTAACATCTTAAACTGCATTTTGATCGTGTAGCTTCTACTCACAGAGAATGCCTGAAGGTCTTTTGTTGATCTTCGGAGAGAACAACAGCTCATCGTGATGCTCAGCCAAGGCATCTATCATTTAACTGTCCCTTTCAGTTACTGTGCTGCGAACGCGACACGGTCCTGGCTCAGGTGGTCTCCGTTCCGTCTGGTGACCCGTCGGCAGAGCTCCTAGACCTTTTTCCTTTCAGCATCGAGCAGTGAATGTTTTCTGCACAGAATGTGGCTTTAGCTTTTTGTCCTGAGTAGATTTAACAGGCCAGACTCAAAATAAGGTTACTACAGTTCGAAAAGTTATTGTGCACTAGCTCGGCCACGGTAAAAATTGTCCGAAAGAGGTATTCCTAGCCTGCAGAAAGAGTCATGTGATTTAACTGTCCTAAAGGTTAGTGTAAGAAAATAGAAATGTGTCATGTTACCTTATGTTTGCTGCAATGAGTAGTAAAGGACAAGTACTGCAGTTTAGCTAACCTATCCAAAGTTGCCTGTGAATCTGAGCCATTTTGGCATTTGATTCTCTTCCATTTGCTGTTTTTCTAAACAGATGTTTTCTTCCTACAGTGCCATTTTTCCTCCACTATTTTTTGAGCTCTCTCATCTAGCTTTCATCTAGCTCTCTCATCTAGCTTTTGTTCATCACATCATATGTAGACAAGTGTGCTGTGCACAGTATAGGATTGCTATTGAGCAGAAATGGCAGTGGGAAGAAAGCTGTGGATCTGGAGCAAAGCTTCTTCTAAAGATAGTGGCAGATAGGTGCAGGGGTCCATTCCTTCTGTTAAACGCTATGACTCCTTATTATGTGTAGGTATTAAATATATAATAGCTCCCTCTCTATCAGTTTAACTTTTCTCTTTCATTCCTGCTTCCTACATGTGTCATATGACATCCATCTGTAGTACAAAGGCAGTGTCATATGCTTAGTTATTTTTACCAGTAGTAATACAAAATCAGGCCTGTCCAATATGAAAAAAGTAGAACCTTCTTTATTGTAAGCCAACAAAAGTCGCCAGCAAAAAAGACTGTGGATTTTTAATGGAAAGAAAGCGTTAACGAATAAGGATTAATTGAAAATTAGGGCATGAGAGACAGAGTAGAGCTAAGACAAATCAATTGCTATACCAATAAGCCTGAGCTGACAATAAATTAACGGAGATAGCAGCAAGGTACTTTGGGCCAAATTAATCACGGATGCAAATAATTGAAAGTTAGGAGTGAATAAATTAGTCGAAAAAGCATTTACACCTGCTGAACAATTCTGCAAGTGACCATGAATGGAATGACTATACAAAAGGAATGGAGCCACTATACAAAAACAACTTAACCTACACATCTACGCTCTGGTAGGAGATACAGTGATTGCGTGTGCGAGCATAAAGAAACAAAAAGCATGCTTCTTTTCCCTGGGGGTAGTAGGGTTTGTCCCCGCAAGAACTTTATAATGCTCAGTAAAACTTTTAAGTCTTATTTCCCTCTTGTGCTAAGCACAGATGGTGCACGTGCCAGCACCTACTCCAGCAGCACAACACAGCAGAGCAGGAAGCACACTGCACCTGCACAGTACCCAGAGTGTCCCTAAAGTCACACGGATAGATAAGCATGGAGAAATGCAGAGGAGAAGGTCAGGTGTCAGCACCCTGGCCGCCATGTGATCGCATGTGCAATGTGAGTGGTAAGAATTTATTGAATAACTGTATGCTTCAATCCTCCTTTTTACAATGATGCTGAATGATTTTTGACATTGAAAAACAAGTTCAGTAAACACATTACAGAGTTTTCATGCACTCATTTCCTTGGCAGTAGCCCTAAATGGCGATTTTTGGCTATTCCCACGGTTAGAGACAGGTTTGTGACTCTTCAGGCCCAGCATGAAAGAGGGCATGTAGGAGACAGTTGCAAGGTTTTTTTTACAAGGTAATGACTGTTTCTTTTGTTCTGTTTTCTGGCATATAAAAACTAAATCATCTTGTCTTTTTAGTGTTACCTTATTAATGAACAATTTGTACTGTTCTTGTTTTGTGCAATGTTGCTTACCTAACCTCCATTGTATTATGCCCCTGTGTACATGCAATTGGACAGCTTGGAAGGAAGGATGCTAGGCCCTCATGATTGTTGCAAAGGAGTTAGCATTAGTTTCAGTTCTGAATTCAAGATGAAATCACGTTAACCTTCCTCTTCTGCACTGGCATTGCTGACATCAACAAAAACATCAGCTCTAACCACAGGACTGAGTTGGTCCTTATTAGCTATCTGTGAAGAGCTAAATCTTGATAAAGCGGTATATGCTGCAACACAACAGCAAAGGTGATGCATTCTGCCTAGTGATCCTACCGGTTATCCTCTTTCCCTGGTGGTGATGAATGCTCACAGTGAAGAGATTAGATTACTTGCTCCACTTGAGAAATAAAATGTTCTGTGCCCTTTCTTTTTAGTCAACTTCCTGATTCTAAGCAAGTTGTACTTGCCTTATATTGGCATTCAGCTAATATGATACTGGAAATATTTGAAATATGAACTTGACTGTGAACTGCGTTCAGTTCCGTACATTCAATTACAGTGGTTAAAATATTGTATGAGCTCAAGATTTATTGTCGTTGTTTGAAGGAGAAAAAAAAAAAAAGCTGAATCAAATTTCAATCAAAATTTCCTAAGGCACAGAAGCTCTTCCTTTATAGTGACTATTACTGGTTCACACTGGAAGGCTAAGCCACAGGTATGGCATAACACACTGCCATACACAGGGCACTAATCGCTACAGTGCTGTGAAACCTACAGAGTCCGGTTCGTGTGTCAGGACAATATTAACCAATGGATATATCACAGCTTGGAATTTCAGGTATGTATAGGCAAATATATTTATATAATAGTTGATATGCCAAAAACATGTTTTAGACTGACCTGAAGCTATTTGAGAATTCGAATTGAATCACTTTTAATTAAAACAAACGTATTAGTCTCATTGTTTGGTAAGTACGAGGCCCAGCTTCAGTTTCTGCCTGTGTGTGTGAGTATTTGAACTCCCATTTCCCATAAGAATTCCCAGTGACTGCGCAATATCATGTTGCAGGTGTAGTTTTGTTGTCCTTCAATTGAACCTGCCCTGCTTTGTGTAATAGAGTTAGTTTGTACATCAGAAACTGGGAATCATATTTTTTACCTCTGTGGTGAGCAGGCTTTAGACTTGCTTAGTCTTCAATCCTGTCTGTGACTATTGCGTTTAGTGGAATACCTTCCACTGAAAAAATTGAGACTAACCTTCACATGTCTTCCCATAACCCGGGTACATAACAGCATAACGGTTACGGGCACAAAAGAGACCGTGTAAGTTTGTGCCTGCTCAGGAGAAGGAATATTCCCCATGACTTCAGGTTTTTGCAAAAGTTCTGTGTAGTTTGGTCCAAACAACAACAAAAAATCCTTCTATGCTTCAGTTTAATCTTCTAAAATACAGATGTAATAATTGCATACTATATTATCCACCCACCTGAGACGCAAACTAATCTTATTTTCTCTATTCTTTTTTTTTTCTGTTAAAAGTGTAGCAATCCGCTCGTTACTGACAGTAGAAGAGAATAAGAGTTTGGTTCAAGGGGAATTTGCACACAGATATTCTGTCTTATACAAAGCTATACTCTTCAGTGTTTTCCTGTATTGGCTATATTCTAAAATAAGCAGTGTAGTCCAAAAGTATGTGGTTGCCCTTTATGCATTGCATGGAAGAACTTAATCAGTGTGAGAATTCAACAACACTGTTAATTAATCATTACATTTGGAAATGCCTAGATTGCTCACTGAAGCTTATGAGTATCATTCAAGAAATGATATGAAGCACTGCATTTTTCTTAAAGGAATTCCATTCATTTCAGCCTAATACATGCCACATTCTGTTGATTCCTTGCTGTGTTGTAAATGTCTGAAAATTATGTTCCTGAGTTATGCTCAGGTGACTCTCATACGATTAGAAGACGTCAAAGCTATGTCCCAGGTCTGCAGTCATGGATGTAGTACCAATCAAGCCAGCAAGCCACTTGCCTCAATGCATTTTAATTAACAGTGGGAATTCTAGCAAGTATATTGCATCGACCAGATGATAATTGTATGCAAGTGCATTGTCCTATGGTAACGAGTTACATTTTTCTTGGTTCTGAGATCAGTTTTGTAAGATAGTTGGCATGGATGCTATTAACTTAAAATGCCTTTAAAAGCCCACTGGGCTATATTCTTCTTCCTAAACTGGAGTCCTAGTGCATTTCCTGCACAGTTCTGTGGCTGAATGTGCTAGAAGACTTTACTGTGGCTACAATGAGGCAGCAATACTGGTCAGGATGCTGTAGAAAGGGCGTTTACATCTGCCAAGTAGCCCAGTGTTTGTACTCTCTGGTTGGGAACGTATAAAACACATGCCTCAACTACTTGCCTAGGTTTGCCATAAAAAAAATCCAATCTGATATGACAGGAAGACTGCAGGAGTCTGTTGCCTCTTTAAGCAAGGATGAAAGAATGAAAAAATTTATGTTTAGGGATGGGAAACTTCTTTCAAAGCTTCTCATTACAATGCTGTGGTTTGGGAAATACATAACAATGAAGGCATGTTTACTTTGTATAGAATTCATGGCATGATGAGGATAATAAGACCCTCCAAGGCAATAATTGCTTCACTGTAGGGTGCTTCTGCATCTCAAATTGCTCAGCATCTGGGTTTTAAATCATTTGTGCTCCTGGTGGGTAAAACTGCCAGCTAAACAGGCAGGCAGGCAAGTAGCATTTTTAAACTTACACAGCATGATCATGGCATGTGT
The DNA here is from genome assembly GCF_040807025.1 of Struthio camelus. Taxonomy (NCBI): domain Eukaryota; kingdom Metazoa; phylum Chordata; class Aves; order Struthioniformes; family Struthionidae; genus Struthio; species Struthio camelus. Next base: position 25,851,668 of record NC_090950.1, on the reverse strand, counting down.
GCATTTAGGGCTCAGCTTATTACCATCGGGAATTGTTATCTAAACCATGGAGACAGACACTAAAATAATTCTATATGATGCTCTTTTAATAAATTGTTTTCATTCACAAGGAAACCAGTTGGCCTATGGTTATAGATCTGGTATTGGTTTGGATAGTTCTCTGGCAAACTGGCAACAAGAAAGCTCTGCTTGGGAAGTTGAGGAAACATGTCATAAATTCCACTGTTCATTTGTGCTTTGGTGAGCAGGTAATTCTCACTGAGTGTTGTGCTGAAGAAAATGAATGCTGTAAGCAGGATGAGGCTTTGCTGTATTGTATTATCAGTTTATAAAGTAGGCTTCAACTTGGTAAGAAGTGAGGCTATTCTGTACACAGGAAAATATGTATTGAAACAGAGTCTGTGTTTGATTTTTACTTGGGGAGGGTTAGGTTCTGTTGAGTAATGTTCTGCCTTTGGTACATCTACTTCTACTGTAGTTTCTGAATACTTACTAAGTATCTCCAGATATAGACAATTTCTTCCATGCTCTAAGCTAAAACACACCGAATAGGTCATGGTGCATGTGGGAATTAGTGTTTTGGTTTCTGTTTTTTGATGACTCTGCTTTTGGGAAGAACTCTTTGACCTGGTGATTCAGAGATGGCTAGAAGTCCAGCTTGAAACCACAGGTCTCCACCTCAGCTATTGGAATGACTGAAGCGCTGCAGCAACGAGAAGGCTCTAACAGCACGTTCTGTCCAGGTCAGAGCTTATGGTTTAATGCCTTGTGTTCATGCTTTCATAGCCTTCAGTCCAGATACTGGTGGCTTGGACACTAAGCTGAAAACCTGCTGCTGTCCCTATGTCCATTGTGTCCCTATGATAAGGCAGACTTGTGTTCTGCTCTCTAGCCAAGCTCCAACTCTATAGCATCCTCTGCCAATCCAACAGCCCTGAAACTGTAGGCTCAGGAGGGACTCTGGTGAGGCTGTCTTGCCTGATTTTTCTTCCAGTGGCAGCTGCTTTGGGGTTTTATTTTCTTTTCTTGGTTATTTTTAACTTGGATCAATTCCCTACTCTGGTTCACTTCACAGTCGCACAAATAGTTGTACTGCCATAACTGAGGGAGCAGCAAGAATTAGCAGGGGGAGTGGTGACTATGCACAGCAGCCTTACTACAAGAAGATCAACACCTGAAAGTCTCCTAAAATTGTCAATCTGAAGTGCTCTCATTCTGTCCTTGTTACAGGCTTTTCTTGTTGTGGATTTTCCCCATTTTTTTGCTACGCAATTTTTATTCCTATGCAACACATTGAAACAATATGTTCATATAGGACTTCCAGTATTTGTCTACCTTCTCAAAAGTTGTCTGCTGACTATTCAAGCACTTAAAAAAAAAAAAAAAAAAAGAAAAAAGAAAAGGGGGGGGAACCTTCTCTATAGACTTCTAAGCTGTGCTAGCAGGCAATTGAAAATTAACACTAGTATGTGCACCACTTGATTTTTTAATCAAAGGCAAAGAGACTCTGGTTACTACAAAATTCTGGCCAGACAGCTTGCTTGCTGGTTTGGTTACACACACAGAGTGATGGTACCCACTGTTTGAGGGGCTTCCTCCTCTGCAGTCAGAGAAGAAAGGTGTGCCAAGCAAGCCTGGGCAGCTGCTTGCTGTTGTTGTGTTTTGGCTGGTGGAGCCTTGTGTTACCTGCAAGGTAATTTGCATCAAGGTATTACTTGATCGTCTTGAAGGTATTAACTCTGATTGTACCTGGTAGTCTGTTGTTTGGCTCTTGGGCCCACCAGCTTTTTTACATTTTACCAGAAGAGGGCTTCTATCACTTGGAAGGCTATTCTACTCTCTAATACTTCTTTATGTCAAGAATCTTTCTTGATATAACCTGTTGTTATTTGCCTGAGATCATACCTTGTCAGCTTTCATCCTCAAAAATATATATATTTTTTAAATTTATGAATATTGGAAATAAAAAGTCTTTTGACTATGATGTTTATGAGATTTCAGAAAAGATTCAGAGTTTGGGCTTGAATCATCTTGAGCCAGCAGCATCTTGAATCTTCTTTTATACCATTGCAAAGTGAATGCAAGACATGATCCTGCCTTTTTTTTCTCTCTTTGGGCAATGACAGAATGAAGTGGAAGACATACAGGAACCAAACCTTATCCTTACAAAACACTTGTAAAACACAGATTTACTGAAAACTCCAGTGCTCCTGCTGCTATAGGTAGGCTCCTGCTTTGGTAATATATGTATTCTGGGTAAAATAGAGGTTGCTTGGTAGCTGTGAAAAACAATTGATTCATATGGTTTGTAGTTCAATTTGTGGACCAGAAGCTGGGCTGCAGCTGAACAGTACTTCAAACTTTGTGTGTGAATAAGGAGCTTAAAAAGAGTGTTAAGACTGAGAAAAGTGGTTGGTCCCAAGCTATATCCCAGCATAAAGTAGAGAAGCTTTTGTTTGCTTCTGGGGCACAGAGAAGTTTGCTTATACTCCTTAATGTCCAATAATCTGTTCACCAGAAAGCCAGAAGTGAATGCTGTAGCAGCTATTACAGTTATTCTTTGTCGTCGAAATGATAACTTTCAGCAAAGGGAATTTTCATTTAGCTAGATCCACTAGATTACAGACTCATACCTGAGGGCAGAGAAGACTGAGTTCTTTAAGGTGTATATTACACAAAAGAAGTGGTACAGCTTCCACCAGGTTAAAAAAGTGTCTAGAGACCTACCTTTGAAGAAACTTATTTCTGCTTTTATCTGTATTGGTCTAATACAATTAATCAATAAGCAAGGACACAGGGTGAAAACATATGGTCTTTGATATTTAATAAATGGATTAACAGAGTCCAGCGTTTAATATTCAGCCTCTGCCTTAGGAGTATAAATTAATAAGCATTAGGTCTTTTTTAATGAGGAATTTTCCCTTTTAAAACCTGAATGAATTATCAAAAAGAGCTCTGGCAGACTTTCAAAGACATTTTCTGACCTTCTAGTATTCTGGCCTGCATGAATTTTTAACAAGATGCTATATATCTGGAAGGTCTATTAGAATTTGTCTGCATGAAATCTCTCTGCCCTCTAATCTCCCCAGCCCCCCCGCCCCTTTTTATAATCGGACAACTGAAGCAGAAAAAGGAAAAGTATCTATACTAGCAAGGGAATATTTAATTTATGTAAATGAAGTTTTAAAAAAGAGTCCTTATTCGAGTTAATAAAACCCCACACACTGCCTTTAAATATTGATAGTGGCTGGCAAAAATCCTTTATTTATTATGACATTTTCATTTATATTCATTTTTGAATAGTATCAAAATATAAGGAGTTCCAAGATTTGTTTGAAAATGCATATTTTAAATTGTATAACATGCATAACTTAAAATTAAATGTACATGGCTATATTTGCAGTCCTGTAAAATGTCCTTTTTGCTGGTTTATATTCCCTAAAACCCTTAGGAAAATTATTGATTTCTAAATCTATTCGGAAAATAAACACAATAGACCAAAGCGGATGATTTAAGTATTTGTAGGCTAATCTTCAGCATAATGAAGAAAGCTTACTGTCATTATTGCTTGCTTTATTTTTTTAGAGGCTTATTTTTGGACATTTTGAAAATGTAGAACATCTTTTTTTTTTTTTTCATAAAAAGGTTGTAGTTATCTATGCAAATTTTTACTAATAATGTCTCCTAATCTAAATGCCATTTCAAAAAAATACTGTATACCTTAATGGAAACTGAACTGTTTCACTTCTTAAAGTTGTGTTATCAGTTCCTTCTGCAGATGGGATACTCTATTAGCAGGTTACTGCTCTGAATCACTGTAGCAGATTCCACGCTTCAGTAGCTCACTCTTAGTTTCTATTCAGTACCATGAACTAACCACCTCCTCATGGAACTATCTGGGGGGTTTTTTTGATCTTGTTCACCTGGAATCTGCTGAATAAAAAGCATGTAGAAGAAGCTTTTGCTCCTGGAAGTGCTTAATGTGCTGCTTGTTCAACACAAGGATCAGTGTCTATGTGCCCTACGAAAGAAACAGCCGTTAGTTTTTAGTAAATAGATGATTAGAAAGTGTTTGTCTTCAGTCTGTTAATCAATAATGGTAGAAACCACTAATAGGATTTCCATGTCACCATTTCTTTTATTTCACTTCTTTCAGGGGAAAGTTCTCTTCTGAGCTAATCCTTTTGAGTGCAATACATCCCCAGGGTAAACCCACTGGAATCGTTGCAGTTGATAGAATTGCGCTTTGGATGGAGCTGAGCCACTGTAAGTCACTGAGTACAAAATCGGAAAATTCAGAGCGCGCTTCACACATTCACATGCTAACTGGTCTCCTGAGTCTTGAGGTCACTGATATGCTCCATCCAGGCTCTTCATTAGGACCATGCTAGGGCAGAAAATACTGCTAAAAAAAAGTAGCTTTAAAAAGCTGGCTAATGATTTGCTCACGTTACTTTGTCAGGACAGCTTAACTCTGGAACAGCTTCGCTGTAGCTTGGTTTTCAGAAGGCAGCACTGAGCAGACGTAATATGTTTTAAATTTTTTTTGTGGGGATGATGGAGATCCACAGTTGTAAGGATGTCTTGATTTAATTGTTGAGACTAAGGACTGCAATAGCTTGTGCTAGAATTTGTCTACTTATGTCAGATACTTTCAAGGGCACAAAGCAAAGCTAGGTGCTCACTATCATCAAAGGTCACCAGGACACTGTATCCCTCTTGTAGCTTTTAACTTTTCCTCTTCGTTTCTGTCTTTCATCTAATTCTGCACATGCAACTGGCAGCCTTTCTGAGAATTTACTGCCTTCCAGCAGGTAACCTGATAGTTTCCTCTTTGCCCTCTGGTGGAGGGAGGTCAGGAGAAGTGGGGTAGCACTCTCCGGGAGGTGTTTTCAGCTAGAGTAAGATGTGATACCTGGTGTGAGAAAGAGATTCCCATGGGCCATAAGAGGAGTTAATTTATGCTAATTTTTGTGTAGAACATGTGGGTGCAAAAGGAAAAGGTAGTTGGCCTGGCGAGGTGAGAGACTACATAATGACAGAAAATTAAGGCAGGGAAACTAGGGAGAATCAGAAGAACATCTTGGAGCAGGCAGATAGGTGGCAGGAGCCTTAAGGGTAATGTAGTAGTGCAAAGGGGAGACCTTTGTCTTAAACTGTGCCGTGAGCTAAACCTGTGGTTTCTGATTTCAAAATATATGACTTCATCTTTCTTTGCTAATGCCAGAAGTAAAAGAAACCTGAGACAGCTATCTCTGCCATCACTAATGTCCATTATATATAACATGAAAGTGCTTTGGCGCGGGCTCCTCACACAACACCAAATGGGCCCATCAAGATAATTTATACTTGTATCCCAGGGTGTTGTATGCGACAGTATGCATTACGCAGCCTAACGCTGCCCAGGCAGAACGATAAGGACACCTTTGCAAAATTCATGCCAGAATGGGTATGTGCAGTGATCTGGAGGGGACACACACTTGATTGCAGAGAAACAAAGAAGTGGAGTTTATTGGTAAATGAGAGATCAGGTTATATGTCTGAGAGTCCAGCCCTTTACTCAAAACAGTACTGCCTGGAGTGTTATTGTAGTCATGAGCAATCAGTACTACTAATAAGGGTTGCCATAGGCCTAAGTTGCTGTCCTTTTTTTGACTTTTTGTTGTTTAATGTCTGCGTGCTTAAGAGATAAAAGATCAATATGCATGTCAAAGATACGGTTGCACTAGTGCAACCCCAACAACCACAACTAACCAGATAAACAATATGTGACAAATTCTGCAGAATTATCATTAATTGTATGCACTGTAGTGCTTGTGCGCTTTCCATATGTCTACCTACCACAAGACAAGTGACACAAAGATGCCTGTCTCTGCAAACTCCGGATGAACTTGTACTGAAAGTAGAGCAGCCATGTTACCCTGACACTATGCCTAAGGTAATATATTCTGGCTTCTCAGCATGGCTGAGAAAAGTAACGCTAACGTGTCCTCAAGCCAACACATTCAGAGTGTATTTGTACATGGCGTTGTACTGTGGTCATTCATAGCGCTGGGCTTTACGTGGTTAAAAATATGACCATGCTAGCTCATACTTTAGTGTGATAAAAATATATAGTGAGATGTAGCTATGTGCTTCCAGATACTTTAGTTGAAATGCAGAAAAAGATGAAAGTTCAAATGGGAAACAATACAAAGCAAAACAAAACTCTCAATCGCAGAGCAAAGGAATACTAGAACTGAAGGGCTGGCCCAAGTTTCCCAATTTCATTCTAGTCCTGTCTGGTAGACCCAGTTGTCTAGAGAAAATAATGCTGGAATTTTTAGATACACCCAGAGATGCTGATCATCCAAATCCCATCAGCAGTACTTGGGAAGTATTTCCATTTGCCTTAGTTTAAACAAAGAGACCATCAATATCTACTCAATTAAGCGAGGTCTCTGTGACAGCATTATTGACTATAATGGAGGGAAATGTGCTACACAGATAATGAATGGTAGAATAATTAAGAAACTGCTGTATTTTCAACAAAATATTATATTCCCACTGGAAAAGCAATAAATGTGGGGCATTTTATACTGAAAGTATTTTTTGAGCATGGTAGCAGGGGTCCAGGGACTAGAAAAAGGGATAATTCTGTCAACCATCATGTTTGTCTATAAGAACATTGTAATAATACTATACTGTGCATTTGCAGGCTGCACAGGACTACATTCTCAGATGATATTTTTTAATGAATAAGCCACTGCACTTACAAGGACTAATTTGCATTAAGTAAGTTAAATGAATAGTTACCTGCTTGTGTGCAGAGAGTATATAACCAAGAGAACTGGGCATTTGAGAGCACGGACATTCACATACTGAGCCAAGACTTTTTCAGAGGTAGCCAAATCTATATCTGAGCATAAATAAAATTAAGATGTTGTTTTCAGGTGGCTATCACAGCTGCTACCTTTGAGTTTGCCTCTGCCTTTATCTTTTCTGCTGATTTCACAGCACTTCTTTATATGGTATGACCTCTGATTTATGCCATGTGGCAGATGGTCTAATTGGTTTTTCTAGAGTTTAATGTGGCTATTGGGTTGCACATTCGAAAGAGTAGGTAAAGCAGGGTGGTACAAAGAAAGCTGCCTGCTGTCTGTTGTTCAGGCTCCTCCTGTCACCTTTCTGCAGGGAAATGAGGATGTGCCTTCTCCAAGAGCAAGTTTTGGGATGCCAAGTCTGGGCAGGCAGCATGCAGGGGGAGCGCCTGGGTGGGCAGCAGCACCCAGGGGTGACCACATGTTCCTGGGAAAATAAGCCTGGAATAGAGGTGGGCAGTGCCATCTTATGCGGAGAAGAGAAGGGGAGGTTTGTTTCCCCATCTTGCATAATTCAACTTGCCAGTGGTCCGAGTTCTTTGTATTTAAAACTTCCCTTGCTCAATTTGTGATTTGTTAAAATGTACTTCTAGACATGGGGAATCTTATGATGCCCTCATAGGAGGGAAAGGAATAGCTTCAGCCCAGGGCACTGCTGCTTTGGGGGAACGTGCAGCAGCTGCCCTGAACCTGCCTAGAGGGCAGGTGGGTCAGGTAGGCAAGTCAGTCTTGGGGGTGCCCAGTGTGGATTGGGGCTTAGCTCTACTGCCTTCGAGCTCCTTCGAGTTTTAGTTTCACCATCTCTGGTGAAAGGTGGATACTATCATGTAACAACCCAGCGTTCCCTAGCGTCTTCAGTAATTTAATACAGGCAGGGAATTGCGCATTCTCTCATCTTTTTCAAATTGGTGAGTTAATGGCTAGTTGGGTAAATACTGCTATTGGAAACTCTCCAGCCACTGGATTTCTAGCGCTCATTTGTGTTATTATATTAGTGCATTTATCAGTTGGTTAAGATTTCTGGATTAGAAAAATTGTGTAGTAGAAAAAGTATATTCAAATAGCTGCATTGTTTCTTCCAAAGGGGGAGACAGATTGCAGTAATCTTCCCTGCTAGATAGTGAAGGCAGCTGGGTAAGTGGCACCTGTAAATGCAGCTGTGTGAGAATGTTAGCAATCCAGCATTACACATGGTCTTCCCACTGAAGACTTAAGACCTATTGATACAATCAAGTAAAATCAATAATTCAGTCAAGTAAAATCTGAGTCTGCATGTTACCTTTGAAATGCGCACTGCTGAGTGCGCCTTTATAGTCTCTTGCATGTGTTCAGTAGAGAAGACTTAGATATGTGTTCTTGCAAGACATCCATGAGAAAATAAGTAAAGACTTAATTTAATAGATGTCACTTCATAAGTGTATATGTGCTTGTAGTTTATTTCTGTGGCACATTGTAGGCCATAGCATGATATTTCTGCTCTTTTGTTGCCTGTTCTGTTTCTCTAATGGGTTTTGGCTGATGAATCTGTACACACATTCCTAAGCGTTCATGATGGAGTTACTTTGGTGCTTTGGTGATCAAGAGCTAGTCAATGTTTAAGTGTTTATGGACTTGTGATTTGATTTTTTATATATATTTTTCATCAGATGGGTTTGCTCTTACTGTGTTCACAGGATATTTGCAATGCATTTTTAAATTTAAAATTCATGGTATGTAATATGACTGCTACTGAGAATTGATTGCCTTGTGTAAATAAGGTTGCATTAACTACTGATGGAAAACCAAGACCAATTTAGGAATCACTGAGTGCCCATGTGAGGGCAGAAGCAGCAATTTTATGATGTTAGACAAGAAACTGGGAATAACAAACTTCTCTCTTCTAACTGTGACTCAGTATGTGTCCACTCTGAAGCAACTGCGTGTCCTTCAGATACTGCATATCTTCACCCTCCTCTCCCTTTTCCTACTCTTCATTTATAGGGCAGTTGAATACTGTGATCTTTTTCTTTCTACAAATACTGGTTTGAATTTCAAAAGGTTTTGCTTTGAAAACTGCCACCTGCTCCGTTTTTGCTTTTTGTGTGTGCTCTACGATTTTGCTGGCAGGGAAATTCACATGCAAGACTTAAAATAATTATTAGAGAATATTAATCGAGGATGAATTTCAAACTAGTATATACAGCTTTTCACACAATCTATTCTAAGTCATATGCTCTTCCAGTCATGAGCTAAAAATGTAGTGTGATGTATGTATGCCAAATGGGCTACTACACAGACTTTAAATACCAGCTCATAAATTTTGAATATTATTATTCAAAAAAATTATTTCTAGAAATTAATTAAAATTAAAAATAGAACTGTAAACTAATTATTGACCTTTGCTGGCAAAGGCTTTGCATATGGAAAAAGAAATATCTTTTTCTTAATAACTTGCTGCAAGGCAACAGTTAGATACCTTGCATACTAACTGGAATACTCACTCAAGTTTAAATTCAATATTGAGCATCAAGCCCTCTTCAGGTAGCAAACAATCATGTTTGTTTTGCTATTTAGTGACAAGCATGCTATTTTTTATAAGTTTAGTTCCAGCAGTCAATTGGGTTGAAGAAGCACTAAAGTCTGCACAACTGCTTTTTGGAATACAGTAGCCAAGTAGCTCCATACTAACTAAAGAAATGCAGAAATTCACTTATGAATGACAGCGGGTGCTTTTTTATTCATGTATATTGACATATGATCATATAAACCCTTTGGGAGTTTTAAAAACTCTGGCCTGATTCTTCACAAGAAAAAAAAGGGGGGGGGGGGGGGGGGTAAATATATGTATTTTTTTTCGATTTGCAAGTCCATATACTCTTGAAAGATTGGTCTTACAAATCAGATAGCAACTTTTTTTCAGAAAGCTCAGTTGACTTTGGGTTCGCTTGCTTTACCAAAGCTTATTTGATGATGCCTTGCCCAGGAGGCATCCTTGTTTTAGATTGTGTCAGTCCTGTCCTTCTCAAACACCTGATTGTTTGTTCAAGTAGTGCTATTTGTGTTCAGAGAAATTACTCACTTGACTAAGAAGTACCTCTGTAATATGAATCAATGGAGTAGGTTTTTTATTAACTTAGTTAATATCAAGTACGTGATGGGACTGAAAAACAGCTAGATTTTCATCTTCTAATAGACTTCTAGTCATTACACAGAGAGGTTAAATGTATGGCTAACTTAAAGCATGTTTGCAGGTCCTTTGCTTTGACTTCACTGTGTTCATATATTGTTTCCCTTTTCTGTAAAATGGAGGAAAAAGTAGCTATTGACACTGTTTCACAGGAAAGCTGTGATTCTGAATCATTATTTGTACGCTGTCTGGAGATGCTTTGCTGACGAGAGGTTGAGAAGTGCAAAGTGCTGTGACTGATTAAATTTAGCTATTATTTTGTAAGGAAAATAAGTAGTCCTGGTCTCAGATAACGCCCATGTTGAGGCCTTGCAGAGTTATGTTTGTTGTTCCCTTAAGGTTTAGGTAAACAACTACGAGCAGTTTCCAGGCTCACAGCTTCAGGTCTGCTTCTCAGGAAATTTCTGTTTCTTAGAGCCAGCTGTGTTAGCTTTTTTCACTGTCTGCTTGTTTTCTGACCCTAAGGTATGTCTAGGCTTTTGCACTCTGCGTGGTCTGTATGTTTGATCCATGCTTGTAGTCCTCCCCTCACGAGTACTACTTCATTTGGTGTAAAAAAAAGCCCTAGTTACTCATCTCTGTGCTGTTTTCTAGTGTTCTTGTATGATGCTTGGGTTTGTGCAGTATGTATGGTTTTCCTAACAAATTGCAGGGCAGGTTTCATCAGAGAGCGATAACTGGCAGAAGCTTCAAAAAGAGAGGGCAAAAATGAAGAGCTATGAAAGGGCAGGGACTGGGGGAGACACGAAATAGAAGACTTCCTGGCTGTTTCTTGTTACTTATAGCAATGCTGTGGCTGTAACTGCTCTGCAAAGCGGTTGCGTGGCAAGATGAATAGGAGCTAAAGTGCTTATAAGGAACAGCAGCAGCTCCTGAACTCGGTCTGCCATCACTTAAATGAGCAGCAGGATTCTTCACAGAGAAGGTGAGGTTGTAAGGACAAAAATTTGAGTCTGAAGGCATAGCACAGACGTTTTAATGTGGGTACAGTGCACCAAAGGAAAAACAGCCTGCTCTGTTGTTTTAGGCTGTCTCTGCTGTGAGAGGACTTCATTGTGCCTCTGAGCTTGGAAGGAGTTCTTAGCACACCTAATTGAATTTAACTGGGTCTATAATCGTGTACAGATCAAAGCTTTGCTTGATAGTGGCCATTAACACCTTACAGAACAGGAAAAGTGATCTTCAGGTTTTTTTGGAATATGCCAGAGGATGTGTCTTGCTTGGCCAGTCTATTATTGTTGATACATGCATTTATTGCTCAGCAATTTGGGGGTTTTTTGGTTCTTTTTTAAGGATGGTTTAGGTCCTCAGCTGGTAGAATGCACGTTAATTATAGCAGCTGAACATGTAGCTCAATATTGCTTGTCTGTATTTGGTTGCAAAAAAGGCGTGTTTTTTGGTTTTGTCCTTTTTTAAGGACAAAAGAGACCCAAGGAACAAATATATCAAATAATATGGGTTTTGGTATTGCATATTTTTATTATATTTACAACTTTTTAGTCATTCCATTTCTTACTAGCAGTAGCTCTTGTTCCAGAATTACACAAAATCAATTGAGGATAGGGAAACAAGATATTTAAGGAAGCAGACATCTTCATTTGCTTTACTGGATTACAGAAGAAAAATAGTAGCACCGAAAGGAAAATGGAAAGAAACGCGTATTTGTTCTTGAGATAATATGTTAACACTATTCAATTCCGTGTATTTACCTCCAATCTATATGACTTAAAAGATTTGAATATAATAAAACTGCGGAACAGCAAAACCAAGAGGTGATAAAGAAAACATTGTTCTAATATAATGTATTTGACAAATTACCTCAAAGACAGAGAAAAGTGTATATCTTGTTTTTCTTTTATAAAGCAGAAGAAAACCCATACCCTTATCACATCACGATTCCTTAGCGTAACAAAGTTTGTTCATAATTAAAATAGTCTGTGTATCATTTGTTTTTGTCTCATAGCTCATCTTGATTTCTGTGAGACGAGACCTAATCTCCAGTTTGTGACTTTGAAATTGGATTCAAATGGATCTTTACCTAAACGCCGCCAGACTAGTATAATGCCCATTTGTACTAGTGGTCTTATCTGATTTTGTTGTGTCTGGTGCAGGTTCTGCAGTATTTAAGTGTAATGTATTTGTGAATTCATGAGTCCCTTCATAGTTAGGGAGAACTTATTCACTTCCACACGAATAATTTCTCAAGATTAAGTTTAATGAATTTAGCAAGAATTGACGTGGGGCAGCCTAAGGAAAAACCTGAAGTCAGACTCTTTTTAGTAGAGTTTTCCCATACAAAACTCAAGAACTTCAGAGGAGCCACATCAGGTCTGTCCTTGGCCTCCATTTTATGGAGCTTATGTCTTTGATTTAAAAAAAAAAAAAAAGCTTTTCAAGTTGACGCAGAGGCTTAAACACACTTTTAAAAATGTTTCCATTAAATTAAAAAGTACTTGGGGCATAAAGGGACATGCATTAGCGGTAATTGCAGTGCATCTGCTATGCAGAATTGTACTACTGATACTACTATAGCAAAAGGAGACAGCAGCGAAATGGTTTAAATTTGATGAGTGCAATTTCCACACATAGGATTAAAAGAGCAGCTAACAAAACGTCAGTTCCCCAAATAGCCTTGCACATTGTGACGCGTTTGCAACAAAGCTCAGCCTGAAGTAGATTTGACATATCAAATACCCCAGTGAGATGAGAAAGGAGTTCTATAACCCAAATAGAGGAGTGAGAATATTTCAAAATGCTCCTATTGAATGAACTGACGAATCAGAAATTCAAGATCAGATCAAGTCGATTAGCAGTTGAAGTAACTCTATCAAGCATTGTTTGCTTTATTTCTTTTCTTTTTAATTTATTCAAATGAGTTCACTTTAACAGTTTGACATACTTCTTGCTGATTTGGCCACAGTGTTGAATTTTGTCTTTTGTATATTAAGTGTTGTCAATATGTTATACAAACAGTAAGACTTTTCAGCCTTTGAAAGTGAGTCTTTCAACCAAGTAGTATACACTATCTTGAGCCTGTCCAAACTAGCTATTTTTACTAAGGTAACTGGGAGGACTGCATTTCTTCATGTCTCTTGGATTTATACCTGGATAAACTGAAGGAAGTAACTTATCAATACAAAATAAGTGGGAAAAACAGTAATGTTGCATTCAAAATAAACACTTTAAACTAGGTTGAGTAAAGTATCACATGCCTAAAACAGGCATCTTCCTAGTGTGATCCAAGACAAAAACACAACAATAATAAAAACTTCTGGAAATAATTGTTACTGAGTCATCTAGGGTCAGGTAGCACTCATGACATTGTTACAATAGTCACAGCAAGATTCGGTGTGCCTGTTGCTACTTCCTATCTTAATATAATAGATCCTCTTTTTCGAAAAGCCTGTCACAGTCTACCTTGCAATGTGCTCGCTAAAGAGGAAGAAATAAAAGGATAAACCATGCAAACGAATAGATGCTTCCTATCTTTCTTATGTGGCATATCTCAACATGTGACTGCTGAAGGAAGATGAGCAGGGCAGCACAGATGAGGAGTGGTAGGATGTACAATCGGTTGACTTTATAGTTTTGTTCGCAGGGGTTACCACATCACTCTTGAAGAGTTAGATTTGAAGAACATTCAAAGAGCTATCTTTCCTTTGTCCTACCCTGTAGCCTGTATGATGACTTCTCAATTAGGCTAAGTTCCTGGAAGCTAAAAGTCACTTACACAGATGATTTCTGTCAAGGGCATGCTTAATCAGCTGCACTCAGGTAGGAGGTAACAGCAGCCTTCTCTTGGGCTTTGTAGTGAATCTTCGTGTAGACAAGCAACATGTTCCACTGGCAGCTTAAAAGTGCCTGTTCTGTTTGAAGCAAACTTCATGGACTCTAAGCTGTGTTCCAAGTTACTTTGATAAATGCATAGCTTAAATATTCTCAGCTAGAGAAAAGTTTTTAAAACTGGTGGACCACCTTCCCCAAGCTAGTGAAAGCTTCATGTCATTCGCCCTTTTATTTCTTTTTTTTCCCCTCACATCCAAGTCTAAAGGAATAAAGCCCATTATACTTCAAGAGCTCTGTTTTGATTCCTTTTATGTTGTCGTTCTTAAATATGGATGTTATATGACAGTATTATTGTAAATGTGGAGTGGTTCTCTTTCCTTTAAAGCTAAGATCTATTTTTCATTTTAATGCTTCTGCTAGCTTCACATTGCTTGCTCTGCAAGATTTCTGTGAAGATGTAGTGCATCTGCTTTTGCAAACTCTGTCATCTTCTTCTCAAACGTAGAGTTGACTTTAACTTTGATATAAGAAGGGCTTAGAGTAAAAAAAAAAACAAAAAACAAAAAAAAAACCTCCCTCTGCCACGGGAAGTCCTTGTCGTTTTTGTTAGCATCTTTCTAATTATAGCCTATGTTTTAGTATCATTGCATTCTGTTTGACTCTTGAATTTTACAACATGTAGATATTTCTATTTGACTAACTTTTAACAATGCTTGCTCTTAAGATGTTAGTGTGTCTTTATAAAGCTGTCTGAGTACTATAGGCAGTGCAATCTTATTCATTCCACTGTGTTCTGCTTTGGTTAGGAAATATCATAGGATCATTACTTGATAACTTTGCATATATAGCAGCTTTTTGATAGCCTCTCCTGTGGACTTTTCAAGTTGCTAATCCATTAGAAAACATTCAGTTCAGGTTTTAATTATTTTGATTTCATTGCTTCCTTTCACATTTCTTTAATGCTAACAATTTTTGAATGCATTAATTGATGTATCACTACAGTTAATGTAGGAGTGAATAATTCTGTTGTTACTGTCTCAAGACGGTCCCTCTCTTCCATCCCTGAAAAGTTTACATTCCAGGAAAAATATCTAGGTGGGAATAAAAATACATTGGCTGCATATTTTCTGAAAATACTATTTTTCATTACTTTCAGGGAGGGCAATAGTTTTGAAAATATGTGTTTTAGGAAACAATTCAAGACAATATAATGACTTGGGCTGATGAACTGAACTTCCATGTGGAGGTAAAGGTATTGTAGCGTGTCCAGTATCACATGGGAAATCAGTGCAGCCGAGATCAGTGTGACCAGCTATCCATATGAGACCTGCTAATTTTTGTTCCTTAGCTCAAATCAAATAGTATTTACTTTGTTTACCCTGCAGAGCTTTTCCATTTGATGGAAGAATGGTTGACTTTTTTCCCCATTCACCTTTAAACTCGTTGTCACAGTTGAGCTTGAATATTCTTTTGATACTCTTGCCTGCTTTGATGAGATTTTTATGTTAATATTATAAATTGGCAACAGCCAGTCATTAGGGATCAGTACTATTGATTTATCCTCTTAAAAAGTTTTGATTATATCAGTTTGGCTCTGTAAAGCAACCAAAATGTGCCTGAATCCATATTCTTACAGAAAGGGTAGCACCTGAGGTAATAATGACCAACGTAAATGATTACATCTTGCTACTACTGCAGGTATTAGTATCCCGGCTTTCTGACTAGTGTAGAAACTTTCTGTGTTTCTAAAGACTCCGTGTCTTACTCTAACTTTTGCTACTAACCTTTTCAGATTTAAACAACCAAGAGAACCATGTATTTGCTTGAATACAGATACCCATGCAGGGTTTTGCAGTCATTGGAGACCCTTTTCTTCTGTTTTACTCAAGTCTATATGAACTCTTATTTTCTAATTAAGTTCAGTTTGAGTTCTGTACATGAATCTCTGTTGCATATTGCAGACAATGCAAACGCACTGTTGTTGCCTTGCCATTGTCTTGCCTCCTCAGGCTTGGTGTTCTGGTATCATCAGCATTAGTGGTTTGTCTGTTTTGATGGGTGTCATGGGTGTTCATCCTGGTAAGGGCTTCCAAGTGCATTAAGAAACACATATTAATAACCTCCTGGGCAAGAAAGCAAAAAACAAGTAGACAATTTTATCTGTAAGGCCAACACCGGTAATTTCAATAACACTAACTCAAATATGGGGTGGCTGCATGAATTGCTCTGCGCTGTTTATTATGACTTCACAATTGTTCTTACTTGGGAGGCTATATATAAGATACAACTAATCCCTGGCAACTAGAAAATAAAGTTTAAATACTGTTTTCTTTTTAAAACTGGCTGAAATACAGCCAGCCTTTAAAAGGACTGGAGGAGAACTAAACACTGTCCTGAAAAAACTCTGCTCCCCTAGAACTAGTGGTTGTAATGTGTTTTGTTGCCTGCTATTCACTTTGCTGTTGGCGGTTCTCAGCATTTTGACCTAAATAAAATCATTTTTCTGGTGCAATCTACTATAGACCTCTTCCTTCAGTTCCAGTACTGATTATCTTGCCTATTTCACTTATAAACCCTTTTTATTCTTTATTTTTGCCTTTTGCTGAAATAAAAGCCAAAAATGCTTTCAGCAACATTTTTTTTTGAGTTCATAACTGAACATGATGTGCTGTGATTGTTTTCAATTACAGTCATTCTTCAGGATTTTCTGAAGAGGAAATACTTTTGAACAGTACAATCTATTGTCATTTCTCCTGAGTCAACTCAGTTGAAAACTCTTAAATGGGAGGAAAGAAGAGAGAGGATTGTAAAGTGTTATTGATCACCCATATCTTTATATCTCTGCTGTTAGGTAAGAGTGCCATGAGGCCATAGTTCCACAGTGAACCCGCAAATGCCTGTGCCTTTGCCTATGTAGAATCAGTTGAAGTAAAAAATGCAAGGTTTCATACTAGATATACCAAGTGCTGGACTGGATCCAAAATTATATGGAACAAGATCAAACTAACAGAATTCTAGGAAGTGACTTACTCAGAACCTCCAATTTTAATGACTGTTTCCAAGCTAAGCTGAAGCCCTGCATCTCGGTGAAGTCCATATAGATGGAAAAAGGGCATATCTAGATTCTCAAGCAAGAGCTTGTTCGCATGATAGAAGACAATAAAATTTGGGGCTGGTTTTGATGTGGAGAAACAGTCTTTGGAGCTCTAGGAAAAAAACGTTTTCTGATAGTTCTGAGGGGTATAGATTACATAGTATTTGCTTAAAAAGTATTTATTGCCTGCTTAATACTACAAGTTTAGGGGAATTTTATAAGAATTCCTGATTTTTAGTAAGCTACTATAAACCAGATTGTGTGTGGCAATATTATTTGCACAATAACATAATATCTGTGGGACATGTAAGATGGAATTAGCATTTTGCAAATACTGCTGCTTAGCTTTCCTGGCAGTTGGTAGTTTCTTGATAGTTTCTATGGTTTTAGTTGTGCTGAAAGTTGTTTGAGAGTATGCGCACAAAAGGATCACATCCTTTAGTGTATTATGTACCTCTTGGTGCGTTACCCCATTGTTGCTGTGGGAAAAAAAGGTTAATGTTATTTCACTGTTTCTTATAGCTTAACTGAGTTTAGCTTCCTGAGGAATGCAATAGATGCAGATTGTCAGATGGTGTAAGAAGTCAAAATATCTATAAATCCCTTCACCTATCACCATTTAATGAGTTATATATTGCACTTTATGTAGGCATTTCAAGCTTGATTTCATTTATGACAAGCTATTATGATATATGTGTTGAACATGAGATTTTATGCTATCAGAAAACGATGAAAACTAAATAAGTTTATAAAAATGATTATGCTTTTTTCTGTCTTTGATCCATTTAAATGCAGATTGAAGTCCTATGTTTGCAGTTCTTACACCGATTGCCTTGAGAACGTTTTATGACTGGTTTCACATGTACAACGCCCAGGATTTCAGCCAGCGTGAGTTGTGTGTTGCTCAGAACAGTCTGATGTCCAGCTGAACTAATTCCGGCTTCTTCACATGTTACGTGTCACAATGCCAACATAGATCAAGCATTTATAAATCATGTTTTGTTGCATATGAGTAAACTAAAGGGAGGGTGACAGATGTGAGTCTGTTCTTTATAACTTATGAATGCAGTATTTATGTACTGCATATTGGGATATTTACCTGTTAAATCTGTGGGGTTGCTAGGACATAGGCAATAAGGCAAAATAATGGCCTCACACAATTTGTCACGGGGAAAACATTTTGGTATGGCTAGG
Source organism: Struthio camelus (assembly GCF_040807025.1). Classification (NCBI taxonomy): domain Eukaryota; kingdom Metazoa; phylum Chordata; class Aves; order Struthioniformes; family Struthionidae; genus Struthio; species Struthio camelus. The sequence continues at coordinate 25,833,568 of NC_090950.1, read as the reverse complement.
AGACAATACTGACCTACTAGTTGGGACGACTCTAGCTCAATGAAGTTACGAAACTTGTTTTTTCCTACAGGTCTGGGAGTTAATGGATTAAAGGAATTAAAGATAGTTTAAAAGACTGTCTAGAAGGGAGGCAGCTGTATTGGGTAGCTATTTGTGGGAGTAGATCCCTGACAAGTTGTGTGAGGAAGTTAAGCCTCCTTGGATTTCACTAGAAGATGCTAACTTCAAGGTAAGAGATGTATGACTGATATTAATTTAAAATCTTTTTTTCCTGTTGTTCATTGCTCAGGTTCTTAACATAATGTCTCTGATCACCACACTGAAAACTGGTTACAAATTTACATACACGTATATATATTTTTAGCCCCAAACAACATGGTACAGGGGAGATAGATTAATCTGTAAAATGGAAGTTGATACTTTTTTGAATGCTTTTTGACATCTATGCTATCCACTTGCCATGTTTAAAGACCTAAAATTAGGTCCCAGTTCTGAATATTTCTGGCCACTCTGAGCAGTGCTTTGTCAAATTTGACTTGCAGAGTTTCCATGAAATAAGTTGAATCGTTTGTACTGGTGAGTAGCTTTCTGTTTTAAAGTCTTTTCTATTATTGTAAACGTGTGAGAATGTAGATTCACTCCCTCAGCACTTCCCAAGCTGCCATTTTGTATCATGGCAAGTGGGTGTCTGTGCAGAAATAGTAATGCTTTGGGATTATTTTAGGTATTTTAACTATAAATATATTTCAAGTAAAATTTCATCTGAATTGTGTGATGAATGCTCTTCAGTAAATAAGTGTGCCTATTATACAAACCAAAAAAAAATTAACACAAAATTTAACTGCACAGGAAACCTTTGAAAAAGCCTATGTAGGTTATCTGTGCATGGGAAATGTAATTTAAAAAAATGAAGCTCTGAAAAACATCTTTGTATCAACGTTTTCTTATAGAGTTACATTTAATAGCAAAGAGCTTTTTTTTTTAATGTGTAATAAAATATTTGCAGATTTTTGGACTCTTTTCTAGTAGTAATTGAGTTTAGTTCACAAAAGTGTGTGTGTGTATACATATATATACAAGCAGACATATATATACATATATTTACACACATATGCATACATACACGGACATATATTTAAAAGTATATATACATATATATTTATTTGTCTTATGCTACAGAGGTCCAGGAATCAATAGTTACAGGAGTTAGCGAATAAGTTTCACATGCAAATAATAGCATTTCAGTGATAAGTGGTTCGGTTGCCAGTATAAAAATAGACACTTCCTGATACCTTTGTACCATGTCATTTATTATTTTACATTAGCATCTGTGAAGTGTTATTTAATGCTCTTCAGCATTGTATATATGGCTAAGTGGCACAATGAGCCAGAACAGACCGACAGACCTTGCTGTCCTTTCAGCTGAAAAGCCAATGCTTGATGCAGTATGCCTGAAAGAAGCAATCAGCAGATTTACAGAACAGCACAACACACTAACTTTTACTGCCTGTCCCCAAATCATAATACTAAATTATGTGTTAAAAGGATATTAGGAGCACAGTCTTTGAAAAAATCCAGCTTGCATCCAGTTTGAATTAGCATATAGATGAGTTGAAGTCTCAGATGAAGCACAGCCGAGATGAGTTTTCTAGCGTTATGCTGCCTTGTAAGTTAGCTCCGTCAAAATACAGCTTTGTGAATAGAGCCTCACGCTCACATATTTTTGAGGTGCCGCAAGGAAGTGAGAAAAATGTAGCTGCCGACAAAAGGGATGGCAATGACCTGTCTCTATTTCCTTACATCCTATACCTTATCAAAACAGGCGTGCTATATGTGTACACAGCTCAGCATCAAGCAGAATCCCTTCCAAGTAAGGCAAATCGATAACCTTAGCTTGCTTTTACTGCCACATGGAACAGCGTTTTACCATTCCTAACATATTAGGTACAATGCAGGTTTTGAAAACTTTGGTAGAACTGTAAGTTCGTGTTAGTTACATGTCTTCCATATGTTCCCCTAGAACATAATTCTGTACACCAGGGCCTGGATATTACCTGGCAAATATTGTAAAAACCTCTTCAAATTAAATGTAGATAAAACATTAACAGTTATTTCTGTAATGGTAATTTTATAGTTGTAGAATAAACAAATAGTACTTTTTGGAATTAGTGGGCTCAAATTGTTGACAGAGCCCAGAAATGGCGTTGTCAGGCAAAACGTAGTGGATTGTTTACTGCATAGTGTAAGCCTAATTTGTACCTGGCAAAGCAGTTAACCAATGATACGTCATCCATTTGCTTTGTGGCAGTGGACTGTTTTCACTAGTCAGTCTTGATTATACAATTTGAGGAGCAGCGTGGGAGAAATATGCATATCTGTATGAACGATTGACATACATAGTACTAAAACCCATGGGGCCGAGAGGGAGTCCTCTCCAGTGAAACTGGGATCGGCGCAAAGGTAAGAATTTGTACTCAGATAAAGCACTTTTTTCCAATGTATTCTGCAGCTACGAAGAACAGGAGTACTTCATCTTTGCATTCCAGTGTGAGCCCTCTTCACGTATAGAAAAGGGGATGTCTTGGAAAGGCCTTCTCCTACCTAGGTGATATGTGTTCTCTTTCAGGCCAGCTATAATCAAGAAGATAAGGACTTTTCTCTGCACCAAATATTAAAGCAAATACCTGGGTACTATCCGGAAAAGAGATATAAGATAGGAATCATTATTTTTCTGAATACTTGAGGCAAGCATAAAGCTTTTATTAGGAGCTTCGCATCATCACAGTAAGAGATAGAAAAGAATTATTAGGTTATGGATGGCAGTGTAATGAATTATTAACATCAAGTAGTTTATAGAAGTTAATGTGTACTTATATTTTAAGTTCTCGTCTTTGATGATGTGGTAAACTAAAAGGTAGCTTTGCCGATTCAAGACTAATCGATGCCTAAGGGATCTGTTAAAGTCTTAGTGCAGACCATTAGGGTTGTTTGCAAGAGTCCTATTGAAGTCAGAACACAGTCTGTCTGTTGGTAGTGGGAGAACCTATTTACTTGCATTTACTTTACTTGAAGTTTACACAAGGGAAGTAAATAAGACTTTAAAGCTATCATTGCTTCTCATTCCTCATCCTCACAACACGTATTACCAGATCAAGCCAGAACTGTGCTCTTTACTTTTCCTTCCTGCTGAAAAGCAACAAACCAAAAGCACTGAAAAATTCAGTATTTTCCTTGTGTGTTTATTCAGTTATTAATATATTTATCACACTGTTCATCCAGGATTACAAACAGGCTAACAATGGATTTGCATTCATGAAGCTACATTCTAATTCCTTTTTTTCCATGAGCAGTCCAAATAACTCAAAAAAGATGACTTTCCCACATAAAATTTATAACAATTTCAAGCCTAATTAAAAGCCTACATCTTTTCTCTATATCATATTGCCAGTCTTGTAAGTAGCAAAGTACTGGGACATTTTGTTGTGCTTCATTTTGTGTGTGTGTGAGACCATTGGGGAGGACCCCAAATACGACTTTGTCTGACACCGTTTATTGCTAATCCAGTTTCAAGGGGGCAGCCTTTGTCGCCTTTCAGGCACTCACGAATGTCTATCAAGGGAGAAAGGATTTCTGGAGGGGAACTCCCCATGGCAAAATTAGAGAGGAAAACGTTCTGTTTTGTAAATCATAGATCAATATTGATAGAGCGAGAATAAAAGAGACTCCTAAAGTTCTTATATTCTGTTGTGTTTTTAAAAGTACAGTAAACTTGGTTGGTTCTTCATCTTTGAAGGTATTTAAGTGGATAACAAGCAGGTCAGAGCAATATATTTCACTCATTTGAAGAATAAACTTACTTTGACATGCTGTGGTGCAACTTTAAGTTGAACTGGAAGCTGAGAAGAGAGGTGTTTATCCATGCAAATGTTGACAAGGAGCAAATCTGTTTTGTATACTCTTTTGAGAATGAAAAATCTTTAAAGAGTTTCTGGAAGTTTCAGTCATTTTTCGTTATCGTCTATGTAGAAAATCCATCTCTGACTAAATAAATGCTCTTAAAATTATTGGGATGGGGTGAGAAAAGTAGGGAAAATGAGCAGAAGTTTATGTTAATTGCGTTGCGGGGGCGGGAGGGGATGAGATGCTAGTCTGACCAGTGCTCTAGACATTCTGTACTGACATATTTTATCTGCTGAATTTTAGTAGGCAGCTTTGTGTACACTTTTCCATATATAGCTTGCCCTGTAGATATAAGAAGGTGTTTGTTCCAAAAGAAACAATAGCAACCAGAAGTGGAAATTACTGTCAGCTCATCAGATGCAATTGAATAATAATGAAAGCTAATGCAAGATAACACTCAAGGTTATTTTTAAATCTTTGTAAAGGTCAATGTATTCAGTGGTATTCAATTCCAACTGCTAAAAGAGTTGCTCTGTTTAAATACGATGCCCCTGTTGTTTAGGGAATAAGAGCTCTATACTAGGAAGGGTAAACAGGACAATGACTTATCTATATCTTCTCTTTGCAGAATTTAGGAAAATATCATCAGACGTATCAGCCGCTGGTGTTTACCTTCAGTCTCAGGAATTTGTGTCCTTCTCCCTTCATCTCAAGTTGCTAAGTTTGTTTCCAGAGAAAGAGCAAGCTGCCTGCCTTGTGGACCTTTTCTACCCTGAGCAGCCACAGAAAGGAAAAGCTGTCTCATAGCCCAGACTGGTCTAATCTCTGAAAGTTCTGGAGATGTCATTAAGTTAATCATTTAACCACTGTAAAAATGTTGCTGTGTAAATGTTATAATGTTTATGATCTTTCGTAGTCATGACTTCTGTCCTTGCTGCGTTGAAAAATGTTTGAAAAATTGAAAAATGTTTTTACATGAAGGCTTTTATGTCTTTCTAATGTACACAGGCAAAGCAGTTTAATACAATAATGTCTAAAGATAACTTTGCATAAATATTTAGGTACCAGACTTGCTTTTTCCCATGGGAAATAGGCATGTGAATGCCTTTGAAGATCTTGGCCTTACGATCATCTAAGAAGGTCTAGGCATTGTACAAACTTACAATAAGAGACAGTTACTGCTTTCTACTGTTTGAATAAACCAGCTGGATAAAGGTTAGTGGCAAGAAAGAGAACGTTCAAGGAGAGCAACAGCTGTATGGCAATAGTCATATTAGGTCTGTAATTTTTTTTTTCCAGTCTTTTCAGTAGAGTTACCTTAAAAGATCAGGAAAGATCAGGATTCCTTTCCTTAAAAGAAGGAAAAGAGAAACTAAAGAAAGAGGGTTTAGAAAGAATTGGCAGAAATAACCGGGCAGCACAGAGTCCATTAAGAGTACAGTTTTACTTTAGTGATGTCTGTTATGCATGCATTTGTGTTTTGTTGTGCCTTGCTCTGATTTGTCTGGTTTTGGTGAAGAAGACAATTTTGATTTCTTGGATATGCCAGATGTTATATGTCTTTTTATTTCTAGATCGAGACAATCAGACAGGAAATGAATGAGTAGGAGGTTTTTGCATTAAAATTTGAATGAGATATTCAGAAATTAAGTTGGCAAACATACAGAAATTATGCAAATGTAAAAAATTATAAATATATTTTGTATATACATGCCTGTGTATATGTATATATGTATACATATATGAAAATCATGGATCAGATAGCATTAATCATGAAGCATACTCTTCCTTTGCTTTTTCCTCCTTGTGAAATAGTTCAATAATGCAATAAGTGTGATATGTAATATTGCTAAACAGTATTTTCTTCTTCTGTGAAAGAGATGCATCTCTGGAGCATTTGTCTGACCAGGCCTCAATTCTCTGCTGCTCAGTTTAGGCCAATGCATGTCACACAGCTAAAACTCTTCATGTAGTTTAGGAAAGTTTGGTGCTTGATTAACTTACTGGGAAGCATGTGCAATTTAAAAAAACAAAAGTCAAATTCTTTTAAATATCAAACTAAGTTATCAAATATGTCATTGGTGATTGGTTGGCAAATTGGAAAATTGATTTTGTAATTTACTGAAAGAGGTAGTAGTGTTCATTCACTTGTGTTTTCTATCATCAGTTGTCCTCGAAACATAGGTAGAATCCGATGTGATAAGTGCTCTGCCAGGAATGGCTATTTTATTACGGAGCTCCAACTTCAAATAGGAATGGTGTACCTCAGGAGATTCAAAAGAAAAAGAAAGCATCTTTTTCTACTCTAGGCAGAACAATTAAACTCTCTCCTTTGTGCTATTGCAGAGTGAAAATTGTGCAATACATTACAAAGTAAATAAGCACCAAGTGATGTTTTTGTTTTGGGTCTGCTGGTACATAAGAGGGAGAAATTCGAGTTCATATAAATATACAAAGACGCAGGGAATTGAAGTCAGAGGCAGTGCAAGCTGCACACCAGTGGCAATGTTAACAGGAGTCATGCAAGTTGTGAAAATGCCAGTGAGGTAAGCTAGAAAATCACATACAAGAGAGGAGTGACAGCATTGGGCTTTGACATTGTAGTACGGAATGAAGAGATTAAAGCACTAAAATCTCTACTGTGGGGAGAAAAAGGGCGTGATCCAGAAGCAAGAAGGATTCCGAATAGAGGGTAATCATATTACTAAGCTTAGACACAGTAAACTTGTTTTGCAGTGGGGGGCCATACTACAGAGTCTTTTGTTTGCAGTTAAAATCAGCTTTTCTGGCAGTTCCCCTGTCCTTTGGAAAAGGGGCTCAAGACTGATAGAAAGTGAAGATTTTCAAAAGCAGTGGAGAAAGTGCCATCCTCTGGCTCATCTCTGCTGGAAAGTCTCTGGGAGGTCTTAAATCATAGTGTAATCATGCTGTCTTGAAGGTATGCAAATAATTGAATAATATTCTCTGCAAGTCCTTTTAAGGACTATTGAACAGAGTTAATTTACACATGGGATCAAAATATGCTTATTTGCCTTCAGAATTCTTGGCATTGATGCATTTGGGTATTCACTTTTGCAGTTTTGCTTACTTCTGTCTCTTTAAAGCCCAGGTACCTGGAGACCACTAAACTAATCATGGAAATTGCTGAATAGCTTTTCTTTTCCCATCTGTGCTTGAATCTCTGCTGCTTTGTTTTCCCTTTTGTGTTTGTTTAAGCTTCTACATTTTGCATTAGATTAAATGGATTTATAAGAGCAGCCCTTTGCAATTTAGTTGGTATTTGGAAGGATTCCTTTATTTTCAGAGGAGACTCAAGAAGCATAGTCAAAGGAGCTGATCGGGCTGAGAGATCTGCATTAGAAATAAAACTGTCAGGAGCAGGATCTGATTATCATCCTAGTCAATTCAACAAGTTCTAGATCAGCCTTCAAATGAGAAGTTGAGACAATATGTTTATGAAAAATGTCCCCTCAAACCAACTCTTTGCATCTTTTGCAAAGATGCTACACCAAAAAACTGAGTCCAGCATGGACATAGCTATGCCAACAAAGGTGAGTTGTTCAACAGTATATTAAAATTCTACCCATAAACCAAGGAAACTGGTAATGAATGAAAATGCAGCTTTGCTGGTTATATTTGTATCCTGCAGCAGGGCTGCACAGCTGCGTAACTTGTATGAATGAGCTACATCAGATATAGTGCCTATTCTACCACAAACCCTTTGTGGTAGAAACCAAGGTTTTTAAACTGTGTTTTTATCATTGCTGTCAGATACTGGAACTTCAAATTAATAGGTACATAGCAATAGTGCACAGATATCAGAGCTGCCTTTGCCCTAGGAGACTTAAACTGATGGTTATGGAGTTAAACTGATGGTCATGCATGGTAACTAACGGAGGTAGGGATGGTGGGAACGCCACCTTTAGCCACATGGTGTTCCGTGCAGAAATGGAGACAAGAGTGCTACAGGTTGTTTTAAAGCTGGTGTGATTCTGCTGGTTGCAACAGAATGATTATCACCAATTAACTCCGGTCTAAGGAGAATTTGGCACAGCATTTTTTACATATTTCTCTGTAGGTTTCTGTGCATTCTTCCTATTATCAAGTATAGCAGTGTGAAAGAACAGCATAAAGTCCCTAGAACTTAGTAGTAAAGAGAATGTATTTACAACATGTCTCTGAACATCACTGCATGGATGATGGAGCACTTTTAAAAGAGTATCTGTGAAGGAAATAAACCCATTAATTGAACAGAATTATCGTGCACCAAAGCTACATATTTGAGAGGTCTCCACAGTATTCAAATAATTATTGAACCATTTGGCACATCCCTAATAAAAACCTTTATCCATTAGCCCCATTGGTGCATGCTTAGGCAAATTAACTCTTCTATGTGTAGAGCTAAAGAAAATGGCATGTTATAATTAAATGATTCTTTTGGGGGCAGTAAACCTCTCTTCAAACAGCTTGAATATTAGTGCAGTCGTTTTTCTTTCAGCCCTACTAATCACAGCAAATTTAGCTTGCACAGCTAGAGTCAGGGTGCATGTTACAGGACACTTTGGCAATGGTAATGAACAAATCCCACAAGTACTGGTTTATAAAAGGTTTTTATCTGAAGCTAATGTGAGTTTATCTGGACTCTTGCTGTTCATGAAATCAGGTGGTTGTTTTAAGATGTCTGATACTTAAAGATATGTTTACATCAGAGCCTAACTGATAGAAACCTGCCATGTTACTGACTTTGAGTTTGACTGGGAGGTCTTGAGAATATATGGAGGTTATGTTCATTGCATTTGAAAAAAAGAAGTCTTTTTTTTCTCCCCAATTTCTAAATCATTTGAAATTTATTAGATTTACTCAGATTCTGAGCATTCCTTCTGTTGGTTGGAAAAAGATGTTCAGATCCTGCATCATAATGGAACAAATGCGTGGATTCCTGAAGAATATTTAGGCCAAGACTTTCTGAAGTGACTACTGATACCTAGGAGCTGATACTTTGAAATGTGCCTGATTTACTGAGAGTGATGAATACCTATTTTCTGAAAAGTGGGCTCTACAGACCTAATCCTTTCTGACTTTTAGTTGTAAAACTAAATGTACCACACTTAAATGGCATAGCCTCCTGAGACTTCACAAAGCTACTCCCCAAAAAAACAAATTAAGTGTTAAGAGCTTAGATTTTTCATCTAGTGCATAGAAGGTAGTCTTTATATTATTATCAACTTTAGCCTTGGATTTTCACAGATATTTGCTGCAATTAGCAGGATGAAAAATTTATATATACTGCCTCTTCTTCACTATGTTGCATCTTCCACTGTTAATTATCGGGTGTATTCCTACAGAGTGGGGTAGACAATCAATTTCCAGTGGTTCCCATGCAGTCATCCTGATGGCTGCACCTAGCAGCAGTCCGCTGTTGGGATCTACATCGTGTTATTGACCATGAGGATCTGCCAATACCAGTTCTTTTGGAAAAGAGAGCTTACAGGTACCGCAAATGCTTTGGTTTGCCAGGAGACCCATCTGTGCCTGCCCTGCACTGTTACATTCCTCAAGGGAACGGAGGGCTCCCCCATGAGCCAGTGTCATCGCCCAAAGAAGCTTCCTTTTCCCTGGACTTTCTCAACTATCTGATGAGCATCCTGGGGCTTTCAGCTATGTAATGACTTCAGCATTTGGCATCTGAGGTCAGGAAGGTTGCCTCTCTCTGAAGTAGAATTGTTTGAATAGGTCTTCTGATGGTCTGGAGCACCAGTAAGATTAGGAGGAAGGTGTGTTTAAAACACCCACTGAGGATGGACATCACAGTTTTGACTGCATGCAAAGTATGCAAAATGAATTGTTGCTGTAGATTGTAAACTACTGTAAGTTGCCTTCAGTTTGCACATGTAGCCTTCATCAGTGCGAGTCCCAGCGTATTTTGAGGGCACAATATAGTCCAAACCTAATAAATCTGTTAGGAGGAAGACTGTTTGCAAATGAGCCATCCACATTGTTTGGCACTGCTTTAAAAGGGAAGTGAGCACACTTAAAACAATTAAAACAACTGTAGCATGCACATGTGCATCTCAGGCCACTAGTATAGATTTGGGAATATGGTGTGCACATCTGGTGTGCGTATTGATGTTGCCATTGTACTTAAATAAATAAAAAGATCATTTATACTGATCGGGCTATTCGCTTGTAAAATGTTTGAAAAAAAAGTGTATCTTTTCCTTTAAGGTATCATCCTACAGTCACTCCTAAGGCCAGTACAGCTTCACTGAGAGGAAGAAAAGATACCCCTGCAATTACAGGCTGATGGTTAGAATTGAATTAAGGGTAAGTCTAACAAACTGTGCTTAGAGTCTAAAGGGAGGCTGAGGCGGGCCCCTAGCTCCACTGAAATTAGGTGGTTTGCCTCATGTAGGACTCTGTCCCTAGTTCAATGTAATTTACACTTCTTGTCGAGCCCTTGACATGTCGTACTAATGTTTGTGGTGCACATTTACATTTCTGCCACCTTAGACTTGTAGGATGTTTATTTCTACACAAGAAAGACAGTATTCTCTTTGGTCCTGGTTTGACACTGATTAAAACGAAGTGATTTTTAATTGGTCTGCCTAGACCATGCAAAGGTAACAGAAGACTTAACTTTCAAGAAAACTTAGAAGCTTGTTTTTTCTTGTTCATTTATTTCATTAGATGAAAAATTATCCGTTTTTTATTTGATGAAGGCAAGGATTTGCGGAAGGAATATTATTAATCAGTATTTCAGTCTTCTGTAGGTTTGTGACAGCGGAGTGAAGCCTATCTCTGGCTGTAATTCGTAACCATTGCTTTCCTTTTTAGCATCAGCAGGTTGTTTAACCTTGAGGCTACCTGCTGTATCAGTGGTGGTGCCTGATGTGCAAATGCACTATTTTGTAATGCAGAGACTGTACCCCAAATGTCCTACCTTACAGATTACAGTAAGTTTTGTAGAAGGTGAAGCTTTATTTTCCGTGTCTCTCCTGGGATGTATAGAAAGCCTACTGAATTCTTTAAAGAGGTGCTATTTAGTTTGCTTACCAATCTCTTGTTGTTATCAGGTATCAATGAAAATGCACAATGTAACACACTACAAAGGAAATGATATCTCAGCATTATGTTAAAATAACTCTTGTTCTACTTATTTTGAGATGCCCTATGAATGCCAAAATAGTCCTTTGGCATCTTACGTGAGGGCTCCTTATTTCCACATCCAGAAACACTTTCCGGTAATGAGCAGACCAGAAGCAGTCGGGAATCACAGGTGCCACAATGTGGGGTCAAGGGTCTGACTTGAGAATGAATAATTTCAGACCCAAAGGGGGCTACAAAAGTTTGTGATATTCAGAAGCAAAAAAAAATTTCTTCCCTTTTCCCTTCCCCTCTTTTCCCAAAAGAAATATTCCAGGGGCCAAGCTATCACAGAAATTCACAGCTTAAACTGTGACCAGGCTTTAGCACTTCACAGTTCACTTTGCAGCAGCTAATGATGAAGAGCCGCTGTAGTTTTAACTGTTCTTAAAGTGACTTTACCTAAAAAGCAAGAAGCAATTGGCTGGAAAGTTTCTGAAGGACGGTGCCTCAGTCAAAAATGAAGGTTTGTTGAAACCAAAGCGTGCGGAAATTGGTTGAGCCTTTGACAGGATTTTCAGCATGATATGAAGGTAGGTTTTAGGGTCCTTGAAGCTTTTACGTTTCCTACCACCGAGTTCCCAGCTCTTCAGTTTCCTAGTGCCATTGATGCTTGCCAGGTGAATAGTTGTGGCAGTGGTGGGGAAAAAGGTACTGAGCTCTTAAAAATAGCTTTTCGGCAGTTCTCTTCAAAATGTAGTTCGTATTCTTCCCTCACGTTGACACTCAAGATATTTTACACACAATTTATTCTAAATGTGAAATTTTCCATGTGGGCAGTAGTTTTGGCACAAATGTAATTTTTAACTTCCTGCACTAATTAACAAAGTGATTTCTTTAGCTTCCCATAAACTTCTAACTTAAAAGCATTTCTCAGGGTAATTAAACTGTTTAAGTAACTCAGCTGATACTGTATGTAGTTTTATTTACAATGTAATTAGGTCTACTGCAAGAAGAGTGTAAACAATTAGATACTTTATTCTAGTGAAGTGTATTATGAGTTTTAGTTTTGGGGGTTTTGTGGTTTTTGCCCCTCCCCATCTATTTTTGAAAGAATGAAAGAAAAGGAATACACAATGTCTTGAAGGTTATTTTAAGGAGAGAACACTGTTTTGGGAGCAGGATTGATTTATATTTGCATAGGTTGCAAAAGGAATCATTTTTTTCCCCGCTGAACAGTGTCACCTTGTCTTTCAACAGGTACTTGGGATTCCTGTTTTCCTCTTCTAGCTTAGACATTGATTCACTGTCTGGCCTTAGGTGATCTATTATCACACTTTCAATGTTATGTGCCTGTAGTTATATTCAGATACTTAAATAAGTGATTGGAGAACTGCTGAAAAACAAGGCATTTATGTAATCACGTAACTGTGGAGTACAGCCCTAGGTCTACAGAAGTTAAGGTTACGTTCACTTAAGCCTGTGCACAAGTCTTAGCACCTAATCTAAAGTAACAAATTTTGAATGTTTTGTCATTCTGTAAGCAAGTTAGTTTGTTTATATACAAAATATTTCTACCTCACCTCTGATTCTGAAAGACAATAGTTCTGTGAGCTTTGGCCACAGTTGCTAGCAATTACAATGCCTGTTGAATGTGTGAGTGGGGAAAAGTTGATTAGCTAGTAAAGTGATGCTGTGAGTTATCAGTAAGGAAAAGTGAACACTTGATTGTGAAAGGTTCTTTAGTATATAACTAAAAAACCATAAAAATTTAGACAGCAGCTATTTCAATTTAATGAGTAACCCTTTGGTAAAAAAGATACTTAAGTATTCAACTCCACAGCTTTTCTTTGCTCTCACAATAACACAAAGCATTAATTGAGAGGTCCCAAAATTCTTCTACAGATTAGTAAAAAAAAATCACAGTGGATTTTTCTTGTGTTTCCTTAATGATGGAAGTGGAAGAATATGTATATTTATTTATCTGTATATACAACCTTGCAAGTGATTTTGTTTGTATCCTCAATGTAAATAAAATAATACAGACCAGTGGTGGTGGTGTAGACTGGATACGTTTTTGAAGTGTTTCTGGGATGGAAATAAGGACCATCTTTGTGTGAACAGCTTCCATCCGTGCCATCTATTATATACCGATTAGAGTATATGCAGCTTTGACTGCATGACATATATGCCCTCCTGTAGCGTGCATCCCTTTTGCACCCTCAGTTCATTTCCAAGAATAGCTCAGTTTTTTCCAAGCTTAAGTAAAAAATTAACGTATGCGTTGAAATGATCAGGACTCATCTTTAAAAAATTCATGACTTCATTTAATAGTGTGTTTTCTGAAGTAAGTTAAATGTGGTTTCCTGTGTTTAAAATGATGACCCTTTCTTTCAAATTGCTTATGATGGTTAATCAGCAAATCAAGACATACTTCCACTCTAATTAAAGTTCAGTAGAAACGCAGAAGGGTAATGGACGTAGGACAGGCAATCATCTGAAAATTGAAAAAGTAGTACGTTACAGAAAATGTTTACAGCACATTTACATTTTCAGGGGGCTGATACACTTACTTCTGCTGCATCGCTTATCATGAGTTTTAATAATTAGCTCCAGTGTAATTAACCATTAAATCAAGGAATTTGTAGTCATGTTTCCTTGATAAGAGGTTTCAATACTTCTGCATTCACAATATGAAACAGCTATATCTTTATTTTAAATTACTCTAGTAGAGCTTATTTACATTCACAAGCACAAGTAAGTTCTACAGCCCTCAATATTGTGTTTTTATTGCTTCATATTATCTTCATTCCAGTTTCCATCAATGAAATCCTCATAGATTGGGTTCTTAATCATGTACATTGGTCCAGGTCAGCCTGGTTGGTTAGAGGTTATATGATTTCATGTAAGTTGTGCCATTCTTCAGCAGCGGAGTGTCAGGCCCTGTCTCTATCTTTTGATGAGTCTCGTTAAATGTGGATCTGTGGCAGTCCTAGATGGTTTTGAATCCTGCTGCTTCTGCCATCTGATCACTGGCTGTGTTTTTTCTCATTGTTTCCTTTGACTATGTGATTATAGTAGCAAACATGGTGAAGTATACAGGGCTGGGTTTGTTGCTGGTGTGGTTTTAATAATTTATGTTCTTTGTGAATTTGGCATATGCTGTAAAAAGATTAAGTAGCAATTTAAGGGGAGGAAAAAAAGAAGGAAAGCTCTTTTGCCACAAATATCAGCTTACATTTAATGAAGGTCCTATGGGAGGGATGTGGTTTGTTAGAAAAGACTAAAAATTTTTTTTTTTATAAATTATAGCATAAGGAGGAGTGTAAATGGTCTTCATATATATGTATATACTGTACATGAAACTCAAATATTGTAATCTTGTTCTAAATAGTTCATAATTACTTTTGTAATCTTTTTTTTTTTTTAAGTGATATTGATAATATATTGTTCCTGCTCAGAAATTAATTCTTCCTCCTCCCTTCTCACAGTTCCCTTAGGGGAAAATTTTGACAAAATCCATTTGACTTGTGCAGAAACAAAGAAAATGGAAAATCTCTCATTTATTGCCCATGTGTTACATGCACAAAGCAAACAAAAGATACCTACCCAATACATTTAATTTTAAAGTGAGTTATACTGAGATCTGAGGAGACAGGGCTCTGCTGTTGGGCGCTTCACTGGCTGCTTTTGTTTTTTGGTTTCTCACTGCGAACCGTAGTTGAGTAGTTGACTTCAGAGCTAGACTCAAAAGGCTTCTGAGACGTTTACTCATGCAAGCTTTGATTCTTCCCAGTGTTAGGCTGGGCCAGAGGTGTGCAGTGTTAAAATAATTTGTTTTAGGAAAAAATCTCATTTTTGTCATTCATGAGCTTCTATGTCACTATGCTCTTGAAAAATCTTCTCTTTTTGTAAAATCCTTACAGTGCTATTCCAGTTGATCCAATCTGTCCGTGTTCCTTAAATGGAGAGGATGGTATGAACCACCTTGTAAACAGTTACGATCATTTGTATGCAAGTAGTGTTATTTCCTAGCAGTATAGCGTAGCTTTCAGAGTTACGCAAGCCGTGATGATAGGGGACAGCAAGCAAATGTTGCCAGAGAAAGAGATCCTGTCACCTAGAGAAGAAGTCACGTGCTGAGCTTTTTTAATGTGTTAGAGTTAGAATACCAGAAAGATACAAGTAAGACTTCTGAAGCATTACCATTTCTAAGGATGTAACTGGAGTTTCTGCAGTGAAATAAGGCATATTCTCTGCATGCTGCGAGAACCACCACGAGGCAAGGATTTCAGTTTCGTGTTGGTTGCTCTTTTTAAAACCAGATTTGCTGTTCTGAAGGTCACTGTCTATAGGCAGTATATATTACAATAAGTGATAGGGATGTTTTTGCAAAAGAAATCTGAGGCTACATTTGAAGCAAGAATTGTCTAGTATTTGCTGTACATGAGTACTATTGCAAAAGAAGATGTTTGTATCTTATTAACAGAGGTGGGCAAATAGCGCTAAAATAATTTTTTAAGTAATGAAAATGCAGGAATTCTGGGGAAATGAAATCTCCGTGTTTTACTCAGCTCTAAAACCTAAGTAATTAACAATAAAAACATGTATTGACTAATTAAAAATATTAATGAAAAATTCTAAGTTGATGTGAAATTCATTGTTAAAATGATTTGATGAGTCTTACCTAGGTTTAAACCCTGCTTTTCTCATCACACCATCCAAAAGCAGGGAGGATTTGACAATTCCTAATAATGTGAAACCTCTGTTAAAGTCAGCAGGAGGAATTTGTGTGCGATTCATATAAATGTAATGCTGAGCAATTTCCTTTTGTTGAAGTTAGTTCACCAGGAATTTTTCTGAAATTCAGACCCTTTTAATTTATCTTATGCTGTAGATAAGTTCCATTTAGCAGATGGAGAGGCTCTGATGAAGGCAACACTTGCTTTTTCAGCTATCCAATAAAATTGGAATGACATTATGTGAATCTAGGAGCTCTTGTAATCTGTAAGAAGCCAGGAGAAATTGCAATACAGTAATTGACTTCAGTAGGATTGAGACTTTCTTTAACAATTCCATGGGGCTTTGAGTATTTTTGGAGTCTATTTTAAGACATGTGCGCACTGGTGGAAGTAGTGCTTTTAATGATAATGGGCTATATTTTATTCAGACCTTAGAGACCAAGTAGGTAGAGCTAATTGGCTTATAACTGACCTGCTTAAAGGATGTCAAAATTGGCTGTTGGCTGTTGCTTTAAAATGTTAGTTTGATTGACTAAGAGTCTGGCAGCAATATATAAAATATTATGAACACAATTCATTAAAATTGTCCCCATTTTAGGTCATTATATATATTTTCAGTACAAATGGAACATATTTGCAATATAAAAGAAATATAGATATGTAAATCATTAACCCATCAGCCACTTCCTTCTCCCTCTATCCCTCCTTCCTAAATTAAAAAGCTCAAAATGATAGTATGAAAAGAAGGAGGGAGCAATGGGACATATAGGTTTCTCATGATACTGTACAAAGCAAGTGTGTAAAAGATAGCATCTTCAAAAAGGAGTATCATGGGCTGGATTTCCGTATTTACTTCCATGCTGTCTTGTTGCCTGCTATGCAGGAAGTGAATGCAAGAGGGATGTGCATAGAGATAGATTTGTAGTGACATCAGAAATCTGCCTCTCTCCAGTTCATCAGGGAGGGCTTTTGTTTATTTGGAAAATAGCTATATTTTACATTTTCTTTTTAAAAAACATTAACTGTTTGCATTGGTAGGTATATAACTATCCTTTCTCAGGTGACTGAACTTATTCACTGTGTTCACAATGTTTGCAGGATTAAGTTTTGAAAGTGGCGCAATTAAGTGACAGTGAGATAGGTGTCCTGCGTTTGTAGTTTGAAGAAACTGCAATTGGTAGTCATCCTGCCATCTAAGAGGATGGGAAATTGGGGAGATTCAGTTTCTTGCAAGCACATGTTTTCTGCACATAAATATGTACCTCATCACTGAGCACTGGCTGGTATGGAGGAAGACACTGCTCTGGGCTCTTAAATTGAGCCCAGCTTGCTGTCAGGACTAAAAGGATTATTTTAGTTAGGAAAAAACAGTATTAGAACTTGTACCCTGATGCCAATCCACCATGTTTACTGTGCATTTACACAGAGACAGAGAGAGAGAGAGAGAAAGAGAAAGAGAGAGAGAGAGGGAGAAAACGTGAGAGTGAGTGAGCTGTTTCTCTGGATGTAGAAAGAATCAGACAGAAAAAGGTGGTGGGGGGGAGGAAAGAGTTGCTTGCGATTTATCCTTCTAAATAGTGTTTATGCTAGAAACAATCTCAGTAGGATTTACTTAGGGTCACAGTCCAAACTTCTACATTTGCTAATGTCCTTGTCTTTCTCTGCTTCTTTCTCAGCTGCTCTGCTCTCTCCTATTTGTTCTGCAAATAGGATCACACAACTCTGCTGAAAATAGCCAGCAGCGCTGCAGACGCCTGTGGTTTGGGTGGGTACGGCTATTGCTGTATGATATCTTGTTTCATAGGGAGATTTTATTTTTTTGTATACACAGGTAATACGAATATCTTTTACGAGTTCCCATGAAGTGCGTATGTAGTGGTAGTATTGTCTTACGAGTTATGCAAAGCAGGCAACGTTTCCTGGAGGGCGTTTACACAGGCACCTTGTGCAATGGAGCTCACTACACGGGTCTTTAACCTATCCACACACCGGATAATCCGGGTCGTACATGGAGTAACCCGACAGAGTGGCATAGCCTGAGGCTGCCTTAACAGACACCTGTGCAGAGCACTGCAGTCCCTGCACTGTGCGAAGCTCCAGGGCAGCTCTCCAGCCTGCCCGCACCTCCCTTGCATCTCTGGGGAGCTGCCGCCTCTCTTCTGCTGCAGAAAGGGGCTTGCAAGAGCAGCTTGGCGGGGTGCAGATGAAGCAACACTCTCCAGAAGCCAAAGGCTTCTTGTTTTCTTACCCTAAAATTGTGGCAGAGCCACAGATAACGTGGGATTAAAACACACGTGTTGGGCACCTACAACTATGATACGCACAGCGCGTATGATTTACAGTGCTCTTACACCATATGCAGTTGTGCTGTGCATCTCATTCAAGTCTCTGGAGTCGCTCATTATTATATATAGCTCTTCTTTCTTTTTGGCAAATTCTAGAATGTGCTACAAGAACTGAACCTCACTTAAATTCTCATTAGCTCTTATGCCAAATGGTGCATTCAGCATCCTTAAGCTGAAAAACTTAGTCCCTTTTTCTTTGTTTACACATTAAATAGCTGTTTCAGGTTCTGCATTCGAGCACAGAAGGCTCAACATAATGAGCACCAGTCTTCTGAAAGAGGCAACGTGTCGGGGAGGGTTTGCCTTTTGTATTTTTTTTTTTTTTTAACTTATGCTATGTTGCAATTCGAAATGTAGCAGGTTTCAGCGATGTTGCTAGATGCTTATATCATCTGTGTGTTCCTTAGCAAATAGTTTGACAGTTGGTAAAGTGAGAATATCATTCTTCAGCTGTTGTGTGCATCTTTCACATTAGTTACCCTCCATACAGAGTGAAAGTCACAGTCACGATGCATTTGCTTTTTTCTGCATTTAAAATCTCGCTTGGGAGGTAGGTAGCTCAGGTGAAGTCCTGTGAGGTAAATAGGTCTTGCACCATTTACAGGAGCCTTACAGGCATCTTGGGAAAAATAATAATGTAACAATGACCTCACTTGTTAGCCCAAATTCAACCTGGGGAAATGCTGGAAGCCTTGTTGCCTGCGAGCGTTGTTCTGTGTTGAATGGTTTTGATATTGTTCTCTTCTGCAGTGGTCAGATATTAAATTCTGAAAAAAAGCCACAGCAGCCAGCATTAATTGGTGGCTTTCTCAGAGAACGAATGACCCCTTGCTCTTTTCAGCAACCCTTCATAGACAAGGTGAGGCTTTCCTTTTCCTTTTCCTTGTATTGAAGGTCGTCTTCATGCTTAGTTCTGTATCCAGCATTGCAGCCCGACTGTGGGAGTCAGGGGGGGATTTGAGGCTCTGGTAAATGCTTGTTAGTAGGCCTTGCAAATTGCCAATTCTGATGGCTGAGTTGATTGCAATTGTAATGACATAGTTCAGAAGAGCAAGGCATGATTCAGACCATGTAGCTTCTGGACCTTCACATATATGAATAAAAAGACTGTTAATAGGTAGAAGTTGCTATCATGAGGGACATGTCTGTAGTACTCCTTCAGATGTTGTGGTTTGTTATAAATAGGTAATTATGTGGGTATATAAAAGAAAAATATATATGAAGGAAATTTATAATAAAAAGCAAGGCTTACCCAAGCTTTGGAAACAGTTTCATTCTTTTTGCAAGAGTAATGGATTGTAAGGGAGAGAACATGTCCTCCTTTGTGTTTAGTATATTCTTTAAAGAAAGATGAACTGTTTTATCTCCCTGCATTTAATTCAGCCTTTCCAATATTTTCTTTTACTAGTGAAAAGTTTTCTTTCATCCTTGTGAACTGAATGCGCCTTTCTCCCATCATTAACAGTGTAACACCATTGGATAGATGTAGAAAGCTACGATTTGCCTCTTTATTCTGCTCATCCAAAGCGCTACTGAACAGCCTGCTTCTTTCTACATCAAATTCATACTCTTTTCCACGATTTTACCTAACTTGTGGTTCCGATTGATTTAATTTGCACATTATGCCCCTTTGAACCTTTCTTACTGATTTGAGGTCTTGATATTAATCATTATCTCCCAGTATTTCTATAGTCCACTCCCTGCCTACCTACCTTTTTTCCCCTCTCAGATTTTCCTACGAACTCGTTTCATATTTTCCTATCATCTTCTCTTCAGCATTCTGCACATCCTGCATTAACTGGCCCGCCTTTTTTCCGTATGTCTTATGTATTTATGGATTGGAATCTTTCCTTTGCTGTGCATTAAATCCTTTGGTGTTTCCTAGCCAGCCTTGGCTGTGTGAATTTAATGGGGGTTGTGTAGTGATTGGTGTCATAAATTACCTTAAGCTGCTTTTTCCACTGTCCACTGTTGAGTTAGTTTATCACTTTCTTGATCTGGCACACATAAGGGTGCCCCAAAGACTGCTTCGAAGCAGCGAGCTCATTCGCTGAAGTCTTTGGCTTGTTTGGATGCAGGGCTACATCTGTGTTCCTCTTAGGTGTGCCTTTATGTTACCGAATGCGACATATGCAGGGGAAAAACCTACGAGGGTAGGCTTGTCTCTCCTGAGAAACACACGTGCTGGGATTGCAGGGAGAAGCATTCACTGGTCGAACGGTACCAGAAGCATATTTCGGAGCTCCAAGTAGCCTGCTCCATTTGCAGACTACAGATAGATGTTGAACAGGGAAGACTGTTACCCTGAAAGTTTCTCAGCTGCTGCTTCCTGTGAGGACTGTGAATGGCATTGCTTATCTACACCGACCGAGTGATTGCCTCTTCTCAGGAGGAGCTGAGCTTCTTCTACAGTCATGGAAATTCTTCCTGCCACAAAATACAGAAGAAGATCAAAAGTGAAATTTGAAATTTTGTTAATCATCAGGTAATCAAACGTAAATTGGAAAGTTCCAAAAGTGTAGTCGGGCATAGCAAGAATCTAATTACACATTTTCTTGTAGCACGGAATAAAATCCCTGTGGGATTATTTCACTTTTTCATAACCTGTACATTTTCTTAATTTCATCTAAAGTGATAACATATCAAAACAAGTTCTTTCTGGTGCTTTACTTGAGTCCTTGATAGTCCCTTGTAAAACACTCCATGCTGCTGTGGCACAGATCATTAGCAACATGCTTTATGACACTTTGTACGTCAGAAGACTTGCACTGCATAATGAGCTGCAGTATCTCAGGTTCAGCCAGCTTATCCTCACAACAACATCTATTTTATTAACTGGTAGTAACATATGATGTAGGGCACGATATAGCTTTTTTCTATTACTTATTTCTAGGAATATTTATCAGAAACACTGTATGCAGCTCCCAGATTTATAGCTGAGCTGTAATCAGATAATTTGCAGCATCAAGTGCTGTCCTGTCTTGCAATTTTTCCCTCTGTGTCCAGCAAAGCTCTCTTTTTAAGACAGTAATTAGACTAATTGTACTATCATTTTTAAAGCTTTGTGTATGTTCAGTTGTATGTAAGACAGCAGTAGGTTACGATGATGCAATATTATAAAATATTATTGGGACAGAATAGAGACCTAATACCATATCTAACAAAACTGTTGGTGCAGTTTGGCTGGTTGGAAGGTGGTTACTGAGCTAGTGTGAAAACTAACTGATCTGCATGGGTTTTATGAGGAACATCTTCATACAGCAGGATATTAATTGCATAAACTGGTTGTGTTCAGTGGGGACTCGCAGTTGTCATAAGTGTTCTGTGGCTCTAAATTTTAGTAAAAAGTGTGCACAACATCCCTGGAAAGTGTTGCAGTGTGGCAGTCAGAAGCTGCCGGCTCTCTGCCTCACTCTGCCATTGACCTGCACTGTAACTCGCACAAATTGCTTCACCTTTCTGTGTGTCAGCTTCACCACCGGCTGCATAATGATGATAATGCACAGCTTCCTGATGGAGCACTTTTTGACCTTTTGTTGGAAAGTGTTATAACAGAGTTTGTCAAACGGTCATTAAAGATTTGATAGTTCAGATAATTAATAATGACTATTCCTTGAATCTCAAATTCATTTTTCACATCTGAAGACTGTTTTCTTTGTTCCCCAAACTGTGCAATATGCTGCAGTTCCCTTTCTCGGCATTGCTGCCATTTCCTTTTCTCTTCTTACCTATAGGAATGGTATTTGGAAGATAGTTTTATCTAGCACAGGGTATCTTCTCTAATGACCTGAGCAATCAATAGAGGAAATGATTAGGCACTGCAAGCGATTCTTGGAATCTGTGAAAGATAAAAATATAGATCAGAGGCTGGTCTCCTGATTTCTGGGCTTGTGCTGCAAATATTTGGGTCCTTCTGTGCTTGTTCATCCTTTCTTCTCAGTCTTTTGCACGCTTGTGGTGAAAAGAAAGCTCTTTGAAAAGTTCTTATGATATATAGTGCAAGCTGTCTTTCGTTCAATAAGTGCATGAGGCTAGTTATTCTGTCCCAAAGTGTCGGAGGTTTTTCTTTGCACTTGTGTGCATTCATCCAGGTGAGATTTGGACCCTTTGGTCTTGCTAAAGCTTGTGTTTTTTTGTTTTTTTTTTTAATTTTTTTCCTCGCGCTACCACAAGCATTTATGTTCAGAATGGCATTCTGGCTTTAGTGAGTTTGTCTATAATTTAGGCAACTTGGAATTTTCAACTGCTAAGTTAACGGTTGCTGATGAAAAATATTAAGGCAAGAGTCTTAATCTTGGCAGACTGAAAGGCTGGTTCACTTGAATCCAAATCTCTTGCAAAGCAGCTTGACCTAAACTTTCTTGGAGCTGTAATATGAGCTTTTTGAAGTAAATACGTATAACTTTTAATAAATCAAAGCAATCATAAGTCAAAAGGCCTCAGAATTTACAGAAGTTCACAGAAAGATTTTTTTTAAGCGTTCTTTTTCTTTTAACTCTCTACTAAGGTTACCTGGAAAGTCACAAGGTGATTACATTCATTTTGAAGGAGGTGGCGGGGGGGAACCTTTCCTGCTTTTACTTTCAGTGTGGTTACTTGTCTGATTTTGTGTCACTGAGCCAAATTCTGCTCCTGACAGAATGAAAGCTCAGGGTCAACCAAATGTGGATTTACAGCGCTAAGCATCGGAAGCAGCACTGCAATGGGCACCGTCTAGAATCCATTACGAGAGCATTTTACTGAAGCTGTCCTCAGCATGTGTGTTGTGGACACAGAGGTTTTTGTAGACTCTAATGACAGATCCCCTTGTGAAGA
Organism: Struthio camelus; assembly: GCF_040807025.1. Lineage (NCBI taxonomy): Eukaryota > Metazoa > Chordata > Aves > Struthioniformes > Struthionidae > Struthio > Struthio camelus. The sequence continues at coordinate 25,810,683 of NC_090950.1, read as the reverse complement.
AGTCTGACATGACATCCTGCTTAGCATAACCAGTAGAATTTGATAAATGGTTCTTGTATCAAACCTGTAATTTTTAACTGAGCTAGAAGAAAAAATTCTTGAGACATCAAATGATGAAACATCAACTGTATGCTTAATTTAGTAGTTAATTACCCACATGAAGTATGTGTTCTTTACACCTAAATATGTAAGGCCCCAACTTTCAGTATCTGAATTTTGTTCTGACTTTGCTAGCTATTTTAAAGAACTCTTTCTAATCAGAAATCTATTTCCTTTCTAGGAACTTTGAAAGGATGACTAAACTACTTCTCACCTTGCTCTTATATGTGATGCTCTAGATGCACTTTTTTAAATCTTTTCCATTCTTCCTCAATATTTGCACGGTATGGAGTGGGTGTACTGTTACAGGAGTAGTGTCTTTAGCTTATACCATAGAAGACCACCCTGGTGTTTTCCATTATTGCACCATGCTTACATAACCAGTTTGACCTCTCAAGGAGAATTTAGTTCACAGGCACTCAAATGACTTAAAATGTTTTTTGGGGAAAAAAAGGCATAGAAAGTCTAATAGAGAATTCTGATGCAGTTTTTACCACTTCACAACTGAAGTCAAGTGTTTAGATATGCAGCTGGACTCTCAAAGAGCAAAACTGCTTTCGACAGGTTTGAAATGGGTAGCAGTTTTTTTTTCCCTCTGCCTAGATGTAGGATAAGGATACGTGAGGACTGTAACATGTCCCCACTCCAGTGCTGGATAAGACTTGGTGAAATCACGACTTGACAGTCTCTGGTGCAATAATTTTCTTGGGAGCAGTTGGAATCATGTTGTGCAGCCCCAAAGCTGTTCTCCCTGCACATCAGAGGCAAAAACTAACAGAGGTTTGGGAGATGATATAGCTGTACATGCACTGCTCATCTGGGTGGCAGAGAGTGTTATTTTGAGCTTCTGTCACACCAGCTTCAGCATCAGGCTTAAAGCCAACGTGTTCGAACTACTAGGATGAAGCATGTATAATAAGAATGTTCAGCTTTCCTCACAAAATTTATAAGTTGCCTTCTATTTTTATTAACTGTTTATTGAGATAATCCTTTTTTTGATAACTACCGTGTGTTGAATATACCCATAGTTCTATTACAGGTGTTATGTGTCCCTCTGCTTCACTTTCCTTCTGCTTCACTTTTAAATATCTATAATTAGATTTGGAAAGAGAGTCTTTCATTCTTAAAACTTATTTTTGTAAAATGGCATTTTGCTGTACTTCCTAGAATAGTTAAACCAATTAAATTTTTCAAGATAATGATGTTCTGAACTTGCATCTATTTTTGGAAGATTAATGATATTCTGCAACGCCTGCTGTGAAAAATCAGAGACATATGCAAGCATTAGTATGTGTTAGTTAAATCTAAGTTAACATTATATTGTTCGTCAGAGCTCTACAGTGTGTATATGAATGTGTTTGCTGGTTAATCTTTTTATTATTTGGCCTAGCTGCACTTTTTTTATTAATGAAATGGAATATATTAATTTGTGTGCATACTAGATAGAATTTGATTCAGTTGGGTCAAACTTCACTTCTGTCCACGTTATCCAAGAGCAAGCTGTGCTTTACACAGAACGGAGAAAACAGGTAGTGCGACCATGTAAGACATGCTTTGTCAAAAACGTTCAACTGAAACTCCTGTTGGTAAATTGATTTTTTACAATTTTCCATGAAGATTTGTTTCATCCTTTAAAAAGTCAAATCCCTAAAAATCTAAGATCTTATCCAAAACTGAAGGCATTTTATTTTAAATGTTTCTGAGATTTTTCATGTGTTCATTGCCTTCTATGCACTTAATTCCCAGGCGGGACTTTTTATGCAGTAGCGTGACCAGGAAAGTTCATGAGGCTTTATATTTGGTCTCTGTATTTTCCTCTTTAGTAAGGTCATCATGGAAGCTGTAGTCTCCACTAGGAAGCTGAGGATATAGATGCACTGGGTGCATGAAACGTTCATACCACAGTTCCTTGATGCATTGCACTGAAGTAAAAGGGTTTATTTTCCCCCGCTGTGTTTCATTCCCCAGTATTTTATATTGAAAAAATTGGATTTGGCTCAAAGGAAAAAAAGAAAGGCAATTAAGAAGACAAGAAACATTTGAATCTCACTGTTCTACACTGGGGCACTGATTCTACCAGGTGTGGAAAGAGTAACTCATAAAACCTTTTTGACTAGTCTCATACCCCTGTTACCTACATCTGAAGACAGCTGAATGGTGGTTGTTGTGCTTCCTTTTTCATCTGCTTCTTTAACCTTTTATATGTTTTCTCAGACTTAAATCTACTTTTAATTTCTCTTGAAACATACTGGCGCAATTGACGCAAGAGAATTTCAATTCCATGTGTTTATAAAGTTCCAGCATTTCTGTCTGAAAATCTGATGAAAATTTTATCTTCTTTTGCAAACCTCTCATATAAAAATTTTTTTTGGATTAGATAATTCAAAATATTTTGGATTTCATCTTAAAAAATTATTAGAATAAATTAATTTAAATTTCAATAGGAAGAACAATTTTGAACCCAGGGACTTTCCATTTAGAAGATGTAATAATGAAGACGTGAATATTCTAAAAAAATGCAAGATTCTTGGAAACTAAACTGTGAATGGCTCTGTTTTGAAAAATGGATACTCTCCACTTAAAAAAACACTGTTCATTAAAAAATTTCTGACCAGTTTTATTTGTTTCTGGATTCTTCTGCAAGCGATCTGGAACTGTAGCCCTAATTTACTTACATTATTGCAGACAGTGGCACGTGAAATATTTTGGTTCATGATTTATGAGTTCATGCAGGCTTACACTATTTGAGAAAATGTCAATGCTACCTGTCGATAAAAATCATACACTGTTTGAAAGACCTCCACATCTAATAGCTATAGGCAGTAAGATATTTTAAAGCTGTTCTTCTAAGTAAGCAAACATGGTTTCCTTTTAGTGGTACTGTGCTGAACAAATATAATGAATTCTCCGTTATGTAATTTAGAATAATTAAGTCGTTACTTGGGTAAATGGAGGTGGAAGTATAGACGTTTTTGGTGGAACTTGGAAATGAACCTGTACCTCCCTAGCACTTATCCATCCTTTCCCTCTTGCATTAGTAAGGTGTTAACAATAAGAACATACGAAGGTATAGCTCTGAGTTATACAACTTCTTAGTTAGAGTTAGTCCAGAATTTTCCATTATATGTTCTTCAACGGCAAACTTGGGAATTCAAGTTGGATGTGTCACACAGAGAGTTTCTTTTCTTAAATGTATACTCTTTTTGTGATTAAGAAGAAGGACTATTTCAAACCAAAAAGCTTTGATTTGGAAGCACTGTCAGTGTGCTGCTTGCAGATTGAGTGCTGCCACTTTCCTCCTCTTCCTCAGCCAGGGAACCTTTTCCATGTCAAGTCACTGTGGTTTACGAGGAGACAAGGCTGTCGCACCTCCCCGGGGACACAGCGCTTCCTGAACAGCCAGTCTGTGTAAGCATGGAGGGACGTGGAGTCCTGCAAGGCTACAGTGATGTTTCTGCGTTCGTGTCAGTAACATGCAAAGATTTGTAATGGAGAGAGAAACAGATTTTGTCGCTGTCCCTACTTGAGTGGATTTCTAGCATTATATTCCTGTTACGTGTATGCCTTGTTTGCTATTGATCTGTTTGCAAGAAGAGAGCGTCCCTTAAGCTGTTGGCTGGCACAATATTGAAAGTGTGCTTTACTCTTAAAAGGAGAGACCTGTGCTGATTCACTCATGCAGTGATCCTAAGGCTAATTTGTTAGATCTCACAAACTGTTGCAAGCTTGATAAGTCTTGCACAAGCAAGGTTTTGCACAAGCAGGTGTGAAAAGCAGCTGTCAGTAGCAGAGTAATCAAATATGCTGCACATCAGACCTTAACAAAGCCGACGAAGATACAGGTACTGACTGCCATTTTCACCCCCCTGCCTACCCCTTCCCCACATCAATGATAAATAATTTACAGCCATCACATGTTCCTTCTACAGTTAAGTGCACAGGCAGAAAAATAAACTACATTTCATCATTAGCTTAATCAAGCTAGTGTATCAGTAACCTGGAGTGAAACTGATTGCTGAAGAGCAGGAAGAGTTGATGTCTGTATAACAAATGATTTCGAACCTTAAAGTTCTTATATTTTATTTAATTTTAACTAAAGGTTGTCAAACCTATAAATCCTTTTCTATGAGAAGCGTTGGTATTTTAAAGAGATTTTCTTCCAGTTTTGGAGCAAAATTTGCAATTTCTTTTCCAAAGAAAATTTTAAAATACCCAGAAATACAAAATGACCCAGCTCCTTTTTTTTCTTGTGTGGTTTTTTTTTGTTTATTTGTTTATTTTCCACTGTGAAATAGGAGCCCTTGACCTTTGGAGGAAAGGGGATCCTTAAAGTCCAACAGCCTTGACTGAATCAAGAGGCTTCCTGCATTCAACTCAGGCTCTTGGCTGCATGGAGGCTGCAGTTCTGGAGTGCTCGTTACAGTAAAAATGGTCCCCAGGTTTGCAAGCTTCTTATCATGGAGCTGACAGCCGAAATTCACAATGTCCAGGTAGAAACAGAGCTTTCAGACTTTGGATCAGAAGCGGGGAGCATCAGCCGTGGACCCCAGACTCAGATGCGAGAAACAGGGATGTGGAGGATACAACTACAGGGTGGATTTGGCTGCTCCTGCAATCTGAATGAGAAATGTCTCTGTCATCCTGTTGTGGACTTTGAGAACACTTTCTAGACCACTGAAATTCTAAACTACTGTTTTACTAGGTATGTAGTGGGAGAGAGTGGGATGTAGGTAGGAAAGCTAAAGCTATTGCATGCCAGTTAGAAAATATGAAGGACAATAAAGGATTAGATTTTGTTTAGAAAACATATACACTTTTGGCTTGGGGGCACAGAAGTTAGAATAACAAAAAGACTTCAGGGGCCTTTAAAAATGCGTCCATTATCCAAACAACTTCAGAGTCATGGTTCGTCTGAATTGTGCCTCTAAGTGTTTTATTTTTGGATGATGGATGTGGTGAGTAGCTGTGCACACTTCATTTGGAATTATCTCCTTTCACTTTCTTCTGTAGTCTTTTTTCTTCCCTTCCTCAGATGCCCTGTGGCCTCTTTTCTTCCTTTGTCTGTATCTGGTTATGTTTTTTATTTTCCTAGGTTAAAGAGGATGAAGAAGGCAGATCTGTAATGCTAGAGAGAGTTCACAACCTGTAAAAACAGAAATGAAAGTCAAGTGGGAAAAAAATTAAGGAAAGGCACAATGCATGGGACATAAAGGTTTAGAGAAGGCTTGAAAAGAGACTTTCAAAACAAATTTTCCCTTTGAGAAGTATTCTATCAAAATGTTCTTTCAACTTTTATCTCCTGGGTCTTCAGTGAATTATGTTTTAAGATTGAAATACTCCCTTGAGCATAGGTAAGCTCAGAAATGAATTGAGAACTAACTAGAGATGCAGAATTCTGTTCTGTGTACCCTAGATGCTCTACCTTTTTTTCCCTACTGTGCTAGATAGGCTGATTTTTCTAGTTCAGAGATGCAGGTAATTCTAGGGTAATAGATAACAGCTTTTATTTTGCATAATAGAATTAATTCCCTGCACACGTTTTGATGCTTTTAGGTTTTTCTCGGTGTCAAATCACACCAATTTGCCTCATGTTTTATGAAACATATAGCATAAGATGCAAGAGTGCATCAAGACACTGACAGTGTAGTAGAGGTAAAATAGTCAAGGCATTCTGAGTGAGATGTGGCCACAGATGACAACAATGAACTCTAAAAGTTATACGTTAAAATAAGAATTACAGGATTATAAAATATATTGTCTAAAAGCAGATATATTTACAGCGGAGTGAGAGAGAGAGAGAGACTAGTTAGGCGCAAACTTTAAAATGTTTCCTATGATCCCACTAGGCCAGATTGTGACCTGGATCAGAGTAACATCAAATAGAGTAAATTGTTGAAATTGGTGGAAATGAACCAGTTTATAGGCAAGGAAAAAGACATAAGAGTCAAAGATGTTGATATCATTGTAGCTGCATCCGATACAACTCATTTCAGACTAAATAGAATATTAAACACTTCCGTGCTTCACTCTGTTATGTGGAATGCTCCAGTTATGCGCCAGAGCATCCCCAGATATGTTTTAATACAGAATTTTATTTGGAAAAGGGCTCACTGAGGATTCTGTGCTAAGTTATCCAACAGAAAATAATTTAAAATGAGGCAGTGTCTTATATGCATTACTGCCTTGCTAAACTTGCAACTGGATCTGGTGAGGTTTGAACAAAGCCTGTATTTATATAGCTGATCTTTTTTAATGGGAGTATTAGAACATTGAAAAAGGACTGCAGCTGGTAGATATGCTGATGGAGACTAATGATGTGGGAAGACAAGTGGGCACACTTTTAATTATAGGAACAGGGAGGCTCTACCTGTGTTGAAAAGTTTTAGTCTGAGAACTGGATCCATGAGTTTTTGGACTTTCATTAATGTGCTTAGTATCGTCGTGTTCACAGAAATGATTTATGATTCTTTTTATTGTTGCTGTGATTACAGGTAATTTAAAAGTCCTGCACGTAAGTAGAAGTTTGGAATGAATAATTTCTTGTCTGATATCCAAATAAGGATTGCACTCAGAGCTGGGCCTGCAAATAAACCCAGGTAAGAATTTATTAAAAAAAAAAAAAAAAGTATAGTTCTAAAATCACAAGAAAATTTCTCGTTTTTTCCCCTTTACTTAAGGAAATAGAAAAATGAAAAGGCAGTGGTAAAAAACTGTGATTAAAGAAAGGAGACTCTTAATGATTCCTCTTTTCTAGCTATTGGATAGATGATAGTTGCCAAACACAACCTCAATTAAAGGGGTTGAAGCACTTGGATTCTTCAGCATGCAGGAAATTGGAAATGACAAATATTTACTTGGTCAAAACACTTGATTTGCATTCAAATAAGGGTGAAAGAAACCCTATTGGTTTGATTGTCTGATTTATTGAAGCCTAGAATTCTCATTTACAAAAGTTCCTCAAGCTCTCAATATTTCTCTTGTTGATCTAAATAGAAATAGACTGTGTGGGTTGCTGGAGGTGTATGTGGCACTCTCCTTTCTGCTTCAGTGCAGTAGAGGTGCACCAGTGTTGCGTGAAGCCCTGAGCACCGTATGCTGTGCTGCTGCAAGCCTTTCTCTGCAGGATCGATACCACAGGCCCTGTATAAAAGGGTAGCACAAAGTCAAAAGTGTTGCTGTGACCAAGACACTCTTTATATGCAAGCAGAAATTCTGGATGGAAAACAGAATAGAAGAGAGTCTCCTCACAGATTTTTCTTGTTTTTTTCCTCTGAAGTAGCTCACATCCTCATGCTGAGTTAGAATGCCTGATAAGAGGTTTTTCACAGAATCACAGAATGGTTGAGGTTGGAAGGGACCTCTGGAGATCATGTAGTCCAACCCCCCTGCTCCAGCAGGGTCACCTAGAGCATGTTTCCCAGCATTGCGTCCAGGCGGGTTTTGAATATCTCCAGCGAAGGAGACTCCACAACCTCTCTGGGCGACCTGTTCCAGTGCTCTGTCACCCTCACAGTCAAGAAGTTTTTCCTCATGTTCAGACCAAACATTCTGTATTTCAGTTTGTGCCCGTTGCTTCTTGTCCTGTCGCTGGGCACCACGGAGAAGAGTCTGGCCCCATCCTCTCAACACCCTCCCTTCAGATACTTATACACATTGATCAGATCCCTCCTAGTCTTCTCTTCTCCAGGCTGAAGAGTCCCAGCTCCCTCAGCCTTTCCCCATAGGAGAGATGCTCCAGTCCCTTCATCATCTTAGGAGCCCTCCACTGGACTCTCTCCAGTAGTGTTTTTCACAACTTCTTCACAGAAATATACAAATGTTCACAAAAAAAGTACCTTTTTGCAATATCATTTCCAAAAGCAGAGCATTACTGTACAGCACATTCACAGGAGATGGCCAGGCAAATGTTCATGGTATGTAAATGAAACCTTCAAGACAGCAGATGCTTCTCCTTCTAGTGAGGAAGTCGGTTTCCCACCCCTATGAGCATAGTGTGCCTGGACCTGACATGCTCCGGCAGCGAAGATTAGGTCTGTACATTAAATAAAGAAACCGTGAAAATCATGTATCTAGGTATTGCTCTCAATACTACCTTAAAGTTTGAGAGTTTAAAGCCACACTGTTGAGGAAGGTGGAACCAAAACGCTTTCTGTAATGTTACATTGATTTTCCACGTTAAATCCTGATGAACTTCAATTATGTTTTTCCCCCTCAAGTGATCACTGATTAATCTAAAAACTGTGAAATTAAGTTGTTTGAACCAGGAATTAAAAAATTCCAGCAATTAAAAACAAAGAAACAAACCAAAACAGCCACCAGCATTGGAAAGTGATTAAACATGACAACAACTGAGACATTGAAACTAGTTGTCCTCGTTCCAAAAGATTCGTAACTACTGTGATGTGTTTGAAGCTATTAAATGATAGTTAAGCTGTGTTATTATTTGTAAAGCAGCTACTTTTGTATCTTCGGCCCACCGAGTGAATGTCTTGCACAGCAGGAGACTAGAAAATAGCAAGCCTAATCATTGCCATTTTACTGTACAAGAGGCAATTTTAGAAAATGATTCCTTAAATTATAAGATCCAAACAAAGACAAGGTTCTGCAGCTGGGAACTTTTTTCCTTTTCTGTCATTAGAAAGTGTCTTGCTTTTGGATTCTGTGAACATGGGCCAGTTTTGGTACTGCCACTCTAAATATAATAAAGGAAATTTACAATTTTACGTATTTAGTAATCATTCCGCTACTTAATGTCAGCATGAGGATGTTGTACGGTAGACTAGCTTTAAGAGTTTCCTCTAGGAAATCAGATTTGTTGAAACTAACATTTTGGATGATAGGTATTGGATATCTTATATGCTTCCAGTAGTTTATATGTTTAATCTGGACCGCTAGTTACACAAATGAGATCACTTTTACTGCTGCTACATACTGTTGGGAAGGTTTTAGGGTTCTACCCAACATAAACTCCTGATCCTTTCTCCTCTGATTTAAAGAATATATTCCATTTTCATGTATTTTGCTCCAGACTCATTACCTTGGTTGTTTTTTTTCCTATATGAATTGCATAAATCATTCATTGGGCTCCTAGTTCATCCAGATCATGCTAAATATTTTGCCACCCTCCTTTGCACTGAATTGACTTTCAACTTTAGTAAAATGTCACCTCCAGCTGGATGCAGTGCTTTTTCTAACTTAAAAAAGATGTGCTCAAATAGGTGGTAGTTCTGAGGTCCTAATGTATCTCATTCTGTTGATATTTTTCCCTCAACTCAGTGGATGTAAATACATTACTCAATTTTGTTTGATAGCGTTTTACACCCACACTGCACAGATGCGAATGACTAGACAGGGTGCAAGGCAGTAAGAATTAGGCTCCCAGTATACTGGGATTCTCATGACAGACAGGAGTTGCCAAAATCTGGATTTTACCTTGTACTGTTAACTCACTTCCCACAGGACTTTTCTTTCAAATGCTTTTGGTATGAGAGATATTTTATCTATCTTATTCATAGAGGAGGCATCTCTCACTGTCAGCTAGTAAAAGTGAAATGGGGAATCAAAGGAATCATCTGGAGAACACAGGCTAATAATTTAGCCTGCTATTAAGCTTCAAAACTTTCTCTTTTTCCCATGCTGACTTTCATGTGGTCATCAACAGTCTCTTAAAATGATCGCTGCTGCTGTTACGGAGAGGCGTGTGAAACTGCTTGGTGTCATTAGATCACCCGTTATGTATGCTGCATCACTGAGGATTTATATACCCAGCAGGTGACAGATTTGAGGAAATACTGCGCACACGGCCAAAATGCAGCACACTGCAGCTCTGCACAGGGAAGAGTTTGACAGAAAAGCAGGAGGGATCAGAGTTGCTAGAGGGGAAAGTTTAATGACAAGTTACTCTGACATTTATGACCAGATTGATTATGAAGACTGAATAAATCTATGGTATAGTTCAAGAGCGTTACTGTACAACCATCTGATATGAGGGTTGCCATGGTAAGTACAGATTTTCTATTAACCAGGAAGGTGAATAGACTCATAAAACCCATGAAACTTGTTAGTGAGTAAATTGCATATGAGAAGCACCTCTATTGACCCCTACAGAAATTTAATATTTTCAAACAATGCTGTAAAGGCTTCTCCTGGGTTATTTTTGAAAAATAGTATGTGGTACTGTCAAACCAAAAAGGAACCATTTCTGGTATTCCCCATGACTTGGATGACAGCTTAGATAGACTGGAAAATCATCACTGAGCTAAAAATATTAGTGGAGGCAGCAGGGTAAAAAACTGAGTTACTGAATATAATTAAATAGGACTTGCTCTTCGGCTTTGATACTCAGTAAGGCTTATATCTTCAGCATTCCAGCTTGAGAATTAAAAGAAATAAATATGGCCAGTTTATTACTTGATTATGTAACTTGTGAGAAATATTTAAAGAGGCCAATATAAATAGAAAAAAATATACTGCTAATGCAACCTGAAGTAAAGAAATTGAGCGAAGAAAAGCTCATCAAGCATTAAATGATAGCTCATGCACATTGCCATTCCTCCCTCACCATGCTGCATGTAAGTGGAAAGGAGTTGCCTTCTATTTATGCATTGTAACCACACTGAAATAAAGCAAAGGTAGAAAGGAGGGTAAATCCATATGGTTTCCAACTTAAAACCAGATATGCAGTCAGATAGACCTTGATGTGATTTGCTGGGAGAGGGAGTATGAAGCTGTGGGAGCTTTGCTGCACTGTTGCCATCTTCTGTATAGTTTAGTACTAGTTTCTTCTACAGCAATTTTGGTCTGCAGTAGAACCATGACCTTACTACTCAAGACTACGATTTTTATCCATTCTCACGGGGTATAAGCTGGTCACTACTTGATGATCTTGAGAAGACCTAGTGCAGTACAGAAAATGCAACCCTATTTCACTAAGAAATAGTCTTCCTGGCTGGTGGGAGAAGCTTGTGCATCATATATCAATAAAGGGTCAGGTGAGATGCCTTTGTCTGGAAGGGAGTGAGTTACAGCTGCGGAAGCGTTAGCAACCTCTTTAGGCTAATGGAAAGCAAAAGCATGAGCTGTGTTCCCCTATTGCTCTTTCCCATTCATACCAGAGGGTATTTTGCTTTGACTTGTCTGTCTGGAGTCTGCCTTCACACTGGCTGCTCTGTCTCACGGGCCACTTGTGGTGCTGCAGGTGCAATTGCTCAGGCAGAATAATTATTCAGTGATAACACTGCACTAGTGACTCTCCTGCAGCATGAATCCAAGGAACTGGAGCTACAGCTAGGTAGTTTCTTAAACATTCCTTCGGGTATATTTCTGTTAGCTATCATCTTCTGTCTTGCACCTTCCTATTGATTATTTATCCATATGCTAAGCACCTGCTATAATAATTAGCAGCACCGTGTGTTTTGTTCATGCTATATCTTTTAAAATGCTATGTGTTCATATTTCCTAGTCTGCATATCCTCCTCCAAACAATACCACAGGTGTTTCATTTAGACTCTTTTAGTCCTTTGAACTACAGAGGTTCAGCTTGTTAGCGCAGCGTCTCACTTCTTATCGGTCACACTCAAGGTTCTCATTACTCCAGTTGCACAGCTACCGTAATTAGATTTTATATTTTTAGGCATTCGTAACATTGCTTTAGTGTATTCTATGCTATCAGAAGCATTGTAGACAAGCCATAAGACCAAAATAATTAAATGTTCCACAGAGACTTTTAAAAGGAGAGTTATTGTTACTGCTAAATTGGTAAATTCATACATACGCAGATATTAAGGCCAAAAAAGACCAGCGGAATAGATTTGTCAAGCTTCCTGTGTACTGAAGGTTGCAGGACTTCACCCAGTTATACTGCCTTTCATTCTATGATGTCTGTTTGCACCAGATCATGTTTTGGAGAAGATAAGCCAGGCTTCGCTTGAAATAGGTTTATTTTATTTTATTTTATTTTATTTTTGTTTCTCATTTGAGTTCTCCTTTTCACTCCTGGAGGTTCTCACCTCTCTGCAAAGGTGACACAGAGATCTTGGGCTTAGGAGTCTAGTTCTCAGCAATGAATAGTCCAAACACTTCTCAGAAACTGCAAATCGGGTTACTCCCTGTATGCACAGATTGCATTTTCTAATCATCAAGCTTTTAGTTAAATATTTATAAATATTATTTTAATTTGGATTTGTGTAGTTTAGGTTCTAATAACTATCTTTTATTACATTGCTTTCTAATACTAGAAGTGTCCTACGAAGGATTTTCCTACCTTTATTTCCTTTCCTTAGCAGTTGCATTCTCTGCCTATAAATGGCTGTTGTCATGTTCCTCTTCTCTTAAGAGAGCAATATCTCAGTAAATGATGGGTTGAGGCTCTCTTTACACTTTGTATAGAAGATATACATAGATATATTACACACAACATAGTCCTCTGTGACCATTATAGGAAATGGGTGTGGAAGGGACCCTGGGAGGCTGTGCATACCAGTAAGATATTTATAGAACCATTATTGCATCTGTTTTAAAATGTGGCTCTCTGTGCAGGAGCATTTGCCGCAGCAGTTCCTTAACAATATCTTCTGAGCTGTAACTTACCTTGTTGTATGGGTCTTTGTATGGAATGGATGACTTTTAGACAGGAATGGTTTCGAATACTGGAAGCTCTAAGAATTTATTGAACAATATATTTTCTGTCTTGGTGTTGTACAAACTCTGAGCTACTGAATTTCATTACTCCTAAAATAATATATACAGAGTTTATTTATATTTATTTTGTAACTTACATAATTTGTATTTAAAACTATATATTTTGTAAACATTTCAACTGAAACAGAAAAATTACCTGGTATTGTGGTAGTATGCTTGTTTCCCCGGCAAATCCTGCCTATAAAATGAAGCTCACTTAGAAACTAGTTGCAACAGGTGTGAGCACTTCCCATCCCTCCATCTCAATGATTTTGCCTTTGCTAGTGCTATAGATAGTTGCTTTGGGGAAATGAACAATATTGCATTCTATCAGCATAACCATATTCCTTTGTCATGCGTTCACTTATTTTTGAGTTAGCAAAAAAATTAAAGGTAGTTTTTACAGGAAGAACTTAATTACTGAAATCCCTAAATGGAACAAGTAGCACTAAATATGGGAGAAGAGCATAGTGATAACATTTAAGAATAATAACTGCTGTGCAAATTTACGTAAATAACTATTTTTCCTTCAGAATCCAAACCAATACATTTCTCTTCCCCTCCCTCTCACATTGAGTGCTTACTGTTGGATTTCCATAACTATCGACTATAGTTTGCGTAACGCAAGTATTGAGTTCTGATTTTCAGATTATTCTTTGAAACCAGTATCATGTGTATTGTACTACGTTTTGACAACTGAATTTTCAAGAGCATCTGTATGAGTGAGTTAAAAGCCACCGATTCACTAAAGATCATTGCTTTTTTTCAACAGAACGGTGGCTCCAAACTCAAGGGCTATATGCAATTATATACCTGAGCTGCACTATTATTTTAGTATGGTGAAGTACTCTGTGTCCTTGGGCATACACAAGGAAAGTTTCCACAAAGCATATTTTTTTGTCAAAGATATTTATAAGTAGGTATTTGCCTGCAGGAAAACTGAGGTTTCTTTGTCAGCTGGTGCTCCTTGTGCTGAATCCATCATTTGTGCCTCATGCGTCTCTGTAGAAACAGAGAGGTGGACTCTAGCCAAGTCTGTAGATGCACCAGAGGAGTCTTTTCTTTTACATCGTGTAAAGAGATTGATGTTGTGTTCACTGTAGAAACACAGAGACTGTTAGTAGATAAACAGCTGCGTCATACACTGGTATGCAAAGTATGCTCCCAAGGGTTGCCAGTGACTGTGCTGTTCTGTTATTTTCATGGAGTAGCATTTAGAGAAATCTTCAGCTTATCTCACTGCTTTTCTGTGCTTAAAGCAATAAATAAATTGGTACAGCTCTTTGCTGACTACTTAATGGGCTGAAGTACTCCATCCACGCACCGTCCTCCTAGGAGCTGTCAGCAGAGCAAATGGATGAGGTAGCACCATCTGTCATCTTGGAGACTATCCCACACAAGATCAGGACAGGTAAATGCTTTGCCCCTACTGCAGATTAAACGTTTTCAAGAGGATTTACAAATGGCAAAAAAATACTTATTTGCTTTAATACTCCCAACTCAGACCACAGACAATCACTGTACGCTGGACGAACTAAGGCAATGTGCTTTGACATAGGAAGATCCCTACCCCCATCAGCAGTTGAGAAGAACAAGCAGATGTCACCTGAAAATTGTCACAGCTGGTCTCTTCCTTTGGGACTGAATAGGTTCATCTTTCTCTTAGAAATCCATGATACACAATTTTTTGATGTTAGCATTTTCCTCACAGAAACTGTCTCAGATAAGAATTCACAGAACTCTTACCGGTAAAGCTGGCCTGCAGGTGAGGGGCTTGTTTAAACCTAGCTATGAGATACTTACAAAAATAGACATGTTTAGAAAAGAAAAATGAAAGCAGCTGGCATCTTGGTTTCTAAATTTCATTACTTTTTTTTCTTTAAAAATAGGTAGCTCAAGGAAAAGGTTTTCTAGGCCACAAGTTAGGCAACTCAGTCAATGATCACTCAAAGGAGAATGATCATGGAAAATTTATCTTTCCAAACCGCACTTTACCTCTTTTAGTTAGCAGTGGGAGTATATATTTCATACTCCTTTATTTGCTATGTGTTCCAGATCATGTGTGTTGTTACTGCGGTCTCCTACAATTCACTTTGTTTGTCCTATAATTTTACATTGAGAAAACGCCCTCTGTGCTGCAGCAATATTTTGTGTTCAGATGGGGCTAACCACATTCTAGGCGCATATTCTGGGCTCTTCTTAGATATGTTTCATTTCCTCCTTTCTTTTTTTTGTTGTCCACCCTTCATACGAACTTAAGGTCACTTTTCCTACAAATGGATAGTTTTCTTTGTCCAGCAGAAATAAAAACTTCCATTATTTCTGCCACTGCAGCTCAGCAGAGGTTTCTATCTATTTAAGATTCTTATAATGATTTCAGTGATTTTTATGTGTATTCAGGGGGATTTATTGATGCATGAAAAGCAATAATAAATCAAGTGTCAAAGACCAGGTGTAAGCAATGTCTGCATGCATATAGGCTGTCTGTTATAAACCGTATAATCAATTGTCACTGAATGATGTTAAATATTTTTCTTTCTGTTGCAAAGTTTGCTCTTAAGAAGTGCTTCCAAGAGGCACTACAGCCTGAGTGAATCCAGCTGTGTCTTTTGCACTCTTTTGTCCAAAGCCTACTGATGGCAGGAGTCACCTTTCAATGCCATGGGGGTTTGGGTCAGGGTCTATGTGCTAGTTCTGGTTCTTCATTTGAATTCCTATCAAGCACCTTCTGTTTCTACAGGCTTTTCTCCCTGTATCAGCTGTTAATTCTTCATTTATATTGAAATAGTTCCCTTTACTAAAGCATTTGTCTCTAAAAAATACGCTACTTCCTGAAATTTCATAGTCCAGAGACCTCACTGGAAACTGGACTTCCATATGTTGAATCAGGAGAAACCAGGTGGCACTTATATTTGATCATGAGCTGTTTTAGGGTAAGTAGGGCAAAAAAAGGCAAATTAGGGCAGTGTAAAGAAACAGTACAGTAGTTACGGTCGTCTAGATAGTTGGTGTTACTAGCACAGCAGCAGCCTAATATGACAAAGTATCTCTTAGTAGCCTTTTCGATGATCTCCAAAGCACGGATCCTGCTGTGTGCTGGTATATGGTGACTCTTGTTTAGCCCACAGGAAAAGAGAAGGTGTTATCACAACATGCCTTCTAGAAGACCATAATTTGAGTATCGGATTGGAAAATGCCATTGTAGCTGGCACATTCAGGACAACTAAGAGGTATGGCTTCCTTTACCTCCTCACTGCCCAGTTAGGGTTCCCTCAGGAACAGCAATTCTGTATTTCCCTTTCTGAATGTTGAAGGAGAAGATGGGTATTAAATCAGTTATCTTTCCAAGATGAATCTTTCTCCTTTTGTAGAAACGCATCACTTCTGGTGGAAGGAAAAGTTCTTGGTGAACGTCAAATAAACCTTACCAAGAAGTGTCCTTTGAACGGTAAGAGAAAATAAAAAGCGTGAAGAGTCTGGGATGAACAAGTGTTTTCTCTTCAAAAATTAAAACTGTTGCAAGAACAATTCCTTCTAATACTTGCATATAACCCTTTTAACCAATGAGATATCATAGTCATTCTTTATTTCCTTTCTCAAACATTAAAAAAAAAAGTGGAAAATCTTACAGCTAACTCCACCCTTCAACTTGACAGATTGTGGCTCAGATCCAGCAAATTTAATAGGCTATTCTCTAATCAATACTTGGCATAAATTCAGACTGTCTGCCATTGTGCATCTAGATTAAATAGGCACAGACTGCAGCACACTTTACGGCCCTGGTACTCGCGTAGTCTAGAATTGGGACCTGGCCGTTTCAGCACCTTTGTGGTTCACGTGCAGAATTTGTCCCACAAAAACGAAGGTGCAGCAAAGAGACTCATGCAGTGTTGGATCTTGCACCATTACTGAGTCGGATGATCGCCTCAGCACTTGTTCGGACTCTCAAGCCTGGTGGTGCGTGTTTCAAGACAACCAGGTCATATGTAACCCGGCATGATATTCCTATTGGAATGTAGTGGAAAATACATAAGAAATAAGAATAATTTAATATTTTTCTTTTCCATTTCCAACATATTAAGCACAAGCTAGGTTATTATTTTCAAGGCAACAAACCAGTCAGTCAGGGATTTCTGAAGCTGTATCAACCCAGGCTTATTAAATAGTATTATCAAAGTAACAATTTTTCTTTGCTTTTCTCGAGGCTGTTGACAGTACTCACCAGACCAGTTAAGGACATCTATGTTTATCTTACTAATCGTCATAAGTATCATTCAGTAGGTGCTGAAAATCTCCAGAAAATAGTACCTATATAACAGGCATATAAATACAGTACTTACATAAGAACACCTTTTAAAAGTTTTGTTCTATATTTTGGCTCACTCCTTGTCGACATTTTTTTGGATTTACTTCATGCAGAAAATCTCTTCCTAGAATCACTGTTTTCTAAACTAGCAGTGCTACACAAAGCCTTCTCAGGTTCAAACTATCCATAATATATTGAATATGTGTAAATTCTACAGACAGATAATACCTTATTTTCATAAATTTTTCTTACAACATCCTACAAATTCACTTAGAGCATTAATGAAGCCAGAACACTTGCATGCAAAGAAATGCTTCCTTCTCAGCACTACAAGAAAGCAATTAGTTAATGCCGGCAGCAATGATTTTTGCTAATCAAAAGAACTGAGCTTAACTTGTGTCTGCTTAAGCAATTCTAGCTTGAAAAAAAGGGGAGAAAGCAGCCATATTATTGGACTACCTATTAAAATGAAAACATGCAATGCAACACAATTAGTTGTTAATCATTTACTTTAATTCAGCAGCTCTATTCCTGGTGCCAAATATGTTTGGAAAAAGACATGGCTACCGCTCAGCCTTCTGTTGATGTATTATGTGAATGACTTTTCAAACTCCTCCTTGCAAGTTTATGCCTGTTTATATTAAAATAAAAAAAATCAATCTAAATGCTGTATAGATCACAGATATTATATTTTCACTACTTTTTTCGTTTCAATTTTCCTTTTGACTGGGTCTTTCACCTTGAGTTCATCATCACATATTCTCTTTCTTCCATAAGGCAGACCTGGTGAACTTTAGATAGCCCTTCAGGAGAAAAATTCTTTTTCCATTATATCATTGGATTTGACTAAATAGATAACATTCTTAAGACTAAATAAATTTTTCTTTTTGATGTAGTGAATTTATAGGACATAATGGAACTCAGAATTAACTTATTAACTTGATATTTTTAAATATAGTTATCACCTTTCAAATTGCAGACAGCAGGCACCACACCTTGTATTCATATATATGTGTTTCCAGCCATAACAATTCTGAATCAATCTTTATATGAAACATCCCTACGCAGGCCTTCTTATTGCTCATTTATAAGTTTCATTTATAGTGAAGTCCCTGTCCTGGAACTTGGTGAGATCTGAACTGAATTTTTCACTTTGCCACAGATTTCTTGCTTGCCCATGTAAAGTCACTAAATTTATATAAACCTGAGATGAATCCTTTGGAGGACAATGGTGCTATTTTCCATTCAGCCTTTGCCTCTCAGTATTTGGCTGCACGCTTTGAGCCTGCAGTATATGGCTCAAGGGTGAATACTCTTATTTGGGATCTACTTCTTTCTTCAGATATACAAATGTAATATTTAGTATTACAGAATTATTTCTATCAGAATAGTCAAAATCTCAAACCAAAGATTACATGTTTAATTTCTTTGAAGTCTTCTGGTAGGGGATTTGTCTTTGCTGAATACAGAGAAATCTTGGTAGTTTGGCATATACTCTTTTAAAAAGACATTTCAGTATCCTTTACGGTAGGTTCACTGGTGAGAACCAACTGTTAATTAGACAGACTGGTAAAAGGATGACATTCAACACTCTCTCTCGTCTTGGGAGAAAAGGATGGGCTGAAAGACTTCTTGTGGTCCTTTCCTGTCCTATGCTTACCTGTGTCTATAATAACTTATTACAGGAAAAGGCTCTTCTAACCTTCTTTGTAAAGAGAGATGTAGCATCCAAGAACTCCTAACTTATTTTCCTGCAGTCCCCACACTGTGACTGCTGATTAGAGAAAAAACATGTATAATCTAATGTTTTGCCTCAGATGCAGTATCTGCCTCCCAGATTATCAAAATGCCAATGAATTTCTTTTTCAGTCTGTTCTCTCTTCTCTAAAAAAGTTCTCTCCTCCTCTTCCCCTTCACCCCTTTTTTGATCAGCTCTCTCTCAAAAGGACAAAAGGAACTCACCAGCTTTCCTCCTGCAGTGAATAACAAAAGCTCTAGATAGTGTTAAGCTGATATAGACTATGCTGCTTTGCCAGCCTCTGAAATGTCATTGCCTGGGCAGCCTGCTGGGCTCAGCTTAGAGTCATGGGGCCAAGGCTGCTAATAAAGAAGAATAAAGGTTAATGAAGGAATGGGGTTATTTATCATCCGAAATAAAATTGCCTGTTTTTTATCTGCAAGGTTTGTCTAAGGCATAAGGTTTTGAATTTTAGTGCTATGCTTTTCCCCTTTGCAGTGTAGTTATTTTGCAAGCTGAACCACAGTGCATGCATAGGACCTGGCTGTACTATTGCACTGTTGCACTCCACACCCTGTTCAGCTGATTTCACTAGCAGCTCTTGAAGTATAAGGGTACTGCTGGACATGAGTGAGGTTACCTTAATTTTGACCCTGCATGACTGGAAGGCAAAATGTGATCTCCTCTACACCTCTGTGTCACTGGGTGTTGTTTAGTGGTGCAGGGATCTAGTCGTAGCAACGCGACTCCTCTATTGATTAGATTATATTTAGACATTTATTTTTCACATTTCTTGAACTACAGCAGGTGAATGTGCTGTCTTAAAGACTGTGAGTGAGAGATGCAAGGGTTGATCAGGAGGAGGAGGTAAGACGAAGATCATTAAGTAGTAAGGACTTGCATCCTATAAACACGTCTTCTGTCTGGCTATCCATGCAGAGTAACTGTACTGTACCTCTAGCACATCTAGACACTGTACCTCTCATCAGTGCAAAGACCATCTGTCAAAGATCCTCTCCCTCCTGACATGCTCTTCTGATTTGTCAAAATCCTGTTTTTCTCCCCATGCCACTCCTAGTTCAAAAGCAATCCTCATACAAATATACACTCCTTGTACGATAAGATGTGACACTGTGCTTACACTATAGCTAGTTTTGCCTGGTTTTTGTCTCTAACAGTGGCTCAGTCCTTTTGATCATGTGAAGTAGAACTTTCCTTACTCTCCACCTCCTGTATTCATTTTTGTCACTGCAATCACCGCACATCAGGATTTTTGTCAGTATTTGCATGTCAGGTCCATGAGTCTGATTTTCATGGTGACTTCATAATTTTATGTACGTGTAGTGCACGTACAAGCCCATACAGTTTTCAACTGCAATTGAGATGGAGGCAATTAAGTATATCTTTTAGGGTGCCTTCTTATTTTAGAATTATGAAAAGTAACTCATTTTTCAATGCTAATGATCTGTGTTATCTCCTATCCCACCTTTCTTTAGTAGCCCTCTGAAAAACGTACTAGGAGCCTGACAGTAAAATTTTCAATAGTATAAAATAACAGGTTGATATCTGACAGCTAGAAAATGTTTATAGCTGTAAGTTATACTTTTATCAGTGGAGAAGTCTGATAAAAGTCTACTTTTTTATTTGTTAAAAAACTGATACCAGAGTAGGTGATTACTGTAGTTACTGCATCTCCTTTTATTGAAAACTACTTTGCCAGCTTTTTTTTTTTTTACTGCCTTGTTGAACAAGGGAAAAGAGGTAGCAATACAATGTAAACTGTTTAAATTTGTGTGAGACTAGGATAAAAATGTATAAATGGGATGGCATATAAATATATTAGTGCACACACACATTCATACATACATACTGATAAACAAAATTATCTATAGACATATGTTATACAGTGATCAAAAAGACTGGGACTTATTTGTCAACAACTACTGAACTAGAAGTCTCCAGAACTAAAAATAAGGACTGTTATAACTTTAACTAAATGGTTCCCAGAACTTACTGTTCCAGCATATCATGCTTTGCTACTTGCAAAATAAGAGAGATTTATAATTCTTACTACCTGCTAAAAAAAAATCATTAGTGGGAGGGTTAGGGGAAAGAAAGTAGATGATTTTTTTTTTTTAAATCACTCTTTGTCATCAGTATACCATTGCCAATGGAGCAAGTAAATGCTCTCTTTTTAGAAAGAAAAATTACCCCTTACTTGGTGAATAGATTTATTTATTTTTAATGACATTTTGTGGAGCTGGGTAAAACACCAAACCAGAACACATGCCCAGAAGTAAAGGGCACTAACCAACTCTCAGTTATGTCACTGGAAACCTTCCCATTGACAAACAGGAAAAGCTGGCTCTGATCGTGAGCACCGTTCTGGAGTGTACAGGTAGGACACAATATGAGAAGGAAAATGTAGACTAAGTATATGCCGGTACAGCCAAATGCATTCAGTGAAGAGTTATATGATACAGTAAAAATGAATGGCAGTAAAATATAGCCATGCTTACTCTATAGCAACAGTATAGAAATAGAATAATTTGAAGTAGAGGAAAAGAACTAAAAATAGATACTCTTAGGGAGGAAGTAGAATGTGACAATGAGGAGGAAATGACCATGCTAAAAAGGGTTATTGACTGAGAATGATTCAACACAGAGCTGTATATTTCCACTTAAAAAAGACAGTGTTTAGAGCCTTCCTCAAAAAAACCTATACACATTCAAGACTAACACAGAATAACTTTGAAACAGAAGAGCAAAATTCCCTTGAAGGCAGCAAGAGCCTTAATTTGCTTCAGAGCAGCTGTTGGTTCCCAGTTCTTGTGGAGGGTCACCCCCCCCCCCCCCCCGCCCCGCTCCTTAATTGTTATGGAGGTATTTTCACAGTCTACTCGGAAGGTGACTCTTCCCGGGGCATAATTTTCCACCACCCACAGTCAGCATGACTAAGTGAAACTCTGTTACTGTTTAGAGATGGATAATTTGCCAAAATTCAGTGCATGGCTGCTCTACAGTTGCTTTACAACTGATTCCATAATCATTCCCACCAGAAAATTACTTTTGTTGGTGCAGGATCTCAGTTGCTGCTCCTTGGGGTTGGTAAATTAGAGAAAATGTTCCCTTCTCCCCCTCTCAGTGACCCATTTGTTAGGAGAGCATTTTCTGTAGAGGCCCGATATTTTGTCACACCTGAAAAAGGGGTGTGTGGATGGCATTGCATCACCTATCGCAGGGTAAAAGATCATGAAGCTTATGGTTCAGAGCAATATTTCCTGTCTTTTCCGTATTTTAATCCCTTTGGAAAGATGGAATGAGATGGGGGTGAGAGAGGGGTTCAAGTCTTCTCATTTTAGGATCAGGCCCAGGAGGCAAACTCAGTTTTAGGCAAATTTGTAAAATATAGGTTCTACTCTCCTCATTAGAGCTGTTCACAGAAACAAAGAAAAATGTATTTCCTTTGATGCTGGGTGCCTGTAATTGTAACTAGATTTCTGACACTGAAGTACTGAATTTGTACTTTAAAAAAAGTTTACTTGTTCAGTCGCCTGTTGCTCATGAACCTGACTGAAGACTGCTCTTAGAATAAAGGGCATCACAGAGGAAAGACTTCTCTTCTACTTAGGGGAACTATGGTTTGATTTCTTTTAACCGTGATTTAAATTAGTTAGACCCCTCTGGCCAAAATCATCCCTGCTCTAACTCCTCCTACTCACTTCAGAAGATGAATGGATGAATGTAGTCCCTTGTGTTTGTAAGCCATAGTTAAAAGACTCTGGTTTTCCTTAGAGAAAGAGAGAGGCTTTTTAGGCTATTCATGAAATGTGGTTTATTATTCCTGGACTATAGAAACCTCTGAATTAATCCAGAAAATTAAAATCTTCATACATTTGTATCACCATTGTTGGTTTTGCTCTAGTTTAATACTTTTCTTGTCATCCCTTTTTGTTTCTTTTAATATAAGTTTTATTTTCTCTGCAAGAGCACATACCTGGAACACCTATATTTGGTTGGAGCTACCACCTGTGATCGTATGCGTGCGACATGTGACTGGTAAATCCATGCATAATGTTTTTGAGCTCTGCTGTAGCTGCAGATAAGAATTCCTTTTTGGTGAACGATTGATTTTCTCCAGGTGCTGTAGAATCATAGCGCTGCAGGTTAGAATTAGTGGCCTCCAAATGCCGAGGACTAAAATACACCCCTAACTCGAGGTGATTTTCTTTTTTTCTTTTAAAAGAGCAGAAGATCAAGCCATACATGTGATAATGATCACAATTTAACTAACACTTATCCCAGCTGCAGTCCAATATCTACTACTTCACTGTTAAGGAAAAATGAAAATAATATTCCTAAAAGGGCTGGTGTATCTCTTTCTCTTTGCAAGGCTAAAAGTCAAGAGCAAAATGGATTTTGTTGCACGTCGAGCCTGAGAGTAATTGTGGATAGACCTGAGCTGTCCCTATGTGTACAAACACTGAAATCTAAAGTGTGGGGAAATCCTATGCAAAAAACACTGGAACTGGCTGGATGTGGGTCAGGTTGGGTACACATACTAAATAACCTCAACTCACCTAGCGTTTATCGTAGGCTGTTTATGCTTTTTTTTTTGGGTAAGAATGAGCTTAAATTATTATTCTTGCTGGTTTTGTTAATATGTTACTTAAGAGCAGAAAAATCCTAGTTCCCTGAGGTAGAAACCTGTTTCTGAGATTGTCAATCCAAAATGTGGGATTATATCTTTTTTCTAGGCTGGATTGGCAATAATTTGGGGAATTTTTCACTTTCTGCTGCTGTCAGGGGCATGGTTCACCTGCCGAGTGCATACAGGTGTAACCTAACCTCTGTACAGGTGTGCCTTAGTGTCCTTGATCTGATTCTTCATGCAGTTCAGTCTGCTTTGGGTTTAATATAGAGCTATGAAGAAAAAAATCAAGTACTTTATTATGCATAGAAGGTTAGACTGGGTTATTTGATGTTTCCTTCCGGGCTTAAGTTCCTTAAACCTGTACAGTCCTTAAAAAACTGCATTCTTGTCAGGTTAGGTTAAATCACTGAAAACTCTGAGGTCAGTGTTCTATTATCAGAATCAGATCACAAATTTGATGAACTTTTTACTATGTAGCTACTACTAAGATCTAAGTGGGTAAATAAAGGAAAATAAGAATTTTGAGAGTCTCAGGGAAAGCGTTGCAAATGTTCCAGCAGTCTATGGAAAAGAATCATTAGCAAAGGCAAGATTCTAGAGAACAAACTCCACAGTAGATGCCTGAATATTTAGGGTGTATTTGTTCAGAATCCTGTAACTCAGTTAAGATGGTTTAAATTTATACTGGAAGACCCTATTCCGCACTGAAGAGAAAAGTTAACTAAGAGCTGGTCTAGATTAGCATAGTGATGTTCAAATATCCAATTACTGAGACAAAAAGCTGCTGTTCATAGAGCAGGAGAAAATAAAAGCAAATTGCGTATGCAAGACAAATCCATGGTCCTCCACCCGGAAAATACCTGCAGGAGATTCATAGTACTTATCAGAGTTCAAAAGCATGGGATGGATCCCTTGGAAAGGAAAAAGGAACTTCCTTACTATCCACTGAAAATGCAAGTATCAATCCAAAGATGTGAATTTTGCATTTTAAAAGTATGAGTTGGTTTTCAAGAATTCTGTGGAATATGACACACTATATAATTAGGTTAGTACAATTATCCTGAAGTCACTTACGGACATCGCTGACAAATACCACTCTTGGAAGTGTGATTGTGAGAAGACACTCAGTGCTTCTGAAGTGGCTTCTTTAGCAGTACTTGAGCAATTGACATTGTAGAGTAATAAGACACCATCTCCACACTATCAAGAATTTACCAAGTGATTATTTCTTGAGCTCTAGTTCTGTATAAATATTTAGAGGCTTTGGTAGTGCAGTCATATTTTGTACTGTAAGGAACATATCATGATTGCCATTGCTCAGCAATGGGCGTATTTTTGTGGGACTTTTCAGGTAGATGTTGGAGCACTTTGCCAGGCAGATGTGATGTTTATTCTCTTGTAGTGCCAAGCTGGCCAGAAGCCTTGTGGCTGCATTGTGGAGCCTGAGAAAATATACTCTGCCTTTCAACAGGCCTTATTAGCTTGGGCTCGGTGCCATGCTGACTGTGGCTCTGCTTTGGAGCTGATTCACGCCCAGCTGGCTGGGACTGCAACGAGAATTTTCCTCAAACACAGTGTAGACTTACCCAGCATCTCTCACTACCCAACAGCCCAGTCCAAATCCCAATGAAGTCAAAAGAAAGGTTCCCATTTATTTCAACAGTTCTTGGATCAGACCATGTTACAAAAAGGTTTCTGCCCAAATGCGAGAGTACAGAAGGCATTCGTAAGTAAGACTGAGCTTAGGGTGAGTATATCCTTTCTATGTCATGCTGTTCTGTTGAGTGATTTTCTTCCTTGTTACAATGTTTTATCTTATTCTCTACAATTACAAACACTGCAGTACCACTCCACTTTAGCGTTTCATCCATGACTATTTTTAATCTAGTTTAACCTGTTTACCTACCTGTGGCTAATACATTCTGAACTGCCAGCCAGGTTTTAACAAATCTAACACAGGAGTGGTGGTCTCAAAGATAGCAAGTTGCTAGAAGTTTCATGAAAAGAGGCAGCGCAAGTAGACGTGAGGAAGAGAGAGAGACCTAAATCAATGCTTGTTAGTGAAGGAATATCAGTGTGCTAGGTTCAGAGCATCAACATGGAGATACCCATAGAGAATTTTGATGAGAATTTATTCAACCTGGAATAATCCAAGGGATAAAACACAAATCCAGAAAAGATCAGGCATAAATATGGAATAGATACAAGTTTCCCCCCCTACTTATTTAATACATTTTCTGAAGTATCCATATAGTTAATCACGGATGTTCTTCTCATAACTTCAGTAGGTATGGAAATAATGAAAAAAATTTTTAAATGTTAGGACAGTGAACATTCAAAAGTAATGATATTGGGTCCACACAGCTGGAAGATTCACCTAGTATTGCTTTGTTGACTCTGTTGGGTGGGTGAAGGTGATGAGGGTTAACAGTATGATTATTTTGGCTTCCAGCAGTGAAGTGAAGGGCCAGTAATTCTTCTGCTCTTCCAGGAATCTAAATGAAATAATAATAATTATTAAATATATTACTTGAAACATTTTCATAACAGTAAGTATGGTATAATGAATCTTCCAGTAACCCTATAAAAGAATTCTCATAATTATTTTGTTTTCAATTTTCATGTTAAATAGTGATGAGTAGATTTCCGACTGTTTGAAAGTTACTTCATGTAAGATCTTAACTTGATGCAAAGTTATAAAATAAAATTTTAATGCCTCTATTTGCCCCCTTTCCATACTTCATGCTACTTTGTTTTTCTTACGTTTTCATCTTACACTTACCAAATTCTTATACACTAAGCTGTACAAAAAAGAGTAAATACAATTATGCTTAGCTAAACTATTTATGTAGTGGGCATCCAGATGAATCTGTGCATAACTGGAGTCTTTACCATTTTATGTCTAGGTTTGTAAGTGGTTCTATTGAAATATATGTGATACTATGTATGGCCATAATCTTGCAGTGATGTCCTGGAATCTTTCCAGGTAAATGCACCATTATCACGGACACTGTTGGAGAGTTAGGATCCAATTGAAAACATGAGGTAGCAAAACTGTTGGTATAACTGAACCACAAATGTAACCTTACTAGAAGTGACATGTGATTGTAAAAACTCAAAGTGAAATCAAAATAAAAACGTTATTTTTAATGATACCTTCTAAAATGTGAGACAATCTATAAAGTATATGAGTAAATTACGGTGATTAACTGAGGTAAAGTTTTTAATATTTTTTCACAAACATATTAAATTACTATTTTAAAAAAACAAACAGAACAAACACCCTTTTCTGCAAAAGTGAAACATATCTGTATTAATATAGTCTATAATGTATTGCCAGTCTAAGCCACTAGATTTCTTTGATTGTACTTTGGGATTCAATAAATTGAATTTTTAATATAGCGAAACAAAATTCTATTTCTGACGCCAACCACAAGTGAGGGGAAAATAAAAAACAAACCCTGCTCATGATTTCCGTATCAAATTTCAAACTGCGTCATTTTCTCTTCTAGCATTTTTAAGTTCTTAATTTTGCAAATTTTACTGTTAACTAGAGCGGGTCCTGGGTAGTCTGGCTACTTACAGGACATAACTTCAGAGTAAGGCTTTTGAGCCTCACATTTAGGCAAAACTGGCCTTTGTAAAAATCCCTGCCAAAATCTACAATATCCCTCTGCATGCACTTCCACTGGCAGATTGTCCTGGTTCCCTGGGGCAACGTGCATGGTGTCTCTTCAGTGACTGAGGGCCAGGGGAAGACCGGACAGCAAGCATATAGCCCAGAGTAAACTTTACTCACCTGAGAGAGCTAAAAATTATCTTCCGTGAGCTGCTTTTAGACAAATTGAAGCCATTTCAGTGCAAGAAATGAAGACTGACCTTGCCTTTTCCCAAAAGATCCTGGAGACTTGTATTAAAAACGCTCTTGTTGGAGTTCAGATCCCAGGAAGTAGAGAAGCAACTTGAACCTGAAGTCTCCCACAGGTGTTGCAACATTCGGTTACTGGTGTGGAGGAAGGGTAGAGTATCTCCACACTTCGCCATGTCCCTAATGTGGGGAAAAAGGCCTTAGTAGCAAAGGAACTCGGTGTGGCAGCACACAGCTCCTTGTGGGCAAGGCAGCGGTTCAGAGGGACCCTCCCTCAGAGGGATTTCTAGTCATCCCAGCCCAGCTCAAGTGTGAACCCCAGTTGCTGGAAGGGGCGCCACAGTACTAATCGTCTGAGCCAACTAGTGCTCTTGAATCGATTTTAATTGAAAATATATTAAATCAATCACTCTGAGCAAGAGCCATGGTATGGTATGACAAACTCTTGCCTGAAGTTAATGTTTATGGCTAGTTTTAAAAGCTGCTGAAAAGCACAATGTATTGCTACATCCTGAAATATAATGGTGTCGGTGACTGCAGCTATAATAAACTGCAGAGCTTCCTCCCAACCTTTTGGATTAAATAATAAAAGAAAATGATTAAGTGGGCAATTCCATCATTTTTCTTTTGTTGAATAAAGCACTTTTTTTTTTTTTTGGACTCTTTAACTGAGGCAGCCATGAAAATGAATGATCTGGCTTCACCTAAAATGATGGATAATCCTCCTAGCAAAGCATGACAATGATAGACAGGCATCTTCTGAAGCAAGAGGTAATAGAAAAGACTGACACTTTGATAGGCACCATGATGAACAAGCCCGCGGGGGCTGTGCGTTAATAAGTTAATGGGAACGTTCTCACGCTCTCAGCCCCTTCCATCGCCTCCATCAAGGCAGGGCTGTGCTCCTTTCACAATTCCTTCAGCATCAACAGAAATAACATAATAAATATAGGACATACATATTTTGTAATGCATTCAAGTCCTTTTTGTGCATATTTCTTCGTGCTGTACTAAAACAAAGAAAGAAAATACTTTCTCTACTTAAGTGAAATACAGCGAGTGCTCCCTCTACTCAGCTCTTGTTATAGCCTTGGCTTTACTTTTTCCTCCTCCATTTCTCAGATGTTGCTTGCAGATAATATTATGTCCTGTGGATACTGCACATGTTGGGTTTAATCTCATGTGAAATATGTTGTCATAGCTTCCTACTGAAGTTGGCTGTTGGCCATGTTCTGAGGTTGACTAAACTAGAAGATAGCCCAAGAAGTTTCGCTGACATCAGCAAAATATGAGGCTGCTTTCTTAAAATTTGCAGTGATACTATTTCATTTTCCCTTTCTTTCCTGTTACGTTTTTATCTCTCCCTGTTAGACGTCTGGTCAACCGTTGACAGAAATATTATAGTAACTGAGGTAAATGACTAATGAGGTAAATAAATGAATAAAGGAAAAGATAAGCACAGAGAAGGGAACTTGTATGTCTAAGTTCATGTAACATATCAGAGAGCTATCTGTCCTCCACTATTCTATACAGTGAACTATACCTTATCTCTTACTAATAACAATATAAACAAGTATATCATTACGACTTCTCATTCTAGCCTTAGTAGGTCTTCCTGTCAACTATGATGTCATATTCTTTTGATCTGAAATATGTTGACTGACTTTCTTTTAGAGGTAAAGCAAACATTATTGACATCATAGATTTTCTGTTTATTTATTTATTTCTAGCGTTCCCAGAGGTGGATTACCAATATGTCTCTATCTTCACATGACACATTTCTTTCTATCCTTAATAGACATTAATATTATTCAGATAAGATTGAGGTCTGTGTGAGTGTATTTTTTAAACACATGACAAGTGCTTTTCATTGATAGATTACCAGGGTATAGCAAAGTTAATATAAAATATCAACTTCAAAGAGAAAAGAGGTGTAT
Organism: Struthio camelus; assembly: GCF_040807025.1. Lineage (NCBI taxonomy): Eukaryota > Metazoa > Chordata > Aves > Struthioniformes > Struthionidae > Struthio > Struthio camelus. Next base: position 25,781,403 of record NC_090950.1, on the reverse strand, counting down.
TGGAATTGTAATGAATACAATTAAACTTTTTTTTTTGAATGGCCAAATGTTTACCTCAGTTATTATTTTTCATATTTGCTTGTTTAAGAAAAATCCTTCACTGAGTGTCTCTATTGCCTTGCCTTCACATACAGGAATATTGCTGGCTTTTAGTAGAACAGGGCTGAATAAACTTGTTACGGTGTTATGTAAAATATATAACTTGCTATATCACTAAATGTAACCCCAAAACTAGTGCAGACCAAGTTGGCTTACTTTACTCTCAGGTGTTACTGGACTTTGTAGCATATGAGTGCAGGCTGCTAAGCAGGAGCCGTGTGAAGCTCAACTTGATGCTATGGAATAAAATCCTTTGAAGATGAAAGGAGGATCACAAATTCCATTACCATGTTGTCCTTCAAACCAACGTGTCTGCTCCAAACATAGGATTACACCTATGTTAAAACTAAGTCAAAATACTGTCAGCGCAAAATACAGCACAAAATGTGTCCTTGTGGAGAGAGTGTGAGGACAAATCATACATCGGCAATGGTAGCAAAGTTGCTGCCTGTTACTTTTGGAAGTCAGCCAAGTCCCAGAGGATGAAGCTGGAGAACACAGCAGATTATGAAGTTCAATCGCTCTTATTTTTTGTCATGGAATATTGAATATTTATTTTAATCCGTTAGTTTTATAAATTAATCACTAAACGCTTGTGGAAGGTGTTAAAAGACACAGTCGCTGTTCCACGGAGCTTACACACTACATCAAACAGCAAGAGCATGTAACAAAATAATATACAGCTAAGCTGAAGAAGCATAATCCAGAACTAAACCTCATGGGTATGAGAGCTGCCTGTTTTCTGTCTGGTAATGAACTGGTTAATTTTCTCTTTTATTTATAGAGTGCAGGAGACTCATGTCAAGGGGCTATGCAAACCTGTATTAGCTAATGATTCATTAAAAAGACTTTATCCTTCTGGGACAACTCACTACATCATTGTTTTTCATCTGCAAATAGAACGACCGATTCTAACTTTGTAAAATGTCCAAAAGATGTAGAGCAAGGTTGGGGGTGGGGGGAGGATTCTGTACTTCTACAGCGCTAGCCTGCATGCGCTGTGCAGTACAAGGGAAACAGAGAGATCTGATGGCAGCTCGCTGCCTGTTCCGCATGTGCTGACCGTAATGCGGTAATCCTGGCAAGCCCACTGCAGCCCCTATCTCCTTGGCATGGGAAAGGAAATGGAGGGGTTGAAGCAGCCCTGTGATTTACCACTGCCAGGAAACGTGGAGCTTAGTGGCACTTTCAGCTTTACACAGATACTCAGGATTGTGGAGAATTAGTCAAGCAAGCTTCAAACGTAGACTTTTTTAAAGCTCATGCTTTTTATGCTATGTTTAGCCTAATAGGTTCATGACTGGGATTCATAGCTGTAACCACAATTCAAAAAAAAAATAATAATGAGCTGAAGATGTCTGTGTTTTCACAGCACGCTGGCATATATGCAATCTATTGATACCTGAAAACAAAAATGGTTTTGAAAAAAACCCACTACACCTTTAGTCCAACACACTTCCCAGATCACTGATTGTCCGTTGTTTTTTTTCTTTTGAAATGTGCCCTCCTTGCAAATTATCTTCATAGTTTATTGCTCTTTCCCACAGAAAAAGACAGATGACATTAAGCTATCTTTTAAAAGAACAGTGTGATCTGAATGTTAAATTCATTCATATGCCTGTACACACATATATCTCTACTTTAACTGCAAGGCATCTATTTCAAATGTACCAGAGGATTTTGTCATTTACGTATGAAAATTAATTCATAAATCTTTTTTATATTTACAGCAGTCCTGACAGAGCTTATCAAAAATGAGTTGCCTTATGGAACTATCAATGGATTAATAAAAAGAATCTGATCTAATATTCATGACACAAGAGATAAATGTAAACGGCCAGGCAACTTCATCTTTTTATTGTTAGAGAAATGTTGTTTTTTCCATAACTTTTCCTTGTAGATTTTGTTTTCTCATTTCATAACTGCTTTAACAAAAGAACTGTGCCATCAATTTTACTATATTGCATTATTCATATAAAAGAATATACACCAAATTCAATGCACAAAGGAAAGAAATACAAAGAATATACTGTATTATTATTCGTATAAAAACAAGAAAGCCTTCAAAGTCGCACTGTCCTGTTACATTTATGACACAATAATATTCTTCAACTGTGCGGTTCTTAATGTCCAAATGCATCCTGATGCCCAGTTGCTCAAAGGAAGGCTTAACAGCTAATTGTTTATCCTAATCATCCCTATTGCTTGATTTTGCTTTGAGACCCAAACAACTAATAAGGAACTTGGGCAAGGATCATCTTTATGTTCAGGCTTGCGACCTGAACTGCTAGCTGCTATGAAAGTTATTAGCTTGCTATAGAAGGAACATGCAAGTAAAGCAGTACCCTTATTAAGGGAGTGATTGCACTCATGCTGGGCTCTGCTGAACTTCCTGCCCTCATTTACCCGTTACCATTTACCTCCTTTTCTAGCAGCGAATAGATCTTTTAACAGAGCACATGTACCTTGCTGCTGGACATAGTTGGTAGGCCCATAATTCCTTGTCCTTTACTTCTTGCTCTTCTGCGTTTTCCTCTTTATTCCACCCATATGTACAGACAAGCTCAGATGGAGGAACGATTTGCAGATAAAAAGGTAACTGCCTCTCTCCCAACAACTTCCCAAACCCGCTTCCTGGTGGCCTGCTTTTGTGAGTGCTCTGTATTGCTGTTACTTGTTTGCTTCAAGGTAGTCATGGTGGGTGAGTCATAGGGGTGGGCTGCTGGAGGGTAACCTCAGTTCATGTACAGTAGTGGACCCGAGGTGTTTCCAAGAAACCTAGTAATCTCCCCTAGCTGGGTGCTTGGAAAATTGTTGAAATCTGTGCTTCGGTACTATACAACTTACAGGCTAGCACTTAATAAAATTTAGGGGCTAGATTCTCATCTGCCATGGATGCAAAGTAGTCAGTAGGCAGCTTTATTGTACCTAGAGTTCTTGTCCTTGATTGACCATCTTATCGTCAGTGTTGCTCTTAAACTCTTGCAGGTGCAACATTAAGCTTTTCCAGTCATGGACAGCATAAAGTGCTCTGCTCAGGTAGTGTTATCTTCCATTTGAAAGTAATTAGCATCCTCAGTATTGCAGATATACCATTTACTTACTTTCAAATTTAGTAGTATACTAAGGACAAATTACTTTCCAACAGTAAATGTCAATGGTTTCATAGCAACCAGAAGTACCTGAGAGCTTGCTTTCGTGCTAAATCCCATCATAACAGTGCCAAGCCTAGTGCTTTGTATCGAATGTTGGTAATAAAGACTGAAGTGCGCAACCTATTGGGGAGCCAACCTGTGTCTCTGAAATCTGGTTGTACAGACTAAAACCAGGATTTGAGAAGCTACAGATTTGTTGTCTTAAAACTTGGCTGGTTTTGTTTAATTAATTTCTACAGTTGCTTATGTAAGACAGAAGGCTGTTTTAAGTAGTGTTTTTATCATCAAATCTTTTCTTTTGTACAATGGCTTGATTTCACGCTCAGAAACTGTGAAATGAGATGTTACTGAAAAAGTCAGTCAATATTAACTACCTTCCAACTATATTCTTAAAGAAACCCAACAGTGACAGAAAACTCATTAGAATCCAATACATACAATTAGAAATGCAAATAAAAACATCCAATGATCACTTTCTATAGCTGTCAGAGGTCTCGCAGCTATAGATGTCTCTTTTTGCCATAAAATGAACAAAGACTGGCTGCATCCTTTTAAACTAGGGGTTCTCCTAGCTCAGGGGACGTTCAGGATACAGAAGGCAGGGGAGGGGGAAAACTGTAGGAACCTGTTTTGCTACATGCTGCTGTAGGCCCCATGTGGGTGATTCCTTGGGCTGTTACAACACCCAGGGGGGTGCAGCGATACGAGATTATATTGACCTAGGTCCTGGTATAAAGTCAAGCAATAATTGCCCATGGTTTCTTCATTTTTATAGTTCAGAGCAATGGCCCTCCAACCAGTGGGTTCAAGCTCTTCAGCCTTGGTAGGGCCACCACCATGTTAATGTGTATTTTATGCTCCAGGAAAGTGAGTGACCATAAGAGAGCTCTTCTATGAGCAGGAACAAGAGCTCATCTGGGTGCTTGAATACTCTCTAGAGAGGTAGAGACAAAGTAAAACACAGGAGGTTAGAGATGCCTTTTATTTATGTTTTATAATCTTTTTTTCTCAGTAGTTATTACAGATTAACTATTTAGTTCAAATTTAATTGACTGAATCTCTACAACCAAGCCTTAATAGTGCTTAGACAATTTGGGGGTCAATTTAATAAAGAAAACAAGAAGAAAGGGATTTGCTGATACTTATATATCCTACTTACGTATTTCACTTCTTTTGTCAAAGTAGAGACATGGTCACAAATCAGAGTACAAAATAGTTCTTATTTTGTCAGGCTTTGTGTGTGGACAGGAATAGTCATCACCTGATTTTGGATTTGGTAAAATTAAATATGCCCTCTATGAAAACTGCTACTTCTTTCCTTAAGAAAAGATTGATTCCAAAAAGCTTGGATTGTCATGTGGTCACTAAAATCAGTCTTTTAGTATAGTGAAGGCATGAAAATTGCAGTGACACAGAGATTTCCTGTTTCCTCAAGGAAACAGGTATCTAGAGCACTCTGAGGAACAGTGGGGCAGTTGCCCTAGGGTTGGCAATGTTGATTATACTTTTTTTAGCTGAGTACCTTAACAAATGAAGGAATTAAATTTCCATGCTATGTGACATTGCCTGAGCATCTAATGCCTTTTTTAGCTTTTTTATGTACACTTTTTTTGAAAATGATTTTATTATCTTAAATGAGAGTGTATATTTCATACAGTACCTCTGCTATTGCTAAAGCTTTCATTTCATTTCAGTTTTTGCCAGTTGTTCTTAGCTTATTAATAGGTACTTGGGCTACACTCACGTGGGCGCCGTGTGTTCAGATGTGCAGAATATGATTTTCATCAAATGAAGCAAGCATCTCACAGCAGCAGATTGGGGTTGTGAGGAAATATTGTTTGAATTTTGGTTGTGCTCTGAATAGAACCTGAAGTGTTCCCTGTTTTTTACATTTCTTTTAACTGAGTCAGATCTGGGGAGATGACAGATTGGGCCCAGTTTGCTTTCACCTAAACCATTATATTCTTGGCCATGCTAGCAATAAAAATAATCATTACAATCATTTAAGTCTTTGACTGGCAGCTGTGCTTAGCTACAAGTACAGTTATGGATTAGAAAAATAGACTAAGGATCTTTTAAAAATGTTTTATGAATTACAAATTTGCTTGTCACGCATCATACTATTTTGATAAGTTTTAAATCAAAACTGAGACTATGACTGATAATCTATAAAGAATAAGCATAGATATTTAAGATTTCTAACAGAATTGAAGCGTGAAAGTTGTAGAACTGAAGCTGACTCTTGTAAGAGTAATAAATCCATAGAAATCATGGAAATACAGATTATTGCATAGATAAAGACCAGTATTAAATAAGCAAAAGGATGATCAGGGAAGAAGGTGACCATGAAGAATAAAGGAAAAATTATGCAAGGATAAATTTATAAGAAGCAGAACAAGTGAATGAAAGTATAAAAATTAATTTGAATATTGGTACTTTGGCAGAGAAAAAGTATGTTTCCCTCAGGCTGCTGTCCATCTGGTGCCCAGTCTGTGTCATACCAACCAAGGTCATCTTAATAAACACATAAGCATATTCATAGCTAATAAGATTTGTACACTGCACTCTTTTTTGTGTTTATACGATGTTTATTTAATTGACTCTATTCCATTAAAATCAAGCTATGATCTCATAAGCTTCTGAGTCTGTTCCACTTCTGTGAATTTCCTATTTTTCTTCCCAGCAATTTTACATTTTAACCATTGCTGGTGAGTAACAGGAGGAGAAGCTGAACCGTTCACGGTTTTAATCAGTAATGGTAAACGATTGTCAGTACTGCAGTCATCTTCAAACTCTACAGTAGGGTACTGGAGAACAAAATATTTTTTCAGTCACCCATTCAACATTTGGGATATCTGAAAAGTACCTGTTTCAAAATTCCATCATTACTGCACTAAGTTAAATTGTGTTCCTTTTCCTTCCTCCATTTCCAGATCCTTCCAAAATTTGTTGGAAAGAAGTATGTGCTTTTTCTGGAAGAAGTGACAGCTTTTCTCCAGTGCTATGGGGAAAAAAATGTAATATGTGGGATGCTTATACAGCTTACTCTGCTGTTAAGCAGAGTTGTTTTCATATGCCCTCTACGGGGCTCTAAATCTAACCTACTCTTTTTGCTTCCTCTCATGCACCTGCTTGCATTCGGTGCCTTAACTCTTTTTCCCAATGATTTCAATGGTAAAACTTAACCTAGATTTCATTATGGCAAAGATTTCACTAAGGATCCAGAAAGAAACAGGATTTTAAAGTGGTGATTTTAAAGTCTCTACATGTAACTGATGAGTAGTAGAATACTGGAACCTTTTCTGCTCTCCATGCTTCAGAAAAAATAAAATACGTACAAAATACAGCTACAGGAATGTTATGGAGGGCAAATAAAATGCATTCCAGTGTTGATTTTTATTGTTTTTTGTTGAGAAACTTAAGCCTGTATAAACATCTTTCTGTGAAAAAAATGTGAAATACTACAGGATTCTCTATCTGTGGAAGAAACATGAGACCCGGGATCTGAGAGCTAAAGCAAGACAATTTCAAATTAGAAAAAAGCACATGCTGTTGTTTTTTGTTTCTGTTTCACAGTGATGGTAATTAAACTTTGGGATAGGCAACACTGGAGTAGAAAATGGTAGACATTATCTCTTGAGGCCTTGAGGTATAGTCTATCTACCTTCTGAAAGCTGTTTTTTGGCTAAACACAAGTTATGGAGCTCAATAGCAAAGGCAACAGGGTGGAGTGTAAAGGATCTGTGAAACAAAAAGGCTATGTAGATGAACTAATCTCCTCTCCTGGCCTTAAATATATGAAAATATACATTACATTATTGGAATGTGTTTGTTTCCTATATCTAATTGGTTTTCTTTCAGGGTTCAAAGAAAACCTTAAACTCACTGCAGCTTGCATCACTAACCTTTAGGAATTCAGAACAATGTTCTTTACTGCTTGCTGAATTGTCTCATACTATATGTCTCTAAATCCATCTGAATGTGCAATTTCCAATTCCTGATTAGCACTAGGAGCCCAGTCAAGGATGACAGAGCAGCATCCAATTTTGTTGATTGCTACTACAATTACAATAGTCAAAAGCTTTATAAATGCCATCCTACAGCCTAAATCTCTTGAGAAAAGGCCACTTGTAAACATGTTGTGTTTTAGTGATTTCTGATGAAATAGGGTGATTGCTAGAAAATTTTAAACAAAGTCCTAGGACTTATTTACAACATAAAGCTATAATGCACAAGCAATGCCTGTTTTACTGGCTTTAGCATGAGTCTCCAAGGATAGATTTCCCCACAAAGCAGTGTGTAGAAGGAGCCACCAGTGACAGGTTCAATATCTTCACTCCAGAAGTCCAGGATTTGCTAGATTCCAAGGACAGTGTGCAGATTTTGATTTAAAGTTTCCATATTCTCTATGAGAAACTCAGAAATTACATTTAGATTGCATCAGATGTATGACAAGGGGAGCATTCCATGAATACTGGTGGGGTGGCATTCAGCTAACCACCACTAACCGACTCCAAAATGCCATGTTGAGGAACCTAACAGGATTATTTCCAGTGAGGATTGTCAGCTACTGTTGCACGACTGACACACAAAACCACAAAAATCTCTGCACCTATTCTACCTAGATCCCTAATCTTCCTTGATATGCCTTGCTTTATGTATCTTCCTCTGCCCTTACTGCCAGGGTGTAAGCGATTCCAGTTCATGGCCTTGCAACAGTGTTTCCTCTTTCAAGCACTTCTTGTTTTGATTCACTTTGTTTCATTTGGTATTGTCCTTATTTCTACTTCTGACTGCCACTGAAATCCTTTCTCTGAGAAGATATACTCATCTGGTATCTGCTGGTGCTCTTAATTTTTCAGATTTTATTAATAGCAAGATAAGAAAAAAGTATAATAAATGACTTTGTGGCTGTAGATTGTTCACTAGAGTTGTTTGTTACAGATTTTTAAGAAAATTATGTGGTGTCCTAGGCCATTGTCTTTGCAAACAAATCGAGTACGCCAGAACAAAACATTATTGACTAAGCTGTTATGTATGACAGTTATTGAGAACGTAGAGCTCTGGTTACTCCAGATTTGAGCACATGCATATTGCTGGTGATTGGCTTTTTCCAGCTGCTATCTATCCATAAATACTTTCTCATGGTCAATATTCCTATCAGCCCTTACCTTCGTGCTCTTGTAGCTTATTTTGTTACATCCAGATACAATAGGAAGAATAGGGTTTCTCAGAGAAAGGCCAACAGTGCTTTTACTTCTCCCTCAAAACATCCCCATGCATGGCAGACTTGTAATGGATCAAACCATTAATCCTACCTGATCTAATTCTTCAAGTCTAGTCCAATCCATTTTGTAGGTTTGGTCTACCAGCTGGCTGGGATGCCTGATAATAAGAGTGGCTTCAGGTCCCAGCTGGCTTATCCCATGGAGAGCCGGAACTCTGTGGGTCTGTAAGAGTGCAGTTAATTTTTTTTCACTCTTCATGAATTTGAATCCTCATTTGTGCATCTTATTTTAAATCTTCTCCTTCTACCTGATCCTACTATATAGATACTTCTGGGATAAAAAAATTGTCTCTATTAGCACCTCCGTCATGCAGACCAAGCGTCCTGTTAGTGCTGGCAGCTCTTTTTCACTCCAGGTCTCAAATGTGAATTCAATTTTGTATAAATTCCATGCTGTGAGTTGAATGGTCTCCCCTGAAGAATGACTACCTGTAAACACTCCTTGTAGTGAAAATTTCTGAAAGAATTCTAACCATGGGATTTAGTAGTGGAGTTAAAAATCAAGAAGCAGATTTTTGGTGAAAGAATATTTTATCCAAAGCATTCTGTCACAGTAATTTCAACTGTCTTATTCGTAAGGAGGAAGGCTAGATATAATTTTTAAGATGCTGTGCTTTTCTTGTGATGTTCTACATTCCTGGATATCATATCCCAGACATGAAACTTGGCACAATGGTGGCAAGTGGTTAGATCATTCTGCTTTTGAAATCTTAAATATATCCTTTATGTTATGTTAACTGTCTGATTTGTGATTCAGCCTACTTCTGCAATGACTGCAGTGTTCAAATTAATTAATATCAGATCATTATCCTTAGATGGCAGGCAGATGTTGAGGTTATGGTGTTTGTGAACCCTAAATGTATTTTTTTTCTGTGCAGATCAAGAGCACTGGCTATATGAATTGAGGATGCAAGGTGTAGGCCTTCTGGCAGTCAATTGGTTTTGTAATTATCTTAGTAATAGTTCTCAATTACTACTCAGTAAAGGTCTTCTTTCCTCTGCTAATGGGTCATGGCTCCCTCTAGGGATCCATAGATGGGTCAGTTCTCATTTTTCTCATGTAAATGACTTGCCATCTGTGTGCTATGCAGGTTCATCTAAGCCAGTTCTGAAAACACTGATAATTAATATCAGAGTTTCAGCTTCTGACAAGATTGCGCAATTGTTTCAAGCATTTTAAAAGGTAGCATTTGTTTCCTAAAATTATCAAGTCTCTTTGGTAAATGCTGTGGACAGATTAGCTGCAAGTCTCTTGAGATAATACAGCAGTTAAAAGGCCAAACTTTTTTTTTATTACATCATATGTATTCTACCTGCTTATCTCAATCATATATCTTCAATTTAATTCCTGAATTAATACATTTGGAGCACAAACTGCAAATACTTTTGTTTTGATATTACTTACAGTCTCTAATACTACCATTCAAACAGACAACTGATTTATATAGTAAATTTTCTACCTTTTGGAAATCTTAAATATTTCCAAGTCTGTTATTTTAAATCAAATGTTTCAGGCTTTTAGTACGTGTTTCACGGCTTTTTGTTTAACGCTTGTATATGTTAACTGAACAATACTTTGCTTTCTCATAACTAAGGTTGAAATACAAGATTTCACTGCTATAAACAAAAGATTTTTTTTCAGAGGAGTAGTAATCACGTACTGCAGACTATCACTAAAAATGCAGGCTTAGATGTCAATAGAAGCTGTACTTTAATTGAAGGTGTCTTTGCCGAGTTTTCATGCTGTCAAAGTCGTCATGTTTATTTTTCCGGCTAGCTTTACCTGGAGTCTTGGAGACCTAGCACTTTAGCCAGTGAAATTCTTCAAAGAAACCACACTCTCTAAAGCAAAGGGTGGGTGTAAAGCAGAGGCAGCAAGCAACACGAATCTATCCTTTCTTTTAGCTCATTTATACCAATAGTGCATTGAAATATATGTGAGGCCTGAACTTATACTGATACAGGCCTATATACGTGCAGGTGTACCTGTAAACAAAGCAAGGTTTAAGGCCTGAAGCTTTGTAATGTCATGGGTATCAATGAGAATTATGATGTTGACCCACTGAGGCAAACTGAAAGGGTTGAAAGTGCAGTTTCATGTGTTACTTCTCCATTCAAGACTTGCTGAAACTTTGGACACAAAATGACATAGTAGTCCATACCTTTGTTTTTTTCTAACACAGCTAGAGTTCCTGCCTTTGCCAATCTCTTTGCTATTAAAGACCTCTCAGTTTGGATGAATGCAGCTGAGCTGAAGAACTAAAATATCAACACTCATAAGCAGTCGTTTCCTATTGCTTTGGATACTGCTTTCCCTAAATAGCACTGCTGAGCGGAGATTGGGAGATCATGGTCTGATATTATAAGCAAGAGATACAGGCGGTAAGAGTGAGTAAAACATGCACTTCCTCACTTTCTAATCCAGCCATTTGCAGCTGTTTCTCTTGTCTGTCTACTGCCATCCAAGGGAACGGTGTGCGCAGCCAGCACAGGTACTAATGAATCAGGCCTTTGACGTTTAAATCTCAATTCTGAACCAGCGGTTTGGGGTTAAAGCAATGATCACGGAAAGGATTATATTCTAAATACACTCCTCACTCTAATCTCTCTTAAAGATAGCAAGACTTGTGAGCCACTACAGACTCAGAGATCTTAAAGGTAGCTACAATATATGTCTGGCCATCTGTAGATAACTCAATGTAAAAGAAATCTTCTGTATGACACAAATTTTATATTTATATTGATGACATAAACTCAAAAAGGCTCTGAATCAGCAAGCTGAGAAGATTCCCACTACCACTGCTCCACGTTGACAGTGCTCTCTGGACCGTGCGCTGTGGGAGGTGCGTGACTGCCTGCCCGCATATGTCTAGACACTTCAGGGTTATACCCAGCCTAGGTGTTACCTAAATGATTTGATCATATGCAGGGCTCCTCACGAGGCTACCCCGCTCTGTCCCCATCCAGTCCCTCTGTCATCATGTCTGATGTTATTCTCCCTGAGAATAACATTTCTCATTATGTGCCTCAGGTCATTTTGTGCCTCTCCTTCCTTTCAGCGGCACTTTTAGCAGGCAGTTATAGTTACCAAACCCTGATACCCTTCTTTCTGCTCCATCCTAATGCTGACCCTCCTGCCTTTATTTCTGCCCCGTCATATTTATTTCTGCTGTGTAAGTGCCTGGGGAAGTGCATGTTCCTAGCTAAAGTTATTAGACTTGCAGAAAACTTCTTTATTCCTTTCACTACAACATGTTTACACTGCAAACTGTGCTAACAATGAATAAAATGAAAAAGTTAACAAAACTGATAAAGCCATCATTTACTTCCGCTCTATTGTAATAGCCATGCTGTAATTGGCGCTGTTTCATATAAAATTACCATATAAATTGCGCCATCCAAATCTGCAACAAAAACAGCAACAGTGCTTACAATAAATGGCAAATCCCTGTTAATTATTGATAGCCTAATAAACAAGCCATTATAATTCATTCTTATTATTCATTATTAATAATAACTCTTATTTAGTATTCATTGTGTAAGGATCAATTATGATTTCTAAAAATGAATTGTCCATATGAACATTTATATTTTCAGGGTCTTTTCCACTGAAGAAATGAATGGCTTTTTCTATTAGAATGCTCTGTGGGATCAATAGGACAAAAAGTGACTATACTTAAAACAGTTAGTCCCGTGCCTTTACCCCGGTTTCCATAAAAAGCTGTTACAGGGGCCGTTAAGGATGCTGTTTCTTTGGAGGCCGCTCCTTGAACCTAAGGAGGTTTATGACCTGAAGCATGAAGTTATGTTAAAATAGTATTTTCCTGCATGTGGAACTCCATAAAGCATTCTAATCTGTACTTGAAATGTTGGTCCTTTAGGGTGAGAGTTAGATAACTAAAAAAGAAATATAATATAGGCATATACAAGCGATCCAGTGGCTTTAAGCTCTTTTTATATCTGATAAAAAAAAATCTAGCCAATGCTAGATTATTTAAACTATACTTCAAGTCATCCTAAAGTAGATGTCTGCATTTGGTCAGACGAATAGTACCCTAGAGCCCGCTGAATATATTAGGTAGGTTTTCATTGACTGCAGTGGGAACCCACAAATTCAGGTGGAGGCACTTACTTACATTTTGTAAATGGCTAAAGTTAAACGAGATGAATCTACCCTTACTAGTGACAACGTTTTGCTTTACTGCCTCGCTATGTGGAAGATAGAGCTCTTTTCAAAAAAAATGCTTTGAGATCTCTGAGTAAATCCCAGTGACTGTAAACCTTAAGTAGGTTGATAAAGGAGGCTGAATTCCAGGAGCTACAATGACAATATGCCCTTATTTTGGGTCTGTAGAGTGACTTAGCAGATGTAGTGGGAATGAAGCCACGTTCTCCAGAAATAGTACATGAATTGAGCCTTTGATCTTAGCATATTTTTCACAGACATGCAACCAGCTCGGTCTTTCTAGCCTGCATTGCTGGAGTCATCACTTTTGCCTTCTGAGGTTCAGATGGAAATGGTAGTAGATGTCATTACTGGCTTTCGAAAGAACAGGACTAGATGTTTAGGTGGCCAGTGCTATAGTGAGTCTTTTCTTTTTCCACCACATTTCCTATTGTCAGACTTCTGTTCCAAGTCTGATTCAACACATAATTGCCACTATGAAACAGAAAGAGAATGCTAATTTCCTACAACGCAGGCCAAGGACGTTCACCAGCGGTTGCCTACCTAATTTGTTTCAGCTTTAAGTTTCTGCCTACAGTTTTGCTCAGTTCCTGCTTTGTCTCTTATTTCAGGTTTTCAATGCCTTAGTAACGCCACTGTATCTCATTTTAGGTGTTATTTGGTACAATTCCCATCCATTGTGAAATGCAATGAGAATATTAATTCCTGCCGGCTAGTGCCCATGCAGCATTCCCCTGAGGGTGCCGCGTGCTTTGGAAACGTGCTGGAACGCTCACAGTGAGCTTCGTGGAAGAGAGGGCTGAAGCATGATCACAGCGTGCCAAGGCAAGACCGCTCTTCAGCTGTGACCGTATCGCAGACTGTTTTATAAGGAGTTTAAAGTACGCCGTCTGCAGGCAGCATTCTTGAGGTTTCTAGAGTTCCCTCACACATTATTATTTCTGCATACACACTTTTTGTTTGACAAGGGTTCTCCACTGTCTTTCCCTAGTGCCCGCTTTAGAACTTTACATGTTTGCTATGCGCTGTGTTTTTCCACAATATGCCAGCTCTCACCAGCTGTGATTTGCCAAACATGGTGATACAGTCTAAAGCAGCCAACTAAAAGATACGTGCTCTTGTGCCAAAGCGAATTTAGCATAAAGATCCAATTGCAAATATAAAACATAATTTCAAAGGAGAATGGGAGAAGAAATTCAAAATGTATATAAATATGCTAGATATAAATATTTTGATATTTTAGAAGCGTAAACTTCAGTTTTTCAGATAATGTACTCTGCTGTATATATAGCTTGTAAGACATCATAAACAACTAGAGGTTTTTTTAGCAGATAAGTAATGTTTCATCAAGTCTGTGGACGTAAAGTAGGATTTAAACCATGTAGTTCAATAAATATTTAGCTCCTGATTCTGTTACATATCTGGGATAATTCCAAAAATACCATTTAAAAGTAAGTCCTGGCAGGAGAATGAAGACATGATGCTAGTCCGAGTACCTTAATTACACCGCTATCAGCTGTATTCGGGATAGACTGAGTAAGAATAGCCCTGCAACTGCAGTATAGACTGGAGTGTGGATCAACGTCATGTACGGGCTTCATGCTTAGCACCTTTTGTGCAGCTGTGCAGGCTATACTGAACTGCCACTTCTCAGTCACTGTTTTTATTGCCCGTAGTAGGTGTTCAGCATGCCTGGCTGCACAAGTTGCACTTTCAATTGGAGGTGTTGACACGTTTCAGATAAGAACAGGCTTTGATCTCTTTTTAACTCACCACTAGCCGCTTACATAGCCATTAAGCAGTTCTCCCAACTGCCTCATGAGGTACTTAGCTATTGATCTCACCTGTTTTGTAGATGCTGAAAGTACCCGGGCTGTGTTTCAAGAAATGAACAGCTTGACACAATCTGTTTCTTTTTCCTAATCATGTGACCAAATATTCAACCTTGGAAAAATATATTTTAGTTAAGTTTTGTCATGCAAAATTCTAAGTATAAAGGGGAATTAAAGGTTTGAAATTTTGCTCTTGGGTCAGGGTTCATGACTGGACACAGTTCTCAAGGCAAAATTTCTCTCTGTCATGAAGATCCCTTCGGTAGATTGAGGATTTTAAAGAAGGGCATGCTCTACAAGCCATTTAATTACCTGTGGCCCTAGGCTGGTACGTATATGGGTAAATAAACCGTGTTAAAATTACCCAGCCTCTACAGCTTTCATTTCTTCTCCATCGAGACGTTCATTGGACAATAATAACAATAAGTATTTGTTATAGAATTACAGTTACGTTCAAGGCATTTAAAGGCATTTTTCCAGTTAATACAATTTTCTAATTAATCTCTTTCTAATTAAGCCTTACAAAATCTTTCTGAGAAAAAAAAGCTGACAAAACACTGTCCTATGAGTAAAACTGGGACCATTTGCTATTATTGAAAGGAGGCTATGAAACAATTATGCTATTTAGATTTATTTTCTGTATGTCAGTAGTATAAAGAGTACAATAAGAAGTCACTATAATTATATGCACTTTTATTATGCAACCTAACTAAAGAAGAGTATTATGCTTAAATATAAACAAGAAAGTCAAAAATGAAGGGTTTTCATCACAGAGAAATTGGTTTTACCGTGTGCTGTAAACATTACAGAGGCAGCAGCATGCCTATATTTCAGAAGCCAGATAATACAGAAAATGAAGTGAGGAATATTATGAATTGTAACTTGCTGTGAAAGTAAAGTAGTCAATATATTTCATCTTTTTTTTTCTATTTTCTTTTAAATGAAACAATCTAGGCATTTTGATCAATTTGCTAGAATCTCAAAACATGGAAGTATAGCAACATTGAGGTGTAAAAGCTACAATGACTGTTGGAAAGTGTCTTTGTTGCTGGGGCAACTGGAAGAGCTTTCACTATTTCTTCAACTGACAAAACATTTGCAGTATTTCTACCCTGGTGTAGGAGATGGTAGCTATTTTGCATAAAGATATATTTAAAACTTTAAAAAGCCAACACTGAAGTTAATCCAACTGTTAGTATTTGTAAAGGAACTAGAGTGTCAGAAACGTTGCTGCCTCTCCTTCAGCTTGCTGTGGCAAATCTGCCATTGAATTTAGTGAGGCAAGAACTAAGCTTTTACTTTGGTTGTGGCTAATCTATCCTTCTCTACATTTTCTTTTGTGTATGGTATAATTATGAGTTTCATTATAACAAGTATTGCATTCAAAAATTATGTTTATCTGAAGACAACCTGGGAGATCTTATATTTGCAAAACTCATTTCCTCCTTCTGTAATAAAACTATATATTGAACATAATGCAGCATCTGGAAAATATCCAAAAGTCTAATACTTCGAAGAGAAAAGATGAAGAGTATGGTTTACTCTTTTAGAGAAATGTGAAGACTGGTTAGTTATTATGCAGCTAAACTACTAGTTAAGCACAATATATAATTATTTGACAATTTAATGACTAGCAATTCAATAAAATTTGCCTATTTTCCAAATATATTGAAATTATATTAAAATT
This sequence comes from Struthio camelus, assembly GCF_040807025.1. Classification (NCBI taxonomy): domain Eukaryota; kingdom Metazoa; phylum Chordata; class Aves; order Struthioniformes; family Struthionidae; genus Struthio; species Struthio camelus. The sequence continues at coordinate 25,765,157 of NC_090950.1, read as the reverse complement.
AATCTTCATAGCTTGGAAATGATAGTCAGATCTTTCTTTTACTTCACTTTTCCATTAAAGACCTTCGCAAAAGTATATTTTGATAACCTAGGAAAACTGGACTGTTCAATTTGTGAAGGCCTTGGGAAAATAACAAAGGAAGTTAAATTTCAGATTTTTACCATAGAAACAAATTCAATAACCAGCACGGCCTTCACAGGAGGAAAAAAAAAAAGAAAACCAACCACCCTACCCCCACCCCCATCCTGAATTTAATGAGATGCAGATGAATGAAAATCAGTAAGCTTTTTACACACTTCAGAATGAATAAGGAAACAAATAAAAAGCAGTTCTCTTTGTTGTGAGATACATTTTTGTGACTTCGTGTGTCTAAGATTTGAAGCCTTTCTGAAGGAGAGGAGCTCAAATATTGGTCTTTGTTTTAAAAGCAAAGTTTTTCTTTCATTTGAATATGTGCAACTTTGAAATATAATACTTCTACCGTATTTAATATTAAAAAAACTTCTCTAATTTTATAAGCTACATTCCTGTGTTGTGTATTAGTTTAATAGCATTCTGAGAAAGTCATTACCCAGGACTCAGGTATCATTATTATGCATTTGATGTTTATTTTTGCTGAATGCATTTCAGTAAGGTTTTAGTAGGGATTCTTTTTATCTTTGTTTCTTTCTTCGTCATCAGACTCCTTTTATTCACGCTATACCATCGCACCCGCACTTTGCTGCCTTAACTTCTGTAGCTCTAGAGGATTTCATAGGAGAGCTTTTAGCAAGTCAAAGGTGAAGATATAATTGCAATTTTCCCTATTTTAATTCTGAATAAATTGAGTTTAGTAAAGAACTAAAACGATTGATACTGCTAGACTAAGGCTTTCTAAAGCTATGGTTTCCAAATTGATGAAAAACTAATTTTCATAATAATAACATTCTAGCGGGTAAACTAACTTTAATAATTGATTTATTAAAGGTCAGTTTATCAGGGATAAAACCTGAAACTTACTTTCCTTGGGATATATGCTAAATTTGCATATACTCTCCAAACCATATCATCTACTTCAGTCCTCCTAAATGTCTAAACTGTGACCACATGCTAAGCGGCATGAAAGATCTTTCATTTTACCACATTCCTAGGCAGGAAAAAAAAAAAAGCTTCACGCCCCATTTTATGATCTATACCATACTATTCTTTTCATTCCGCACTGAAAAGAGTCATTTGCCTCGGGAATTCAGATCTAGGGATGCCCTGCAACGGTAGGATGACAGATTTGTCACAAACACGAGTGATAACTGGGCCTAAATATAATTAATTACTTCAGCCTTTTTTTCTTTTCTTGGAAATGGCTGGAGGGGTTCCATATGCATGTAATATGAAGGGAGATTTTTGTAATGGGAAATCATGCATATTGCTGTTTTTGAAATCTCTTTTCAGAGCTAAAAACACGTGTTTTATTACTCACAAGGTGCTTTATTTACTGTGAATGATGAATAAATAGTTACCATAAGAAAATTAATTCTCCATGCATGCATAACTTTGGATAGCAGCATTCCATTTTTTACAAATGGGCGTATATATAAAATAATTAATTATGTCTGATCTTCATGCACACTGCCAGCTGAGTGGGCTTTTCAGATCTGCTGTGTGACAAAAGCACAGAGACCTGTCATTCGTAAAAATAAAGTATTTTCTTTAGCACTAAAAACACTGAATTGAAAAACTTCTCATTCAATTTGCTAGAAATCAACAAAACATGACATTTGAAAGAGTTTATTTACTCCCTTTTGCATAGTATTCTTTTTTCAGTTTTGGTAGTAAAAGCAAAACAGTAGATTGGAAGTCATCTTAACCTAAATATTTATTGGTCTTTTTTTTTCAAGGATTGAGAAAATAAATATACAGAGATAAGATTATATCAGTTTTTCTTAGGCCTATGAAGGCCTAACCGTGACTTTACTGGTTAAATTTTAACCCATTCTCAGTGCAGTGCTTTGAGCCTGTCTTGCTAATACCATTTCTTACAGCATTCATTTGAGTCTAAACCTCTTGTTTTAACGATGTTGTCTCATCAAGTCATTGGTTGTAGATCTGATAAATATATTGTACTGTTCAATACACCCTTAAGTACAAAGTTTCCCTCTCCAGCAGCTGTGCCATATAATTTGGAAACTGCGCTTTCACAGGCAAACTAGTACGGACCTTCCGCACTGCCCAGCCCTGACATGCCTTTTCTCTGCTTCTCCCTCTCCTCACATCTCAAGCAGGTTTATGCTGGTGATCCATCAGTGTGCTCATAGGCTCATGAGACTGTGATACATCTTATAATATCCATAGTGGGAAAGAATCAAATTAATCCCCCTTTACTCCTGACAGTATGGGAGTGCCTCTGGCAACCTGAAGCAGTGCAAAAGACCGGGTATGAAAATAGCAAACTCAGGCTCAAAATATTCATCTAACCTTATAGTCATAACGAACTCATCCACTGCCCCAAGGCTTTCTAGGAACCCAGGTATATACAGCATTCAGCCCACTGAGTGGTACAGTTAACTGTAGGTACTTCATAGCCCTGACAAATGACCTTAGGGACTTAGTTAACCAAGAGCAAGAATGATAACAGAGTTAATACATACATTCTAACACTGCACACTATATTTTGTTTGTTTTTTAAAGTGTAGCCAAAGTGCAAAAGTGGATGCAGGATTTTTAAATAATAAAATTCTCTCCAATACAGAGAAAACATTTTTTGAAACTGTGGAAGCTGCCTATCCACTAGCATGGCAACTAATGCAGTTTACTTTTCCTTTAGAGATTCCTATATAAAAGCAAATATATAACACACTTTAAAAAGCTACCGCACTGCTGCAAAAACCTTTGGAGAGTTTCCCTGGCCTGCAGAGGAAATTGTGTGTGGAACACTAGTACCGTTCCAAACTGGACCTGATCAGACCTCCAGCTCTTCCTCACACAAATCCCATGAGATCTATCCATCCTAATAAGAGTATCTGTGATCTCTTGATGTGGAATTTGACCTTAAGAGCCCAGTCAGGGCTCACTTTTTGCCAAAGAAAAAGAAAATCCGAAAAGGCAAAGACATTTTCTCTATTACAAGAGGGACTGCAAGAAGCTACAAGAAGGATTTAGGCAAGCACAGAGCGCTGTCAGTCCCCACTACCGTCCTGCATTATCTTCCAAGGCAGTACTGCAGCTGGAGATTTAAGTGAGCCAGAATAGCTAGCTCTGAATGGAAATGGGTCTACAATCACGGCCAGCTTTGAGGTACTACTTTCTTCCAGCCAAATACAGACCAGAATTAGTCACGGCTGAAATGCTAAATTTTGCAAAATGTGCTTGGACCTTGGTAATTCAGCACATTTAACTATGATTAGCTGCATGGGAAGGCATGGCTTTTAAAATTTGTTATAATTGAAATTGTGGGTGTTCCTATGCGGTTCTCATGAATACCATGATTCCTGAGAGTATCATGCTAAATAGGAAAAAAAGAGACATCTGCATTTCAAGAAACTTCCACAATGGTGTAAGATAATTTTATGATTTTTAAGTATTTACCAATGTTTTTAATGGAATTATGGGATTTATACTATCATGGCACCCTTTTTTGGCCAAGCCTAATAATTGAGTCAGTCAGGAACATTTAATAAAAATGGCCTTGTGCCTGAAAAATTATGATGTTCTCAAATTCTTTGTGAAAATACATCAGTTCTGATTAAAAACTTTTAGGCAGCCAGATTTCTACTGCTCAGGATGGACTTTGCTGAGAAGAACAGAAGACTTTGAAAGAGAGAGAAAAGTGATCCAAGAATTAGTGAACTCAGGATACAGAGGAATGAGACACAAATATCATTTATGCAGAAAGAGTTTTGACATATATGCATGAAAATGAAATATAATTATACATTATAAAAATTACTGGATAAGAAAATGAGCAATTTCATACAGATTTCCTGTGTAAAAATTTAGATGCAATATTGTAGTTAGACATTTATATAAACAAAAGCTATGTGTGTATTTCTGTACACATGATGAAGGCGACCCTGATTTAAGCCATTCATAAAGGGAACATTTAAATATGTAAAAAAGATGAATTAAGTTTTACGCAAAAATACAGGTCCTGAAAACTGTTAATGTGGGCCAAGAATTTTTAAATGCATTGGTATCTTAAAGTTGTTGTTAGCTCTGTGTATATGTGAAGACTAGGCAGTATGTATCAGTCATTGTTTTAGGAGACCGTGTTTGTCACCGAAGAAAACAATAAGATTTTACTGATGGAACCAGATGCCCTCAGGTCCTGATCGTACAGGAAACCTCACTGCAGGTTTCTTCATGACTTGCAGAAATAGCCTGTATGTTACACTGATAGGATGAAGCTTGACTGCTATTGTACAAATCTCATGAGTACTTTTTTTCTTTAAGATGAAGATGATAGTGTGGTGAGTGGTTTGTTTTCTTTTTTTACATAATCCACAAAACATTTTTTTATTAGTTTAAGCACTTGCCACTCTGTCTTTTGTGCCCCACAAGAGCACATTCATTAAGGTATAAATATGTTCTGAAAATAATGAAAGTGCTATTATCAACCTTTTATTCATTTAGATGCCCATGAAAGGAACAGAAAAGGCGCATCTAGCTAGAAAACATGCTTTTACTATAAAGTGATAACATTAACATAAGAATCTCTGCAGATCATTAGTCTGATTATTCTCTACCGTATACTCCCTTGTGTTTTGTTTGCTAAAATACAGTGTAGGATAAGTGGCAGGCACATCTGTGAGCAGATACTAGATGCTCTCATTCATTGCTCCCCTCCATCTTTCATGGCACTCAAAACTCTGAGCTGATCCAGCAGAGTATTCACGTACATCCTTAACTCCAAGCTGATGCTGTCTGCATCCTGTAAGGCTGAATCCCTCCAGAAAAGAACAGGTCACTTAGGACTAAATGGTATTATAAGAGTGCTGACTTATCTTGGAAAAATAAAAAACATGGAAGAACCTAAGCATTAAAAAGCATCAAGTATATCAAGTAGCAAGAATTCCCAAATTCTTCATTTTCTATAGAGTAGATAGCCGAGTCACCTGTTTTATATGATGTACACTGTGTTCCCACACAACCCTTCTTGGATTCATGTGAGCACAGCACAACAAAGGAAATTAACCTGGTTGCAAAAAGATGTCTACATATTTCACTTAAGCAACATTGGTCTGATCTTTCAGTCTCTCTGAAACATCATCAAGTATTTTGACTTTCTGGAGCAAAATATTCAAAATATTTGCTCTTCCAATGAAATGAATAACCTTAGAGGGGTTTCAGGTGCACAAGAATCCATCGCTTCCCTAGGCAAGTTGTCCTGCTGGCTAGCTATCTGTGATGTAGTCCTTTTCATCTGAATTTGCCTAGCATTAGCTTCTAGGCATTGCATGAAATTATGCTTTTTCTACTGTGTATGCCAACCATAAAAATGTACATTAGTCTCTGAAAACTTTAAAAGAGTAGTTTGCAAAATCAGCCAGGCTACTGGTTGTTATACCAATGTTCAACATACTAAAACATTTGCAAGTAGGTCTTGATTTCAGAAACGAAGGTTAATGGCTAGTAGGAATTTCTGTGAGGCTTGCCTTCATAGCATGGGCTCGGAGTACAATCTTACTACCAACCTTGCTATGTGCAAATGAAATAAAATGAATAAGCTTAAACTTTTCCAAATAAGAATCTCAACACTGATATTGTGCCACCTATGTGTACTGTAACTGGAACGGGTAATGTCTCTTTAACACAGGATTGAGGTTTTGGGTCGATTAACGGCCAGTAGTTGTTCTTGTATGAATTTAAGGAGAGCTAATGAAGATTTGTGGAAAACGGCTTGTCATTTTTCCATTACTACGGACAGGATGAGAAAGGTGATGACTTGCCTGCCAGAGGTTCTAATACCTCTGAATACTGAAGACAACCTGCATGCGATACTTGCAGGCTGGCCTTTGCCATTTCCTGTAGAACACTGTTTTGATGATACCGCTATTTCTTTTTCATCGGCTTATAAAATTCTCTATCATTTTTACAGATTGATCGGCACAGGCCAATCATACTTTCTGCTTACTGCAATTGCTTTGCAGTGTGCCAGGAATTATAGGAGAGAGGGAGTCAGGATCAATGTCTTCATGCAAAAAAGAAAAAATGAGAGCGAGAGGGAGAGGTGCCACAGATTTCTTAGACTAGAAACTCCAGGCTTATTAAGATGATCAAATTATAAGTTATCCTCTGCCACTTGTCCAAGTGCTGCTCTCAAACTGAGGAATGTATAAGCCAATGTGAGTAGGTTTGGTCTCTGATGAGAGAAGGTTAAGCTAAGCTGCATTATTTTATTGTCTGGGTTCAAGAGTATCTACTAGCTTTCCCATGGCTTACCCATCATGTAACACTTTACTGATTTTCTAAGTAATGATGTGGCTGCATTTCCAAGCCTTTGAAAGGTTTTCATAAAAGCAATAATTTATAGGATTTGAATATTTGTCCTTATTATGTTTTTCTCTCTGACAATAGATGTGATGAGGAGATTTATACCTTTTGCCTAGCCAGGAAAAACAGGTAAATTAATATAGCTATGGTTGGTAAAGACCTTTACAATTACCACTTTCTTGGTTAAAAGTAAAAAAAATCTAGCATAATAAAAAATAGACTTATTTATGACAATGAAATAGCATCTTGAAGATTTTTCATTCTCTTTGGAAAAGACTTCCAAATTGTCAAGACGTTTCATTACCATACTTTTTAAAGCAATAGCCCACTTTTCATTCTAAAGCATGAAATTGATTGATTTTAAGGTAACTGGGTAACACTGTTTACAGGGAGAAATACTCAAATCAAATGAATGTTTTTTGAAATTATTAAGAAATAATCATATATTCTTTCATTCTTTATGTTTTTTTTTTTAATATTTGGCTTTACATTAGTGTAAGATTAGGAAATTTCCCTCCTTTCATTTCCAATTTTTTTGTTTAATTATGTGAATGTAGTGATACTGAAATATGCCGGAGGAACACCTCTAATGTCCAAATGCTTCTACTTAGCCATACTGGAAAGTGTCATTTTCAATGGAAGTGGTGAAAAAATGGGTTTTCTCTGGGTGGGGGAGGGGGAAATTTGTTGATATTTGCTAATTTTGCCTTTTCTGGAAATGCTGACAACCGAAATAATCTAAAAATGTGATAAATGCGATAGTGTCTTCTATACATACCCCTGGCAGTGCAATTAGTGCGCTTGTTCTTGCCAATGGATTCCTTGCCTGGATTGCAGTACCCTGGATACTTTATAATCTCATATTTCCCTAAGCCACTGCTACACATCAGGGGAAAATTTGTAGTATGATAGGGGAAATCTGGTTTATACAGAAACGTCATCAACAGCCGCCACCACTACCACCAGTAAATGTCTGACCAGCTTTAATTTTCTTTCTACCTACCCAAGACTGTTCCTCAGATTCCTCCAAGTGGACTCCCAGAAAGCTTTTTGGTTCATTTCCTTGTCTGCTTATTCTGATGCACAGGAATTAAGAGCCAACATCAAAGAACAAATTTTAAAAAGATTGTCAGCCACTTTGGTGAGTACATCACTAGCTGGTACAAATTACTGCCTCTCCTCTAGAGTCCAGCTAAGGAGTGGTATACATTTAGACATAACCTGACACACAGGGAGAAATCCCGGAAGAGACCCTTAGCACCAAGTAGTGTGTCATGAAGTAAATGGATGCTTTTAGCAAGGATACAGTTCAAAAATGGGAGCAGCAGATCTGCCAGCTTAATGAGATAGGATAATTTAAAGAGATACATAGCCAATTTTCAGTACCACATAGTAACAGAACAGAAAAGAAACTAAAGTGACATATACATCATTGATTTTTATCCTTCTCAGGCAGTCTTCCTTAGTGTTGTTATGAAGCATTCCATTGTTGTAGCATGAAGTATAATAGAAAGGCATAGCTTTATATTTTTTCATAATGGGATGTTAATATCCATGCCAGTATTTGCATGAAAAAGGGTGTATTAAGCCAAAATACCAAGACTTTTAAAATGCATAATCATTCTTTTACTGATATCGTCTGTCAGCTTAATCTTCACCTCCCAGAACTCAAGGAAGAGGGTCCCTTCAGGGAAAGGAAAAGGAAAAAGTACACCTATGAAAGTTCTGTAAATTGAGTTTAGAACACGCTGTTAAAATCCCATTTTATTAGATAGGACTTATTAATCGTCAAAGTTGGAAAATAATTAAGAATTACTCTAAGGCTACTGCTACTCGTCCTCCCTGAAGCATCTGCAGGGCCCACTGGAGAAGGTAATGGAAAGCAGAACACTTGCACAACTCGTAGAGAAACCAGCCTGGCCGAGAAGTTACAGGGGCTGCCTTTGGGAGCGCCTTGTTAGGTTAAATTCCCTCACTAACAGTGGAAGGCTGTATATCCTCTGCTTGCTAATGAAGAACAGCGAATGAGTTCGAATAGCATATGCAGTGGGCATGATTCTTCTTGAGCTTCTCATTTTTACTGTGACCCTGTAGATATATAACCTACTTATCGGTGCTGTTTGGGACAATCTGCCACCTGGTACTTGGCATTCCAAGAATACACATCCTGCTCCAGTGTATCATCAAATATCCACTAAGCAAGTAAAATCATCAGAAAAAATGGGGAGGAGTAGAGCTGGAGAGCGCATCACCTGCTGCAGTTTATTCTGAAATTAGAACATATGTGCAAAGCAAGCACATCTCTTCTCCAAGATTATCGCAGATCTCTGTAATATTGTAGGGGCTACATGCCAATTCTTCCTTAACAAAATAAGAGGGTGTGCATCCAAATATCTCCAGCTGTTTGCAAATCCTTTGACATGCAGCTATTTTACTAGATTGCCCTAAAGAAATTCAAAAGCTATTGTTCTCTCAAAATGTCGCTATTGTTCTAATTTCAAAGAAAAACAAACAAATGCATCAGCTCTTTAATGTTTGTTTTTGTACAACAGCTGTGCCTTCCAAGCTTCCACTGAGGTGCTCAGCCTCTACAAACACATAGATGGAGGTAATCCTGGCCCAGGGGACAGTACAGGCAAGGTCTGGCTATATCTACATTGACAACTACTGCACTACAGTAGGAGTGAATCTGCAGAGCAAAACAGGGGGTGCTGAGATCTATGCTCTGCGTGGCTGGGGTTTACTTTGGATTAGCTCTAGTCTTATCCTGTAGATTAAAACCCCCTTAGCGAATAGAGAGCACCATGTGATCTTGGTGTGCATCCCTCAGTTCAGGCTCATTCAAACGGCCTCCGCTGCACCTGCTCTGAGAGCATTCTGCAAGCAAACAAGTGTGCTGCAGAAGAACAAGTGGTCGAGAAACTTGGAAGAATTGATTCCAAAGCACGCACCTAATCCAAGCAAAATAAATATATTTTATTTCTTAGATTGAAAACACTGTGAGCTTTGGAAACATGCCATTTAAAGGGCATATTTTAAATGAAAAGTTATTTCAAACAAATGAAAAAGTCAAACTATTTCAATGTTAAAATACTACTTTTTTTTTCCTAGTGAAAATCTGCAGATTTTTCAAGTGAAAATAGCCAGCCAGAGGAAAAAGAGGAAGTGAAACAAGTATCTTACTGTACTGCTCTGCTAACTAACTGGTGGTGATGTGCCTTACTACTGGAAATATAGGCCACAAACAATTCTGCAAAAATAAAGAAGCAAGCAGCCGTTGGCACGCTGGCAGAGGGTAGCATTTGCCAAAGCCTCCAAGCCAGCAATGAGGGAGCTTTTGTTTCAGTTTTGCCATGGAGCAGAGGGTGGGAAAGTAATTTGTGGAAGGGAAGGGGAAGGAAAACCGTAATTTTCATATGGAAAATTTTTATTTTGGCAAAGTAAACACAAATGATTCCAACAAAATTCTCTTCCAGTAGCTTTAATCCATGAGCAGCTGCCAATGCCTGTAACCTTTTCCAGCTCTTAAGTAGGCAGACTGCACTCAGGGCAGACTGCCCTCAAAGCGTAACAGAAGTTCAGTACCAGACAACCTTGGGTTTTTTCACTCTATCATGCAAACTTAAAATAAGTATGTGATTAACTGAACAGAGTTGAGCAGTTAAAATAAGGAGCAACACTGTTAGGTTCTTACTTGCTAAGCTCTTCCACTTAAAGCAGCCTTTTTTTTTGCTGCAAGAGCCACAAGATCTTTTATTCAACTCTCCCTACTCCCTCCCTACCTCTAGTATTAATTTTCTGAACTGTTTGTTTTATATTTGCTTATCTGTAATCCCAGAATGACTTAAAGTGGTCCTACTAAGCAAGTAAAGTTTCACAGAATTAGAGTGCTCAAATTACTGTTCTGGTAATTTAAAGGTAATAGGAAAAGGTATTTCATAACTCTTCCTGGCTTTGCGGACACTAAGAAAATTGGGCTCCCTCTTTTGCTCTCCCTCTTCTCTTTCTTCCTCCATCTTTTCAATCAATAAATAATTATCAGATTAAAAGAGGGAGGGGAGTTCTTCATGTATTCCCTTGTAAGTAGTCTCAAAGCTCAAGTAGTTTATCCTTCTTCCATTTATTAATACAAGACAGAGTCTAAAGTACACACAGACACAACACTTCATTCATTTAGCACTGATAGGTTAACAAGACTTTCTAAACAAAGAATATTAAACACTGTTCAATCAGTGTCATCCTTCACTTCTTTGTTGGGTCCATTATCTGGAATCTGAATGAGGGATTAAACTCTTGCATCAGATAATAGTCAGTCATTCTGATGTGAAAGAATTTCCATAATTCATTCTCCAAGGTGAAATTCTGGCCTGCGCAGAGGCCCAGCATAAGACAGACACACCACTTAAGTCTGACGCAAGTCTATTGAAATCTCAAACAACACGAAAGGCCCCATACCGCTCCTTTGCAAAGAGATGCTTTTCACTGTAAGACATCATGTTACCTCCCTTCCACAGAAGTTAATTGTGGTTATACCAAAGGCCAAATTAATTTCATCAGCAGCCTACAAATCAAAGTTGGGTCAATAAGGACTATCATATCACTTCAAATAATAAAATCCCTTATAAGGTGAGGAATTATATGCCCTCCCTCTCAAGCAGCGCTCTTAGGAAATGAAAAGGAGAAGGGCAGAGAATGGCAACGCCATCCTTGTCCTCCTACATACATATAAGCCTTAAAGTTGAAGCTCTCCAGCTTTTGCTCTTGTTGAAAAGGTGATTTGAAACTTCTGTTGTGAACATGCTGCTCTTCATTTTGTGTGTCATTGACATATTTCTCTGTAAGACCTAACCTGGACTTTAACTCAGGACATGGCAAGTAATTTAGCACTTATTTATTGAAACATGTGCATAAGCCTTAAAACTGTCAGATAGTTCCAGCACAAACATCTGTCATTTCAAAAGATAACACCTTGTCAAACTGCCCCTGAGCAGAAGCTCTTTCTGTAGTTTGAAGTAGGAGCAGTGGCAAAGCTGTGGTAGTTAGACAGCAAGTATTTCTGGAAAGATGACAGCTGCGTTGTCAGACATCATTAGTGCTGAATTAGACAGTGTTTTTATGTTACAACAGAAACATAATAAGTAATTATTCCTGCATTATCCTATATAGGGCTGCCAACAATACTATCTGAGGGGTAAGGTAAAGGAGTTGGGGGGTCTGTACCACTTCTATTGATATTACTGGGTTTCCATTAAATGTAACTGATGTTAGGTCTATTTTCATAAGTGTCATATGCCTAAGAATCAGCTTAAACATTTGTCATGGAAAAAAGATATTAACCAGTATCAACTCCAAGGCAAAATTTTCCCCAGTATGAGAAAAGCCATCAAGTTACTGTAACTGCTGTTGATGAGAACTTAGCTTCCTTATCAGTAGATTCAGTAGATAGAGTAAAATCATATTTACTTAATCTTCAGTGTTGGAAGTCTTCAACAAATTTCATCGTATTTCACATGTCATTTTTATACAGCGCTAATAATAACAATAATAAACTCTGCAGTCTCCAAAGAAACTAAGTAATCTCTGGGTAGTATTTATACTTACATCTGTTCTCTCCTTGAAACAGGAAATAAAAATAACTCAAGTAAGGGAGAAGGATACCACAATATTGAACAGTTTCTTTGTCAGGAAAAAAAAAAGAAAAAAAAGTTACCCTAAATTTGTCTCTTGGAAAAGAGATAACTGAAACTGATACGATACAGCTCCATGTAATCATAAATGAAGAAGTTAATAGGGAAAATTGTTCTTTGTTTCTTATAATACAAGAACCAGGGGAGAACAAATGGACTGATTAGATAAGAAGTTCAAAACAGTCAGGAGATATTTCTGAAGATCCGGTTAAACTGTAGAACTCATGGCTATCAGCCAGAAATATATGTGAGGTGAAAAGGCCAGCAGACAAACTGATGGAAGAAGAAAAAATCAACTAAGGACCTAAAAGATATATAAGCTCCGCCTCAGTCTCCTAGTCTTATTCTTATATATTTGCCTAGGCATACACTGTTGGTCACTGCTGGAGAGTGGCTGCTGGTTTAGACCAGATCTGGCACAGCACATTTCATGTTCTAAATTACAAGGCTAGAAACTCAACTCACTTAAATCGTTAGGAACAAAACTGTAGTCAGCTGAGCTACGCAGATTTATTCTGTGGACCGGACTCCATAATTTTAACCAACTACTGTAGAACAGGAAGGAGAGGAAAAAAAAAAGAATAAGAAAAAGGCTCTTCAAAAGTCTTTCCATTACCTTGAAGTATCAACTATTGCAAATTCCATTTGAAATACTTCTGTGGTTTTCCAAGGAATAAGATTCAGCAAAAGTCTTGCGTCCTGGTAAAGCCTAGATAAGAGGCAAGTTCACCAAACATGACTCTGATAAACCAAGGCAGGGGGTTAGTTTCAGTCAAATTCCCTTTCTGAAAGCATGTTGTTGAGATGCATATCTTACAGCTCTGGTTTCTTAGATTTCAGCTCAGATCAGTCAGTAACTCAGATGGACAGAACATAAAAACAGTAACTTAGGTCAAAATCAGCACGATGAATGGAATGAATGGACTAGTCATATTAAGAAAGGTTGGTGCGCTTCACCTTCCATTTGGAAATGGTAGAACATGAAACTGGATGTTCCCTGCAAAGTTGCATTTCTTTGAGTGCAATAACAGCTAATCCAAAACATTGCTTAAACTATCCACTGAACAGAAGGCAACTGCAGCCACCTGAGATTAATCTATGTTCCATTAACATGTAAATATTAGGTGAACATCTAGATTAGTCACTAAAATCACTACATATTGTTTCTAATGTAAAACAGGATCTGCTATCTCTGCTTCGTTACAGGAAGACCAAAAATAGTGAGTGTGTGTTCCAATTTCAGAACAAAATCTTTTGAATAGGCAGCTGGACAACTGTGTGGTCCTGAACTGTGGTAGCAGATTCCTGCTACCTCCTTGCCAAGACACCTTTTCTCCAGCTGGCCATCGGCTTTATCTTTCCACTGGGACTCTGCTGTGACTGCTAATGTTAGCCTCCTAGTCACAGTCAAGGATACCGAATGTTGCACTGCACATACAAGTGCACTTGGGATGAACCTTGTTATAATCGCATCAGCTGTAATAAGGTACCTAAATAACATGAGTATCTTATTATCAATCTTGATTAAATATTACTTGTCACACAGATGAATGTTTTCTGGAGGGTGTGTTCATTGATAAAAAAGATGATAAACTAGCAGTATACCTAAATCTTATTCACAGCAGCTATTCAGGTACAAATAACCATTTTACAATTGTAGCCACTATTAAAACGAACAACAAAAGGCTACAGTATTATCTGAGCTTCTCTAGTAATTTCCTAGCTCACATTATGCATGCCTTACCAGGGATTATTTGTATAATGTTCCACTGTGTTCTAAATAGTTCTCTACTTCCTTCCTCGGATCAGTAAAGAAGAAAATTACCTTTTTTTAGACAAATGCTATTCCTTTCCTACCTCAGATTCTCAGTTTTAGATGTAGTGGAGGAAAAAAAGTCTCCTTAAGTCATGCAAGGCCCTCCAGGGAGTCCCTGCCACATTTAGTCTTTGTGTAGTTTCCTGTTACCTGAGGTTTCTTCCAAATAACACAATTTATGTCTATTTTATTTGGCCCTTCTCTTATACGTGTGCAATTTAAGAGAAGTAATTGAAACTGTGTTATGTCACTAGTTTGAACAGACAAGTATCTAGAGACAGGCTTTCTGCTTACGAGCTGCACAAGTCTGATCCAAAGCCTGGAGAAATCAGTGAACTCCCTTGCTGAGCAGGTGTTCATGGCCTGTCATAGGGTTAGAAATAGCTTTTTACCTCTCCAGTTTGAGTAGCTTTTGCCCTAATTCATACTGCTGGGCCTACCAAGCAGTAAAGTGACATCCAGGTTACTCTAAATTAAACTGGCAATCAAGGCCAAACACAACAGCAAGGCACAAAGAAATTATAAAGGTCTTCTGCCCATGTTTATGGAAATTGACATATTTCATGAAAAAACCATCTCTGCATCTGGAAACACAGCTCTGAGCCATCATTCATTAAGCATCGAGATGCCCTTCTACAAAGGGGAGAGTCTGGGAGCCTTTGGAAAGGCTCTGAAGCACTTTTCGCTCTGAGGCAGCTACTTGCTTGAGGTGCTCCACCATGGAGTTTCCTAAAGCTCATGGAAAGCCTTGCCTGCAGCTCTCCTGGGCAACCCAGAGCTGGCTCAGCTTCCACCCTGTGCCCTCTCCTGCTTCAGTAGCCCAGGAACTAACAAACCTCAAAGGCATAGAAGAGTGAGGGAGTGAGAGAGTTTGTTTGTTTGTTTTGCATCACGGTTTTGCCCCGAAGCCGAGAACCTCAAAGCCACATGCACGAACATGACAGACTTGCCAGGTCTTCAGAGGCTAACTGGTGTATCTTGGGTATGCAGAGCTGTGAAATCACTGAACATTTCTTTCAAAGTCTGTCTGCACCACTAGGGATTTTAGAGAACTTAGTTCACCTTAAAAAAATATTTTGGTCCTTCCATACTGTAACGGCACAGAAGCTGGTTCTGCTAACCAATTTTCTAATCAGGGACCTTTTTGTTAAACTCCAGTTTCTGGATGGAACAATTTTGAACGTGGAACATATTATCAAAGAATTCAATCTCCTAGACACTGCTGGTGTTGAGTTACTCTTGTTTCTAATAGTGTGTACTTACATTCTCTCATTGCATTTCTATTGACAGAGAGACATTTAGAACATGAAAGTTGATTTTTTTTTTAACCTAATAATTGCATGTTGAGCTCCTGGAAGTCTTTTCCAGGGATTTACACTTTAATTTCATTCTCAAAGTCTCAGTCTTATTAAGACACAGTGATCTTGGGATATTACAAAGTCAAATACATGCTGATTTTACTATTTCCATCTTTTTCAGAACATTACAGATGATTATCATTTTGTTATTATGATCTATGGTGGAAACGTATTCATGGTGTTAATGATAAAACAGGTGCTTGTCATTTTGAAGATTCCAGTAAAGGTATTTTAATGTATTACTTAGCAGCGTGAACTAAGCGTTCTCTAACAATCTATGTAAGATATTAAAGAAGATTTTTTTGCTCAATTATGAAAACAGACGAGGGAAATTATCTCTCAGTTTCAAGACTGGATGATATTTTCATGTCTATTCATATAGCAGTTAATTTCTGGCTATTTCTCCTGTGGTAACGGGGTGTGACCCCAGTTGCTGAATCTTTTCAGAGGTAGCACTCTTGGCAATACCTGTGCTGAACAACACCAACAGTAGTATCAGTCTCCTAAGAAGTTCTTCCCACTTGGGAACCGCACCATCATCCAAACCAAGTCATACATAAGTAGGTTGTATCTACCTTTCTTATTTTGCAACCAATGCTACTAAATAATAGAGCAGTGCGACAACATACCCTATAAATATCTGTAAGTAAATGTAGCTGACTAGGTGCATTTTTTGCCTAAGGGTTTGGATTTAGTTTGAAATATTGCTGTATCGCTTTAAAAAAAGTAGAAAGCTCAAACTTTATAGCTGTGCACCTGAAGTGATGGGGTACTTGAGAATATGACTGGTAAACAGTTACTTAGATTAATAAATAGGATGTCCACAGTTCAGTAAAGTATATCAGAGACCATATAGGCACCTGAGATACTGCACAGTGAGGATAATCAGGCCAGAAGAAGTCAAAATATAACACTAAGAAATAGAAAGCATAGAATATTGGTAACAAATGAAGCTTGAAGCTATGCTCAGTGTAGTCATAAAAGATTTAAAAGATTATTGAAAGTGAGTGGGAGAAGCATGACTAGAGATATAATCAATAGGAATATACACAGTAAAATGAATGAGGAATTGATTCAATGTGTATGAAGGGGGACCGTGAACTGAATTTAGACCTCACTATATGCTGCTTGGTTATCAATACACAGTGTAACACCTCTAATTTACTATTCGGACTGAGTAAAGGAAACTGTACAATAAATCCAGTCCTGAAGCAAGTCTGTGCTTAGAGGTTACTGAGTCAGCGTGCCTGGTTGGCATAGGAAGCAGGCATTGCTGCACTGACTTGGGTACCAGCTGACGGAAATGACGAACCGTGGGTCAGAGCCACCAGAAGGCCAGCAGCGCCGGGTGAGCTGCTGGAAGGAAGCAGCAGCCAGACCAGAGGAAAAAAAAAATCTGATATTTAGATCTGCTGAAACTGTCAGAGCTCAATCAGTGGTATATCAGTTTGATATAAGGTACTGCCCTCATAAATTCTACACCTATGCCTGTTACCTGCCCACATGTTAAAATCAGGCCCTATACTGGATGCTGTTGGTCCACACAGACTGCACTTGGTGCCTTCCCAGCAGAAACAAGCATCAGGACTGCACACCACTTACCCAGCGATCAGTATCGTGCCTGAGGATCATTTGCCACTAATACATTTTCCGCTTCTGAAGGAGCCCAAAGCAGCGTGTGTGTGATCTCCGGTACTCTCTAGCGGCCTGATAGCATTTCAAGTGCTTGGTCTTTTGTAACCAAGATTTGTCTGAGGGACTGTGGAAGGGCAGGAGGATGTAGCATGTTGAAGAAGTGCAGTTGGGAGGCGTATGTGTGTTTGAGGCGAGGGCGCACACCTTGCAGACTGCTCTGGATTTTACATCTAGCAATAGCTACCCATAATGTTGGGACGCTGGTCTTGAAGGATGATGGAATCCTTGCCAGCCCCGTATTCCTACTTTCAGTTCAGGATGACCTTTCCAGTTACCTATATCTTGAGAGGTAGTAGCTATTAATTTGAATTAGCTACAAGCACAATAGCATGGAATCTTGACATGAAGAGCTGTCAAGGAAGGTAAATGTTCAGGCTTTATGTTGACAGTGTCTCTCTAGGTAGCAACTGCTTTTGATGGAAGGTCCCTGAACTGCTTAAGATGTGTTTGAAATATAAAGAACATAGTTATTTTCTTTTCCTCCTAGCTCTAGCTTCAGCATTAGGTCACATCAAAGTCGAAGTATATTTCCTAATGATCAGTGCTAGCTGTGATGCTGAGCATTGTGGGATGAAATGGGGAAGGAGGATTAGGTATAAATTGGCATATTCTCTAGGTGCTGGGAAGGGAAAGGCAAACAGAAAATCTCAGGGAGTGGCAATGCTCATTTCCTGTATTCATTTGTCAGTGTCAAAAAAATCAAAACCAAAATCAAAAAGACTATAACCACAATGAAAGGATAATCCAGTCCTGATGCATGTGCAACTACCAATACTATCTCCATGCCTAGTCAGACTTCAGACCGTTAATGGCACTGCTAGGCTATGTGTCCAAATCTTAGGTTATTTTAATTAATTGTCCACTGATTCATTTCCTGCAACAGCTTGTCAAATGAATCAGCGACAAGTTTTGGATAGTTAAATATATATGTCCAAATTAATTCCCAATATTTCTCCATTCCACTATGTTCCAAGAGGCAAACAGAGGAAAACCACCTTTAACCAACACATTTACAAGGAAATTATAATCTTCTTTGTGTCAGGAGCAATGGAATATTAAGCACATACCTCAACTCTTTAGTTCCGTCTGCATCTGTGATGTTGGTGATCAAATATTCACTGCCTTGATTATTCAAATAATTAGACACTTTTCAATTTCTTTGAAAAACTCAGAAAAAAAGGCAAATCCCTTGAAGGTGTGTTCAATATTTAGTTCTTTGTCAGCCTAAGAGTCATTAGGCAGGAGGATAGTGTGACAGGAAAAAAAAAAAGTGTTCGTTGCAGACGGTGTCAAATTTTCAAAGTGAATACTTTCACTGCATTGTAGCTACTTCTTGCTCAAATACGGAAGGCCAGATCCTCACCTGATGATACTTATATAGTTCCAGTAACTTTAATGGAACCAGAGCCAGCGTAAACCAGGGGTATTCTGGCCTTAGATTAAATTCATTACACAGCTGAAGGGCCAGGCCAAGCATCCATTCTGATTTGACTTACAAGCTATTTAATTATAATGCTGTAAGGTATTCTGAAGTTCACCGTTGCAGAAGAGGTGACAAATATGCATTAAAAAATAGACTTAAAGATCATATATAATTAAAACTAGATATGTAAATCCCTTGGATTCTTTAGAAACAACACACATTGGAATTGATGAAATCCCATCATTTTTAAGATTATAATTTAGCAATGACTTAAAAAGAAAAGTAACATGTTTAGATCTTTATTATATTTAATTGTTTCAAGCTTTCAAGATATTGTGTGGATGTCATGGAGCATTAGAATAAAATCAGTTCAAAGCTCATGCATAAATGCGCTAGAAATTTTTTGTTTGTTATAATTCCTAGCCTTTCATATTAATTGTAATCAGCAGAGAATGCAGGCTCTAGATGTCTTGCTAATGAAAAATATAAATATAGCAACAGTATTTTCATTCTATTTATTTATTTATTTCAGATTGAATGTACTCTATGCAAAGTATATTTCCAAAAAGAAAAAGAATGAGAGGAGCTAGTCAGTGTCTGTGCACTATACAAATGCATGTGTTCAGAAAGTATGTTAATTGTACTGAAGGATAATGCATAAAAATGTTTTCTGTCGCTTTGCCCTATGGATTTTTTTATGGCTCCGTGCTCCGTGCTTCAGATACTTACATAAGCATTCTGAAATCAATTCTCGAATCCAGGTATAAATGGCATGATTTAAACATTAATTCCTTGTTTTATAGAGTCAATCATGACAAGTAATATCTATAAAAAAAGGTCAGCCTGAGCTCTTCAAAATAAAATACTGCTATACCTATACAGAAGTATAGGTAAAATTTTATGTGTATAAATGCACAGCATGAGTTTAGACAAGAAACAGGGGCAAATACGAGGCACATGTGAGGCACAGAAAAGGATCTATCCAGAGTTCTCTACAATACCTATTCTTTTGGGATAGTGTATATCCATTACAGCTGAAACATGATTAGTGATTTCTGACTCTATCAAAGGTCATGAAGGCCTGGAATCTCATCTTACCTCCTTCTGTAACGCTAATGGATCCACAGGTTACAATACCGCAGATAAAACCCGGTGAGAGATTGAGACAGGAAGCCCTCAGGGCTCTGTGAGCAGAAGGTGCCCAGACTCCCAGCTAAGGAACATCTTCTCAGAGTCGAAGGTAGGTGGGCCAGGCCAAACTATCCACTACTAGTGCCACAGTCATTCGCCTGCTACAGAAGCCAGAATCATCAAATCAGCAATACATCAAGAAGCCTGTTTAGCAATTACAGAGTGCTTTGTGCCACCATCTGACACTATTCCATAGCAATACAGCACAGTAAGAAGAGTTAAAAACACAAGCTCTTTTTTTTTCTTTTTAATATGGTTCAGTTACTTTTACAAATATCTAAACAGTTAAATAACTGCTGAAGAAAAATACATGCTTAACCATATTCAACCATTACCTTTTCAAGAGGCTTTTCCTTTTACTGATAGTGAATCAGAAATAAAAATATTGTAGCTGTTACAAAGAAGTCAAGGAGAAAGAGGACAACTGGGAGCATTAAAAGCAGGCACGTGTTTTTATTTTCATTTCGATTTTGCTACCCTTCAAACTAAGACATGACCTCAATAAATTCTTTCCTTCAACAATGATTTTCCATTTATACTAAAAGAATTCAGGGTTTCTATCAAGCTCAAACAAAATGCTAAAATAATTCTTTAAGCAACATATAAAAAATTCATTATCTTGTAAAGGCCAAACAAGTTTGAATGCCAGCAAAATAATGCACTGGATCTCTCTGATGGTCATCATCATTGCTGAGTAGCATGGATTTTGCACAGATGGTACTTATTGCCAGCAAAATACCAGAAGGGACTGGCTGGCATTCAGTCTTAGTAGACTGAGCCATGCATTGAAAGTACTGCGTGGGTCTATTGAGACTGAGAAGATATTAAGTCAAAGAACCACATTAAAGTACTCACTTGCCACTAGACTCTGCCGTTGACTCTGTTATAACAAATACAGAGCCATATGGTGACAGCTGGTGTCAATTCTTATCACCTGATGTAAGGAACCGCAGCCAAGACATCAGATGATGTCCACTCACTTATTTTCAAATAAGTTTGCAAACAGTTCATCAGCAGGAAAGATGAGAGACTATTGAACAGATTTGGTATACAGACTCCCATTCTTTGAATAGGATCTGCTCAAGATGTAGAAGCAGTGTTTGCTGATTGCTTCCATAGCAAACTACAGAAAGTTTTTTTTAAATAAGGACTGTGGACATCCTACCACCAGGGTAGGCCAAAGAAGAAGGAGGGGAAGCCCAGTGTCTCTGACGCCTCAAAGAACTGGAGGAAAGAACATTTACCCTCTCTACCAACCCACAGACGCACTGGATTTCACTGGATTTCTAACATAGCTAATACTGAAAGAATCTTTCTGAATCTTTTTTTTTTTTTTTTCCTTTTCTGGATCATCTCTGGATGGAGTGACCTGGAGATGTATTTAATGGCTATACTTTTCTGTTCCTTGTGTAGCCCTTAGTTGCAACATTTCACACAGAAGCCTACAATACTGAATATGAGCATGAAGTAGAGCAACAAAAATATTCTGCTTGAGAGCAGCCAATTAAACATATAACCCTTTCCCATGGAGAGAAGTGGGTAAGGAAAATCCTAAATGGAAATCGTATAACATATTTTTGTATTATTTGATTTAACAAAATGTAACCTTCACAGTTTCCTAAGTGAGTGCTCAGAAAGCTGGGTGCGTAGCTCTAGAACAGACCGTGTCCTAGAGAAACTGCTGAGCACAGCTTTTATATTGCTGTATTAATGCAATTTATTTACTGTGAAATGTTCATATTATTGAGTCCTATTTTTCTACCAGCTGGTCATACTACGAAAAGCAAACCATTTAGCTTAAATAAATAAAACAATACCACTGTGTTGGTAAGTCAGAAGGTAGCCTATTTTATATAATGAAAATGCATATATGAACACAATGGTTATTTCATGGATAAATGGAACTTACAGAAATGCTTTCCCTGCTTTTGCTCATATAATCTTAAGGTCACATACTAATCCATCCTTAGTTTACCAAATACTACACATTTTATTGCACGGCTTTTATGGCAGAATTGAATTTCAAAAACCCGTATGAACATTTCTTTTCTGATCTAGTAGTGTGGTGACCAGAGGTTATGGCATCAAATTTACAAAGGTCTCTGAAAGTCATTTCATAGGTATATCCTCTTTGTTGAAGATTACTTGAGCTAATAGCTGTTTTCCTGTGGTTCTCTTCTTATGTTGAAGGGTATTTTCAGAACAGAATACTTTGTAGGCAGCCCTCGGCACTCCAAACAAGTAGCTGATGACTATACTACTTACACAGTGAGTCCTCTGTCTCTTTTTGCACTCATTTCAAGGTTCAGGAATGATATTAATTAAGATTAAGAATGAATATATAACCAAGAAAACAGAAGATGACTCTTGACCTTTCAGTAAACATTTTTGTTGCCATCATTTTTTTTTTATATTCAAAAAGATTGGTGAACAGTCTTTTTTCCTTCCTTTTTCTCTGCACACAATAAAGCCTGCAAGTGAAGTTTAGGAGGAGATGAGGGAGTGCACAGTGGATGGGCCTGGGAGAGCATTAGATTGGGAGGATTGCAAAGTCAAAGGTAGGTTGATAGGTCACTTAGTATTTGGGGAAAGGAGCTGAGGCTCTGAGCTGGGCAGATTTTTAGACCGGGAAGCAGTACTGATACTATGTCCTTAATGGTTATCATAGCAATCCCACTTTAATAATTATAATATGGATGCTGGCCTGGAAAAAAGGAAACCATGCACGGAACTTTGTCGCCCTCCTTCCCTGCCATGCTTGGCTTTGTAGCTTTCAGAAGTATGGCAGACCAGCCTGAACAAGCTACTACATTTCTTGGCAGCTACATTGTCTTTACTTTCCTAAGACTATTGAATCTGTGAAGCTTTTGAGGATCACCTTCCACATTACATCTGTTTTCTTCAGAAAATAAATTCTCATTTCAGCTTGGCTTGTGCTATGTAAGTATACAAATTAAGATGTTTTTCTGATTGGAAGGGCACACAGAGATTGTTTCAGGCTATTAATACTATGCTTGTGTGGAATAAAGAGATATAACCAAGATTTTACTTTGCAAAGCTCAAAAGTGATAATGCACACACTCAAGGAGCACAATTTTTCCAACACAGCCTAACTTCATTACCACTTAATCATGTAAATAATAATACTTTATTTATAATCTTAGTGAAATTTACAAGGATTTCTCCTAAAAGATGTAAAGTCAGGATTCAGTTGCTCTATTAAGGCCACAGTCTTTGAAAATTATCTGACAAGCTACACTAAAACAATCTCAAAGATCTTGATTAGGATTAGATCTTGATTAGGCAAAAGATTGTAGCTTCAATCCAGAATTAATGCTGAAATTGAAGAGGAGAGTCCAGACTAGCTTTTAATTTAGGAATTTTATGCTCCCATCCTGAATAGATTTGAATCCGAATTTCATTTTTTCTTCCAGTGCTCAAGAAGTGAGGTAAAAAAAGTCTGTGCTGACTTCTGTGTTGCTGAACTAGCTCAGCATCCCTTTGGCCCAAGAACAGTTGTATACGCCTGAATGGATCATGCCTGTAAGACTATTAATTTTATATTCTGTTTCTTCTCTAGGGTGTTCTATAAAGGTATTTCTATAATTCAGTGTGGTAGAACCAACAGTGTTAGAAGGCACGTCTCCTTTTATGCTTGTTAAATAATCCTCTCCCAAGCTGGAGGTAAAAAGGTCCTTATTTCCAAGAGGTAAGGGTAGGAGATAGTCCTGTCACATGGGTCATTTTTAGCTGTCTGTGTGGAATTTTCATTACAAAGCCAGGTCCTCCACAGAGCAAAGGAAACTCCAGAGACGGCCGGCCTCTACAGCATTCTCCACTGCCCACTGAGTTCCTCAGCCTTTCAATATTTCAGGCAGTACCTCTGATTCAGAGTGAAAATGGACAAAGGAAAATGTGGAGTAAGTTTTTTGTGAAGGGAGGGGAGGAGAAGAGCTCTAGATGAGGTTTATCGGGGTATGGCATATCCTTCTGGTGGAAAGTTGTGGCAAATTAACCTGAATATAGTACTCAACTATGAGGCAGAAAGGAATTCTGCAGAGTTATGGCAGTAAGCAAAGTGGTCCACAGGTCTTTTTCATCTGGACAGTTCGGGAATGAGTCTGTGATTGGTTGCTTTCCAAGCACAGTCTGTAGTTGGTAAGCAAAGAGGGTAAAAAAACAGTCAATATTTGTTTTTTAAAATGTTCTCTATATTTTGTACCCTAGCCACTAGGTCGTCCTTCTTGTATGCGTTATTACATAAGCTGAGCTGCTTACTCTATAGCATTCTGGAAGCAAGTTTAACTGTAAGATAAAAGGAACAGCAGCTTGGAGGTGGCGGAGAAGTAAGGGGCAAAATCAGACAGGAGGAGGAAAAAGAAGGCAGCACTAAGTAGTTCATCTCATCACTCCCCTTGCGAGCATATGAGCAGTCAGCTCAAGAGAACATTTCTTTCTAGCTGTGTTCAATCTGCTGCAGTTTTAAATGTCTCAAGCGATAGGGAATATTTTCTCACTACTTACTGGGAAGTTAGAATGTGTCAATGCAAACTAATAAATATCTGGTTTGACTGTGACATTTACAAGTTGCCTGCTCCTCTGCGCTCAGTGCTCAACTTAACAACTCCCATGCTGAAGTCAGTTTCTTAATTATCTTGTCTTCCCCTCAAAGGTTTGCCAGGAAACCTTCTGATGATATCCCGCACAGATGTGCTATACCAGTGAAGCACAGTTTTGACTTTGACAAGCTTTCTGGGTTACTGAAGACAGCTCGCGTGGTATGTGGAAATGACTCAGCACTTGCTTTGATGCTTGTTCTTCCCGCCCCCCCAAAAGATTTTCCTTAAAATATGTTTCCTCGAGGGGTTATTCAAGTTTCTCATCATACATTCAACGGAAAGAAAGAACAAAAATCTTCCCCCTAACAGTTTTCTGTAATATTGAAGGCAGTTTGAGGAAAAAAAGCCAGTATCTAGGACAGGCTAGAGTATAAATTAACGTGGGAAGGACAAAAGGAAGCTCAACCCAGTGTATTGAATCCAGAATGTGTTCATAATGAAATAGTCAAAACCTTCTTCCTTCTTAAACAGACCTGTGCTCTTTTCCCTTCTTCATAGATTTCCCACGGAAAAAATTTATTAGCAGTCATGAGGCAAGGAGAAAACAGACCAGAAGATCTTATTTGCCATGTGATCTCATATATTTTTCTCTCTCCTTCATGAAAAAATACGGAGAAGAAATCGTTATAAATTTTAGGCTGTGGACTGACACCTCATGTATAAGAAAACATTAATTATAATTTCTTCCAAAGTAAATCCTTATGATCTCATCAAATTATGATATTAAAAATCAAGATGTGAGAATCTCAAATACACAAAATGTAAATTAAATCTCATAAAACTAGCCTGAATAAAGTCTGCATTAAACCTGTTCTGTGGATGATTCTACAGACACTTTGAAATTTTTTTTCTTCTTCATATCTACCATCACCTATACTGCTGCAATAATAAAATCATCAAGCCCTCCATCTTATTTGCTGTAACCATGGCAGAGAGATTAGGAAGGAAACTTTGCAACAAAAATATTCTGTGATTTTATTAAAATATTTTACTCCTGAGCAGCCCAGGGAAGAACAAACCTTACTAAGTTCTTTGGCAAAATAATTGCCCAGTGGATAAGAGAAGCAGAGAGGGAATCTGTTTTTACCCTCGTAAAGCTACATGGCTTTACATCCACATAAGCAATCTAAGGAAATATGTACTATGTATTATGCTGTACAAATCAGCATAATATGGCTACCAAATTGGCTGAAATATACTTTCCTAAGAGATATTATTACTTTGCTCTCAAGCAGGAAAGTATTTCAGACAGAGGTCTGTCAACACTTTCATTAACTTAAACGATGGAAGACTGTATTCCTGCAAAATTTGTGGTGCACATTAAACTATCAAGGGAAACAACGTTCTTGAAGCCAGAATTAAGTTTCAAAATGATCCTGATAAACTGGAAAGATGATCTGTATTCAACGAGGTGACATTCAAAGTGGGCAAATGGCAATGTACCATATAAAATGAGAGTTATCTGGCCAGGCAGAAGTATCACAAGGGAGGACCTGAGCTGTCAATAGTACAGTGCAGTTGCAGAAGTGAAAATCTCATCAGGCTATATGATAGCAGCAGTGTCATATTTGAAATATACGAAACAGGAGTTAAGAAGCATCAAGAATGATAAGAGTTTTAACAAACATCTCAGAGTAAAGACAGAACAAATTGAAGCTTTTTAATTTTTAAAAGAGACAAGAGACAGAAACAGAGAGGTAGAGAGAGGGAGAGATGGAGACAGAGCCAGGCAGACAGCCTGGTGTAGCTGGGGGAAGCATGAGGATAGCCTTCCAGCACAGTAAGGTTGTTAAAATCAATGTTTTCTATGTTACACCATTTGCACAGGAGGAAAGACAAGGAGAAATAGCTGTAATTTTCAAAAAGTGTAAGGCCGGAAATCAGCAAACAGTTCCAACTCTAAAGTTAGTCAAGGACTGTAATTTTGGTGGCTTATTGAATCCAGAAACAGAGGGAACTTACGTATGAGTGACGGGTTAGAGGCAGGAACGTGTGGCAATGACAGGGCCGATCACCGGTGTCCAGATCAGACAGGACAGCGTGCTCTGTAAGCGCTGGCCTTCGATACTGGGGTACTCTTTGCACTAATGCAACAGGGACGATGATTGCTGTTGTCTCCAGTACAGCGATGAGAAGCCTGGATATCCAGTTCCGCAACTGCTAGGACTGCTTTGCACTGTGGAGCCGAGGAAAGGGGTTTGGCTCTTCCAGCTCCCACTCACCTTCACACTGGTACCTCTAGGACTCCCAAGGTGATACTGTGCTAGGAAGATGAACAACGTCAGTGCTTGTACAGAGCAGCAGATGAGAGAAGCCAATGGAGGTCTGGATGCCTCGAGAGCCCACCTCCCCACTGTTCACCAAGAACATACACACAGGGTGTAGTTTCTTTAATTTGAGGTAAATACAAGGCTAAACCAACAGCAGTCCAAGCATACTGCATCCTTTCTCAATACAAGGTGATCAGACTAACTCTTTTCTTGAGGCCTTTCCGATGATTCTATGACTAGGAAGACTAGGGAAAACGTGGGCCCGCTGCTGAATGGGGCGGGTGCCCTGGTGACAAAGGATACAGAGAAGGCAGAGTTATTGAATGCCTTCTTTGCTTCCGTCTTCACTGCTAAGGCCAGTCCAGAGGAATTCCAGACCTTGGAGAAAAGAGAGGAAGGCTGGAGAAAGGAAGACTCTCCCTTGGTGGAGGAGGATCAGGTTAGAGATCTTTTGTCCAAACTTGACATCCACAAATCCATGGGCCCCGATGGGATGCACCCACGAGTGCTGAGGGAGCTGGCGGATGTTATCGCTAGGCCACTCTCCATCATCTTTGAAAGGTCCTGGAGATCAGGAGAGGTGCCTGAGGACTGGAAGAAAGCCAATGTCACGCCAGTCTTCAAAAAGGGCAAGAAGGAGGAGCCAGGAAACTACAGGCCTGTCAGCCTCACCTCCATCCCGGGAAAGGTGATGGAACAGCTCCTCCTGAAGGTCATCACTAAGCATCTGGAGGACAAGAAGGTGATCAGGAGTAGTCAGCATGGATTCACCAAAGGGAAATCATGCTTGACCAATCTGATAGCCTTCTATGACGGAATGACTGGCTGGGTAGATGAGGGCAGAGCAGTGGATGTTGTCTTTCTGGACTTCAGCAAGGCTTTTGACACTGTCTCCCATCACATCCTCCTAGGTAAGCTCAGGAAGTGTGGGCTAGATGAGTGGACGGTGAGGTGGCTTGAGAACTGGCTGGATGGCCGAGCTCAGAGGGTTGTGGTGAATGGCGCAGAGTCAAGTTGGAGGCCTGTGGCTAGTGGTGTCCCCCAGGGGTCAGTCCTGGGCCCAGTCTTGTTCAATATATTCATCAATGACCTGGAGGAAGGGACAGAGTGCACCCTCAGCAAGTTTGCTGATGATACTAAACTGGGGGGAGAGGCTAACACACCAGAAGACTGTGCTGCCATTCAGGGGGACCTGGACAGGCTGGAGAGCTGGGCGGAGAGGAACCTCCTGAAATTCAACATACGCAAGTGCAAGGTCCTGCACCTAGGCAGGAATAATCCCATGCACCAGTACAGGCTGGGGACTGACCTGTTGGAAAGTAGCTCTGCCGAGAAGGACCTGGGAGTGCTGGTGGACAACAAGTTAAACATGAGCCAGCAGTGTGCCCTTGTGGCCAAGAAGGCCAATGGGATCCTAGGGTGCATTAGGCAGAGTGTTGCCAGCAGGTCGAGGGAGGTGATCCTGCCCCTCTATTCAGCCCTGGTGAGGCCTCACCTGGAGTACTGTGTCCAGTTCTGGGCTCCCCAGGACAAGAGAGACATGGCACTCCTGGAGGGAGTCCAGCGGAGGGCTACCAAGATGATTAGAGGGCTGGAGCATCTCTCCTATGGGGAAAGACTGCAAGAGCTGGGCCTGTTCAGCCTGGAGAAGAGAAGATTGAGAGGGGATCTCATCAACGTGTACAAGTATCTGAAGGGGGAGTGTCAAGAGGATGAGGCCAGCCTCTTCTCCGTGGTGCCCAGCAACAGGACAAGAGGCAACGGGCAGAAACTGAACCACAGGAAGTTCCACCTGAACCTGAGAAAACACTTCTTCACTGTGAGGGTGACAGAGCATTGGACCAGGTTGCCCAGAGAGGTGGTGGAGTCTTCTTCCCTGGAGATATTCAAAAGCCGTCTGGATGTGATCCTGGGCAATATGCTCTAGGTGACCCTGCTTGAACAGGGAGGTTGGACTAGATGATCTCCAGAGGTCCCTTCCAACCTAAACGATTCTGTGATTCTGTGATTCTGTGACTACATACAAGATTAAAGCATATGCAGGGCATAGCTGCAGGTGGCAGGGGCCCATAACTTTAGGTGAAAACAGTAAATGTAATCATCCTGATTAGAGCTAACAGACATTTCTAAGGGACAGTGGTACCTGAGATGTTAAAAGTATATGACCATGCATGCTTTTATCCACACTCCAATGAAGTATCTAAAGATGGAACTAAGGACAGCTCTCTGCTTAGGCCCCATCCCAAAGAGAATGAAGATTGTAAAGTGTTTATTTTGTTTAGAAGGTACTTAAAAAGGCTTTTAAAAACAAGCAGCAGCGGCAAATGCAAGATAAAAATGTAATCCTGTCTGTGTTCAAGACACATTTCTGTACCACTTTTTGCTTGTGAAAAACACCCTGGCGCAGAGAGACAGGGATGCTAAAGAGTGGAATCATCATGAATCATACATTATTCTCCACTTCAAATGTCCAAAACTTATCTACATTACTCAGTATGACTCTTGCCATAATAATCAAAGAAAGCCTGCTATTCTTTCTTTTTCAAGAATCAGGCTAAAAAACCGCTCATTTCATTACTGCTAAGGACAAGACAAAAGACTTATGATAGCATCCAACCTCCTACTACGATAAGCTCCACACAATTCTCTCCAGTCATTCTTTCCCACACTTCTGCCACACAATATAGGCTGAGAGATTTAGATGCTGAATCTCATGTAATGCTGCTAACCACAATAACAAAGTAACTCCGCTGGCATATTTTAAAGCATTTGCAGTCACAGTTCATAAAACTAGGCGGTCCATACTAGGGTTTAAAAAAATGTTTGAGCTAACGTTACAACTTTTTCCTTCTTTTTTGAAAAAAATGTTCTATTTTGCATATCTAAAGGTGGGATTGACTCTAGACCCAAAGCCTGTAGCCCCAATGGTGAAAATGAGAACAGTATCCATCTTTAGATCTAAGCCAATTAAAGAGCATAATTCCTACAGGGGCTAGTAGTAATTAGTTACTTAGTGTGGATTTAAGAACATTAGGTACATAGTTTTCCTAATGGTCATAACCAATGAGCACTAAGAGAGGGAAGAATTCAAAGAATACAAATTGAATATATCTCAGTTTTAATGAAAATTATGATGTTGATTACTTGACTGCCATTCATGTGGAAATTTCCTTAGATTTTTGGTAGAATTTTTGAAAATCTTCTCCTGAGTGTCTTGGTGTGACTGATACACCAAATACAATGACTGATTGGACTGAGCAAGTTCATGGTCCTAGTTAATTCATCTTTTAAAAAACACATCATCTAAATATGAGGTGAGTATTCTTTGCAATGGTGATTTTGCCCAACTGCAATTCCAAGCAAGTGGCATGCTCTTGAATGTTAAAAAAAAAAGAAGTAAGACTGGGAAGGTCTTGTCCAGAAGAAGGAAAATGGTTAATAGAAGAGAGAAAACTAGGGCGTAAGTCTGGCTATGATCACAGATTTTAGCCTAGGGAAATAAAATAATGGGATGTTATGGGGAAAGGTCAAAGAATGAATGACTAAATGGCAAAAAAGAGTAAAAGCATAGGATACATTCACAGCTGCCATCTGAAATACACTTTCTTGCTTTTTCTGCTGAGGAAAAGGCTATTCTTAACCAGAAATTAAACTGCTATCATTCATATACCTCTTGCATTGAGAGAGTTCCAAGCAGTATTTATGCTGTACATCTTGATATTTTATGCTATGTGCGTTACATTGTTGCTAAAGCTCATAACTGGAGAGCTGCCAAATGCACTAAAATATGAGGTATTTGGTATACTACCTAGGTGCCTTCTGTGGATCCTTCCGCAAATTAAGGGTTTGTGTGTTATTTAAGTGCCTGTTCCCAGTCCTTGGTGCAGCCTGGAGAGTGCTGCTGATGCCAGCTACTTAAGAGGTAGCGATGAGAGCTCCTGAAATGAGTTTCTGCCCAGTTTGGTTGTAGATGAAAATATTCTGCAGATTGTGTTCTAGAAATCTGTTAAAGAACTTGAAATCCCTCTCCCGAGTATTTCTTGCTTGCATTTATGTCCCAGCACTGGCTGAACTCCCTCCGCTTGTACAGGCTCTGAGCAAGGGCTCACGCTCTTGCCTTGTCTCAGCCTTCCCTGCCCAGCGCTTCAGCTCCTCTGCCTTGTAAAGCCCTCTCCCACAGCACCCTCTCCATGTCCAAAAACCACAGCACTCCTACAGAGTTTCCAGATTGAACTGAAACAGGGTATTTCAAAAGAATTGAACAAGGTGCAGTTAGATGCATCTTTACCAGCCGCTAGCGAGATCCATAACTGGTAAGAGACTTTTGATGAAAAGGTGGTTCTTTGTTTATATTTTAGGCTGGTATGTCTAAGAGGTCCTGGACTAGAGGCCTGGTAGTCATTCCACAGGAAGGGACAGACTGAACAAACTAACAACCATTTCCAAACAACAGAATTACCAGACCTCTGGAAATCAGTAACACAGAACAGAGCGTTCACCATCCTGATGCAGTGCCTTCAATCTCAAGCTCCTGTGAGGCGAGGTTGCATTTTCTAAACAGTTAAAACAATGCTGTGAACTCCCAGTAGGCACCAAAGGCTAAACAAAGGATCCTGCATGCTGCCCAGTCTGCATCTGCATGGCCCCCCAGCAACCAAAAAAGGCAGAAGAACATCACTGAAGCATCGGTCTTTCCTAGGTGGATGACTGTGGAGTTGGGCTGATTGTAATAGATTACAGCCGGCTATAATAGGTTTCTTCATAGCAGTATTTGTGGATGAAGTAAGCTTTAGAAAGCAAAGTAGGTGTTTTTAACAAAACCAATAATACTTCCAAAAATAAATTTGCTTCTCTTCACAAACAGTTTTGGGAACAATGTAACTACTTCTTCTTGGAAGCTTCCCCATTTTGGTCAAGTTTCTTTCTCCTGGCAGGAGTTTTTGAGCAAGATCCAGTCTCATCTCAAAGCTTTTCCCGCAGAAAATATGCCACTTAGTTCTGTTAATGATTCTAATTAAGTCAGAAGCTGTAGAAAGAAAATGGAGCCAAAGACAACTGAAAATTCTTTTCACACCACCTAGTGAAAAAAAAGATCCAGTGTTAAACTAGAGAAAGCAACAAGGCAACCGATGTGTCAGAGATGCTTACTGTTACAAAAACCCCTGTAGCCATAAAAGTTCGCAGTGCATGTACAGCAACAGCTCCTGCACAGTACGTAAGGCAAAGAAAACGAGAATTTTTTTCTGAATACATCACCCTCAGTACTGGCAACGAGACTGTTCATACCTAACCTAAAGCAAACAGAATTATATTTGCTTTAATGCATATTCACTCACTATGAATTGTCAAATCCACCCTCTTGAAACTCCTAAGTTCTGTCTACCATTTCCACCTCCTTCCTGTGGAAGGATGGGGCCTACCTGCTCCTAACCTTTTCAAGTGATATATGTGAGATATTAACTGATACATTAAGAGATCAATTGACTCCTCTGTTTTTTCTTTTTCTTTTTCTTTTTTGCATCTCCTTCCCCCACTCTTGTGTTTTGAAGCATATGTCAATGCCACCCCGAGTTTAAAAGGCATCTCATTGAGGAGGGAATATTAGTAAGTAATATGAAGTTAGGTATTTAAGCATAATATCATACAATAACACTGTAGTACCTGAAGCAGTATTCGCTGTTCCTTAGGATTAACTACAGATTATTTAAAGTTTAAATAGACTGAAATATTAATTATTCATTTAACTGAGTTTCCATTTATGGCTATGTTTAAAATTACATAGAGGAAGAAAGTGCAAGAGGAATCATCCATTTCTACCTTGCCTGTGGGCTAGCAGTAAATTCAGTTTATCAGTGATGTATTAAAATTAATACAAAATAAACCAGCACATTCACCAGGAGAACATTTATTCT
This sequence comes from Struthio camelus, assembly GCF_040807025.1. Lineage (NCBI taxonomy): Eukaryota > Metazoa > Chordata > Aves > Struthioniformes > Struthionidae > Struthio > Struthio camelus. The sequence continues at coordinate 25,732,721 of NC_090950.1, read as the reverse complement.
CCCCACTGAAGCTCAAAGAAACCAGAGAATAAGGAAAAAAAGAAAGAAAACCGTGGTATTACATCTCAGATGTGAGGCAATAAATTATAAGATTTTTTGTCTCTTCCCAAGGTAGAAACTCAAAGTAAATAAATAAATAATAAGGACAAAAATCTGACACAGACTGCCACTTCTTTCCACATTCACTCAACCAAATCATCCCTCATGCTTTGATCAATTTTAAGAGCGAACTGGTCTTCTTTCTAACCAAAAGCTCTAAGGAGGGCCACCTATAGAGCAGGGAATGTAAGACTGTTTTGCACTTCCCTCTGCGGGTTGGTACCCAAACATTCTTGCTTCAAGCAATGACGGAGCGGAGAGAGCCAGTTCACGGAAATAATTACACAATGTTGCAGCTAGCCTCTCTTTCAGTGCTAGTTTAACCTGTACCCTACAGGATTCCTGTTTATTTAAGACCTCTGAGTCTCTAGATTACTCACTTCAGCAGGAATTACAGACACTTAGGAAGAGGAGGAACACAAAACCCCAACCTCGGGAGCCAACATTATCTGCCAGTCAACCCAGCCTTGCCCAGATCTTCTGGCCTAAAGAATCAGTGCAGGACCACCTAGCACGGAAACTAATGCTGAGGAAATATAACCTCTTCCTCAAAGTATTACAGGGCCACGTTCTCTAGGAGTCTTTATACCCATTGAACCAGGGCAGTGTTGCCCCCTGACTTACCTACTCCTCTCAGATAAGAAGTCAGGAAATTTGGAAAGCACTGCTAGGGCTCCTTTGAAAGGACGTACCCAGCAAGCTGCTGGTCTTTCTTTTCACTTTATAGTCAAAGTTCTATCGTACACCACTGTGCAGCTCTAGTCAGGTCCGTTCACCTCTCTGTTTATGGACTCTTTGCATATTTAGAATTTATTTCAAAGCTTTTTTTAGATTAAGAACATTCATTCCTATGTGCTTGTATAGATATAATGTGGCCCTGATTTCAGTTGAGTTTACTGGAGTATGAAGAAATAACTAGAGAAGTGCCTCATTTCAGAGAGCCAGATAAAGGCTGGAATCAGTAATAAAGCCACTAATTCTTATTACTGCCAATACATATTTCTTAATTATTTCTTCCTTTAAGACATCATCAAAATTATCTCCTATTGTACCACATAAAAGAAATCTAGCAAATAGCCTCAGCCCTTTACAACCGGGAGAAGCGTGTAGTATAAAAAACAGAAGTGACACATGTTGAGACAAAGAATTGAATTCAATTGATTAATCCTGTCACAGCACTATGACATGATTCCACGTTCAGAGATTATTTAACCTTCTGAAATATTTTTTTAGAGAGTGTATTATGAGCATATTCACAATTGGCCGCAGATAACGACATGGACTTGGAGGTTTTAAAGGGTAATTTAATGAGTCTTATACAAAAAAGAAACAGCCAACCGTTATGGACCAAGTCAATACTAACCTGATTTCCCAAAACTCATTTCAAAGTGACTTCCAGGAAACAACTGGTAGCTTTAAAACTCAGAGGCTTAACTATAAATGTGATTTTTCTTTAAGGTCTGCAACTGCTTTTTTTTTTTTTTTGGTTTACTACCATTTTCTTTAAATAAAATATTATGCATTGGATGAAATTGTTGTATTTCAGCTTAAATCCTCACTTTTTAAGATGCATCATTATATTTGGTAACACTATTACCACCTCATAGTGACTAGAAATATAAACAAATTTCATTTTGTTACGAGAAAAATAAACACAAGGCATAAGTTTCATCTGCCTGCCTGCCTACCAGATGGAGAAAAGCACAGGGCCAAGTTACTGATAGAGTAACTGTTTAATCACATCAGTTTGCTGTTGACTTACACATAAATACAAACATGCCCACTTGCACTTTTGGGAACTTACCAAGTTTTCTCCCTGCATCCTAAAATGCATGGAAATTAATTCTTTATTCACAGTTTAGGTAGACAAATGATATAGGACACATGTGACAATGCAGAAATAACATCTTCATCACTAATGGCTTTTATGGATACCTGTATCAGAAATGTACTTTGGAGCTAAACTGCTCCCTTTCATAAGCTCAGTCCACCTCCGACTGATTCTAAAAGTTTCATCTACGAATTTCTGATGAACTGGACAAGGTCTATCAGGGTATACGGGATCTTCAAGTGCAGCAGGGTCTATGAGGGAGTACTGCCAGGTCATTTCTCAAGCAAGTAGCTCCACGGCGTGCTGCCTTGACTCCTCAGAGGCAGTTTCCTACCCCAGCCGCCGAAAAGATTCTTGAGTGCTCCAAAGTGTTATTTCATAAATAATTCATAATTTCACAGATAACACTGCTCACTTCAACAAGAAGTTTACTCAGGTCTCCGCTACAATCAATGGATATTTCAACACTGCCTTCACAGCATAACGATTTGGTCAATGCCAATAGGCATATCAGATTTTTGCTTGTTTTTGGACACTTTTTTCTGTTTAAATCAATTAAATCATTCTGTGGGGTAAAAGGATACTCAGAGGAGCACAGAATGGCAGGAGTTTGTTTCCTCAGAATATCTGAGGTTGGCTGTGGAGTGGGGAGGGGGCACAGCTGCTGTAGCACTGCTCACTTATTGAAATATTGCCTGAGAAAAAAGCAAATTCTACCCTACCGAAGAAGCAGTGTGACTTTCTCTCTCGTTGCTTGTGCCACAGCGTTCTCATCGGTATGATATTCGTACGGTCTGCAAAATCAGATAAATTAGGCTTAGGGGAATATTAGAAACAAGAGGAGGAGAGAGACGTGTTGGAGGGAAGCAAAGAAAAAAAATATTGCATGAATGCTGATATCTGCCTACCATTACGTGTGTCCAAAAATATTCTGCAGATTTTAAAATTCCACAGTTTGCTTGTGAATTTTCTCTAGCCCTCCCCTTTTCTTTCCTATTCTTGGGGGGGATAAAAGGAGAGAAAAGTGAGAGGTAGTAGAGAGAGCAGGGAAGAAAGGAGATAAAGCTTCAGTGATCCCTTAAAGATCTTATTAATACAGCAGGAAGATTGTTATAAACTCTACATATACTTTTAACTCCAGCAAAAAAAATGATTGAGAGTTTTCTAAATACTTATAAGGTACATTCAGAGAAAAAAAGTACTGCATGGAAATAGCAATATAAATATGATATCAAAAATAAGCTGCAAATTTCAAAGAAAAAAATTACCTTTGGAACTACTTGCCCTAGTACCTGATACTACTTACTCTAGTACCTTGCAGATTTTCTTTCATATAGTCTTTAAATAAGCCCTGGATGGCTTTTTGAAAGAAACACTGTAATTCAGGCAGAAATTAGAGGACTGATACAGCAACAACTGGGTGAGATTCTGTGATCTTTGTTATGCAGACATTGAGACTAGATTATCATAATAGTTGCTTCTGGCCTAAAACATATGAGCTTATGAATCACGGTAATGATACTGCAGCCAAGTCAATTAGCGGCATATATTCAATGAAAAAGAATTAATTATCATACAGTCACCTTCTGCCTTGATACTATGGAATTTTCTGTTGGGCCATTTACCTATGCTTAATTCTTAGAGTTTCTCACCCAAATCACTTCTGTTCTGGTCTCTGGACTGAGAAACCTATAGAAACAAATCCTTTGGGTCTCCTAAATTTTTCACCTTGGTTAATTTTGCTGACAACAAACACAGGGTAGCTAACTAAGCACTTTACACAGACTTTTTTTTCTGCGGATATATGCTACAGATATATGGGATAGGTTACTAGGAGCTATATAAATCTTAGATATTTTTCAGGAGAACACATCAAAGTCTGAAAAGCTAATATGATAAAATGTATATATGTGTGTGCATGTGTGTATCTGAATTTGCAGTATATGTGCATTTGAGAGGATAAAAGATTACACTTGGGTATGAAAATGTTCGCATTTACTTACAAATTGGATTAGGGAAGATTATTATTCTGTTGGGTAGGAGGCAAGCACAATTTAAACACAGTACGCATTCAGATAGCTATGGAGTAGAAAGTAACCAGAGCAAAATAGATCCCTTCCTTTCATAAGCTCAGTCCGCCTCCGACTGATTTGATGAGTTCTGATGAACTGGACAAGGTCTATCAGGGTATACGGGATCTTCAAGTGCAGCAGGGTCTATGAGGGAGTACGGCCAGGTCTGTTTCTCAAGCAAGTAGCTCCACGGCGTGCTGCCTTGACTCCTCAGAGGCAGTTTCTTACCCCAGCCGCCGAAAAGATTCTTGAGTGCTCCAAAGTCTGTGCTTTTGATGAAGCTAAGAAAAGACCATTTATTATGATTTTTGCCAATTACAGCATAACCTTTTTTTTTTTTTAATAGAGCTGTTCTTTCACAGAAGCATGATTTTGGTTCTTTACAGATTTTGCACAAAGCTCCCCACTGCGAACTCGAACAAAGTTAGGAGCAAAGAGGATATGAGAGAGTTCTGGCCTCTCTCAAATTCAAGAAATGGATTTCTAACAGATGACTATTTACAAACATAACCATTAAACAATCTTAGTAACACTTAGGTTTCAGAAATGTCATGAAGAGGTATTCGGGCACACTGTGTTTCAGCACTACAACTGAAGTGAGTCAAATATACTCTGCCTGAGGCTGGTACAGAGATTGAAAACCTACAATATCTGTGGTCCTGATGGCTTATTTTTATTCTCTCTAACTGTGGCCCTTTACCAACCATGGCGCTTACTCAAGACGAGGAAGGGCTGAATAATTGGATTTGCTTGGCAGGTAACCTTTCTAACTCTGCCAATTAATCCAGCAGAAAAAAGTACACTCCACTGATCTTCTGTGAGAAGAAACACCTAAAAGACAGTTCAGAAAGGCATGGACCAGATCCAGAAAATACAGGGCAACTAAAATATGGTTACATACCTAAATCCAAATGTGCAATCCTGAGTCCTTTACTCCCCCTGATAAACTATTGTTTTACTCAGGAAGTGCTTAAAATGCACATATGCCTCTCTGTTTCTCTTTAAAATTCCATAGTCATCTAAAGAATAATTAGTATATTTTATTCCAAAGCTATTTACAGAAGCGGTTCTGGGATCAAAGACTCAATTCACTCTCCCCAGCACTACCGCCAGTGAGTAACAGGTGCAGTATATTTGAGCCTGCTGAGCATGTACTGTACAATTGAAGTGGGCATGTCTGGATTTCCATTAATCTGGCAGCTCAGTGGGAGCTACTGCTGCTGAGGTGCTGGACATTCATAAAAATGGAAAAAGGGGGCTTGTCTGGGAAAACCATGTGATAATCCCAAAAGTGCAAGCTCTGATGGATAGGCCAGTGCGATGCTTAGTCTTGTGCCCTCTGGCCAATTAGTCTTGATTTCTTTTCTGCACAGTGGCCTCTTTGCAACAAGGCTGTCTCCACTTTCCTCCCCTTCTCCTGCTCCCGTGACATCCAAGATTTAGATACTCCTTTGAGAGAGGAAGACATGGATTAAAATCTTTTTAAGCAGCTAAGAATACTGACCTTGGGCTTCAAACATCCTGGAGGAATAGACTAGCCTTTAGATTATCATATAGAAAGGTACAATCCCACCCACAGCGATACTGCGAATGGGGGACTGGCTGGGGTTTTGTGACTGTCTCACATCATCTGGATCACTCGTGTCACCCTAGGCAGTTCTAATCTGGGTGGCTTATTGCTCCTTTAGCTTCCCTGGTAAATCCAATTTTAAGTCAGGGACATGAGGATCGTGAGGACTTTTTTCTTCAGGGAGCCAAGGTTCTTTGCAAGGAAGGTTTCAGAAAGGTAGGAGCTGCAGTGAATAAACCACTTGCTAGCTTGGACCGTTTGAGTCAGATGGGCAAGAAGAGGAATCGTGTTCTGGATTCTTGATCTTCAGCTAGCGTAAATCAGCTTGATTCTATTGGCATCAGAGGAAATGAGCTGATTCAAGCCAGCTATAGTGTAGCATTACATTTCTCCTTGTTTACTTACTGCATCTTAATGACTGCCAGGCACAAAAGTGCCTGACTGGGGACATTAGATACAAGGGCTTTATACTCTTTACGCTTTGTTCAGTTAAAAGACGGAGACAAAGACGGAGACTTTACGATGAGAAACCTAGGCCCCCGAACACTTAGCATTAATAAGGTGCTTTTCCGTTTCTAAGTGTTTTACAAACATTAATTAATTATTCCTTTCAACGACACTCAGTTATTTTCTGTTACAAGAGTGCATGTTTACCAAGTTATCTCCATTTGTTCACAGCACGTTGTTGGCAGCAGGCAGGAGCATAAATTGATCTATAACCACACACTGTAATTTGCAGCACATTTGCTTCACCAAACACCACCAAATACCACCAGCCACAGAAGCAGCTCAGAGGAGTGACCACTCCTTCCTGCATTATAAACACGGTGGTGATTACCTTCCTCGTGAGAGTGACCTGAAATACAAAACCTGCCTGCTGCATAATTCAGCTTATTCCACTGAAATATGTCAAACAGAAATAATCACCCTGATGGACCAAAATAGATATCCAAGTACAGAAATGACACAGAGAATACACAGATTTCTAATAAAACACATGAATGAAGTTGCCACTGGGAGATAGCACACTTTCCTGCAGGCAATAGCTTTCAAACATTCAAAATAATCCTGTTCTGCATCAGGAAGTTATCAATAACTCTCACAAAAAAATGGAGAATGTGCTATTACCAGTCCTAGAATAACCAACAGCCAAGCAGGTAGGAACGTGACCAGGATGCAGGAGCTCGAGGTCCAAATCCTTGCTCTACTCAAGTCAGACTAAGGACTTGAACCGGAATGCCCGGCTTTCTAGAAAAGCAGCCCTAACCACTGAGCTCTTGCTGACTTTCACATCTCTATCCCTCTCTCCCCTGCTGCTTAAATTCCATGATAAAGGGGAGGAATGCTTTCTGGCATTTTTGCAAGTTTTGTCTAAACTGGAATTTCCACTGGAAATTCTGAAATTTTCACTGAGCTGTGACTGACAACAGTGACTATTACTGTAGGCTGGATAATACCTCTACAGTTGAAAACAGTGCCTCGGGAAGTGTTAAGTGATCACATTTTAATTAGAGCTGCTTAGGATTTTTCCAGCTAACAAATTCCTGGCATAAAATGCTGGAAGGCATCAAGTTGACCATAACTTTCAATGGAAATCAAGAACGACTGCCTGCTCAATTTCCTGCTCACTTGCAGGGCAGGAAATTCCCTTTCCACTTGCCCTCCCGGGGGTGATCCCAGGCCCCAGTTAATAAGGGGCTGGCACACAGCAGTTATGAAGCTGAATGCTGCACATACAGTAAATCTGATTTCACTTAGCGTTCAGTGCAGCTTGTTCGACACGCAACTTTCAAGCTTGCTGTTCCTCCCATTAGCTTTACACTATATATAATCTAGCTGAAATCAGTGATGTGGCGTAGTGTCACATACTCAATATGAATATGAAATCTTGCAGGATTGGGAGCTAAATCTTTTAGCATCAGTAATATCACAAACTTTGATACTCCAAGACATGCAATATAATTAATGAGCCTTCTTCAGCCTCGCCTGTACTTAAAATGTTTTGTCTACAGGTAGAGCTGCATGGGCACACACCACAAAGGAAAGGCGCTGTACTGGCAAACGCATCTTATTATAGTTCTCTAAACAGAACAAAATTGTATCGGCAAATAGATTCTTTTGCTTGTATAATTGTATCTCTCCCTAGGCTTTTGTCGACACAGCTATTTTCTCACAGTCCAATTCAAGAAAGCTTTCTAGTGTATGAAAGGCCAGAGATTGGTTGCTGAGTATTATCTTCTACATGGATGTTTACAGTTTCCAGCATCTTCTCTGAAAGAATCTCACTATAAGTAATATACAATTATTTACTGGAATCAGGCACACAAAATTCAGTCTATTTCCAGTCTGAATAGTTTAAACTGTGCTGTGGGATTCTTTGATGGTTTGTCTGGGAAGAAAACAAAACTCCCTCCTGCTGATGCGTTCTAATTCACCTCCATCTCCGTCTGACACAAAGAAACAGGGAGGTAATCATACATACTTCTGCGGTGTGCTCTGCAAATACACTGAGCCTTCATTTGAGAAAATGGCACATTGCACAGTGATGCAAACAAAAGATTTGATATCATATTCATTCCAAACCAAACACAATAGTCATTTATTTCCTGAAGTGTAGAGAAACAATAAAGCCTTTTTATTTAATTAAATATGAACGTCTCTAGCTATAAAAATAAACTGCAATTTTAATCTAAGAATAGAAATTTCAGCTTCTGATATACGGCTATATCCCAACTTTAGACTTAGGAAAGCTGTATGCATCTACAGTTTTTCTGCATGTTAGCATTTTAATGTATTAAACAATTAATTCAACAAGTATCTCTTATTTTAAAGCATACCTATTATTTATTTTTACAGTTGCATATGCAGACATACCAATACATTTTTACACTGATACACTGTAAAATAATTATATGCTAAAAGCACAGTAACTACTGGAATACCATATGTGACATCAAGATAAAAGTACTAGTGTTCCAGATATATGCTAAGTAGTTCCTTGCAATAAATACTTTCAGAGTTATAGAAAGGATACCAGTCAGTAACGTGCAGAAGATATTTTAATACCCTTTTGACATAGGAAAGGACTTACCCAGTTAGCGGTTCATCTCATCTAGGAACCAAACTCCGACATTAGCCAGAACCAGAGACACTGTAAAGGAAGATGCAAAACATGCTTGATAAATATGAAATTAAATGGCTACAATTCAACTGCCTTTCCAATATTCATCATAAAAAAATTGGTTCATGCTGTGAAACATAAGGGAGTTTTATACTTTTCTGATACTAGGATTAAAAAAAATCTCCCAAACTCATTCTGAATAATTCACTTGCGGATGTTCTCATTATTTAAAAAAAACAAAAACAAAAACAAATTTTCTTTTCTGGTTTTAGCCCAAGTTACACTGCTGGCAAAAAAATCTGCAAGCTAATTAAACATATACAAAATGGATTTATTGCTATTAATTTGTCACCTTTGGAATGGACTGAATATTACCTACCACTAGTTGAGAAGTGTAGACAATTAAAAAGGTCTTCACAGTAACAGTTATTGTACAGAAGCACCCAACCTAACAGCAATTTTTGACAATGTAAACCTACGATTTACACATGCCATGAAAAAGGTTCACTTTTTCTAATTTAAAGAAATTCACTTAGTGTAGGACCCAAGGGAGAACTAGCACTAGCCTTTTAGGAATTTATAGAAGAACAGAGTAGGAAAGAGGAAAACATGAAACATGTTCCCTCTTGCATTTCTCAGAATGAGGGCGTTAGATGCGTTTGCAATACGAATAGTTGACGCCGATTGGCACCAAGCCCTGACAAGCTCCCTCTTTAATAAAGTGTGTTTCTCTCAATAGCAAAAATCTAATCAGTGGAACTTGCTTGATTCCTTGTAAATGTAAAACATGTTAAACATCCTACTTAATATGTGAAAAGGATCATTATTCACAGACTCCTAATCAAAGCTCCATTTGGTGTCATTATTTGTTTGGTTTTACATGTTTCCTGCTTGCTTGAATGAAAATTTCTGGTATTGGTAACTGTCACAACTAGCTCAGAGAAGCTAGACGAGGAGTTGTGCTGCATTCAGAAATTCCCAGGCATAACGTGTTTTTTTGTTTTGTAAAAATCTGTAGCTAGGCTGTAAATTATTGATTTATTTGGTGATTTACTTTGCAGCAAATTGAAGCTATATGCAAACTAAATACAACTTCACTTAAGCTAATTATGATGATGGGGGCTATAAAGATGCAGCAGCTGATAATCACATTTATTTGACATGTACACTTTAAGCCAAAAAATATCCCCCCCACCCCTCCCTGTATTTCTTTAACAGTTTCAACTCCTCTGCCTATGAAAGTGTTAAGGTGATAGGTATGTGAAGCAATGGCATAGAAATGTGTTAGGTTCTCCTGCCTTACATATAAGGAGAGATCTCCCCCATACTGAGGCTAGGGGCCAGTGAGTGCAGGCTAGGGAAACAGTAACTCGTATTTTTTCCCTGAAAGTCAAAATACAATTAGTAGCGTTTGTCATATGAAACAAAGATTGAAGTATCTTCCTTTTTCTGTACTTTTTGGGGCCACACACGTTCCTAGCAAAAACAGATTCTGAAGGTATTAGCACCCAGGAGAGCTGTCTGAACAGCGTCACTGCAAGTCTGACACCATGAAACACGGGACATGGACTGCAGTGCATGGACTTTTCACCCATGCCTCACCAAAGGCAAAGTTCATTCCCAGGGTTTCAAGCCCTGCTGTAATGGCTTTCCCAGAGAGAGAGAAGTTTGACTTTCGATATGTATTTTCTAGAGATGAAAATATCCCACTGTAGATTTCTATCACAGCACCATGGTCTAGTGATTGCACCTGGAGCAGGATGCAGAGGATCTGAATAAAAGCCCAAGCTCTGTCATGGATACACAACAGACTGACATGTTGGCTACTGATGTAGATATATATTCTGGATAACTTTTGAGCTAACCAGGTTGGACATCTATAGCAGCAGAAGTACATGGATGAGATTCAGAGTTCACAACATTCTGTACTCTTAAATCTACAGAACGGAAGATATTTAGATGCTGAAGCACAACTCTACATCAGGGCATGGGAAAGGAAAAGAGAGTCAGAATCACAGGATATACAATTTCACATTCCTATTACTCTGGACAGACCTCACAGTTGAGCTCTGAGAGAGAGACTCTGGCTGTGAGTTCCCGGAGCCTGCAACCGGAAGCAACCACCACTCTCAAGGCTTTCAGACTCCTGTGAAACTGAGCACCTGAAAGCCCCAACTATAATCTGAAAACAGATCTTTTCCATCCCAAGTTCCTGCCTAATGAAACCAATATTCTAGTCAACTCCACCACTAGAAGTAGTAGCTGCAATACGTAGGGGAACATATTTTCTTTTCCCAACTCCGTGTACTGGTGTTTCGCAAATGAAATTTTCTCTGACTTTCAGGCTGCATGAAGTCTTGAAATTAAAATGATACGTAATTGTCAATGAATGGAAAGTATTACTTTCTGGCCAGCTCCATTTGTACATATAAAATATACTAGACATCTCAATGTGTCTTTCACGCCATCTCAAATTATTTTCCATTATTATATTGTTGAGATTTCCAAAGCCAGCTGCTTAAGGGTTTTCAGTGCCCAAATTCCCACTCGTTATTTCATTTGACACACAGATCCCTTGAGCAGCACTGAAAAATTACTGAGCCTTAATATCTGTGCAAGAGTTCCAAACAATAGCGACAATGAAGAAACTGGTCCTGGCACTTTAAAAAAAAAAAAAACAATGAATATGTAAGACAAATTGTATCTGGAGAGAGTAAACACATTAAAACAGGCTACTAGTAGCGTCTTTCAAAAGATATACAGTGTAAGCTGCATACTTTTCAATAGCTCAAGGGGCTTATAGTCAATAAATTTAACAGGCTGCAACAAAAAAGTCTAAGTGAAAGTACAGTATGTAAATGGAAGTTAGAGCGCACTCTTCTTTTCAACCTTAGGACAAAGTTAATAGAGGGGAAATGACAAAATACATAAAAAGGAATATACAGGATTTGACAGAGTATGTTTTTTTTTTCTTTTAACTTCAAGGCAATCTACCAGACTATTTTGGTTTACTGATAAGTCAAACAAAGAACTTTTATCAGTTTGCATAAAAGTTTCACTTTCAGCATTGGTAACATTAAGCTTCAGAGCCTCTTTCCGTATGGGCGTCCGGGGGGATTACAAGGGAAGTAGTGTAAATACTGGCCTCGTCACAGAGAGATTAGCTTCAACGATTATATGGTAAAATAGTGATGCTTTCTGCACTGACTGTTTAAAAACATCCATTGACAGTTTCTGTAAAGCTCATGGATATCCAGGCTAATAGGGCAGTGACAGCAGCAGTACTGCCAGGCCCGTCACTGCCTCCTGGCATTATTCATGCTATTCTGATGCCTGGTCTGGGGAGCTGGATCCTCAGCCTTGCCAGATATGTTGGCAGTGGCTCACTGTTTGTGTGATAAAAGATGTTTCCTTTAGGAATTCCCTTTATTTAAAGTTATATCAAATGTAAATGCCTTGGACCATCTTGTCCTCAGGATTATATTCCTGTTAAATCAGTTTTTCAGACCCTATCCCTGACTTGTCCCAGTGTGACTATGAGCACATATAGGTTGATTTTCCACTAACTTAACCCTCATGCTGACATTTACACTTGTTTAAGGTGCCAGTGAAATTGAGCTAGCTGGACTATTCCCACCGAGATTCTCTTTTCTCAAAGTTTTTTCCTATTTTGCTGTTTCCAAAAAAACTCTTGCTGGGAAGATATCGGGTCAGTGAAGGATGGAGACTGTACATGTAAGACAATCAAGACGTTGGCACCGGATATGACAGGCCCGACCTAAAGTTGTCACGCTCTGCCTTAGCGATGACTCTTTGGATTAAAAATGCTGCTCTGAAAGAGGCAGAGCAGAAAGTGGTATGGAGGTACCTGCAGCCTAAATTGGTATCTTAATACAGAATGCGGCAGGCAGAAATCCCCTCTCTATGTGAAGAGGTCTGTGTTTCTGAGTGCATTCTAGCTAGTTTATTGTTCCCCAGCAGGACAAAAATAAATTCACCAGAAACTGTCATCTATTTGTTTCTGCTCCTGTAAAATGGTAATGCACCAAAATTTTCTACTTACCCCAGTGATATCATTTGAAAGTTTGAATATACATTGGTAGCTGTATATAGTTCAAGACAGTGAAGGAAGAGACTCATTTTGTTTACCTGCTAATTGCACAGAGTAATCTCCATTATTAACTGTATAAGAGTACAGTTAGTTTGGTTCACGAGACAAGCATGCCTGTATAAAGGACAGAGCACAGAAAGAAATCATGTAGTTTATCTAGGGCAGTCCTTTCTTACACTCGTCAGGTACCTTACATCAAGCACAGTGCAGTCTTTTGTCTAACATACTGCTGGCAAAGAAACCAGTGCCTTACAGGAGTCTATAAAAATTATGTTAACACTAGCAAAATTGGTTATGTTTAATTACGTTTAAAGGAAAAAGATTTAAGAATCCCAGGTTCTGACTCGCTAAATTGCTTCAACTAAAGATGTAGCATGTTAAGATTTTTCTTGACCAATATTATCTATTAAGATTTATTAAGCCATGTGCAATAGGGCCTAGATTTCTTCCCTAATTTCATGTCCATGGAAAGTGAGACAAAGTACAGAGGAAAGACAGTAGTGCATGGTGGATCTGGTTTTTGATTTTTGTTTTTTGGGGTTATTTTTAAGAAATATAGCATAAAAATTGTTTTAGACAGATCTATGAAAAGCGGTCACCAAAACTGGCCATTAAGTTTTTGAAAAGGTCTTTTGATCACACTTACAGGTATTTGTACTCTCAGTACGCCATTTCTTAGGCCATCTCTGCACAGCAGGTTGTGACTGCTGCACGACGGGGACGTAGCCAAGCAATACGTACACCAGTCACGCTGGGCAACGGTAGCAGCCTGTCTTCAGAAGCACTGGCGCAGCTGTAGCTGGTTTACAACCTCGGTCATGTCTATGCTGAAGTGCTGTGCATGGTGGACTGAGCCCCAAGCCTGGCTGTGCACGCGAGTCGTTGGGGAAAACAGACTGTCTCTTCTCCATCAAGGGAGATGTGTACGGACATGCACAGGATATGACAGATGAGCTCTTGATAGAGAAAGGCATTAGTAACCAGTCAGCCAGCGAAGGTGACAGACCGATTAGAGAGGCCCATGAAAATAAAAATCTTTCTATAGAGGAAAACAAAACCCTCTCTTGTTTTCTCTGCAGTTAAGCAGAGAAAGCCTTATCTCATTTAGCTAATGAAAAATACACATCTACTGTGGTGAATATTCATCTACACATGGCTAGCAATTCACTTTGTCTTGTAATTACCTTTTCTTGTTATTTCCTTCCCTTTGTTTCTTTGATACTGTCATTCTATGAATAATTTCCTGAATACAGTCTTGAGAACAGAGAACTCTGTTTTTTCTAAGAAGAGAAAACACAGGGTTTATGAGGACTGCATCCACCATGCCATCCCTGGGTGACTTATTGCACCATCTAACTGTGTTGGCTGATTTTAATAGGAGAAGGCAAAAGGCCAAGCAGCAGATATACTTGCTGCATCCACAGACTAGCTGGATAGGAGACTGTTGTGCTTTCAGATGGCATAAAAGGGTAAAAGATTAAGTGCTTTTTTTCTTCTTTAGTGTTGCTTAAAAGTCTTTCAAAAACACTGATTTTCCTTTCAGTGAACTTGTTCCACAGGTTTGTTTCCAATGGTTTTGGGCATATAAGGGCTGCTTTTAAAATTCTTTGAACAACTTTACGTTCTGGAAGGAATATGAACGTGCTATCGCACACTCCAAAATATATCCACTTATACATTACTAAATGTTAAAAAAAAAATCTAGCTCATTACATTTATAAAACGAGAAACTTAAAATACAGGCTTTGACAGGCTTTAATACAGGCTTTAATATACACTCATTTACTTGTCAATTCTATTTATTTCAATAAAGAAACACTGTTTTAAATATAGTCATGAGAGTTTCTATATGAACTACATTTTTATCCAGATATAGGAAAGAACTCAGTAGTATTCTGAATTATAACTAGTTATATTTTCTACCTACAGCTAGCCAGAGAGTATTTGGATGGCTAGGGTCTGTCTTTGCCATTGTACATTTATTTTTTCCAGATACCTGAAGCAAGGTATTTGCAAGGTAAATTATTGAACTGAATGGTAAAGAGAGTTAGCAATCAATTAGACAGTGAGCTACATCTCGGGCAAATGGTATCACACAGAGTAAATGAGGTCAAATAGAAATGAAATGGGAGATTTAAAAAAAAAAGTAAGAAGGTCTGAGTGAAATATTCATAACAAACTGATTAGATTAGCTCTATCTACAACTAATCAGTGAAGGATGAAATTTTCAAAAGCCTTTTGGAAGCTGATGGGAATATCTCTCGGACCACACACTGGCCAACACCGAAAAGTTCTGAAAAGTTTACCTAAGCTATCTAATTTGTAAATTCACATGTTCACTGTTCAAAACTATGCATATATAAATAAATTACTGCATAGTAAATATTGTAATTTAGTGGATAATAAAGGAATGCAAACACTTTATGTTAAGATGTTCTAGCCAACGAATTATTTGTGAATCAGTTTTATGATTACATTAGTGGCTACTTGCTACGCTTGAGTCTAGATTTGTTTTGTGTCACTGGCTATAAAATAGTACATTGCATTGTTTTCACTTCCTACCTGGGTTTTGTGTTTCTAAATAAATACGTATAAATAACTGTTAAGATAGTGGTACAAATACAAATGAACTCGTCTTTTCTTCCAGTCAGAGTCATGGCTTTTATTTCCATATCCGTGTACATCATTTTGGAGCGTTCACTCAGTTCTGATGGCCAGAACGTCAGGAACAGATCAGCCTTCAGACTACCGGAGACAAAACTGTCAAAGCACAGACTTTCCCAGTTCGGTGGAGAATGCTGAGTTTCTCTTGAGCTGCATGTGCATCCTACCAGGTCTGACAAAAGTCCTGAAATAAAACTGTTGCCTCCCAGGCCAACCACACACACGGCACACCCTAGGGAGACCTTTCTCCTGATGCAGTGGCAACGAGCCGAACCCAAATTCCAGGGAGACTTTCTTGCACTAAGGGCCTAAGAGATGCAGTTCTATCTCCTTGAGCCCAAAGGTCTTCAGCACAACGACACAGCAATAGTTTTACAAGTGAACTCTATCTCACAAGTGACTGTTTTCAAAGAACCGCTTGCACTGCTGTAAGTCTGTGCCATCATCGCTTCTAAACTCACATACACTGAAGGAGCCATGAAATCCATCCAAATCTAGGAGACTCCTCTTATCAAATTACCATAAATGAAGTACTGCAGGTCAAATCTTGATTCTAAATTACATCCAAGTACCTTTTAAATTATAAAATTACAACAGAGCTCAGTATCATCATTATCATTAAATGCCACCTCTGAAAAATGCTAAAGAAATATTGCCGATTGTTCCTAGACAAAGGAAGTTACTGCTACAGAGATATTACAATTATGGAGTAGTTCATATCATTTAAAGTATATATTTAGTTTAATTGTGGTAAAACTAGATAGTATTCTGTTGATTTCATAATTGCTAGAAAAACCGCAAAATAAAATACATGTTTTGGGGGACCGAGAATTTGATGTGGTTTATAATCAACAACATTGTTCACAATGATGAATCTGAGTGTACAGAAATTATTTCACTTCGCAGCACTGATGCTAACACTTGCTTTCCCACTCGTTTTTCATTACCATTGCAAAGTAGTTTTCATAGACAGTGCTTATTTTAGTCATGGCAGAAACTAATGAATTTTTCAGACTTGTGTCTGGGTTTTATTATACTCCTATACAATCTTTTATTATACTCCTACAAAATCTGTTTTTTATGTATTGTACTATCAAAGAGTGGGCTGAGAATGCCCTCAGTTCCCTTTGCATCTTTTTTACAACTTTATAATTCAGAAATTTAAACTTCTCTTTACCCATTGTGAATTGCTAACCTCTGAGTCTAGCCTTGCATCTCCCTCTGGGTCACCGTGAATATTATTTACACTACAGTCACATTCAGAGCCTCTGTAGCTTGGGCCCTTTTGTACAAGACAATGTAAAAACAAAGCAGTAAATAGTCCATTCTCTGAAGAGTCTGCAGTCTAATACATTTACAACACCGATTTCAGTGAAATAAAGAGACACTTGAGCTAATCCTTTTCAAGCTAACATGAGTATCTCTACTCTACTGGAGTATAAGCACAACCTAAATAGGTAATACAAGGATGATTGGAAGGGTAACTACATAAAGTGATAGGAAAAGGGAAACTCATAATTCCTTCTGCCACACAGCTGACATGGATGTGGTATTCACAGCAAGACATCCAGCAGAGAAGACAAGATACATTTATGTGGAACTGTCAATCTAAACATCATTTTGCCCTTTCTGAAAAATTCTTCTCTGAAGAGACATAAACCCCACTAGACTGATTCACAATCTTTTTAAATGTTGAAGCTGCCGATGACCCTGCTCATAAGGTGAAACTTGTGGCTGCCCTGGTGCCCAGAGAACACAGCAATGTTGAATGCATTGATTAACTTTGTGCTGTTTTTTAACGGAATGTAAAGAGGTAAAAGAATTGGAAAGGGAAGGAGAGAGTTTGGCAAGACACAAGGAGTCAATATGCTCTAAACCCGACTCTCTATCTTGCTGCTGCTGCCTTTCACTTGGCCCGTTCACTTCTCTCTATGCATCAATTTGCTCACTGGAAAATAAGGCCGGCAAAGATCCTTCCTCTACTTTTCCTTTGTAGTCCGAGATCTGTGAGCGGAAGGTGTTACAGGTGCATGACGTGGGATTGCTGTTGTGCACAAAGCGTCTTTCCTGCCGGACTAGAGGGAGCTAGCTAGTGGTTCCCTTGGAAAGTGGATCTGAGTGCTGAGCAGGCAGACACTGTCACAAAAATCTTCTGATACAAAGGTGTGAAGAGAGCAGCATTATGGGAAACACTGAGTCTATGCTCTAAGTTTGCTGCTCCTTCCTGGTACGGACAGGAGCTGAGCAAGTACCAGCTATTTCAGATCAGAGGAAGGAAAGGACAGTTTAATCCTTTCCATGGGTAGGAAAGAGTGATTTAGCTCACCAAATGGGGGACTTGAGATCAGTTCCAGAGACATTGCTTGACCCTGTCTGAAACCTTTTGTCTCTTTATGCTTTACTTCCCTATCTGTAAAATAATATCAGCTCTTTGTATGTCATAGATTTAGATAGGACATGACTAACCTTCACAAAGTAGTCCTGCAACACGATAATAAGATGGCAAAGAAGTACCAGATAGACACGGTACTGAAGAAAGGCTTTAGAAAACTAAATGAGTTTGAAGCAGTTGAAAATTGAGACCTTCACAAGAGTAAAACATGTTTTTTTCCCTCCTGTCATCCACTGTTACAGATCAATGCTCCTTATCTAGTCTATGCTCCTCTCACAGCCTCGCACACCTACTCACCTGGCTGCCTCTGTTGGGAACACTAAAATAATAACGGAGAGACAATAACACTGGCATTTTAACTTGTAATTTTGTTACATAAATTACTTTCAACTGACAGTTGAGTGGCTAGTTTCAATAAAGCAGTAAATACTTGAAAGGTCTTGTTTTTGGAAAGACAGGCAAAGGTTACTATTTCTTCCTCACTCACTATGTTCACTCTAGAATAGAAGGACTTGGGATTGTGACAGCCAGACACTTCTCTTGGGGCAGGGAAAGGAAAACAGGCCCTCTAGAGAGTAAGGGAGATAACTGTGTGTGGTCAGTGCTGTTCCCTTGCAGGATTCAGATGAGTATATTCTCAAACTTTGGAAAATTCTGCCTTCCATGAGCACTAACAAACCCACCTTTTTGGGGTATGCATCTACTGCAACCACTATTGTAATTATGCAGCATCAGTAGAGGTATGCAAACTGGCTTTAAACCACCAGCTTCGGTACATTTAGGAGAAAAATCATTGCGGCTGCAACATCCCTACGAGAAGCTGAATAAAGGCTTGGGGATTATTCTTTAACGAGCTCCACGCTAGCACAGAGACACTCTTAGCAACATCAGAATTAGTTAGCATAAAGCCAACTTAAGTATCTGACAGCCGTGAAGACAGATCCTCAGATGCACAAAGGATCACAAGCAGTATGGCATTGGCAATGACAGGGCAACATGCTCTCATATACCTATATATCTAAACTGGTCATACCGTGTATGACATCTGATAACGATAAGTAGACAGAGTTAAAGCATCTATTCAACTTGAGAGTGGCTAGCCCTCTCAGCTCCGTGAGCCACATACCAGGCTGCTACTGTGTGCTGTAGAGGCCTGAAAGCCAACCATGGGAGGAGTTTCCCGGTGAAAGATGGTAACTGTTCTGCAAGGACCCTGGGTCTCCTTCAAAAAAGGGTTAGCAAGCAAGCAGTGTTCCCCGGTTCACCCCTCTCACAGGCAGGGATTTAGCTGAGTAGAGGAGAGTGACCATATACGCCCCTCACACTGTAGACCACAGTTCATTTCAGGTTCTGCAAAATGGCTTGCACCTACATACTTTAAGGCTATACATCAAGTTGCTTTGTAGACAAATATAATTTTTAATATCATAACCTATAATTTATTCTCCATTAACTACTGAAATTCAATTTTGATACTGGAAAATCTAAACACATTCTTTTAAGCTTTTCCTTTCAATGATCATTTGATTCTTCTGACACATGGCATGTCTGATTCAATGGTATTGGCTCCTCTGTTTTTAACTAATATTCTGCTTTCCAGAATACCAGAATGATTATATTTAGACATCTTTTAAAAGCTGTAGTGACAGCAATTTCAATCAAAAAAAAACAGAAAAAAAAAAAATTAAGACTTTCTTTGCAATGCATAGCAGCAACTGAAACAAGCCAGAAATAAGAAAGGGAAAATCAGTATTGGAATACTTTAGTTTCATTCATACTGAAGTTTGTTATGTTGCAGAAAAATTATACGGGTCCTATGTATATAAGTTAATACTGCAGTAGATCACCATTGCCATCTCCTGGTAAATAAACCATATAACTCTATTCTGATGCTTTTTCTAAACAGTCATATATTGTACAACTGTAGAGAGATTAGACCATAAAGAGGCAATAAAGGATTTAGGGTATTTATTGTGAGACTCTCATTGCATTTGTATTCTTTGCTCACATAAGACCTTTATAAAGAACTGCATTACAGTTGATAAATAGTGGCATTTGTTCTAATGCAGTCTTTACAGTGCAAAGAAATACTGCCGGTTATGACTCTGTAAATTAAGGTGAGATGATGGATATTGCTGTGATTGAAACAAATACCGGGTCTGTTTAAGAAAAACCTACCATAACCAAAACAAATATATACACAGAGAGAAGGTATTAGTTTCCAATGTATTGTAATGAGAGAGACAAATACGGAATTGTGCTACTGTAGTCAGCCAAGACAATGTCAAACAGTGTTAAGCGACACTATGAAGCCAACAGCAGGGCTAACAGCACTGACAACAATAACCTGTCATTTCACTTTTTGGTAATTTTAATCCTTTTATTTTCTTGCCATTTTCATTACTCTTTCCACTGTCATTTTCCGTTCCACTTCTTTCTCTCTCATCTATGCTCCCTTTTGTCTTTCTGCAGCTACCTGAAATGTCCTGTTAATATTAGATTTCCTCTCCTGCTTGGAGGGTCAAAGAGCGGGCCGATTCCAAAGCCGGTACGTACAATTCTTGCTCCAACAAAACTCTCTGTGTGTCATGCCAAAGACTGCAAATACTCACCTTGTCATAAAAATCTCTCATAGTCATGTGAGGAAGGAGAATGAGATGTGTCTACAACTCATTACCCTTCAGACCAGACTGCAGCATTCAGCATGATGCTGAGCCTTGATAAATCATCCTTTCAATCAAATCAGTAAGCAGAAAGAATTGCTACCTAACCGGCAATAAATTTCAGACAAGCCTGGCAAGGAGTGACGTATTAGTTGAATGCTTGCACCTTGCTTTGTTTGTGTATTGCTTCTGCAATGCTTCACTCTGCAGCAGAGAAAGTGAGTCCTATCACTTGCAGCTGCTCATCTACTGCCAGTACTGCCAATTAATATGACAGGGAACAACCCCTTTAACAACATTTTGCTTTTTCTCATAGAAGCAGAAGAAATGTTGGCAACATTCTGGAAGTAACTAGAGCTGAAGGATTTCAGACAACACTGAATTTTTTGAAACTAGACCTGCATCATGAAGAACATCTATTTAAAAGCGGCCTTCATGATGGTGACAATTCAGTTTGTTGCTTTCGTTTCACTAGCCACATATATAGACTGCAGCAGACACGTTCAATCATGAACACTGAAGAAGATGATGATAAATGTGGACAAGTGTAATGAAATTTCAGAGTTGCCATAGTATCAGAAACAAATTAACTGGGACTCAGAAACAACTGTAAAGTTATAGTGTGTAGATACCTGGAAGAAAAGGAGAAGTTTGCAATGAAAGCTAGAACAGGGTCTTGAAGGACTTACTTAAGAGAATTCTTTTTTTTTATCATCAACTTAGTACCTCCCAAGGGGTCTCGGAGTTTGGTTTTGGACTCAAAATGGCATTTGGAAACCAGTCTTTGTCAGGTTACACTTAATGATCACAATAGCTGTTAAGGCCAAATGGGACTAAAAAACACAGGCTTAATTATTAGACTATCCCAGGGGATCTAGAATCAATGCACAATGCTAATGGTATCTCCAGTCTTTGTTATTATATTATGCCTGGAAACTTTTCCCTGAAGCAACGCTGTATTTATTTATTTAGTTATTTTTATTTGCTTTAGCTGTTCCCTGCTGTTTAAAAAAATAAACACTTCCTATTGAAGAGAAATTCCAAGGGTAAGAGAGGAGTAGAACTAATAGCTGCCTTTAGAAATGGCAATGAAAAATATAAACTCCTATATTAATGACAAGGAGAAGAGAGGCACAAACTAAAAACTGAGATATAATATCCTTGATACAAACAGTGGCAGCCAAGTCTGGAATCGAAAAGAAATCAAGGATCTACTCATTCTAATGGGTTTACAAGAGCATGTGTGTGTCAAGAAAACCTTGGTTTAAGGACATACTAGAATCAAAACAGGGAATGCAACTTCCACTGCTCTGTCTGTGATAAGGCATCAGGTTTCCATGAGCAGCATGACAGACTGAATGTGTTTTTGTTGCCTCTCATGTCCATGCAGGATAGAAAGATGAAAGTAAGAGTGCAGTGTACGTCTGATCCTGTATTATTTGACAGTCAAGGTTGCTCTAAAACATCTAACAGATTTTGAATGTCCTACTGTCTTTGATCTGTAGCAAGTACAATACTAAAACATATCAGTGGGGAGATAATAACTAATGAACGAATAAACCATTTCAGGCAGTGAAATGCAAGATGAATTAAGGAAACAATAGTTGCAAACACTGGTTTGTGTAGTTACAGTGCAACAGGCATGTGGCCTTGCAAGGTAAGAGGCTGGATCCTGCTGCATTTGTTCTGTCTATAGAACCATTCACTCCTAAACCAACTGCTTTCTAAGAGAAATCCTCTCATAATATCAAACCAGACAACAATGCTATACCTTGTGGACAGTGCTGTCATGGGGTAGCAAACAACAAATTAAAGCCTCCATGTCACTGAGCATCAAACACATGCAGGAGAGCGGTAACGAGTATTGTGGCTAACTGCTGCTGGTGCTGGTTCACACACTTACTGATCCTTGCTTAGCTGACAACACCAGAGCTGGTGAATAATGCTTGTTCACTCTCTTCCGTTATCTGCACATGTTGGAGCCAGTGCAAGAGGATCAACTTAAGGCAGATTGGAGTTTGCTTTCATTTGTACTTCTCCAGTGTTAAATTTCCTATTAAGGAGCAAATACATTTTGGCTATTCTCTTACATTTGCATTGGCTGTTTCCTTGCAGGAAACAGTTTGGCTTAGCACGGTACAGTCATTAGCAGCAACCTGACTGTCAGCAGTTCCTACAGATCATCCAACTACAAAACTGAAAGGATGGGGACTCTGAGAGGCATTTAGTCCATAGTGGCATGAGAAGAAACGTGGATAGCCTGAGATCTTTAGAGAAAATACATAAACATATACATACATACAGATATATATATATACAAACACAGAGCAACCTCAGCCTACACTGATAACCACATTCTATTCCCAAAGCTATCCATGCATCAAGAAGGGAGAGAAACTCTCTGATCTTTTTTTAATGGTTTTAAGCTCTAAAAATCAGGAGGTGGAAAATAACCGTAAGCAAGTTCTTTGCACAATATAAGCAAGGGCTGCAAGACTGGCCTCCCCCTTTCCTTTGAGACTGCGTTTTTAGTAATTGCACTTAAAATATATTCCTTAAGGAAAAGGAGTTGCTGGTAAGGGGGGAACAGGGATGCGATAATATTTCAAAGACTTAATGAAACACAGACCATTTCTGACTGTTCATCTTATCCTCCTGTTCCACGTTTTTGAGGAACAGGAGTTTACTATTATGCACTGCATTTTTCCATTAACATGCGTGGATGGGAAGACAAAGATTCAAGGCTTTGCATTCCAAAAGAAGGACATTTTAATTCAGTCTTTGGGACAGATAAGTCAGAGATGCATCTGAGAAACACAGAAAAACATGTCTTCATAGAATTGACTGTACTATCAAACAAGACCTATATAGCAGGATTATACTCTATGGCTTACAAGAGTATTGATCTGTGTGCAGTCCTCAGTGGTGTTACATTTATTTTAACATTGATCTCCGTTTCGTTAGGCCTCTGTATCATGCACTCTCAGTGTCATCTCAGAGTCCCTCTGAAAACTCGAGTGTCTTCTGTTGCTGTCAAGATGTACAGATGCATTGTGTTTCTTGCAATTCAAAACGTCAGTTTCGAAGCCTATTTATTCACTCATGCACCCCCTTTTAAAATAATACTAAGGACCCATCTAGCCTTGACCCTCCAAAGTTAGGTAATTTCAGAGTGAAGACTCCATTGACAATTGATTTTTCTTAGTGGATTGTTTTTTTCCTCTATGCATTGTTTGCGTTACCTTTCAAAGAAGCTTGAAAATACCATTTCTTCCCCTAACGGCTTCTTTCTATTCCATTTGGAAAACATTGATTTTGCTTTCCCCTGTGATTCTTATGCAGTGCAAGTAAACATGGCTCTGTTTAATATATGTCCAAGTCTGTGCAACGCCATCAAATTCACTACAGCTCTGGGAGACGAACCAGTCCTTTTGCTAGCTCCAGTATTGCTACAACACAATGCAAAACATCACAGCTCCTGAATGTCCAGAGAGGCTACTGGTTTTGTTGATTTGATCATGCATGCCTTATTCTCCAAGCACATGACCAGACACAAGGGTCTCATGAATTCTGATGCCAGCTTTAATAACATGCTGTTGTTCAGCGGCAGTGCAGTTACAGAGACATAAGACTACATGGAGCAAGAGCTAATTGCAGGAAATACTGTGCAAATATAGAGGCGAAAAGATAGCCGTTATACCTAATAGGCTAACAAAATAATATGCATCATCTTGGATTCCTCATCGAAATCTCTGTTCCATGTTTTTCTTATCACTATATCAGTATGAGTTAGAGATGAGTTTGTTATCTTCAAGCTTGTATAGACGAGAAAAAAGTCTTAAAAACCTACCACAGCTTCCTGCAGGAATTCTCTCCTTTCACGCTGAGTGCATCTTCAAGATCCTGTGCAGACTTGCTGGTTCCCATCGTGTCCCACAATTCTGGGCAAAAAAAAAAAATCTGATCTTATGCCAGCTTGGGGAGCTAGCACAGGACATCTCAATGTTCATACTTTGGCCATTCCCTGTGACTTCACTGTGTGAGGTACTCCTATGTCCTATCCTTCATGTCTTTGAAATAGCAGTAATATTTACCCATTCCAGCGGAGAAAAAAGCTTAGTTTTACTCTATTACTTAGTTATCATTTAGTTTTACTACATTTTAAAATATATGTTTTAACACACAGGAACAAACTGGATTAAATGCCTGTTTCTTTAGCCACCTTCTTCTGTTTCCCAAGTTTTTTTTCTCTATATATTCCCTCCTCCTGCCTGTATGCAGTGGCTCTTGTTTTTTCTTGTCATTATTTCCACTGTCAACCTTTATCCGTATAGCCATTTTTTTACCTTAAAAATAGGAATTCCATATTTTATTGCTGCCAATCCAAACCTCAGCACTTCAGCTACTGCAAAATGCACTGTGGACCCAGATCCAATGTTTAAAGATGGGAGTCTTTCCAATGACATCCTTAGGCGCTGGCACTAGATCAGACACTATATGCAAGGGTATATTTCTCATATCCTTAGGTTAACTTCTGAAAGAAAAGGCTCTATCCAGCTGGAGAGTTACTTACGAAGCTAATATTTTATGCATGGAGCACCAGAGTGTCGCAAGATGATTTTAAGTATCACAGCCGACACAGTCATTACATATAATGAGTTAGTTCTTTTAAAATGTTACCTCACTTACCACTGAAGCAACTAGCCAGGAAAAGAACAAAAAAACACTGTTTATGCACTGCAGTACCTCCACACAGTACTGCTCACATCTCAAATTCCTTTCCTTACAAAGATTAAATTTAAACAACCCAGAGTGCTTTTACTTGCTTTCACTGCCCTTTTTTAATTGCATGCAATTGGAGTTGACAGACTAACAGGCAGGCAGACATCTCTTTCACAGAAATTACTTATGAAAGATTCAGTAGCTGTGTAACTGTAAACAGGTGATTTATAAAAGGGGTTCCTTCTTTAAGAAGTACAGGCATGTAACACTGTTCTTAAGCTACAGTATCAACAACAAAATAACATTTCAGCTTCAGTTATTGCTATAGTGGACATCAGCTGACCACAGAGACACATGGTCCTGAGCAAAATAAAACATGTCGGCTGGTTACAAAATCACTACTTGTTAATACATGTTCAAAGGATACATTCAATATTTCCTTATTTATTTTGGAAATACGTGCAAGAACATCTTCTGTATTTGTTCTCCCACATGTGGATTTGGGTCTTGCCCTAGCTAGCATGTTCAGCATTCAGCTACTGGAGCTGTGAATGCCAGCCTTGTGCCAAGAAACTTGTTCCTCTCTCCTGGACAGCAGAGCATCCTTTTCTCTATGTTGGGTCATAATAATGGTGCAATGGAGGAGGAGGAGCAGAAAGGGGATCTCTTTTCACAAATGATTCAGTTACAGTCGTTCTGCTCTTCCCCCTTATTACACTGACTGGCTGACAATCAAGAAAGGTACAATTATTTAAAGTGAGGAACCCGCACTATTAACAGAAATTGTATTTTACCACAGAGATTAAACATGGAATTTCAAGGCCTCATTCATCAATGTTTTGCTTACACGTTAGCGGTAATCTCTGAAAATCAGTAGAGTTATACTACCGGGAAAAGACAGTGATTAATGAGATCCTTCCTCTGAAGGATATATTTCAGGCAAAAGAAATAAAAGTAGAATGGACAAGTGGCAAGAGGCAATGAGACAGTCTCTTAATTGAAGTTGTCTTGGACTAATTCAGATGGGGTATAGGCCTTCTCAAGTTGACAAAAATGTTCTGGGCTTTTACAGTCTTTTATTATGTGCATACAAAGGAGAAATGGCCAGTTTACATGGCTGCCGTAACAATAGAAAGCATTATTTAGAACACATTTCTAATGCTGGTGGGAGTTGCATAGGCAAGGCTCTAAGTAACAGCATATTCTGCAAACCGGTCCTTCCATTCCCACCACATGCAAAGAGTTTTAGGAAGTTGTGCTGAAGAAATGTAATTGCATCTCTTTTCTCAGCCTAGAGCTTGCCTTTGTCTATATCTCAACGTTTCAACATTCCTTTCTATTTGCACTCATCCTTCATTTTACTGTTCCGTTGTCATCTAGCTTATTCCCTAATTCCACTATTATCTTCCAATCTCAGCATTTAACAGCTCAGAGTGCTGTCTGAAGAACTGGGGTTTTTTTGTTCCATGATGTTTGGGCATAGGAGAAACTTACAAACATGTTCTGCCTTTCAATCTAATGTTTAACCACAGATATGAAGATAAGGTATGAAGGTACAATGAAAGCATGAAGATAAGATGAAGGTATGTATGCCCACAGAGAGTTCCCATAAAATTGCATGTGAAGTACTATCAGTACTTCAAATCAGCAAGAAATCTTTACCAAAAGGGTTGCTAGGCTTCAATACAGTAATCTTTGTTTTTACTTTCACAGCCCCCAGAGCTTTGATATCAAAAAAGACTTTCAAAAAGTAACTCAATTAGCAGTTATCACAATAACAATTTTCAGTCAAGAATGACTAATTGTAGAGGATTGCCTTGATGGACATAGTGCACATTCAGAGTCAACGGATAGTGCGATTAAATCTAAACCCTGTGGAACTTTGGAATATGTGACACTCAAATACTATAACGGGTAGTCAAATATTTACTACTTTTCTAGCCTTCCACTCCAGCATTCACTCAAATACACTCCCGACAAAAAGAAGGCACACCCAGATGGAAGGAGGAGAGAAATGGAAGGGGAACTGCAGAGGGAGAGGCAGAATAAGCAGTGAAGTGTTCAGCATTTTCTAAGCGTCCTGCCAAGAAGGGAGCATTACTAACAGCTGGCCCAACCTCCACCATTTGGCTGACTATTAAGTTTAGCTAGATACCACTATTCTAAGTCCAACAAATTTAGTTAGATGGAAGCATTTCAACTGCAGGAGATTATACTATGTCCATTAAGTATGAAAAGGTTCTGCAGTAGATGGAAACTAGTTAAATGAAACACACTTAGATGATCCTAAGAGGAAAATAGAAGGAACAGGCTGTAGAGAAATGTGGACTATTCCCAAGGCTTCTGGCACCTGAAGCAAAGGGAAAGCTCCTGCCCTTTCCCATGAAAACAGCAGTCTTTAGTCTCCCCTTACTTGGGGCTGGGTGTAAACCAGAAGCAATTCAAGTCAGATTACTGGAATTTCAAAGGCATAGGATGGATTTATTGGAAGGGAGTCCAATGTTAAGCATACCCCAGTCCCTTGGTTTATCGCCCCTCCTAGCCCTCTTGAAGTGCTGCAGCACTGGCCAAAACGAGAACGAGTGCTAAGGCAGCTCCTTTGGGAGTCTGCATGCTGCACGCCCACGCACGCTGTGTTCAAGACACCAGGTGCTGAGAACATCTTTTCCTTCCAGTGCTGCAGGAAGCAGAGCTGCTGTTGGGAAGGAATTAAAACCAAAGCAAAGAATGTCATTAGAGCAGTGCTCACCACCGCTGCTGTTCTTAGTGTGGTGCTGGTATTTTCGTTATAATCTCATATTTCCCAGGTTTTATAACTCAATTGCATAAATTTGCTGAGGGCTAAATATTGGCAAGTGGCTATGCTTGCCAAAAATGAAGGCTTTCCACAGTGCAGGGGGATGGAGTCTCAGTCTCTCCTCATTTCAGTGAGAAAGTGATTCTAATATGAGTGGAGCTATACCAACAAGCAGCCTCTGCCAGAAATTTTGCATAATATGCCAGAAGATCCATGGCCACATCCTAATGCCGTAGGTACACTCCGTAGCTCCTCAGTCCAGGAGCAGTTCACTGAAATCCATGAGACAAAATCAAAATTTTTCCCCAGACGTCAGATATGTTTTTTGGTTTTGGACTTAGAAAATCTATTCTGAGCCACAAAATCTTACAACCCACCGATGCTACTCAGCATAGTACTCCACATTTCTAATGTAGCTGTTTTATGCTGATATATGAGTGGATATTAATATTCAGCTCTGACATTCCTTAACAACTCTTTATAAGAGCTGGAGCCCAAGAGGTGCGACCAGGTAAGCTGACAAAGGCTCTGCCTCAAAGCTTTTCTATTCCAGTTCTCTGCAATGCAGTCTAACAGAATGGATCACAGTGTGGATGTAGGATTTAAAATAGTGCATGCCAACTGAAAGATGAAAAATGTGAATCATTATTAAAGTGATGTATGCTCTAATATGAATACATGCAGTTTCAGTAAAAAGTTAGAGATAAACAGAATCACCTCCACTTTTTTCACAGAAAGCTACCTATACAAATCAATTTGGAACCGTAACCATAACTATTTTTTTTAAAGAATCCAACATTGTGACCTTATTGTGACCTTATCATTTTGCTGTGATAACAAATGAAAAATAGAATAAATAACAGAAAGACAGAACTAACCTTCATCTCCCACCCATTCCCTCTCTTCTCTTACAGTTCATTGGTCTCATCTGCATGAATGGATCTCAAAGTTAACAGTTTTAATGTAGAATTATGCTATTTTAAATGCTCTATTTTACACTCTGCTTTTTAATACAAAATTAGAATTTCTTGAAAAAGACAACAAGCTTTTACTAAGAAGAATATAATTTTGTAAAAAAATGCGGGCTACAATTTCATTCCAGTTTCTGCCTCTTTAAAGATCTAAGTGGCATATACATGTCTTTGTTGTGTGATGCAGTGGTTACCATGGAAATTTATTTTTTTTTTTAGTTTAGTGAAGATGATGCAGTCAAAAACATAAATAGCCTGAGCCCCTGGCAGGGTAAATTGTACAGTGGCATCCTAGAATAAATTTACATGACTTTTTTTTTCTGTAAGCAGATATTAGACACTAATAATTTTTTGTGAACAAAAATACTTCACTTTCCTTAAGATGGCAATTATAATTTCTAACTGCAATTGCTCCTGGATGATGTTAAATTAGACAGCCCTTCATGTTCTCATAAGCTGTGGTTTCTGAAAGACAGTGATCCAAGTTGGAGTGTGGGGGAGAATTTCCTGTGTTGACTATGTTAGAAGTTTTTTTAAGTTTTGCAGGAATACCAACAGAGAGATTTACACCATGAGGTTTCCTAGCAGCTTAGCTAACAAAAATCAGAAGTTTAGCCTGGAATAACTAAACGAATTGTAGGCCTGCTGAGATCTCATAAATATAGAACTATATAATATAATATATGAGAGCCCAGAAGCCAGAAAATTCAACTGAGCTTTGATTAGAAAAAGGAAAATCATATTTTTAAAGTTGAAATTTGCAATTGCTTACCCAAATTTTTTGATAACATAAGAGTGTAAGAACAGGGCAAACACTGAAGCAAGTACTTCATCCCAGTGCTCTCCCAGCCTCCAATCATTTGCAGTTCAGAGGCATCCTGGGCCAGACATAGTTTCAAACATATTCAGCAACCTCAGTGGACTTGTTTCCATGAGCTTGTCCTTGACGTCCCATAAACTTTCAGTTTCTACAACATCCTGGGGCAAGAAATTCCACAGTTAAGCTGCAAGGTAGAGTTGTATCAACAGTAGCCGTCACCACATTGTAATAAATGTAGATGGTGATTGGATGAAAAGCTGCATGACTAATTTTGCTAACAATTCTGTAAACAGAAGTAAGATGTGATATATGGACAAAGATAGTTTTAAAATGCTTGACTAAGGTGAACAAAGGAAGATAGGAAAAGAGCATTTTTAGAGGAGTGGTTTTTGGAATTACTTCTCCATGTTAATATTTAGCTATTGCATCTTGCCAAGCTAAGTTCTTGAAGAAACTAACAAAATGTAGCTATCAACACAGCTAATAAGCTGAAGCTACTTTCTCTGTTGCTCAGTGTGCTTTGTCTTGAACAGAGACAACTCCTTTGACTTTAGCAGTGAAGGAATATTAACTCACATCTGGGTTTGCTTTCTACTAGGCAAACATATGGTTTCTCCACAACGATTTTAGACTCATTAGGATGAATCTGGCAGAGCAACAAATGTTTAACTGGGCAGCAAAAGTGATATAAGTCTCATTCCTGGAAGAATTCCTAATACTGAAATCCCACCTATCTTTTCACCTGGTACAAATCAGTGTAGTTCTGTTGATACATGGAAACTATGCCAGCTGGTACCACTTGAAAATGTGACCCCTTCCAAATTCACCATAGGGGGATGTGTATCAGTTAGCATGAAAAAAAGGGAACCTTCCATATTAAATAGCTGAGTTTCTAGGCAAACCCCTGTGAAATACTGCAATACAGTGGGCCGGGTCTCTGTGTTCAGAAAGTCTTTCTCCTTGACTGCTGTATAAGAAAATTCTTTGAGGAAACAGGGCAGCAAAAATACCTCACTATTCTGTATTCGCTGAGCAGACTAACGCATTTCTTCCAACTGGCCTTATTAATTTATAAATGGCTATGATCCTAGGTTGTTCTGGTCCTTCAAATTTATGATCAGAATAAAATTACTCTCAGTTGAGAGAAAAAAAAAATCTGTCTGCTCCAATGCTTCATAACAAGGGATAAGTATTCATGGGACAATAGTTACGTTTTTTATCTTTCCTATGCTGTTTCAGTTTTTTAATTTTTTTTAATAACAGCATTTTAATTAAGCTTTAATCCTCGTGACACTAAACTAAAACTAAAAGGATCTTTACAGTGTTGCTTTGGTAACTAGCAGAGGGAAGAAAATTACCTTATCTGCTTGTACACCATGTTGCACCATGTAAACATCTCGGTTGTGATCGTTAATCTGCTCATTTTCACTTTAAAAAAATGACATATCACATTGAAAACAACTAGCGCTGTTGGAACCACAAAGTGCCCACAGTTCTCCAGTGGGATCTCACTATGCTGGTCATGGACAAACATATAATAGGAGATCCCTTTCTGAAAGAGATTAAATACAAGCTGCTTTGGCAAAATGCAAAGCAGGCAGAGATAGGTGTATATAGCAAGGAAGTCCCCACCTTCACACCCTTCCATCTAATTCCCTCCAGTTCCTTCAAAAAGGAATCTGCAGCACATTAGAAGTTACAGATACACTTCATATGAGAACCCCAAAGCTTCCTGTACATAATACGCAATGAATCTTCAAATCTTCTATTTTATACCCAGGTGAAATAACACAAAGCAAATTGAGCTGTCCAAGATTGCCAGCCAAACACAGTCCTACGTTCTAACGCTTTAACAGAAACACATCCAAAATATGAAAACGTTCCTGACTTTGAAAAGCCTCTACTACTAGAGCAATGAGTTGTAAAATAGGTAAGAGAAAAAGGAAACAATGCTTTCTAGGCAAAATTCTTTCCTCCAATACTCACTTGCTATGAATCCTACCTCTTGAGCTCAACAATTTTGTAGAGGGACTGGATATAAGGAAAGCAAGATGGAAAATACTGGCACCTGCACACCTGATTCACTCTAACTTGTGCTGCCAAACTCTGGATTGGGTGCATAGTCTGCTTTGTTTTCTGATTTTTCAGAGAAGCAATATCTCTGCAGAGAGAAAGACTGTGAAATTAATATGGGCAAAAATGACAGTCTCACTCCAGGTACATTCTATAGAGATTCAGCAAATTCCCATATACAGAATGGCTTCAGACTTTTTTTCACCATTCAACTTTACTTTCCATGTATACTTTTTTCAGTGTTCTCAGTTAAGCGGCTACGGCCTCAAGTCTATCACCGTAATTATCATCTACATCAAATGTTCAAAGTTTTTTTTTTTTTAATGTTCAGTTAGCAAAAAGGGGAGAAAAATGTGTAGAAGTCCACAACAAAGCTGTCCTACAGCTTGATTGTAACTTATTTTGCATTTCAAACTTGTTTTGAATTTTAAACTAAATAAATATGAAACATCAAAGCCTATAAACCTTAAGGTGTATAATAAAGTGCTGTCAAGCTGTGACAAAGTCAGTCTTCTCACCAAAGGCCCATCTTGTCCCACTGAGAGATCCTAAATTTAAGACTGAACACTCTCTGAGAATGACAGAACAGGCAGTACTGAAAATCAAAAGTTTGCAATTGGTGAGATTTCTCTGCTGTCTGATTTTGATGGACAACAAAATGGTTGAAAGGTACAACTCATTTAGGAACATCAGAAAAATGACAGAAAATAAAACGTATTGAATTGAACTAAGAACTGTCACCCACTGAATAGAAAAGGAGAAATAAAATGCATTTGTTATATTTATTTGTTATAACATGTACTGTTAACACCTTTTCGCCCAATTCATGTGCATTAAATACCTATGTTGATGTTTCTTAAATAAACCATGCAAAAGCAGATTCTTAAACTAAGCTTAAATGTAGGTCTCATGACATAGCAATTACATATGAACTAATTATGAAAAAAAAGTCCTATTATTCAATATTCACTAAGAAGACTTCTCCCCAATGCCTTTTACCTAACATAAACAACTGAGAATTGTGTAAACAGATAAGCTATACCGGTCTCACTAACAACAGCCTGGTCCTTTTTGTTATATAATTAATGGCTTTTTTCCCCCTTGGAATGTTTCAATGTAAGGAATATTTAAGCAGCAATTAAGCAAAATAAAATGACTCTGTTCAACAAATGAATTATTTCAGCAAACCACCTGTGTCTGTAATCACACCATAGGCTCTTTGCTGATTGCCAACTTTAACATCCTTTTTATCACGCAGGAAAAAGAAAGTATCCCCTGAGCACTGTGACAACGATCTCAATGCTTCAGGGTAAAGTAGCTGTCAGAAGTCAGTCAGGTCAATGGTGAGAGTGGGTTCGAGCTCTTTGTGTATACTTAGCAAACATATTTAGAACCTAAGTATACTTCTATGTTTCCTTCTTATTGCTTCCTTCATGTAATTATCAGATGAAACCCTTACCATGCAGGCACTCAGCGTACAGGCTGAGGGCATGATGTTCACCTACAAGTAAAACGCTTTTCATGGAGAATCTGAGCATGCAGTAGGAGTTAGTATGAGCCATGAGTTCCAAGAGCAATTGTGGTCACAGCTGGATTCCACCGATTTGCTCTCTGTCACAGATGTTCAGGTCCCTTGAACCCCTCAGGTAACTACCAGCTATACCTTAGCAAGTGCACACTGCTGTAGAAGTACTCTGCTGAGGATGTTGCCAGGCTGCAGGAACTGTCTGAACAGTCAGCCTGTAGGAATAATCTCCCCCAGAGAAGAACCCAGATATTTAGACCACTTCCTCCCGGTGGTGTCCAGAGAACACAAGTGCCCATCTATTTGTCTCAAGAAGTGATTTCCTTCACAGAGTCCGGCTCTCGCTGAATCAAAAGAAGAGAAACACATTTGTTTGTGCCAGCCTTAGTTTGACATGCATTTACTCATTAACAGTGCTAGATTAAGCAGTCCATGCTCATGATGGCTCATTCCTACCCCCATGCAGCTGTGTAATTATCATATCCATGCAATGAACCGGATCAGGGAGCAAATCCATCTGAAAAATGACTGGCAGACTAAGTCTTTGCTGTGCACTGATTTTAAGCAGGATCCTCTCCCCATCCTATTCACCAGCTAAACAGAGGAGGCAGCACAGGTTGAGAACAGCTAAGAAACCAAAGGCACAGCCACTAAATGGTTAAGCATAGCCTCAGCTAAAGAAGCTCCCCAAATATTTCTTCTACAGCACACTGCCATAACAACAAGAGCACCCCACAAAAGACAGAAAACCGACACTAGGACAGGTGTCACATGCAGGAGAGTCTGTCTTCTATAATATATCTTAGTATATTAGTTTATGTTTTAGCTGTGATAAAAAAAAAAAGTCTCTCAACATTGTATTTTCATAATTTCTCTCTTTCCAGCTGTTGTATTGCAGGGGATGTCCTATCGGAAACTCATTCGCAACAGTTTATTCTCCCCCACAATCTCAGCTAACCGCTCCATGGATATGATACTCTGCTTAGTAAGTTATAATGGGATTTTTCTTGTTAAATGTATTTTTCTTGAAATAATTCTGCCAGAAAGCTAAGATGGTCATCAAGCTCCCCCTTACATTTAAAGAGTTTCCAGGCAGAATCACATATTATTTTGTTGTTGCTGCAGTTATTGTTTTTGCAGGAAAGATGAAACCATCTGTTCCTTTGAAGATGTGCCAAATTAGTTGAAAATAATTCATTCAGGTAGTCAGTGAACCACAGAAGCTGATGGCTTAAGGATTCTGGAAGGTTTCAAAAGGAACATCAAGTGCACTTTGCACAGTTTGGATTAGATTGTATTTAAACAGGGGACCCCGAGCAGATTAGGAATGTAACATCTAGGCAGGAAAGACCCTTGCCTTCTTTCTACCCCATTCCCACATACACAAACTATAGTCAGTCAACAGTCACATATCATGTGATCAACCTGACTACTCACACAATTCAAAGGAAAATTATAATTGACGGTAATGACTTTGGTATAATTCTGCATGTCAGAAATATGCTGAATGGCCAAGGGATGACTGTTTTCTAGTTGCTTTATGTCCCCATTTGTGCACTTTTTGTGAAGAACTGCGCTGATGGCCACATCTAGTATAAGTATGAATAGCAAATACCTCTCTTATGGGGAAATTTGGGCAGAGTAAATGTCGGGCAGCAGAAGCAGAATAAGCAAAGAACAGAAAGGAAAGACTAGTACTAGAGATGTAGCTTGAACACTTTCATTTCCTTCCAGAACTAACCTGTGAGTTTCAACAAGATAATGACCTGCTTGACAAAGTCCTGCTTGACAAATTCCTGACAATGTGGGCTAGCAGCAAACAAAGACAAAAAAAAATCCTGAGGGCCCCCTGAGCCCTTAAATATATCTATTTGAAATGGTTTTCTGACTAACCAACTGGTAAATTAATATTAATTGGTGTTTGAGAGGGGGAAATTTATAAGCTTTTTTCTACTATGGATTTTCTTATGACAAAGAAATTTCTGAATGAATTTATAGCTGAGAGGGTTAATTAAATATTACCTCTGGATGTCTGAACATGGGCGAGTATGTCCCTATTCTAAAAGGAACATAATGCTTTCAGCTTGGTATGTTTATTTTGCTATTTACTAATAAAGTTTAGTTTATTTATTGAAAGAATTATTTATTAGATGCATTGTGAAAAAAAAGCCCCACAATATCATGGCTTAATAACATTTACTTTCACTTGCTTCTTAAGCTGATCAGGGTGTTACATTTTAAATAATGAAAACCTGTGTTGTGGTGTTCTTTTTGCTATATTAGACTGGAAACAACTGAACACAAACATGACTGATATTAAGCACTGTTTAAAAGCAATGATGAGAAAAGAAATAATGTTGCATTAAACCACTGCATTACATCTTCTAAAGCTGCAACAATTGAACATGCATCATAATGCTGTTAAATAGCTTTTCTATCAATAGTGCTAGCTAGCTACAATGCAGTAGCTTAATTAAGTTTCTTTCATCCTTTATTTATTAGGTTTTCATGCCATAATAATAATAAAAAAAGATTTGCGGCTCTAATAAAGTGCCACAACTGCCATATTTCTTTCATATATTATTAATCTGTGAGTTAATAGGTATTTGAATCTTCTCTGTTTTGGTCATGATAAATTGGTACTTCACTGCAAAAAACAAAAAAGGAGAGCAAATCAAAATATTTACAACATACTATGATTTGCTATGCAGTTTAATGTCATAATTAAGTAACAACTAAGATTATGAATCAAGTTTGCATGTTTGTAGGTCATGTGGACACGTGGTTCACATAAACTACAACCTTCATACGAGCTATTATTAGTCACACTGTTAAAATTACATACCCCTAAAAAGTATCTGAAATAACTTTGCTATGTAACAAAATGAATTTGGAACTTTCCTTGTCTCATGACTTAGAGACAAATGCCTTTTCCTCCTGGACAGAGACAGCTTTAGGTCTCCACTGAAACATCAAACACTCCCTTCATGATTCATCCGATACTGAAGCTAAAGCCTGCCACTGGTCACAACCGGACTGTTATCCTCTCTGCACTTCAAACCATTTTCTTTTTAATTAAAAAAAAAAAATTGAGAACTCTATATACGTATTTTTTTATCTTGGCTGGTTATCTTTTAATAGACACATTTGGATTTGTATTATGTGTAATAATCCTGTCAGAGACTAGCAGGTAGAAGGAATCAGAGAGGCAAGATAAATTCAGATGCTCCCACTGTCCTGCAGCGCGCCACGGGGAGGCACGGCCAGGCGCTTGGTGCTCTCTGTAGGGAGCTCCTTTAGGAATGCTTTCCCGCAGCTTTTCTCTCTCAGATATGGGGCCAGCACAGCACTGGCTTGCGCTGTCCCTCCCTGAGCTGGCCTCTGCCTGCTGCTTAAGAGGCCAGAGAAAAGAGGTGGATCCCTCTTTTCCTTATACTACTGGTGTACCAAAGGAATAAAGATACGTGTTGCTCATCATGCTTACCTTGAAACAAATTAGCTGCTGATCAGCTGCTAATAGCACGAGTATTGGACACTCTGTAGTTAATATCTTGTGGTTTTAAAATAAAGAAAAATTTTTAAGTTTGGTTAGGACACAGGCTTACAGCAATCTGACCAGGGCCTGTACAGTTTTAGGATTTGACACTATTTCAGGACTGGAGACTTCAGAAAATACTGGTTGGCAGCAAATTCCTGTTTGGAAAGAGGTACAGCTTTTCAAAGTACTGGTGACAGAAGACTATATAAAATAGTCTTCTATTCTATAAAATATATAAAAGTCTATATAAAATATATATTTTACTGTTTGATTAGCAAATGAATGAATTAAAAAATAACAGCAACGTATAGGCTATTGAGTTACAAACACAGCCTGGAATACGGAGTTTGTTTCTGGCCTAAAGCTAGGGGAGAAGAATGGGTGAGCGTTAACATCAGTTAGGTAACAATCCAATGTAGCCACTTCCTGTTGAACTTTATTCAAATAATTAAGTATTTCCACGGTTCAGTTGTGGACAGTCCAAGCCTTCTGCAAAGTAACTGTGAATGAAGACTACAGTGCTTTAACTTAAACTTCTTTCAGCCATTATGAACTTAGTAATGGATAAATTCAGTTCCACCTCACATCAAACTCTGGTTAACTAAGTTTGTCAGTATAATAACTGGCTGAATGTAGCATATAATTGGCTAGCATCAGATTAAAAGGCATTTCATTTCAGTCCAGCTCAAATACATGGTAGGGTAAATGCTTTAATAAGGCAGCTCCCATCAACAAAAATCAGGAATTGCGCACTGAATGTCTATATCTCTGTGTATATGAATTGGAGATCTCTATTAAAACTAATTCACTGTGAATGCACATACCCATGCAAATCATGGGAGCTTTTTAACTCAATGGATAATTATGCCACAGGGAAAAAGTTAAGTTCATCCTGTAATTTGTGGCAGTTGTGCTTATAGGAGTAGCATTGGAGTAGGAGCGACACCAATCATCATCGATAAAAATAATTTAGTTTTAAGAGTGCAAGCAAATACTTAAGGCAGGAATCTAGTCAGACTTCTCAGAAGATACATTCCCTTCAGATGCCTTGGGAGCCCTTAAAAAAGGTCATGGAAAATCCATGCCCTTGGAGAAGAGGTTCACAGGAACAACTTTCAGCAAACTAGACTCTCTACTGCAAAAGGTGCAGCCAGTCTCAGTAAGATATTCTGCAGCAATACTAGAAGCAGAACCATGGGAGAGACCTCGCATACATTTAAGAGGATGTTGCACAGCCATATGCTGAGCAAATGTTCAAAAAAGACATTCATCCACCCTCAGCACAGAAGGGAGCGAGTTAGCCATGCGGCTTCTCCCACGTACACAAGGAGGCAAGTAGGCATGTACAGCAGGAACCGTGTCATGCTTACCAAGGAACTCTGAGGCTGATTACCCCTTGTTGGAAGTGTAGAGCTAAAACAGAAGGAGAAAATAGTCTTACGTGCTTCAGTTTCTTATTATTTTTCTCTTTTCACCAGAAGCTGAATCATTGTAAACACCAAGCTCTGTTTTTCTACTTTCAGAACAAAACACTGACTGCTAAAATATACACTGTTTTTTAACCTTTACAATGTTGCTGTCCTACATTCCAAAACACTTCCAAAAATCTTCATTTTGCTACCAGCTATCTGTTTTGAATCGACACGTACATATCATAATTGCAATAAATAATATTATTTAATTAATGTTGTCCATTTGCATGCACAGTAACTTCCATTTGTATGCATACAATTCACTCAGTCTGTGGTCTATAAGTGGCAAATAACACCACTTAACAGCTGTTAAATAGGGTAATCACCTGTTGTTATCCACAGGTAGCTTTAATTCAAATGCTAATTGCTCTCAGTGCTCTACTTACAAACCTGCCCCAATGTCAGATACTGTATGTGCTGCACCAGATGGATGTGAGAGTGAAATAGATTGTACTGTCCCTCCTCAGGAAAAAAACAGAATTATAAACAACCCTGCTACCCTGGAGTGTCGTGAAAAAAAGATGGCACAAGACTTAAACGGTGATGGTCTTTCTGAAAGCAAGAATTACAGAAAAAAGGAATGAATGGGGAAAATGAAGAAAAGGATTGCAAAAAGGACATTTAAAAAAGTCAGAAATAAGAGTCAAAGGGGAAATTTTGTATGAGAAGGTGCTTCAGCTTACTTAAAAC
The DNA here is from genome assembly GCF_040807025.1 of Struthio camelus. NCBI lineage: Eukaryota > Metazoa > Chordata > Aves > Struthioniformes > Struthionidae > Struthio > Struthio camelus. The sequence continues at coordinate 25,693,590 of NC_090950.1, read as the reverse complement.
TGAAATGAGTTAACATTCACCATTGGTAAATTCAATTCCAGACAATTCAGAAACAGGTGTTGCAGACATATGTCATGTCCAGCCTAAACTGATAGGACATGAGAGGTAAGCTGCTGGAACAGGTTAGATGTTCGTAAAAATTTAATTGTAAAATAAAAGTTCTTGTCTGATACTGGCAAATTCTTAATTTTCCAGAGACTACTAGTAAATTCTTGACAAAAAATTTAAAAAAAAGTCTTCAAACATTGCTTTCCTCGGTACAAATACCTGAAAAACACACTGTACTGCTCCTCATAGCAAGGAACTTTAAACTATTTGTTGCTAATTTAATCTCCAGTATACCCAAGCCTCTTGCCATCTGAAAGTGCAGCTTCATGTCATGCTTAATTTGATCCAGCTGTGCCACTGTTACAGTCAAGGTTTAATTCTGAAGTCTCCTTTCCCCTCTTAACTCCATTGGTAAGTTCCTCACCTCTCCCTCGTGTTGGCGCTAGCCATTCACTACGTTTCTGGAAGATGACTCACTGATCTGATGGGAAACGAATTTATCTGGGGCAGAGATACATCGATATCTAACCCCAGTTAGGCTGGGATAAGCCTGGCGTGGAGCTATGCCCTAAATGGTTTTGTTTCTTGTTCCTATCCAGAGAAGCTCCTGGCTGCACAGCTGAAGTTTTTATTTTAGGTCCATAACTGTAAAACGGCCATTTATTCAGTAATTCAGTCAGCTTTTTACTGCACTGGGATGACTTACCTGTGGTATTCGGTAAAGACCTGCTATTTTGTGGGTGAATGAGGCTACGCATCAATTGTTCAGTAGCAGGATCCCCTTGCCCAATTTCTACCCTTTGGTTTGTTCAGCGGAGATAGTTCCATTAGGCACCAAAACTACAATCAAAATAACTCTCATCTTCGGAGTAGACATACCTTTCCACTGAAACAAGGTGTTGACCTCTGGAAATGATTGTTAGCACAGGGCCACGTTTTACTGTGCCTCAACATATTGCTTTAGTTCAACTAAAGGAGATAAACATCATCTGAAGTGAAATCTGGCTCTGAGAAATAAAATGAAGTATGTAAACATCACATATTGGACAGATCAGCAACAGGAGTAGGTTTATATTATATTTATAATATAAAGTGCAGAGCCCTGGCTTTTGAGAAAGAATGGTTCAAAATTTCCAAATACAAACCCTAAATAAAAAAACATACTCAATTATGCCCCAGTTCTCTGATGTGTGTGCTCATGCTGAGGTGAGAAATGGAAGAAAATAGTGACCTGTTAAGCCCAGTTCACTTTAAATCTTGATGCCCTGTTTTAGTGCCATAATTGAACTGAACATCCAGTAACAAACAACATTTATCTGTGAATATTCAGTCAATTATTTCAGCCATCGAGAGGAAAGAGTTGGATAGAGTTGGACTAGTTTGTTGGATAGTTATGACTCAAATTAACGTACCTTTCATTTTCATGACTGGTTTTTTTTTCCTACATATTTTGCTTACAGGAAAGGACAAAAGGAAATAAATGTTTATCCCTCAAAGCCGCTTCTAGCGAACCGAATGCCCAACCTTCCGGATTTTTCCTGAAGTGAGACATGACAGTGTATATCTTCAAAAATGAACAACTGAATGAACAAGTCCCTCCTTGCCTTAAATTAAAGTAGGTGAGGAAAATTATGGCAGCTGAGATAGAAACAAACTTGTAAATACTTTCCAGTAAGCTCAGATGAGTACCTCACCCACTTCTTACTATGCAGGGAAGCTTAGGTTATCAGAGGTAGAACATGAGATAGGCTGAAATTCTTCCTTATTCATAGCTGGAAAAAAACCCACTACCCATAGGATTAAAAAAAAGACTGAAATGATAAAATTCATCTGCGAAGCAGAGCTTATGACATGAGTTGCACAACCAGCCTGCAACTGCTGCTATGGATTTGCGTATTAAAGGATATATAGCAACTTCCAAAGGGAGATTTCCATTTAGTGATGTACACAAACCACTGGCTATATTTTTGCCCAATTCACTATTCTAACATGTTCTCATGCAGCTTCGCAGCTTCACAGGATGCTTCTAATCTTCACAAAAGACAACCCTGATGTCTTCACCAAGACACACCAGTAATCAGGGATTTCTCGTCAGAAGGTTTGTAAGGATCTGGAGAATCCGAAGCTAAATAATAATATTTCTGCAATGAGCGGAGAAGGGGAAGGGTACTGAGCGTCTCGGGGAAAGAACTGAGGAACGGAATGGTTTCCATATTCTTACATGACTGGGCTATGTCATGCATAAATTTTCCTGCCATAAAAATTGCTTCTTTTCATTACAAAAATTATCAGGTGAGATGTGCTTTGATGAGAGACCCATCAGCACATCTTGTGATGGTAAGACTGATCTGGAACTCCTCAGAGAAGCTGGCACCGGTTCAAAATTGTCTGGTTTAAATGGCATTGGCTTTTGCCTTCCTAACATCCTAATGGTATTTAATGGTCACGACTGGGAGGCAAAAGATGAGGGAAAGAATATAAAAGACAAACAGGTGGAAAAATTGACTCTTTCCGGAGGAGGAACAAAAATATTTAGCTCACTGTCTGGATAATTTCCTCATTCTGTTATCTCAGATTCAGTTTAGTTTAGGAGAAGTGGAATGAAGAGTACTAAAATCCCAACACAAAAGTTCACAATTTCTTGTAGATGTTACTCACCTCAAAAGCTCTTCTGAACAAAATGGTAAAGCTGAGAACAAAAGAAAATTTCTTGGCTGCTGTTAGACATAGCAGAGGCGGTGCAGTGTGAACAATGCAAGTCTCAAACACAGATAATCATCAAGTACCCATGCAATAGGATTACCAAGGCAACAGGCAATGTTACAATAGTGGTGGCTGTTTTTAAGTACAGTAGATTTCTGAAGTGAGGAAACCTAGGTAGACGGACAAATGAGAACAAAATGAGCGGGTTACAACTGGAAGAAAGAGAAACTGATTTAGGAAACAAGATATAAGGACGAACAATGTAATTAAATACGCAAGTATATTATTAAATGTCAGAAGATTTAAGATTTCCAAATAAAATGCATTTCTCTTGGATTGCAATTCTATATAATTATGTTTTAAAACCTTATCCTGTCAATGAATATCGAGTAAACGCAGCTTTAGAGTCATTTCAGGTAACAGCCAGAGGTAAGTTAAGCCATTTCCACTAGTTTTGTTCAAGGAATCTGACGCAAGATGGGAGCAGGAGTTGACAAGGACAAGAGACATGACAGCAGTTTTGAAGATTAACACAGTGGAAAGAGATGAAAAGAGCCAGAGCAGAGATGAAACGAAGGTTAGAAACAGGATGTAAAGAGTAAGAATCAGGCGATCAACATTTAGAAAGGACATGGGTCTGCTGAACCATTTAATCACATGGGGCGTGGGGAAGAAAGCAGATAACAGCAAAAATTAACTGATGGGAAATTTTGAAGACAGTTAGATATCTGAAAGAATCTAGGTTTTTTATGCTAATCAAATGCTTCATTAAACTCATTGATCTTCCATTTGAGTTTGGCATGCAAATACAGATTAGAAAGCTTTCACCACACTTCCAGTGCTGCTTTATCTCATCTGCCCAGAAGGAGGACTGCTCACAGCCCCCACTTTTGGAAGTGTATGGAGCTGTTTATGAGTTGTGAGTTACAAATAGACATCTCTTTAATATCAGAGGTATTCTAATGTCTGGTCCTAGGCGACACTACACGTAATTTTTTTTTTTATACTGGGCACAATTTGCTCTCAAATACCTCATGTCCATAGATTTTTTATTAAAATGATTTTATAATGCTTGTTTACTGAAAGAAGTATGCAAGTTAATATAGGAACAGATGCATCACCCAGCAAGCAGACATCAGAACAAAACTACATATCCCATGTCTGATCACTCTTGTTCGATACTGCCATTCAAAAATGAACATATCATTTTAAATTGGGCTGCTAAGCTATCACAACTTACCATTGACAACTTTCACAAAAATAGATCAGTTAACCTTTTTATTGCTGTTGTAAAACATCCCCTCTCTGCCCTCTTTATGTCCAAACTCTCCCGACCTCTTGCACTTTTCTGCCTGTTTCCAGAGGTTTACCTCCTTCTGTAAGAAAAAATCTAGATAAACAATTGATTTGGTACAAACCACTGTCAGAAGGAGGAAGACGCAAACCTCTAAGCCGATCTGCTGTGAACAGACTAGAAACTCTCTCTGCTTTAGAAGGTCATTCTTCCTCAACTTTCTCGTTCATAGCTCCCATAAAAAAATACACTGAGTTGTATTAAGTTACGTAATTTTTGCAAGACTTAAGCAAAAGTCTAGAAACCACACCCACCCACACATGCAATAGGGCACCAGAAGGCCACTGTCTGCAGCAGTCATTGTAAGCCACTGCTGAGAATACTGCAGTTTTCCATTTCTGCCAGGCAGAAGATACAAGTCTGTTGCACACCAAGTTTCAGAGCCCTAGATCTTTACTGCAGGCTGTAGTATCATAGACATAAGTCTGGAGGACCCAACTTCCAATCCCAAGTGAGGTGGACAAGATGGCAGCTGTCACTGGTAAAACAGAATCAATTGACAGCACTCATTCATGAAGAGAGACAGCTAACATAGCCAATCCCGAAAAAGCATTGCTTGGTAGGTCTCTTGCAGGGGCCTTACTTGGCAAAGAATAATATATTTGAGTGAAGATTTGGAGATACTTAATTCACTTCAGCTTGAACTGTTGGTGGATCTACTGTATCTGATAGTGTCATACTACATCTTTTCAGTGAAAATTGAGAATGTGAAATACGAAATATATATTTAAAGGAAAAAAAAAATCTATCAAAAGCCTTGAGAAGTACACACAAAAAAAGGAGACTAGCAGGTAATGTTATCTCAGAGAAGTGAGGAATTGGCTTACTACTGTCTTCTACCAAGAGAAAAAAGAAAAAGAGGTAGTTAAAAGCATATATGAGTTACAGCTCTTCCTCATATAGCAGCTCCTGGAGTAGAAGTAACCTCTTGCTCAAGGCAATACCTAATTTTACAAGTAGCCTTTCATATGAATGTTCTCAGTTGTGAGTCTCCATAAACAAGTGCTAAGGAATTATAATGGTGCCCACAGATCTTTAGCTCTGTGCCACAAGGCGCACTGCCCGTGCCTGGTGGTACACAGGTTACAAAATGCACATGCAAACCTTTTGAGAGACTACACAAAGGAAGAAATGGTACCTATATTACATAATTTTTGAATTTCAGACCATGACTGACTGGCAAGAGCCAGAGCCATCAACGAGTCTGTCATAATTCCTTTTGTTGCACTCGACAGAAGCCAACACCAAATTGTTTATGATTGCCTTTATCCTCTAGTGAAGCAGAGCTCTAGGAACTGTCACTTTCCCCATTCTCTTCTATGTGTTGTTTCAGAAAAGGCATGTGGAAAAGGCTTGACTCTTCCTGTGCACCCAGACCTAAGGCCAGATGGATGTAACAAAGCCCCTTACTGCAGCTAAACAGTGTGAATGTGCAGTGCAGCTACCAGAGGTTTTCACCTGCTGCTAAAAGGATGTTCATATGGGTCAATTTACCCAGCATAAAGCTCTGTGCCTCTCTCTGCTGCAGCCATTTGAAGCTAGTTTGGCTCCCTGGACACCCTGGATACTGTACTGCAGCATGGTGTGCAGCTACACTGTACCTGAATCACAATGGGTCGCTAATTCCTGCCTCAGCTGTTAAACTTTAGAGCCCCAGCTGAGAATTTCTAATGGCTTGAACACTCTTTAAAACAATAATTTTAAGTAAAACTTCAGAACTATTACAAATTGAATAGAAAATATGTTGGGAATAAACTGGAGGCAGGGGAATTCCTTTCTCCTTTAAATGATGAACTTAACCTAGTATTAATCTTCAAACATGAACAAATACTTCTAGCTCCTAAACTAGCTGAGAGCTTATTAACTGTCAGAGTATTAACAGACATACTTAATATATTTTATAGATAGCAATTGCTGATAAGCACTCACAGAATAAAGTATTCAGAGAGACATGATGTGAAACTGGGCATGTCTGTCAAACAACCTGGCAAGCGAAATATTAAGAAATCAATCGTATTTTAATCTACAGGCATGGAACCTTTGTAGTGTGCAAGTGAAAATTGGCTCCCTTCTCTCATTCCTGTAGAATGCCACTTATTTTCCAGAATATAATACCAGAGATTTTGTATAGTTTTTATAAGATAAGAGGGTTTTTTTTCCTTCTTTCAAGACTGCATAACTTTTCAAACTCAGACTTTCCTTGAGTTTTACCTTTTTTCAAAATTGTGCGGCTCCACAGATTGTGTCATCACGATGATTTACCTGGCAGCGTGATGCCAGTTCTGTTTATTGTTGTTTACAATCTAACTGTTCAGATTAGGTGGCTCTCTTATCGAAAACAAAAACAAATTTAAGTTAGATGACTTAAATTTAAGGAGATCTGAGCTGTAGGGGATATTGTTTCCGGAATAAGTCTGCCAGGCTTGCAGGAGTCTTTTCTGTGTTACAAAAGAACAAATACTATATGGTAGAAGACTGCAGCAACAGCAGTGAAGAAAGTTTACTCATAAAACTTCACATAGTTTAAGCCTATAAAAATTACTTAAATAGGAAGAATTATAATTAAGAAGGAATCTTTTGCAGACCCCTCTCTCCCCCGCCATTTCGCACAGTCACTGGCGGCCCTTCTGGACAAGGGAACAGCCAGCTACAAGCCTCTCACACAACCTCATGCCTCTTTTTTACACCATTTCTGACTCCTCCAGACACTGAAAATGCATTAGACTACATGATCAAGATTAGATATCTTATGAGAGATACTCACGCCTGTGAAGGCTACAACAACAATGCAGACACTTAACACTGTCATTTACCCAGGCTGTGTTATGCTCACCCGTCTTTGTAATGTCCTGCTTATTAAGTATCTGCAATAGCCCATGCAAAAATCATCTTCTAAAAGAAATAATTACTGTTGAAGATTTCAGCTGCACATACTTAAGAAATTAAAGAGCTAGAATTCCTGTTGTGGCATAAAGTAACTGAGAAGCTTAATACACTTTTTCTCTACAACCTGTCTAATCTATTTCTTATAGTTTAAGATCTATCAGCACATGCAGATTTTTTCCCACTCATCAAAAAATAATAAAATGTTTAAAAGACCTCTAGTTGCAATTCACTAATTGTGAGGGTTTCTTCTACATCCTGCTATAACTTTAAAGTCTGATCCACAGTCATCATGATAATTCAGTTAATCCTACTGTGAAAGCAAAAGACATGGTATTTCCTGATTCAGTCAATGGTAAAATCTCATTTCCTTTAAATAGCATTTCTTCCTATTTCTCAGGTAAAATTTTGAATCTATTGAAGCCCAAGTACTGATGGAAATTAAATTATCCTGAAAACAAAATCCATATTACTTTTGTCTGAGGAGGAATAAGAGGCATATTTAACATTAATCACCTGTTAAAGACATAAGAGATAAATAAAGAGAAATGTGCAAGTCATAAAAATGAAATCCTTTCCCTAGTGATAGGGACTTGATCAAAAAGGTCATGAAGTCCTGAAAAATAATTATTACTTCCCTACTTGCAATGATACCCACTTTGAATTGGGAATTTCTTGCCTGGATTCCCTTCAGTTACAAAAAAATTAATCATAAATAATCTTTCAATTCTTAATTGTTCAAATTTTCCAGAAGTAGAGCACAGAACTAGAACACTGTTAATCACATTGATCATCTATGGTATTCCTGTAGTTTTGTTAAGGAAGAAAATTCTTGTAAACTGTAATTGGAATTGAGCAGGAAGTGTCTGGGTTAGAAGTCAAAGAAAAAATAAGATCCCAATATAAAAATTGTCATAATAATGTTATATATTTGGGTTATTGTCTGATTTCATCAAATTTTTTGACCTAGAAATACATTATCAGAGAATTATAATATTTCATGTTTCCCTTTACAAAACAATCTATTTATCTGGCAAGAGATTTAATAAGAGAAAAAATGGACAAGATGCTGAAAAAAGAACAGTAACTAACTACCATGATCTATTTCAATGATTCTCTTTTTCCTAAGTGCAGTCTGGCTTGTTTGTGAAAGACAGATTGCACATGTTTCAGTTTTGATCATTGGAATTAAAGGTAAAAGGAAAGCTAAATGGAGTTTACTTTACGTAGACACATATTCATGGAGTAAAATTACAGGCATCCAAACCTGTACGTCCTTAACTCTAGTTGATGCAGGAAAGCTCTACCTCGACACCTACCTGCATATGTCTATTTATCTGCCTAAAATTATATACATACTGACACTCTAAACACTATGCTGAAATGGAACTAAGGCTGTATCCTGTTGCTTTTCACCCTACAGGAAAGCATCTTGAAATGTTTTGTGTGAAAATCTTCTGCACCAGAAAACAGAGTTTCAGCAAATTAAAAAAAAAAATCTATAAGCCACAATGTAGATAATGCTAAAAAATTTTCAGTAAGATTTAAAATAAAAGTCATTGTTTCAAAATATTGATTCAGAGTAGATAAGTTAGCTTAAAATGTCAGTTTTATTTCTATTGAAAATTGGTTCTGATATTCCTGACTTTGTTTTTTATTTTGGTTTCCTTTTTTTTTTTTTCCAGATTTAAAAGCTTCATTTGATTTGAAAGCAAATGAATTTCAAGATGTCGGCATTTCTTCCGGAGAAAGTATTTCTATTTCTGAAGAAAGCTGCATTTTTTCAACGTTTTCTGCAGTGAAACCCGCAGAATTCTAATATACGTTTTACAGACATCCAAAAAGCCCAGTCGTGGTAAGAGCAGAGCTAAACACATGAATAATGTTATGTATGCATGCTCAAAAGGAGCAGGATAGCATAAAATTGAGTATATTTCTATGAAATTCCTCCCAAAATGCATTTCCCCTTACAGAGCAGGATATGGGTTTGCTCTGCAGAAGTGTTAGCCATTTTCTAATCAATAATGAACCTCAAATTTAAGTCTAAATATACATATTCTACTTTAATCAAAGGCCACTTTTTTTCTATTTCTAGTCTTACTAAACACCTATTGCTATTGGATAACTGCCTCCACCCTCCAAGAATCCAAACAGCTTGTTTTACCCTTCTGCAGGGAAAACTAGAGGACAGGCAATAGTACAAGGCAGAACAAAGAACCTCATTACTGAACTTGATTTTGCTTTGAGTTATTTCTCCTGAAATAGTACAAGCTCCACACTCAACTGTGAAGTAGTTCTCTGAAACAATCTTGCTGTGCTAAAAATGATTAGAGAGATATTCAGCTGTATAATTTTAGAGGAATTCTGTCACTTACCACTAGAATGTCCGGTCACAGATGTGCAAGTCAAACAGTTACTTCATGATGGATTGCCCTCAGCAGTGCTCAATAAAAAAAGTAATCAAAAATCAGTAGTAGAACAAAAAAAGGTTAAGGCAATTTATGTAATGGAAGCAAGAAGTGCCACATAATATATGTAAGGGTTATCAGTCATAATTTACTAAATGCAATGAAGAGATGCTGAGTTTAGTTATTTGCATATGCAGGAATACCACAGAAATAGAGGCTGCCAATTAGATACGCTTAGAGTATAAAACTTTACAGTCACTAGTTTTTCCTTTGTTGTAATCATATGTTAAGTCTAAATGAGGATCTGTAATTGTAAGCCTGGATAAAGTCAACATTTACCATTAGAAGACAGAGAAATACTGTTGTATTTTGGATTAGCCTGTCAGGCAAGTGATGAAAAAGCAGATTTTTGTTAAGACTGAGCTGTCCTGGACTTATCCCCTCAGCACAATTAAGATTAAAGGCCAAATCACCAAAGCCATACCAAAGCAGTCAAAGACAGAGCCCAAAAGGTTTCTGATAGCTAATCCTTTGTATTATTCTCGCTCAGATACCTGATACCTCTTTATGCCTTTCCAAGTCTGAATGTAGTTAAGAAATTTAAGTAAATGACACACACAGTGAAGATCTGCACTATACACAGTACAGCCCGCCTGGATATCATTCCCTTCTGCACCAGCCCTCTGTTTGAAGAGTCAGTTCCCTCAACTGGTGTGAAAAACTTCGGAGAGCAAATCAGATTTCATGCAGTTCCACAGTGGAGAGAGGCCAGAAGGTCAGGAGGTTAACATCTGCTGTCAATACCCACAGGACTTTTTGGCCTGAATTGCAGAATGTGATTGCTTTATGTTTCTGCGCTGCACTGGGATGTGTCACACTATGCCATACTGCATGACATAACACAGACCAGAGAGTCAAATACATAAAAGAAATAATGCACCTGGATTTTATTACTACAGAAACACACTGTGGAAGCCTGCACATACGAGAAATGAGTATTTCAAACCACTAGTATCTTCAAGCAAGCTGAGTTCCCGTTCTTATTCAGCACTTCAGTCAGGTCTGCATTATACACTAGGATAGTGAATTTATTAAGGGATATATATAGATATGATCTAATGCAATAAACCACAAAAAAATTCATCAGAAGATCAATTTTTGATTTGGATATTGAGGTCATAGCCTGCTCCTATTCCATTAAGGAATGTTTTTTCACTGAGTTCAGTGGAGCAAGAGTAAGACTGACACTTGCTGTTAAATGGACACCTCAGCTGGCATCCTTGGAAACACTTTGAATGGTTACTGGAGAGTGGCAGATCACTGGAATGCTCTGACCTTCACTGCAAGCAACTGTCAACACAGCAAAAGTCGAAAGCTTTTCCATATCCTTCTCACGTATTTGGTAAATGCAATATAAGAAACCAATTCTAATCTTTCCCATACATGGGGTTTTTATTTGGGGATGTGATGTAAACAAAAGTGTGAGAGCTGCTCACAGCAGCAGTTGAAGACTGCTTTAAGTTACTGCTTAACTCATGACTAATTGTTTAGCCATCATCTTTGAAAAATATGAGGAAGCTGCAACAAACAAGTTGGAAGGATCGAGAATAACATGCAAAACAGAATCTGAGAACAGCAAGAGACCATCTATAAGAGGGTGAAGACGGAACGTATACAATACCAGACAACTTGGGGTCAGATTCTGATCTCACGCTAATGTGAATGTATAGCTTCAACAGGCTCAGCTGCATATGTGATAGCCTCATAATCTACAAGTATATAAAGGCAGTGTTGAAAAACATGAGCTTGCTGTTGTTAGAGATCCCAAACAGTCCGTATCATTTTACATATAAGCTCCTTTTTTAACGCTGTTTTGTTCTGATTTATAACACTTAGCCTTTATACAAAACACGAACAAAAAGGAGATTCTCTTTCTGTATTTGAAATATATTATTATTGCACTCTTTACCTATATGGCATTGGCAAAATACATGGAAGACATTAATAATGATTTTACTTATAGCTCTAAACTGGACTGCAGCTTTCCCACTCCACTGTGTCTTGTCACAGTGAGCCAGGAATGGGATAGTAATGAAGAGCCTGGTATACACATAATGTGAAAATGGGATTCAAAAAGATGTCATAAAAAGCTAATATCTTCTAAGCTGTTAATATCTTTGTTACTGCCTACAGAGGGGTAAGACAAAACTCTTCATATAACAAATTCTGCATGTTGTAATGAAAATGGGTGGGGAGCGTAGAGGAGGGAAAATCACTTATTATAAAAAATACTCAAAGTTTGTGCATTTCAGTATCTGGTTACTCTCTACCGCAAGGTGCCCAGCAAGCTTGTTTATTGCAGCACCTTCTCAACATTACTATCTAATGCATTACAACCAAAAACATGTTCATAATATTCTTGATTAAAGATTCAGTCTTTTTACAGTGCATTAGTAGTAAAATAAAATATTCAGTGGCATGATTTCCAGACAATTTATTTCTTAGAATATGACTTATACCTCATCAGCCATGGAAGTTCAATAATCATCAGAGATAACCTTCGTATTTCCAGCAGCAAGATGTTCTCATTCTCTGCTTCAATTCATTAAAAGGCAGGGGTTATAGAGGCACTAATGTGCTGTACTTTAAAAGAAATAGAGATAAAAAACTTACATCTCCTTTCATACAGTTCTAATTTGGAAATAATTCTACTGGCTTCAGTGAAATTATATCTGACGGGAGAATCAGGCCCAAGTCACATACATATATGAGATGATGTAAATATTCTGGATGAATATAGTCAGGTCTGAAAATGATCATGGCTACACAGAACTAGTGAAATACTGAAAAATTTGTCATTGCTAAAGGAGTCATTAAATTGTACCTAAGACTATTAGTAACATATCACCTATGCAGTGTCTACATTATTTTAGTTATAAATGTATTCTCCTCCAGCTAAGGTGTTAGCTCTTTGTAATATAATGCTGCTGCATCAGTAACTTTACCTCTTTTCTATCAGCAATGTGAGTTCTTAAGGAAAGTACATCTAATGGGTGGAACAGAGTAATGGGTATCAAGAGAGTGATATACTCCAACCCTGTCATACACCCACTTTGTGATCTCACACAAGCCATGTATAGTACCTTAGCTTCCCTGTCTGGAAAACAGGATAATGATGCTGTTTGCATTTACAAATCATGTTTTAGAGACTTGGATGAAAGCAGTGACACTATACTGAGCAACGTAATACCATTATTATCTAGAACTAAAACCAGGGACTGGTTTTAGAGTCTACTCGTTCCACAGAATGTCCCCATAAGACCAAGAAAGGACATACCACAAACTGCCACAGTCTTTCAAGATGCTAGAGTCTTCCATATACCTGTATAAGTATGCATGCTAATTTATACACGTGCTAATTTATGTGCCACAGTGAAGGTTTGTCAAGTACGAGTCCAAATTGTGTAAATTACTCATGAATACACCAGTTAAAAGCAGGTGCTTTCTGAAGTTAGCCAGTTTTATCACATGCTATACCACCATATAATTTAATATATGACATAGGAAAGCTATTTCACAAATATTCTAGACAGCTTTTTAATTGTATGAGGTTCAAATGAATTTTAAATACAGTCTTAAGTGCTCTCTTTGGAGCCAATGACATTAGCTACAACCGAAATGTTTCATTTCACATCCTGAAGGAGCAGAAAGCGGGGACGTGGGGCGTAGGAAGATAACTATCTGTTGAAGCGATCCTTTAATTTTACTAATAATTCATTATATTATTGTAACAATAAGTTATCAGGAGCATTAGATGGATTTCTTGAAATTCTTTAAAGAGAAGCAAATCATGTAGATTCATGTTAGAACCAGCAATCAAAAATTTTGTTTGACTATCTGAAGGGAGGTTTTGCGAGCCAGCTTTTCCCTTGTTAATAGTTTCAACAATCTTATTTTCATCAGATACCTATTTTCATCTACTTTCAAATAAATAGGACACAATTTCTGTTATTAGAATTCCACAGACAGAATGGGCCGCTTTCTATAATACAGCAAACGGAGGAAGACTCTACCGTTATTATTAAGACCCTGAAAATCATTCCATCATAATTTCTAACAAAAAGCTTCTTTGAAGCACAGTTGGTTAATATTTAGGCAGCTCATTAGACAAGGCTTAAGTTTCATTTCTTCACATTTCCTAACATGACTCCTTTGCAACATAAATTTCAGTTAGGTCTTGGCTTGTGGAATCTACAAATGCTTTATGTTATTTTGCTTATCAAGTTACATTGTTTTTCTCATCTGGGCAAATCATAGATTCTCCTTGTTCTTTATGAGGGCAGTTTCATTAACTACCTTCCATATTTTCAGAGGGAAGAAATACAATTCACTATGAATCTCTGAAAAACTACATTTTGCTTTAATAAAGGTCTCTTGAGTTTGATGCAATATTTTAATAAAAGCCTAGCATTGTAACAACCAAGGGAGAAAATCATTAAGCCCTGACTCTGGCTATATGCAGAACTCTCTTTTTAAGAACCAAATAAAAATTGACCAAGTGCTTCACTATTTGATTCTATTATATTGCTGTAATAGAGCTGTTGCTTAAGTTTAAAACCAGACTGTTAAGTGCCATACACATGCTACTCTCCACTCCATTCTCATGCATTTTTATTCAATGCTCACTGCAAATACGCAACATTGACTTGACTATCTTGGGATCTCTCTTGCAAAATTTGTTGCAATAAGGAGTATCTAATTCACTGTTGTGTAACCGAGAGAAATATGAAGTTAGGACTGCTACAGAACATCAGTATGGCCCAATTAATCCAACATCGCTTTCAACATTTTAACCTGTTACAGAATTTAAATACAGCAAAGAAAAGTGATGAAGATAAATATTGGTCAATAAATCATCAGAGAACATATTTCTCTGAGGAAAAATCAAAGCAAAAGTACCATCTTTTGAAGATGATCAGAAAGTTGCAGGAATGAATTAGGAGAAAATACTGACTTCTTTCTTCATAACTGCATCTGAACAACAACAAAAAAAAGAAAAATGATTTGAATGACAGGTCAACTGCTATAAGATGCAAACCCACAGCTGAAAATAAAGTTTGAATTTCTTATGATTTTTACTTTTTAGTCAAATTAATGAAATCAGTAATGATCTTAAGCAACACAGGATACTGAATACACTCAGCAAAATGAAAAGTAAGCTTGAAACATCTTTGCCTGAGGCAACAGAAATGATAGATGATAGTCTGAGGAATAGTCTTTGCATTCTGGACTACTAAATAACTAATCTCATTAATCTTCTTGCAGCTTTCACCTTCTAATTCTTCTTTAGCTGTATAAAATCTGAGAATTGTGGATGTTTTTGACTTCAACCTTTGATATTGCATAATTCCAGTAGGCTGCAATAGGAGTAGACAGTTACAAAAGAACTGTGCAGTATTTGGTCTAGTATTTCAAAAGGAAGTTTTAGTACATAGTAAAAGTATAAAATAAAGTATTTAATTCAGACACAAACCTAAACAATAGAAAATACCCTTGATCTGGAAAATTTCCAGTTCTGTGCTATGTTTTATAATAAAATTCTGAAGGCAGAGAAACAAAGAAAACATTCGGTATGACAGATTAAATCATCAAGCAGGCCAGTCCAAGTGATGGGGTTCAGTCCCCTTCCACATTTTACAGGACTGATATTGGGAAGACTAATATAATTAATACTTCCAAAAAGCACTTCAGTTCTGGAATCTAATACTTACAGAAATTATGACAGTTAGTCTCAAAGGACATTAGCAGGAAAAGATTTTGTTTGCATCAGCAGCCAAAATTGTCATCAACTCAAATCCAGTCCTAACCCAGAGAGCCAGACACAGTTTTCCTGTATAACTGAGTTCACAAGCCACAATTCTTCACAACAATTCATTTTCCAAAGCACACAGCCAAATCTGAAAGACACAACAGACTTTATCACACAGCTTTAGGTCAAGATGTCAAACATTACAGAGCTTCTTTTAACTAGGAAGGAGGAAAAAGCTGACGACACCTTGAAGTACAGTAGGAGCCTCAGATCCTACTGCATATATCAATGCCGATACACTATTGAGAAAGTTCTTGGAGACGACAGTGATAGGTTGCACAGATGCCCACTGTTTTTTCCATTCAAAGTCCCAGCTGCCTACCTAGACAGTAATCATAGCAGCTGGATAATGTCCTATGTTCAGTTTTTTTAATCAATATGTCAAACATTAAACATCCTATTCACAGATGTGCAATAACAAAATGTCTTTACTATGATTTTAAGTTATCAAAAACCCCACACTTTTTGCTACAGAGGAATAATCCAGCTGCTGCACACAGTCATGGTTCATCATACATCTTACCTACATAACTCTGGGGAACAATCTCCTCCCCAACTATGCTGGCCATGACTTTAGCTATAAACTTTAAGCCATAATATGAATGATAAGGGCTATGAGGCACTGTGTGATTGAAGGTACTTTGCATTAGATCATCCATTAGAGCAGTTGTGCCCGTGCCTCGCCATGGACCCCACTGATCTCAGCCCTGACCTGCAGACTGGCATCCCAGCTTGAGCTCAGACCTGTCTCACAACTGCAGACCTGCCCCTGATCCCCAGACTCTGTCCAGTCCCGGTTACCCGCACCGGGCCTGACCTATACCCCAACCTGCAGACTGAATTCCCAGCTTAACCTCAGACCTGCCTCGTCACCATGAATTTGCCTGATGACCTGGGCTTTTCCTTGAACCCGGCTGCCATCCCCAGGCCTGTCCCACTCCCCTGCCCAGGCGCTGCGGCGAGGACCCTGCCCTGCCAGCCACATTATCCCGCTCGGCTCCCCACCCTCGAGGAAGCCCAGCTGCTCCCTGACGCACGGTCCTCTCAAAACCAAATAGCTTCACCTCACACTCCTTCCAATACTTCTAAAATAAGCTTTGCATTTTCCTCCTTTGTTCACATTGGAAAATAAATACGTGGCTATGTGCAAATTTTAAAACAACTACTTAGGGCTCCTGTTCCTCTTTTGGCAGCACTGGCAGCTAAGAGACAGAGTGTATAGGGCCAGTCATTCCCAGCACTTTTCTTTAAAAGAACAGGTTTCCTTAGCAACATGCCTTCTGAAACGTCCTGGGGTGCCTCTCTGAGCCTCAGCTCGGTGCAGCAGCTTGCCAACAGGGACCTGCGCAGCGAACGGGACACCCCCGGCCTTTCCACCCCGGAGGAAGCATTCACTTACCAGTGCTTTCTGGCCTGGGTTTTGGGGGGGTTGTTTTCTAAACAGAGAACAAGGTATTTATTACACAAGTGGGCCATATTGGATCCAAAGAAACTCAACAAAACATTACAGTTTTCTGATCTCATTCCGAGGGAAAAGACAACTTTAGCGTGCAAGTTGCGGTCACAGGCCCCACAAACTTTGCAGCGTTAAGTAGCGTTCTGAAAATAAACCTAATTGAGACCCCCTGCGTAACGAGCAAATATAACCTCACTGCAAAAATACCTGAGTTCAAAAACATGCAGGGCCGCAGCGGGCTCTTTAAAGTCAGTGGAGAGTGACTCATTGAATCTAACAGAAACTTCTGTCTCAG
The DNA here is from genome assembly GCF_040807025.1 of Struthio camelus. Lineage (NCBI taxonomy): Eukaryota > Metazoa > Chordata > Aves > Struthioniformes > Struthionidae > Struthio > Struthio camelus. The sequence goes on along the minus strand of NC_090950.1, from coordinate 25,676,574 downwards.
TGCCGTCTGTGAAAAACTGATATTGCTGCCCTTTCCGATGGCTGATACATGCCTGGGTTTTGGCTGAAATGTGCAATATGTATGTATGCACATAATTAAATAGAATTTAATATCTTCTGCTGCTTTTACTCCCAGGCATAGCAACCATAATATATAATTTCAAATCTAGGTCTGACAGGTTGAGGAATAGATATTTATTTGCCCAAAAGGTAGAAATACCTGTTTAGAAAATTGTTCGAGTCATGACAAAATGTCAGACCACAACAAAAAGATGCGGATATGAATCCACATGCACACTTTTCTTTCTTCTCTGCTTTAAACAGAGCTGTTGGGGTCAAGTAGTGACCATTCTTATTTACCCTAATGATTTTAGCTTCTCTTCAAGGGCAGGCCATTGCAGTGCCTGCTGTTACTTACAAGATTGCTCGATTGCATCAGCTAAACTGTCTTGTTTAAAAATACCACAGCATTTGGGAGGACTGCCAAGCACATATCAGACCTGAAAAATCTGGAGTTGTTCAGAAAAGAGGAGGATTTTCCTATTCCTATTCTTACATTTCAAGAGCAGCTATTGGTGGCCTTCTCCTCCAGGTTAGCCATCGGTGAGCACCTCCACCCCCACCATCAGCAAAAACACAGGCAGTTGGAGATCGAAAGCACGCGTCTTCCTCGCACAAGACCACACGTACAAGGGGAAGGAGGCCCACCCACAAATCTCTGCTTATAATAGTAATGCTCTTTACTCCTAACATTACTCTTATTTCTGATACTTGAGCATGGCAGTATTTGCTGACAAGATGGAAGAAAGGAGGAGAGGCAACAAGTCTTTAAAGATTTGTTAGGGTTTAACTTTCGATCAGTTGTTCGGCTTTGACCCATATTCTCTGAAAGAGAATGAAACTTTCACTGGCTTCTAAAGACAGAAGGCTAGGCAGCTCTTTTCTGTCTAGAGCCCGACTGAAAGCATCGCACTGCTCTGAGAAGAGCCCTTAAGACTGTCTCATTAAAGAACTCTAAAAAAACCCACCAAGCACAGATTTTTGAGAATCCAGAAGGATGGCAAATTGTCAGCACAGAAAGAGATGTTCTGACAAACCAACACACTCATTAGTTGGGGTGAGACATAATTCTAAACTCAAAGTTTTTTAATTCTTTGTCCTTTGAGTTTTTGGATTTTTTTCTTTTTTTGTCAGACAAATCACAGTAAATGCACCTTCATTTCTTACAATCAAACTGGGACAATTCCACAAGTTTCTCTTCATGCTGCCTTAGTGGGTATTAAAGAATCTTGAGGACAAATCAAAAAGCAAGGGCCCCACATCTAAGTGATCTCATATAATCATAAGAAGAGATAGGACAAAGACACCAAAAAAGTGGTGTTCGCTTAGCAAAAGTGTATGTTTTGCTCCAGAATTTAAGACACAAAATAATTTTGTGGGTCCTAGCAGGTTATAATAAAAAGAAAGTTGCCGTGTCCGGCTGACCTAGGCACCACTCAACAAGCAAGTCTAGTGTGTAAAACAGACAGCTGACCTGAAACCACCAAAAGAAAAACTGCAGTACTATTACAGATGAAACTAAGTGATCAGCTTCCCTAGCGGGGCTGTAAAAGACTCGTTTTCCTGCAGCATATCCAACCATAACTTACACTTGTGTTCCTTCAGCCTGCACATGCCATACTCCAGCCTCTGGGCAGTCTTTGATCACTAAAAGAAGCGGTTGATTTTGTCAGGGCAAGAAGTGTTGCCAACTGCTGTAATCTTCATCATGAGCTCAAAATATTTGTGTTTTTAAGGGCTCACCTGCTAAATAGATTCTCAGTAGAGAATCTCAATTTTCTTTAGAGAAAAATGTATTTCTACGTTCTGCAAGGGAGAAAGTAAGCTTGAAAACAACCTTGCAGTAATTGGAAGATTCAGAAATCAGGAAAAAAAATGACAGAAGCCACATTTAGGCTTATATACAATGATTTTGAAAGCCAGCTATACAATTTTCTCCTTCTGAGAACAGATAACACAGAGGAAGCAGGCCTAGTACCATTTGGGAGAAGTGCTGTTTGGCTGCGCAAGAAAGATCTGCAAATTTAAGTGCTATATCTGTTTCCCTTCTGATAGGGATATCTCCTGGGTTAGGCGACACAGACAACATCAGTAGCTCTTTCCCAGAGCTTCTGTAACACTATATTTATGTATGAGTTAATTTATACACTGGCCAAGACTTCTGCAAGGATTTTTCTCATATTTGACAGAGCTTATTTCTGAGTTAGCAAGCAAATCTGGTACACAGACGATGTGCTGTTTGATCTTAGCATTATCTCTGTCACCACAGCAGAGTATAGATAGAGAAATGTTAGGGAAAAAATGAAGTGGAAACATTTTTAAATTAATAACTCAGTTTGACCTAAGCTCTTTATAGAAGGAGAAATTCTTTGCAATCATCTGCTTTATTTTGTTTTAGGTGAGTATAAACTCATTCTTACTCACTTGCCCAGTGAACTCATGTAGCCAAACATACAACTACTGAAATTATTTTATCTGATCCATAGATGTAGAATATGAAAATATTTAAACTTGAAAGTGAAAAAAAGAGAAATTTTGGAAGGTAAGAAGGAGTGGAAGCAAAATGTCTGGTGATTAAAATGAAAAATTATTCTGCATCCCTCTTCCATCTTCTACCTTTGATCAGCACCAAATTATAACCTGTTAACAGTTTAGCTTCAAGGCAAAGACCAATCTGTGTGGTTCTTCAGTTGGTATTGTGATGTGCTGGGCACTTTTCCAGCACAAATAAGGTTCCTCTGTTAGGAGAAACTCTGTATTGACCACTTCTGCCTTCACAGTCAGTCTCAACTAGATTTTGTCTTTTGCTCTCTAGAAAATGCAATAGTGTCACAGCAAATGAGCTAATTTCACACCTGCTAGGTAGAATGGGCTTAATTCTACTCTCATTACCAGTAAGTCAAAGCTATTCTATTGCACAGTGGGAGCTTGGTCTTCATCCTATAATACTTATTACTCCTCGGGTGAGAATGATAAACTATTCCAGAGTTCACTGGGAGTACTCCAGGTTCGATTAAAAAGTACGTGCAAACATTATTTTATCTCTGCTTTTTTTATGGAGCACAGCCATTGGTGTTGTATTGTCATTGCAACTTGCTGATCCAAAATTAGGTCATTTAACTGTTTGGAATTTTCAACTGAATGTTAGACAAGAAAAAGTCCTTTGAAAGTTGCTCATTTCTTGGTTTCTAAGCCCTTAGAATTTGAATAAATCTCAAGTAAGCAGGGAATGTCTAGTGGTATGAAAGGCTGCATCTCAAACCGCGTTGTTTAAATTTGTACACAGGTGTTTTTTAGCTGATAGTTCCGTAAATTGGTTACATGGGGATTCGTCACCAAGGTGAGCTGGATGACAAGCTCCCACCTCATTCACCAGGTTTTTATGCAAATGCCAGCCTTCGTATGCAGGGCTGGAGGTGCGGCCCAGGAGGGAAACCACAGCACTCACTGCTTCTATAGCAAATTAGAACCAATGTATTGGCAAAAGAGATATAACGAGGTTGATTCTTCCATATCAAACAGGCAGTGAATTAACTAACTGTGGAATTATGGAAAAGGAAAGTTGGAGGAGAGTTGTCAAAATGAGCAGAATGAAAAGGAAAAACTGAAAGACCAAAGCAAAGAATAGAAAATAACGAGTGTAAGGAAAAATAGCTGTGAAGAGTGAGGTACAAAAAAAAGATAAGAAGGGCCATATACTAGGCATAGTGCAGGAAGGAAAAGATGGGAGGAAATAACAGAAAAGAGAGTAGGTCTAGTCACTGACCCGAAGCCAATTTCTTCAAAGCTTAAAGAGTACTTTTCATTTATACATATGCTCTTCAGAAAACAAAACAAGGGACATATCCAGCAAGGGAGAGAAATGTTAGGGAAGGAAAATAGTCTAAAACCAGACCTGAAATTAAAAAAAAGGAAAAGAAAATGTAAAGAGCTTTTATAATGTCAGTAAGTGACTTAATATTTAGAAGGTCAAAATCATAAAGAGATCAAAAAAAGATTTAGATGAATTAATGCAGAACAGGCACAATAGACATCATGGCACTGTTGCTGCCATTAGCACAGGTAATCCCTGAAGCACTAGTTGTCAGAAGCCAGAAGGCCGTATCCTGGGAAAAGACTGTTCTATATTTATCTTAATGGTATATTCTCAAAGCATTTACTACCGGCCTTTGCTACGACCCTGCATGGCAATTCCTATGTTACCTTGCAAGCTAATAAAAATGTTTAGAAGCTATGACACTGTATCAGCAAGCAACATGAAGTACACTGATAGCTCATGCGTGACTATAAAAAGTTTTCTACTGAAACAAACTGAAGGAGATGTGAGATTCTAGATTTTATTACTTAAGATGAAGGTATGCCTCCAATGATGCTTTTGGAATATGTGCTACCTTTTTGTATACACTATACATCTCATCCCTGGAACTGATAGCTTTAAAAAGCTTAAAGGTATGTAAATGTACTGTAATCCCTTTTACCAATGTACTGCTTTTATAATCACAGTCATTTCCACTGTAAATTCTAAAGAAATGGCATAATAACATATTACAGTTTTGTCATAGTTTAATTTTTGTATACAATCTTACAATTTAAGCATTAAACATATAGTATACTTTATAGAGAAAATGAATTAGTCCCTTCCCATTCATTCCTGAAGCTTTCCATCACACTTTAAGATACTTTTAATTTTTGTGCCCTCACAATAACAGCAAGATACATTTCCCTTCTCCTAATGTTCCCCCACATTAAAGGTCAGCGTTAACACTACTGAATTTCAAGCAGTGTGGAAATAAGTTTGAAATATGTAGGTGGAAGTTCAGCTACTTACCCTGCATAGTGGATCCTTATTACAAATTCTGCTCATCTCCTCATTTGTAATTCCCAATGAAACTTCATCTGCTACTATCAAAGCAATCGGCTGCCTAAGGTTTTCACTGCTGTTCTTTATCCTTTCTTTCCTTCTTCATCCTCATTAAGTTATCATGAGTACCGAAACGTATTGAGTTGGGCAAAATACAGAGGGGGACCAGCACACTGTACCACCTTTTAGGTTCATCAAAATGGGGCCAGAATAAGGCTAAAGGAATGAATAATATCCCTTATGAGGGCCCACTGCACTGTTTTGGCTCTCTGTGCATTTTACAGAAGAAAATACACCTTCAGACTAGTAGCCGTAATTTTTGAAAGATACTAATTTTGAAATAAAATTCATTTCAGGCAGGAACATTTTATACCCATTAGAAAGATCAGCCAGTTCATGCCAAAAGTGTGACTTCTCAGAAGAGACTTACCTTGTGGAAAATATTTGCATTTCCAACATTCTTTTTGAGTCAGAATGGGTAATTTTCTGTAGCAAAGACATTCTTTCTCTAGTTCCAGGACGAGAAATAATCTTAACAGTCACTATAAAAATACAGACATAGACAAGAATCACAATCAGCAAATGGTGATCCCAGCAGACCTAGTTTTAGTCACCTACACAGTTATGGCACAACACGAATTGTTACTGCAGCACTAAGTTTTGGCAAGCAACGCCAGTCCCTCTGTTTGAAATCTAGTTTGTGTGTGAGTTCTAGATGTGGCAGGCACAAATTATGCAAAAGACCTTGCTGAGACAGAATTTGATTACTAACGTTTAAATAAGGATCCCTAGAGCTGTCTCTCTTCTGGAGGAATGGTGTTAAATGTTTGGCAATAGGATGACATGTCCTGCATAATTTAAACCTTTCAGTTTTACTGGGCGCACAACATACATATGCCTTAAATTCATTAGTTCCAATACACACTTTCAATCAGCATTAAATTTACATTAAGATGTGCTACTGCTGTGTCCATCAGTCTCTTCTCTCTTTATTACTTTTGTGAAGCAAGAGGCCTCAGAAGCCCAGTATTTATCTCTCATGTCTGACTGTCTTCAATCTTGTCACATCGGTTGCAGGCACAGTTCATGACTCCAAAGCAAGCTTCAAATCCATCCCTGCCTGTCTGCAACTTATCTTTATCTTTCAGAGAAGAATAGCTGTCTTTTCTGGACTTATTTTATTTATTGGGAGACAGGAAGGAGCAAGAAGATTAAAGGTGTAGAAAGAGACCCAGTGAACAGGACAGTTCGACATCTATTTTTCCTGAAGACATACCATGCCACAATGCAGCAATGAACAGCCTCTCCCTGTCCCTAACAGGAACAAACATTTAATATGGAGAGAAACTTCAGCTGACAGGGTCATTACAGGCTTTTAATAGAAGAGTGATGAATATTACTTTTGACGTGTGCTGCAGGAGGTTTTATATACCTACATGTGTAGAATATCTACTTCCAATATGCAGACAAGTGTTACTGATTTCTATAGTTATGAATTTGCTTTGACTGCAGCAGCACTATGAAAAGGACCAGGTGGCCGCAACCTAATGGTTTCAAATCATCAAGAAAATTTATAATTTTTTTCTTGAATATGGCAAACTTCCAGCATTCTTTAAACAAGTTTTATATTAGATACATCTGATCTTTTTGTTAATCATGTCTATTGAAAAATTGAAAAGTTCAGTAGTCAGGTTTCCACTGGAAGAAAGAACATATTTTCCAGTGAAATATGAGATGAACCTCCTTTCTTTTTAAACTTTGGTTAGTTCTGCCATTTCTCACTAAATGTGCTTGCAGAAACATGCTTGCTGTCTGAACGCATAACTTCATACCTTGTTTTCCAGTATTGCTGTCTGCCCATATGAATCCTGTCAACTGAGAATAGCCAAAAGCCTCATAGCAAAGGTGAGCTTTGAGAAAGAATAAATGTGTGGGTAACGTAAATTCTCCTCAAGCATAAGCGACAACACAGGTAAAAGTATGAGGTATGGAAGAGAAAACAATAGGGTTTAGCATCTCTATTGATATGAAAATGGAAGCTGATGTTTATATCAGTCACATGAAAAGCAGTCTACCTCCTTGAGGACAGGGACAGTACGAGACAGAGTCCTTTCCCACTGTAGATTTGTCATTACCATATTTTTCTATAGGGATGCCTTACAAAAACTAAGTACATACAAAATATGGATTAATAAGTTCTAAGATTAAATAAGTAGTTTGCAAAGATTTCTTTCCAAAGCACTGAAATAGCACAGCTCTGTAATATAGCTGCAAATGGCAGAGAACAGAGGCTCACACACTTTATAATCCACCTCTGTACTCATCAGTGGAGAAGAAAAGCCAGAAAATATAAATTAACCCACAAGAATTATAAACTAGAGGCCAAGGATGAGTAGGTCTTTCAATTTTCTTTTTTTACATCATAATTATCAGTGATATTAATGCAGCCACGGGAATAACAAATTCAGTGGGAAAATTAGTCAAAAATCTCACAGGAGGATGTGAGAATTGAAGACAAGCCACTACCATAAAGATGTAAAGTAGTATTTGGGCCACCATGCCCAGGTGATGGAAAGCCTTTTAGTTCAAGGCACCTATTAAAATAGCAATGCTCTAATAAGACAGGATCCAAAGACTCCTAAGAGAATTATAACAGTGTCACAGAAACCAAATATACACAATAGCTAACCACCTAAACTCCTAACGAGAAGCTTGAGGATACCCCTTCGCTATATTTTATCATAGTCTTCAGAAATATTTAACTGAAGGTAGTTGAGCTGGAAAATCAGGTTCACATATCCAGGAAAGGATGCTGAAAACAAGAAAGAAACCCTAAAAGGTGTTAGAATACGTACAAGTTTTTGAAAAGCTTGTTAAGAAAGAGGTAATAGTGCTTCTTTTATCCTTCCCCAGAAGATGCTGTTGTGCAAGGTACAGAAACACTCTCCAGTCTGCCACCATCTTTACAAACCAAAACAGCTGGGTTCCTACATGCATCTTTTGTAACAGACTGGAAAAATTCAAATACACAAGAGCAGCACAATGTTATTAAGCAACTAGAAATCACTCCTAAAGCCCATATGCACTAAAGGTGACTTCTAGGAACAGTCCAGGCATTAACAGTGCAAGGTAATATATCTGATTCTACGCTGGTCAGAATGAATTATACAGTCTCGCTCCGTGGGGAGTGAGAGTGTATATGTGCATACATGTGCGCATGTAGGATGGGATTCGAAGTTGTCTAAAGATAGCGATCCAGTGCCATTCTAGGTGCTGTAGGGTATCTGAGACGTCTTCACATAGCTGACAGATGTAACACGAGGTATATAGCAGACCTCTGCCCTTCTGAAGCAGCAGCTGAAGATTGGATCGGATACACTGCAGCACAAAAAATGGCACTAAGATGTCTATCTTTAGGCAACTGGATTGCGTGTTAGCATCACTATATTTAGCACTGAGAAAAGTACTAGTACAATAAAAGTTCAAAGGATTAAATTGTAAAAGATTTTAATCTTTTAAATCTACAACTAAATGTCGTCCTGCATTAATTAAAGCATGCCAATACTCCACTGAAGCGATGTCAAAACAAAATACTATGTTCCAGATAAATGAACTCTGAGCTTATGATGAACACAAAGTACCTAACAGTTTGCATAGACTGAGACACAGGGGATTGGGTTTTCTTATGATACACATATTTTGATTCAATGTGTAAGCCAAAGCTCAGAAATACCTTTTTATCTTAGATCCATGTGCTATTCTAAATTAATGTTGCTACTGGTATCAGGAGATGGACACATCGATATCTGCTTTTGATGAATTTAATTAATACCACAAAGGAAGGAATAATACATAGATATCATCACACTCGTATGCACTACATGAAAAAAATAACAGATTGTAATCCTAAGTTACTGCATTGAGCCTTAAAAACTAAGACCTCACTCCACATAAGCACTTAAAAACGTGCTGTATTTTTGACTCTAAAGATTTAACCTAACTTAAACTGCTTACTATTTTTATTTTCTTGCATTTTTTTCATTTATTTGCATGCATAGAATGTGTCTGGATGTTTTGTGGGGCTACAAACATTTTGCAACAGTTTTATGAAGCACTTTCTGCTATCTTATGCTACCAAAGGCTAAAGAACATTTCTTTGAAATAAATGTCAAATTCTTTCTTTGGAACAGAGCGTCAGGGCTCGGCATGGCCAAAAGCAGAACACAGACGCTCCCAAAAAGCCAAAGTCAATATTCTTTGGAAAGAGACCTTTTAAGCATCAAGCTCCATTCAGAAATGGACTTAGAGCCTCAGCAAATGTGGGTCAATTTTACAACATTCAGTACTATAGGATCTGCAGTTCTGGAGTTAATTGTCCAAAATGGTGCTTATTTGATATTAGGAAGACTAGTTGGAGTAATTTTCCCCAGGGTTCTACAAGGTTTTTCTTGCTTTTCAAATGTTATTTATCACTTGAAGCTGCAAATAGACGTGTGAGAAATAGGTCTTACCGTTACGGCAAAAACACTCTCATGGTATAATGTTTTCTCTTTTTCCTTTCTCCCCCCACTCCCTTTTTTTTTTCTTTTTTTTTCTTTTTTTTTGAGTATATTAACCAACAATTTACCAAACCTCATTATTTTCTAAATAACCACTTACAGTTTGGAAAAAGAAAAAAACTCTTAATTATGACAACAGACCTTAACAAAACAAGGTCAAAATCACAAAACCAGGAAAGTAAAACTTACTGTATAAATTATTTTGTATACAATTTCTGTGAAGCGTTACATTCTCTACGAGAACATCAAAGGTATTATCGCAACTAACACTACAGAAATCACTGCTGTAATTTGGATAAAACCAGGACAGGTTTCAGGCGTATATACAGTGCTACAGGTAAAAAAAAAAAAAAAAAAGAAAAAAGGTAGTGAGTGCACACATTGGATTTTGCATGTCGACCATAACACAGGTTAACAAAAACTTAACCATGTTCAATGTGGTCAGAAGGAGGGGTTTTGCTGCTCCAGCCCAGCTCTGCCCCATTGCCAGAAGCTGCCTCCTACAACACCTCTCAGAGCTGCTGAGCTGCAGGGGCAAAGCCCATACCCGACAGACGGCCTCCGTTGCAGCAGAGCGAGGTGCTCTGAAGAGTCACGAGAGCAGTGCTTACCTCTGTAGGACTTGCTCACTTTCTGGTAATAACTCTTGCCAAGTCAGAAGGGAGGGGAGGGTTACTAATATGCGACCTTCTTCGTTCATGTTGCATGCCAGTGTAAGAAACACTGTCTGCTACAGCAGTGGAGGCGATACCACGGGGCTGCACGGATTTGCATTCTCCATCTGGGTTGTGCAGAAGTTAAGATTCCTACTAGGCTACCAAGGAAGGTGCTTGATGACATTAGATAAAAGGGCACCTAAGAAACTATGTGTGTAGTTGAAGGAATTTAAGTAGGGAACTAAATATTAACTAAACTAGGGAACTAACTGAGGGGAGTTGGATGATGCATACTTGCTTCGTGCTTGACACTTAGAGGTGTTCTGCTCTTGATTTCATACTTGATTTCATATTGCTTCCGCTCAGATGTTCACTCTATGCTACACCTCAGATAAAGGGGAGTCTGTCCACGATACTTCCTGGATGCTGGAACATGCAGTTTAAGGCAAGTACCTGTTGATGGCTCACAGTGGATGAGACTTCCAAAGGCACTCACACCATGTGAAACCAGGTGCTTTGAAGAGGTAAGAAAAAGGGTTGTAAGAAGCTGGAGGCCAGAGGAGGAGGCCGCTCAGCTTTGCTGCACTATGTAGCCCTGGAATAAAGAAGTGCCTGACAAGTCTGAGGAATTATACCAACTTTTTAGGCCTCGGGGAAAATATCAGATACAGATACATACCGAAAAATGAGAAAAATCTTAATCATTAGCTAGAGAGAACACTACTCACCCCATACATGAGGCTATTATATAACTAAAGGGAAAAATTCCCATTGGTATCTCTTTAGCATATGAAAAGTTGAACAGTCCTCTGCATAGCTAAGGTGCCAAATCTGAAAATTAATTTCTGACACTGCCTGTGCTTCAACTGTGCATTATCCATCATTACTAATTTTCATTTAACCTGAGAAATGTCCATCATTCTTTTTGTTAATATGATAATTGGTGGAGAAAGGTTAAAAACATAAGACCTTTTCCAAACAAGCAGGTATAAGCCGGATTCTGCATTCTGTGCTTACAGTCCTAACATCTACCATCGCTGCAGCTGCAGAGAGGGTGCTGGTAATAGTAATAAGTGTTAAGGAGCTACACAGTGTAAGTTACTTTGTCTAGACTTGTCTAATACATGTAATAAGCACAGTTCTAAAAAAGTCACGTCATTACTGGAACTCCAGGAATCAAGAGTACTATGGCAGGCTGCTAATTAATTTTGCCTCTGTAAACTTCAGTAGTAATCGGATCAGGAAGTGACATCTGCATAGAAAAGCAAAATGTAGCTCCATGAAGCTGTGGGCCTAAGAATTTTCTTAAAATATTAAAAGAAATTGGTTTTATTTTGGAATGGCAGGGTAACTCATATGGTCATGTCTTTTTTAAGATCAAATACAGGCATTTTCAACAACTTGTTTTTTCCATCACCCCTAAAAAAAAGTTTTCATATCTGATGACCTGTGTGAAGTGTTCAAAACCTGATATTGATAAGGGCCATTCCTCTTGGGAAATAACACTACCACTCCAAGCAGCAAAATGAAAGTACCAGAAGGAAGAAAAGAATGTAAGCTATGGGGAGAAAAGAATAGGAAATGAAAAAAAAAATCCATCAAAGAGATATCAGTAGTTGCCTTATATGCAACAAAGCCTATTCAATAATGAGGCCTTTGTCAGAAGCAAATTAAAAAACTTAAAGTGCCAGGTATTTGCTGGCTATTACAAATGAGACTATATGTTTTATTTTCAACACTACAGCATCCACAGGTTTCAGCAAGTTTGAGGTCTCATTTCCCAGATGTAATACACATAATAAATTGCATCTTCAGGCCTTCTTTTACTTCCTCTCTTCTAGTAAAAAAGGAAAAAGAATAGCTATGCAAGAACCAGCTCAGGGAAATTAAGTAAATTGTGCAATCCCACACAGCAAGGTTGCAGCTGAAATAAAACCCATGTTTTTTCCCAAATATAGCCTTATTCACTTAATTACGTAGGTAATCACCAAGGTAAACAATTAATATTTTCTCTAGTCTATCTGTAATTGAACAAACTTTATTTTGTTTGCTACCAAGTGTAGAAGATGGCCACCCCAGTTCTCCTCCCACACACATCCTATTTCTGTGTTGTGCTCAGCATCCTCCTGCCAGGCTCCTCTTGGGCACAGCTGGCACATTCACCGCTCCAAACTGCAGCATACTGCAGACTTACGGCTAAGGTTTCAGAAGCAGGTAAGCTACAGTCTACAGTCACATAGGTTTCAAAGGGTTAACACGTCTTGCTGAGAATAAGATAAATTTAGCAGCTCTAAGAAGCCAGCTGTATAACAGTTTCAGTGAGTAAACCGTACTGCAAAAGAGCCCTAATTTCATCTCATCTCTGATGTACATAACTCAGCACTGTTTTAGGGGATTTTTTTTTTTGTTTCTTTGTTTTTTTGTGCCATTGACCCTGCAAAGCCTAGATGGATCTTGCTTTAGGGCGACTCTCAAAATGGCTGGAGCCTAGGTCGTAAATGGGTAGAGTCTAGCTACAACCCAGTCCGACTGACACGACTGGACTTCCCTAAAAGATTTGCCTTGGAGAGCTATGGCCAGTACACCTATAACTCTTTAAGAGACATCATGAACAGTACCAGGAAGCCCAGTCTTCATAAATTACTGGCAATTCTTATTCTATCTACCTGTTCTTCTGTGGGTAATGGCCACACGCAAAGGTGAAAAAAATTGCCTGCCCCATGTTACCCAACCAGCATAGGTCACGCTTGAACTCTGGGCCTCAAATTTGAACTCTGAGCCTTCTCACCTTTCATCTCAGGCCAGACTCACAGTCCCTAGTCCAGGATTCAAGCCAGAACATCTTGTGCTAACTTTTTAATATTTCAGAAATGCAGAATCCAGACCTCTCAGGGAACTTCTCTCTGATCAGCACAGCAAAGCTGAGTGCCAAAATTCTGTTCGTTTGCCATTTGCAAAAATGCCTTAGGCCTCCAAGAGCCATAGAAAAAGAAGATCAAAGTCAAGCTCCACTACATAGATCCCAGATGAGAATTTGTCATAATCCCTTGTTCTATCTTTTACCTTGAAGCAGCGAGTAAATGAGAAAGGAGAAAAAATTAGGACTTAATAGTGTAAGCAATTAGCAATCAGAAAGAATTCATCCAATAAATTTTTCCAGACATTGTATAACTTTTTGGAAAACACAGTTAACCCTTTGTGCTACAATCTGCTCATTTGAGACATCACATATAATTACTTCTTGCAGCCATGATAACAATCCATCGTGACAGCTTTGTACCTGGAAGCCGAGTTCCTCATGTTCATACATACTGTCACCACACAATTCAGAAAGCTCTTGCTGGCATATGCAATGGCAAAAGTATTTGGGGGAGCAATGGAATCAGCATGCCTGACACTGTTTATTCTTTCCCAGATCTCTATACTACATTTTGGTCTGTAAGGAGTGTTGCATTCACTCTTGCATATCTGAACTCCAGGCCAAGAGGAAAGCTTGCTGCAGTATCATGGTCAATCACAATTACAAAGTCCAAACAGTCCAAGTCACAGTCTAAACTTCAATGCCAATAAAGTATTGCTGACTGGCACTATATTTTAGAAGAAATGCCCTTTAAAAAGAGGGGAGTTCAGAACTTTGTTGCATGTTTTATTCCTCTTAAACATTACTGTCAATAATAGGAATCTTTGAAGAGCTACATTTTCCCTCGTGACTTTTTTTTAAATGAAAAAATGGCATAAGATAACAGTATTGTGATTTACGGGAACAAAGAGAGAACCAGTCTAGAACTGCCAAAGCACTGAATCTTTTCTTTGCAGATGTAACCCCTTAATCAACATACCTGAGAAAGGTGTGTTGGGTAAGGTAGGAAGGCATGATATTTTTCTGTCTAAGATTTTCCATTGCTTCTGCTTCTACTTGGTTTTTACTTAGAAGGATCCTGAAAAGAGGTGTCAAAACTGCATTCTGCATTTTAACTGGGCAGTCTTTGCATTCACATAAAAAAACTATTAGGTTAAAATTATTAAGATGGTAGGTAAAAAGTATGGAATTTCTCCCAGTATAGGTCAAGCACCAAAGGGAGCAGGTTTGAAAGCAAGCAGTTATAATGACTTGTACCACGTTATCCCATAGGGCTGATACAAAGAAAGGGCTGAAATAAAGTGACTTATTTAAATAACTAACGAAAAGAAGGAGGTAAGTGTAGTAGAAAGCATACCTGTAATGGACAGGGGTTGTATTAGAATGAAGGGAACAGCTTAGGCCCTCCATAGTGTTTGAGCTGGTGAAGACCACAGGCAGCAAAGAGCACCATAAAAGGAGATGGGCATGCCAGCAGGACAAAAAGTCTTATATAATGTTTAGGCTGCTGGCAATTTTAAGACAGCATAGTTCAGAGAAAAGAGAATTGGCTCCAGAAAATTATGAGGCCAGAAGGTACTGGCTATTTTAAGACAAGCTCTTTATTCCTTTAAATATAAGGATTGATTTTTTTTTTTCCTGTATATCAACCATTTGTATTTTCCCTAATAATAATAACAAATTCCCAGTTGATACACTTTAAATAAATCATAATAATGTCATAGTAATATTTAATTATAATAGTGAGAATAACAGATAAATGTATACTTACTACTATATTTATGAATTTAAATAAAAGTACTTTTCCTGATACCACAATCTCTTATCACATTTCCATGCACTTCAGTCAGAAAAATGAGTAATTTTTCAGTTTTAACAAAAATGGCTGAAAGGTCACCCTTTCCCCAAACTACGGTTAAATGGAATTCATCTCCTCAGTCAAGTATTACAGCCAGGGCAAAGTATTTATGATCAATCCAATTAAAATGGTAATTTCGGGGGGAACGGCAGCTCTCCTAAAATGTAAAGAGCTCTACTTTACTTGAAATCTCATGGCACAAGGTAACAATGTTCGCTGTTTTGTCACTGTGGTAACTTTCTATGATATTACATTGCAACTCTTAAGTAAATATAATTCTAGATAATGCAAAAAAACCTCAAAATATTTCCTTACAGAATTTAATATAATTATCACATCCCATTGAAAATATACAAATAAGATCAAAAGGTAATTTCAGTATAATGTAGATATATATATTTCTTTGTTCTTGCAGATTTGATAGTGTAGCAGACCCTCAAGCAAAGCTTTATCTCTAGCTGCACTTATATAAACTTTATAGTTTTTACCACAAGTCCTTCTGAAGCGTTTTGCAATAAGCCATAAGTATAAACCAGCAAGCAACTGTTGTTACAGACATCTGTTAATAGGTATTCCTCTTAAAATGAAAGAAAATGCCACTCACATTCAGCATTTTAAGGAATTTTAAAAGGAAAGAGTCAACTTGAAATTTCATTTCCTTCCGATTACTTCAGACATACCCAGAAGGTAACAAAATGGAAGATTTGTTTTTTTCACCATTTCCTCTTCTCCTCTCCCTACGTTCTATTTTGCTGGTGAATCTACTTTGCAAATTTGTCTGTGTCTACTTAGTTCCATCATTTTTTTGATGACAAGACACTAGCATAACATCAGTGTCTGTGGCTGAATACTCGTACAGAGATTTTCCCAGGCCATGCAGGAAGCAGCACAGCAACATAAGAATTCAAATAGATTGCAGTCAAAAAACAAAAAGGCATTTACACAAAGAAAAGTTAAGATGGGTAAATGTCAACTTCTTTGTTATTGTTGTTCAGGGTCTACCGAAAAGACCTTTCAAAACAAGTATTACTTGAGGACTGGAAAAGCTCCCCAAACTACACTAAGAATTTTTCAACAATACTTTTTTTTCCAAGTAAGCCATGCTGTTTAAAGGTTGCTGCATCTGAATTTTAGTGAATTTAAGAAGTTACTAGTTTTGTGCTTATTCCTGAAGGTAATCAGATGACATAGCTGCAAATTCATGAACAACATTTTAAAAGCTGAGTCTTTGTCTTGCTTTGTCAGCAGCATCTGCCAAGACTGAAGCTTGGCTAGATGTACCTGGCTTAGCCTGAAGATAGGTAGTTTCAGTGCTGAGAGTAGTATAGCTGCAAGAAAAAAAAGCTCAGTCTGGACTACAAAACCCTTCTGAAAAGCAGAGCAAATATTTAGACTGCTAGCTTGCACTGAAATCAGAACTGCTGTGGCTAAGAGTACCCAAACTAACTTAAAGTGATTACATGCTAAAAACTCCTGTCAATGAAGTGCTCACATCCTATTGGTCTTGAAATATCTAGAAATGTAGTGACTGCAAAGCTCGCTCAAGCAGAAAAAAAGAGTAAAAAAATAAGAATACTGTGCCAATTTGCTGAGTGAGGATGTAGGCAGCCAGCATAGTAAGGGAACTGCAGAACTTTACCTTTTTAATGACACCAAATGAAGAGCTAGTAAAAAAGGCTTTTCTTTTCTGTCAAGATTCTTTGAAATCTAACCAAGCAGTTAGTGATGTAAAAATACAAGGCCTAAAGCTAATGGAAGTTACTGGCTACATCTGTTGTTAAATTCGGAAGGTCTTAAAGTAGGCTCTTGAAAGTGACACGTTATATTTCACAAATCTTTTGGTTGCTTTGTTTAGGGATGGCTTGCATGAATTTTCAAGACTTGCCTGAGACATTGGGGACATTATAAGTTTAAGACACACAGCAGTGCCAGGACCCTGAGCAATACGTGAATTAGAACAAAGGGAAAAAAAAATTACTATTCTGGTAATGTATACAGTCTTATGATGCATGCAGCTCCTAAAACCACTACATTCAGCTTTCTGCAGCCACGTGCTTAGGCTCAAAGGTCCTCCAACAGGAGGCCACTGTAAGAAGCCAACCTGCCTGAGGTTCTTAATGGAAACATTTATTAAGATGCAGATGCTGGGGAAAAAGGAAGGAACACAATGACCTTGAAAAATATATACTGCTCCCTGCAAGCAGAAGAAATGCGTATCTACTTACTGTCTACTGAAGAAATAGCTACAATATTCTTATCAAAAAGCATCAAACCACATTTTGAAGTAAAAAGAACAGCTGTAAAAGAGGACAAATGTGCAAAGGAAAAATGAACTCACCACGTCTTGAGGACATCTAAAATGGTCTAGAAGCAGTAGCATAGGCTTTTTTTTTATTTAAACATACCAGAAGTAGCAGATATACATTCAGTGTCAGTTATAACAATTACAAGAATGGAGCCATGGTGACAGAACTGTTTGGAAACCAGAAGACGGTTTGGAAACCAGAAGATGACAACATTTTATTGGCAGTGTTGGTTTCATGGTGGTTGGTCTTGCCTGCAGATATTAAAAAAAAAAAAAAAGACATAAAAAAACCTCAAACTCTCAAAGCAATTAAATACCCCCCCCCCCATAAAAACAGATTTATGCACCTATACATCATTCCTTCATTAGAACAGGATCTGCTGCTGTTTCTATTGATACAAATCTTATACGCTGGTAAGAACATATGGACCAGCATCTAATCAGCCAAAAAATTACAGGAGGAAGCTAGATACTCTTATACAGATTATAAAATTAAAAAGCTCATATGGGAGAAGCTTTTATAATTTTTTTTTTCTTCCAAGGAAAAAAATACCCTCTCTTCCTGTTGCAGAAAGATACAGCTGTAGTTAAAAGCAGCAAGTAAAAGAAAATCTCAGGGTTCAGTCAGTTAGATTTTTTAGCTTTTAAAGAATTTTCTCTCTTTATGTCTTTCTTTCTGACAGTAGGTTCCTTTCGCAATATTTTTACTTCTAGAGTTTATCATTCTCTACTTTACCTTACTTTCAAATGTCATACTGTGTACGGAGATAATCATTCCTGTGGCTATTTAGACTAAAGTACTGATAAAGCTTTGACTGTTTTAAAGCACCTTTCATTTCCTATACTGATACATCTTGGCACATTTTTTTTGGAGAAGTGCAACATTTTCTGCATAGAAGCAGAGAGCCTGAAAATATAATTTCTGGAGATTATTTCGCATATTTTAAAAATCGAGTAAACACAATCATCGTGCCTGTATTTAGTATTCATGCGGGATTTAGAATATTTGTCAAATAGAGAGAAGAAAGGACTGGAAATGGATTGAAAAAGACACTCTTTAAGAACACTTTGCCAGCAATATCCAGATAACATCCACAGTTCCCAAGGACCTTCCGGAAAAAATGAACGATTCAGGTAAAATGTGATCAAAAATGGGTCTATGGAACCATGTGGATTTTGGGGATAAATCTAGCCAATCTGGATTCAGGCCAGGATTATTAGAAGAATTGTTATTGCTGATCTCAGAATCAAGGACTGCTGTCTGTTCTGCAGGCAGACAACTACGGGGATGCAAGGAGCCAAGGAAGAACGGCAGGAAGGATAAAGCTTCCGGGACCAAAAACTACAGAAGACAGCTGCCATTCACCACAGAGGTGTGGGTCTGGCCTTACATTATAAGGACCAAGAGACTGAAGAGATATTAACTGACTTTTTATTATCTGACTTTTTATGGGGTGTGTAGATCCCTAACCTGCCTGTTTCTAATTTTAATGTAGATTACTAATGGTAGGCAAAGTCACTCATAAAATTGGAAGAACCACTGCTTATCTTTTCTTAAGAGCAGGCTCAAACCATCTGCAGACAAAACATTTGAGAGTGAAAAGAAATGAAAAATTTCAGGAGATACCTTTCTGATTAATAAATCATTTATAACTAACCTAGCAAAATTATTGTTTCAAGGCAAGCAAAAGGATATCTTAATAAAATATATGGCCCAATACCCAAAAGCTCCTCCACTTTTACTTCATGCATATGGCCTTTCAGCACTATAATTTATATTTCTACTGTTAACTTGCCCAGATGGACTTTTATAATATCCTTCTCATAGTTCTCCAGGTGTTGCAAATAAATAAAACACTTCTTTCTTTCAGGGAGATGAGAACAGAGTAGGTACCAAAGAAAGTTGCTAATATATGTATTTAAACAATAGCCATTATAAAAATGTATTGTAATGTCATTATTAAGCACGTCAAGTGATTCTGCACATTATTCAAATGTCATGCGTGACAAGTAAAACTATGTTTCATATCCTAAAGTAGTTTATTTTTAAAACAAAGTGCAGTACACCATAACTGCAAAAATAATATTTGTCTTTGGACTAAATTAATTTTTGTAGTAAATGGGTGCATCTATACTGAAATCAACTGTTGGCTCCAGTTAATGATTCTGTCATTGTGTCAAATTCAGTAAAGAAACTCATGGAATATTAGCATTAGATACATAATTTGCCCAGAGTGCCCTATTAGAGTCACTTTTAAAAAAAAAAAAAAAACCAAAGTGCAAGGGATTCAGTGAATTTCTAGATGAGTAAATGGCCATCCCTTTGCAGAGATTCAGGAAGCAGAAAAAGTCCAAGTTTGTTGCATGAATTATTTGTTGCAAACCATTTACCAGCCTCTAGATCACAGCATATTAATTTTTCACATGATTTGTTCAGAATGAAGGAGAACGGTACGTATGAGAAATGATCCTGGATCCTCAGCAGACTCATACAAAGTGGTCTCTGACCATAATCATGCATTTTCTTAGATTACTGGGAGGGTATTAAATACTTGTATCTTATTATTTGAGCCAAAATACACTTTTCTGTTGGGGCTGTTCTAATTACTTGAATGTACTTCCTGAGATATGACACTTTGGTTTTGTCCACAAAGTGAAAGCCTAGATCCAGAGAGATGATTTCAGAGATGCCTAAATATCTTTGTATGTATGCCCAAAGTAGCAAAGAGGTGGTCTTCAGGTTTTTTAGTCCGTATGATAGCTCATAAAATAAGTTTGGTAGTATTAGACAAATCTACATGTTTACAAAAACAATTTGCTACCATTTTTTAATGAAAAGGCTGAGCAGTATATTAACATGGAGAGATGCTGAACAGAGAAGCACTGGGAAAAATCAAATGTTTAGCACAAAGCCTACTGCATACATGACAATAAAGTCATCTAGTGTTCGATGGCACTTCAGATCTGTGGTTGTCAAATGATGGTAATCTTATCCAGTACATTGAATTGAATGTCTTTGATAAAAACATGAATTTGGACTGAAATCTAACTTTTCAGAGGTTTAGGTAAATTATTAAATTAGATAGAATTGTAACCCTGATCCCTGAAAGTCAAGTGTTCAAAAGAAATTCAAAGGGTTCAAAAGTGTAGGAAGAAAACAGCAAAATGAGATTCAGCTTTAAAATATACGACTTAATATAACTTGCAAAAATTAATCTAACATGTACACACATTTCTATTAGAGGCCATAAGCAATGCTAACTGTCTTCAAACTCTCTCTCCTACCCCACTGGAAAGAGAAACAAACAAATTAAATATATATATATATTATGCATGTTCTTTCCTAATTAGCAGCTAAGATTTACATAGAAAAAAGACAGTCAAGGTTGCAAAATCGGGCATTCAAAGGTCAAAACGTTAACAAAACTAAGGTCATTTAAGAAATTTTAATCCCACATACTCTTCAATTTTCATTCCTGATGTTGCATACCCTTGCCATTTATAAAACAATGCATATATCCATTCACAAACATTTGTACCTGTATGCACGGGCATGCTAATGTAGATATACTCACATCCTTGTGTCTTAGAGCTAGATTCTGTTCACCCTCAAACTTCTGAAAGGGCTTTCTTGCATTTTCTAAAACTGTGAAAGGCAAGTAGGAAGAGTAGCTTTGGTAGAGTTTTATATCCACAGTGACTTCTAAAGAATACCATTCTTATTTATACTTTCTCCTGTCAAAAGTGTGCGAGTGTGGGATTACCTGTTTCTTTGATTATACGCAGAGGGCCAAAGTTAAGCCCTTAGAGACATCACAGTCTGAATAGACAAAGAAAAGGGAAGATGATGCTACACAAACACAGAGCATTGACATGTAGAAACATGACTAGTATTTAAAAGTTTATATAATAGCTTTTTCTTGTAGTACTAGGGAAAAGTCTTTTTTAAGAAAAATAATGCTTCTTTTAAGTAATGCTAATGCTAGACATCAGGACAAATGAATGTGTGTTTGAATATAATGAATGTTCAATCAATTCTATCATACAACAAAGTGGGGGGTCTTTTACACTGTTATTATCTTACTTACCATTGTATTATTACACAAAATGTAAATACAAAGAGCAAGCTTAAAAGAAACACATTTTTGCTTCATTTAACTAGGCGTATTTACTGAGTTTATTGTTTTTTAACCAAGTTTGAAATTATCATCACGATAATTCCTTTATTTTTATGCAAAAATCACATCACAAATAATACATCATGGGTAGCATAGCAGTGTGTGTTAATATATTACATGGTTTTTTACCTCCTTTATTCTGTCTAGCATTCCTGAAAAGAAGTCTGCCTCTGTAGGGTGCTGGTGTGTTTGAAAAGAAATGGTAATTCAAGAAGATAGGAAATGAATATAATTCAATGAAGATCTCTCCTCACCTCCTCCTCGCTCTCACTTCATATTCTTGAAAGGAAAAAAAAACCCTGTACTTACAGATGTAACACTGCTGTCTACCACAGTGAAAGTTTCCTCACATCTAACAGTGACACTGCAATTAAGCTAGAGCTTTTTCTTACGCAAGGGCGTAATTAAACCTGGATGCCTCAGACAGCGACTCCTTTTAAAATACACTCGGATACTTTCTATGATGACAAGCAGGTATCTGGTATTTCTCAACTTGTGACAAAGGACAACCAATCATACTGAATCTTTATACATTAAATTTTTTTCACATCAGTCTGCTCTCTTCAAGCTAAGTTATGTTTTGAAATGTTTTCTATGGTTTGCAGGGGAAGTCTTTACAAACTCGCACCCACAAAGTGGCCCATTGCTGAAAATGCTCTCAGTGACTCAGAGGTCATTTCATAATTTCTAGGAGGATGCGTGGGGAAGGAAACACACTTAAGCACTGAGAATAGGGATACTTCAATCATTTCTAGTAAATCAGGAATGACATGTATTTAACTTTCTCCGGTGTAGTATTGTTATCCTTCCAAGGATGATAACAGTTTTCAAGCCATCCTCGCTTTGCAAGGCATAAGATAGTCTGATGTTTGCCACTCAGCATAATACTCGGTTACAGTAGCATTCATTCACAAGGGAAATGTAAGATTTTCAAGAATCATTTAGGAACGTGACTTCAGGTGACTGTTAAGTGTCAACGGTGTTTTCGTACAAACCCATATTCATTCCTTTCCCACTCTTGCCCTTAGAGGTCCAGATAAGAGAAAGTCACACTACTGAAACTGCCACAATGCAGACAGCCACCAAGAGCTTCCACGTTTTTTGTCGAGACACCCTTAGGAGAAATTTGTGTGTGGGCATGGAGAATGAGGACAACTATTCAGGGGTTACCGGACACGCTGCCCATGGCCAGCGCAGCTGGCTAGTAAACTTGATATGCTCACTGTACGTGCGCTGCACACTCCCCAGATATGAGCCAGCTGTTACCCTGGCTGGGTAGCAGATACCCTGGCAGTGCTAATGCCAGCAGTAAACTTCTCTCGGATATTCCCCTGGTAAATCTCCCAATCCTTCTTTGTCTGTTTTTTTTTTTTTTTAAATCATTGCATCTTAACCTGCATCATTTTGCAAACTGACTTCTAAGCTCCTGTGTAACAGCATCAAATTCAATAGGCCTCTACATGAGGATCATTGTGAGCAGAGCAGTTTACAGGATCTGAACTGCAGCTGTTAAATATCTCTGGACTAGAATTAGGACAAACTCAACAAATATTTCCAAACTGTATGTTTAACATGCAGGGATGGCTCTTCCACAGTGCATCTGCCAATAATAATCAGGAATTGAGTCCTTGCCTCTGTTTATCACTGGATCACTTCATCTGTGCCATTGTAGCACCTGTTGTACTTAATTTTAGGCATTATAAAATAATACCAATTTTTTTCATGGGAAAGCTTCCAGGAGCATTTACTTCAATTAAAAAATGAAACTTTGCCACACATTTACCGTTTTTGCTTGCCTCAGGTGGGCACTTCAGAGACTGAGATTTACAAACATTCACAAACAAGTGAAATTATGTATGCCTACACATTTAGCTGGGCAGCGACAGCAAGGTCTAAACTCTTGCACACAGGTAAACTCAGATATAGCCAAATAAACTTAGACACACACATAGATAGCAGGTTTGACCTAGGTTAAGATACTGCTGAGGAAAACGTGTAGGTGCACTATTCCAAAAAGCTCGTGCCAGAACCGCGCCAGAAATTAAATGATCCAGATTAAGACTTGACTGCTGTACATTCATGAATATCGCACATCCGATACAATCACTGTGTAGAATATGACAAGTGAAAATTGTATATGTGTATATGAACTCTGCACCCTTCCAATAAACTTTACAGTAACAAGTTCTCTAGGAATTATGCTTTGGGCAAGGTGGGCGTGACGGAGCCAAGGAGATAGCTTTACCGTTTTTTAAATGTCCCTTTCTCTTTTCTAAGTTGCTGTTTCTTCTAGAGACTTTCATAGTCCCAGGGACAGCTTCAGATCCTTCTCCTGAGCTATGTTTATTCAATAAGGAAACAGTTACAGCACTGCGTGACTTATCACAACCAGCCCACAGGACCTGCATGGCAAATATTGACTACCAAATAATCACGACAAGCCATTCACAAAGAAAAGAGTGAAACAACTGAAAAAATTCTCACAAAAAAACAACTGATAAGCTGTGTGAAAGCATTATTTCATCTCAAAGTACAGTACATGAACAGAAGACTAAATTCATCACTTGTTCCCTGAATTAGTGGCTCAGCTCCAAGAGTTAAATATTTCAAATTATTCCAGAAAAAAAATAAGAAGATTCATTTCAAAATTTAGACAAAGGTTCAAGAGACTGTTAGTTATGGATTTTTCATCTTTACCTGGTTTCACAATAATTTCCTGAGTTAAAATTCCACTGTAGACAAAGAAAAGACTTTCTTTGATTTAAAATACATTGGAACATATTATGTACATGTATATATGGACATATTCTAGCTTCCTTTAATCCCGTGAAAGTCTCAGAGTAAAGTTTCATGTTACATCCAGTCTTCTGTAACAATGAACCACCTCCAACAACAGCAAGCTACTCCTCAGCCCCATCTCTACCTATGGGTTTCTGTCCCTTTCCTTGGTTACACCCCACTACTGCATGGTTGCAGAAGTCGCCGTTTAGCTCACTGACACACTACTCACCGTATCAATACGCTCTGCAGTGAAGCATATTCTGAGTTACCCATGCTGAGCATGGGGAGCATCTACACTTGTCTAAGGCTGTGCCGAGATACTGTCAGGATCCTGGAAGTGCTAGACCCAAATTAGTTACGAGCTCCGACAGTTTCTGGTTCTGGACTCAAATCTTTTAGAGTTAAGACAGGGACCTCTGCACAGTGCAGCTTTAAGCCATTTAGACATGACTTCAGATTTAATTGATTCCTGTACGTGGCAGTAACTATAAGGCCACGTGAACTAGTCTACTCTGCAGGTGTCCGTGTTGAAAATGACAGAGCAGCTTGTTTATTCTGTAACAGTTTTCACTAGCTGTCAAGCTCCTAAGCACTATTTGTTTTCATGCTAGCACTCAGCTCTGCATACTGCAAAGACATTAGGAAATCTCCTCAGTTTTGAAAAACATACCATCACTCATACTGGTTTCTTCGGATAGGTGGGATTACGATTTGCCTACCCTGTATTAAATCAGATCCAATATTTATCTACTGCTGCAAAGTGATTTTGAGCACTATTTTAAGCTGGTATGCAACACATTTAATTAAACTCTTAGGCAGTCTTCTCGGTCTCATGCTACTTGGATTGTCTTTGTCTATCTGTACTGGAGGCTCTAAATATCCATTTAAATTTTTCTGCTGTGAAATTATTGAGATAACTGAAATCCAACTGGTTTTCTTTGCATAGTTACGATTTTCCTTAGTATATGGTTCAGGGCTGCTGGCAACTGCAAGTCTGGACAGCTC
This sequence comes from Struthio camelus, assembly GCF_040807025.1. NCBI lineage: Eukaryota > Metazoa > Chordata > Aves > Struthioniformes > Struthionidae > Struthio > Struthio camelus. The sequence goes on along the minus strand of NC_090950.1, from coordinate 25,651,452 downwards.
CTGGAACCTCTTTTTAGGGTATAGGTCTGATACATGGTACCTTAAATTCCAACTGATTATCACAGAATTTTCAAAATATTTCCATGTTTCCTTAACACAGAACTGAAGAAGTAAGGTTTTCAGATATCCTGTTCTCCACTCCAGAAGAAAGTGCACGTTCTATGTCAGCTACTTTGACCCAAGAAACATTGCTTTTATGAAGTCCAGGCCAAGACCTACTGAGGACACGGCTTGGATTTTACAGTAAAAATTATTTTCTTACTTCATCAAGACCTTGTCTCACTTCTGTTGTACTACAAAACAGGTCTTGATATGTAAATTAGGACCCAGCCCTGAGCTTCTTTCCATTAATTTATCTGAAGTCAGGTAGAGTTACAGTATGTTAAGAAAACTAACTGAACTTAACCATATCAAGTTTAATTTTATTGTTCTTATACATTTATCATTTATAGCATGTTCTGTTATGCTGAGTGTTATACCATTCACATATGTATAGTGGAGAGGTAATATATTTCCTAAAAGGACCTGTATAACCTTCAGCACTAAAGTCCTTACACATCACATCCCCAAGTGCTCCTTTGCGTCCTTGTGTTCCTGTCCACACACAGCACAGTTCCGCTTTCTCCAACTAAAGCTGAAAAGCTGTTCTTTGCAATGGTCTGTTTCTAACTTGAGACTTCACTACTTTTTTCATATGCATTCAAAGCATTCAATGAATTTCTCTCTTTTTAAATTCCGAATGCATTAGGTACACCAGTCTAAATCAGCCCTTCTAATGGCAATACCTGCTTGTAAAAGTGGGTAATTTTCCCTAGCAGAGCATACTATACAGAGTGCCCAAAAGAAAAAAATGCATAGCCCTGTTTCCTATATACTTGTTTAATTTTGTACTGCATATTGAATGGGACAGCTGGGAGTGTGCAGTTCTCTAATCCGGCCACCTTAGCTGGTGGCTGGGTTTCTCTTCCTGATCCTTAAGGTGACTTATTTTGGTCTGTCAAGAAAAAAGTTGAGTAATGTATAGCATGTGTGTGGAGTCACAACACAGTATAGCTCTGTGATGGCTATCCAGCTTCGTTCTCTTGGTGTTGCCTTTACAAACCCTTTCCAACGAAATCCCTCTTAAATTATCACTCTGCCAAATATCAGTCACCTAGCAGAAACTGGTTTCTAACAAAAGGTCAAATAAAATTGCAGTGAAAACCCTAGGCATGCTTGCAAAAGGTCACTTAAGATAAAGGGAATTCCCAGCTGAAGTGCAGGTTTCACCACACTGTGCATATCCTGTGGACTATCTCTTCAGAGAGTAGCTTTAACTCAGAATTAACGCTTATAAATTTCTGTGCACAATCATCCGTATACGCAGTAAATGAAACAGTCACATTCAACTACATGATTTGCAGAACGTTCCTCAGGCCTTCAAATAATAGTCGTGGAATAGACTTGTTTTATTCATGATGGCAAATAAGACTGCAACACAATGAGGCTTATACAACTGTAGCGACCCATTTACACAAAGTCTTTCAAGAGGCTGCCTCAAGAAATGTATATTCAGTTCTATGGTTTTTGAGTGGATAAGCATTTCCCAGTGACTTATTTATTTGATTAATTTAGGGGCATTATTGGTTTACAAAGTTCCTTTGTACTGATTTTTTTGGCCCTTTTGTTCATTATTTGAAGTTACAGAACAGATGGCTTGTTCACATATATTACTGCCTAATGATTGCTCATAAACTCTCTGTCCTGGACAGTGCTGCAAACATTTGCTACGTGTGCTCTGTGACTGGACTTCCTAACTCACATGGCACAGGGATCAGATTCCTAACTCACACTTTTTTCTGTGAACGAACTAAATGTTTTTCAAAATCACAGAATGTCTCCAAGAAAGTGAGGGTGAAAGTGTGCAGTTTTAAAAAAGCTTCTTAAAGACACGCGCAACTTACGATTTCTGAATAGGCTAACTGAGGTGGTGGAACTTCAGACTTTTATGTACAGATACTTAAGGACTTGGCTGGATCAAACCTATATACACAGAAACCCATGAAACTGTCTACCAAGAAAAATGAGGCTGAGCAAAACATTTATAAAAAGCAAGTAAATGGAATAAAAGATGTCCATGAAGTAGGTAAACACTTTTTACTTTGCCAGTCACAAAAATTTTACTGTTCTAGCGCTGTCATCCAGAACTAGATTGATTGCCAAGAGAGTGTCAGAGCTGGTTCAACAAGACGCCACACTTGTAACTGGAACAATTATAGTTCTCCTACATCAAGATGAGCCCTTCAAATCAATGGCTTCTGTTTAAACCAGGCAAGAATTTAGGCAAATTTGCTGTTGTTGAATCATACAGAAAACTGCTGTAAAACAACATAGCAAGCATGATTCCTCAATAAGTCCATATGAGAACAAACAACAGTGATCCAATCAGGCTTACCTTTTACTACTAATGATGTGTTTATAGATATTTACCTCTGCAGCAGTTTCAGAGACTGTATCTTGAACTGCTGTTAATGCCTTTCTTCACTGATTAATAAAGAGTGAAGCTACTGAGACGCATAGTTTCCATTATTTTACTAGTGTAACATTGCCATCTACAGGACATCCAACACAGAAAGTCTCCATTACTTAAAGACTAATTTTATAATCAAGGAAGAGAAACCACTGAAGTTGAAAATATAAGTGTCCAGAATTAGCCCTGTTTGATCAGCCTGACAAACTGTGCTATTTTACAAATTGTCCAGCAATAGTATGGCTCACCAACAAAAGCGTTGTTAAACCAGCTACTAATGTCTAACAAGTTATAAAGCAGAGGGATTTCCTTTAATCTAGCTCAATTATGCATTAGGAAGAAAATAAACAATTATTAAGTACAAGAGGCTTCAGATTTAGTTACTGATCAGAAATTGACATAAGTTACATTTTCATACTTTCTTACAAGAATTTTACAATATTTTATTTTACTGAAGATTCAGAGAAGTCTTATTCAGCATCTCTCTTCTCAGCTTTGAGCAGGAATTTATGCAATATCATGATGATGCCATCAGAGAGGAACCCTACTCACCATGACAGGCTATGAATATCTCTCCACAAGTGCTAAACACACAGTCCACAGAACTAAAAAAGTATATATGCAAGTGCTTTATTTTAGGTAGATGCTTAATTTTAACCCTAATATTTCATCTCTTTGGGGATTTCATCCACCTTTGGGGATTTTCACTACACAATAGAAACACAAAAGTTAGGTACTCAGCCTTAAACTTTTTAATTAAACTGAACCTCTTACCTATCAAGCTAGTGAAATCTGTATTGCAAAAAACTTCTCATAATTTGGCCCCATGGTATGTCTCATGTTTGCTTCATCTGAAGTACTATAGGGACAACAATGCTCTTTTGGAGAGCATTCTCAAAATGGTTATCCGTAGTAGTAGCAACACGAGGATAATTTGCCTGAAGCTGTGATATCATTCCTAAATGCACTGTGCATCAGAAGTACAACGCAGCTCCTTTTCCAAAGTTTGGAAAGGAAGGAGGTCGGTTACCCAGTCACTGATAATTTTCAAGGTGGCACCAATTTATTTAGAAATCTTGCCCTTCTCAAGTTAACTCTGAAGCTGATTTCACAGAATTTAGCATTCTGTTACTGAAAAAAAAAGTTCAAATGCTATGTTAGGTAACCAGGCACCCCAAGACAGACCCCAAGCTCTTATGGGACAATATGTTGTAGAAATGTCCTGAATTAAAGCAGTTTCACTGCAATCTCTTTTACTGTAACAGGGAAGAAAAATAGAAGAAATAAGCAGTAATCAATAAGGACTGGGGAAAGGCTGGAGAGGTCATAGGTGGCATCTTGAATGAAATAATCTGACTGAAAGTGTGATCTCTGATGCCAGGAAAAGTGGTTATTGACTAATGCAAGGAAGACTGAACAGGGAACTGTTGTGAGACATTTTCATTTTTGAGAATCAAAGGAAAAAGTAAATCAGAAGGAAAAAAAATCAGCAGCAATAAAGCAGACAAGATCTCAAATTTGACATGAAAGCTTTCTACTACGTATGCAGAAAACTCAGCAACTTGAACCTTAGTGCACTAAGGTGTCCCTCTAGTTATTTGGAGTCACTAGGTGGATTTGCCCTCCTTAATTTATGCTTAGAAAAACAAAGTCAGCTATTGCCCCCTCCTGCCCACAAATCACATTGACCCAAGCTGAAGGTATGTTCATCCTTCAGTGCAGGGGCCAAACCAATCAGATTCACAACTCTGTCTAGACACGCTCAGTCCATCAGACATGTTTACGGCGTAAAATGGGCAGGAAGGCAAAATTCTGCTGTGTGCAGAGGAGCGTTCTAGTTTTGAGTTTCTTTTGTAGCAGCTTCACATGGGTCTAGTTCAGGCAAACAGATGAGATAAAAAGCCTGTTATTTCAATTTCAAAACTAGCAGTCTCCAATACTTAAGCACAGTAATAAGGCTGTTAGCAGGGGCTGTCAGCATTAAGATATCAAGACTGTTAAGAGACTTTCCATATTGAGCTGATGGCAGTTAATACTTGAAGTCAGCAGCTGAACTGTGAACAGACAACATCTGTAACAACGCTGAAGATGTTGAGGAGGACAGAAATTTATACGTTACCCTGCCACTTCATTTGCCCTGTCTGACTCTGTACTGTTGCAAGCAGCTGGCACAACACCAGGTTTCAGAGAACGACGCAGCAGAAACTCTTACATCTGCGACAGCCGAGAATTTGACAGACGTGTTCAGAGAATATCCCTCTACCGTAGACAGTACCAAGAGTTACCTTAACGATGACATTTGTCACTACAGCAGCTTTAACCAGGATACTGTCAGTAACGTTACTACTGGCACAAGAGGAAACAAGTGGCTATTTAGACATGAGTCTTTAGATAACCATTGCAGTAGCCTAGGTCATAATGTCTAGAGGCCATGGTGGTAGCGTTTTTCTCAGTTGGTGAGGTTCTGTTTTTGCTAAACTAATAGTTTAAAAAAAAAAAAAATCAGTGCCTTGAGAATGCTAGTCGAATCGGAAAAGAAAACAGAATGTCTCTGTTTAGAACCCTTTTTATTGCCCTGCATAAACACTCAAGCCCTTATTAACATGAACGTTTATACAACACAAATTTTAATTTCAGATTTGTATTGATTATAATTTTTACAATTTACAAGCTACTTGAGAATTGTCAGTAACCTAAAAATTATTCGTAGATGAACTTCTATCTCAGAGTATATTCATGTGGATTATATATCTCAGAATTTTTAAAATCGTTTGTAGGAGAAAAATAATTTTAAAAGTATCAAATTCTTCACTGTATGCAAAAGTTGCATTTTTGCATTTTATGTTATAGAAGCAGAAATTGTACATTAAAAAAGAGCTAAAACCCCCTAGGCTCTGCATTGCATTATTCTAGGCACTTAAAAATGTAAACTCAGAGACAGTCTCCTCCTCTTCCCCACCAAAATCTTCCACTCTGAACAGACAATTCTCTTCTTACCTTTATATGGAAGGGTCATTCATATCGCATAAATAATCTGCTCAACATCACACAGGTGTCTATAGCAATGCCAGACAGTGCATCCAGAAGTTTAAGTCTAGTCTCATACCTTTATCAAATTACCTTCCCTCTTTTGTGATCTTTAGAAATTGTCCCAATTTTAATTTTTTAAATGTTACTGAAATATCATGCATTCACACGTTCCACACTCCAAAATGCTTTATAGAAGATAAGACAGACATTTATAAGGTCAATGATATGATATAGAGGAGGGAAAATTCAAAGCAATTAAAAAGGCAACAAAGGTATTCACACCTTCAGTGGCTTATGAGGAAGTTAATAAGGCCACAGGTCATGGCTGGTGATTGGCACTGGCAGGGTGAAGGCTCCCGTATTAGAAGTGGCGGATCTGTGAAGTTAGAAGGGGTGCTAGAAAAATGATATGATCCTGGAAAAAGAGATGAGAGAGAGAGGATGGGGAGTAGCATGTAGGGGGTTAGGTAGGAGCACATTTGTTGCATATTTTATAATACCGTACACCAGGAGGGCAGGATACATGCAACACCAACTCAGTAGATGCCTTGACAAAAAAAAAAAAAATCACACATCAAAATCTTGCATGCACTGCTTACTGTGCCAGTCTGCCTGTGTGGTTTTCAGCCTCCTGCCATTGACAACTTGGCCAACAGCAAAGGAGGCTCAAGCTTCCTGCTGCCTCTATTTGTTCTGTAGTTGGATTTATTTTATACAGCCTTTCTGATGTGCAATGTCTTAGGCATTAATTATACTACCAGCTCAACCCAGAATGTAAACAGGTGGCACTTTATTCTTATTTTCTGGCTTTTCTGACAATTACTTTATTAGCTACATAGCAGATATACTAAGCTCCTCATTAAAAGTATTGGTCCTATTGAGGCTGATTGCCATGATTTAATATAGACTGGATCTTGTAAACTCCACGGAGCTCACAGACTTCCAATGAATTAGAGGCAATGAGACGCCCTCGACTATCTACTGCTGCCTCTGCCCTGATCCCACAATTCAATAGCTTGTGAGTCACAAAGGGGAAGCAGAATAATGATGCTTTGACTACTGTAACCTTGGGAGTTAGGCTGAAATAAACTAAAATTACAGTAGTCAAGGCTGTGATAAATGCCTGTTCTTGAACAGGCAATGAATAACTTTGCATTACAATTGTAAAAAATGATGTATTTTACCGTTCATATTTTACATAAAATATCAATTCCATGTGGGTTTACAGGATAGGACCTTTGGAAAAACTTGCAAAAGCTTGGTTAGCACCCACACTGCTAATCCCAGAGATGGATTGTACATCATTAAACAGAACAAAACTGTTACTGAATAAACAGTTAAGGCTAATACTTTTCTATGCAAAGTGGAAATGAATAATCCAAGGTGAGATGTTGTATTAGCCATATCATGGAATTGCTAAATAAAATAAGGAGCTTATAAGACTAGTCAATGAAAATGTTGCAATATCTAAGTGCATTATTAAGAAAAGAGAGAACCTAATCAGAGAGAGAAAAAATCATTTTGAACATGATTGATCTTACCAGGATCAAAGAGACCCTCAAATGACAAGCAAAAGGGCAGTCCTAAATAGAAACCCTAGGGAGCCTAAAAGTAGCAAGCTAAAGGAAACCTCCTTTCTTTTAGTGCCCATGGGGAATGGGATCTGCTTTGTAACAGATGTTCCCTGTCTGCCTTCTGACATCTTTAGCAATATTAATCTGAGGCATGTTTGTGCCAGAATCACAGAGCGGTTGGCGATGAAAGGACTTCTTGAGGGCATCTGGTGCAACCCCCTTGCTTAAGCAGGGTCAGCTAGAGTGGGTTGCCCAGGACCGTGTCCAGTCTGGTTTTATGTATCTCCAAGGATGGAGACTCCACAACATCCATGGACAACCTGTGCCAGGGCTCAGTCGCCCTCACAGTGAAGTGTTTTCTTATGTTCAGATGAAAAGTTCTGTGTTTCAATTTGTGCCCATTGCCTCTTGTGCTGCCATTGGCACCACTGAGAAGAGTCTGGCCCCATCTCCTTTACACCCTCTCATCAGATATTTATAAACATTGATAAGATCCCCCCCCCAGCCTTTTCTTCTCCAGCATAAACAGACCCAGGCCTCTCAGCCTAGTCTCGTATCAGAGATGCTCCAGACCCAAAATCAACTTTGTGGCCCTTCACTGAAATCACTCCAGCAGGTCCATTTCTTTCTTGCACTAGGGAGCCCAGAATTCAATACCACACTTCAGATGTGGCCTTATCAGGGCTGAGCAGAGGGGAAGGATCACCTCCCTCACCCTGCTGGCAATACTCATCCTAATGCAGCCCAGGATACTACTGGCCTTCTTTGCCTCAAGAGCACATTGCTGGCCCACGTTCAACTTGTCTACCTGGATCCCCATGTCCAAGCATGCAAAGCTGCTCTCTTAACTGGTTGACCCCCGGCCTATACTGCTACAAGGGGTTATTCCTCCCTAGGTGCAGGACTTTGCTTAAGTGTTCTCTAATGTGATCCTCCTCCACTAACGGTAAGTCTTCATTGCACTAGATCTCCTCTCTGGTCCCAGGGGCTTGGGATTCCTGAAGGCTGGTCTTACCTGTAAAGACTGAAGCGAAGAATGCATTGAGTACTTCTGCCTTTTCTGTGTCCTTTGTCACCAGGGCCCCTGCCCCATTTAGCAGCAGGCTCACATTTTCCCTAGTTTTCCTTTTGCTGCTAATGAACTTGTCGAAGCCCTTCTTGTTGCCTTTCATGTTCCTTGCTAGTTTCAACTCCAGGTGGGCTTTAGCCATCCTAACCCCATCCCTGCACGCTTGGCAGTGTTTCTCTGTACCTCCTGGGTCATCTTTCCCTGCTTCCACCTCTTCATTTTTATGTATTCATTTTCAGTCAGGAGCTTCTTGTTCATCCATGCAGGCCTCCTCCCACCTTTGCTTGATTTCCTGCTTGCTGGGATGGACCATTCTTATGCTTGAAGGAGGTGATCCTTGCATACTGACTAGCTCTCTTGGATCCTTCTTCCCTCCAGGTCTGTATCCTGTGCGATTCTTCCAAGCAGGTCACTGAAGAGGCCAAAGGCTGCTCTCCTGAAGTTCAGGGTTGTGATCCTGCTTTTTGCCCTGGTCCCTCCTTGCAGGATTCTGAACTCCATCATCTCAGGGTCACTGTTGTCAAGGCTGCCCCCAGCTTTCACATAGCCAACAAGTTCTTCCTTGTTTGTAAGTATGAGGTCCAGGACAGCACCTCTCCTTGTCAGCTCCTCAGTCATCTGTCCTAGGAAGTTGTCATCAATGCACTCCAGAAACCTCCAGGACTGCTTGTACCCTGCTGTGTTGTCCCTCCAGCAGATAACAGGATAGTTAAAGTCGCTCACGAGACCAGGAAGCTTCTTCCAATTCTCTGAAGAAGGTCTTGTGTACTTTTTCCTGATCAGGCAGCCTACAGCAGACACCCACTACAATTTCACTCTTGCTGGTCTGCTGGCTAATCCTGACCCATAAGATCTCACATAGCCCCTCGCCTTCTGAGATCAGATGAGACTGGGTTTTCTCAGTCTGATATAGCTGTAGTGTGATTCTACATGACATAAAGAGCCATTGTTTCTCAGCCTCTGCCCGATAAGGAAAGAGCTATACTCATCCTTATGTGAGGCTTTTTTAAGGAAAGTTTCCAGAGTTCTCACTCTGACTCATCTACTTCACAACACAGCAACACCTACATTCACGGAATAGTCTAAATTACTTGTCTCTGCACTTGAAACAATGATCTGAACTCATCATGTGGAATAAACAGCCCCATATCACTGTAACAAAGAAGTTGCTATGTCAGATCGCACCTATACTCCTTTTCTCTGCTGCAACTTACAGGCATTCAATCAGAATTTATGCTGATGTCATATTTCATATTTGCAATTCCCTATCCTACCTCTGAGCTAGTCAAGATAGAGTTTATCTGACTAGTTCCTACCTCCCTCCTGAACAAGCCTGATCAGAGTTTCAAATACTTGGTTCTAAAAAGCTCTTAATACTGTAGCAAAGTCATACTCAACAGCTGCTGCTGCAAATACCAGATATATCAATTATAGATTCTCTTATTTTTATCTCTGAAAACTAACAACTAGCTCCATTTCTGAATAAAAGAGAGCATGAAAAACTGAACCCTCAGAGGGCCTCATTAATCCCAGCCACAACTTGACGCACTTCACATTATGTCATGAAACACACCTGACCCCTATGACATTATACAATATCAAAGTGACTATGAAGGATCTGCCTTGTTGTGCCAGCCATTTATGTTAGGCTGCGAAAAGTCCTTCAATTTCTATGTGTTCTCATCTCAATAGAGTGACAATGTCAAGGGCTAAATTTCCAATATACCAGAGTTCTAAGTTGACCAGCTCTATAATATAATATGCATGAAGGTCAGAAACAGCTGTCACCTCAGATGTGTATTTTTCATAAAGTTATTTTCTTAGCCAAGAAGAAATTCACTAGAGTACTTTGCTAAACTATGAAAAATAACATGAGAGAATGGGAAGAAGCCATGTAACAAATGAGACAATCAGCAGAAAAAAAAGTTCATTTTTATTGCATTGGCATGCTTGATCCAATTTTTAAAGCAGCCTTAAAAGAGAAGCATTCTTTCTGTTTGAATTGCGTTAAGAAGCAGAATTAGCTTCATAAATATAAATCATTTAAGTATAATGCAATATTTATGCCACAGTATCTGATTTTTTTCCCCTTTAGGATTACATTTAAAAGGGAAATAATAAGAAAACTTAGCCCTTTCAGAAATGGAATGGTTTTACAATTTATGCTAATTAATTTTCATATTGACAAAGTTAAACCCCTCATCTTACTTGATTGCAGCAAGAAAAAGAGACGCTATACCTAATTTTTTTTTCTGCTAATGGTGATGTTGTAAGGGAAATCAGTTTTTCACTGAACATATTAATTCTTATTCGCTCACTCTTCTACTGCACAGAATTCAGGCCACTGCACCAAAACCAGTTCCAACTCCCTATCCCAATTGCCCAGGCACAAGGGCAAAGTATAAGCAAGAAAAATAGTTCAATTTATTTGAAGTCATGAAAGGCTCCAATCAAGATCAGGAATCCATTATTCTAGGCACTATATAAAAAGAGCCATAGCCTGTTCCTGACCCAAAAATAGGTTCAAAATTTTCCATTAAATCAAAAAGCATCATTCAAAGTTGGAAGAAAAAAATCTTTATTTCTAAGGTATAAAAAAATCATACTGTCTTGAGTTTGCGAAAAACTGCCAGTTGGCTAATTCTATTTATATTCATTGAAGAGTCTGTGCCAAACTCATCATTGTTTTAACTCACTGGGCTTCTCTGGTGCTACATCAAAAGGAAAATCCGGGTCCACTGAGGTCTGTTTTCTATAAGAATTATTCATTAAGGATCTGCAAGCCTGACCTGAAATTTTCTTCCAACTTCAGCTGCATCAAATTCTTTTTGGTGTTCAAACAGATTCATTTTTCTCTTCCCATTTCCCACATGTACGCCCCATCTCATTTGGGCAACAGTGAAAGGCTCTATATTGCTAGGAGTAATACACAGTATTATGTCTTTGATTATTTTAGAGAGGCAGAAAAAAGTTGAAGACCAGTAACTCTGCTTCACTGACCAATTCAGGGTCTGTCAGTTTTGTCTCTTTCCTCAAAATATTTACTTTACTTTACTTTAGTTCAATTATTCATTCAAGCATTTTTGCATCATTAATAGACTTTGCCCGTCATATTGATTAGCTTACTTAGTTCAGCTGGATTCACAATGTAAATAAGATTTCTTTGCAATTTAAAAATCCCTTTGCTCTAGTGACTCCATATTATTTTTTTCTAATTTTAGTAGAAGCAGCAGTGCTAATTACCTGTCTTTATATCAATGTTTCTGCAGTAGCATCCTCCAGTATCAAATTGCTGCCTTCTTTATTGCTATCGTCATTAGTACTCAAGTATTCTTACAAGGAAAATTTCATTCAGCTATTCTGAGGTTCTTACTTCTGTAACAGAGAAAAAATAAATTATCAGTTAGAATCAAGGATGTTGTCTATCCTTAATGAGAAGGCAGCATGATTAGTAGTGGTGCTATTTTCCGTTTCCCTTCAACATTCATTTTAACCCACATTTCACTGAGGTAAATGTAGACTTGTTGTGAGATGCATGTTGTGCCTAATTACAATAAAATGTGAAGTCTTTATCTCAGGTTTGCAGCTTTCCTAGACATTATAAAATCCTAACTCAGTTTTCCTTATTTTAATGGGTTTTCCCACGACTGTTTTCAGGTAGACATGGAAGTAGGATTTATTCACATCAGGCAACAGTGTGATGCTATAGTCCCCAGCTAAACATGTTCTATCTGAAGTATATTTGCAAAGATATCTAAAATACTAGCAAAAAGGGAGCTTTATGATTTAAAGCACGAAAAGCAAATCCCTCAACTTAAAATGTATCTCCCTCATCTTATCTCAGATTAAGAATAAACTGAATTTTTTGAATTTACCATAGCCATTTAACAATTTTATTTGATTGAGATGGCAGTAAGAAATCAACTCTACTTCACTGCTTTTCTATTTTAAATATTTGCTTTAGTCTCTGTGTTGCCTTATATCTTCCCCCTTAGTCAAGTCATCAAATATTTGCAGATAGTTGACATTACTAATCCCTATGGAATCTTATTTTTAAAAAGCAGCCGAATGATTCGGTATTGGAAGGCTATGAAATATATTTGGCACCAATTTATTACAGAGAGGGGCAATTTTAGAAAGTTTAGTAGAGAAAGGAAAAGGATAATTCTTCCTCCAGGGAAAGGTGACGCACTGAAAAAGGTGACACAAAGGATAGAGAAGTGTAAGAAGGTGTGAAGCAAGCTAATCATACCTGCTGGAGGATGAGGATGACAAATTCAGATGGCGTAAAAGAGTACAGGAACACTGTCTGTTTTGTCCTAAATAAAATGTTGCTGGAGACGACAAACTCAGGAAGATGTACTGCAGAGACATTTATCAGGAAAGGCAGCCTAACTGACCAAGTTTAAATACCCTTGAGCTTGTGGGGGGACTGAAACCTAATGTAAAAGCAAGGGAACAGCAGATGTGTGTTACAGGTTGCCAAGAGCCTGGGAGTGCGGTAGTTATTCGGTGCCAGCGTGATGTGGTTTGAGGGCTGTGTTTGTCTGGTTCGCAGAACACCGTTAACTTCACTGCATAAAGCCCATCCTAAGACATTAACCTCATTTTCTCATCCGGTACCATGGCCTAATAGACAAAGTTTTGAACAATTGTAAATCTTAACATAGAGGTAGAGAGCGACTTGTCTCAGAACATAGATCTGCTTGAGGCTCCGCAGTTGTTTAATGCGTTGTAGCTGACTGCATTAGAACAATGGCAAATGTCACTATCAACACACAATTATTAGTTACAGGTCAGCATTCACTTGAAAGCTTTCATCTGAATACACACACACACACACACACACACAGACACACACACAGACACGCACGATTCACAATTACTTACCAATTTCTTCCCAAGTCTCAATTACGACCTTGTTAAGAATGCCATATAAGGAGCATGCTTTAAGTTTGTCAACATGGGAGCAAGAGGGTTAATCTGAATGAACTTCTAAAGTGGTTTAGTTAAATTGCATTAAACTTTTATTCAGGCATTTGTATTCAGAATTGAAAAGGTCTTGATTCAATTTAGTTTACCTGACTTCCCAAGCAATTTAAGTTAAAATCAAATTAAACTCATTTTATTTCTGAATATGAATATGCACACAGACTTTAACACAGTTTAACTAAATCTCCTTACAAGTGACTGAGGCAGAAAAGGAATCCTTGATGACTGCCACAGCCTCCAAAACGAATTGAGACTACTCACTCTAACAACACTCCGTTTCTTCAAATACTTAAAATCTTGTGCATTTAAGGAGAGGTAAAAGGGAAGTGGCTAGTAGAAAGGCAATGTACGTGCCTCACATGATAACATTATATACCACCATCCAACACCAGAGGCAGATATGGGACTATTTGGTCTCATCCTATATGGCTAGACAAATGCTATTCCAGTTTTTATTAATAGCACCATGACAACACTATGATTCAGCATCAGAAATCATTATTTTAAATATCTTCTATCAAAACTGCCTTGGCACAAACCTTTTTTTTTTTTTGTCCCCACAAAAGGTCCTTACTAAAACCTTACATGTCACTCTAAGATTAGCATAGTAATGCAACATATATGATTGAGAATCTGGTGATCCACTTCCACATTAAAATGAATGTGTCTCCTAACCTTCAAGGAGTTGGTATAGCATTTTGAATTATAGATCAAGGAGAAAAAATTAATGGATAAATGTTAAAATCATTAATGTGCCTTCTCATTGCAAATAAAGAGCGAATGACTCATCCCAAGTCAGCTATCAGATGTATCAGTTTAGGTTTTTCCTCCAAAACTACACATAAATCTCTTCTGTCTCATCTCTTGTCATTTTCTTGTCAAAAGAAATTTCACATCACTTCCCCCCATCATTACTCTTCCTGGCTTCTGAAAACATTCTACTTTAAAATTTTATCACAGAGTTCTTTCTCTCCTAGGTTTCATGAAAGGTTGTGCTATGAAATGCACAGAGTAAGAAGATTCTATTAAAAAAAAAAAAAAGCCTTAATACAATCAGTAAAAAAAATAATAAAAATCATAGAATGACTGAACAACCTTGATATTTTCCCTCTCTGAATTTACATTCATTTCCTTTCCAAAGTCCATTTGAAGATACAGAGTTTGATGGGCATTTTCCCTCATTAAAGTTTATGTGACATACTTACAGAAGCAAACAGATAAAACTGTCACTCAGGCAGACTTTCAATGACTACTTCCTTTTGACATCCTTTCCTCAGCTAAGAACACCTCCTTCATTAGTTCACAACAAATACAGCTAGTTTCTAAAGGCTGTCAAACCCCCCTTTCCATTGTAAAAGACTTGATAGTTCTACTTACTTTCTATGCCTTTCGCCATCTAATTTTGCATATTCTAACACACACATTCCCTAAGCAAGCAGGTTGGCAGGGAGATCAAGAGTAAGTTAGCCTTGTAAATACACATAACTAGGACCTGACAGCATAAGGAAGATCCTCTACAGTAATTAGAGCCAGCACAAGACAGAGATAAATGCAACTACACAGCTTTTCTCCCACGCCTGTAGTCATTAAGTCCCACCAGAAGATCATTCCCAACTGCATATATAGTTGTCTGGTTGCATGAATACTAACAGATGGGACATACTCTCCTCATGCAGATCTGCAGCCATTCATGAGGAGCCAGCACTTTCACTGGGGCTAGCTGACGTGGAGATGTAATGTGTATCTTCTACTGTATTTCAGCAAAAACTGAGTTTGCAGGATGAGACCTTGGGTAAGGTATTACCTGTCATCTGCAATTTTTATACAGTATTAGTCAGAAAAAGGCAAAAAAAAAGTAACGTGGGGAAAAAAAATAAGGTAATCAATTAGCTCAAAATAGTATCATAATGTATATATGCACGTTAATTTGGCATTGTCTAACATTTTTAATGCTTCATTTTTCAATTTTTATGATCATCTTCTGGTACTTTTTATGTACTGTTTTCTAGGATTTTTTCAAAGCAAATTGAAATTAGAGTATCATGCGACAACCAACTGAAGTTTACCTATGGATCACTGGTAGCTTGCTGTCCTCTTAGCAAGTGACTTTTAAAAGGGGATAAGACAGAAAGATTGCTTTTGGATTTCACAGATGTTTGCAGAGGAAAGAAAAGTAAGTTCTCTCAAGGCTTTATACTGACGGAGACACTTTTGTCTTCTCCTAAGGTTGATCATTTTGTGCCTAACTTTCAATGTTTCTTCTCCTCTCTGGTTCCTTCTCCTAGCCCTTATTTCCTTTCCTCAGGATTCTCAACCCTATCTCAAACTCCATTATCAAACAATATTAATTCCCACATTCAGATCCTCATTGGATCTACTCCTTCCCTTTAATTGGCTTTACTTCCCAAACATCATCCAAGGATGCTATCTAAAATTAGATTCTACCTATAACCCCAACCTATTCCCTTGCTTCATTCTTTGGCTCAACCAATTTCAAGCTTCCTTTCCTGTACCCGAGCCCTTTTTCAGATCAAGATTTGCCTTTTCCCCTTCTCTGCCTCATTTTCTCTCTTTTCTCCTTAATCTCTCACCTGATCTCAGTGTGACTCCAAAGAATTGGCTTCTAATTTCTATCTCCCCAGTTATTCCCCATCCTATCACTATAACATCACATCACAGCCTCTTTATCCATCCAAGTTTTAAAATTGCCACATTCCTCTGCTGTCCTTTTCCTTCACCCACAGCCCCTGCCCTTTCCCTTCGCATGTGAGGGAGATGACTCCTTCCAACACTGCCCATCATGTGGTATAGAAGAGGGCTTGCTGTAGAGAGGAATCCCATTTTGATTGCATTTTGACACCGGATAAATGCTATGTAACTGCAGCCCAGAGACTTCATTACTTTTCTATTTTTTATGAAATTCTTGTGACACTGATCTTGATCCAATTTTTGGAGTGGGCGTATCGTACATCATATTCAGCACACAAGAGCTTCTCGCCGTAACCCCACAGAAACCTCCTACGTTTCACAGGTGTTCTGTGAGCTGCAGATGGAGAACTTCTGTGTAACAAACTTTTTAAAAACCATCTAGCTCCATCCATCCTCTAATTATATGTTTTTCACCACTCTTCATATTCTCTACCTTTCTAAAGGCTGAAGAATTACACTCAACTTAAAGAAAGGTTTTCAAAAATAACGTCCCCACTTGTTTTGCAACTACCCTTTTACCTCTACCAAATTTTTTTTTTTTTAATTTTATCTTTCCTAATCCCTTCAGTGCTGTTGTAGAGAAATTTTGTCTGTGTTTGGTACTAGGCACACCCATCAAATATTGGAGGGGCTTTTGCAAAGAGAAACGTAGCATGCCAGTGACAGACAAGAAAAGCGGGAGAAAAAGTATGAACGAACAAGCAGATCTTTGCCAGTTTAGTCAGATATTAGTTCAGCAATCTTCACAAAATAACTATACAAAGATTTTCACAAGCCATTAAGCTGCCAGTTTTGCTGGTCCAACTTGAACTTTACCTGGGCTTAGCTGTTGGAGGAATGCTCTCTTCTATAACAATGAAGTTCCCTTGTAATATCATTTTTCAAGCTTTTGATCCTGAGGTGCAATGGGCTGTTCTGCCAGATTCTTGCTTGCAAATACTGCATTAAAGTGACAGCTGCTGAAAAAAACAAATCTGTGACCCAGCGAGCCCAGATATCATTGCCTGTAACACCAATTTAAAAAAAAAAAAAAAAGGTATTCCATGCTGTCCGGGGAGGGGTATGACTCAGGTTGATAATGTGAATGCAGAACTGTTATTCACCAAATCCTGCAATAATAGAATGGGAAGCACTTCAACTAGTATGATATATGCAGAAAAAAGCAAGTGCTTTTCTACACAGCTGGCAGTAAAGTACTGAAATTTGTTGACACAGGTTTATCAAGGCAGATAGTATAAGCCAGTTCAAAAATGGGTTAGGCAGGTTCATGGACAACAAGTTCATAAACAGATACTAAAAAAAGTATTCTTAATCCAACAGTTGTGGATGCTGAGGAACTACAAGTGAAACAGCCTGCAGAAAGTGAGCAGGCTCACATGCTTTCTTCAAACACCTTCTATTGCCACCATCAGCACCTGGATACTGAGCTAGATGACAGCTAGGCTGGATCATAGGCACTTACGTTCTTACTGATCAGTTCAGTATCAAAGACGAACGGAGAGCCTGGAAGTAGATAGGAGAGAGAACGTTGCCTGTCCAGGTAAAGCTGCAATAATAGTCTCTAAGAACAGCTAATTCCCCTCCTTCCTAGCCAGCCTACAGCTCAGTAATGAAAGAATTATTACAAACAAAAACTTTGTTCTGACATAGTTTACTGCACAGTTCTGCGATTCAACAATGTAAAAAGAGTTCAGGCAAGCGCTGAACATTTGAGTTGTGACCCTGCAAGCTTTCTGAGCATCACTCATCACTGCGCAGCAGACAACAATCATTCTACCACTATGCTCAGAGGTTATTAGGTCTATTCCTCTGAAAACACTGATGTAAATCAGAAATGACTGCCATTATAGACAATGGACTTAGACTACTATGAGGAGTGATGAGACTAGAATCAGGTTTATCATGTTTATTTTTAAAAGTTGGAGGAAAGTTAATCATGAATAGCTGTTCTTTCCTGGATAACCCCTGCTGAGGCTGGCTGTGATTTACTCTTTGCCATTAAGAATATTTCTCTGATGCATTACTTACCATGATACATTCTAGGTATTAAGTTACGGTGTACCTGTAGGAGAGTGTCACTAGGCTTATTCATCCATTTCTTAAGCACTACTTTTGCTAGTAAAATATGTAATTGTCTTTCCTCTTCCCAGCATAAACTAAACATTTTAACCAAAAATGGCAAAAAATAGCTCACTGTTTCTCCAGCCAGCTCATCTACAAAAGGACCTATTTCAGCCAAGTCTGAAGGTAAGAAGAAAAGGCCGTACAATATGTTATATAATATAATAAACTTTCAAAATTTAGAATCTGAAAACTGAGTTTTCAATATGATTGTAACCAACTGGGAACTCTGGTTCTTGCCTTAAAAGAGGAGCTCACTGGGTCAAAAGAAGAACAAGAATATATTTCAAGTTTATTTTCATTAGACTCAAGTACTTAGGCACTCACAAGGACAAAAAACTTGGGCATTTCTCCTCAACGACAGTACATGCCCTAAGGGTTCAGAGAAACAGATATGCAAGTAGTAGAAATATGATAGTATACAGATGCTAGATTCATTGGTTTCAAGGTTCAATAGCATTCTAAAACTTCTTGCAAGCAGACCACTTACTACTTCCCCCAGAGCAGTATTTGCATCATTACTGCTGATTCTTTCTTTAAAATTCATTCCATACTGTCTAGATAACAAATAAAACATAGGGTATGGTCTGTGCATTCCATACAGAAATAAAAAGAACAACATAATCTTTTAACCTGACCACTTCTGTATGCAGATGTAACCTCTCATGAAGTAGCTACTGCAAACTAGTTAGTTAAGTTTTGAATTGTCTTTGCGTACATGTTACTTGAGAGGTTGTAAATTTACTGACTGATCCCAGCTTTCCCCACTGTTAATAAGAACAAAATTCAAAAACAAGTCCAGCTCCCATTAAGGCTAAAGCAAAAATACCCATGCAAAGATCTAAAAGTTACTGTCAGTTATTGTTGAGAGTAACTCAAAAACAGCATCAAATTACATTCAAAACAAAATACACAACGGTAATAGCTATACCTTCAAAGAAACCCTACAGCTGGAGCTCACAAATAGAGAAGTTTAAAGTGCCCATCTTCGCATTTTTTGTGTATGTGTCATCTTGAAAATAAACCCATCCATGGGTAACTGTGTAAGATACTTGATTTTCTTGCTACTTTATTAGTGGAAAGTAAAGTTATACTATGTAAAGGGAGACATGAACTCTAGACTATGAGGTTCTTTATTCAGAGGCTCTAGATGTACATAGTCAGATATATAAACACAGGGAGCAAGTTAATTTTCCATCCTCCTCATCTACTTGAACTAATTAATACAATATGAAACTTAGCAATCTGACTTGGTTTCAGAGAGATTAGTTATAATATTAGTTGCATGCAGAAGTCATGGGGACCCTCTGCACAGGAAAAATTCTCTTATAATGCAAAAAAATACAGCTGAAATTATTTTCGACCCAATTCTAATGTGTCTGACCGTATACCAGCACAATTAAGATGCATAAAACATAAACCCATTAATGGACTGCATTTAGGTGAGCTAAAGGAAGGGAACCAAGATCATCTTAAATCTTCTTATATGCTTTTTGCTGATGCCATGACAGCTAGAAATTAAACATGCAAGGAACTTTTATTGAACTGTCCAGATCCTGTTTATATTCAGTCAAAGTAGCCCACTTTATCATACCATTCTTGACATTGCTGCAAAATAGATAACAGCTAAATCAGAGATTGTCAAAGTGAAGTAACTGTCAGGAATTAAACGGCATTGCTGAATAAAAGCCATAATTGAAATGCACAAAAAAACCCTCTAAAACAGTGTTAGAAACTTTAGATGACATTGCAGAGCCATCAAAAGTCCCTAACACAGCAACAGAATTGCGCAGATTGTTTGGGCAAAATGTCATCGTTTGAGCTTTCTTGTGCCTTATTACACAGAGACATCTGGGACTCTGCAGAGTACTGAATTACTATTTACAGCATTTTGACCTTGAACATCATGATTGCATTACTGCAGTCTATTCAGTGGGGCTGACAGACAGTTATGAGATCACAAAAAATATATAACAGATTTTTGTATTCAAAGTGAAAAAAAAAATTAGTGACCAATAGAGATCCTAAAATGAGGCAACTGTTTATAAAACACCTGGACTAACAAAGGGCATTCTTTTCTATATAACATGCAAGATGCAATATATTATTGATCAAGCACAGAAAGAGGTTTCGTGCCCTTTCAGAGTTCTCATACTCTAATTATGTGATGTAAATTAGAATCCCTAAAACCTGTAAATTTCGTGAAGATGAAATTTAGTCACCCTCAAGAATGTCTTATTAACTAAGCGACAAAGAATTGTATTTAGGAGGAGTTTAAAATTCAGTGTTCATTCAAAAGAAACCAATCTGAGAATTTCAAATACTCCGCTAGCAACAAGAGATTGGCAGTATATAGCGTGATTATTTCACATCCTAAAGCTTTTTTCAGCCCTACATTTATAGTGACATTTGCAAGTGCTAAAAGAGTTCTCTCTAGGAGGAGGATCACTAAGTCAAAGTACTCGAGCACAATGGGCAATGAAAGATTGAATTTGTTCACGCTCATAACAATTGACAATGGTACTAATATACATGAGTACTTCATTGAATTTGTGCAGTGTATTCAACATCTGGAGACTCTTCTCTGAATTTTTATGCAATCAGTATAAAACTTTAAATAAATACTTAGAAAAACACATATTTCAAATACACATCCATAACCTCCATATCATTAACTGGAATTGCCCATAAAGAACTCACAGCACCAGCAGAAGAACTGAACAGTAAGCATTTTTCTTACTGCGAGCATTGAAGTCTGCCTTTCCTACATGCGATCGTGTGATGCTACTGACACGTCCATTTGAGACTTCGCTCAACACTGCCAGAGTTTTGCCACCGATTTCTAATGAGCTCAAGAACTCGCTCTCTATTTTTCTTAGGGAGGTGAGAACCAATGAGACGGAAGTCTCCTCACTCCTTCAGTGTTTAGTCATACTTAAAAAAAAGTCTTCTCTCAAACTGGTTTGCCCACACATAAAAAGACTCACACTTTTATCTGCTATTCAAAAAAAAATAAAAATATACTTTTTTTTTAAATAAAGAACTTCTTTACCACCCTGTTGTGCCATCTTACATCATTTGTCAGCAGGAGATAATTTCAGTAGAATCAGACACCTGAAAGAAATAGGATAGGTTTTATGGTATATCACAACAAATGCTACTGTCTGTTAAGAACTAATAAAATTATAAAATTACAATCTACCTCACAATGTTTCATTCACAGGTAGTGAAAGTCTACATTTCTTTTTAATCTAGACAAAATTGTGACCATCTCTGCTCCATATATTCTTATCTTTCAAGATCAGTAGTTATTCCTTTCAGGGCAAAAAGGATGTTGCATTAGGTTATACAATCCAGTTACCTCTGTTCTCTCATTTTCTAGCTATTGCATTCACTGTATTTCACAGCATGAACTCACAATCAAGACCCTGAATATTGCTCTGTGATAAATATCACAGATGAAGAAATGGTCCAGTGCCAACATCATTTCCACAGTGCTGGCACATCTCCTGAACAATGCCTCTTCAATATATTGAAAGGTAGCAAACACTTATTTCAGTAAAAAAAAAAAAAAATCAGATTGCATTGTATCATTCAATTGGAAAATAACCTTTACAACTACTTTAATACGTTTAGTGGTATTCCTTCTTTAGCAAATCTTTCTAAAAATCAGTAATACACTTTCCTTTCTTGAGCATTTGCAGAATTAAGACTCAACTCCATCAACACAGGTAAGTTTAGCAACCTAACTCTTCCATCATACTCAGAGGGACTACTCATGTAGTTAAAATTCTTGCAAGACTCAAAGCCTTGATACATCAGCTCAGCTCTTCACTGAAATAGACATCTCCGGGGTTAAGCATGATAAATATTTAACAGCACAGGAGAACACTACAGTGCAGATTTAAGGCTTAATCTAGCAAATACTTACACATGAGTATATTTTCTTCACACTGCTAAGGAAGAATACTCATGCGCATAATCGTATTCATAGGAACAAGATTGCACAGCACAGGACCCAAGAGAGGAAGGAGAATGGGGGAGGCGGATGGAGTCTTTTCAATGTGCCCCAGAATCTTGGGCATTTATTGAATCTCTCAGCAAAGGACAGAAAGGCCTATAAGGTGGTCAAAACGGTAATAGCTGGAACTAAACATACTCAGCATTGCCCTGAATTAGAAATACAGATGCTAGCCCACCACCGGTAATTTCCAGTGAATGGCAGTGTCTGATCAAGCATCCTTAATTGCAAACCAGACTATTGAAACTCATGCTCATGCAGAGAGAACACATAAACAACATTCTATAGATACAGTATAATCACCTATCATTACAGTGACAGTACTTGCATTGTGCAGTAAAATGATGGCAACAGAGAAAAATACACCTCCTGAAAATATTTGGAAGAAGCTCAATTAATCTCTGGATCTCCTTCAGTTCAACTTACCTTTATCTTTGGTCTTAATTACTTACATTTATTTGGGACTATCTTTTAAGAAGAAAGAACATTAAAAACTAATTATGCTTCCTTGGGATATACATATTCACTTTTGGAAGTGAAAAGTGTGAAAGGCAAAACCCAAATTGTTTAGGATACGTGTTACATAGAACAACCCATTCCATAAGGGAAATACTTGCATCTAACAGGGTCTGCCAAAGAAAAGACTTGATTAGATGAAATAGTTACTTGTCAGTACCTTTTTTAAATGAACAATACACTTCAGAGTTTGACTGTCCCTTTGGCTCCCGTCAATACAATGGCTTCACTGGGTTAAACTAAATGCAAACTCTCTAAGGTCACAAATTCTTGGTCCAAGGTAGCCCTCGTTAATCCATGCATATAGGTCTTTAAACACACTGGTAAATATCTAATAGTCACATGTTCTTGAACTGTTACATTTCAGCAAAGCTACAGGCGTAACAATGACATTTCTGTTCAGGTGCTTTAAACACTGGTAATACAGATCTTCAACCACCTACGTGCCAAAGAAAAGCTATCTGGTGGCTTTTCCGCTTCCATCAAAGCCTTTGGCTGAGCCATGGTACCTCTGCAGCTTCTGTAGATTTTCTGCCAAAATCAGATGGGTGAAGAGAAGTCTGGGGAGAGGTATTATGCCTTTATCAAATTGGGGGGAAAAAAAAAGGTTATGATCCATAAATCTTGAAAGATACAAGTCACTAAATGAATTCCTATGCTAAAACTTGAGGAGACACAGGCTACAGACCTATGCAAAAATGAGCATCCCGAAGGACGAGTCCCAGGCACAAGGACGGTGTGCAGTTATGCCAGACGCATCATATGCCTGGCCCTACTCTTGCAAAAAAATCACAGTAAGGTTATGTCCCTATTAAAGGCTTCTGGTAGACTACGTTCACAAGACGTCATCCCTACTGCTCATCTAGATCCCAAAGAGCAAAACTACAATTAAACTAGTGTGCCTTACTTATTCAGGATTTGAAGGATGTTTTACCGGAATATGTTAGATCTGTACCAGGAGAATTTTGCTGGCTTAATATACTCACATACGTGTTTTTCTTGTGAAACACTCCCTATTACATCAGCTTTTTAAGAAAGAAGAGTGCTGGACAATGAGTTGGATCCGAGGCAATTATAACTCTCAGGCTAATGATAGGTTTTTGTTTACTTTCTGGGTAAATCATTTTCCTAAAACTAGGAAGGAGTGGAGTAATCTGGCAGGAGTACACTTCTGCAGAACAGAGGTTCATTTAGATTTTTAATTCCCGGGTTTTTTTTACATATTACATGTATTACATATTCAAGGTTGTACCTGCAGGATGAATCTTCACTAGCTTGCAACCCACTCAAGGAATATAGGAATAGTAAACCTTTATCCCCTTCTGCTGTTCCATATATTAATTTGAATAATATCTACTATTTTAACCTAGCAAATTTTTGTTTAAAAAAAAAGAAAATATTTTTAATCAACATGTTTAAGTCATATAGGTTCAACTCCTAATGTTGCTTCAGATAAAGCCATTTAAATGTTACCCATACGGTATATGTAGGAGGGTACTATAGCTTCCACTTTCACCTGGCTGTACCCTCTTTTTTTTTTTTTTTCTTCCTGGAAACTTTGTCCAAGTAAAATTTGAGGACTACTTTGCATGTGTAGCTCATCTCTGCAAGTATGCTGAATCCTGCTACACTGTACATGTATGAAATTTCAATCCAGAAAAATCACAAATGTGGTAACGTTAACCATATCTCCAAGGGGCAAGTCAAGAAGACATCATAACATCATATAAAGCAATAGCACTAACATGTAGCTTCTTACCTGAGCTTAAATCTGTTTCTCTCTTTGTTGCCTCACATACGCAAAATGAAAAAGGTTGTAATTGTAATATAACTGTATTTCGTAGGAGAGAGAATTTGCAGGTTATCTCTTCACTTCCAAGAATGATTCCAGCAAGATTTTTATCCTGGTCTTGTTCAGATGTACAAGAGGGTAATATGGAGAAGGAATGGAGGGAATTACTCCTTGCATATGCCTCCTTTTGAGCGAGGAGGGGTAGGCAAATTCATCTGAGACATCTGCTTTCCAATGGTGAAAAACAATATTTGTAAATGACGGTGAGAGAGTCATAGTAATTCCAAGAACAGCTGCTGCGACATCTCTTTGGCCTGATGAGGTTGTGATTTAGTCCCTGGTAGTGCGTTCTTTTTGCCTCATGCTAGAACGAGGAGAACCACCAAAGCCACTTAATCTTAGAGAAAACGTCCTCAGAACTCTTCAGATAGATATGAAATTTAAAAGAGATACCGATAGACGTTCAAGCTTACCATTTTATTACTCCTCTCAAGTTCACAACTGTAGCTTTCCATACAGCAGCCTACACTTAGAGAGGCAATTAATTATAAAATCTCTATTCTGGAACTTGATATGGTATTTCAGTCTTAGTTGGACCTCTGTAAAGTCTATGGGATTGATGGTTATACTTGTATCATATTTTTCCCTATATTCTCCAAAATCTATTTACATATTAAAAAACCTCTTCCTTTGTGTCTTTGCCACTTTTGTGTCATGATACAGTAGGCTATTTCTTGTGTTACAAGTCATTACATTATATGGAGTAAGGAGAGAAAGCTGAAAGCATCTGATAATGGGAATACTTGTCTGAAAACATGTTCCTAGGAAGTCCATCATCTAAACACTAGAAATTCTCATTTTCCAGTGAAAGTTAGAGTCATCCTTATATTACAGTGAGAAGAAAAATATCGCATGAATGAGACCTGTAGTCTAATTAAATGAATATATTAAAAGTTTCTGGTTTTGACAGGTAAGAGGTAGCTGTCATTCTTTTTAGCACTTTGCAAATTAAGCTGCTGTCCTTCATTATCCCAAAAGATTATTATTGCTGTTTCTTGTGAGTGCAGTGAGCTGAAACAGCAGAGATAATAGGTTATTATAGGAAAATTTGGCTTTGACATTTATATGATAAATTTGAAGTCAATTAGATGAAAAATACTCCATTAGATAAAGTGAGTGTACCAATTACCGCACTGAAGAGCTATTGCTAATGGTATAATTGAAATTTATAGAGTGGTGGGCCCAGCACTGTAGAATTAGATTGTATAAGTGATGGTAATAACAGGCATGTAAACATTTTAGTTCCTAGCTATTTGCAGGTTGAGGATGGAAGGTTTTTTTATTAGGAATCTATTTTCATAGCAATGTTAAAAATCCACCCTATAATTAGCAGGAAAGGGCTTATGTGAGGCATTTAATTTTATCCATAAGTTCTAGAAAAATAAAAGAAAGAGCCTTGTTTTAGTAAAACTTGCATGACTTTTCATGCAAATGAAGTATAAGTAACGATTAAGAGAAAGCAAAAATAAAAGAAAGCCTCCCCAGAAGGGAAAATTTGTCAGTGCTGAGAGAATTAATCAAATGTATAACTTAATACAAACAAAGAGCAACAGGAGAAACTGAGAAAAAATATTTTAGTCAAATTTACGTAGGGAGATGGCTAGAAGGAAAGGGTTTCTGTCTCAGATGCTGGACTATGAAATAGTCTTGTGAAGGAACTATATAAACCTCAGTTTATAGAAGTTAAAAACTAGATGGAGTGACATGCTGGAAAATAAATACTATAGAAAACAATGCTAGACTAGATCAGGAGGGTAGGTTAGTAGGATTTGGATAAAGCGCTCCCATTTCTGTTTTTAAAAATTCTTTATTTTCAATAAACTCTAATCCAAACACAACAGTCAGGAAAACCATATAAACGGGCAATGTACTGCAATCGCTAATTACGATGTGCTATTTTCTCTTTGTTTCCTTGTGTTTCCTTGTGTTCATGCTGTTATCTCTTGTCTTACCATCTTTCTTTATTGAAAGAGAACCGAGCACAATGTGATTCATTTGCAGGACTGCAAGTCCTGCTGGATACGCATCAAATAATAATGAGAGAGACAGACACTAATCTGCGGAGACAAAGACTTACTGGACACAATGTTTTGATGAAACAGAATTTCATACTTCTCCTGTGACTCAGCGGGAACACAAAGGCTATGCCTGCGTTTTTACGGCAGCGAACCTTACAGTCCCAATGCCATGAGCAGTCCCTTCGTCCCCACACCAGATCTCTGCAGGAAGCAGCCACAACTTAGCTGCCGAGTACAAGTTAAAACAGGAACCAAGGTAGTTTTCGGTGCCCTTACGGGGCTTGCCTATGGGAGCTGAGAAATACCAGCAGGAGGCTCGAAGAGAAGTGCATAAAGTCAATATTTGAAATTCTCTTGCCATTAAGTCAGGCTCTTAAAGCTATATTCTGATATCAATGTGACCCAAACTTCAAATATGCTGATCCTCTCCACCGACTTGAATGGAATTTATGGATGTTCATTTCCTCAAAACGTGAATTCATTATGCACAAAAAGAGAAATTAGGCTTACATTGAGGCTAACTTGAGGCCCTCAGTTTTGATCATTATGGCTACAGAGTGAAAAAAAAAAAATTCTTTGCTGTACATGCAGAGTGTTGAACCAGTAACAAAACGAAATCCAATGAAATTTGGATGAAATCCAAAGGAGTCAATTCTCTACTCATCCATTCTATACAGAAAATAAACAATAACAGATTTACTCTGAAGTGTTATCTCACAGGTAAGCAAGATGTTCCTTGAACAGCAGAACCCATAAACCTGGTTTCCTACAGATTTCTGTTTTTTCTCCTCTAACCCCCCATCTCCCCCCACTGCCCATAGCAACAACCCTATTCCTTCCTCTTCACTCTTTCTATGCCCCCAGGTAAGACCTCTGCAGGTAAGAAGCAATCTCTGCTGAAGCTAGTCTGGAAGCAAACACACTTTCCAGCAAATGACTTCCACAGCACAAATGTGCAGTGGCATAGTTCAGCCTGTGTTTTCCTGAGAGACTAATTTGGGTATTGCCTTCCCAATCTGATGCCAATTTTTACAATTACCTTGTGGGAGCATAATTATCTTTCTATCCTTATTTCAAATGCTGCCAGCTGGTAACTGGAGAGGAAAAGGACACAGCAATCACTTATTCATTGTTTTTTTTCAGGAAGTAGCTTAAAAATGAATTTAAGAAATACTATTTTTCAGTAATGTAGATAAAATAGGAGATTATATATTATGGGAGTACAAATTTGTGCTGAAGATAAGGTTGCTTCCTTGCTTCCATTATGAACTCTGTTCCCTGAGCTGTCATCACTTCTTCACTGAAATTTTGCTGCCTACTCAGATTTCTACATTTCAAAATAAGGGAAGCAATACTCCCCTCACGACTTACTGCAGGGGAAGGGATGAGACAGCTGCCTAAATCATTTCCGGCTGGCCTGCTAATTCTTTCTTCACTTATCCCTCTTACGGGACCCCATGTCACCCTTGCAGCTATTGCAGCCAAAATAGTTGCTTTGACTTCACTGACATTTCTTCTCTTTTTTCAAAAGCCAATTATACCTGCTTTCAGATATATAACATTACCAGTTATTTAGCTCTACACACAAAAAACCCATTTCTTCCAAAATGCTCTCTCTCACAAATCCAGCTATTATTCCTCCTCTGGCAAGTTTCTACTCAATTCAGCCTATCAAAGCAAATTTTCCAATTTTTCTTCTATGAGCATCACTTCTCCACTTCCATTCCACCAAGTGCCATCAGACATTTGTGGTGCTTCCCTTCTTATCCTGTCAGTCTTCACAACTGACTTGCATATTCCTGACTTCCTACTAACATCACTTCCTACTAACAATCCTTACCTCTTGTCCTCGCTATCAGAGAGGCAATTGTTAGAGAACAAAATCACTAACAACATATTCTGGTGAACAGGGGCTTCCTTAAGCATCATCCACGGCTACAACTAGGTGATGAAAATTTCCCAGGAGCTATTTCTAAGTGATCACGCCATGTTATTCATTACTAGCTGGTCAGCTAGTGTGCTATTACAAGACCTCAATACTGCTGTACAGTCATTAACACACTTGTCCAATATATGCATATACACACTCAGAGTCATTTTATTTCTTTTTTAGGTTTAATGAATGAAGCACACCAAAGTAGCATTGGGTTTCTACCTATCCAAAGAGCTCATTCTGAGATTCCAGTGTAAGCTTCAGTCTGCTGATGCTTAATGTCGTACAAGGGACTTGAACAACTTGAAGAAATACAGCAAAGACTGCCTCTTAATTGTGACTTATTTTCCTTTCATGCACAGCGTTGCCACTCAAGAATGCTCGTATGGCTCCTTCTTTTATTTCCCTCCACTTAATCCATACAACAATCCAATACAACCGAAACTTCAGCAGGTTTTTATGCACTGCTTTTTGTTTGGCTTTTTCTTCCTTGCTTTTGCTTTAAAAGCTTGGTGCTTCTGGATGTACCTCATCTTGTGAGCAGAAAGAGTCCTAAAAAAAATAGGTGGAGTTTTAAAAAAGCTCCGAGGCTGCAAATATACTAATATACAAATATTACTCCTCACTATATTCAGTGAGGAGTAATATTTACGCTAAATATTGCTGACTCCATGTGATCTTGTGGCCAAGGCTGATCTTGCTCAGCTCACTACTCTGGGACCTCTGCCAAAACAGAGCTTGATTTTGTTTAATATGCTTAGCGCATTTTTATTGTTACATTGGCATTGCATTCTTAGGGCTACTGAGTAGTTTTATTTCAGTATCAGGTCATTATTTCCTAAGATCTACTGAAGGTAGAAAACTAGGTTTTTCGCTTCACCAAAAAGGATAGCAAAATGAAAAGACAACTTGCTCTTTTATTGCTACATGGTTCTTACCACAGCCATTGATTAGCTGAATAACTAGTTTCAGAGTCAAAAGAACTGAGCATTTGATAATTTATTGGTAAGTGCTTTAGCTGATCATTAAAATGTTTTTTGTCTACACGTCCATGTTTGTAACACTACTGCACGGTCCAGCTGACATATATGCTAGAGGCCCAATTTTCTTCTTTCTTCTGCTGTAAATTAGAACAACAAAGCTAAAGTCAGCAGATTAGCAGTGACAGTGACAAGTGAATCAAGATCTATTTTCATCACAGTAAAATGAGAATAAACCTGTTTATCCCATTTTATGTTAATGTGAATGAACCAAGTTAAAATTTAACGAATTCTTTATAATCACACAAGTATTACAGGCCGCACCTTTCCATTTCAATTTTAGCTCCCCAAATATCAATTCTAAACAGTGAATGGCAGATACATACACTGAATAAGATACACAATTATCTTCTATTCAGAGCTACTCCCCATGTGTAAGAGCCATAAACATCTTTTGGACTAAAATTATAAACTGGTATCGATGAAACAATTCACTTCGGCCTTTATTCTCATTCAAAATAATCTCTACTGGTCAGATTTTCAAAAGAATTCGGTGTGAGAGCTCCTGCTGGGAACAAGGACAGCTACTAAACGTGCAGCTCCTGAAAATGCAGTCTGATCATATCCAGCATTGTTTATCATTCAGAACAGTTCTTTTTCTCCTTTTCACCTCCTTTAAAAGTACCGAAGGCTGTGTTTGCTAGCCTCTCTACAGCTTCCTCTACAATGTACTGTGCTGCCTTCCAGCCAACATCCATGTAATCATTAGATGAATTACCCAAGCATTGAAATAACTATAGAACAGATGCTCCTTCTTAAAAAAGAAAAAAAATCCACATTCCTAGTATAATGTAATACAAATTTTTTGTATTACTGAGTTATTTTTGTAAATACTACTGGAACAATAAACTTGCATTTGCAGTGCAGCTTTTTCTCCAAAATAATCGAAAGAAATTTTTTAAAAGGCATTCACATTTATTTCTCTCTCAACTAAAATAAATCTAGTATAAAAAAGCTCAAAATAATACAGTATTTAGATTGCAAATAAAGAAAAATATGAGGGGTAAATTTTTTAGAAGTGCTTACAGAACTTAGGAGTTTTTAATCCCATTTTCAAAGCAACTGTAGCTAGAAACTTCCAAAGAGACTTATGCGCAGTAGGAACCTGCATCCTGCTGGTCTTTCATGGGACTTGGACCTGTACTATTATTTTTTTTTTTTAAATGAATTACATTGTCACGCCAAGTCTACTTTGTAATAATAATTGTTAATTAGGAAGTCATGTTTAATTTGCTGTGAAGGCAAAAACTGCAACAGTATAGGGATCTATAAAAAGGTTATCTTGGAACACTTACCAACCGAAAAAAAAGCCCCTCACCAGTCATCATTTCCATTCCCTGCAACTCCTTTTGGTCTTCCTTGGGAAATCTCCCAGCTTGCTGTTTCTACAATGTTTTGTTCAAAACATGTAATATTTAACATCTGGGGACCACATGCTTCTCCCTGTGGGTTCTTCCTGTTCTATGTCATCCACATATAGCAGCAATTGCCACAAGCAAAGAAACCTTCCACCTCCTTTTATTCCTTCTTTCGCCTTTTCTGATGGGTACACTATTGTAAACAATAAATGATGAGATTAGCTGTTAAATCTTGCTGAAATGATCTAGATGACATGTAATTCACAGTTGACAATTTTACAGGTTATGTCCTTGCTCAGGCAAAATACTAACCGAAGCCGGTTGTTTTTTACCCAGAAAGATTACTAGGATCTGGCTGCAAGTGGCTTCAAACAATATTGTGCAATTTTGTTTCATATCCTCTTTTTGCAAAGTGCTTTTAAAAAGTCAGTTTAATGAGAAATTTCATTGTCTAATGGGCCGTGACTGTTCATGATAGGATTTCATTTTAAATTCAGTTCATTATGCTGTCATTAGAGAAGATATAACTTGTCTTATTGCATCTTATCATTTACCACGATTTTTATGTCCATTATTAGTTTGGATTTTCAAAATAAGATATTCACTCAGCACCTGATTAAATGCAGAACATCAGTCAAACAGGAAGACAGATTACCTTATGGCCAAAAGCAATGAACTGAATCTCAACAAATCTAGTCATTTTCTCATTTTGCCCCATTCTTACTCCAGGCATGTCATTTTATCCTTTGTGGTAAAGTTCCCTGTCAAACGGAAAGGCAAACAGTGCCTATGTCCCACCCTTTATCTGACCATTTCAGACTATAAATTTTCATTCTTTCTTTCTGAGTTGTGTGCAATACATGGTGTGGTAGAAACACAGTCTTTGTTGAGCCTCTTGATGTTCTAGCTCAAAAAAGTAGACAATGACCTTTTTTGTATGTCCTTAAAACCTGGTTTGGATCACTCCTCCATCTGCTATTGTCAAGACCATTCACTCCAGCACTGATTCTTTACATTGATCAGAATGCTAAAAATGATGAGATTTGAGCTATACAGACTGCCTTTTCTTACTGTACCAGCCATCACTGAAGCCAATGACCATTCTTTACTACTGAGACCGCTGTAGTATCAAGGTAAACTGCATTTTTATTAAGTAAGCAAATACTCCTTTAAAAAAAAAAAAAAAACTGGCTACTGTCACAGCGTCAAGGCAACTGATAAGAGTTTCAAAAATACAACCTTAAGTCTCAACAGATCTTAAAAAGAAGTTAAATTTCACTTTCTGTTGTACTATATTTAGAATAGAGACACAGCTAGATATTGTTTGCTTAGATTTACAGTGGTGCTCAAAACACAAAGAAGAAATAACATGAATGGACAATTTAGGAAAGATGTTTCATGGCTCTTTAAGTCTCACGTTGCCAGCACTGTCCTCTGAAAGCTGACAAATATATGTGTTATTGTAGCTGGAAATGTAACTTACTTTCCACTCATCTTTCAGATAAGATTGAAAAACCCACAGCCTTACCTCCTGCCTACAGAAAGTACCTATGACACTTCTTTTAATGGGAAAGTAACAGCTACATTCTCCCGTATCTCACATGCTCTGCCAGCACTCTTCAAAGCAGAGCTGGGCAGAGAATTTCTTGACAAAAAGTGAATTCCTCCCCAAATGGCACATCAATACAGCTTTGCTATTTACAAAATCTGGTCAAAATGAAAAATAATTTCAGTTATTTAAAAAAAAATCACAGATTCACACAGAACGGTTGAAGTTGGAAGAGACCTCTGGAGATCATCTAGTCCAACGCCCCTGCTCACGCAGGGTCACCTAGAGCACGTTATCCAGCATTGTATGCAGATTGCTTTTGAATATCTCCAGCGAAGGAGACTCCTCCACCTCCCTGGGCAACCTGTTCCTGTGCTCAGTAACCCTCACAGTAAAGAGGTTTTTTCTCATGTTCAGACAGAACTTCCTGTATTTCAGGAATGGGATTTTTTTTTCAAAGTACTTCTCAAAGTTTTCCATTTTAAGGGACATTTTCTATTTCAAAATGGCTCAGTTTTTTTTAAGTTTAAACAAAATTAACCCAAGTCCTTAACATGAAAAAAAAGTATTTTCATTTGTATTGAACAACTTGTCTCAAGTTAACCCAAAGCAAAATTTTTCCAAGCCACCAGTTCTCTATTCACTGCAAAACTAAAAAACATCATTGATATCCATCTTGTTTTGATCCAAATGAAATTTTTTCCCGTCACTTTTCACTTTAGCCAAAACTGGAAAAACCTTCATTTGCCAAGCTCTACACAAACACAAAGGATATGGTTGAATGCTCTGGAAATCTCTCCAGCAATCTGGAAGATGAGAAGTGCTCCACTACATTCATACATGCTATAATTTGCGGACATAACATTTCAGTACAACGCATGAAAAGATACTCTAGGCAGTTGCTTAAATCTATTGCGGCTTTTAAAGTAAAGGAAGTTTTTACAGGTTTTCTCGTACTGGCATCTGAAGTACAGAGCTACAAAAGATGGAAAATTGCTCAGTGCTGAGCTCTTTCAACAAAACAGATCCACATTTCACAGATGATAAACAGATGCATCAGAAATATTTAGCTTCAGATCCCATCTTTGGGAAACGGGAAATCCTATCAACGTGCACTTTTAGATCTAATACAGCCATATCAGTAGTTCCTGATTTCTTAAAATGGTGGTATTTGTGCAGGTAGAACAAGCTGTCGCTATCTGACAGGTTTACATTCTTTCACTGGGGACAACTCACTGCAAGGCAAAGGTAGTAATTGATTCATTTTTCTCCGCATGCGAGGCTCACTGACTTGCCATCAAACAACCTCAGAGTTACTGCAGAACAGAGCTCGGTTAATGCAAAATTAAAAGTTACCATCTTTGTGCAATCCTTATTCACAAGCCATAAATATAAAACAAAGCACTGTTTATTGTTATAGTTTGCATTTTAAGAGCCTTACCGTTTTATTGCCAATTAAAAAAATTCTGGAGAGCTTTAAAATCCAAAAGAATTTGTGCTCCTTTACTCCAAAACAATCCTACATATTCTAATCATGCCACATACTCAGCCTACTCTTTACTCAGAAAATCAGCAGGAAAACTTGGTATAACAAGGTATTTGGCTGCCGGCAGAAACCTCTTTCGCAACCTGTACTCTTCTTTTCCTAACAACTCAGGAATACGGCTTCAGCTCGTATCTTGGACAAGCCAAGCTGCCGCTCAGGGCTGCAGTAAGTCTTTCCGACATTCAGGCCAGGCCAAGTTCAAGTTTCTTCAACTCTTCCCCCAGCCTCTGAAGCACCTGTATCTTAAAGAGCAGCTACAGCACCTGAGTCCCAGATCCGGTTTTGAGCTGGGAATGATCATTGCTCACCTACTTTTCCCAGATTTGCACTCTCTCACTTCATCTTTACCACATCGCCTGGCTGCTGTGCCCCATACCCAAACACATCTCACGTTGTGAGAAGCATTACGGGTATACGCATCGTTGCGGGTTATCTATGTATTAAGCACTGCACCGCAGCATTTGAGGTAGCAGCTGTCCGAACAGTAAGTATGATCTGAATGTAACTGTAACTCTATTAATGTTGACTCACTTAAGTCATAGGTCCTTACAACTGTAAGCAAATTGTACAAGTGTAAAATAATAATCTGTCAGAATAGGCTTATCTGGAACAACTTTTGTTTGTTAAATTTATAAAGAAAATGATCAGACGAGCACTCTCAAAGAGCTTCAGCTCCATCATATAATATAGTAAGGAAGCGTAGGTCTCATTCTGGCAAAAATAGAGAAAATCTGAAATATTGTGCACCTACAATTTACTAATTCTGAAATCCAGAAACCAAAACATTTAGATATTGACAAAGAAAAAAAAGCCAAATGTCTTGAAAAACAAACCCCTCAGATCAACAGTTCCTGAACATAAGTAAATTTGGTGAAACTTTTTACTCGCCTGGAAAACCTACATTATGGCTAACTGCAGGATATGTTGCTAACTGCAGGATATGTTGAACAAGGAGGAGGAGGACTACAGAAAGAAAAACGATTATCTTACAGTTCAGCCCTTATGTGCAACCTCTGAGAATGGAACCCAGTTCAGCCTCTGACCCAGGACTCCTTTGAGTTCACAATATTTGGCAAGCAATTATCTCACATGTGACTGCTCCTGGTTTCCAGCTGCTGGGTCTAGGATACTTGGAGTCAGATTGGCAGGACTTGCTGAGTGCCATCAGCTGCAGCTGAGATCAATTATAGCTCGGTTGTAAATGTTAAAATGTCAGGGGAAGGAGGATCTCCACGTTTCAGTCTAGAAACTGCAGAACGAGTGACATTCTCCAATGTAAAACAGTAGTATCACCATCTACTCTGCAAAGTGTCAAATGAAGAGGGTAAGTTCATTTATATCCATAAGAACTTTAGAAATAACATTGAGAGCACTGTAGAAGTGCCATGAATAAATGAAATTTTATTCAGTGCAACATTTGGATAATTTGTAAAAAGTCAGTTTTCAAAGCCACACACCAAATGTGGGGTATGAAAAGAAATATTGTGTGTGTCCCATGGAACAACACCAGAGCATGCGGAGAAGACAATAAGTGATAATTTAACCAAACGCCATAGACAATGCAGGCAAGGAGGAGTTGAACTGAGGATGCATGGGCATCCTTAATTCTGAGATTTCTCGTCTGAGTGTTTGACTTCTTGTATTTAAGGTGACTTTTTTGCTTTCAGTATTAAAAAAAGCTATTTTGATTGAACTGACTGAACCAAAACAACCCAAATGTAGAAATACAGTTCTATGTTTAAAGGAGATCTAGCTACTGTAGAGATGACTTATCACCAGTTACTACAGAGACGATTTATCTGAAATGGAGGTCTCTCTATCAGGGAAAATGATTGTATTATTAGCAACAAGAACAAAGGACTGAATTTCATCAGTGGCCACTTGCAGATAGTTCTCATATGGCACAGGAGTTCAAACCTTTGACGCCAGCTATTCAAACCACAGTGTTTCTTCAGAAAAAATTCCTTAGGCCACGGTCATAATTTTTTTAACAGTGGATGAAAGGAATTCTATAGCTGATTCTTGGTTACATTAGCAGGGTAAGAAGATGATGCGACTGCCTCTTCCAGGGCTTCACTCAAGGGAACAGTCAGCACTTTATGACATATGGTTTCCTGTACAAGTCAGACTACCTGCAGTCCAAGTACATTGCCAACTTCTGTCCTGAATAACAATTACAGCAGTGACTTTCATCCAGTCTTACAGAAATCACATACCCTAAAACAGTCACATAATGCTACTAGATGCCCTTGCTGCTTCCGTGCTTTTAACACTTGATTTCTCTCAGCAAAAGCTTACTGAAGATGTGCTCCAGCATTCTTATAATCCCAAAGTGTTTATAAAGAGCTTGATCTCCTGTCTCCTGATCTCCCATCTAATGCTGTTGACTATGCATCCTTTTTTTTTTTCCCAGTGGGACTGTCCAGAGAAGAGTGACAAGTCCCATCCCACATCTGACATTTTAATCAAATGTAAAAGACACCGGAAATACTGCTGCATTTCTGCTGTTGCAGGTGAGGTTGCCATGTCCTTGTGCCATCAAATCTCTGCACAATTATAACCTTTTACTTCATACCTGTGCCACTGTGAAGCCGACAGAGCCCCATCTAAACCGAAACATCTGTCATTGCATGCCAGGCCTACTTAGCACTACATGGGGAAAGAGCATGAATTCTCTTAGCATCTCCCAGTAAATTTATGCCTTGTACTACCATTTGGAAATAGCATTGGGCTAGCAGGTGGGCAACCATGGCACAAGTGTTAAGACACTGGCAAGACAAACGTGAATCTGAAGAACGTAAAAACCACAGCTGAAGTGTACATATAAAAACACATTTAATCTGCTTATTAGAAGACACAGTAAATGCAGATTTCATTGTGCCTCATTTGCAGAACCATTCTTCATAGTGCAAAAGCACTTCATAAGCAACTCATACATCGTGAAAGCCTAAGGCCCCAATGGCTTCTTGCCAAGATAAAGGTAGGTGAATGTCATATGATTTATTACCTTGAAGGAGTAGCTTTTGCCTGCCACTCTCATCACATTAAATAACATTAAATAACATAACATTGCTGATTTCAGTAAGCTTTTTCATAACGCGTGGGACCACTACACAATATCTGACTAAGGATGACAGCGACTAGGACTTAATTTTTTCATGAGATACACTGATTTAATATCACTATCTTGTTTTCAAACCAGAAGCTACTCCTAAATAATATGCAGATAGGAGATTTCATTCCCCTCAGTGTGCCTGGCAACTGGAAACAGGCTGGAGTTAGAGGGCACAGCTGAAGCATAAAATGGGCTTTTTCCTTCTTCTTCCACCACTGTGAATTCTGCATTGTGCCTCCTGAAGGTCCACCTTAAAGCTCACCTCTGCCCATTTTACATAACCCAGTATGAGAAGAGGTATGAGAGTAGAATGGCTGTGACCTCCGTGTTGTGTGGGGCCGCTCTCTTGCGCAAGCTCCGTGTTTGTAAATGGTGCCTCTTGCCAAAGCTCTCACTTGTCTTTATCTTTCAGTGGAGTGGTTTAGTCTAGGTAAAATGAAATTATCTTTCAAAGCTGTGTATTTTGGTGTTTTGAGGATACATCCTTTCTTTCATCTGCTAAATTTTTACTGAGATACAAACACATCAGCAGTCCTCAGTCTTAAGGTACCTGTTGTTGTCTCCTGGATCAGCACTGATGTTTTCCCTAATGCAGCACAGTTAAGGTCTACTGTGTTTTTCCAACTGCATGTTTCGGCTGAGAAGTCAAGCTGCCTAACCAGAAACAGCAGAAAATTTTATCTATAGACCTGTCACTCTAGTGAGCAAATCTCTCTGGAAAAGGTGACACAGTGGGAGTATGTGTGTTGTCCTTTCTAAATCAGTGCATGTCCCTGTCCTGGGGTCTCTAAATTGGTTTATTATCTGTTTTGCAGTAGGGAAACAGATGCTTCCAGATACATCACCTCCATTAGACCTTAACAAGTTCAGGACCGTTCTTCCAGCGATCTAAGGTGACTAACATCCAAACCACAAGACCCTATCTGTCCCTTCTGACAGGGTATGTACTGCCTCAAAACTTTGTGCCTATTCCTAAATTATTAATTCTATCTTTCTTTTTTAAGTCTTCTACTGAAGCAACTGCTGCTTCGCTTTGCTTTTTAATCCTAAACACTGTAACATCGGTCAGATTACTTACCAAAATTGCGTGGTATCCATGGTCACTGATTCTTTCCAGCCAACTCCATAGACAGCGCTGCCCAACAGGATGCCTACTTGAGATGGTTGTAACACAAGATTCCCAAGGATGTTTTTCAAAATATATTACAAAAATAACCACATGGATTTCCTGCAGTTTTTCATGCATAGGTGGGATTTTTCCATACATACATGGAGTGAACATTTTAAATTACATTCTGGTAATCTGGGATCAAATTACCAAAATTGACGCTACATGGGCCATACAGTATATGGACCATAAGGTAGTCTTTGCTTCCCCTAACATTTTATTACTCTAAAATTTGGACCACCTTTGGCCAATTTGGACCACCTTTGGCCAAAGTTCCAGGCTGCTGGAATTTTATTTTCTTCTGGAAAAAAGCAAACCATTTTGGAGGCTTATTTTACCTAGGGCACGGAATAAATATGTCCCTCTGATTTGCAGCAGGAGTTTGTAGAAGTGTAAGAATGACCACTGACCAAAGTATAGCCAGAGACTGGTCAAAGTAGCAGGGATTTTTTTCCTAAAATATGCTGGCCTGTAAGTGCAAGGCCTATTCCTAGTTCTTCAGAAAGCACACAAATTGATCTGTAACATTTTGCTGAATCTCCCTTCCACCCCCTGCTCTGCTAGCTATTTTAAGAGCAGTCTTGCTGTGATAGTGTCATATTTTCTGCACCACGCCTACCATACTCATATTTCAATTATCACGTTCCATAGGACATCAGCAACGAACAAGTTTAAGCAGCTTTTTCTAGCACAGTTCTGTGGGTGCATACAGGCACAGTGATGACATCTAATTCATTCACACTGTTGCTGTGTGCAATGAGAAACAAAACTCAAGAGGACTCAATATGGGAAGTGAAAGCTTTAATTGTAATCTGTACCCTCCAAAGCACTGAATGTTCTTAATATAAAAACAGCTCTGACAGAGAGGAGGCATATTGCTATTATATTCAGTGTTAAAAATCTGTCTGCTACTGACACATTATGGTTTACTGTTTAAATCCACTATGCTCAGAAACCTCTTCCTTTCTCATCTGTCTCACTTTATCACTGAATTGCTCTCCCTTCTATTGCCGAAACGCTTTTTGAATACATTCTCCTAAACAATAGGATGGGGATACGTCCAAACAGTAAGTGCCTGATAACAAGTTCCTTCCTGCATTAATTGTAGTCATTTTACCTCATGCTTATTTGCACAATATATCATATGTTCAATTTGTGATTCAGCATCATGTCCTCATGATAAATTAAGTCTGACCTTTTAAATGACACCTTTTATTACAAAACGCTTTGCACATGATACACACAGTGTTCCCTTTGCAGTAGAGTAATAGTATTCAAAGTTATCAATAATTTTCCATTGCAACACTTTTTAAATGGAAAATAGAATTTTAGGTTAAAAAAAGAATATCCATTTACCGCAAAATTGAATTTTTCACGAAGAAACAAAATGCAAATACAAAAAATAAAACAATTATCATTTTTAGGAATAAAAAGTAAGATATTTGATCACAACTGAAAAGTTTGCATTCAGAAATGGGCTTCCAGTGCCTACCTTTCCTGCTATGGGCCAGCTTTCATTTTTCCCTCTTGCACCTTGATCAGACTCCCAGGACACAAACTCACATGGAGGCTCAGTAAGAAAAGACAGTGATGTGGCTCAGGAGAACATGGACACAAGGAGCCGAGACTGAAATCTCAAAGTACCAGCAAAACATTTGCAAGTAGATCTTTTCAGCTCCAGGCCAGCAGCTTTGGTTGAAAACTGCACTAGGCACATTACTGGAGAGGGAAGAAGCTTTGAGCTAGTGAGACCAAAACACACATCTTAATTTCTACGGACGAATTTGAAACACCCTATGACAAAAAAAAAAAAAAAAAACTGCAGCTTGATCTGCCAGCCACAGTAGTAGCCCCTCAGTATCAGTATTTAACTCAGTGCTTTTGGGTATCACAAAGGAGAGTGATGCTACAGGCAGTCTGGTTCTGGTCTGGGCTATCTGTTGAACAGGAACTGAACGACTGAGCTTCAGCCTGAACACTAAAGCTCACTGACTATTAAGTCCTTCTTCACAAATGTATTAAATGGTATTTTGGAGAGCCCTGGGTGCTGAAAGACGTCTGTTTTTTCTCTCTCAGAAAGCACAGTTCTTTCTTCTAGTTCTGGCATACTCTGATACAAGCATACCCTTTATCCTCATTTCAAAGTTGTGTTTCCATTTCCCCGTCTGTGTAACTGCTAGCTCAAGTGCTGTGCTCTCAATTTTCCCCAAGTCTAGCATTTGTGACATACATACATTAAGTTTCTTATATCAGGTTTCACCCAGTAACAATCAAAGGAGTCTTGGTTACTTCCGTGCTGCACCTCTCCATATGTATTTGCAAAACGACTTAATTGTCCTCCTTCAGCTCCTTCCTGAAATTCACCTGTCCTCAATATCATCTGCACCTCCCAAATAATCGGGAAACTACTCTGGCTTAGCTGCTGCCTGACCTGCCAGCAGCAACACTCCCTATTTCCCTTATATCCTCGTTTGTCTTAGATCATAGGATTTTTAGGCACAGGGGATGTTTTCTATTATGTATTTATGGCATGTCCAACATAATGACTGCAGTTCCTCTGTAACACCAGGGGCAATCGATGTGAACATTTTTATTTTCTTTTCCCTTTCATTTTCAGTTGTTGCTTGATAGATCCATTATATAAAATGCTTCAAATACCCCCCAGAAGAATACTCCCTTCCATGTGTGACTTTCTGTTCCCTCATTTAAATGACTCAGTGCTGATCTCCACAGGAATAGCATTTTTTGTAACGGAAAGGGGGAGGGTGAAATCTACCTTGATACCCCTGTCCTAGAAGGTACCCTGTGTTTCATCACCAAGCTTTTGCTACTGTTCTCATGGCAGACACTCTGCCAGAAATACTATTTGGCTAAAGGAGAGAATGAAGCAATATACAACTGCCTATGACGAATCCCTATCCCACTTGCAGATCTGACATAAATAGTGAGATAAACCCAGGAAGGCATGGTTATGCAGCAGCTCGTCAGGCTCTTTGCCTCCAACATCCCATCCTATTGCACATTCCAGGGCCCGGGGAAGCAGTCAGTACAACAGATGGGGCAGCAGTAAGCAGGAAGAATTCCTTCTTTCCAGCAATCCGTCCCCTGAACAGCACCCTGCAGTTTCACTGCTCTGTCTGGCAGTCCTTGGAAGTACTGGATTGACCAGTAAGAACTGAATTAACAATGCCTCAAGGAACATGGCCTGTGTCCAAGTACTACTTACGATTTACAGAGTTAAAGGAATCATCTGCCCTTTTCCACATGATGCATGTCCACGCATGCAGTACCGTCAGCAAGGTGAGTCAACAATGACCATATTTTGTCTGTCATTCCAGCTATAAGCATTACCTGCCCCATTCTGTCCCACTGCATATCAACAGGCGTCACAGGCGTCTACATTCTGATACTGATGAACGTCACCACCCTGTCAACGTATGATCCAGCGTACTCACAGTACTGCAGATTTGTACCAGACTTTGTCTATACTTGCACAACTTGTACAAGCTAAAAAAGATATGCTTATTGAAAAGTCGTCCAATAAGGGAGGTAGATGGAAAAAACAGGAGCAAGTCCACAAGAAATAAAAAAGGCAAGCATAATAACACTGAAGTCATCAACGCTGAGGCTAGCAACTACTTTCAGATAAGCAAAGCAAAGCAAACATGATTCTTGATTGCATTAACAAAAGGAATAGAGTTTAAAGCCACAGGTAACTGAATTAAAAAATATGGAATCCATTTCTAAAAAACTGTGTGTCTATCAGTTCAATTATGTTCTTGTGACTGATAAAAGTAATAAGAAAAGGAACAAGATGAAGAGCGCTCTATTAGAATTCCATGGCAGCAAGGAAAAGGAACTACTAAGCTAATTTAATAATGTGGTTGTAAAATATCTGCATATGGGGATTACCAAGCTCACAGTGATGGGAAAGCAAGAAGTTAGCAGGACATTTGAAAGAAAGAAGGGAGCAACATCTTCCATCCACAGCAGTGCTTATTGGTTCAACAGGAGGTTGCATTCAAAACTAAATTACTTCAAGTCTATTTGTAACGCTCATTAGGGAACACGTATAAACAACGTTTGGGTGACAAATCTGCCAAAGCATGGCATACTGATCTATATTTTTAGCTATGGATAAAATGGTACCCTGGAAGCTCAATACCAATTCAATATACTTACATAAAGGAAAAAGAAAAAAGGCAGTTATTTAGATGCTGTTGAACTGTTACTTTTTACGTGATACACGTGCTTCAAGCCTGTTTCACACGCAGCCTTCTTGCTATTTAGAGAAGACCAACAGCAGCAAACTCAGTTACAAGGTGCTATGAACTGCAAGAAAGTGGTGCCTGTGGGTTTTAATAAGTTATACCAAGCAAGACAGTCTCGCATGGGACTAAAGGAGCAACACAGAATACAGTAATTCTAATTCCACTCTGCCAAGCGTTATCACACCCGCAACTCAGTGGGCCTGAAAATGTTGGGGCAGGGGCTTGATTTGCCAGATCGACATTCTGGAGAGGGGGAAGAAAAAGGATCACTAGGCAAGTGATTTACCTTTGTAATGCGGCACTGATTCAGTCAGCGGCTCCTACGTCTTTTCTGTAAAGCAAGTCCTATAAAAGAGAATAAAGGGGGCTTTTAAACTTAGAAATATGAATGCATACCAGAACTGGCAAATTCTGAAGAGAGCAGAGAGGAAAGAGAAGCGAGGAGAAGCAGAGGTGAAAGGTAATCTACGTGTGATTATGAAAAGCAACATTAGCCCCAAAGTTACTCTTGGATCTTCTTCCTTCACTGACTAGTTTCTGGCCCAGACCTTTCTCCACACCCTTTTATATATACACATTACCAAATTCTAAGTTTTCCTGATTGTTTTATAGAAGCTTCTCCTTTTGTTACTCAAAGATGCTTGCACACTTGTTCAAATGTCCTTGCATTAGCAACCTTTTTCTCCCCTGAACACTGTTCAGCTTGTGGTCAATTACTAGAAAGCAAGGTACGATAGGGAAGATGCAGGAGCATGCTAGTGTTGAAAAGATGGTCTCTTGGGGACTAACATTTTTGAGACATCCAGAATAGATGCCTTCAGTTCATGTAGGTAAAGACATCACTTAAAAGGACACAAAAGATTAACCTCCCCATAATGATGCAGACTTTTTCCTTCCTTCCATTCTGCTGCTCATAAGGACCATTTCATATTGCTTACTCAGAAAATAGTTGAGAAATTATGTGTAATAAATATTTCCTTAAATTGAGCTAGCA
The DNA here is from genome assembly GCF_040807025.1 of Struthio camelus. NCBI lineage: Eukaryota > Metazoa > Chordata > Aves > Struthioniformes > Struthionidae > Struthio > Struthio camelus. The sequence continues at coordinate 25,608,067 of NC_090950.1, read as the reverse complement.
GAATCTATTTCTTCTTTTAAAATATATTGTTTGCAGTTTACTTATTACTGTGTGCTGGGACTTGTCTGTTAAAGAGAAATATTGCTTGAGGGTCCACTCCTCATTTAAACAAATCCTATTAAACCAGAGTGTGAAGATACTACGGAAACTACCAAAAGGCTTCCATGGCTGCATTAAATCAAAGCTAATGGCTTGAGATAAAGTAAGCGGAGTTGTTCTTCTGTTCTTTGTCAGTATTAATATTTTAAGTTACAACTCCTCGCTAGATTCTCTCCTTTTCTATCCCTTCCTCCTCCTTTTGGGCCAGAAACTCCATGAGGCTTCTCTGATGTATGCCTCACACTTCCATTTCTTGACATTTAATGAGTTTGGAGTACTGCTTACACTACATTGAATTTTTCATCTGAATGCCGTGTTAATTACAAGAAGCATTGTGCCAATTGCAAGCACAGTTTACCTGGAATATATGGCCTGGTAAACTAATTAGGACACCATGGAGTGCTAATGCCCTACTTCACAGAGGGTAATAACATGAGGAATAAAGAGTTTTCAGGAGCTTTTACTGTTGAACTACAAATTATTTCCTGACCTTTAATTATTTTTTCTCCTTCAATATAGCACTGTTTCCATCTCCATAGTCCACATTTCTCTCTTGAATGCACCCTGGAGTTAAGTATTCTCATGACTCTTTCCCTCTCTCTCTAACCAGAAAAATCTCTTCGGAGTTTCTTTCTTGAAAGCGTTAGATGGTCTTTTTGGCTCTTTCTGAATAAAGGATTTCTCAAAGACTGCAGAAATTTTTGCCTATGCATTATTGTGCTTCAACTGTTTCCAAAAATGCAGTTGGATCTGGCTGAAATTTTTCTGAAAGCAGTAAAATCATTAAAGAACACAGCTTTAGGGGCAGAGAAACTACTCAAATTCAGTTCCAGTTTAGAGGCCAGGTTCTGCCATTCTGCCAAATTAAAAGCAGGGAGACTTTTTTTTTTTTTTTTTTAAAAAAGTCTGAGCACTAACATTTATAGTTTGTAAGGCACCACAGTGACCCAGTTTGGCAGCCATAACGAACGTGACTTCTTGGGTGAGGAGAAGTGAAGGATGGAGAAAATAGAGCAGTGATGGACAAGCGTCAGGTAAACGTCTACTGTATGTCTGAAAAACTAGCCACTTCATTTAAATAACTGTGGAAAGAAGATAAGTAAGTATAGTTTTAGAAAGGCTGGAAAAAAAGAAAAGCATTTAGAGAGAGGAGTGGACTTTTTTTACTCAGTTAAATGACAGTAAATAGTTAATGGTAATAGAGGAGAAGTTAAAAAGAGCAGGAACAATAGGAGATGTTTATAGAAGAAACTAAAAGAGGGTATATGGAGAAAATGAGAGACATCAAGACACAAAGTAACATGTAACTAGTAAAAGACATGATGAGCAACAAGAAATCATCCTAAAGAAACATTAGTAGTAGGAGCAAGATTAAAGAAATAAAATTTGTCCACAATGAAGACAAGAAAGCGATCCACAGAGGGGAGCCCTGAAATTTCAGTGCCTTTTTTGAATTAATCTTTACTTAAAATGTCACCTTGCAAGCAAATGGTCATCACAATTAGCGCTCCTGAGAAAAGAGCAAAATTTCAGACTGAATGAGCCTGACGAACATTATCTGAAGGTGCTGAAAGAACTGGCTAAAGCAATCGAATAATTATTAGCATTCATCTTTGAGATCCTACAGAGGAGGGAATAAGCTACTGCAAGACTGAAAAAGGATCAGCATAGCGCAGCTCTTTAAAGAGAGAGAAAAAAGGAGTAGTTGGGAGATTCATAAATCAATCAGATTACATCCAACTCCTAGAGAAAGAAATCAAACCATTTGTTAGAATCAGGAAGATAACAACGAGATGAGATGCAACCGCGGTGGATTTGTTAAGAACAAAGCCTGTCAAAGAAATATATTTTACTTCTAGAAGCAGGTAACAAACTTTCTGGAGGTGAGAAACAGTAGATACCATCGATCTCAAATGAACTAAGGCTTTTAACACCATTTTACTCACCAATCCCAGAAGCACGTTATGGAAAAAAATCTTGTTAAAACTTTCCATGCGGTAGGGAAGAAGCAGATAATGACTGGGTGGCTGCATCCAAAGAGTGACCGTTCGTGGTACAATCTCAGTATGTACTGAAGGGCTCTGCAAGGTCTGTCCTATGTTTCATATTGTGCAATATTTTCCTTAATTATCAAGGTGATGGAACATGGAGCATATTATTAAATTTTCAGGTGAGAAGAAGCTTGGTAGAACTGCTGTCATACTGAATGACAGGTTCAGAATGCAAAAATGATTTTAGCAAATTGGAAAAAATGATCTGGAAGCCTGCCATTCAACCAAGATAAGTATAAAAGGAATGTATAAAGCTGAGGGTTGTGGATTACCAGCTGAAGATGGGTCATGGAAAAGGTAAGCACCCTGTTGGAATGGTTTAACAGGAAGAGAGTCTGCAAACCATATCCTGTGATCTTTCCTCTGAGTACCTTGCTCAGCATTAATAAGCTCTCAGCTAGAGCACTGTGTTTTGTTTTGGGCAATAAGGATACCGATTGACGAGAGTTCAGAGGAGAAAAACCAATGGCCTAGGAAAAACACTCCACAGTGAGTGAACTACACAGGGTTTGGGGTTTTTTTTTCATTTGGAGAAGAGCCTGTTCTCTGTGGTGGACAGAACCAGAGGTAACAGATTTAAATCGCAGCACAGCAGATTCATATTGAATGTTAAGAAGCTCCCCAATAGGAAGAATAAAGTACTGAACTAGATTGCCAGAGGAATTCTGTAGAGTCTTCATCACTGGACGTCTTTATGATTAAGTCAGACAAACTCTGTAAGGAGGAACATAGATATAGTTGATCCTGCCTTAGGACATAGGCCGTGAACTAAACAACCTTCTGAGCCATCCTTCATGTTCACTTGCTATAAATCCATAATCCAGTAGGTTTGCTGTCTGAAAACACATATGAACAATGTGAAGAGAAAAGCAGAATCGTGCTCACTTCCTCAGTGCTGTGAGCCACACAGATAGCACAGAAATGCAGGGTGCATGGGAAGAGGGAAGGGCCAGGGAACCGGGCACCGGGCTCAAGCTCAGAACTGCATCCTCTCGGCTCTTTCATTTGCAGACTGTCATTTTGGGCAAGACACACACTGCTCTCCACTTGTTTTTCCTTTTACAGTAATCAAACCTCCTCTTACTAATCAAATAAGAGTAATAAAAGGACACTTTTTTCAGAAGCTCCTTGCTGAGCCCATAACACAGTGGGTTCTCTTTTGGTTGCTGACTCTAGCTATTATAAAATGCATGTAACAATTATGCCTAAGGCCTTGAGATATTATCTGGAGACACTACGTACAACAGGTAAGGATGTCTCAATATCAAACCTATCAAAACATCTCCTCTGAATACTCCTAGCACCACGTTCATCTTATGCTCTACGAAGGTATCACAGTGGATGATGATCCCTCACTGTCTCTGTGAGAGGGCACCTCAGCTTACCCTGCTTTGAACCAGTATTATCTGAAAGACTATAAAAATCCTAAAGTAAACACAAATCTTCAAGCTTTTTTTTTAACACAGCTAGAGCATAAAATAGCATTGACCTGGGAGCAAACCATTTCTCTCTCACTTTGTTCAAGTAGCAGTCACTTCTCCACATTATTTTGTTGCTGTGGTCCCCCAACCACTTATTTGTACTGATCCTCAGCCCCTTCTCAGGCTGCTGCTATGTGCACTGCCTTTCAGCAGCAGACCCATTTCAAATCATTATCTTCTGCCTGCTTCCTGCTACCACCCTTCCTCCTCCATTTTCCTATAAAACATCACTGTCCCCTCAGTTCTTCAAGCTAACTCTTTGTCCTCTCCTGAGATCTCTGCAGAAATAGTTTTTATTCTTAGTGGGCTGGGGAGCAGCCAAGAATGCTAGTGGCTTAAATCACTGGATCTCTTGCCAAAGGGAGGGTTTGTGTCACTACAGCTTAAGGGCTTATTTGTTTTCTGGGAGATGTGTTTGCCATTTACTCCAAATTGACAGAAAATGAATGGGTTTGCTAAAAACTAAAGAAAGCAAAAGGGTTATGGGATAAAAATAGAAGGATTTTCAAGTATTCACAGAATCTGGTAATGGTAAGAATCTAAACAAACAGACCAACTCTCACATGGAGAAGAAGCACAAACTCAGCGTGTGACCTGTGAAGAACACACAGGGCAAACAAATTACTCAGCTCTGGCTGGTTTTGAAATTAAGCAACTAAGAGCTGCCTAAAACCTTATTCTGACTCTAGTGTAAATCAGTAAAGCATTAGACCAGCATATTAATTCTCCCTTTTGTATGAATGTGGAATAACTCCAGAAAGCAAAGTCAAGAACTAGATTTATCATAGGGATGCATGTTATCCTGTAGTCTAATCATCAGATAAAAGGGATCAGCATTATGTACAGCACTGTCCTTGCTGGAAACACCAGTCTCAGCTTCTTCACAAACATGCGCTCTCATGTCGAACAAGTGATGATACCACTTCTCCCCTTGGGGAAATTTTTAGTCTTTTCCTTTGAAGTATTTAGGCTTCGCTCTCCAAAGGCAGTGCCACAATAGTGCTGTCCTGGTTGCGTTTGTGCTGAGGGCACATGGAGACATCCACGGTTACACGGCAGGTTTACAGAGAATTTCAGGGTCCTGCATTGTCCTTGGAGCGGACATTCAGGTCCCAATGTGTAAAAAGCCTATACATGTGTTCACAGCTGCCACTCCATCACATCTCACTCAAATAAAGAATACACCATTTTCTGTGCGAGTGAGTGCTCTAGCACTAGCAAACACCGTGATCGAACACTTGAATTCTGCTCTGCCAGCTGACGCTCCTTCCCTCTGCCAGCTTTCTCACCTCGCTCACAGTTACAGAAAGCTTACAAACCAAAGTACATATCTATTGGAATCAAAAATATACCTAAATGTAGTGGAATAAAACAACTTCGTATGTGACACAGCTTGACACTGCCCAGCATTAAGGGACTTATTTTTCACAGATCTCTATCTCTGTGAAATCGAAAAACCAGTGCATCATGAACCTTTGCTGACTCAGCTAGCAAAGGTTCTTCTTGATTTACTACTACAAGCTTGAGGATTTGAAGTACAAAATTTCAGTTGCTGCTGCAGCAGAACCGAAAACATGAGGGAGCCAAACAACATGACCAATAGCAGCAAAGTTACACGATATTTATGATTTGCCGTGCAATGCAGTAATTCTAACCAAGCATGTACACTCCCATTGTCCTTTATAGTCTAATCTATACATTCTTTTGGAAGAACACCACACCACTAACTAAAAAGTATTTGAAAACAATGGGAGCGTATTTGCCTTAGTATGTAGAAATCTCTTTTTTATCCTGAGTCTCCAGCTTGTGAATTTAGTTGTGAGAAAAAACTTTTAAGAGAAGTGGCTTCTCATGACAATAAAGCTAAGAGGCCGTTGTGCTGCCTTCTGTTGACAAGTTAAGACCAGCCCAAAAGGCAGAAAATGCAATGTTTCAGAACACAGCGCACTGGAAATGATTCCACAGTTAACCTGTTCACACACTGGCTCATTTGAACGAATTGAAAAATGTTTCTGAGAAGCTGTGAAAAAGCATCAAATGCAATACCAGATAGAATCTGGGCAAGTCTTCATCTTTTATAGCACACAATCTGAAGAATCTGAGTTGGTAAAACATAGCTTTGGAGTAAGATAAATCCACTGATATCTTTCCAGGGCCAGATTTCAAAGGAGCTTTCTTCACCATGGCATCATGTGTGTCCAGGCCACTTGTGAGCATCTGGCCCTCAGTCTGATGTCTACGTGGGAGATGGGCTCTCTGCTCCCAGGTCCTGCCTAAAGCATAGGAGCAAGCTTCTTCTGACATGACTGAGATAGAGATTTGCTACAGGTCATGTAGTAGTCTTTACCGGACATTGCACCATACTGCCAGGGTAAAAATCCATTTATACTTCAGTCTTCCAACTTCTTTAATCCAATCAAACTGAATGTTTGCACTGGTAAAAAAAATTCCTGTGTTGGAACAGAAATTCAAGCTTATTTAGTGATACAAGGATTTGACTCATATAGGTGTGGTACAGAAATTAATATTCACTAAGAGTCTGGCCCGGAGATACGGGGATTATCAGACTCTGAAGATAGCACCATATACTCAATCTAACATTTTACACCTCTATTTCAGAATCTTTGTTTGACTTAATACTGAAATTTGAATTAAACTAGGTGGAACCGATGAACGTGGCATACAGGACAGTATATAACTGCTCCCCATCAAGTCAGCCTGCAGTTTAAACACGTACCATTTCATTGGCCCCAAGGAATGAATGATCAGACAGCTCTGACTCCCTTTCAGTTCGGTTTCTTGAGAACAGGCTGACTAAGCCAGCACTAAATAAAGCGCACTTGCAGCTATGACAACTCATTCCTTCTCAGCACAAGAACAGCAGGACTAGGGAGGCTTAATGAACTTGGCAGGGCTTTACCACACAAAATGCTGAGCACATCTCTGCTTTAGATATCTCCCCTTCTCCTCCACAGCACAATTTTAACAGGCCTCTCTGAGGCCTTTCCAAGTCCTAGTGTCATCACAGTAGCTATCTTGTTACTCCTGAAGGATAATGCTATAATAGGGTCTTTGGTTTATAGAAAATTAAATGCTAGTTTTATGCATGCAAAAGACAGGAGTTTTTTTGATAAGATGCACATTACGCCTAGCATTGTTCATGAGCAATTATTTTAGAGGGCTTCAGCAGCTTCATTTTTACTTGGGTGACACAGCTTAGTCAAGTGTTCGGTGCTAGGTTTATGTTTAACAGTGAGATTTTAATTTCTTCCTTCCAGCCTCTTGTCAGCTCTGAAAGCAAGAGGCCCTGTGAGCTTCCTTAGGAGGAGAAGTGTAATGAAATATTACATCCCACTGGGGAGCTTACAGGTGCCAAATCTCAGCATTCTCCCTTGCGCTACCACAACCAAAACTTTGTTAAACTCATTGCCAAACTGATTTCATTTAGATCATAATGATACTCCCCATCCAGCAAACCAGTACATTGTTCTACATCTTTAAAGATATATTTTCAATTTTCTCTCTGCTGCAGAAGTATTGTGCAGTTTTGGGCTAATCTCTTAGGATGACATGCACGAGCAGACTTAGGATGGGGTGGTCTCAGCCTAAGTCTGTGCCATTGTACCACTACCCCATCCACAGAACAACAAGAATTATATCCTTTTACATATGACATTCATCTCCCTAAGATATTCAAAATTATGAACTGATTTAGGGATGGGTCTCCCAAAACGATCCCAGTTAAACAGAACAATTTCATCTTCAATGGTCTCTTCATCGGGGGCCAATTACAGTGAAACGTTAAAGAGCAAGAGTTACCTTTTAGTTGCGGTTTTCTCTCGGTAAATATCTTTACCACCCAAGATACCTGTTAGATGGGAAATCATTCTTTCTTATTCAGAGCTACAATTAGCTTCTGACATTAGAAGTCACATCAGCACATGCTACTGTCCTGCGGTACTTCTCATTGCTTCCATGCTAACTATGGTGTGTGGTTATCCACAATTATTTTCTTGTCACTGTGGCCTTCAAGACAAGAACTATTTTAAATGCTGAAGTCTTCAGCTTACTTACAAATAAAGGTTTCTGTGCCAACATGAGCGAGTTAGCCAGACTGCTTGAATCCCCTATTCCCGTCTCATGAGACTCATGTGTCTTTTATCACCTCAGAAGTGCCAATCTAATGCACCTAAAACCGGCAGGCATTTGCACTTCTGCCTGCTGGCATCCCTCTCCCACGGGAACTGTGTGAAACAATGACTGGTGGTAGACAGAGTATAATGCAATATTCTTGGTAAGCTTTAGTATACTTAGGATGACATGTGGCCCTTAACTTTCTAGTCACAGATTGACCCCTCAGCTTCTTCTGTCTCTCTCTTGGTTGTGAGTACTTGTTTGGTGAAACCTTGTTTTCACCAGCAAACGTGCATTTGGCCTTTGATTTTGCTGGGGACCAGAAATTCAGTGCTTGCCCTGACTGCTCAGCTCTTTAAATGTGTCATTAGTGTATTCAGAGAATATTAACCTTTTCCAGCTCTCCCATATTCAGAATCTTATCCAGAATCTTGGCAGTAGAAAAGCGATGATTTGATTAATACTAAGCACGGAGTGGCTACGGAAGGAGCATTTCTTGTAAAGAAAATCAGCTCTCTCTTGTCAGTAAATGAATGCTAATACTCTTTCCCTATTAAACCAGACTCCCTCTTTGAAACTTTTATGTCTTCCATATATCACACTTCTGGAAGAAAGTTTTGCTATTTAAATAGCTGCCAGAGTGTTACATGCTTATATGATTGCAATTTACAGTACTTCATAAATCAGTGGACCTAAGATGCATGGGACAGATGAGACTTTAAATTGACATCCTGTCTTTTTATGAACATTTAAAGGCTTGATCTCATGACATATTTACACAGAAGTATCCCTGCTGCCTTGGCCAAATTGTTCCTAAAGCATAAAGAACTTTACAAGAACGAACATAAGGACAACAACCTGCAAATTTGTACATTAAATTATCTAAGCATTACAGCTAGTCCAGAGAGGTTATTTAAGGAGCAGAAAAGATCTCTGCAGTATGTGTTGCTCCCATATAAACATGGTGGGAGTGGTTACTCTGTCCTTTAAACAAGAATCATACACAAGAATCACATATTGAGAGGTGATGTCAGAGACTGGAAAAATATATTCATCTTCACTTGAACCAAAGCTTGCCTAAGACTGGCATCCTGCAGACAGGACCTGCTTCAGAATCACCGTGTCTTCACTACGGTGGCCACTAGATTCAGGCACATCAAAACAACTGAGCACCTGAGTCATGCCTCTCCCTCAGTTCCCTCAACTAGATGAAAGACAACTTACCCCTACTGATGTCTCTGGTATATTTTGCCACTGACTTCAGCAGACCGTCAGCATGACCCGAAGTCCTGCCTTGCTGAGTCACCTCTCCATTCAGTAACAGTGCAATGCATTCTCGTGACTCAATACTGATGCTTTTTTCTTAAAGTCCCACTGGAAAATTATGCTAATAGTTCTTCCCTCCAGAGTGCCTAAAGATGATTAAAGGAAGACACAAAATTAATAGGACTTTTTTTAAAAAAGATGTAGGGAATTGGGAAAGACAGAAGTCTTCAACTGGAAGAAACTGAAGAGTCTGGTAACTGACTGAAGAGTGAAATATGCAGGAGCAGAGGAATATGCCCCAAGAGAAAACACTGACAAACACCGAAATAACATCTTGTTCTTATTCAAGACTTTCTAAATAATCGTGCTTATTTTCCATATGAGAATTTAATAACTCAGAAACACCTATACAGAGTGATGTGATATATACATACACACACACATATATGATACAAGCTGATGCAGAATGTAGGGGAGACCAGATTTAGGTTTACTCAACTTTTCTATCCTGGATTATTTTGAAAAGATGAAACTAGTGCAATTGCAGGGAGCCCCCACCAAAATGAAGTCATATCACCAAAACGGAGCAGAACCCAACAAGTTTCAGCTGTCTTCAAGGGCCAAATATGGATGTTCTTTTTTTTTTTTTTATATACTTGGATCTTCCTATATCTCTCCGTAATTGTAAAGTGCCTTTTCTGCCTCTACCTGACAGGAGAAGCTGTGCAAGCACCCGGGGTAACTGGAAATGAAAAAACGTCTAAAGGCTCAAAGAGCCCATTTCAGTGCAGAGACATAACCCAGAGCTGGATGGCATCAACCACATTTTTAGAAGAGTAAGCAGACTTTCTTGCAAACCTTATTATTTTCTGAACATACCTTCAGTCAGCATTCTGGTCTCAATCCGCTGTATACATCAGTATATGTAAACCAGTGACTTCATCTAGCTTTAGAGCTCTGTTGAAAAAAATGACATTACTTACATACATATAGCAGTGGACATATATACTAACTATCTTTTGAAACCCTACATGTTTGGAGAAAGGAGGAAGGGTCGCAACCACACAACAAAATCCCTAGAATCAGAATATATCTTGGAAGTTCACAGAGAGAGTAACTTCCCTCCAAGACCACAGTTTATTGCACACAACTGCCGTGAGTCAAATCTTTTCAGGCTTTTGCCTCAAAGACCCTTTTTTGGGGCAGCTCTCTTTGCATAGAGAGAGATGAAATGTTTATAGACTGGCATCTACCAGTTACCTTTCCATCTGACTATAAGAAAAAAACAAACAAACAAAACAAAACTCTTTTTACTGTGAGGGTGACTGAACACTGGAACAGGTTGCCTAGAGAGGCTGTGGAATTTCCATCATTGGAGATACTCAAAACCCAACTGGACACAGTTCTGGGTAACTTGCTCTAGGGGATCCTGCTTGACCAGGGGGATTGGACTAGATGATCTCCAGAGGTCCCTTCCAACCTGAATCATTCTTGGATCTCAGGAGAAACAAAATTTTCAGCACTTCAGGATTCAGTCCACCTACAAATCAATCTGATACACTTCAAGTAGAGATCACAGTTGAGCATTTACATATTACCAGACCAGGCCTTCTTTTAATTACTACCTATCTCCCAGCTAAACCTGAGCCAGGTATTTCAGAGCTACTTTCCAATTTGAAGGTAACACCCCACTTCTCCTCATGAAGAAAAATGAGTAAATAAGCCAGGAAAAAAAAAATCACATTGTTGAAACCAACCCCTAGAGGTAGAAGACTGCCTTAAATGATGTGACTCATATTGGCTGTCTGTGAAATGATACCAAAGAAATTATTTGGTTATTGAAAAACACCAAGCAAAAGCAACCACCCTCTGGACCTATTTGCTGGCTCTAATCAAATAAACATTCATGCACATCTCTTATCACTCAGTCACACATGCTAAAAACTGAAAGAACAAAACTAATCAACTTTAATAATAAACTCTAACTTGCTCCTGGTAAACCTCCCTCCTACTTTAGTTATGCTTCCTCATTTTAAAAGTATTGCTTAAAGAAATCATATCCTCCTCTTCCCTCTTGCCAACAAGCACTGTTAACAGAAGACATGTAAAATACTACTGCTATTATTATTGTCCTTGCATGAGCCAGCCATCCTCAATAGCTTCACTTCCCTAGAGCAACACAGCTGCAAGGTTAGAGTCAAAAGGAGAGTGAAAAGCTATTAGGAGGTTCTGCTATTAGTTACGCTAGTGCAAACGCCAACAGAAGCTGAGCCTGTCGTTCCATCAGTGGAATTATTACTACTACTGATTTGTTTCGTGGCTGGGGTGTAGGTTCATTTTTCTAAGCACTGTGAAAAGAACAACACCTGCTCACGGTCTCATCACCGACCCTGACGTGCAAAAGTTGTACAGGATCACAATATACCTCAGCCTCAAAACACTGCTGAACTATGAATGAGGGAATTCAGATGCAGAGAGATTTTTTAAAGACATTAAGTGCCCAAAAACGCAATGAGAAAGAGACTCTTAAATCTGAATGGATTTATCTTCCTCCCTCTCAAGCCCGACAGGTACATTTGCATCGTGTCTATTATAAAGACAGGGAAATAATAGCGTAGACAGAGAAACCGCCATGCTTTTAAAGGTGTTTTTGGTGCTTCAGTCTAGGTTCACCCTGTCTGCTCTTGATAGAAGCTCTTAAATAGTGGATATCTGGCAAACTGAATTCCCTCTGAAAACGCCCGTTTCCCTCTGTTGACTACAATACTCCTGATCATCGTCACCTCTATTATGTGTCAACATTTTGATGGCTGAATTTCATCACTGACTTCCCCAAATATGGCCATGTTTTAATTATCCAGAGCTCAGCTAAGTGGCTCTGTCAGGACTCGGTAGAAGCCGGGTCTGTTCCTGCTCATATTCATTTGTCCATTGAATGGCGTTACCTTTATAAGCAATCCCACCCAAACATTCCCCTCTCCCCCTATCCCTGCACTGTTTGGAATATGCATTTTCTGTCCCTATTGTTCCTTTCCATCCGGCTGCAGACCATGCCAGCAAGATGGCTCCGGTCATGTCATGTTACACCCATTTGCTACTCAGGGAATGTGATAATTATATTCACATGATTAAGTAATCTCCAGATAGGGCATTAAATGTATAAATTCTAACAATGAAACATAGTCCCAGACACACCTACATTATCGTATTCTTGCTCACATCCCCAGAAGAGCCTTTTTAGAAAATTAAATTTGGTTGAGGCACATAAGGACCTTTCTTCCTTATGAATAGGAGTTCAGACAGCCAGCATAATGAAATATAATAATTTGCATAACAAATAGACACCATAAGAAACTGTATACTCAGTTGAAACCCAATGGATATTTTGGATAATTGCATAGAGCAGAGGTAGGAAGCAGAACAGGAAAAGGAATAGGAATATCAGCACATTCTCTCTTGATCTAGATACGGAAGCTTTACGTGGTGGTCAGTGCACATGCTTTCAATCTTTTGCACTAATTGGTAAAGTTAATCCAAGATCTATCCAGATCTCAAACGCAGTGAAGTATTGCATAACAGTTTAGAAAGCACTGCCAATTTTCAGTGATCAAAATCTTAACTGCAATTTCCCCAGGTTCATGGCACTATCTTGAAAATGATGAAATTAAAAAAAAAAAGAAATCAATAAACAGCAGCAGCATTTAACAATTGTTTGTGGATAGTGTTTGCTTTTCTGGGTAGGAATTGACTTTTGATCTTTGAAAGGCAGGGTCACGTTTGTTTAATGTTTTAAACTCTTCTTTGGATCAGGAAGATGACAAACTGACCTTTTCTTTGCTTCTTTTAACAAAAGCTGAAATTTGTTTAAAATAAGTCACTGCAGCAACTAGATTTGTATTTGTTGTTATTGGGATTTTTTTAGTCGCTAGACTGGTAATATGACTGTAAAACTAACTACTTCGAAGGCACCTGTTAAGCTTATCATTGGTCTGATACAGTCAATATCAACTGTATCGTTGCCTATTTATACTAAAGCAATACCAATATCCCACAGCTGATGTTAGGTCCCTAATCTGCTGTAGCTGCACATTGCTGCAGCTGACTTTCTGTCCTATAAGGACACAGCAAATATATAGGAAGACACAATGCAACATAATGGAAGATAGAGAAAAGACATTTGATTCCCACTTTAATCCCTGCGAAACTAAAGCACGAATAGACATGGAGTATATTACAATTATTTTATATCTAATAGAAAAGCACCGTAACGTATATTATAACATAACCGCACTAATGCTTAGTAGTGGCTAGACCCAAGTTAGCTCTCTAGGCATGGCCACAGACTATTTGCTTAAGCCCAGCTCCATTTCCAGGTCAGAGCTGGCTCATAGCTAGGCACTTCAGAGCTTTGGCAAAATTGCCTCACACCTGCCTACCAAAGACTGTGCACCCCCACAGCAACTGGGGACGCCTACCAGACGAACTGTCATTGCCTCTGGCACACACGTGAGACAATCTGTAATGTCTGGGAGTTCCCTGAACATGCCACTCTTGGCTAAGTGCTAACCAAGATCCAAGTACAGCAGGGCTGTGCATTCCGGTAATTGCTAGCAAAATGCGTCGCGGTGTTACCGGGATAATATTTTGCCCAGCTTCTCAAGCAACTGCTGCTGTGGGTCTGCGTCCTTCGCAGCCTCCCCTTGTCTGCAGGGTCATGCTGATGCATGCGCATTTCCATAGCTGCCTGCCTGCCAGTGATCATCGAGTCCACGTGTTACAGTTGGGCGTGAGCACTGATGCCTCCTGAAGTAAAAATACCTTGCTCTGATCTCCTGAGACCTCTCTCATGGAAAGAAAGTCTAGAGGAAAGGAAGGCAAATATTTCCAGGACACCATCTCTGGAACTATCCTGGAGAGATTCTGGGAGGGATGCAAGGAAGCTGAATTGACTTCTGGAAAGCCAGATTTTTCCCCCCCTGCATGGAAGCACTTGTCCCAGCGCCACCAACCCTTATGTCTTGTTTCTAGCAAAGGCATGGATAAGGGAGGGCAGAATGCTACAGAACAGGGGCAGTCTTGAAGAAGGTCAAGTTATTTGTATATAAACTGCAACAAAAACAATTTTTACAAATAAGCACGCACATGAGCAAACTGTAAAGAATGCCATTCTGAGCTCTGTTTTTCTCTTCTTCCCCCCATTCAAAGCTTATGTCCTTCTGACAAGCAGAAAATACAAGCCTTCTGTCCTAGCAGTGCAAACTTTATGAAATTAAGTGGTATACACTTACACAGTTACAGCCAAAGGTTGAATTCACATATTTTACTGCTGACTTCACTAGTTTTAACCTTTGAAGCTTGGTTGTGAAAATCCCTAGCTTGTTCACATAAAACAAAGAGAAAAATTCAGAGCGCGCAGTACTACGTGGGATCGCTGAGGGATGTTTGGAAAGGTACTCTCTTTTTCTTTCAAAGCACTGCAAGAACGGTTTGCCTCCCTACAAAAAAAGAGACATTCATTTCTTATGCATGCACACATGTACCGATCTGTACAGGGGCAGAGGAGAGGGGCAAAGTTACTCACATATCCTCTCCAGTTTTCAGATATGGCTGTGCTATTCCTCTCTCGGCCTAAGTAACTGGCAATCTCTTGCAGCGCTAGAAACAAGGAGCCCGCACCTACTTACCTATAGCCAGACACGCCGCTTGAACAGGGAAGGCTCCCAACAGGTGCAGGACAGGACTTGGACATCTGCCGGCATGCCAGAACAACCAGCAGTCATATGTGTCCCTGGTGGATCTGTGAAACCACTTTCTCCAGAGGGGTAAGCACCTCTGAGACGAAGCTGTCCTTGAGGACTTATAGAGAAGTCACCCAGGTCATAGCCACCTGAAGGAGGGACGAAAAGAGGCAAAGGGAGGTCTTTGGGTATGTGTCTTCACCAGGGAAAAAGTTTGTTCTTGAATCAAATTAACAAAAGCCTCAAGTCTGGACTAAGGTTCTTGTGAAAACTCTCCACTGCTTTGCCCCTCACTGAAGTTTTCCTCTTACATCAGGTCAAGAACATGTTTGTGCTAATAAAGACAAGGCCAAGTATGCCACGTGAGCACCTTGGAGTGAGCAGCTGAGAGTATGGCAGAGCTTTATAAAAAGGGCATCTTGGGGACTGTACCTCAGAGGAGGAGGTGGTAGTGCAGGCGGAAGGTATTTTCCAAGAGCGTGGTGCGTCTAATTACATTCAATATTCTCCAGTGAGGACTGCCATTCAGAATAAGTATATTTTTGCTCAGTTTAGGTGCATCTTTCTCCTTAGTTCTTTGTATTCTCCTGTCGGGAGATTGAAATGCCTATAAAATTAAACACATCTGAATTCTGCAGAGAACGGCAGCATTTAGAGCTGAAGCCAATGTGCCCTGCGGTCTGGATTCGCGGGAGTCCCGAGCCCACCTCTGAAACCTGCTCAGAGTTCTGAGCAGCTTACTGAGCTGCGAACAGCCAAGGGCACAAGTGTCATTGCCTCCTGCTCAGAAAACATCCTCATTACAGAAAACATTAATATTGGTAGCAAACAATCAATTAGGAACAAAGGAAGAGCTCTGAGCCAGGAGTAGAAACGCATCTGCATCTGCTCCTCTTCTGTTAAGAGTGTCACCTTGTACTTCCTGAGGGTCTGATCCCGCTTTTGATGCATGAAGAGAGCTGTATGCACATAGCAAGGAGAAAATGAGACCCCGTAAGCAAAATCACTCAGCGCTGCTGAAAAGCTTCTCAGGCCTGACGACAATGCTTTTGACAAAAGAAGAGAGGCAGAAGCACATCCGTCGATGCAGTAGATAGCATACGTCAACATCAGCGCTTCCCATGTTTATGAAGAATTTGATTGAATAAAGGGCCAGGCAATAAACTACATGAGTGATTCCAGATTGCAGCACACATATCCATCACATGCCTTTTCTCCCCTGGAGTATTATATTTCACCAGACTGGTGACATGTGTTAAGTGCGGCAGATTGCCTAGCGCACAAGCACAGCAAAGGTTCCCTTGCTTTTAATTGTTGCACCTTCCCCAAGAACAGCAATTTCTGTGTGGTTCCCTAAAGCCACCAGATTTTCATGTAGGCATATTCCCGTGCCTTTTGCGTGAATGCGGCATAGACACATGAACCTCAGATAGTAAAACATAATTTGTTCAGATCTTTGCCTTCAGGGTGAACACTAAGATGCTGCCATCAGTCAGAAAATTTGTGATCTAATTTAGAGGCAGCGAGGCATGTCTTTTCTCCAAGGCTTTTGGAAAGTAGAGCTGGGTTCCCGCTTTTAAGTGATCTAGCTTTTTTTTTCTCTCTCTCTCTCTCTCTCTTTCTGAAGCACTAAACAATATTCATCTTTGCATGACAGGGCATTAGGCTGAGATAGAAATTAAGGTTAGGTTACAGTGGGCTCTGCCTAGTGAACGGTCCTGTGCTCCAGCTAGGCTGGCAGTTCCTCTAGCGTGACAAGGACCTTGCTGCTACAGCCTCCTCAGCCCTGTACCTCAGCTGCTGTTTTTGACAGTCGTTCACAACCACGAGAAAGGGGGGAAGGTGAGCTCTTTCAATTCATTTTTGCCACAGCTGCCCCATTAAGTGTTTAGATGGCTGTTCTGCAATTTTCCATGCACCTTCTCCTTCGCTCTCAATTGTTACGAGTTGTGCAGAATAACGTGGCTATAATGAGTGATAGAAGGTTTCAGCTGCAACTTTAATTCACAGCATCACATTTCATCTGTTCAACCCAGCCTCCCACAGAGTGCTAGAGACTGGCTAGAAATCTCACACAAACAGGGCAGGAATTTTTTCTGCCTCTTTCAGAAGACTTCTGGGTAAGGTCTGCTTCTTCCACTCAAACTAAAAATACTGTAGAAAGCGTCTTCCACTGCATAGCAGCGCTTAGAAGGGTTTCCCAAAGGTCACAGAATGGGACTGAGAGTTGGAGCTCCTGAGATTCACACTTCTCTCTTGCACTGAACTGTCATAATAGCTTTACTCTCTCCCTCCCCTCGTATAAATAGAAGGGTGAGAACTGCCGGGTCAGATCAGCCAGCAAGTGCTGCTAGACCAGATCTTGTCTCTACACCACAGCAAGAGCCCTCCCCGAGACAGTCCCGGGACGAGGTGCTTGCAAGGGAAGCATCTCCCCATGCCATATTGGGTCAGATAAAAAGCCTTTTTTTTTTTTTTTTTGAAGGCCTTTCAGGGGCAGCACTGCCGGATCTCCAGCGGGCAGCTCACATGATTTCTTGTGCTGGCTGGTGAGGAGTCTGTCCCCAAGGAGGCTCCCCTGGCAAATAACCAGAACCAGTACACGAGTACGGGACACACCACCCAGAAATGCTGGATTTGGGTCAAAGGAACCAGAGATATCTCACGTCTTGGCAGATCTATTCCTGATGCTGAGGAGGAAAGTTTACTCTTTCTGCCTTTTCCTCCTAGAAACAACAACTATTTAGACTCCTGAGGAGTCTTACCAGGAGATTTACCAGTGAACTGCTGCACAGAGCAGGGAGGATGTTACAGAGGTACAGATTTAGCGCATGGGCTGAGGGACCCGTGGCTGCTCTCGCTGCGTATTAGCAGATGAGCGATGCCCTCCCAGGGACACAGCCCACCGTTTTAGACCTGGCTGTCGCCGCTTCTGGTGGAGCCTCACCTCTGGGTTTTTGCCATTTCTCCCGGCTCCCTGGCATCCCCACCGTGCCGGGGGCTGGAGACACGAGGAGCCAAGACCAAAACCGAGACCTGGAGAAGAAAACTTTACAGCTCATTGCCCCCTCCGTGGCGGAGCGCCAGTAGATCATGTATGAACCTAATTCAGTAGGAAGCGTTTCTGCTTCAGAAGGGGTAATTCTTTAGAGGTAAAGACACCGTCTTATAAAAGTCTAGCTGCTGTTAGTGAAATTACCCTCCTTCCCCCCCCCCCAAGTTAAATGCAGCTTAACACCAATGGCTGCTTGAACGCCCTCCCCCCCATTTGGGGCCTTAAAGTCAGCCAGATATGCGGCGTATTCAGAAAGAAACAAACCAAGTCTCCTTTGTGAATACTAATTTCCTAAGAGCTTCTTAACTATACAATGAAAAGGTTTTCCGGGTTTGTTTTTTAATATATTCTTCCCTGCAATTCAACAGCAACACCGGCAGGAAGACAAACACAATTTGCAGCAGCAACGTATTGCGGTAACGTATTAACAAGTGAGAAATAAGCGTTAGCCGCTGGTGGGGCCGACAGCGCCCGCACCTTCGCGCCACCTCAGCGGCGCCGACACAAACCCCGCAGGGAGGCGCCTCCTCCCGCAGCTCCCGCCACGTCTCAGTCGCCGAGTTACTGACGGGAAAGGCCTCAAAGGACGGGAATTTGGGTAGCAAACATCTGCGCGTTTGATTTCACCCCTCGGGCTGGCTCCTTGCGGGCCACAGCCCAGAGCTGCTCCCCTCCGAGCCCTCCCCATCCCCGTCTCCAGGAAGGAAAGAGGCCATGACGAGTCCCCCACACCTCCTTCCCCAGCACCACACCCGCCCCAGCTTCAATGGGGCACGGCTGTAGCAAGGCCTCCCCCCCCACCTCCCCCGGCGGAGCCCCAACACCGGGCGCCGCGGAACAACCGCCACAAGCCCGGGGCGGGCGGCGGCGGCGCCGGGTCCGGGGCCACCGCGCGTCCGCGGGGCGCGGGCGCCACCTGCCGGCGGCGCGCGGGGGCTGCAGCGCCCGGCGCGGGGGGGGGGGGGGGGGGGGGGCTGTGGTTAGGGAAGGAATGATCACACTTACGTACATATTTATTTTTTTCCCTCTCCCCCTTCCTCCTCCAAATTTCCCTCGGTTGTCCCTCGGCCTGCCGTCGGGGTCGGGATCTCCTCCGCGCTGCCGAGGGAGCGTGGGGCTGAGCCGGGCCTGGCGAAGGGAAGGGGGGCGGGAAGGGGGTCCGGGTCAGACCCCCGGCCCAGACACGGCCATTTTCCGCCTGCTCCCTCAGCTTCCCCCTCAGCCCGTTCGTTAGCCCCCCTCGTACTGCGAGGGTAAGAGCCCGTCCCTGCTGCACCGCGAGGATAAGCGCAGGCCGAGAGGCGTCCAGGCACTGCTGCGGTGGGGCTGCCCGCGTGTAACAGACAGCAAAAGAAGAGCTTGAGGAAAAGGAGAGGTTAAGCCCGGCAAAGAGAGTAGAAAGGGAGGCCGCCGTAAATAATAATAAATTATCCTTTCCCCCAAGGATTTGCGAACGTTAAACGCTGGAGAGCCCCTGCGTGGCTGGTAAGCAGCAATATTGCCCTCCTGCCAGCACGGGGGCAGAGGGACGCAGGGGCGCCACGGTCGCCGACGGACCCGCTGGTCCGCTGACACCACAGCCACAGCGGTACGCGTGAGCCTGGATGAGCACCCACCTTCCGTTGGGATCCTTCTGGGGGGAGCCTGGGCTAACTCAAAGGCCTCAAAGGCAGAGCAGGACTGAGATGCCGCCGGCTGGTCTCCGCGCGAGCGTCAGAGTAGCACAGCTTCGGCCAGCGCTGTCCCGACGCCCATCGACCCATCCGGCCGCCAGGGGCACGCCAGGACGTTTGGTCAACAGCGTCACATACCTGAGAGGCTTCGGCCTCTTGACGCAGGTTCGGCAAAAATAAGCTGAGCCATCCTCACAGCCACTAGGAAAGGTGGAAAGCTTTGTTCAGGTTGTGCTTTCCTACTCAAACCCTCCTCTACTGCCAAGTGCTTCATCTGGTGAAAAAAGTCAAAGACAGACCCTGTGTCATCACTGTGGTGGCCTCAGCACCTGCTGCGCCTTGGTTTAGCACAGCCTTTCCTCTTGCTGCTGTACCAGGAAGGCCAGCAGTTGCTTACCCAGCACCCTGCACCATCTGAACGGCATGACAGTGGCATAACAAGGGCTCAGCAGAGCGGCATGGCCAGCGGCCCCGGTCTCCCCCTCTGCTATCTCTGGCTTCTCCCTCCTTGACACCTCATCCTGCTTTGAGTCCTCTGAGGGCCAGGCAAGACACTGAGGTGAGAAGCTGGGAGCGAAGAAGAGATGGCCCACTCCATCCGCCAGGGAATTTGCTAAGGAAGTTTAGCAGATGGATTTAGCTTCATTTCATCAATTCGTTAAGAGAATTTTGCTGCCCAGTGCTTTGCATCAGCTCTCGGTAACTCTGGGCAGCAGCGACTCATCCAGTGGCACAAGAGGCTGCAAACTTGCAGAAATGTTGACATGCAACTAAGGCTGTGAAAGAGCTGGCGGTGTCAAAGGCTGCCCTAGGCGATGCTGAGTGTCTGGCATGGGTCTGTGGGAACCTATAACATAGCCCACAAGGCAACCGTCTTCTTGGCACGTGTTGCACTAGACCCTCAGCCTCACCACAGCGGTTTGCCTCCTGCCACAAGCTCTGCAGGTACCTATGTGGCACTTGGTGCTGTAGTAGCTTGTTGCGTTTTCTCCTCAGAGCACCCGTGCATAGTGAAATTCCCATTTCTGTTTTACCTAATGGGAATGTGGCTCCGTAAAGGTCACCAAATTTGGTGCCTAATCTGAAAATTAAACATTTAGCCTTTGACAAGCGTCCGTGCCGTAACTTAGCAAGGGAGAGATTTGGTCTATTTCCATAAATCTGCATATGCCTGCTGGTTTCTGAACTGTGAGAAGTAGACAAATAGCATTACGTTATCAAATTCTCTTTGACTGAGCTTGCCTTCACAACAGCATTGACTTCTTTTTGAAAAGCTGTTCAGCTGTCAGATACTGGCGAGATCTCGACTGGCAATTTTCCTTTTGTCTTGTTGTATGCTGCAGGTCTGAATGATGTCTTGGTGGCAGGCACTCAAGTCTCATCAATCTCAAGCACATGCAAGGAGGCGACGTCAAAACAGGGGGGAGAAGAATACCTGAGAGACAGACCTGATCTCATAGGTTTATGAAGAAATTTCACCGTTGGCTTCAGTGAGCCAGGATTTCACTCCCGGAACTACAGCCTTTCTGTTTGGAATACATTTTTATGTTCAACTCCTGCTCTGGAGGAACTAAGCTTTTTTAGCAATTAAAGGGAGTCAGCCGTGTAAACGTTTGCAACCACTAACTACAGGTATCACCTCCCCATCTGAGCTACTGCATGTCTGTTGCTATCCAACACCTCTCTTTCCTCTCCTTTTTTTTTTATTTTTTATTTTTTTAAACCATTTTGCATTTCTTGAGCCGTCCCTGCCCACTATCTGAGGGGACTGGACTGTTTCGTTGCTTAAATCGTATCAGTAAAATAGTATAAAATAGTGTGAAATGTTACTGGTTTAAGCCACTTGCATATAATAGTGTCATCCATGTCCACAGCCTAAGAATATCTTAGTTCCTAAACTGATGTTACCAAAGCCTCTTGATTAAGGAGCACTGTTGGGAGTGCAGCTGGCTTTTGAGGTGAGAAGGGCTGAAACACATAAATGGAAACCCATATTCAAGCTCTTATCCATTCCCTGAGGATCCCATGATCATCTTCTCATCTCAGAGACCCTGCCCCGCACATGTAAATGAACTGATTCTCAGGACCAGGAATGAGTTTGATTTGGGGTGAATTTTGCGGCTCGCTTTCCTAACCATGACATGGGAATACAGATGACTGCTGGAGCTGCTTACATCTCTCTGCAAGATTAATTAAATCAGCTGCAAAGTTTTCCCTTCTGCTTCTAACCCATCTTAGGGACCAACTTTGTGACCTCAGCAACTCAATCCTGGTCTGGGAAAGCAGAGATAAGATGCAGAAAATGCCCAGCCTGCTCACCGTCCTGGCACTAACTGACCTGCAGCGGAGAAGCTATCAACTGTCTTTTGCAGATGCTTTGTACAAACATTTACATTTCTCTACAGACTCTATTTATATACATCTATGTATTTAAGCCTTTCCATTGCAGCCAGTTGAGAGGAGAAAGGCTGATCCTAGACCACACAGTGAGATACCATTAATGCTCCAAGTCTACAACCCTAAGGATTGGGGATGTTCAGGGATATTCAGCATCATCAGGGACTAAAGCAAGCATGAAGCTAATGGGATTCAATGCTATATTAAGAAGTGCTTTACACTTTTTAAAAGTGTCCTACCTCATAATTGCTTTTGGGGGAATATTAGCCCAATCTCAGTACCTCCTGAGGATGCACTAAATAAGCAGTGTTGTTCCCATTTAATAGATGGGTAAGACGCAGAGGAATGATCTCACTTGCCTAAATAGCACTCTGCATTTCATACCAGCAAAATCAGGAACAGCAGTTACACTCTGACTTTTATTCTAGCTGCTTTGCACCAGATAAGGTGACCTAAAGGTTGAAATCTCACCATAGCTGGGTGACAGAAAGTTTTCCCAGTTCAGGAAAAATTAAAGCCTTCCAGAAAGCTAGTTGAATTCTAGGGGAAAGACCGACATTTCAAATTTATTTTTAACCACTATGAAAAGAAAAACAAATTAAAATCCTTCATGAGACAGAAAGACTGAACTCTCTTGTTTCCATTATGTTGAACCACTTCATTTTGAAATGTCAAAACATCCTAAAATATTATATTATGCAAAAAAGTAAACAGATTGACCATTTTAATGAGCCAAAAGGAAATTAATTTACACAAAGTCACAAAGATCTGTTTTGACTTTTTCCTCTAAAGTTTTGTCAGATTGCCAGAAACCTGTAAATTCCACGTTAACAAAACAGCCTTTCCCAAGAGGTAGCTCTTCCCAGCCTGTGGTTTAAACCAGCTCTTCCCATAGCAGCTGAACTGGCTTCTACACTAGTAATAACCACAGCTTTGTGGTACGTGGTCCAAATTCTGCTCTTTGGTGAAAGAGTGACCATAGTTATGAGGTGTACAAACGCCTTGCAGCGCCTCTTGTGTTGCCTTGCTTTATGTTCTGCCTGTTGCAAGGACTGAGGAGCGGGGGCAGGTAAGAGCTCAAAAGAAAACTGTAGCCATCAGAAGTAAGACTACAGAAAATTAGTATTTTTGTCTCATTAGAAGAGCCAAGCGCACGTATGTTTGAGACTAGTCAGTTCAATTTAGACCTGTAGAGCAGACAAAACAACTCTGTTTAACTGGTAAGCAGATGGTCTGTTGCACACTGACAGCCTTGTAAATCAAGAGGAAAAAACTGGTCCCATCATTGCCATTTCTTCCCAAGTCTTTTCCTCCAGAGAAAATAAAAAGCCTGTGCCCTTGCACAGCAGTTCCTGAAAATACCAGTGCTGTATTTAAGATATGAACAGAACTTCAACACTCTGGTTAGTGCCACAAAAAAAGCAAGGGCAACCAGCTACAGTTGCAGTGCATGCTCAGAAAAACTAGAGGAAGTTTTAATTCCCACAAAACTGTTTGTCAGTCTATCTCCAGGCAGCTAAGCGCCATAAACACGTCACATGAGTTTCCCACTTGCTGCTACAGACCATTTTGATAAGGGGAAGATCCTCACTTGACACTTTGCTCTCAAGCTCCCCTTGCTCCAGGTTTACCCAGCCGTTGCGTGCCCCACCTCCCTGCTCCGAACACACTGCTGTGGTATTAGAAGTTTTTTCCATCTGTCTTACAGGAAAACGGTGAAAAGCGATATCCACGAAATATGGGGTTGACATACCGGGTGATTATTCATGTTGGCTGCCCTGGTTACCCTAGGCGGTGGTCATAGAAATGACCACAAAGGTCCAGGCAGGTTTTCTCCATTGCCCAGTCTGCCCTGTGAGGAGCAGTACGGCCTTTTCCCACTTCAACACTATGTTTTACACTACAGGAAATTTCTTCCTGACCCTATCTAGTTGCATCTTGAAACATGAAAACTGATAAATTTAGAGATGACAATTTGATATCAAATCATATTTTTTTCCTTTTCATAAATGTCTCCTGTTCAAACTACTTAGCTCTTTGCATACTAAATAGCCTGCCTTGCTTTCACTTCTCCACATCTTTGTATTATATTATTTTTACAGCTGACAAGTGTCTTTAGACTATGGGAACGCTGTAGCATCAAATGCAGATTGAATTTGCTGATTGCTTGAGTTCTTTGTGCTGTTCAGACAAAATTTCTTTCCCCTATGATACATCTGTTGTTTGTATATTCGATAAGGTTAATATCTGTGAAATCAGTCATTTCCCCCCGCTCTAAATTATACTGCAACAGACAGAAGATTGACTTCATTGTATTGACAAGAGAGAACTCTCACAGCTTATTATTTGCGGTGACTTGGAAAGATTATACAAGCACAGAGAATTGCTTGATCAGGGGAGCATATTTCTCTAAAAGCTGATAAGGTGACGTATGCACATTAACAGTAGGAGTAGTTAGTTTTTAATCAAACCTCAACTTTTTTAGTATTTTGGCAAGAAAGAACGGAAGAAATAGCATAAATCAATGTATCCTTCCTTTCCTCTCTTCATGCTATTCCCTTCCTCGCTTCCTGTTTAACACTGATCTCATGTGCAATATTTATGTCTACATAAATAATTCAGAAACTAATTAATCCAATTCTTTTATAATTACCTCTTATAATGGCATACAGCCCAAATCCCAGCAGCTTAATTGCTACTTAATGGAGATATTTATGACATCAGTGCTAGCAAAGAATATAGGCGCTCTCACTTATTTCAATTAGGGCTGAGGCTTAAGCTACTAGACTCTTGATTTGGATTTCAGACTCCCCTGAAGTTCTGGCATGCAAAGACGCACGGTTTTCTCACTTCAGAGCAAGAGGTTTCAACTCTCCTGTTTTAACTGTGGTAGTATATTGAAGCACAAGAGCCTGAACTCATTTAATGCCAGAAGGCAGTATTGCGGTATTGTTTCTCTGATACTTTGAATCTGGCAGTAGGGCAGCACTGAATTTTGGCCCTGTATTGCCAGGCATAGCCCCACTTGCATAGGTTGGCTGTGCACCCTGCAGACGTAACCAGAACGCACATCACCCCTGAGGTCAGCCCATAAACCTAGGTCAACACACGAGAGCAGCTTGAATTTTTAGGTCCACGTCTCAGACGTGAACAGGATGGGATGCACCATAAATCTTGTCTTAATGAACTACTCCAAGGACCGACAAATCAGACGCTTAAGTGAGAGGATCACAAAAATAGGTGGGAGCAGAAATATATCCTGCAGATCTGGAGATACATTAGAGTTGTCTTAAAAGATAGGTGAAGATTTCTCGTATAATACTCACCACAGTGGGTTACCAAGACGTGAGGCAAATCCCCAGGCTTTCTCTGTCACTCAGCAAGGTACTTGGAGCAGTGTCTTAGTGACAGAGCATAGCAGAAACCTGCCCAACGTGAATACCATCTGGTGCTTGACACGGCTGCTGACACTGGCCCCTGATTACGTTCACAAACATGGAAGATGATTCACAAATATGGAAGGAAAGCATAACATGGTCAACAGAAGCATGTCCAAATGTGCTCCAGCGGCTCCTGTGGGAGCGACCGAAGCCGCAGTCACAGCTGGAGGTGAACAGCCTTGGCCACCAAGTGCTAAGCTGTGCATCAGAGAGACGCGAGTGGCAGGGTTGCTCGTGCAGGGACACGAGCCCTGCCCCTAGCAGCACTGCATGGCTTCGGCTGGTAACGGAGAAAGAACAAAGATCTGAGATTTTGCTAGGCTGGAATGGTTTGGCCCATTTGCGGGGATTGTTTTTGCTTATTCTCCACATACAGATTTAAGGTTTAGTACCAGTACAAATTTGGGATGAGCACAGATAGAGGCTTAGCAAGTAGTTCTAATAGGTACCTATGAGAATTGGATAACCAATTTTCTCTACAAACAGTAGATTAGAAACACTTAGAAAAGTAAATATAGTCTATAGGGATCTTTCAGGGCATAGCTCTGTGGAACTTTCATCATAGTCACGCCTTGACATTTCGCTGTCTTGTTTAGTTTATGAGGTCAGGTTAATAAGGGAATTAAGTTCACAAGAACAGTCATGAATGATCAGGTGTCACTGCTCTTATCCTCTTGTTATGCTGTTTGTGTCTCAACAGGGGAAAATTGCTTTAATTTTAGAAATAAAGCAAGGGTAGCTCATTGCTGCTTTAGTTTAGCAGGCCTGTGATTTTCCCAAAGTCTCTTCAGAGGAAAAAGTGAGAGACAAATCTTGCAAAAGGAACAAATGTTTAATGCTCCTATCTAATTTGATAGTCATTCTCTTAAATGAGATTTCAAGTGAGCAGGATATTTCTAGAGCACAGTTTGACATACATTGCTTGGTATACGAGCATCCTGTGAGGTTGTCTCACACGTCACTTAAAATAAACCTCCCTGAAAACATGAGAGCGCTCCTTGGAGTGCAATATAATTGAACATGTGGTGTCTTTTTCTTTGTATATATGGCAAAACTCTCACAGTAGCCGAGCGCGTGTGCCTGCGTCGCTCGACTTGGAGAGCGAGGGAAGGGGGAGAACCTGGAATGGCTCCCAGAACAGCGCCTCTGCCCTCACTGTCGGGGGTGCCCGGCACTCGTGTCCTGTTTTACACAACACAGGACAAGACCAGCATGGGAAAAGCACCAGTATTCGGCTAGTCAGAGGAGAGCAATGAATAAGGCTTTGTCTGCATTGGATGGTTGCATCAATTTAGTTTGCTTCAGCTTCAGAAACAATAAAGCTTAAGCAGTGCAAACTGCTCTATGGATGCGTGCATTTCAGATTCAAAGGACTGCATTTAGTTCAACTTGAATGCATTTTCAATTGATTTAAATTAAGGCAAAATAAACAGTTCTTAAATGAAAAATGTACACCCACAGATTGGTTGGCACAGATTTAACTATACTCACTGAAAAATCACACCTTATACCAGAGCAATTTTCCCATTGTAAAGAAGTTCTAAAATGTTAATGGTTTTCAATTTGTAAAAGCACAATGCCCTAAAACTTTGCCCTATTCCTTATGAAGTGTGCTGTACCCAAAAGTACTTGATAATTGGAGGGAATGCGTTGGTGTGAATATGGAAAACTCATTTTAAAGCATTTAAAAGCTTAAGAATACAGCTTCAAACTGAGAGTCACTTAGTTTTTATGATTGCTTTTATCTCTACTAGCAGCTAAAGACATCCTCTGGAGTTTTAAACTAGTCCTAATCCAATGTTTTAGTCAGTGTATTTTCATGAGACCTGGCGAATTTATTTCATTATCCTGCTGTTAACTGGTGGATATTTATGCATCAGGATGCAAGGAGTGACTCCCACAACTAACATTTCACCAAAAAAGATTCAGTAATCGCATCAAGAGATTGGAAATTAGGATTCCTGGGGTTTATTCGGGGCTGTGGTACAGACATAACGTGCTGTCCTCAAAGTGAGTCACTCGGATTCCCTCATCCAATGAATACCCAATAATGTCAATAGAAATTATCGTGAAGTTGTGTCCAGAAACGCTCAATGAAAGGGTGACCTTTTTGCATCTGATCCTCTCATCCGTGTGCATCTAGGACGTTTTAACACTGGTTAAGGTTCTTGGAGATTCTCAGGCAAAAGTGCACCGTTAAAAGTATTTTTATTGGCGTTTATGGGTGGTTAGTGATTTAACCCCTTTTGCCCTGACCTGAGTCTCAGAAATGGGAAGCTGAATTTAAACTAACAACACTAGATAAGAAGTAGAGCAGAGAAGTTTATGAAGAAATTAAAGAGAAATTCAGTTGTTACTAAAGGTGTTTTTAGTAAATCCTCTTTTAATTGGAGAGAGGATTTCATTTTTCTGGAACTCTCCAATTTTTCAGAAAGAAAATGAAACAACCTCCAACCCCACTCCAAGGCGTACAGGCTGAAAACCTCTCCATTTCAAATAAAATCTTCCACCTTTTTTTTCAGTAAAAAAAAGGAAGTTTGGCCACCTTTATGCATACACTGATAGGTCTTCCAGTTCCAGGGCTTGATGAACAGACAGGAGACAACCATTAGCCATCACCTGAACAAACATCACATGACAGCCTGGAGAGATCTGAGATGGATAGCATCTAAGTCGTTTTACAGAAATCTCAGAGGATAACTTAGAGGAAACACAGAGGGACTACCAGTTATCCTCCCCTTTACTAACTTACAGAAAGCTGGGCAGACTGTTCTTGCCAGATTTTGTGCTACTCTCAGTCTCTTTTTCTTCTTCTGTTTAAGAAAATTGTCCCCGAGGAAAAGGATGCGAACAAGACCCTCAGAGAGTCCCATAGCATCTTTTAAGATCATTAGCCAATCTTGTTACTCTTATTCTAATTTTATCACCAGTGGCTACTGTACCTGGATACTAGTATAGTCTTGGGCGGTCCAATGCTGATTTCCGTTGCCCTGGAGACCAAATATCAGCTATTAAAATTCAAGATAGGTGAATGAAACTGAGCCTTTTCAAAACCTCTCATGAAAAACTGGGCTACTCCCATGCCAGGACAGCTTTCTGGCTGGTGTTTTGACCTCAGCCTGCCACATCTCAGGCAGGTAAGCTAACCACTGGCTGCTGGATGTGCCTCGAATGCAAGAAGTTGTTGAGTTGAAATTTTCATCGAAACAGCTCTATCTAGCTGAAATGCTAAACAAAACAATGCAAAACATCGAAAGATGTTTTATCCAAAAGAATGTCTCAAGTTTCGTAACTCCACTAACTTCAATGAAAGAAGTCTCCTTTCTGACCTAATGATGATTTATCTGCTCTGTTAAGTCCAGTGACAAAGTACACTGTGGTTTCAAAGGCAACAGAGATTAGACTGACTGCAAAGAGGCAACGGCCAGAGGTTCCACACGAGTTATTCCCTCTTAAATGCAGAGAAACTCCTATGCCTTCTTTCACGTTATTGCAGCTCTGAAGAAATGAAATGGAAAGCAGAGCTGAGCCAACGAATGGCAGTACTACCACTGCCTATGCTGAAAATACCAAATAGTTTAACCAAAAACACTTTTTTTGATCACAGAATTCCCAAGTGTATTTTGGAAATTATTTATTCATTTCTCAAAAGTAGTGTATACTTGTATTGGTTAATTATAAATGAAAAGAAAAGCAAGGAATGAATATACACCCAAATCACTTTGACATTCACCACTTATTTTAAGAATATACTTACCTGGACACATGTATCTTATTTCCACATCTCTCTTTCAAGGTATGATTCAGTTAACACTAAATACCAGTATCTTATCCTCTGTATTTAAAAAAAAAAAAATCTATGGTAATTTCACAATCAACAATGCCTGGTGTTAAGGATTTCATTATTAAATCTGATTGAATATGATTAAATATGGCTCATGCTTTCCAGAATGGGTTGCATGATAGATTTAAATGAACTCATTAGTGGTTAATGCAGCAAAGCGCTTTCTAAATGCTAATGTTTGGCTGCCTTTGGCTCGTTAATTAATTTGAAGATTGTGTAATTATCAGAGCTTTCGATTAGCATACGTCTACTTCTTTTTATTCCCAGCCGACAGTTGTTTGCATGTAACTATTGGAAATTCAATTATATTTATGATAAGAATAGGACATCAAACTGCCCCAAACAGACACACTGGGCTTGGGAACAGGATCTTTTCCTTCAGAGTCTTTTTTTTGTTACTGTTATATTCAAAAAGAACATAGGCTCAGCAGCTTTGTCTCAGCACAGAGAACGGATAGCGAAGTACATGGTTTTGCTAGATAATTATATACCTCTGAAGAGTTGTGTAAGACACATGATGTCTGAACAGGGTTTGGAAAGAAGCAACAGCAGAGGCTGGCTGCTGATAGGTTTGCGTTTTTTTGTATTTTGATTTTAAAGACTAGCAGCCATGAAACGAGGCAATAAGGCACAAACAGCCTGTCCAGAACAGATGAGCTGGTGTGTATACAAGGATACGGGGTAGTTTCTTGGTCGATACTGCACAACCATGGAGCCATAGGCTTCACTACAGCATGTAAAAATGACACCTATTAAATACACTGTACTGATACTTAAGGCAATGGATGCATGTGGCTCTACTTTCAATAACACAAAAGCATGGAAATCAGAAATAGTCTCTTAAGCAGATACTTGACACAATGATGGAGCCAAAAATGCAACAGAAACCGAGAACTGAACAAAGTGTTACAGTCAAAGCTTCCATCTGTTAGAGAATGACTTGGGTTATGAGGTATGAGGGCCTGAAACGTCAGCTCCAACTCACGAGAGATACCATAGGGATAACTCAGGTCTCAGTTTCCTTAAAAGATTCTGGACCTGTAAGGCTCTAAGACAGAAGGAAAATAGAACTTTATCTGCTGTAGGCATTTTGAATGACAATAACTAAAACATTAAATAAACTGCCTGGGTCATTTCTCCAATGCTTTTTAAAGGCACATCTGATTTCTGTAACGAGTCTCTGTGGCTGTCTTCACAGCACGCTCTGAATTCACATCAGGCCTCACAGCTCCTAACAGGAAACATGTTTGTCATCAAAATATTTTGTTTCCACTAAGCAGGGGATTCTCTGATGTAATTATTCCAGGGCCACAAACAGCTAGAGCGGCAGCACAAGAGTAAGAGCCAGAATAACAAATCTTGGGGTTTCATCAGCATGCATACAACTGCCTGAAAGGAGCCCTTCTCTGCCAACAGCTGCAGGAGCAACAATGTGGAGTAATTAAGCCCCATAATTACTTATTACATTTTCTAGTGGAACAGAACAACTTTATTTTCTCAGATAGTCAACTTGGATCTCAAAAAAATCTAACACGCATCACTTAGATAAATCATTTGATCAGTTTGTTTTTTACATTGCATATTTATCATGGATTTTTATCCTATGCACTTTTATATGGATATTCCAAAAGGAGCATCTAAGCATAATTAAGTAGATAGCCCTTCATACCCTTAAGAGAAATATAAAAAACCCAAATCCTCATTCAAATGAAGAATGCAAGGAATGATTACAAAGCAAAATGCATCACCCATAATTTTTAAGCTACTGCTTGGTTCAACACAAAGACAATTGGTTAATTCCTCAATTTTTGCTAAATAGCTTGCTTGATACACAAATCCTATTCCAGCCAATTAGTTTACCTCAATTAATAGCTTGGAGATTTAAAAAAAAAAAAAGTGTCTTGTTTGCATTAATAATTTACAGTGAAATAGGGATGCTGAGATAGGTTTTTCAGTGTGAAAGCACACCTTCAATGGATGCAAAGGACTACTGCCAGCTTTGCTGTCGTATGGAAACACAGACGTATCGCCAAACAGGTTGCCCAGGGCTCAGACAATTTGATTAATGGCTGAAAATCCTCTCAGCACCTGCTTCCCCTTCTCTAAAACACACAAAGCCTGTTGCTTGCAGTAAGTCCTATGAAATGCCAGCAACTCTTGGCAGCAGCTTGCCGTCAGGATTTGCTGCACACGCAAAGCCACGCTCTTCGCTCAGCCTCCAAGGTCTATTTTGGAGGGAAGCAAGTGCAGACAGACTGAAGCGAGAGCTCACCAAGGAGCACGACACGCAAGACCTGCCAACAGGACTGCACCGTCTCTGCTTCCCAAAACGCTGCCCCATGGCCATATGACCACTGCGAAACCCTGAAGGTGCTGCAGAGAGAAAGGCTTATGTGCTAAGAGGGAGGATAAACCGAAGCCCTCGACCAGATGCTGCCAGCCCCGTGATATATAGCTGGCAGTGAGGAACCACACCAGCAACAAGCATGACTATTTGCTGGGGGTCTTCATTTTCTTCATTGAGGGGTCTAAACCCCTCAAACCCACTGCCTATTTCATCTCCCATTACACAGACCAGGCAGAGGCTGCAATTAGCTGGCAGCAGCAGAGCACACGTGCGTCACGGGGGGGATCCACCCTGAGTAGCTCCAAGGGGCCCGCCGGCAACCTGCCACCAGCTGGAAGCGTCATTCACATGCACATTTACATGTACCTGCATCTGTCAGTTTGAGTTTCCCCTATGGTCTATGCAAGATAAATGGCACGTGTGGGTAACACCTCGTGAACCTTAATGCTGGCTTAAATTATCCTTATACAGCTCCTTCTAATGTGTGTCCATCTCCTCCTTTTTTTCCACTGCTGGGAGGACCTTCTAGCTGTCCAGGAGACGGCCAGCTCTTTGCTGCGCAAGAAAGCTTTTGTCTGCATGGGTAGATAGTTGTAAGCACATTGCTCTGTACAACTCAGTGCCGCATTTTTAATTGAAAGGAAGCTGCAACTATGTCTGTTTTAAGGTTTCAACCACTTCTGTGGGAGTGGAGCTTTAGTTTTTCCAAGTATAGGATTAAGAATTCAGATAGTTTTAGAGATAAACTGCTCTAAGGAAATTTAATTTCTTAAACCAGCTGGAAAGGAAAACCACTGACTCAGCACTTGTCCAAGAAAGGCAAGAGATACAGGAATTTAAACTGGCCCATCAGAGAAATAGGCCAGCGAACAACATTACTGCTAAGGTGAGGACATGCAACAAATAGAAAAACCAACAGAGCTTTAATTGTACGCTCTTCGGTGTAGGCACGCTGAGCACGAAGGAAGGATGAAGTAAGAGGGCTCCCTAGTGGCTCCGGGCACATATGGAGAGCCTCTTGGGCTGCGGTAAAATAGATGAAACAAAACTGACCGCTTGAATTAGTTAGCGCATTGCTACTGATCCAGAGATATTTGAATAACAAATTTTTTGCTCAAAGACATCAGCCCCTTCTTTCTGTATTCAGAAGATTAAAGTCTAAGAAGATTAAAGTTGCAGTGTAATCCCTGAGAAACTTCTTTTACTTCTGTCTCAGCACTGGGGTTTCTTTCCCCCTTCCTGGCCTTTTTACGCCATTTTCCTCTCGTCCATGCTTTTCCTTTTTCTCTTGCATTCTTAACCTTGTTCCCTTGCAATAATTTGCTTCCTTTCCCATGCGTCTCTATCCTTCCTTCACCCTACCTTTCCCCACCTCAGTTTGCCCTCTTCCTTCATCAGCTGCTTTTAGGGCTAGAGAAAGGCAAGTGCATTTCCTCCTGAGACCTAGGGTGAGCACGGGCGCCACGGGCCCCTTTTCTCCTGCTGGGCAGCGGCTGCTCTTTGCGAGTCTCACACCAGTGACCAGCTGATGCACAGAGCCACACGCTAGCTGATCAGAGGGAAGGCAATGAGCTAAAAAGGAATTTGACACGTCCATAAATTAATGGTGTCAGAATAACTCACGGACCGTGTTATCTTCCAGGCATATGGGTTTGAGGTCTTTCCATCTAAAGAAGAAAAACATGCATTTTCCCTACTGTGCACTTAAGCCATGGCTTTAGGGAAATGTATAGCACAGTTTAGCATGACACCACTGAAAAGTGGCAAGAAAGTAGTGAATTTTAATGGAGAATTGCAGCCACTGTCAGAGAAACAGGTTGTGCCAATGAATTTTTAAATCCAAAGTCAATGAACTGGACAGGGATGAAATCTTGCCTTTATGGATGTTCCCAGGCTTTTTGCTATTGACTTTCATGGAGCCAGGATTCAGCCACCCTAGAAGTATCTGCAAGTATTAAGGGGGAAAACCCCTTACAGCCTTCTGGGGCACAACATTTACAGAAGAGAAGGGCAAATGCTGCATTGCTCAAATACCCCTTCCTGTTGCTAGTTCAGAGGCTGCCTTTGCTATTAATCTTATATAGGTATCACTTAAAATCTGGTGTTTAATGCTAACGGACATGGACTACGTCAGAGGGAGGCAGAAGACTGTCTTGCAGGAGTATCTTGCCTGTTCCCAAACTAAAGCAAGAAAGTGAGAGGAAGGTTTCCAAGCACACGGTAGCTGGCCCCAATCTCCAATGACAACTGTGCCTTTGAAAGTCTCCTGTTCGTTCTGCAAAGCTGACAACCTGGTACTCTTCGTCATGTCCTAACCTTTCTCTTCTCCTTAACCACACGCGCACATGTACACACACGCACACACACACGCCTGCTGTAACACTAGACTTTACTTCCAAAAAACCAATCTATTGGCCCCTCAGTTGAAAGGAGTGTGGTCCCAATGCATTATTTGCTGCACCTGCCTTTCAATGTCCTTTTTCAGTATTTGTGGCACACTGACATCTTTGCTTCTGCAGATAGCAAAGGCCTGTACATTATCATTTACTCTGTGGTCGATGAATCTGACAGGCTAATCTTAACTTTTCAACAGCTGTGTTTATTTACTGAAGTAGTAAATTGTTTCCTCTAAAGCACAGAAGGATTCGTTCGAAGAAACTAACATCTTTGCAATTTGGTGAGATTT
Organism: Struthio camelus; assembly: GCF_040807025.1. NCBI lineage: Eukaryota > Metazoa > Chordata > Aves > Struthioniformes > Struthionidae > Struthio > Struthio camelus. Next base: position 25,573,856 of record NC_090950.1, on the reverse strand, counting down.
GGTTCTTGCGCTTGCTTTCTTTTGAAACTATACATTTTTCTATCACTGAAGTGTCTGAATTATAGGCAATCTTGGGGTCCAGTCTTTGTTTTAATGACCCTCTGGCTGCTGTTTTGTATAGAGGAAAAGGAAGGCTGGAAGTATAGCAAATTGACTTACAGGAAATGGGAAATAATAAAACCACTTATGTTCTGAATCTTACTAACTACATTTGCTCCCGTTCCAAGAACCTTTTCTGTTTCCTATTCATAGTTTAGTTCAGAATACACAAATCATTGCATTGTTCTTTTAAAATCTCTCTATACATTTACTAGCTAGACACTGGAAAATTGAGTGCAAGCAGCAACCCTCTGGGTCAGAAGGGGCAATAGAAAACCTTAGTGTTACATACCTACAGTTTGAGACCTGGTCCTATTAGTCCAGACCAAGTTATCTGAGTTTCTGGAAACGGTGTTGAAGATGAAGCGAGCGTTGCTGGGAAGCCTGGCAGCAGAACTGACTTGTGCCACTCGCTGCAGGCCCCGGGCTTACAGCGCTCTACTGGCTGCTCCTGCTCTTGCTGCAAGTTCTGTGACTATGCAAGAATCCTATGCAAAATATAACTACTGCAGTAGTGCCAGAGAAAGGAAGAGAAAAAATAATCTTTCAGTTTACCAGAAACTGCTTAAGGGCTTTGCTATGATATATAGCATGAAGCAAAGATCCAGGGATTTTAGTAAAAGACTGGGGGAAAGCCAGTTCAGAATAGTCCAGGCCAACTCTTAGGAACTGAACACTTCAGCAACCTACCATGTCCTTGCTGCCGCAATCCCAACTAGCATAACAAGTTTTGGAAAACAGTGGAGACACACAAATCTAATGGGAAAATAACACAACCTTCTTGCTCAGCAGCAGTGATGAAAAATAATGCTAATAAAAAAACTCCTCTTCTAGTTTCTACTTCACCTTGGGGATACAGAAGCAGCGGAGAATACAACACACACCTCCGCCCCTGTTGAGACTCTTAGGATCCTTAAAATCACTCTCGCAGTTAGGGCTGATAAAGGAGCTGTTTTCTTCTGGCTTATTCCTTAAGGCAGCAGCAGACTCAGTCATGCCTCACTTTCTAAGAGGAAAGGATTCAAGTTGCTCTCCCTGAGCAGATACCAACCTGGAGCTGGAGGTCATCTCCATACTGAAAGCACAATTTATACCTCTCCACCGCTGTTTCAGGCATTCCCCACAAACCTCATGTAGAAAGACACGAGAGCACCCTCAGGTGCCTATTCACTGAAGAATAACTCCAGAAAACTCAGCATGTTTCAGCTCCTCTTGAAAACAGCAGTATTTACCCTGTGTATTTAAGAAAATATTTATGCTTGAGCCTGTCCGTGTGTGCCTCTGACCAGCTCCGGCAGTGAGGGCACTCACTCAGTTTGCTGCAGTCCTGGTGCTCTCAGACTTAGCGAGAACGTCTCAGTCTGCTTTGCTGTTTGAGGGTGTAAGGTCTTCGGGGCAGGCACTGGCTCTCTCTGTGGGTGCAGTTAGATGGGGCAGCTGAGCTGGTCTAATGGTTCACCATGCTGAAGGGTGATCCTGCTCTCTCCACCTCTGTTATTCCATTCTGGAACAAAAGAAAAAAACAAACAAAACCCAACCAAACGAAACAAAAAACCCAACACCTCCCCCCCCCCCCACACACACACATGCAAAACCAAAACAAAACAAGAGGGGAAAAAAAAACCAAAACACACACAACCAAACCACCCAGCCAGTATTCTTCTGCAGGGCCAATGAGCCAAACCAGCTCATGGGGAGCAGAAAATCTGTTCACAGTTGAACGCCACAACAGGCATAAATGGGGTTAACGTGCACATGGCTGGCAACTGTACTGCTCCTTTTGGCTACTATTAAATGGCTCTGTACCCAGGATCACATGCGCTACATTATCTTGGCTAGGGCTGGTAGATGCCATGTAAGTAGTACATCTAGAACTGACAGGTTTGGTGGCCTTTCAAGGGCTGTTTCATAGTTGTCAGAGCTTCAACCAGCTGTGACCACTAAATGGAGTACTTGAGAGTAGTTTCAGATATTTGGTTTTTACAACCTGCAGTTTTTCCCTCAAAATGACCATTTGAATTGAAATTATTTACATATAGTCTCAGTTGAGAAAAGAAATCTTGGTTAGTTTGCAGGTGTTTTGGGGTCTCCAGTTGTTGATATATATCAAGTGGTATGCTTTCAAAGCTAATTTGCAGGAGATTTGGTTATTTCTGAAGCCTTCTGACATTTGTCTCTTTAAAATAAGCTGCTTGGCAGACAAAATAGCTGTGTGTTCAGAAATCAAGAATATGCAAGTCAACCATGAGACAGAAGTAGCTTTGACTCAAATATATTTTTATTTTTATTATAAAACATTTACTGCCTGAAAGTATGTTTAGTATAAAGCAACAAAAATTCTCTCTTTCTTGGTACTTTTATCAATTAGCCTATCACTGGAGCATTTTAAGAATTCAGTTTTTTGTTTGAATGCAGATATCATCTACATCTTCAGTTTCACAGTTTGCTGGTCCCCATTTTCACTATTTCTAGACCACCTTTATAGCAGTATTGGTTTGGGAGGGTGGTCCCAGGTGGAAGCCCTTGGAGCAGATACAACCCTCCAAGGCAATTACTCTGTCTTACTTCGGGGTGTCTGAAGAGACAGATATAAGGCAGATCACTGAGTCCAAGGGGGATGATCCTTCTTATTGCAAGATGCATCCTTGTTAAAGAAGCTGAGAAACATAGCTAAGGAAAGAACAGCGAACAGCAGCTACAAGCCTTCTACTATTCCTGTCTACTCATAGCTAGAAAGCTAGACCAATCCACGGTTCTTCAAGTGGAGCCTCAAGACTGGATCTGAGCCCCTATTAACACTGTAGAAACTCTTGATTCTAGACACTGGATATGCCTTTGGAATAGAGAATTTTGAGTTTTACTCCTAGCTTTGCCAAGAACCTGCTGTGCAACGCTGGACAAATCCTGTCATTAGCTGAAAAACAGGAAGGGGTAACAGTGGAAACTAAGCCCTGCAGAAGAGAGAAAAAGGCGTTTATGTAAAGCTTGCAAGAACAATTGCAAGTCCCATCTTTGCTGGGGCATCAGTAACACATGCCCATAAATTACCGAGCCATTTTTCATATTTATTATACCAGAATTGCAAAACTGGGGGCCTTATTTCATTTTCAGTTTTTCCCCCACCCCCACCTCACTCGTGCCAGAGACCACATTTCTTATAAATAAGATTCTTATTTCAGTATTCATTAGATTGTTTGTCAAGAAGAGCAGCTGGTGTTGATCAGCTGATTAAGGTGCACTGGGGATGGTTCAGCCTAAGGAAGGTAAGGCACAGTAACAGATTTCAAATATGTGAAAGGCTGCTCCAACGAACAGAGAAACAACTTCTTTTCCCCACATTCAGGGTGGGCAAAATAAGGAGTTTTTGATTTGCAGCAAGGAAGATTCAGAGTGGATGGCAAACTGTTTTAATATTAAGGCCATCATAATACTAGAACAAATCACTCAGGAAATCCTTTTAAGACCAGATTAGCAGAAGTCTGTCAGAAACGGGCTGTATGCTGGCCCAGCTGAGCTCTCTTCTACTTCTATGATTCCAGAGTCATTTCCCCCAGCCACCTTAATTATTTGATAACCTCACTATTTTCTAAAAGAACCATCAAAAGCGTTAAATGTGGGCTTTATTATTAAAAATTCTTCTAAATAGAGTGGAATAAAATGACTGAAAAGCTTAAGAGCACAATTCTAATACCTGTATCTGTGTATGTAAAAAGTTTAAAAAGTGGTCCAGTTGCTAAGGACACAAAGCCACGTAACGGTTGTAACGGTGGCAATGGCTGATGCTGAAACCATCAGAGTACTATCAGCACATTTTAGCCCAATACAGAAGCATAAACTTACCTGCAATGTAAAAAGCATTTGATGGAAACATTGAGTTGATCTATCCATCCAGTCAAGTGAACAGTAATAAGGCAGAAGAGAAATAAATGGGTCAACAAGTATTTCACACTTGAGTGCCCTAGATAAGAAATCGCACAGCTAAAACCCGAACTTGGAGGCACCCCTGCTGCTCCAGAAGCAATGATAAACTATACCTCTAATTTAACTGACATTTCAAATGGTTTCCAAACAGGAATTTTCTCTGCTTTAAAGCACACAGTGCAAAAAGTTTTAATTTCAGTTTGCTTTCTATAAAAACTATATTGAATGATTTTTTTGTACAATTAGCTGCATAAACTGAAGTTTCTATTGTGAAATAGAAACAGAACATTTAATAGAATATTTGGAATATTCCATTCTGGATAGAATCTTTAATTCAGCGCACACACAGTGAATTTACTTTATTTGAGCACGAGATGGTAAGCAAGGCAATTGCAACAAACTATACACAGTCCTATTTCTTTGCCTTGGGAATTGACTTCTGGCTTTAAATTACTTACTGCTAGAAAGCAGTTTGTTCCTGTCCGCTTAGCAAAGTCAGATGCTGGTTATAGTATTCAAGGAAATTGAAAATAGATGAGATGTGGCAATAGAAAGTGAAAGAAATGTGAAACTTTCAAATAGTTTTCAAAGTAAACTAAGCACAGGTAATGACAAGTCTTCACTATTTGCTTGAAGCTGTAATTTCCTATCTAATAAAATTATTCACTTAGAAGTAATTAAGGGGTATGTCAGATCATATGTAGGTCCAATTTAAATATCAGAAATGCACAATTTTTACATCATCAAAAAACTAGTAGCTTCCCCCCCCACACACACGTTTACAAAGTGTAAAACCACAACGTAGTTAAAATACAACAGCTAGCAGACATTACGCTCCAAGTAGTGTTTGTAATTGCAAATCATGCTTCTGTGAGGAAGAAAGAGATCATAACACCCAGTATGGCTTTGAAGAACCGACAGCCGTATTCAGATAACCTATGTTTTACCTGTGCCCCTGTGCCTAGCATTTCGTAAAGGGTTGGTCCTAGGCCTTCAGAGGTTCTGGTCAACAACAACACTCGAGACAGGGCTCAAGACAGAAATTAACTGTCAGAATGAAGCCTGCAAACTTAACTTTTTGCTACCAAAGCTGGGACAGCATGCAAGAGCAGCAAATGTTGCATTAGATTTGTTACATGTGCAGTGGAATATAGTAGAAATGGGGAACATATAACTTGGAATACATGAATTTTTAATATTTGTCAGAGAAACCCTCTTTCTCTAAGGACATTTCTTTTGAAAAGCGCTGTCCTAGCTTTGCGTGCACTGAAGTCATCGGCAGCTTCATGTCAGCACTGCTGTGAGCAAAGGCCCAGCAGAATTCAGGGACCTTTGATGCTCAGAAAGGGGGGAAACACTAAACCTCTGAGCTGTCATCCAGTCCAGTGAAGTCTTGAAAAATTCAAGACCACATTAATCCAGAGGGCTCAAGATGCAGCTACCTCAAAGTAACAAATCAGGGTTCTGAGCATCTGCAAGCCAGAAAATGGCCATGGAAACAAGAAAACACTAAGTTAGAAGTATTTGACTTCTATGACACTTCTTAAGATGCTCTATGGGCCGTCCACTAAAGAAGGCAGCTGCCTCTGTGGCACAGTCCTTCAGCAGGAGTCTGCAGTGCTTAGTAAAATTCTGGCCCTTTTCCTCAACCCAGGCTCTAATGTTCCATACAGGAATTGCCATAATTCAGTACTGTTTATAGACATCTTAGAATTACACTTCAGCAAAACTCTTGTTGATTCATTTGGACCAAAATCAAGACTTGGTATGTGGAGAACGAATCTAGACTCTGAACACTTCCACACTGAGCCTATTAAGAGCCTATTATATATATATTTTTTTTTAATCTTTCAGACTATCCTTTATGGTAGCAATTTTCAGCTGGTCAGATAAATAAGAAAGCCTCTGTATTACAGATATTCTGAGTTTAAGGACAAATTGTCCTAACTGCAGCACCATCATTCTCTACAAAATCATTGATAAATTCCTCCTAAATTTTTATTCAGTAATGGCTGCCCTCTGCTGACAACAGGAAAACAAAGACGCTGCTTAGACTTTCATTTAATCATTTCACTACGAGGAAGGGAAAACCTGCTTTACGAATACTCTACATCACAAGTTCATAAGGAAGTACAAACTATAGATGGTTACAGAAAAGGATAATCAAACTTCAAAGGGAAGATTGAGATAATGTGACATACGAAACCTGCTTGAGATATCCAGAGAGGCCTCATGACATTGTCTCCTTATGTAGCAGAAACTGGTGTTACTACTGTGCAAGTGCAACATCTGCTCACTACACCACCACGCTGTGGTTCATGAGCATTTGCCCTCATGAAATTTCAAAAAGCATACACTTTCTGTATTAGTTAGTGCTAATACAGAACTAACGTTAGTTAGCAAGAACAATCTGCCTCAAAAACATTATACTGCTTCAATATCATGCTCTCAAAATTCAAACAGAGGAATCCTAAAGAGCACTCTGATGCTAGGCGAATGGAATTCAAGACTGGTTTTAGGCTTTTAAATATAGTCCCTCCTCTACTTTCCATTCATTAATTCATGACTTTCCAAAAGAAGTTTCAACAAACTGATTTTTATAATGCACTTACATTAACTTCAATAGTAAAGTGAGGACTGAAAACCATTATTTTTGAACGTATGATAGCAAATACATGCACCATATGACAAAGGAGTAATTCCACCTTAAGCTTCTAGCGACACTGGAAAGAAACCATCCAGGTTCCCTCTCGTGGACTATGGCGTGACCCAAAATTCTACAGGAGTTAAAACATAATGACATTATGCATATTATCTCATGTGTAAATCCCAACAGCTTCCAGTATCTGAAATACAGTAACAGGAATAACATTCCTTTGCATAATCATTTGAACCACTCCATCAGAACAGATCTCTGTAACACGAAATTGCGTTACTGCACAGGAGCCTGCTCCCCCCGCACCCAACAGTCTTCTACACCCCTGAAGCGTAGCTGCGAACGTTAGCCAGACTTGGGGGTTTTTTTCCCCACAGGCGTACAGGTAACAAGAAGATGTCCCTGCTGAGAAAGGAGATAATGTAAAGCAAGCACGTACCTGTAAATGAAGGCTGCAGATAGCTTCAGCGTTTTCAGAGGATCTGCTGTGTGTTCGTAAAGAGCACGTAGCTGCAGAGTGCATTACTTGAACTGCTTCTTATCTATTGTCTTGCAATGTGCCAAAGCAAATATAAGCCTAATGCATCAGTCGAGGCTTTCCCAACCTAATCGCTTGCACACTTCCTGCATCAAGCATTTAAAGTTACTGTTACAGAACATTCAGCCAACATAATATCAAAATATATTTTATTCTGGACCTCTTTCAGATCTGATTCAAATTACAGTTGTCAAAGCAATACAATGCAAAGGGAAACTGCAACAGAAAATGTGCCTAGAAGGGATATAAGGGCCTTGGGGACAAATCATTGTGATGTAGAACCAAAATACATCATAAAGTGTAATTAACATGGTCCAGGACAGTATAGAACATCTATATCAGTCTTCTTCAGACAATAATCATGAAAACTGAACAATAAAAGTCCTTTAAACAAGTACAAAAAACTGTCATGGGCTGGTTTACACTTTTACAACAGTTGTAATTTAACTGGATAACTGAAGAAATGATGCAGACATTTTAATCCAGTGCTATAGGTAGGCTCACAGAATTAGACCCAAAGGATTTGTAACTCCAAATGAAACCATTACAACTACAATGTCAATGTCAGGAGAGAGAGAAAAAAATTACTTCTGTATTCTAGAATTACTCATCTGCACACTGCAGTCGGTTGAGGACAAGATTGCAAAGTACACTGGACTAGCAACAACATGCAGACTGTTTTCCTGAATTTACCCACAAATGTCAAAAAACATTATGAAGTAAGAATGAATGATTATTTAAGAAAGAAAACAAAACAAAACGTGCCTTCAGTTTGTGTCACGCTTCAAACTTAAAGGCAGAGAAAGAGAATCGTGTACTCAAAACTACTGATCTGAAGCACTATTAACACTAAATCTGCAATTTGTAAGAAATGGCAGATCTTCCTGTTGTTTTGTCTGCCTTCGATCGGACTGACAGCGAAGACAGTCACACTTTCACCGAATTTCAGAGCTTGCTCTAAGAGGGAGGAGTGAAGGCTGCTCCATGGCTCCCTCCCTCAGGAAAATGTCAGGGATCTCGATGGAGATTTACTGCTGTCTCCCGAAGCCATATTTGCTTCTAACATGCCACAATGTTGCTTCTGCTTTCTTCAGACTTCTGGAGAGTGTGAAAGCGATCCCACCGGGGAAAGGCCCCGCGGGACTTTCTGAAGGTCGAAGATACAACGCTCGTCAATGAAAAAGGAACACTGGGCTAAACCCGGCAGGCCCTGCTCTGGCACAATTCCTCCTCAAGTCAACAGGAGGTTTCTTCCTCAGGTGAGAGGTGGCTCATTACACCTCCGTGGCATGCAGTACGGTATTACACAGACCCAAATCCTCCAATGGTTACTCTGGCAAAGTTTTCTCACCAAGTGAAAGAAAATGGGATTTCTGATTAAGTAAAGATTGGAAAATTGGGTCCCAAGGCTTCTCTTTGCTAAACAGACAAAAACATACAACCTTTTATTTACAAGCTGAAAAACCCAGTTTGCAATTTTAATGAAATTCCTTCATTCAGCAGAATTAAATGCGTCAGCTGCTAAGACTGCTCGGTAGGCAAACGGGCACAGCAACCCTATTCCCTCTACTGTTCTTCCTAAACACAAACAACGTTTTAAAGGTACATTGTCCCACTAAATACCCTAGCATGAGGTAAGCAGTGTAAGGAAAAAGGAGTGCTTTTTCAATGACAATTAATTAAAATTGGTAGAAATCTTTGGCCTTTCTCTCAAGATGCGTTAAAGTGTCATGAAATCAAGAAACATGCTTCTAAATGCCATGTCATTCTGACTCTGGTAACTATTACCTCCCTCCACCCAACCCAGAAAAAGAGGCACTTTTAGTGTTTCATATAAGATTTCCAATCGTCTCGTAGACACACTAAGTAACCCTGCACAATTGTAGTCCCAGAATAAACTGAGTTTATCAACATTACAAAGAGTCTAAAAAAGCTTTTATGAGGACCTAGATATTCTCTTAACTACACTAAAAAGTCCACTGGTTGGGAATCTTTACATCGACTTAAAAATGCAGAAAAAAAGTAAAAGTAAAAATAGGAAAAGAGAAACTCTACAGAAACCTGGACCTAATTATGCAGAAATGAGAAACAGGATTCCAAAACTGATGCATAGAAAGCAAACTCTAGAGCAGTTCATTTCTTACCCCATCACTGAGCCCAGTTTTTCCCCTTCCTTTTATCCTCTGTTTGCCCATTAACTTGTTGAACTGGAAAAAATAGCTACTTTAGTGTGCGCAAAGGCTTATGCACATGTTTGCCTTTACAGTTAGGAAACAGGCGCAATATAATTAACCAGTATGTAAAACTAAGCATGTGCATACATTTATACAAAATTAGGGTCTTACTGACATTTGGCATATTCAATTTAAAGGAACAATTTGGATAATGTACCTCACTATTGAATACGAGGTCTTTTGTGCTATACAATATAATAATTAATGTCATGGTTCTCTCTTTTTTTTTTCTTTTTTTCTTTTTTTTTTTTTTTTTGCTTCACATAATCACAGAACCTAGCACACCTTGCATGCATGCATTTAACAGTGTATAAAACAAGAGGCAAGAAGAGGTGTGAGCAGGAGCAGCACTGTGGCATGCTAGTAAAGGACAACAATAAAATATCTATTGGCCAGATCCTTTGCTAGTGGAAACTGGCGTAATTCCACTACAGTGGGGCACTGCTGATTTTAACACCAGGTTTGGAGGTCTTAGCCTGTGTGTCCAGAGCATTCAAGTCAATAGATCTGACATTCCTGGACTACGCGTCAAGCACCTGAAAACCCTGGACCTGTGATACTGAAGCTCTGTATTACCTATTTATGAATATGTGATACTATGCTCAAGCAACTAGAATTACAACCAAAACAGCTGATGATTGAGAAAGAGGAAAATGGCAATACCCTAAAAACATGGCTGTGAGGTTTTGCAGCTATGTCACAGAATTCCACCACAATTCTTTAGACTGGCTGAAAGAATCATCCAACAACTTTTATGAAAATGAATAAACTGTTCATATTAAAATACAAAAGTACTTTCAAGAATCACTTCTGACTTTCAGATTTAAATTCAGTGCAATTGACAAATGCATTGCTCAACGAAAAATGCAGCTTAAACATACTCAAAACATTTGTGTCTATTCCTGGGAGCACAGTTTAAAATTATTGCACAGAATTTTTATTTTTATTTTTATTTTTTTTTATTAATGACAGAGGTCAGCCACAGTCATGGACCTCCAGCAATAAAAGCAATATTTCAAGTGCCAGACACTCAATATATTAGGTTTCCTACATACTGTAACTCACAGGGTAATTGCTTTAAACATTTGTAATGTGTTCCAAAATCTTAAAAACAGCTGGCACTGAACCATCATAGATGACTGCCTTTATGGATATGACTTTTTGTTGTCTTTAAATGCTGTGTATCATAGTATTATATTCCTCACTAATAACAGCTGGGGTATATATAAAGAACATATCTGACTTCTCTTTACCACCGGCAAATTGCTACCCTACCTTAGCCAAACTCAGACTTGCTTCAAGCCGTGTTTATTCCATGGAAATAGCAGAAATCAATGCCTAAAGAACAGTTGTTAAAATGTCAAAGCTGCGTTATCTCGATTAAATCAATTTATATCTAACTTCGGGGGGGGAGGGGATAAAAACAGAAAAAAATGTTAGAGACTAGTAATCATAAGCCACAAAATTATTTGTGATTGAAATAGTGTTATAAAACTGATAACTTTGCCAAGCTCTATAATATAAACCATTCCTTAAGTAAAATGCCTGTGACATAAATTTGACAACCTCTCTTTTTATAAATTTACACTCTTGGAATCTTATGCAAGACATGATGCAACCTTTTCAACTACATATATGCGTAAACACAACCTCATGCTATCATTTACAAATAAAATCACTATCAGTATACTTTTAATCACATGAGCAGAAAAAGGTTTGCCATATACATCTGTTATTGTAAGAAAAATACTTGATATTGTAAACAGAGTAAAAGACACTATATAGTAGTGATTATTAAAAAAATAGCAGCTTACATCTACCCTATATTTGGAAAAAAAATGTAGTCACAAGATACAATAAACTGCAGGACTGGAGCAGCAGGGGAATTAGTGCAAGTATTCATCTTTTAAATAAGCTGAATCACTGCTATTAAAATAAACTTGAAGCAAGTCCTCTGTTTAAGATTTTTTGAAAATCTAAGGTAGTAAACATTTTGCCTCTTAATGGCAGTGTTATCAAATATATGCCAAAGATTTTTTTTAATAAAGAAAAATTACATGAGATACTTAATACTGGAGTTTGGTTACAATTACACATCTAAGCTCCTACAAATAATGATGGGAAACTCTCAGAGAAGCTGTGGCATGAACCCTTGTCCAGAAAGATCTTAAACCTCTTAAAAAAAAAAAAAAACAAAAAAAAAACAAAAAAAAAAACAAAAAAAATAACCTCCCCCTCCCAGCTATATTTTGCTCCTTTTCACAATAGTGCACAATTTAACCATAATTTAGCTATGGTCTCAAAACAACAGAAGATGCATTCTTTTCTTTTTTATTCTTTTTTTTTTTTTTTGCATCCCTGTATTTTCTTTTCTGTATCTTTGTGCCCTTCTACTCTTCAGTTTGGCAGAATTATGTCCCAAATAAGAAACTACTACATTTCAGCCATGTCACCAGAAAAAAAACATAGCATTATACCCATTACTGACATACTTCGTAGATTAGCAGGATGTGCAACATCACGCCTCTAAGATGGATTTTTCTTCTCTCTCCATAATCCCTTTTCCACCCTCCTTCTGTTCTCAAAATTTTGCTCTGGGAGCCACAGAATGTACCAAACATTACCAGGTTCAATCTACCTCTTCAAAGAATGCTTTAAAATATCTTTCAAAGAAAAGTTTTTTTTTCCCAAGGTGAAAAAGAATATAAACAAGAAACTAATTCACTCCCTTACTTCATGCATCGTAAACTTAACCAAAACAAAACAGAAAACCCAATGTTTAAAAGCAAAGAAAAAACTACTGCTGCAGATTTCTTTAAGTCCATTTTCTCTGTACACACAAACTGCTCGACTACTGAGAAGGGGAAAAAACCCCACAATCCATTGTCATAATGGATTTAAAGGGGGGAAGGGGTAATGAAGGCTGCCATTAGTATCTTCTGAATTTGGTATGTATATGGGTCTGCTCTCGTATATGGTATATTTCTCTCTCTCTCGCTCTCTCTTCTGTTTTTCATATCCAAAACCTTTAAATGTTATTTTGGGGCACAGCAGATTCCAGCACTTGGTGAACAGGATTCACAAGCTGTGACAAAACTCTGTCATCCTCTTCAGGGTGTTTTTTTTTTTTTTTTTTTTTTTTTATATACAGTATATGTATATATTTCTTTTAGGTTTGGCTGTAGTGGACTGGCCATGGTTCAATTGGGACTATAGCAGTACATGGGTCAGGGACAGTCATTTTGGCTATGTACACATTCATAGTCGGTCCATGGCTTCCAACTAGTAGCGCTATTTCCGTAGGTCTAATACACAAACCTGTAAGAAAAAAAACATATATACAAATTGCACATTAGACAATATTATATATTTATACAATTCTGTTTTAATTATCAGAACAAAACCCATAAACCAGATTATGCATGTTTAATCTCAAACCTATTTATCAACCAGTGAAGAAAACACCACGTAAGCACTTCGACTATGAGCACCGAGCCAGACAGGCTAAGGACACTGCTAACCTAATGAATCACTAACAGAACATTAGAAACATCTAATGCAAGCTGTTTGTCTTTTATTTAATATTAAAAGGCCAAGAACTTACTTGAATCTAGTTTACAAAAATATAGTAAAATGAAATTTCAAATATTATCTAGGAGAATATTAGAATTGATCAGAATAATCTAGATTAAACTACAAATTCCAGTTTTCATCTTCTCAAAATCCTCACTAAGAAACACTTCTACTTGTGTTAGGTCTACAAACTGAGGCTACATCTATTAGTAAAACATAATTATATACAAGCTATGCTCATATTCATCAAATGGTTCCAAAAAAAGTGCCTCTATTTGTTTATTTATTACCATCTGTTAAGTATACTTAGAACAGAGAGGACAAGGAGGACTTTCCCTAACAAGCTGTATAAAACAAACTAAGAATGATATTCAAAAAGCAAAAACTAAATTAAAAAAAAAAAAAAAGACACACAAATCTGATGCAAATTTGACCCTCTTGGGTCAAATTAATGCAACAGGCAAAGACTGAAAAAGAAAGACTGCATGTAACCAAAAGTGTCATCTAGGGTAAGATGATAATTTCTACTCAGGAAATATATTGAGCTTTTGTTCCTTTCATGATGTTATCTATATTTATATGACAAAGATGATATAAAAAAACTAATTGAAATTAACTCTCTAGAATTAAGTTTCCTTAAAAATTTTAGAGCTTCCTATTTTTTGTTCTGAACAGTAACAAAGTGATCTCAGCAGCACAGAGCACACAGGACAGGAGCAGGAAAGGAAGCCTTGTGGATTCTTTGGCACATGAATTAAGACTTGAGACTCTACACTACAAAGCTACCAGGACTGCTATTTCCTAACATTTGTCACTTTAAGCTACAGCACCTTAAAATATGTCTTATCACTTTCATCCTATTCTAAATTTGTTTTTCCTTAGGCTCCCTCTCCTTTGCTATAAAACCACAGCAAATGAGAAGCAAGCAAAAAACAAGTGTCGCATTTATCATGAAGAACTGAACATTAATATTTCAACTGCAATACGTTGCAGGACAACACTAGAATAGCTAGAAGGTGATGCTGTAACACAGCAGCATGAGATGATAAAGGGCATACTCTGATTAGTGAAACATATGATTCTGTTCCCTAGTTGTTCTGAGCAATGTAAGCAGATTGGTATTTGCACATGTAGTTCCTGTTATTTTTAGGGACTTTTTAACTATGAGCATTCAGAAATTGGTACTTTGTTTTGCTAGTCTTTTGATTTGTTGATTGCAATGCAGAGGATATTTTATTATTACGCATTACAAAAATATCACCTACGCTGAACATTTTTACTTGAGAAGGGCAAAGAGGCATGAATGAACTAGTTTCCACACTGCAGTGAAATGACCAGCCACGCTGAGTAAGTTTCCATAGTAAGGATCAGAGGCGGGAGAAAAAAAAATTAAATGCATCTTTCCTTCTAACCGATTTTTGGAGCCCTTAGAAACAACACATGCATTAAGCTGGAATAAATATATATTCTCCTTTCAACATTACAGCACCTTTACATGCCAAAATCTAGTTGTGAGTTTCATCAAAATAAGGAAATGTTGTCTCCATTAATCAAAAGATTTCCAAATGATGTTAGACTGTCAAATAAGTCAAGCTGCACTTACTGAACCATCTGAAGCACTTGCTCCAACTTTGTCTCCTGCTGCATTCCAGCAAACCTCAAAAATTCCTCCTGTTCCCCGATAACTGTGAACTAGGGCACCTGTCTAAAAAGGGAGAAAACATGTAATTAATATAACAAAATGCACATGAACAAGTTCAACCCGAAAAACACATAAAACCTCCCTATTGCTTTTAAAGGCTGAAATTCTCAGAGGAAATGGTTCAGATGGACAGTCTAAGTAGTGTGCTAAAGGTGCTTAGGTGAAAGTCTTCCTCACAAAACACTATTATCCTGTCTTGATCTCCTCTAGTGTGTGAGAGGCAAAACTAGGGGTTGTTGCAACTACTTTCAATTATTAAAATGAGCCGCTCAAAAATAAATATCCTATGCCCAGTACGCTGGCAGAGATCAGTTTGCATAACAACAACGTCCTTCCAGTTCGATTCCTGTACAGCATTCTTTTGACAGAAATACAAAACAAGTGGTAGTGTTCCTTCTTAGAAAGATCTGTGGGCTTTCTTTCCCTGCCTCCCACTTCTCCCTTTTTTATCCCTTCTCCCATTCTTAAAGTGAAATTCAATGAAATAGCTGCGGGGTAACAAATTTGAATGTCTACATTTGGCAGCATTTTCACAGCAAACTTGTTTTATCTAGAGTTTTAATGTTCAAAAATCATAAAGACAATTTGTGGATGCAACATGCTATTGGAGAAACTTTACTGAACATGTAACTTCTTTTTTGTTGTTTTGCCAAGAATGCTAATAATATAACCACAGTTATTACTTGCCACAAGAAGTATGTGACAGATTACACAGGAAGTGGTGAAGTCCAGACAGAGTAAAAACAAACAAACAAACAAAGATCAAAGCATCAAAAGATTAACAGGATATGAGATTGAAAACAACAGGCAGGCACTCATTGACAGAAACTATAATGTACATACACTAATACAAGAAACTGAAAAAACAAAAAGAAGTGAGTCAGCACAGTAGCAAAGGCAAAGCTCTCTGTAGCAAAAACATGATGGCACAACAAAAGTTGGAAGAGTATTAACAGAAAAGACTGAAACATAAACTTTCTAAATAGAGACAGAAAAGTTATACCTGCGTATTCCAGATGTGTACGCATTTATCAAAGGAGCCGCTGGCCAGGTACCTGCCATCAGGACTGAAAGCTACACTGTACACAGGTTCTTGATGTTTTGTCAGAGTATGAATACAAATTCCTCTGTCTACATCCCATAACCTAACAGTAGAATCAAAGGATGCACTGTCAAAGGAAAAACAAAAAAAATCACAGATTATTTACATGTAAATTTTACATAATTTTGTTTTCAGTAGAAACACATACGATATAAAGTACCCTACGCAGTGTTGAAACATTCTGCGACCTTACATATATAAAGAGTGAAGTAAAAATAACGCTCATTTTCTTAAGAGGCATCTAGAAATAGGAATAAATAGTACCTTGCTAACATAAGATTGGCATTTGGATTATTTGTTCCTGGTCCTGTAGGACTCCATTTGATAGTATAAATTTCTTTGTTGTGTGCTTGTAAATCATGGACACAACTGTCTTGTTTCATACTCCAGATCTATGATAAAATGGGAGAAAACACAAAGGCATTTAGTACAATATCATACTAAAATACATTTTACATCTCTGTTGTTTATCACTTGCAGAGCCTGACTTGCCTGACCTTTTAGGCCACTCAAAACGTTTGCTATGACTGTTGGATTTTTGGAGTAATTACAATAAGAATAATTCCCAAACTACCCTCCATTCTCTTACTTAAATACCTGACCAGGTTAATAAATGATAAAGGTACAGTCTATAGAAAGCAATTTGCATGTGCTAACTGCAAGCCTTGTTGAAAAGTGCAGAGATGACAGCAGATACTGAAATGAGAAGACCAACATGTATACGTTTTTGTCTGAGTTGACAAAATATCGCAACCGCATTTTTAAATGAACTTCTTGCTACACAGATTGACTGAAATAAACGGATAGTAAAGAAACTTTCTATTTTAATACAAAGCAATAGATGTATACTGCAGTAATGATTGCGGCATTTTGCTGGCTCGTTGGGATTTGAATTGTCAGGTGTTTGCTCAGTACTTTGCACAAAGGAGGAGTTCCTTAGGACTGCAACTCCTAAACATCCTTCAAAATAACAGAATAATATATCATTCTATTAAGACTTTGTGCTTCTGTTACAAAATGGATTTGGGAGGGCTTTTACACCTTTACATAAATCTGAAATTTGATAATGGTAGCTAATCATCTGAATGTTTCTTCTTAATGATATCTGTTTAAGCAGTGCTTTTAGCTCATCTTTTTTACTCCAAAAAAAAGCTAACAGGAGCATGGTTAAGCCCAACCCTATTGAAGATGCAGGTTAGGTATATGTTTAAAGGAATAATAGTTTTCAGAACTGGAGTCTCACTAAAGGGAAAATTGATTTTCAGTGTGTGGGCAGAATTAAACCTGTATTTCCCATTTAAATTGGTTTGATCAAAATCTAGCTCCTCTTCCTAAAGTAAGTGTAAGTGAAAACAGTCCATATCAACCACCCTAAGGAATACCAGATTGGCATTATGTGAGAGGGAGGAAAAAAAAACACAAAAACAAACACACACACACAAGGTGTCTTCTATATGCTTCAAAACTTGACATTCATTCCTACTGCCCTCAGAAAATAAGTGATTCATGAGCTGAGGTGGCTTTGGTGAAGTGGAGCTTTATCACAAGTAATTGGTCTTCCAATTAATCCTGAACAAAATGATAAATCTGTTAAACTTGATAACTGATAAAACTTGAAAATTGATAAAACTGGGCTGGATTTAAAACAGCATCCAAGAGCTTAGAGATTCTTTATAGAGAATTAATTTTTAAAGAATGTAAAACCACAACAAACATTATTTCACATGTGTAGCTATCACTTTGTGTGCTTCTGCTCTACAAAACTCCACAAACACAAAAAAACTCTCATAATTTGGTAAAAGGCTATGCTAAATCCCATTTGCTAAAATCACATTCCAGTAAACCTGAAGAGACTTTGGATTCTGTTTTGCCAAATATAAAGCAACACCAAGGGCTAGGTTCTCAAACCTAGCTCTGGCTTGTACCTTAACTCATTTAAGAGTACCAGAATCCAGCCTTCAGAGAGCTGAATCAATCCTCTACATAAAATCCTTTATAGGAACAGCTCTTTGGACCTGCATCTTATCAGAGTAACTTACAGGGGTCTACACAGTTTGGGCAAATGTCCTTCTGAGAAGTTCTCCAGAACTTCCCTCACTAATACAGAAGCTCTTCATACCAACTGCTGAACTGCGTGAGCCCACACACAGTGACACAATCCCAGCTGTCGTCTCTCTGCTCACTGAGACACAACAAGGCCAGCTCGAGTTCTGGGTTGGAATTCATTTCACGGCAGTTCAGCTGCTTAAGCATAAATACCTACCTTAAACTGGCTATTTTGACTCCATCCATAGCCAATGGAGAAACAATGACACTTTCAGAGATTTATCATCATACTTGGCTTATACACTTAACTTCGGAAAGAATGAATTGCTACAGGTCATAGACACTCTCTGTTGACTAAAGATGTCTAGACATCTCACTCGAGACTAGAAGTTTAAAGTTTAAACGTCTATATTTAGAAAAAGTGACTTCCATCGCAACTGCGTTCTTGAGTGCCAGCACAGGGTACAGCTGACGACTCATTCAGCTATTCCCTGTCTCTGATGAAACAATAGTGAGCTAGATGAAAATATCTTTCCCAGAGGCTACCAATGGGACAATGCTGTCAGCATAATACCAAACCAAATCCTGAAACTCTGCCAAACGTGAAGCTAATCACCCACTAAACATAAAAGATTTGGTGTCATGCAAAACCACCTCTCACATGAAAATGGCATAGACCTGCAAGGCATGAACAACTTCACTTCTTCTGGCGCATCTAACCTGCTGATATCTTTGTATGGACCTCTAGTGCTTCTTGAAATTAATATGTATAGGTTACATTAGCCTCTACATACACAAGTTTGCCCCAGTTCTACAAGACAGAACATTGCTTTGAATTATGTAGGGGGGAAAGTACTGGTGCAATTAAAAACTGTAGAATGACTCCTGTTGAATCAGGAAAACAAGGGAGTATGGATAGTCTTTCAAGAAACATTATGGTAAAGATTTTAACTAGAAAAAAGGGGAAAATGGAAGAAAACCATCAAAGGAGTTAGTCACCCAGTCTTGTATGTATTACACATCATATACATTCCAACTTTTCTTTTTAACCAAAAGCAACCAACAAGTGTGACAGGTTAATGATTAATGACCTGATTCTGTAAACACCTAAAAGCACCTAATAAATCATGCTCCAAGTCTCAGGATGGCAGCCTATAATAAGCTCTCTGGACCCAAGCTTGGCTCTGATTAACAAAGATTTGCTAGGAATGCCTAATCTTGTTTCATTACAGAAGAACAAATATTAGAGGATACAGAAAGGACAATATTTCTGTATTACCCAGGCTAACAGTGCACATTCGAGAACCTACAAAAGACAAGACAGTCTAGAGCAGCCATTACCAAAACTCCAGTTACCTTTAGAGTCATATCATCAGAACAGGATGCCAAAAGATTACCAGTGGGATCCCATTTGATTGCATTCACTTCATTCTAAAATTGAATAGTGAGAATAAGTTGAGCCTTCATTTCCATTCCAAAAGATAGTTTATGAAAGATAAAGTTAGACATTAATTATAAGTATTTGTACAATTATCAGTATTTAACATTTAATTTCCATTCCTAGCTTCCACTCCAATAATAGTTTCTTTTTCTGCCTATTCATCACATTTTTCCCATGTGTGTTCTTCCACATTATACCTTGTGCATAATGAAGTCTTAAAGTTACTATGTTTCTCCTTGTAAAGTTCACCTTTGGTATGATATCCTGGCACAGGTAAAAGAGGCTGCATATGGCAAAGAGTTTTTATTCTAATAATGATAAAGACTGCGGTTAGCATATAACCTTAACTAACACTACCAGTGTATGCACCTGTTGCCAAAGACTTTCTATTATGCAAATACACAATCTCAAGCATACTGGGACCCCAATCCCTAATTAATAATAAAAATATCATATAGCAGCCACCACTTTCCGCTACTTACTGTGTGACCCTGGAAGGTTTTGATGGGCCTGTCTTGTCCTAATTTACAGACATGAATACACATGTCTGTACTGCAAGAGGCAAATGTGTTGTTGCTCTGCCAGTCAACATCTAATGCTGGTGCTAAAAAAAGAAAGATATTCAAAACTATGGTAGGCATTCTGCAGGGGTTTGATCTGCAAATTTAGCGTGCATCAGCTTAGAACAAATGCCAACAGGAAGCAACCGTTTATTTTACGGTAGTCCTAAAGATAATCAAACACTCTAGAGCAGTGAGAAATGCAGCTGACAGTCTTAAATAAATAAATAAATAAAAGTTTAATAGAAGACAATAAAACATGAAATATAACTGAAATAAAACACTTTCACAGAAGACAGTGCAGCAGGACAAGCTACAGTTAAGTCATCTAAAAATGAATCTCAAGAGTCAGCCTGAGGAAGAAGTTCCCACAGCTTCACACATTGCCGTGCAGGAGATGATCTCCGCTAAGAGTCCATGCTTGTCCTCATGGATGGCAGCCAGTAAAAGGCTTTTTTTTTTTTTTTTTTTTTTTTTTTAAAGCTTGTTAAGGTAACTTAATCATGGGCAACGTATTCCATTTGGTCACCACTAGATATTTATGGCAAGAGAGCACATGGAATCTTGAAGTAGACCAAGCAGTGATGCTTTGGATTGTTGTTATACCACTGAAAACACCATGAGAGCGGAACAGAAAGTGGAAACGAGACACATTTCTTAAAGACTCTTCAGCAATACGTTCCTCATCCTCTTTGTTCCATTTTCCAGCTGATTTTGGCAGGCTTGCCCAGCATGCAGCTCACAAAGCAATTTGTGACCTCCACTGAGGCAGCACTCTCATCCCAGCCGGCCAGAGAACGTTCATTGGCCTTTCAGCAGGCTTGCGGTCAAACAAATCGGGGACAGCACAGTAGAAAACAAGAGACAATGGGATGTGGAGATAGGACTACTGTAGGTAGGTAAGAGGAAGGTAAAGGTACTGTAGCAGGAAGATGACAAATGCAGTCTGCGGCTGATAAACAGAAATCCTTAATGGCCCACTCACTTGATTTGTTTGCCACCATACTAGATGAAGTTAGCAGTATTTGGATCATCTCTTATGACTTTCATATAACGGTAATAATATTGTGAGTTATGAAGTTATAAAATCAAAACAACTCCATCCTTGTTTAAATTCTTCTAAAAATTCATACAACTGTAAACACAGGAGTCAGTTTCCAAAGACTGTCTGTTTTAATTGGTGTGAATAAATGCTGTAAAGGTCAGACTTTTTTTTTTTTAAATAAATATCTTTTTTTTGGTGTTTTGCAGATGACAATCCAGAATGATCAAAAAAAAAAAAAAAAAAAAAAATCAAGACTTACCAGAATGAAAAGGAAACTGCTGCTTGGCTTCCCCAGTGTGGGCATCCCAAATAATTGTGGTCTGTATTAAACAGATAGATAAACAATAAACGGACACCCCCACCATTCATATGTAACAGATTACCAAACCCACTCTCTGATTCCAAAACCAACTCAAGATTATATATCGCTACTACTTGGATCCAGTACTGAAGGAAATGGTGCAAGATATATCGCGTATAGTAGCTACAACAGAAGAGAGCCATAACATGTTTTAACATCTCGAGTTTTTGGTGGTTTTTTTTTATTATTTTAGGAAATAAAAGTTATTTCCTTATGCCAATTTATATTCCTCTAATCCACTCCACATAACTATTTTAATTACTTGTATAATACTTGCATATTTTAAGTACTTGTATAATGATACACCCTCCTTTGTCCATAAGGAGAGCTTAATATGAACACTTAAGTTTCATAAATAAAATCTTTCAGGTTATTAAGTACAGGTGTAATTTTGTTCTGAGTTCTTCTCTGACAATACTTCCAATATAATCTTTTGTGCATCAGAAAGCTATGACAAAATTAATATTTTATAAGAGCTGTATCATATAGCAACTTTCCTGACCTATCTCACAATAATCAATGACAATTCTGACACTGAATTCAGTGGGGGCATGAACTGATCACACAAATTATTTATGGAGAAAAAAGCATAAGTTTAAGTCCATATTTTTGCTAATGCAGAATATTTTTAAAGCATAATCTCAGCTCATCCAATGGGTTTTACTGACTGAAGCAATGAGGGTTCTCTCTCCTCCATTTGCATACTCTTCTGCAAAATAATGCTGCACCTCCACAAAGATTTTAAAACCGGCATGGCTGCCAAAAGTAGTAACCCATCTTTTCCACGCTTCAAGACATTCACTTTCCCTTCGTTTGTGCCAGCACAACTATTTGTGAAGCTGGGCACTGAGGCAAACCAGGTTAAAAACAATCCAGGTAAACCAGCTATACAAATAAGTAGAGGAGAAAGCAAGTCCAAGGCTTTTCAGTGGTATTGACAGCTAAAGTACTGTGGAACTGTGGTCTTAATGAACTTGCAGTTTGTCAATCTCATTAAGAGCAAAGCCAGTGTTTACCTTTGCACCTTGAATCAGTTATAAATTAAGGAAAAATTAAAACAACCCTTCTTAGTCTTTGAATGCTTCTTAAATCTATTCTTCATCACTGTGTGTCCTTCCTATTGTTCACAGAATTTCCCGCAGTAACAACAACTTTGAATTTAAAGACTTTGCAATTCTTTAAATTTATTTAGACGCACAAAGTAAAATGCAGTTAAACAATGATCTCCACGGCATTACACTCCTGCCACCTCCCCAGTTCTGATCGTCTTTTATCCTAGCTCTTACCTGTTTAATCACTCTCAGGCTTGACTGATATCCACATGAGCCAGAATCTATTTCTGCAGTAAGATTTTTTCTGAGGCTTTCCATCAAGTACTTCACTAAACTTTGGATGATTTGTTTCTACAAAGGCCTAATGTTGCTGTGTTCAATGCACCTGTTTTCTAACTAACTGGGAACAGATCAAGGTACACTAAAATCTAATGAATTAAAATACTCCAATAAACGATCGTAAAACAATGAAATTTAGGTAGCATGACTAGTTCTTTATAAGTACATGTTTATTTCCTATGACTTTATTTTAATTTACTTACTTTCTATGGCTTTGTTAATAGATATTTCCAATGAAATTTTAACGGTGAAGTAAAGAATTTTAATTTTACCAAAGATCATCTCACCTTGTCCACTCCTGCACTTAAAATGAAGTTTCCTTTCTTGTTCCATTTTAACGCAAATATAGGACCTTTATGTTGCCCTAAGGTGCTGGCAAGATTACCTGAAAATTTATATTGATATGAATACATTAAAAAATTAAAGTCACAATGAGGAAAATTTACTGGATATTAAAAGTATTTCACTTACCATCTTTAGTCCATATCCTTGCAAACCCATCATAGGACCCAGTTGCTAGAAGTGTACCTTCACTCTGCCAGCAAAAAGGTGGTGGTTGTTGTTATTTTTTTTTTTTTTAAACCGTACAACACAAAGCTAAAGAAGAACAAAGCAAACTGCAGGAAGAAGGCTTCTGCATAAGATTCATGAAATTTATTCAGTAGGCCATAATTTGCTAAGAAGAAGTCTCCAAAGTACAACACAAAGAGTTATGATGCAACTCAAAACCAGAAATATTTCAGGAGCCGTACTAGAGGATGCATAGTCACTCTTACTTAAAATTTGACTACGCAAAATTACAGATACAGTTTTCTCAGAGGATTTTGAGCACCGTAACTTCTACTTACGTTCCAATCCAGTGATGTCACGTCTTTGTTGCTTGGTACATCTTGCCCTCCTTCTCGTATACAGTGTCGAAGTACCAGCTGTGTAGAGCCACTTGTGCTGTTTTCACTGAGGTTCCATATCCGTGCTGTCGAATCTCCAGATCTACAAAGCAATTATGAGACCATAAATCTCCCTCTCTATTAATTTATTTCAAAAAAGGTCTCCCCCTTCAAAACAGCAAATGCTGTGGTATCTGATGTAGACAGCAGTAAGGAAGGTTTTATTTTAATTTATTGCCATAAACATACAAAGTATGTCAATGTACGTTAATATCATCTACCTAAGGACATACTTTTTCACTGACACTTGCGCTTATACGTGTGAATGAGGTTGTTTTTCTTTCTATACTTGCATATTTTTTTCTAGATTTTTGAAAGCATGTCCCCTTCACCAAAAGGTATCCAAAATATATTAGTAGCTGGACACCAGCAAGTTCATAGACAAGAAGAAACGTGCCAAAGGGAAAATAAAACAAAATAAAAAATTGAACGGCAGAAGAGAAACTGGAATATTACGACCAGGAGATAGTTCACTCTGTCAGCAAAATACAGGCAGTTGGAGGTGGTGATAGATGAACCGTTTTGGGTTAATGCACGTACCCTGAGGCCAAAAGGTCACTAACGGGATTCCAGGCACAGATGAATACTTCAGATTCATGGCCACGCAGCACCACTGCTTTGTTGGGAGGGATTTCAACATCTCCATCTACTTCCATCATATCTGTGTGATTATCTGCATTATGGGAAACAACAGTAGAAAGAAGCGGATTTTAATATTTTGAGATAATATATTTTGACCAGTGTATGATTAATAATATTTTGGAATGAGCACAATAATTAATTCACAGTGTCCATAGACCAAAATCTGACAAAAATCTTACGTTCCTTTATTTTTTAAGTTCCAAATTAAGTATTATAAACAGAAAGGAATTTTAAAAACGCAAGAAACCTTCCTTCTAAACCTCATCATCTAAATGGACTGAATTTTGAAACTTTAAAATTGAGGCCAAAAGTTAATTTTTTGCTATGTTAAAAAAATATACAGTAACTTTAAAAGTACTCCCAATTTGTCAGACACTATACTGCATGGAACAATATGCTCTTTGTCCATCTTGCTCCTTAAAAACACATTAATGACATATTAGCTTTCAAAAATGTATCTTTTTAGCAAGGGCAATCAAACAGGGGCTAAATCTACATTTCAGACACTTTGTTTACCAAAATGGTTTTAATTACTACAATAACCTTTGGTGATATGGTAAACTGATAACAGAGCTTTTTTAAATAGCATTGGCAACTACCGAGAAACTGTGGCAATATACAGCTTTTTGTGTGGACGTAATGCTGAACCCATATTGTTTTGTAAAATATACTGGAGGTAATTCATCTGAAAAACAGTTTTCCTGCCAGCTGTCATCAATTATTTTCTATTATTAAAAATAAATTCACACTAGGAATAAATGCAGAAGAACATGAAAAATACTAAACAGTTCACCTGCTCCCTATTTATTCATTCTGGTTAATAAAACAAAAAACAAAAACCACCCCACACCCCACATCTATTGCTTCATTTAAAATTAAGGATTCTGTCACTGTTTATGTATGTGAGAAAATAGAAAAGGCTATTCGAACAAGCATATTTTTAAGACAGAGTACCACATAAAACGTTATTTCACTTAAATCAATGGCAGTATAATTTGGCGTACTAGCCAGTAGAGGTTGCTGGTATATCACGTTTAACAGTGAGTGAGATCTGAAGTTGTATTTACTCTACCCAGCTAAGGAAATACTTTTTTGAGATTTTTAAATGCAAACATTGAAGGACAGAGCTTCTTCGTTTAAACTAAAGAACATATTTCCAAGTTTATTTATTATGCATAATAATGAATAAACCTAGTAAAACCCAGCTGTAAAATATAAAACTTACATATGGCTTGATATGAATAGTCTCTCAGAAATCCTTTTGCTTCAGGTGCATTTGTGCTCCTCTGTAGTTCTTGATCTACAGCATGTAATCCAGGCTTCCAGAATATTTGCAAAGTCTCATTTTAATGTCTTACGTGAACCCTTCTTCCTATCATAAGCCTGGTTTTAAGCTATGTTCCTTTGACCAGCAATGACAAATAAAATTCCTTTGTTTGACACAACTAAATGGTATAGTTCAATAAATCAATGAATAAACAAAATCTGCAAGCAATTGCATCTAGTAATTCTGAATAACAAATCAAGCAAACTGATACTGATAAAGCAGACAAAAGACACAGGATTTGTCTTGGCATCCAGGATCTTCTTAGCATGATAAGGAAAACTATACCCCAGAGAACTGGCATATACCAGAAAACTGGTTACAGGATTTGCTGTGTCAAAAGTAGTGTTAGCTGCACCATCATAAGCAATACCCAGTTTTACGCAGTTAAGGATTAGCAGAGTCCTCTCCTCTTCCCTTGTAAGGGAGGACAAAGCTGAGGAATTGTCTGCCTTTTTTTTTTCCCCCCCCCTCTTCAGTCAAGAGTTCTCAGGGTTTTGTGAAAACCTTCACGTGACAGGAAAGGAGCAGAAGTGGAAGACTCTGGTCAATGGTATATTGTCAATTACTGAACTCAGAAGTTCACCTCCCTCTGCCTGTCCTGCAATTTCAAATATCAAACCAGGGATGCTCCAAAGGTGAGACACTATCTACCTACAGAGTTGGTACACTCTTCAAGCTGAAGGGTTACCAATACCTACGTACGTTTATCTCACTGTCTGCTAGCTAGCATTAAGGCCTATTAACAGGCTACATGATAAACGACAAGGGACTGACATTACTTAGGTTAAGTTTATTTCTGTCTCAACTTACTTGCTATAGTATGTGCTCCATTCTCTTCTCCATTTGCAGTATTTTCTCCATTTTTCGCTGATCCCTGTTGGTTAGTTGCAGCCGCAGCTGCAGCAGCTGCTGCCTGCTGTTGTGCAAGTTTATCTCTGTAGGCCTGCTGTCTTGTCTGTACCACATCAGGCATTACTGCATCTATCAGTGAGAGAGACTCTATCGGCCTACCATCAAACAAGGTACCATCCTAATTTATAGCGGAGGGAAAAAACAGAAAAGACAACACCAAATATGAATTAACATTATGGGCAAAAAATCAAATAAAAACTAAAGCTTTTATTTAATACAATAAAAAGGCAACAGTTTACAAACGGCGCTGGAAGCAATACCCTGAATATCTCATCATTTTTGTGGTTAAGATTGGAATTTTAGTTTAAAGGTAAGTGGCCATCATAAATATGTTAAAAAGCCACTGCAGACCTCTGGCAGAGGCTCTGGGATCAAAAGTTATACGCTTTGCATTTGCAAAATTGTTTGCTAAAGCAAAAAACTCTGAGAGCTATCTATGAATATGATTTCAAACATGAGTGGCTGCAACAAAATCTAATGGTTTCTTTGAAGAGCTGCAAACATTGCAAGTCAGGTCACTGGCTTGTGAAGCTATTCTATCTTATTAAACTAATACTTCCCATAAACATATTATCTGGAGAGTTGACTAGTTTTCTTTCTTTTTTAAACAGTGCTGGCATGTTTTCAAATAACAAATAATTATATCCTGAAATGGACAAGACCCCATTAAAAATACCCTTATACGTATGCTAGGGCTTTGTAAGAAACTGTTTTTGGGATCTAGAAGGATTCCTTGTGATAAATATAGGGTCCCCTTTTCCTACTCCAACAACTTGGCTTTATTTTTCTGAGGCTTCCCAAGGGAAAGGATCTGCTTCACTGGGACTACATAGCAAACTACATAGCAACAGAAGACACAAAGGGAACTGCAAAGATAGCACAAAAATCTGAAAAGTCTGTTTTCTTCTGTAACATAACTGACGCATGCAAAGGCTGCTAACCTTCTGGACATCAATGTTTAACGGAAATTGAGGGCATCTGCAGTATCAGCTGGTAAGATACATAACTTTCTGTACTGCTGGAATAATGATTTAAAAATCAAGTTTAATAGATCCTTCTCAAGATAAATTAGCCAGTAAAGGCAAGAAGTAGACTAGCATAAACCTTTGTCCTTCCTGCCACAAACTGAAACCCCTCTTCTATTTGGAATTCCTTTCCTTCTTTGGGCCCTCATTATTTCATTACCATGACAGGTCACCCAAAGAAGAGCTGCACAGCTCGCTCCCACCTCACTAGTGTAAAACTGTGGAAACAGAAACTGAGAGATTGCTTGTCTCAACTATTATTTTATTGCACTTGTCTGGATTTACTACAACATTATATTAGGGTAAAAACTCTACAGACAACGGACCTTTAAGCAATGAGCCAGAACACCATGCCTGGTGTTGTGTGGCTGCACTGGGCAGAACCCCTACCCAGTTATGTCACTCCATTCTGGTTCCACCACTGGAGTCATGGTGAACACCAGCAGTAAGGAATCTGAAGTAAAAGTAAATAAATAGGATACAAGAAAGTTAAGAAAAAGCACTAACATTCAAACTTACTGCAAGCAAGGACATAACGCTCCTACAGGCAAAACCTCCTTACCTCATTAATACTGACTTCTGCCTCTACATACTGCAGACCTTTCTGGATGATGGAAATCAAAGCAGCTGGTGGCACCAGAGCACCGTTTATATTAGACTGGCTGATATGGCTCTCTATACCGAAGGTAAATGCTGAATGGGAAAACCCTAGAGACAAGGCAAAGACAGCAGAATTGATGTACAGATAAACAATGCTGTTTGTCAGAGTGTTATAAAATCTTCTGTTTGCAAATCTAAAGCAAGTTAATACAAAATTATAGCAAGCTTATGAATTAGCAAAAACTTATCTGAACACTTCTGAGCAGAGTCAATTAGATTTCCTCTTATATGTTTCTAGTTCAAATGCAAAGTAAGTAAATACAGAAATTATTATTAATTGCTAATTATTATTAGTAATTGTTATTACTGGCAAAACACTTGTGTGTGAAGAAAGTATAAAATATATATTACACGATAATATATATTATTTTACATATATTTAGATATTACATTATAGAAGTATATAGATGGTATGGGTATATATCTATCTATCCAAGAGTCACATGTTATTTTCCTGTTCTCATTCATTTGTTACTCATGAAAACAAAGTGAATTAACTTCATGGTACATTGCTGTCATAATTGTGTATGCTGTGGCAATCAGAACTACATCAGTATTATTTATTGTTTACTAAGTGCAACACTGATGGCTGCTTACTATTTATTTGATTGCCGTAAAAGGCAAATTTTACCTGGAGTAAAATAATTGTTTCAGCAAATTAAGATTACTTTCATAGAGGTATTTTCTTAAACCATTGCCTTCTTTGCCATCAGGTAACTAAGAAGCTGCCTCCAAACTTTCAAATAAGGTAATGTGGTAAGTTTGGCTTCTGTGACAAAAGCAATCTGCAACTGGAATAAGAACATATACTAGCTTTGTGTAAATTCAGGTGTAACAATGAGTTTCTCCCTTCTGAGACTGAAAAAGTCTGCCATCCATTATCTCAATTTGCAAAGTCCATAAGCAGTGGACAGATGTTGCATCAGTCTCTGTTAGCTCTGAACAAAAAGTATTTACATTAAAACCATAAAATGTCACTCAAAAGAATATGACTGTATGTAGGTAATGAGTCAAGGCAAACAAATTTACCTAGAACTAGGATGCCACCTGTTACTGACGACTGAGTTGAAATATAAACAAGAGAATTACTTCTTCTAACCTTAGGAATGGTCTATAACATTATCCTCCAAAACTAAAAGTCTGTTCTGTGCCAATATAATAAATAAATACATTAGCAGTTGATCCTTTTTCATTATCAAAAGGGAGGAATCTGTCTTCAGGTCAGTGACACCGGCAGTATGCTAGGATAAAATCTGAAAAGTAGATGGAATCTGAGAAAACCTGTTAAACTAGTCACCTGCATCAGAGAATTCCCCTGAGCCACTAAAATGGTTGTTTATTCCCCCTGTTTCCTAAAATTCTCAGATTCTTTTCTTCATAAAAATCTAGTAATTTGAATGGCTACAGAGTAAGAGCTGATTTAACTAACTTAGGTAAAGGATTCTTACTCCATTGAATTTTTTTCAAAAGCGTGCCTAACACGATGCACTGCAGTCAAACACGTTTTCAATAGGTCTGAAGCCGCTAATCAGCGACCACTGAATAAAATTAAGAATCAGTAGATGCCGAAACAGCAAAGTAACATATACATTAAAGGCTCATCCCATTCACCGTTACCTGAAGGCCTGTGTTTACTTTTTCTTTAATACACAGACTTGTTTAAGGTATTGCTAAGATTACATTCCCTCCTGCCAGCAGGCAGTCATTGTTTCTACATACACTGGGGCACATCCTGATTTTCAGTCACATTGGCTTTTAGAAATTTTTAAAATAATCTATTTAAGGGAATACTAAACTATTCTTGTATTTTACAGACACAGATAAACACGACAGGAAAAAAAAAATCGTTTTGCAAGTTTGACATTATCCATCTGTCTTTTGCTCTTAATACTGAGTAGCAGGAGACTTCTACTAGCCTTATACTGAAGAACTAAATCCTCCAAGAAAGCATCCTACAGGGAGACTTTTGCGAATCCAAGAGTTGTTCTTGTAAGAGATGGGCCTGTTTATCTGTATAAGTTTATCTGTATTTAGATTCAAATGATATAAGTCATATGGTCTCAGTTGCCATTTCTCTCTCTGAAATAGAGTAAAACTTGCAGTTCCACAGTCACATTCAGTCAAGGAATTTTGTCATACAAGACCAGCTCACAGGAACATCATCCTGAGTACTTCAAGAAGAACAGGAAATAATTTTTGGTAGTCCTCCCTTTTTTTTTTTTTTTTTTTTTTTTTTTTAAAGGGAGTCCTTATTTGGTTGACTGCCATCTAAAACCTCCAAATGACTAAAAGTGATTAAGTTACAGAAGGTAACTTGGCAGGAATTCATTCTCTTGTTGAGAGGAAACACCACGAAACTGTTCAGACAGAAGGCACACACCTACTGGCAAAAAAAATAAAATGAGTTTTCATTTGATAAAGTCAGTTGCAGATGAATACCAAACAAAATATGCATTAATAACCAGCACTGAAAAACTCACCTGACTCTTGTAAGTATCTATATACCAGGAAGTTAACCTCATCACTGCTTATACTCATCTTTATTCCCAGTTAAACCATGAGGTCACAACAAAGGACACAACCCTGAAAACGAAAAAGTAGGTCAATTAAACATTTTCAGCATGCTTCTCAACAAATGCTATATTTATAAAGTAAATAACTTCTTGGTAGCATCAGCAATCACTTTATTTTATAATGCAAATAAGTCTACCGTAACCTTTCAAGTGTCATTTGGCTCACAACAACATAAAGGTGAGTAACTTAAATAGCAGAGGGCCAGAATCTCAAGTGATGCAAGTTGAACTGGGAAACTGTGCCTGACAACAGCAGTATTAGAGGGGCCTCATTCCATATGTTTAAAAAAAAAAAAAAAATCAAGGGAGTTTCACCTCCCCTCCATTTATTACAATAAACCTCCATTATTACTATGCAATGCATTTTTCAAAATTTGGGTTTCTCTCTATTTGTATATCAGAGTACTTGTTTTCACTTTTTTATCTAGGCAATTTCCTACTTTCACTTTCTAACACACTTCATTTTCAGGCACTCACACTCTTACAAAAAGGTGCAAGATGGATTATAACACTTTATCTGTTCAAGGAAATCCCAACCGTTTCCACTAAAGACTGCAGAACATCTTAGTCATATGCTTTGCAAAAGTAATCCAGAAAATTAATCAAGTTTAATGAGAGTATTTTTATTAACATTTCTCTATGCTTTTAATCAATGCTTTAAAACATAGATGGATATGTATTTCATTTCCCCTTGACTTCATTAGTGGTAAATATTTAGCAAGACTAATAGTACATCAGACTATATATATATTTAATGACAAAGTTTCAAATATGAAGCAAGAAGAGGATTTAAACCCCAAAGACAAATGGAAAGAATACAGTATTCTATTTTTATCTGATTTTTAAGCCTAATTTTGGAGAACATGCTCATGATTTCTAAATGTTTGAAAACGGAAATCCTAGTCTTTTCCGTCACATCAAGTAAACAAGTAAAAACACGGTCTTCCATAATAGAGAACAAAATACTATCCATTTACTATCTGTAATATCTGCCTGGCATTTTTCATCAGCAGACCTTCAAGTTTTTTTACACAGCTGCCACCATCATTACCTTCTATGAAAATGAAGTCAGAGAAGGTAAGTGACTTTCCTAAGGGTATTAGAAAACGTTTGACCTGGATACGGTGTAAGAAAGGACTGGGGAACAGGTTCTCTTGTATTGTTCAAAACGAAAAGCTCTTGCTGTGAGTTCTCCGCTGAACGGCTGTATGGTCAGGTCATTCGATATTTTTGCTAGAAGTGGGAAAGCTATGAATGCAGCAGTGAGCAACAAAAACCTAAAACATTGTGATCAGCATTAGAAGCCTGCCAAATAGTAAAAGGCTTTACATATTCTTTCTAGGCATTTTTTCCTAGCAAGATTTCCTAAAGAAATAGGACAAAATAGTCACGTTGTCTCTCTCATCATCTAACTCTTCAATTTTACTGGTCCATTTCAACTAAATTTGACAGCGGGAAGCCCTCTCAACGACAAGCGTTTTGTACAAATTCTATATGGCTGGCAGCTGGAGAGAGAAAAGAGACCCCATTAAGCCCCTGCACAGAAGGAGAGGCTACAGCATGAACTCCGACAGCGAGCTGGTGCGCTTGCCTGACATCCGGCGTACGCTGGACGCCTCCAAGGCGGCCCCAGCAGGCACTGCCACCAGCCCAGCTGGTACCCAGACGCGTGGGAGGGCAGAGCACGCCATGGGTTAGGGTTAGGAAACGCACACGAAAACGGGCAACGGACAGAGCCTGAGAGTGGCTACATCCCGCTCGGTCACGGCGAGGGGGAGAGTCGAGAGGTTATGATGCACGGGAAGCGGGGAATTGGAAAGGGTACTGGGCACGTCCACCGAAACCCAGGCTGCACCGCGTACAGAACAACTTGAGCTCAAGACCACCGCGGTGTGTAGGAGAGGAAGATGTTTCTAGTTCCTTCAAGAAATTATAAATACACAGCTATTTACATCTTTCTCACCCTCCCCCCCCACCAATAAACAAATCAATAAAGCTCCAGTACAAGACCTTCTGGCTGGTGAAACTCAGCTATTACAGGTACACGGGCATCACCCCATCCCAGCCATTCAGTCCCCAACATACTTGATGTACAAGGTGTACCTGTAAGGTTACAATATAATTTTACGGATCATTTATTGAGCAGAGCATGGAACTAATGTCATTTTCCACTGTTTCATGCATTAGCAACCAATCCTAACAACAATCGTAGCACCAAATACTAATTTTATCCAGGTGTGTTTTGTTGTCAAACCTGGTGTAAACCCTATCTTTATTTAAGGCTGCTAGTTGCAGAGAAGCTCTGTAGTAAGAACTATATTCTCCTTAAGAAAAAGGTAACTCAATTTAAAAAAAAAAGCCAAAACAGAAGCCTTTTTCACATTACCCACGTAGAGAAATGGTAACACTTGTTTCATCCATCTATTACGCATCTTAAAATCTCCCTGCAACATCCAAAAAGAGAAGAACGTAGACATCGGACACAAGTGCTATTTGCTATAGAAAAGATCTGTGTTACTCATACAGAGAGGACTCCCCACTCAAAGCAGAATTGTTGAAATGCCACACAAATGTCCTCGCCATGTGTTATTCAGCTGGGTAACTAAAGAAGAAAACTAACATTTTACTTGCCTGTCAAAAGCGGTATTCACCCTGCCCAACTCAGAGGAGTAAAATTTTTCAGGGCTAGTTCGAAGTGCTCTTAGCAACATGTTGGTTAAGGTAAAGACAAGCACTGTCATTTAGCTCATGAAAAAACGCTTTCCTACCTAGCTGTCAAAAGATGGCAGTGTAACACTAACTTTTGAATGGTAACAACTCGAAAAATACAAAAATGTGTTAAATAAAAACACAGCTTGCTTGATGAGGACATGCAAGTGAAAAGGGTGCAAAAGTTTCTAGTTTCTTACTAAGATATTACTTTACCCTTTTTTTTTTTCCAGTGCATCTTTAAATCTTGTGCAAGCTCCTTTCTGTATTAACCCTTCGTCACAAGACCTCCGCACAGTCACTCAGCGCGCAAGGAAACAACCAGCACATAAGCTATTGCACAAAGGAGGGAAATGAGGAACTGTAAAAAGCACAAGCAAACCCAAACAATCCTCCTTCCCTTCCCGAAACCAAACAAGCAAATTAAAGAGAAAATCCAGCGGCAGTACAGATAAGAGGGGACACAATAACTACTTCCCCTTTGGTAAATTCTTAATCCACACAGATCCTCAATTCTGGCTGCCAGGCTCAGGTTGCCCACCACCACCTTAGCACAATTAACCGCCAAGTCGGCTGAGGGAGCTACCCCACAGGAAAGGGAGCTGCACTGCGGCCACCTCCAGGCACCGGGGCAGAGTTTGCAGACGGCTTAAGAGCGAGCTCCGTGCCGCCTGAACTCCACTTCCCACGACGGAGAAGCTGCCGCGCTACAGTTCCCAGCCCTGGGAGCTGAGCTCCCTCAGGCCTTCCGACGTGGGAGCGTAGCAGCGTTGTGTGGAAACCAAGCAGCAGGAACGGGCTGAAACTCCACCAACTCCCGGTTGCGGAAGTGGTCCCAAAACCAGTACTGACAGAAGCAATTCCTAAGAGCCCTGAGACAGGTCCTTAGGTGGCCCTGGGCAGCCAGGAGCTCCTGTGGCCCAGGAGGGCTGCCTTGGGCGCGGGGGCACAGGAGGAGCCAGGAGGGGGCCACAACCCACCCCTGACAGCAGTGAAGGGAAGGCAGAGACAGAGGTGCAGACAGCACGGAAGGAGGAGCAGGGGCAACCCCTGCCCCCAAGGTAGCCAGTCACGTTATTCCACATGCTCAACACAGAACAGCCACCCCCTCGCTTTATACCAAAGTTACAACTTGCCTAGGATGCCTGCCAAAGAAAAACAATAACCCCGAGGAAAATAAACCAGCTAACCTATGGACCGTGTGAACGTCGTTCTCCTTAATGCTACAGCAAGGCCCCAGGGTTTGTTTGGAAGGTGATGGGAAGGCTTTTCGAAGGTGATGTCAACTTACATGGAAACAGAAACATGAATAGAAGAGGAAAGATCAAACTGAATGAGAAGAAAATTAGAGGTGAACAAATAAATGAGTCCTCTTACATGCGCACGCGCCCAGGCATGTACACACACGCTCCCCATATTAACAACTCTACCTTATTAATGTTGCTTTCCTTTATTTCCCCAAGATCCTCTATTCCCATGTGCAATTGACTGCTTATTGTTGACACTTCACAGGACAGTAATATTGTTCTTTATTTTAGATACAGCAATTAAACAATGGAAAAAAATTGGGAAAAAAATCCAAGAATAATCAGAATTGACACAAAATTCCTAGCGGTCTTAGACTTCTCGCCTCATTTGCATAGTGCCTATCAAAAATATTTTAAAATATTTACGATTGTGTATTACAAATACAGTCTGAAAATGTGAAAAGATACTTAAGAATATATATATATATCTTCTATATATTGAAAAATTATTCATATAACTAGATATACACATATTTCCTGGCCCTTGCAAAGTATTCCAAGTCTTGTCCTGAACACTTTATGTGGATTTACAGGAAACACAGAAAAGGAGCGTGCATCCACACTACTGTTTCAGTTCAAAGGGCACTTTGAAAGGAAACCTGCTTGCCCCCACTTTTGGTGCGCATCTTGGAGCCATACCAGTACACGTGAATTAGATTCTTCATAGGCAAGACTAAACCCCAAACTGCTCAGAGACATTCAGTCCGTGGGATCAGACTAGAAATAATCCAAAGTAAACTCACCAAAGACATACCCAAGCATGCACACTGCATCCTAAGCACAGGCTGCTTTACTCTACTGGTCTCTTCCTTGTGCATCTCAGTAATGCTTAGGGAGGCACAGCTGAGAGCTCAAACATTGTCCCAAAAGCCCCATTTGAAAAGGTAACAAAAGACAAAATTTTCCAAACGGACTCTGACGTTTTTAAATTCCAGCCTACGGCAAGCCATCATTTTTTTCTATAACGATTCCACACTCTTCCTCGAATTTGCTTCAGCAACTTTATGAGAGGCAGGATTGTGGCTGTTTCACCTCTGGCAAGCATTTTTTTAAGCTGGAGTGATAAAATCTACACTAGTCATTTGGTACAACAAAATAAAGTTGAGATAGCAGAAGCATCACAGGATCAATACTTAACTGCTTGAAACTAAGTCCACTTCAGAATATGTGCTCTTAGGCTCTCTTATTCTACATGCTTCCCTGTAATGTTTGGAAATGTCAGTGTGCCAGCAAAATTGAATTATGGTGTGGGCGACCCACTACATAAAGTAGAAATGGCTCTGTATTAAAAAACAAGCAAACACACACACACACAAACACACACCCCTAATACCTGTGGCAAACCCTGTTCTCCCTTCATAATCCAAAACCATCGAGGTGCAAACACTGGTAATCCATAGGATCCTCTTCTCAGAGGATGAGTCTATGATTTACGATAGGTCTGTTGAATTAGAATCCGTAGAGCATCAAGATATCCCTGGACTACAAGAAATACAACAAATGTTCCTATTTTCATAACCAGAAGTAGTACAGCACAGTTCAGTCTTTTTTAATGTCACCATAGAAAGCCCCTCAACTCCCCAAATCTATCAGCCATAAAAGTCAACTGTCTGATACACAGGTTGAGCTCAAGATTTGGTCAAAAACTGTATCAGTTACAAACAGGCCAGACGCACTTCTGTGCTTTTGACAAATTGACCCACTGATTCAAATTGTGAACCCATGCCTGAGATTAAACAAAAAAGCCATTACACTATTTTTTTCCAAAAGATATTAGGTTTCTTATCCCAGGGTCAGCACACCAACTTTGACTTAGCCTCCATTTAGCAAACATATGCCTTCTACCTTTCCACCATGTGACTACAAACCCGTAACTCAGAAACACCAGCATGCAAAATCTTAGTTTTCCTCCGAAGCCAAGTTTTCCAAACGATTCCCTGCCCTTCCTCTGGAAGACTGCTCACGTTCTTTTACGTTTTCGGTAAAATTTACAAGTGACATTAGATGTTACCTGTAACAACGAGGTGAAGTTTCGCTCTCATGAACGCTGGATCTGTAGACTCATGGGTGCCCAACGCTACAAATCTGATTGCATTTCTGACAAATTATCACTCCACTATGCGTGCTTATGCTAGCTTTGCACTTCTATTCCAGGTTCACGCCAAATGCTAGAGAACAGACGCCGCCTGATACGGCTCATGGCCTGATAGTACTTTTTTGAACAAACTTGGATAGGCAGAGGAAGTTTGCATTCCAGATTAGCACTTCATTACCTCAACCACAGTTTTAGAACACTTAACAGATTTATTTTAGTTATATTTACTGTATCATCAAACGACAGCCTAAGCAAGTAACATTTCTGCAATTTTAGGTGGGCTCTAGCACATCGTAATCAGGCAGGACAACAAAAGCCTGGCGGGCAGCTGTGAATAATTCCCCAAAACATACCCATCACTTCAGTTTGATACCAAATAAGATATGTTAAAGGGAACAGCCAATGCTCTGGGTAGCTCTGAAGAACGTTTAACGTTCAGCTATGAACAGACTGCTGCATTTATCCATAGAAAACAGAAGCCTGGCTACAGAAACAATACATCTTGCACAGCAGAAATATTGTCACTAGTCCATTTACTTTTTTCCTCTTTTGCAAGAAACTGACAAAGATTTAGTTTTGTCGGCATGTGTACGCTCACACAGTGACATCGCTTCTTCTGCTGTTTAAGAATCTTACCACTTCTATGACCATGAGAGTTATTAAAAATATATATGCGTGTATGTGTATATATATATGTGTGTGTGTGTGTATATATATATGTGTATAAATATATATGTATATATATACATATATATGAACCAACCTGGAAATGTCTAGTCTTTTAATTAAACAAAAAGCCCTAAGGGTGTGTATATATCCTTCGGAAGGTTTTATTACAATTCTGTTTCACATCTGTATTACCTACCTTAATAGAAAAAAGAAAAGTCTTCTTATACGTTGCAACTAAAATTGGGGATCCTTCAGTTCAGGAAACATATTTGAACTGCTACATGATTGCTGTCACAGTGGATCATGGGATAGGTAATAAGCAGGAAAAAGTACAGATACATTAAACTCTACCTCTTGTCCAACTACGCTCAAGCTGATTAAGAAAATGAGGCACCAATACCACAGTCTCGTGCAACAGAAAAGTTCATACACGTGATGAAGAAAATGAAAAGGGTGCTCTTTAAATTCAGCTCCCCAGGCTAGGCAGACTCTGGAATTGGTGAGGTCTCAGGACTTCAGTCAGATGCAAAATTCACCTGGAGAGCAGCCTGCGGAACTGAAGCTTTAATCTGGGATTCCACAAGACACCATCTAGCTCGATGTATTTTGGCTGCTAGTCTACTAA
Source organism: Struthio camelus (assembly GCF_040807025.1). Taxonomy (NCBI): domain Eukaryota; kingdom Metazoa; phylum Chordata; class Aves; order Struthioniformes; family Struthionidae; genus Struthio; species Struthio camelus. The sequence continues at coordinate 25,535,696 of NC_090950.1, read as the reverse complement.
ACGAGAGCCTTCCAAGGAACCTTCCCCAAGTTATGGTGGGTGCACACCAAACGTTTCCTGTATCCAATAAGACTAATCCAAAGTAGTGTTATGTATATCCCTTTACAAGCTGCTTATAAAAGAAAATTTGTAAAATAAATTGGTGATTCTATATTTTTAAGCATGCAGTATATGACCAATGTCATATGTCCTTCCGCATATGAATTTATTAGAGACCAATTTCTCTCAAGTGAACACTAGTATCGACTAATTGCTCTGAACATTCCTGCTTGCTCTTCTGCATCTTCCTTTGAGGGACAGGGCCCAAGGTTGTATCGGGCACAATACAGGCGAGCTCAGCTCACTAAGATTCTCCTCTATCTGACAAATCTGCAATTAGGAATTCTTTCTAACCTTCTGAATTCCAAGGAAAACATTTTCAAATCAAGTGCATCAGCTTTGTTGCAATATATTTCAAAATAAAAATTATATCATTTTCTGCATTCTTACTCATGTTTCTAAGTTGCTGTTACTGCAACGTCCTTTTTTGGTCTGAAAATTCAATAAGGTATGTCAAATGTGAACTTGCATAAAAAATTATCTGTAATTTTACCTAATGAACCTTCTTACTGATTTCCCATATGGTCAAGCTTTCCTAGGTTTTCTGAATGGTTTTCCTTAGCTCAGCCAATCAATATTTGTCTTATGTACTTCAGCTTTAGTGACCTAATTTATGGCAACAGTCTCCATCTTTCCGTGCCAGTTTCAGTGTACGGAGCATACAAGATGACAAAGCCAGTTTGAAATATTCTGAAGAAAAAGAATTACAACCCCAAAAGAAAAAAAACCCGCCCAAAACCTTAGCTAAAAATAACAGTTACTGTCTACTTATCTGAGCAGTCAGTCCCCAGAAGCACCAAGCAAAGTCCTGAGTACTATTACAAAATAAGCTACAGATGAAGCCTATTTGTTGGTTTTGCCTAGAGCAAAGTAGTATTTAATTACTGAACTACGATTCTCCTCCCCAAAGTCATATGCTATGTGACCCAGGAGACTGGGATTCCGGATGTTAGAGCAGAGACAAGCGACACTGCATTCGGAATTACATTTCCAATACTATGGCAACAAAACTAGCAGTTCTGTGCTTTCTAAAGGAAAAAATACAGCTTCCTGAAATTAGGACAGCTATAGGGCATCTTACAGCGATCCAACAGAAAAAAAAAAAAAAAACCCAACCACTTGCTCTCACTGTGCAGCTTCTGATAAACTCATTTTAAACCACGTGAAATGCATATATCTCTACTAGTTCTCTTCTCCATATTAGAGCCAGAATTCTTCTAAACAAAAGAAGTACATAACAAGTCTATACGCTAAACAGTCAGTCCTAAATGTAAGTGTAGGAAATATCTGTAGCAAATGAAAAATTATACATTGTTTTTATTTGTGGCGTTCTTCTTTCTTCCTGAATATATATCTCTTAGGTTATATGGGATATTAACACTGGGCAGTATATTTGCAAAAATAACCATTATTTATGTCTTTTGAAATAATTGTTCTGTATAATACAGAACAAATTACTATATTTCAAGCTAATTTAATGACAAAAATTTGCCCATTAATTTGCTTGTTAAAAGAGAATCCAAAAAAATAGTACATGGGTTTTCTTCAAAATTTCTGTAAGGCTTCCCCACTATTAAATTAAAAATGCTTTAATGACTTTGGATATGAATTTAAGTAATTTATTCCACAATGGGAGAATGATACTATAGACAATGTCCTGTGCAAAGACTCAGCAAAGTCCTGAAGCCTTTGTAGCTACCATTCACATTATGAAAACATCCATTTCATATGTTACCATTTTATTGAACATTGATATAATATTACATCTCACAATACTATTAATTCATTTTCAATATTTTAAAAATGTTTTTCTTGGCTGTCATATTTTGCATATCTGTTGACTGGCTACAGAAATAGGTATATATCTGGTACTGACGCTTTAGTCGATGTTCTTTAGGTTCTCAAACTCTTTTCCCATTGTTACAATGCACCACAAGAAGAAATTGCATAGGGGAGAGATCATCTCTCCTTATTTCCCTTATTAGAGTAACAAAAAAGGAACTGTATCAATCTTTTAAAGAATTTTCAACTCTTTAGATGACAAGGAAAATAGATATTTTTCCAGACACAACTTTTCTGCTTGATAACGGCAATCCTTTTAAAAAGGAGGTAGTTATGATGCATCTTTCTTAAGGAACAAGCATGTTATTCCTTTAAAATTTAAAAGCTAAATCTGGCTGCTCAAAACATTCATCCATATGCCAGTAAAATCATAGGATGTTAGTTTTGTCTCAGTTTTGGCTACCTAATTCAAGCAATCCCTCCCTTTCCCCTCACCCCCTCCTTGCTCCCAAATCCTAAACCCGAATACCCTATTGCACTCTGGCTTTTATGCACAGAACTGCAAGGCTTAAGTCCATCAATGCGGTCAAACTAGGATTACATCAAAACTGTCCAGAAGCGGTATTTAAGAAGTTAATCGCAACCCTCTTTCAATACTTAAATCACTTTCAGAGCACACCTGGGAGTGCAACCACACACTGAGAAATTCTCCTTGATCAAATAGCTAATCTAGGTCAGAGAGCAAAGGAATTTTTCAGAAATAAAGAAATAGCACAGCTTGATGTGATGACCTTCAGGGTTAGACTGCGCTACCTACAGACGAGCTGGGCAGCTGCCCATGGCAGCAGAACCGGAAAGGTGGCATTTCTAAAACTGATGAGACACAGATAGTTTCTGATTGCGCGTTTACCTGGGGAAGTAGTATCAGTTTGGCCAGTATGGCCTTCAAAAGATGACCTGCAAAATCCACCTTCTAGACTTTATATACTAAGCTATATCTACCCTGTAACACAGAGGAAAGCGTCAGATGAACGTTTGGCGCTACTCCAGGGAGAGGTAAACACTTTCCTATCAGAAGGGCCATCACAGGAACATCAAATGAGCTGTAGATCTTCCATTCTCAAGCCATCAGAAGCTTGTGCCTTTAGACATAGTACAATCCTTTAGGAATACCCAATTTAAATGAAATAAGACTTTGGCCATCAAATGTAAAGACCTTGTCTCAAGAAGGGTTTTTCAAATTGTTAAACTGCTCTCCTGAATAAGGGCTGATAATGATGAACTAATATCCTCCGGATCTAGACACAGAACTGCAAGAGATTTCTGGCAACAAGCGCACAAAAGATGAAAACTGAAAGAAGCATTGTCTGCTATGTTATGAGCCAACGCAATTGTCAATGCATTAAGCATGCACCTAGTTTTAAGCACACAAATATCTGACTGCGCTGCATTAAAGCCTTAGTGAAAAATTAATTATGGATTAATGTGGGAACATATCCATTAATCTTCGCGTGGATCAAACTATGTAAAAAAAATTAGAGAAAATAACTGAATGAGAATAGCTCCTGAATTGGTCAAAATGAGAACTGCCAAGAGCTTCTGCCGAGACTAAGGGAAGCCACATCCAAAAACGTCTTCTACTTGTGACTATGCATCACTCAAAATGAGCACAAATGCCATGGTTCAAATTTTTTGGTCAAAAATATATAGAAACTATACAGCTGAAGCTAAGAAATTAAGGTAAAAATCCCCATACTGTGCTCTCAGCTGATTTATTCTCATTTTCACTGCTGGAAAACCCACTGAATAATACAGCCTGCAAGCGTGATCAGGAACATTCCATTTTTTCCAATACGTTGTTCCTGATGTTCCCACAATAGATCATTCAGTGCTCTAAGGGCCTGTGTCAACTGAACTGAATGATATGGTCTCCTGCTGGTACATAAATGCAAAGGCAAAGCTGAGGGGGTTTATTCTCAAAACAGGAGACATTGATCCCGTGACAATGTTCCATTACCCTGACTTTATTCCTATTAGAGACAGTGATTACATGTACATCAACCGTTTGAGCTGATGGATATTGGTGCACCAAACAGTGACCTTGGTTTTCACTATGCTGCTGTTGCTGACCTGCATACTGATAGGTTACAGAAAGGATTCATTCTGAGCTTGAACTAATGCTACTTACTTGTCAATGAAAAACTGTTTAAATTTTAGCAGACTATCGTAATTAGTCGGTTTTCAACTGTCGGTAGTTTTGGTTTGTTTGTTCTGGAAACCTTATTGTGGAACAGTGATTAGTGTCCGCGTAGACTGGCACAGATTCTATGTTATGATCAACATATTTATGTTGCTACCTGACGGTAACAAAACAGCATATGCAGTTCTTACAATTGTCTGTGGAAAGATATCTCTGCACTCCTACAATAGCATCCCTATCTTGACAAGTGATTTTTTCATAACAGTGTATGGAAACCTCTTACGTTTGCCAGTACCGTCACCCTTTCACAGTTTCTATCGGTTGTACTTGCTATCTCTTTTCATGCTGGTGATCCATCTTCCAGCTTCCATCTTTTGATCTGACACACAATCTTGAGCCAGCAGTCCTGCATTTGCCCTGGTCTTCACCTCTTCCCCAAGCACTGCCTCTGCTAGCTCTCCACTCCTGAATTCATCTCTCCAAACATTTTCAGGAGCACCGACTTTTTCTTCAATTCCTTCAGTAACATCTTTGCTATGTTCTTCTTTTACTGCACTCCTGTTACAAAATCCGAGTTGCTAACACTTTGCACAAATAAACTCTGGTGGTTGAATAAAACTCAATTCATCTTCAGTAATAGTGATTACTATTTCAGCTGGACTCTGCTCTTTTGTTTTTTGTTTTTTTTAGCCTTATGCCCTCTGCAACGCATACTGAGGGCTCTTCAGGACAAGGCCTTGCCCTTGTTTTCCTTGCCTCGGTGTATTTATCACAGTGTGTTCCCTCATTCTTGATTAGGAAGTTTTTTAACGCTGCATAACAACAACGGATTGAGATGATTTGAAGTATACCTACACAGAATAACAAAGCACTGCAGATACACCTGAGCTAGAGCAACCGCAGAAATGAGACTCAGAAGAGCCATTTCACGGGAATGGAGTAATGTTACGCCTTTTAGAGCCAACCTAGTACCTTCTCACGGCACTCCTCTGCACCACACTTATAATTACAGGTCGTATTAGCATAAAGTAGGGCATTTCTTTGCTGAAGTCCACTGCATACTGCGCACACAGTTTTTCATAACCAAAAGTAAAACAAACAAACAAAAAACTGTAAAAGCAAAATCTTCCTGTCCTGGTACTTGGGAAGCTGAGCTTTTAGGAAACCACATAGCCCTTGCCTAGCGGATCTGAGAGCACTAGCATTACACTGCACAGCTATGGCATTTGCTAGAGTCTAAGTCTTGAAACACTCGTTAGAGGTCACTGTGCCTCAGGGTTTGGGGGGAGGAGAGGTAGGGTTCTTCTGTGTTGGTTTAGTTTGTTTTTTCAATGCTGGCTTTTCAATTTTTATTAGGTTGATTGCATTTACTTAGGTAATTATCCTAAATTCCTGCAATTCTGTGAGGCCTGGTCTCTCTTTTCCAGTGAGCAACTAAAGACAATCAAACACGTTTACAGTCGTCTGGATAAACACAGCCAGCTAAGCTGCGTGAACATGGCTTCTTCCAGCACAGGATCCACTCACTGGTTTGCACTGCCCGTGGTGTATGAGCCTGAACGCTCTTAGCAGCTTTTTTAGCACCTACAAAGCTGGTATCAAGGGCAGGTTTTATTTTCACACAGAATTTAACAGAGCTATACTAAAAATAATATTAACTGCACAAACAGAGCAAGAGGAGTATTTCCTGTAATACGTAACAAAAAAGAGGGGCTTTATATGAACACTCCTGGAGTGAAGAAATCCCAAGAGCGTCCTCGGCAGTCGCTACGCTGCTTTAGGAAAGCAGGTAACTTCTGCAACGAGGATACAAACAGGTCGGGGAGAGAGACAGTAACTAGGGGTTCTGCTCACAGAGCAAGTGAAGAGGGTTTGAGCTGTTGTAAATGCAAATAAAACTGATTTGTCTCCCTATTATTAAGCCTAGTATTATACACATGTCCCACGAGAAAAGTGGTTTTGGAATTACGTGCTCCGGTAGCATCTTGTTTTGGGATAAACAATTCTTCTGGGGGGAGGGGGAAAATAAATAAATAAATAAATAAACCAAGTGTGAAAGGGAAGACCCCCCATTAACAAAAAAAAAAAATCATAATGGGGTGAAAAAAGAAAACACGGAAAAGAAAACAATCTTACAGGACACAAGATCCTTCAGTTACAATTTACTACAACTTCAGTTCAGAAGAATATAAACTGCTAACACTGGAGGGATGTAAACTTCAGCTTTAGTGGTTGCTAATCAAGGGCTGCTACATCAGAACCTGCTACTTATCGTAGATAGGGACAGATTTTCATTTACGATTGGGATGAAGAAAAAGCAAACAGTATCCTTCAGAGAGTGAAAACAGAACGAATTAAGGCTGCCGAGACGTTTTAGAACGGCCCCTGTCTATTTGTGGCAAGGCCAATTTATCCATGAGTCATGGACTGATGGCAAACACGCCATCATATTAGAAATAGAAATAAACTGTATTTTAGACATTTTTTTCTGCATTAACCCAGTTGTTAAACACGTCGAGAATATAACTGCAGTTGGACAGTGGAATTTGGTATTGAAAATATGTGCCAACATTCATTATCTTTAGTGTTCAAAGTTCTCTATGGTCATGAAACTATCCGAAAGCCTGGAATAAATTAAATGCAAGCTGACAAGTTCTTTTTAGCCCCAAGATGTTCACCAAAAAGAATTAAAGACACGTAACTCACGATTGACTGTAGCATTATACATAAATGGAGAGTTTTAAAGAAGGCTTAAGAAAGTTTACCCTCAGATTAAAAAATCCACTCTATTTTCTTTACCCAAGCATTTTCGCATCTTTCCCTGTTTACCAAAGCAGTCTTAAGCAAGCCAGTGGGAATATGCAGGTAAATAACCGTGATGAGTACAGGACCTTCACAAACAGAAAAACATTTTGTAAAAACAAAAACAATAAATAGCATGCTTCTGCAATTGGCTAGATGAATGCAAAAAAAGAACAACGTGTGAATCTCAGTTATATATGCTGTTTACTCCCACACTCCTCTACTATCATCCCTGCCTTATTAGGATGCTAATCTGCAAAACAGGACATAGTCTGCTCATCACCCACTCCACCAATACCACCCACAATCGCACTTTCGTTTCATTACCAAATAAAACTCTTAACAAAACCGAATGCAACAGCAGCATTAAGAACGGTGCAAACCACAGTTCTGACACTGATGTGGAGCCTTCAAAACCTGTCTTATTTTGTTTGAGAATGATCAAATTGCAGGATCTGAGCCTAAATGACAAAAAAGTTAGCAGTGCAAACAAGATCAAGTGCAACAGGACAGACACGCGCTTTTTTTTTTTTTTTTTTTTTACACATTAAATACTAATTAAGCAGGAAGAAATAATTCAATCAGCACTTTCCTCTGAAAAGGGAGTAATACTAATTAAAGTGATTGCTTAAAATTTTAGTTTACAAAAAGGAACGTTAAAGGAAATCAAAACCCTTTGTACATACTCTAGCACCTCAGGATTGAGCTTGAGGTAGACTTGAAAATAAAGGTAATATAACTTTTTCAGAAGCATCTGTATCACTTTGAAGCCTTATTAGAATGGACATGTAATGAAGAATACTTTATTTTTGGGGGTACTTTAAGACCAAGTTGACAACTCTCTCAAAAACCCTAAAATAAACTAAGAAGTAAAGAAACACTGTGTGACAAACATTATTTTTTGGCTTTTAAAGATTCAGAGCTCTTTACATCCATTAAATTAAAATTGTGCATTGTGATAAGAGTTTATCATCATTGATCTTAATACTCCCAAGGAGCCTGGACACAGTCACACACGGACACTACCTATTGCAGCCACATGAAAGAAAAACAGCGGTTTGTGTTACGCCATGATACAGTGTGATCGCCGAGACGGGTCTGGGAAGGGCAGTTCAGAGGCAGGTTAAGGGCTGTTGGTTGTGAGAGCCGAGAACTGCTTCTGGAGGTGATGGCTTCCTAAGATCCGGGATAGTGATGGCAGCTTTTGAGTAGCTACAGGTAGATTTGTCATCAGAGGTAGGACTCCTCAGCAGCTTCATAACCACTGCTCAGATGGGGCATGACAGAGCTAAAGCTCCTGGAAGAGTACTAGCAGCACATGGTAAAAGGCTGAAGTTGGATGCTGGGTGCTCCTGGACCATCATCCTCTCCTCTCCCTCGCTGCTGTCATCGCCTCCACCACACACGCTCCAGGAGGCAGTCAGGCAGCAGCCAAAGAGTCACAAAGGCAATGAAACTACTGGCAAAGCAAATGTCATAGCTTCTGCTATGTTCAGTGTCCTGCCCCTGCATGAGAGGTTGAGCTGCGTACATGAGACCTTTGCAGGGACACAGCTAGCTACGACAAATGTCTAGCCCCCATAACTCTGCAACAAGGGCCATACTGTTTTCCAAGCCTGCAAGTATCTCTTTCCTTAATTTATATCATTTCCCAGTTCTGCCATAATAATCAACCCCAAAGCACACGTTCAGTCTCTACATACTCTGTACCGTATCTCAAAGTGGTCTTTGTCTATAGCAACTTACATAGTCTATCTAGGCTTTCTGCTGTGCATTTTGGTAGAGAATATCTCAATCTATATTAGCTATACTTAAATTTCCGTATGAATTAATATCGGTCTTTCCCTTCAAAGTTAAGCATGAACATTGTATGAAAAACTTGCCTGTGCCCCCTAAACCTGTCCAGCCATAAATTCAACCCCCCCCCTTCCTGCCTTCAGCATATGCTTATTTTTTTCTCAAAAAGAATCTGTATCAAGGCTCTGTTTCGCACAATATTAAAATAGCAGTGAGGTGATATGCCCAAAACGTATAGAAAAGACATGCAATACATTCATCATCCTTGCCCATGTTCTCCATATCCTGCAACACATCCTTCTCTGCAAGGAGTTGTTCCAACATCTGAATCATCAAGAGCAGTTGTTTATTTTATAAAATACCCTGTAAAAAACCCAAGCTTCTCTCCTTGTTCTTTTAAAGCAGAATATTTTACCTGATTCAAATTATTCTAGACTAAGGACAACTGTGGATGAATGCTACCTTCTGCTACTTTCTTGGTTTTTAAATCTAGAGACCTATCTATGCTATCATAAAGGAAAATTTCTCAAAGATCTCATGAATATGCCCGCCACAACACAGTCCCAGATGGCTCCTACACTTTGTAAGGTCACCTGTATCTGTAGAAGCAATTGCATTGTTGTTCTTAGAACATTTAAAAAAAATGTTCCAAATAATCTTCCTGCTAATTTGACACTGCAAAGAGGGTCCTTGACTAATAAAAGGAATCTGAACCCACTTAAAGGACAGGTAATGAGTTCCAACAAAACGTTAACAGAGGTTTTAAAGAGCCATTATTACTTTTCTGTACAGCACATAAGGATACAAAACAACATTAAACCAAAGTAGTCTGCTGTAAGCAAAGTGTTTTTCTCCTGAAGGAAGCACTCTTCAAAGTTGTATACAAATGCTTGCGCGTATGCCCATGTACACACACACACATACTTAACGTTTAAAGTTGGTAGCTTGCTACAGTAGAAGCAGGAGAGTCTAATTTATTGATAAAATGGATTAAAAGTCATAAAGGATCTTTCTTAGCAGAAAGAAGAGAAAAACCAGGACACTGCTTCTTCTTTCCGATTGCTTAGGCCAACATCAGACACCTGTTCTCATTTCTGAGAAATTTTTAGATTAATCCCCTATGAAGCAAACTATTCAAAACCTAAAGAGACATCCTCTGTCTGGTAAGAATTCCCTCTACATTAAAAGGCACTATTTTTAATTTAAAAATCTCCTCTACTGCCGCAGTTAGAAACATGGTCATAGTTTCATACTTTGTGTAGGGAAAACATTTTGGCCTACTAAAGCTAAACAGCAGCAGAGATAGAAATACACCACGTCTTATATCTACAAGCTACTATTACATAGGCAGCCGCAGCAAAGATGCCTTCAAAATGCCCCACAAATGACCTCTGCTCTATTACAGTAACTATCTCTGACAGTTCAGCTTCTCTGTCTCTAAGGCTGCCAAACTAGGCAGGACAGCCTTCAAAAAATAAAAAGTAATTATTTAAAAATTAAACAAAAAACAGAAAACAACAACAAACCCCCCCATGCGAGGTTATCTTACCCCGAAGCACAGCAATCACAAATATTACGCATGAGAACGTCTGCTCACCCGTTCCCAGCAACAGGAGCATTACTTGAAAATGAGGGATTGTGAAATAGTGAGTTAACTGTGATAGAGAGGAAGAAGTCCATGACTTCCTCAGATCACATTATACTTTAATAAGTACTGCACAAATTGCTCACAACATTTTGAAAAATTCTCAGTATTTCTTAGACTCCAAAGAGCTCCCATCATTTCTTTTCTTACAATATTTAGAAAGTTGTGACGTCTTTACTTTGCAAAATGGCCTTTTAATATTCTTGACTAATGTTGCTCAAAACCTCACAATGCCATTTCGCTCCTATAAATGTGTAAGTATGTCTTCTATACGCTCCAAAATTTAGAAATCCTAATGCATGTCTACATGCATTACTTGTGCACGCTTAGGTGTAATCTATCCACACAGCGGGAAAATAGACAGTGTGAACAGCACCATGCCCAAGTATTTTAGAAGGGCCAATCTAATGCAGTGACAAAAGGAAAAATGGATTCAATCTTTACATCAATTAACCTGTACCTTCAAACAGCATCCTTTCTGCAGCCCTGAATTATCAGCCTCCAGAGCCTTCAAAAGACAAAAACCTCCCATCTCCAACACAGCAAGACCTACTACCCGTTTCTTAGGTTAACTACAGAACCCCATTACGAAATTGTTGTGCATCCTATCTTGTTTTTAGAGAGAAGACTTGTGAACATATAGAGAGATAGGGATCAATCCGTAAGAATATTTAAACATATTATAGTTCCATTGACTTCAATTGCTTAAGTGATTTGTTGGAGCAGAGCCAGCAAAACAGCACCTTGCAGGAGCAAGGCCATAAAGAACAGTTAGCACTGTCCTCTTCTATGTTCTGGGGGGCTGCTTTCACAATAAGGGCTTTTAAAATAAACTTCCTCTGTCTTTGAGTGCCCTCTATAGACCTAACGTAGTCCACAACCAGAGCTTGCTAAAAACTGTAAAGGGTTGTGAGGAGAGCAGGTAAAAAGTAAAAATAAAAAAAATCTGCTACAGTCACATTGGTTAAATCACAGTATGGATTAAAAATTCTACAGACACACAGGCAGTATCAGTTACCTACTGCCGAAAGAACAAATACTCAGTTGTGCTCTAGCACAATACGCAAGCCCGGCTGTTAGCAGAATAGTTCAGGATGAATTTTCCCTTTATTAGAAAGGCAAAGCAATCTCATCTCCCTTGTAACTCTAGCCATATAGAAGAGAGCAGCCTAAAGATAGGAGAACATGTTAAAGGAAAGTATGTGAAGCCAAGCGAAGGGACAGAGGGACTGCAGTTATATATATTTTAAGACAACTTAAAAACAATTGCAAAACCATGACTGCACACTAACTTAAGCACGGACTGGTAATAGTACATGGTCTGGATATTTGCTCTCTCAACCACATACTCCTTTTTTCCTTTAGGAAGCCAAGATTTTAGTACTTGAAATAAAACATACTATAATCAAAGCACAATAACTTTTGCACCTTTGTTAAAAGCTAATACACACTAATGCAATAATGTTTCCACACATCAAGGAGACAATACAGTTTTTGCAAGCGGTTTTGTCAAAAGGTCTATTTATTAACGTTTCCATGCTGCGAATTGATGTGTTCTATCATAACAGCTCTCAATGAAATGAATATGGATTTACACATTAGACAATAACAGCTCCACAAAGAGCTGTTAAAGACCATTTAATAAAAGAACACTTAATGTAAAGATTCAGTGGACTGCAAAAGCTGATACCTAACCAAAAATATAAATGCATATAATTGTAATTACCAATATTGAATTGTAACGAAAGTATCGGTCCACTCTCGTGACAAATAAATAGAAAAATCATTGAGTGTCCTTACCAGAACTACTCTCTGAAACCCCACAAAATTGTGATGTGGCAGCAGTACAGCCTTTGGTATTACACCACCTGTAACACAAACCATATTATGATAGTTTCTATCAATATTTGTTTTAAAGGATGAAGAAAGGATGAGATAGCTATTCTTCTACCAGTCTTTTTACTGAAAGTATCAAAGCAACATTTAGTTCCTACTGACCACAATATATGTTTATATTATAAAACAAACGAACAAAAATTAAAGATCATCTTTAGATATTAAAGCAACTTTACAGGCACAGTTTCAAGCCTATTCTCTTCTCCTTTTTCTTAGCTAAAAATAAAACACTAGAACAGAATAGAACGTTAGTTTTAATGGAATTTTCTGTTCTTTTTGGCTGCTCTCATATTGACTAAAGAGTACTTTATGAGTATCTAGATTAAAATTTGCAAATGCCTAAGTGTTGATATGGTAGCTTACGTTAGTGTTAGCTAAAGTATTCGGCTAAAATGACTCGACAGTAGGATAAGAAATAGGAAACACAAGGCTATGATCAAACTGCCCAGTGTTTTTCACACTTGGCCTTTTTGGATTCGAATTTAACACCAACAAACTAAGGTACCCTAAGGATATTTTAAAGATCATATCATATGAACGAAGACTTAAAATATCCTTGTGGAGCTAATTTGCGCATGACTTCAGAATTTAAATACTCTGTAGAAGTTAAGTACATTATATACCTGTGATGAGAACATCTGCACGATGTAGTGATTCCTATCACAGACGTTCATTAGAGATGAATTCATTAGAGAGTAAGTTCATATAAATTAACGGATTTGGGAGAAAAGGTTGGAAGGTAAGAGAGCAGGATCACCGCTCGATTGGGCACAGCAACAAAAAGCATCCATGTATCAAAAAAATGCTGTTTGAAGCAGGACTTAATAGTACAACAGACAACCCTACCCCATATGGAAAGGGATCAGGGAAAGAGCAAACTGCTTTCTAAAGGCTGAACTCCAGCCAGAAAGACGCATGAAAGATATTATAGATAACACAAACTTCCCAAAGACCTCCTTAAAACAAGGACTCAAAATACGAAAGGCAACACGGACCTAGGACAGCATGTAGCAGTTAAGACCTTCTATCATCTTAAAAATATTCACCATTGACCTCTAAGAAACCCGTAATTATTGAGTCCATTACTAAGTTGAACAAGTCTTTAAAAAATGTTCTGCTTTGATTGAGAAATTACAGAATATGGTCAGTGATCATTTTTCTTATTTAAATTCCCAAGAGATTCAGATAAATGTGTCTTAATCCAAATTAATGACTAGATAAATTGCACTGGCTTAGTACTTCCTAAAGAGATGAAAGAAGCCAGGATCTCCTTTCTGCACAATTTCCTATAGTTCAGACTGCGATGTATGGACAAGAATCTTTGCAAATATGGAAAGAGCCAGAGACTAGAGAAGCGAGGAACGCCAGGTACTCTGACGGCGCTACCCTCCTCAATCCGTACGACCACTGCAGCATTTGTTTTTACGCTTTGATGGGTTCTCACCTTCAGCGTGAGAGGATATAAATATTATGACCTAGAGAAATGAGAAGTAAACAACGAGTATCATTTGGAATAAGGAGATCATCAGCTTCCTGATAGAAAAATTCAGCTTATTTGTTATCATTCCTGCCATTTCTGAGAAAAAAAGCTCCAGTATCACCACCCTGGACTTGAGAAGTATCCTAGTCCTCCTCTGTAACAACACTTACAGACAGTAGCTCACAGAAGAAATGAAAAGGTCCTGACCCTAAATTAACGTAAGTTTAATTCTGTGCTAGGCTATTATGCACTGCTTTGATCATTTTCCATGACCCTAACAGAATGCATGAACTGTTTGACTAAAATTGAATTAAGGAAAAAAAAAAAAAATCAGAAGTTTCAAAAAGTTATGACATTTTAACTCCAAGATGAACGATAGTGCAAAAGAGCATTTAAAGGGGATGCTGAACCTGCTGGCTAAACTAACAAGAAGGAGCGATAAGTTTTAGTGTTCACATGCTTTTAACTTCTTGTATTTTGTATATGCATTAAGTATTTTTCGTTCAGAGCAAACCGCTGCAAGTAACTAATAAACATTATCCAACAAACAAAGGCAAATAGGAGAGAGAACAAGGAGGCCTTAAAGGAAAGCAGCGCACTACCACATCCTGAACAGAAGCCAGTTTAAGAGGAATTCCTTTCCTCTCTCCAATTCCCCATAGAGCACACATAAAAGCACAGTATACACACAACAGTAGAAATTCATCATTCTATTAGCCTCCCTTACAACAACAACAGGAAATCTGTTTACAGTTAACTGATTTGCCACGGGATGGGGAGGGCTGAGAGGGCGCACAGCAAGAACTAAATGAAGGGTCCAGCTTAACAGGTCTTTTCAGAATGACTAAGCATCAAAGTAGTCTTTCAAACAGACCCCAACAGCTAGCTACTTGGGCAGTTACTTGCATCTGATAACGTGATCAGAGAATCCCCCAAATTATATATATTCTGGAAACAATTTTACCAGGTTTCAAATTAATAAATATAATAAAAATTATTGCATGGCTAATGACTATGTCCTGCAAAGATGTCCACACGGCCTACAGTGATAGTTTTTTTGTTTTTTTTTTTAATGTGAAGTGAGTGACATAAAATTTCACATTTAAATGTCATTATTTTCCTACTGAATGATGTGATAAAATTAATCAGATCACAGGATGACCACCTGTAACCACAGGGTACAATTTCCCTTACTATATTCAATCTTCAAGCTGTTGCAGTGCTGCTGTGGATTGCTTTGTAGTAATACAGTGAGTCTTTTAGTTTTCTTTCCCAGAAGATGCCTATCTAGAGATATTTCAGGGAACGTGAAGACTCAAAATGCAAACCTATATAATCTTGTTTAGAAAAAGACAAAGGAGAGAAGGGGAAGGAATAAAAGGGTTGGAAAAGGAATCAACTTCAGGAAGAAGACAAGAACAGAAAATTCAATGCAAAAACAGAGATGCTGAAAATTAAGAGAACCTAAACCCCAACATTTTATGCAAAACTGGCAACCTTATTGACTGTCTCTTACAAAATGCTCACACCGTAAGAAATTTGTGCACCATAAGCACGCAATCTGCCTCTCTGCAGTTTAACATATTGATACATTTTAAAACTGTATTCAAAAAGGAAATATACATTACTTCTCCATTTCAAAATGAATTATAGAGCAAATAATTTTATCACAGGACTACTAGTACACATGATGATGTCCAATGCAAACATACCGCATTTGTCTTGGCCCGGGACAGAAACAGATGTGGTAGTTTTTAAAAAGATTCTGTAAAAATATCACTCTTTTTCCCTGTTGTAGTTAATACACAGGAGTATCACGGTTCCATTCCGGACAACGCCAGGCAGGACCAACCTGCCACTAGGGCGTGCTCCTGGACCAGCATGGAGTCCTACAGCCGTTGGTGAGAAAAATATCTCCTTGCTTAAGGAACTGGTACGTATTTACCCATTTCATGTTCCCCCCCCTCCACAACCTTTTTACTTTCACTAACTGAAAGAAATACAACAAAAATTGTGTCTTCTGCCTGTCTAAATTAAAGCAACTTATCTATGCAAACTAGACTGAGTCAATCTTTCAAAATCATAGTTTTGCTCACAGCAGTCCCAAGCTATGGCAACAATTTTCATTATAGATCCTTCTCTTTCATGAATTCTAACTGAAATACTTGCTACTACTAAATAAGGACTTCTTAAGTCAACGCAATTTTTTTTGGTAATCAAAAATGGATTTTTAACAAACAAATAACATATATCTTTTTGAATGACTGTCTACGGGTTTTGTTTGTTTTGCTATTAAAGCTCATATATCTAATCAAAAAAAAGTAAATTACGTTTTCATAAAAAGTATTGATGCACACTTTATAATTTGAATGATGCCTCAAGGGAGGCAGAAATTACCTACGTTTAAGGAGGAAGTGGTATTTACAGCTTTTTTCACCACTCAAACAACCTGCTAATAATATTTGACATCATTTTCACTCTGTGTGATGAGTGTGACTATAACAAAGAATACTACTGAGGTGATGAAACTCGTGTATACAGAAAAGGAATTCTGTATAAACTCACGTTAAATAAAAATGTAAACCTGTATCTTGAATTTAGAGCAATACATGTATTTTACGTCTTCAGAGAGCTCAAAGCATGAATAAGGCCTTATTTTTAGTCTATCTTATGACCGCAGCTTAACTTCTGGCCTGCTTTCCCTCCATCTGCATAAAAATGAATGTTAACACTGAGAAATTTGATCTGCTTGCTACCACTTATTCCCTGTAACCCCTCTATTTCACAGACCATCCAGTATATGAGCGTCACCAGCAGAGAAACTGAAATTCAAGGAATGCATTAACAAAGCAAGAGTTGGTTCGTTTACAAAAACAGAGAGGTTCGATTTTTCCATTTTGCCCCTATGAAGAGCACCACAGATTCCTCTTTCCATCGCTCAGAAGAAAAACACAGAATTAACAGGAGAGGGGCTTAGAAAAACTCTTGGGAAGAAATATTCAAGTTAGTTTCTTAAAGCTGCTCTAGGAAACATAAGCAAATCTCTGATTTTCAAGTAGTATTGCACTGATTGCAAAGGTGATCGTTAAAATATTTTGTTATAATTCAGAAACTCACAAGCAGCATAATCAAACACCGTATCAGCTAAACTGACAATCACAACATACATAGTTTAAGATCACAATTCACTAAATACTTATAATCACAAAGCAAACATGCTAAAAGTCATATTCCCTTGATAACAGCAGACCTCGTAATTTCAGAAGTCAGAAACAGTCATCACGTGGAACAAGACACCAAAACTGCTTACAGCCCTAATCTTGACGACAAGAGGTAAATGCTTGATGAGACCCATCTCACAGCTCCCCAAGTCCTATAGTCCTTTAGTGTAGAGTGAGCTAGCACAAGTACCAAAGCAAATTGCTCTACCCTCTCTTGATCCACGCTTCTTGCTCGCCCCCCCATCCCCACCCCACTACTCCTCCTTTTCTGCATTTGGAAAGTTATCCAAGTTGAAAAAACAAACAAACAAAAAAGGTTTTTAACCTGGTTCAGGTCGCTGCATGTTCTGCCTGATCCTTTGAACACTTGTTCCAGTGCATGGAAGGAGGGGGCAGCCTAGGGACGGACCGAAGTAGCTGGAGCGCAGCAGTCGCACCTCTTTTGCTAGCAATGGTGACAAGTTGGTGCACTGGCCGCATCCACTGGCCGCCTCTCCTGTTCATGGAGATTATTTCCCCACAAACGCACATCAGTTCCCCAACTACCACGACATAGCTTGGTCTAATAGCTTTACCTGTAGCTACGTCTGACAAAGCTCAGCTGCAAGAACCCGTCACCATATGTACGCACCTCTTTTTAGGCATATGCTAGTCCCACCGATTCACTGAGATGCTGAAAAACGCACACAGAGAAGCCTGATCATCACAAAAGTCTTAACATCCTGCAGTCAGTTACCCTACTCGCGTAAAAAACCCTCAGGAAAATTTTATCCCGTAAGCTTACAGCCCAAACTACTAACGTTTTCATCAAGATCCTCAGGTAGATGATAAACAGACATGGATTACAATGTTACGAACAACAGGCAAAGCTTCAGAAGTACTACATCTTTAAGTATAACAATACCATTAATCATTATTTGTTAGGAAAACAGTTATTCCAGGTTCTGAAAATGAAACTATGAAGTTTAAGATTTTTATCTGTAAAACACTAATGCTATGCTTTGACTACCTCAAGGCAAAGTCCCAAGCGAACGCACATCTTTTCTTCCCTTCCTTACCCGCTGCCATTTCCATAATGCAATCTTTTAAGGATTTAAGAAGTCACAGGTTACCAAGGCAGAGGGTATTTGTTAGCACCATCAGTGGAGTCTGAAAAGTTTCGTATTTGAGTACCTGCTGAAAGCTCATCAAGGGAACATCTATGCAAGTGGGTACATCTATATTAGCCTTGACAGGCACGTATATTCAGTAGATATGCATTTGAGTTTTATCAGGCCTCGTAGTTTCTTCACAAACATTACATAAACAACATCCAAAAACCAAAGAACTGAAGCAAAGTGCCCTGCATTTCCTACTACCCAGTATTCTCTGCGTATGGAAGATGGGCTTCCCCTCACCTCCTGTCTTTTTAAATTATTTTGTAGCATATCTGCAAGGGGCTGGTGTGTGTTGCTTTTTTCCATGGGATTGCATGTGTGCTGTTTATCACGGACACTATTTGCATATATTCGCACTAAGTTACTTGTTCAGACTATTTTAGGGACAGGACACTGAAATTCATTCCCTCTTTCCGAGAGTTAGTCCAGTTCTTTGGCCATGTCATAATTCAAACTATTTGACTTAAAGTCTTCAAGTTTTATACACGTATTCTTCGTGAAAAAACAAACATGGGGATGGTTTTTTTTTTTTTTTTTAAACCAAACTGGAAGGCAAAAGCATTTAATTTTTTAAAGGTTTTCTCCACATGTATTATTTCATGACTGGTCTTGCAAATGCTACAGGCTTTGCTTCACGTACTTACTAAAAATGATCTCTGGAGCTTGCATCTCTCTTTGCTGAAGAGGCAGCCAACACAACATAAACTGATTCAAAGCACTGTAAAGCTTACCTTAGTTCTCATTCCTGAAAATCCTCAGTTTTGCCACTTTGAAACTTAGAAACCTTTTCCCCCCACATTTGCAGTCTTGTGCACATAATCTCTAACCACCTAGCTTAGTGCAGCAGCCTTATCAGCATCACCATTCCCAGAGCAGAAGGCCGCTACATCCCTTGTGCTTGCCTTTGACGTCCCTTGTGCCTGCCTTTGCATTCATGATTAGAGGTTCACCCACACCACAAATGAAGCAAAGTGGCCACTTCTGGCTTTCCAGCTACACCTACTACATTACTGCCAGTAGGCTCTCCCTGGAGAAAAGTGTACGAGCTGGAACACTACAAGGGACTCGAGGCTAGGACGCCTTTGACATTCCTGGAGTGTGAGAAGGTAAGAGGCAAACAGCCACCTTGTCCTGCAATAAGCCTTGGTTGCTTTCAAAATGAGCCAAAGCTGAAAACTACTCCCTTTCCTAGGAAGCATGTGAACTTTCTGTGATGGTGGGAGCAGAAGACGTGCACACAAATAAGTTCTAGGGGCAATGTGGAATGCAATATATTCATAATAGTGAGGTATTATATTTACACTCTGTCTATTATACCAGAAGCCCATCAATTGCCAAAGTCAAAAACACTTCCAGGATGGAGCACAGACCCCAAACTGAGAGTTAATTTGATTAGACATGTAAAAATAGTGGGATTTGGTCCTAATTCAGACTGAAAGCAGGTTATATCATACTATAATTAAAGCCTATATTACTGAAATAGGGAACTACCAAGGTAGGTACAAATGTCATTTGGCAGCCGCAGGGGTTCTTATACCTCCAACCGGAACATAGCTGAGGATACGGAGGCATAATAAAGAACAGCTTGATTTCTACAATTTAGATAGGGTTTTTCTTTTTTTTTTCCGGTAGCGTTTTAGTAACACTTTACTAGAGGGAAAGACAGATTCTTGGATTTCAGAGCTGCAACTCAATAGTCATATGGAGTTACAACTAAGATAGCTGTTGCACTATCTTGGGAGACTCGAGTTAAATTCCTGGCTCGGGTTGGTAGTGAATATAAACAGGCAGCATTGATCACCATTTATTCATATATCACATACCCCTCCCCACCTTAGTTTACTAAAAACCAGAGCTCATGGTCCTGCTTCACAGAAGCTTTGACAAGGAAAAGAGTCTATTTTTCTCCTATTTTGGAAACACTGCAGTTGTGTATTACTTAACAATTCCGCTTATTACAGGCAACTACAGTCAAAATCCATACAAACTAATTTGTCATGCAGTAATTTTAAATTACTGGAATCTTGTTACAAGCTGACTACACATGTTATCACTTTCTTGGTTTCTTCACTGTAAAGGCCTAAAAATAGTAATCCAAATCATCAATTTCACTGAAAAAGAAGTATGCGTGTGGAAAGTTAAGTAACTTAATTTTTTATTTACAGACTCAATAGGCCTTTAACTTGAGATGAAAGACTGTTTGCAAAAGGACACTAATTTCTTTTTGGTGCTATTCAGAAAGGTCGATGTCTCTATATGAAACTTATATCAAGACCTGCAAAAACTGAACAAGAACGTATTGAGATTTCTATAGAATGTTTTTTTTAAAAATCTCAAGGAAAAAGGTGAAAAATTCATTCAGATGGAAAAATATATTCCAAATCTATACACCAAAAACAAGATTAAAAAAAATCCAGTCATTAAAAAGTCTCATTCCTCAAAACTTGAAGGTGTGGCGGTTACAAGAAATTCTTCTGTTTTTTATTCATTTATTTGCCAGAAATTAGATTATTTATTGCCTTTTCTTACAAACTTTTAAGGGCGTTCCAAGTCCCTAGAATTTTTTGCCGCTATTAGTAGCAGTTAAAATGACAAAACTTTGTATACGAATCATCGATTAATATTCCTAGAGCATGGTATTCACCAAATGCTTTTATTCCGTTACCAGGATTGGCATATGGATAATTGTCAAAGATGCATAAAGTGTTGCGGCTTGCTGTATTACTACTTCAACAAATATAGTTTGCTATTTTTGATAGAAAAGACTAGCAAATAAATATTACAAGGAAAAGTAGAATTTCTCTGATTCAGATACACTTCTTAGCAAAGTAGAAAATGTTTAAATTACCATTTGAAATGGCAGATAAAATTCGTAAATATTAACATAATAGAGATTTTAAAAACTCTTATTATAGAATCTTAATCTGCCAAAGTTTATAAACAAATTTTA
Source organism: Struthio camelus (assembly GCF_040807025.1). Lineage (NCBI taxonomy): Eukaryota > Metazoa > Chordata > Aves > Struthioniformes > Struthionidae > Struthio > Struthio camelus. Next base: position 25,514,667 of record NC_090950.1, on the reverse strand, counting down.
AGTGTGCACCTTGCGACTCATTCTCATGATTAGTGTATTGAAATCAAATAGGATTATATGCAATATGTAAGGTTAGGCACAGGCACATGCAGCAATTTTGAAGCTGACAGAGAAAAAAAAATACATAGAGGAAGCAACTAAGAGCATCCCTGAACTCAACACACATTTTGTAAGCTACTGGCTGTAAAAATGGAAACTTATATCATGTTCCTAATTCGTCTTTTAGTTTTAAAACGATACTAAAAAGTACTGGTTTCTCTAGCAAACATCCCAAAACAAAACAGAAGTAATTATTAGAAACCCAAAGACCATTCGCTCAGCTTCAAACAGGCAATGACATTATCATATCCTATAATATTCCTTCAATCACAATCCAATTTCAATGGAATTGAAAACAGTGTAATACAGAAGAGTCAGAAAAATACTGTTCAGGGTCAAAATCTGCATAATAAAAAACCACTGACAGTCAGTCACTCACAACACACACCTGAAACTGCCTTTACACAACAGAAAACCACTTTAAGTTTCCTGCAGAGTTTAAATTTGTACCTTGTTATCTGCCTTTATATACAACTGCCATCAGCTGAGCATGCGAGTACTTTAGCAGTGTCAGTTACTCCTCAGAAAATCACTATGGACCAGACAAAGTCCGTCAGCCGCCTTTACAAACGGAGAAGAGCTGAACCTTAAGCACTTCTTGAAACGGTATGAACCCTCAGCAACACTTACAACGTTTCTCTCCAGCTAAGTTGGCTGTGTCAGTAACACAAGTCGGTGCACGTTGGTTCTCTGCCCAGAGTTGTACTGTGCACAGTAAAGTACATAAGAGCAGAAAAACAAGCAAGCAAGCAAGCAAAACCTTGAAATTGAAATCTTGGGATATCTGGAAGAAAACGGAAGCAAGAAGCAGGCCGCGGAGAGGACATGCAAGCGTGGTGAGGCTGTCTGTCCTTCCCTGTTTCTTCAACAGCTGCAGCTCTATGGGCTATACGGAAACACATGCATAGGCGCAACTTTTGGGAGATGAGCGACAGAGGAAAAACACGAAGATCTCCTGTCTCTTCAAAGGACTCCGGCAGTTGCCACGAGTGCTGCCAACGCTGAAAGTCCTGCACTGTACTTCAATAACCATGACCTCTAATAAGCAAACCACTGTAGCACACTACCCACAAATGTGAAGCATACCAAAAAGCAGAAGCCTACATCTGCTTATCATTAGAAGTTTGGCACTAATGATAGCTTTTTCATACTTTCACCAAAGGGTGAGAAAGTCTTAATGCGAAAGATTTAGAACGCTGTCAAAGGCCTCTCTCATACTTTCACTAACATATGAACTTTAGAGATACTTGCCAGTAAAACGCTAATGCAGCAAGAGCAAACACTTCCTTGGGCACAGCTTAAATCTGCGGGAACAGCTAGCAAAATGACTAACAAACTATACACATAGTGGGAAAACAACTTTTATTACTCATAAATGAACATTTGAGCGCTTGCTATAGCGGTTACTAGCACAAGAGGTACAAGATATAAATCCGACGCGCGCACACACACAACACACACATTCCCTACAATCAGAAGTCATAGTCTTGCTGCACTGCTCCATCAATTTTAGTGAAATGCATCTAAAATTGTTTGGAAATATGACAAAATAAATCTAAAAATATCAAAAGCATACAAAATATTAAGCATCTCACAATTTCCCCTCCCTACTCCAATTTAAGGGGTTATTAAAAAGACAAGTACAACACAGATGCTCATTATTTTATAGACGAATATAAGCAGGAGAGAGAAGACAGGAGGCAAGTTGAATAGGTAGGAGAGAGACAAACCTGTATGGAAATGTTTACTCAGTAGAGCAAACCCAAACATAACATCTCTTTGGTATAGCAATGTACGTGCTATAAGCAGCAACACGTGCACTTGAAAGCACGTTACATGCTGCTCTCAAAGAACGGAGCTTCTTGTGGGATTTCTCTTCTTATTTTAGTCCTCTTCAACTCATGTATGAGCTACTCACTTTCAAAAGAGGCCTAACAGCTGCCATCTATTTTACTACATATGCAGGAAAACATATTATACTGACACTGATTTACTAGTCATAAATTAAAGTAATATGTAGGCAGCACTGTTGGCTTTCCTCTTGGGCCTTGGTTCACGAAAAGGGCGCTTTTTTTTTTTTTTTTTTTTTTAAAAAGACTGTTTGCTTAAGTGCCACTTTCATACCTTGAAATCATCATCACCATCTGAAAGTGATTTTGAGAAATATGACCAATTTGCCTTTGCATTCTAGCTTTCATGACTGCAAAGGCACATATGGTTGATGTGCCTGAATGCTACTGAAGCATGAATTCCAGAATTAAATATATATATGCAAAGAAGGACACCTCATATATGAATATTATGCCTATAAATAAGCAGAAAAATACATTTAAAATACTTGCATATCTATTAATTAGTTATTAATATTAGATCTCTAGTTTATTCCCCTTCAAATTAGCAGTAAGCCACCCACTAACAAAACGTCAGCTGCAAAACAAGAGGCTATACTTATAGCACGTCCTACTTTGAATTTTGAGAGACGTGTCAGCCACTGCTAAGTTACAATACTCCTGCTGTGTGCCTTCTTGCATTAAATCCTTACACGCAACCTTCATTATAGACAACTGTATCTGCGAAAGTCATAATAGATTTTAATAGCCTTTCATATAGCATGACCTGATGCAGCCATTTGTCCATACAGAAGCCTATGCCGGGGTGGGTTGTGTTAGGTTAATTCATCTGTACAAAGTTGACTCAGACACTGACTCAACTGTATTTTAAAGGTTCTGTGCACCAATGAGGCTGGGAGGACTGACTCTGCTTTCCAGGACATGGTAACAAGAAATCCTTGGATCTGATTCTATTTCCTGCCCAATAACCGTCTTTGATTGCTAGCACTGCTAGAAACATACTACTAAACATAATACCATAACATACTATTGAATTTTAGACTGTAGTCATATGCAAAAGTTACCACAGAAGGAAAAAAGGCATTTCTAACAATGCATCTTACTGATCAATGGGAAAAAGGTGTCTGTACCAGCATAAGATATTCTACACAAAACAACATTTGTTTCAAAACAAGTTATTTGTTGACTGCTAGCTTAGTTTTTTCAAGGACAACATAAATCACTTATCCCTGAGACAGAGGAGTACGTTTTTCATATGGCCATATACTTAAAAGCAGAGGTCGCTCTATGACCTCTCCAGTCCCTTTTCTATCAAGGCAAAACAAGCAGACAGAATACAACCCACGTGGAACGCCTCCTTCCTTCAGCTTTTGCAAAAGGATATAATCCAGGATTTCTCTAGTAAATTATACCGCGTCAAGGATTTCAGAAAAGGTCAAAAGTCTCTATGGCGAGTTACATTTTGAAAGAATACGGACTATTCTACTGAGTTTTCTTCTGGTCTGCGTTTCTGGATTTACCTTGAAAACGGTTCTCCACCGTTGCTCTCCTGCCTTTGTCTCTCTCCAGACAGCTGACCCTGTCCACAGGGAAAGCGAGCATCCTGCAGAGGTTCACTAGAGAAGGAGAGCTGACAAGAGAATTCCTGCTAATACATTCTAAATTGCATCCAGTCTCCTGCTGAAAAAGAAGTGGGACTCATTGTTTTGGATAGATCTGCACACAGACGTGAAACAGAGAGAGAGAATTACACAGAAACAGTTCCACAGATTAATGTGAGTCCAAGGAACACAGCCTCTCCTCAGCAAGAGATAGTCGTGCTCACGTTTTGGTGGATGCTAATATTTTTTACAGTTTTATAGCAGATTAATTTGGAATAGACAGAAATCTCTGGAAGGTGACTTGAACTGAAACGCAGTAAACATCACTCCTCTTTTTTCCTCTAGGTATACTATCATACCACTTTTCATCAACTTGCAAGAGCACACTCTTGTCCTAATAGCACCTTTTACAGCACGTCCTTCTACAGCTACCTGGAAGAAAAAACCAAGAACAAATTCCCCAAAGCCCTCCTCATAGATTTGCCCCAAACCAGGAGCCCTGTGCCAACTGTTTAATTTCTCATATATTTATCCATAACAAAGTTTTTCTACAAATAAATCAACTGTAGCTGCAACTAATTTTGCATGTTCCTGATTCACATTTAAATCCCTGGGGAACAAAGAGAATCCTGGACTACGACACATTTGTTATCTGGATAACAGGACAACACTGTCTATGTTTCTGACTTCCTAAATTTTCCTTTTGTCTTAAAATTAACTTTTAGGATTATAATTATTAAAACCTGGAGGAGTCAAATACGAGAAAAGGAAACAAGCTGCAAGAAGAAACAAAACATTAAACCAGCTGGGATTCAAAAGCCACTTTCATCACATTAGATATTTTTGTATCCATTGTATAGTCACTCATTTATTTTTTCTACTGCCACATGTAAGCAGGAAAGCGGCATGATATTTTAAAAGGAGATAAGAAATATAAGATGAACATGGTCCCATCCATACCTTGCTGGGCTCTTCCTTTTCCTACACTGAAAAATATTTAAATCCTAAGTAGATCCTTTAATAATTTTCAGGAGTAGGATGGGCTGGACCAGCTACCTGAAAGTTTCCAATACCACTAAATTGTATTCCAATGATAGCTGTGGGGATCAGCATTGTCAAGTTTATTGTGATAGCTTATCTTAAAACATGTAAATACAATCTTTTCCTTCAACAGATAATTTTCATTCTTAAATTATTTTGTAGTTGCACTTATCCTACGCAAACACTAACGTTACAGAGTGAGGGACAGCTGACACAATTGTTTTACATTTTAATTATTCCTTTTAGGAACAGGGATGGAAATGAGAGTTTTTGATATGTTGAGGAGATAAAGACAAGTGGCTTTCTGGGAAGTCCTGGTTCACACAGACTACTCAAACCAAGCCAAAAACAAAAAACAACAACAAAAAAAAACCCCCACACATCTGGGGAAAAAAAAAAAAACCCAAGCTCTTCAAATCACAGCTGAAAGAAAAAGATCAAACCAACCAACAACGCACACTTAATCCCTGTGGCTGGCAGATGAGCATCCATTTGTACCTGCTACGGCCATGCTTCCAAACGCTCACTCTGTATCACGCTGGTCCCGTGAAGCTACTGAAGAATGTTTTCCACCAGACAAACCACAGACCTCAAATTGTCAAATCTAGGTGCCTCTCCTGACAGGAGTATCTACCTCAAGGATGCCAGGGAAACTGCCTTCCCACCTGTTTCAATCGAACATATTTGATTATGTTAATACTGACTTGCAATTATTATGACTGAATTAATTAAAAAAATATAAAAATGACAGAAGCAATAAATCCTTTGCCACCATAGCCTTCACCCGAACTGCAGTTAAGAGGACAGCCAGATTGCAATGCACAACAGTAAGAGGAGCACACATGGTTATTTCGCTTACTCTCTGTGGATGAAGATGAGGGCAAAAGTACTGCTCAGACTACGTAAAGCCTTCAGAGACAGAAGAATAGGATAGCATTGTCAAGTGGTCACTGACTTGAATTTTAGCTCCTAAATCAGCTAGCTTCTTGAAATTGTTATTCAGGAACGTACCAAAAAAATCTTATTTTTAGCCTCAAATAAAGCAAACTCGCCTATCTGTTTAGAACAGCAACGTTCAGAAAAGACAGACGTACACTGTAAACATGCCACAACATATATTATTATAAGCTAGCTCATTTTGTCAAGAAGAAAAGTGACAGCTTATAATACTTGCAAATAGGACAAGGTTTATAGGTATTTCTAGGCCCATTGTACATTATATCCATATATACATACTGTATTTTTATAAATGCCAGAAAAGGGTAATAGCAGGTCCATTTTTGTTCCCTTTCATATTCTGACAGGCAAACTACTTAAGGTGTAACCAGCCCTGACAACGCAATTAAAACCTGACCCAATTTCTAAATGCAAATGAACTGTGTTTACATGGCAGCATTTTTCACAACATAGGGGTGTGCAGCCGAATTCATTCCCATTTACCTTGCCCCTCAATTCAGCCTGGGGAAAAAAAAAAAAAAAAAACAATCAGAGCTACTAAAAAGCAGTGCCTTTTAAGAAAATGATCAAGCATGCAGGGCAGTAGGTGGCAACACACTCGGGTATGCTTCACTGCTCCAGGATGACTTGCGGAGAAGGTAAAGCCAAACCATTCCATGTGTATAGTTTACAAGACTTATCTGCACTGCAAAAAAAAAAACAGATATCAAGGGAGCTACAAGGCTGCAAGGCCAGGATTATATAAAACCAACAAACTCTGTTAGTCATCATCTTTACTAGCTGAGTATAAATCACAATGCGCGTTGATACAAACGCTTGTAAAAGCTATGATGTTGTTATACTCTTGGATAAAGCGGAGCTGTACAAAAGACCTACAAAAAACACAAAATTAAAAAAACAACACATGCAACATATCATGGGGATTTTACTCATTTCACTTACATTTTTCTGTTCTATTTCAGGCATCTCTCTTTTTTCCTCAAGGAACCTTTACAACAATTAAAACCAGACATTATGAGCATGATTATTACCACTATTTATTTGAACATCAGAAGCATCCAAAAGACCCTTTTTCCAAGACCAGGGCCCCATTGTGCTAGCAGTGCATAAACATGTAAGACTTAGTTCCTGTGCTGAAGAGATTGTAATCTAACTAGACAAGGTTGATAAACAACATAAAAGCAAAACGTCAAAAAAAAAATCTCCTGTGCGGGACTTTTGTTGTTGTGTTTTAATATATTTTTCTTGGACCATCTGCTACAACCTTTCTTGCTGACCAAGGTCCTCCAGATAGCCCGAATCACTGCTTCTGCCGACTCTGTCCTTCTAGCACATCCCATAGAAGAGATTCCTATTCTGTGGGAGGCAAAAAACATCAAACAGTCCTCAAAGACAATGAAAGGGCTAAGATGCAGCATGGCTTCCCTAGTCCTTCCTCAGAATATCTGTTGTTTAAGTTAGGATAAATACATTGTTGAATATTGTCATCTTTATCTAAATTCAGTAACTTCTCTGGCCAGTGAAATGAGATATTTTTAGTACTAAAATAAGGTTAAATGATAGCCCTTGCTTCAGGTGCAGAAAAACTAGATAACGAGCTATATGACAAGTCTACTCTACTCTGTATTTGGAGCCAAATAACATATATAACAACTAGTAGTGACAGAACACAATTTCTGTTATTTTAAACTCCTACAGATAAAGATGCAGCGGTGGAGAAGGACCAATGAACACAGCAGAAAGGGGAGAACTGAGCTAAATCAGAATCCAGTAAAGGGTAAGCAAGAAAGCGTTCTGAGGGAAGACGCTGAAAGGGGAAAGGAAAAAGCATCACAACAACAGATGCTTTTTCTGCTCCCGGCTCTAGCTGTTAGGTTCAGTTTGGGAATGCTTTATTAAACAGCTGAATCTCTAGAAATTTTTAAACCACTATCCTAGCGTGAGGCAAAATGTTACACATGTTTCTGCCTGTCTAGAATTCCGTCTTCATTCTGCAAATATTCAGCAGGGGGAGATTCCCCAAACAAATGATTTTCTAGGTGTTACTAAAAATCCATGTAGCTTGCCTAGTTTTGGTCAGAAGCGGCAAACAGATGCATTTCCTACAGTGAAGTCCACTCTGCGTAGATAATAGTTTCTTCTCTCTTTGCAACTCAATATAGAAAACCAGAAGCAAAAATCTCCTTTCAAAATGCTCTCTTTTGGGGGATTGATTTTTTTTTTTTTTTTTGGCATTCACCTATGACTACAGAACCAGCTGCTCCCCTCCCCCTTTCAGCATATTTCTGTTTTTCGGTAGTGTTGCTCTTTTCATTTAACCCAAGAGGTCCATTATGAAACTCTTCTAGGAATACATAATATTCTCTAGGAATGCAGAGAATTCTTTTCCTATTGACAAATCATCTATACTTAAAGAATATGCTCTTCAGTACAACTGCTTCCCCTGCCCAGTTCCGTAACTGAACTTGAAAATTACACCATTCTTATCACAGGATTTCAACAAACGACAGCCATGCACTGTAGAGTATATTGTGAATTTTAAGTAATTAGCCACAAAGTTGCTCTTCATAATAGGCTAAAACCATGCACACAACAGCTGAGCAGTATCTTTTCTTGACTCTGACACAGTGTGCAGCAAGTTATTTGTGTAAACAAGCCACAGCGTTATCTTTGAAATTGCTCTAACTGATATTCAGCTCACATAAACCATCTGAGAAGGGGCTATGAACACCTCTCAGTGGGCAAACACATTTCACCCATTTCTCTTCCCAGACATATGCTTTTAGTTGACCTCTATGCAATTTTCATAGGTGTAGCTCACAGAGACACATGAGGCAGGATCAGGTGTTTTTTATATAACTAATCTGACGTGCCTTCATTTTCCAGTGGAAGATCCCCCGAGAGGTAACACTGTTCAAAACACACATGAGCACGCTGCTAGGATAAGAGCATAAGCAAGTAATGCATATTATTGTGCTACTCCCATGTCCTTCCAGGAGCTCAAATCACCTTCACCTACACAGAACGCTGCGCCAACAAACCACTGCAGACTTTCTACCAGATGCATCAAATCTGTGCTGCAGGACACAAAAATTTGTGGAACAACTCATTTTGCTTCAGCTGTAATGTTTTTCCTCCAAATAAAAGCAATGAATTTCCTAACTTTGAGCCGTACAAATTTCAATTTCTTTACGTACGTGTCACCAATAGACGTTAACTTGGCACTTTTAGAAACAATCTGTTCTTTGCTCTGCCTTTGCTGGTGTTTCTCCACTCACATGTATCGTGCAAAAAGTGCCACAGCAGTCCTGGGGTAAGGACAGACGCTCAAGAGCCCCAAATATTTTTCTACAGGTTTGCTATACAGAGATATCATGAATTCTCCTTGGAAGGTTTAAGGATTCAAGTACACTCCTTTTCAAATTACAAATTTCAAGCCATTTACATAACAAATTCATGTAAGCTGTTATCCAAATCCAAGAGCTGTCACGTGCTTCTGAATTTTCTGAACAGTTTGTGTTAACTAATGTCCATTTCGAAACTAGCGAGGCTTTTTTTGGCCTCCTACTATAACATTGGAAGATTCTTCAGAAATCCCACACCCTGATGGACGAGCTTCGTCTTCTAATCTCCAGCCTGAATGTACTCCTGGCGAAGACGTATGCATTTCTTTTTGTCCTGGTGCTGCCTTTAATTTCATATAAAAGTATTCATACTTGCTCAAGTATTTATTAACCCCTCACATATTTAGAGAGAGCAATTATACCCCCTCTCAGACTTCACTCCATCATGCTAAACAAGCCAGCCAACCTCCCCGTGTCGTCTTGTGAAACAGACTCAGCTTTTCTCTCACCATTTTATTAGTCCTTTTTGGCACCTGTTCCACTTCATGATCGTGTTTCTTGAACATGGCCTACCGGAGTAACTCAGAACATTACCCAGGAAGATTTAGCACTGTTCCCTTGCACATTAGCAGCATTAACACTTTCCTGTTCCCACCAGAAGTACCTCTTCACCTTACATACCTTGGGATTTCATTTTTGAGAGATGCGGGATAACTAGTCACCGAGTTATCTGTTGCTTTTACTGGCTAATAGGTCTTTCTGTTCCTCCTACGTTTTCAAGAGCTGAGCCCCCAGGTGTTGATTTGTCCAGAAGTGTACAATAATAATGTGCTACTACATTTCAGTCTGCTTTTTCCACTCCAGGCCTTAACAGTCCTCAAGGTCATCTAGCTCTTCCTGTATGGTACTCTGCTTCTAATCTCTAATGATAGCACTCACCAACTTTGTGCCATCAGCAAATGTTACTGCACACTCCTACTTTTGCTGCCAACTTCATTAATAAAAATATTCAAGTCAGTCCCAAGATTAATTCTTAACATAACTAATGTTTCCAGGCCCACCACATCCTCTGAGCACAATATGATGCCCTCTCCCTTTTAATGTGCTCCTTAGTCACTTCACAACTCTCCTACAACATCTCATCAGCTATCTAAACTAGTAATTTCCCAAGTGATGCTGCAGATGTCACACTGAAGTCTACGCAGATTACACCTACTACTTTTCTTTTGTTTAAAATCAAAAGTGAACAATTTTAAGAAAAGCAGATCTCACTATAGATGTTCATGAAACCTATGTGAATGAGGTAAGTCTTGTCAACTGTGACCGCATAAATATATACACATACATATGCATAAGTCTATATACTTACATACTATGTTTACTTTATCTCTCTCTCTCCTCTCTCTATAGACATGCGTGTGTGTGTGTGTGTGTGTGTGTGTGTATAACACACACGCAAGACAAAGAACAGCAACCTTTCCTCAGGAGAGGACTCAACAAGGCTAAGATATTTCAGAGGTCGGCAGTTATGTTACCCCTTATCACATTCTTTCTTCTTTCAAATACTCTGCAACGCACATTAATTGTGGATGAATAAAAAGCAGTACGATGAGAGCGAGAAGCAATAGAGCATTATTCAAAGAGCTTTGTCAACCTCTTCAGGTTAACGTTGGCTGTAACAGCCGCATCAAAGTCATAATGCGGGACAAAGGTCAGTTGGCTTATTTAGTTTGGGTTAGGAATGAAAGAATTTCAACTGAATAAAGAAAATCACGGCATGCATGAATAAAACAAAACAAACAGAAAAAAGCAGCAGTGCTTGTTGCTCTGGGCGACAAGAGGGTAGATAGGCTCAGAAACTTTGGTCAGCTCAAGCAAAGAGAACAACAGAACAAAACTGGATGGGTCAGTGAAAGAGACCTCGCTCCACAGCGGCTTTCAGCCCAAGCCAGAAAAGCAGACCACACAGCACCTGCGAGCCTGTCCACTGCCTGTGGTGGACTTTCAACCAGGAATCGAGTGAACCGCAACAATATAGAAAACATCTTGGCAGTAATCAAAACTGAAAGACGCTGCACAAAAGGACTGTAGCTTAGAAAAAGTTACACATACAAGAAACTGGGATATTAGGTTAGTGCAAAGGTGTGCAGACAACCTATTCTAAGCTGCGCGCACATTCAGAAATTGATAAACAAACTATTTACTTGCTTGCTTACTGTAAAAAGCAGGAAACCTGTTGGAGAAAAGACAGTAACTATCTTTTCTGGAAAGCATCTCATCACCTCAAGGCTCCAATATCAAGAAATAACAACTTGTATTCTATAGAGCAAAACCCTAGCATCTCTAACACTGTTTCTATTTGCAATATACATAATTAACGGTCATCTCAGAGTGTTTCCTTGGGATCAATACCCTTAGCTGCTCTTCAGGTTACTACCCCTCCCCAGATGGACAGCGTGCAGAGAACACCCTCTGTGTGTCAGCCGTTTCTTGGTTAAATCCATTTTGATGGCTCATTAGTAGAATAATTTATCAACTGTTCCAAGAATAGTTGTTATAAAATTGTTTTATATGTAAATCAGGTTTCATGCTACTAGGGTGAAATTCCAACATTTTCAAATGTATTTTAATGTGAAAGCTGACATCAAGTGTTAAGTTCATTTGATTATTTTTCTGTTTGCGTTATTTGTAATCAGTTTTTCTAGCACTCTCTTCTGTTCCAGTTCAATCATTCAGCTGAATTACTTGAACTCCTGGTGAACTGCACCAAAAAAAGGAAAATTAACTAATGCCTCATTTGATCTTGTGACCATAAAACTTGTGTTTTCATTCCCTCTTTAACCTTTGACCATCTATTTTTCCCTTTAATTTGTGTGCTATGTACCTGATAGTTTTAAATTTTTCTTTTATCCATGAAAAAAGAATCCACTCTGACAGTTATCTGCCCTCCATTCATTTGAACTACTGCTGATTTTATTTTAGATTCTCATTAATTAGCACACACTTAAAACCTCTTTTTCGTAATCCATCATACGTACATGTTATTTGACTTACTATCACCTCCTTAGCAGAAATGCACGATGATTTTCAAAAAAGTGGCAACTGTACTAACATGGAAAGCAGCTCAAAAAACAACTATTTTCATTTTACAAAATCTGCTATACTTGTTTGCCAATTTCTTACTTTAATAAGTTCCTCTCCTTTTTATAATTTTACAAGGAATTTGAACTTCATGCTAATGTTTTTGAAACAGATGTCAAATACTTGAACACACAAGACATTTTAAAAACACGGGCAGAACTTGGTAAAATATTGTCAATATATGGCAAAAAGAAATAAAAGAGGAAAATAGCACATATATTCTTGAACGAGGACAAGCAGTCCAAATGATAGGTCACGTTTGACATCAACAGCCTCCGCTTGTGCAAATACTAAATTCATGGGTATAGATCCTACATACATATCATGTTCAACATCAACCCAGGAGAATTCAAATCCCTTATCCTGAGGAGCTCCATATATGCCTCCATTACATCACAGTAAGAAGAATATACATAACCTTCCTCTGAACATATGGGTGCGCCAACCTGGTGACTATGACCTTTACTCTATTCACGTGGCATATTAGAAACTTCTTATGTAAGTACAGGCTTCTAGGTCTGGCACCCATTTTGATGACCACATGGCAGCAGAGCCCCTCGTCTTTGGTGGCTAGTAGATCTCGGTTTCTCCTGAGCAAATAAAAATATGCATTTTCAATACCATTCCCCCCAGCCTACAGATTTCCTGTTGTTCTACAGCAATACACATTATCTCCCAGAATCTATACCACAGAAACTAAGGGCAGCTTTTACTTTTGTTGACTCGAACTAGTATCAACTTTCTGTTGACAACAATGAAACTAGGATCACGACCCGATTGCGCACAAGTGACACATTAACATCATCTTCTGTAAAATAATCACGGCTCTTCTCAACCAGAAGATCACACTCCTGTGCTAGGAGGGGCCTGTCCTTAGGTATTCTACAGAACGTCCTACTTCAGGTACATTTAAAACTCAGCTAATTTTTTTTAATATGCCACAAGCTTAGTAACTATCGAGAACATTTGACTCTATGTTTCCAATTCCTTTGTATAATCATTCACAGAGCGGAAAGGGCGTCCTTTCAAGTCACAAACTTTACCATAGGCAGACAGCAGGGAACCCATGGTAGAAACATAAAATACCCCTCTCCCCACTAAACCAGATGGCACACCAGTCGAGCAAGATATAATCTAACTCTAGCTGCACTGCTACTACTGCTTTTAAACACTTGAACCAAAACCAATGTAAAGTAGTACAGACAAGGGAAATCCAAAGCAGGGGAGAGGAAGGGGGGAAAAAACAACACAGGGGGGGAAAAAAAGTACAGTGAAAAAGCCACAACAAAACACAATCTACTGCAGCAGATACAGCTTCTTTTCAAGTACATTTAAGATTAAAAAAATGGGAATGGCAGTGTCTATAGGAGAGGAACAGCAACGGTTCTCATCCCACTACGGAAGCCGTTCACTAGCTTTGGTTATTGGCCTCGTTCTTTTCTGCTGTTACAATTCCACTGCACTGGGCACCTGCCAGAGGCTAAATATTCTGGCTGTTTAGATAATTACATATTTATGATTCTGCTGAGAATTCTTAGTCAAAGCTTTTCTCTGAACTGTAAAATGCTTAGATATTCAGCAGAGAAAGCTCTCCAACAAATACGACCTCAAAAGAGGTCCATCATTTCTTCCAATTTTTAAGGATAGTGGTTTACCTTTCACTCGATTCATTCACTAGTGAACTTTAATGGCAGAACAAAAAGGAAAGGGATGTTCTCCCTCTGAAACAGAAATAGCTCTTACTATTTAGCTTAGCTTGCTCTCTACAAAAAAAAAGTAGAAAATTAAAAAGCCCTTCCAAAAACGGATCAAACTACAGTAGTATACGAACTTTTTAATTATTATCACCGTACACACCCTACCATGTAACATAGCCAAATGTTCCTCTATTTCATACTATTAATGCTTCTTCAATTTCTATACCACTAAATTAGCTATTTCATGCCAGTTCAATAAGTAGAATTTATAGGATGAGCAATCTGAAATACAACTGTTAGCTGTAACCAATTATCAGACAAAAAACACCGCACTCCACCTTCTGTCATTGATAATAGTCTCTATTGATTTCAGAAGGAGCAGAAAGGCTTCAGAAACAAAATTCCACGTTACCAGGGAAAACTAAGTCATAAAAAAATTTACAGCTACTTTACCAAATATAGATTGTGAAAACGTTAGTAAAATCTCATGAAGAATCTGGTAGGTCACTGGTAAAATGTCAACTCACTTTGCACTACTATGAATTTCTCTGCTTTTAAAAGGGTAATAATTATGATCTAAACTGTATTTGTCAAAATGCTTTGCTCTTCTATTCTTTCGTTTGATTTTTATCTACTAACAAGAGACTTAAAGCCAACCGATGCTATTCAATGCTTTACGTTATTTTATTTCAAAACTTTCAACTAACTCATCATGTAGTGGTTGCCAGCGCTGCAACTTGCCTGGTGGAAGTGTGAAAGTCATTCTATTCCCAGGTAACTCTGCTACGGGTTTCTAGGCCAGCACTTTACCCAATCTTAGATAAATTATACATTTTAATTTAGATTATCTGGGGGGAGTTGGGTTGGTTTACATATTGTAAATACTGGAGAATGAGATCCTACTCAAAAATAAGAAATAAACTGTCATTTTGCTCTGAAGAAATCCAACATTGATTATTAGTAAAGATTTTGCCATCTATGACAAATTTTTTTATTGTGTTTTACCATTTCTGTACTTGCTTCTTCAATACCTGCTCAAGTAGCAACATAAATCCTTTACTCTAAGATAAGGGATTTAGTTCCTATAGAATACATTGAATATTTCCAAAACTGCCACTCAGTTTTGACTATTCCAGAAACTATTGGAAATGCATACTTTTTTTTTCCTTTTAACGCTATAATCCACGAACTGTACAACCAACAGCCTCCGCAATAAATTTCATGAGCACTTTTAGGCCCTACTCTTGAAAACACTTTCAGACTTGGCTAGTTTTAAGCATGCGAGTAGTCCTTATTTATATTTCAAAAGAAGTATTCCTATACTTGAAATTAGCTGTGTGCACATGCATACGTATTTGAAGGATAAGGGCTTTAGCATTGCAGTGTTATTTATTTTGAAGCCACGTATCTCTTGTGGTCAACATCTTAAGTCTCAAACTTTGGAAAGCAGGGGTCCCTGATCTCATTTTAATGAAAACCAACCTTCAGCTCTACCATTTTTTTCCAAGACCTGCTCAACAGCAGACATTCATTCTTATATACTTAGAAGAACAGCATCATTATAATTGTGACACTGCCATTCAGCTTCTGTTGAGACAAAGTCATGGAGCATATTATGCTTTAGCTTTTCCATGACTTTATCCAAACATGGCATACATAGCCACGGCAACAACTGATTATTCTTTACTTCCTTTTGCAATGCAATTCCAGTGCAAACTACAGGGAACCCTGAGGCTAGGGTCACAGATCTCCTGCTGTTCTGGGCAGGGGGTCCACGTCAGCCTCTGCAAATCTGACTCCTGCTGCCACACTCCCTCCCTTCCCCTCCAGTTCTAGAGGCAGCATCTTGCCTCCTCCCAGGCCCTGTCTTATTCTGCAAGGAACGGTTTTAAAATAACGGAAAACTAACCTGACAAATAGTTAAATTAGTATTTAGATAAGCTTAGCTGTTGTGGAACCACAGGCTAATAGTTAAATTCATTTATTTCTTCAGCTGTCTTAACGAGTGGTTACGTCACAGGAAGACTCTATCACAGAATGTATCACAAAGGGGCTCAAAGAAAAAGTCTTGCTACAGTTTTGGGGAAGTTCTGGCAGACCTCTTTTAATCCCTTCACTGAATTTCTTTTATTTGGGGTGATTTCTCCATCCTACCCAGCTCCTCCAACCACTCTTTATGTTTCTGGACTAAATCCTTTGGATCGCTAATCATGGTAAGTATCACAACCATGGAATTTCCGGGCCCAAGAGACTTGGTGCCTTCAGAGGTCTTCCCCTAAATGGTGTCTCTCGTGTGTAAGAACAGATGATGTAACACAAAAGCCGCTTCTTCAAAACACGGTATGATATAATCACCAAAAAGTAGATAGCACTGAGAAAAATGGACTTCAAACAACTACAGCATTTAACGCACCCTGCACTTCGTATTTCCCTCAAGAGACTACGTAGACATATGACTTAGATGTGATGACTCTGCTCTCCTAGAGACTAAGTAACTGTGTGCTCACTGCAAATCCTCAGACTCTGCCTGTGTCTGCTTGTAATTATTGAAAACATCCTCCATCCTCTTCTGCAGGGAGACCTTTTAACTGATCAGCATGTTGATCTTCATCTTTGTCAACCTAACCATGTAGTAAAAGACGGAGCCAAGAACATGGGCACAGCGTTTTTCAGCATGCCTCTTAGAAGGCCACCATTGTTGCCTTGCTTGATTTATCAGCAAGGGGATTCATTATCCCCCTGTGGTTACTTCCTGTGGAATTAAATGCGTCACAGCAAGCCTTTGTGTGACATTCATAAAGACATACTTCCCAGCTTTCACTAAGTTTCTGCATGTGCCTTAATGGAAGGCCTGCTTCAGTGAAATTTAGCAAAGCAGACAGGTAAACTGTTTTGCTTCTAAAATTCAGAAGATAAGCCTTGCAAGGTATGATGGAAAAGATCTTCTGGCAACCTGCAAAGCTACTTCTAACCTTATTGCACTTCAAAGTCCTGAAGAACACAACTCACAACTCAGCAACTGCAATTAGGAAAAGCATCCTATAACCCATGAATTAAGCACATTAAAAGAGAAACTATGGAGACACAAACATTCTAGCCTCATTTTGCAGTTTTTTCAGAACAGATTTACTCTGCAGTCATGCAACCTCAATGCTTCTTACATAGAAAACTAGCAGTTTCACATTCATGGTTCTAGGAGACTGGAGGTAATTCATTAAAACAGAAGTCGATTTTCTTTACCATCTTAGGCTGAAAATTGAAGTCATTCATAGGTCGGTTCACAAGGAAATCAGACTCTTAAGTTGAGACAGACAGCTATAGGGCCTGATAGAGTTCAGTTGACAAATTTTAATCTGCCACTACAAGATTTAAAGCCCCAAAGGTAACCGTTCCATACTGCAGCTGAGGTCAGATCCACTGTTTCTGAACTTGCCAAAACATGAAAAGATCTGACCCTTACACTTAACCATATTACATGCTGCTCACTCCAAATCTATGGTCTTGTTCAGAAGTCGTTTTCTGAGCTGTGCGTAGAAGCTAGCTATACTTACTCTGTAGTTTTCAGGAGTTAACTTTAGTGTTTTTCATCTCTTACTAGTTATCTGTAAGTATCCTACTCCAGTTCAACCTCTGCCAAGTAAAACAAAGTAAAGAAACCCAACAGGAATTTTGGCCTCTTGTGCAGCACTGTATTTTTTTTTTCTTTTTTTAAATATATTCAGTTTATCACCTACTATAAACTGCAAAATACTTAAAACATCTGCATTTTACATTTTTGTCTTTGCTCCTTTATTGTATCAATCATTCTTGACTTTCATTTTTTTCTATTTTATTACAGCCCTATTGTATGCTAGTTACAGTCTATCAAGTATTTTTATTACTTTTATGAAGGCTTCAGATTGGAAGAAATATCAGTAATCATGCAATTTACTGGCAGTTCTGGTAAGAAAACCCACTCTGGAGCCTTCATTCATAGTCCCTTAACACAAAAATGTACTTCACTAGTGTTCTGAATTAGCTTTGTTAAAAACAAGCAAACGAACTACTGATTGATTAGTGATGCATGGTCAATACATTGAGTTTCTCCTTGAAGACCATTAAATTGGAACCATGTGAAATGATGAAAGTTAATCCAAGATATATTTCTGTTAATGCTTTTGCTCTCTCAAGCAAGCTAGCTGTTCTATCATTTAACAAGAAATTCATTTGCTAAGACTTTTTATGGAAAACCTGCTGTGGCCTTGCGTTTAGGCCAAAGGTCTAGGACTTTAGATTATTGTTTCTAACACGTTCATTATTCCCTTCCGAACCTTGGGTAAATACCTAGTTATCAACCTTTAAATGAACTTCTGAAATCCTAGAAAAAGTAGCGCTATACATGAACTCTCCTTTACTTAACAGGCCTTTCTAATTAAGCCTTCATATCTTTCCTTTGAAATGCTGACAGACATTACAGATGAATGGAAGAATGGGAAGGAGAATGGGCCACAGCTGTCCCGCCCCTTCTACCAAGCTATATCGTAAGATAAATATTTGAAAACAATTGCCAACAATTCTAATATGTTAATTGATTTTAAGAAGTAATTGGTGTTTTGCCCTATTTAGTCATGTGTTAATATATCGTTTGTGATGCAAAAAGTGAGCATTTTTAAATTATGTTTAAAATAAAAAAAGCACAACACCCCACAAAGTATGCATAACTTCTATTTTACTTTTGTTTCTGACTAAGAAGAAGAAACAAGCTGCTCTTTCAGATGAACCACTGTTTGACCACATTTTGTTTACAAACACCAAAGACAAACAACATAATAAAATCTATTAAAGTCTTCAGTTATTACCAAGTTGATGTAAGTTATGATTTTTGGGGGACGACAAAGAATTTGTCTAGCTTATCTCTTAAAGCTACATTCAAACTGTTTCAAAGTTAATTAAGAGATGAGTAATTGTTCAGAAATCTCTAAAACAATAAAAAAAATTCTGTAGAAAAAGCAGCTCTTACAAGGAAAAGAGTGAAGAGTATTTCACATCACTACAAGTAAGAGTTAAGTATGTTTTATGATCACTGTAAAAACTAGCATGCCCCTGAGAGCGTGCAATTCTAAATTTCTAATATAATTTGTAAGGGGAAAAATTAGGACAAAATGCAGTAACATTTCAAATACAGTCTCTCAGTTTTTTAAAATTTAATTAAGTATAAGGACTAGCTTAATATGGAATGAGTCATATTTTTAACAGAAGCAGTATTACAGAACTGTATTTCCAATCATGACTAAAACACGCGCTACTAATACGATATGAAAAGAATCAGTAGGTTTTTTTGTTGGAAAAAGGTCAACATCAACTATGAAAACCTTACAATAAAAAGGGCCGAAGGTACAGCTAGTTTCAGTTTTGGAAAGATAAAATATCAGACAAAGTCACCAGGTAAAAATAACACCTTCTCATTCAACAAATCGGTTCCCAACAGATGCTATTCATCCTCAATCAATACAAATTTTCCATGTATAAACTGTATCTTGAGCCTAAACATCAGGATATTAAATGAGACCCATGATTTCTGCAGATCTTCTGATTTCAGAGTTGCGTTTGCTTTGGTTAGTGCCAAACAGGCTGCACTACATTTCACTCCGTGTTGCCTTTGAGAACCAACACAATTTTCTCCTACATTACAATTTCAAAACAAGTCAGTTACACCCATGCAAACTCGCTGCCTCTGAGGGTCGCTTTGCGCACAGTACAAAGACACTGGAGTGGGAAAGGTATCATTGAGGCTGTAATTGATTTACATATTCTTTATCCAATGCCCACAAACAAAACTAAGTAAACCAGCTCTCAAGATCCTAAATCAAGTTTGCAAAGCCGGTAGTGAGAAATAGTATTCCTTAACTTCTGAACTGAGCACAACGATCTAGAGATCCTTGAAATAGGAAACTCAGGCTGGCACTTTATGCACGTATTTCTTAAGGTTAACGCTGCTGTTAATGTTCTTATAACATACCGAGACTGTGACAACACCAGACACCAAAACTACTGAAAAAAGATTATCTGAATCTGATCAAAGCTGGAGCATTAACTTCTGGTCCTTCTCTTTCAGGCCTCACCTCTGCTTTCCACCTGCTCATCTATCAGAAAACCTTCATAAACCATAAAGATAGTCTGCAAATCCAAACTTCCAATTATCTGCAACATTTAGTAACGTTCCAGAGATGAGGTTAGAAGATGTTAGCATCAACCAAACTCATTTCTACAGCAGCAAAGAGTTTAACTTCACTATCTTATGCTATCAAAGGTGTTGAAGCAAAAAAAACACCCAACATCGCACAGCTTTTTAACAAGGGAAGATGTTAGTACTGAAACAAACTGCAGAAAGCACCCAAGCGGGGGCAACAGAGCACTCAGTCAATCTACAGCTTGCCCACAACAGGCTTTTGGCCAAGAGAGGAAGCAAAAGCAGTTACCAACAGGATGAGCTGTTACTGTCAAATTACACTTCTTGCTTTAAAGTTAACATGTTGCCCTACTTTCCACAGGATAAAATCTGGAAACAATTTAAATATATTTTTTTTCAAATAGAAGAGCACTTTAGATGTTGCTTAAAAAATTAAAACAATCAGTTTGTGTACTAAAAAGTAGTTATTCTAAAAATATTATTTGCAATACAAGTTGACTTACGGTATCTTTGGAGAGAGGAACCACACCACTTTTAGTCAGTTAAAAAGGTACTTACCATTGGCAGTGCATTGATATGCGGAAGTTTTTCCTTTCAGGTGCCTCTTGCCACAGAAGGTGATGCTGAAAAGGAAACAATGAGACAAAATAGGAAAAATTATTATTTATTATTCTGAAAATGGTGGTGTTAACGCAATAAAACAGCATCAAATACAGGCCTTCATAGCTCAAGTAGTCTGTTCAAGGAGCTGACTTATTACCACTCAATTTATATACAACCTATATATCAGCAGCGATCAGGAACAGAATAGCAAGTAGAGCTGGGTGTTTGCATATGCCCTGTTGCTAGCCACATCACAAGAACTGCTCCTGTGGGGAGTCTGAAACACAGAGCTTTGAACAAATAAGCCTATGGAATGAATACTTCTGCCACCAGAGCTCTAGACAGTTGCACCCATTCAGGATTTTTGTACACAAGTTGTTTTGCTTATGTATGTTCCTACTGATGTCTGGATTTTGCCTTAATTCTCCAAAAAAGGGTTTTAAAAGTTAACTAGACAGATCAGGAAGCTTACAATGCCTTCAATCCATGCCACATTTTTTCTGGAAAAAAGTTTCAGCTAGTGACTTCTATATGCTTGGAAAAGCCCCAAACAAAAGCAACTGTTCCAGTGGTTTGACTGTAGACTACTCCTCCAAAATGGTTAAATCCATTAAGAACCCATTATTGCACTAAGGGACACCGTTTACGTACGCAGGTGTGACCATGCAGTAAATGAAAAAATAGCTCATGCTAGCTGCTGGCTACCTTTGAAAACACGTACATAATAGAAACTTTCCAGCAGAATATTCAAGTCAAGTCTTTGCCATGTTCAAAAACAAAACAAAATTATAATCCAAAATCCATGCTCACCTACATTTGGATAATTTTCTTTAAATTTCAGTAATAGTTATTTCATGCCTATAATAATATGAACAGAGATGGGCAAAAGATTAAGTCAGTCTTTGCAAACACTTTTTGATGTCCCAGCATGTGTTAACTCCATCTATGGCAACATCCCTTTTTATTCACTACTGACCAATGATTTTTCTGCACACTAATATTTGTGAGTGGTTGCTCTCCACACAAATACTTGTTAAACACAACTTTCCTTGCTAAGAAATAATCTACTTAACCACTCAAAGAACAGAAAGACGGACAGATGGCTATGGGTGACTAAAAGTATTCTTAAACTTTTCATATTAAACTATCTACAGAATGTCTGTAAACTCTGATCAAAAGCCTTTACTATGAGTAAAGAATAAATACAGTTTTCGGGGTGCACCTTTAACAAAGTTTTCTTGCATGCTATTTTCAAGCTCAATCAATAGGAAATGGCTTATTATAAAACCATTTTTGGACCTAGTCATAAAAGGAGCTGCAGCAATGAGGCTTATTCTGTTGCTAGAACATCCCGCTGCACCATCAACGCTGACACAGCCGTAACCTTTCCAACGCAAGAGCCGAGTTCCTGCAGGGGATGAGAAAGAATGCAAGAACGCTGGGAATGGAAAGAATTTGCCAACATGTTTTCTTCCTCCTTGCTTAGCGGCACTGGTACAGCAGAAAGTATGTAAATAGAGTGAGGAAAACTGCACTTGTCAAGTGGCATGGTTTCCTATGTGGAGATAGTCAGAAAGTTTGTTTTTTTGCACAGCAAGAGTTGTAGCCCGGCACAGAAGAGAAAGTGTTAGCACCTCGCTCAGCAGACTCCATGAAAACATTACTTGCCTATCACTGAAGTTTTCCTTAAAAACAAAACACAACACCAACCAAGAGCACACTGTTAGGTCACCTACTCTGCCGCTGAGACGGTTTAAAACACTGTAAAAATCTGCGTCCAAAGAAATGCGGTGGAGAGCTCTGTTACCTAGTTCTGAGCGTGACACTTAAGTCTGTGTTATTTCATTTGACAAGGAACATGACAAACAAATAAAGGACAACTGCACAAACAAAAACAAACCTCTTGAATGAAAAAAAGCTTTCTTCAGCACACACTACCCAAACAGTCTGTTTCCAACAACCCTGTGCCCTCACGCAAACTTCTGAGGGCAGCTCTTATGGTCAAAGCTAGAGAGGGAAACCTTTCAGACTGAGCTGTGCAAGAGGCTTCTTGTCCTTGGCTTTAAACCTAACCAGGGCAGTGACACGGAAAGAGGCTGAAATCCAAGACTCAGGAGAGCAGACAACAAGAAAAGAAAGGGTTCGCTCACTCTGCTTTATTCCTTGCTTGTATTAACTGGTTGGAGGCTCCAATTTTAAATTAGAGTGCTTTAAATGACACATAAACATTTAGAAAAATCTGCAATGGCCTCCTCCAGAAGCAAGTTACTGAATACGAGCGTCTTGTCAGCAAAGGGTTTTCCTTCCAGATTTATCCTACTGGATATTGTTAATGTAGCATATACCTTGAAACAAGGCTATACTTGATTGATTCTAGAATCTCTCACTCTTATATACAGGCCTGTTGCAGTGATTTAAACGTGTGACCAGGTGTAGTAAGAGCTATACTACATGACACAACCCAAACACAGTTGACGTTGATAAAACCCACTTGGGTAAAGCACATTAGCTTCTAAGTTGAGATAATTCATATGTGAGGGGGCTGGATTTTTTTTTTTTTTTTTTAATACACTTACTCAGCATTGACTGAATACTGGTCCCACCAACCTAAAGAAACAATGAAATCTGGCTAGCATTGAGCATTTTTAGAAAAATCACATCCTACGAGATCTGTGGCAGGCACTGGTGAGTCGTGTCCACGCACCGCTTTTTCACAAAAGCATGACGTGCCTGAAGTCTGTGTCCTCCTGTAACACTACGCCCAAACGCACAGAACAACTTCCAACACCTTCTCATCAGCGAGAGCATCCAGACGAGATGCACGGTGGCAGCAACACCTGAAGCAATGAACTCTTGTGACCTACTTGCACAGAGAGGTGGCAGAAAGGACTTCCAGCCAAACAGGTTCTACAAGACAGGCAATTCCCATCTGCAGGGCCAAAACTAACATGTCAAATCAGCTACCAAAAAAGCAAATGCCAATCTGTGCTGCTAGCACAGATTGGGCTGTTACTACCAACCAAGTAATAATCATGCGGTACAAAGACAAAACCACAGATAAAGACAACTGTGGCATCACACAATGACAAATCTGCTTAAAAATGCGTAGAATACAGATGTAGCCTAGCATTATTCCTTACCTGTTTTCAAACACAATCAATTCAAAAAAGGGATGTTTTTTAAAAGCTACTTGCAAAATTGCTTTACTTTTTTCTTCTCCAAACATTGTCATTTACATTATTTTCCCTCACCCATGCATTGCACAGAAAATTACAATGGGGAAAAGGCTGGGGAAGCTCTACTGCTACAACATGGGATTCAGCATGAGGTTTGAGTCATTTGTGTTCTTCATTTGAACTTGTGCATTCATGTTTTTCTTATAGTCCTCTTAGGATCACACTGTTTATAGCGCTTTCTGATATTCTTGTGCTATTTTAACTTTAACAACCAATGTACTCATTAAATTTTGTTCTTTCTGCATTACAAAAGCCTGCTATAGACACAGCATCTTTTCCACTACATTCTCCTTGAATATCTTATTTTTTTATCTGGCTTCAGTATCTGGAAAGAGTGTCCCGTGCCCCTGCAAAAAACCAAACCAAAACAAAAAAACATTTAAAAATAACTAAGCCTTGGATATTCTCCTCAGTAGCTAGGCTGCAAAAAGCATCAGACAATAGTTTAAAAAGCCGAAACTGAAAGCTAATCACTCCACTGAAAGCTTCCTTTCACTTAGTTAATAAGCATATACAAAAGTAGCGGTGATTCTACCACTGCAGCACTGCAGCGCTTGGAACACAAACAGAGAAAATCAAAGTTCTCTCTTTTAATCCCAGTTCCACAGAGATGCAGCGGATTTTTTTAAAAAAATAATTCACCACTTCTACAATAACATCTGTTTTTCTGATCTAACAGAGGAGTTGAACTGAGACAAATACCAACTCAAAAATTAAGGACCAACAAATATGTACAAGTGAGGAAAAAAAAAAAAATCAGGACCCACACACAAGATGGCACTAAAAATGGTCTTTTCCCCACAGTAAATGAACGGGCAGTAACAGAGTGCCTAGTGACAAAATAAAACACACATAAATGGCATCGGACGCAACAGCCACAGCACCAGCACTCTCCTCTGAGAGCCCAATGGGAGAATAGTATTGGGGGGGGGGGGGGGGCGCGACTCCCACTAAGGCTTTTTTTTTTTTTGAACATAAAACAACAATAGGGAACACTCAAAGTATTTTTGTATCTGAGACTTCCCTAGAGATGAATCCATCTATATTCCTAATATCTATCTGAAACAGCTTTCCTTTGACTATCAATCGAGAAATCCATTTCTTAACCTTTGTTTCGTTTTTCAGGCCTTTCTGGCTACCTATCTCACTCTTGGAAAAACCGGAAGCAAACTAACTTTCTGTATTTTAAAAAGAAAAAAAATGTATATATTCATACCACACAAAAGTTAAACCACCTTCCAGCCATCAGAAATTCTCCTTCATATACCATACACATGGTATGTATGTATGCCTAAGTACGCGAACCAACTAGTAAAACAAAACAACACAGGAAACCTAAAGTGGTTAAAGAGTAACAAAGGGGTAAGCAGACAACATTAGTCAGGATAAAAGATCTTCTGGACATACGAACCACTCAGTTTTTCAGAAGTTAGCGGGGGGGGGGGGGCAGAGGATTCACTGAGACTTGATAAACCCAGGAAAAGCAAGACCAAATAAATTATCTAGCAAAACAATACGGTAGTATGGTAGCAGCTACATGTGAATTTAGAACAAAACACCGATTTCTGGAATAAAAGTCAACAAATTGAGGAAATCACAGAAGCTAGCTTACAGCCCACTGAAAGGGACGGAAACCACCTTAGCCAGCTCTACTGAAAAGGCACAGTACGAGAGCAAGCTTGTTGGTATCAGCTGGTTTGTACCACTGGGGAAGAAGTGCAGAACCACCAACACTGCAGCACTACTCCACCCGCAAGTCAGCTAAATGAAATTCATTCCTAAATAAGCCAATTCACATAAAGCGAAAGTAAAAAGATTCTAGAGACTGAAGTTAAATCAAGTCTAGACCAGGAAAGAGTATATGTAGTTCTTACTAAAAGAATTATGTGACATGAGACTGTCCTCTGCATCAGTTTACTTGACACAAAACATACGAGAAATAGCCAGGAAGGGAAATCACTCTCTACTGATCGCTCCGTGTTTCATCTGGCTTCTTAAATAGATTGAATTAAAACCTTGGATCCAATTCTCTTACGCAGAGCAACCTATTTTACTGCTACTGAAAAGAATAAAATATAATTTCACAAAAGAAAGTGTCTGTGAAGTATTTTATAAAATATTTACAAGAAAAGCATCATATTCATGATCAAATACTGTTTTGTTGGGGAGCTGAATAATTTTTTTTTCCCTTAGCATAGTCACAAAATCCCGCCTTTCTAGACTATTAAATATATGGCAGCAGTCCACATAGGCAAATTCAAGGTAATTTCTTATTTATGTTGCTTTTGTGTCATTCTGAAAACAGTGGACATACTACGTCACTGGCAAACTTTTTTTTTTTTTTTTTTTTTAACTAGAACTGAGCATTAAATTGAAATTAATCACTGCAAGATTAATGACAGAAAAGACCGGGAATAACAGCCTACCCAACCAACTGGGTGCTCTCAGCAGATTCTCACCTCAACCTGAGAGGAGCAAAAAAAAAAAAAAAAAAAAAAAAAATCTCCTTATTAAAAAAACCAAAAAACAAAAAACAAAAACCACTATTGCTTAACATTTAGGGGCCATTAGCCATTCTCAGTAACTTCATTATGCATTTTAGATACATAATTAAAAAAATGAACCAAGATACAAAGAATATACTGCTTCAAAAAAAAGTATTTTTTTTTTAATTTCCTTTCACAAAGGTAGGACCAGCCTGTTAACTTAGATTAGCCTGCACAGCTGAATGAAGGCAGACACGTTCTTTTGTCAGCATGGCAGAAGACTTTTAGGGAACTGATAGCTGCAAGGGTACCAGGACTTTCCAATTGGACTTGAATTTCGGGATAGGGAACAGAGTTCAGACTGTCTCCCTGTATAAAATACTTCCTCTTTCTCCATTTCTGCCTTGCTTGTGTTTTTTTTTTTTTTTAAGATATTCAGGACAGGATATTCCTCTGCTTTGGGATTAACGTGGCCTTGCAGAACACTGTCTGGATTATGGCAGGCATCAGAAATCATTATAGTGCAGCAACAGTACAACTGTATTTCCTTCTGAGACTAATTTGTTCTCAAAGAGCTTAATTTATTGAATGCATTAAAATTCTGTCTCAAATGTACGATGCTTTGGGAGGTGGGACACATGGTTTAAGTAGAAATCATATTTAGAACTGGAATCCAAATTAGAGCATGTTTAAATAAGGAATTCCCTGAAGATAACAAGAGGGCATGACAATATTATATTATTTTTAACCTTAATGAACATAACTACTGTTCAAACTACGCCTGTGTTTCTCTCAATATTAGTACCAGTAGCATCCCTACTTTTTGGGCAATTTTAAGTCAAAGTGGTATTTTTTCCAGGGTAAAAGCGGGGATCTACGTTTTGTCTTGAGCCAAGCTAATGAGCGACAGAGAACATTTAGACAACAAAACAGGACTTGGGTTCTGCCGCAAGACAGAGCATTTGCGCACAGCTTGACGTCAACAGGCTCAAGAAGTCACGCTGTGGCCACTGAACCCGAACACAGAGCGCACCGAGGGCTGTTAAAGTCCGGCCTCTCTCGCTATCTGCGAACATGTTAGGAAGGTTGGTTACCCTCCACCTGCCTGCTGCAGAAGCGCCTTTCAGGATATTTGCCCTCACAGCAAAGTATCAGGTTTAAAAACAGATATACCAAAGTATTCTAAAATCCACCTGCGTACGCAGTTAGATTTTAATGGGGCATGTGAAAGAGTACTAGCACAGTTGGAAGAACTGGGATCCAAGGCTGCTTCTAATAAGGCACTCAAAATTGAGTTACTTTTACTATTTAAAATCACTTTAAAATCCATAGGTATGAAAACTTTTTTCTGAAAACTTAGTCATACCAGAGGTCAGCACTAACGTTTCTGGTGGAGCTTAGGCTCATATACTCCAGATGTTCTTGGATGGACTTCTCCCAAAATAAAGTGCTTTTAATGCTTTCCAGATTCTTCCAAGAATTATTATTACAATTATTATTTTACGTAAAGCCAGAGAAAAATTTAAGCCTCTCACGAAAAAACATAACACTGACTGCCCTGAAATCATCTATGAAATGTATCATGAAATAATTAAATATTTTTTCCAAAAATAGTGCTCTTCAAAAGCTTTTGCACTTCAGCTTACAGCCCCATTTCCCCAGAAGCCTCCCGGAGCGACGTTTACTGTACGTACTCACACAGCAGCGCAACCTTCCCCCACAAATTCAGTGTCCTGTTCATATTTTCAGATGAATAACCTGCAGAATAAGCTCTTCCTGTACAAGTAAACTCTGTGATTCAGCAGCAGTTCAAGTTGCCCAAGACCAAGAAATACTCAAGGAGTCTCATCCTCTTTTTTAATCTCTGAGAACCGCTATTCCATCCCACGCCCTGCCATCAGCAGACTACATCATCTTTGCCACGAGGCCTCCTGCCTCCGTCCCTGCCCTGCCATCATCATGTCTGCAACAGGGCAACGCTGGGGGCTGCTATGAGGATTCTGCGTCACAGAGTTATGACGTTTCTGGAGACGGCTGTAGCTGTTCATGCACTGGTTGTCCAGCCACCCCTGTTAAAGGGATGTCTTATTCTAACATAGGAGCTCCTGAACTGTGACAAATTATAAACTAGGCTATTTAAAAAAAAAAAAAAAAAATTGGGCTTCTCTAATTAACGTGGAAAGGTGTAAACCTACTTCAGAAACAGATAAACCATCCTTGCGGCAGGGGCTGGAAAATTCAAGGGGGAAAGGGGCACTACACTGATTCCCAAAGCTGCCTCTCACACACAAAAGCTCTAAGGGTTTAACTTACCTGAGGACTTTGGCTTAGTTTTATTATTAAATCGCATCCTAACCACTATCGACCTGCCCAGTGCCTGAGCAGATTTCAGTAACCCCACCTACCTGCTCCCCCCAGTCATGTGTTCTTGCCACTTACTTTACCCTAAAAATGGCAATTAATAGCTTTCTACCGCTCAGCTCCCTGAACCTCGCTGTGGGGTCACAGAATCACAGAACGGCCAAGGCTGGAAGGGACCTCTGGAGATCAGAAGAGCCCAGAACGGACTCAAGAGAAGCAGAAGAAATACAGCCCACAGAAAGGAAGAAATGTGAGAACTGAACTGCCCCTATAGCTATGTCATCAAAATACACCTCTGTTTCTAAGGGACAGAATAGCTTGTGCTTGGTATCTTGGACAACAATGGGAACCCCAGCACAAAACCTCATAGTAAAAATAGAATGATGTACTAGGCAACGTGAATCATACCACATTCAACACTGATGCTAAACTGTATTAAAAATTATTTTTCTGTTGTGTTTTCAAATCATTCAGATAAACAGTTTCCAGCTGTAGTATCTGTCATATAGATTGAACAGGAGAAATATTTCCATCGATATTATACTTACTATACATGGAGTAAAAGACATTGAAACTTGTTCCAAAGAATAAGCAGCCCACGTTACAGATAAACATAGCAAAACATTTACTGTAACAGTATGGTCAAGAATAGCACTTATTATAAAAATGGATTAAAGTCATTAATTAACAACAGCATTAGAGTAATCTAATCATGCCATTTGTTCTTCACCTATTTTTTTGAACAACAGGACCCAGGTGTGATAAAGGAAAACAAATGTATTTGATTCACCAAGGACATCATATTCAAAGGATTTGACAAGTATCAGAAACCGAAGCGGCAGTAAGAGAAGCTTCATATAAAGAGTGTCAGTAGGCTATGATTAATTTATAACAACATAAAAGTGCCCTTATGTAAGTTAAAATAGTAACTTGTATTTGTCATGAGAAGTAAAATAGGGTTTAACCTACAATTATACAGTTATACTATTACAGTTACACCATGTACCTCCCAGCCTAGATGATCTATTCTGAAATAAAAGGAGATTGTCCTCAAAAAGATATTGTGTTAACATTTTGTGTTGTTTTCTCTACTGTTTCCTAATGTTTTTTCCTATTCCAAACTAGTGCAAAAAGAATGAACAAACTTAATTTGTTGCCGGAAAAAAAAATAGTATTTTCATTTCATTGGAAAAATTTTCTGTTGAATTTCTTACCATCAGTGCAGATGTATGATTCAACCTATAACCCTTTTAAACTAATATATTATGTATATGGAACCACATATAGCAGTTGTTTATGCTACAAGCAAATGGAAGCGTGATTAGATAACCTATTCTGCTGCTTTGCAAACAGTCAAACAACAACAACAAAAAGTGGAAAAGACTCCTAATATTAGTCCCCCAGGAGCCTGTATTTTCCTTTATTTGAGATAAAAGATTTTATCCAAGAGAAATTCCAGAAGACCTGAACGAGAACTTAAGAACAGCCATACTAGACCAGGCCAAAGGGCTCTCTGCCCCAGTACCCTCTCTCCAAAAGTGACTTACAGGCAGATCCCTAAAGGATGAATGAAAACACAGTAAACATATGGCATCTTCCCAAACAATCTCCTAGCCTCCAACTGATTTCAACTGAGGTTACTTTTCTGAACACAATTTGACTGGTTTCTTGTGTTTAGTCATGTCAAAGGAATCACCTTCCGTTAACTTGTCCAGTCTCATGTTAGCACCCACAACATCTAAGCAGCTTTACAGATCTGCTCTCTGTTGCAGACAGAAAGAGATATACTGTTCTTTTGCTATTTTATATATCTACCTTCTATTACTTTAATTGGTCACCCCTGTAAGAGAAAGTGAACCTCTGATCCTTATTCACCCTCCCCATGATTCTCACGACTTTGTAGACTTAACTATACCCCCACTCTCATGTCATAACTTCTCCAGACAGAAGTTGCCTTTCCTGCTAACTCTTAACAGACAATTTGTTTTCACCAATACTGAGCTCCATGCTGACATTTTTAATGATAACCCCATGTTCTTGCTCCTGGCTGGAAACAGTCATCTCAGACAGAGTCCATCATTTTCTACATGAAGTCGGACTCTTCCTCCCCGATGTGCATCACTTTACACTGAATTCCATTTGCCATTTTATTGCCTTGTCAGTCTTGCAAGATCCTTCTGTAACTCACAACTGGCTCTCAGTCTTGCCATATCGAATAGCACAATATCAGCCCTTTTCTCATCTTGCTGCTTTCACCCTTCTCTAAGGCATTTATAAGTATTTTGAACAGCACAGGTCTTTGCAGAGCCCCTCCATTGGTGAACTCCTTTCATTGCAAGGACTGACCACTATTTCCTATCCTCTTTTCCTTCCCTTTCAAGGATGCTTCTTCCATGCAAGAATCTTGCTTCTTATGCCGGAGCTGCTTACTTTTTCAGTCTTTGGCGAGGGACTGTACAGAAAAGCCTTCAGAGTTCCAAGTTGGCTATATCAGCTGGATCACCTTATCCACGTTCGCTGACTCCGCAAGAAAACTCCAGTGAACTAGACTTTACACATAGACTCTTTCTAAGTAAATAACATTTACCCAGCAGTCTACTAATGATATCCTTTACTATTAATGATCTAATGATATCCTCTATTATTCTTTCTATCTATCTGGCCAGGACAGATACTGGATTTATGCACCTGTAAGTCCCCAGATCTCCCCTAGAATGAACGTTTTCTTTGCAAATTGCATGCCACCGGCTCCTTTCCATCTTCTGGTACCAAGAAAGCATTAAAAGAAAGAATACACACTTTGATTAGCAATGTTGCTGTTTCTACCCTGAGTTCTAGCTCTGGTGATTTGCTGCTGTTCACTTTGTCAATTTGTTCAGCAGCTCTTTCAGTCAGATTCTCTGATGACTACCCCATAAAAGAGGTTTCCACTCCCTCTGCAATGGGCATACCCTCTCCAACTACTCATTTCACCAGTTGGCCGTACAGACTTTCTTGCCAGTCATCTTGATTTTGGAAGGATCGAAAACAACCTATTTTTTCATTCTTTTTGCTAGTTGCTACTTACTGTTTTTTTGTCCTAGTTATTGTGTTTTTATATTTAATCAGTCAGTTTATGATTCTTCGTTTTCCTCAACTGGATCTAAAACTTTCCACTTACCTACTTGATCTTTCTACTTGTGAAGAAGAGAAAAAGAAAATAAAAAGAAGAAAAAAAATGTTTCCTACATCTTAATTTTAGAATATGCTAGATGGCTTCCATCACTGAAATTATTTGCTCCTTACATGCTTTTTGCTGCTCTGATACTGATTTACTAACATGTCCACATGGACTAGCCCATTAGGATCAGCAGCTACCGCCATCTTTAAAAAAAAGTCCAGAAATTAAAAAAATTAAGAACTTATTTTTAAAAATCTGCTATTTATGCCTCTTTTTTCAGTTTAAATGTACTTTTTTATTTTTGTTCTTTTTATGCACAGCAGCTATATAGGATGCCTGAACATTTTGCTACTTTCGCTTGTGGTCACACTAAAAACACACTAGGCAATCAAGGAAATGACTGACAAATGCTACAGTGAGAAACATAAAATAAGCAATAAGTTTAAAAAATATTCCACCTAGCAAAAGTACTTCTGCTCTGTCAGACACATCAAATATTGGGGTCTAGGTCTAGTTCATCTCCAAAGACATCCAACACTGTTGATATTATTTTAGTCACACCTAGTAAACTTTTTTTCTTCTTTTAGTAGTTTGCCATGCTTTTCAAAAGCAGTAAGAGGATATAAAAATGGAACAACACGACGCACATAGCACTGTATAATAAACACAGAGGACCTATATAGCACTATATAATAAATATATAGAACCAGATAGCACAATAATGATACAACTTCCAGCAGCCCATGAGATTAACAATCTGTGCTTACATGCAGCCGTGCTTCAGAAGAGACTGTTTATCAGAGCAGATAAAACAAGGTTCAACATGTGTTTTGTTACATAAAGATATATAACTGCAATCACTTATTAGACTCTTCTGTCTTCTCATTATTCTTTTATTTGCCTAAGGAGTAAGTGAAATCTTGGAATTACAAAACCATCTCGGACACAAGCACTTCTGTTCCATCTAACACACTACAATTTTTTTATATTAACTTTATCAAGAAGAAAAAACCACTTGCTATATTTTACAGGAATACCGCTACTAGATTGATTTTTGACCTGTAACATCTTCCCCAAGAAGCGCCATTTGACCTTCTCGGACCGTACTTCTCACTAGCAGGCTTCTCTGCGTGCACAGCACAGACGCATTGATTCTCCTCCCCCCACAAAAAGGAAAAAGATAGTATTTTACTAGCAACATTTCTCTACTGAACAAGGTGAGTTTTATGAGCAAGTAGGAGCATTTGTTCTTTTGTCAAGTTGAGATAATTTCCTCATGGAATTTTAACTAAGTAACTTGTTTATACAGTGATTCACAAAACGTTACTAGCTTTATCTTTTTTTCCTAATAATATCCTCTTGTAAAGTAGTAAAAATAAATAAGAAACTGCTCATTTATATGCGTATGAAAGGTTAATTTGGATTACTTCAATCTAATAAGACTTTACTACAAAACGATTAAGTGATTTGGATCACAGACCATTGCCAGCCCTCAAAATTACACATGCCAAGCACTCTTACTGAATTTTGAAAAAAAATGGCTCCATGGACCAGCTACAAACCATGTACCACGGCCTCACAATTCACCGTACACCCATGTATGATGCAGACACCCGTGCACACTGAAGTGCAAATATTTATCAGGTCAGAGAGGCAAATAATAATGTAATGTGTTATTAACACACGTATGAAAGCGATCTGGGCACCGTCCCATGACTATACAAAATTCTACTCTCCTAGTGTAAAATATATAGCCATAAAGGGTAAGATAAGGCAACAGAAGGGAATTCTACAAATGTGGCATAATGAAACTCAATATATGCACACGTGTGACAGGAAATATAAATACAGAGAGGTTTGCTTCTCGGCTTGCAATTTCAGCTTAAGGATTCAGCTTTTTATTTAAAAAAAAAATTTGTTACACCATTTAATCTTTGCCAAAAATTTCTGTCCAAAAAAAAAAAAAAAAAAAACCCACACACACAAAAAAACCTTCTGTTATTCTCAATCCAAATCCTCCACTGAGGTATTGACCACAACTGCAGCGCCTTACGGATATGAGTCAATTACTATTCTCACAAGAAAATAAAGCTTTCGCAATAATAGTTTGTCTTCGTTCAAAGAATTTTAAGGTTGAAATTAACTGACATTGGTTACCATCGACCAGATCTGAAAGAGAGAGAGAAATCTGGGCTGTGACAAAGGCAGCTGGCTGCGCTGGGTAAGGGAGGGTGCCAATGCTCTCCGGTACGTGCTTATTGTACCTGCCCCTTGAGGGAAAGGCTGCAACGTGAATCACATAGGAGATCCTTCAACTATAGGAAAAACTTTAAAATACAGGAACTCAAAAACAATTTATAGGAAACCACGCATCACTAGTTCCAGTTTCCATAGAGGTACTTACGGATTGCTAGAGACAAACAGGCAAAAACACCCAAGACCCTCTCTCATTTTCTTGAAAAGTAACAATAGTGGTCAGAGTACAACCCAATATTAAACTATTTACAGCTTCAGAAGTAAAAGCTGGCATTTCAGCCTGACCCCAAACCACACACACGAAGACAATGCTTTCAGGAAAGCACTACTGTGCGCTCTCAGTAATGCCCTAGACTGCGACTACTGAACTTCACACTAATTCAGTCTCCATCTGATCTTGAAGCATAAACCTCCAATACCAAATTGCCACAGCTCAGCTCAAGAGCAACAAGATCTATGACCAGAATAGCACAATTCTGGGACAGCCATAGCTTAGTAGAGTATTACAGAGCCAGCAACACGCAGAGGGCAGTGAGGAAAAAGCTGCTTCTCCAGTTCGGCCAAGGGAACATCTCAAACACCTGAGACAACCACTACCCGATGGGCTAAAAGCTAAAGCCTCTCCAGGGGAAAAGGGCTGACCTCCCAGGACTCTCACCCCAGCACAAACTGCTAGCGGGCATCTGGATTTCTCGCCAGGACATGCACTGACCAGGAGCGCACAGACCCCATCCTCTACCCTTCATCCCTGGGCTAGCCAGGGCCAATGGAATTCTGTAGTTCTATAACTACTTACCGCCTGTTCGTGCTGACTTTACAGTTTAACATTCAGTTTCCAATTTTGGCTACCTACAGGAAAATCTTAAGCTACTAAAATAATTTCAAAGAAATAAAATATTTAAATAATACGTTTTACTACCTAAGTTTTACAGAAAGCCAAAGCACTGATGAAACTGTTGGAAATCACTGACAAAGCACTTGCAAAGAGCACTTGTTCGAAATGTCAAGCAGCAAGCTTTTACAGGTGCACAGAGAATATTCTCAATACCCTACTTAGTTTGTATTCAACTAGCTAGCTTCAGCACTTCGAATGCACTTTGCACATTCGAGGATTAGACATTTACCTTCTAAGAATGAAAGGACAAAACCCTTTTAACTGCAAAATCCTGAACAAAACCAGCTCATTTCACTATTTACAAAGTAACACTTTGGCTTAGTTTTAAACATAAAAGTTTTCATAAACTTTCTTCCTTTATCCAGTGGTAAGAGTAAAAACAAAGGAATATTTTGTGCATTAGATAACCACTTTCATCCAAATGCAGTTTGAAGCAATAAATAAGAAATATGCTATTCATCAATTTGCGTCTCCATTAAAAAAAAGCCACGAAACTTCTGCATAAATGAAATCTAACTTATGAACTTATGTAACTCTTAACAAAAGCAAAGCAAAACAGTAAATCCACACAATTAGCAAAAGTATCAGTTTTAATAAAAAACCCAATATTAATAGCAAATCAGAATGTTTTAATGGATTTCAGCATGGTTACTGTCTTTAAAAAGTCTGATTTTCCTAAATCAAAACCAAAATTAAAATCAATTACTTGAACAAGGTTTTTTGCATGTTAATTTACATCCTTTTCACTTCAATCTGTCCCAGGCCTAGCAGACATTTCTTCTAGTATTAAGTACTCAAAGGTGTAAATTAAGGTTTGAAAGATACCCTGACCTAATGCAGGATCTAAATTCAATATTCAAAAACAGTTCAATGCTTTCAAAAGAAAAAGACTTTAAGTAGGGTAGAAAAGACACACAGCAACTGACACACAGGTAGTACCTCTATTTTGGGACACAAGTCACTGAAAAGCAATCAGAGAAAAAAGCAAAAGGTCATATCCACATCCTAAGGTCTTGCCCCTTTAACGGTAAAACACTAAGCATGAAACACAATCATTTAAGAAAGCTGAACTACTCTATTACCAAACAGCAGATGAGGCACTCCTACATTTTGGTATTCTAGAAAGACCGTAACTTCTATACTGCCAAATAAAAGAGAGTATTATTTATACTGTGATACCATCTATTACAATTATTTGTACTGTGATGGTACTGGGGTCCCAACTGCACATAAAAGCCTCAGTGCGGAAGGCAAAGGCATAACACACCTATAATCTAAGCCTAAAGGCGAGATCCTGCAGACAGCTCTAACGCGGAGAATGCAGACCACCACCAGTCAGTAGCGTTCAGGGCAGCGAAGGATAACGGGAGGCAATGCATACCCTAAGCACCCAACAGATAAACTCTCTGAAGTTATGTGCGTAGCCAGACTGCTTGGTTGACTTCAGGTCTCCAGACTGCACAGTACTGGGCATGGCAGACTCACTCCGATTTCATTTAAGGGCAGTCCCTAAGCACCCAACAGAGTGGGCAGTTCTGGAGGTGATACAAAGCAAAAAGGAAAGGGTCTCCACCACAGGCATCACTGCCCTCCTGGCTGCATGTCAGAAGCCTACCGAGTACGAAATGACGGGACTCACGTGGCATTTCCATTGAAAACGAGAGATATTTGCATTATCTGCTACGTATTCATCTTTGCACTTGGGGAAATCAAATCAGCACTTCAAGACAGGAGCCACTGAACAATTTGCACTCTGAAGTTTTCAGGTGTTGAAACTGCCCCTTCTTCTGTCCTGATAATGCAGTGGTTTCTTAATGAATTTTAACACATATCGGATTGTCAAATATCCACTATTCATAAGCCTGAATTACTTAGCAATAGTCAATTTTACAGCCTTTGTGCATCATTTGCAGTGATTCCTATTAACACACCACAGATCTAAAACTCAGAAACTAAACAGTCAATATTTAGGTATTACTGACAATAAGAAAGCTAAACTGAAAAAAATCCCCAAAAATATAGGATGGCTTTTTTATCATTTAGTTCTAAAGGAGCAAACACGGATACATGTTCAACATCGAAATATCATACGAAATCGTATCCAGACAACAGCAATCTTGAAGTAATTACACTTACAAGGAAGGAGAGAATAAGATGGCAGCTGCTATATAAGGCTGCCTATCTTAATTGTCCCTACATAGTAAATATCTTTATTTTCTATATGCATTCGAAATTCATCTTTTTGTACTTCACTTCTAGACTTTATACACAGCACTGCCCCACTTGCTCTTACTTCCGCAAGCAACCTTTCCCAAAAAGTTCACTTTGGATATCAGAAAACTACAAGTCATTAGCAGTTATCTTACACATCTCCTGCAGGAGTTGCTTTCCAGTTCCTCCTTTGTATCCCCTCTGGAACGTCGATAGCTGAGGAACACCAAATACTAAATCAAGACCACCGATTTCTACCACAAACAATGCCAGAAGGATGAATCATAAATAATAACAGAAGAATGATAAAGTTGTTCCTACTTGTTTGGTAACATAAAATTTAAATAATTATAAAAAAAATCTCAGAAACCACCTTCAGAATTTAGCTTTCACTGTCTTAGGTACTTCAAAAATGTGAAGGGCCCTGAAAAATTGATACAATCCCTAAGATACCAAGGTGCAGATATCCAATACTTTTTTTTTTTTTTTTTTTTAAATACAGTAAGCTGTACGGTAGCAAACACTGAGATAAACCAAATAGATCTTCATATGAGAAACTAAGTGTGTTCTAAATCTAGCTTTTCTAAACATGCTATTTATACCTTCAAATAGGGCATGCGGTAAAAAGAATGCATACCAGAGAAACTGTTTTCTAGTAGGCACTCAGGTTTTTCTCATTTCAAGTAAAAAAACTTTCATTAAAGGAACATGATCTCTAAGGATTTAAACTTATTTTTTTTAAGAGAGCTCTCTGAAAATTTGGTTTGATTCAGATACCACTGACTGAGGAAGCCAAAGAAACACAACAGCACCCTTTGACCAGCAAATACAACTCTTTGGCTAGTTTTGAAAGGACTTTACTTACAGTAACTTTAACTTCCTTAGATCACTGCACCAAAGTCTCATTCTAGATTATTCCTGGTTTGGAGATATGGGAGATTAGCACTCTGCCAAGTCATTTCTCCTGTGATGTGATCAAGCTCAGACACTGGAGTCCTGAAGCAGAAAGTGCATAAACAGATCCAGCAAGACTGGCCCGGCACCTAATGGCCACTCTGGCTCCACCAGCTTGCTATCGATTCACTTTTATTCAGTTCAGTGCCTGAGAAATTTCCAAACAAGGCAGAACGAATCTGCCAAAATCTGATGTACATCCACACCACAAGAACACTTACTGTACTGTTTCTAAGAATGGGACACCATTTAGCAAGGCTGAAAAAACAGCTGTTAAGAACACCAGGAGAAAATCCTTTTCTCCTAGGAGACCACTATGCCAAGAAATAGAAAATCCTATTAAACAAAAATGATCAACTGCAAACAAAGATAATTTACTAAACAAATATAGCTTGCAGTTAAGAGACAGTATGAGTTACCATATGTGGACAACTAATATGCTAAAAGAGTAGGGGACTTGCTGCCCCACAAAATAAAGTACCAAATGCAAAAAAAGGTTACTGCTTACATTCTGATTTTAACAACAGAAATGAAAAACAATCAAAAGTTAAGGTTGTAATTGCAAAAAGGAAGAAACATCAACAGACAACATATAAAAGGAATAATCAAGAATGGGGAAGATTAATGGCACTCGCTACCATAAGAATAGAAATGAGATCTCTAGAAGCCCTGAAGGACTCTCCTTTTTTTCTCTTATGGAAGAGAAAAAAAGGAAGCTCATCAAAAAACGAGAGTGCAGTCATTACCAATTTGATCATTTTGGCACAAAAACAGACTTACCACAGTTGGTAGAGAGAGGCAAAAGGAACAAGTAGGGGATGGGACACTCCCAATTCCTCTTGCCTATCCCATGCTATACACCTTCCCAGTCTTGGCAGCCTTCATCCAAACCCCCTGCAGCCTGTGGGTCCAGCTGCAGTTGCATCCCTTGAACACTTAATAGCTACAGCGCTCCAGGAAAGCGATGATACTGGGGTGTAAGTGTGTGACAGTAATTTATCATCTTCTAAAAAATTTCCACTGATTTCACTGTTGATAGTGTCAGTCCTGTATCGGCACTATGCTTGCTTTATTCAGAGTGGAAAATACACTGTGTCAAAAGAAAGCCTAAATTTCACTCTACTTTTCAGCTCTGACCAGAGTATTTTTTGTTCTGTCCTTTCCCCTTGCCCATATATGCTGCAGAATTCTTTAGTTGCCTTTCTCAGAGGCTATATTCCCAAAATATGGGCTGTTTAAACCTCCTGAATGCACAACTGACTTCTGCAAATGAAACGAGTACCTGGGGAAGAAAAAATAAAAACAAAAAACAACCCCACACCCTTCCTTCTCTTTCTGGTTATATTGTATTTCATGTGTGTTATGGTATGTAACAGTTTCTATACTTTTACTTACACAACTTCAAATTCCCATAGAAGAAGGATCCTCTTTTATATTTTAATACTCGACCACAGGTATCTGAGAGACAGTGTAAATATTGTTTTAAAATAAACAAAAGTCCTATGTATTTCTACTCTCTTCCAAGATAATCAAAACCAGTAAGTTCTAAGACGAGGACTTTCATTTTATTCACTCACACTCTGCATCTACCGACTCCTTAAATTCCTAAAGACTTTGGAAAACCAAAAGAGCCCATGGGTACAGAGAGTGTGAGAGTACATTATTTAAGTAACCAGAAACAACGCGTGACAGACCTTTCTAGTTTTATTTTTAGCCCAACATAACTGTTAGTAGAAAGACTGTACTTGAACGCTGAGAGGAACGTAATGGGGAATTTATTTTAACCATATAGTTCTAGCAGGTCATAAAGATTGTATCGTTATCCTCCTTGGACAGTAATTGGCAATAAGAATACATGTTCTTCTCATAGCTTTTGTTTCATTGATGAGTTGTGAGGAAAGAGAAACGCTGTTCGTCCAACATGCTGTTTATTTAATATTCATCTTTCTTGCACTGTTCTTCTTATGCAAAGCAGAAATGCTGATGAGCAATTATTTTAGCAATCATAATTCAAGACAAAGTTT
This sequence comes from Struthio camelus, assembly GCF_040807025.1. NCBI lineage: Eukaryota > Metazoa > Chordata > Aves > Struthioniformes > Struthionidae > Struthio > Struthio camelus. Next base: position 25,474,582 of record NC_090950.1, on the reverse strand, counting down.
TACATGATGTAAACACATTATCATGACCACTACATTATGTGTTCGAAAAATTCCAATTGCAGCAATCGATACAAATGAACATGCTGCATCAGGTTTACAGTACAATTTTGGTTTAACTAGACATACAGGGTTTTCCAAAGCGCTAATATGAATGAAGCACAGGGATACGAGGAGTATTTTTCTGTATAGTAATCAAGCACACAGTTCAAACATCCATACACTTTTTTTAAACATTAAATGAACACAAAAAAATTGATACTTGTCTGTAATGAGAAGATCTTTTAAATATTAGAGTTTGTGTTTTAAAAATTACAGTACCAACTAAGTTATAGAAATCAAGAGAATGGGAAGTTTTCCTACCAAAATAACAGTCAAAAAACTTCATCAGGTCGACAGACAAGGAGAACTAAATTTTCAGAAGCTACTAGTAGATTTTAGGGAGCATCTAGAACACCTTCGCACTGACTAGGTGGCCTTCCACTTCCTGAAAAATGAGTCTAAGCGTGTCACCATTTGAGCACTCAAAAATTTGGAAAATTCAGTTTCAACTTTTTATAAGAACACAATGAAAAAATAATTGATGGATTTATAATATATATATATAGCATTAGATTCTACTGATAAAGTTTAACTTTTCTATACCATTTTCCACAGAAAAAAAAAAACTTACCAAATTGCTTGAATTTCATGTTGAAAATAACATAAAAGGCTGAACGAGTAAAAGGCTGAATGAGAAAAACGTGAGACTGCTGCTGAATGGGGTGGATGATTTAGTGACAGCACACAGATAAGGCTGAGGCTCACGTCAGTGATTATTTGAGATAATCTGACCCATGTTATCAGATGAGCTGTGTCCAAGGGTGCTGAGGAGAGAGCTGGCCAATGTCATAGTGAGGCCACTATCATCTTTGAAAGGTCACGGAGATTGAGGGGGTCCCTAGATGACTGCAGAAAAGCACATGTTGCACCTGTTTTCGTAAAAGACCAAAAAGATAATTCGGAGAGCTACTCTGGTCTCTTGAGAAAAATCATGAAGTCCTCTTGGAAAGTATTTTTGGGCACGTTTGGGGGAAAAAAAAAAAAAACACACATGATTGGAAATACTCAGCACAGACAGACCAAGGGTAAATAGTGTCTTCTATGATGAAGTGACTGGATTTGGACAAACGGAGAGCACAGGAAAGTATTTACCTCAGTTTCAGCAAGGCTTTTAACACTGTCTCCCACAATATGAACGCATTCAAGTTGCGATGTTGTAGACTGGATGGGGGACAACCAGATGGGTAGAAGTCTGATTGAATGGGTGGGCTCAGAGGGTATTCGATAACATGGGCTGTTCTCAACTGGGAGGCCAGTAAAAAGTGGAGCAGTACTGCAAGGGTCTGTCCTGAGAGTCATCCCATTTAACATCTTTATTAATTACACGGGAAAAGTGATGGACTGTGCTCTCATCAAGTCTGCAGATGACACTCTACTGAGGGTACCAGTTGATATGCTCGAGAGCAGGACTGCCATCTCCAGGGATCGAGGGAGGCGGGAAGAACGGGCCGACAGTAACCTGATACAAGTCCATAAGGACAAACGAGGAGTCCTGCAGCGGGCCAGGAAGGGCCCCTTGCAATGATATGGGCTGGGGACCGAACGAATGCAGATCAGTTCTGCTGAAAAGGACATGGGGGTCAGGGTAAACAACCAGCTAAATATGAACCAGTCATGTTCTTTAATTGCTGGATTTCTTTGTCTTACAATGGTTTATTCTGTCTATTCACTGCCTCTTGAATATTTGACTTTGAAACCTTAGTAATGTTATTTTAATAGCTCTTTTACACAGTAAGGTAGCCTTGGTAGAGGGAATGACATCAACATGCACAGGTCCTATATATAGAGTTACTAATAGTTATGAATTCTGTTTCCAAAATGCACACACTATCTTCAAATTGAACCGATGCAGCAAGTCTTCAGGGAAGAACTGAAATCTGCGAGTCCTAGGTCTGTAATTAAGCCATAGTTGGCACATTAAGGGACATAGTCTACGCTGCAAGAATAAATACTATGTACACAAAAAGGTGTCATATGATGACTACAATGAGAATTTACACTCATTTCTCAAAGGAGCTCCTTAAATTTGTATTCAGGTCCGTTTCCTTATCAAGCATGTTAAAAATCAAGCAATTGCAAAGTCCCAGAAACGTAAGGTCATTGCTATTTGACTTTTCATTAATGTAGCACTTTGCACAGGAAAACAAATTAAATTTATTTCGGTATGCAAAAATTTGAATGCTTTAGAGACAGCAAATGTTCACGCACATTTGGAAGAGCATACTGTTACAAAATACTGAAAAAAGCGTCTACTGGGCATACGCAACAGGCAGTTTGTGAACACATAGTTGCCATTTCTAAACCAAAGCAAACCTATCCAAGAGACATGTTCATATAAACCACATTATATAGATATATATGTACACACACATACACGCAAACGTACACTTTTAATTTTTTTTTTTTAATCTAGAAACACATTTTGAAAGCATAAAAAAATGCACTGCAGACAAAGAACAGTGCTTCACTTCCCCTAGATGCAAAGGGAACCAAATACACCCAATTGTAGTTTTACCAGCAGCCCCCCCCACACACCGAAAGTTATCTTTTGGCGGGAAACAGAACAACAGCTGCACAAAGAGAAAGTCAGAGGTTAAACTGTGAGCGTCTGGAGGGAATAAAAAGAGGAAGGAAACTTTAACATAAGTGCCCTCACAAGCTTAAACTACAGCCCTCCCTTCAACTTATCCCATCTTTCCAATATTCCAAGATACTTTATAACATACATAAGCAAACTATACGAAGTGGCAAATTCTAATTTTACAAATACGTTACTTGTAAGCTTCATGTAAATAAAAATCAAGTTTAGAATTGTTAAAAGGAATACTAGTATGTACTTAAGCTTTAAACCACAATATGATATTAAAGTAGATTTAGTGGGGGGGGGGGGGAGTATTCACAGTGTTTCTAGAATTTTGAAGTAACTGCAAAATTCTCCTTTGATCTTGAGCTAAGTATTTGCTTCATATAGAATTTCTTGCCACAGTAAAACTCAGATCTCGTAACTTAAAAATCATAAGCATTCACAAATTAAGGTTCCAAAGAAGAACCTTCTGCATGCACCCGAGCAACACAGCACTCACTATTAAAATAATGATCGCTTTGGAATAAAAAACGGTTAAGTAAAGCAGGTTTTTGGAATATCAGCTGATATGCAATCCCTTTTTAAATCTGACATGCAACATCATTCAATTTTCATTGCTCTCGAGTAAAATGTATGCAACTAAACCTGCACAATCTGAAAGTCTACTCCTTAAATACTCAAGGAGCGAGACCAGTTTTACTTCCTGGAGTCTCAATGTGCATTCCAGGACTCCTCATACTTCAAGCAACTGGAAATAAAATCAATAGTATTCTTATTTTGATAAGCTTGTTTTTATAAGCTTCAGAATTGTGTTTCTACATCTTTAATATGCTCAAGAACGTACACATGCAAGACGCAAAAGTCTCACTCATTAAAAAAACAAACAAAAAAAACCTTGTGCTTAATTTCCTGCTCTTTATGCATGTATCTATGCATAGATCATAAATTTAACTTGGCTACATCTAAACTGTGCCGATTCTTACTGCATAGCCCTTCTGAAATGTGTCCTTTTCTGTCCATCCATGCAAGCAGAGTTCCTGTATAGACTTTTATTACCTTGCGCCTTAGCTTATTATGCTGGTCCTGGCAGAAATCAAGCCTGCACCACTCAGATCTATCTAGTACATTTTTCAAAAGAACATTATCTTTTATCTTGCCACATCTCTTTGTATTCCTTCACCAGCTTCACTGTCTAATACCTCAAACACCTACTTGGGTTCCCTTTTAATACATATAAATGGCCTTTGCACTTTGCTTATCATTGATTCAGTATCAAAGAACTAACTTCTGCTACCTCCAAACAGCTAATGAGGCACTTGATATATATCTCCAAATGAGCATTAGCATGCTTTCTCATATGATCCTCATCACTGGAGGCACTCCCAAATTCACAAGTTTCCTTTGAATCCCCCTTCAAAAGTCTTCTTTTCCTTGTAAGCTACCAAAACTGTGTTCAGTAGCTCCAGGTGAGGATTCTTCCACGCACATATACATAGGCTTTTTGAATTCACATAAACTTTTAGCATTAGCATGTCCTGAGGCAAAAAGTTCTGCAGTTTAACCACATACTCCAGGAAGAAATGCCTATTTTTGTTTATTTTGAACATCACTTTCTCGTTTCAGTGGATGCCTTCAGGCTTTGTGTTACAGAAACAACAATCACCCTGTGCTGACCTTTACCATAACGCTCGTGATTTTACAAACTTCTTTCATGGTCCCACTCAACCTTGGGTTGGGCTCCTTTCCCAAACTGAAGACTTCCCTATACTCTGAATCAGTAGCAGAAGAATTTTATTAAATGGACTAGAAGACCTTACTTTTTTTTCAGTAGTGAACCTGAGTAGGCATTTTTCCTCTTTGCAGGATGGGTTTCTGGAATTGTTCTACCTGAAGGGTGCAAGATGCCGAGTCCAATGAAAAGCACACAGGTGAAAGCGTCAGTGCTACCAATTTCTGCTGCCAAGATAAGAGAGAGGCTCCACATCACTCATCCCAGTAGAAGAGAAGGGACAGCAAGCGAAACTGATGGCTGTCCAATCTTCCTTCAAGCTGCTATGGCTCTTCAATCTCTACATCCAGTCTTACTACCATAAAACAGGATTAGTCTCTCTCTCAAGGGCTGAACTTTACTGAGGATGAAGACAGTTGTGACGAACCAGAAACTTGCAAGGAAGTCACACACTTGGTTCCTTTGCACTTCAGTATGAAGCGTGCACATAATATACTACATATATGTACATGTGTGGGTATATACATACACACACGCATATATACATATATACACACACACACACATATAAAAACACAACAGCTGTCTGTTAGAGATTGATCTGACTCCTACTCCAATCGCTCATCCTGCAACTGCAGAACAAAAACTTATCAAATTCCTGCTATAAGCAACAAGAGGGAAGGGCCGTTTAATAAAGTTTAATAAAGTTCAAAATGCACACCTCCATTAACTCACCAAACAAGTGACTTCCCCATGACATCCACCGCACAGCAGTAAGATCTTAATGAATTCATATTTTTAACTTCAAGTCAGGAAATCCATTTTCAGTACAGATTTGAAGTAGACTAAGAACCCAAATTAATGAGGTTCTCTAGCATTGGCTTTGCTTTCCTTTAAGTGCAAACCTGCAAGAACTTTGGTAGAAAGACTGAAAGGTTTTATAGTTCCACTGCTCTATAGTTAAACAATTTTACACTCTTCTCTGAGACGTCTCGCATCTGTTTAAAGAACTACTGCTTACTAAGTCACAGATATTTCTGAACCCCTAGGCACAACTGACCGCTGTTATTTTTCACTCTCCAAAAGAAGCAAGATGATCATTAACTGTAGCATAAGGGAGGGGGATTTATGCTGCCTCACTAAGTTAACGTTGCAAATCCAATAAAAATAATCACTTCAAAAATTTTAAAAGTCATTCAAATAATTTTACCTTTGATGTCTCCCATAGTTTCTCTTACTACTCTAAGCCATTTTCTCATGTTTCTCTTAACAAGGCTTGCATGAGATGACCTAGTTTATTTGTACTCCTCTCAAACTGTGAAATAAAATGTGTTAACATAAACCAAATGGCCCCAGACAATTTGAAACAAGCTTTTACTCTGTCAACTACTTCCCCCCCTTGCCATCCCAGTCTACTACCTTGATACTTTCCAGCCATTTTTAACTCCTAAGCCTTTGTTGCTCTCTCCTTGTCCTCAAATCTTACCACCCAGAATGCTGGATACCTCTCTGCTTTTTCCCTGGGCTGTTGCCACTTTCGTCTTCCTCCCAGGCCAAGCTCGGCAACGCTTGGCAGTTTGGGTTCCATTTTGCAACATGTTGATCCTCACCTCTAATGTCCCCACATGTCACAGTGCAGAAATCAGTAGCTCAAGCTGCTGGGAAGCCAAGGACTGTTAACAACTGCATGGCAGCGGGCTGTGTCTTCCAATTTAGATGAGTGTAATTTACTTCACAGTAACCTGCAATCAGTCAGTTACCACAGGCCAGCAGACACCATCAGGTAACACCACTTGCCGCCATTCGCCCGTCTGTAGAGAACTATCGAGTGCTCTGGGCATGGGAGAAAGCCTAACATGCATTTAGAACGGAATCACTGAGGAGTGGCAGAATTATCACCCATCCCATTGCTAAAGGAGAAAAGCTTTCACAGCAGAGGAAGTTTCAAATACTGCTCCAGCAGAGGTAGGTGTCAGTGCAATCCTTGGCATATGGCGTTATTCAGGTTACTATTTTCATCTCTGCTAAAGCAGTATCTATAGCAAGGTAACAAACCAAAAACTGCATAATACAACGGGGGGGGGGGGGGAGAGCGGGGCGGGGAGAGGATAACTGACAGCAGTAAGAAAAAGGCCTTTAGAACTTGTGTACTGCTGTGTCTTTGTTCTGCTAAAAACAAAAAATAAATAAATAAAGCAACCCTGCAACAAGCTGCCTAGAGCAAGCTATACTTGAGTTTTCTCTAGTTTAATGACTATTTCCTCACTACAGCGGCATACCTAAAATTGCCACAGGCCATGTAGAAGCAAACAAGTGCCTTCGTAGTTATGAGGGAGAATATTCAGTGAACACTCACCCATTCAGTACAAGCCTGAAGGACAAATTGCAAAGTGTCAACAGGAGATCCAAAGAGCAAATTGTACAGAGCTGTAAGAGTATGCCATTCACATAAAACAATTTTTGTTTCTTTAAAATTACCATAACTGTGCACTCGTATGTCAGAACTTCACTTCTAAACACATCAAGAAGTTCGTTTCTGGAATTTCAGAGGACGCCACATTAATCTGCAAGAGCCTGAAGTCTTAGAGGCTACGATCATAGGTTACAAACACACAAAGAATAGAGTGAAACTATTTCTAGTGAACATGACCCAAAAGTTCAGAGCGTAAAGTACATCTCACCTAGCACCCTAATGAATAATACGTTGGCCCCACAACAGCGATTCATTCACGAGAGGACTGCAGGGACACACTTCAACATACTTTTCCTTTTACATCTGAAACACAGAATTGCTCGAGAAAGTACTAGAGAAACATGATGTCTTACTCCAGTACGGGCTAACAGGGATGTTTTTCTCCTCACACTTTGCACAACAGTAATTTGAACTTCCTACAATGACAAAAGTTCCTTGCAGAGCAAGTTTTTTGCCACCAGTTCCATCGCCTCCTCCCTCTCTCCCTGCAGCTCAGCATCCTGGTTGAGTCAAGCTAAGAGCTCTTTCAACGAAAGAGTAAAGCACCACACAATACAAACGCACAACAGACCACCACACAAGACAAAGCGGAGAGCTGCTACAAGATGACGTTGCCAGTTTGAATTTCCACCCAAAAAAAGCCAAAAAGGAGCAGCTTTGATCTGGCATATACCATGTTTATCCAGACACTCTCCCTCCTCCCAAAGGCAACATATCCATCAAGTCACGTTCTTGCTAATTTCTTGGAAATAAGATAGTCAAAAGCATACTGCCAACTGATCCATTAGCATACAGATGCAGTACTAATGAACGCAAAACCCTGGCCTAAGTCTAGTTTTACTTTACTTTTTAGGTAATTTAGGTTACTTTATCCAGAATCTTTACATCTGACCAAGACCAGAAAGAGTGAAAGAGAACGCAAAGATTAACATATGTTCCTTACAGACAGGACTGTCATTTCCAATTCGCCATGTACTAAGGATAACTATTGCAGAAAGCCTGAACCGCAGTATATAGATTTGTGGTTCTTCAATACCTGCCCTGGGAAACTATAGAGCTGTCCACAGCTGTTGCTCAAGATAACGAGCAAAATATCAAAATCTCCTACTGGCGCTCAAAGATTATTGTTTCCAGTAACAAGAAGCTCAGCAAAATGCTGCAAAAAGTCATCACTGATCAAGAACACATCCTGCCTTACATCCTACTGTATGCTGCAGCACAAGAAAAATCAGAACCAGAAGTCACAAGCAAGTAAAACTAATTCAGTCCCCTCCACACAGATACGAAGCTGGGTGTGCCGGAACGCACAGGGACGTTTCAGAATCTTCCCCAATTACCACACTTCTCTGTCCCACCTGTTTTGCCCATTGGCCTTTTCTTAATTCTTTAGGTAAACTGCCAAAAAAAAAAGACATAATTGAAAATTGTAATTAACAAGCCCATGATATAGGGAGAGAAGTCTAATCTCAATCACTACTGAATTTTTGTAATCTTGCTGATTAAGACAGGAAAGTAAACCTCATTTTGAATGTTCCAGCACAAGGTAAAAGTTTAACTGACACCATTCAGCATGGCCTCCTGAGTTTTTCTTTCACTAGCAGGATCAAAAAAGCACACTTCCTCAATGAAATTAAAAAAGTAAAGGGATACGCTAATTAAAAGGACCCGCAGCTGGAATTCCAGGCAGCTTGCACCCTACTTTTTAGAGGAAGGCCACCGAAAGCAATATGGCCTTTGTACAGAAGTACAATTCTGACCACATGTTCTGTAAAGGATCACAATTATAGCATGCCTAGATCTGAAACTAGAAACATAAATGACAATAGACTACTATGATGATATACATCAACTATGAAGCTCCAGAGATTCTCTCCGACATACACAAACACACACGCTTATTCTAACCTCAGATAAACTGAAGCATTATGCTGTGACCATCAGTACCACTATTTAATTGGTTGGAGGCTACTGTTGAATAACGCAACGCTAGGTCCCAAAGGAGATTCCGTTTGTTGCCTTACATTTTGACTATTACGCCCTGCTCAGCAAGGATGAGGACAACCAGAGAGCCTCCAAAGTACTAAACAAGTCATCACCCCTAACTTACCGTCTCCAGAAACACGGAAACAGACTCCTCTACAAGAACTCCCACAGGTTGTCTAAAACACTGACAAATGGACACAATCTCACACACTGACTTTCAAACATGGAAGACCATTCTATAAAAATCCACGAGGCTACATACAGCAGTGAAACTACACTATATCCTGTGTACTCAGCTTACCCAATGACATATAGCAATTAATCTGGTGAATTAATTTAAGCAAATATTCCTGCAGCTCTCAGTAGTTTTCAGTGAAAACATTAAGTGCTTTTTTTCCAGCTGAGTCCACTGTGAGCAAATACATGCTGAAAATTTACCTCTCTCTCTCTCCCTACTTTGAAACCACGGGTACTTTGTGTTAAGTCCTGGACCATTCATCTCAAAAAAGAATTAAAAAGGAAAAAAAATGAAAAAACCTGCTAAACAAACACACCCACTGCGATCCAAAAGGACAAAAAGTAATTTCCTTCAATTGTGGCATAGAGATAAGGCACCAGTAAGAAAACACTCAAATATAGTTTAGTTTAATGAAGGTAAAATGCTTCTCCTATCCTCCAGCAATAATCCCCAAAAGAACAACCCTCACAGCCTTTGTTGGATAATTTCTCACTCTAGAGCCATCCCCAAAGCCAGTTCAGTTCTTCCCACAAGCTATTTTCTCTTCAGTGATACCTACCCTCTCCCTATTTAAAAACTGTATCAATTTGTATTTTCTGTCAATTCCAGCCTGACCTGTTCACAAAATATATGAAACTGTCTCTTTATCAGATCTGTCCATAGCCACCCAAAACATCACAAGATTTCGTCCCAGTAAAGGCTGAGATCAAAGCCAGTCACACTGTCAGAATGAACTGAGACACCAAGGAAGTCAATACAAGATGGGACTTCCCAGGCTATGAAGTACATCTCATCCACATGAGCAGCAAAGGAAAACAGAAGTCCTTTCTCCTCTGGGAGATGCTTATTTTCATAAGAAGTGAAATATGATTTTGAAAGATCAATTGTGCTACATCACAAACAGATCTACTCTTCAATACCTAAAATGATTAACATCAACAGAGGATAAGACATAGTATTCTGGGCCTCAGAAAACACAGGGATATCAGGAAATTGGACCTGAAGATACCTGAGAAGGGCTGGCTGGCCACAGTTTAATATCTGACCTAGTATCATGGGCCTAGAGAGCCTTCCTTACTCTTCTGTGTATCAAAATCTGCCTAAGAGTTTTCTGCATAACTCAAATTCCATCTAGCTGCTCTGATTTTTTATTTTTCTTCACTGAACACAGAGGATCAAAGCTGTAGCCCTGCTCAATGCAGAACAGATGGTTATTAAGTTTTCTGACCTGAGGAGAGTTGCAGATTTAAACAATCTGAGGCCTTAAATCTAGAAGGAACCTCGACATATGAGTGGTTTCTACAGAGCAGCACATTCCATTTTCTAGATATGTTTTAAGTTCTCATGGCAGCCTAACAGTATTTCTAGAAAGGTTACATTACATTTCCAACTCAAATGGTTACTCTAATTACTTGATCAAAGTTGCCACTAAGCTTGACACCGAACAGAGTGAAAGCAGCACACAGGCAAACACAGCTAAAATACCATTAAGGCTTAGGCTATCCTCAAAACACTGAAAGTTTACAACGAAAATTTCTAATAACATACTTAAAAAAAAACATATCTAGAGTATTGTGAAAATGTAAAATTGGTGGATGATCCAAAGAGACGCTATTTTTGGTATTAGACTTGAAAAAAGCTGAATCCACTTAACTGGGAATGGGTTGGGGAGCTGTTTGTTAAAATGGAAATGGGTCAATAATGGGTTTTTATTGAGAAAGGCTGAAACTAGAAAAAGAAGTGACAGGTGCTGAGTAACCACTAACACTATCATAATCAGTTATGTGCTCAGGCAGTAATTAGGAGTTTGAATGAAGACAGTGAAGCATTGTTTTACTGTTTTGGCTAAACAAACTAAAAATCAGGAACACAGTTTCATGAAATGAGACAGGTGGTGATCAACAGAACAATATGCAAATTTCAAAAGAGAAATACAGCAGAAAAAAAACCTAGCAATATAAAATGAGAACAAGACGTGAAAATATGAAAGAGAAAAAGGGTCAAATACACCTAAGGGTAAGAAAAGCAAAGGGTGATAACAGTAAGAACTGCATCAAACCAGTCTGAAGAATACCTGATGTAATTTGTAAATTTCCCATAATTTCAGTTGACTCAGATATTAAAAAGAAAAATGCTGGCCTCTATTTCTGAAACTATAGTAAACGGTATTCTCATCTTGTATTCTTCTTTGGCTCTGATCGGTAAAAACAGTACATGAACACACTGAACAAAATACAGGACATGACATCATTCAGGACACCAGTGGCCAATTACGATGTGAAAGTTTTCTGACTGTATTTTCCTAAGACAGTAGTTGCATAAGGTTGTTCAATGTGTTGCGATTTTACCTCCTAACTTTTGTTTTAAGGGCATGACAAACTAGACAAGTCTCCTGAAATCCCTGCATCTGGCAAGTAATTACTCTTTTATTTTTCTTTACGTATTTAAATCCAGAATATGGCTTGGCTCCTTAGTAGTTGTTCAGAACTCAACTATACAAAAGGTGCTAATGGTTTTTAAACAAGCTTTACTGACATGTGTTTACTGTATCAAAAAATATCACTGTATCACAAGCATTGACTGTTATTTCAAGAACAAATTCTGCAGATGTGTAAGGTGAAAATAGAAAACTCTTATTATTTCAGAGTTCTACAACTGACCCAACAGGACAGGGAGCTCTGCACTCAATCTGGACAACACTTATTCTGCAGATATAGCTCTCTCCACTGTCAAAGCAATACGCTCACCACTACTACATTCACTCAAAAAAACCCACCAACAACAAAAACAAAACACACATACGGTCAAAGAGTAATAAATTGCCAGATGCAAGAATTTCAGTAGACGTCTATTCTGCCATGCCCTTAAAACAAGTATAAGGAGATAAAAATCCCAATATATTGGATAATGTTATGCAACAACTTTCTAACGGCAATATAGTCAGAAAACTCTCCCATCATCCGATTTCTATTGATCATTTGATTTTCCTTTGCTTCTACCTATTATTCCAATACCTTCCTTCCTAGCTACAAGATTTATTAACTTGAGTAAAAGGGATCTCAGTATTTCTACTGCAGCAATACTCAGCACGTCTAGCATCTATATGATTACAACTCTAGAACTGGTAGTAAACGTGATGTTTTTTGTATTGCTATACTACTTTGTTTTTTTTCCATGAGACATCATCATCTCTGTTTACCAAGAATTATGTTGGCCACGATTAAGTCCTTATCCCAGATTATTACACCACATAACAAGCGTTTGGAAGGCTGAATGGAAACTTCTCTTACAAAGTAACACTTAACGACTAAGGATTGGCCTTATTCTCCCTGCCTCTGTGGTCAGCAGGGCTACTCAAATGTATTAAAGAAGGTATCTAAATGGAGGGAGACGCCTGAAAAGGCATTAAGTGTAATTGCTCAGATTTCAGGGCTTATTTTCATGTAGATCTGAAGAATCCAACCATAGTGACTTTCACAGCACTGTGCCAAAGACATTTTTTAAAAACTGTGTGTGGTTCCTAGATGACATCAAATGGCTGGGCAGCTAGCTAACTTCTTATGGAAGCGATTTCAGTAATGCTGAACTTCAATTGCATTATATTTATCTTATGATTAATTAAGGAGCCAGCAGCTTGCATAGGTATGCTTGCATTTCTGAATCTAAATTAAAAAAAAAAACTGAAAATACAAAGAAGGAGATAGGCTGAAGTAAACGGAAATCATACTTAAATTTCATGCTTCCTCTAACATCACTTATTCCAAAAAAGGAACAGACGTTAGCCAAGATGAATTCCATCCTTGCTCAACTGGGACTTAGAGTTTTAGAGTTTGTGATGCAAAGCAGAATATTTTCTCACCTGCAACTCTGCAATTGTTTTATACCCATAATTGTACCCTGAATGTAAAGCCTTGCCCTCTACTCATGCTTCATAATAGGTTCTCACTGCCCCAAGGCTTCCCGTTAACATTCACAAAATTTGTTCATTTTTTCCCTTTGAAAACTTTCCTCTTCTCTGACGTACAAAAAACTCCATTCAACCAAACAAAAAGTCAAATTTGAAAACAGTTATACTACAGGGCACTGAAATGACTGTTTCTCTAAATGGACAGTATAATCTCAGCATTTCAATACACACTTTCATCTCTCCATATCCGCCCACCTATTGCCTCCATTTTTTATTGAAGTTATAACTTCACTGATGCGGGAACTAACTTTTTGCCATTCTGTACAGAATCGAGCACAACTAAGTCCTGCCTGTCCTGCAACGAGAGCTCCAAAAGATTGTTACAATACAAACAATAACTAGCACCACACCTGGTGACAATGTTTTGTCAGGTGCTCAAGTTCATAAAATAGTTGATTGTACATAAACAGACATAGGAAGCTGGTGAAATTCCTACCTTGTTAACACAGGGCACTGAATCAAGGTATTCATAAGGTAAGCAGTGCTCTGAGCATTAGCAATTAACACGCTCCAAGACATGTTTTGAGAGATAGAAGAGAAAGAAACACAATTAATATAACTCCTCCCCTTCCTCTACATTATTGCAGCTCAGTTCTTCCCTCCCAGTCTTCAAGGAGGAAACATGCCTTTGCAACACGGCAGTTCAGACTTCAGATTCTGGTAGAGTGTTTCCAAGGTCTTTTGCTGTCCTTTCTGATCTCTGCCTTCTACATAACAGTTTCAAAGTTCAGTCACAAAACAACAGAGAAATGAGAGCAGAAAAGGCTGTCTTTCAGCAGTGATTTTAGGATTCACTGCATGTCTGAATGACTACAATAACCATAACTAGAGTGGAGTTTGTTCCTTCTCATAGGAACTCAAAAACTTTTCCACCGAAATCACCATTTTGTTTCTGTAAGTTAAACTTGGACAGTTCTTTTAAAATGGAAATGGAACAGACAAAAATTAATGAGTCTTTTCCTCGGTGATATTTTCGCCATTGGACGTATGTGTAGTAGCATTAATCGCTCATCAGTATAAAGAGAAAGTATACTGTGCAACAAAGCGTTCAAAAGCATTCTGAAGTTTCAGAGAACACAAACTGAAAGTGTACATCAAGGTGATGAATACATTAAGTCAGATCTTTGTTATAACAGTAAATGCTTAAGAATCTCAATCCTTTCTTCTTCATTAAAAAACGTTCCATCATAATTTGCTATGTAGTTTCATAAATGTTAGATGAATATTAACACATTTTATTTTAAAGCTTAGTTTATTCTTCTATCTTTAGCATTTGATTATGCATCAATTAGTGACATCTTGTTATTTAAAGTCTTTTAATAATATTACACACAGTCCCCTCCACAGCAAATGATTTTCAGGGCTGGAGAGCCAGCCTATCACATCAGAAACACTAGAATTAAAGGTTGCCTATGTCAAACTTGGGTATTACAGAAGAAAGAAGGGGGGGAGGGGGAATCCATTCCTGACATGAGAGTCACACCTTTGCCAAGCTTCTTGGATGTCTTCTAAAACAAAAGAGAAAAAGATTTTCAAGAAAACTTTTTAATAGGTAAAAGGCTTTCTAGTTTTCCTTGACCTCATGATCACAACAGCTGACCTATTCCAGCTAAATTTATTTGGTAAGAAGGGGAATCTTCTTAACACAGACAAATATGTCAGTCTGTTTCCAAAGATTTAAATAAAATCCAATTTTCCAAGCTTACATGCTGTTGCAAAGCTTCTCCCCATTGCAACCACATTTCCATCGGGATCATATCCTTAAAAAAAAAAAAAAAACACACATAAACTGAATTTCTGTGAGGGCCACAACCCCGTTTGTAACTTTGTCCTCATTGAGAGTCACAACCATTCACTGGGGAAGCACTGTTACAAGAGAGAGCTGGACGACCCTAAACACATCAGGCCCTGCCACCTCCACTTAAAACACCAAGGTTTCAATTTAATACATGGAAGAAAGACTATTTTCAAGTTTTGTCAGTGATCGCTAAGATTTGGCCCAAATCAAAGTCCCAAAGAAAAGCAAATCCAAGAAGAGTTGTAATCAAGACCTATATACCTCATGCTGGCTTTCACCATTGTAAAATGCCACCTGAGACAATCCTTACTTTGGCAAATTCTAATATAAACCACTACCTCTAGCTGAGCCTATCTTCAAATCAATTGTAATCATTTTGGCGTTGTCAAGACTTGTGCATGGAGTGACTCATATATATATATATATTTACTGTACGATTTTCTGCTAAGTTAGTATAAGTCATCTCTATATAGTTGAACCATCTGTTATAATAAATACGAAACAATAGGACCTTACTGAATATCATATTATGAAAACACAATACCACATCCAAATATGGTACTTTTAAAATTATTCTTGGCTAAATAGGACATTAGGAAAAATAGATCATGCAATAGCCTAAGAATCCTTAAACGTCTCACAGCACAGAACACCACAGTTTGTTTACAATCAATTTATTTTGCTAATCCATATTTTACTTTTGACATATTTTGGAACAACAGTAATATAGCAGGAAAATGATGTAATTTTAGCAACTCCTAACTACACAGGTACAGTCTTCTCAGCATGAGGCCTAAGGCTGCATACACACATCTAACTGCCTTCTATATATGTACATTATATAATGTGACTATCATGTGATAAAGTCACACACTAAATCACAAATTACGGATTTACAGTACTCTTACTTGACCCAGGAATAAGCATTCTACACAAACTTCTGTTTGTTATTTTTTTTCCATTTCATTTCCATAATAGTTCAGCACCCTTTCTGCAGACTTTTTATACCAGCAACTCTCTCTCTAAGGTATGTAAATAATTTAGTCAACAGTAATGCATTATACAATTTATTTTCAGCCAACAGCACAGCCCTCGTTAGGTGCAATTCATGGGAAGAAGCAGTTAATTATGATAATTCATCTGCAGACCTAGGTGAGCAATTCCACTCTTATTCTGCTATGCTACTTAATATGCACATGCTGTTTAAGAACAGTTAAATGGCAACTTTCAAAAATGACATCTGAAGCCCTGATTCTATAATGAGCTCTGAACCCAAGCTTTAACACAGAACTACAGTAAACAGTGCTTCTGGGATGAGGAGGAGTTGATTTACACAAAACAACTTGCAAGATCAGGATTTAAGGTAGTCTACTGAATAGACCTCTACAAAATCCTAGAAATAATTCTATGCTATTATATTGCACTATTTGTGGAATGGTACGTGATCATATAATTAGAGATCACATCGTATATTCACACAAAGAATACTTTAGGGCTTGCTGGGGAAGCGGGGCGGGGAGCTCTTTTTAAAAGAAAATTACATTATCTAGAAACTCAGAGCTAATCCCAACAACTCACAACAGCTACCAAAGTGAGCTTTTCCTTCACAAACTTCAGAGGAAGGCATTTTCACGTCTGATTTCTGCCTGAAGAAGAATTAGTCCCACCAAACAACACCAGCTGAGGTTTTCAGTCATGAAGATGTTAAAAGTCCAAACAAAGTATCCAAATGGGTGTCAATACCAAAAAAAAAAAAAAGAAGGAAAAAAAAAAAAGGTAATTTCTAAACCACAGCTCTATGATTACAAAGACTGAGATAACATTTGGTACAAAACCAACACTGAATAAGTTTTAAAGTGCTTTGGATAGGTTCAAGAAAAATGCAATTGATTTAGAAGCCAAATCACAGGAGGGGAATAAGTGAAGGGCAGGTACAGGTACCAAATATATATATACAAGTTCAGCAGTTTCACTGGAGAATTGTTGTGCTGGAGTGTATATCAGTTAATCCTCTTCTTCAGGGGAAGGCTCTAGCCTCTTATCCTATTAACCCGGTCTAGAGGCTGTCCTGACCCATCTCCCAGTGACACTTCCTTAGGGGCAGTTCAAGTAGCAAGAGCTTCAACAACCTGACCTAGTGCCAAGTTTCTTAGGCATCTTGGGGGCTCTTTTCACTGCACCTTGCCTCAACCCTTCTGAAGTCAACCTGCAGACTTAAACAACTGACTTCAAGATGTTCCAGCTTACGTAACTCTGAGGAGCGTACACATCTGAATGCCAGCCTTCTGCCAAATCCTAAGCCTCCTGAGTGACACATGTTTAAATAGTGCAAAAATCAGAGAAGCCCTGTTCACTTTGGAAAATGTGTGAGAAACTCAGCTAGGCATGTATCTTCACGGCTTAAGTGTCTACAGTATTCACCTTCAGGTGCAAACCTCGTCTAGAAAGCTGCAACTCCCCCAAATAAAAACCGTAATAACTTCAAATTGTTGCTACCTTAATGATTTAGAGGCAAAGAATTTTTATACGAGCACACTGTCGGTCTCAGCAGAGCGCAGGTCCAAGACACACATGCACAAACAGCGTTCAGGTACTTTTAATTTTAATCTTACACACTTTGATAGTGCTGCATGAGTGAAGCATTAGTCCTCTCTAGCTTGTTTATGACTGATGATGTATGCTAGAGTGTTTTGCCAAAACTCATGACTAAAATAAAAAAAACCTGTGTTCAAACCACACGTAACCTAATAAACCAAACAAACAGCATATTGCAAATATTTAAGTCTTCCAAGCAAAGGCTACTTCCTCAACAAATTTCAACATATAAACTGGCAATAAAACGTCTCAGACATCGAAACAAATGACTGATCAAACAATGCTACCCATTGTCATCATTTTAAACAGTTCATTTTTCTGTTTTCCTGAAACATGCACGGCACTCATATTTTAACTAAACAAATGTACATATCCATAACTATTTAAAGCCAAAAATCTGAAACATTAAACGCAAATCTTTCAGCTTAACACAAGACTAGAAAAACTTCAGCCCCAAAATGAGTTTCACAGAACACTAATGCATCTGAAAATGACCTACTTGCTAAACATGACAT
Source organism: Struthio camelus (assembly GCF_040807025.1). NCBI lineage: Eukaryota > Metazoa > Chordata > Aves > Struthioniformes > Struthionidae > Struthio > Struthio camelus. The sequence goes on along the minus strand of NC_090950.1, from coordinate 25,456,601 downwards.
TGCAAATACTAAAATAAAGGGAAACCCTTTACCAACACACACACACACACACTCACTCTAATATTTTTCTTTCCTGAAGGTTGGACCATTTCCAGAGAACCTGAATTGATTTCAACAGTGATAATTTATTTCTAACAAAGAACATGTAGATTGCCTCAAAAGAATATGAGAAAATGGTCCAACTATGGGCTTCCCTGAGCTCTCTTAGAAAGATCCAAGGATCGCACTTAAAAGTAATTCTTTAACGATTAGGGCTTGCCTACACCAGCAGTTGTATCTGCTGAAAATGGATTACACTAAACAAGAATAAGGCATTTTCATTCGGGAGTCATTCCAAAAAAATGTGAATGTACTGTAAATTCACTCTTCTAACTTCAAGCCCTGCTAACTATCACGTGTGAATACATTTTTTAAAGTTTAAAGGATTTATTAAAGTGCTAGAGCGATTTTTCTCTCTCTCTCTTTTTTTTTTTTTTTGTAAATCAACCAAAGTGTAACTGCTCAGCATAGAGGAAGGTAAAAATAAGAGACAAGCCACAAACATAAGCTGTAAATTATTTAAAAACATGATCTGAAATAGCAAAAAAAAAGCAAATGTGTACTCCTTTAACTACTATTTTCAAACTGAAGAGATTTCCCCAATTAAAAAAGGCAAGCAGAGATACTCATTAGAATCACAAGTAGTCCAACTGTGCACGTGCAGCAGTGCTCTCTGATTCTGACTTGTCTCTTGAACACCACCTAGACTGCTGGTGAAAATTCTCACAAGACAGCAGCGTTCTGTATTTGGAACGGAGCATCTTGCGCAAGCATTTCTCATGACAAGACCTGCAATGTGCTATCTGCCTGGGGCGTGCAACTCTGATGGGCAAGGAGAATACTGCTGGTTCTCAGTAAAGGGCATACTAAAAACTTTCACACAAGCTCATAAATTAGCTTAACAGTATAAATTTATAAACAAAAGTCACTGTTAAGTTATGAAAGAAGAACGGACTAAGTGGGATTGCAACCACACGGCAAAGATCATGTCACCATTTAAGTCTGTTTCTTATATGAGTAAACCCAAGCAGTGAAGACATTACAACAGATACAGAAAAGTTCATGTCAGAGTGGCTTAGCTATTTCCTGGCCCGCTGCAGTCAACTAATATTTCGCCTGACAGCAAAGCTAATATAATGGCTCATCCTTACCTATTTTAGGATCATTCTTATGAAAAAGTATAGTTTGCTGCCTCCTTAATGGTGACAATGCAAGTGTTCGTGGATTCCTGTCGTAAACTGGTTCAAAAAACACTTCCATTTTAATACCCTCCAAAAATAGTAGTACTTTTTAATGCAAATCGTTCCAGAGATGATGTTTGTAGGACCATCCTATAAACCACTGTACCAGCATGACTCAGGAGTCAAACTATGGCACAGGACACACAGGACAGAAACTTTCTTCTCAGGTGGAGAAAGTTTTCACTGAATGATATTTGTAGCTTTAGTTCTAGATTTCCATTTCACTAAGAGCAGAGGGTTCCAGCATCTTCACTCCCATCTCCTCAGCTGAAACAAACAGTGCGTATAGCCCTATTCTAAAACCGATCTGTGAAGTGGCTCCGCTAAAGAGGTGGAGCCTTCCCCTCCGCTCCCCAAAAAAGCTAATGAGGCTAATGAGGGCTGAAAGCAGCAAGTATAGGAATCTATTAAAACTTCCTATAAGGTTGCAGTTCCACATTACCAAACACACAAGCATGCCTAACTTTATGAACCAAGTAACCTAATTTCAACTCGATTACTCAACATGTACGAATATTATCAGCAAACATCTCCGAAGTGAAGGACTGTGTCGGACCGTCCAGCGTAACTTGGACTAAAAAAATCAAGCACAAAACCTATGAACGTGAAAGGAACACTTGCCTAAAACAAACATCAAGTAAGCAGAGCTTGAAAAATAAAACTAAAGCTACTTTACACTTCCACACAGCCTTCCTTCTGAAGATCTCTAGGCACTGAACTGATCACAGAAAAACCCTTGTGAAATACTAACTCATTGCTGCATAGGTAAATTTGTTAATCCATTTGCTAAGGTCATACAGTGGCAGAAATAGCAGATAATCCCGACATCAGCTTTCTATCCTAACTAGAAGTCCGTATACCATTACCTGGACAGAAAGCCTTCGGTGCAGTACAGTTAAAAATGCAATAAAATAAAATACAGTGCATTACTATATAATAGTCAAATTAGAAAAGCAAAATTTGAGGGCATTCTCTGGCATTCTGCTGTAGATATCTGAAAGCCTATGAAGATTTAGAGAGAGAATTTACAAGCTAAGAACAGGAATTAATGAGAAAATAATTCCATAGTTCCCTTTCTTCAAGCAGTTCCTATGAAGGGGCTGCCTACACAAACAGCAGCAGTGCTCAAAAGAAGTTTGAAAACCTTAAGAAATATCCCGCAATGTATATTCTATTAGTGTACGGTATCTGCATTAGACCTCCAAAAACTCGCCATTCATCCTGTACTGAAATTAAAGCAACACTTTAGAGTAAGCCACCAAAACTGGGGAAGTCTTCTAATATCAGAGGGCAGACAAACACAGACTCGATATTGTCAACATGCCGCAAACAGAGCTATGATGATTTATCATCATAGGATAAATACAGCATCTTGGTAACACCCAGAACGGAGCTCTCACAGTTCAAGATCATTTTGGTGAAGGCTACTGTATTGGTATAAAATGTACTGCTAGCATCGGTTTCTGAAGAAGAAAAAGGACCCTATGTCTCAACTGAAATTACAAACTAATAAGAAGAAAAAAATTATTCTAAGAATTAAGAGTACTGAAACAGATAATGAGCTACATTGCCATTATGAAGATCTGCTAAAAACAATAACGTAACAAAATCATTGCTGGCAGAGATGACTAATCTTTTTGCTCTTCCTTAAGCAAAACTCACAGGAATTTCAATGGGATCCTCCCCCATATATGGTTGGAGGATTACATCCACAGGCTTCACAAGCCAAACTGCTGCCTGGAGCAAGCCTCTATTACATACATCTTAGTTACACTATATACATCCTGATTACAGGAGCTTATAAAAAGGAAGAGTAAGTTAGAAGTGATCCATGAAACTGTGACTTCAGTAGGAATGAGGTTCACTATTATCATCTCAAGGGTCAACAGCTTTGTGTTAAAGGACCTATGTTTGAAAGACTTTCAAGCATAACACTTTTACTAACTTTCTCCAAAGCATATCTTGTGTTCTCTCAGTCCCAAACACCTTTATTTCAGAGGCAGAATGTAAGCCTACTCTCCACAGGTTTAGCTAGGCAACAAGGTAGGAGAGAGTTTCTGATGCTTTAACCTCTTCCATTTATTTTCTTAGGTTCTGGACAAGAACGTACCAAATAAAACCAGTGATTATATACCAAGCAACTGCAATACCATATATTATGCAGTTTCTAGACTAATTAAAGATGTAAGCTCTTTAAATTAAGACTGTCTTTCAACTGTGAAGTCACAATTCTGCAAACTCATCTGTGCCAGGACAAAGGAGTCTGTCCACGCATATCAGCTTGCACTATCAAAGCTATATTTGTTCACCTAGAACAATAGGGCATGTGACTTGTCAACACTACCCACAATAAAAACAATAAGATAAGGCTGTGACTGAATTCACAGTGATTGACTTTGCTTTTGTTAAGTCACAATGTCAATAAAATTTATTGTATAAAAATCCCTTATTTTAAAAAGCATAAAGCTAACCTCCACTGAGGTTTTCATTTCAATCTTCAGCTTCTCACATTCTTACTGAACATTCATGCCAACTCCCCCCCGCCAAGTCTCCTTTTGACTTCATCAAGAGCTGGATCAATGTTTCACGCCTAAAGCCAAGATTATTTTTGTCAAATAAAGGCATTACCAAAATCTGTCAACTCTGTTTCCTCTCCTGTGTAAGTGTCCCAACTATCCCTCCCTCCACACACCAGACATATACAGGCACCTCTCACCTCTACAGGCTATCCTCCTGTCAGTAGCACAAGCTGCAAAATGAAACTTGCTCATGATTCTGGCAGGTTTCACTTTGCCACAGAATAGTGTAACATTGTCTAAATTTGTAGTGAGAGAGAGCAGCCTTATTCCCATGATTTAGTAGGGCTACATAGGATCAGGTCACATGTATAAGCTGAGCTAAAAATAGAACGCAATGATATCTGGGGAAGAAAACAGAAAACTAGGATAACAGAGAAACAAAAGCATTACAAGAAAACGAGGAAAAAGGCACTAATTCGGTTTGAAAAACTGACAGGAGAACAGATAGGGAGAACACAAAAGTCCAAAATAACAAAAGGAAAAAGAAAGCAAAGAAAAACGAAAATCAGAAGGAGAGTTTACAAAAACAAATTCAGGTTTAGAAAAGGATTATAATAAAATGATGCAAACTCTCGTAACAGCGACAAAACTTCCAGGTATATTAAGTTAATTTGCAACATTCACGTTAGAGCAAACACAAGGAAGCACAAGCAACCAGAGGAAAGGGCAAGACCATACTGTCAGTTGGAAGGGGTAATTTTAAAAAGAACAAAAAGCAGTACAGTCTTGCACCGCTGGTTTTCTAATTAGGCAGGTAGTTTTCTGGGTTATTTTAATAATGCTGAACAGCAGTAGGTCTAACAGCATGCTCGCATTCTGAAAGAACAGTTGAAAACTTTCAGCATTTACATTAACATTAATGCAAGTGAAACCTGATTAATTTTCTTTCTGAAGATGTATTTGTAAAAACAGTACGCTTCTTGCTTTCCATTTTGAAAAAACCTCCATTCCACAAGTGGGTAGTTAGACACTGCAACTGGGAAAGCGGGAAGCATGCTAACAGATACATGCACAAACAGGATTTTAAATACACTATCACTGCAAATGCTGCTTTTGGAGCTCCTTAGCAATGTTCAAATTATGTAAGCCTTGATGGTGGCAGTCTTGGCAAGTTAAAACAACAGAGAATCTCAGCCTATATAACGGAAGTACTATTAACTGGAGTTCGATGCAGTAGTTCACATACCAGCTGAGTCTCGGCTATGAAGTTGTTAATAGTGTCAAAGAATTAGTCAGAACATCAAAAATGTTTTTCCTATCTACTTCACTAAATTCTATTTGCTTTACCTTTCATCCATTTGTTTAAATTCTTCTTCGCATTTCTGTCAACATAAAAACACTATCTTTAAAAGTCAAATTTTGTTGCTCAGTACATACCAGCATGCCCTTACCCACATGATCACAGTTGCGACTAGCTCAGGCTTCAGGATAACAAGAGGATACTGATGAGAACATTCAGTTGGATACTTGAGACAACCAGCCCAAAACCGCAGGAAGTAGAAAGTTCATTTTTAGGACATACGCAATGCCCATTTATTTTACCAGAAAGTAATATATCTGGGTTAAGAGAGTTCGGGGTTTTTTTGGTTTTTTTTTGTTTTTTTAAAATGAGACAGACTCCTACAACTTAATTTATAATTCTTTTTCTGTGTACTGTATCTATTATAAGAAAGAACCTTACAAAGGCCCTTGATGAACCAGCAATAAGTAACCCATATCAAAATAACCTTGCATGTGTAGACAGTACAGGAACCAACTAACATGGACTTTGCCAACAGTAAGATAAACACATTGATATTTCTAATGTAATCAAAGGCCATTCAGAATCTACTGTGGAAGACAGTAACCAAAATACAAAGCATTTTTCCTACAACCACTTGAGACAAATATTTACTATAATGGTGAAAACTGTTAAAAGAAAGTTGGTTTATATTAATCAGCTATATTTAGACATCCAGATCTAATACCACAGCGATCTCATCTAAACTGTATCTTAGTATATTTGTTTCGCTTTTATGACAATTTAACCTACCGAAGTTACCATTTCCAAGTTCTTTCATCTCAGTGCTAGAAATACACATCATGAACAAGAAATGCCAAACGGAGGAAATTCAGTTGCACTTCTGAAATAAAGTGAGAATCAGGCACCATGTCTATATTAGATAAACATTCAAATTACACAGTGAGCATGGACTCTGCTTCTCTAAACCACAGATCTGTTGCATTAGCTATGGGAAACAGCTAATCTGTTGCTACACAGCATATGATTTTAGCACAGTTTATTTGATGTCAACATTAATAGATTGGTTTGACAACACTGTTCTTCATTTTCCTTTATCCATACCTGCATAATTTTGCTTAAAATACATTTAAAGTTATTAAATATGAACAAATGTAACCCCAAAGTGATATATGGTATAGATTCACAAATATCATGGCAAAATCCATGTTTTTGCAAAGCACCTTCTAATTAAAATTTATTAGTAAGAGTATTTAGGAAGGTATGTTTGTGTTAATATCTAAGCAAAAATTTCTGCAATAGAGAAGAATGTTGACATCCATACAAAAATTAGCTATGATTCATTGTTTAATAGTTGTCTTTCTTTACAGAACACCGCAGACTGAAGGACATATTGCCAAACTGAAAGCACCAATACTTCCTTTAACCTAATATAGGACAAATAAATATACTTCAGCAGCTTCTAAATCTTGCATGTCCTACTTTTTTGACCCAGATCTCTCGCTCTTTACCCCTTAGGCCTATGCAATATCAAAAATACTTTTCCCACAAATTTGGATTTAGCCTACGAAAGGAAAAGCTCCCATTATTTCTGTGAACCAAACAGACTGGAAGCAGGGCCACCAAACAGATTCATCTTAGCTAGGATCAACTAGTATTTTAATGTAAAATCAAACATACTTAACGCTCTCTGAACTCCTGTTGCGCTCTCAACAGCAAAAAAATCTCATATGTTCTAACAGGACTATAAGTTAGACCAATATCAATGATAAATAAAAAAAAATGTTGATCCTTGTTATTACTATTTTTACAAGGCAAAAATATATTTTCAGAAGTCATGCTTACACTCCAGCATTAATCAGTCTGTCCAAAAACAGGGAAAAGCTATAAAATTTGTTATTTCTCTTCTCAGCCAGCATAGACAACTTCTTCCAGGAAATCAAGCCGTCTCTTCTTTGGCTGATACTTTTGGGGAACCATCAGGGGATTCAAATTCATCGCATATGTGCCTGCAATCAGCAGAATTCCTATGTCAGGGTTTGCTGGTGATAGGTCACCCATGTGAAGAGCCTGAACTTTTAACACTGTTAATGTCAAAGGGATGTAACTTTTAGGAAAGGTTATATTTAGGGCTCTAAACCTTGACAATTTCTGTGGTTTTGGCACTGGGCACAGTATTTAGCACTACAGTTTCATGAGCAGTAAATATTTGACCCTTAACTCATAACCTTGGAAAAATACTCCAGAAATAAACTTTACAGAAATCTTTTCTGTGTGTTCTATAGTCAAAGCTTTTGCCAGCAGCCATGTAACTGCATATAGAGCAGGAAAGTTTCCAGGGTCAGTTTCAGTTCTAATTCATAAAAAGCTACAAACCCCATGATGTCAATGGAGTTCAATGGCTGCTTTCAATGAAACTGGGGAAGTGATTAAATCATTCTCCAAACCCATCAATGGGTTAAAAGCAGCACTAACATCTGCTGCAAAGACAGCTGCTTGCCTGTCCTGCCAGGTTGGCAAAACTATTGCCCTGCCCGGGGTGGGGGTGGGGGGGGGGGGCCTAATACTCAGCTGAATCAGACCAACCAAAGTATTTCTACTAATGCAACTCCAGCTATCTGAGATAACATTTCAAAATGTTTGCATATGCTAGATGGGTTGTATAGAGCGTCTCTGTAACACAGTACATAAGAGATTGAGCTGAATCTTAGATCATAAAAGAAAGAAAAAACCCTGGTTGCTCTCTGGATGATTCTGATTTTTTACTGCTAGACATCACTAATAAACAAGATTGCTCCTTTGCAACATGGAGACTAAGAATTGCAACAGCAGAGTAAACACAAATCACAGTACACAGTACCGTTTTTTACTAATACTATTCCTTGAAAGAAACAGAAACTACAGTCTAACAGGAGTTTGCAAAAGCCAGCAAACTACACTTAAGACTTGATATTTAGAAACACGAAGCACATGCAGTGATTGCCAACTTCACATGCAATTGTGGGGACTCAGCAACTTTATAAATATCACTGTATCAAAATTTTACTATACAAATGTAGATGCCAGTTTGTATTCTTAAAAAGTTGCATTTGCACCCAATAAAACTACAATACATATTTAACTTGCTACTATCCACTCCTACACCACATCTTGCTTCTAAAATTCAGAGCTGTGTGAAGAGTACACAGCACAGTGAAGGGCCACGTGCGGGCAACACCTGGACCAGCTCAAGTGCAACCAGGTTAATGAACACTCTCCTGCTAGGTTTCCCAAAGAAGGGATCTATTAGTCTGAACAGGATACTATCTTTAGATATGCTGCCTCTGGTATGCAAGCTAACTTGTTTAAAAGTAACCTTAGTATTTCTACATAGCAGTGTATTATGCCACCAGCACATACATTCAAAGACTCAAGACCGGACACTTTCAAAGATGCTGCATATATTCACAGATATAATTCTGCAACACTCCTCCTAATCACTCCTAATATAAGTTCCTTTAGTAGGCTTTCAGAAAGTTACACAGATTCATCAAGCGTTTTTATTATTATTTCTACAAGTATGTATTTTCTTTATTCTCTAGAAATCAGCCCCCTCCAAAAAAAAAAAAAAAAAAAAAAAAGGTGTGGGGGGAGGAGGCAAGGGAAGAGCTGCAATGTTTGCAATTTCACTTCTTGGCTAGCCAAGCCAACCAGATCCTACGCACCCAACCACTGTATACCTTCTCCCACTCAGTTACACATCCTCTGGCTTGGAATGACTGCTTATTTCTTATCAAGGAAGAATTTTAAGGCTTCTTAGCGATATAAAAAGGAGTCTAAGGGATGTCACAGGAACCTATGTCATACTAGTATTTGAAGGCAATGTTTCAGAGGATATGTTGAACAGATCTTTCTGCAGATCTTTCAGAAACAAAGGGAAAAAAAAAAAGACCTCAACTTCTGGCCCTCTGTGACCATTAAAACTTCATGGCCCTTTGCATAAACAATTTCAGCCTCCTTTTCATTATGAGAAGAAAGAAAAGGGCCTTATCATCTTGAATCTAGAAAAACAAGACAGACCCTAAAGAGGAGAGTACAGTTTACAGGTTTCACACAAACTGGCATGCATAGTGATTTCTAGCCTAGATTTCCTTTTTTTCTTTTTTTTTTTTTTAATTAACTCAACCTATCAACTCTTGTGAATTGACAGCTATCAGCTGCCTTATCTTCACTAGTTTTTTTTTTTTTTACCTCAAATTAGCTAATTCAATTTTGTGAAATTAAAAAAAAAAAAAAAAGGAACCAATATAGTCCCCTACAGTTTCATCCAAAGGAAGATATTTCTTACTCCTTATTTCATTGTCACACCTTATCTCAGAGGAAACCAATTATGAGATGAATAAAGCAGCCTCCGTCTCCTTTGCTTAGGATCACTGGATGAACCTTTTCCTACTAAAGTCATTCTTTTCATTATGCTACTTTACAGAAATTAAGACCATCCAACTCCATACTGTTACACTTAGAAACTTGCATATATTGGGGATAGGGATATCTAAATCAATAGCAGGAACACAGGAAATAATATCTCTTCGTCATCTATTAATTTGAAGATATTTCATCAATGCTGCAACGCAACTCATATACACTGAGAAAAGCTATTAATCACCTGTCCCCTAATGAAAACCTTCTGACGCTTCTTCACCCCAAAGCATTTAAATTTACATTAAAAAATTAACATGCAATAAGTATATTCTCTTACTTTTTTGTGTTTGTATATACATATATATATACACACACTTTCACTTCTCTTCTCCTTGCACAGTTACTCGTATGAGCAGATGTTTATGGGTTAGGACTTCAAATACACTACTCGTTATATCCTGTACTGGTGTGTGTGAGCACACGCGCAACAAACACGCTAAGGAAGGCCAGTATTCCAGTATCATGTCAGTAGCACATTCTCTCAATATAAGCAATACAAATTATATTATAATTTATTAGGTATTTCAAGACACTATGCTATTTCAATATCACAGTACTGCACTATCAACACACAATATACAGTCTTGCAGTCCACCCTGTCCTTGCCTTCTGCTCCAAAGTGGGAAACGCACCACTTGTATGACCTCCTGTCTCAGTTCTGAAGGGGAAAAGCTGGTGGAAGGCTTGCATCTCTTTCTCCTCACGTTGCCAGCAGTGTCCTCTCCAAAGTGTCAGAATTGATACATGCATCACAATTTTGAGTAGCTATGGGTCCAGAAAGGAAGCAGGGAGAGTGACACACATACAGAGCAAGCAAAAGCTTGCATGGGGAGAAGGGACAGAGGAGGAGAAGTAGTGCGTCTCCTCTGGGGACTCCAGACGAGCAAGGGAACAGCGTTAGTGAAGGAAAGGTGTGTTGCTTGCCACTGCCTCAGCTTTCCCCAGAATTTTTAATAGCACTGCGATACCAAAAAAGCATCAGCATCGTGAAAGATGCAGATCCTATTGCCCATCACTAATACAAAACACATTTACTTCTGTGAGCAACTTCAGAGACATCTGTAGAGCTTATTCAACTAAACTAGACTACCGATGTTCGTGAAATTGTGCGTTTCTTTACAGGACTTCCTGTCTTCTGCATGATTCTATCCTTGTAGGATATGGGTCTTTATTGCCACTACAAAATTTATAACAGCAAACATATTCTTACTCAAATGAGAACTCCATGTTTAATTAAATTCCATAAGCAAAATCAAGTTAGGTAAAATAACTCAGTTTGCTTTACACAATTTGGATCTGTTCTTCCTAACTGAAAAATATTACCTGAAAATAGTATTATAAGCAATTTTGACCATTCTCTTCATGCTTAAGGCTGTAACACTTTTTAGCATCAGACTCTCAGGATGGGAAAATGACTATGAAGTACTGCTGTTGGGTACTTAGCACTTGTATGAAGCCTTACAACTTCAAAGCATTATACAAACATCAATAATTACCATATATAGAGTAAAACTGAAAGAAGTATTTCAAAAAAAAAAAAAGTCTCATAACGACCCTTTTGAAGGAGGAAAAAAACTTAAGCAACAGTTTCTAAAATGTAATGATTGCATTCTTTACGCACAGCCATTATGGCTAGGCACGTTTAAATGAACAAAAATCACAAACCCTTCTATAGTCATTTAAAAAAGACTAAAAGCCAAACCCCAACTCCTCTCATATATTTAAATTACACTTCCTTCCCCTTTCCCTTCCCTCATGGAGTGAAAACCAAATATTTTCCAGGTGTTCTCAATAATAGTTTGGGAGGCATGCCACCAAGTTCCCAAGACACAATTACACACGAAGCCTGTTTTCATGGAGACAGATCCACATTCCCTCAACTATGAAAACTTAAGACAGTGACAGGCTTCAAGTGATCTGAGATAAATAATACAATACGTTGCTACTCCATTAGATCTTAACCAAAAGCAAACACGCACAAAGAAATCACAGAAAAGTTTGCTACTATCATTTACACGGCACCAAATGCGTACTAAACACAATCACCTCAAAAGTACAGCTCTTTTTTATTTTTGGCTAAAAGAAAAAACCCTCAGACCCTTATCCACGAACACTTATCCACTTGCTTAACTCCAAGGACACACACAAGAGTTTTCAGGATGAGTCCTAATTTGAAATGTACTCTGAAAAGACTGATAACATGAACGCATCCGAAGTACGGCCAAATCCAGCATGAGCCTCATGGTGACAAGCCTCAAAATTGCCTGGCTTAGAGTACAACGAGGGCCCAAAACCACCCGTATGTCTAAGAGTTCAGGTACAACTCAAAATCCAAACATGACTTTTGCAAACAGTGACTTCTCTCTCAAAGGGGCATAAACTAAAGCCCCAGCGAGTATCCAAATCGCACGGACCACCAACAAGAAGGAACCTTGTTAACATGCTTAACATTATCAGACATCTATTTTAATACAGCAGGACAATAAAGATAGTCAGACAAGCCCAGACTTTTTTTTTTTTTTTAATGTGACAAAGACTTAATTCTCCTGATCATGCCTCTCTGTCTCTCGTGTTTTAATAACAAAGAAGGAATATGTTTGGTGATCTCTTCCATAAATCAGTTAAAAAATTGATTTACACAGGAAAATAAGGAAGTTGAGCACACTGGATAGTAGTAAAAACTTCACTAGCAAACTTCACTTTCCTACACAGCAACCTACAAACCAAGCTTTCTTAAAAACTCACGTGTAATCTGCAGCAACAAGCCTCTATCATAAAGCACAGAAAAAGTTTTTTGTTCTCTTTTTAGAGGTTAAAGCAAAGATAAGTGAGAGGAGACTTTTATTCAGTCAATTTGCCTTAAAAGGAAATTTAGTGATGAAAGATTAAATTCACCTGGAGCAACATTATAACTTTAACCCTTTAAGAGGTACAATAATAGCAATAATAGACCACATATTTTTTCTAAATATATACATAAACATAACACTTATCATCAAAAAGGTACATATATTAACTCTGTAAGACTTTCTAAAAGATACAAGCTACAACTCACAACTAGGATTTTTGATACTGGTCAATTCAGAAAGGCATAGCTCTCTTAGAACATATAAAAGCTTATTTTCCAAAACCTGGGCCCACGTTTTGCCTTTACAGGGGGCCCTCACCCTGTCACCGCACATTATATCATGTTCCACCCAGAACTTAGCAGGAAACCGATAAACAATAACTTTGCCACTTCACTGCTTAAAAAAAAAAAAGAAAAATTAAATATAAAATATTTTCTCCCATCCAAGACTGCCTTCTCAACGGCAGCTAACAGAAAGGAAACACATCCCTCCTGAGCTCCCAACGAAACAGAGACACAGTTCAAAGAAAGGAAATTAAAAAAAAAAAAAAAGAAAGAAATCACACGGAGGGAGGAAAGTGGACACAGCGCCCGCCCCTCCCCCACGCAGCATGAGTTCAGGCACAAGCACATTTTCTGCCCAAGCTTTCTTAGCAATATACCTTATAAACAACGACCGTAAACCGAGTGCAACATAAACAGAGCTTTAGGGTCACACTTTAGGTGGCTTTCCTACTCTCTCTTTTTTTCCCACCCCCTCCTCTCCCCCTGCCTTTTTTCCCCCAGAAGAAGTAAATATGCACGGAGGGGGAAGGGAGAAGGAGTCTTCTTTACACAAATCAGGCTAAAAATAGGTTATAAAGCAGCCTGCCTCATGATGGCTCCTTTATTTAATTTGCTGCCAATTCTTTTTTGCCTTAAATCCTTTAAAATAAAACGCAGTGGGGGGAGGGGAGGGCAGCGATGGGGAGAGGGGGGGAAGGGAAAGGAGGAGGAGGGGGTGCCAAAAACATGCCCCCACAAACCACCTCGGAGGAAAGGTGGGAGAAACCCAACCCGAATCACCCCTTCCCCCAGCCCCTCAAAAAAAAAAAAAAAAAAAAAAAAGCACATTAAAAGGGGGCCAAGTTGGGGGGAAAAAAAAAATGCATGTTACACTTGTGCCCATCCCCCACGCGGCTCCTCCAACTACCACAGACACAAACAGCGCTCCCTCCCCCACAGCCCTCCCAGCCCCCCCTTTTCCCCCCCCCAAAAAAAAGCCTCCTCAGCCCCCCCCTGGAAGCACTTTATTCAGCCCAGGAGAGGTTTCTGGTGCAAAACACCCCAGTCCTTACCTTGCAATTGATGGCTGAGTGGCTGCTCCCCCCCCTTCCTTTGGAATGGAGGCAAAAGAAATTCACCCTTGTTTTTCTCTCCTCCTTTTTTTTTTATACAGCTCGATATATATATACACACATATGTGTGTCTGTGTGTGTGTATATATATACACATATATGTATGTATAATATTTTTTTTAGCTGAGGTGTCCACACCAAGAGGAGGAAAAAAAAAAAAGCAGGAAAAAAAACAGAAGGAGGAAGAAAAAAAAATAACCACCAAATACTGCTGTGATATTCAATTATATCCCAAGCCAGAGACTGGGGGGGGGAGGGGGAGGGTGGGGAAAGAAGGGGGGGGGGATTAGAGATTAAGTCCCAAGGAAGGAGGAAAAAAAGTAATATCTCTCTGTGTGTGTGTGTGTGTGTGTGTGTGTGTGTGTGATTTAGATTGAAGAGGAATTGAGGCAGAATGTAAAAGCTGTTACTAAGGGAAGGAGCCAAACGGTTCAGAGCAGCCAACGGCTCTCAGACACTCAGCACCGGGGAGAGGGGTGGCCAGCCACACAGAAATGAGGGAGCGAGAGAGAAAGAGCCAGCGAGGGAAGGGAGAGGCGAGGCGCCGAGAGGAGGAGCGCGGCCGGCCGGCTGCTGCCACACGGCAAAACAAACCTGCGGCCCGGCCGCGCCGCTGCGCGGGCGGGGGTCGGCGGCCCTCCCTCCCTCCTCCTCCTCCTCCCTCTGCCTCCTCCTCTTCCTACACACACACACCGCACCGGCGCGCCCGCCGTGTTTAGCAACGCGCGGCGGCGGGGACGCGCGGGCTGTGCGCGCCTGTGGGGGGAGAGGAGGAGGCCGCGGCGGTGGGGAGGGCGCCCGGGGGCCATGACAGGAAGGGGAGGCCGCGCCGTTCACGCACACACACCACACACACACAAACACCACACATACACACACACACCCCCCACACACACACCCCGCGGGGAAGCCACCCTGCCCACGCCGCAGCAGCCGGGGCGGGGGAAGGGCAGGCAGCCCCCCCCCCCCCCCCAGCAGCCAGGCCGCGGTGCCAAGCGCCATGGCGTTACCCCGCGTTCACCGTCTGCCTGCGGGACAGGGCAGCCCGGGGGGGGGGGGGGGACCCTTCCAGCCCCTCGTGGCCGCGGACGCGTCGTTTAATTAAAACTTGAGATAAATAAAACGAGGCAGAGCGAGACGGCCTAGGCCGGGCAGGGCGGCCTGGGCACGGCGGGAGAAGCCTGGCTGCGCCCCCGGAGCGCCCGGCGGCCCCGGCGCTGGGCAGCGTTGGTTTATCATTAACGATGTACAAACGGCCGGCGGACGGGAAGGCCGGGAGGAAGGAGAAGCAGGGGCGGCCGGGAGGCTTCAGCTGCGGCGGGAGACGGCAGCGGCGAGGGGGCCGCGCGCACGTGGCTTCGCAACCGCGCCTGCGATAAAGGGGACACAGCTCGGTGACGGGAGTTGGGTGTTAAAAAGTTTTTCCAAGAAATCCTCTAATTGTGCTTCACTGCCACAGCGCTTCTCCAAATGCAGTGCTCAACGTAACGTTTTGCAGTTTTTGGGGGGCGTTTAGGACCCAGTGCTACGTTCGCGCTGGGCAGACCGGGGACCAGCGCAGCTCGACACTCATACCCGAACTACGCCCGTTACTAGGTCAACCCTGTAATTTCATTTAATGAAAATAATCCTCTTACAGTAGTAATGCCTTGTCCCACATGTGTGCGGCTCGTTTTTAGAATTTAAATGCTATCTATCATTTATATCACAGATTTGTTTATTTTTTTAAAGCAAACTTTGTTAACCTAGACCACATTCATCACCAGGCAGTCCTTCCCATCTTAAAACGTTCTTGCAATAGCGTTTCAGGCTCTTGGGCTTTGATCCAGCGCTCGTATGTGCGGACATTGGCACTCAAGCAGAGTCCCAGTGACCACAAACCGTGCGCAGATCCGACTGCAGCGTCAGATGTCGTTCCCGCTCGTGCCAAGGCGCTGCGCTAGGCCCTCCGCACGTGTAACCCTGGGCTGATGCTGCCCGAATGGTGCCTTCATATCACTGCGCTGCTAGAGCGGTTCCTTTTACCGCATCTGGCAGAACAGAAAGGGAGAGAGATGGGCCCCTAAAATAGCTTCTCCTTTTTCCTTTTTCTTTTTTTCTTTCTTTTTTTTTTTGGTGAACAGAGCTTGAAATTGCTGAATAATTATTTCAGTCCTGAGGCCACAGCTCTGGATCTGAGGGTGGGTTTTGCTTTCAGTCTAATGACTGGAAAGTAACAGAGGTGACTGTTACCTATTTGAGCTTCATCTCACAAGCAGACAGGACCCCTCTACGCCACAAAGCTTTAATGAAAGCGGATGGGTGGGTCCCTGGGTGTAGGAGCACTTCACAGTGCTCATTTTTTTCAGGGTCAAACCTATGTGCTTTTCCTTCTTTTATGAAGAATAGTACCTAAATATTTGCAGAAAGCAGACTTTGCCATTGCAAAATAATTTAATTCTGAGTTCAAACTAGCTCAAAGCGCAGGGCCTTCGATCTGTTTGCTTGAAGAGGCCTGGATTATATGAGGAAAGTGAAGTCTATGGAAAGCAAGGGAGCGTATTTGTAATTTCATACTACTTGATGTTCAACGTTTATTTCTGTAGTGACTTTAATGGCCCAAGTGGGCAACTTTCTCATTCTGATAGCGTATGGACTGACTGTTTTGTGAATGTAAAAACGTGACAATTTGTGAAGACTATATCCAGTCCAATTCCAAAATGCTCAGAGAAAGTTGTTGTCATCAAGGGACAAAACCCTACCGTTTTGCTGAAAGCTGGGAAATTTAAAACAGAGAAAAAATTGTCAAGGGAACCATTAACACCTTCCTACATTATAATCTCAGATCTGTCCATGCTTCTGAAGGAGTTTAACCTCTTGGTACTCTGAATGACTTATTTCCCAGGTAAAAGAAGATAAGCAATAACAGTGGGTGGATAAATGGGGAATGGGAGTACACACACAGCTTAAGGCAGGAGGAAAGAAGATAAGGGACCTAATATAGGGGATTGTGGCACACCAGGGATCTGCAAAAGGATATGGGAGGAGTTGCAAGAAGCCCGTGAAACAGGAATGGGAGGTGTAACATTCAGGAAGTTTGTGTGAGAAATGGAGGAGGGAAGACGCCTAAAGCGTGCATTGTTTGGCCCGCAGATACTGCAAACGCTGTTTTCCCGTCCATCTGCTGAGCAGTGACAACATGCTGAACTGCAGTTATCTGGCTGAAGCGTTCTGTGGTCTAGCGTTCACCAAACGTTCAGTCACGGCTCCTATGTGCCAGGCTGTAGTTTTTAATGTTATTACGTATTGGATTAGGTGACTACCTGAGTATATGTTCTGCTTTGTAGAATATTTAAAGTGCGTTCTGGCAGGCTTACGCTTTAATAATTTTAACGCTTCCATTTGGTTTTGTTTTCTCATTCATTAGTAAGGCCCCAGTGCTGTGAACACCTCACAGGACTGCGTTATTGTCTGCAGTGAGCTTTCCACTTTGTAATTGGGTTGCCCGGAGCTACAGCTGGGCTCGCAGTTACTGGGGCAACTTTCAGAGCACAGAGGAGGGAGACTTCAGCTTTTAGAGGTTTCCAAGAATGGGTGTTAGGTAATACAGGGCAGTTGAACAGGTTATGATTTACGGTGGATTGTTCAGGGAGCAATCTGAGCCGAGGGAGTTGGCTTTGTCTTGAGCCAGGAGAGGCACTTTGAAGCAGTAATTGTTAGCATGTTTCTTTTCCCAGAGTCTCCTAATAAAAAGATAGGACCAAACCATAACTTTTGGATTGAGGACTGGACTGGATTTGAGGTTTTAGTTTATGCGTATGTTTGAATAAATGCCTGCTTTCGACGTGCTTCAGTAATGCTGCTGCTCGCTTGCCGTGGTTCTGTCATGCCCACCTACTGTAAAGTCCTCTCCCAGCCACATTTGTAAGACACATCCCTGAAATAGTTGAAATTACTTGCGACAGTGAGCGCTTGGCCTAGTAAGCACAGATAAGCAAATATTTGAAGTAACAAGACCAGTGTTTGCACAGCACCAAACACACTGCCTGGACTCCATAAATAATAATACTTGGCACTCGCAGAGTGGTTTCCATTTTCAAAGCACTTTAGTCATAACCCTTGACACCTATATGGCCTTTTACATCTTTACAAGAATTAATTAATCCTCACAGCGTCCTGTGAGATAGGTATGCATTGCAATAATAACAATAAGAAAAATTAATAATTCATGCATTCTACTCAAAAATCACTGCAGGGATTAAAATGCATCTGTAATACTTGTTTTTTATTAACATTTTCCAGCAAATAATAAAAGCTATGGCATTGTGTTAAATCTATATAATAATATCTATCCATAAATCTTTTGCAGATTGGGACCGGTCTAAAGGCCCGATTAGGATCTAATTCCATCAACAGGAATTAGATTACCGACCTCAGAAAAGCAAGACCAGGCCCAGTCCACCAAGCAATCTACTAGATGCCAGAATAAAACTTTCCGTACGTGGCGTTGCATAAATAAATATTAGTGAATCAGGAATGCTCTTTGTTCATTTTTAGCTCTCGCTCATGCAAAGGCTCCCCCCGTTACGGCACTAGTTACAGGACCCCCTCCTGCATACACCCAGCACCAGCAAAACGCAAGCGCTAAGTGGGTGAGAAGCAGCAGTGACTCAGCACGTGTTGCAACAGGGAGAACAGGGACAAGTCTAGCCAACACTGGGGCAAACCCTTTCCCTCGTAAAAATTACCCTGGTGCCTTTGATATGCAGGCAAGCCCCAGTTAAACCAGATATTTAAACGAGCGGGACTTAAAATCTTGTTGACTTAAATAGAACAACTCACATGCTTCACCTGCAGGAGCGCCCTGGCTGGGAGCTTGCCTGCTGGAGGGGGGACCGCGTGCCGGGCTCGGGTCGGCTCCTGCACGGGCAGCCCCCGTCCCTCCTGAGCGAGCTTTCTTAGTTCACCTTCCAAAGTGGATTAACGTAAACCACAAAGGAATTTTTAGTACTAATAAGGCTGCCACGCCAGAAAACACTGGGAAAGAGTACAGATGTGTGCACCCCACCCTAGCAGTTTCCCAATGTCTTCCCCGTGTCTGCGAGTTCAAAATCTGGGGCACCAAACAGGACCAGTGCGTTCAATATTGTAAACCCTTTTTTTTTTCTTTTAATGTGAGGAAGATAGCGATTAAAACAAAAAACCTCTAACTAATTTTTCTTGGTACTGTACATGTCAAGGAAAGAAAACGGTAGTTCACCAGTTTGCAGGGAGTGGTTTCATCCTTATTGCAGCTCTTCACAATGAACGTTTGCAGGAGAGGACACACCGGGAAAGGGACTTATGTCTGAGTAGGGAAAATCCTATGCCACTAACTTGTCATACACATTGATCAGTAATTGATCAGTGGCCATATACAATCAAAAATGTGTAGCATAGTGATGATTAACGTGCCCGTACCACTACTTTTTATTTTTATCAGGCGCTTTAAAGTATACACAACACACAGACATGAATATGCTGTAGTTCTCCATAAGGCAGAGTGGATTCAATCACAGAACAATACTCTAATTGATACGCTTACCCATATCGATCGCAGAGACTTCTGCGTCCCAGAATAAATAGCAAGAACAGAAGAACAACATGACCAAGCTTTTCGTATACTTTTGAGGAAGTGCATGATCCAAAGTCATGAAATTCCATTTCAGAAATTTCAAAAGGGGCCTATTTGATACAAGCTGTGTTACTCAGAGCATGTTTAGTGCTGCTGTAAAACAGTTGTTATGACATACGAAACAGGTATCGTCCCTACGTTATATAGAACTAAAGTGGGGCACGGGCCACTTAGCCTGGCCATTTGACACAAGGGGAATTTCATTTTTCTATTTTTACAAGCTACCAGCAGCCTTATCCAGCCCCAAAACATAGCATAGCCTAAACATTACAATAGTAAGAACTGCTGTAGAGTTAAAATATTTACCAAAGTAATTGGCCTTATTGTCATTTCTATAGCTACTGACCCACTACCCACAGGCCCAGTGTACCCTCGAGGCTTTAAGAGGAAGGCAAATGTGTGCATAACTGTGTTACACCAATGAAAGCTTTCAAATCAGTGCCAGGGGAACATATTTTTAAAGGAAATGTGAGAGAAACACAGGAGAAGAAATGCCAGCTCCTTCAGCCCCTTTCAAACAAGGGCTCCTCTACCTTGTCTTCCTGCAGGGGAACAGGCACCTCCACTGGGTCACGTTTTTCCCTTTTTAGGGGAGAAAACACAATGGGTTTTGTTGCTGCTGTTCCCAGCCCTCTCTTCGCTGAGGGCGTGGGGTTGCTGCCAGGAGCCGGTTGCGGGGTTGTTCCCCTGCTTTCGGTCTCCAGCCATAGGCAGCTCCTTACCCGGAGAGGGAGAGGGCAGTGGAAGCTGTCCCCGGGCCACAATCCGGCATCAGTGTCTTGGTGAAAGTCCTGAATATTACCCACTGCGACCTAGAATCTGCCCTGAGAGAACCTGTGGATGTTTCACACAATTGTGGAGAAGAGCAGAAAAATTAATGAGTAAACGTGGAAATACAGCTGTTTGTGGAAACCAACGCATCCCTCATTATGGACTGATGCTAAGCGTTTGTGGTTATCACAGGTTAAGAGCTGTAGTTTCAATGCCCATGAACTCTGGGGTTGTTTCTTTGAGATGTGGTGATCTGACGAATGGATACCGTGACAGCAGGCAGGTTGTTGTTAAACAACTTCTTTGGATGCACACCCGGTAACCCAAGATCACACCGCCTCAAAGTTCGTGTAGCAATTAGTTTAGACGCAGTGAGCCGAGTTAAAGAAAGGAGGACAAATATATTCTTTTGGCTTTAATCACTCTCTAAGGATTGTTTTAACTTTTTTTTTTCACTTGGATATGTAAATATCCATACTTCTTAAAATAGAAAAAAAAATGTTACTTTTCAAATAGAAATACTAAGAAGACCCTGTTAATTACATAGTTCTCGCCCAACTCCATTCATAGCAGAGTTGTAATTCACATGTTATATCCTACCATGGCCAAGCAAATCCAAACTTGCCTTATTTTAACAATGTTACGAAAAAGGGTGTGGTGCAAGGAGATATCACACACCTCTGAAGTTTCAAGCAAGACATATCTGGCTCTAGTATGAGATCAAAATGGATTATCTCACAGGACCAGGATGTGGTTGCAAAAAAATCAGTATTTTAAATGTCATCATGATTCATAATACAATCTAAATTACTTGGTATAATTGTTGCAGGGTAAATAAAGGTACACGTACAAAAGGTACAATATTTATTATATTTATTATATATTTGCCTTTGTCTCTGTCACATACTATTTTAATATTTCCTGGCAGCCCAAGAATCCAGCGGATTTAAAGAGGATTCTTTCTTGTTGCTGACACTTAAAGCTCTGCTTTTTTCTTTCATTATACCTACATTGTTCTCGTTCTTTATGTGAGCAGGGGCCTGGGAGCCAGGAATATTTGCTCTCTAATCACAGTTCTGAAGGACTCCTCATGTGGCCTTCAGCAAGCTGTTTATTATCAGTGCATGAGCTTCCATCTATAAAAAGACTAATACAGCTACTAATGATGATGATATTATTGTTAACACATAATTACCTATCTCACAAGAAAATTGTGAGGGTAAATTAGTGTTTATAAAGTATTTTAGAGATGATAATATTATTTATATGAAGGCTATACCTTATATCCTGAGGACAGCAATTGTTGAAAACTACCTTCTAATTAGGTTTTGCTATAGTGTCTAAGGGTTTAGAAAAAGGTATCAATAGGTACATTGAAAAGTCCCTGATTTTTCTTATGTTATTGGTATCAGCTACTTTCCCATAGATAAATAGGCTACATGCACATCTACAAGACTTTAAGCATTGCTTTTGGCATATTAAGCGCAAAATGAATGAACTACAAGGCTGCGCCAAAGCACACCCTGCAGTTGGTTATTAGACAACTTGCTCCAGTGATTAAAGCACTTGAAGTCAATAGATGTTTTGCAGCTTCTTTTCAGCATGGCTGGGATTTCATCTTAGATCTGCAGCCTTGTCTTTCACTGCACATCACTGATGTGCTTAACGCTCAATTAAAGAACACCCTGACATGGTCCAGGATTTATTTTATACAGTCTCTTAGCTCTTAAACAGCGTTTGCAGGTACTCATGTCAACAGAGACGAGTCAGAAAGATCTGACCGGATCAACAAAAGTCCAACCAGCGAACGACTTTGCCGGGGTCTGCTGTATTTCCCCTTCTGGTGGTCAATTATCTACGTTTCATTGAACATCCATTTCTTTCAGTTTTATTCTCGAGGACTTCTGATAACATATCAGACTTCTCTGAGCCAGTTGTAATCTCCACAACCTCTGATGCACACTGTGACAACATTAACTGTGAATTGCTGCAGTAGATTAAGCAGCATATTTCCACAAAACATTTCCAATACAAGACCAAATTTTACGAGCTGTGTGAGCATTCTGTGTAACATTTCTAGCAGGTACATAAAACATGTCAGGATATATATAGAAAGAGATATTTGACTGGGTAGACCAGTGCTACATGTATTAGAAATAGCTCTGTCTTTCACAGTACTAAATGTGTGGCATAACACAAAAGACGTTCTTTCGGCCAAAAGACGAAAAAAGAGGGACAAAAGGAAAAATAACAAACCCAAAGCGCATGGAGGAAGAATGAACTGAGAATTATTTCCTCAGCTGAGCCGATATTTCCTACAACCAGGCAATCTGTGAGTCAGCCTTTTTGTGCCGTAGAACTTAAAATAGCAAAAGTGAGATAACAGTAGGCTGGTTGGAAATAGAAAATTGCAAAGGATACAAAGAATAGAACGACTCTCAGACCAGAAGAGCAGTGATGAGCATAGCAGTGATCTGCTGTTAGTAAGTTATTGTAAGAATATATCAGATAATCCTAAAAGATGATGTTTATCCGCGATGTCAGAGCAGGGAATATCCTGGGGAAGGGGGAAGGCCACAGCTGGGGATTTCAGCTTTGGAGTGGAGGGCCAAACTGAGGCACGGGCAAGAGCTCGCTTCGGGCAGCGGAGAGCCAGATGGGGCAAAACAGCTGTGGATATGCCACCTGCTTCGTGTACACTCAAGCCTCAAAAAGCCTGCTCATATCAAGGGAGGAAGCGGGCTGTGTGGGACAAGGAGCTACTGCTGGGATCTCGAGCAGCCGCTCTCAGCAACACGACCGCCGCTTCCCAGCAGCGCTGACACTGCCCGCAGCAGCCCCTCGCGTCCCTCTGGCAGCACTGAGGGCAGAAAGCTCGTCTCCCTGGGCTTCTCCATCCCACCTCCTCTCTTTCTGCCTCTCCCTCTGACGAGCAGGAGTGGTTTAGTCCCAGCCCCAGGACCTCATTTAATTTTGCTTATATTGTTGCAAAGCCCTGAGCCAGCACTGGTAGGGAGGAACCTCAGGCAAATTGCACACTGATTTCATATAGTTCAAGACAGGGTTTAATAAATATATGTAGAGGAGGAAACAGAATATTTCTAGAGGCAGAGTAAAGCAGGGGATGGGCTAGCAATTATGCAGATTTGTTGGCCACATCCCAGGACTTGGTGGTTCTTCAAGGGCTGTGCCTGCTATTTGAGGCCAGAAATTAGTTTAAAGTCTGGATGAAATATGTCTCCCACCAAACCCATCAGCTTGCCTATTTGCTTACATAATGTGCAGCTCACCCAGATAAAAGAGCTCCCACTGAGAACAAAGATTTGCAATTATGCATTGTCAACGACAAACAGTTAACATGCAAAGAGGGGCAGAGTCCCACTGTAGCCTGTATAAAAATTAAGATCGTTATGAAAATGGAAGGGCAAACGGCACCAGCGCGACCCCTGTATCATCTGTGCCCCACGGCCAGCGCGTGGGCTTTACGCAGGGAGCGCACAGCAGGGTACGGGCCTCGTGGCAGCGTGCCGAACCATGCGCTCCAGCGAGAGGCCAGGACTCGGCTGTTGCAGAGCCCAGGCAGATATATGGTATTTTTCTTTTGCTTTTCATTTCCTAATATCAAACATAGGCCCCATTCTGCAAGGCACCGAACAGAGGCAGCTGCAACAAACATATAATGTAAGCAAACAAAGCAGAGGCATAGATACTGCCCGGGTTTACACAGCAGGTTATTTTTAAAGCTAAGAGTGAAACCTCTGTCTCTGGAGTCTTTTTTGAGGGGAGAATCACTCTGGCTAGCCTGCATCTCAGCGCTCAAATTCAGGGTTTTCTGTGCAAGCTCATTCTTTCCTTCCATTGTTCAGGAATTTTTATTTTTAAAAAGTCTACGAGGACATAAAAAAACTTTTCATTTCCCACATCCTGTCATTAAGCAGCTGTGTTGTGAACAATGAATGATGACAAATGAAAGCACCAGTTTTAACTGAAGTAGGATTACACTTGGCATTCTTATTTGTTACGTGTCTTAGTGGACAGCAAGACAAATACACATTTCTGCTACCCTTTCCTGCTGCCAACTCTGTCCCCTATTAATACATAACTGCACTATTGGAGTGAGCACTGTGGCCAAAGCAGAATCAGACCCAAAACCCAAATGATGGCTGGGCAAGCAAGGGCTGAGGATGTTCGGTTTTGGACTGGACCTTTGGTTCCTCTGGTCTGGAGTCTTGCCTCTGGCACCAACCGGTTAGCACCTGATGCTTCGGCAGAAAGCAAAAGACCGGCACGATGCTCCTGGCCCACAGCGCGGTGGTGCGCATACGGGGGAACAGCTGTCCTGACCTCGGGGGAACGGCTTAACCAAAGAATTTTAACCAAAAGTTCACTCCATTGCATGGCATTATTCTCCACCAAGTATCATGAAAACATAACCAACCCATGCCCGATTAATTATCACACAGTACTTTCAGAGGTTTAAATAATATCACACTTTGCTCGTGCAGCCTCCAAAGCCTTGCTGTTAATGATGATACATTGCTGTTAACAGTAATGCCATTTAGAAACTGGAGGCACAAAAACATTCACTGAGGATGCTGCCAACTTTACACAAATTGATGTGAATGTATAATCGAATTACTCTGCATAAACGTGGTACTTGTACATGGAAAGGCTCAATTTGCTCTACCCGCATCAGGGCCGAAAGCTCAGATCTAAGCAGGAAGCTGGGGGGGGGACTTCCAGTTATTTGTACGGGGCAGGAGCACACAGTGCATGGGCCAGCGCTGATTGGAAGGGGCGGCTGAACGGGTGGCCTTGCTGTCCTTCCCTTTCCCAGCATGCCCTCTCCTGCAACGCTCATTTATTCAAACTCCCCCCACTCTTCTGCAGTAAGTGCGATCCCCCTCAGAGAGGCGGAGAGCTGCCTGCACTCCAGTCCCCAGAGCAGGTCAGGACAGCAGCAGGATCTTGCCCACAGCCCAGTGTGCGCTCCAAGGCCAACACAAGCGTGAGGGAGAGGGCATGACTGCCTTTACAGAGGACAGGAGTGTTGCAGCCCAAGTTTAGAGCAATGTAAGCTACCTGGAATGGCACTGTGAAAAGACAAGCTTTGCATTCCAGCTTCCGAACAGCGGTACGTAACGCACGACAGCAGCCAAGATAGCGGGGCCCTTGTGTCCTTACTCACAGTTCATGGGCCTTATTAGTGACCAGGCTCATAGCTGTGAGGATTTACTCTATGCGTAAGCAGCAGCGTCTAGCAAGATCTGCCTGTGACTCTTCTTAGTACCTTCTGGATCATCTTTCCATGCAAACACAGCATATATTCAACACTGGTCACATCAGTAGTCAATCTGAAGCCAGTGGAACTATATTCTTAAAACTGAGCACATAGTCAAGTAGTTCCTCTGACAGTAGCCTAGGCTGACACCGCCGTAGACGTCTGTGCCCCAATAATTTTTAAAATTTGCACCTCCACTGAGGTCCACAGGATTTCTATAAACTTAAATAGCAACAACCTTACGGCTCTATTTTAAGTCCAAGATTTCAAGTGGTATTTTTATTTACTATTGAATATATATTTCTGTATCAAATGCACTAGAAAACCCATGAAAGAGAAAATTAAGGACCTAATGACCTGCACCGACGTTGGAACCCACCGTTTCAGCTACAAGCACTGAACAGAGTTCAGCGCTTGCACTTCGTCTTGTCATATGAGTCACCTGAGGTGGGAAGAAACACGATGAGACAGCCTTATTCACCGTCCATGCTCGTAACCTGCTGAAAGAAACGTATCAACACAGGGCTGAGCACAGCTGCTTTGTGGGGGAGGGAGGCAGCGAGGGCTGCGCTGCCGCTGCTTCCGCTCCATCGTGTGAGCGGAGCATGGGCACATCAGGCAGCGGCGGCGGGAAGGGAGCGGGGAGCCTGGCGCCTTTGCCCTCGGACAGCTGGCATTCCCGCAAACAGCGGCTCTGCTAGGAACTAGGGGCATTTGCAAGGAAAGGACAACACGGTCTCTTATGGCATGAAGGATATATAAATTTAGAAAGTGGGAGTGAGCTGCCGCAGATCTGACTTGTAGCTACGTCTGTCCTACAGCTATAGTAGGGGACGGTGATTTACCCTCAGATTTTACAGGAAGTTTCATGACTCAAGGGCAAGATGATAATTATGGCCGATAGTTAAAGGCCTAACAGAAAAGGTCAGGCAATCTGTAGCAGTGCCAAGAAGCTGGCAACCCCCTGGGCTAATTTAGAAACCAGATAGAAAGCCAGAGATAGACAATACAGTAAGGCACACCAAGGTAAGCTGCAGATGGAGGTCAATGTCTCAGGAAAGCAGAATACCCTAGACAGCAGCAAAACGCCAAAATCATACCCAAGATATCAAGAAAGGGTAATCATAAGCAGGCACTCAGTTGACTTACCAAGACAGGAGTGGTGGGGTGACAAACCCCAGGAGCTGGACTGCCAAGCAGGTTGCAAAACACGTGCAAGCTGCAATTTTCTGTTGCCAGACCTGAGCTTTAAGCAGTATCAGGCAGCCCCACCTCTTCTGCGACCATGTCAGCTCTTCGCTTGTGGGCATCTACCAGGTGTGGTAACAGTAACACCGCTGCTGGGAACCTGGAGCCACCCTTTTATATTGCAGCTGCAAGGTGGCAGTGAGAACTGTGCTTACCTTTCCCCACAATGCTGACTTACACTCAATCTTATCCATCAACAGCTCCGTGTTGGCCCTATGTTGCAAGGACTGGAGCGTGCCATTGGCATGTCTAAGGCTCCGTAGCAGTCTGCTGTGACGGCACTACAGCAAAGCCAGATTTTCTGATAGGATTTTTCTATCTCAAATCTCTTTTTCAACTGCCCACAGCAGCCAGGCTCTACCATCTTATAATTTGCAGTGAGCTCTGTAAATTGTTTGAATGCCAGTGTTGTTGTATATATAAATCCACACATGAACTGCGTCTTTGTGCTGCTCCATTTCATTAAACAAGCAGAACAATTCGGTAGCTGCAGTTATGCCTCCAGGCACTTGGGTCATCTTTGATTTCTACTCTTCTCCAGAGTTCATGTTTGCAATTAACAGCTCTTCTCACTGCCAGGACAATGAGATAAAGTAAAATGTAAAAATCTTTCTGCTGCCCTAATAAAATGGCTCTCCCCAATGAGGGTCAGAGCATGAAGCCTGGCCTCGGGAAGGCTCAGGACTCCCTTTGCAGTGCAGCACTCCCTCTTTATCAGTCATCCACATACAGCCCCCACTCCAGCAGGAAAGCTCTACACGTCCACCTTTACTTTGGTGTGACGGCAGAAGTAAAAGCCTGGCCAAAGTTTAGTCACTAGAATAACTCTGACGCTGCCACATTAGCACTCTCCATCCTTCATTCCCCTTCCAGGACAATCGCACTGCAACGTCCTTTCCTTCTCTGGCTACAGCACAGCAGTTGTGTTTGCCTCCTCCGCACCCCAGGAAGGATGATTTTCCAGCCTTTCCTAAGTGAACTGAAAAGATCTTGACCATGAGTTCAATTCAGCAGGTGAGAGCTCATCACACATCTAATCCCTGCTGGTTTCAACAATTCCTGTAATATTTTTGCAAGTGAAGAGCTTACAAAAGATTGAAAGCTCTCTAATAAATTCTGTGCCCCCTCCCTTTACTTCACACAGATACACACAAAATACATTATTCTAATTCTCTGCTAAACTTTCTAATCCCTTGTTACATCATATGATATAATCAACCATTTGGCCCCGAGTCAGTATTTCCATGAAGCAGAGTCAGTATAAAAAGCTTTCAAGGCACAGGGATTGTTTTTGCTTCTGTAATGCTTTAAAAATGCTGTATCTTGGGACCAAAGAACATGCAGTGGAAGCACAGTATTTTTGGATGCCTTTCATTTCTTGCATCAGAAATGCTGGTGTTGAGAATACAATTGTTCCCATATTTGAACTTGGCTCCAAAACATCAACATCACATTTTTGTTTGTGAAGTTTACAAAAACAAGTGACTATAGACTTGAATATATTAATCATGGATAAATGGAAACAGCCAGACAGGACTGTATATCACCCTCCATACTTTATGTAAATAACGATGGGTTACTGTTTACCAGTGGCCAAATTTTGGTCCATACCTGACAAAAGCAGTCATAGTGCATGCGCATTCAAAGCCAAAGCCATATCAGTGCATGCCTATATACTGGCCAGCGCTGGCTTTGTATGCAGACACGTATGCTGTTTCTGTCTAAAATATGTTTACCCAGAAACATAGCCAGGTAGCCCATACCTAGACTATATATGGAAGAAGTCTTGTCCAAGGCTTAAAATGGATAGTTGTCTCTCATCGTGAGCCAAATAAGATGCGACAGAATCAAGCTCTGTCTGCTGCTTGCAACGACAGTGAATTTTGCCAGATTCTCAATGCCTTTTTTGCAGTTGACAAGATCATTCAGCTGTTTCCCCCGCGCACGTGACCCAGCTCCTAGAGCTGCTGCTGACAGCGGGGTGCAGTTTCACTGCTAGCTGATGTCAGACCCATAGGAAGAAGCTACACAGCACGCTGCTGTCTAAGCAGGGTAGTGAGAACATACACATTTAGAAATTATACAATACTTCTAAAGTCCAAGGACCCAAAATTACCTTACCAGATATTTAAGGGCAATATCTCTCCTTATTACTGCTGTACATAAAACGGCCTACAATTTTCCATCAGCTTTGGTGCTTCCATGGAGTGATTTTTTTTTTTTTTTTTTTTTTTTTTTTGCACCTTGCAACTGCTGCCAGCGCTCTGGAGACTGACATCATCTGCATATTGCATATGTGGCAAATATACTTCTTAAAATCAGTGGGAACATGTCAGGCTTTCAATTAATAATAATAAGAAGGCAAGGTATGACCTAGAAATCTGGGAACAAAAGTTGTGTGTCTGGTGTGAGCAAAGGCAGTGTTGTGCTGCCTCGCCAAACAAAGCATCTAGGGACGTACGAGGGAACCAAGAGGAATCTGTTTGAGAGCTGACAGGCTTCGTGGTAAGCCAAGAATTGCTGGTGCCCTTCACCTCTGATCCTGGTTCCTGCAATAGGGATCAGTAGGAAATGCAGTAATTGCCTTTGGGCAGGACCTGGCATCCCCCCAGATTTGCCCCTCAAAGTACTTGAATCCTTCACCTGAGCCCATCGGGGGACGTGGCCAGGCTAGGACTAAAACTCTAGGGTTAAGTCTGCAGGTAGAAGATCTTTAAGGACACCTTCATTAGTTAGCAGAATTATCATGATTCTGATAAGAGAAGATCATATTATTTATAGCAATGAGTTATTTCTGTTTTGCCTGCTCTGCATTACATTGTGTTACTCCTATATTTGACTGCACAGGCTTTGCCCACATCTCTCTGATTTCAGAGAAAACCTTTTAGCTTCTCCCAGGGATGAAGTCTGTGCTCTAGACAGACGTGTCCCAGTACCCTCTCCTTGTCTGTAACGATACCTATGTTATATCGGATGCAGGCTGGGGAAAGAAAGTGACGCATCATCTATGTTGTTTGACTACTGGTAAATGTATTTGTCATCCGTGCATATTGTGCTTTA
Organism: Struthio camelus; assembly: GCF_040807025.1. Classification (NCBI taxonomy): domain Eukaryota; kingdom Metazoa; phylum Chordata; class Aves; order Struthioniformes; family Struthionidae; genus Struthio; species Struthio camelus. The sequence continues at coordinate 25,426,783 of NC_090950.1, read as the reverse complement.
TTACTTATCACTGACCAGGTTTATTTTACTTTCAGAGCGGAGGAGCAGCGGAAATTGTTACACCAGTAACAAGGAAAGCAGCACAAGGGCATTGCAGACTATTTACGTCCATTCTTGGTCATCCTCATTCTCTTGCTTTCTCTCCCCCCCCCCCCCACCCTGTTTTTAGAAGCCATCATGAAGCAAGAGAGCAATTTTTGCATTGGTTACAAAGATTACATGACACCACTTGTAACTGCTGACAGGTTTAAATGTCATCTGAGAAAAGGAACAGAGAGAAAGTCTGTGGTTTGAATTTTAATCGGAAAAGAAACTGGCAGAATATTGCTGGTCTGGGGCATTCTTAGAGAAGGACCAGAAGCTCTCTGTATGTTCTGAAGTGATACACAGTGAGCAGGAACAGTGTTTTCTGACAAAATGGGATTTTTCTAACTGAAACCTTTTGTGAAACATATCTGCCTTCTCATGGAAAAATCAGTATTTTTTGCCTAAGAAATATGAAAGCAAAAGAACACTAAAATGTTCTGGTGTGGGTAGAAAACCAAACATTTCAAATTGAAAATGCTGCTGTAGTAAAATGTTAAAGCTGTAGTCTGTTATGTTTCCCTTTTCTTTTATAGGGAGAGCCCTGAAGCTCAACCTCATGGTGCACTGTGATTGGGAATGTCTCTGCGCCCACTTGAGAGGATATTACTGTGCATTATAGGAAATGCAGCCTGGCCAACAAAGCAGAACTCCCCAGTTCCCCTTTGGGAAATTTCCAAATCAAAACTCTGCGTTTTGAACTGAAACCCCAAATCTTTAGCTTTCAACTTTTCAGTAAAAACTCTACATTCTGTGGGCTTTTTTCTACTAAGTCTCGTAGGAAGGACCGACAATCTTTTCCATTTCTTTTAGGGTGGAGATGATCCATGCGTCATCTCAAAAAATGAACAATAGCCGCCAGTTTACATCTCAAGAACTCAAACTTTTCTTTGCTGGTTATTAGTGAATATGTTTTATCTGCCTCTTACTATCTCAGTACTAAGGAGGAAGTTGAATTGTTTTCTAAGAACTTCTTAAACTGCCAATGAAAACTAGCATTGGAGATAAACTATGTTATCTGAAAATCAGAAAATAGCTTCCTTCCAGCTATCTTATCGAGTAAGAGCATATAGTTATGAATAAAAGTGCACTTATTGTACAACAACTGAGGAAAAAGTTTATGGAAAACACTGGAAAGCATGAGGTGTGTTTTGGGCAGCCATAGAAGTGCACAGTCTACATCTGAGAAAGGAGAAAAAAGCCAAAGTCTGCTCTCAGTTGTATGAGAATTAGCCCAGATCACAAGAATCTAGAACCAGAAAAGACTAAAAAGTTATATTTTAGTTTTTCTTATTAAACAGGAACTGCTAGCAGAGCCTACAGGAAAGCACTTGGCTGTTTGCAAGTGAAGAAGGCCCCCAGCGTGCCAGAGGCTGAGAGCGTGGAGTGAACGTGCACCCTCTCCTACCTGAAAATTGGACAGTGCCCATTAAACGGAGCATATGAGCACAGCAACCTGCATTTTCTCTGATAATTATATCACACATATATCCACATAAGAGCCAACCTGGGTACAGGCCAGGTCCTCTGCTTTCCGTGTTGACCTAGCACACATGAATAACCCATGGTTTGTGTCAGCCCTCTCGCTCCCTGCCCCCACAGCGCTTGCCCATACTGCTTTAATTGTTCCAAGCTGCCATGGCTCCTGTTCAGCCTACAGAGGTTTTCTCAACCTCAGCTTGGCTGCTAGCCCACTGTTTCCCTGGCCCTCAGTGTTGTCTGCAACATTCGGTCTTCCTACTCTTCTTTTGCAATTTTCCCAGAGGTAGGATGGCTTTTCCCAAGCTTAGCCACGCTCTTTTGAGCCCCTTTCATTCACCTGGGCAGGCAGGCAGGCAGACTCCCCCAAGCTTAGCACTCAATTCCCAGATAACAACTGAGAGTTTACAGCACGTTACTTAGCTTAGATATGAAAGTCCACGATACCTCTCTTTTGGCATCAGCTCCCCAGCATGTCTGGCTGGAGATCAGTCCCACCCCATGTGTTTTGCTGCTTTTCATGGCTGTACCTCATTACCATGGCTATCTCTGATTGTAAGCTGCTAAAAAAGCTGCAGCACTTTGAAGCACAATGTTTCAGTGTATTAGCAGAGAAACCCCCTTGCACTTAATATTGTTGCCTCAACACCTTCTGTTGCACTGTATACAGGGAAACCCCAGATAACACACTGGAACAGGCACTGGTTGGCAGCATACGGAAAGCCAGAAGGAACTGAAAGCCCAGTGATGTACTGGTCGATCTGGACACCTCTCACAGGAGAAAAGAAGGGTCATCCTGTAAGGATAGCAATGGAGGGTAATTATTTCTCCAATTTCTGTGTCTGTTACTGTGCTACATTCTCCTAGGAACTCCGAGAGGGGGAATTACGCAGACCTGCTTTAACAGTGCTCTTGACACCTTGCCAGAAACCTACAGTAGCCTCTATATGTTATTGTAGTCTCCTGTGGAGCAGATCCTTGGCAGGTGTGGCTCGCCACGGCAGTGCCGAGGCCAGGTTACACCAGCTGAGGATCTGGCCCCCATGCCTGTTCCTAGACACCCCCCCCCCCCGCAGTGGCCCCAGGACAAAGCACAGGCTGCAGTATTGCTCCCAGTGACCGAGGAGTTCCTACATGAGCCAGGTAGGAAGTGACAGCAGTCAGCAGATGTCATTCATTCATCCTCCAAGGCTAACAGGCAACGTCCCCACAAATAGAGAGAGGTAATTCACCCGGGTTGGGGGGGAAGCTGCGTTATCGATGCCTCAGACGCTCCTTCTTGCCCGAGAGGAAAGGGAACCCCAGGCCAGCATATGCCTGGATCAGTAGTGGCCACGTTGGATGGCAGCCAAACAGCATGACACAGACCAGTCAGGCAGAGAACAGGGTGGTGTTAATTTAAGAGCTGCTGTCTGCAGCAGATGTATACACTAACGCTATAATAGCTCTGTAATGAAGAAGCAGTAGAGCCTTCTGAACTTAAGCCTCAACTTCAATGTGGTGATTTTTTTTTTGGGGGGGGGTGGGAGGGGGGAGGGGAAAGGATTTCTGAGGCTGAGATGCTGCTGCCTGTACTGCTGTCCAGTTAAGGCTGTAGCACACCGTGTCAGCCCAGCTCAGAGCTGGCAGCAGCAGCAGTTTAGTCATATGCATGCTCTGGGAGGGCTGGCCATCATGGGCAGTGTCAGTGCTGATGCACAGCGTTTGGTTCTTGTCCAAGGATGAAAACAACTTGTGTCAATTGCTACCAATTAATGGAGAGGAAGTGAGAGGAGGGATTGAACCCTATGGTGAAGACAAGGGACTTCTGTGCATCTCCTCTGTCTAGTCCCAAAACACAGGGATTTAGAATTGAAATCTGATTCAATAGCTTTGACTAGCAGATGTCAAAGGTATTATATTAACATTCTCAGTGTTATCAGGCACACTTTTTGCTTTTCAATATTTTTCTCTTAATTTTCTTCCTGAGTTACTGAAAACAAGCACGGTAAGGAATAATTATAGGACATCAAGGACAACCCTAAATTCAGTACTAACTGAGCACATCATATTTTTCAAATGAAAAGAGAACTAGTAGTATAGAAAAGTGAGTTAAGAGTCTAGCTTGACTTTGATGAAAATCAAAGGCAGTCAGTGCCTTAGCCTGTTTCTGAAAACCTCATCTTCACATAACTTGCCAGAGTGGCTTGGTCAAGCAGAGGCAAAGCAGAAATCAAGGGATCTCACGGACATTTCAAAAGATGCTTTCCAGACCTGGCACTACGAATAAACCTGCTGCTTAAATCTTTTGTGTTTGAAAGTATTACCTAGAGTCTGATCCAAGGCCTACCCAGAGTTTAAGAGGATGATTTAACTAATGTGATGAAGGAATGCCAATACGTATAGCCAACGGCACAGAAAGGGAGGGTATGGCTCAGACCCAGCCATCTTTGTTTCTCCAGCTAGGTCACACACATGCAGCTTTCAACATGGATTAAAGCAAGCCTTAGTTTGAAGCCCTAGCAAGATGCCACAACAGAGTTACCTTGTAGCGTGCAATTTAACCCAAGAGTCAAAGATGTAGCCAAGGGCTATAGCAAGGGCTTTTCAGAAAGTACCCTTCAGAGAGAAGCTGTATTTGCTTTGGTGGAGTTATTCTGAAACTACAGTAGGAGAAATGAGACTAAGACTCAGTTTACTCGTTAAAGCAAATATATCTGACGCTGATTTCAATAGACTAATTCCAAATTTATATTACATTGAACCTAGAGCCAGAGAATACGCAGTGTGATGATAATTATAGGCGGCAATATATAAAAACGAATCACCATATTCAGAAAAAATGGAAGAGGGCCATGTTTTTAAACTGGGCCACAGTGACTTTGGCTTGTCTGTGCACATTACATCATCCTTATGTCCAGTCATTTGTCTTCTGTATCTTAATCATGTTAAGAAGCACATGCAGAAGAAAAAAAATGCAATTATCTTTCTTTTCTAATAGAATAGTGGGTTTGAATAAAAAAATTGCTGAGCCAAATAAAAGCTACAGCAAAAATCAAAGGAAATGCAGATTCATAGTCCAACACAGATCACTTCGGTTTTCTGAGACCATCTTCTCCTGTACTGCAGGTCCCTCTCCCTAGCTGCTTTCTCTTCCAGTTTCCCTAGTCCACACAGAAAGTGAAAAGTTAAAGGTAAACATCTGTGTCTGCTTGTTAACATTTTTTTTTCTTGCAAGGCTCTTACTGCCAAGAAGGGCACTGCACATATTTCACTCCAAAAGATCAAGCAAGGATAAAGGGAGCGGTTTCCTGCTCCTAAAAGCAGTCCGTGCCAGCAATGTAATGCTGTTAAAGCACAGCTCTTCGTCATCTTCAGCATGAATGAAAGTCAAAGCAGCCCTGGGACACAGTGAGAGAGATCTCTTATAAATCAAGACAGCAAACTGACCTCTACCCATGACATCATGAAGTTACAATTTTTGGACTGTTTGTCGCTGCTTAGTCCCCTGGGCATTGTCTCCAACAGCCACAGTGCGGACAACGGGCGTGTGCAGAAAGACAGGTTGCAGGGAAATTCCTCGGAGGAAGCGTCCTTTCCTCTGCACACATCAACGTGGCTTCTCTCCAGAGCCTTGGCATGGCTGTGCCTCCTCACACGCTTTGCGACCTGTGTCCTCTGTCTCCTTGTCTGTGGTTTTCTTGGTCAGTGGCTCTGCTGTGCTGCCCCTACATTTTGAGCTGTTTTGCCAGGCCCTGCACTCTGCTAGTTATGTAACAGCAAATCACATTTGATTTAGTTGTTTCAGAACAGTAGAAAGAAAAAGATAATTTCACACTTCTCAAATGCCCTCAGACTATACTCTGACCCTGTGTCTCTCTCCCCCCCGCCCTTTTTTCAGCTCTAAGTAATAGTCATATCAGCAAGTACACTGGATCCCTGTGACCTCTGTTTCCCATTTCTTCGTGCTGTGCCCTTATCCATCCATCCTCTAAGCCTCCCCTGCCCCATCTCGCTCCTTCCACAGCTAGTGAAAGGGCTCAGGTATTGCATCACCTAGCACTAGGCTATCTGCCTTGTTTAGCTAACTCGACTCATACCTTGCATTTGTTGCTCTCTTTGAAATGCTGGAAGGTATGAGATCATCCAGATCAGCTCGTAAGACAAACATCCTGACAGATCTTGCTAACATTTTCCACTGGTTTCTTGTGCTCCATTAACTCTTGTTAGACCATATCACAAAGTGTTCAGAGTAATTAATGTATTGTGTACTTTCACACACACGTTCTCATAATCCCTCTGTTCCTCTGTACACAGAGTCAAGAATCAGAGGCCCAAGGCAGTAAATGCTCTCCTTGAATACACTGTCTTGGCAATCAGTTGTAATTTCTTGTTTGACAAACTTTCCTCTCTTCCTCCAGCCATACTTATTTCTTGAAAAATGTGCCTATATCCACTGCAAGGGGGGAAGGCATAAACAGAAAGGCATAAGCCTAAGTCGTAACTCAACTAAAATCCTTGATCTCAAAAATTTGCCCGCAAGTCTTGGGGACTGAGGAAGCAGACGCAAATTTTCTTGCCTAGATCTCCTCTTTAGCTAGTGCTCCGATGAAACAGAAGTTATTTTGGGAGGAAAGGTGACAGAAGAGGGGCTTCCTTATGAAGCCAGAGGCAAAAAGAAAAATCTTTCCTAGCAAGAAAAGGTCGAGGGCTGATAGAGAATGCCACAGACTCCTAAGAGAAGTGGTGGAAACCCTTTCAGATGAGTCACTTCAGTACAGAGAACAGAAAGCACCTGAGAACAAGCTACGACACACAGCCCTAGCTGCAGCTTGGACAACATGGCCTTTTCTGCTTGTTTCACCTCTAAACAGCTTCAGCAAAAACCTTCACTTCACTGGAAGTCACAGGAGGTTTCCTTGCTGAATCCAACAGAGCCAAGATTTCATGTGCAGGCCACACCGTGTTCCCATCACTTCAGAATCACAGAATAATTTGGTTTGGAAGACAACTCCGGACATCCTTTGGTCCAGCCCGTGTCAGAGCTGGGTCATTAGTATCACTGCTTCTTTCAAAGAGGATGCACCAGCCACTGCTCTGCAAACAAACTTTCCCACAACATCCTTGCCAATATCTGAGAAGGTGGTTTCCAGTTATGAGTGCTGTAGCTCAGGCAAAGCAATTCAAGGGGTTGAACCTCTCCTTCACAGGCAAGGTCATGGCTGGTTTCCACATAGACCACATGAGGTAAGAAACAGAAGGGTTTCCCCCTCCCACAGTGCAGCTCACATAAGCAACCCCATGGCTGCAGCTCTTGTGGTTGGGGAAGGGCAGGGACCGCTTCTTCCATGTAACTCAGTGGTTAGAGCAGAGGCAAGGCCAAAGCGCGGTCAGGGGTTCTAGCCCTATTTTTTTGATCCTGTTTCTTGATACAGGCCAACACACCTTTTGGAGCAAATTGGACAATACCCTAGATGTGTTGTCAGAGGACATACAGGTTTATGTCTGCATCTCCAGTTGCTCAGTGGAGGTGGAGAGGGGTTGTTCTGGGCACACGCAGTCAAGTCCAATAGGCAAACTATTAAGGTGTGCCTAATAGCATTCCTATCATCTCAGCCAGCACTTAGGAGGGGTCTTCAGCTCCATCCCAGCCCCTAGTGATATTGTGCTTAATACAGGAAGAAAGATGCAGAGAGTCATGTTTGCTCTGTGGCTCGAGCCAGCCAGCTACAAGGCAACGTGAGGTCACTCAGCTCTGCTAATGAAGTACTGCACCTGAGCAGTACTTCAGAATATCAATTCCTGATCCTTCAGGAGCTCTTTCTAAAACAGACACAGTGACATGGTCACAGTGCTAGCAAGCACCTAGCTGGAGATAGCTTATATTCAGCTGGTAAGCAAGCAAGGCACTTGGCACCCATCCACATACCTTCTAAGACCAACATCCTTTTTAAAAGTGGCTCTTACTAATTCAGACGCTTCTGGAGATCCCCCATACAGTTCCTTCCAAAAAGGATGGCTAACAACACCGCTGACAGGCCCTTTCAACTCCTGCAGGCCAGAAGCAGCACCGCTCTCCTGCGCTATAATGGATGCAGATGCGCACTCTCCCACACAGGGATGCAGCCATGGCCGCAGTGCTTTCATTGTGATAATGAAATGGTCATCTTGGTGTGATGTTAATGGGTGCATAAACAGTAACAATGGAGTCATTACTACTGGTGCTGTAGTTCAGGCAAGCCTCACTGCAATTTACAGCAGAGCACAATGCTGTTTTTAGCAGTATTCAGTTTTAGGGGCCATTACATTATTTTGAAATATGCACACTGTTGGTGGGTGCTTAAAGCTCTGTTCTGCTACAGTGTGGCATAAACTTAGTATTAATTTTGTCTCTGTAGAGGAAATTGAAAATAGTGCCCTTGACATCATTAATCTGAATGAAATTCAGCAAGAAGAAAAGAAGGCCTAAAGGGAAATACAAAAAAGCTCACTTCAGGCAACCAAAAGACCCTTGGGACTTGGTCAGCCCAGGCCCAGGGAAATGGAAGCACAGAGGATGTCAGGAGCAGTGCAGTGCAGTGCAGCAGAAAAGAGCCTGCAAAATCTGTTCTACCAGAGGGGCCCCAAACTGGAAGTGCTGGTCAGGAAAGCCTTCACCACCCCCTCCAACCATCTGTTCATTTGCCAGAGCTCCACACTGGAGGTGCAGCTTCCCTAATTCTCACCTGACAGAAACCCTGTGAGCCCTTGGGGAAGACTTTCCATCAGTAGGAATTACCATTTGCTCTAACTTTATGTGCCTCCTCCAATGGGGGTTAACTGCAATCTTCTTGAAGAGCCTGTGCCATGGACAAAGCCTGTACCAAACTCCCAGTGTGCTATTAATGTCTACCAGGGTCCTTTTACCAATGAGTATTGTTGTACAGGAACTGTTTGAAATGATATTACCCAAGTCGTACAGGTTGTATTCTGGCGAGTAGTAGATGCAAAGTACTCACTTGTTTCGTCCAGTCAGTTAGTATCTCCATGGGCCAAACCTCCCCAATTTCCAGTACCCAAAATGGGCATAACTACTCCTCTCTCCACTGGGGAGCACAAAGGGAAACTGCACTTCACAACCACGGCATGGCAAGCTTCCCCCCCCCCCCCATTAAGAGGCACACATATGGCAGAAATGGGTGGCCCTGCTTATATAAAAAGAGTATCAGTTTCAGCCGCCACACAAGTATCTCACCCACTGGCTCTGCACGCAGTAGCCTCTTCAGAATCAGAGCTACAAAAAACTTCAGTGACCAGACCTGTTCTGTAGATGCAAAGGATTTGAAAGCTATTCAAATGAGCATCAGAAATAAGTGGGGTTTATTGAACTGAGATAAATTTTTGGATCTCACCTATGTAGAAAGGAAATACCCAACATTCATCTGAGAGTTGACTCAGACCTGCTCTTTCAACCACACATCCTCATGTTACAGCCTACCTATAAGAACAAAATCTTCACTGGGGCTTCAGTGAGTGGCAGAACTGAGCCCAGAGAGAGAAAAAAGCCTTCAACATGGGAACAACTGCTTCTGTGTGTGCTCTCCTCCATTCTCTCTTGCTTAGGAGAATAAACTCCTGCGGCTGGAGCAGGAGCAAGGATACTTCTCTACCTGAGCTCCACAGAGATTGCATTTCACAGGAATTAGTTGGGTGATGACAAAGGAAGCAGCTGTACTCCGTTCCTCCAAACTCCATAGATATCTGCACAGATATCTGAACAGCAGCAGCATTAATTCCCACTGGGTCTTCCCCACAGCTGTTGGAGTGCAGCTGCTGAGGGGAGCAGCCAGCAGTGCGTGCTGACAGAGACAGAGGACAGGGAAGGCGGTGTGGGGTTTCCAGCATCCGCAGGGCTTGGGGAAGGTCTGGCTTGTAAGTCCCCATCAGCTTTTAGGAGAAAATGGCAAGAGATTTGCGGATTTTCTTGTCCTCTACAAGGATTTGTGAAAACAAAGGTCTGGTTTGGTATGGCTAAGATTAGCCTTCATATGCATAAAATTGTGCTGGCAACACAGCTGCCCTTTATTTAATACAGATTGTGTGTACTGCCCACTCCCAGTCTGAGTGGAGAAAGCATTACCTCAGCGACTGTATATAATTTCTCAGCTCCCTGACTTCAATAAAAATTCTAACACCTGCAAACTTTTTAAACAAATCATGTATATTAGAGTAGAACCCCCCCCCCCCCAACACACACGCTCTTGTGAAATAGCGGCCATGTATCTTGAAACAAAATCCTCTAGAAGACATATGGTAGATGTTGGTGTCATTACTACAACACTCTCCTGCTGTGCAAATGGCAAAGAGCCCACAGACCTGTTCTACAAAGGCTACTCTGTAGCTGTTGCTTTCTCTGCCATACTTAACTCCCTGGGAATCTGATAGATTGTTTTCAGAAGTGCCTTTAAGAAAATAAATCCTCTGCTTGCAAATGTAAAATGAAATAATGGAAACCAAAATGGGAATCCTCAGGTTGCTCTCTTTCACTGTCACGAATATTGAAGCAATGTTAGAAGCCTAGGCAAGGTGCAGATGCCCTTTTATCACTCACCCTGTACACATATATCATGAGAAGAGTGTCCTGGCTGCAAAGACCTTAGGGCAGGGGTGAAAAGACCTTAGGGCAGGGGTGAGGGAGCAGTCCGCACCTAGCATTCCTGAGCACAATTTTCTGAAAAGCTGCTTTTTTTTTTCCCCCAGGAATAGAAGAAGTTTATACCCAAGCTCTTGAGTGGTCATACTGCTAATTAGGATCTGAATGCCAGATGGCTTGAAAGCAATGTTTCTACTGCTTCCCATCAGACCTGAGGCCTAGAATCATCTGAATTGCTTAATTCAGATATGTGCAAACTGATTTGCTATAGCAGGTTCTACGGAAATGATTATTCCTCCCCTGGAGAGTCAACAACAGGTTTTTTTATTTTCCACCAGGACTTCAGAATACGTTTTTATTCCTAATGATAACGTGAAAGAACGAGAAGGGGTATTTCCTACACAGCAGAAATGCACACGTGCAAATCTCACGAGCAACCTTTTCTCCAGTGACATTTCCAGCCCAGTCACTAGGTCAAAGAGGACACAGACAACTTTAATCAAACATCCAGACTATTTGGTATTGCTTTATTACCACCTGAACCTTCTCACTACTTTTCAAGTAAGACTTGCGGTACATAACTTTAATGGTGAATTAACAAATTTACGTTGGTTGATTATCCCAGACTTTGGAGCCATAGGAAAAAGAATGGGGGCTTGAAATTCAGCAGAGCTTGGTGCCAAGTATCACTCCTAAATTACACTCCACAGCTCAGCAGTAGCAGTTTGACTTCTCTTAGTCAACGTCCTGTCACAAGCAGTCTGTGCAAACCATACAAACGCTGCAATTAGTATCAGAGATAAACCAAATCCATTAGTAGATGGAAGGGGAACTCAATCTGTTTTACAAATGGAAATGAAGTAGCAGCCTCAATTATAGGATTTTTAAAAACATGCAATTTAGCAAAATGTTGATTTCCTTTTCGTTTACTTCGTTCTTTGTCTTTTAGATACTTCAGCTCAAGTACCAGGCAGTATATTAACCGACCAGATTTTGGCAATGTATTTAATAATCAAGCTCAAATAAGTGCTCTTAGGAAATAATTTTATTTACAGTTCAGCTGGGGAAGAATATTAAAGCTTGAATATTTGGATAAAATTATTATCATGTGGTAATATATTTTTAAAGGCATTCAGGCTGTAGGGGGACTAGTACTGGCGACTCAAAGCACAGCGTCTGGCCTTTCAGAAAACTCCTCATTTATTGGGGACATACAGCTGGATTCATTCCAGCTTCACCCAGCCAGGGTGGGCAGTCATGGCCAGTGACTCTCTGTGCAGACAAGTTTTAGTACCTTCCTCACCTCTCCTGTCACCCGAGCTCCAGGAGGAAGGTCTTCTGGGTTCCTGGCAACATGCAGAATTGCGGCAAAGACACTGGACTCCTTTCTCTATCAAGAACTACTTGCAGGATCCCAAATTTTCACTAAGTCACTCAGGATAATGTGGTAGTAGCAACCTATGCAAGTCCAATACTGCTATCATCAAGCGGCTGGGCCCTAAAATATCTGTAACCCAATCCACTGGGACAGCAGTGAAACTTCGGCTTTCACTTGTTCCTCAAAAGGAGAGGGAGCAACTCTGCAATAAGCATCCTGCTTACTGTTGCCAGGGTTAAGCAGGCCTGCTCTGAAAGCCAGTACTGGGTTTCCTGGTGTGCTTTGGTATTTATAAGTTTCCTTTGTGCCTGATCTGGTAAATACATGATAGTTTGAGCAAAATTAACATATTATATGTTTGTTTAACTTGTGGATATATGTTACCACTTCGCAGCATGATCAGAGTTTGGGAATACAACAGACAGATATTTAAACATTTTCTTTTTTTTAAAATGGGTCCAGCCCACATTATTGCTTAAATAAATGAAGGTGTTCAGCATTAAACACATTTTGTCGTGCTTTCTCTATGGCACCTTTCCCACTCCAAACTGTTTGGAAACTGAAGAGAGGGTAAGCATTCACTAATTAAATTTCTCAAAACAAAGGTTAATTAGTGAGTTTATTTTGGATTATGCATACATTGAATTGTTAAACACTATATGGTATCAAGGAAAAAAAGTAAGATGAAAGGAGGAAACAGTCCTAAGTATAAAGAATAGCTTATCTAACTGCACATACAACTACATTAACCATTTGTTTATGACTTCAGAGTGCTGCTTCTCTTATGGTCACCATTTGCGGGGGGCTTAAAGTCTACATGCATAAACGCTCCCAATCTGAAAGGAAGGTCCAGCAACCCTGGACTGTGGCTAAGGCAGATTCAGATCATGCAGGGACAAAGCATAGGGGAGCATAGCTGCAGAGAAGCTGTATTTGACCCCAGATAATGGTATACTGTAGGCCTCATCCAACTCACGTGCACACACTCCTCTTGCTAGCCTGTTCGTTTTGCCAGACTCTGTAGCCACAGAGGACAGGAGACCTTTCACAGGGCCCCTTAGCCAGAAACGTTCCTCTTCTTCCCCCCCCTCTCATTTTGGTCCCAAGATGGGAGGAGTGTAACATACAACCTATACACTGGATACTTACATCATACAATCATCTATGTAACAGACTAATTACTACAGTCCAATTACCAACATATTTCCTTTAGCATTGTCTGGCTAACGGTCACCCATACTGTAATTTTCACATGTATATTGACCTTATAATGGTAGTATCAGGCCACATATATAAGATACAGTGATAAAATTCTCTTTGCAAAACATACGAGGTAGGCAAATACAGAATAATACCACATTTAATAAATCTCATACTCTAAATACCTGACAACATGCAAATACACAAACTTACCCTTAAAGGAGGGGAGATAAGGCATTGTTTTAAAAAGAACAAGGGCACCTAAAATGCTTTCTTTTAACAGCTTGTGCTCATTGTGTAGAGCGATACTTCTTGGCCTACATGCTTGGCCTACAGTGACAGCAAATGTGTCAGATTTATCTGCTTTAGGTATTTCCAGCATGCCTATCACAGTCACGTTTAAGATCCAATTCATCTGAGGAGTCTTATGACAGCTAGTGATGAAGGAAGGCTCTCACGTCAGAATAAGTCTCTGTATTTCAGCTTTCAATTAATTTTCTATACAAATAAAGCTCCTGAGTCAATTACAAAATGCATCTCTTCTTTCAAAGCATCCTCCATCGCTTCAGTGAACAATTACCATCTTGATAGCCCAAACAGTAAAAGAATAGGAAAACAAACTCACACACACTCACCAGATGAGAAATCGTCCCCAATTTGTGCTTATCCAGAAGGCAGTCAACAACAAAGCAAGTTTCTCTCGTGCTGTCCCATGTTGGTGCCTCAATATAATATTAGATGTGTAGTTTCTAAGGACTACGTCAGACAAGCTCTGCAAGCACGCGTAGGAGGGCTGAAAAGGACTTCAAGGATAGATGTCAGAAGCAAAACGGGTGAGCTTTTCCATTCCTGGTTTATCACCATGTGATTCTAACAACAATCAGGAGAAGAAATTGAGGCTACACCTGAAACCTTTGAAAGAGGCAGCAGCTGCTTGTTCCCTGCCCTGATATCCCTTAATGTAAAGATTCTTCTTCAGTCTTGGCTCTCTGCTTAGATTGCCAACTATTTGCCACCAAACTTTTCTGGTTTGTTACCTGATCAGTAGGAGTAAAATGGATAAACTCAGTTTACAGCCATTGCTTATGAAAGAATGCAATTAAAACTGGTGCTGTGATTTTTTTTTTCTTCAAATGCATTCTATTATGGAAATATCACTCTTTCTACAGATCTGGGAAGGCAAACCTAATTAAAGTTACTTTATTGATGGACCAGCACTTGCTTTAAAGAAGTAAGTTGTTAAAGTCAAAGCTCCTTTTTTTAAAACTCAAATATTTTTTCCTGCTGTAGAGAAGAAAATATATCTTTGAATGATGGATATCTTCAAATTCTGATTTTGTTCCCCTTTTCTCCTTTCCTGATGGTCTTATGTTTCACAGTCATACCCTTTGGAAAAATTGCCTGGGAAACATTTCTGATGATTTATTGAAGGTCATCTACAATAAACGCAATACAAAGTGAACCCAAATCTCAGACTTTGCAAATGTTCATTATGTAAATCATAGGACTTGTGAAGATGGAAATGAGGCATACTTATGCACAAAAAAGCAGAGGGGAAACTTCAGATTCCCTTTCAGTACATAAGCAATTGGTCTCCCCAAACACTCTCCTCCCTACTGTATTTCTAGCATGAAGAGGTTTTAGATTCTTTATGGGTGTTATTTCAAAGAGGACTAGGTCTGTGGTCCTTGATACAGGGCAAGAATTAGGGACAGATCTTAAACTTCTCCACACATCTGTAGAGAATCCAGGGCCAGATGCATTTGTAACCTGGATGGGAGGAAACGGGGAGGGCGTCTCTGCAACGCGGTTGCTCCCCATTGTGCAATTTGGAGCCTGTCTACTTCCTGGGGACTATGCTTTCCCCTGTGCCCCTGTAAATGGCTGATCATTACCATTATTTCTGGGATTAGTCCTGTTGACTGCTGTTAGTCAAGACTAGTCTTGAGAAGGACTCGGGAGTGCAGAGACACACAACAGTGTGGAGGAAATAAAGATCCAGTTCTTGATTCTATGCATCCTTGGACGCATCTGTAGGCCAGATTTTCACAGATGTTTGAGATCAAAGGATGAAGAAAGATATCCAGTTCAATTTTCAGAAATTCCTCAGCATATATTTCCTATGTATTTCAACAGGAGATGGGCACCTTGATTTTTTTTTTTCTCTTAAGTACTAAATGCCTTTGGGTAGCCAGTTTCATCATGAGGAGCCAACATACATTTAAATGGCAGACCTTAAAATGCTCTTTGCTTCAGTTTCCCACCTGAAAAGAAAGAAGTGTGAATTTTCCTTTCTTCAGTTTCTCCCAGGTCTTTCTAAGGTTTTTAAGCACAATTCTACCCTAAGGAAAAAATAACATTAAGAGCTATCTAGGCCTAGAGGCCTGACTTTTAGAAGCGATGATTGCCGTTAAGGGGAGCTACTGGTATTCAGTAGCGTTGAAACTCAGTTGCAGAGCATCTCAAGTTCAGTTCCTCAAAAAATGAAGGAATCAAAAACTTGAGGCTTCTTTTGATATTTTTGCCCTAGAAACTCCATGGGGAAACTTAGATGCAGACGTACTGTTGATGGGGAGGACAATACAGAGTCAGGGGACTGGAACTATCTAGGGCAGATCTAACGGGAGAGAAAGGCTGAGCCCTCCCCCACCGATCTCATTATATATCTGCTCTGACCTGCAGCAAGAACAAAATGAGATGAGCAGTAAGACAACACTGAAAGGGAAATTCCAACTCCCTGACCCTAGGACAACCTCACCCTTCATGTTAACAAAGCAACAAGCAGAGCAAAAATGATGAAATTGCCTTGCAATGAAAAAAGAAACAAACAAAAAGATTTGAGTCATACCAAAGTGTTCGCATCAAGATATTTTGTTAGCAAATGCACAAAAGGAGCAAACAACATGTTCTCATTCAGCTCTTTCTTTGATACCAAGGTTGATTTTTGATTTGCATTCATGCATAGAAATCTGCTTTACAATAAGGGTCTCCTGTCCCTTGTGTTTTCCTTTCTTTCCTTCATTGTTTCTGTCATGTATCTTGGCTAGAAAATCTGCTCACATGAAAAAAAAATTCCACTGAACAAACCTGGGGCAGACCATCCCCCGCCATTCACATATTTTCGTCAAGAGTTTTTCTGAAAGGTTGTTTTGAGAAGCCCAGTGAAGAACTCGGCAGGTTTTGTCCATGGCTCTACCCAGCTCTCGCACTGCCTTACCCGCTGGGAGGAGGGGAACGTTACTGAGTTATGAGGAACTTGTCCTCCATGAGCCCTGGGTTTTGCAATGCATGTAGGAAACATCTTGCACTGGCCTTGATTTATGCTGAAATGTTAGCTAATCTCTTTCATGTAATCACTGATAGCTGTTTCTGAAGGATAAGTCCCCAAAATGGAAGGAATGAATTAAAAGAGGCAGATGTGGTTTGGCTGACTCTTTGTTCTGATTACAGCATCAGAAATAACCTACTTAGCTCATGCTGATTTATGCAGGGGTTCAAACACACTGTGCACCCACCCAGCCTGAAACATGCAGGTTATTTTCTCTTCATCCCTGTTTCACAGTCTGGTCTCAGTCACACCAAAGACACTGGCTTTGTTCCAGACTTATTCTCCTGAAATGAGATCAAAGTCTGGTCAAAAGTCACCTAAGACTGGGTTTTCATTTAGCGTGGATCCCCTTGCTTGGCACCATTTCATGCTTCGGGAGCTAAAAGACATGCCTTTACTATCCAGAGCAGGTTGCCTTTGGTCATCTGGAATGACTCGGGGAAGGCGCAATGTTTCAAGGACTTTCTGTAACTTCTCCAGATTCATAGAAGCAGCCCTTCTCTACAGAGTGCACGCCCTGCAGGTTAAGCCAACCTGAGCCTAAGTGACCCCTTTGGCTAATGTCATTAAAAGTTGTGCCAGTGCTCATGTATAATGGAAAATGAAGGAATGGTGTGGTCAGCACATCCAGACACTTTTGATTTGTCCAGTTAATCAAATACACATTTGGAGGTGGGCAGGATGAGAACAAACCTGGACAGAGACTCAAAAACCTGCCCCTAGGAGAGAGAAAAACACAATGTCTGCTAGCCTTTTTGCCTGTCCTGCTTAGAAATAATGACTCTCGTTTTAGGGAAGGAGCTACTGCCCGGCTAATGCACACGTTGCCTACTTCCTGATTAAATGCCCCCCTCTTTACTTTTTCCTCATGAAATAACATTGCTGAGTAGGGCTGCAGTTAGGTTCCCTCGCTCCACCATAGAAGCCAAAGGCTCTCCTGACATTATTGACTGCAGAGGTAGCTGGAGCAGTCCCACAGGCCTTATAGAATATTTCCCCGTTTCATATAAACTGAGCAGTGGCTCTGTAAAAAAGGAAAGATTTACACTTGGCAAACATTTCCAAGGAGCCAATATTTCCCTGTTACTTACTTGTGGCTTGTGAATACAAACCTCATACAGCTGGTACCTTCGCTAATGATCCCATTACAATATGTATTGAGCTGATATTCTGTGATATCTCATTGAGGTATTCATCCATGTCGGAAAGGATTTGTCCATAAAAACATCTCCTCTCGCACTGTCATAGGATGCTTGCATTCATTCCTCCTTTCTCTATCATCTGATGCTGCCTAATCCCACTCAGTAACATCAATCACAGAGCGAAAATAAGACAATTAACTGGCAATTAATTAAATTATAAACTGTAAGGAAGAGCTGAATATTTGTAAACCTTAATAGCCTTATTAGCACGCACATTACAAGCTAGTTGCACAATCTTATGGCTATGGATGTCTTTATACATACGTGACATCACTGACTTTGATCATGCGGTGACAGTTGTTCACCTAAAAAGGCTGGTAAGCACTTCAAGGAACCTGCCTAGATAGCTTGGGGCTGCGACATTAGAACTGGTTTACACTTTCCTTCCTGTGGTAAGTTGGTAAAAGAGCACCAGAGTGTGTGCCTCATGCTACAGCACTCTGGCAGTTACAGCTACGGCATGGTCTGCCACGTGAGGGAGAAGAGTCCAGTGGCAGTTTCCACGTTCCTCTCAGGCTGGAAAGGCATGGAGATGGCCATTCTGCGCAGACAAATGTCATCTCAAAACAGGCACAAAACAGGCTTATTGTGGTGTGTGTAGGCCATGGGGGTGTGTAGAGCTCTATCAGGCCCCTCAGCTTTGTGTTCCAGGGTATGAGCAAGGTGCTTGTTCAGGAGTCTCTCTGTGATGGGTACAAGCATCTGATCATCATGACAGATGATCCTTGGCATCCTTCCGCTGTTATCTGCTCAACAGTAGAGCCTGCTTGCTCATTTCTGTGACAAGTACACACCAGAAATGCACTGGGCTAGGGATGAAGTTTGAAAACCCATTGGTGAGAGTTCTAGAGAGATTTAGGAATGAATGATTATATATCGCATATGCAATGTGGTTTGGGTTACAACAGTTTCCTGTAGGACTGAAGAGAAGCAAGTGGGAAGAAAACAATGGACCAGGTATGGCACTCACTGCAAAATCTCAGGGGCTGTTACAAGAAAATGGCAGAGCGTCTGACACCGAGGAATTGAGCTAAAGCTCGTGCAGAGGCCCAAGGAGATAACCATGCACACATTTTTTTTTCACACACTTTTTCCTTTTTTTTAAAGAGAGCTCCTAAATCACTAAATCTACTGATGGTCACAGACTCCTGGAATGAAGAATGCTGAATGCTGCCAGACTTGCTGGGTAAGTGTTTTAATGCATCAAGCAATGGTGTCTGACGTCTATTTAAAAGTCAGAGAATCAGGAGAGAAAGGGAAAAACACAAATGAACCCAAGAGTGAGAATACAGAGCTCTAACCAGTGCTAAGTGAGGTACTGGGAATTATGGCATTGTAATGGTCACGTTACCACAGTCCCACTGCATGATGCTGAGGTCCTCTGTGAATAACCTTCAAACATAAAAACTCATCGTAGTCTATCATACTACTTCTGTAATATTTTTGTCTTGGAAAGGTGACTGAATCAGTCCACCTAATATACATTAAACCCTTGACTTTTTCCTAGTCTATTTGTTCCAAAAGGAGTACCTTGTGAAGTGAAGTGGGAGAATGACCTACTAAAGCAGGGAAATTGGAGTGCAGAAGATGGATCGAGCAGTAGATCAGGTCTGCCTCCAAAGGCAGGTATAGCCTAACTAGGCCCTGCCATCCTCAATCTCTCTCAAAATCTGCTGCATCCCAAATCTCAACTGTGTTAACTCTGGTTCCAGTCCAGTGTTATTTCTGTAACACATGAACCAGGATGACATGCACCCAGTCCATTCGTTTATTTGTGGAGCGTAGACTGCTGACCGATAGCCAAGTGCTAATAAAAGCAGCATTCTCCCTCCTGTGCCATTCTGTGCTATGTACAGGAGGCAGGCTGGACCTTCGGGCATATGGCGCTTGCTGTGAGCAGCCTGGGGTCATAAACCAGCAGCAGCTTAAGATTTTCATTCTTAATTTTGGTAGAGCTGCATTGCCACATTGTTTTCCCTCCCAGTCCAGCTCTATATTTAACTGGGGATTCTGTCCTGAGCTTATTTTTTTCAGTGAGGTTGGTAGCTAATGCTGCTCTGGTGTCTGTAAGCCTGCCTCCCTTGTCAATACGCTGGCTGTTCTTGGGATGCATGAGGCAATCAGATGTGATAGAAACAGAGAGGTTTCTTTCACAGCTAGGAAGGGAGAGAAGGGAGCCAACCATTTCCATACCCACCCCAAGAGCTACGGGTCCCAGGGGATGGCTGGAATGTAATGCCTACTAGCACTGGGAACACCCACTTTCAACTAACCTGACAACAACATTCAGCGTATGATCATTTGCTCTGAGGAGACATTACAGCAATAAAATCTAGCAAGATGGAACATCAGACATTTAAAAAATAACCCACAGTGAAGCTCCAAGAAACTGTGATGACCAGAGGCAAGATCCAGATTTCACTAACTCTAAGTTACGTCTGGGTAATCCTGATCTCGGTGGAGTTGCTCTGGGTTGGCATTGAAGTCAGTGAGATCAGAATCCGGCCCAAACCACTTGGCCTCCTGCTGCACCCCATGTTGTAACTCTCCGCGATGTTGACACATTCCACTTGCCATTCGTTTGTGGGACTAATTACACATTCACATTTGTCTGCACTCGCTCGGCTCCTAGCAACTGCAGTCACAGTCCTAATTAAAATAATAGACTGAGATTGGTAACATTACGGATTTAACAGGAAATTAGAAGAGTTACGTTCACAGAGCTTAGGTAATTGACACCAACAGCACTTTTCTTGTAATGTGCATTCTATGATTGATTTCATTCCCTAGTTAGACCTAAAAGCAGCTTGGGAGCACATTCTACCATCAGATTACAGTACAGAGGAATTAAATGACTATTACACCTCTGTCTGCTCTAGAACTGGCAGCTGTGGGCTCGAGCATGGCTTTGAGCTTCCAAACCAAACATTAAACCTAAAATTGTAAGTCTAATGTAAAACAAAACATGTTCAGCACAACATGTTCAGTTCCCCTTTTAAGAGCTTCCCTGCAGCACACGCATTTGACAGTGCTCTTTCCTGTGAAGAGGGCAGCAATTCAAACAGGCATAGCTTGAGTCTCTTTGGTTGTCTTAAAATACTGTCTCTCTTAAAATAGCGCATAGCCTAAAGGCAGATGGAGAGGAGAGCAAGCCGATTTTGGCTTTGCGTGCACCACTAACTGCGGCAGTGTATGGAGATACTCTGGCTAGACAGTGGTGGAACTGAGAGCAGAAGTTGATCCTCAGTGCTCAAGGCATGTTCAAGGCACAACTTCATCACTGACCACAGAAGCAACCCTGGACATATACTGCATGGGCGATGCTACCATTAGGGACGGTGTGTCACCATTTTGAGAGAGAAGGCTCTGCTACGCTAAGCCATTGCTGCAGCTCACTCTACATGAAGTTCTGTGTACAGAATTGCAAAGTAGCAATACGCTTACGGAAAGGAAACTAGAACTGCTCTTTGGAGATGGTCCTTCTCATTCTCACAGTGGTGTAAGTCAAAACAGCTTCAGCAAGTCATACCAACAGCATCAAAGATGAATCATTCTCTTTCTATTGAGGAAGTTTGTGACTTCATAGCTGTTATTCATGAAATACATCCTGGTATTTCAATAAAGCAGGCTGTCATAAGAGTAAGAGAGTAGTTGTTTCAAAAATATCGCAGACTGGTTCAGCATCAGTAGTTGCAAGCAAGGCTGATACCTTGGTATAGCCCCTCTTCATGGAGTTTGGGGCCAGAAAGGACAGATGGGTTTCTATTCTGACCTCCTGTATGACACGCATCCTTTTAATTCCCTCCAGTTGTACTGTACTGTGTTGTCTAATCAGTTCTTTATACTGTGTTGTGTTGGCTAGTCAGTTCCTTCCATAAAGGTACATACAGACTCATCTGAAAACACCAAATGGGGAACCCATCTCTGCCCTTGGTGGTTTCATTCAACTGTTGGATAGCCTCTGCAAAAAATGTTTTGGTCACGTTACATCTCTCTCTGCTACCTGAAAGAGCTCTTTCTGTATTTTCCCACAGTCATCCCGTTCACATTGACATCATTGTGGTATGTCTTGCAAGGCTCTGCAAGCATACTGCTGCTGTGACACTATGATCACTAATAAACAGTCTACAAATGGATGTCTCTAGAGATCGCACTCCTAAAAAATTGATGATAGTAAGAGCAAATAGTGCAGAAGTCCTTAAGGTTGAGGACGGCAGGAGAGGTGTTTGTAGGGTTCACAGAATGTCATTGATGCAAGGAGGCATGATTCTTCATTAGAATATATCTTTATGGAAGGGTAAAGTGAAAGCAGAAGACAATTTCGGATAAAATTATTTATTCTCGTTTTGGACTACCGAAAATCACTCACTGGGTTCAGTCAGTGACTTTCAATGTAATATCATATGTGACACTATATATATAGCTTATATATACCACGAAATTTTATTTGTAACTGCATACCTATAGATAAAGATAGTCTTTGAAAGTGTACAGAACCACCGTCTGCTTCTGAAGAAATGGTAAAAGATGAATCGTGTGTAAATTATTGTGAAAAGTGCGTACGAAATGCCAAAATTGCATCAAGTTGCAAGTATATTAGTTACTTAACAGTCATATGCTCCTGTGGGCTCCTTTCTATTTGCGGACTCAGAAATGTGCTGGGAAAAACAGAGTCTGCATGGTCTGAACTTCCTTCTCTGATATTAATCCCAGCACAACAGGGGTATAAAATGTCTTCATGAACATATATGTCTTCTACAGGGAGCTTCACGGAATAGAACAGTCAAGAGAGCCGCAATGAACGAAATACCCACCCATGGTTTATAAATCCTATCCATCTCAGCATGTGTCAAGGAGCATTATCAGGGCCCTGGAGAGCTAGTGCAAATGCTACTTTTGCAGCTTGCATAGATAATTCTTTATAAAAGTCTTCCTTCCCTTCTGCTGTGCCTGTGAACAATTATATCCAGAAGGCATTTGTCATGTCCATCTTGTCCGGCTCCACCATCTCCCAGAGGTGCAACTCATAGGATGCTCCAATAAAGCCCCTGACTTCCTGCCAGGCAAGGACAAGAGGATTCGGCTACACAGCAGATATTTCTCCCTGTGCTTTATCCCGTGAGAGCCAGCTTTCAGGTGGTAAATGATAGTCTGGACTTTAATCACTCTGTGTGTGCACTGAAATGAATACTGGGGCATTTGCTTTTGGAGTGTTTCCGTATCCCACAATTTAAACCTCCCTGCTATTAGTAGATATTTGATCCCATAAATATTGGCCAAATGCTCAGAATGGATGCCTGCTGTTTGGAATGATAGCATTGAGCTAGCCTAAAAATTAAGTGCGATCATCTTCTCTCCGCGTCCCCCATTGAACTGTACTGCCTCTTGTTACACCCTACCAACAGGACAAATTCTCCCAGCGTGGACGATTCTCACCAACATGATGCAGGCACCCCGGGTGGAATTCTGGCCCACGTGAAGTCGCTGGAGAAGCTCCTGGTGATTTGACTGGCCAGAGAAACGTACAGCCCACAGGTCTGGGTTGGAGAAGAAGCCTCCACTCTACACACTGAGATCCACCGGCACCAGTGTCTGACAAGGCCATGGCACTGCTAACAGCTCCTGTCACTGGCCTCATCCTCTGGGAGGCCCATGGCCTGCTGGGCAGTAAAAGATCCGGGCGGTAGGAACTGAGTGCTACAGGCAGAAACTGTTTCTTGCCCAATCCCTTGCTTTGATCCAGGCTGAGTAGGAGAACATGCTCCACATCTAGCACGCCCCTTCTACGCTTCTCTCCCAAATGACGAACGCAACCCTCCATCCTAAGGGCTTGTAACCCGAGACAAGAGCCAACAGAAAAGAAAGAGGCAGATCGGAAAACGTGATGAGGCGATACTGCCGACTAGAACACACAGCACCCCAGGAGCCTCACCACTGTAACAAATTGTCAGCCTCGTGGCAAAGCTGAGTTGGAAACACATGAGAAAGCTTAAAAGCGCTTGTTTGAACATTGAAGAAGTAGGTGATAGATTCTGTTTGATCCTTAATGAGAGATGGTATTGGGCACTGTGCAATTGGCTGGGGAAGTGAAAACAAGACACGAGTGTTTGCTGTGATAAAGAAGGTGAGCCAGTGGAAGGGCGCCAGTGATGACGCGGTCAGGGGGGTGGGCTAAGATGATCTTTGCAGCCACATTCTGGATGGAAAGGAGCAGAGCAGGCTCATACATGCCATGGTGAGAGAAAAAAACTATTGCAGCAACTGAGATGCCAGGAAGGACACCGACAGCCTGGGCAAGAGTGGGAGCTCCGCAGAATCATGGAAAAGGCCGTAGCATAGAGGTGCTGTTCAGAGAAAACCTGCATGCCATAGACATAGCCTGGAGCTTTAGGTTAAATGTCCATAAGGACATTTGGAATTTGCTTGTAATTTAAAAGCCTGATGCCAGCCAAAAGTCCTACTTTGTGACCAACAGTAGTAAAACACAAGCGAGAAAGGGCACGAGCAGCCAATTCTGGATCTAGATTCCTGAGGCCCTAACTTTTGAAGAGGTCAGGATTTTGCTAAGGGCCGTTTACAAACGCATAAAGGTGTAAATCCAGTTTCCATATGCCCCTAGTGTTTTCTCATCTGCTGGCAGGTTTCCCTGCCTTGTCTGTTTCCAGCAGGGTGGAATATATTTGCTAGTGCGCAGCACATCCGAACTTCTCAACCGTGCACCCGAATAGC
Source organism: Struthio camelus (assembly GCF_040807025.1). Lineage (NCBI taxonomy): Eukaryota > Metazoa > Chordata > Aves > Struthioniformes > Struthionidae > Struthio > Struthio camelus. The sequence continues at coordinate 25,402,772 of NC_090950.1, read as the reverse complement.
ATGACCTGGGCCTGCGGCCCAGGCACAAGGACCGCACAGGGCCCAGGGTGACTGGCGCAGGGCAGAGCCACAACAGCTAGAGAGAGGCAGGAGTCCCCCGGCTGTCCCCTCACCTGCAGCCACCACCACTACGTGCAAAAGGCAACGCCACGTCACCCAGCAGCTTCGGCTTCTGAGAAGCAGCGTCTCCTAGCTCGGGCTGAATCTCTACTGGCATGCTAATTCGGGAAAGAAAAATAACAGTTTGGCCCGGTGCCCTTGAAGGACGGCTGACCCCTGCCCCAGACTGTGCTTAGCTAATGGAAATTCTTCTCGAGCTCCCGGGGTGGGTCACTGCTTCAGGTCCTCTCCTCTCTGGGGCTGTCGGTGCGGCGTGGCCTGGTTATGGCATTGACAGGGAGCACAAAACATGGCGTATTACCGCCACGCCAGGCCCAGCCGCCGCTCTCGGAGCGCAAACCCCCCGCACCGGTGGGGCGGTGGGCGGCTCGAACCGCATCCCCCAAACCCTGGCAGCCTCGGCCGGGCCAGGCGCTCCCGCCCCACCGGGGCAATCCCGAGGGCAGGCCAGGCCAGGCCCGGCCCGGCCGCGGGCCGGGGCTGTGCGTGGGGCCCCCTGAGGCGACACCGGCCGCGGGCGCGCCCGCCCGGCCGCCCGCCATTTCGCGGCACCTCCCGCGCACAGGCGGGGGCCGGGCTGCGCGGAGCCATCGGCCGGCGGGGCAGAGGGGGGCCGGGCCAGCCCCAGCGCGGCCGGGTCGAGGCAGGCCCGCGGCCGCCGCAGCTGCCGCCCGCCCCATCGCCCTCTGCCTCCCCCTGTCGCCGCCCGCCCCATCGCCCTCTGCCTCCCCCTGTCGCCGCCCGCCCCGTCGCCCTCTGCCTCCCCTTCTCCCCGCCCGCCCGCCCGCGCGGCGGCGGCGGCGGCGGCGGGCGCACCCCTCCCCCCGCCGACGCCTCGCGCGCCCATTTTCGCCTGGCCGGCCGCCGCGCCCGCGCGCGCGCGCGCTGCCTCCCCGCCCCCACCCCCACCCCCCCCCCCTCCCTCCGCTGTGCTCAGTCATTCAGACTTGGAAAGTCAATAACACGCTGACATCATCAGCAGCCGCTTGTGTGTTATTACACGGCTACTTTCGGAAATACCCACCTCTCTGGAAGAGAGGAGCACTCCGCCGGCGAGCAGCGCCGAAGAGAGGCGCACGCCGGCGGGCAGTTGGGGGGGGGCAGGGCCGCCGCCGCCGCTGCTGCGGGCCGAGGCCCGGTGGCCGCCGCCGAGGGGACCCTCGACCGCCGCCCGCCCCGCGGCCCCCGGCGCTCCCGCCCCGTCGTCGATGCCCCCGCCGAGGGCTTCGCCGCGGCCCGCTGGGCAGGGCCCCGTGAGGCCTGCCGGCCCGAGGCCCGCCTTTGGCCTGGCGGAGCCCCAGCGTGGCTCCAGCACGCGCCCAGCGCCCGTGGGAGGGAGCGGACGCGGCCCGGTGGCCGGGTGCGAGCGGGGCACCCATCTCGTGGCCGGCTCCGTAGGCGTCGGCCTTGGGACGTGTCCCCGCTCCCGCCCGGGCACCCACCCTCGGGGCGTCTGGGGCTTCTCTGCCACGTTTTGGGGTGCCCTCTGCCCCAGCCTCCTTCGGGTCCTCGCTCTCGGCTCCCCCTCGCCGCCGTCCTTGCCAAGGAGGAGCTGGGCAGGCCCTGGCGCGGGCAGGCCGCAGCCCCCGCTTCCCTGGTGCTCTCCCGCCTTGTCTCCCTGCGTTTCTTACTGCCTGGCGGATACTAAAGCTGCAGGTTGTGGGGGGCAGGCCCTGCCTGCGCGGCGCCGGCCTGCAGCGCCTTGCGTAGCGACCCCCCCCCCCGGGCCCGCGGCCAGCGCTCACTGCGGCAATTCACATAAATACTTGTGAATTCAGCATTTGTGACGGGAGGATTTCCAGGGCTGGCGTCTCTGTGAAATCGGTCATTTTTCATAAATTCATTCAGTTCGTAATTGTGACTTCGGTCAGGTCTGCCTGTTCTGCCCAGGCTTAGAGGGGTAAGAGGAAGGTAATACGCAGGTATTACCAGGCTGTGCCTGTCCATTCCTACACCAAAGATAGCGGATATTATAAATTTAATAGATCTTCTTCATAATTCATAGCTTGCTTGTGGAAAAAAAATCATAATAGCTTGGTGTGATATGTCAAGCATCTATAATTCATGACTCTGAGATCACACAACCGCCATACGTTGGGATTTTGCTCCACAGAATGAGATGTTTGTAATTAATCTGTGAAAAAGGAAACAAAGGCAATAACCAGGAGGAACAGAAAAATGAGGGCCAGATCCTGGCACCCGCACTGACATGGAATTGTACTTGGCTTGAGAAATTCCTAACTAAAATCAATAAAATTAGTCAAAGAATGAGATAAATAGTAATTTTATCACTAGCCGGTTTATTACGACATATACGTATTCACACGCTCAGGTGGCTGCAGACCGTACTGTCCTTTCAGCCAACAGGGTGCCGAAAGTAACAGGATGGCCTATGCTTAAGATAAGCATAGATCAAAGTGCAAGAGGACAAGAGTACTCAAAGCAGGCCTGACTGATCTGGAAATGGCGTAAGGTTGAGTGGCGGGGAGCGGGGAACTCCCTCCGCCTTCTTAACCTCACAGCCTCGGAGATTCTGGTTCAGAAAAGGCTGATAAGTTTGTGATTAACTTGGAGCATTTGCTTAAACCTCATTGACTTCAATAGGACTTTGGCATATGCTTAAGTGCTTTGCTGAATAAGGAAGTTTCCTTGAATCAGAGCCTAAGAGAGGATTCGAACAATTTGTGCTTTTAACTAAGGTTGGCTGCAGTAATGGAATGAGCTGAAGTCCCTTCTTAATTGGAAACAGCGAGCTGGAGACCTCCATTCCCCCTTCCACTCCCTATTGTCTATTTTCATCCTTGTGAAGCTAAAGCTGGTAACTGCAATGCTCCAGCTTAAAAACTCCCTGTGGTTTCTCACAATAGATCAACCGTCTACGCTGGTTTTCAAACGATGCAGGAAAATCCTCTAAGACTGCATGGCCAGTAAAGGAGGGAGGAGAAATTAATTTCTTCTAAAGTGGTTACAAGGAAAAAGAAAAATAAATTCTCATCCATCTGGGAGTTTGTCTAAAGTATGGCTTTAACCAAAAAGAATGGTGGCAGGCCCATCATACAAACCCCGTACGTCACATTTAAATCATTTTAATCTGATATAAACAAGCCACAAGGTATATGGGCATGCATATGGTGAGGCAGGAGTGAGTCCAGTAGGAAGCTCAAGACCTGGCTCCCGAGGAGCTGTGATAGTGCCACTGCAAGGATGCTGGAGGCCAGAAGCATTCATTGCTTTGTTTACTCATTTGTAAATCCCTCAAAAAATAATTGATTTTCTTTTGTTGCTTGTTTGTTTGTTTGTTTGGCTGTTTGCATTCTTTGGATTAAATTTCTCCTGCAATATGGCTTTAATTTGCATTGCATGGATCCATGTTTATTTATGCATTTCTTTTGTTCATTTATTTATTTTTTATTTTAATTACTCCTAGGCTGTTGGCCCTGCAGAAGAGCAGCCTTGTGGTGCTGAGCAGCAGCTCAGGAGATGCAGCCCTGGTTCTCCACTGCCTGCACAGCGCCGTCTCGTCACTTATGCCTAGGCAAACCTGCTGTTCCTTGTCAGGTAGCTCTGCCTAACAACCACGGACCCGCTGGAGCAGCTGGCAGCATGGAGGTCCTTGTTTAGTGGGGCTGTGGTTGGTGGAAAAGACGTACAGAAGGAGAGTATCTTTTCTTGCTGTATAGATCCTCAGGGGAAAATAACTAGAATTTGGGGTTTCATCAGGTTCACCAGCTACTCAGATTTTGCTAATCACTTTCCAGAGTGCCTCCCAATAAAATGCTGATGTTTTTCAGGATCAAAGAAATGGCTTAAGGAAACAACTGAACATCCACTGTGTCACAGTTACGTTTTGGGCTCTCAGGGAGAGGGCCCAGTAACCCACAGATTAGGTACCCTAATGAACAGATCCGGTTATCAGACAGCAGAGCACACCAGCCTCTGCTGGAATTAGTTTTGACCTTAACTGGCTCTGATGTAGTCATCCATAAAGTGTATGATTGTGCTAATCTGCCTCAGAGGAGTGTTGTGAGGCCCAGTTCCTTGTTGTGGATACAACGCTGATAGCTCCTGGCACAGAAGACTTTCTGCCATTATTCATGCTACAGGATTTACATGATAACATATTGTGAGGAAAATTTCCCCAAAATCCCTGCTATAAAACCAAAGATGGACAGACAGGTAGAAGAAGAGGATTATATAATGATAGTCTTTTTTTTCTGTCCACAGCCCCATAACATGAACTTAGATTGAAACGTCATATACAAGTTTGCCCTGGATTCAGTGCCTGCATAGATCAGATCTGACTTGGTGGATAGCAAGAAATCCAGGGCAGCAGACATCCTGGTCCAATACAAGGCCAATAATGAGACTTATCCTCCTGTGTTTCACAGCATGTGCAGTGTCAAAACGTGCCTTTAAACCTTAGCGAAAGGACTGATTTTCCAGCCTTAGCTCATAAGCCCTTTGGAAAAGCCCAAACATTATACTACTCTCCCATGGTTGGTCTGCTTGGCAGCAGTGCTTTCCATGGCTCTCCTTTTCAACCCCATTCTTTCCATACCATCCTGGTTGTGAGGATATTGATTCACAATAGGCTCAACGCAGAAATGTGCCTTAGAGCTTTCGGTGGGAACAGCAGTCCTGGTGAGAGCTACAGAAGACAATGCCCTTGGCAGCATCCAGGCAAAGGGAATGACAACAGAGTTTCAAAAAGGCCTTTTAAATTTTCACAGTCCCTTTAGAAAAAGGAAATAGGCAGGCAGAGAAAGCCAATCTGTGTGTATAAATAACCAGTAAATGGCAGGGTGTTCACCCTTCCCACACTGTGGATTACCTAACACATCGCATCACTCACTACAGCTTGAGAGGGGGGAGCTGCCAACAGAGCAGTGCCGTACCTGATAGCTGAAGCAGCCCACAGCATTGCAAACTAGCATTCATGCTCTGAAAAGTAAACAAGGCAGAGCCTCCTCCTCTCCAATTTGAATGCAGTCACCCCCACGTCCCAAGGGGATGGAACAACCCACTGCGTGAGATTATCCAGGCCAAATCAAAGAAAAGCAGACGTGTGTCTGAGGGAAGTTATGGAAACACAAACAAAAATGGTCCAAGCTTCCACATTTTCTCAGGAATCAGATATATAAAAAGCTCAGAGATCCCCTCCCTTACCCAGGCGGTCAAGTTAGTGTAGTAAGGGCCATGGCAGAGGGTTGTAAACGACAGCTTGTTCCTCTGTAGGGTCTTGGAGCACAGAATTTGCACTGCTCCTTCACTTGTAAGATGTCCTTTTGCACATCTGCGCCACTTTTCCTTCCCTCCCTGGGCTCATACAACAGTGTCAGCGTTGACAGTAGGACCATGAATGTGGAGACAGCCAGCAAGTCACCACAATCAGTAATAAGAATAAGAACGGCAGCTTTCATCCAGTGGTCTCAAAGTGCTTAGCAAAAAAAAGTCTTATCAGTATTTCTTCCTGACTCCCTGATGAGGCAAGTGAACACATTATACCATTTTATAGTGGGAAAACATAACCGGAGAAGGGGTGGCTACACCTGCGTGGTGAATCAGTGGCAAAGACTGCAAACTGCACAGCTACCAAAGCTTTAGAAGCATCTGCTTATAAGCAGTCATCATTTCAAATTGGCCTCTGCGATCAAATCTGTTGCCAGGCTTTTGATAGTACAACCTTTTAAACAGAAAAAGGATGAAGAAGAGAGGTAGTTTTTGTACCTGTCCCCTGCTTGCTCTGGAGTCATATCCAAACTTCTTGGTTTAACCTTCTCTTTATGGTGCATTAAAATCAAAACCCTCAAATGAACATCCTGAAACACTGGGGAATTTGCAGTTCAGATCTGAACTTGAAGCTGTTCTCCCAGGCTTTGCAGTGCTTTCTATTTTTAGCTGCATGTCAAAAAGTTGAAGCAGCACGTGGTAAGATGTTATGACTCTTAAAATTACTGTAAGAATGTTCCAGGGAATGGTACCAATTCATCAAAAGTTAGTTAGTTGCGTGAGATAACTGTATGACCTTTGATGTTGTATTGAATTCAGGGGTCACTGGCTCTTAACGTTGCTGCGATTTCTTTAGCAATAATTCTGTGATTAACGGAAAGGGAAGTAGCTATTAATACGGTAAAAGGCACACCTAAGTGAGGATGTTTACTCCTGTAGACCAGAATGGGGAGGGGGAGACACCCCTCAAGACATTTGCTGTAGCTCTTATTAATCATACTAAAGCTAAGGAGCTCTTCTCTCATCCCCCAAGACATGACAGAGTACTGCAGTTGGAAAACAGTCCCCTGACAGTTGAAGAGAAGGGTGAAATGACAGACAGCAGACCAAAAAAGGCCCTTCTGGCTGGCCACAAAGCCAGGATGCTCTGCTTACAATAGACATGGAGGCTGCAAGATGTTCTCTGTCTAAGACCCAGACATTTCGAGTCTGATCCATGCTTCTGAAGCTCCCCCAGGAGTGTCCTGCAAAGAGTGATAGTCTCATGGCCTGAGGTGGTTGGCTTTAGGAAGTTCAGGACGAGGGTGGTGCGTTACCGCCCCCTCTCTGTGTGGCGTTCGGGCTCGCCCTGTGGTAGTCACTCCACGCAGAAATGTCAGTAAGCCCCACTGTCCACTTGATTACTGCTGCTGGGTCTTTTATCACAGTCAGTTAAGTCTCATTGCTTTAATATTGCGATATCTCAGGTTAGACCTCTGATGCTGTTGACATGAGCAAGCAGCAGTGTATCATGGATAGCAGTAACTGGACAATTACAGGCAAGAAGTCAAAAAAGAGGAAATTGCCCTGTGGTGGATGAGTGGAGAGAAGAATATAAGTCCAGTAGCCTCTTACACAAAATCAGACATGACTGTATACCTCTGAAGTAAGATTCTCATCATCTTTAACCTATGCTCAGTGAGTAAAGGCCATCAGTAACCAGCTATATCCAGTATAAATTCAGGCTGACTCTACTTTGTTATGCTTCATTTCTGTGGGAAAGTCTTCTGCTCTGTGTTTGCTCCCCTTGTGTAAAGCAGCAGCATTTAACAGGCCCAAAATCGGCAGAATAGACTGTCTGCTCGGACAAGCTCTGCGAAACACAGGCAGGGACAAAGCTCTGGATTCAGAGAAGGAAGCAGAGGGGTTTAAGAGGCCCAGCCACACAGCCCAAGGGAAGGGGAAAGCCAAAGCCCTTCCTAATAGAAGGAGCTCAGGCATTAGCTAGTGCGGGTTGCCACAAACCCTTTCTAGTCTCAGGCTATCTAGGAAAGTGCTGCATATGCTCCATTATCAGTAGGGTGAGCTGATTTATAGTCACATGTGCATTTATAGCTTAATAATAACAGTAAAGACGTTTCTTAGGCATTCCACTCTGGTACACCCACAGCACCTTCTTGCCTTTGCTAAGTTTGCTTTCTGATTTACGGTAACATAAACAAGAGGAAAATCGGTCACCTCAGATTCCAGACAGTCTGGTGCTAACCAAAGGGGAAAAAGAAGACGACAGTTTCCAAAAATGGCTGAGGTTTATCTTTGCCTGCTTTCAGAAGCATCTGTTTTAGAGCTTCCATGACTAGGCTAATTATAAGTACAACTGTCCCCACTGCTTTGTTGATAAACACTGAACTCCTAACATCCAGCCTGGCTAGTTTCATAAAGTTTCACTCATGTAAAGCTCCATAGTTTATTTTGTGTTGTGTAATCATCCAAGTTTCTGGTACTGTTCCCTGCAGGGATACCCAGGAACTCCTTTGCACTCTAGGTCTCTTCTCGCTTCAGTATACTACTTGGTTTCTTCATTCCTTCACTCATCAACGCTTTCTTTCCAAGATGTTGAACCTCAGCCATAGTCTTCACGTGTTTAACCCACAGGACAGTTGAATTCTCGTGGACTGCCTGATGTCCATGCAATTCATCAGCTACCCTCAGCTATATTTTGTACTTTGTTTTGATGTAAGTTCCCAGAACGTAGCAGTGTCTGAGAAACCATAATCCTTCAGAGCGCTAAAAAAAGTGAGAGCATCTGCTTCTTCCATCCACGTTGCAGGGCTTCATTCACCTACTGGGACTGAGGAGGAGAAAGCAATTAAACATTTATAGCTCTGTAACCTGCTGGCATGTGGGTGGGCTAGGCTTCTGTTTCTGACCTACATAGAGCATGACTTGGCTGCATTTTCACTGTCACTTAAGTGTGGGCCCCAGCCCACTTACCAGGCAGACTTGTCTGTACCCTACGTCATTACAACAAGCACCTACTTAAGCTCCTCAGATGCCCTGGAAGCAGAACCCAAATATTCCAGCTTTGACTGGGCTCAGCTCTCTCACTCACACTCTCCGAGTTAGCCGGAGAGTTAGCTTCAGATGGCCAACAGTATTAATTCTCCTGGTCCTCAGTGTCAGTGCAGGCAACCTGAGCCTCCTGAGCTCCCATGAAGCCCATGCTGCGGGACAGGGAAGCGCTCCGAAGCTCCATGGAGGGAAGCCTGAGGAAACTGCATTTTTCTGGTAAATGCTACACCCAGGGCCCATAAATGGTGGTTCCTCCTGCTAAGGGGGCAAGGATGGTCGCCTTCCTTTGGGTTGCTGTTTCTCCTCCTGCTGCCCAGCTTTGCATGCTTCTGCTCTCCTCTGCTGGCATAAAGGCGGGGAGCCAGGGCCCTCAACCAGCAGATATTGGCAAAGCAAGAAATCTAGATGTGCTAGTAAACATTTGGAAGAGGAAAATAAATTCATCCATCTCTGTAAGAAATGCTGCCCCCAAGAGAAATTTCTGATTATAGCCAAGGCTAAGTGCACAGGCACCAGCAAATGCACCACTGGCATTGATTATTTCATTATAAATTGCTCACTTGCTTTTTTACATTTGCTTCTGTCCAGAAATGAAACACGAGCTACTGAAAATAACAACAGCAACTAAAACACAATCAAAAACCTGACTTGCACACGAAAACACTAGATTTTCCACAGGGGCTTTCCCACTGTTTAGGCTTCTTTAAACTTTAAAGTATAAGTGCCATTAAGATTATAAAAACATGCTGCTGGATTTTTCACTGTGCCGAATGGAAGACAATTGCTCAGAGGCTGACAGAGAAGAGCAGTCTCCAGACTAACAAACAATTCAGGACCAGCATTGTTGATTGATGTCAGAGAAGAAGATATAGATGGAGGAATCAGGGACTTTCCAAACTGTAAAATGGAGGAAAAGAGGCCAGTCTGCTGTATCAGGGCTGGAGGTATATAAGTCAAACACGTCAGGATACTCAGCGATGGCCTCCTCAGTGATGCTGAAGTCATTGACAGCCTCCTCATTGTTTTTGGAGTAGTTGTTTAGTGGAAAATATTGTGAAGGATCGTTTCCTGAGAATTTTTTGTGCAAAGCATAAGGAAATACCTATAGGGAAAGAACTGGCATTCAGGCACCGCTAGAGATGATTTTCCATCCTGGGGTTGAAAGGAGACTGGGGAGGGGCAGATATGGACACTGAGTGAGGAATGGCAAAGTGGAGAACGAAGGCCAAAGCAAAGAAGGCATGTTGTTCCTTGTTCTTCTTGTTCCTAAGAGTCAAGACAGTCTGGGCAGCTCTACTGGTCTTTATTTGTATTTTCTACCTGATGGCTTCAAGAGTGGCTGGAGGCCAACAGGAGACTCTCCAGGCCACGATGCAAAGCCCCAGGACCAGTGGGAAGAGGGGACAGGACTGATCCTGGAAGATCTGCTGAGCTCTGTGGCTTTCCGTGAGGGAAATGTGACCTTCTCTTGGAGCGAGCAGAGAGAAAACCATTTGCTGTATTTGGCCTTGTCTCAATGTCAGAAGTTGGACAAGTTGGTTTCTTGGGGTCTCCTCTGGTCTATGAGGGAAACTTTGTCCAGGAGACCATAATTTGGCCCATTAGCTTTTTCTGTTTTCCTGCATCTTGAGCGAAAGGTAACTGAAAGAAAACTAGGTTGCATAGCACCATAAGACAAACAGCCATCTTTGCACCAAAGTCTAACCAGACAAATCTAACGGGTCAGAAAAGCAGCTCCCACCTAGGCAGGACATGTTGCTGTCTGCTGACCCATGGCCTCTTCCCCAAGGTGCGATGAGCCATGTGCAATTGCTAGCAGTATGTCTGGTTCAGGGCAGGATATACATCCATTCTCTGTTTACAGGGTTCATCTTCTCTAGAAACACTGGTGACTGGAAGCCTTTAGAGGGATATTGCCAGTGATAGCAGGCTCCATGGCTTCATTCTAACCTCTAATTCCCTGGGTGAATGCAAATGGTGGGAATATTTTTTATGATTGCCTGTATTTGTATAGGCAGGTGCAAGAATGGACAGGTAGACGGAAAAGAAACTGTGTCTTATTCGACAGAGAGGAGAAAAACAACTCCACAGAAAAAGGAAGAAAGAGAAAAAAAAGGTAAATCTTTCTTCTCTACCCAAGGCACAGGCAAGAAAAGCCAGCATCCTTTTGCTCAGACACTAGCATAACCTCATGTTTCCCACAAGACATACTTTCCCCGATCGGTTTGCAGGTGTCAGATTTTGCCCATGAATACTCATGAGGCACAAATCAGTCCCTTTAATCCATGATTAGTATGTCAGCGGTTGCATCATGATTTGGGGTTATTGTTGAATGAGTGCTGTGCTACTTAATTGTTTTTTGCTTAGTGATCTGTTCGCTCTGTTAATATTTAATTCTCCTTTTCTATCCCTTTTTCTACCCCCAAAAGACCTAAAGAATACGAAAACACCTTTCATTTTCCCAGGCTTCATGTGCTATTGTAAGAAAATACCTACTCATAATCTACGGTAGGTGATAATGATATTATACAGTCATAATACTGGAATTCTTAAGTGGTTGCCACTGCTGCTTTATAGCTGAGGGAAAAAAAATGACCCGATTGGAAATAAAGCAGGTTAGTATGCTTTATTTGCCTTTTCCAATGGCTGAGATAATGAACAAATTGTCATCTTTACATATCCTCTGCCAGATCCTGAGCTGAGTGCAGTATGCAAGCCTGAATGGCAGTAAACAATGCGCTGTCTAGGACTTTGCATGCTTAGCAGAGGTGAATTCATGAGAACAAATTAGACCTTTGATTGATCCTTTAAACAAAAAGAAAAGAAAACAGTAACAATTATTTATACGAGCTGTAGCTGCATTGCATTTTTTATGGTGATCAATATTCTGGGCATTGTAAACAGCAGCTTTACATAATAAATAGCTGCATTATGTAATGCTAGTTAAATTTAGAAATGGTTATTTTATTACCTTTAGCACACATAAAATAGAGAGTGATAGCGCTGGAGCCCAAGAGCTGCTGCTGTCTGAGGATGCGGAGAACAGCTGGGCCTGGCTGCGCGCAGCGAAAATAAAAGGCAAAGCCTGCTAAAGCGGGTCGACTAAGGTTTGATGCTTCGGGTCGCTGTCGAGCATTTCGGTGGGGGCGGCGGGGCCAGGCGGAGGGAGGCTCTGTGCAGAAACATGGCACGCTCAGGAGCAAAACATCTCAGCACAATAAAGATGGAAGATTTATTATGAAGGAACAAAATGTGCTACTTTTGTTCTCCCTGGTGTCCCTATAAAGCTTTTGTTTGACAGGCTAGTTGGGGCTCTGGTTAGCTACAGTCCCTCCAGTGTAGCTACCGGCTGCTTTGAGCCCAGTTGTGTGCAGACTATGGATCAATTATCTTCCTGCTAGGGATAAACAGTGTTTTCCTTTTTCCTCTGCAGTAGCATTTGCTATTATCCGGGAGTATAGCAGCCCTTTCTTTTCCTTCCCAGTCACACACACACACACACAGACAGATGGCTTCCTTGAAAGTGGGGATGGAAGAATTCAAATTTGTTGCATTAGCCTTAAAAATCCGATCCTCCCGCAGCCTGCTGCTGCTAACTTAGCGTTCAGTACGCTGCCCGTTTACAAGAGGCTGGCTGGCTGAACTCTTCTGTTATAAATAATTATGGGACATCTCCATACAAATGCTGATGCAACAAACATGCTGAAATGAGTGCCTCAGAAAATGTGAGTTTGAAAAACTACAGCTGAAGAAGGAAAGTCCCATTGTGAAATCTCTTGCTGAGCAGCACATTGTTGTTTGTATTGTTTCACAACATGCAGGGAGCTCCAGCCTGAGCAACTTTAATTAGAGCATCAGATCCTAAGCGTTTCTCCTACTAAATGTGGTTAGCACCGGTTTATCTGGAGGCGGAAACAGTCTCAAAGAGCGCTGCGCTTAGAGCCAACCTGTTGATGGAATTTGTATTTGTTAATTCGCCCTTATGTCCTGGACTCTGTATTACAGTTATACAGCTCTAAATTAAATGTTAATCTAAACCAACATCGAGCTTGAGTAGAATTCAGATCTAGGTCATAATTTCACAGGAAGAGCCAGTAAGGTTTTAATAGGTTGACTGAAAATCCTGATTCTGAAGAGCCTCCAGATTTTTAAAATACAGATTTGAATTGAGATCAGGAATGTCTGTAATAGTTACGTGTATTTGATTCTTCTCAACTACTGTTCACAGCACATAAATAAGAATCCTGCTTCATATCTGTTGTGCCTGGAAGTTTTCTTTCTTTTCACCATTGAATGGTGCATAGCTGCTTCAGAGAAATTATTAAAAATTATTTATCTGAGCCTGTGTGAGAGATGAAGAGTTAAAGCTAAATCGCATTTGAAAGTAAACTTTGCAAAAGCAGTGAATTTTTTTCAAAGGCTGGCTGCTCTTGATTTACAAGGATGTTCCCAGCTCTGATTTCAATTAAAGAGAAATCCTCAGGCATTTCTGCAATTCGGCATTGCTCTTTATTCCACATTGTTATATATTGAGTAATAAACAAAACAAACAAAGACTATATTCTGCAATGAACTACATATGTCCTGTGCAATCCCGGGGAAATTGATAGGTCAGAATTGGGCCTTGGATTGCCTCAGTATCAGTTGTCAATAATTCCCCTGGCTTGTGTGGAATTTCCATCTATGTAAGTAAAAAAGGAGTCTGGAGATATAAATCTATCTGTATACTCTCCTCATAAAAAAAAAAAAAACAGAAAAAAGAATTGTAGACTCCACTCTTTTACCAGAAGGAGATAAAAATAAATAGCTGTCATTGTAACTCCCATTTATTTGCCAGGCCTCCAAAAATCATCAGCGTAGGTTTTAAAGAAGGCATTTTAAATCAAGCTTTGGGATTTTTTTTCCTTTGCTTTTTTATCTGTGGCCTCTCTAGGTCCTGACTCTCTAGCTGGGGTCTGCAGTCACAAGGACTACAACCTTGTTTGTATAGTGGTGGCTGAGACTCGCATAACAGCATGACAGCAAGTACTGGGTCTTTAAATAGTAATAATAATAATAATAATAATAATAGACTTATTGTGAGAGTCAGCAATTTGATTTTCTTGGCGAGCATTGAGTTACTGATTTCTTTCCTCCTACCCTGGTAATATTTTAATAATTGTGTACATTTTTAGCAGCAGCAAAAAGCACCATTCAGTTTGGAGGCTGAGCTGAGCACCAGTGGAGCCAGGCTGGATGTGTTTCCTGTCACTTGTCCTCCTGTCCCGTTGCCCCCAGCCCGGTGGTTTTGCTCAGCGCCGAGGAGCTCCCGCCGGCTCAGCGGAGGTGCCGAGCGGTGCCTCTTTGGATCTCAAGCCAGCTGTGGAGGTTACGCAGCTGGGCTTGTTGTCTCACTTGTGCAGGAGCAGGTCACCAGGAGCTTGTGCATGCGTGGGGTGAAGGGGGAGATTTGTCTTCCATCTATTCATTAAAGGGAGGAAACCCCCTCTTGTCCCATGAAATTACAGTCATGGTAACAGATTAGACATATAACTGCCCAAGAATTAAATTGTCTGTGTATGTAGACAGATTCAGTAGCCAAATGCACTCCTGGTGCGTTTTAGAAGAAGGCCTATCTGCTCTGGGCACAAATGCAGGTCCCAGAGACTTGCATTTGGACACGCGCTGCAGACTTCCCAAAGGCGGAGATGAGCATTATGGACTGCGTGTGGATTTGCTGATTTTTCCCCTCTTCCTTTCACCCCCTGTAAAACAGCTGGTGGCGCAAGGGGCCCTGCAGCACCTCGGCGGGGAGAATCGCTGGTGCGGCGGCTGTGGGAAAGCCCAGTGGATATCGACAGAGCCTCTAGGCAGGCTCTGGCACTGGTTACACAGTGGCTACGCTGCCATTGGCGCTGAAATGCCCCAAATGCCTCGAGTTTGCAGCCTGCACTCACGCCTCGTAGGTGACGCATCTCGAGTCCCCCCCACTCTTTCCCAACCCCACTCTTTCCCCAACAATTAAAATATTCCTCTGCAAGGTGCAAAACTCAGGCTGTCACCACGGAGCAGAAGGGATGTGGGAACAGCCCTCAGCAGAGCAAGAGGCAACCGAGAGGCAGAATTTGTGCCACAGAGCTGGGTCTTGTCACTCAGTGAGGTCAAAGGGAGAAAACCCCCAGGTGGTTCCCTCCCTGGGGAGGGAAAGGAAACGGGGTCGTGGTAAAGGCAGCTCGGCGGTATTTGCGATTTACCCACTGTCACACAGGAACTCTGTGACAGAACCAGGAATTGAGCGGGTTGAACTTTCCAGCTCTGTGGCTTCAGCACAAGCTTGTCCTTCCTGCTTGATAGCAAAGTAGTGCTGCGTCCAGTCAGGCTGATGGCATGTGAGCCTCATACCTCTGCTGTAACACCTTCCTGGAGCAGGAAAATATTTAGAATGGAGAGATGCTTATGTTTCTCTTTATTCCTGTTATAACCAAGTCTTGTTTTTAAATAGAGGAGCTCTTCCCCGTTTAAACCAGCATAATTCGGGAGGTAATCTAGGTGAAGTCACCTGGCTCTACTGAAGCTAGTGCAATTGCACTTGCAGGAGATCACAATCAGGCTTGGTGTTCACAAGAATGTGCTCACAGCACTAGGAGAGTAAAACCCCTCTGTAGAGCCATAAATATCATACCTCGCCCTCTGACACAGGCTCTTCAGATCTCCCATTCTTTGTTATGGTTTGGCCGGAGCTTTTCCAGCGTGTGCATGAAATTCCACATGCCCTTTAATCCCTGCCCCCCCCCCCCCATGCCTTATTCCTAAGTCTTCATTTGTATGCATACACTTTGTAATCACTCATTCTGGCCATAAAACCTACAGGATTTTAAATTGAACTGAAGTCCCAAATGCTTTAAAAGAATTTATGTTGCATAATTGTACCAGTTTGCCTGCAAACAAACAGTGATGTATGGTTAAAATATTCTCTCAGGGAGATGACTCAGATCCTTCTTTGTGGCTTAGACCTTGCTTGGCTGCTGATGGTGCAACTTGTAATCTCTTCTTTAGATTCAGGGCAAGGAAAGACAAACAATAGAATAATGCATGGAGCGGCAGGGCATAAGATGAGAAAACACAAGTTATTTGGAGCTTTTAGAGACACTCAGCGCTTGCATTTGTTCCGTATCAAGGCAACGCTGGAGATTATGGAGAAGAAAACCAAACCCCAGTAGTACGCACTGATTCATCCACTGGGAGGAGAAGATAGTGGTACTTTCAGTTGGACGTGAGGATGAATAAGTAGCCAGAAGACCTCCTGCCTTGTATACAGGCTGCGGGGCTTCTGGTGGGTTTTGTGCTGGCTGGCAAAGCAGCTGTGTGCGTGGTGCCTTCACATCCACGTAAGGGGCTTGCAAACAGCACAGTGCACAGCTGCCTTGACAAGTTAGATACACCTAGTGGGCGTGTTTCACACCCCAGCACACCCTGCAACAATGCGGCTTCCCAAACTGCAGCTGCTTCCGCTTGACCCCCGTGGATAGGCTGGTTTGGGCTTTTTGTAGCCCAAGAAGGTTGCGGTCAAGTCCCTTGTGTCTGCATATGGCATCACAAAGGACAGTGCAGATGATCCTGGGAGCGTGGGCTGCCTCATCTGTACTGTGGAGATTTATGGCACCAAGTCAGCAGTCTGTGTGTGTTTTTGCTGTCCCTGTTGTTGTTTTAACACTTGCTACCTTAACTGTTACTTCCTCTGCTTTGTTTTCTATGATCACGGTTTATGCCCCAAGAACGTAATCTGACTGTAGGTAATTAAGTTAATTTTTCAAACAAGGTTCAAAAAGAGATATGAAAGCTTTACTCTACAGCTTTTTGGTCGACAGCTGTGATGCCAGCCATCAGCAACAGGAGCCCTCGGAGGGTGTTGGAAAGGTCGGAGAGTCCCCCAGCCAGTCTTGCTGTGGTTGCAGTCTGCTGCTGTAATACGTGCAAGACTGCAGCCTTTGGAGCTGCTCTTACAAGCTACATCTCTACTTGCTCCCCTAAAAAGTGCAGAAGGGAGTGAATAACCCTGTTCACCTGAGTGCCTCTTGTTGCACAGTGAGCCTGGGGAGCGCGCATTTACATGCTTTTATGAAATGAGACCTCACTTAGCGTGTTTTTGAAGAGCTATGTTTGCGTAGTATGTACATACAACCACAGGTTTCAGAAATGACTAACAGATTTGGGGATTTCCGTTCCAGGCACGTACTAAAACCACAATTGCTGCCGAGTGTCAGCAGGTGTTTTTAGGGCACTGGCCACAGGTGGATCTACCCGTTTATTTTGGGCATTACCAGGAAGTCTGAGGGACTGTCGCTCCCAATTAGCACTGGAAGTGCAATGCATGCTCCTGTGTAACTTGATGCCCGTACAACTATGCAGCCCTACAAGCTCCCTCCACCCTTCCTTTTTCTAACAGAAAAATAATGGCTATAAAGTACAAGCATTACAGACTGTACTCAAGTAGCATGTCTGCCTTCCACTCCAAGCAAAGCAGATCAGCCTAATACCATCAGTTTGCAATGACAGAATATTAAAAATAGTAAGAAAAGAAAAAAAAAGGGAAAAGGTTAACTTCATGGCAAAGAATAACATAAGAAACTTTCTTTTTTTTTGAAGGCAGTGCCAAACATCATCAGGGAACATATCAATTCATAACAGCTGTGGATAGCTATTTCTATCTCAGACCTCAATAGTTTAATTGGGGAAGCATGGTAAAATTTAACAGAACTGTGTCCAACAAGGTTAATTCTGAGGTTAACAGATTATGATGCAAAGAAAATCAGCCTGTATTTTTCTCTCTTGCTATGAATAGTGTAATTGCATTATTGCTACCGAAAGGGTAGTCAGATCTTTTCAATCTGTGGTCTCCCACTGTGGAAGGAGTAACCTCTGAAAAACAGGTTTTCTTTTTAAACACACCCTTTTACCTTTCTCATTACATGCCTATGTAACCACAGTGTTGAAGAGCTGGTTGCTAATATCACCACTGCTCGTGATCGTGTTTTGCTAGAGTCATTCTTTTCCGTAAGTCCAATGAGTAACTTTTGTGCTCTTTAATTTTTGTAGGATGTTAAAAACAAAAGAACCGTTAAAATATTTTCAAGCAGTGCTTCTGCAAAAACTGCTGTGATTTTTACTTCCACATTGTTACATCTCTTGTTCTGAAATGATGGAAATGGCCATTCCACTCTGTACCGTTAATGACAATGACAGTGGGAGGCTATAGTCCTTTTTTCAGAGTCCTTCCAATCAAAATAGACCAGACAGGCTAAAGAAGGAGCAAAAAGGAAGAGCAAAGCAGAGACTTGCAAATGGTCACGTGGGAAAACGGTGGCAGAGAGGGACATCCCTTGTGCAGTGAACTGTCCTATCCCAGGTAGCCTGTATCCAGTTTGTGCTAGCTAATTTTGATAAACATCCTGAGAAATTGTTTTATTTCCTGACTGTACGAATGTAAGTCACAAAACTGTATTGACAATGGTAATTTAGAAGTCAAACAAAAAACATTCCAGCTCAGCTTTAGACAGATCAATCTAGAACAGGGTTAATGATATACTTGCATAATGCACTTTGAGAAACTCTGGTTAGGAGATCTGAATAAGTGCTAATAAAGCTGAGATAACTTTGAAACTCTTTGCCAGTGAATTACCTAGTTCCATCAAAATGCTTTCTAAATCATGCAGATTCCCCTAAAGGGTAACCAGGTTTAGAAAAGAAAAAAAACCTTAAATATTTTAAATTTTCACTCCTTAATGACATTCCAGTTTCACTTAAGTCGTTTATTACTTTATTTTCCATTATTATGATATATAATCTCAATCAAAATGAAATGCTTTGCTCTATGCAGAGCATTCTTCCCTTTGACTTAGAGGAGAGTTTCAGAAATCTCATTCTCAGTCAAAATGAAGTCACATTTGAAGAACTCATACTGCTGCGAACTGGAAGATTCAGCCCTAGTGGCTCAGTTTTGCAGTAAAACAAGTTACACGTTGCTGGGGCTCCACTCCCATCTGGTCCCATTGCTCAAGTACAGAACGGAAAAGATGCCCCCAGTCTTTTATTCGCAGTGCAAGTCTGACACGAACTGCCCTGTGGTTGCTGCAAGGAACATGAAGACTAGTTCATGAACTTAAAATGGTGTTGTTTAGTGCTCTCAATCTATAAATAAACTGCTTGCAGGAGTCATGTTGCAGCATGCTTCAGCGGGATCTTGGTCTCCCGACTGTCCCAGGTGAAGGAGGCCTGGCTGCCTGCCAGGCTGTGCACCACATCCTTCCTGCAGAAATGAGATAGGGAATTGAGGCACAGACTGCGCAGACTTCTCCCTCCTCCTGGGCCCGGGACGCAGCCAGGCCGTACACCCAGCCTGCTTGTTCAGGGCTGTTCCTGCATCTTGCCATTGCAATACAGCCTAAGGCTTCAGTGCTAAGCTGTCTTCTGCATCCAGGGAAAAGGGAGACCCTTTGCTTCTCCTGCCTAAAATGCAAAGGCAGGGTGTGGAGATCAGCACTCACAGAGTTGTTCTCTTCTGACCCTAGAAGTGGACCTGCAGTTCTCCAGCTGTCACTGTTTAATCAGTAATAGCCAACATCTTCCTCAGAGCAGGAGGGGAACCTCCTCATGACTCAGAGCCACAATCCCATGTTTGACTTCCTCTAAGGGAAATGCAAATAATATGCTGCCCTTTCCTTGGGGCTGTTAAGTCCTAAGGCACAATAGTAGGGTTTTAGGGTTGCTGGCCTTAAGACGGACCTTCAAAAATAGCCTCCTCGGATAGTACCTTGAGCTGTTTCTGTGTGCATTCCTGCCAATTATCTCTTGTTAGAATATTTGTGGAAAACAAACTCTGGAGTGCCGTGAGCCGAGCCAAGCAGATTAATTTAAGACAAGCAAATATTTGTGGGAAAGTTTGTATTTGTTTGCCCTATCCACCTAACTCTATCATACAACATTTTTCATGAGTACACAACTTCACTGAGGTACCTTTTGATAGAAGAGATAAATCAATTA
The DNA here is from genome assembly GCF_040807025.1 of Struthio camelus. Lineage (NCBI taxonomy): Eukaryota > Metazoa > Chordata > Aves > Struthioniformes > Struthionidae > Struthio > Struthio camelus. Next base: position 25,383,353 of record NC_090950.1, on the reverse strand, counting down.
CTGTGTACTTATTTTCATGTTTTTCAGCTGTGAGACACTAGCAGAAATTTTGGTATTTCCTCCAAGAAGAATTTCATTTGGGCTCTGAACTTGGAGAATTAACATTGCCGAAACTATGATCTCAAAACCACAAATAGAAAGAAAAATAACGTAAGATAGATGAACATGAAGTTCTGGAGGCTCTAAAGAGTGAAAAACAGATTTTAATGTTTTGTAACCATCCTCTTGAGCTAAGAAAAAAAGGACTTTTTACTAAAACTGCATCTTAGGCCCTATTACTACATAAATCACAAACACACAACTGCCTGAGGGATTAAGGCTGGAACTGCAGTCCTCCAGCTCTGAAAGCACCTACCTGAACCATTTAAGAAAAAAAAAAAAACAACAAAAAAAAAACACACTAGCATTGGGTCCTAGTTCAGCTTCTGTTGGACCAGTCACTAGACACTACCAGCACTCATTCAGATGTACAATTCGGTCGGACTTGAAGCCAAATGGTACTTCTTCTGTTGGAATTTGTCTAATGAAAAAGGAAAATTCTGCCAAATCAACACTAAATTTATGAAAACAGATTGAACTGCACTACTCCAATGTCTCTTAGGAGCTGTGTTTTCACTAACGCATGGCTCCCTTCTCCAGATTAACATCTTTGGCCTACCCACATTTCCTAACGGTACCTCCTCGGCTGCTCTCTTGTGAAATAGGGGCAGTTGTCAAGTGATAGCAAGAGTTTCACGAAAGCTTTTGCATTTCAGTTTTCTTTCCTGTTTCAGATGAAAATTAGTGTCAAAAGTATGGGAGGTATCTACAGGCTGGTTATGCCAGTTTCCAGCTCTCTCTTCAGCATTGCAACATACTTTTTTCAGGGCCTGAAGATTTCATATTGTGCAGACAAAGCTACCAAAATATTTGGTGATGCAAAGGCCCTGATACATCCTGCCTCTACAGAAACCACACAAGAGGAAAGGATGAGCTGCATGTGTCTCATGTGTAGCTTGTGCTGCATACCTGTGCATGGATTGCTAAATTTTCATATTCTTCTGTCAGAAAAGCTAGGTCCACTTTACAGATCCATTGATTTACAACAGATGAGAGTCTGTTCTGAATTTCCACAGCGTCTATAGAAAAAGAAATACATATTTTTATGCAGCATTTGACAAATAAGTCACACACGGGAGTCTGACCAAGCCACCCTCGACTTCTGTAGATTGTTTTATGTACGCCCCTCCACTTTGTAGTAAAGGCATTGGCCAAATCACTCAAATGCTGAAAATCTTCCCAGAGCTCTTGGCAAACCCACTGCGTGCTGAGAAGAACAGACAAGTTCTTCCACTGGTCACTGGAAAAGGCTCAGAGAGCATCATTTCAGGGATGAACTGTGGACCCCAGTGGTCTCATTGGCCACAACATCAGTAAGGACACAATGATTTGGTAGATACTAGATTTTGAGAGTAAAATTTTGTGACCTGTATTCTCTCTTCTATGTTTGCAACACCCTGTTGAAGTGGAAATATATTTCCCTTTTTCTTATTTTATCAAGCTTATCTTTATGTCCGTTGCCTTTCAGTCTCTCCTCTCTTCCTGTCTTGATTGCCATCTTCGTGCTTATTAGATTTCATTCCATGCTGACCTCCATTTTTCTTTTCCCACAGAAATACTGTGGAAGGAGGACATTATTTGGCTGTATCCAAATAAAAGGATGAAAGAAACCAGAATTAGATCAGTAGTTCCACATGTGGAAAATGCCAAACACTTCTACAGTTTTTCCAAGTCAGAAAAGAGAAGAGGAAAAATAAAAAAGCTATGAAAATCAGACTTGATTCACAATCTTCAGTAAAGATACCCCAGTGTGGGAATCCCTAAACTCACATGGACGGTTTTTGAGATATTGATTTGATTATTTCAGGACAGTGACTTAAAGTTTCAGAGCCAGATTCTGTTTCCATTTGCAGTTCTGCAGTTGAAGACATTAGAATTATTCCAGACTTTTGCTCAACAAAATCAGGTCTCCTTACACATACTATCATATGCTTCTCCACTTCTCAAGGGAAAGTGGTGAGAGTTAAATAAAGCAGACTGAAGAGCGAGGGATGCCCTGCCTGCAACACAAAGCAAGATGAAACAGGAATAGATGGCATCATTTATTATCCTTTATTCCAGGTGTCCCTCCAACCCAGCTGTCATATCTGCCACTTGCTATACGGCAGGGAGTTTACTAACTCATTGATAGAGTGCTCAGGCTTTCTGTACTGGATGGTAATGCTTTATTATAAAAAGCAAGATAATAGCTTTTAACTTAATAGCTGAGTATGTATATGCACTGAAATGATTGTACCATGGAATGGAGCCATATGACTGGAAACAGGAAAATGAAGTAATGTGTCAGACTGAAAGAAGTTAAAGTGTCATAGGGATCTGTGTTAAATCTATTTTTAAGATAATGCCTTCACTAATGGGGAGCAAGACTGAATGATCTCTGCAGAAGTTCCTAAATTATGAGGAGTTAGGAGCAAAACAACTAATTTGCAGGTATGGCTTTAAAGTTTTGCTTAAGAGAAAGCTGGCCTGGCAGTGAGAAATCCTGTCTCCTTGCCTGAAAACATATGGTATTTTACATTAGCAATGCAGTGCACTCTGCTCAGGGCTGATGGGGCTTGTGGTATCCGGTTACAATCAGGTGAAAGCAAGGGGAGATACAAAAATAGCTCTGCAACCCACAGTCCCACCCACAGAAAAGCACAAGTTACCCATGAGCAGGTCTGCTCCGAGGCTCACACAATGCAGCGCTGGGGATATCTGCAGCTCCTGGCTTAGTAGCAGGAGTTGCGTTATTTTAGCACACACATGGTGCCTCAGAGCTGCTGTTGTCTCTCTACAACCACTGTCCTGTCCCCAAGAGCTAGCAGGCTACAGCTGTGGCTGGTGACAAGGGCCACCCACATCCTTGCTAGCACATCAAGCTTTGTGCAGAGAGGGTTTCATGGCTTTTTTGCTTTAGTCCAGGCACAGCTGAAGCCACTTTTGCTCTGGCAGAGGATGAGCTGGCTGCTATTACCCAGAACTTAATCATCTCTAGAGCAAACTCAGGCCATAGGATATTTGCACAACACCAGCTTCCTGCAACAGCTTATTCCAGCTCCGCACTCCCAGCAGTGCCCACCTCCCTTGGAGGCACCATGAGCCCTCTGTGCTGCCTTGGAAGGAGCAGGTGAGAAGCAGAGCAGAAAGCCTGCATGCCAGGCAGAGGAGCCTAGGCATAGGCACACGTGCTCTCTGTGTGCCTTCATGGTTGCGCTCAGATGATGGTCACTAAACTGGTTGAAAGGGGGTTGGAGAGAGGCTTTGAAGCTGAGGTTTCACATCAGCCATAAGCAAGGAGGTGCAAAATAAAGCCTTACACACCTCCCCCCTAGTCTGTATGCTCCACCACTCCTGCACCCTGGACCTTGGTTGCTCCCCACTGAGGTAGGGCACAGGAGGGCAGCAATACCCCACAGCAATCTCTCACTTTCCCATGAAAAGGGTGGTGCCAGCCTTCGGATAGAACTCCCGGTTGGAAACCGCATCAGAAAAGTTTTCATGACAAGGTTTCTGGAGCTTTGCATACCATCACATCCAACCCCAGCAGGACATTTATGAGAATACAGAAGATGCTGCTAAGACTGACAAAGCAGACATTCAGGCTTCTCTCTCCTGCATGTAAGGCCTCATCAGAAGCCAAAATCAGTTTATAATATACGGCAAGCTGCCCTTCTTAAAACCCAAACAAACTTAGGTCTGCAAAGGCAACACGTCCTTGGCCTCAATCTTTTGTTCAAAGATAGATTAATCGGGAGGGGGAAAAAAAAAGTTTTCCAGTGGAACTGGATGCAGTTAGGAATGGTGTTAGCCAGCACAGACTCTAATACCAAGGGCAAAATTCAGTGACCCAGGGGGATGCTTTGAGATCTGTTAGTCTCTGGAAATGATTCCTGTGTTGATCTTTGCAAGTTGCCCAGTTTTGTGGTTTCTCTCCATAGAGATCCTCAGTGGAATTGAATGGTCACACCCTTCCTTCCCCTTGGGAAGAGCTCTTGTCCCCTGTTATGCCACAGTCACACCTTCTTCCTCATCTCCACACCATGCTTCATATGTATAGAAATGAAAATACATTATTTGGATTGCCTCAGCTCTCTTACTCCTTGTGTAAGCACTACAGATACTTTGACTGTCCTTTTCAATTCTAGTTGAAGTCAGTGCCACAGGCAGCTCTCTTAGTAGATTGCTTTTGTGATTTATGCAGGTCCAGAAGAGTCCAAGGATCATTTATCTTCAAACCAGGAGAGAGATGAAAGAGTCATGGTAGTAAAATTTCCTGCTGAGTTAGATCTGAGCATCAAAGAGGGGAAAAATGTCATTGTTTTACTGAGACAAGATGACGTGAGACAGGTTTTAATACCAGAGGGTTTTTTTAAACTGAATAATTTGCCTTTAAAAAGCTTTTTTTTCAAAAAAAGAATGGAATACAAATAAGGTTGGGTGGACATTGCTGTGAAATTGCCTCTGGAAAGAGGAGAGGGGGTGCTTTTGAAAGCCAGAGTGGAAACACAACCTGATGGCCCCTAGACTATACAGCCTTCACAACTTTGCAAATCCCTGTTGGGCTGAGGACCATCTCCTAAGGCAGCTTTTTGACAACTTACCTCCGTGAAATCACATTTCTGTATTAGAAAAAGACAAAGGGGGAAAAAAAAAAGATTCTGAACTCAGTTACTTCAATTGCAAATAGAAGAAATCTCACCAGTCTGAACTCCTTCCTCCCATGCCTGAGCTGGTCCTCCAGCAAGGTGAGTCTCCTAAACCAACTCCTGGGCTAGGGTGAAAAACAGCTTCCTGTAGCTGATTTTGACCACTTAAATTGGATAAATCTGGTGCAATTAGAGGGTAAAAACAACACCAAATTGCAACAGCTGACATTTCGGTCCTGCAGGGGTGGGGTGGAGAGGTTCTTCTGTACTTTGCATTTCCACAGGAGTTACCAACGTAACAGAAATCTTTGGAAATTTGATCATGTCATTCAGAAGGCTGGAAGGAAACCGAAGAAAGGAGTGGGAAAGATTCCGTTTACATTTGCAGCAGATGCTATCTAGAAGAGGAAAATGCTTTTATTTCCCCTGTGGACTGCCAGTTCATTTTGTTGTGGCAGGCACTAATGGAAAATAATAAAACCCATTTTAGTCAGACTGTATCTAGAACACTTACAGGTCAAGCCAATACTCAAAACAGACAGTTATAGAACATAACACATTAGTTTGTCACCAGCATCTACAGTGGCCAGGGGATTTTTACTATTTGAAATTGAATTTTATAGGTCAAGGCCTTTCCTGGTTCTTGAAAAACTGTATCTTTGTAAAGTTAGCATGAACATCAAGGCAATTATTTGGTGTACAGATACACAACCTCTGTATTTGTTAACATTACAAAAAAAGGGGGAGAACTGTGTTAGAGCTATAAGCCCCAGAATATAACCCCTAATTGTTATGGACTCAAAATATTTCAGTATCATCTCCCTGCTGCTAATTCAAATTCCTGAACAAAATGCACAGGAGGCATCGTTCACTGAAAATTATGTAATGTGAAATCCACTGATGACTGGAAAGGAAGCTTGGTCACAGGAACCTCAGTTTCCTAGAAAAGTAATCAGAAAAGGATCAAACACATCTGTTTAGGATAAATTCACTTATTTGAACATTCGCATGACCTCAGACATCTTCTATGCACTTTTATTCTTCACAGAATAAATAAAGTCGGGACCTGAGATCGTACCTAAAAAGCCAGGAAAGGCTAATCTGAGAAAACTTGCTCACGTTTTGTGGGCCGGGGCTGTGCGGCCCATCCTGCAGGAAGCAAGGGCAGCTTTTTCAGCAGAAAGCCTCCACACATGTGTTGAGGGTGCCAGGATGGAGCCCACTGACAAATGCAAAAGGCTTGTCCCCTCCAGCCCAGTGCTGCAGCTACAGTGTCCCACTTCCAACATCTGCAACTTCTCAACAGTGTCTGATTTCTCGGTGTAAACAGAGCAGGCAGAGGATGAGCAGGTGGCCTTCCACCTCCCCCTCACCGAGCACACACACACACACGCACACGCACACGCACACGCGCACACACACACACACACACACACACGATCCATTTCAAACATCTTGCTGTTTTGTCTTTAGCATTTGCTTAAATACGAACAAGCCGGCTCTCAGCCTGAGCATAGCTGCCCCCGAACTGTCTGCCTGTGTTATAATGATGACTTTCTTTGCTTTTCCATTCCTTTTCCTTGCAGACAGCTCCAGTCCTCAGCCCATAGGCACTGCCTGACCTGATGACTCAGGGGAGGGCTTGCCCAAGGGTGCTGGCTCCAGCACTCACGCGGAGGTGAGCTCAGCACCCGTAGGTGGCCCTAGGATGCCTTTTGTGCTTGAGCATGAACCCCTCCAAGTAGGGGCTAGCCCCAAGCTTGTGGGGTGGAAAGTCCATCTGCTCTGGCAGTGATGGCGGAGGAAATTGCCCCTAATCTTGCTGTAAAAAGCCCCTCAGAGCATGCATGGAGATGGTCATGAAGAAGGAGGGGCCTGGGGACTAGAAAGGTGATGCTTCCATCAAGTTCCTCCATGGCTTGCCACGTCCCCAGCCATGGCGTGGTGCCCTCAGCAGGGAGCAGCGCTGGGGCTTGGGAAGCAGCTGGTGCCATGGCCGAGCACTATATATCAGCACGTCCAAGCAGCAAGCCTTAGGCTGGAGTTGTCCCTCTGCTCTTGGACAACACCGGGTCCTGCCTGGCCCTGGAAGACGCAACATGCCCTTGCCTTGCTCCTGCCCAGGGAGTGAGCTTTGATTGCCAGAATTATAAACAAGGTCCACCAAAAGCCCGAATTTGACCACCCTGAGGACTGAGCATGTTTTGTTCATGCGCTGCGTGTCTGCACACGTTCCACGCCAATATCTGGTGATAAGGGTCGTGTGTGCCCCTGCAGCCTCCCCGCCGTGGCCAGCCCCGTGCTCTCAGACCCAGGCATCCTCCATGGCATTTGTTGCTAAGCAGCTGCCTGGCACTAATTGCTTTATTATGATATCTAGTATATGTACCAGGGCGCTTTCACATTAGGTTTCCCAGGCAGCTGTCCTAGCTTCAAACAGCGAGGTCGATAAGACGCTAGAATAATCTCCTCAGGTCATAGTGGAAGTCTCTCTGCTTGAATCATTTAAACAACATTGCCTCTTTCTGCTGCAGCCAAACAGGTTCCAGCTGACTCACGTATCATATTGATTGTAATCATAATTAATAATAACAAAACACTCAGGCCCAGATTGTGAACCTCTCCTCTTAACACTGAGCAGATACTTGCATGAGCGACCAGTGCTGTTAGGACACTTGTTCTTATAGAGCATGCTTTGTCCATTTATCTCAAAAATAAAAGAGCCAAGCATCATTATTCCTATCTTCTAGATAAAGCATTTAACCTAAGGCTTTGGCAGCAGTACAGAGAAGCTCCATACAGGCATTGTACATCTGAGATGTATTTTATTATTCTTTAGTCCTTATCTGAACTGTGCCTTGCTTTTTTCTTAATCCCAATTATATTTTCTTCCTTGCTTTACTGAGTAGCACCTTCTGGGAGGAGGGGGCAAAGCCAGCCACAAACACTTGCCTGCGGGATCTACCGCATTGCTCCCATCACCCTGCGCTCTTTGCCGAGTCAAGCCCCCGCTAATTATCTCCGCTTTGCTCTCCACGCTCCTCGTAGCCAAATGCTCACAGGATTGACCAGCTCCTCCCGCTCTCTGCGGCTGTGAAAGAAGGGCCTAACGAGACCACCGGCGTGCTGGGAATCTAATGACAGTCAGCATTCAGAACGTGAGGCCCACACTTGGTAGATCAAATGTGCCAATCTGTTACACATAAATAATTACTATGCTTTTCTTTCCTTTCTCTATTTATCTTTAACCCAAAGCTGAGTGCGCTTCTCGGTAATGAAGTGTGCTGTGTCGCTAGCAGCTGATGCTAGGTGGGAACTACATGTGGCCACCTTGTTTCCCAGTGATCTCTACTAAAGTCTGGAGTTGCTATCATTTTTGCAGGTTTTTGCTATACTTCAGCTTAGGTAAAACCCCCTCTCAGGGAGGAATTAATAGCATGCTGTGCTTGTGCTAAATATCGATTGACTTTTTTTTGTCTTTATAAGGAAAGCCGTGCAAACTGTTGGACAAGAATCTGAGAACAACAAATATTAAATCTGCTAATGTTTAGATAATGACAAAGATCTCCAGTTCCTCAGTCATAATAAAAATACTTCACTCTTGTGAAGCACTTCCATAAACAGTAAGTGCCTCTACAGAGAGGTTGGCAGCATAATCCTCTTTTTACAGGTGGAAAGTGAAGTCATGGAGGAAGATGTCCCAAATCAATCAACAGATCATGACGGGGCTGGAAATAGCACTTGTGAGTCCAAAGCTACCACTGTGGCAACACTAGCTGAAAACCTCAGTGCTGGTATTGCTTTTATTTTCCTAAAGCTTCTAAAATCTTCCTTGTCCGTGGCGAGGAATGGAAAGGTTACCAAGTAGAATGAAGGGGATGTAAAACTGGGGAAAAAGTTCAGAGTACACAAGAAATAATATAAGAAATAATAAAGTTCATGGCTCTTTGCTGCTTTGTAATGCCTTTGCTCTAGCAAATGATACTCATTTCAGTGATCTGTGATGTTTCCTAAGGGCAGCACAGGCATCCACGGGTGCTCTGCTGTGCTACCAGACCGAGCTCTGCTGCTCTACCTGGAAGTAGTATTTTGCTCTGTTATATCAGAAGACGCAGGTGTGCACACTTGTATACAGACACACACACACTCCCCTCACAGACATACGTGCACAGGGATCTCTGGTCATCCAGACTTCAGACGACAAAAGATCACGCTGGCCATTTAGGCCTGGATCCCTAGGTGATGGAGCTCCACTGGTTTTAATGCTGAATCAAGCACCGAGTTCCACATTTTGGATGAGTTTAGCTGTCACGTCCAGCTGATTCACCCTGCTGAACAGTGACAAATAGAAAATACGAGCGCCCATCAGGCTGGAAGGCTTGGAGGAAGAATCTAAACAGTAATATCCATTAGGCTGCTCTCTTGTGGTGTTGGTCCCCGTGTCTGAATCATGGAAAACTACTCAAGAGAAAAATACTCTAGGAGATGCCAAGGATTATTTTGCATTGGCAAAAAAAGGGAATGAACCAAACTAACACGTGGATGAGGGTGGAAGAGGAAGACAAATGGAAAAGGATAGCAACAGTGTGGGCAGAAGGCTGCTAGGGAGAGGGAACTGAGAGCAGAGGTAAGTAATGTGACAAGCTGGATTTTGCAGATACATGAAAACAAAGACCACAAATGTGACTTTTATACAGAATAAAGTGAACCTTCCTCTTCTAAAAAGAAGTGTCTGTAGACCTATCTGTGTATACCAGTCCACACCTCCATAGTAAGTGCAAATGGGAACCATTTAGGATGTAAGTCGTGTGCTGTCTCTCCACATAGCTAGGAATTTCAGCTGAGGTAGAAGGAAGCTAGCATGGGTATTTGATTTCCATGGATGTTAAATATATGCAAGGGCTTCAGGATCAGACACGCTGATATTCTTCCTCAGCTTCTTGCTGCTTTAAGCCTATTGAATGACAACATGCCTTCAGCGCGGAGGGCATGGACCTCCGCTTTCTGCTGAGCTCCTGACCTGAGGGAGATTCCTGACACCCAGCTACCTGTGCTAGGAGCCTACTCACCCTCAGCTTCCTCTGTAGGCAATGCAGAGAGGTAGGCAACCTGGTAAGGTGATTTAAATGTTAGGTTGACTGAATGACCCCAGGGAATTGCTTCTTTCTCTGTTCACTGACTATACAGGGAGTCTGCCTACATACCAGCATCCCTTAAGTGCCTATGGTGAGACGGTATCGGTCCCCCTCTCAGGATCAGGGTCACGTGCATGATGATATACCAGGAAGCACACAGGCATTGAATCGTGAGCTAACATTCCTATCCTGAATTCAGGAATTTGGTATCCGTCTGATTCCCTTTTTTTTTTTTAAAGAATCTACTACTGCTGACTCCACAAAGGTCTGTGCAACATAATGAGAGAACTTTTCTAATGACTCAGAGATTTCTAAATTAAATGTAAAATGTTTATTGCAGAGATGCGCTGCAATACATTATGCATTACTGTTTCAGTACAATAACATAATTCTGGTAGAAATTATCCATGTGAGCTGCAATCAATTTTAGCTACTACTCTTTGCATGCTTGACAATCTGGTCATTCGGCTGTGGAAAAGTGCTTTTACTTGATTACTTACACTGTTGATAATCGCTGTGGCTTTTGGCACGGCTGGGGCATTATTTCATAGCCCCACTCTGCAGAGGGAATGGGCGTAGCTGCGGACGCGCTGCCAAGCTTCCTGTGGCTTCACCCGACACCGAGGAATGCACAGACTCCAGCACAATCCTTAGAAGACTTGTTTTAACTGCTTGGGCTGTCATGGGCTGTGACTAGATCCGTGTTGCGTTGTGAGGCAAACAATGTGTTCCTTCATCCGATTCTTGGATTGCCCCTCACTAATGGTCCATTGTCAAGGCCTCAGTCTGGACCGGTGACAATAGCTGTTTTGCTGATAGGCCTTCCAAAACCGTTTCCCTTTCTGCAATGCGGACTTCAGCATTCACATGTGTCCTGAGTGGTGTGGTTTGTTTAGAAACTGAGTGTGTTAGGGCAGCAACACCATGGGGTAGTGAAGGGTATATGTTGCACAGGATAAAAAAACCAGTATTCTGTATGTTACGTGATTAAAAAAAATCCCAAAGGGTAGAGATACTGAAATAATAATCTCATCGTAGGGATAGGAAGAATCTGAGACATATATCCCCTATGATTACATTTTAGTGGCTGTTATACTACCATTTTCCTTCTTGAGTTTTGTCAGTGTGTGTTTCTACACCAGAAAAGGGTACTTTAAATAACTTTCTGCCTAGATGTTCAATTAACCCAATGTAGCCAGTTAGTGCTCATGTGTTCCCACATGCTCTGCCAAGCAAAACTTGGACTTCTCCCTTTTGGGCAGGACAATAATAATGCCCCACCTGGTTCCTAGCATTAGCACTTACTCACATGGTAACGGCAATTGGAAACTCCAGTCATGGACCAACAGTCTAGAGACATAAGGTATAACACAAGCCTGATCAGTAAGATTGTTCCTGCCCCAAAGAGCTTCCAGACTTCCAAATGTGGCCCACAGAATAGGCAGGTCCTCATGTTGACGGAGAACGTGGCCCCACTCCGTGAGGAGTCACTCTGACCTTAATCCAAGGTGTGAAACACATAGGCGGGATGGATAGGACTTTGCTGGAGTTTGGCCAATGCTGACTTTAGTATAAGAACGTATAAATCAAGGAGAAAAGAGAGCGAGGGCTGACTTGCGTAGTTACCAGATTTCAGCTGTGCTTGGCTGATTTATTTTGAATTGGAACAGCAGTAGCAGTTTACGCCTCCTAGTGCAGATTACAAGATAAATCTGGCTTTCAATAAGACCCATTGGTGACTGACACTGACAGAGCCTTTAAATCATTGCATCTGCGTGGATATACCCCTAGGCCAGATTTGGCCCTATAGGTCAGATCTCTTTTTGGCTGGTGTAAATCAACAAAGCTTGGATTGAGATGTGGTGTCAGATTTGAGTGCCAGTCTCATTTTTATTTAAGTGTTTATATGGTAATTCCAGCTCAGAGAAACACCTGAGGGCTCCAGCCTTTCTCGGCTCAAAGTGTCAGTATTTGCCACCATAGGTACTACCTTTCAGGGTGAAAGCTTTAAGTATCGATTTAAAAGTCTGCCTGTCGATGCTACTTGAGCGCCATAGGAAGTGGTGATGGTTGGGAGGAAGCAAACCTGAGTTTCTACCTGTCCTCAGCTGCTACATGCTCTCCCGTGGGCCCTCGGCTACAGAGAAGATGCGGAGAGGTGGCCTGAGTGATTTTAGATGGGGCTGGAAGAGCTGGAAAAGTGCCACTCGCTGGCTCCCATCAGACTGAGCTGGTTTTGCCCACCAGCTGGCTGAGCCTGGGAGTATGGTTTTGAAATGCCTTGGGCCATTAGTCCATGTGGCTCTTTATTTAGTGCCCTAAGTAAAGAAAAAAGCAGCCATCTGGGTAAGGCTAATTTATTATTATTATTGTTAATAATAATAGCAATAAGAGGATATCTCTGTTTTAAGAACCACTGCATGTTGCTGAGGCCCAAGAATATGAAAATGAATAACCATTTTGTCATACGGTAAATGGTTTCAGCTGCCAGCAACCTACACCAGATTTGGACCAGCATCTTCAAGGTGAAAAGATTTTTAACCTTGTCTCAGTGGCCTGCTTGGCTTTCCAGGCGCCTGCAGTGAATGCTCCCCTGTATCAAACGGCATTCAGATCTATCGGATAGCATGACAGCACGTCCAAAGAATGTTTAGCTGGTGTTAATATTAATTCCAATTTTTCATACGCTCCCAAATCTTTTCCACTGACTTCAATACTATGGACAGATTTTCAGCTGGTATAAGTTGGCCTAGGCACCCTGAAATTGCCAGCGCTATCCTAGTTTGCTCCCAGAGATAATCCAGCCTCGCCTGTATAAACTTACAGTCATTATGATGGTAATGAATGCCAAACAGGAGACAGTCTCCTCACCATGCGCTGACTTTTACAGATTCCTTATGTCGTATGTCTCACTGTTGTCAGCAGGTTTGCTATTGCTGCCAGATGTGCACTGTAGTGACAGTCTGGGACTATCCTGGTGCCCCCATTGACAGCACTTATTTTACCTGCTCCATAATGCGCATCTAGAGCAGGATCGGACCTGCAGAGCGGGCAGGGGCACTTCCCCAGCGACATGTGCGGCGCTGAGCCTTGGCAGAGCGTTGCTGTTCGACGTTCGGAGAACATGAGTACGCATATATACTCTAACACCATCGTACCCAGACCATAAGGTCATTTCTATCTAGGTTTTATCTGGACCAATTACACTTTACACTGGATAATCGCGCCAAGATACAGTATGTCATAAAAACAACCTCTTTTTGAAAGTAATTGTATTTTTCTTTTCTTAGCTTTTTGCATGGTCCAGGACACACCGGACTCTGTGACAAGAATCCACGGTCTGGATCGAAGGGAGGAGGAAGGGAAACACAAGCTAATTCTTCTCTGCCTCTCACACGCGCTTCTCATCATGCCGGGAACTTGACTCACACAGATCCAGCTGTACTCTGCACTAATGCTGTTAGTTAGCGTTCCCGTTTTCGGCATGTTTCACATGACTGATTGCTCGCCATAATTTTTGATTCCACGCAGTAGTGTTTCATTGTGAGTTATCCAGAAAAATCTGCGTGTTGAATGTATCACTTGGTATTCACCCATTTCTCAGCCTATCACCAGCCCAGCAGAAATTACATGTCTCTTGGGGATTTAGTTGTGATATAAGCATATGTCATCATAGATTGTCAGTAAAGTCACCATCAGTAAAACTAGTCCACTCTAATTTCGAAGAATACTGTATTTTCTATAAAAGGCCAGCAGTCCTGAAGACAATCTGGGGGCCAGAGCACTCAAGTACTCCCATGATGGATATGGTATGAAAAGCAAGACAAAGTATATAGTAAAGGGGATATTTTTCACAGCTCCTTTTTGTCTTTACGAAACAAAAGTTATAGCCAAAATGTGCTGTTGTTCCTTCTTGGCAATGTTCAAAGAGGCATGTAATACTGAAGTCGCTTTACAAGCTGAAGGAAATATCCTGTATGTTTCGGATTTATTTACCTATTTAGCCTTCATATTAAGAAACTCACTTTGCAGTACTTTGGACAAACATGCATGTTAAACCGGAGGTTTTTTTACAGTTGCAAATTATCTTTGTGGCTTTCATTGCCATCCTGATTAGACCCCTGAAGGCAGACCATCAGCTGGTGTAATAGGACATCACTCCATTGATGCACCTTACGGCAATTAATGCTAGTTGCAATTTTCTCTCTTTGTGTAGCTTAGTAGCTAGATGGCACTGAAGGTATTTTGTGGCATCTACTTTTTCAGGTATGGTAAAGAGATGACTAAGTTGCTTGCAAGTGGTAAATAATTGCAGAAATCAGTATTATTCATTTTTATTGCTGTTGGACCAAATTCTAACTGCTCCTATAGCTGTCTCTTGTAGGTGTGACTACAATAATATCTAAATGTGATAAGCAATTCAGACCTCTCATTATCCAGTTCTGTCACACCCTGGCTCCATACGCAGCCAATGGGAAGAAACAGTGATAACACTTGTTAGTCACCTATTACAGATGATCTGAGGACAAGCTAGAGACTCCACTTATGTAAGAGATAAGGCAAACACAAGACAGAGAGTAATTTAAGAAAAGAGTAAGAGAAGACTGAAACAGGCTAGGGAAAAAAGAAATTGCAGTTTCTGGGATTGTTTATAATTTGTGACTGATTTGGCACAGTGCTTTCATTCCTTACCATGGAGGGGAGCTGCCAAACTTGAGAGCAGCTCCAGATTTCAGAGTCTCATGATTTCATCTACTTGGCTGCTGACACGAACCCATGGTGCTCCAGGACCCTTATTTATTTTATGATTCAAGCAGAAATTTCTCAGTCAGAATCACAAAATCATTATAGCTTGAACAACGTGTCAGTGATTCAAGACCATTTTTCACCCCCATTAGTACTTCATGTGCTGCTCTGCTGACTCCATGACAGTTCTCCGCAGAGTTTCTCCAAGTTCAGAATTACCTCCTGGCACAGCTCCCACTGAATGAAAATAGGAAGCTGGATTGCTTCACTAATAATCTTACTTCCAGTTTGTTTCAATTATGCTTCTTTTTCAGTGGGTGTTAAGCAGTTGTTTTGGTCTCACTGGTTCAAGGCATGTAAAACATGTTGGGATCATTTAGTGATCGCTTGTGCTTGGCTGCCTTGGCTCAATATGCAAAAGAGCTAGGGTCTTTAGAAACTCATCAATTATGTTAAGCCTTGGTTCGCTGCAGACTCCACTTCTAGCTACTTACTCGTCTCTGCTGTGGATGGGACTCATCGCGAGGAGTTAGCTGTGAAGCCCAAGCAGACCCTGTGTGGCTGCCACTGCTACTGACAAATAGACTTGAACATGGTCTACGGAGGTTGGGAAGTCTTGTGTTTTAGAGAATTCTGTACAGAAATAGACACTTCTTAAGCAAAAGCCCTGGGTCAAGTCATGGGGTTCTTCCTTGTGTGTTGCAAGATACTTCACATGTTGCACAAATGCTATGTGCAGTAGGAAGCCAGGCTGCTGGCTTTGCTGTCCTCAGACGAGGAAGAACTTGGGCCACCCTTGTCACCAGTAGCCCACAGAGTAGGGTCAGACAGTGCGCTGGAGCAGGTTGCTCATGCCACATGGCACACATTTGCAGAGCTTTAGCTGGGAAAACAGCAGAGCCGGGAGGTAGTTTGAGGAACACTCGCAGTGAGGAGGTGGCAAATTGCAGCAGGAAATAACGTACGTGACTGCTATAACAGGAAAATGAGGCCCACCAGGTCTCTCCTGCAGAGAGGCACCAAGTCAGCCATTTCCCCACCAGCAAGCCATCTTCCTGGCGCTGACCACTGGGCCATACTCCCACTTGGGCAGCCCTCACCAGTAAAATGTACTTCTCACAGTGGGAGGGGTGGTAGGAAGCCTCAGGCTGGGGTGGGTTTAAACTGTTGGATAAGGGACATTGAATGTGCTCCATCTCCTGGTTGCTGACAAAGTGCTCTTCGAAGGAGAGTTGGGCTCCTGGGCCCAACTGGGCATATCCAGGGCTACCTTGTGCTTTTCAGGGTTGGGAGGTATTCGTTGCTTTTGTGCTACTTACGCTGGTACGTGGTATAATATTAGTGCCTCCTCATGGGGGCAATTTTTGAAGCTCTATCCTTAGGGACTGCATTCACCTGCTAGGAGTATCTGATCATCTCCTCATCCCCACAGCTCAGATTGGTAAAAGTGCTTGTGGGATTCCACGAGCTATTTGTATTTTTAATAACTTTATCTCCTTTGTGACTGGATTTGGACTTACTGCATCCAACACGGGGGGAGGCAGAATGATGGGGGGGACATCAACATCACAGCCTGGATAGTGAAGACATGGAGCAGATTTTGACCAACACTTAGCTGTGCTGCTTCTAGCTGCAACCTCAGAGCCACGGCATTATTGGAAATGCATTTGCAAGAGGCAGCAGCTTCCAGCTTGTAATACCACTGCATGCTGAACTCAGCTTAGTGTGCTGCTTTGCTTCAGGGGAAGATGCCAACTGAAAGCCTCTGAGAAGCTGTAACTCCTAGAGTCTGAAGAAGGAAAATGCACCCTAACACCAGCAACTCTGGAAGCCTGCAGATCTCTGCAGTAGCAAGAAATGCATGAAATCACCCAAGGCCCACATTTCAGCAGTGCAGATCTGCAGAGAGGTTGCTGTAGCCCACCACAGCTGTAATATTCTCTGCGAGGGGCAGCCTGAGAACACAGCACACAAGGGCAAAACACCTCCCAGAAGATGAGCGCTATAGCTGGGATATTTAGAGCTGAGGTTTACCTTAGCTGTAGTTAAGCTCAGACCTAGCTTTATGGTGGAGTGAGAAATAAAGGTGCTTTAGTCCTCCTCATTCATCCTCCTCTTCCTGTGCCCTGGCGGGGCTGAGATGATGTGTGGCAAAGGATGCCTCCCGGTGTGACCCAGGTCTGCTTATTCCTATGCAAGGAGAGCAGAATCAGGTCCAGAGTCCAGCCTGGGTAGTGCTGACCTATGTGAGTTAGGCTATACACAAAGGAGTGAATGCCTGGTGAAATTCATCGGAAGGGCTTTTTGCAATCACTGATGACAGGATACAGACCTACGCTCAGACAGGCTAGAGGAGAGGTTGCAGTGTGAGAAGGAAGGGTGCAAGGGATTCATTTGCCTGATTTGCTGTTCTTTTGGAGAACATTTCCGGGCTAACTTGGTGGATCCAGCTGCATAACAGGAGGTATTTCTGACCTACTTGACTGTACTGTAATATGAAGGAAGAAGGAGGTTATATCTCTATATAAAAAGGTCTGTGCATCTGCTTGACCTACTTTTGATCTTGCTTGCACTGTTTTAACTCTACTTGGCATCACCAAAGAATTGCTGATTTGCACCAGGGCAAGGGAAGAAGAAGTTGACTTGCTTTCTGTGGTCTGCTCCCTGTACAGTTGCGCCTTGATGACATTTCTATTATGTGTCGGCCCCATTTTTACTTCATTCAGGTTTCAGCATGAGCACAGGTCTGTTGGAGCCACTGGGTCTGAACACAAAGTGTGGCCAGGGTGAGGCCTGGGGCTGTGGGAAGCTGGGCAGCCCCCCAGGGCTGGGAAATGATCCAGAAGGTGTTTGGTAAATGAATAGTTCTGACCATAGTTTTCCTAATTCCTTGCATGCTATCTTTCCAGACCCAAACTGTGGTTGAAAACCACGTTATTGCAGCTGTGGGTTAATGCATGGGCACGTTCACCTGGGCTGCTGGGAGCCTGGGTGCCCCAGCTCCACCACCTCCGCCCCCTTGGTGCAGAGCCCTTGGTGCGGAGCTGCCCACAGGAAAGGGGGCTGGGGCAGACAGCAGCGCAGAGGGTGCCTCGGGGAGAGGACAAAGACTGAAGCATGGGGACTATGCAGGGAGCACTGGGAAAGGGCAGAGAGGTCCTTTATCAGGCAGAGCGGCTCAGATAAACTCAGCTGTGCTGTCGCTAGTTATTATCCGACTGAGCCGTGTGTCTTGCCGATGGCAAAGGACTCAAAGCCAGCGCTGGCGTTTGCCCTCCTGTACATCAAAGATCAATCTCAGCATCCCTTTCTCATGCGCTGCAATCACCCCCCCCCTTCCTCCTTCTGTAAGGTAGCTTTGAAACCATTTAAGAGCTATATCAGAGGAGCCTCGGCTATTGAAGTTTGTTAATTAATATCCTGCAGTTAAGTGTGTCAAAAGCTTTCTTAAGATCAAGCGAAATGGCTCCTCACATTTCCCTTTGATCAGAGGCAGTGAAGATTTTTGTCAGTGAATTCTGGTAGTGCAGCAGTGGTGAAACATATCGAAAGGGCCTGGAGCTCCCGCGCTGATCGCTCACACGTCCATTTAGGTAGCAGCTGATGGTGCACTGCCTCTTCTATAACCGCGTATAAAATAAGGCAGACTAACTCGTATTGTTCTGCTGTTGTTAATGTCATCAGGTATTGTCAGATAAATGGGCTAGGAGGAGCGTAGCTACAGTAACTGCTAATTATTTGGGGCCATCCCCTATTATTGTCAAAAAGTAGTGGTATGAGGTAATGAAAGAAGGGGTTCCTCAAGTTTTACACTGATCACCTGGAAACATCTTTGTCGCTCGTTGAGCGAAAAGCTTCTGAGAACGGCTTAAAGAAATTTCTGGATCACAGAGCAGTTCTGGCAGCCTTCGAATGTATGAAATACAGGTTACAGATGTTACACAGCATTTGTTAGTGAGCAGCAGCAAAATCATGACTGTCTTCCCTTCTTTACTTTTACTTCCTAAAAACTGCCTAGTCAGATAACTACTTCAGGTTGAATTCATTGAATGGATTTGAATGAAAACATCCGTGAAAAATATTGGAAAGAAATAAACACGCTTTACTTCTTAATGTTAAAAATTAGTTTTCTGTTTTGTCTCATTTGAAACAATCAAAGGCAATTACCATAACAGCAGACAAGAAAACAAAAACCTTGAAAGAAGGTATTTTAAGTAACTGGGAAAAAAATAAATAAGAAGCAGTAAAAGCTATTAGTTTTTCCCTGCTCCACATCAGCCCCCATCTCTCTCCCCATTCCAGCGTCCTCCGTTACTCATTCTGTTTGATGAAGGCACAGTTTTAGGTGCTTTATCTGCTACTGTGATTATGCAATGAATAACTCGTACAGTTGCCCCAATGACATGGGAATTGCAAAACATATTCGTCCCCGCAAAGAGAAACTACAAAGAGTGCAGAAAACCTCACTCATGCTGATTGCCCAAGGGAATGGTGATAAAATTAAGATTTAAAAAACAACCCTGAATATCATTTGGTTTCTATGCAGACGCTGACGCTTGGAATAAAAAAAAAAAAAACAAAAGGAATTTCTGCCCTCCATGCCTCCCCCAAATAAAACAAACTACTGGGTACTGGCTATATGCCGAGATCGAATCTCCAAAGTTTATTACTGCTCCGTCAACAACCTCATCAGCCCCAAAGTCCACTAATAAGTTAAAATATCTGCTTGGAGTTTTTGGAGCAGCTGTGCATCCTATTTGAATGAAATGATTTTTACGGCTATAATCAGACACCTCCCATTACTCATTTCTGCTCTTTCTACCCAAGACGTCTGACAAGTTCAGCTGCTAAAGGCAATCTGTAAAAATCAGGGCCTAAACTGTCAGACAGCCTAACTATTCCCTGTGTACCTTTCCTTGTCACTAATGAGAGATTGCGTTGAGCTGACAGAAGCCAACTAGCCAAGAGAGAAAGAGAAATAAAAGTAGCAGTGATAAACTCTTCAATTTGAAGTGACGTTTTCTGTGTTACTCCGCTGCTTTCGCCCTGACAGGTTTTTGCATAGCCGAGTTAAAAGAGACACAGGGAGGAAAAAATAATCCTTCCCCCTTCCCGATTTTCAGATGTCTCCACCATTTATTTTTAATACTAATGTGACATAGTTTAATGTTCTGTCGATTAAACTAAACTGCCAGGGTGATGTAGACGGAGCTTGAATTGAATCTGCCGATGAAAAACGATCCGCCTGTCACAGCGTTATTCCTGGTAATCGCCCGGCCCTGATAGACGCGGGCCAGCTGCACCGCGAGCCGAGGCGAGAGCCGCCGTGCCCTTGGGCAGCGGGAGGGCGACGCAAGGTTCCCCCTCGGGTTGCAGTCCCGCCGGGGCCGGGGCCGGGGCCGGGGCCGGGGCCGAGCAGAGGCGCTCGCGCTAACCCGTGGAGGCGGCCCGCGTGGAGGGACGGGGCACGGGGCTGGTGTCTCCTCCAGGGCTCCACGCCGGCTCCGCGCCCCAGCCTAAATATATATATATATATGCTATTGCCTAAATATTGCATCGCCTTATTCTCAGAATGCGGCACTGAAGTTTTCTCCCTGAAAACAATTGTTCATGTAATTGCCTTTGTTCCCCTTTTTTTTTTTTTTGGTATGCTGTAAAAATGATCAGGTTGACGTCGGAATGAAAATTTGCAATATTACTGAGATCGAGTATGTAAATTGACTCGTAACGATTCTTTCCTCCCAGTATATAATTTCTCAGGAAATTTTTCAGGAAATTCTCAGGAAATTTTAGAGGGGAAATCTTGCTTCAAAATTTGCAAACAGAAAAGAAAAGAAAAGAAAAAAGAAAAGAAAGGAAAGGAAAGGAAAGGAAAGGAAAGGAAAGGAAAGGAAAGGAAAGGAAAGGAAAGGAAAGGAAAGGAAAGGAAAGGAAAGGAAAGGAAAGGAAAGGAAAGGAAAGGAAAGGAAAGGAAAGGAAAGGAAAGGAAAGGAAAGGAAAGGAAAGGAAAGGAAAGGAAAGGAAAGGAAAGGAAAGGAAAGGAAAGGAAAGGAAAGGAAAGGAAAGGAAAGGAAAGGAAAGGAAAGGAAAGGAAAGGAAAGGAAAGGAAAGGAAAGGAAAGGAAAGGAAAAGAAGGCATTTATTCCTCCACAGACTGAATTTTAACATTTCTTGGAAAAAGCAGCATCTTGTTCCCTGCATCTCTGATGACAGGTATTTCATAGACCAGGTTTTCTGTAACCACAGTGGGTTCATCTTAAAAGATCCTGGTAGATGGAAGAGCTAGAAAATCCAGTTTGCAGTGGGCATCACCAAATCCCTCAATTTACAGGCAGTCTAAGGGGAGGGGTTGGGGGCTGCAATCTCCATGCATGCTGGGTGGATGTACAATGAGGGCGTTATCTGTTCCACTGATAAAGAGAAAACTAGTCTCTAGGGAGGCCAAATACGCCTGTTTCATAATCACTAAACCAGCATGAGTGAGGAGAGTGAATGAGTCCTTTGGAGCTTTTGCAGTATTGCCTTGATGGGAGAACCTATACCCATTTCACAAGTAATATTATTAACAGAATTAAAAAAAAAACATTGCACAAAAATGATAGATAATTTACAAATAAATAACCTCTAAATATAAATACTGCAAGAAAAATTCATTAAGTGCCTTTTAAAAGCACTGGATTTGATTTAGCATATTTTTTTCAGATGTTCCTCTCAAGCACGCCAAAGCATCAGATAACAATTGTGTAAAGGTAAGCACCGTAATAACTCTCAAAATGCATTATACATCTTTTCCCTTGATAAAGGTCTCTATGCTTTTATAAAATGTTCATTATCAGTACTTTTCCCCTAAATGTGAAGCAGAAACCAGTGCATTAGAGTCTGAACATTTCAACATGCATGTTACCGAACAGAAGAGAGAGGGAATTATTTCTGATAGGCTGATGTTACCAAGCTATCATTCATGTTTCCTCAAAATTATTTCTGTTACTTATTTGAAATTAAAACCAACTTGGAAAAGATTTCTTTTTTCACGACAGATTCAGCTGCAGTTTCACCACAAAACTCTGCCGTGCAAGGAAAAGCTGGGGACACGCAGTAATATGCCCAGCATCATTTTAATAATTCTTACTCCTTGTTCTGCTGAGTGCACTCTGGCTTTACTAGTCTTGTCAGTGGATGGTCTGAAAGATGCTGGAGGAAGCTCAGCTTGGTCTGAGTTGCATGAAGAGCTGGGGAAGCGGTGCTGAGGACTGAGCCGTTGTCGGGATCAGCTTCTGCACTGAACCATTCGAACGCTCAGTCTCCAGCAACCATTAGGGACCTCATCCAAAGACCTGTGAAGCTGGGAGGCTCCTGTTGGCTTCAAAGCCAGAAAGCACATTTTTAAAAGCCGAAACTGGTTTTATAAACACTTAGGCCTAAATCTGGAAACTCCTAAAATTTTTTTTCTTATACAGTAATTAGAAACATGTGTGACCAGCTCCCACTACATTTTGAAAGCATCTGCCCTTAGACTAACAAACGTAGGCACTCGGTTCTGCCAGCACTCCAAGCTCCGTCAGCAACCAGGCTGGAAACTCCCGAAATCCTCGCAAATGTGTCAAGCTAAGTGTAAAAGCAGGCAGGGCTCATACCGAGGGTTGAACTAGAAGCAAGCCTCCGGTTTATGACTTTAGAGATGACAATTCTAAAGACTTGTAGATACAAAAAGATTTGGCAGTGGGATTATCATAGCAATTAATGACACACGAAGAAATTATCAGAGGAATGTGATCTTTTCTTTCCCTGTTTAAAGATTTTCCGTGGGCAAAACATGATAGCTTTATTTATCCTGTGTCAGAGAAGAATCCCATTTTTTCTTGCAATAAAAATGATCTGCAATGATTTTTCAGATTATTTCAGATACGTGGGATGAGTCATGACTGGCCTGATACATCATATAACACTGCTTTTCCTTCCTGAATGATTGAGCAGATGAGCACTGCAGTGCAAGCTATGGATAAGCACTTTTGGACTTCTAAATATTAATGAGAATTTACATTTGATACATTATGTTTGGAAAATATGGAAAAGATAGGCAATTTTTCCCTCAAAAGATGACCCTCATTTTAAAGCCAACTTTAGAGTTGGTTTATCGTATTCAAAGTATTGATTCTGATGAAAAAATTCAGTGCTTCTTTTGCTCCTACCAGAAATATTTGTCTTTGTGCAACAAAATACAGAAGTATTAATTGAGATTAAATACAGAAAGAATTCAGACTTGCCTGAAACAAATTCATTGAAAAAGCAAGCTGTGTACTTACCAAACACAGTTGCAATCATTTCCTGTGTTATCCCTGAGAAATTAAGAAATACTCAGAGCTAACTCTTTTGAGGTCTTGCTACAGATACCACAAAGGAAATTTAACAGGAACTATAGAAGTTTTTTGTTTTATGATCGTTACTCTTTAGACATTTAACAAAAGAAAAGAAATATTTTTCCTTTCTGGAAGCAGTAAGACAAAGGTGGGATGCAAACACTTCTATATTCTGATGGCTGTCTTTTTTTTTCCCCCTCACAGAGCTGTAAGATTTGTGTCTTTGGCACCTATTATACTTGATAACCATAGATTTCTGGTGCTTTTTTTAGCACCAGGCTTACTGTCTTTGCAATTAGTCATTGTAGAAAATCTATAAAGTCGCCATGATGATAAAATAAAATCATGATTAGAAAGGATAAAAAAAATCTACCAGCCTGAATTCAGGTCAAGATCAGCAACGATTATTTTGAAAAAAGTCCTATTTTTGAATTTCTTTGGCTATGCTAGTCATCAGCTCTCTTGTATCAGATAGCAAAATGATGATTTTTCTCTTAGATGAAATCCTGATCCTGAAAAAAAAATGTAGGCCTGTAAATTTAGCACACTAGAATTCAGTAGGTTTATGCCTATGTCTGTTGTAACTCAAGCAATCATTTACAAAATTGGCTTTTCCTGTCCTCGCTCTGCAAAATCTGACTGCTAATCATGTCACTTGTTTTATTGAGACCTACAGTATGAGCCGGTTTGATGTGATCAGAAAAATCAGAAGAGCCTGGGGCGTTACGTTCAAAGTAAACCAGCTCTACCTAGAGCTGCATTTCATTGCTGTGACAATGCAGGATGTGTCCTTACAGAGCAGTCTACGGGGAGGTGGCCAACCCCGTTATAATTGAGACAAACTCTGGGGTTTCCGCTACTTCCCCTGGAGGGAAGATTTCAAAATTCAGTGACGTTTGCAATGAGGAAACGTTTCCTGGTGCGCTGCCACATTCAGTTTCGCTCAGCTTCGTTCCGCAGCAGTTAGCGATCGCCGTCTGACCAGCCTCACTGCTTTCCTCCCGGTAATTTCACTCTTCGAGCACCTTCCCGCAGTCCTCAGATCCTTCTCCCACCTTGGCCAAGCCCATCTTCCCAAACACTTCATCATTTTTCTTGCTCGTCTAATTTTGTCCAGTTTGTCAGCACTTCTGAGCTTATGAGATGCTCAGAAAAAAAAAGATGGATGGGAACTGGATGCCTCACTTCCTCCCTCCACCCCCCCCCTTTTTTTTTTTTTTTGCTGCTAGTACTAAAATCTCTGAGACAATTTCGAAAGTCTCAGCCTGTGGTATAGGCAATGGAGACCTGGGGGAACGAAGTGGAATGAGGAATGAGATATTATCGCTCTGCACAGCTCTAGGGGCGCAAGGTACCCTGCTTGCGAAGCGTAGCTGCTGGCATGCAGGAAAAGTTAATCCCCTTCAACACTTCGATCCTGGCACTCTTGGTAATTACAACTAGAGAAAAGAGTGCATTGCTGGGCTTAATCCCTGTGACTGCATTAGTGTGAAAGCTGCAGGGAAGCGTGGTGGTAATGCGCGCTCTGCCTGGCAATAGCTGCCCTCTCAGTGTAGCTGCGCTTCTGGCTGAGGAAAATACATTCAAACAACCCCCCAAAGTGTCTTCTCTGCTCCAGACCCTTGGTAGGCCAGGGTACAGTTCAGAAGCACAACTAAGGGAGGATTTTTTAAGTACTGTTGTGGAGAATGACAACAGTACAACCTGTCTTCTGAGGACTCTGCCAGCACATCCTGGCAAGGGGAAGAGCAGCTGAAGGCAGCTGGAAAGGTTTGCAGATAAGGCAAAAGATTGTTGCTGAAATTTAAACAGCCTGCAAGGCTGCAGCCTCAGATCTGGAGGATACAAAAGGTGCCCAGACACAGAAACATCCCAATTTGAGAATCATCTCTTTGACATCTTCAAAGAAGGCTAGGGAGCCTAGGGGAGGCAGTTTAAGGGTTTTAAATGTTTAGTTGTGTAAAAAAATGGAAATGGACTGTGCTGATGCCAGGTTTAGCCTGAGGGAGTAAAGACTCAATTCTTCCTAGACATGGACCACAATGGGATCTCACATGTCAGCCTGCTGCAGCTCAGCAGGCTCGTTCCAAGGTAAAATAATATCTTAATCTAAAGCTGTGTCTTTAATGGCTTATTTTAACTTCAACCCTTCCTATTATCACATGGCATGTTTAAATATAACATCTTTTGTAGGTGTTTGCTTGTAGAAATGAGGGTCAGAGAACACCATTAAAAAGACTTAATTCTAAGAGTTAAGTTTACTTAAAATGATAATGACAGATCACATTTTTCCACACAAATCAGTGCAGAGCCAGAGTCTTCCCCTGTGTAATTCTGGACTTCAGTAGGCTTATGCAAGGACTGGTCATGACCCATAATTAGAGCTGGCCAGGGAACAACAGTTTTGTTTCATGGCAACTTCAGAGGTTTCAAAATCTGTTTATGTTCTACAGAGGAAATTAAACCAAAACATTTCTAATGCGAAATGGAACTGTGTTAGAATGTCCATTTTCTGATCAGAAAGATCCTGATTTCCATGCAGGTCTTCTTTCCCTGCCCTCTTCTCCGAGAAGCGGAGCAGCAGCCCTGCGTCTCAGGATCAGCAGCGTGGAGTTGCTGGTGGCAGCACCGGTACGGCACTGCCAGGGGAGAGCCCAGGGGATCAGGCTGCAACGTATGTGCGTAGCTGAGAGCAATTCCCAGGGGGACATGTCAGTGTGCCAAATGCATCAGCACTTCTGCCCAGCATAACCCGCAGGCTTTGATAAAAATACATGAAGTTGAAAACATTGTGACCACTCCTTCCTATAATATTCTGCTTGTTTAGGACCACATCGTCCTGGTGACGCGTTACGTCTGCACCCCAATGGGACAGAGGCAGGTCTGCTGGCCGCTGGCACAAAGGAACACGCTCATCTTCTGCTCAGTACATCTTTCCAGCTAGAGTTTAAAAACCTGATTTTTTTTTTAGGCCTACCAAAGACCTTAAAAATATTGCTCTGCGGGGATATTAAAGTCATGATGGCGTATTTGGCAAGAGTAGGAGTTTGCCTTGGAATCCCTGGCATTTCCTCTCCAGGCCCACGTGTTTGCTGACTGTCTGTCTGTCTGCTGCTCTCCAGCCCAAAGTGGCACATTGCAGTTACATATATAGCGTGCAGCTCATAAAATGCTTTCCTTTCCATTAAAGCTGTTAATCAATTATAGCTGGATAGTTTAGTCCTCAGCTCAGAGTCATGATGTTGAAGAAATTTTTTTACGCTAAAAGGACTTGAACTACCAGATATTGGTAGTCCTTGACCTTGGAGCAGTTTGAGAAATAGTACATTTTTATTGCTATAGATGCAGAGAGACGTCCCAAAAACCTATAGATCAAAGGACTACTGTTTTTGCACTAGGGAACTATGCAGGTGAAACAATGCACAAGGGAGAAAGATAACCAAAATTTTTCTCCAGGGCTAGAATATAGCTTTACCAAACTTGCATTATTTTGCAAATTTGTATAAGCTTTGGACAAATTTGTGATCTTCCAGATCAATTAACTCTTAAAAGCCTTTGAGACAGCCAGTTTATTGACATAAGAGGAGACCATCTATGGCAACTGCCAGCCTGGCCCAGCTGAATGTCTCCTTACGTCCTCAGAAGCTTCTGCTCTGACCCGGGATAGCCTTCAACGCATAACCAAAAGGGTTTCAAATAGCGTCTCACTTTCATCTACCAGTCCCTTGCTTGTGCTGATGATTGATGAAGACCCCAGTATGAGGCTGGATTATTCTCTGTGATCTCCCATATCTTGCTAACTGCAATAAGCAAAATGCAGTGGGACATACAATAAGAGAAGGAACTTCCTGGCTTTGACATCTGAAAACTGGGCTCTTAGATTACCACTAAGCCAGGAGAAGGGGAGCTGCTGTTCAGGAATAGGATACAATAACTTTTGAAATGTACTATGTGACCTGGAAGTTCAGCTTATTTCTAAATAATGTAGCCCCTTGCTATGCAACAGAACAGTCAGGAAGTTTACAATAAAGAATAAAAACAGTTGTTCCCTGCCAGATTCACCATGATCACATGCTTAACCCCTCTGGCATGCAAAGGAAACTCAGGGGCTGCCTTTCCCAGGCAAGAAGACTTGCGTTCATTAATAGACTCCAAAGAGCACAGGAAACAGGGAAGTAGTAGTGCAATTAGATTTAACTCCTTCTTCCAGATCTTCAGACATCAACTGCTGCAACAGCAAAGGCTGCAGCTTGTTTCAGAGCTCTGACCACAGCTTCCTTTTGAGCTGAGGTTAATTTCATTCTAGGAAAACAAAAAATATCCAGCCAGTTAGTTAACCGACACAACAGCTTTGCCCCTGCACGGCCCTAGTCTCTAGCCCTGCGCGCAGACGAGCACCCAGCTGCCACTGGAGGTGATGGCAGGGCTGGGAGTGCCATGGGTGGCCCCCAGAGTGGGCTAAGCAGCACAGCTGCTCAGGGTATGCTTTAGAGCCCTTGCAGACATGGTACACCTCCCCCAAAAGGTTTATCTCAGGGCAACGAAACATTCAGAAGTGCTGTTGGAAATGCTACTTTGATTTTCATACAGACAAAACCCTCACACCAGCCTCATCAGGTCAAGGAAGAGCAGTGGCCCGTTTCCCGTGAACTGGCGTCTTAGCAAACAGAACTGCTGGCGTTCAGAGTTGTCCAGGCTCCCTCTTAATCAGTAATAAAGGACAAACCCCTCTAGCTGGTTATGCCTCCCATCAGAAGAACATGAAGCAAAGGCCCTCGAGTCAACAGAAAGTCTTCTTTGATATTTGAGAGTGCTAGGAGATGTTCAGGGTCAGAAGGGACCCCAGGATGCAGCGAGGAAGCAGCCAAGTGCACGAACACTGAGATTTTGTGAGGCAATCTGTGCAAATAGATGCAGCCAGAGGCTTACTTGATCTGTTTGCTGTACTTCAAAATAAGTTTGCAAACATGTTAGAAGCTGGTGGAGGTGTCTCTGTGCAGGGCTGCAGCTCCCTCCTTGTCCCCTCTGGAGGCAAGACGTGGCTTTTCCTCTGTATCTGTCCAGGAGGCCTCGGATCCCAATTAGGACCACAACGTTACTGTGCCATATTGAATGCCATTAAATGACATTTTTTTTGATTGCAGAACTGAAAGTTAAGGGTATGTCAGATTTACATTTGCTTGTGCAAGTTGAATTTTATCCCCTAACATTGCTTCTGTGTCTTGAATGAGGGGGGGGAGTCTTCTGGGAAAAAGGTCATATGGTCAAATAATAAAAAGGGATCATTGGAGGACAGATTTTTGTTTTTTTTTTTTTTTAAACAGCCAGCATCTATAAGGTAGAGAAACTGACCTTCGGTCTATCTAAAGTCCTTCTTAATCAGAAACCTAGACTTTCTGAAGAAACTATATCCTCTGACTCTTTAGGAAATAGTGCGCACAATACAACACTGTCACGCAAAGTTCAGTGATAATAAATGAATTCTGCTCTAAAAACACATGCCATTGCAGCATGCAAATTAATGTCTCCTCAGAGAGCCAGGTATAATCATCATTGTCTGTTGGGATGTTTCCATAAAATAAAATCTTTCCTTCCACATTTAAAAATAGCATAATCTCGATAAGGAAGGTAGGCAAACTTTTTCAAAAAGTCATTTGTCTCCTCATCATGCCAGTCATTTCTTTCCCCAGGGGTGTGCAAGAATTAATTCCCTTTACCCACAATTAGCAATTTTTATGACTAGGGTTCTTTTCTTTTTCAGATTTTCTGTGCATGAAAAATCTGTTTAATTAATTTTCACAGAGCAGTGAGTCAAACACCAAAGCGTAGAAGCAGAGTGAGGAAGAAAGATGCAAAAACTTGATTAAACAGCTAGAAGAGTAAAAGGCAGGATGGTACTTGGAGTATAAAGCATGGTCTAACTGGTCTGATGGGCTGCTGCAGCCTGCCTTGTGAGCGCATGACAAAATTTATGGGAAGTACTTCATCCACTTTCCCTCTTGTGTCCCCTCTGCTCAGAGGAGTTGATTATTTCCAGCTCTGCTGCATTACTAACATGCACTGAGCAGTCCTGTTGCCATCCGTGAAACTTCTGCAGTAAAATGCATTTCGATATCACAGAGGGGTAAAGGACCTGGCTGCAGAGTGTGTCCATATTGGCCATTATTGCAGAGTTAACAGCAGCACTTTAGCCTATTAAGAGAAAGTAATGCAGTAACTTTAGCGAGGGCACTAGCTTCCTAATAGCCTGAATGCCTTCCTTAGTACGCATCAGATTTAAAAAGCCTTTCTTTGAATAGCTCTCTGCTAGTTATATCACAAACAGAATACAGCTCCAGGGGAGGAAGATGGGTTTCTCTTGCATGCACGCACATGGGTGTATGTATCATCCTGAATTTGTCATGCCCTGACTTTTCTCAGCTGTTGGCCTGGCTGGAGCATTGTGAACAGCAGCTATTCCTGGGCGCTTCCCCAGGCATTTGCCAAACCAAAGAGACAAGTCGCAGCACCGCAGGGCCACAGAACAAGCGAAAATATCCAACTGACTTTGAACAATGTGTCAGAGTAGCTAGAGGAAAATGAAAGGCTGAAAATGGGAAAAACTCTTGCCCCAAATTATATGCATCTGCTACTGAAGTATCTGAAAGTTTCTCAAAATTCTTCTTTTTTCTTTTTCCTCTCCCAGATAGTGTGTTTTTATTGTGTCTGCTCTTAAAATATCACCTTAAATAAACCCAGGCCTATAATATCACCCTGCTATAAGCAGCCCAGTCTCTTTGAATAGCTTAACGCTTATTAACTCTGCCATCACAAAGATACTTGTACACAGGCCCCAGCCCTGCTTTTGAGCAAGCCTACCCACACTAAACCAGTGTGTGCAGAATTGAGGACCACCGTCCAATAATAACTATGTGTGGTCAGCAAGCTCCTTCCAGAGACGCACTGAGAACAAGATCCAGTAAGTCCATGAAGACTAAGCAAGTGCTTTATGAAACAAGAGGAAAAGGGTTAGCATCACAGCACGGGCCAGAAAGACATGCAGTAACCTCCAGCCAAGGGGACCTGTTGGAACTACAGATAAGTCGACAAGAAACGTCATGTTCGTTTCATCCGGTAGCATTTGGTCCATTTATTCTAATTGCAAATAAAGGCAAAGCAGCATGAACAGGTTGCAGTTATTGTTGGAGCTGGTAAAACATTTTATGCAAAGAGGGGGTTGGTCTTAAACCATCTAAATAAAACCCATTGCCGAAACAATAAAGCTTAAAAGATTAGCAAATTGCTGTTTATGGGTTATCCCAGTTCCACACCACTCAGAACGAAGCTGGAACGGAATACACGAACAAATTTGCTGCCTGACTTATTGGACAAACCAGCCTCGTGCAGGACATGAGCCATTTTAAAATCATCCTCTCAGAGCAAAGACGAAAGCTCAGAAGAGAAGCAGCTGCCAGAGAAATAGTAGTGGGAGCGAACTGGTATAGATCTGCAAAAGCTGGTGCAGGCAACACATATGCAAAGGACAGAGTATTAATGTAATTGGCTTTTAGTAGACCCAACAAATAACCCAGGTAGTGCTATTTGTCAGCCAGACCACCTCAGGATGGGGAACAGGAACATTTTCTTGTGCACTTTTACATTCTCAGCCCAGTGCGTTGGAAGGAGCTTGCTTGTCACCCTTCTGTGCGCTGAGCAGCTGGACCAGATTTTACAAACTCAAGCTGGTTTGGAGAATGCAATGCCTCGTTGGCATGCGCCTATTCAAGCTGGTGCCTATTATGTTGCTCGTATTAAAATGCTATGAAAACAGGCATTGTGCACTGAGAGGCTGAGCAAACCTTGTTATACAGTAATTATGCAATCAGTATATAATCTAATTTTGGTGGCAGGGGTGTGGAAGGGAAGTTTTGGTTCCTAGATGCTTGTAGGGGTCTTTGCTATGAAATATGCATATGAATGTATTTACAACCAATGGCAATACAATTTTTGAGCAATGCTAACTATATTGAGCTTCTGCTATGTCGAGAGGAACATAGAAGAGCAAGCGCCACACAGCTGGTTAGACTCAAAAAGACTCTTCTACTCAATAGGTAGACTTTCTGCAGATGAAATGCTCTACAATTAACAACCCCTTACTGGAAGAGGGCAGGAAAGAGCTTTCAAAACCCATGAGGTTTTCTGTGAGATTTTGCAACCCTTCCCTTGAATTGGAGAGGAAGCCAAAGTTTTTCAAAGCTTTTATAAAACGAACAGCCAAAACTAAAACCCCTCTCAACCCTCCCAGTGAGAGAAACACCTGGGACTAGCAGATAGCCCTTTACCAAGATACTTTCCTGGTGGTAAAAGTCCCACAAGCAGAACAAGAACTGGAATTTGGATTTCTTGCCTCCTGAATTTTTTTTTACATCCCTGGTGCTCAGCATGGCCTGAAATCTGAGCTATTTGCTACTGCGGGGTGCAAATTTTGCTGAGGAAAGATTTTATGGTTTGAGAAGGCTTGGAAACTGTTTCGAAGTTTTCAATCAAGGTGGGTGTATTTCTACGTAAAGCTTGATTTTCAGTATATTGGAAACTTTTACAAAACAATTTTCATGAAAAAAAATCCTTTAATATTACTTTCTATGGATACCCTGTACTGTGGCTCTAAGGAGCAGAAACTTAGAGAGCCCAAGAGAAGTCCAGAATTTATCTTATGGGTCAAATTCTTCACTGGTATAAATAGCCTGAACTCTGCATAGCAGGACTGTGGCTGTTCATGCCAATAGAGGATTTGGCCTGCAGTCGTATTCTGTTTCTTTTTTTAAACCACAGGAGACATGCTACAAAGTGCAAGGAGCCAGGTTCAAACCCCAGCAATGATAACTTCTGAGGCACACACAGCTGTTTTGGTCAGCGGACAGGCGGCCTTGCTAACTGTGGGCCAGTAGCTGCTTGGGAGATGTGGGGCAAATGAAGGAGATGCAGAGCCGCCCCAGGTTTGGAGAGCCCATTGCACATCCCTGCGGGCACGGACCAGCCCCTCACATATGCTATTTCTGCTGGCTGTAGGAAGGCAGCATGCTGGCAGAGCAGTGTCAGATGCTGCAGTGTGGATCTGCCTGGATAAGCCTGCGGCAGATCACAAGCAGGTTTAGACGTGGTCTTAATGTAGCACTGCAGTCATGCCTCCAGGCTTGGCATTACATGTCTCAGAAGTTCACTGAAGGTCCCTAGAAGGTGGCTTCTCTCTGCCACTAGTCCCACTGCACCATCTGACCCGAACTGCTGTATTTTGCAGCTCTCCATCCTTTACTCTGCCACTCCATAGCTGTTCCCCTCCATAGACATTTGCAGAAGTTGCCTGCACACCACACATCTTTTCCTCTTCCTGAGATACTAATCTTTAATCCCTTGGCAGAGGGTCCCTGGGGAAATTAACTGCAGAAATAAAGCCTTTCTGGTCCCCCTACCCCTCTGAGCGCATGGTTTTGAGAGACAGCTTGAGCTGACAAGAAGCTCGCTGTTGCCCCAAAGCAAAGGTCCAGGTTGTGCCTGCTCCACCCCCTGTGCACCACTTCATCCCCAGCAGTGCCATCCCACCGTCACCTGCCCCACAACTTCAAAAGCTCTCCAAAGCGCATGAGCCAGTTCAGCTCATTGAAACAGCGGAAAGCCTAAGGGGAAAAAGGCGCAGTTTTATTATGCTGCAGGAGTTGGCCGTGTGACCAGGCAAGCAGCAGGGCTGGCGCAGCGGAGGGCGATGGCAAGGAGCAACAGGACTTCCCCTTCCAGCAATCTGCTCATCTGGCTCGGCCACAAACACACAGTTTCACCCTCGCCGTTCAAACGGCCTCCAGGTGAATCCTCCGCAAAGCCCCACGGAGGAAAGCGGAGTTCCCATAAAAGCCGCCGAGTTTCAGAGAGGGAGGAGGCAACTGGGCTTTGAAGGGCTGAACATCTGCTCGGAGCTAGAGTCAGAGCCGTGGGTTTGGCCTGGTGTCAGGGAGCCTCACGGAGGCTGAGCAGGGTTGTTCCCCCCCCCCCCCCCGACTCATAAAAACACACTTTAAAAGCTAATAGATTTACACATCTGGTTTTCACAGAGCTTTTTAAAATGGCAACTCCTAACCCTAAAAACAACAAAAGAATTCAATAAATCATTAAAGTGCTGCATCCACAAGCACAGCCATGTCTAATCCTTCCACTTCTGCGTTATCAGATACATGAAAGCCAGAGGTTGCCATTGCCAACCAGCTAAACATTGCAAACTATGGCTGCCTTAGGCCAATTGTTGCCCCTTTGAACCAGCACTACAAAGACTTTCTTTTAGATTCGAGCGTTCCGAAAATTGCTTTTGTTTTGGCTCTGTGAACAGGAGCAGGAAAAGCTCACCTGCTAACAGGCTCCCCGACCAAGTCGGGATTCCTTGGCGAGATCCCCACGCACCCGAGTTACGCTCCATGCCCTCACCACCCTGCTCAGACTAGGAGGTACGGTTATTTTGGGGTTGGTTTTCCAGTAAAATAAAACTTGTGCAGCCATGCTGGCTACACGTATGTATGAACATCTGCCTGTTTGTCTACCCGCAAAGGATTTATGTATCCCCTGGCCAAGTTCAGTGATACTAATGAAGAGGTAAGTGTCCTCCAAGCTTACAGGGTTCCTGGGCACAGACAGGTTACAAAGAAGGACCCCAGATATGCTCCAGCTCCGGGAAAAGCTGCAGGGAAACAAGGGAATCTCTGCAGGGGAGGTGCAGAACGTCTCTTCCACAAGCAAAGCTTCAAAAATCCAACCTAATGACACGAGAAGTCACACTGAAGGGGTTTTCACCATTTCTGCCACTCTTGGGACTATTTTCTAACTGTTTGCACCGGTCCTGTGCAAGTCGCAAAGGAAAAGTTTCTTTTGGATTTGATCCATGCCCCTCACTTGAAAAACCCTGGCAATGGAGAAGGGCAGACTCCTTTTTACCCCTCTGTACCACCATAAGGCTGCAAATGAAATCCTTGCCCATTTTTCACAAAAATGGCTAAGATGTTGCTTTTAGGGCTTTCTCTCCACCTTTCCTCCTGTTTCCTTGTGCCTGACCGGTGCTATCATTCTCACAGCTTTTTATCACAGATAGGAAAGCAGACCCTGGAGAAATCGTGTGCCAAAATCTGTACTTTGAAAAAAACCAGAGACCATATAGCTGATCTGTTACTCGAGGATTCATCTGGGCAGAACTAAGTAATTGTACGCACAAAAGACACACATTCTCTAGTTGAGAAAATGCCTTACAGATCTAACCAAAAGTATTACAGGAAGATGAAATGACTTTGATGACACATTTCACCTCCACCTAGAGTACCAAAAATATTTGATTTGGAAACCTACAACCCTCCAGGTTGTATCTTGCTGGCCAAAATCTTTCTCCTCTCTGCAATGCGGCTCTCCATTCCCAGGCAGTGTTGGAGACCGTGGCAGACCCCAGCTGTCGCCTCACAGGGTTGCACCTTGGGGAAGATGTGAACATGCAATTGCTCCATCCCAGGCAGATGCTCAGATAGAGAGGTTAGGCTGGCTCCAGTTTAAAGACTTAGCACTCTCAAGTGTTCCTTGGCCACAGGAGCAGCAAAGCCAGCAGGCAAGAGGGCTGGTAGAGGAGCAAGCGCACCTCTTCCCAGCACAGGCAGGGCTTGGCTGAGCCGAGCCATGGAGACGACTGGAGTGTGGCTCCCCATCAGCAGAGAAGGGAGTCCCTGCCACAGCTCTCCCTGCTTCTCACTCCTGTGCCTGCTCCATAGCCAGGAAGGGACCTTGGCAAGATGATTTTCAGGGCAGAATATAGAAGGAAATCAAATTCCACAGGGCCCTGGCTGCAGGCTAAGGACCACCTGAAAGACACTCCTTTTAAATGGAGCCAACCTAGCAGAATTGAAAGAGCCACTTTTCTCCTCCTGCAGTGACTTCCATCTAATACTGAATAATGACTATCCTAGAAATTGAACCCAAGCACTCCTCCTTCTGGAAATAAATCCCTGCACTCAGGGGAAGACCAGGAGCTGGAAAGGGGTTAGGACAATATTCTCTGGATATTACTTGCCCTACAAGGACATACAACCTTGCAAGGGAAGCAATTTTCATTCTCATTTTCTTTCTTTTCTGTATGTGACATTTTTACTTCCTACAAAATTGTGTATGCCCTTAGGACAAGTGATTAAATTTGAAGATCAACAATACATAAAGAAGGAGAGGGATCAATTCACAGAAACGCTTCTGAAGGTGCTTTATTGTGTTTTTCATCTTTTTTGCTGGGAGATCATTTGCCAAATTATTAAAAGCAAGTCAAGCGAGTGGGATGATTAGAAACTAAAAGTTTCCTTCTCTTCAGAAATTGATGTGATGGCAACTTTATTAAAAAAAAAAAAAAAAGAACTAAAACCCTTCACTGAGGTCAGATTCTGATCTGAGTTACACCAATAATCACTAACTTATCATGACACTCCAAGCCACTGTGTTCACTTTTCCCATGAATAAACAGATACAGCTGCCACGACAGTTCATCCAGTGACAAACTGTAAGCATGCCCACAGCGCTTGCCTATAAAAACATAAGCCACCAACTTTTTCTCTGCTGCACTAAGGCCCTTTGTACCACCAGATCAAGACTCTTAAAGCATATCGTACATGAGTATGCAGTGCCATAGCATTTCTTGTGTCTGAAATTTACATCTACTTTATTTTCCTTTCACACCAGTGGAGTGATGTATAAAAGTCCAGAACACAAGTAAGAATAAAGCCCCAACTCTAAAAATCTTCCAAAGCGAGTGAAGTTGCCAGTTTTTATTAACTAACAATTTTCAGATGCAGTGAGCTGTTAAAGAACAAGATGTGCTGAACTGGACTGGGAGTAACATCGCTGAAATCACCAGCAAACAGTGCAAATCCCAGTGAAAGGATAAGAGCTGCAGGAAGGACATCATGCCTGTTGCCATATCATCATTTTCTGCTGCTCTTTTTAATCTCATCTGAGCTGCTCTTGACTGGCAAGATCATCATCTTCTGTCTGGATCTGTCTAGATTCTGGATATATAAGCCAAAGAAGGATCCAAAGCCTGTCAAACAAAGAGGATATGATAGCACACTTGAAACAAGTCCAACATTTAAAAACCCTCACTATAAAAAGGCAAGAGTTAATTTAATCAGAGAGAACAACATTGCAAGATCTATTAAAGCTGGGTCACCACGTTTTCAGTGAGAGCTGTATCTTGTGCTTTTGGTCTATCATCTGCTAGTCGCATGACTCCACTTAGCATCCATATCTGATTAGACTTGTTTGTATGCTAGGTGCTGTTATTTTGGTTTGAGTTAGTGTCTCCTGGTTTTTCTGTTTCACAAATATAGCTGAATTATCTCCTTTCACCCAGAGCTTGGTTGAGTGGTTATTCCGCTTTTGCACAGTGAAGCAGAGCATCCTTACTTGTTGTCCTTTTATGGCTAGGATGGGAGAACAACAAAACTCATTTTCATGCAAATCCCTAACGTCTATCAGGCATCATAGTTGTCAAGCAGGTCATTAGAGGCCTACTGTGTAAAATGAAGATTACTAATTAGAGCTGCAGAAATAATTTGCAACAAATAACTTATCCAATGAATTTGGATTTTTTTCTCCTTGTGGGATCTCTGCAAGCAGGTTGTTGCTTTGCCAGGGTTGGCCATTGTTTAGTATATGTTTAACTCTTCATGCTCATTGTGATTGATTCTAGTTTTTCACCATTACTCTTCTGAGCTAGATGGTTAGCTGATGTTAATTGCAGGATGCTGGATTTATCTCCTGGCTGAAGTGCCAAAATATGGCTAAAAGGAATAAGGACTAGCGTACGCTTAAAAAGTACTTTCCCTGAACGCTCATGTGTGTTTCTGTGAACATCACAAGAGTTGTTTGGGATTTTTCTATTAAACTATATTTTTCCAATCAAGAAGTGTAATTGCAAAATCCAAAATTTTAGCCTGCAGTATGTTACGTGAGATTTAGGAATGAGCATCACAAAGAATAGGACAAAGGCATAATCCACCCCATAGAAAAAGAGGGAACAAATGCATCTGGCTGTCAAGATCCTCAAATGCACTGTAGGGCCCTGAACACATTAACTAAATGTAGCAGTAACTGAAAATGAGAACTCCTCTGTTGTGATCCACAGTCACACGAAATGCTGTGATTTTGCAAAATCTGACCATTTCACTGTGATGTTAAGTGTCAAAACATAGGTTTCAGATAATTTTGATTATCCATTTCTCTTCAACCCACAAAAAAATAGTTATTTTGGCTCCAAACATTCAACCAATTCAGATTGAAAAGAGACAGTGAAATTTTCTATTCATTTCCATCCTGTTATAAGAGTCAATTTCTGCAGACGTTAATTCTGGTACAATACACTATGAACATTCACAGAAAGGTGGAGCACTAAAAAAGGAGTGAAATTTGCCCAGTGAATTAATTCCAATATTTAAGCCCACACGCACAGGAGACAGTTTGCGACATTCAACTTGTTAATAAACATGGGCTATACACACCCTATGGCTGATACTACAAAATCCTGGATTGCAAAGGAACATTTTCATTTTCACTGCTGCAAAGACAACGGAGAGTAGTCTTGGGGTTTTTAAAAGAGTTTCTATGAACTAAAAAAGACAGTTTGGTACAAACTTTTGAATCCCATCTGCTTCATATTTACAGAACTTGGTGTTCCCTGTGCACTGCAAGTGGCCGACTCATTTGCCATTGTCTTTGCAAGGCAGCAAGAAGATGAGCAGAAACAGGAGACACTCAGTAGAAGAAAAAAAAAGTAGCAAATACTCAAAGTTGGCTTGTTTAGTCTAAACAGCTCTCAGAGCAAAACAAGCAAGGTTCATAAAAGCTGTCTACAGGGGAAAGTAACATTGCTGCTGCTGCTGTTCTCCTGCAAAAATTAATTGCACAAGTTGCTGAACACACAGGTACTGATGAGGCAACTGCATGCTAGTGTTGTGCCCCGTGCTTTTTCTCCATGCCCTGACATTGTAACGCTCCTAGGGCTTCGTGTGTGCCCCACGTGTGGCCACGTGGGTATTACCAGGCAGGCTATGAGAGGCTATCTTCAGGCCATTTGAGCAAATGCCGCTGGTTTGAGAGCCAGGCTCCAAAGCTTGGCTCCGCTCAGTCCTGCTTGGGGCAAGCTAGGGAGCTCCCAGCACCCAGAGCTGCAGCTTTCTCACCCATTTCCTTGGCTCACAAGAGTCAAACTATGATTCACTGTCATCAAAACCAAAGATTACCCCATTAAAGCCACGAGACTCAAGTGAAAACTGAGATGGTCGAGAACAAAAGGGTGTCAGAGTTTTAGAAAGACGCTGTCCAAGGCCTCCATCCCCCTGCTCACAGCATTTACACGGATTAGCAGCACCAGTAATCAGGTGACATGGTGGTCCTGGGGATCCAAGTACTGAGCAGCAAGCACAGGAACACAATTAATCTTCCTGGCGCAGCCACTGATTCTTTGTATGGCCCTGGACAAGTCTCATTTCCATCCATAAATTTGGAACAACTACTTTTCCCCGTGCAGTGCTTTGAGACCCTTGGATAAGGCACTTTTTGTAGGAGCTAGCGATTATTATACACAAATAAAAAGCACACATAGAAAGGTGCTCAGAGCAAAGCCCAAACCAAGGAAACTTTAATCCTCTGAGTGCTATTCCATCTTTTCCACTCTCTCTCGCAATCCTCTTCAGTCTGACTTGTAAAAGAAAAACAAGCTGTGCAATACTTGAATCCATGTCAATACAGCTGAACCCATAATATCTGAGCAGGTTCGGAGAGAGGCAAAATGGGCTCAGCCATCTTTACAGCAGGGGCTAGCCCACTTTAATCTTCTCCCTGTGGGAACAAATCCTTTTCCATAAAACTGCATTGCCTGTGGGAAGACAACAACAAAGTGGGATGCAAACACAGCAATTCTGTGTTTAAATACATTTTTCCCTCAGAGTGAGCACAGGTTTAAAAAAAAAAAAAAACTTAAGAGAAAAAAATGACCTTATTCAAAGTCAGCTGAACTCAATGGGCGGACTCTCCCTGAATTTCAATGAGCTTTGGTTGGGTCTGTAGGGCTGCATTTACATAGGAGCTTGGAGGAAGATTTCCAGGTGCTGTGCACATCCAGGGCCAGATTTTCCAGGAAGACTCAGCATCAAAGTGTTTTGCTCTCCAGCTCAATAATGCATTTACCACCAGGCAACTTGGCAACAGCCGGAAGAGTTTCTATTCCAACTGGAGGAAACACTGGCCACCCTATGTGTGTATATATATGTATGTATATATTTGTAAAGGAAATTATCTAACTATCCACACAGGGCAGAAAAGATGCCACACAGCTTGTCTCAGATGTGCACAGCCAGCTGAGAGATGCAGCTGCACCACCAGGGCAGGAGTCGATTGCACCATGGGCAGCAAGCCGCAGCTCGGAGCAGGGCCTGCCCTCCCGCGCGGGAGCAGGGGCAGACCCATTTGCACCAGCCCTCAAAGCCACAGATCTCCTCAGCACAGGCAAACGGGCTGCCAAACCAGGAAAAACCTCCCTGCCCTTCCAGGCCTCCTGAAGGAGGCCAGACCAGGGAGGAACCAACCCCAAGGTAAAGCCTGTGCATTAAGCCGCAATTTCCCTACCAGCTTTCTGCTAGCCCAGGAGCCTCTGCCCAATACTCCCTGCCTGAGGCGGATGGACCCCGGTAAAGAAAAAGGAGCAGTGCTTACTTTTCACTAGTTACTGTTGCAGTGGATGGTTATTAATGCAGTTTCATTTTTGTGCCAGGTTTCAACAAGTAGAAAAACAAGAGCAAAACCTCACCAAAATCCCCTCAAAAACATTACCAGATCTGTGAGCAGACAGCAAGCATGGCTGGAAAGGCAGTGGCATTTACTGGAGATTTTATACAGCTGTGAGATATTTAACCCTTTCTCTCAGCAGGGTATTAAGAAAACATGTGCTCTAGAGAGCTGACAGAGCAACAAACCCAATCAGGCCTAATTGCACTAATTACAAAAAACACAATAACTCAGTTGAGGTCTCTGAAGGAGGAAGCTTCATATGCCAGAGACATGTCTGTGCGTCTGGAGTAGCTCTCATTGTGTGAACCTGAATGTGAATCTCAATCCGGTTCCCCGTGCTACTTTGGGTTTAACACAGCTGGTGCCTCACAGCAGCAGCTGCTGCCATGGGAATCTCACTAATTAGAGTAGGGGATCTATCTTGCTTTGAATCCGAATCTAATGCGTAACCTGCAGTTAGCCTGGAAACGTGGACTCTACGTCAGTCCTTTTTCAACCTAAATGTTGCCCTTTTCAACCTCTCTCTGCTTTTATCCTTCAGCTGAAATTTCTAATAAATCCTTAGAATTCACCCATCCAAAATATTTATTTATGGGCTTATTGCAATGACCTGGTAAGACTCTGATTCCTGCAAAGGTAATTACAAGGCACAGCCAACCCAGAACCCAGTGCTGGCACTTAAAATGACCTAAAGACATTCTCACAGGCATTATTTCTGTGTTATTTTTCTAATGCTTAACCATATGTTTTGGAATATACAGCTGTCTTTGTTCAGAATAAACCAAAAATAGCAGATTTTCCTCTGCTTAGCTGGGTGTTAAATTATTTACATTTCAAAACCCATAAGCAGAAACAATGACTGCATTTCCAGAGCCTGCTCCTGCTGTCAAATATCCTTTTCTCTCCTGCAACCTAATTTAGACTTCCTTTTTAGAGTCACAGTTTAGCTCCATTCCCAATTATATTAAAGGAACAAGATTTCAGGTCATTATCTCATCATTTCCATGAATAGTGACAAAAGATGTTCCCTGCAAAGGCAAAGATAGCCGTCACAGTACCCGCTTACACAGTCGCCTGAGGACGGTGTTGCTCTGGCGCAGGGAAGCCGAACTGTCACAAAACCTGCAAGCGAGAGGTTGCAGCGGGACCGATGCCCCGGGCCCAGACGGGTGCCGGGGGACAGCGGCTCCCCGAGCCTTGGGCCATGGGGAAGGTGGTGGCTGGCATGCAGTTTAATAGTGATTCCAGCCCTGCCTGCTTCAGAGCAATGCCTTAAATAGCATAATGTAGAAAGTGCAAATTTTTTCCTGCGGGAGTTATTGAAGGTGGGGGCTTCTTGGCCAGGCCAGGAAGAAAAGGGACAATTGGTGACCTTTTTGGCAGGTGAGCCCTTTTCTGATTTCTCTGTTTTCCCCCTAAATTAGCATTTGCTTTAGGGTCCAGTAAGGGCGATGGTGATCCTGTGCTGAAATCAGGAGTGTCTGGGCTGCGGGGAGGCAGAGGGCCCCGGCCAGAGGCTCTGCACCCCGATTTGGAGCGCTGGTGCCACGGGGGTGCAGAGCCCTAGCTGGGAGGATGCTGGTGCTCCAGGCAAGCCTGGGGGGAACAGGCACCGCTTGCACACCCCGAAACCCCGCAGTGCAGCAGGACTCCCGGCCTCCTCGCAACGGGCTTGTGCTGCCTGTGGCCGGAGCACGCTTCCAGGACAGACTGCAATATTAAACCTAATGGCCTGGAAACCATCCCGTAACAACAAAACTGGCTTGATACGGCTGGAAGTTGGGACCGAAACAAGACATGGTCTCAAATACCGTATAATTTTACCAGGCCGTTTCTATAATGGGCTGGCTGAGCCTCAGCATTCTTCCTGAAGGGGTTTATTAACTATAAATTCGACTTGGCACCTACCTTTTTCACATTTTCCTTCGCCAGGTGCAATTGTTGAAAAGCTTGCCTAAGTGCCAGATACCTTTGCCCCTTTCCCAATTAAATTCTTGTGTATACTACTGCTGACACAGTTACTGCCTAACTGAAAAGCAATGCAATCTAAGCGACAGTGTGAACGCCCTGGACAAAGAACATTTACTTAAGTCTTTTTCTACATCACTTCACCGGAACTCATTATAGTTGTTACTCTCGTGGCAGACCAGTATCCCAGTAGCACACACTCTTCTTGGATACTTATAAAACGAATAGTCTACATCTAACCAGAGTCTTAGTGTTGCCAGCCCTTGTGATTTTATTAGCAATCGTACAATATTTGGAATTTTTCATAAAGCTGCAGTTCTCAGAGTCAAGTAATTAAGAGAGAATGTCGGCTTTCACCTAGAAATGAAAGGAAGTTTCTAGTCCTTATGTTTTAAAAAAACTGGAAAACGTGCCTAAAGGCACAGACTTCAAAAGGCAAATTAAAAGAACTAATGTGCCTTATTTCTTTTTAAAACAATTGTGATTTAGGGATGGGAAGAGGGGCATGATTCATGATTTATAGATTTTGCACTTGGCAACTCTCCAGTCTCAAACGATGGCTCCAAGCAGAGGGATTCTGGGCTTTTTGAGAGCGGTTCAGTGGTTTTCACCTGGTTCCAGAAAAAACTTTTAAATAAAACCTCCAGAAATAGTAGACGCAATTTAAAAATTCAATATATACCATCTTATAACCTGATTAGCTATGAAATCTCCCACACTGAGATTCAAACAGGAGGTGCCGCAGCTCTGCAGGCATAGTGAAACAACAAACATCAATGTTTTAACAGTGTCCCTTGTATTAGGGAAGATTAAATCATTTGGAAAGCCATTTAGGCTGCAAAAAGACTTCAGCTTTTTAGTTAATATTAAGTGTGTATAATATTGGCAATCCTGGATCCATGCTTGGGTCCTCTTAAAACTGCACAAAACCTCCAACTTCAGGGTATGCCTGATGGGTTGTGCCGAACTTTTGAAAGAAATGGATTGAGTTTTTGCTTTTTAGAAGGCTCATTGCTGGGGCTGGCTCCTTTTTTAAACCTTCCTGGTATTTGGGTTGTTCTCGCACGCTATTTCTTAACCTCGCTGCACTCCTGCTCCCTATCAGCCCACAGAAATCAGCACGCGCCACGCCACAGCTTCCTTTCGGGTCCGGTTTCCAGTGGGCCACAGGTTTTGCCTGCCCCAAAGCCAGCTGAAGTCGGTGGAAACGCTCCCAGTGGCTTCAGCAGGCTCGAGCTCCGACTGCGGCTGCAGCTTTTTCATCCAAGCTATTATGGAGGATGAGATGCGAATAGGCATTAACAGCTTTATTGCTCCATAATACTAAATGCACAGTAAGTATCCTAATAAAAAGTTGTTACTCTGAAAGGCAGCACCTTTTCCATCTTAATATTATACCCATTTTACATTTGGTGCGCGTATATGGGTTTGTTTTTAAAAGAAATACACAGACTGCCTTTTCCACTTTATGAGCTAAAAGACTGTGAAACACTATTAGGCCAAGCCAGCTCTGAGTTACAGCAGCGCAAATAGTGTCAGCAAATGTCTGTGAACTATAAACATCCCTAGCAGAGAAGCTTGGGGTTAGATTGG
This sequence comes from Struthio camelus, assembly GCF_040807025.1. Taxonomy (NCBI): domain Eukaryota; kingdom Metazoa; phylum Chordata; class Aves; order Struthioniformes; family Struthionidae; genus Struthio; species Struthio camelus. The sequence goes on along the minus strand of NC_090950.1, from coordinate 25,340,003 downwards.
TATAACGAGGGAACAAATTAGGAAATTTTCCTTCCAGGATCCCGGCGAGCTGGTGAAAACCCGACAAAGGCAGCTGCAAACGAGATGAAGCGCCGCAAAGGTTCATCGGCCGGCGAGCTGGGGGCTGCCACCGGAGGGCCTGGTTGTCCCCTGCCAGGGGCACAAAGCAGAGCAAATCCCGCGGGAGAGATGCACTTCAGCGGGTTAATGCGGGGGGGATGCTGCGTGGCCAGGGCTCGGCGGCCAAGGACCCCACGCTGCTGGCAGAGGCGATGGAAGCAGCTCCACCTTAAATTGCAGGGAGCACCTTAAGCTTTCTTCTGGCCTCCTGCCACCGAAACTGCTCCAGGCTGAGCTTTAATCAAAAGGAAGTGTGTGCTTTATGCAGGGTGGGGGAAGGGGCTGTGAGAAGGACATTTCTTCATTGATTTTTTAATTTTAAAAGTTTATTTCTTGGGTTTTTTTCCTTGACACAATAAATTTCAAATTGATTTTGCAATCTCTCTCCCCCATCCTCGTGCTCTCCCTCCCAAAGGTAATTGCACTGAAAGGTTTCGTTTTTTCCCCTCACAGGCTCTCTGTACAGAGTTTCCCCCTTGCTGTGGCCCTGGGCACCCCTCCGCTGCTGCCACCACCCTGGGGACAGCTGTGGCCAAGGACCTGAAGGAAGAGAGACCATTTCTGACCTGGAGCTGGCCAGCTCTTACGGGACAGTTACAGGTTCGGGGGAGGCCATCGCCGAGGACTAGATACCCCTTGGAAAGTGCCCAGAGCTCCCCTGAACCCAGGGCTGTGTCCCAAAATCTCATTTCTTTTCCCTCTAGCCCAACTCAGTGAGATATTCTATTTTTCCACAAGCATTTCCTGCTAATCAGACCATTAGTACTTGTGCTGATTAACCAGCTAGTTCTCAATTTAATTAAAACATAGGTTTTTTTGAAGAGCCAGAAGTTTCAATCATATTTTATTCTGATCATTCCGGATCTGATTGGCATGAGCCATAAATACCAAGGGAAACCAAAGCACTTAACCCTTTCCCTTGCTGAGGTGTGCTTCAAATATAGTATTGCCCATTTTCCTAGGAAGGTTGCAAATTTTTGTCATACTGCTTTGCACCACAGTCTGAAGATCTCCGAACATTTGTCGGTACTTTCAGAGTTGCTGGATTCCATTAAAATACAATGCAAAAATAGGCGAGCGAGGAAGCCCAACACAAAGGCAATATGGCTATTCAGAGAAAGCAACGTATGGCCAGATCTTGATCTGCGAGCGCAGCAGATGGGTTGGATGAGATTATGTTTCTCTGGCAGGGAGAAGCACCCTGGAGACAGCGTAGCCAAAGCCTCCCGGCCTCAGGTAACAGCAGATCATTTTGGGAGCAGAATGACAATTTCTAGCAACCCCAGGCCTGTGCCATACTCAACGCGCAAGAGAGCACAGACCTGCCCTTGGGGTCCACTCAATCCACCAGGTCCTCCTGGGGGGGGGGGGTCCTCTGTCCCTAGGGTAACTTTTCTGTGCGCAGCCTAGAAGTAATCATTGAGCCGGCTGTAGTGCTGGTGTGAGAACACAGCCTGAGAGATCTTATTTAGGTCACATCGGGTTTTTAGGATGTTGGAAAGTGGGAGCCTTCAGCAGCCAAACAGGAATTTAGGGTGTGGAGAGACATCATCTCTTGCAATTAACCCTGAGTTAAGGATATGCAATGAATGACAGACATTTTCAAACATTTGTTTTACTATGAATAAAACGAGAACTTCGTTCCACGGGCCGTACCGAGCTGTGTTCTTGAGAAACGGGGCAACACTCCTGAACATGCGCACAGTCCTTCGCTTGCAGGGAGCCAGCACAACCTCCAAAGCACTGTTTTGCTGTGCTAATTGAATGTCTGACTTGCACACTACAGGGGGATTTGGGATAGGGCTCTTTTTTTAAGCAATGCTTTGGTATCTCATTACCAACCTTAAAAATATTTGGCTATAACTTACTTTTGAGGTTTGGGCTAGGTCCAGGGATTCCAACAAGAGAAAAGTCAAATCTAAATAAACGAGTTCGAGTTCAAACCTCTTCGGTTTGGGCCGCAGGGCGTTTCCCTTCCCCCAGCCCGTTAAAGGGCAGAGTGGTGGGAGAGCCCTTTCGCAAAACAACTGCAGCACAGAAGGGATTGGAAAGTATTTTCCAGAGGCAACTAATGGCCCATATTTCATCTCGCAAAAAACAAGCTAATAATTTGCTCCTCTGTGTTTCCTCACGATAGCAAACTCTGCCTCTCAGGGTTTATTTTCTTTCCTATCCACTTTATCCTTTTTTCCACGGCTGATTGGGGGGCTCAGACCGCTTCTCTCTACACACATTGGGTTTTATCCCCCCCGCTGGACTGCGCTTTGTAAAATGTCTTTCACTTTGTCTCTGCTTTATGTTTCCTGTTTGAGGGCCACAGTGATTTGTGTTTCCAAGCCCGCCGATGCCCTGCACAGCTCCCCTTCTCGGCACAGCGCGTCCTCACACCCCTCCAGGAAAAGCAGGGACTGAACCCTTTCCCTGCATTACACCTAATGCAGAGGCACCCTTGCAAAGACGCATGCTAAAACCTTGGTTACCCTGGCAGCCCCCTGCGAATCCCCAAGCAAACCTTTTCAAGAAATGAGAGCGTCAAGGTGCTTTGCTCTCTCTTTTGCACACATACAGTGAGGGCTCCCTTTCTGCAGGGCTCTCCTTGGCAGCCAGGCTACTGCACCTGCTTTACCGAGTGTTACACAGGAGGTGTTTTCAAACAGAGCCGGTAGAGTTTAGGGAATTGCACAGCCTACTGTTTTTTGTTTCAGATATTGCTTCCCTCATGAATGGTTTCCTATCCATCTCCAGAAACACATATGGCAGGACATAAATAAACAAACATAGATTCATATGCTGGAAAAGCTCTGCCTGAAATTTCCAGGATGTGATTGTTTTCGGTCCCAATGAGACTATCCATGCCGCCGTGCTGGGCAGCCTCTAATCCTGCTCCTGGGGATGGGTTAGCTTGGAATCAGTGCTCCCTGGGTCTCAGTTTTCATGTGAGCCAGCTCTCGCCAGCTGTAATGGGACAAGGAAAGCCTGGGTGGTCTGAATCTGGCAAGCTATGTTTTACCTGGGTAAAATTTCCCACCCTTTTGCATGCACATGCAGTGCATTTACATTGAAGGAACTGCATGTAATGTGATGGTGTACATGCATATTTGTGTATGCAGCAGTGTAGTGCGCTCATGAAGTCACATACACCCATGGCCACAGCAATGCCCGCATCTACTTCCGGTGCCCTTGTGTCAGGCACTGCCCATGCAGCCCGGCCCATGGGACCACCCCATATTGGTGTTTTGCCCCCACCACTGAAACGGCTAGCCCACCTGGAGGTGTGCGTTGCTTTGATAGCTCTGGATGTGCCTCGTGCATTGGTTTCACCCACTGCCAGTAGGCTCTGTGCAAGCGAGCCAGCTTAAAAAGGGTCATCTGCAACAGAGACGTTGGCTTTCTGTGCTGGCAGCACTTTTTTTTCTGCTTGAATTGCTGTAACATCAGCCAAATAGGGAGGGATTGCAAATGATCACAAAAGCAAGGGAACTCCTAGGGCTCAACATGCCGGGAATATCAAGCTACTGTCTGGAAAAATGCAAAAAAAATGCTGTTGATTCATTCCTGCAGCCCCTGACACATAAATTAGGTAACTAACCTGACCTGTGACTGTTTCTCCAACAGACTGGCTGAGACATGACAAATATGCCTTTCAACATACCACAGCTGATTATTAAGAGAGCAATGGGAATAGCTCAGAGCTTCATGGTTACATTAGGAAAAACAAGACTCCACTTAAAACTGAATACATTGCTGTCAGGAGGCTCTTGGGGGTCCAATCGCCTTTTTTGGGGGCTGTGGGCATGCAGCCAAGGACGAACACCTGGGAGACCCTTGTTAGGGTTGTCACGATTACTACCTAATCATGAAAGGGCACTTTTCAGGGTGTCATAAGAGAAAGTCCTCACTTGCGCGGAAAGGACTTTGGACGGATTTTTCTTTGAAGAAGGCAGGTTCAGGGTTGGTGAGGTATCTCTGTTGGTAGCTGGCAGACCATGGCATGGGGATCTCCTCCAGTTTCTTGAAGAACCTGACATGAATTCTCCAATTTCCTGGTCTACATAGCAGTGCTCTGACAACTGCCTAGGCTTGCAGCGATGCTGGAGAAGACCAGTCAGCAGCAAAGCTGTCACATGCACCTCCTGATTCAACATGCAAAAGCTGGGCACAGTCTGAAGCCACATCATAGGTATTGCCACTGATAAAAGCAGCTTTCCAGGCATGCTAAAAATCAGTTCGTTGCCATTGTGGCTGGATTTATTATGGACAGGCCTAGGAGCAAGGCAGCTCCAAGTTCCCTCAGATGTTGCTGAATCATTTGCAGGAAATGTTGGATTCATCGCTCACTGGGGAGGGGCAGGGCAACAAATACTTGTTTAAACTATCTCATGTTCATCTTCAGGCTGCAAAACCTGTGTGTATGTGTCCCACTGCCTAAGCTATCAGGGCTGGAGCAGCAGCAGACCCTCCAAATGTGAGGGTACAGGGGAGCAGAAATGTGACACTGAGCTGGGCGCACACCATCGACTCCCGTGGCCAGGATGGGGCCACCACCTGCCTGGCTTCCCTCCACAGCTCCTTTCCCCCACCTGGAAATTTTGCCTGGGTTGGAAAGGTCTCGGCCAGCCCGCCCAGAGCAGCATCGCTGCCAGGCTCCGTTGTGCTCATGGGGTGGACGACTTCCCGCAGACACAGTGGCCGTCCCCAATACTGGTGCCTCAGCTCACAGGCCCAGGTTTCCAGGACAAAACTCTCCAGCCAGGATTTCCCAGGCCCTTCATTAATGGCTGATATCCCTCTCACATCTGCCTGGGCCATTTCCAACCTTGAGTTTCAACATACAATTTCACCATGTGTGGCTTTGCTTTGGAGGGTGCCCTAACTGCAAATCTGTCCCTTTGGATTCCCAGTCATGCGCTTTACATTAAGCAATTAAATTGAGCAATAAATATCACTCATTGTGAATGAGCCTCCATTTCCTTTTCTATTTTAATAACAATAATGACCAAACTTCTGTTTAAGAAGCATCCTCGTTCTGTTAGGAAAAACACCAACCTATTCAAAGAGACACAGTATTTGTATGGAGAGGTAATAGCTTTTATTAAGCCAAATTATATAATTAGACAAATAACAGCCAGGCTTTCAGGCATACAAGTCCTTCAACATGTCCAAGAAGACACAACCGTTCCTCGGCTGTGCAGCTGCAAAGCATATGTATTTGGGGAAGCTCACTAAACTCACGCTCTCTCTGCTCATTGCTGCTCTGATTTGGGCAGGGTTAAGAGCATTCGGAGGTCTGTCTGTCCTGGGTGCTGTTTTCTCCAAGGCTGGGCAGAGCTGGCCCAGGGGAGCAGCTGCTGCAGCCCAGCCAGGATCAGGAGGAAGCCGCGACCTGACGTTGCTCCGAGGCAGGAAGCACAGCCGGTCCCACGGGAACCCGTGCCTTTGCTTTGCTGCCATTGGGTGGATTTGGCTGTTTGGTATCACTCGATTTGGCAGCCTGGCAGAGCGTCGCGGTGGCTGCAAAGCAGGTCAAGGCCATCGTAACTTCACAGTGGAATAAACCCTTTTTTGGAGTCTGTGTTCAGTAACAGCAGCTGTGTGTTTCCTCTGCCCGTCAAGGGGACCGGCCGCGGGCTTGTGAGGCTGCTGAGGGAGGAAGCTCTGGCTCAGCACTTTTTGGTCCCCTTCGGCACGCTGCCCAGCAGCAGCACTGGCCACTGAGTCATCTGCAAAAAGAGAATAAACGGCAATTCCTGGATCCGCCTCGTGCTGCGCTGGGGGAGGCTCATTGGCCTACCAGCATCTGCCGGAGATGTTTTCAGAAACCAGGCAAAGAGCTCTGGCTGCAACATTAATGACCGTTCCCATGCTTACCACCAGTTTTTTGCTGCTGGCTGGTGCTCAGTTTCCTCACACGAGGTAAAGCGGGTTTGCAGTAGGTGCGCTTTCTGGTAGGGCTGAGCAAATGCTTTGGGGGCTCAAAGAGTTTGAGGAACACGTAATCAGCCAAGGCAGACAGCGGGGTCGAGGCGTGCAGGACAGGCTCGGCTGCTGCCAAGGAGAAGGTAGCAAAAGCCACATGTTTGCAAGCAGGACAGAGAGAAGAAATCCACCATTTACTACCTAATCAAGAACAGCTTTTAAAATGCCCTGTGAGGGACTGCAAGCATGTATCGTTTGGTGGTCAGGCCGTGGCCATCTCTATGGGGTGACTGGAGTGAACGCCTGGCTCGGGTAGTTATATGCAATGCATGGCCTCACGTTAAGCAGAATTCCTGTGTTAAATATATACTAGCCTCAAACTGCCAGTGCCTCCTATTGTATACAAAGAGCTCACAGTTTGAAAAATGTAATTTTCTGAACATCTGATCTGGGCACATGGGATTCCCGCAACTTCTTCTGGCACAGCCCTTGCTTCATCTTTCAGACTGGAAACCTCTTGGGGCAGGGACCATGGTTTTAATTATACATAGTTCCCAGCTGAGCAAAACCATGAGTCCCTATTAAATGACTAAATAATTACTTCAGTGAAGCAAAACTCATTCCTGGCTCAAATCCATTATAGAAGTGTTCATAGGTCATGGTATATTTGTAAGCATAACTTAAATAAGATATGCGGATTGGGCTACCCCTCAGCAAGGATGTCAAATTAACCTCCAAATCCTGTAATATATTTTGGCTGCATATGCTTCAATTTATTAGTGACACACAAGCATTGTCATTGGCCGCTGCAGGAACACAGGACCATATTAGTTAACAGCGCTCGAGGATCTGGAAGTACTTTCTTTGAAGAGTCAGGGAAACAGCCGGGCAAAGCAGCCGACTTCCCACAGCAGAGTTGGCCTGGGCCAATATTCCTGAGCAAAGAACAAAAGCAGGATCGAGCCCTCCTTCATCAAAAGATGAGATGCTGCGGCGCTATGCTGTAATTCCTGGCCTGGGCCTCCAAGGGCAGCCTCACACAGGTTTAATTAGTAAGTTGGCTAGGCTCTGGGAAAATGATCTCCCTGCAGGCACCCAAGCACAGCATGGATCTAAACCTGAAGAGGAGCCATGTAAAAGCAAATCGCAGGCAAAGGTTGATCAGGGTGGATCTGTCACATACCTTCTTTACACTAGTCACTAACTTATTTACAGAAGAGTAAAAGCTAGAAGGGAGGAGGATAATTAAAGAAAAAAGCACCACCTCCTAGAAGATAAAATAGATGCCAGGGTCGAATGCAGGTTTCCCACGTGTCCTTCTTTCCTTGTGCCTGTGAGCTCCCGAACTGTGTTTATCCCTGGTTTGTACGCAATGAGCGCTTAGAGTAATAAATAGCAGTAGACAAAATGAGCTGCTGCCATCAGGATTCATGCTCTATGGGCTAAAGGTTATTGCTCTACTCTTACTTCCAGTTCGAGACAATAACCAACGCTTTTGGCGCGTGTCCATGTCTTGTGGTGTTGCATTCTCATTCCAGTATGGACTTGCGGGTGGTCATGGATCACATGTAATTATCCTACGTGATGATGTTTCCTGCCATTACTCAGCCTCCTGCGTTGCAGAGGGACAGTGCTGAACTGAACAATAGCTTTCCATTAGGCTTGAGACATATCGGCCCCCCTCCTTCCCCTTTACTACACTATTTTCTCTATTTTGTTCTACTCTGAAGCTTCTGAGCAGCTGTTTCAGATCACCACCAGTCAAAGCTAGGTAGCATGCTGGACACCATACCATGTGTTTCTGGGCCATTCTGCCTTCTCAGTCACACTTTTCTTTCACTGGGTTTTGCCACCATAATTTTCCCTCCAGTTACCTTTCTGAGAGACTGTGTGCCCCCAGACACGACTAGCTAAACAATGCAGTTCCCAATTACTCACATCGTTTCTTTGTTCACTCTTGACATTACCATACCTTTCCTCATGTGCCTCAGCTTTCAAACTATTTACTTTACCATATTATATTCTTTTTTGACCTGCTTTGACTGATCTGTAGGCTTGACAGTTTCGCCTGTAGCCCTCCATTTCCTCCTGCAATATTTTCCACCCCAACAAGGCATAGGAAAAAAGAGGATCTGGATAATTCCATCTTAACAAATTCCCACCCTCATCACCAGAGTAGCTTCTCTCTAGTTCGTACTTCTCCCTGATGCTAAGCAGACTGGCAAGCAGAAGCTTTACAGAAAAACATCACCTTTTGGATATTTCAACCAGGTGGTTATACAGAATACCCACTTCATACTCTCAAATGCCACATGACACTATATGCTTGAGCACTGTATATGAGACACAGGATTACTCAAAGAAAACAGGGATTAAAAAAAAATCGTAAGCATTACAAATATATAGCTGATAGACATCAGAGAAATCTCAGGAATTGCTGATGTCTTAGGATCTACACAGTCAAGAATCTTTTTGGGTAAAAAGGCACAGATTATTGCAGGAAGTTTGAGAACAATGCTTGACTATTTCAGGACAACAGCATTTCCTTTTTGAACATGAGCATCATTTATTTGTTTTGGAATCAAGCCAGATACCATTTGACGTCTGTTCTCCTGTTAAGGTGGAGAAGAAAGTTTTTGCGAGAACTTGCTCCATGTTATCTAAACGCAGTTGGCCTATATCTCTATTCTCACGCGTTAATCCTTTGTAAACAGTTCACGATTGCCACAAGGTGTTATGGACACCAGAAGTATAAATGATTTCAAAAAGCTATGCAATTCACCGAAGAAAAGCTCACTGAGAAACATTAAAATCGAGTGCCACAGATTACTGGCAGCTGGAAAGATGGTGTCCCACTGCTTTTTTCTTGTTCTAATACTCTTCCCTAGTGCCCCAGCACAGGCCATTGAATAAAAACAGGATATAAATGGCCCTTCACACTGATCTTATTAATATCTTTATGCTAACCAGTGTAAGAGCTACATGTTCATGCCCTTCTCTTTCCTGAAGGAGGCTAAGATCAGTCTCTGCTGAACCTACAACTGATTTCTGATCTCTGCCACTCCATCAGATTTCTAAGCAACATTCAAAGCTAACCACACTCAGACTTGGAGGCTTAATTACCATCATGCTACAATATTTAGGTCTAAAGAGTTATTAGGCTGGCAGACAAATTGAGACAGAGATACAGGGAATATGCTGTTCACATTCTGCTTTGAAATGAGCAGTAGTCCTTCAGTGTCTCAGTGCCAGGTTACAGCAGTCTGTTACAGAAAGTTTTAACTGACCTCTAACTTTTCCATTCTACCTTGTGGCTTTCTGCATCTTCCAAGATGGCAGTTGGAAGGATTTATAAAAGCTTTCAGATGCCATTTTTGAGAACTGCATCCTTTTAGCTGGAAAGTACAGTATAGAATAACATGAAATGGGCTAGCTCAAAGCATGCTAGAAGCATCTGCTATTTTCCAAATCTTTAACTAAACGCATAGGAAATTTTCATCTAGTCTTCATATCCCATCCTTTAAAATAAATAGTGGAGAAGGGTCTTTCTTGCACCTCAGCAGGCAAATGCAATGCAGCGCTACATTCCACAGCATACTGCGTTATTTAAAACATCAAGAGATCTCTAGTCTATATGCAGAGCACTGGCACTGCCTCCAAAGAAAAGGCAAGTTGCAATGAATGTGTGGAAAAAAAGATTTTTCTTACTATGGTTTGCTCACAGACTGGCGTCACCAGTTCCAGTTGGGAATAATGAGCGCAACCAGCTGAGAACATGTTTTCACTCTTCAGTGTGGTCAGGTTACTTTGCTCCTCAACAGGAATGGGAAGCACATTCATGCGTCTGTGAGTTTTTCTTAAGCCTGTTCTTGATTTATTTTTGAAAATGTCTATAAGCAGAAAAAGACCAAGGAATGAAAAATCATCCTTAATTTCACATTAGCCCATGGCATTTGTTATACTCTCTCTACTACCTTACTTGCCTTGTAAAAACTTTCCATTACCCAGCCATAAAAACAGAGGAAAAAGCCCAAGATGCAGGTGACAAGTCATAGGACAGTAATTAAGTGTATGTTACATACAGGAAATGAGCAATTCCCAGGAAAGGATAGGGTAAGGTCTATTTGCATAAATGATTAAAGATTATTTCCAAATATTAACCACTGTAACAGAAATCAGGATTGCTTTTCCAGTCACAAACAACACAAAAAAGTCTAAACTTATTTTCTGTAAATCGAACAATTTACAGTCTAACAAACTATTTAACCCTTTCCATAACCAGAAGTCAAGAATACAAAGCAATTAGGCTGGAAAGGGATAGAGAAATGGGTGCAGTTGAAGATAACAATAGCACATTTGGACTGCACTTCAGAAAAGACACAAAACCGGCTGTACTTCAGTGTCCGGTCACTTTGCAGCTCTGGGGCAGGTCTAACTTAACACTCTCTACATGACAACCTAACTCTAGCCACTCATGCTTTTATTATAGCACACAGCAGTATCAGAGAAGGAGGCACATTTCCCCTTCATGCGCTCACAAGCCAAAGGGCCAGAGAAAGTTACCTTGGCATTTATTCCATTAGAGGCAAGGCACTTTTCTCCAGTTTTTAATTAAAAAAAAAAAATCCTGCCCCTACCCAAATGCACATCTCCTGACTATGTGTTAAATAGCTTAATTTCCCCTTTGCTTATAGCGCCCTGTAACTACTTCTATTCGTTATGTCATCACCGATGATATAGTATGCTCAAGGCCTTCGCTAATGAAGTGCAAAAAAGGTATTAAAAATACAAGCTGTTTCTCTGGCTAACCGGGGGCTAGTTTTAGTCCAAGTGACAGGAGAAGGGGGTGTTTTTTTTCTTATATTTAAATAATGACAGGGCTCCCTGGAGCAACCTGCAGCGTTAGCCATAATTGCTTCCTTCAGATAGCTCTTTCAGCAGTCCCAGCAACCCTCAATCCAGTGAGCTTCTTGGCTTTGGCCTAGTTTCCTGTTAGCTAGATGCAAGAACAGGTATCCCACAGCTTGCGGCACTTTACAAGGAGCTCAGATCCCCAATTAAAAGAGTCAGGAGTCCTGAAGCAATACCAGCATTTCTTGGTAGCAAACTTGGTCTCTTAGTCACCCATTAAGAACTGCAAACTGTTAACAAGTCTCCCGCTGCTTTTCCACACTGCTTTGTAGTCAGATCCCTTTGATACAGTTAGGGTTTGTGACCTTGTTTAGCTTCTTTCTCCACTTTCCCCATTTTTGGGCTTCTAGGGCAAGGTTTTATTCTGAAGACTTGTCCTAACTTGATGAACCTTAACCTCACTGAGGACACTGTTACATTTGAAAACAGGACAGTAGTTTTCTTCCTCATTGCTGTGTTGCTCATGCAAGTGCTACAAGGGTTGCAGAGGAACTAGAGGTTCATAGCCCTTAAAAGTTTAGCTGTCTGAATAAAGATGAGTCTCTGAAGAGCACCTTTTCCCTACCTCCTCCTCCCTTTTGTGCCCCTAGTGGGCAGTTCTTCCTCCAAGGATGCAGCAAGACAGCATAGTGATCCACAGCACTGACTTCCAACCTTCTTGAAGCCAAAGCTCATGCAATCATAACATTAAATATGCTTACTTACTGGATCTAACACCCTGCCCTACAGCCACAGCTTTCTGATCACCCACCTCCTCCCCATCACTGACCTAGATGATCTTACTACTCGCTCTGGCAGTGCTAACACGAGTGCTGAAACTCACCTAAGACACATTTGGATGCCCCTGGCCTCCTGCAGCCAAGCCCTAAGAACCAGGAGCCCCAGTAGAGCTTGCACCATCTTCTGTACCACACTCACCAAACCAGTCCACAACCCCCATGCTTTCTTTTCTTGTTAGAAGCAAGCACCCACAATGCCTTAATCCCCTTAAAAGCAAAACATAACAGTGCCTCCTTAAGCAAAGGCAAGAAAAGCCCTAATTCTGCTAAAAGACAAGAGCAGAAAACTGCAAAAAACTCCTGTGAGGGACTATCATTCCCTTTATAGGAGCCTGAGTTACCCTAATTCTCTCCAGCTGGGCTAGAGGCTGCAACCTGACTGCACCTGGCAAGTGGAGCTGTTGGCATGTTTACCATTTAGGAGGAGACAGTGGTTTAAGGTGATGGTGAAGCTTGTAGGGGATTGCTGTATGTCTGCTGTCTCTGCAGCTCTGCTGAATTACAAAGTGCAAGACAGAATGTCTTTTTTTATCCCTGTTGTTTTAGCAAGCTACAGTTGCATTCCTGGGGCAGAGTCTGCTTTTCAGATTGGCAAACTGTAGGTTAGGCTTTCAATTGATTTATGGCTTGTTTTCCTAGGGTGGTTGGCTTGCTGACATAAAAAAGAAAAAAGGATCCAGACAACATACGTTATCTTGGTTTAAGACCTTCCCAAGAATTTTGGCTCAGAGGCCAATGGAAGGCCCCTCTTCCATGTAAGAAAGTAGCGAGGAAAGTGCAATTGCATTCCCGGGGAGCTGAAGACTGCTTTTTGGAGGAACCTTAAATTTGTTTTTTTTTTTCAGGAACTTTAGATGTGATTACACACTGAGTGTCTAATAGGCCTGTATTTATCCTTGCAACAGCGCTAAGAGATAAGGAAATACTGGTTCCATCTTACAGCCCTAGAACAGAGGCATGGAGAGACACATGAGGGCTTGCTCCGGGAAAGACAGAGCATGGATCCTCCTGCATTGAAGAACTGTGTGGGATGGCCGTAAACAGGTGATGTTCTTCCAGGCACCACTGTAGCACCCCACTTCCAAGGTCCTAGTCTAACCCCTTAGCTAGGAACACATCCTTCCTCCCCGTAACCAGAGTTGTCATGTCCCCTTTCACTGGGCTAAACCAACGCTTTAAACCAGAGCTTACGACTCATCTTGTGAAATGTTGCATCTCTGATAAGGTGCACGTGGTCCTCAATTTCCCCTATTTTTACATGGGACAGTCAGCTGACTAAGCTGACTACAGTAATACTAACTTTGCAGATAAATTTTATCTAGATTCTGGCCACACTTGAGGGTCAGCTAGCTCCTTGGGTTGTCCTCTGCTTAGGTAAGATACTCAAAGCTGTATTTAAGAACATAAAAAGAACATAAAGGCAGTAGATCTTTCCTGAGAAATATTGTGGCATAATTTTTAGTCATCCTATCTCTGTTATGTTGCACTATCAAATGTGAGAAAAAATAGTAGAGCAAGAGCACTGTAACCCAGGAGTTTTCAGCCTCTGTGCAAAGCATTACCACAATCCAGCCATCCCCGGCCCTGGAGGCTGCTCTGAGGCATTGTAAGGGCTCTGGGTTGTCAATACTCTCACTGTAGCCTAGGTCCATGCCAATGCTGAGCATATCCCAGATCCAGGCCACTGCTGGGGTTATCCTACATCCCTGTAAACAGATGCTGAGGGGATCACCATTACTCCCAGTGCTGATCTAGGGCACGGAAAACCGGTGGGATGTCTTAACTAAAAAACGGTCTTCAAATGGAGTGATCATGACAGTGCATAATCCTACTTTTTATAGCCTGTTAGACCTGTACAATATAATTATAGCTGCCAAAGATCCTGCTTACTTAATGGCTCAGGAATAGATGAGCTCCAACAGATCTTGAAGCAAATTAATGTATTTAGGTGTTAAGTTACAAAATGGAAGAAAGGAGAAGAAAAAAAAAATCATCCTATCACATGTCTCTTAGCTTTCTACTCAGGCCCCCCCCCCCAACAGTTTCAAAACAGCAGGACTACGATTTGCCTATAAATCTATATTATGTAATACCCACTTTCTTTGTGTCCTCCCACTTTAAGGTTTAACAACAGGGAAGAAAAAAAAAGAAATCTCATATAGAAATGTAGAGGGGGGAGAAAACGTTAAGATGATGCTGAATCCCTTTGAGCTATTAATGGAGAATTGCATAACAACTGCTGTGGGGTTGCTAGGTTTTACCACGTCCCTGTGCTGTGTTAAATATTAACAGTACTTGTACTTTCGGAGGTATCGCTGCCGAGCCTGGATACCGCCCGCCCAATCGCAGCCGCTTGCCGGTTTCCATGGAGCCGATAGCACCAATTCTCTTCATTCACAATGAAATCCTCGAAGCGCTTTGCTAAATCGATCTCGGAAAATGAGGCATGTACAAATGCAGCCAAATGTTTTCTCGGCGTTTGCTCCATGCCTCACGCATGTGCGGGGGTGTGCCCCCTTTGTCTTAAAAAAGGAAGGTTTGAAAATTATGCCTGTTTTGTCTTGCCTGGCAGCTTTGCAAAGCCACGTGGTGCTTTTAACCCTAGTGTCACCAGCGCTGAAATAGATACCTGCGTGCTCGAATCAGTTTTGTGCAAAAATAAATTTAAAAAAGCTCCTAAACTGTCAGCGTGCCTTCTTTTCTCCCAGTAGGACAACTCTCATCATAACCCTTCAGCTTCAAACGCAAAGCATCTTAGTGGAGTTTTACGCACCTGGAGATTTTCAGCACCCTGGCTCCATGGGACCAGTTTATATCAGCGCTGGATGCTGAGACCCTTCGCTTGCTGTTGCTGTTCAGAGAACAGCAGCGCTCAGCGCCAGAGAGCCTGCATATTCAATACACCTGTGTGCTCAAACACGCCTTTTGCTTTGTCTCTAATTAGGCTAAGTAGGGTATTGGATTCAAGTGCTAATTTGAAATGACCACTCTAAAATACGTTAGGATATTTAGGGCTATTTGCTGTTTGCATATTCAGGTTCCTGCTCCAGTTGATGGGCTTGTTTGAACAAAATGACTCCTGCCATCATCTAATCATTTTTAACCTATGGCAGTATTTATTTTTATTATTTCTGACAGATACACCATGTCTAAGGTAATAGGCTTCTAGCGATGGAACTAAGCACACAAAGGGCATGGTGTTATCCCTGGCAAAAGTGGGAAGTGAGTGTCATCTGGCAATGAGAGGCAGGCACTGGGAATCAGGGCTGGCCCATCCCTGAAAAATAATTAAGCGCTTAACCCTTATTTACATAGGATTGAACAGGGGTTCCCAGAGTGTGCTCTGTGGAGAACGTGGGGTCACAGGGGCACAAGATAATTCAGGTTGGAAGGGGCTACAGGAGGTCAGCTAGCCTTGCTCAAAGCGGGTCAGCACTGAGGTCAGGCCAGGTTGCTCAGAGTTTTATCCAGCTTTATCCAGGTCTTGCAAGCCTCTGAGGATGAGGATTGCCCAGCCTCTCTGGGTAAACATCACACTGTCCCTGTCAAACTACTTCATTACAATTTCCAGTGTGTGAAACACTTAATCAGACACCCTCTTGGCACATACTCACCCTTTCCGCTGTGGGGGCACCCTGTAAGTGTAGGCAGGCTTGGAAGACGATACAAGTCTTTCCTAAGAGACTCTGCTTCCAGGTAGGATGTTAAGCCAGAAAGAAATAGGGAATGATAGCTCGCACAATTAGGGCTGATGAAAGATATCATCAAAATCAATTGCGAATGTCAATGGAGAGGGTCATTCCTTGAGCTGGGCAATGGGAATTGCTCTCTGCTCTCCTCCTCTTCCACTGGAGCCGTCAAAAAGCAGGACAGAGTCCAGCCCATAATGTTCACTGACAACTCCAAACTTCCACTGCAGTAGCTTGATAGGAATAAATTGAACAAAATACCTGTTCCAAAAGCCTGACCTGAGGGATACTGAGAATATCACACCTAAATATCAGTCAAGGGGATTGGGGAGACTCCTAGCACCTTCTGAGACAAAGCTGCAAACACAAAGGAAGGGGAATCCCTCAGGTCGCCAGTGCAAACCTTGGCCGCTAGACACAACTAATTATGGAAATGGTAACAACTTTCTTATATCTACCTTGTGGGGTATAAACAAGTACAAGGTGGTTGATCTTATGGCTCTTATGGTTGATCATTGGCTTGGCACGATTAGGTTCAGTTCAGTCGATGTCTATGTAGAATGGCCCAGATACTCTTTCTTTTGGAGGGTTGTACGAGGGATGCCAACAGGACCCTGCACACTGCTTGACGAATGATGTCTCTGGAGCTTGTCCAAAGCATCCCTCATCAGCCCGTTGAGCTTCATCTCAAGAAGGCCCATTTGTGATGCCAGGAGTTCAGCTGCATTCATTATAATCTGGGTTATTTAAGGCAAATGCCAAAGGGACAAAGAACTCATTTGAAAAGGCCTCATTAATTTGGTGCAGAGGTCTGTTATGGATTGTATCACGGCATCTGGGCTGGCCCCCTTTACTGAGGGAATGGAAAGGGGCAGTTTATTGTTTATTTCTAATTTTGAAGGGAATTGCATCAAGGGAAATGGTTCCAGAGTGGTTCCTTCCTGCTCTCCCGGGAGGTGGGGTATTCATCCCGTTCACAGAAGGAAAATAGAAAAAAAATAGCCTTATACTACCCACAGCGCCCAACGCTGAAAGACGAAGGACCCCCTTGCTCCCCTTTCCCTACTCTGGAGACCGGTCGCCAGGAGCTGTATAGGCACATGGTCTCGTATCTGCCTCTCCGGGGCTGGCAAAGGAGAGTGGACGGGGGCAAAGTGCATGGCAGTCACCAAGAGAAAACTTTCTAGCCTCCAGCAAGAGTGTATCAAATAGTAGTGCCCTGACCTTTGCTCTCTCAGCAGTGCTGTTTGCTGCAATGCTCACCCATTCCTGGGGCTTATTCACCGTGACCTTGGGACCCTGGTCCAGCAGCTGTGTGGGGCGCAGTGAGCTCCCCTGTATGGGAGTCCCTGGGTTGGTGGAGAGCTGACTTGGACCCAATCTCTCAGGAGCACATCTCCCCACAATGCACGCCTCCACCGGGCTGCTGCTTCAAACGCCAGTCGGTGCAGCAGCTTTGCACTCCCGCTCCTGGTGGTGAAGGGAGAGCAGGACCTCTGACACATTGCTGCAAATATATAAACGCGACCGAGGTGGGAGATTTCCTTGCATTGGACCGGTCATATGTAAAGTCTCCTGAGAGGCAAGCTATTGGCTGGGGGGGACACTGGCAGCAGTAAATGGGTTTTCAGCTTCTCTCACACCTTTCCAGAAGCCTCAGGGATCAGCCTGATGTCTGCTGTCACTCTTGGCAAAGGGATGTGGGGTCTACCATAACAAATGGTGGTGATTTCACCTAGGCCTTTTTCAGAGTAGCCTGATATCACCTTTCTGGAAAGGTAAATGTTTCTAGTAACAGAAAATAATTTGCTTAGGAGGTTTTAGGCATAACTGAGGGATGTAATTCCCTTGAGAGAACCTCGTTACCCTGCTAATCATTGGATTTAGACACTAGGAAACTTGGAAGTTGTGGTGCTCCCATTTTGTGCTCACCCTTGAAATACACTCAGTCAGTTTTCTCATCTCCTTTCCTCCTGTGTCACAGTGCATTTTCCTCATGTCCTGCTCTTCACAACACCATCTCAGCCAAATTGCAGTTCCTTTTCCTAGGAACTGGGCTGGAGATACCTGGGCTGGAGATGATGGGTTTCCCTCTGTGTGGGACTGCATCGTGGCAACTCAGTTAAGTAGCACAAGGGCTTGTCTGAGTTGAATAAAACTGTAAACAAATCCATGTTAATTAAAATGATACTAAACCCCATGTCATCCTTATTCTGGGCAAGGAGAGTCATGTTTTGAAATGTGTTAACCATTACGTGTGCTCTATGCCAGACCAGTGCAGGATTAACCAACATGTTCTCACGCGTGACTGTCCTTATACAGCATAAGAACAAAGTCATCTTGAATGCATTTCAGCTCCGCCAGATGAGATGTGCCCTCAGTTCCCCATGCGCTGTGGGACACTGGGTCTTTGCAGAGCAGCTAACTCCGGGCTGGGGTGCTATTTCTTTTTATCAATTGACACTTTGCCCCAGGATAGCTGCAGTCCCTTTAACTTCCGTGTGATCTGTGCTATGGCAAAGCATGGAGCTTTAATAGCTGAAAGAAGCAAAGGCAGGTGTTGGGATGAACAAGCAGAATAATTTGAGCCATTGGATAAGGTGCAGAGCCAGAAGCTAGTGTGTTTCCTTCAGGTGGTCCCTCCTGCAGCAGCTCACGCTGCCGTAGGTCCAGGGCTCTCCTCCATGCATGAATCATGCAGCTTTTCCATGGAGACCCATGTATGTAAACAAACACTCACATAAACTCTGCAGTTTGGGGAGCTATTGAGAGACTCTTTTCAAGCACACACTGCCCTTTTCTTTTCTTTCCTTCCCTCCCCCCTCCCCCCAGAGCCTTGGGAATAATTAAACTTACCCAGAGAGGGAGGGAAAGAGGGCTAGGCAGGCTGGCTGCGTGCCTGGCAGATAAGAAGCCTCTGTGCTGCTGCAAATAGCTGGCCCTGCAGAGGCTGCCCGCCACGCTGTGCTGCATGGAGCAAACGCGGTCAGCGTGAGCAGGAGGAGGACTGAGGCCCCAGCAGCTGCAGATGGGGACTGAGCCCGTATGTGAAGGCAAAGTGAAAAACCAGCCAGGCTGGTGATACAACAGTTCAGAGACGGAAAAAAAAAACCCAGCTACCCTCAATTCTCCGAAAGGCAGCGGCACAGCATCGCCTGCAGCTTGCCCGGTGCAAGCCCCCTGCCCCGGGGATGCTGGGCTCTCTGGGCTGGCCCCCACTCACCAGGCTGAGGGATCCTCTCTCCTGGCTCTGACCCCTTGCAGCCCTCGCCAGCTTCCTGAGCTTCATACAAGCTGAGGCCGGCTGCAAAATAGCCCGGAGCAGGACCACTCGAACAGCGGGCTCCCCTCCAGGTCCAACCATGAGCATGTTCTTGCCCAGGCCACCCTGAGGTCCCCAGACTCCTGCCCCTGTAGCAGAGCCCATGCTGTGTCCTGCGTCCTTGGCACGCTCTGCCGAGCGCCCCAGCCAGCAGCCGCAGCCCGTCTTTGCCGTGCCCAGCCGGGGGAGCAGCCTGTGTCGGTACTCCTTGAGGTCTGACCCCGTGGCCTCAGGAAAAATTAACCAAGTAACCTTGGTTTAGGACTAACCAGAGAGCGCAGCATTTGCTGATCAACAGCTGGCAAAGCCCTAGTGCCGTGGTAAGAGGCACTCAACAGCAGTACTGGAAACCCCGTCCAGATGGAGGACCCAGGCGCTAGCTGCGGCAGAGTCATGTAATAAGAGGCAGACCCTCTTGGCGAGGGTGGGGAAGGCAAGGACGGGTATACCAACCTAGCAAACTGATGAGAAAGCAGGCCAGGAGGGAGTAATGCCTTCCCCGCAGCCCCAGGGCCACGCCGGGCAGAGGGAGAGGCCCCGGCAGCGGAGGCAGCAGCATGTTTCATGCTCGCCACGGGACGAGGGCAGCGGGCAATGCTAACCGCAGGGCTCCCTGGCAGGTCCCCACCGACCGCCGTGCCAGAGACCACCCCGCTCGCTGTGCACCACGCGGGGGCCAGGCAAGCTGTTTGCGTTGACTCCCTGGGGGCCGGCCGTGGGGGACGTCCGCTGGGTGAATTTTATCCTGCCTCCCACAGTGTTTCTGGCAGGATGTGGTGACCTAGGCTGTGTTATAAATATCTTTGGTATCTCATCAATGCCAACCAGACACGTACTGCCCCCTCGCTGCGGTTCCGCTTTATATACGGCCCATGATTACGCTGGGGACATTTCCCTGTTTGCTTTTGCGCAGTACTGAAAGCACCTACTATAATTTACTATCTGCTTTCACCCCTGGGTCCTCCTCCCAGTGCTACTCGCAAGAGGCTGTATTTTTCCAGACAGGCTGTTGTCAGTCCTGCAGCCAGAACAGACTTGAGATGGCTGCTTTGATTACACTTACCCCTTCCACCCATTTCTCTTCTTGAGTCCTTCTTGAGTTACAGCCTTTCCTTCTGCTCTGCACGTCGGCTCCAACCTGATCAACTGGCAGCTCAAATTGATGTTTTTGGCCTGTTCTGGCCTGTTCTCAGGATGAAAATGATGTTCTTCAGGTGCTTAATGGCACCTTAATAAAGATCCCAGATACAGTTACCTCTTCTCCAGACTGATTACTCTTAGTTTGGTCTAGTTACCACATTACAGTGTTGAATTTGGAGCTTTTACTAAAATTCTGTAAACATTTGGGCAATTCTGGATTCTGTGAAGCCTAGAGCAAAACACAGAAGGGACTGCGTTTGAGCTGCATGTTGCCTGAACTTTCAAAGCAAAGGGATTTATTGTAAACCTGATATAAACCCAGGCTGGTCTAGATCCAATGTTTGCTTGGCTTCAGTTCAGATTCATTCCTGAAGTCAAACCAATGAACTTCTAACCCTCAGGTGCATTTACAGGAGATGAACTTGGACATATCTATAGCTTAACAGAGCCATAATTTCTGCCTGAATGTTTTATTATTTGAAAATCATAAATAAGGCAAAGTGAAAAGGACAAGCCCCTTTAATCTACGAGTAGTTTGCTAAATGATGGTGCTAAATCTCTGCTGGCTCCATGGCAGAAGCGGCTGATTTGCACACCCAAAATGGCAGTGATTTCATTCCACAGATGAAATGGAAGGTTTGGAGATCAGGTTTTTAAGGGGGGGGAGGGGAAACATATTCAGAAGTTTTCTTCCTGATTTTTTTCAGTTTCTTCTCCATCCTGTTCTTTCATCCCCACGTACTGTCTATTTAGTGGTTGAGTAACGCCAAATGAATTAAAAGAGAAATGTCATTATTTTTAAAGTTGAGGACTTTTGATGAGGCTTGGAGGGGAATAGTTAGCAAGGCATTATAACGAGACCTGATAGCACTTGCTTAGAGACCTGAGCGCAAAATATTTTGCAAACATTTTATTTAGGATAATCATAGAATTACTGATTTTTTTCAGAGGTAGCATGGAACCTGCCCCAAAGTCTTCTATGTGGTCAAGCAATGTGATACCCATGGTGCATCTCCCACCACAGGGTGCATATAGGTGGAAGGCTCAGGGCTCAGAGCCCGTCTCCTATGAGTCAGTCTGAGGGTCCCAGGGGCGATTGCTATGATGGGTTTAGCGGAGTGATGCAGAAGCAGAACCCGAATTTTGCACGCCTCTGCTGCAATGTTGGGAACGAGTAAGTTCCCAGGTCTGCAGCTTGAAAAGGGAAGGTTATTCCTCCTTATTCCTCGCTGCAAGATTTGGCTGCGAAATGGTTTCGCCATCCCACACAATCTTTCAAGATTAAAAAGCAATAACTGCTCTGCATAGTGATGAGGCTGAGGCTTTGAACATGCTCATGGAAAAAACGAGTAGGCAAAGGTGCTCTCCTACATGGTGCGGGGCTGGGCGTTCACCCCACGTTGGGACTTGGCTACATGCTGTCCCATTTCTCACCGCCCCAGACCCTCTCAAACTGGATCCCGCAAGACAGCAGCACGCTTCTGCGGAGAGGCGGCTTCCCGGGGCTGCCTGGGGACAGACCACGTCAGGACTGACTTTTGCCTTTCAGATGAAGGAAATGCCCACCCGACGCCGGCCATGAACTTTGTCAGGCTCCCGCCTTATCTCCTGCTCTGCATTTTTGTTACCGTTTTTGATCTATTTATTGCTCTGCTTTGCTTGTTTTTTTAAATCAGTAGATGAGGCCATTTCAAGGACAGTGCTTTATGGTGTCCCTGAGAAAGCGCTGTCTCCCAATGGCTACAGCATGTAGCTGCAAAGCAGAGTTGGTGTGTGACACTGGTCCCTACAGAGTAACTCTGCTTCCCTTTAAACACTAAACTGCCTTTAAAATTGTTTTGTTAACATTATAAAAGAGCACATAATCTGGAGACTCGTATGTCTACCCGAGACGTTTGTGCTGCTGCCAGGGTGCAGTTTTTGCTCAAAATCCTCAAAGGCATTTGTGTGTGTGTGTGTGTGTGTGTGTGTGTGTGTGCTCCTGTGTCTAACTGAAGTATACGCTGCAGGTCTACGGATATCCCCTTCGCTGTGAAGTTGTTCTTTGAATCTGGATTTTAACCATAGTCAGGGTGGAAATCACAAGTCAACAAATGCATACAGGCTCAAGCATAAAAATTCTCTCTTTCTTGAGGCTTAATGTTTGTCATCAGGTGGAGAGCACTCCTGCACATTGCATTTTACTGTGTTTTATTTGCAGAGCACTTTGGTATACTTTTCCAGGGAAGGCACTATAATGAATTTTCTTGTGATGTTGCATTGTTTTGTACAAACTGCAGGCAGAACTGTGAAATTACTGCTGATCTGGTTGTGTCTGATGTGCACGTGCAGACATGCAAAGTTCAATTTGTGCACAGCCCAGAAAGCCTGGCCTCCCAAAAACTTCAGTGCTGGGGAAAGGAGAGGGAAACTTCAGTCAAAAATAGATAATTTAAAAAGTCTTTTTCCCCTTTACACCATCTCTTAACGGTTCTAGCTGAGATAGCTGATGTAGGAAAACTCTCCCCCTGCAGCTTCTCCCTCAGAAAGAGCAGCAAAGTCCAAC
Organism: Struthio camelus; assembly: GCF_040807025.1. NCBI lineage: Eukaryota > Metazoa > Chordata > Aves > Struthioniformes > Struthionidae > Struthio > Struthio camelus. Next base: position 25,317,581 of record NC_090950.1, on the reverse strand, counting down.
CAAAGCTCTCAAAAAGAAAAAAAAGAAATTCATACTCCACAGAAGGACTTTCTGTTCTCCCTTTAGTCCCACAGGAATTTTCTGTAAGGCAATCAATAAGCAATAACGAAGAAAAGACTTAAAAAACCTGATCCCTTTTTTTGTTGCTGTTACATTTACTACATTGTCCACCCCAAACTCAAATCAGGTGACCTAAGAAGCTGAGATTTGGCTGAAGAAGCATGAAGAGACGCTAAATCTTACAAGGACACTCTTGCGCTTGCCTCCACGCTCATGTTGCCAGCAGGAGGAGATGCTATAGGTCACGCATTTATGCCTTACAGCGCCACAGTTTCCATGAGCCCACGTGCCACCATGGCTAGCAGATATGTCTGTGTATTGTGTGCAAAAAAACCCTGAGGCTGAGCTACTGCTAAGGAGTTTTTTACTCTGCAGAAAGTGAGCACTGAAGCAAACTCTGCCGGAAATCACCATTCCCCAGCTACAGCTTAGCACTAGGGCCCCTCACTGCCACAGGACCCGATGTCCACGGAGGTATCCTTCACTGCGTGGCCCATCATGGAGCTCGTCCGCATCCAGAGGAAAATACACTTTAAAAGAAATGCAAGAAGTTTACTGGAAATAATAAATTGGGGTTCTTCCTTAAAGCAAGCTTTTTTCCATGAATGCAGGGGCCAGAAATTTTTTTTAAAGTGAGATTGATATTTTATCAGAAAAAGGCCTAGTCTTCTGAGAAAGTGATAAAATCTTTTGAGTTGGCAACATGCTATTCAACATACGGTAATAGATTTCCTCTGTCGGCCTGTTGAGGTTGCAGACATGTCTGGGTTGAGAGAAAGGAGCTGGGGGAATGGAAAGCTGAAAGTCTTTTTGTGATGGCCAAGGCGCACACTACTCTACGCAGAGCTGAAAACACCAAGTTTGCTCAGGCCAGCTTGCCTATTCTCCCACTAACCCCAGAAGTGACAGTAGTTTTAAGTAAGTCTTTTCCAAAGCTTTAGAAAAGTCAGATTAGAATATATTTTGCTCCACCCCTGACCATATAGCTATACACAGAAGGGGGCAACAGGACACAGCTGGATGGCAGCACATATGCCACCTGGTTCAGCTACTACTGGAGTCGCCTAGTTTAATACGATTGCAGATCTCATTGCCTACCCCCCTCCTTTCTTTCCCAGTGGGATTGGCCCTGCCCCGCTCCCTCCAGAGGGTGAGAGCCTGTATTTATATTGCTGGTGCAAACTCAGCTCTTTCCTTTTTCAGTGCGGGATGCCACTGTCAGAAACCATTGAAATTCATCCCTGCAGACATCTTGATCTTATTCTTCCTCTGGACCCTTTGGTTTTTCTTTAGCTCAGCAGCGACCGATGAAAAGGAGACCTCTCTTGAACTCTTTGCCCTGTGTCAGACACAACTCAGCTACCCAGTACACAGCACTGGAATAACTCTAAAGCCCGTTAGGGCCATGGCCCGGCTGCTGGAGTCGAGAGGTCAGACTGAAGGAAAGCGGTTTCCTTCCCCGCCTTGTCCTCCTGGCAGCTTATTTTTTCCAGCAGTGTCAGGATGGGCCATGCCTGTTCCTGCTGGAGCTTGCATCACCTGCGCTATCCGTTCTGGGGCTGCACGCAGGGCAAGCAGCGATTCAGGCACCCATAGGTAACGCGAAGAATTTGCTTGCGAATGCAACCGATGCCCTTTTCAAATTCTTGTTTCCCCATCATCAATGCCCATTCGCACAAAGGATTTATGGGGCATACTCTTACCTTCTCCAGCTGAATTCCTCAAAGCAGAGTCAGGTAGCTTTCTGTGGTGGCTTGGGGCTACCTCTCAAGCACACCGCTCGTGCATGAGGCACAAGGTAATGATGTGCTTTATTTAGTGGATCTGTACTCTGTGACAGGCCAAAACTTCTATCTCCAGACACCCAGTGTGACAGACAGGATGGATTTTCCACAGACATTTTCTGTTTCCAGCTGTTTTGCAAAAACTGCCTCAGAATATTATATGGAACTGGTGGCTTATACATTTACTTCCAGTTCACTGCTGGTCAATAGAGGTGACAACCTGAGTGTGTTCGGAGGGGAGGAAAATCCACTTTGTGGTTATCAAGAGCCAGGGTTGGATATCAGCTTCCAGTTTTGCAGAAGCAATATTTTCAGCTGCTTGTACGTGACATTATTTGCTGGGTACCTGGCTTGTGGGTACAATTAAGGACATGTAAACCAGAGGAAATCTTAAATTAAGGTACCAAAATGTGCCTGCAAACATTAGTGCCTGCCATTTTTCAGCTGTAATAATAGAAGTCCTATTAAAGCAAGGATGAAAAATTGGACCTATGTCAATAACCTGTATGAATGATGCTAGAGAAAACTGGCAAGTCATCAAAAGACCCTGTTCCTTATTTAATTCTCTTTCTAGTTCATTATGGATTACTACGTTTTGTCTAGTTAGTGGCATGATTATGGAAATAGAAAAACCATTTCTCATTGCTTCTTATCTGAAAGATAAATGAGGCACATATAATTGGCTCAAGTTATCATTTAGAACTAAGCTCTCACGATGCTGCTTTCTTTTTGTCCTCAACTTGAAGACCTCAGATATGGCAAAACTCTTGGCATATTCTGGTTGTTTTCTATCCCCACTACCCATACACTTAGCCAAAAACAATATATTTATTAAGTGCTAAAGTATTTTTTCCAGTAAAATTCATCATACATAACACAGCAGGCTGTGATGATCACGGGAACATAAATCACCACAAATACAAATAACAGGGATGAATGGCCTGAGCACTCTGCCAGCTTTCAGGGAGCTGCAGCCACCCTACACTTCAGAAATGGATATTATCCCATTGCTGTTAACCTGTGTGAATTGTCACTGAACCTTTGATTTGGGCCATTCCCAAAATATGATATGAGCTGGAGGTCATATCCTGCCTCCCTGGAGTGTGCCGGAAATGGACAGGAAACTTTGAAATCAACATTCTTATTTCTAATAATAAGAGAGAAAAAATAGCAAAGGAAGGGGACTGGCCACATTTGACTTGTCTTCAGTAGAACCCACCTGAGCCAGTGGCACGTCACATCACCAGAAATGGATTTTCTTCACCCAGGTTAAGCTGTCGCTCTGATACGCTACTGACATGTTCAAAACGCTCTGAAAGGAACGCTTTCCGGGTGGGTTGTATGGCCTAACTTCTGGCCTTAGTTACAGCTGCGTCAGCTCCTGGAGATCACTTCGGTTGCATATGTTTAGGCCTGTGCTACTAGCATTTTGATGTTAAAAATCATCTGCCGAGGAGTCCAGCAGTGGCGAAGATGGGGTCACTGATCCTGCTTGTGCTATCACTGTATTTCCTCAAGCCTTAGAAGGCATTCTCAAATGATGTTAACTGGAAAACATCTGGAAAGGCCTCAGCAATTTGGAAAGGGGGCTTTTTTCCTCCTTCATTCTTTCATTTCTTTACTCAAAAGAGAAAAAAAGTGTGAGAAAAAAGGAGAAAGCATTTTGTTCTTTTTGTAGTGGAAAAAATATACAATGGGAAAGAAACAGGATGCTTTCCCCTCTGAGTTATATTTCAGCAGCAGTCTAATTTTTTTCTGAATATTTTGGCCAAAACCTATTTTTAAATAATAATTGCTGGAAATCTATTTTTAACATGCAAATAATTACTGGCCACACTTCTAGCAGCTTTCCTTGGTAGTCAATTGGTGCAGTAGAATCTACTGGACCTTGAAGATTCAGAGGACAAAGATGACTTGAGCAGAAATAAAAGTGTCTGGGCAACAAATATCCTGGCCTGAACTACCACTGTTTTGTTCCTCTATTGCTGGACAACATGCCCTCAAAAAACAGCATAATGCTATTCTCTTTGTGCAAAAGTCTTGGAAGATTTTTTTGTGTAGGTCCACTAAAATAAGTAAAAGACCCAGAAAGGAAGCAGGAAAAAACAAAAGATTTACAGAACTCTTCACTCCAGATTACCTTTGTGCTGAAAAATGTCACGGGAGACTTAATGCTCCAAAAATATCAGTCAGCTCTGTTAAGTTTTAAGTCAATCTGGAGAAAAGTGAGATCAGAATCAGGCTTAATTTGTTTATGATTATGTTAAATTCATAAAAATAATTTGCTGTTTTTCTGGAACCAATCCTCAAATTGTACTTTTCATATATAGAAATACGCCAGTGAACAATCCATTATATTGTCCTCCCACAATTAGTACTTTTGGAAACGACAGCAAGATGACAGGAGACTGTGGTTCCAGGTTGTGAATGAGCAGCAGGAACAGATGGGTTTGCAAGAAGCAGCAGTCCTGCTCTCTTGCTAAAGGTGCTAGAAACAGGAACCCCCTACTAACATGCCCTGAAAATATAGATCAGTAGAATTATCCCAAAACAGAGGATTTCACTGAATTTTCCAGGAAGCATCAATAACTATGTAATAAGGAAATGGCGCTACAGATGCTGAAGTACTTACTGCCTTTTTTAATACAGGGACAGCTTCAATTATCCTGCTATCATGTATTGAATAAGGTTGATTAATCAAGGTTTAAGATAACAGAAGGAGTTTTCAATGCTATTAACATGTCTCATGGGAATCACCCTTCTTTTGGATAATGGGAAGCTTCTGGTTGTGAAGATGTAGATAATAAGGATTTACAGCACCATAATGTGCAGTGTTTTTCATAAGGGACACTAAGAAAAAAAACATAGGAACATGACAGAAAATACTATTTTAATTATTTAGTTCTCTAAATCATCGTATCAGGATGCTTTTTTTCCTCACAACGCTTTGGTGAATGAGCTCTCTGGACTGAGGGAGATGAAGAGCATCCCGTTTTTGGACAGGTTGCGAAGACAAACACTGCTTTTATGGCACTGTTTCCACTCTCCCTCCTGCCAGCCTTTCTCTCTCGTTACAAAACCTGCCAGTAAATCTGGAGGTGAGCTACAGACCTGGAGGGAGGAAGAATTCTGGAAAACTTCCCTAAATCTCTCAGGGCAGCACCAGCCTGCTGCGGGAGTGCTCCCAAATTTTCCAGAAATTTTACATGACCAAAAGTGTATTTCACATGCCTCACTATGAAAAATATCTAGAGCAATGGCCTGTTTGTTTGAACTAGCAATGAAAAAAAAGAATACTCAGAACTGAACTGCAATAATCTCAATGTGAATTTTAACAAAATCTTTTTCCTGTAGCCCTATTGGAAATATATCAGTCTTTGAAGGAAATCTGAGCAGAAAGGGCCGGTATGAAATCTATGCAAGGTTTTGGATAAAAAATGTTACTCAATAAATATTTGAGATCTCTATACTGCTTCTAACATACCAACGTCAAAAGAAATGTCTCCACCTTTCCCCATCTGCCTCTGTCTTTTGGGCAATTCATAAGCAATTTGTCTTCTCATAGTCTGGACACTCTGGCTTCAACATTCATTATTATTTTACTATTACTATTGCTCTATACTGTGTCAGTTTTCTGAAACCTCAAGTATAAATATAAGGCCCTGCAGTGGTAGGCAGATAATGAGCTTTTAACCTAAGACCATGCAAGATCTGCAGCTGTTCACCTCTCACAACACCAGACTATCATTCCAGACCGTGAAAATACACTTGGCAACACAATAATCACATCCTAACGATGTGAGACAAAATAAATAAAAAAACTAACTGGCAGCTGGACTGGAATAAAATATGTGTACTGAAAAGTGTAGAGATGACTCAAGAGCTGCAATTAGCTGCTTCGTGGAGCCTGGTGGGCGTCAGAGTGACGGTTTTCTCTCTGTGGTGATACTTGCCACATCCAGGCCAATATATTGCTTTCATATTCTGACAGGTTATGCTGTAAAGAATGCCACTTCATCAGCAGAGGTCAGGGAGGGAGCAAGGCAGAGAGTGCCTCGCTAACCTTTTAATTAGGTTCCCGTCTCCCTTCTCTTTCCACTGCACACTCACCTCTTTCTCCCACCGGTGAGCAAGTGGCAAACACTTGCCTGGGGTCCTGCCACCTCCTCACCCCTTGTTAGTATTTCTCTTTTATGGTCATGAAAGGGGGCAGAATGCTTAGTCCCTCTATATGGAAAGAAAAAACCCTGCAGGTGCAAACATACCTAATTAAAAAATCTACCGTTAGCACTTTAAAGGTCTATCCTGTACTCTTACATGACCACTAATTACAACAAGGCATAGTTCTGCAAGCCTGATGGCCAATACTCGCTGACGTGAGTCAGAGCCACATATTCCGCCATGGTTACTCACAGCGAGCGGCGCGTGCCTTCCTCGGGCTGCCCACAGCCCAGGACCCAGAAACAGCTCCTGGCGCACCCCCACGAGACGGCCTGCGCCCCAATCCACTGTGCTTCAGAGCTGCTTGCTCATGCGTCTTCACCACTCCTCGTGCCTTGCCGTACTGCTGTTTTCCTGTAGCTGAACCTGACCACCCAATAAAGACATTTCTTGTCTTTTTAACCCCCCATTCCACCCCCGCAGTATGCTATGACATCTTCACTCCTTGCACTAAACGGGGCCAAGCCCATCTCTCATCTTCTTGACCGGGGTTGGAGGTAGTCGCTCCAACTGCATCAAACTCAGGTCCTTAATGTAATGATTCTACGAGGCGGGCTGCTGTGTTGCTGGTCGGCATGGGTGAGGTTTTCAGGACAAGCTGAGAAGAAGGGGAGGTCAGAGCAGACCATATGGCGAGCAGCCCTTGAATCCTTGAACAAGGACTGCATGGCAGTCCTGGGCGCACTGTGGTGACAGGCTAGATGGGCAGCTCCGAACAGCAATAACTACACCCACAAGCAATGAACAGTAACCAGAGTAGGCGCTTTGTTATTGTGCTAAATGGGAGCTTTACTATTATCTGTCGTGAGAACTGTTTTATTTTCTTCAGTAGGAGCAGTTAGATTGCTGCTTTTGGAAACTGTACCCTGGATAAGTACTGTATGCATCCTAGATGAGGTTTTCTCCTCACTACATTCTCTAATTTCCTTCATACCAGAAAAATACTTGTATTTATTGCTTTTCCTCATTATGCACTTGGTACTAGGGCTTTCAAATCTGAAGGCTTTCACTCTGGCGAGGAATGCAGCTTCTGCTGTTTCCTATATTTAAACAAGGAAAGCAAGGCAATAGGAGAATGTATTGCTTCATCTCTGACCTATTTATATGCTCAACACATTTTTTCTTCCCTGTAGACATGGGAAATTCTTCCTAAACCCGGAGGCTGCTTTCTGGTTCCAGTTTCTCTCTGATGCCACCTCGCAGCGGTGAGTTGGCCCGCAGCTCCCTGGAGAAAAACCCCTCAGGGGCAATACCTGCACTGGTCAGCTCTTTTCCCCATGTTGTTGCCTGTTTTGCTTAAGTTTTGCTCCTTGTGAACTGTAATAAATGTCACCTATCAGGGAAGGTGTTTCCTACCTATTTAACACTAGAAGGAAATCTCAGGAATTGACATGTAAGGCAATTACATCAGTCCTAATGAGACTCAACTCTGTAACTGTGAGGTGCATTTCAGACCCCTTTTTTTTCATTAAAGAAATAACCCCTCTTTTAAACTACAAGTAGAAAGGTGAGGTGAGGAAGGGCAGAATAATTAACAGCAGTGAAAATGCTGCCTACTATGTGAGCAATGCTGCATCTCCATCTAAGGCATCCGGACACTGCCGACCTTGGCGCTCTCTGTTGCCTGAGCCCCCGTCTGCTTTTTTGGGGCCCCCAGGCTGCGGCAGGGACCTTTGGGCTGGCAGTTTCCATGATTCTGCCTATTGCCGACTGGATCGGTGACCCTGATGGACGGACAGCTGCTTGTCTCCAGGAATCAGGGTATTAAGAGACTGAAATACCAGGGGCAGTTTTCGCTTAAGCACAAAGGGGCGTATTTAGTTTCACAGGCTGTAGTGAACTTCATAGGGCTGATGGAGCGAGACTGTATTTCTCTCTGCTAAAAATATACAACAAAACTCACATGTCTGTGGTGAGCGGCATTCCATCTTTAATTATTGCTATTATTATTTATTTATGTGATGCTAGGACACAGCTAAAACACAAGTAGCCGTAATATTACAAGGATTTTTGAGTGACAGTGGGGCTGACCCCCAAATTTATCTGTTCAGTCTTAATTTGTACTGAGCTTTCATTTATGAATTACAGGTGCTCAACTAAAATAGAGCAAAGAGGCTGTTGCAATTGGACAGGAGAGCCCTTCTTTGCCTTGGCCATTCCCTTTGACTGCTTATCCTGGCATTTCAGGAAAAAAGGGCTGGGAGTGTAAGGTGATATTGATAAAGACTTCATCTGGGAAGGCTGCACAGCTAGCAGCTGGGATTATAGATGTCCCTGGAAGTGCAAGCAGCCTCCCTCAGAAGTCATGGAAAGCATTAAAGTTTGACGCCCAAGTATATCTGGAGAAAGCAATGCATTTCTCTGCTCTGAAGATGCACACGGCCGTCTCTGGGAACCTGACTTCGCTGGAGCACAGCGTGTGCCCATTCGGCCTTGCAGGAGGACAGTTTTGGCAGGCCAGCATCAAACACAGTGCGGCGTGGGGTTGGCCCCGGCCCTTGTGCCTGCAGCCACCTCTCACCCTGCTGCGTCTTCAGCGGCGTCCAGGGTGGGAGCGGGGCTCGGCATGTGCGCTGGGCAGCCTGGGCAGCCCTCATCCAGGGGCAGCAAGCTGAGAGTGCATTCAGCACTGAGCTATTATTGATCTGGGTTTTGGAGGAAAGCTCTTCTCTAATTCAAAAAGCATTAGTGATCATAAAGAGCAAAAACTAGTGGGTGTTATGGTCCTTACAGCTTTGACAGATCCCTGGTTGGGATGGCTCTGAAATCCACAAATATGACTTGTGGAGAAGAAAAAAATATTTAAAGGGAAGGGAGAGGAATTACAAAATTTTAAGCCAATACTCCTTCTGCTCAGCCTGGGCAACTTCGTTACCTCCACACTGCCCGGCACTGGGCTCTGCAGATGCACTATGCACGCAGGAGCAGAGGTGACCCCTGCAATCTCCATGCGTGGCCATGACGTGCCACCATCAGCAGCAGACCTGGCTCTTCCACTGCGCTAACAAGCCCAGGTGGATCACCTTGCTGTTGGGACTGTCTTGTGGGTGCGTGCAGAGCTAGGCAGGCTACTTCTGCACAACCCACCATTGCGCTGTAGAGACACAATTTTCATTATACAACAGCACAACAAAGGCACCAATACACCTCTCAGGAGCTGAGACAGCCTATGTGTGCGGAAGGGTGTTTTTTAAGATGTGGATGTGGGGAGCAACCGAACTTTATTATGCCCCATAAAAATAAAGTCAGGAGAGAGAAAAAAAACACTTGTATTTGAAAAGAGGGAGGAAAAAGCCAGAGAAAAGATATGAATATTTCCTCCAAGACAGACTACTAAATAGGCTCTTCTTGTTCACTGAGGTTTGGTAATGCAAGCTGACAGGATATTAAGGTTATTTCAGGTTCTTCTGTCTCCCAGGGTCATAAGCCTTCTGTTATGCATGTTAATCCATCTTAGCATTCCTCCGAGTAGCTACATAAGTAGGGCAATCGGTTTAGTATGTACTCTTTCCATTTACAGCCTAGTTGGGAGGAGAAACCTACTAATTAACAGAATATCCATAGAAAATCAAGAGAGATTTTGATATTACAGAGACACTGCACTACATTTTGCGATTAAGGAAAAATAAATCTTCCCTGGAAATATTTCAGATGCGAGAGGAGGAAGCAATCCAAGAGAAAAGGAACTGCAGGCTTTGACATGCGTTTATTCCACATTCTTTCTTTTTGCCTTTCTCTTCAATTCTCATAAAGGCACACGCGTATATGTGTGTGTGTGTGCGTGTATGTCTCCGTGCGTGCGTGCACATAATGCCAACACAGTTGGCTGAGCCACATTTCTGTATGACTGAAAAGAAAACAAGAGCCTGAGTCTTACGGCGCTGTCTCCCAGTGCACGCACAAGCCTTCCTCCTGAATAAGAGCCTGAATAGTTGTTATCCGTGCTGCGCTGAAGAATGCAAATGCCTAATGACTGGTTAACCCATTTGTGCCATGGCACAGTGTCCAAACGCTGCTAATTCCGCCAAACTCCACATGTACCCAGCCCTCGGTATATTATATACCTGAATATATCAGCCTTTTGAAGGTCATTTAAAATCCCGCCAGCTTTCAAACAGATGTCATGATGAAATCAATGAATAATGTTGAAAATAATAGTGTTCATTTTAAGCCCAATGTGTTGAAAAGCTTAACAACTGCCCTGAAAATCTCCGCTCTCTCACTTTGTTCGACATGATGCATTCCAAGTTCCCAAGTGCTTTCCAAATTATCTAATACTGCCTGCAAACCATTCCTCTATCTTAATAAGCATACTCGTTTTAAAGAGAGCCAGAGCGAAGGTCAGGGAGTGAAAGGGGCTGATGTTGCCACTGGAAGGCTCATCCTCTCAACTTGCTGCAGCGTTAGGACCCACAATGGCCAGCTCGGAACCCCAATTTCACATGGACTCTTTGCATATGCTTGATATCTTCTAAGTGCCAGCGGTGGGATGTTTCAGTGGTTTCTTTACATGGGTGACTGGTCCAGTAAATCTCACGTTGTGAAGCTCAAGGGCCAGCAGACAGACCAGAGGTTCCTCAGAAAGGGACTTTTTAAAGGGAAGCAATATCTCAACAAGTGCTAGGGGAAAATTTTCCAAGAAGTATTTTGGAAAAGTATTTTTGCAAAAAAGATTTGGGCAAAACCAAATTAAATTCTTTCAAAGTCAGAATATTTTGTTTCAGTTTTTTTTGAAGTAAAGCACTTTGATTTCTCATTGCAAATAATGTTGTAAGACTAAGTGTACCAGCATTCAATTAAAATAAATCAGTAACAATAAAAAAAAACAGACGGAAAATCTAAATATTTTCTTTTGAGATGGCCTTTAACAAAATGTTCTAGGTTTATTTTTTAATTTCCTCAAGAAAGGAAAAATATTTGCCTTGATATTCTGCTTTATCCAGAGATTTTAAGAAAGCAGCTGCTCAGATGCTTCTTATCTCTCTCATTTTGCAATGGGAATGTACTTCTGTTCTGCAATTGCTTGTGATAGGGTCTTTTGCCTAACCCTGGATATTCCTTAGTTTCTGCAGAGACTTGGAAAAAAACAGATACAGATTTTGTTTTAAGAGTTAAGTAATTTTACCTTTTAAGATGGGGGATTTTTCGGAAAGTTAGAAGGAGGAATTTTAAAGCTAATAAAACACCCATTAGGAAAGGCTTGCTTTCTATCAAAATGCTTCATTCAGGCCTGATTCAAAGTCTGCTGAAGCTAACAGGAATAATCGCATGGACTTTAACGGATTTTGGATCAGGTCTTGATGCATGAAAGTTCTGCCACAACCATAAGGTGTGAGAGCTTTCCCAAATCATTTATTGTTAGAGATATTACTGACAGATTTCTCCTCACAAGCCACAGCTTTCCTAACTACAAGGAAGAAATGGAAAAGAAGACTGTAATTGGGTTCAGAGATCTCTGGACCTTCATAAGATCAGTGGTGGAGTGAAGTTGCTTCTTGCCTTTACAGGTATAGCACAGAAACAGACTGAGCCGCAAAGAATTTCATTCCCAGACAGAGGATGAAGAATCATAAAATTTTCTACATCTTCTGCAGCAGAAGCTTGAATACAATATGGGCTGTGTAATACACTGGAGAGGGCAGATGAAAATGTGATGTGTGTATTTATAGATAAGAAACAGGATTTCTTTTTGGTTAGTGAGATTAAAACATCTCTCTTCTCATCCGTTGCCAGCCTTGAGTTAGATATCGTGGGCTGTAACCTCACCCTGTGAAGCACCGAGGCTCCACTGGCATCAGTACAGCAACCTCGGAGTTGGCATCAGCAGGGGACATAGCTCAAATAGCTCTAGAGAAAATGCCGTTAGGAATCAAGCAATAAATGCAAAAATATGTTCTGATGCAATTGCTGAGTGAAGTAAATAGCATTTTTACTTACAGAAAAAATATCTGAAATTCAGAGACAAGAGTATCTGCGATGCATTAGACAACCTAGACTCTCAAATTTGACCTTCCCTTTAGTGAGGAGGAACTCAGAGATATCTGCTTTATATGGGATCTTTCCTGAGGTCTTTTGAAATGATCAAAATAGGCTCAGATAAAGGGGGACTGTGCAGTCCCACTTCGCACACAGATCAGGACTTCTTATGTTTACTGAAAGGAAGGAGTAGCCTTTGTGCCAGCCTTTCATGCTTTGCATGCTGGCCAGGCTAGATTTGCAGCAGGGACATGCTGACTGTCACTTCTGACCACTGAGCCAAAAAGACTGGAAAATACAGATGGTCTTGCTTAGGAAAGCCTGGTTAATATTTTCTTTCCTTTTCCATTCTGGGGAAACCAAATGAAACAAAAATTACTTATAAAAGATGGCTTTAACCAGTTTATTAACAAGACATAATGAATTTGTGAATTCATGGAATAACTCTAGTGATTCAAACCAATGAGTAAAGGATGAGTTTGTCTCAAGAAGCAGAATGCCATCCAGCCAACAGAATAAGTAAAACAATAAATGATTGCACATTTAGAACAATCAATAAGGAGATAATACAAAATATTACATGATCCAAGATTAATTAGGGATGACAAATTCCCCAAAAGGATAAAACAGCACAATTATAAAATCTAAATGAGAATCAAGTTAACAACATGACAGAGGAGCTGTTAGTGCTCTCAAAGATCACAACAACAACCTGAACTTCTCTAAGGTAGATATGTATATCACATGATATATGATATAAAATCAATGGTAATCTGTTAGGAGGTCCTGCTGAGATGGAAAGAGAAAGCAAGGGAATCAGAAGTCAGCCAGAGTGAAGAGGCTTTACTCTGCCTTGCAGCAGAGCCGTTTATATAGGTTACACATGCCTGCAGCAATCTGCCTCCAGCAATGACCTCATCAGAGCCCGAAAGCTAACCAGCACCAGGCCTGGTGCCTACATATGTGGAAAACCTCTGCAGAAAGCATAAGGTGTTGGGAGGTTAATTCAAAAGCTGACAGTCTTTCTTGAGCATCAGAAGGAGGCCAGGAGGCCCAGACCACTCCAAGTGCCACCTTCGGGAAGAGATGAAGGCAAAGTCTCCACCAGGAATAATCATGAAAAAGCCTGGGGCACATCTGGAAACGGCATGAGCCATTGAGTGGGGAGGCTGGGTAACTTACTCCATCCAGTAGGGTAAATGCATTTTTATCTCATATCTGTTGCATTTATTTACTTATTTTATATCCTTTTCATCCTATTTTTAAAGCTATATCCTTTACTAGGATCTCCTCACTAGAGTGACATCAGTTGTACGTGCCATAATCCTGCTTGGGTGGAGAGTGGGGGACCAGATGCCCACTCCCAGCAGCACAAAGAGCCCTGCCTGGCTGGCGATGAGCACAACAGCACCGGGCTGGCCTCATCGCTGTCCTAGGGGCAGCCCTTACAGAGGTGGCCCAGGCCTTGGTGCACCCAGGTTTTAATCTCTGAGAAACTTCAGGACCTCTGTGCTTCTCGAGCTGGTTGTTCTGGGTTTGCAGCGACCTTAGCGTCACTGCACGGCTGCTCAGACTTTCTTTTCTCTCTCCATTCTGGAGTGGATACCTTTCTGTTGCATCTCTCCCTTCCCTGAAACCACAGAGAGATGCTCAAGTGCCTGAGCAGACGAGAGCACCACTGGTCCTTCTCACTCCTGTATGCACTATAAAGAGAAAAGAAGAAATTACTGGGAATGTTTTTATGATTATCTAATTCACTTACCACTAGGCTCCCCTCATCCTTGCCCCAACAGTGTAAGTTTAATATCTTGATATATTAGTGCCCTTCCACCACCACAGTAAGCAAGCCTGAGCATAGGCTGTAACTCCTGGGCCAAGCAACAGACCAGAAAAAGGGACTCCATATCCAGCACCTCTCACTTTTCCAGTTGGGCCTTGCGAGGTGCTCAGCCTGCCAGCTAAATGGGAACACTTCCCACCAGGAAAGCTCCTCCTCGCCAGGCCAGGAGGATGCTCTGAGACCCTCCTAGCTGTTTTTTTGTGATACTGCAAGTTGTCCTGCAGGATGACACCAAGGAGAGGAGGGTTTTGCAGAAAGCATCACCAAAGTAGCCCAAGTGAAGGCTGCGCTTCCCCAATGATGGATGGCAAAAGGCCTTCCTTCCTAAACCAGAGCACTTAGCTCAGAGCTGCGTGGGAAGACTCAACTTTGAATGGAGTGAAGAAAAATCACAGATTGCAAAGCTATTTCTGTCACAAGCCCTTAACAGCAAACCCTTTTAGGAACTCAGAGGTGGCAGAGAGTTCAAGCTTTGAACCTTGATCCAGTCCTCATTTCACAGCCTGGGCTGGGCTGAAGCAAGAAGCCCCAAATCTGAATCTCTCTCAGCCAGGGCAGTGGGAGAGAGGAAGGATACCCTACATGGATGTCGTTTGTGCCAGTGTCTCACAATACGAATGCAAAGCAAAAGCTAATGAGCTTCATCTTCTCTTCCTCGTATCCTCCAATCCTCATTCCTACTGCCTTCCTTCCTTCCTGAAACCTGTTTCTACTTGACTGGAGAAAAAAAAAGCAGCAGAAGCAGAGCACTTTAAATGACTCAAGTGGTTATGCTGAAAACAAAATCAACAACTAAAATACCCTTACAACAAAGCAGTGTGTTGTTGTGTAGCAGCGACCAAGAAAGCAAATCAGAAATAAGTCCCTGGCACCATATGTCCCAGGATCAAACACATCGCATGGGCTTTCCATCACGCTCCAGTGAGCAGCCGTCAGACAGCAACTGTGTGGTCCTCCCCTCCTAGGTGCCCACCTGCCCCACTGCACAGCTCAGTTCTGCTGCAAGAGCCTTGCCAGCTCCGAGAGGGTATGACTGCCCCTCGGTACCTCCTGCCTGAGGGGCTACAGGGACAAGCCACAGCTATGTCCTTCCTAAGCCCAGCTTGAAAGGAGAGACAGACGTGACTTGCCTGGAATAACGAGTGTGTTATTCAGTTGGGTCGCCCCTGTGTGAAATCATGAGCTGCCACATTAAAAGGACATGCGCCATATAGCACAACCATTTCCCTCCTGGGGCTGGGGGAGAAATGTCCCTATTGCAGAGTGGCTAAATCCAAGAGGGAGAAAGCAAGGACCCAGCAAAAGGCAGGGTGTGATTTCGCAAAGCTGCTTAGGCCAAATGACTTTTCCTGTGAGAGCAGAAGACATCAGATGCAGAGGCAGAATCAGAGTCCTTTGGAAGAGCTGGGTCAGAACAGCACATTTATTCTGAAAAATCCAACATGCAAGAGGATGACGTGCTCTTTTAGACAGTCTGGCCAAACCAGGACCAGCTTACTGCCGTTAGCTCCTAGAAGGTTCCTATATTCCATCCTATAGCTTCCCTGTGGGCTGAGTTTCCATCCTTTCTACTTCAGAGACTCTCTCAGCATTGTCTGCTCAATGTTCGAAATGCTTGTACACAATTTGAGTGATTACAGCTTAAATTAGTTACTACACATCAGCTGAGTCATCGTAACAGTCTGTGCTCTTAGGATCATCGAGTAGGGCTGAAATATTTTAGTTTAAAACTCATCCTTTGAGGTTTGAACTGATTGCACATTCTCACCAGGGTAACAGCATACCCACTGACTTACTACTGCTCAGCTGATGGGTGGTAGCCCAAGTAATTGCTCCATAAACTCAGAATAGCTTTCTTCTTTGTTATGTGGTTTCTCCATCCACCATTTTTACTCTTTTTTTTTTTTTTTTCAATCTAGGTAGAGAAATCACTCAACGTTTTATATCAGGTAATATAATGAATTGGGATGTTGCTATACAAGAAGACACGGATTTGTGTCTATAGACAGTGAGTTTGTTAAAACTGGGTTTTTTCTTAGAAGCAAACCACCTTTTCGCTTGGAAACCTAAAGTCTCCCTGAAATGCTGGGACTGATCTGACAGGAAGCTGCAAATATATCTCATTATATCTCAACTGAGAATGAAATACCATCATGTCAAGTGTAGCAAATTACCTTAGATTAGCACAGTTTAAAGCCAAAGTGCGATGATCCTGCTTTACTGGAAGTATTACTTCTTTTTTAAACCAGTACCATATTATTTAGCCATATCATTCAATGAATAAAGTGCACAAATTCAATTCATGCAGTACTCCCCCCTGCCAGCCCCATAAATGGCACGTCTTGGTCTACGGTAGACAGCCTGCATAGCTCAAGTAGCAGCTTATTATAAGGTTATTGTAAGTTTTCCCCAAAGCTTTAAATTCACATTTTCCCTTCAGCTTTGAGTGGCTGAAAAGCTCTCCCCATCTTTTCCCCTGCTGCAGCCTATGAGCTGAAATTCCAGACTGCGGTGTCCCATACGCGGTAAATACAACGTGGGTGGCCGTCTTTTCTCACACCAGAGAGCTGATTTAAATCATCCTGGTCTTGCATGTGAGTCTATTTATTTTAACACTGTGAAGCTCGTTCATTCTCCAGACAGTACGTAAGGGCTAAGGGCCAAATTCTGCACTGATGTATAGCTTTTGCAGTCAGATTTATAATCTGGTGCAATGGGGCTGGACAACCGTAAGTCAGGGCAGAAGACTGTGTAGAAGCGGTAGAGGGCTCCCATCTGCACTGTATTTAATTTACAAGGTAGATTAAAATCACAGAACATGTTTGACCTCATTTTGTTTGATTTGCCTGCAAGATTTAGTCTTTGTTTCATCTTTTGCTCCTATGGGCCATACAGCCAAAGGGAGTGTTGTAACGCAAGCTAAGCCTGCAGTTTCTGTCCTTCAGAGAAAGAAAGATATGAAATGGGAATTAAACTGTTTTCCCAGCATAGATGACAGATCAAAGTTGAACTGAAGGAGTTGGTAGTTTTTCTCATTGATTTCAGTTTTGCTCCCCTGGGACGGGCAGGGAAGTAAGGTCACACGCACAAGAAACTGGTGTATCAGACCCAGAATTTCTGAAGTCAGTATTTTTCTTGCAGTATTTTTTCTTGCGGTCCCACAGGACACCCTCTTTGCTCGGTTTGTGCTCAGTTTCATCACCATCTTCCTAGGGAAATTGAATCAAGCGTGCAGTGGGCTCTGGGTGCACTGCTGCAAAAGCTGCTGTGCCTCCTGGCCAAGGAAACTGTGAAACAGCCCTTCGGATGCAGAGGGGGTGGGGGGTTCCTCAAACCATATGTGATCCAAAGCAAATACACGTAAATCATTTATGCTGTTGCAGCAATTAACTGCCGTAGCCCAGAATAGAAGCTCGAACTGGGACAGCTCTTCTTCAGGTTTTCTGCTTACTTATTCATCAAGGACATGCTCCAATTCCTTGTGAGAGCCCAGGTCAGATCCTGACCCTCTGGTCTCATATCTGCAGCAGCCAGAGCCAGGTTTTTCATGGTGCGGGGCAGAAAGTTAAGGTTACTCATCTGCTTTTCTCTTCTCCAGCCACTATCTCTAATGTTGAAGAGAGAGACTGCAGGGCTGGGGTCTCTCTACGCACTTCTTTGGCAGCACGGTTGCCTCCGACGTGGAGATGCAGAGCATACGCAGCTCTCTTGGTAAGCGCTGAGGAACTCCTGGAGGTCTGAATAAAGCTGGTTTGACCAGCCCAGGGCTTTCTGGTGGAAACCAAGCCAGGCTGCGCAAAGGGCAGCTAGGTGTAAGCTACAGCAGCCCCAGGACAACCCTAACCCACATCCGGGACTGGGTAAGGCACAGCCATCCTCAGACTGCTTCCCAGTCCTGCAGGCAGGCGCCTCTAGGGCTGCTGAGTGCCTTTGGGCAGCCAGCACCAGCCAGCCTCTAGCCCAAGGCTCCTCCCAAGGCGAACTGTGCCTCACCAGCTATCGTATTTTGAGCTCTCTTTAAGGGACATTAATTCTGCTCTTCCTACACCTCTTACATTTTCTCCCTTGCCGCTCCCTTTCTTTTTTATTTCTTTTTATCACAGCCTGGTGTTTTTACAAATTCTGTCAGTCTCAGGATGAAAGCCATCAGTCAAAATAAGCTTTTTTAGTCTGTTTGTGCTGGTTGGTGAAACACTTCTACATGACATTTACTACACCCAAGAGCTCTATATGTAGAGATGGTCTACCTAGCCTTACCACTAGTTAAAAAGCTTTATACACGCAAAATCAGTTTTCAGCTACGGTAGGGAACCCATTAAGCTTTGTGTGGTTACGCAAGCTGATACAAATGCCTTATTAATTAGAAAATCAATCATGCTGTCCAGCTGATTGATGTTAATCCTACACTGAATAGTATAATCAAGACTAGATCATTTCTTCCCATTACAGAGAAGGGGACAAAACTACATTTCAGAGGGGACCACAGAGGAGGAGAGCTGTAATTATCCAAGGGGCACTGTAAATAAATAGGGAAGATCCAAAATACTGTGACAGTGAAAGTGTTTCATGGCATCCAGCTAATGTCCCCAAACCATAAAATAATTTATTTTTAAAAAATTGATAGGGGTTCAAAAACCTAGTGTTAGGCAATCATAGAATAATAATTAAAGGACCCAACTGATTCTTCAGGGGTTCCACATTACTCGTGGTCAGCTCTACCAGCTCGAGGACCAACAGCCCTAGCAACCGTATTCATACCCATCCCAAATCAGTGTGGCTGGCCAAAAACTTTCAAAAATATGTGTCAAAAAATCACACTAAATGCCTAGAAGATGACTGGAATACAATCCTCTCAACAGAAGTCAGACTCTGCAAGCAGAAAACCACTCATTACCAGGCAAACACATGTTGCTTGGTTCCAGGCGAATTGTTGTATAGCATATCCTCTATAACATAACACAAAGTCCCAAGGCTTGTAAGCCAAGTAAAATGCAAACTACATCGTTGACACAGCTGAAGGCTCTATGCAACTTTAATCAAGGGGAAGGGCATGTATTTGTGAGACAAAGGATCGGGGTAGTTCTATCATAAAGAAAGACCTCTCTAATACAGAACCTGACTAATAGGCTAGAACATAGGCAAGAAAACATTGACCATCAAAGTCTAAAGATATTCATGCTTGCAAGAAGCATCACAATCATTCTATGCCAATGGTATTTAGCATTTCTGTAAGCGTTTATAGAAACGCTCCACATTTCAGTGGTTGTTCCATTTTTTTCCCATCTTTGTCGTTGTTTGTAGTATAGCAGCATGCTGAAAATTCAACTAGAGTTTGGGTCCCACTGGGCTAGAAACACCCTTGAAGGTAACTCCTACCCTGAAGAGCTATCAGTTAAAATAGATACAGTGGACAACAGACAGTACACTAACCAAGGCAAGGAGTTATTAGATCAAGGGTGTACGTTAACCTTAAGGGCTTGCTCTCCAAAGCAGGGGATTCCAGCCCACGCTGTGTACACGTCACCCATTTCACCCACACAATTAATTTAGCCCATGGCCTGCTCCCTGCCATCTGACTACCCTGCAGCATCTTTCTTGTACGTACTTAATGCATACTCATCACATGGCAAGATGTAGCCATACACTACAGTGTGATCAGTGCATATCTAGTCATGCAATGAAAAGGCACGTATGTGTTGAAACATTCAACTGGAGGCCAGACAGCTACTCCACCATGGGATTAGATGTGCACTGGCACATAAATGTGAAAGCCCTATGGCATATAGATTTAAATTGCTTCCATTTCAAAAAACAAAATGAAAAAAGGCCGTTAGTGCATTAAAATCATCATGTTTGTTTCTCAGTGGATTTTGGGGCCCCAGGGAGCGAAAAATCAATGGAGGAAGAGATACAGGCAGCTGTGGGCTACCCAGGGCAATCAGCAAAGCTTCTGATGCCACTACGCCATTTCAGCTTCTGGCCTTAGATGATCGATGATCTTTCTGCCTAGAGATGCAAGCATCATTCCAAAACAGTTTAAGGAGGTTGGTGATGAAAAAGGGCACCCTCCCAGTTTGAAGAACAGGCATTGAGAGAAAAAGAGAGGTGAGAGGTGAACCACTGAAGGAAAACAGAAATATAAAAATTATGACCATACTGTCAGGCTACCACAGCCACTGAGCCTTCTGGCTGATGCAAATCTGGCTGATTCATTGCCAGAGAGCCAGCTAAAAGGCACTGGAAATGCCTGATACATAATCTGGGAAACGGGCTCATCAAGTAATTACTACTTTTCTGTGATGAGCTCTGGTAAATTCTCTGAACACAGAAGTTTTGCAATGGTTCCTGTTGGCTGCTCTAGTCTTGTCTTGTTTTTTTTTAATGCAAATATGAGCTCTGCATGTCCCGGAATCAAACACATAGTGAATCTCCACACTATTTCATGTACTAATGCGCAAACTGCAGCTGAGATATTTGTAGTTTCATAACTTAGAAATTCATAAATAGATATAATTTACACATTCCACCACAAACAGATGATATATTTGGCTAGCTTTTTCTGAGTTCCTCAAAGGTAGCACTGGGTTGCAGGAGTCAATCTTTCTATGATCATCTCTGCTTGCAGGGGGTTTTGTTTTTGTTTCGCATTCATTCAGCCCCTGCCAGTGTGAAATATGAATATATGAGGAATTACCAACCTATTTCGTACACCAGGAGATTTGATAACAGCTGGAGATGGCCAGGAAACAAAGTTCTAGTTCTCAGTTCTCCATAACATCCAGCAGGACTGGTGTAAGCAAAGATACTCCGTCCATATCCAGAGTTTATGGATAGCCTGAGGCTTTCAGTATGAGGAATCTGGGGATTCCTAGTCCAGACCAAAGACACTTTGCAGAAGGACCTAAACAAAAAAAAAAAAGTCTTCAGAAAAACAGCTGCTCTCCCTCACAATGCTGAGGACGTGACTATATTCTATGTAGAGGAATATTTGAGTGGGCTGCATGTGAGTCTTCTCTGTCCATAGCCATCCTGCACTGCGAGGACATATCGATGGGGGTAGTAGCTCAGGAGAACGGTTCTCCCCGTGGAGCACCGACAGGTACAATTCCAGCAGAGAAGGCCACTCACCAGAAAATGTGCCCACAGGGAGAACTTCCAGCAGTTTTCTCGCTCAAGTGCAGCTGCTCTAAAGCCCAGGAAAAGCTTGAACCGCTTGCTCTGAGCCTGTTTGTCAGGTTATCTAGCTGTAGCCTTCATAAATAACTGCCTCTGCCTTTTCCTTGTGCCAAATTACCGTGGGTTGTTTCATTTCTGTCTCCAAAATGTTACAAAAAGGACTACCACCAAGGACTGGTTAAATAAGGAATAGCCCCACCCTAAGGAGAAAGCCTTCAACCCTGGGCTGTGTAAGTCAGCTTCATAAGACCAGCTTCAAGCAATGGCTTTGTCAGCAGGGACTCAACCCCATTTCTTTTTCACAAGAAATTCATCCCGATCAGAATCACTTAGCTTTATCTTTTCTAATTTCCTTTGCATCCCATTGCCACTTATTCCATGTAGGCTAAATCAAAGCACGGATGCCTCTCGAGCAAAAGCTTTTCAGAGACAGAGTTGGCTGTACTTTTGGGGGTTGTTATATAACAGGAATACTTGTTATTTGGACCACCAAGAGAAACACTTTCAAATGGTGAGAAAAACCAGTGAGGAACACGTGTTACAACTGTAGATTCCTTCAGCTTCTGAGCACACACTGAATTTATTGGGGAGGAAATGAAGGAAAGATGGCAAGAAATGAGAACAACCTAGCAACAAACCAGGCAAGTGTGTGCATCACACACTGGAGGAAGCAACTCTGATTATTTCTCAGTCAGTCACTCAGAAAGGACAGATAGATAACTCCTCAAGCAGCCCATTTAATACTGGCATCATGCAGTAAAAGGAAGCTTGCCAGCATTTTTCATTAAAATACCCTTCCACCAGTTAATAAGCATTCTCTGGGCTTTAATAGCACTTTCCTTCCCAAGATTTCCTAACGCACCCATAAATTTCAACTCAACCTTGGGAGAGAAGTATGCTCAAAGTTATTCTACATGTGGGTAGATGGACAGACAGAGAGCCGGCTAATCCAAAGCCACGTACTATGGCCCCAGTCCTACAAGACTGTAAGTCTTTATGCATGAGGCCAGATAACCAAGTGGCTGTTTGCATAATGATGGCCTGAGCTAGCGACTGAGCCAGGAATCAAATCCAGGACTGGTGACTCTCATTCGCTGCTTTTCCCCTTCTAATAAAACTTTCCACAGACTCTGGGGATAAGAAGTTGTGTGCCAAATTCAAGGAATAAGTAATTTGGAAACAAATACATTGTATAACCTACCAAAGTGTGTTTATAATGGTACTACTGCTACCACTGCTCTAACAGCAGTGTCATGCATACCTAGATCTGAAATCAAATAAACATTAGCTTGGTCTCCTATCCCCCTCTCCCACTGATGCCACGTATGGTTTGAAGGTGGATTCCTCACGCTGATCATTTGGCTTCTGAAGAGCAATGTCAAATACTTATTTTTTCCAAGTCACAAGAATGCTCTTCATTGCTTTTTTTTTTTTTTTAATCTATGGTCAAAGAAAATTCCCAGTTACTGGAAATCTTCCTAATGATGAAACATGTTCCCATATACCCATGCACCATAGTCCATTTAGTCTTAATCACGGAGAATAGACAAATAAGCAGAGCTATTAATCTGCTTGAAGAGATAGACTTTTGTTGCCTGGGCCAAAAGAAATTGCTCACACTAAGTATTCTCGTTGACACTGTCAGGCTCTTTAAATGGAATATGTCAAGGAGACCACCGGTACTGTGCCTGTGCCACCCTTTATTTTTTCTAAGATGTACTCTTATAATGGATTGCTTCATTACAATGGGCCACACACTGATCTTGATGAGAACTGAAGGCCCTTGAGTTCCCCAAGTGCACATGGCAATGGATAACAGTAATAAAAGTAAAAATAATGGCATTATGATGTAGATCAAAATCTTGATCCTAAAGGGTAATAGTATGAAATACATACTGACTAAAGGCAGCCTTCAAGGCACGCAAAGATATTGACACCGCAGGGAAGAGTAATTCCTCCATAGAAATACTCCAATTACTATAAAAAGGAAAAAATCAAATTTATTTCAGGAACTTGTAGCCTCGATTCTGGTATACTGACACGGCAAAATAACCACGAGCCTAGATGACAGCACTGGAAACTACCTCTTGCATGGAAATAGAGACCTATTTTAAAAGAAATAAGGCTCAAGAGTAGAGAAACGATGCCTTCCTGCAGCACAGTTAAATCAGCGCACTCCCAGCCACAGATCACAGGCCTGAAGAGCCCACCACCTTAAAGGCTTTTCAAGGCAGCAGTTCTGGAGAGTTTTAGTGGTTTAGGTTCCTACTTGCCACTGAAATAAGCTCTCAATGCCATAAATTACATCTGAAACAGCCCACGTACTCTAAGTCCAAAGTGTTTCACAATTACATTATCTGATGTTTCCGTCCCAGCCCCTCTGGAGACAGTGATGTCAGTCTTTCATGCTCAGAGGCAGATAAGTAGGAAACCACAGATATTTCTGGTAAAGCTGTATTTAATATCATATCAGAAAAAACTTCTGATGTTTTAACATTTAGCTTTTTTTTCTGATTTGAAGCAGCTAAGCCCCAATATATGCAGACATTTTCCCTATAAGGGAATTCCTTCTTAACCAAACAGCCTCTGTCCCCATGCGCCCATGGGTTGAGCTGGAGCTGTGGGTCTGGCTGTGGGTCCCCTCTGGCAACAGGAGTTCATCCAACCTCCTTTGGAAACCCATCACAAACTTGTCCAAATGCAGTAATACCTTCTTAGCTCAAACCAACCAATTCTGAGGAAATACACAATTTCACTGGCATTTTTACAAGCAGTGCTAATTTTCAGCCAGCTAACAATAATCACCGTTCCAAGCAGATCTGTACTGGGGAACTGCATGAAGCACTCCAGGTGCAGGACCGCATCCTTCCCAGTGGTGCCCCGGGAATCAGGCAGCTCAGTGGGGTGAAATTGCCCTGTGATGGACCTGTGCTGAGCCCTGCTCCTGCCCAGTGCCATCCCTAGGTCTGCGGAGACCCATCTCTGGTTAAGGACACAGACCTGGTACACAGCCATTCTAGGTTTTCCTGCAATTAGGATATAATGAGAGATGATGCCTTAGCGGAAGTTACTCCTCTGTTTTTACACCATTGCTCAAACACGGGGAGCTGGACAGCTCTGCCTTGGGGAAGAAGCACAGCACTACAAAAGGGGCTACAGTTTGCAAAAGGGAGGCCAGAGGGAACGAGAAGAGCATTGAAATAGGCCTAATTATATTATTAAGCTGGTATAAGATGCCCAGCCTTTGCCTAAGAGTAACATACCTGCCAGAGAGTGTCTCTGAGGTCATGCTTTCAGAAGACTGTAAATCAGGTTTTGAGGGCATCAGGTGAAAATTGTCGCAGGTACTTGTATTAAGGAACAGTTTCTACGTATTCTTAACGTGGTGGGGCTATAGGCTTAAGAGATAATAGGAACAAGTACAGAAAGAGCCAAAACAGCACAGAACATCTTGTCTGGCCAGGGTCAGGCTGGCTGGAGAGGACACAATCAATGTCATGACAGTATCCCACACGGTCAGTGCCTGATCACATGCAAGAATATTATCTTTTTATCAGCACCAATGTCCAACCCATCTTTTAATCTGCATCTTGATCTCGCTAACAGCCTGTGGCAGGGAGCTCCACAGTGTGACTGCTCTTCTCACTGCCTGTGCTTGGTTTTTTTCAACTAGACAGAGAAAGGACAGGAGAGGAAATGATAATATATTTTTCCTTCTATCAAGGCTAACAACCAGAAGAAGCACCACCTTTTAAATTAGCTGTCATTTGGAAAGCAGTCACAGAATTCCCAGCAGACGAAATCTCCGCCCCAGATATACTGTGCCATTACAAGTACAATCAAGGCCGACTGAACGCCCAGTGCCATGTGATGCACAGACGTTGATAAATTCTCCCACGTGAAAAAAATATTAAGTTGTTACACACAAAACAGCCTCATAAACAGAGCTTAGGAAACTATGATAAATCAAGTTAGCTAGGCTGCAGAGTTGGTACAAGCCGCTGTATCAGCTAATGCAGATTGAGGGTTCAGCACATGCTGCATACATCAGCATTTTAAACACATACTGTTTACAGGCCTTAATGAATACTAAAAGCCCAATAAGCAGAAGCCAGTGCCATTCAGACATGGCTTCATACAGACGTCAGTGGCACTGTCTTTTATTTTATTTGCTAATGAGTTATCGATAGCAGTAATTTGCTGCTGATAGTGCTGCAGGTTATAAAAGAGAAAAATTAACAAGTTCTGTTAAATGAGGAAACGGGCTCTACGCCCTATTTTGTTCTGGTGCGTGAGCTAATGACAAATTCAGTGACAAGTATTGAAAGCATCATGATCCCCTCTCTGAGACAGAGCGTTTGCATTATTCACTGCAGCAAACCAGCAACTGGGTATGCTCAGCCGCAGACCGAGGCATATACGGTCTTGATCAAACAGAGTAAAGATTTTAAACCAGATGTTATTAACTAAGCTCTCAGTATTACAAAAAGAAACAGAAACAGAAAAAGAGCAAAAGAATGCATTCTGCAGATAATAAAGTTGCAGCTTGAGTTAATCCTCTTACAGTGGTATGTTGGCCTCCACCTGTTGAACCACTTATTGTAAACTGCCAGCAAAGACAAAGTGCTTTGTGTGAGAAACGGGTGAAACGCTGACACTGGGGAGAAAACTGAAGAGGTCCATTGTCTGCCTTCTGAGAAACTCCCTCGACTTTCTTCCCAGAAAGCCTCTGCAGCCTGGGAGTCACATAAGTACATGTATGTAAGAAAGCATCAGCTGGATGGCGAAGAGGATGTCTTGCAGTAGGGTGCCGCTCACCTCTCCCAGGTAGTGCTCACATTGCTGTAAAGTGCACATCAAGTGATTTGCATAATTAAGGCCAGATTCTTAGCTGATACAAATCACAGTTGCTCCCCTGATGCTGGTGATGCTAAACCAGGTTACATCTTTGTAACTGGTTTTGCAGAAACCGGATGAAAACTGAGATCCTAGTTTAAGCTTGGGACTCCAACTCCGGTAAACCTGAGCTCTGTTCCAGCCTCACCACTGAATTCCCCAGGTCTTGACTGACTTCTCAGTTGCAATATTGTAAATCCTGAATGTCTCATTAAAGCCAGTGGATAATCTTTGGTCCGGATTGAGCCATCTGTGGAAATAGATACCGTAATATAGCCACTGACCTGCATAGCTTACGGTGAGAATTGATTTTACACTGTTTGTAAAGCCTTTTGGAAAGGAAACCCCAGGCACATGCAAACTTGTATTATTTTCATCTAGCGTGGTTAATGGGTAATACTTCTGATGTAAAATAAACAAATGGGTCAGGTAAAATAATCTCATAGAGCAACTCCTATCTGAGGAGACAAAGCACTAGGAAGACAATGCCCTTTGTCTGGGCAGGACAGGGAGGAGCCTTGTCTGATGATTAGATGGATGACCTAGAGGTCAGTGGCTTTGGCATCTCTTTCCAAACACTAGGACTCACATGCTCAGAGATTTTTAGCAAATCTGGACCTGTTCTCCTATCTCCAATAAAACTTATCATATTTTACATGTTAAATGAAGTTCAGTTGTTTGCTAAGCACCTTGAACTCCCTTGAATGAAAGAAGTGTTGATCAGTTCCTGAAGTGCTGGCTCAAATTTACACTCGGCGCTAAGCTGGGTAAACTTCCAGCTGAACACAAAGTCAGTAGGGTGCTGTCTGAGAAAAAACAATTGGGAAGCTCAGGACTGGGTGCTAGAGAAATAAAATATTATTAAGGTTGCTGTTGTTAGTGAGTGTCCAACCCTTTCAGGTCCTCAGATAAAAGGCTGTGAGTAAGTAAGTGCAAAGTGTTAGCATTGATATTTTTATAATGTAGAAGATAAGAAATGTGCCCATGAACTGGCGTCTGTGTAGGTTACTGCCGTGTAAAGCAAACACTGCTATAACAGTCACCGTGGGGGAAGGCATAGGAAGGCACAGGAGGTATTCGAAAGCCACCCCAATAGATAGATAGTTTGTAGTACTCTGAGCCCTGAGGTTTATGTATTTTATTTGTTTAGATGTATGTAACCATGCAGAAGACGGTGTGGATTTTATTTATCCTAGTCTTAATGTGCTCATCCTCTCTATGGAAGCAGCTCTTTTGTTCACCTCCTGGGAAGGGGGCAAGAAAAAAAAAATCATAAAGTTGTCACGTTTTCCAGTTATTTTTCTATAAAATGCAGTCATACGGATGCATTTTTTTTTCTCCTGTGAAAGTGCACGGGCATTCCCAGCTCTCAACTAAAACTTGCAGAAAATAAGGTCTTACAGTTTGCAACTGAGCATCTTTAAATCAAATGACTTGCCATGGCACTGGCTGGCCCCTAACTAAGCCAGCTCACTTAGGACTCCTTATGTTTTAATTTCCTCATATGCACCATAGGGATGATAATAATGGTCCACCAACATTACTTTTCGCGAGGACATTGTAGTGCCCAGGAAGTGAATATTTGATGAGCGCTTTGCATGTCCTTGGCACTCCTTGCTATAGCAATACAGTCCAAAAGAAGACAAAGAAACGCTTTGCTTTTGTAACAGATCACAATCAAACAGCAGTTTTACTGGAGAGCCATCTACTACAAAAACTAAAAACACCCTTTTGTCCAGTCCCCGGCAACATTTATTTCCAGAAACTTAGGGTCAAAAAAAAAAAATGCTGGGGATTTAGCCCTTTAGCCCAATTTAGTCCAAGTGCTTGCAATTAGTGTGGCTGTCTTCTCTCTCTCTCTGTTTTTTTTTTTTTCCTAAGCATGTTCACGCCGCTAGGAGGAATGCAAAGTGGGGAGACCTTCCATTGGCAGGACTCAGCGAGAGGAGCACTGCGCGTGGGTCAGCACGTCCTGTCCAGCCCCAGTGCTCCCCCTCCACCAACGCCTGTCCTAAAAGGTCACCTTGCCCCTGCCGCTGCTCCCGTAGCAAACCCTCTATTCGCTGTCTCGGTGCCCCTTTGCTCCTTGGCACCAGGAGGGTTTGTGCCTCTTTGGGAACACAAAGCAATGATTAGCCTGACACAAAGAAAAAGGAAAATACTGCTGCAGATGTCATCCAGGGGAGAGAGCAGGTTGTGGGAAGTTTTCCAGCCTGTGGGAAGTTTTCCAGCTTGCGGGAAGTTTTCCAGCCTGCGAGTCCTGACTCCCGCGCACAAGGCTCACTGCAGCATGGTCAGTGGCTCTCTGCCTGGCCTGGCCACAGGCTGATCCTTGCCCATTTCCCTGCTTTGTTTCTCATTTCCTTCCAGCAGGCTGATCTAAGCCCCAGTCAAGTCAACAGAGCGGCTCCTGTGGCTACACTGGAATTGGGGCCAACTCCGCTTGCCACTTTTAGCGGGCAAAACCTGCTCAGATTGTTACTGAAATGCAGACTGAAAAGCAAAGAAACCTCTCTCGTGTATGTTTCACCTTGAGTTGTCATCTTTTACAGATTTTAAAGCTAATTTAGGCTAATTAATGTGTTAGTGGTTGTAGCAGAGGATTTACAGGTTTAGGTGCCATTAGTGAAGCTCTGAAATTATGGACTTCGTGGAGAGCTATCGCTAGGCTCTAATTCACTGCCTGCACATACCTGCTCTCCTCTGCCAGGCCCTGCCGCCAATGGAGAACTTACAGGACATATAGAGTTCGGATCATAACCAACAGGCTAGGCAGAGACTGTCCCCAAGTACTAATTTAATTGTAAAATCTTTGATTTTCCCTCCCCCACTTGCTGTTTGTGGTGCTTATGGAAATTAATTAAAAGTATTGTGCAATTACAAAAAATTAATCATTTCCTTCCCCTGGAATTGAGAGCTTTCTTCTGAGCAGTAGGGAGGGGTTTATGAACACGTCTTTCCTTTTCAGGGGGCTGAACAGAGGCTTCTATCCTCTCATGTTTTAATTACTTTTTCTATAGTTGCTTCATTAATTGATATTTATGTATTGCCTGTTGTGCATAAATTCTGGAAACAGCACATAAGAGGATGTTCTCGTTACAGCTCTACAAGTGCTTGGCCAATACTGGAATATTAATAATCAGAGTTCCATGAAAACATACAATTTGTTTCGGTTTCTCTGAGGTTTCTGTCCTGTGTGACGCCTTCAGGGAATAAACAGCATCTTTAAGAAAGGCATTTTTTGTGTCCTATATGAATACCATGTTTGTACAGGTAAATGCCAAGCCAGTGGGGATATGACTGTAGATGAGACTGAAGTACAGTTTATGTAGCACTGAGCAGGTCCTCTGAAACTGAGCATGCAGAGACAACATCTTCCAGTGTGCACCCTTCCCTGTCCTGCTCCACGAGCGACCCAGCCTAAGGGGTAGCTTTCAGGGGTGAGGGTAAGGTGACAGTCTAAGTGAGACATTTCTAAAGCACCACATCCCTCTCCCTTTTAGCACTCCCAGAATATCTCTTTGTGCAATTGCTCTGCTGCAGAAATGTCTGAGGAAGAGGGGATCGCTTTTGTCACGACATATTAAGCCCTCATCCTCTCTGACATCTGCTGAGATCATGCTTCAGCCAGCAGCCTTTCTATACCTAGCAGCTAATTTAACCTTATGAACAGTAATTTCCCCTGTTTAAAAAAAAAAAGGGCAGGGGGGAGACCAAAGCTCTAGCATCCTTGGATCACCGGTGTGGTTTAGCAAGCATCCCTCCATCATACACATACTGTTTTCATCATCTGTGTGCACGTTTCCCCTCTATCTAGACACATTGAAGCACAAACTCTTTGGTGGCTGTGCAGCTCAGGCAAGCACAGAGCTCCAGTTATTCCCACCGCTGCTTGGGTGGGATTTCAGCACAGTGTGTGGCTGTGATTTCCCGAGCTCAGACTGAAGTCACTCAGAGCAGCGGGTGTTCACTACTGCTTAAAATCAAGGACTAATGTATTTCTTGGCAATACTCAAGAGCTGTCCCTAGGTTGGCATATCTCTGTTGACTCATGACTAAAAAATCTCCCCCACAGAGCAATCAGCCAACGTCCTCTAAAGGCATGCAGTCTGTCCAGCATACCTAGTTATGATCTGCCCATTGAGCTATTGTTATTTGAGATTTTATTAATCATTTACTACATTTTATGAGGTTAGTCACCTGCATCGTCTCTGTGCTGACACAATAATTTACCACTACAAGGATGAAAAACAAAATAAAAGAACGTTTGCTGGCAGTTCACATGCTCTTACCAGGTTACAAAGGCAGCTGGTGGAGAGAGATTTCTGCTGCGGAATCAAAATAAAGCAAAAAGGGTGGATGAGGGACAGCCAAAAGGGCATCACTGATGATCAGTTTTATACTGAACCATGTGATAATCAATTACTCAGAAACATGGAGCTGAACTATCTCTTCCCATGTGTTTATAAACCTCACTGGCTTTGCTCTGGTAATGCAGTTATCCAGTGATATGTTAGGATATCCCTGGAGGCCACAAGAGGAGACTGGTACTAGGCACATAACATAACACAGATAAGAAGGATATTAGCAATAACAGAACTAGCTCATCTCCTGCTGTAAATGTGTATTACTCCATCAAGGTCAATTGTATCCATGCCAGATCACGCCAGCTACGGATATGACCCACAAACTTTATGGTACATGATTCAGAAAAGAGGGAGCCCCATAACTGAGGCAGATACACCCATGAGCTGGGTCCCTGATGCTCCCTTTCAAGCTAGCAGCAAAACAAAGGTTTAAGCTACATCCACAAAGCAACCTTCCTCATACTCTGGCTTCTATATCTACTGCACATTTGTAGCAGGATGCTCCAGGAAAATGTAGAAAAACTTCTCATTCATGCATCAGTAGGATACAGGCACAGAATCTGCCAAGAGCAAGGAGAGCAGAGCGCTGTGGCACATACACATGCGAGCAGAGCTTCGTAGGAGGCTCAAGTCTCCTTTGAAGTATTTTTCAAAATAATTACCCGGATAAATTTGTTGATAAGCTGTAGCACAGCACAGTTAGTTGGCACAACTATCAATGGACTATTTAGAGCCACTAATAGACCACTGTTAAGGATATCCCTCACTTTTAGTCTCCTAAATATAATGTTCTCAAGAATAACAGAATAACCACCCCAAACCTCTCCCTATTTGGGTTTTCCCTCTCTCGGTTTGAAGCCCTGGAGGCTCTTTCCTGCTAATTCAACCCTCTGCTTATCTCCACAGTTTAGCTTCTTCAGCAAACGGAGGAGCAAGCCCTGCAGTGGGATATTTCACAGACTATGGACGTTTGCAGCCCCCAGCTCATCGCTGAGCTGGGAAGCAAGGCAAAGGATTTCTGTCTCGGCTTCTGAGGTCTTTACAAAAGCGCTTTTGGAGACCTTCTGCCTGTCTCGAGGGAGTGACGTGAAACGTGCAGCAGCCACATTAATACATAGCACTAACGTCTGCCTCACCCTGACGGCGAAACACTCCTGCTTCTACCTGGGCCTAAGGGAAAATAACAATTTTTTTTTTTTAAGATCTAATCAGTTCTTTCTTGTTATTTGCACAGTTTTAGGGCACCACAACGCGTGAGGGGTTCGGGCAGATGGCAGCGCTCCAGGCTGGATCAGATGGATATGACAAAAGTTTGGGTATAGCTTAGCATAGGCCATACAGGGGGCATAGCATAAGAACCCACTTGAAAACAACAACACCACCAACAACAACGGTTATGAAGCTCAGCTCTGGCTCTCCCGCTCTCATCTCACACTG
The DNA here is from genome assembly GCF_040807025.1 of Struthio camelus. NCBI lineage: Eukaryota > Metazoa > Chordata > Aves > Struthioniformes > Struthionidae > Struthio > Struthio camelus. Next base: position 25,285,824 of record NC_090950.1, on the reverse strand, counting down.
GGCCCTGCCATATGCTCCTTCATCTCCCATGCCAACGGGTTATTTTTTAACCTCTGCCCAAACTCTAAATATACCTGGTTCTTCCAGCAACCCACATAAAACTACCATGTCTTCTCCTCCCTTACACTCTTCCCGCAATATTCATCTGCTTTCCCACGCATACCTGATATGCAGTAGCTCCAGACTACAGCCTCCTGCGAGCACAGTGGCACAGGTACAAAGCTGCAAGCAGTCTGTGCTCAACCGGCAGAAGATCTCCAGCTGGAGATTGGACCGACAGGGAAGGCAGGGGCTCGTGGGTGATTGCCTGGCTGGGGCCGTGTTGCATGAGATAAGGGGCAGGAGACTTGGCAGATCTGTCCTGCCCAACTTTTTTTCTGCCCAAACCCTTTATTTCCCTCCGTAGAACACACATCTGCCTGTTTCCTGAATCCCATGCTCACAGTGTGTCTCACTTTTTGCACTCCCCAATGCTTCAGCGGGGCTTAAGAGGCACGCTGTGCAAAAGGTGATAGACCAGCTCGGATGCTAACGATGAGGGAGAAATCTGTCTTGCTTGTGGGGGTGGCAGCAAAACCGGATGGAGAGGCTCTGTGTTGGAGGGAATATGTGACAGAAACATGCCAAAAAAGACAACCCATCCCCCCACCCCTTAAAGCACTAATATAACAAATATGTAGAAGTCACACTTTTTGCAAGTGTAGAGCCTTCCTAGCAATAATTAGCTTCTAAACATTCCCCTGTACTGTATAATAAATGAACAGCATAGTAAATGTTATGAGAATAATTCATTATTCATCATGAATAACAAATGAAGGGAATAATTTACCATCAACTAATCTCTCTACAAGGGCCCTGCTTCTTTTTTAATTATCTTGAAATTGCACGTGCCAGGGAACAGGACCTCATTCATTCACATGAGTCCCCCCCATGCTCTGGGAACAACATCGGGAAGCAGCAGTGCCAAAGTAGCGCTGTGTGGATGGCGGAGCCTCTAGGGATGGCAAACTATTGCCCTTAACTGGTGGTAACAAGCCACCACCTGTGCATGTGTTGCCTTTTGCTTTGCATTAGCTTCCTGTCCCTTAGAAATGGCAACTGCATACAGCTGAGATAAATAAAGTAATGCATCCGCAACAAAGAGGAAGGTGCAGATCTGCAGGTCCAGGGGGAAGCTCATACAGGGCCTTGGTAGGGGGAGGACAAAGATGAAGGAAGAGATGAAAGCGGGCATTTAAGGCACCTCACATTGCAGTGGACACATGCTAGGAAAAGCCCCAAAGGGAATGGTTGCGCATCTTTAATATCCTTTCGTATCGCACACTCTTTTATCAGAAAACACTTTCCCTAACCACAGCACAGAGTCGAACTGCTCTGGGAGGAATGACCTCATGCTAAAGGTGTTTTCTGTCTCTCATTTCTGTCATGAGTCTATGATAATATAACGAGCGGTAAGCATGTAGGATTTCCTGCTCTTATATCTCTTATCGTGCCCACCTTCCTGCCCTCTGCTTTCTATAACAGGAGAAAAGCAGACCAGGGTCAGAGGACAGTGTCCATGGTACATGGTGTGGCAGGACTGGGAGCCTTGCACTCAGCTGGTGTCTCACAAATTCACAACTGCTTGCAGCAGCTACATGTTGGTACCGGAAGGGGAACCACCAAACAGCAAAAGCAGCTGCTGGGACTCAAAGCCTGGGGCAAATTAAGGTGACAGAGCAAGCATCGCTGGCTCTTCTTGTCCATGAAAGATGGCACAGTTTGCCATTTTAAAGTTCATATTGAGAAATTTTTTATTTTATTTTTTAATGCTGCTTACAAAGATGACAGATGGTAAGGAAAAGCCAGAAGTCTTGTGGGATCTCACACCACAGACCACAGAGGAGCTCTGAGCCCTCCACAGCACAAACTGGAGCAAGACGGCATGTGCAGTGGAGGATACGTGCCTGGGAAAGGGGCAGGAGAGAGGCTTTGTGACCTTAGCCCGTCTGTCTCCGAGCGTGACTCTCATGTACCGCAGGTGTTTTACGGGACTTCAGCCCCAGATAACTTCCAGTAGGCTATTGTACTTTAACCACGACAAAGAGCTCTGAGGTGTCAAAACAGCAATCAGAGGCATAGCACACACTGTCCAGGGAAAAGGACAGCTTTTGGACTCCTTGGGTTCACAGTACATATAACGATGGTTCTGCCTTGCTGGGGGTAGCGTTTGTAGACTTGTTTCTGTTTTATCACAGCTCATTATTATTTGTTTATTGCTCTTCCTTATGTTCTGTTTCCCCAGTGCTCCAGATGACAGACAACATACAAATCACAATAATGTAGCGCAGCGAACAGTGAAGAAGGTATACAAATTGTGTGCATATGCACGTGCCAGGAAATAAGGAGCAGTCGAGAAGTCTTTGAATGTTGGTAGATTCTTTCGGTACCTTTTCATACCCGAGAGGCACACTGCAAAAAGAGTGCAATGAAGCTGTGCTCCCAGCTGCAGAATCTGCCAGTGACTTTGAGCGATGCATTTAATCTACCACGAGCCACAGCGGTAGATACAGAGCTGACAGCCAAAAAGTACTGAGAAAATACTGAAGGAAAAAGGTCCCTCCAAAAATCCCTACTTTGTCCAAGCGTGCCAGCTGCCCTGGGAAACCGGGTAGCTCTGTAGATTGCTTATACATGTGATCTGCATTTGTTTAAAAAACCCTAAAAGCTCATGTGCAGCCAATAGACCTCAACATAAAAATGGAAATTCAGCATTATGATCTTAGGAAGATATTATTTTTTATTCTAAACTTTCACCTGTATTATTGCTCCTGGATGTGAGTAAGCACCAAACCATAAAGGGTAGTTAAAAGCATCTGCCTATTGTAATGTAACAGTCCTCGTGAATTTGGCTTGGTGAGTATACATTTAATGTTTTCCAGTGATTTCAACTCCAAGTTTTGCTATCCTTGCACTTTTTGAGACTATTTTTTTTTTGGTAGACTTCCATAGGATAATCAAGATAATGCTGGTAAACTGCCTTATGACCTCCAACATCTCAGCATATTCACAGATCTACTGACTAACCGAATATATTTTTGAATCTGTGGACTTTCGACCCTGAATGGAGTGATCAGTGACAAAGAGAGGACTTATATTTAAATTTGGGTGAGCTAATGAAACTCTAGTGTGTGATAACAACAACCTCGGAAGAACACACCATTGTGCTTTGCTGAGGAGCTTTTGAGGAGAGGCAATGGCCGGCTCAGCTCCCATGCGCTGAGCAAATGGGAAGGAAATGTTTGCCGGTGTGCTCTTCTGGCCTACTGATTTGCCACTCTCTACAAAACCCCACCATCCTCAATAGGGCCTGGACTTCTCTCACCCAAATTGTTACCAAGGAGTAGGAAGATAAGGAAAAAGTACCATCCATGCTCTAATGTCATTTAACTAGGCAGCAACTCCACTGACATCGAAATCACAAGGGAGCTGAGATGATCAGACCCCTAGACAAGGCCTAGAATCAGCTTTCTGAAAACAAATGAGGCAACAAGAATTATATTAGTCACTGCAGCTACCTATCAGCCTCTCTGGTTTGTTATTTTCTTCAGGGCACTGTAGAGGGATCTCATCATTCCTATATATATCTTTTTGCTCTGAAGGATTGCCAGAGAGTCACACTTGCGCGTGATTTTGAGGCTAGACCCTGCACAATCTACCTGAGAATCAAGCCTGAGAAGAATTTCCTTGGATACCTGCAGGGACCCTAGATTAAACAGGGTCTCTAAGACTATCTATAGAAACGGTGTATTGCCCAGGAACCCCAATTTGGATTGGCTTCTTTAACTGGAATTAGAGCATTAATCTGAACACGTGCTTCAGCGTAGAAGGTATGATTTGACCCTCCACATATCAGCTGTTCCACTGGAGTGCTAATACAGTGCTTGACTTAAGAGAATAACGGTTGGTCTAATAATTAAGATAAACTTTGCTTCCTCAAATTACTACAAAGAGCTTATCAACGATGAAATCACTGGGGAGGGTTTGATCAGCCAGGTAGATAAAGTTGGCAATTTGTGTTGACCACTTCAATTTGTTTCATTCGTTATTCTTATATGTCTGCACAGTTCCTTTACCATACAAAAGTGGACATCAGCAGAGTTTTGATATTTCTTCCCCAGAGGTCAGGGAGACAGACATAAGGTGTCTGTAGGACATGAATAAATAAAAAAGGCAGCAAGGTGACCTACCTAATCCTGGTTCACAGAGTTGTCTTGTAGAGTGGGACCTTGAAGGTGGCTGAGAGAAATAATTTGACCTTTTTAATTGGCATTATTCCTTCTCAGTCTTTATTGGTCAGCCTTAAGTGTAACCAGCTCCCTTATGGGGAGTTCATACTTGGCACACTTACATGAGACATAATGTGGTAACAGAGGTAGTTCTACATGTATGGTAATTTTCAGAGCTGAGTGACATTTTTCAAATTGATAAGTTCACTGAAAAATGCAGGAACTAAAAGTATTTGTGAAAAAAATTAGAAAGTGTACAAATGTTTCATTTTGACATGTCAAAAGAAATGAGGAGACATTTTGTTTCAACATCCTCAAAACAAAATATTTTGACTTTTTGTTTTGAAACAAGCTTTGTTGTTTAAAAACTGACCTAAATTTTAGGAAAGGATTTTCTAAAACAGCTTTATATAAATATATATATATGTATGTATGTATGTATAAAAGGATTTTTTTTCTGTTAAGTAAAATGCTTGGTAGTACTGATTTATTTCCTTGTTTTTCCATTTGACAACCAAACTGAAAAATCCATATTCATCTGTCTCTTTCACTGCTAACACAACACGCACGGGTGAATCTCCAGCTAGTAAAAGAAAGAAATGCCTTCATCCCAGTAACATACCACCCCTGTTACTTAACCTTCCCGCTTTAATTGTGGAAAAGGGAGCTGCTAAAACAGAGCATCCTCCTGCGTTTTGTCCTCTCCAACAGCGTGATGGTACCCTGGGTGCGTGAGACTGTGGGCGACTTGACAGCCTGCACGTGCCCACTGCCCCGCGGCAGCTGACTTTGCACTACACCTGGGCTCGCCTGCTGCCAAAAGCTTGGCTATTATCAGGTCTTTATTTAGCAGAGCTGGTTAATTAATAACTCCGTGTTTTGCCAGTGAAATGAACCCTCACTAGCGTCTTATCTCCCAATCACGTGCCGTTAAAGAGCAGAAGAACAAAGAAAGATTTGTCATGTCCTCTGTTACTCCCTGCCTGAAAGCGGCTGACAGGGCTCGGCAATGCGGCCGCTCTGCTTTCTAATGGCCAATTTGTCTGCTTTCAGCTTCCCTTCCCACCAGCGAGTTTCGATTCTTAAAATAGCTTTAATCAAACTGTAGCTATGGAGCCAGCCCTGTTTGCGGCCAGGTTGGCTTCTGCTTTGACTTTTGAGCTCTTAGACAACTGATTTGCTTGTGTTTAATGTTACTTTCCTCCCCAGTAGCCAGGATCGCTTGCTACGATGTAGGGATCCTTTGAAACCATTGGGCACTTCCTTGCATTCAGAAACCAGTAGCGAGCCCAGCTGCCCCACACTGAGGAGCAAAAGGACCACGAAGGCACTTTGTGGTGGTAGAGCACTTCAGAAGGTGCAAGTCCCAGAGACACTCGAAGCAGCTCGATTGCAAGCGAAGCCCTTGGGCTATCCTTGCACACTGTAAATGTCCCTTCAAAAGGCAGGTGAATATTGGAGTTTAATATGCCTGCAATAATTCTGACAGGAGAGTTCATCTTTTGTGTGAGAAATGGCTGTAGAGCTGCCTGCAACATTTGTACGGCCCCGCTGTTGCGGTGTCTGAGCATCAATGGAAAAATCTCTTGCCGAATTCAGTGGAGCCAGGATTTCAGCCCATGTTTCATCAATCACTATTGACATATCTAGTTTTGAAACAAACTATTTTCTGGGCCTTCTCATCTAACTTGATTAAAAACTCTTCTGCCCAAGGTCTGTCTGGATTTCAGCCATTATAATCTCTTCAGCTCGGATGGGTTGGCTGGATCCTGTTGTCACAAAAGCACATCCAGTACTTTTTTCCCTTTTCCTTTGTGCTTTACTTGATCTCTGCACCCCTTTGGGAGTTTGCTGCAAGATTTGGGATTGTGAGGCATTCCCAACAAGCAGCCGTTTTCTACAGATCGTTCTCATGCCCTGTGACACAAGAGCCTTCAGCCATTTATTCTGGGGCACGACAGGAGAAAAAGGGATGCCTTAGCTACACCAGTGAGCAGGACATGGAAATGCGTTTCAGGGCCTTACCTATCACTTTGATTAGCAGCTTCTCTTCAGTTCATTCACAGTGCCCTGCTAGTGCCATGTGCTACTATTTGAATTTATTCCTTTTTCCTCCTACCTTTCCTTGTTTCTTATGAATACCCACGACTCACATTGGTGCTCAGTGGCTGGGATGGAGCTGCGACATATCTGCAGGGTCCTGCGCAGCCCAGCTCCCAGTGGGCAGCTGCACTGACTCCAAGCGGTGCGTAGCTGCTTTAAAAATGCTTTCTCCAGGACATCACAATTCAAAAACCATGTCCAGTTCTATTATTATGTTCAGCCCAGGGCAGTAATACTATGATCTCCAGTGCAGTCAGCTCCACCAGATATTCCTGTTAAACATATCGAGTTTTTCTTCTAGTTTAGGGTTAACAAAAATTAAATTTACGTAGCCAAATATAGGCAGAGATTTCATTGCTGTAACGAAGCCCTGTCTGTGTTATTAAATCCCAGTCTTTTTCATGTGAAACAAAAATACACCAGTCATACTTTTTTATGAAATAATATTCCATTGAATTATGTTCCAGGCAAAAACAGTGAGTTTGAGTTTTCTCCTGTGATCTCAGCAGTAAAGAATGAGTATTATACACGCTCCAGAAAGGGAAAGGAAAATAGAATATAGACTACATGTATATAGAATGTATACTATATGTATAAGGCAGTGTTGCTTCTGCCAATAGCCAGGTTGGGATGGGTTCGGAGAATGGGGTGTACTAGATAAATACCTGGAATTTTCAGAACTGTCCAGAACCAGATTTGAGTGACCACTCAACACTATATTTGCAAACCTTTAGTAATAAGTTTCTCCAAAAATATTCTCAGCCCTTGTTATTCACTTTCCATGAACATCCACTCAGAGATCGGAATGCTAATGAGAAGTGGGAGGATTTCAGTTCATTTTATGGGATTCTCTACTCTCCCCTACCCACGCCAAACTCAAGATTATCCTCAAGTGGATAATCCGCAGACTTAAAACAGGAGGCAGGAAACAGCAAGCAGTTTACTCTCTCCAAGTACTCCTCCTGGCACTAAGCCAGGGTTTAGAGACCGGTGAGGGGGCTGCGGGCCACGAGGGTGCCGCGCTGGAGAGCAGCGCCGGCGTGGCCACCAGGCCATGGCGAGGGCGAACAGGGCGCAGCGCGAGCACGCCGCCACCGCAGAGTCACCTCCAGCAGGGAAACCTGGAAAAAGCCGCTCGTAAGGCTGAAAGGTCTTTAGGAAGAGGCAGACGGGTGTCTGCCAGCATGCCCTGGATATGCTGATGCTGTCCCCGAGCAAGGGGAGTTTTCGCGTTACCGCTCCGCGACTGCACGAGCAGCAGCATTTTGCCTGTGGGTATATTACCTTGAGTAAGTCCCTCTGTGCAGAGGCATCACCGCTAGCATCTGTGCAATGCATTGCGAAGCGTCATCTTTGCCCATGATTAATGTGTTTATTGCGGCTACATTAATAATTATAATCGATAGCAGTAATGAGCAATAATCACTAATAACACAATCACCATCACAGTAACAGTAACTACTACAATCTCTGAACTTTTCAGATTTTAACTAAGGATTTCAGTGCTGGGCTTCTTCTTAGGCAAAATCTGCTGTCCCACTTAATGTTATAAAAAAAGTGGAAATAGGGATCTCAAGAGGTCTCAGGATCCTAGACTATCTCCCTTAAGCACGAAGGTAGGTAACATTAAAAACCGATCTACATGTATATGATCAGTCATTTAAAATACCTTCCAGGGCCTGCAGAGGCATTTAGTAGGCAATAAGTAAAACACGATTAGCACAAAAAAATTGCTGACAAGATTCAAATATGATATTTTAACTGTATTTTTGTCATTAAGAAAGAGACACACAAAGTTGTCAGGAGAGTTAAGGCTATTGGGGTACCATGCTATCTGAAACATAAATTTTCTGCCTTAGTGGACTTCTTTGAAATGGCTTTATTTCAAAAAAACATGGAATTTTGGAATTTTCCCTCCAAAATCTCTGTCTGCACTTCTGGCACTTACTATACCTATATAGTTTCATCCCAGAAGGGTGCTGCAGACAAGTGTTGAATCTGCAGAAATGTTTCCAAATTGAAGCAGTCAAAGTGCTACACTATTTCCCTGGTTCTCTGATGTTTAGAAATAAACATTGGCAGTGCTTATTTAGAGAGTTTTGGAGCATTTCTGAGCATGTCAGCAGCATACTATCTTCCAAATTGTCTAAGCTTGCAATTTTGTTGGTGACTGAAAAGTGCAGGCTTGTAAACCTGCCCAATTTAAAAAAAGAAAAAGAAGAAACTACTCTTGCTTGTACCTGAACTGACCTTAGTCTAATATTGCAGTGCTGCTAGCGGAAAGGTGTTTTTCAAACAATCCTAAGGGAATTCTCCACTGGCTGAAATACATTTAGCACAGCGATGTCGGAGCAGGTGTTTATTACGTGCAACCCCTGCAGCAGCCATATATTTAAGATATCGCACTCTGACTGTCCCTTTGGAGACAGCCTGGAGCAGCTTGTCCCTGGTGGTCTGGTGCCAGTTTACACCAGTTTACCAAAACCAGGGGAACTGTGTCATCACCCATGAAAAAACAGTGCTTCCACTACTATTATGCCATTATCACCCTTATGGTCCATTGCAACCCTACAGGGGAATTACTCTGTCCTTTATGTCCTCCCAAAATCCGAGATTTCCCAAGATCACTATGTCCCAAATTGGATGGCTTTTTCTTGTCTAAATTGATTTCAGGAAGCCCCACCAATTCTCAGAAAACTTCACTGAATTTGTGTCCTTTTTGGAGCACCCCCTGTTGCCCTGTCTTGTCTTCAGGAACTGCTGGACTTCCCCCAGCTCTCCCAATCCCCTAGCCAGTTCCTCACACTTTTGATTTTCTCCTCTGACTGGAAGACCTTTTTTCCACAGTCCTTCTAATCCTATAAGTAAAAACTCCTTACTCTTCTTGTTCTTTGATGACGTGTCTTGCTCTCACCCACAGAACAAATTCTAATATCTAAATTTCCTGAATTATGTTGTTTAATCATTCCCTACTTTCTCATCTTGCCTGTCTTCACTCTCTTCTTATGAGTCTTGCTTTGCTACTTTTAAGATTTGCTACAATGTACAAAGTGTTTCTATTTGTATCTGCATGCAAAGTCAGTTATGAGGTGTCTTGGGAAAATTTCCTTTAAAAACACAATAGGAAAATAAACATTGCATTTTGCATCAGAGAAAGCTAAGCGGGCTTATTGTTAATACCTTTTCCACCTTAGAAGGTTCTCTTTTTTTCTTCTTTTTTATCAGTGCATCATTTACATTATTGCCTTTTTCTGGGAATCGCTCCAATGAAGGGACTAAAGGGTCATAATTTGATGGAATACAGTGACGGTGGTGCTGGATAAAATGTGCACAGGCTGTTCCTTTCAGTTAATGTTACTGAGATAGCAGGATGTTGGAGAAAATGGATGACCTACTTTTATCCTCTGCATTAGAGATACATTTACAAAGTGGTAAGATGGTTTTGAAAATGTATGCAGAATCCAAAGTCCGTTCTTGGTTGTACCAATATAAACCCCGTGACTTGCATTTATACCGCTATAAGTAAAATCAGAGTAGGAGAGATAAGGTAAGAGAAAGAGGACAAATATTTTTGTGTCTGCAGCATAGCTCCACCCTGCTATTCTTGGGAAACTTGATGTCCAACTCTGTTGAGAAAATGGGATTCAATTATCCTCAACTGCTTTTAATTATAAGAGCAATGTTATTGTAGCTGTTATGGTCTAAGGATAAGAGTGAGGCAAGATTTATATGGAGCAGTAATATCTTTAATTGGTCCAGCTGATACACTGACAGGCTTTTTGGCATACCAACCTGAAAAAGGGGCAGCGTGCCTGAAAACACACCTATCTTTTTTCCAAAAAAGTCAGTTTGTTCTAATAAAAGGTATTAGATCTCGCTATAAACTTTTTTCTCGTTTAACTGTATTACCATTGAAAATAGGTGAACCAAACTGCATAAGACTGTTTGTTTTGTCCCAAAATCATGCTACTAGCTCCAGCTGAGGCCTTCTGTTTCCAAACTGCTTGAAAAGATCTGGAACATCAGGTTGTAATTATTAATTTATTAATTTATGATATTAAATTATTATAGTGAAAAATATCAGAAAGAGCATAAAACATCAAACTTTGGGTTTTAAAACACACTTTGCCTAAGAAAGCGCAGTATGAGGCTGCCAAGGGCAGATGCATGTGTCTACACATACTTCAGCAGGGGCTACCCCTGCCTGAGGCATGCAAAATGACTCCTGTCGGTGCCAGAGGTGGGACTGGAGGGATCTCGAGTCATCCAGTGTGGCAGCTTCACTACCTTACTCTGCAATAATTTTCATACTAACCCATTTCTCTGTCTGGAAGGAATTCAAAGCAGAAGCCCCAAAACACTTGAGCTTACTGTATTTCAGTTCAACATGAGCTAGAAGCATCCAAAATCTTTAGCCAAAATAATTTCTTACCAAGTTTCCAGCCAAATTCCCAGACTCAAGAGATTCCATGAATCGTAGATAAACAGCCAGACACTCGCTCCATAACTTAGCTGCTAATTACAAATGGGTAAACATAATATATAGAGTCATTAATTGGTCTAAAATAACCCTGGGGCCAAATTTGGTGTAATGGGATCAATGCTTAGATATGAGGATCAGAAATAAAAGTATTCAGTGCATGGGTAAAATGTAAGCAGCTTGGCTAGTGAAAAGAACACAATTTTTCATGCTTCACTATATCTTGCCTACACAGTGTTTAAGTTAATGTTTGACTTTATGTATTACAGAATGACTTTGTTTTGGTCACATGTACAGCGGCCTCCTTTTAACATTTATTCCTCAGGAGTAAGGATTTTATTTAATGCATCATTTGCAGATTGAAAGGACTAATCTTTTGTATGCCTTCTTCCTTGGAGGGTGTTTTTAGAAGAAATATATTTGTTTCTGAGCTTTATGAGTATATATTTTGGTATAAATGCTTGCTCCCTCTCCCCTTCTTCCTAGCTTGTTTACTCAGGGAATGAAAACTTGACCTTGACTTTAAGGTCTTTCGTTTTTCAGACTGTACAGTCAGCAGAGAGTAAGGGGAAAAAATCAATGTGAAACATATTAGACAAGTATGAGAGTAATGCATAAGTGCTGGGAAGTCATCCTGGAAATGGAAACAGCTGAGGTAATTCTTAAAGGAAAACACATCGCGCTGATGTATCTTCTGTCATTAAAAACTCGCATTCCATTTTCTCCTTTCTTCACCTGTTCTCTCCCTAGTCCTCAGACACATCCTTGGGGCTGTAGGAACAAGGATATGCATGTCTGCAATGCAGATCCAGTAACGGAGCACCAGGGGCTTGGGTGGTCAGGTGGGATGCTCAGCCTGCCCACCCGGCCCCATGTCCTGCCTTCTCCCTGCCCTCCCAGCTCCAGGGATGCCACTGCGGAGTTCAAGGGAGCAGCCCCACGGCTGGTACTTCACATAGCTTTCACCCCACACACCCTGAGACGTGTATAGCATTTTAAATGCTCATTGACTGCAGTTAAAGATTTAGATTTGCAAGGTGGCTACCTGCTTGTTAAATATTTATTGACTACTTAAATCCCAATAGCCATTCTGGGCATTGAATCCACATGTAACCAGGAGCTGCTACAGGAGCTCGGTGCAGCTGGGCATGAGGCTTGCTCACACGTGTGGCCATTTCCTCTGAATGGGCCCAGCTTTGGGGTACATGACCTGGCTGAGCTAGATGCAGCAATCCAGGTGCCAAGAGAGGTTGTGCAGTCTCCATCCTTGGAGGTTTTCAAGACCCAACTGGCAAAAGCCCTAAGCAACCTGGTCTGAAACCATAGCTGACCTTGCTTTGAGTAGGGGGTTGGATTAGGGACCTCCTGAAGTCCCATCCAGCCTGAATTATCCTGTGACCTTGTGTCCCAAGTGCCACTAGAGAGGAGTGGGGTAAAAAGAAGTGCCTCACACCTTTACCTCTCCTAGCTCTGCCTCCACATCTATGATTCAGAATTTTGCAAAGTCCTGTTAACATCTCAAATAAAAAATACTTCGAAAGAATAAACGAGACAGGCAAGAAATGACAGCTCAGTAGATAAGAGACATGACATTGACATTGTTAATTAGGATGGCAGCTACAGCCAGTTGTGATGGGTCAGATTGTGTTTGTCACCAATGAACTTGCAAAGTATCTTTCCTCTCCTTTGCCCATTCTATATTTTGGGAGAGATTCTCATGTTTCCTTGCCATTTCTCAATCTATGCCTTGGAATACTACCTTAACTGCCTTGGCTTATTGCAGTGATACCAAAGTCAGGGGTCAAAGTCAGACTTCATTTACAAACGTGCCTTTCCAGGAAGTTGCACAGATTGCTGCAGTTTAAGTGCAAATTGTGTTTAGTTCAATATATTTAAATAGTGAAATGTCCACAGCAATAATAGCAGACTGTTACTACATATGTGTATGAAATTTTAAATTAATTAGATGGCATTCAAGCACATCAGCTGTATTCTCAAAACATCTCAAAAGGACTCTTTTAAAAGCAATTAATATTTAATTTTAAAAACGCAATATCTTACCGAAGTCTTAATTAAATGCATACACCTTTCTGGCTTTTAAAAGTACTTTCCTCCTCATTTAGTCTGCCAGGAAACTGCACCATAGGTGCTCTCTGCAACAAGGAGATGCTCTATGAATGGCAGCCATCCATCAGGCTTTTCCTCAGAGCCCAATTCCCCTTCTTACACCTCAGAGCAGCAGAAGTTACAGCAGCTAAGGGCAGGAATTGCCGGAAGGCTGTGGGACCTCTGTCTGCCACAGCGAAAGCCAAGCAGAAAGTTTATAATTTCATAGGATTATCAGAGGAACATTCCCATAACTAGATTGCTTGCAAGTCGCCTTCCAAAGATTACAAACAATCCTAACCAAGGAATGGCCCCTTATGAAGAACCCATGTGGGAAAATACTCAACTTGCAGAAGCAGTAATAGCCATTCCTCCTATAAACTGAGCCCACATTTGTATGCCCTTATTTGTGAATAATCCATATCTCATCAAATAATTTCCACTTTCCGTCTTATGCAAAGAAATGATAAGCATGAGAAAGCTAAAGTAAACTTTAAACTGAAGCCCTGTAAAAAGACATGTCATTGTGGAAAACATTGTTTAGGTTAATATGAGATGCCAGGTGGTAAAGTTTAGTCACTTTATCCAAAGCAGAAGAATTTATAGACCCTATGTCCAACAAAAACAATCCATATTAGCTTCTCATGCTTTTAAAATTGGGCTCCACTAACACCTATTTATAATGTTTTCCCTGAGTCATATGAATGAGGCAAAATATACATGGTAGCCTCTTTCTATTTAAGCATGTGAGGCAACTATGGGCAACATCTAGCATTAAGAATTTCCGTTATGCTCCCAAATAGACTTCCACCTTTTTCATGTCATCTAGACAATTTGTGACCAGCCCATTTGAGCCATTTCCAACAATTTTTGAAATATGGAGCCCTTATTTAGGTCATAATGAAAAACCTTTGATTTGGAAGGTCTTGAAAGTGGGGATCAGCTTTTTGTCCAAATTTTACACAGCACCTGGCACAATTTGGTCCTGGCAGGGGCAACGTTAGGGATATTGCCCGGGAAGTACAACCAGCACAACTGGGCTGACAGAAGGATTAAAGGGACTCCAGATTTCTTGCCTTTCTGTGCAATCTGAGGTATCAGACATATTTCCATCACAGTATCAAATCCCCAAACTGCCGCTGCCTAGAGTCACCCTTTACCCCTAGCTGGGCTTCTAAAGTGCAACTGAATGATAAAAAATAGTAATAATAACAGTGAGCAGGTCTTAAGCTACCTCATATCTTTCTTCAGTTTTGTTCTTGCAACTCCATGCCAGGACATTTTGCCTGAGCTGATTGGAAGAAGGGGTATTGATTTTCTCAAGATTGTTGGCTTTTTATCATCCTATTTAGTACCAAGGGCTGGTGTAAACTGCCCATGCTGTGCAGGGAGCACGGTACAGCGCACGCTGCACTGCGGCCAGGGCTCGCTCCGCAGCAACGCCTGCTTGCTCAGACAGTTCACAGCAGGGGACTTGTTTGAAATCTAGGTGTATTTTTAGTTGAGCTGTGTGAGGGATAAAAGCAGGGCATCAGCGTTCGGGAGAACTGTGCAGACAGGTTTTGCATACAGAGTAAAACGGGAGAATGTGTTGGATGGTTGTTTTCCTCCTCTCCCCCGCTTTTAGTTTTGCTGACTTTGCGCAAAAGTTGAAAATCAGGTTTTACCCAGTGAACTTAAATGAGTTTATACAATAGATTGTAAAAGCATTCCCAGCAGAGAAAAACGGCCTGTTCAGAGCCAGAGAGGGGCTGCCATCAGCCCTGCGCTGGCCAGCTTTGTGTCACCATCAGCGCTGGCAGGGCCAGTGCCCCACTGCAGGGAGGCCAGGATGGGAAGAGGATTCGACAGCTTCCTTGAAATATTCTCTGAGGGCTAATGGCTGGGAACCTGAGCGGGAAGATCAGCATCGCTCAGGGCCTTTCTCTTTGGCCTAGTTCTGCGGTTTACAATGGAATTTGAATGGAAAATGAAGCGAGTTTGTAGAGCAAATCACAGAAGGGAAAAGGGAGCAATACATCAAGAAAAGAAGAAATTAAAGGAGTGGAGTCTGGGCTTGAACAAATCTTCAGTAGAAGCATTTCTCCCTACTGAAAGGAAGCATTTTATTTTCCCTGGAAGGAGACAAAACGAACAGCAGGGACTATTGCTGTGGCAAGAACACCTGGAGACGTGCTAGCTGCAGTGAGAACCCTCTGGCAGGAATAGCAATGGCATAATTTGCAGCAACATCTGCAGTTGGCCCAGCAACAATCTCTCCTCATTAATTAGCAGTAGCAGTAGGTTTGCCAGACAGTCCCATTGGTTTTTGTCTTGTTACTGTACCCCTTAGTTAATGAACCATCCCCTTCCCTTCCTGCTGAGTGAGGTATATGCAGTCTGACCACAGAATAGACACAGAAATCCACCATGCATCAAAGGGGATGACAGTATTTACCATGATTTCATGCATACATCCCATGGGTCATATTTACTACAACCACATGATTCAGCAGCAGTGGATTGTAGGCCTATGGAGATAATAGCAGAAGTTCACCAGTAACTCCCCTGTCTCCCCCTGTACATCTAATTTTATGCTGCAAGCCATGCAACCATGTATGTACAATTCTGGCTCTTACTCCACAAAATTATTTAGGACCTTACCTAGTTTATTCACAACTCTATCTTGGTCCTGCAAGCTAACAGTCATGTCTTTTCACTGTGCCTCATTTTCTCTGTCTGAAAATGGGAATCATGATCTGGTCCTTTGGAAGTGCTTTGGTTTCTACCAGTAAGATCCTATCAGAAATAAGCTCTGCTTAACCACTCACCCCCCCTTCCTGTAGTACAGTACTGTACAGTAGTACAGTACACAAGAAAATAACATAAAGATCACTACACAGAAGCCCTGGGGCACCTTTGCCTGGCCAAGTGGCTCCGTTACATGCCACCCCTATTTAGCACCTTTCTGGCGGTGAACTATTGCAGCAATGGGGAAATTAATACAAGGCAGAGAAGTGTGGCAACCTTTGGCAAGTCTCTGGTGAGCTCAGCTTTTTTTTTCCAGGATTGCACTTATGATCAAATGGCAACTGCTGGATATGGCTAGAGAGACTGCAAACTGTTATCTGGGAGCTTCAGATCTCGGTGCAAGAGAGCCTCTGTCAAGTCATGGCTGCCTAATCCCCTTGGTCAGGCAGGCAGGATCCTGTTTGCCTGTGTACAGTCCCAACCCTCAGACATTCTTGCTCAATTAATTTCATGCACAGTTTAATTTTTTCCATATTAGGGAGGGGGACTAACTCCAAAAAAATCTGATCCAGAATGATCGAGGTGGCTTAATAACATGAGACAAACGGCAATGCTACGGCCCTGCTAGACAATAGCAAAACACATTCGAAAACGCAACTCAGACCTTGCTGCATTACACATGTAATTAGGTTGTTTCCATGGTAATGATCTAATTATGGTCTTCTTGGCTTTGTGTAATCACATTTGCTGCATTTTGGCAGAGCTGTTTTCCTTATTTTTGAACTGCAACACTTGGCAAGATGTTCTTCCTAAAGCTGAATAATAATTTTGCTTGATGGAAACTGACAGGTCTGTGAGTTTTTATTTAAAGCAGCGTTGAAGATACAAGACAAGACACAAGTATATATATATCTCTACCTTATATATACATATATACGTATATAAAGAAAAGGATTTCTCCCAGTAATGTCTATTCCTCCTTTCTTCCTACCTCTTTTTACAAGCGGTTAAAATAATGAATTGTAGCACTGGCTCCTACATGTGCCAGGAAACTCATGAGACCTTTCTTCTATTCCCTGCATAGTAACATGCTGACCTTAGGACACGATATTTCACCTCTCCCTTGCTTATTTTCCCCATCTGGGAATAATAACACCGACTTCAAATGAGATGTATATGTAAAACGTGTATTATTTTTACTAAGCTATTTCAGCTCCTCATGAGTGTTATACTTTGGAGACTGTTGGTGAAATCCTGGCCCTGTAAAGGCCAAGGGTAAAACTCCTATTGATTTCAACAGTGCTGCAATTTCCCATGTGTCTGTTCAAAAAACTTAGAAAAATCAGATACAAAAAGCCAAATCTCGGAGTCTTGACAAATATAGATTTCCATCCTGCTGCCCTACAGATGCAAATTCCCCATATGTGGCCATATGGGAAGTCACTGCTTGGGCTCCTCATCTCTGTCCTCCCCTTTCTGCCAACCCCACTGCAGGGAGTGAGCCAGGATATGGCCAGGAGTGAGGAAGGAGGAGGAAGGAGAAATGCATCATGCATATGTCCCTTGTGCCCCCACCACAGCCGACTAGCAAGGAGAAAAAAAAAAAAAAAAAAGAAATGCTCCACGGCAGGATTAAACTTTGGTGACAAATGCTGTTTCTCTTAGCTGCTGCAAGTAATAGCAATGCTGGGGCTCCAGGGGAATCCGGCCTCCATATGTGTTGTTCACATGTGTGATCCCACTGCTTCTTTCAGAGCCCGCTGCTCCTGAACGCTCATCTTATTTCTCTGCGTTAGGTCATGGTTTTAGGGAGGCAGGAGTCCAAGACTGTGCTAAAACCAGTTCTTGCATAGAGAGCCTGCGCTCTCTTGTGCAGAAGAGGAGCTTATTATGACCCGTAATCTTTCCTAAGGCAACTCTCTCATTGAAGTCAGCTGCCAGATCTGGCTGTTATCACTTATAAAGATTTTTAAAGCTTTCTTGCAAAACAAAAGATATATTTCTAGCTTGAGCAATGTGGGACCTGGGGAAAGATAGGAGATGAGAGGTCAAGCAAGAGGAGCTTATGAAATCACACTGGAGCAGAATTGCAGGCTGTAGTCAGCCAGGAGCTCGTATTGCAATCGACAAGGCTATTCATGGAAAGATATTTGATCAGAGTTGCCATGACAATAGGAAACACCTAAAAAAGATCTATTAAATGCTATGTCGGCATCAAGCCAAGAAGTTAAGCCAAATCCCACTCTCTGGTTATTCTAGTGAGTCAGTAGCTTTCATAGTAATGTTGCTAAAGGCAGGATTTGGTCCTCTGACTTTAAAGAATTGGAAAAATAGGCATGAAATGCAAATTATGACGGAAAGGATTTGTGCTATAAAGAATTTGCTGAGAAAGATATTAGAAATATAGCAAATATTCTTTATAGTTTTTGCTTAGTGTACTGAACATACACACAAGACAAACAGAGCCATCTGACTTTGATGGACAGGTGACGGTGGTGGTTTCTGAATCAATATAATACCCGTTCTGCACCTCTGCTAGGGGCTACGAATTGAAATCTTGATCTCTAAATCTTTAAAGAGATTCCAAGTCAAAAATGAGTGGCACTGAATTTCAAGGTCCCAGAAAAAATAATTCACTTTTGAAAGCGCTGTTTTCTCAAGAGATCAGACTTGAAAAGAAAACCTGATATTGCCATTTTTGACATGAATAATAATGTGAAATCTTTCTTTTTTTTTTTTTTTTTTTTTATGCCGCCTGGGATAGTTGGTCTCTGAGTATAGGATCCCAGGAACTTATAGCAAGAACCAGAAACCGTGTAGGTAAGTCACGCTACTGAGCCATATGCTCTCATGTTATGCTCTGGAGAGGATAAAACTAACTGTGGTTATCTATTGGTACTTATATTTTAGCAGACTGACACCTCTCAAATGCCAAGCTATACTCAGTTAAGCCCACAGCAAATGATTGTTAACGGGTAGACAACTGCAGAAGAGCCATGGTGAAAGTCAAATAACAGCAGAGGAGCAGGGTAGGACTTCAGCTCTGCTCTTTTGCTGCTCCCAGTGAAGCGAACACTTTTTCTAAGAACCTGTCAGCAGGTCATATTAATCCACTTCCACATCTTCCCTGTCTTAGCAGGTAGATATGAAATGCGCAGCTGGCTTTTTGAAGGGAACATCATTCTCCATTGATATACAGCCACCTCCTGGATGGGATGATATAGCAGCCTTTAAAAAGCCTTAGCAAGGCATTTTGTGCCTCAGGTATCTTTCCCCTTGCTCCTGTCCTCTCCAGCTAGCCAGAAGGAGTATGAGGAGGGTGGCAGTCAGCAAGAGGTCAGTGGCCACCAAGGTTGGCAGAGGAGAGCTAGCGCTGAGGCTGGTGGCAAACCGGGCTGCAATCACCCTGCTTGCTCTAGGCTGGGGATTTCCAGATACTTTGTGCCATCAGGCCCTCACTGGAAACCCTGCTGAAAACCCTTGGGCTGAGGAGCAGCCCAGCTCTACAAGCAAGTGCATACATGGGGGCAGGGGGTGCCTTGACTGAAAAGGATGTAGAGGGTTGGGTCCTCTCTGTATTTTGGCTATACAGTGCAGTGGTGCATTATGAGATACCTAGCATAACCATGACGAGTATCATTTCTCACTTCCCTTCCTGCTTCCTCCCTATCTCATAGCTCAGAAGCACAAGGGTCAGGCTTGTTGCCTGAGAGAACAGAGCTTTACATAGTATGTTAATGAGAGCCCTGTTCGCAGAAACTGCTGGTTCTTGTACTTCACCTATTGCTGTGCTGCTGGAGAACGTGGGACAGCACATTTTACCATGCAGGCTGCATATCCGTCCCTGCTTTGTAAAACCTCATATGCAAATAGCAATAATCACCATCTCTTACCTTTAAGGTACTGCACGCTTGTCGAACTAAAATCAAAACTGAGGAGTCTGTTCTGCTTTCCACGTCTGTGATTTTCATTAATGCCACCAAGGGTTTTACACGTGCCTGCACAGACCCCTCAATTTATTCTGCCCTTGTTACTTTCCTTCACAACCCAGATATTTGCATAATACATAGCAGCAATGCCAAGTGCCGTGTACCTCCATTCCTACTGCACAGGCTCCATATGCTGCCTATCTGTGTCTATCCCAGGGAGCTCTACAATTGCATGAGGACAATTTTCAAATTGTATGTGTGTAAATTAAAGCTGACACTCTGCAGCTTTAATTCAGGGACTAAACCTAATCCCTGCTCATGCCCTACCCATCAGATAACCTTAATGCCATGATCAATACAGCCAGATAATTACAACTAATAGGAAAACTAAGTGTATGTTTCCAGTTTTTTCATCAAAACAAAGACCTAGTGATATGTTTCTGCCAAGGCTTACACAATTCTCCTTTATTACACTGGGAGTTCACAAAAGGCTAATACTGTGTAACACTTTTTACGTGAACACTTTCAACCAGAAATTCCTTTTCATGTAAGTCTAGCTCATCTATCTGGGTATGAATCACAAATTGTGTGCATAGAGGGGAAACAGTCCCTCTGTTTCCCTGTTGATTTGCTGCCAAATCCACCGATATTTACAGCCAGACTTCAGAAGGACTGAGAAAAAGGGAAGAGCGGCCAAAAACGTCACAGATTTCACTTTTGGGTTTCACCCAAATAATAATATATATATAATATATATAATACGTGACCGCTTTCTCCTGGTCACGTAAGATGTTGTTTCTCAAACATGTGTTGTGTTGCCCTTTTGCTCTTTACGTGCTTGCTCTGCTAATGGTCAAAAGAAGTTTGTCCTTTGCAGATATTTCCTTAGGAATAGATACCAGCACAGAGAGCATCATTTTACACTGCCCCAGGAAGCACACATCGGCTGGGAGACATCCTGAATTACAGTGTTGGCTGGAGTACTGAGGTGAAGGAAGTCACTGTTTGCGATCACAAAACACTGGGGATATGGGTCCCCTCAATGAATGGCATCAGGTGAAAGACAAACATTTTCCCCATTTACACTTAAAATGATATGAAACCAACAAGATTTTGTATTCCCTTCATATTTAATGTTCAAAGTTGGGAAAGGGGGTTATAGTAAACTAGAGAGGTGTTCACAGCACCTAATGTTAGGCACTTCTGTTGGCTGGCCCCTATCTCACTGGTTCTCTCTTCAATGGGCAGAGAGAAGCTCCCATCAGGAGTGGGTCAGGGTACCTGGATCAGGACCTAGGCAATAGTTCAGTGATAGACGAATCTCCCCTCTGCACAGTGGGGCAATAGTAAGTGAACCCTCTTCCTCTGAGTGTAAGGCCCAACTCTGACTTTTAGGACTTCTAAAGTTAAACAGCGATAGTGACCCTATGATGACAAGGAAGCAAAATAACTTCAGTCATTAATTGCAATGCAATAAAATGTTTTGTATAATAAACTTGCATCTACGTACACAGCTGTCAAGACAGCAGTCCTGAATCACGAACATGGGCTTAAGTACACATATACAAACACACGCATATCACATGTATACACAGAGAGAGTAATAAATTGCATATGGTGCATGTGGCATAACTCATGAGTTTTCCTGAAGGCTGTCACAAATCTGAGATGTATTGGGTGAGAAGAGTACTGGGGTAGTCTTTTAATTAGTCCACAGCTCAGCTGCATTCATTCTCTGACATTGCATCCAAAATTTATAGCCTTTTAAATCAAAGGAACATCTCAGACTCTGAGCTTTTGCTAATCGGAGGTGTTAATGATAAAAGCAAAGGCCTGAAAAAGGGACATGTTAGACAATTATTCACAATATTCAGAACTGTTTCTCAGACCAGTGTGCTACCTTGTAAAAAATAATCTTGAAAATATATGGGGCTCTCAGATGTCTCACTCGGATCTGTACATTATCCGTTTGTCACTGCTGGAGGTGGTGTGACGGGAAAACGGCATTTTGCCCATATGTGGCAAATCCTTCCCCCTTCAGGCTGCTTGGTGAATGCAGACAGTAAGGATGCTATAGGACCTTCAGTTCAAGCAAAGCCATGCTCTGGAGGAGGATGTGTTGGTGAACACAGCCAGGGCTCTGCAGCCTTAGGGAGCCCTAGACCTAGAGGTAGAGATGAGGATGGCAAGGAGATGGGTCTGGGGTTGGCATGGTGGCACAAGGGGGTATTTGCTGGTGAAGCAGATGACTGCGGCTCTTGGCCACATGGAGTTTTTGCTTTATGGCTGGCAGGGTGAGGATGCTGGGCTCTGCATCTCCACTGGCTCTCGTGGTGTTGCGGGGCGAGAGGACTGGAACTAGGAGCTATGAGATTGCATGGACTCATTTCTACCTGGAGGAAAACAAATCATTTACTGCACCTGAGGAGAAGCTACCGTTGTACCCTAGGATAAAGCTTAAGGCTCAGTTCAGTCTGTATGTTCTGCAAAATAACAGTTGCCATCAGCGGGGCGACCTTGGCCCTCGCTGCCTGAAGCTGGCAGAGCAGGAAATGCTGGCTGGCCCCTGGGAACGCAGCCCGCAGAGAGAGCACAACCCGCCTTTCCTGAAACACCCTGGGACACGAGCATTTCTCTCTATAAAGGTAAGCATCTCTCAGGCGGGATCAGGAAGGCTGTGCAGTTTGCACGCTGTTGTTGGCATCTTTTTGCTGGCCATGCTGGAAGAGACTGGCACCAACAGAGAGCTTTGGGGAAGTCCATTTGTTAAGTGCTGAGGCAACCGATGTCGTTATCGCTAATGCCTTCAGCGCAGGACTGCACAGCAATCAATTTCCTAATAAATCAACCCATTTTCTAATATGAACCAATTTATCTGCCAGACCAACTTGCCAACCAGTATTAGAGGCTGAAGTCAAACTGAAAAAGACGTATCACGTTTTCAGCTTTTCCTTCTAACGTGGCATCTCCTGAGGCACGCTCTGCAGCCACTGGTTCACAGCTCTTTACCTTCCCTGGAGACTTTTCCTGCAGGAGACTTTAATTTATAGTTGGTGCAGACACAGCAGGAATTATATATTTAATGCCAGCCACTAACATGTCAGCTTTTACTCCGAAACTAGCACCTGTCTTTTGTCATCACTGTACAGTATTTATAGTGACTGGATAAAAAGATTATTTGAAAGGCCTGATTTGCAGCAGAAACAAGAAAATCCTGGTTTATTATAGCCAAGCCTATGTTATGATTTTATCTATGTTCATTTAGTCTACAGCTCCGCTGGAGACAACCAACGTAAAGAATTAGCTACAGCAAACATGATAAGAAAGAGATTTGAGATTATTATTTATAGAAGGTATCACATAAAGATGAACAATAAAATGATTAATGCCTAACAAATATAGATAGTGCTAGTGCAAGGATATACTGTAGAAGCAAAGAAATTTCTGCCTTGATTGGTCATTGCACACAGCACAGGCTTCTGAAAAATTCAAATATATGCGAGTAAGAAATTCAGAGCTACACACAGCTGTGTACCTTGGACTGCAAGAGATAAAAACATACTGACGTTTAACTGTTCATCTTATGATACAGAGCTGCACAAAAAATGAAAACCTGCATCCCAAAAAGACAAACACGCTTTTCAGAAAACTCATTTGATGTCGTACCTGCCAATCTCGTACTCAATGGCACACGTGCACATTTCTTCCCATAAAGGATTTCTGCTGGCAGCCCACTGTCTGAATGTACTTACTCCCAATTGCTGAACAAATGCCACTAATGCTCAGTTTGGATCAAACAGCATCACTGGCAGCGGCTGCGCTTGCTCAACTTCTTTCACTAAATGTTCCCCCAAACGGCACAGCTTATTTCTGATAGGCACTGAGTCGATTCAGTGGCTACACTTAAACAGTATGAAGCCCACCCTCACTGTATATATACGTATATGCAAAATGTGTATATGTTCCTCTTAAAATGTCTCCTTGTAACTCCATACTTCCATCACTGTTTCAGTTAAACTAATATAAATAAATTCCAGATTGCAATAGTTATATAAGTAAGGACTTCACAATTTACAGGGATACCAACAAAACAATCAGAACTTTTTTTATCAAAAAAATATCACAAAAACTGGTACTTCTTAAAGAGAAGACATAAACAGCCAGAGCATTGCAAGTGAAAACCTCGGCGAAAGATAGCTGGACAAGAAGGTTGTCAGGAGAAAACAAGCTACCCACTAGAAATTACAGTTACTAAAATATTCCTGGAGATTCCAAGGAAAAAGGCTGGAATGGCTCTTCCTTGCATAAAGAGTTCCCTCTAGTTCATTTATCTTTTGAGTTTTCACTTGGAGCACTCATCTGCTGGACAATAACCCAGAGGATTAGCAAGCCGAAACTCCCTTTATTCCTAGTATCTTACTTGAAAATGCTGAAACAAATATCCCTTAATATTCTTCCCTAACACTCTTTTTTGTAACGTTTTCCAGACAGAAAAGAAATGGGCAAATCTGCTGTAAAGTAGATTAGTTGCAAAGTACTGGGCTTTTAAAAACAAAATGCGTACTGGGGCATAAAAGGAAAAGTGTAATCGCCTAAGCTTTCCCTTCTGAAAAAGTTGACCTCTTTCTATCCTAGATTGTATTTAGCTGATGTACATCTTCAGACGTAAATATGATTTGATACAAAGCCTGCTGGACTTCATAAAGGGGTTTCCACTGGCATTCATCAGCACAGCCAAGTCCATGCTGTTAATGAAATTTCTTAGACTGTAATAATAAAAACACTATGACTGGTATTGCCTTCATTATAAATCTAGGGACATTAATATTGAATGCAGCACGATCCTAGTATTTCTGAAACTTTGCTCCAAAGACTTCTCATATTTAGCCATAAAGCTAAGTACCATGGAAAAAAAGCAGTAGGAAAACTGGGGCTGAGAAAAGGCTGAAAGGCTGTTATCCACATTTTGAATGAAAGCAATGTGAAAGCAGTAGGTTACACAAATCAACCACAAATTACTTCATCATGGCCTAACAGACCATCAGTGGTTTATAATGATGGTCTGGGAATCACCTGCCAAAAAGATGCATTATTATTCAGAAATTTGAGCCATGCGAATATGCAATTTTGCATAATATTGCAACTGGAAAATTGAAGAAAAAATATTCTAGGTTAATTTTTTTTCCCAGTTGCTAAAGTCTGGAACCCATTAGATGTCTTTCTCCACTAGACATTAAGATGTTTACAGATTTGAGTAGGAAGTTTTCTTGGAGTGCATGACATTTCTGTTCCTTTTCCCTCAGCATTCTCATTTATCCCATTGTGTTTTAGATACTTTGGGGTGGAAAATGCACCAGGGATGCCTGCGCTCCTTCTGACTATGATGGCTGTGCCGGGCAATTCCCCAGCAGTGACCACGTTCAGCTCGGAGGTACCCGCCACACTCATGCAGTGGTCTGCAGCCTGTGACCCGTGAAGCCCTCAGGGTCCATGGGCTGCTTCTCAGAGATCTGTAGAAAATAACTAAGAAAGAAAATCTGCTTACAATAGGTTTAAGTTTACTGTAACTATAGCCGCAGCTCCACTGGAAATTGTTGTCTGCAATTGATAAAACTCAAAACCCAGCATCTCCTTTAAATTTAAGGAGAAAAAGTCCCAGACCACGTGATACTCCGGAGATGCGATTGTGCATAGCTGTTGACAAGTAATGACTTTTGAAGAGGAAAATACCTGCATGTTTTTAAGAATAAAGGCCCCGTTTCTAGTTGGCACAGAGGCATATCAGAAGCAATTTTACTGAAGCCCTGACCTAGGAGAAGGAAGGCAAAGTAAATCAACTAGACCTACAATTCAAGTAAAGGACCCGTAAGACCCCCCCTTCCTGCAGCTATCAGGGCTCTTTAATTTTCCGCTGTGGCGTGCTGGATGCTGTTGCCTGTAAGTTGCACCTCAAAGTTAAGGGAGGGTTGTAGGAGACAAGAGCTCCAAACAATTTAGCGGGATAATACACCAGGGCCTCCCCTCACATCCCTTCAGCTGGTATCAGGAGAGATTTAGCTTGTGTTGTTCTTATTTATAAAATTACAGTGAGTAATGCGAGTGTTGCAATCAGCTCCCTGTGAAAAGTGTGGCTTTGGCAGACACTCTCCAGCTTCACTAAAACCCCTTTCAGTTAAGGAATGAGTGCTTCTCAGACTGTCTGCCACCCAATTTATTTTGGCCAGCCTTGGCATGTCGTGGGGCTTGCTTTACTTAAAGGCTTCTGGCATGGCTATAACACAGTGACACTGCAAGTAAATCAGGGCGTTCCACTCGCATAGAAAGTTAGAAACAAAAGTATTGCACAAAAAGCTGCTCAAAACTATCTGATGTCCATCCCCAGACATACATCTCTAATAGCCCTTTGGTCCTGGAGTGGGAATTAGACACAGAGCCCGGAGGTCTGCCTCTCAGGTCTGCAGGCAGGCGAGGTCAGTCGTTATAAGTGCTGTTGCCGGCCCACAGTTATCCAGTGGCCCCTCTGCTATGAGGTGCTGATCCCTGCCTGGTTCCTACTGGGTCAGCGGTTGGAAAATGTCTCCAGAGGGAACTTCTCTCCACAATGCCATTTAGGACTTCATTCAAGTGAGGGCTGGTGCCTTCCAAGGCTGTCGAAACCCTCCAGACCACACACACAATAAATGTGGCATTTGCCCACCCTTTGGGAAATCAGCTCCTGTCTTCCCTGAGGTACCTGTTCTCTGATTTCCTGCCTTGCATACGGCTGCTCCTCACAAATTAGACCCCCTCTCCCCAAGATCCCCACAGATCCCACTGGGTTATCTACAAGCATAGGTAGTGCCAGCATTAAAATTAGTATGTAAACACTAGCAGTCAAAGTGAAAAAACAGAAAAAAAAAAAACAAATGATGTACAGCATGCCCACCCTTGCACACCGCAGGCAATGGGAGTTAAATCTCCCCGCTGGAAAAGCTGCCTGCCATTTCTTCACTTTTATTCTCATTTATCCTTTGAGAGGGCTGGACTGCCTCCCACTCAGAGGCTGGGGAATCTCCCTCAGCCTGAACGTACCCAGGGCAGGCACAGCACCGGGCTCACAAGCAGTAAATTCCACCCCCCGCACTACCTCGCTGGGCTAGCCATGCTTGAAATGATTTTTAGAAGATGACGATCTTCAAAAAGCAGGTCCAGATACCTGGAAACACAAAGGGGAAACCTGAGAGAGGCAGCAAGGCTGAGCTGACAGACCCAGAAAAAGTGCGAGGCACCAAAGACAGGAGTGAAAACAATCACTCTTCTGTGGCACATTTTTGAGACTCTGCCAAGGGAAAACTTCTGAGACTAAACTAACAAATGGAGGCATTTTTTCTGCCACAAAGAAGCTCTCTTTAGGACGGGGTAACCTAATCCACCTGCAGTGCTGACACTGACTCACGGAAATGCTGTCTGGATGAAAAGGGAAGAAAGTGGGGGGAGAGAGCAGGAGACGCAGCTGATTTGAAATATTCTACCTGACAATTAACATTTCCACCCCACTTAGGCTCCTTTTAATGTAGGCGCTAATAATAACCCCCGGTCGCCTTTGATATGTTGCACTCAACAGCGAAAACATCATTCTCGAAAGCTTCTGTCGTAAATAATGGGAACAGCTGAAGGGTGTTTCTTTGTGCAGTTAGCCGGCATGATCCAAGAAATCTTCTTGTGCTGAGCTGTTTGGGCTCATTTGGGGGAGATGAAGGAGAAGGGGGTTGTGCAGGACGCCGCTGCACAGCAGCTGAGTTTGTCAGTGTCTGGCTGGCAGAAACAAGACTCAGCTATCAGGGAAAGACGGCAGAGACCATGTGATCTCCGGATGCAGAACCAGCCTGAAACCCAGATTGACCTCCTAGCCCTACCCCAGGCTGCTTTTCTGCAGGCAAATCATCTGGGACCAGGTTTCAAAAGACATGTAAAGGCCTACAAAGACAGTTGTGCCTAACGGGATGCCCGCATGGATTTTCCAGGTACCTCAAAGGTTTTTTCAAGACTGCCATCATCCACTGTATAAGAAACTGCATCTTATTGCCCCTAAGCCTCTCTAGAAAGCTGACATTGTCTTTCCGTGATTTAGTTCCCCTCTGTGGGTCATGGATAAGTATCGTATCTCACAGACGTGCTGTAAGGATAAATACATTAAAATTTGTGAGATACCGAGAAACACAGTCATTCATGTCAGGTAAGTCTTATAGACAGAAAAAAAAGTATCTACTGCAAAGCGCAGGGTATTTGCAGATTCTCGTGACCTCAGTATCTGCATGCCTCACAGCAGATCATTAGTACACTCATTTCTGCAGTAGCCGGAAATGCCAACCACTCCAATGCTAACTGCTCTTTATTTATAGCTCAATGGTTGTCGCACTTGGGGATTCCCCACAGATTTGGAAGCAAGTTCCAAATCGCCGGCTCTGCAGGTCGTTCTCACAGCACCATGGTGCTCAGAGATCCAGGTGCCTGGATCCAGCTGAGATCTCCCTGTGTGCATCAGCATGATGCCCCTGCTCTGCCCTCCAGTGCCAATTGGTCCTGGGTAAAGACTGCTGACTGCTAAAGACGATGATGCCTCTGGGCATCAGGGAGCCTTGAGAGACTCTTGGAAATGTCTGTGTCTCCCCAGTCTTCCTGCCCCAGCTCCCAGTGGCAAGCTGAGTGGCAAAGTCAATGCAGCAGCAGACCTGGCCCTGTTTGAGACAGGCCATAGTTCATAATATTACTTTGCTATTTCCTTAGTACGCAGTAGAGCTAAAACCACGGAGAACTTTCCCATGTTTGAGGTTTTCTCTGCCTATAAATTAATTAGCAACGGAAATATATTAATTCTTTCATCAACAAAAAGGAGACATACATACTCCCCAACATTCGTTGACTTCTAAGTTTACTCTGACTTTCTCATTCTATTTTACTGTTCTTTCTAGAAAACGCTTCATTTGTCAGCAGCTTTCTAAAGGAAGGGTTGATCTAGAAAACACTGAACATCCTAAAGACTGTGAGGCTTCCAGTCTAAAATGCCCACCACTGTCTTTTCTGACTCTAAAAAACTCTGAAGAGCCCAGCACGAAACACACCTGGGAAAAGAGGGGTTGGTGAGACTGGTGCAGAGAGCAGCCCCTGCTCTGGGGTAAATTTTAGCGTTGCACTGACATGCCACTAGAAACCACATCAGGAAATGATTGATTGGCTTTGCCTTTGTCATCTGTTAATTAGCTAAGAGAATGGATTTGCAGATTCGGAGAGCTGCCTGATGAGAGTAAAATAAACCCCACGGTTTGCCTAAGGCTTTGATACTGTCGATTCAGTCCTAACAACACACAGCAGTAGCTGAAGCTCCCAGCGGCTCGGCACTGAGAGGACTAATTCACACGTCACTTTTTTGCCAGTAAGGAGCCACATGCTCCCCACGCGGCCCATCAGGACAACGAGCAGGGCGGCCTTCACAGGACTCACTGCCTGCCCAGCACGGATAGCAAATCGCAGACAGAGAAGGAAGAGGAGAGTCTGCCCCAATATTTGAAGTGTTTTTAAAATCAAACTTATTGAAGTCATCAACACTCGTATGTTTATGCTGATATCGTTAAAGGAGGGGAAGGGACTGCAGGATCACCTTGGGGCTGAAATCCAGCCTTCAGCTGCACCTATCACTTTTCATATCCATAGAATGGCACAGGCACAGCAGCGGGAACAATTTGGCACCAGAACTGGAGATAATTTCATGTGTTATGTCCAGTTGATTGCTTATTTAGAAATTATAAAAATGTACCGTATTTAAAAACTGCAGTCATAACAGAGCAGTTCCCAGCTAAATGATAATGAAACACACTCCAAGGTTATGCCAGGACTTTGCTGAAGCCATTAGAGATCAGTTCAAAGCTACAGAAAAAAAAAATATATGGTACTAATAAGTGTTCTTCACTTTAAGTTCCTCTTTAGGAGTAATTAAACGTGACTTTTTTTCCCTTAGATGGCTGATTGGTGGGATAGCTGTCATGTTTTTCTCTGAAGCTTGAAGAAGAGAACTTGAAGATCTGAGCTACTGAGACGGAGTAACAACATACCCTGAGGAGAATCCCCACCTGGCCAGGGCAGGAGGTGCCGCAGAGGAAACTTGCTGCCAGATGCGAGAACGAGGATCAGAGTTTCAGCACACCGCAGAGAAACCATGCAAGGGCTCTGCAAGCCTGTGGCCTGCCCTTGCACCCTCCTCCACGTGGAGCACGGCTCAGCTGGCTCCTTCTGTTCTTGTTTCTCTACTTCCCCTAGAAATATCTCCAGAAATCAGAATTACGGCATCTTAGGCAGGGCTCAGGGGGAAGCACCTTGGGGTGTCCTTTGGCCTGCTCCAACAACGACTTGCCTGGGGAGGGGGACTGAACACATCTCCTCCGCACTGCAGGTCTGCACCTAACCACAGGAGCATCCCTCTTCTCTTCTTACCTAGGTTTAGAGGATGCCTTTTAACCTAACAGTGTGGAGTCCTACAGAAATGTTAAGCATCACTGGGGGTGATTTTTCAAATGTGATAACGACTGCACCAAATCCATGACAATTACGGCTTTGTGGCTTTGCAAATTACATCCAGCCTCTCAACCTCCCTTATGGTGATTCCCATCAATGAAGGTTATATGCGCTAGTGAGGGAAAACTCATCAGCAGCCATATGTGATCATCACTAACTGCTATATTCAGGTCAGGAGGTGAACGACTGCTGCTTCAGACATCTGCGCTGGAAGTCAGGTAAGAGCTGGGAGACGAGCCCAGGACTCAGGGACTGAACCTGTCCATCTCCGCTGCAGAGGAACAGTGACCTATTTGGCCTCTGGCTGCCGGTGTGGGTAGGCGGAAAGGGGAGGGACCTGGTGCCGCTCCCGAGCATTTATGCCACCAAGGCCAAAGGATTTAGCTCGGTGGCTGTGAGGGAAAAGCTTGATTCCGGCTTTCACATATATGTGCACACAATTAAGGTCATGGGCTTATCTCAGTTGGCTTTTTATTTATTTATTTATTTATTTAACAGTTTGGCTTCAGGGACTGGATGGCTGCTTTTGGGGCCCGTGAGCTGCTGATTTTGCAATCCTCTTTCTCCCTGGTGTGTTTTGTTTACATTTCCAGGCATGTGTTATTTCAATTTCTGTTTATCTCCTGTATCAATCATTGAAATAGTCTCAAAAAAACAAGGCCAGGCCAATGAGAAACATGCAGGTTTTGTTTAGACTGCGATACAGCATTCCTGAAAGTTGGCTGCACCTCACAAAGACTCTCAGAATTATGTTATTTACTACTCTACACCTTGCAAAACAGAGCTGAAACTCAGGCTTTTCCCACCAGTGGCTGTTAAAACTTGATGGAGAGGGTAGAGGTGATTAACCCCTGTCTTCCCCCGCTTTACTAACTCTTTGAATGGTAAAAAAAAAGAACCCTTTTCTGGACCAGCCTGAGAGTGGGTTTGTGGGGTGACCAGCTGCCACTTCACTCTGTCCCATTCACGCTGATGGCTGGTGCCCAGCACTTCGCTAACAGATATGAACATCTCTGCATGACACTGGGCCTTTTCTGCGAGCAGGATCCCCTGTATACCTGGTTTTCCCCCCCTTCCTCCCTACCGCAGGAAAAAAACCATCAGCGCAGTCCAATTGTCGAGATCCCTGAACAGAGAGTTTGCACGTTCGCTGCCCAGCACCACAATCAAAATTGCATACTGATGGTCAGCATCAGCACAGAGGGTCCTCAAGCTGGGCAGACAGACCCGAGCTTGCCTCGACAGTTCAGCTGAGCACGCTCAGCTGCCAGTAAAGAGCACAGAGTTAATTTTCCATATGCTCGGCTCCAAGCAGCGCCATTCATGCTAGCCGTGCTGGTAGCTAAAGTCTCTCTGCTCAGCAGCCTCTGCAGGCTGCAAAACCTTTCACCAGCTGCTGAGTGGGTGATTTGATTTGTAGACAGCGAGGGGGAAAGGCACAGAGCAGAATAACTACAATTGTACACTCATTATAAAATGGGAGAGAACCCAAGCTCTGTCTTCTTTGTGGACGTGAGATTTTCCTTTCTTGAAATTAAAACAAGCAATCTTCCAAAAATGAAGAGAGAGAAGAGGAAAAAAACGTGCCAGTCCACATTTCATGGAGAGGTCAAAGAAACTGGTTTCCTAACGGAAATGTAACGGCTCAAGGATTTACAATTTAAAGCTTTAAAACATGTGAACATCGACGTTTGAGAAGAATGTAAAAAGATGTAAATATCAGTTAAAATACACTCAGAAAAAAAGACAGACATAATCTGAATCATTACAATTCAAACAAAGCAATTGTCAGTTCCCCAGCAATTTACATTCAAATGCATAATTCTCATACTAGATTATCTATTGCCAGTGTATTCATTACTCAAAGTATCTGTTGAGCGGGGTGAGAGAGGTTTAGCTTGTGAATATACGTGGGTCTGGCAGGGCCTTGCAATACAGTCAAGCTGAGCAACCTATATTTTGTTTTTTCCCCAAACTAATTGAGACGGTGACAGACAGCGCAGAGAAACCTGCAAACATTTGCTCACCTTTGAAGCCTAGAGGAGATGGATAGATGTGGAAAAAGAAGGTCAAGGGTGTCTAGTGGTAAGGCGTTATTGGACACAAACAGGCCACTCATCAGACAGAAAGGACTTCTTTTATGACATGCTCAAAACCAGTCTCCCTCCTAGTACTCTGCCTATTGCAACATATTTTTGCTAACAAGATAAGACTTGCTGTAACATCAGCCCTGCCTACACGTCATCTACTGCCTGCTTCCCATCTGTTCGTCTTGATATTTCCTTAATCTCTTTCTCTCACACAGCTCCATGAATAGTTCCCCTCTGTAGCACAGGGAGTGAAATTCGAGAATGCAACATTGCTCTCTGGGAAACGCATATATTGGCTTGAAAGCAGAAGCTTAAAGGCCCAGGCAGGCTGGTTGTTCCTGGAGACAGCCCACAGAAATACACTGAGAAAATGGAGGGATAGCTGCATTTGAAGTGTCTGTTCTTTAATTATAAATGTTCTTCCTCCAAACAGCTTTTTTTAACATCCGACCATCAATTACACGGAGTTACTGAGATTTTCAGACAGGAGATCAATATTTCTTTTTTTTCTTGGCCAGGACAAGAAGCCATTACATAATGGCTGCGCTTTTTACCTCTGCTTGCTGAGCTATCAAAAAGTGGCAAGCGTTCAAAACGGCAAGACTATTCTTAGATGAGGGGCACAACTGCAAGCTAGGAGGAGGCAGAGCGGTTTCGGAGGCCTGAATCCCAGGAGGACAGTATGCAGAGATGGTCTGTATGGTGCAGGAGGTCTCAGCCTCCCAGGAAGGCCATGCAGCTGGGTACAGCTTTAGGAGAATATATATTAAGAGAATGAAACAACAGCCTCAGGGTGGTGGTATGTCAGATTTACATTTTAAAATGTACGAGATTTAAATACAAACAAAGCAGGCAATAGCAGGGAAAGGAATCAACAGCCTTCCAGAGCTACTGCTCAACACAAGGAAACCTCACGACTGGAAGGGAAATACTTATACTTACAGTGTAACAACATAAGAGCCGCAAATCTGTGGTGTCTGATATCAATGGGTTATTTTCAGTGAAAGTTACTACTAACACAAATAGAGGCTATCTTCACAAAAACGAGAGCTACTTTTTCACATACTGCAACCTGTATCACATGTTCGATTTCAAAAAGCTGCTGCTAGATATTTTAAACAGAGAACTGTATCTGCGTTGTTGCAGGTGACCCATCTCGCAGAGACATGATACATAAGCATTTCCAAAGACATTTCAGCGGCCCGTTAGCATGTTATAAGCCATCTGGCTGCTAACTCTGTAGTAGCAGAGCTTAGAATAAAGCCACTCTCTTTATGTTTTGTGTTTTATAGGCCAAAAGAAAAGAAAAGAAAAGAAAAGAAAAAGAAAAGAAAAATCTACACATGGATTGTGCTGCCACAACGCTGAACCGTTACATGTTTTGGAGACGCGGCAGCATGTTCCTGTCGCAGTCAGCACTATGGAGGAGAATGGATTTGCCAACTCATCGCAAATACAAGGCTGGCTTAAAGGACGGTATCTTCTCACTGATATGTTTCTATCAGAGTGCAAGTATTAATCTGTGTGAGAGTAAGCACAATTAGACTCATTATGCTAAGCTTGAGAGAAACATGAACCTAAGAAAAAACACGTAATTTTCTCCTGCCACGTGCTGACTGGGGGAAATGCACCCATTCTACTTCAGGTCAGACTCGCCGCTTCCTTTCAGACCTGATAATGGCCAGATAGTGCCTCTTGCACCCTGGTTTCCCTGTGTATGATTTCACAGAAACCTCCAAGCGGCTCTAGATGAAGCCTGTGACGTCTTGCTTGGCTTTGGCATGAGGAGCACTGGGGAGCTCAAAGCAATCTAAACTCAGAAAACCTAAGGAGGCACTGAAACTCATCCAAACCACTTTGGCCTAATAGCAACAAGCCAACAGCTGCCTGGGCTCCAGTGGAGCATATCCAGGCCGTTCAGAAATCTACATGCACGTTGAGCAGTTAGGTCCCTCTGCAGGGACCTCTTGCACCAGCCACACTGCAGTGCAGTGGGAAAAGTGGGGAAGAAGGTACCTGGCGTGGGGCATACGTCATGTTTTTGCACAGCCCACTTTAGTTGCATAAACTGCTGGAAGATGCCTGCTCTGCTAACATGCTTCAGCCAGCCCAGACAAAATGTATCTTCGTCATTTAGCAAGTAACTCAGGAGATGGGGGAATGCGAGAGGGCACCGCTTGGTCAGCCAGGCATCAGCCGACACAGAGCAAGCGGCACAGGGGTTACCTTGGCTAGTTTGCGGTGGGCTGAAAAACTCAGCTTGAAATCACTCGCCAGAGCATCGCTTGCTAGATCGCAGGCAGGGTGGTCCTCGAAGGACTACACCAAAGCAATACAAAACCCAGAAAAATACAAAATATTTTCATGCCCCTAACACTAAGTGAGGCAGAGTTCAAGCTGCTAGAAAGGCCAAGTGTTCCCAGGAGAAACTGAAAGATGAATTTCAAAGCATAGCAATAAAAGCATATTATAGCAGCTGAGCCTAAAGGTACTCTCAGTTCACCTTCCAGTGTAAGATCCAGAGTCAGATTTGGACCACATCCACCAGTATAAAGGCCTGGTTTCAGAAATGTGGACTTTCAAGGCTCTTTCATTACACAACAAGCTCAGGCACAAAAACATTTGTGTGTTGGCTTCCCAAAGCAGCCATGATGCCGTGATACTCCCCGGCATTACACAGCCGGCAGTTTTGTCGTCTTAGTCTGACCAGCAAAGCGTAATTCAGTCTTTCTGTATCCGACAGCCCCTCTACCTGTTTGTGCAGCTGATTTGCTTTAAAATAAGCATGGTATCTACTGCTAGGTAGTCAGTGAATCCTCTCTGCAAGCAGGATAATCAAAAAACCCAACCCCTTGAAGAAAACAGCAGCCGAACATTAGAAATAGCCCTTCAAGTAAAAGCTTCACAAAGCAAGTATGCACTGCAACAATGGCAGTGGCCTTCGTGATAACATTTCCAAGATTAATTCATGCTGAATAAATTGAAGAATAAAGCAGCCTGATATCACGTTTCTCCACAGGCCAAGGTAACGTTCATTGGCATTATCACATCTAGTACATACGCATAAGGCTAGTTTTGGTGATTTGAGTAGGTAAATTCAAACTACAAGCCCACCTTTAACCGAGACACAGAGACAGCTCTCCGACCAACACCAGCGCTCACACTCATTACACACTTCACAAGCTCCTTCATAGCTCGCAAGACACAAGCATTTTAGGGTCCACTCTGGGTCACCCACATTTACTTTTTCCTGAACTGGAGGAAAAATAAATTAATGAAATCATCCGGCACGCAAGACACCCTCCCCCTCGCTGCCTGACTTCTCCTGTGAAGCCTGCCAGGGCTTCACCTCGCATTTGACGTATATGCAGCAGGAGACAGGGAAACGTGGTAGTTTCTGTGGGCAGCAGAAATGAAAGAGAACAGCACTGAGGCAGCCGAAAAAAAAGAAAAAAAAGATCTTACAGCTCTTTGATTGTGCTAGCTCTTTGTCTGACGTATACAAAAAGAAGCCCAACCTGCTGAAGGATTCGTGTGCTAGAGATGACAACCTTTTCAGGAGACTTGTCTCACCTTTCAAGCATGAAATTCTTCAGAAGAGATCCCACCTCTAACGCACCCTCGCAAACAGCAGGGTTATTTTTTGTCAAGACCGAGATTCTCCTCAAGCGTCCTTTCTTCCCCTATTTTGACCCTTGGCCACATCTCACCTCCGGGGAGGCAGCCACCCTCATTGAGCCATACACGGCGGCAGGCTCTGCGGCCCTGGGTGTAAATCCACAGGGGTTCCCGGGGCCAGCAGCCACTTTTCTTTGTTCCCCCTCTAGTTTTGACCCCAAAACGTCCTAAAGCACTGTTGTCCTGTAAAAGTGTCAAGAGTTTGGAGGCACACAATCCCTGTGGCTGTAGCCTAGCCAGGGCTCTGGAGATCTGGAGCTGCACACAGTCCATGTGGCTGTGCCCAAGAAAGCCCTGTTAACTCATGCCTGGTCCCAGTAAAACCAGCTGTTTTACAGGGACTGGAAAACAGACTCTCTGTCCCAACACCAGGTTGGAAGAATCTAAAGAAGGTAACTTTGGGAAGAAGGACGGGAAGGGCTCCACTGCAGAAGTACGGACGTTTGTGTACTGTCAAGCTCCCCTTATTGCAAAAAGACAACAAGCAAGGAAGGAGATGAACATGTAACAGGTCAGATACTTGTGCAGTGTAAATCCATCCGTCTCCCCTGGACTTACACCAGCTAGGGCCTGCTGGCCTGACCTGGACTGCAAGATGATGGTGGTTTGTTGCCAAAGTGCTGGCATCATGGCCTGCTAAGAAATAGTCAGGTTCAGTGATTCAGCAGACATCTCCTAGGCTCCAAGGAAGACTTCTTTGCTCAGAAGATTTACGTTCCTCCTGGAAGAAAAGGACCACACCAAACTAAAGCCAATCAGCAGTGTTTTGGGAAAATATCTTTTACCCCTGAACTTGTGAAAATTTCTTCATTAAATCTGCTACATATTTTTTTCCTTACTGACACAATCCTGCAAACTTCCAGCCCTGGAAATAACTTCAGAAGATTTAAATCATTCTCTCTTCTCCAACACTTGGATATTAAAGTATTTTACAAGCATTCATGGGTTTACGCCAAGATTTTCGAAAGCGGCTATTCTAGGTGCCTGCATTTCTGGATGCCTCACTTCACGTCAAATTTTGTTAACAGGACTTCATTTTCAGAGATCTTGGAGTATGCACCCTCTGTAGATTAAGCTGGAGAAACAAAATCACTCATCAGTTTTGAAAGCCTGACCTTTAATCGCACAATACTTTTGTAGAGCCTGATTACTAGAGAGGAGAATCATAAGGAGTTCAGAGATATATCCAAGGTCACACAAAAAGGCTGAGACAAGCCACACAAAAAGGCTGGGAGAAGCCAGTCATGGAATAAACTTTGTTCAAAATCACCTTAATTACAAGGCCATACTTTATACATTTGCTCCAACAGAAAAAAAAATACCTTCCTCACAGTTAAGGTCATTATTTTCCTGACTCTTAAGAGAGTTTTTATGGAGAAAAATGACATTGTAGAAAGACATTGTCAGTGCCTAAGAATAAATCAACTAGCTTTTGATGTTTCTTTGATTTTATTTTAGCTTTTTGAAAAAAACACATCCAAAGATATTGAGGCAAAAGCTGCCAACAAATTTGGGGTCAAACTGAATTTTACCAGAAGCAGGAGCCCTGGAGTCCTTACTCAGTTCTGCAAATAAAGACGACCTGGCTGATACAAACAGCCCAGTAAATGAAGCACGTGAAGAAAAATTGTAGTAATGGAAAGTACTCTCCAGACTCATTTATTTATTTTTTTAATATATGACAATGACACAAAGCTTTAATAAGCTAGAAAGGTAGAAAGAAGATATGACATTTGAGCTTTAACATCATCAGTACTGCCCTAGAAAAAGACTGACTGATGGATTGGGTTAATTAAGTATCCATTACCGGCATGGTCATCACAGCGGGCCTGAGATCAGCTGCTGGCGAATGTCACACTCAGCACTAGAAGGATTTCATACAAAGAGGTTTGGAGCAGGGAAAGTAGTTCCTATTGAAATAACTCCTAATGGAGGATTGTATTTGAACAGCAATGAGAGGCTTTTATGCACCGTCAGTGTGGTGAAGGAGCCTCAAACATGAACTCTCAGCTCTTTCCTGGCCAAAAGAGCTGAATGAAGGTTGTCATTGTTCAAGGCATCATCACCATCGGAAGAAATTTTAGACTCAGCCAGGAAAGGGAAGCAGATTTTCATCTGGGAAACCCTACCTATTGTGCAGAGCTCTATTCATGATAAAGATTTTCTTCTGGAGAGAGACAGTAAAGCTAATGCTTGCTCCACAAGCACTCTGCCTGCCTGCTCCAGTGGCCTAGGTGGGCTCTGGAGGAGAGCTGAAGGACAAAGGGATACAAACACAGGAGTAGCTCATTGTACTGCCATGGCTGAGAAGAACAGATTTAAGGATTAGTGGTGTTTCCTTGGTTCAGTTTGTCCTTAATGTTTCAGCCAGGTGTTTCATTCTGTATACTTGCTTCTAAGGTGAACTGCTGATATGGGAAGAAACTTGAATTTGAACACAGAATTGTTCTTGGAGGATTTCTGCAGTATTGACTGCTCAGAAAACTCTTTCCTTGTCTGTTCCTGCTCATATTAATCGCATCTGTCTCACTTAATATCCCACAGAGTAGGATGTCCTGGCTTGGACCTCTGTACCCAGGGGTAAGCTAACATTGTTGTCCCTCTTTTCTGGTGAAACAGGTTCCTAGAGGAAGGGATACCAGCCATCATTAACTCTCCATCTAACTGTACTGACAGGAATAAGATTTGACCATAGATGCATTCTTAGTAGAATGAGGCCCATGCTTTCAGATCCAGACACACTTGCATGCAAAGTCCAGCAGTGGGCTCATAGCTAGATATTTTGCAGCCATTTCTCAGACAAAAGTTCCACATTTTCTTTAAAAAAAAAAAACTTTAATTCTGGCCATGTATAGAAAAGTAGAGGAATAAATGAAAGGGACTGATAACGGGCTCTGAACTCCCCATCTGGTAGTTGTTAGTTCGGTATGGGACAGTCTGAAGGTTGTTCAAAGGGAGGAGTGCACAGCAGGAAGCATTTCCAAGAATACATCTTTTCTTCTAGGAAAGAATTTTATTTTCTGACCATTTCATATTTACATGCTATGAAGCCCTTCCAGAGAGCGCTCATAGTAAGCTCTTCACTCATAAGAAAGACTTTTGAGTTCTGCATTTAAATCAAAGATTTGAAATCTACAGTTCTTCTAATAAGCTTAGAAATACAAGGCAGCAGTGCAGAAGACAAGCAAATGCTCAGAAACCCTTTGCTGCAAGAGCTGGTCAGAAGCAAACTAGACAACCTGAAAATTAATCAAAATAGTGCACATTTCTCAACAAACCAAGCAATTACTCATATAATGGGAAGACATTTGGTAGGGGATGAGCAAATAGTTCCACATAACTAATGAGCCTGAAAATTACAGAGAAAAAATGTGGAGGAACTTTGTTCCACATGTTATTTGTTCAGTGCTGGCACTGCAAAATGACTTGCTTTTATCTCTCTTGTTTCCTGCTAGATGAGTGACCACAGAAGCCTGAGGAGCAATAGGAAAACCCCACTAGCCCTGGCATGCCTGTGAGGCCTGAGATGCTCCAGAGACTAACGACCCTGAAACTTATTTATAGCCTCATTCCATTAAAGAAACAGCCCCGGCAGTGAAGTGGCAGCATGTGAGGAACCTGTAGCGCTCATTTCTTCTCCATCTGGAACAAGCATTCCCCATGTTAGGTGCCAAGGAGCATCTTCACATCGGATTCCCTCTTCCTCCTGAAAGCCCAGTAAGTAAAGCTAAGGGAAGGATGAAGCGTCACGAGCTGAGTGCAGGTTGTCTGAGCCCTGAATGGGACATTGGCCCCAGTAAGTCAGGCTCATGAGAGAGGTGAGTGAATGGAGGAAGAGCTGCTCCAAATTCACCTCAAAGGTCTCACATGGCGACGGGCACGACACAACTGCCTCATCGACCTACCGGGCTAAACTCTCCTCCTGCCTCCACAGATGTGTCCCTGATGTCAGCTCCTAGGCAATAAGGCGGATCTGGCCTTGCTGTTTTTCCAGAGGAGACTAAGGGTAATTGAACAAAATCTGTTTCTGGTTAAAGAGATTATATCTCATATAACATTTTTTAAAATTGCACTTAAATGGCTTTTATGTAGCTTGTTATTTTGCAATAATATTAACACCAAAGTGGATTGAATTACCTGTTAATTCAACACCTAATTTGCTGTTACTTCCATGTGGATGTTGAGGATATATTTAAAGGCATCTAGACAACAGATCCATAGAGCACACATTAAGGACATCATTATTTAAAGAGATATATCTCCAAAGTGATGCACGACATTAACCCCATCTGTAGATGAGTAATCAGAGCTAAATCAGGAACGTTTCCTTTCAAACTAGAAGAAACGGTGCCCTATAAATTCCACACAAAAAAATTCTAGTAATTTACCACATGATTAAACTGTAGTGATTTTCTATACAGTAGTTTTACTGTAATATTTTATCTTGGGATCCTAAAAAAAAGGATTTACTGCTGTGAATGCAGCACTCCTGCTTGGAATATTCAATATTGATTTTAATATACGTTTTAAAAAGATTTATTTCCTTGTTGTGGAAAAGATTTAAATTGCAGGCTGCCAGCAACTGATGAATTATGATTTAGGGCCAAATCTCTTTCACTTGGAAGAATGGTGATTTTAAATTCAGTGAAGCTTCTCTGATGAGTACAACAAGGAAGATTTGGCCCATATATGTCTTGAAAAACCACCAATAAAATAATTATCTTGTCATATTGGCAACTGTGGGTATTTATGGCTGGAAAGTATCATGCCTTGGAGACATATGACAAACACATTTTCTGTGCAGCCCTTCTTCAAAACATTGCTTTGTGTTTTGACTGAGCAAGGGTGAAAGAGACATCCAGGCACATGGCCATCAAGTCATGACAAGTAAGTACATTACTCCATAGTCCAAGTGTGTTCATTTTACATATTGCAAGGGAGTTTTTTAAGATGTTGATTTTAAATGTTCTGTAACAGAGAAGGGAAACGAAGGCAGATCCCTGAAGATCAGATGGTGCTGAGCAGTCAGCGATGCCTCTAGGCGTGCGTGGAGGCACCTTCCTTGCTGCGCACCCAGACGGGGCTGTCCTCACACAGCCAGTGGCCAAAGATCAGGTGAGATCATCGTCAGAGGATGCCAGCATCTCCCCACTTCAGTCCCTCCACTCTCACCCGGGCGATTAAAATTCTATATCCAGAGAACGAGAGCGGGATAAAAACCTCCTATTTAATCTTGTCCATCCCCAAGCAGTTCATGATTGCTCCCAAGAGTATATTCATGAGTGCTTTGTTCAGTCAAGTTTTAAATGACTCAAGAGCTGATAGGGACTCCACCACCTCCCGTAGGAGATAAATCAGTACACTTAAATAAAAGACAAGATGGTATCTAGTGTGATGTTTCTACAACATTTACCATTAATTCTTACCCCAGGGCAGGCAGGAAATAAACATTCCCTCTTCTCAAGCTAACTGCCTGTGTTTCATTTGGTACAGTATGGTACGGATTACGCTATCATCAACATACGAATTAACTTCTACCCAACGCTGACAGAGACACATTTAATGTACATGGTTTGGCACCACGTAATGTACATAGTTTGGCACCATGTCCAGCATTAATTTCCCAGTCACAGACATGAGAAATGGAAAAGCTTTATTAGAAAACTTGGTCCTGCTCACTGTTAAGTAAATGTGATTTGCTCCTTATTGATGGCCTTTAGAGTTTTCTCTGGGTTGTTTTGCAAAACCCTGCAGAATGAGGATCACCTCCATGCGGATTGCAAATTTTTCTTCATATTTAACCTTATCTTTCTTAAAATTACCCTTAATTTTTCCAGCCACACCTCTAAAGTCTCTCTCATTAATTCCTCCCCCACTGTTTTTTTGCCCCGTTAAACGATTTTTCACAAGTTAACTTATCCGACTCCTTACAACATTTGTGCTCTTCTCAGATTTTACTTCAACTGATAATATTTTTCTTATGTCAAGGCCTCAAGGCTGGAATATGGCATCGTTAGCAGTATCCTCACTGGTCACCGGAATAGGAATGCTGACCTGCCCCTATGATAATGCCTTTGCTAACCAGAGCCACATTTGCAATGTCCCTTCTCCAGCTGGACCAGATCACAAACGTACACCAAGCTCACTATTTCCACCAGTTCTCTTCTAGCGTGCTCACTTCTTCCTATTATGAGATGGAGTATTCCTATTCACATGAATTAAGTGCAATTTTCCTATTTTTAATATTAATGTTATTTTACTCTAACCACATTTTCTTTCCTATCTAGACAATTACAAGACAATTCACAGTAAATATTCATGAGGATAGTTCATTACGGACTAGAAAATGTATAATAAAGAAACATGGAAAACATGGCAGCTTGGAATGGCCTTTGCTTTTCACATTGTGAATAGAAGTGGGGAAATAGCACTCTGTATAGCATGACAAGTATTTGAATTAGGAGAGCAAGATTATTTCAAAAAAACAAAATAGAACAGAGACTTCTCAAATAAACTATGGTGTGACTGATTTGTTTTTCTTAAAGCATTCCAGTTCCCTTTTT
Organism: Struthio camelus; assembly: GCF_040807025.1. NCBI lineage: Eukaryota > Metazoa > Chordata > Aves > Struthioniformes > Struthionidae > Struthio > Struthio camelus. Next base: position 25,243,329 of record NC_090950.1, on the reverse strand, counting down.
AATTTTCATGACTGCACAGTCACTAGAGAGAGGAAGGAGATTCTAGCACATGGCTGGAAATCCATGACTCTATGTATTTTAAGCGTTTGCTTAATGCAAAAGAAAAACAAAAGTCTGTGCCTCAAGGGTCAAATTCCATTCATAAATACTTATCTGCTATCCGAATAAGGCACCTTGTGCCTAAGCTGCCTTTCCTCATAGTGCATAGCGGATGATGGGACACTGTGGTAACAAATTCATTTATCTCAGACCAGGTGCTCAAGTCAAAAGATGCTTTCAGAAGGACAAATCTCAGGGAGGAAAGAAATGGCTCTAATCAAATTGGGTTCTCCTACAGGAATGAGCTCTTCAGTACATACAAATGGAGCAGGGACTGTTACAAGAAATTCTGCAGCAAGCTTGCCTAAAGCATTCCTCTCTCCCACAGGCTATATAATAAATGCAAGAAATGATTCAAAAGGTCCATTCTTGCTTCCCTCGCACATATTTTGATAAACTGTAGCAATAAAGACCAACTCTATGAAACGGTTTCTTTTTCTCCTACTTCACATCTTTCTGCATTTGTCAACACTAGACTATATCTAAAAAGTGGGCTGGGTATTTTTAAAGCTCCTTAAAATGAGGCAGGCAGGTCACAAGCACAGATTTACTGGGGGTGGAAGGGCAGGGTGGGAAGAAGGGGACCCTAAAGGTCTTGGAGAGCCTTCCTCCTACCCATCACTAGCACTTCATGTGGGGTGTACACATGCATCACATGTAGCACTGCATATGCATCAGGTTTGCATCTGCTCCTCCTTCCACTGGAAGGAATTGTTACCCTTCCTCTACTAAAGTCGGCACTTGGAATAGGAACAAAATATGCAATGGTTTCACAATAACTTGCTCTTCACAGATCCCTAAAAATGGAAACAGTTTTAGTAGCAGTCTCTGAAGATGAGGTGGACTGAAGATTTTATAGAACAGAAGGGCACTTGAGGAGCCTGCAGACTGCTAGCATTGCTTGCTTCAAATGTCAGAGATTATCTCCTGCAGACTGAAGATAGCACAAGAAGTCTTGGGGAGACAATGTATTAAACACCCCAGGCTTTCAAATGTCAAGACCGAGAGCGGCAAGGAGGCAAAATATCCTTGCAGAGTGTCAAAGGACGTACTAACCGTAAGATGAGGGGATTACCCCAACTTGGGCATGTCTTCGCACATACTCACCTTTCCAGAGAGACAGTAACACTATCTGCTAGCAAAAACGATCCTCCAGGTCTTGGCACTTGACCTCCACCCGCCCAAAGCCAATTCCTTTAGCTTTGCAGGAAACAACCCCCAGTTCCCAGCATTTGCCCAGATTTGCCCTGCAGGGCTGCTCATTGCTCTGTTTGCATATCCTCTGGGGAGTAAAACCACTCAGGATGTCAGATTTACCCGTAGGCACTCTTAACATCATTACAAGCTTAAAAAGGAAGATGGCCCGTTATATCTATGAAGCAAAGGGTTAAGTTCTCAATTGTAAAATTGAGAGGAGAGTTTCTATAAAGTGAAATGAAGCAATAAAATGCAGTTCCATGTTATATTTAATCAGATTCTTTCTCAACTGCTTCAGAGCCTCAGCTGAAGCAGTGGTTACATGAAGCCCAGGGCTGGCTGCTCTGGCAGCTCTTCTCCCTGGCCAGGGCTGCTTGGAGTACTGCTGTGTCCCTCCCCAAGGATACTCCTCCTAGCTTAAAAGAGCCTCCCACTGCTCACAATGTTTTTAAGACTCTCACAAACATTCTCCAAATCACTGATTACAAGAAGTATTCCCTGTATGCATTTCTTATTAAAGGAACAGCATTTGTTTTTAGTTCTTCAACAAAGAGCAGATCTGCTGTATTATTAGCAGGGAATACATATTTGGCTTTTGGGTATCTTCAAAATCTTTGCCATCTCCATCTTCCTGCAAAGCACACATACAGTGTTGAGGTGTCCTGCTGAAAATAATACCAGAGACAAACCTTTATGCTGACAACATTGATGAAAACAAGAAGGATATATATAGACTATCGCAGAGAAAAAGATGGGTAAGCAGTGGCAAAGACTCCAAAGGCACATGGTGAGAGGGCAGGTTAAGAGACTCCGATAAAACAAATAGGTACACAGAAGAGAGGACTGAAATATTTGTGATTAAGTTATGGCATCATTTCAGCTAATTCTTCATTAAGTGTATGCAGTGGTTTCATATGACACCTAGTAATAATGCATCATCCTATATTCAATCTCCCAGTCTGGAATTCAAGATCTTTCTGAGGTAAGTTAGTGCTGTTTTGACTGCAGCAGAATAGGTGCATTGGCAGGCATGAGATGGACCCTACCTCCAAGACACTCCTTCCCTGGAAGCGCCTCTGTTACTGGGGAGCCAGCCTACATGCACACAGCTTGAATTTCAAAAGTACAGAGAAAGAGAGCTGCCCAAGACTGCAGTTAAAAATTGACTGAATGGCAAAGGTGAGAGAAAAAAATCAGAAATTCACAGAATCACAGAACGGTTGAGGTTGGAAGGGACCTCTGGAGATCATCTAGTCCAATCCCTCTGCTTAAGCAGGGTCACCTAGAGCACATTGCCCAGGATTGAGTCCAGATGGCTTTGGAATATCTCCAAGGATGGAGACTCCACCGCCTCCCTGGGCAACCTGTTCCAGTGCTCTGTCACCCTCACAGTGAAGTTTTTCCTCATGTTCAGACAGAACTTCCTGGGTTTCTGTTTGTACCCGTTGCCTCTCATCCTATCGCTGGGCACCACTGAGAAGAATCTGGCCCCGTCCTCTTGACATCTTCCCTTCAGATACTTGTAGATATTGATCAGATCCTCCCCGAGCCTTCTCTTCTCCAGGCTGAAGAGTCTCAGCTCCCTCAGCCTTTCCTCACAGGAGAGATGCTCCAGTTCCTTCATCATCTTAGTAGCCCTCCGCTGCCTCGTTTCAGGAGTTCCACATCTCTCTTGTACTGGGGAGCCCAGAACTGGACACAGTGCTCCAGGCGAGGCCTCACCAGGGCTGAGCAGAGGGGGAGGATCACCTCCCTCCACCTGCTGGCAACACTCTGCCTAATGCGCCCCAGGATACCTTTGGCCTTCTTGGCCGCAAGGCCACATTGCTGCCTCATGGTTAACTTGTCCAACAGCACTCCCAGGTCCTTCTCTGCAGAGCTGCTTTCCAGCAGGTCAGCCCCCAGCCTGTCCTGGTGCACCTGGGCTTACTCCTCCTAAGGGGCAGGACCCTGCGCTTGCCTTTGTTGAACTTCATGAGGTTCCTCTCTGCCCACCTCTCCAGCCTGTCCAGGTCCCTCTGAATGGCAGCACAACCCTCTGGTGTGTCAGCCACTTCTTCCAGTTTCGTATCATCAGCAAACTTGCTGAGAGTGCACTCTGTCCCTCAAACCAGGTCACTGATGAATATGTTGAACAAGACTGGACCCAGTATTGACCCCTGGAGGACACCGCTAGCCTCCAACTAGACTCTGTGCCGCTGATCCCAGCACTGTGTCTCCCACTATAATTAGCAGATTCCCCTCTCCCACCTTCTCACCCTCAACTGTGATACCTTTTGATGGCCACTATATGGCTCATGGGCACTGGCCAAACCCTGCCCTTAAACTACAGTGATCGGTCAGCCACCATCTTTCAGATTGTCACTCTACCAAAGTCCTATCACAGCGCTGTGAAGTTCTGACATTTTCATTTCTCCTTAAAGTGTGTGCCCAGGGGTGCCCAGTGGAGCCTTATTTAGCAAAGCACGGAAACGCAAGCCCATTACTCTGCCTGTCAAATTACTTACATGGTTCTCCATCACTGCAATATCTACTGTATTTATATTGTTATACACCAAAGGAACTTATCCCCTAAAGTAAGGAAATGCTAGCCCTAGTCTATGAACCATGAGCTCAAGGCTAAGACCACACAGGGAAGTTTGCTGCCCTTTGGGTAAATTCACTCTTCTCTAAATCAACTTCCTATTTCTGTTTTCCTCATCAGCTCTTCTCCATTTCATTACAATATGTTTCTTAACATCAAACAGATTTTTTTCATGTTTTTCTTTCATACTGCAAAAAGAAATTTCTGATGATTTTTCTTAAATTTAATATTTTCCTGAAAACTAAAATTTTCACAATGATCTCTTTAACGATTCCACAGCCAAACCCTCAAATAAATGCTATATTTCCCATTTTTGCATGAAGCAAAAAGAAGAGCAAGAAATTGTATCATCCATTTTCCTAAGAGCGGAAAAATAGCCAAAAAATCTTCTATAACTTGGTGGGTGCAAGGCTCCATTTGATCATAACAAACTCTCCTGGAAAAGCCTAGCAACATCCCCGAAAAGAGACACACTGAAAACTTGCTTTTCCAAAGGGCCCTACCTGCCTCTTTACCATACAGGAATCCATGGAAAAATTCTCATGTACGTCAGAGGGATAAAATTAGATCTGATGTGATTTTGAAAATAATGCTGTATAGGTTTTACCCAGCTGAGCACATATATGTGGCAAAGATCATATAGCCAGCAAAGGGCTTCCTCCTGTGGAGACTTCTGGGCAAAACTGTTTCATTTCATGAGATCTGGTCCATGGCAGAAGCCAAACATTTACTTCACAGGATGTTCCTGCACTCCCTCCAGATAAAACATGCTGGCAGGGACAACTTAGCAGGGGGCAAATTTCATTAGAGGCACGGATATCACCTCAGCTTTCCTTTCAACTTAATAGTGGGATTTTAATCAGGGACTGCCTCTGATTACTCCCTAGTGCCATAAACAACCGGGATTTTCTATCATGCTTTTGGACAATTACCAAAATCTTACTGATATAATATACACCATGCAAAAAATGATTACAGCTGCATGCAGATAAAATGCTCACAATTAAAGAGCACTAACTTCCATGCTGGCTGCTTTAAACAGCTCCTGCTATTATCATCTTTGATAATAATTAATCCCTATCGTTTTGCACAATCCAGTGCTGCTTTGTCATTTTTCGACACGTCCCATCTGGATCTATTTATTTATTTATTTAAAGAAGCATTGTCATCAAGAAACCTGGAAGACGCAAGAAAGAGTTGATTGATCACAAGGTCCTATCAAATGTCAAAGTTGGCCCTTGCTGACCTACCATCTATTCAGAACTGCTTTGATTTAATCTGCAAACTGGCTGCCTCTCCTGCCTGTGAGTTCTGTCTGTAACCCACGTGTCAGTGTTTGAGATATGACCTGCTTCACGCTCCATTCATCTCATCCGAAGGACGGAAATTAAACTGGAGGGTCAGCAAGGGGCACAGCTCAAAATACACACATATTAAACTGAAGTCTTTTGTTTGGGTCCATCAGAAGAGTTAGAGCAACTTTCAGAAATGATATTCAAGTGGAATTGATTTTCTCTTTCCTACTGAAATTTGTAATACTAATACATGTAGAAGGGTGGTAAGCCTTGCCATAGCAGAAGCAAAAAAAAAATCACGGTGCCTTACTAGAGAAACACTTGTGATGCCTTGTTATTCTCTGTGAGTATATGAGCATGTTGCCATCTCTAGGTACAGTGGCATGCGCAAGGCAGTATTTCCATCACAAATCCAGTACTTCAGGCCTTTTTACTCTGATCATAATATAACAGCTTGAACTGACACATGGTAGAAAGTTCACAGCACAGATCACAATGTTTTAAACCTCATCCATCTTACTTGGGTTTTATTGTAATTTGGAAAATGCTTAGCTGCAGATGAATGTTCTTGCCTTGTGGAACACAGCCAGCCAGCTCAGATGGATAACTCTCAAGGGTGACCACAGCTTTGCAGAGCAATTTTCATACCGGCTTTTACTTGGCATGGAGAGTGAGTCTGAAGCACGATCCCACAACGGCCATGCCAGCCTTCACACACTCCTACAGCTCTGGTGTGAACTGCACTGACTCAGTGACGTATCCCTTGCATGAACTACAGGGCACAGGAGGTCCCTGGCAGGGCTGGCAAAAGGTGGACCTGCCATACTTTGGATGGCTCAGCCATGAGATTCACTGTGAATTAGCCAGAATGTTCCAATCATTATACAAATTTTCTCATGTTGAGCTATAAATCCCATTTCCACTTGCAAAGGCACGGGCACAAGGCCTGGGTTCAGCTAGGAACCCTCTTGTTCCTCCATTGCACTGACGGAGAGATGCTGCCATCACTCTGAGACACCGAGGGAGCACATTTACCTATCGTATGACAGTGAGAGCACTTGTTTTCCTGTTCTCCTATTTTTAGCTAGCTTGTTTTTGCTATTTTCCCTACCTCTTACTTTCTTCCATCTCAAAACACCCACAGGTAGCAGGATGCACCTTAAGATACTCAGATAACAAACTACATGCATCCCAGATACGCACTGGAATATGCAGCTGAGACAACAAATATTTCTCCTTGCAATCTCATCTTTCTCATAGGTCTGTAAAAATCCCCAAGCTGTGTCCGTTCATAGTTGATAAAAGTCTAATGCACTAATCTACCTTTCAATCACTTGCACTAATCAAACTTTTTAGCTCCTGATTCATATATACTTTTTCTTTTTTAAAATGGGTTATTGCTAAAAACTGTCAGATTTCTCATCCAGAAATTATGCACATCCAAGGCTATGTTTCATACTTTTCTTCCAAACCTCAACCTACAGTCATGGGTTGGAGAACGTGAAAAGAGAAAGAAACATGTTCTAAAAACAAGAGATACTTCCCCACTGAAGATATAGTTCTCCAAAGAATTGTGCAGCTACAAAGATTTTCTCCCGTTCTAACCTCCTGGGCAAAGGCAGTTGTCATCCCACCCATATTCACAGCAAAGAAAGGAGAGAATCCTACTGGCTGCTGGAAATCTAACAATATGCAGGTCTTTGTAACTAGTGGGTAACTAGATTGCTACTAATTGATGACAATTAGACCCAGCAGCACTATCTGCACTAAAAAAAGAGGAAATAAAGGATGTTCACATTCAGGACTCCCATACGAACACTGGGGATCACCATCACTTTTGCAAATCTCCTTGTCAATTCAGAAATACAAAAAAGCCCAAATCCCATTGCTCCATACCTTTCTTCAGCCTACCACGGCTAATAATGCCAACAGTTAAATTTAAAACCTTAACAATTTAATCCTAAAAACTAAAGGAGGTATTGTTTCTGAAGATACTTTGCTGTTTGCAAATCTACCTGCGAATAAATAGAGAAAATGTAATGATTTGTAAAGAGGTTTCTCCACTAGAAAATAGAAACAGAATGATATTTATCAAAGGCACATTTGCCCCAAGTCTAAAAAAAGAATGCATGAAAATGCCTTTGAATTCTTTTTAGATCTAAGGCATGTCTTTTTGTTCACGCTTAACTGCAGAAGAAAAATTAGGAACAAGTGTGTGCATATCAGTGCATGTGTTAGCATAGTCTTTAATTGGTTAGGAGTAAATTAATGGCTGCTTGCAATATTTCTGGCAATCTGTTATAAGCTATGTAAATTTTTAAAAGAGGTTTCCTGAAAAGGCTGGCTGAAATCCTTTAATTCATATTCTGCTGGGGGAAATTGATTTGAGAAATAATAATGAAATGTTTTACCTCAGTGATGAATCTCGGTTTTGTAGCACTGCAATTTTTTAAAGATTCTTGTAAATAACGCTACGAGTGTTCCTAACAATAACCTACTTGAAATAAACATATCTGTTTCTGAATTAATAGTATCTTTTTCACGTTTTTCCTGTTCTTTTTCACCTCTTCTTGTTCTGCCCTTCCAGGAGTTCACTATGTAAAGTCAGCATTAGCTTTGATGTTATTATAACAAATTAAAATCCAAATTTTGTCACTATGTGGCCTGCTCCAGTAGAATTTAATAGCAGTTTTACTATTGAATTCAGTGGGAACTTAATCAAATCCTTATGAGGCGGGTCAAGTTTTATAGAGGCGAACTGGAAACAGCCCAACAAACTACTGACTTCTCAAGGTGAGACTATCTTGGTCATTTCTGATTGGGACAGAGGAAAAGCATCTAATTCAACTGCCCAGGGCACTCATTAAGGCTGCAGAAGAAGAAATTAAAGTCTCACAGCGGGTAGGTGAAGGATCTGGACCTCCTAGAATGACTCCTTCGTTATGCTTTTTTCAACACATTCAAGGGAAGGGAGAGGCTGATGATCAATCTGCCATTGAACTACCACGTACGCATGTTGCATTCACTGTTTCAATAGTTACTCACTATTCACACACACCATCAGTGCTCTAGGTGGTCAGCAACAAGCTCTCAGGACAAAAAGGTCTTTAAAGGGCTCACGATTCAAGACACAGAGTTTACCTCCTGTTTTCAGGCAACTTGCAGTAACTGTACTTCAGTTGAACGTAAAGCTTCTGCCCAAACTGGTCAGATGTTTCATTTGTTATTGGCTTGTGAGGGACACAGGCAGAAAGACACATTCCCAGTTGCTTGAGGAACAACCCTGGCAGCAGGAAACTCAAAAGGCCTCTAAAAGAGGCCTACTCCAGACACACAGGCCAATGAAGAAAACTGGAAAGATTTATTGCTTATTCGAAGCAGGTAATACTGAATGTCTTTGGAGGAAAGTTGGACTGTGAGACAGGAACTTACTAAAAGAAAATTATTGATATAGCTTTTATTATGGCGGTATGTATAATCACTGCAACATGTCTACTTGCTTTGGCTCTACTTTTCTCTTATCTTGTATATCTGACACTTTTCTTTTTACTGCTTAATAGTATGCAAGAAAGTATCTTGTACTGTCAATAATGCTGTTATCCCTTAATAAAAAATTAGAAGCTACCAAAAAAAGGAGAGTGGGAGGGAGGGAGAAAGGCTATGAAAGAATATGGCTCGATGCCTAGAAAACTTCAATATGTTGCAATAGGAAAAGATTGCTAATTAGGCTCTTGTGCAGTCTATCCTAGCTCCCTCTGTGCCACAAGAAATTCAACCTAGCTCACTTGGCTGATGGCTGGAGAAGTGGGAATACAGTGTGGGAGCCCTGGAATCAGATTATTGAGATGATCTATGAAGTAATGAGGCAGTGAAATGCAGCTGGATATAGGGATTTCACTGCTGGGCTCAAAACATAGGGAAAAAATTCCTTAAATTAAACAGAAGGCAGGCCCATCCCATGGCTCTTCATTACATTTGGCTGTACTAAAGCCTCCCACCAAACCAGCCCCATATCACTTGCATATTGAGTGATGCAAGGCAGAGGAAAGAGACTTTGGAAAAGCTGACTGCTACTCCAAATGCTCTGAGAGACCAGCCATTCTGGACCATTTTGAAAGAGGAAGAACAGAATGCAGGAAGGACCACTGAGAGCTCTGCTGGCCATGAGAAGAACATCTGCCGGCCTACAGAAGACCCTCAAGGAAGCACTCCTTGAGCTCCCCCCAGCTTTTAATATCTGCAGCCAAATCTCACATTACTGTGGGGTAAGTAGATGGAGAACCAGTACGGAGTTGAGAACATGCCCCACCACGCAGGGAGACCTACCCCCGGGAGCCCAGGACTGGCTGCTGAACTGGGTAGCCACTGGCCGCCGAGAGTAACGCGCACTGCACGGCTGCCTCTAATTGCACAGTCCCAACCCGGTGGCCTGGGTGCACCCCATGGCTCGGCTCCAAGCTGGAGAGCGGAGATTTTTCCAGCTAGGGTAGCCTGTGGCAGGGTAACCCAGGGAGGAATAGGAGGCCAGAGTCTGGCCACAGATTATCGCAGGGAAACCACAGGAAAAGGTAAAAAGTGGCTCTCACGCAACACTTCGAGCACAGCTGCTCTTGTCCTTCCCACTGTTATTTGTCAACCTGCTGATTCAGGCACAGCTGGTCCCCAGTCATCTTGGGTTTATTAACATTATAGTTTTTCCTGCACTTATAAATGACCTGCCTGCAGCTTCCGGCGCTGCATTACTATAATGACTCAGGTAGAGCCTGCCATCTCTGAGATTTTATTGACCTGATTTTGGTAAATGGTATCCCACCAGTGATTTTGGCTGAAAATGCTGATATTTTGATATCTAACTACCTGATTTTAACTGCAGATCAGCAACTCAACACAACGAAACACTATTTTAAAAGACAGGGAAACCCCTTTAAAAAAACAGCATTTTATCTCAGGGCAGAGACAGATGAAATAAAGTTCACATAGCTGCCACCAGAAAGAGTCTCACCAGTACTGTGGAATAATATGTATGTGTTCATAAACAAACACACAAGCAACCTGCTGGCCTGTCCAGGCAACAGGCTTGGAAATACAGATATGCAAATAATAACATGTCTTCATTTGCATACTAACTAACCTAAAATATCTAATTTGCACATATATTCCTCCAGAGTGCCATATAAAATACTTGCTTTTAAGAAGTGCTAGTGCATACTTGACAGACAGTCATGATAATCTTCATTTTACGTTAAAAAAAAGGAATTAATAATGACTTTAGTTAATATTAAAGAGCAATTTCAAAAAGAGAAATGGAAAACAACTGCAGTCTCAAGTCATTAGTATAAATTCCTTCAAGGCCAAGGAATTTATTCAGCATTTTGCAGCTCAGTGAAGTGACTCGGAGCTTCCTCCCGCAGAGTCAGACTGGCTCATCGTGGCCACGGCTTCCCCCGGGCAGGTCATGCAGACAATCAGTCGCACAAGCATGCCGTGAATATATGTAATTCACCCTCAATTTAATGTTGTGTTTCCTATCAGAGACCGCAGCAGCCATCAAAGGGATAGCAGCAAATGGACAAATGTCAAGGGAAAAGGTTTTGTCTCAACTAAATCAAGACAGAGAAGAGCTGATCAGAAAACCCAAGGTATTTTTGCTAAGGTCACAGCCTGCGCGGGAGCCCCTGAGGTGAAGAAGATGGAAGCATGAGGCAGATACCGACCGTTGCCGGACCTTGTCTGAACGTTTATTTCTACTTAAACGACATGAATCAGATATGCAGCTCCGTCAGAAACGGAACGCTTTGTGGTGTTTCGGCGAGTCCAAGGCTCGGGAAGGCCCCAGGGACCCTGAGCTTCTCGGTCTCTGAGGGGCCTGACGCAGACTCTCAGGTTTTGGATCCCAGTGCACAGGGCAGGGGTTTCATTACGGGTTGAAAAGGAATTCTGAAACCGTAGAAGGTATTGAAAAATGGCTAAATCTGTAGAAAATGGATTTAGTGGCACTGGTCTGCTGAAAACCATTACCTCAAACAAAATTTTTTATAATTTTTAAACTGATAAGGGGCAAAATCTTAATTAGGGGCCCACACAGCTATAATAAGTGAATGCCAGCGAAGCTGCAGGTAGCTGTGCCCTCCCCAGGGGAGACTGTGCTTCTCACCCCCCTACTCTGTTTACACTGACTGCAGGGTGCAGGCTTGCATTTTCTGCTTGACTCCTAGCAGTAGATATTGGCTGGTGAAAGGACTTCACAAAGGGCAAAATAACTTGGATACAGGCTGAGAAGAACTGTCATTGCATTTCCTTTTACACTGTGTTTCTGTTCACAGCAAAGAGTTTGCTGAGCGGGAGCAATACGGTTTTAAGAAGACTATTATTTACTGTGCAAACTGCCATTATAAACTGTGATTAAAGGGGCTCTTTTTGCTAAGACATGGCTCTTTTTAACTGCAAGCTCTGCCTTGTCTGCTGATATTTTGAAAAGGACAGACTCTGAGGAAGAGTGATGGGGAAAGGAAAAGGTCTCAAGGAAGGTCAAGGTTAACTGAACACAAGTGAAGTGCTCTCCTCTCCTGGGGTGAAGGTGAGGACTGAGGAGGCCAAGGGTCTGCTGTGCAGAGGAGATTCATAAGGCTGTGGATTCTGGGAAGCCACCTGTACTGTGGGGATTTCACTGCAGTGGAAAGCTCCTACACTGAGCGGTGGGTTCTCAGGTGATGTTACAGGCCCATTTAATCCAAAAAGCACCTAACATCAGCTCTGGGAGGGCTCATACATGACTGTGCCATGGAAAAATCAACTTTCCTTGATGGCTAGCTATCCTCCTTAGTGCAGTAGGGACTCAGGCTACAGTCACAGCAGCCGGGAGGTAACTTTTGGGGACATTGGCCTACGTCATACGGCAAGGAGAAGGGAGAGGGGAAGATAAAAACCAATCTGCCTTATGCTCTTGCTCAGGGAGCTGTTGCCCTAGGGGGAAAACCTTGTGAAACCCCCAGGTCGCAAGCGCCCACAGTGTGCAGAGCCACTGCTGCGCCAAGCCAGCACCCCTCCTGGGAAGCGGCCGGCGCAGAGGCAGCTGCCTCCCTCGCTCCTGCCCGGCCTGCAGCTGCACATGCGGTTCAGCTCGGGCCAGGGGGAATCCCTCCGCACAGAGGGTTGTTTCCTATTCTCTTCCACAGCTGGTCCCACCGACTGCCATCTGGAATACCTTTCCTCCCTCGTCGGTGCCAAGGAACAGCTTGCTTACACCTTGCTTCTGTGCTACCCTTGATAGCCTTCCCTCTTGCCAAATTCCTCCGCAAGGTCCCCAGTGTAGAGCAGAACTCCCTTCTCATTTGTTTGTTTTTACTGCCTGTCTACAAGCATTCCAAAGAGCGCCTCGTCCTTAGAAAATATCCCTTCTTTTAGCACTTTGGACGCTGTTTGCCCAGTAAAAGCCTTTAAGGGACACGGATTCTGTACCTTTGTGATTTTAAGGAGAGTCGAGAGAGATCATAGTGCTAATTTTAAACAGATGGGCCTTGACACTAAAAGATACCTTGATTCAATTATATTTGTGCTCAACAAAGCTCTGACATAACTACAGTGACCTTATTTACAGAAAATGCCATTGGGCTGATAACCTGTAACACATACACGCTGCTTGGGTTCCATTTGGTATATCCTGAAGGAAATAAACAGCACTGTGAAAAGGTAAAAGTCATTCTGGTTTTCTTTTTTTTAAGTGAATTAACCAGCAGGTAAGGGTTTCTCTGTGAGGAAGGAATTACACCTACGTAGCAAATGCTGTGGGAACTGCAGTCCTCCGAGCACCCACTCCAGGCTGCCTCCGTGAAGAGTTCCCCAGGGAGGCCCACCACTGCGCTGGTTACAGCGCTCTGGAAAGTTGCTGTAATACTGGAGAGAACTGAGAGCAAAAATGCAAAATATGTGTTTAAACTTTAAAAATTCATGTTGACATTTATTTGAAAATGTGAGTTGGCAGCTCTCCAATGGTTCGCTGAGTACATTAACTTAGTCAAACGCCCATTACTTCCTCCTCTTCCTACTAACAAGAATGCTTTAAAAAGGCAAGCTTTGCAGTAAAGTACATTGCCTTTTTTTTTTCTTCTAAGCTGGTAAACGTAAAGGCTATTTATAGAGACTGTATCTGAGATAGGCCTAAACACAACCTAGATCAGGGTGCTCTAAAATTTGGAAGCAAAAAAGATTGTCTCAGGGCCAAGATTAAAATTCCAGAAATCTGGGCTTAGTCCTGACCCTCCTGGCCTTCACGGATCTGGGCAAGGCACTTAACTTCCCTTCACTGCCTTCCACCTACCTTCCCTGCAAGGCTGGGAGATGTTAGTACACAGTCTCATTAGGCGAGATCAGATCTTCACTAGGTTATATGAGAGTTACAGTAATACAATAACTACCTAGAGACATTTGTATCGAACATTGTCCCTAGATGCTACCCCAACAAGGCACTGACCTCTGCATCTCCAGCCAGGGCTCTCCCTCCTCTATGCAAACCCCAGCTCCCAGGCTATTCTTGTTAACAAACACCAAACCCCAAGTTTTTGCAGTACTGCCTGTGATATTTGGGGTGCAGTAGTTCCCTGAATACAACCGCGTAATAACAAACACAGCTGGTGTCTTTTGGACATTGGAGATGTAACTACAGAGCTGCTTGGGGAATTTCTACTTCATCCACTGTTATAATATCTCAGCATTTAGACAGATGAGCTGACAAATTTTGTGGCTGTAAACACCAGAGGCTTGCTGAGAATCTGGACACTTGTGTGTAAAACGGGAATACTCTCCTAAAGTGAAGACAAGTGAAATCCATATGGGCTTTCCAAGCAGTTTCTCAGCATGCTGGAAAGCCTGCAGCTGCTACACGGGAATAGTGCAATTCCAATATTGTCAGCTCCCAAATGGACTTTTAGCACTGAGTAGTGCATTAGATACTGGATTCAGAAGCTAGTCTTGTTAACCTATAGAAATAGGTAGTTTTTAGGCTACACCACAGCTGTAATGAAGTGAGAAAGGCATACTCTTAAATCTGCTATGATTATGGATACGTCTTCAATAGGCTTCAGACTTCCAGACCCTCTCTGGGCAAAAAAGCCAATTAAGCTTCAGAAAGAGAAGACAGAATTACATCCAACTGTGTTTTTCTCAGTAGATAACAGGCCAGATTCTGTTCTCCTTTACTAACAAGGAAAGACAGAATAACTAGAGTCCTTGGCTTCAGTCCCATGAAGTTACTTCAGGGTCACACCAAATCAAGAGAGATCAGATTTTGACCCAGTTACATCTTTTAATTATTTTTCCCCCTCAACATACGTTATCTAAGGTTTACTTCAGGAAAAAAGAATGTGGTTTCATTTTCATGTGTCTTTTTGCAGGACATTATGCTGAAATATAAAATTATCTGAATGCTGTTCCACCAGAGTGAGACCAGGGGAGTACTGCTGGGCTTTCTGAAGGAAGAAAGGAATGAAGGAAATGAGGCTGAATCCACAGTGCATCAAGCCCACCCCTCTGCTATAAGAGTTATGCACGGTTAACAAATGCCAAGTCCATTGACGATGCATTCTTCTAGACAAGGCAATGGATATCGCTACTACTCCCACAGGTTACACTGATACTGTTAAAATAACCAGGCCCAGGGGATGTGCTCAGGTACGTGCAAACAGCTCTCTACACTGTCTGATTTTTTGGATATGAAAAAAGGAAAACATCGTTTCCTTCTAATTTCCATTATTAAGCCAGGCCAGTGCTGTACAAGTACTTCCACCATAGAGGTGTGCCCACCTCGTCTCACGTCGCAGGGGATGAGTAGGGGGACACTGGTGGCCGGCACTCACTGCACGGTGTGTGCACATGGGACGATCACCTGTACGCCACACGGGGCTTGCACCCACCCTCACGGCACCCCAAGAAGCGAAGAGTCAGTGCCTCCCTGCACTAAACCCAACACAAATCAGCAATGCAGGCATGGAGTTGCTCCCAGCTGCAGTGGGGCCACCTCCATTTGGAGGCCTCCCTTCCCCGGCACAGCAAGGCAGAGGGGAGACGGTCCTCGTGCTGATCACAGTAGCAGCCTCCAGGCTGATTTTAGACGAGGCTTTTGGTTTATTGACCCCTGTATATTTCTCCTACACAAAAAGCCTTTACTTTGCTTTTGAGAGAATGGGATGAATTTTACCCAGATGGCAGGAAAATAACATTACAGCTAACTGCCACTGAAAGCCCTGTTAGGCTCTTCTGCTGTGCAATCTCTGCCATATATTTTAGCAAAATACCCACCCTCCACTCCAAAATCTCATTAAAGAACAAAATTAAAATGGAAACATTCGCCCTTGCTATCTCATAAGCTTATTGCATGTGTTACGTGTGGGTGGTGAGCATGTTAGGTACAATTTAGAGCATAATTTCCTAAGAATTGAAATGTCACCAAGGAGAGGATTGTAAATAATGAAACTTCTAAAGGAGCCTGTGATCTTTGTAACAGATAATCATATTTTAATTCTGTCTTATTGCTCATCCAATTGCCTACAGTTAGGGAAAAACAATTCTTTTTCTTATTATATGGAAATCAGATGAATCAGATGAAAAGCCATCAACATCACAGCTTGGAAAACATATACCAATGTTCACTGATGTGAGTAAAGCCCATGAATCTATTTCAGTTTGTGGCCCTTTTTATTGGTTTTCCTTAAATATTTGTGAGAGATTTATGTTCATAAGAATGCTTGTTGAAAAGTTGTCTACAGCTATAACAGGATCTTAGAATTGTTGAGGTTGGGAAAGTAAGTTTATGGAACAATTCATAATGAGTTAGGCTGAAAGGAGAAGTCTGAAATCTCTTTTCCTCTCTGTAGGTTTTTCAGAGCCAGTCAAGTGCCAAAATTAGCATTAGGTCACATGGATGCCCAATCATAGAGGTGGAAAAATGAATATTAAATGGCAAACAGTCAAAGTGAATAGTTTATCCATAGCCCCAACAGACAGGAATATGCTAGCATAATGCTTCTGATCCGATTTAAATATCAAAAAAACACTGAGACATCAAACACTGCTAGAGTATAATTAGTAAGAGTAAAAATGGACAAAAGGCATCAAATGAATCATTGCAAATGCTTTGCCTAAAGACTGGTACCACAAAGTCCTGCTGTAGTATCCAACAAAAAACAGGCCAGAGGATTTCAATGCCTGGACAAGTTCTGGTTTTGTCCTAAGCCCGTCTTCCTTCCTCGTTGCTCCCAAATGGCATGAAGGAAATAAAGCTTTATACTAAGCAGCTGCCAATAGTTTACTGGGGCTTTTTTCAGACTCAGAGCCAGATCAGTGAGAACTTCGGAAGAGGCTGCCATGGGTGCGCATTCAGCCCTTCACCAGCCAGCGCTGCCTCGGGTGGCTTCCACGGAGAGCAGGAGGCAGAGAAAAAGGTAGGATTTTGCATGAGGCCCATCACAACTGCAAAGCCCTGAATGCTGCATCCCAGAGTGCCCATCCGTGCACGCTGAAGGAGGGAGGACCTCACGATGCACTCTGCTTCCCCTCCAACCTTGCTGCCTTTTGCCACAGCCTTTTGGAGTTCCCCACTCTGCTTGCCGAGGGCCGATGACTTATACACACGCTTATGCACAGGCATACACACAACAACCACGCAAAGAAGGAAAAAAGAACGGCAGTGCAGCTTCCAAATAACACGTCTCATCCAGTATGGTCTGCAGGACTCCTATTTTTGGTCCTCCCCTCTTTCTTTTTACTGAACAAAACCAAAATCAGTGCTTTATAACTGTCTTCCTGAAAGGGACCGCACAACGCTGTGGCAAGAGGCCTTAAATTATTCATCCACCAAAACTCCACACACAGATGGTACTGTAAGAACACAGAGCGAGTCCTCGTCTTTCCTAATGGATGCATCCCGAGTTACGCTGGTTCTTTCAGCTGGCTGAGAAATAATTGATCACCTACGTCTCCCCCCTGAATTTCGCAGGAAGTGAAACAGTCAATACATTTTAGGCTTCCTCTGAATAATCGTTGCAGCAAGAACGCTGCGCTTCAGCGGCGAGGATACAAACAGGTTTTAAAGTTGTATTTCAGATGCACAACCAGCAGCAGAAACCATGGGGATTTGAAATGGGAATGTAGCAGGGACTGATCAGGGGGTGGAAAGGCACCGCTGCGCTCTTTCTTTCTGCAGGAATTGTGTCTGTGTCCCTGTGTGGCTCTTTCTATGCTGTACCCTCTTCTGCTGGGCTCCTGACAGCGCCGCCGCCAGGCACCAGGGCCACGTTCCCCTCCGAGACGCGCTGCCACGGGGGAGGCTCCGCAAGCAGCTGCTGGGCGAGCACGTCCCCAGGCAGCTGGTGCTAGGGAACACTGCCTGCATACTAGGGCTCTGCAAATCACAGATTTTTCTGTTCAGTGGCTAAACCAAAACTTAGCAAAAAAAAAAAAAATCACTTTGTATTGATGCAAAGTAGCATTTTTTCCTCCATTTTCCTGGCAAGAGATAATCAAACAAATAAGGAAGAAAAGAAAGTACCTGTTTAAGATCAGACTGAAAAGTTCTTTTATGTGTTTGTTAACCCTTTTCTTGATCAAAGTTTGGCTACTCTATACATGACAGTATCATTCTGAAAATAAAAAGGTGCCCATTTCCCCCACCCCCACCTTCCTCTTCTCTTCCTAGTTCGTTACCAGCTTCCCTTTGCACATCCGTGACCTCCCCTCCAATCTGCCTCTTCTTTTTTCCTAGCTTTGCTATCAGCTGAGAACTCATCCCTTTGTGGGGAGATGCTTTGCCATAAAAGATGCCATTGTTTGAGATTTCAGTATTGGTCTAGTTAAGCATTTGGTGTCTTTCATTCAATTACTGACACTGAAACGCCTTTGTTTCTAAAATAAGGAAGCAAAAAAAAGGCACAAGAAAAATATGAAAAAAAAATTATCATCTAGGCTGATAAGAGACCTGACCAGAAATCAGCAGACTTATTAACTTCACTCCACACACCCAAGGAAAAATACCGTTCCACCTGCTTAGGCCTCTGAAGGGGACCACAAACTATACCAAGAGCACAAGGAATCCAGACCAAACAGATGTTTTGGGGGCTGTCACTGAAAGTTTTGCGTCAGCATGTTGCAGACTAGTCCTTTTTACCATATGAAGAAGCAAGTACTTGTGTGACAAGTGGGACATTTCCAAACAAGAGACAGCATGAATTTCTTATATATTGCAAAACTATGACTGGTAAATTTTTTGAATAACTGCATTTTTTATTATCTTGGACTTTTTAATGCCTCACCTGTCTAATTGTAGTAGCAATTATTATCTCAATTAATGAAAGTTTTGGAAACAAGATTGTGTGGGAGTATTTCAAGTCATAAGTTAAGTCTTTTAACTCAGTAATTGCCAATGATGGATTCATTTTTCCATTTAAGTGCTGAAAACTTGAAATATTATTTCCTTCAACTGTATTTGTGCTTGCCAGTTCTGAGTTAATTGCTACTCTGTGAGCACCTTTAAATCAAATTCAGAGGTTTCCAGGTGTACATATCACAAGATCCTGGTAAATCCTTCAACATCTGTTTCGAAAAGGACTACTGAATTTGACTGATGATGCTGTTCCTCTGAAGGTCTATCTGTTATGTAGCTACAGTCATTAAAGGCACTGCAAGCGCAATGACGGTAAAGAGCTTAGGCTTGTAGAAGTTCTCACATAAATTAAGCTTATGCTTATGAATGTCTGGTTTGGAAATTATCCACCCTAATTTGCTGGATGGAGACAAGGTCTTGGTCAAAGCCCTGGAAAAAATACAAGTATGTGCGTAAATCACCAGTTCACTATCTACAGCCAGCAAAAGAAGCTGCAGTCCCATAAGGAACTGTAGTAACTGCAGTTAACTGGTGAGCTCAATTCACCTGGAGGACTGGGGCTGATCTGGCCAATTTGTGTATTTGCAGTTCCACATATGGTTCCCTTACCTGAGCAGAGTGAATTGAAATAGTGGAAAAAAGTGAAGAGAGGGACAGACTAGATACAGGGAGGGCAAAGGAGGCAGACACATTGCACCTCTCACAGCTCCAGCTCCCACACGTCTTCAGTGCCGCAGAAATACAGGTGCTCCAGCCAGCCTAGCACAGAGACAAAAACTTCAGCTGCTCTCTTAGATATTGCCTTTTCCAGATTGCTTCCTTGTTCCCTACAAGGACTACATGGAGGCATCTTCTTTCTCAAAGACGGAATGATCGAGGACAGGAAAGAGACCTAAAGGGCATTTTTTTTCCAGCAGCAAGGAATAAGTTTTCAAAGACAGAGCATCTTTAAACAGTGAGCTATTCTTGCTTGCTGTGCATCAGCATGGCTCTTTATCTGTCTGCAGCGGCAGATTTCCTCTTCCTTAAGGATGCTCCAGAGCACTGACACATCGCCAAGCTGCTTCCTGGCCCAGTTAACCTTTACTTTCCTGGTTCAGGGCTTGGGGACTTTCTAACCCAGTCACATCTCCTCTCCCTGAGGGTAGGAACAGAGATACTTGCCAGCATGGCACTCTGCCACGAATGCTGGAGGTTCACAGCAGAGGAGGAGCACTGACTGGAGCCATCGACATGTTCTGAGCCTTGAAGTAAATATTTTAAAATTTCTGTAGAGCACCAAAGCCCACTCCTGGGTCCTGATCCCTGCTTCCAGCACTACTTCTGTATTTTCTCAGTGAACCTAAACTACAAAAGACATAAAAAGCCCTCAGAGCAGAAGGAGGACCCAACACTGCCCTTTCCAAGAGCAGCAACCAGCCCTCTGGCTTTCCTCATTCACAATGAACAATGCTGAACCTCTGGGCACCACGGCCTTGCGCGCCCTGGTCTGCCACGAAGCACGGACTAGCCTGGCCCTGGTTATCCTTTTGAACCTCAGTTGCCAAGTAGTCATAGCACGTGACCCCACCCTGAGCATCACAGCTTGTTCTGTTTATTCTATTTATTTATTTATTTAT
The DNA here is from genome assembly GCF_040807025.1 of Struthio camelus. Lineage (NCBI taxonomy): Eukaryota > Metazoa > Chordata > Aves > Struthioniformes > Struthionidae > Struthio > Struthio camelus. The sequence goes on along the minus strand of NC_090950.1, from coordinate 25,223,163 downwards.
TTTGAAGAAAACGTCAGATGCTCACAGTGTAGATGAGTCGGCTGGGTTACTAATCCCAATTGGATAGAGGTCTCTGCTTTCAGCCCTGATACAGATGCCTGCACAGCAAGGCAATATTTAAGGCATGCTCCTGTAATAAATATTTTCTGTAGCTCACTCTAAGTTGAGGACGTAGCTTGAACATCTAGTACAAGGCCCCTGCGTCTTGCTGCATGCTATGCAGAGGGGCAAGTAACCAGTGCAGGGCCCTTGATTCCATATTACTGTTCGTGTGCATTTGCCCCATATAAGTACATTCTTTGTTTTTCTGTAATAATTAGATCCAGACTAATGATGATTCTTGAATTAGGCTGCTACGATTTCCTTTATAATAACAATAAATTCTTGGCTTTATCATATAAATATATGTATACATATATATACGCACACATATACACAGACACATATATAAATACATTCATATTTATATTTTTTAATATATATATATGGTGTGCTTCCTTTTCCCATAAACAAGATTTTAAAGTGTAACGCCCAGAAGTTAGAAATGGTGGCATCTACCTTGAAGATGACAAAACCAGCGAGTTGATGTAACCCTCTGCCTTTGGCATAAGCCTGGCAAGGAGACATGAGACTTTCCAAGCTGGCCAACGGTTGGAATAACCTGCTCAGATATGAACCTGCTCAGCTAGAAGTTGGATTTTGGCCAAAAAGACCTTTTCCCCTTTCAGTTCTCTACCTCAATGAGAACTTGTTTTCTCAGATTTGTTGTGTACTTCCTCTTTATTGGTAATCCAAGATTTATTAAAAATGAACATCTATTGGCCAGAAATATTAATTTCATCTATACTTTTAAAATTCTTGGATGCAGATTATCCTGGATAGCTAAATCAAAGAAACGTAGCTCCAGTAAATCTTGCTGAGCATTTGCTTCCATGACTATTAAACTGAAAATTATTTTGTTTTCCTCATCTAGTATGAGTACACCTCCCTGCTTCTATCCAAAAAACAGCACAGAAAATTTTAATTAAACATATTCAGGTTTTTTTCCTGCATCTTTATGTTACATTAAATCTATAACTTCCAGGTGGGAGGGAGACATCCATGATGGTCTTGTTAGCTCTTTGTGCATGCATCTTTTCTCATTAGAGACAGCCGAGACCCATGTCAGACTATATGTTAATAGCTAGTCCAACTTTTGAACTGCTTGCTTTATTATTCATGTTTTTTGAGCCCTGTTGCTGTCTGTTACGTCAGAGGGCTAGCAGGTTATAAGTAGAATCATTAAAAATAGCTCATTTTAGTAAGAGCACAGCGCTATTCATATTTTATTCAGTATTTGACAGTCCACAGGGGATTCTCATGCTTCTTCATTTGCCAGACTGTCTCTACTAGATGCTATTGTCAACCATTCACATCCAGTTCATCCTCCTGAGCAAAACTGTTTCCATAAAGCCTACTGTATCTAAAGTAAATAAACAAATGATACGCTGCATCTCTGCAATTTCCTGAAGCTTGACTTTTGTCCCTTTAAAAATAACAGCATCCCTTGAAATGGGCATGTACCTTTATACAAAAAGACAAAATATAATAGTTATCAAGACTATGAAACAATTCACTCAAGTCCTTGAAATAAGCAAGACAAATAAACGCAGGAGTAGATAACTAAACTGGAGTGAGTTCTGCAGGTTTTCTGCTCACACGTATACTGTCAGCTTGTTAGAAGAGAATGAAGGGTCCCCATCTTGAAATTCGGCCTTTGAAAGTACCAGTTTTGAGAGACAAGCTCAAAAATCTAGCTATAGAGGTTGCTTACTGGCCCCAGCTGCCTGTTGCCACCAGATCTCCACTAGCTTTGAGACTTGACAAGGCAATGAAGATCATCACACTCACACAGGCATTTGATGTAATAAACACTGGGATCACCTTAGGAACACAAACCTCCATGCTCTGAGGCTTAAACCTACTTTTCCCAAGGGCAATTTATTCCATAACTGCCTACCATACTAGGGGAAATGGGAGTTGTGTTGTTTCATTGCTTGTTTTGCCTTTGCAGAGGTTAAGAGTTATGGGACTACCTCAAACTGATAAAAAAGGAGCTCCAGTGTTTCTCAGATTCTCAGGGTGTCAAAAAAGAATACTAGTAACCACTGACAACACTATGAAGCTACAGAAAAACACCGTCAACTGAAATTTGAAGCACAGTATTTCATTTCATGAAGAAGGAACTGTATTTACAATTAGCCTATCCCTACCATAAGCAAGTACGTGTGATAAAGAAATATTTTCCATAGCTTTTTTTTTTAAGTAGACAGAGAAACCAACTCAATTTTTTGATGACCAAAGTCCCATGTTAGAGATGATTTCAGGAAAGGCTTAGCTTGGCTAGGTATGAAGAACAATTGTGAGTTTTAAATATTCTTTATTGTCTGAGACTTTAAGCAAAGCTCAAGTAGATGCAAATCCAGCATGTAAAGTTTAGATCAAGATTTGATTTCACAACCCCCAAAGACTAATATATTTGGATCCAGGATTTTGGTAAAGGACTCTATTAGAAACCCAGGTCAGCTGTGAAACCTGGCGTAGAGCTAGGTTAGACTCCAAAACTTCTGGATTATGAAAAACAGATGCATTTAGGTCTGGGCTTTTGCTCTGGGGCCAAACTAAACTGCAGTTTGTCTCTTCTGACTAGACAAAGTACTGAGAGAAAGGAAAAGAAAGGAAAAGAAAGAAGAGAAGAGAGGAGAAGAGAGGAGAAGAGAGGAGAAGAGAGGAGAAGAGAGAGAAGAGAAGAGAAGAGAAGAGAAGAGAAGAGAAGAGAAGAGAAGAGAAGAGAAGAGAAGAGAAGAGAAGAGAAGAGAAGAGAAGAGAAGAGAAGAGAAGAGAAGAGAAGAGAAGAGAAGAGAAGAGAAGATGCTTTGAACAAAACTTCTTCTGCAATATGTATAACATCCTTGGAGTGCCCGAACTGTCTGAATCCCTAACAAGTAATTAGCTTTCTCTGTTATGAGGACAGATGCTGGTTTTTCCCTAGAGTCAGCAGGGTGCAAGATCCAGCTTTCTCCTCCAGAAACAAACAACACAACTCTCAAACTCCTTTCTAAGTCTCACCAAATTCATGGCTACAGAAAACTCAATGGAAATCAATACTTTGCTTCACTGATAATTTCAAAGTGCACTCTCCTACATGTGGAGAAAAATATCTTGTCTACGCATATGGACAGAGAAGTTATGAAAACCCTGTAAGTAATATGCAGAGATGGAGAAATTTCCAGCTGAAACACGTCCAGCTTCAACTGTGGACAATTATATTATGAAGATTTTGGAGCAAATTCTGACTTTATATGTAAGGATGCCTCAGGGTTAGAGGACCAAGTCATAAAACAGCAAAGATGACAAGTCACAGTCTGCTTTTTCTCCAGCGTTCCTCAGCACAAACTCAAAGCAGTTCAATTAAAGACAATGGAGTTGGTTGCTGTAAAAGCTGTGTGGGCAGAGGCATAAGCCCACATTGCTCCTACTTGGTTCTTAGATATATTCAGTGGTAAGTCAGATACTATTTGATTAATCTCCCATTAAACCCTGTCAGCACAGCTAGTATTATATAAGGCAAAAGACCAGCCACCAGACAGACCTTGCTCTACAGCAAACTGAAGGGACTTACAACCTGTACTTTGTCTTAATTTTAAAAACATGATTTCATTTCTGAGCTCCTTAACCTTAAAAGTTTTCTGTTTAAAATAAAGCAATCAATCCCTCTAATGACCTGTACTGTCACAGACTGGTCATTTCGTCCTGAAGAGCAAAGCACAAGCGTTCACAGTCCTACCATGAGCCACCATCTCACAGATTAATTAGGGACCTGCAGTTTTGATGCAGGCAGCTTAATGCAAACAAAAATAACCACAGCTTCATCCTTGGCAGAATCAAACCTTCTCTGCTTTCTATTCCTCCCCACCACAGTGACATCCACCGTCCTGCATCCCACTAGGACACTCTCCTGCCTTACCCTAGGGTGGCTGCAGAGTTGATCATAGGATGAAGTGGAGACGCAGCGCAGTTTGGCACTGCTTCTCAACACCCTCCTAAGTAGCCCCTTTTTTATGGTTGTGTTTGCTACTTGTGGTTGTTGCACTGAGTTGGCCTGCTAATGAGTAGTTCCCCTGAGTACTTCTATTTGCCTATAAGCAAAACAGGACATAGTCCTATGACAGAGGAGAGGCATTTACTCCTCCTGGGAAAAAAGCAGCTTCAAGAGTAGGTGTCTGAACAGAGACTGGTCAAGCTCTATTTGGTCATCTCAACAGATGGCGCAGTTTAAATGCTGACTTTTATAAGAGCTTGGCACTCTGAAAAATCAGGTCATTTAAGGGATGTTTGCACCATGTCAAGCTCCTGATCTAGTGCCAAGCAACCATATTTATATGGTTCAGCCATTGCTGCCCAGGCTGAGTATCATGTTAGGGCAGCTACACGCTGTGGGATGGGGAACTAGCTCTCGTGCATCTGCCCGGTGCCACATCACACTGCTGAGACACTGTTCTAGCTCAGTGCTGCTCTGCTTCCATGGTCCCTCTGATGTCTGTGTTCAGCCTCACCATCGTTCAGGCATGCCATCCCATTCGATAAACTGACATCGCGTAAATCCAGTGGCTAGCCCAAAGCCACTCAGGCTGAGGTCTCTCGGGTGGCAGTGCCCAATTACAGCTCCCAAAATGTTCACTTGGACCCCTCCAGTCTACACAATAATAGCTGCTTGCATGTCCTGAAGCAGCACCCTGGAAATGTCATTTCTACGAAATACATACTCTAAAATACTGCAGGAGATCCACCACTGTCACAGCATTAAACACTTAAATAAATTTAACTTAGTGCTAGTCCTTTAAGCATTCTATACTTTGAAACTGCTCCTGCCATTGCATGATGCATTGTGAGGCAATATTCTAATAGTGCCAAAGCATTCAGAGAGTCCTGTGCATCTGCACTTATCCACTACGTTTCCAGACACAGCTCTCCGGGGAGCTTTAACTCAATTCTAACTCCACTCCTATTCTTTGAGAAGTCCCAACTATGAAATCTGGCTGCAAGTATTTTGCAAGTTGGCTATCCTAAAGACCGGGTTATAGTAGGAAATTAGAAATGTCAGTGCATGCAAACACGGCTTCTAGGTTGGGATGCCCAGTTCTTCTATTTCATCTTCTTGTCTGTCTGATTTATTTGGATTATAAACGTCACCCCTTACTACAGTTTATACAGTTCTTAGCCTAAGGAGATGGTAGTATCTGTGTGCCTAACATTAATATAAATGAAAGTGTATCAACACCACAAGAATATATTAAATAACAGTTTTCTGCAAGGAGATTAGGAGAAGAAGATTATATTGATACTAAACTTCTAAAAGTTTAAGAAATGCAGTCTACTTGCTTCTTCCTTTTTCCAGGGATATCATTTCTAGAGCGTCCTTGCAATGGGCTTCTAAGCTTATCAGAATGATCCATCCTCTCTGAGATACAGCCACCTCTAGGCTTGGCCTATGACAGCTGTTTAGCATCACACTGGGACATTAGTAATAATACTGCTTGCAGCACTGACATAGCATTTTATACTTTCAAGGCTCTTTAATCAATTAGTTACAGGGCTACAGTACAGATTCAGACAGGATGTGAAAAAGAAAATTTTATCCAGTGGAAACTACAGAGGGAATTTAGGGAAACATAATGTAATTACCCAATTTGGAATCTAGCCAGAGTACCACTGTTAAAAATGCCATGGGATCTCTAATGACCACAAGCGGTCAGGACCTTGGCTTCATGTCTCCCCCAAAAGATGAGAAAAACCCTAACAAAATGTGCTCAACCATCAGATATATGAAAAGGATGAATATAATCAAATCAATTTCCCTCCAACATGCCTAACAGCTACACTCAGTGGGTTAGGCTCAGGAGCACCACTGGAGCTCATTTTGAGTCAGACTTTGAAAACTTAAAAATTCCTTCCAATTAAACTATTCAAAGTTTTGGTGACATTTACAAATGATCCACCTCATAAGTCCATTAACTGGTCTTAACTGGGTTAAAATCTCCCAGCAATTAGTCGTCTCAGCCATTCCACTCTGAACCCCCATAATGCACACACACGTACCCTCATTTTAACTACAAGAATATCAGGTGGTTGCATTGCTGAGCTACAGCATTGCTGCTTGCCAAGTTGGAAGTGTTAATGCAGTGTAGATGTGCAAACGGCACAAGGGGCCAATTTCAGAATGCACTAATTGGAAGGAAAGGGGAGAAAGTGACTACAGTTCCTGCTCACCTCAAGGATGCTACAGCATAGAAAGCAAAATGCTGACAAAAAATCGCCAGTCTCATCAACACTGTTTAGTATGTGTTGCATATAGGACTGGTGAGGAAACGGACATTTCAGCGTCATAAAATTTTGGGGATGGGAAATTGTACATGCTAATTTGGGACAGAATACCCATGGCCTCACGCTTTTCACACAACTGGATTTCTGCAATTTTTAATTTCTCAGAAACACCAGAATGTTGATGCTGAGGGATCTTTGGCTGATTTTGAAACACAGTATGTAAGGAGGGATTCCTGGCAGCTGCCTGCTTAAGCAGGCTGGGAGCTCAGTTTAGTCCAGGGAGCCCTGCATCAGCTCAGAGACAGTCTGTGGAGAAAAGGGAGACCCAAGCAGCCCGCATGGTAAACTGAGAATTGAGGAGCCTCCTGCACCTGTTGAGGAGCTTGGACTCCCAGGCCTCGTCATCAGCTTCCTGCCGGCTATTGAGAGCTGAAGCTCTGGGGAAGTGAGGAGTGCTTTTGTTAGAAACTTCTTTTTATGTCACTCAGCAAAATTGAATTTTTTTCTCAAAAAAAGTTACATTTTGTAAACAAGAGCTTTCCAACATGACATCAGAAAGCTTCTCCCTAGCTTTTCTAACACGTTGCTGCCACCCTTGTCTCACTAACCATCACTCAAGCACCCAGGGTGCCAGTGCAGAGTCACGGCAGGACTCACTTGTTGCTCTGCCATGTGCATCGCCCCAGCCTTGACAGCAGGCTGCTTCACCAGGAGGTATGCACAGCCGGGGACAGACACATTCTGCTTTTGAGAACAGGATAGGTTTTTCCTTGGAACCCTGTGGAGTTGCTCCATCGCTGATAACTGTGTTGTGTCACAGCCCTACTTTACTCTTGGGCTCACTCATCTCAATATTATGTCCAGAAAGCTGCTCCTTGTCACAGTAGCTACGTGAGAACCTTGCAGGAAAGCATGAAGTGATGTGAGCAAGGAGCAGATTTTTTCTCCTGCCTCATCTCTTCCCTAGTGGAAAATTTATAGAGCTTATTGTTCCTGTACATGGACACCTTTTCCAGTGCATCATAAACAGTTATTACTACTCGTATTAGTTACATTCCTGATCTTCATATGCAGCTTCAACATGCAAAATGCGCAAGAACTTTACTCTTTGCAGTAAATGTTGGTAGATAAGTAATCAAAAGCACATAAGGGATTGCTCTCAATAATGTCACACTGTCATCTGACAGAGTGCAGGGACTGACTCCTCTTGTCTACACCTCTGACACATAAGTATCTCTCCTCCGACTTTCATGAGTTTACTCTTGATTCATGCTAGCATAAATAAGATCAAGCTCAGATTTTTGCCTCAATTTTCAACTGCAGAGGTTTCTCACCACTTGCAGTGCTTTTCAATGAATGTCGAGCATTTCTGGGGTTTATTTACCCAATATGTTAATTCTGGTCACATTTGCAAAACACTGTCACTGGCACGCAATTTTTCCAAAGCCTGAACCACCGCATTCTCCATGCAAATGAGTCCCAAGTGCAGTTTGCCCTGGGTATGCATTTTCACCAGGCACCACCAACACAGCCCCTTTTGCATTACAATCCTCTGCTTAATAGTCTATTCAGCCATCTATAATAAGGTTGTTCACTCAGTACCCAGCTTTGACATGCATTTGGCAATCATCATGTTGGCATGTCTCTTCTGTGGTTTTCCATGCCCTACTTACACAGTAGGGGTGCAATGCGGAACCAGTTACCTCCAGCACTAGTGTACCCAGCATACTCCCTTCCACTCAACAAAACCACACCGCAGTAAGCAGCGTCTGAATGTGGGACCTCCAAGGCTTCTGAGAAATTAGGATGTGGCAACTGGATTTAGCACAGTTTACAGAGCACTCTTTTTTTTTTGATTAAACCTCATTGCTCCTTGGACTACAACTCAGAAGTAACAAAACAGCAGGGAGCCTGAAAGAGGGGAAAGAAACTCTTCTCATTAGTAGGCAGAAGGGAGTTGATTCTTTTGGGGTGAAAATAGCAAGTTGGAACCTAAATAACTCTATGTGACACAACAGGGCACAGTGAGGATGTAGGATTCAATCTCAGCACGATGGATTCATTCAGCTCTGCCATATCTACCGTAATGAGCTGCCAGGTCATGGGGGCATCACCAGTGCTGCTAGTGTGCTGTTACTGAAAAGGGCTCCGTGCCATGGTTTGGATAATGAGCTACTTTGTATACTCAGGAAACAAGCAGGAGAAACTGCAGCAGGTCTCTTCAGCAGCAACAGCTGTTGCAGATATATCACATCTGACCTCCTCTCACTTCACCGCCTGGCAGGAAAATTCAGAGTCATAGTCAAGGCCTCAGCTCTTGTCTCTGAAGCATTCAATTGCCTGACCCTAGGACATCTAAGAGGCCACTTAAAGCTCTCAGGTACAAGGTGTTTTCCACATCCACGCTGCTTTGGCACAATGCAGATCCCTGTGAGGTCAGGTTTGTCTGTGCAAGAGTTCGTCTGTGCAAGACACCAAATTTTCTGTTTGAGGCAGCGGGAGATGGTGGGATAAACAACTGTAAGAAACATGCAGTGTGCCATTTCTAGTACAAGGCACATCTCTCAGACCTAGCTTTTGCTAATGTAAATCAATACATACATATATTGCTAAAACTCTTCCAAAACAAACCACTACAGAACACTTCCTCTCCAGAAAGTGATTACAGAAAGAGCGCGTGGCCGACGCGAAGGCAGCTGACACGGGTGCACTGCTGCAACATTGCAATTGCTACAGAGGGAAGCACAACTCAAGAACCTACAGAGAAAATGAATTCACAGCAAAAACCCAAAAAGAGCATAATGAGAGGCAGCACGCCTGTCTCAGTCATTCCTGTAGCTTTGACTGGGCTCCTTCTAACGAGGCCTAAGAATTCACCAATGCCCTACCTCTCTCCTTACAGAAAGAGCTTTGTAAGACCAGCTCTGCTTCCTGTTCCTCTGTTTTCACTCTCACAGGAGGCACAGGAGACTGACTTGGAGAGAACTGTGTCCTGAGTCCTTGGCTTTTCAGTGGGGAATAAGAATTTTGCAGAGCCTGTGGTGGCCAATGCAGGAAAATGCAAGCCAACTACAAAACCTAACAAGGTACTTGACATCTCTGCGAGACGGTCGGATGTAAGTATGAGACTCAGCCATTAACAGAGACTTCAAGGTCCATGCTGAAAGGGTGCGCACACAGGCACACACAGTCCATCAGCATCTAGAGCCTTAGCCCCGAGGATGCGGCCCTAAACGGACAGCAGCTGTCTCAGAGCAGTGGTGGTGCTCTGAGGTATGAACCTGTGGCTTTCAACTCTGTCAGAAGGGACCAAAACAGAGATGCATCTTCTGTGGATGTTTTCTTTTTTAATAGTTTATGTCAAACGGGTTCACTGGTTAGATCTACGGTAATCCTAGAGCACGTACACATTTCACATATTTTCTTGCAAGTAGATACTTTAGGAACAGCCTTTATGTTATGCCCAGTTAGGTAGTGACTGCAAAAGAAACTAGGGCACGATGATAGTATACCAATTTTAACAGAGCTCACAGCAACTTCAATGGAAATTGTGCTACAGACAAAGCTCACACTTGAGCAAGCAGGGCAAGAGTGGGAAAGGAGTGCGTTCACAGCCTGCCCTTGGAAGGAGCTACGTCACCATGAGTCAGGCCCTAGCCCACCTTTACACCCTTTCTGGCTGCATATACAAGTAAATAATCACACATTTTAAAAAGATGCAGTTATTTCCACACCATGCCTGCCCTTCCACACTTCTGAGAGAAATAAATCAGCTTTCTGCACTTGCCCCAGATCAGGGCAGGCCAAGAGAAGACCAGAGAAGGTCTGACTTCCCTGCTAAGCAGATGACAATAACAATCTAGCTTTGTTCAGTATTGTGGCACTATTTTGCAATATGCCAAAACATCTGTTATGTTGCTGGGACTGGGGCAGATAAAAGCCTGTCATCTCCCTGGGCTGCCAGCTGCGCAGCAGGTATCACCAGCAGTGGTGATGGGGAATGAGTGCATCCCTCCTTGTGGCAGAACTGACTGTGCACTTCCACATGACCCTCTGTTATAGGATCCCATTTTTACTTTGCTAGATTAGTTATCTTTCAGTGAAAGGAAAAGAATTGGGTTTCATCAAGGAGCTTTTCAACAAATTGTCACCATCTCAATGATTGAAGGTAGGCAAAATACTTCATATTCCCAGTTGCCCTCATGCCACTACAAGCTGCAAGTCTCTGTGAAAGCACAGCCCACTATAGCATCTGGAAAGGTCAAAGTTGAAGTGTTTTCATGGAGAGATAACCAAGCCTTAAGATAAATGCCTTTTAAGGAAAGAAATGGAAGCTCCTGAATGAGGACAGTTATTATAGACGACATTTCTTCGACCTAAAGGAAGTGGGCTAATATATCTTCCAAATTACTATTTATCACTCCATATAATGTTCAATTTCCAGTGTAATTTCCATTGTGCTCTCTATAGCATGTGTGGAAAATAATTCAGAGATTAGTGAATCTTTACTTCTGAATTTCTACAGCATTAAGTCAAAAGCTAATTAAGAAAAGTCACAATAAAGCCAAAGATCATGTAATACGGCAAAATCATATTTTGAGATCAGTGGTTTCAGCAAATGTCAGTCCTACGCAAACTCTTGTCAGTTTGAATTTAAAATATCACTTAGCATTTTGCAGAATGGGAGAATGGGAGAAATTCAAAACAAAGCATGCTGTGGATTCTAGCAGGGAAGGCAAAGGATGACAGCAGAGAGGACCTTAGAGCAAAGACCTTGCAAGAAGCACTAAAGAAATTTTAAAAATGCTTTGAAGGCATCATCAGCAGATATTAGATATAAAAGCATGAGAAAGTTCAGTTAGGAGCCCTGGGAGAAGAGTCAGAGAAGCAGGTCATGGTGAAGGAAAGGTTCTGGAAGCCAACAACGGTATAAGAATTGGAGAGGGCTAGGAAAAAAACCACACAAAAAATCCTGTGAGACAAAAAGTACGATGCCAATCAGAAGAGCCGAAAACCTAGAGTAAAATGCTTTTAAAAGAGCCACTTATTAGGAGACTGATCGAGTGACTCCAAACATGAGATTCTTAGAATGAGGAGTAATTTCCTTTCAGGAAATATGTGACCTTTAAAAAAATCCATTGATGAACACTTTCCAAGTGGCTCTAAAAATAAGCAACTCTTTTCAATTTTCTAAATGTCTTGCAAAGCAACCAAGATTATTTTCAATTCCTCCTCCTTCCTCCCCTGGGCTGAAAGTCCTCTGTCCCGGGTCCTTCCGCATGAAGTGATGGGCAACCTGTTCAACAGGGAGTGCTGAGACTGGCCATCTCTAAAAGCCCTCACTGCACAGCCTCTGCTCTGGGTACATGGCAATAAATATAAGCTGGCTGACCCACGTCTCCAAAAATTAAAGCGAAAAACAATGCTCAGAAGCATAACTTAAGAGCCCCATAGAACTAGCACTGTAATTCTGCTGAGTCCTCTTCTGACTTCAGAAGCCTACTCTGATTTTTTACAGCCCAGATTTGCATTTTCACATTTCCAAAGGTTATTCTCTCACCAGCTCCCAAGACTTTTATACCTGCTCAGAAGATTCAAACTGGCTCTATTTCCTCCTCAGCAACTCTCAAAGTCATTCGAGATATATATATATATATATATATATATATATAAATTGTTTTGCTGACAAGACCTCCTTTGGACCACTTTGTTTCTCACCCACACCTTGCTCTAATAACAGTTACATTTTACAATTTTCAAAAGCTGTCAACATCATCGATCCTCTAGACTGAACGTACTCATCTTCTATTATGTGTGCTGAATTACTTGTGTCACAATTAAATCTTTATTCAACTGAAGGCAGGTTACCCTCGTGGCAGCATGTCATTTGCTTCCTAGTAGAGTGGTTATCTAATCAAATAATGGTGTATGTCTAAAAAATACATACGCACATAAATAAATAAATGACTCCAGCAGTGTCTCATAAGATGGACGCACTCCGCACGTTAAACTTTCACTCTCATAATTGGTTTGGTTTGATCAAAATTGCATGCTCTTATAGAACTGAGCGTCTGGTAGTACTCACAGCTCAGCATTATAAGAGGAGATTGTCTTTGTCAGATCTGTCATGAAAACTGAAAAAGGAGTAAATGGACCTTACTGAGCAAAAATGAACGGATGTCCTCTAAATCCAAAAGACTGCATTCTTTATTTCTCCTGGTGCTACACATTTAGCCTCCGTTGTACAAGTTCTATGACCTCTCTTGATGTCTTCTATTAAAGAGAAGGAAAGCTTTTAGCAAAGACATCCCACAGAAGTCCTATCCATTTCTTCCTGCCTCTTAAGAAAGGCCACGATGACCTGGCACTTTCACGTCATGCAGTCAGTGAAAAATGAAATAATGCCAGCAGCACCATTAATTGGAAAATGCATATCATTTTATTGCCACCTAGTAAAATTACTCTTGATGTCTCCAATTCACATGCTCCACATTCGCAGATGAGAAAGGGGGCAGGGACCATGGTAATTAGCTACCCTGACAGCTTCATCCTGCAGTCACAACACTTCCAAGCATGGGCTCGTGTTTGAGGTACAGCATCTCTTCCAGAAAAACATCCCATTTGGGTGACAGGTTCTGGGAATGGAGAACCTGCCATCACTCCGTGTGAGTTGTTCCCAGAGCTAACTGCACTCCCTGTTACCACTGTGCCTTCTTTCCAGCCCAAATAGCCACGTCTGCCTCCCTCAGCAACAGGGTGCACGGCATGCCTTACCTGACCCTCTCCAGTCTGCGCAGCTGTCGCACAGACAGCTTGGGGATGGCTGCCCGTAGACAGCATGTCTGGTCACATGTAGCAAGGCTACACACATGCTCAGGCCTGGGGCTGCAGGAAGAGCGCTCCTGGACGGATCCTTCCAGGCCTGACCCTGGTCTTTCAAGTTCCCCGACTGCATGGCAGGGAAGAGGCCCTGGCTCGTGGCTTTGCAACAGGTATAGATGACAGTTAGTTTATCTTCAGTTTCCAGTGGGGAAATTTATCCTACCTTTGCTGAAATGAAGGGTCCTCTCTTACCTTGAACCCTAAACCTTCTCTTTCATAAGCTAAACATATTGAGCTCCTGGCACCTTTGAGTTTAAGAGCTATTTTCCAATTCTGTAGTTATCTTGAGGTCTCTCAAGTGAACCCTGTCCCACTTTTCAGTTTCCTTCTCAACACAATCTTGGTGCTACAGCAGAGCTGGAGGCCCCGCTCCAGTAGCTGTCACACTGCTGTCAAACATCCAAGAGTTACGTCAGCCCTTTTGGCCATACAGAGCTGCCCAGAAACAACTTTTGGCTGACTATTCATCCTGTCTCCCAAACTTTTGCAATGGACCCTTTGTGCTGATGTTCTAACACTCTTAGCGCTTAAGAAGATCTACGTCTCACTTGACAGACATTTCTAAAAAATGCTGTGTTTTGATCTGCAGAGCAAAAACAAATTTGGTCTAGAACTCTACCATCTGGTGACTCCAAATAATTGTTGCATATGATTATAGAGGCTTATATCTTTAACTTTGCTTTGCTATGTATCTAACTGAACCACCTGTCACTTATCTGCCCTTCCATAGCCCTTAAGTTTGCATATTACAAAGCTCTTTGAACAAAAAGAGATCCTCTCAGCTGAAGGCAGCACTTTTATCTCTGTTTTACAGACAAAGAATATTAAGAAGTAGAAGGGCAAGACAGTTGGCCAAAATCACTCAGCAAGCCAGAAAAAAGGATGAGATCCAGCTCTCTTAATCTTCTGCATATGCCTTGAAACAATACTATCAGCAGCTCATTAACAGGCTTGTTTTGTTTTTGTAAGGTAAATTCCTACTCTGTGAAAAGCCGGAGAACGAAAGAATAAATCAGCCTATTTCTTCATACCATTAGACAGAACATGTATCCTCATCTTGACACATGGAGTTTTGTGCCCGATTGCTTTGTGCTGTGCAACAGAAATGGGCTTAGAAAAGAACCAGCATGAACCCCATCCCAGCCTCCTCCAGCTCTTAAGACAGACACAGTTAGTAGCTTAGCAAGATGCTTATACTAAGACCAAGAGACCACAAGCAATATAAACCATGATGGATCCTTCAGAATCTTTGTGAAAAATTAAATCTCAGAGGTAGATAACAAGAGGGACTCAAAACACAGCAGATCTTTGTCAGAAGAAAAGGATGTCAGCTGCTTTTTTTGTTATAGAAGTGCCTCCAACTATCCAGCTTTGCTGTCTTCCATGTAGGATTTGTGAGTATTGGGAGCAATCCATTGCTAGGACAGCAAACTTCACAAGAGAACAGTGCTTTTCACAAGCACCAATATGACTGCCGTATCCCCTTAATAGAAGGTAAAGGCTCCTTCGTGGAAAGTACCAGCAGTCTGGCACCATTTTCCACATAGCATACTATTTGGGGTGTTCCCTCGCTTTGGACACCAGGGCACCTGCCTCCTTGCCAGTACTGCATAGGCTACAACAGCCCCAGCTTACAAACTGAGCCGCCTGTACTTCCTCCAGCACCGGATTTGGTAATGCAACATAGCACTTTGAGTGACTACAGGGATACCAAGAGAAAAAAAAACTTAAGCCTGCCCTGCTCCTTAGCGTAGACTCAAGCATGTAAGCCTGACCGTCTTTACGTGCCTCCCTTGCAATAAGGAAAAACGGGAGATCGTCCCTGAAGGGACTCGGACACCATCTCCTTTTAAAAGAAACTGAGGTTTGTATACAGCCAGAACTTGATTTGCTGATAAATCAACCAACATAACAACCAAACTGTAAGTAAACAGGCAGAGGCTCAGATCTGCTCCTTAATCTGCACCTACAGCCAGAGTAGACACAGTCCACCCAAGCACCCTGCCTAAACAGTTGCAGTGGGAGCTGGGGATGATGGAGCAGATCAAGAACTCCAGAACTTCCAGGCTAGAACCCTCAACTCCAAACCATCATCTACTTTCTCTTGCATGTACCTGTAGCCCTGAGCCAAATGTGGAGAACCTAACTGTCCTCCCAGCCTGCCCAAACACAGCATACTTCCTGACTTCCAGTCCTGGAAACAAGAAGAAAATCTAGCCCAGAGACTGAGCCAAAACTGCCAAGTGATGCAAACAAGATTTGATTAAGATTCAGATCATGCTGCTCATGTTCTTCTGCAGCTAGAACACAGGCCAGCCCGACAACTAGCATTTCATCCCACTGCCTTCAGAGGAACTAAGCTAGTTACACCTCCTGAGGATATATGCCATGATTTTTTTATTTGCAAAATCCAGAATGTGTCACAATGAAACCTGCTCTCCATGACTAGTAGGCCACAGCATACTCTGCGTAGCTGAGATGTCAGACAGAGCCTCAGGCCTTTTCACCAGGTAGTGAAAACAGGACACTAGAGGTGTCACAGCCACTTTGAAAGCATCCTAAACTGTCAAAATTCCCTGTCTCTTCCTTCTTCTGTCCAATAGGTGGGAAGGAAGGAGGAGAGGAGAGAGTTACAGTTCACCAGGGAACTTGAAATTGCATATTCTTCCTTTCTTCTCCTCTCTCCATTCCCAGAAGAGTGTTAGTTGGAGTGCAACTTGCTCCCAGAGGTGCAAAGTACCACCCTGAAGGTGTTTAGCTCATTATCCTGTCAGGAGACAAGTGTTATTAGCAAAGAGGTCATTAAAAAACAAGAACATTTCTTAGAAGCCTACTTTTGCACACAGCTCAACTTGCTAATATTTTCATTCCTACTGAAAAGCTTGTTAAAATAGATACTGCAGCTGCTGGAAGATGAGGGAAACAGAGCTAAACTGCACTTTCTAGTGCTGTCACAAAGAAGTCAAAAAACAAAAGTAGAACAAAAATAACAGGCTTGGCTGAGTATACTCTCCTTGAGATCCTTGGATGAAAAGCAATACAGATGTACAAAATTATCATCATCATCATACTATCTTTTCATTATTACATTACAAATCTGAAGCACGCAACATCAGAATGCCACCAGCTCCCCTGAGGTCAGTGCTCCATACCCTGCAGTCCTAAACGAGCACTACCCCAGGTCTTCCCCAGGTTTCAATTGCCTCCCAGATGCTCTGCTTGCATTCAGCTCCAGCATTAGACAGAAGAATAGCAGATAGCACTCTTTGTCTTGCAGCATGAACAAAAAAAGAGCTGGTGTGCTTGAACACCCATGCTCCCCCAGGCTGCCCAACTTTACAATGACCACATGTTGAGATAGCACTGGAGAGCAGCTGAAAAGCCCAAGCTCCAATAGACAGACGCACGTTCAACCATCCTAAAGTGTGGAAAGTCTATAGCTCTGAGTTTTGATACCAGTCCATTACTGGGCATAGCTGTGAAAGCAACATTCCCTAAAGTAAGCATCCTTAGCTTTTCTCCATAAACATATATAGAGGGCAGGGCTGTGTGAGAAAAAGCTGCGGAGAATTTCTATTCTGCCTGAAAGACTCATAAACCATAGATTAGGTGATGAAGTTTATGAGTGGGAATCCCATGTGGAGTCAGTTTTAGCTCGGGAATTAGTAGACTGATTTAATGGATCAATCTTCTAACTCCACCCCATGCTGTAACAGCAGAGAGGTGAATTTTGCAGGTGGCTCTGTACTTCACAGAGATTTTCTATACATTCTCGTGCCCACTCCCTTGTGAAAGACACTCACCACTCCTTGCCCCATGTCAGCCTGATGGAATCTCATAACAAACAGAATAATCCAACAAGTGAAAATTAATCAATACTGTTTTCTAAATCTCTACAATTTTCTCACGCCAGGCAATATTTTTTGTAATTATCATACTACAGTGTTAAGCAGCTAAATCAGGCTATAAGTTTAGTTTTGTCTCAGTTCACTGCTTAATAGCTATAGCTTATGTGTATATATATGTCTGTATAAACATATATATATATTACAGTGTTCCCAGATGGTTTCTCTGGAGGGTGCAGGCAATAGCTGGTACAAATCCTTTGCTTTAAATAGATCTTTTATGTATTAACAGAAAACAATAATACTGAATATACAAAAAATGAAAAATTTTAGGGAAAAAACAGTACTTGTTCTGGAGGGGGAAGAAAGAGAGGTATTGGTTCAATGTGCTGTGTCATTCGAGACCCAAAACACACACCTATGAGCATAGTCCAGAACCTCTCAGCACATCTCCAAGGCCCCTCTGCACCAGGTGATTAGCCAAAACTTGTCCAAGTCTGTGGGAATGGATCTACTAACTCGAATGGCTTTTCAGACAGCTGAAAATTTACAAAAATATTCACACAAAAGAAAGGGTGAGTAAGGAGCATGGGGGAGGAATGTTTCTTGCATTGACATTCTTGAAAAAAAACATTTCTCCTGTAGCTCTAGTGTTAATTCTGCTGCAGCTGGTGCTAAAGGCAAGGCAGTGAGAGCTGGCTTGGGAAAGCCTCACTTTAGGGCAGCACTGAAGTGTGTTAGTTCAGCTGCAATTGAGCATATCCTTAAATACGTTTGTTAATTAGGGATAAAGCTCTTAATGCAGTTTGGATCCTACAGTTGCCTGGGGTGCTGGGTGAAGGGGTGAGTGCAAACTTCACACAGTCCATGCACAGCTGAGCTCCATAGGTCACTTCAGATCACAGGAAAACCTGAGAGAAAACGTGATTGTGATAAAGTGCCTGTGATCCGCTCTGAAAGCAACAGAGCACACAGCGGTTACAGCTATGAATGAGGGAACCGCTGAAGCCTGCTACCACACGTATTGCTGGGGAGTCCTGCTGAACGGTAGGCATCTATGTCATTTGACTCCTACCCTCGCTTCAGAGACTCATAGAGGGATTTATCAATTTGTGGCAATAAATTTACTACCACTGGGTGTCTGTATTTCTGAAACCAACTCTCTGGTCACCATTGCCTAAAATGCAGGATACAAGAAAGAAAGCAGCAAAATTGTGATTTAGGGCCCACATTGCACCAGTAACAAGACTCCTAAAATGACTTTAGCAGCTGTGGAAGTGGCCATTAGGTACTAACTGATGTCAATGCTGAGCACATTGCTCATGGTGCTCTGCTCTAGGGCAGCTGGAGGCCACCTCAACTCCAGCTCCTGTGGCTTTTGCCAGTGCTGCCTTGGGCTGCCAGAGTGCGGAGTATCTCAGGGAAATAAGCACCAAAAAAAATCTGATTTGGGAAATGAGACCTGTGGTACTATGTTTTATGCAGGAATAATATCCAGTGACAGAAAGCCTGAGGAAAGGTATTGAGGTGAAGGGAAATGGAGTCCTTCAATTGCACAGTTTTCTTCTATTTTATTACGACAGGGTAGAGAAAAGCCAAAATGAATGCTCTCGCTTTCTCTTCTCCCATGCACCTACTCCAATCACCTTCAGCTCATTTTGAGGAAGAACTGAATCCACACAAGCAACACTGCTTAAGCGAGAGCGTGTTCCCATGGTTACGCTGAAGGCTTTCAGCCTAGGGGGGCGCGTGATGCAAGCAGCTAGAGTGACTCGGCGGATATGATAACTATGAAACGGATTCCCCTTAAAGACCCAATGAGGCAGTGGCTGAATTTTAGCAGCTCGCATCCAGAGGGTTAACCTCCCTGATGTATTTGGGGCAACGGATCGCTATAGCAGCTGGGCAGTGTGGATGTATTTTGGCGATCGTTTTATTGGTGCACAGATGGATGCATACCTTCCCTCATGGCACCGCCAGCTTCACCTACAGCTTGCTCTCGCCGTGACACCAAGCACACTCTGCCTTCTCTTTACAGGTCTAGCTGGAGTCCAGATATTAAACTGACACACAGTGACAGAACAGAGAAAATATTTTCCTCGAAAAAGTAATAAAAAATGAAGCCGTCAGAACTGACATTGTGCGTTACGGTACATACTGAACACCCCAATGCGCCCGGCGAATTTGGTAACGTGAAAAATGGAAGCAAGGTAAGGATCTTCCTGAATGGCAGAAAGATGCTGTCTATTATGAAACACCAGAAGAAATCCGAGCTGAGATTTGAGAAACATCGAGTTGTTTCACCTTTCAGCTGCTGGAAGGTGGGAGGAATTTCAAATTTCACGTGAAGATGGTGCCTCAATATGGTAGGCAGCAAGCAATGCTCTCCACTTGAGCAACGCCTAGCAAAGGAGCATGGCATTCTCTACTCCTAAAACCAGTACATACCCATGTGGAATTTATTTTGCATATTTAACTACTAAGCAAGACCAATCATACCCCACCTGTTTTTAAAACCTCCTGCGATGGATACTCCAGATGATCCATAGAAAATCTATTCCTTTTTTTTCTTTAATTCAGGTTTCATCCCTTTTGAAAGGCTTTTGTCTAGGTTTGGTCACCAAACCATAACTACACACAGAGGAAGTCCTCCTACTCCTAAAACATTAAAACCTTCTCCAATGTCATCTGGCAGTAGGCAGTGTGGGAAAGAGCTAGTATTAGCTGCATATTAAATATCTTGTTTCTCAGCCTTCACTCTTCCTGACAGAAACGCTACCGAGAGCCTGCTCTGGGAATGATAATTAGTTTGTTGATTAATCATCAATGTTCAATGATACAGTGTCGCTATTAGTACTTCTAGGTTTGGAGAAAGTCATTCTGCTTAGAAGAAGGAAATTCAAGGTGGCGATATGGAGGACACGGCGCCTCGAAGCGCCTGCACAAAGGCCCGAATGCAGGTAGGTCCCATGAGGTGGGCAGTGAGGCGTGAATACGCCACAGGGTCATCAGCCACCAGCACTGCCTTTTACAAAAAAAGGCACAAAATCAAAAGTTATCTACTCTATATGGTTATCCCCTAGTCTCTTACTTGGGTCTAATGCTTGTGCCAATCAAGTATTTTAACATTTTCAGGATAATTTTGTTGGTTCACACCTACTTTAAAACAATGTCTTTGTTAATAGGAGCTGTGATTTTATATCATTTTCTCCAGGAGCGCCCAGCAAGATCAATTTTAAAGTGTTAATTAAACAGACTGTATAACACTTTACAACCCAACAGATAAAAATTTGGGCTAATGGCAGTGCCTGGACATCAGTTATGCTGCACAGAGATGAGCAGCTGCAGACAGGGAAAGGCTCAGATTGCCCCCTGTTGGCCTCTGACTAACCAGTATTCCTGTTTTTCTACAAATTTGTGCACACCTTGATTGCCATGATTATCTGACTACAACCCATTGGCAGCACATATTCAATATACAGGCTTTACTTGTCAGCTTATACAGCCTTATCTGCAAAAAATAATTCTTCATGTTTATAGTTTTCTGCTCCTCAGCCTCCCGGACCTCTCCAAAATCAACTTCATTTTGCTCTTTTCTTGATTCAACAAATGCAAAGAAAGACACAGCAGCTTTCAGGTTAACTAGTTTATGGCTTTTAGCAGAACACTGTAACGCATTCATAGTCAATCATAAATTCATCTGAGGTGACTGCCAGCACATTAGGTTTGAGTCTCTGCACGTGTAACGGCTGTTTGGCAATGAAATCCAACCGCAAACACCTGGCCAAAAAACTCCAGCCCCAAAGAGTGCCCCTGAGCTGCCCCCATCTATGTAACTTGCATGCCAATATAACAATTTATTTCAAAATACATTTTTGTTCAGGTATCCTCACATAACAGCACACTAAGTATTCCTGGTAATTGGAGGGCTTCTATTTTTAGTAAGCTTGCATTAAAAGCAGTGATACAATACTATTTCCTAGGCACGAATTGTCCAAAGCAGTATCGCATTTTCTGAACTGACTTACCATAAGCCTGAATATTTTTCATGACCATTTGTAGCTGTTCATAAGGAATTTGGTATGTGATACTGGAAGCATGGACCTTGTTCATTAACTTCGACAGAAATTTAGATCATTTGGCAACTTTTATTGAAAGAGTTGCCTATTTGCATATTTATATTCAGAGATTCAAAACATCTTTCTACACACATTCTCTGCCATCAGCCTCTAATTCCCTGCTTATGTGAACATCTTTACAAATAAACTGATTTGTTACAATCTTCTCATAACAAAATACAAGGCGGTTGCAAACACAAGCAAAGCCAATCCAGGGTTTTACTCATGTATTTACACATAACTTGCTGAGGGATTTTCCCTGCTTCAGTTAGCAGCTGTTTTGCTTTTTCTGTGGCAAACTCATCAATCCACCTCCATATTTCTGTAACGGTGGAGCGGAAAGACCAGAAGTGGAATGGAGGATAATAAAGTCAACCAAATGCATTTGTGTCGTGCACATTGTACTCTGCCTAAAGCTACACAGCCCAGCCCATATTTCTAATCAACATTCAGTTTTAGCTCAGTTCACAGATATGATCAGCTACACTCTTCAAATAAAATTAGATGAAATGTAGATAAACACTGAAATAATTTCCCTCAGTGTCCAGACCCACCACCTTTTGATCCTGGAGCCTGCATTTGAAGTCCCTCACCACATTAACGTACTCCTGTGATCAGCAGCATCCCACAAGAAATAGGCCCGGTTAATTTTTCCAAGGCTGAATCATCACAGAATTCATCTAGAATAGCCCATGCAGAATAGAAAGCTAGGGATGCATCTAAATACCCTCAAAGCAATTTGGTTAGTCAATGAACCACAGTGTCTTCCCCCTACTCACTGGTTCACTTGGCATCTATCACTTTTGTTTTGTATCAGATACTCACGGTCCGGAGAAGTAGCGAGTACATGATCCAAAGAAAGGAGCATCACATTAAACTGCTGACACACAGCAGAATGCTATTATGCAGCATTATGGCACAAGTCAAAATACCCACTTTTAATGTAATCTCTGCAAAGAAACTATTGCACTCACAACTCTGTTGCATGCTATCAGCAAGTTATTAAACCTGAATACACTCTTGATTTGGTTTCATCTTCAGTGAGGTAACATAGGTTGGTCTTAACCTTAAGCATTTAATTCTGCAGATATAGATGTTGCTGACACCTCTTTTTTGTTTTGGTTTGGTTTGTTTTTCTTACAAAAGAACATTATTAAAGTTGAAATCCACTTTCTGAAGTTTCACAGCATAGAAGCTGTGAGCACAGTCCTTACTCCTGAAAAAGTATACAGTAGAGCTTACAGTTTAAAAAGAGGTGAAAGTTGGATTAATTACTCGGAAAATGGGTACAAATTCCTCTTTTAACAGAACAGCTTTCCACTAGTAGCCATGGGCACCAAATGTACCTGGGGAAGTCTGTTTCCTTTACTGTTGTGGCCATACCTGCAGCTTAAGGCTGAATTGTGTTTCCCTTATATTTCCTTTTAGTGGCTGTCTCTCTCCTCTCTGTTCATCCTAATCCTGAGTCTGTTCTCTTGAGACTACATGTTTAGTGCATTGTACAGCAAGAATGTAGCATGGCATAATCATTACATGTTTACAAATATTTCTATCATTTTTTCCTCACCAAAAATATCATAGTCTGTCTGATGCTCATTTACTCCAAGGCATGGTGACCCCATTCCACCATCACATCCCTTCTGGCAAGTGATATCCAGGGAATCTCAGTGGAGGGAAGTCTTAAATGAATTTTGTTCCACATACATACCACTTCAGCAACACGGACACTCAGAGGAATCTGGAGCAATCCCAGCTCTTAGAAAAAGCACACCAGCACCAATACTTCACTCAAAGGGAATTACCTGTCTCAGAACAAAGGCTGAAGCCAAAGATTTTTCCAGCTCGCCTAAGATGCTCCACCCAGAAAATCTTTAAATCCAGAATTACTATGGTAAGCCTATCACCAAGGACTTAGAACAAGCTCACAGTTGCGCCCGGGATGCTGCGGATTCCAGGGTAGCGGCTCGGAACTCGAGAGAGCATCCTTTGTCCAGCATGAGAATTCATTAGCGGTAAGAGGTAGTAACAAAGCTAAAAGTATATATGACAGAACTGAACACATGTTCATATCAGAGCTCTACAATTCAGTCCCGGGTGCACAGTACAGCAGTCACTCTCATCCCTCCAGTCTAATTTTCCCCGGTTTCTCCTCGCCACACTGTTGACATCAGAGGCATTCCCAATGATGGGTGGGTCCTGGGGTCCGCAGGCCAGCTGCCCGTGGATCCAAGTCCACACAAACCTATGTAGCTTACTCCCTTTTATAGCTAGTTAGAACCATGCCAGCCCTCAGCTGTACCAAAGCTGTGTGGCTCTATAGGCAATAGCAGCGTGCACACCACCAGGTAACCTCATACTCAGCCCACAGTGCTGTTCTCTTGGTACCAATGCGCCCATTAACGGGTTGTTCTGAGGGCAATGGCTCCACAGCATGAGATGTTTGTGGTGTGGGTCTGCAGTGTCACTTCTCCTTTGCCTAGACTTGTCAATCATGGGGTCGTTGGAGGGTGCACCTCCAGGCTACTGCAACCTGACCCTGTGAAGACCCCAGCTGGCTGTGGTGCACCCCAGGGTTTGTTAACTCCTTGGGAGTATCCCAGAGCAAACGCCTCTGCTATGGGCTGCGCCAGTCGGAGCCTCACACTTGCCTGTGTGGCACCTGTCAAACCTTTGGAGGGAGAAGGCTGATGTGCTGCAACAGCAAAACTGCTTTCATGGGGTTACTGCTCTTTTGAAACACAGTGGGAAGGGCCATCAAAGTGAGAGTGTCCTTTGTGGTAGAGTCCTGAGCACTGAGTGCAAGATGACCAGATGGCATTTGCTTTTCTTTCAGGACCCCGGCACTTCCAGGTTAAAGGGGTCTCCCTGCCACCCTGAGGAGAACCTAAGAAAACCAGAAATGACTTAGCAAAAAAATAGTCATATAAGTCATGGAGTTGGGGCTGCCCTGGGATCATGCAGCAACTGAATATTTTGGGAGACAAATTGAGAGTATTTTATGCTGCAAACCACCAAGCACCAAAAACAACCAGTTTCCTAGTGCAACATATATCGAAGCTGATGTTCACTGTTTTGGCTTTCATTCAGACAAGTGCAAACTGGTTTGGTTTGCAGATTCCTGGTTTGCCCAACAGATAAAGCTTAAAGGTTAAGTGAAACAACAACAAAATCAAAGCCAAGGAGGATTCTCATTGCATTTTGAACAGGATCAGGGAGCACTGGCTTGTAGCAGCTCTCCAGAAAGGGCAGAATTGTAAATAAACAGCTTCCACACCTTCCTGCCACACATGCAAACAGATATGCTTTAAGCTGCTATCTCATTTCATTCAACTCTGACAGCTCCCAGGATTAAAGATCATTAACCCTTTTTATTATTATTTTCAGTATACGGCATGCTTACATTTTGCTCTGTCCTTACATCCTGAGGCTTCTCAATTAGTCCAATTAGCCACATATGACTTGAAAAGAGAGGAACAGAAGAATTTTACTTCAGCTGTCCATGGTTAGGGGGTATCTGAGCAAAACTGGGGGACTAGTGCTGCACTCCCTTAAACGCGCATGCAGAATCAGCAACAACGTGACCTCCTTCTACAACAGCAGCCCATTTCCAGAGCAGGCTCCTTGGGAACTGGCTGACCAACCTCCCAGGGGCTCAGACACTGTCTCCACTGGTTGATATTTATCCTCACTGAGCTCTGAAGACTTCTCACTTAAACTAATGTAACATTCATTTGAACTCTAAAATCCCTGCCGTTGACAATCAAAATTGCCTATTTAGGTTATTACAGGCAAAAATAAGCCCTATGGCAATGACCAGTTCTGGGGAATAAAGCAAGCATTACGACTTCCCATCTAAGTTCAGCAGAACCTGTAACTCTGCAAATAATATCTCTCTTCATCACTAATACTATTTAGAGAGCTGGGAACACACAGTCAATGCAGATTTAGGAAATACCAGGGTTTCGTTAAGGGTATAACAGCCTGACACAGACTGAGAGATTTCATATCCAAAACCACTGTTCAGGCACGCAAAGGAAGATACACATACACACCACACACACCCAAATACACACATTTGTATATATGTTTATATACACATACACACAGAAAGCCTAGTGGAAAAAAAAACAAGCAAACAAAGTAAGATAACACTTTATTTGGTGCCTGGGAACCCAGGTGCTGAGCCACACAGGGTTTCTGGGCACTGCTGCAATTCACAACGGTACCAATAACAAGTTATTCCAGCAGCGCTGGGGAAGGCTCCACAGCGCCACAGCTTCAAACCCAGCTACTGGCTCTGCAGAAACCAGGGCAAGGGCACCTTGCAACAAGTTGGCAGCCGCAGCAGGCACAAGAGGGCAGACCCCCTTCCTAGGTACCACAGGCTGCATCAGGAGAAAACACAGAACAGTTGCAAACATATGGAAAATTATCCACCAAGCCCCCTGGGTGCACCCAAGAGCTGGCCTCTTCCCTGGCCAAGCCACCTAGTGACCCAGATATAGCAGCACCAGTGACAAGCTGTGAGTTTCCCTGCGCACACAAACGTGCACTGTCCAACTGTCCTTTTTTCAGAGGGGAATTTTCATTTATTTTCTGTATGTGTGTTCATTCCACTTCTGTAGCTGTCGCAAGGATGCAGACTTGGCCACCTGTGCTGCTGACACGCAGAGCGGTGTGTGCGGGGAGCGGAGCAGGGGCCTGGGACTAGAAAATGCTGAGCCAGAGTTTCGTCCCTCAGCAGCCTTGCAGCCAGAGCAGGGCGAGCCCAGCGGCCAGCCCCTCCAACAGGCAGAGGAAACGCTCAGCTGCTATTACTAAACAGAGCCTCCAAAAATGGGTTTATTCCACAGTGAAATTATGAAGGCCTTGACCTGCTTTGCAGGCATCACGGCACTCTGCCAGGCTGGTAAACCAAGTGATGCTAGACAGCCAAATCCACCAAACATCAAAGAAAAATGAAGCTGTTCCCATGGGACTCGTTTTGTTTTCTGGCCACAGAAATGTTGCATCAGAGCTTCCCTCTGAACAGCAAGGCAACAAGGTGCAGCGGGATCCCCAGCAGCTCCTCGTCAGGCCTGGCTTTCCTGGCCAGCTCAGTCAAACAAGGCTTTATTTCATCTGTGGTGCAAACCAGCAGATCTCAAAATGATTGGAAAGACCCCTTGCAAACACAACAAGAATGAGTAAAAGGAGAAGTAAAAATGGTTAAGAAAAGGAAAAAGTTCACTTGCAAATGGTTTGTATTTCCAAAGGAATTCCTTACTGGTTGCCAGCTGTCTGAGCCCTGAAACTTGGCATAACTACAACAGAAACAGACACTGAATTTGATACAGACGTTTGGCTCCCCTTATTAATCATGCAGAATAGAAATGGAA
This sequence comes from Struthio camelus, assembly GCF_040807025.1. Classification (NCBI taxonomy): domain Eukaryota; kingdom Metazoa; phylum Chordata; class Aves; order Struthioniformes; family Struthionidae; genus Struthio; species Struthio camelus. The sequence goes on along the minus strand of NC_090950.1, from coordinate 25,196,577 downwards.
TACATCGCTTATTTGTTTGCTTCATTAGTTAACGCTTTATCCCCCTCAGACTAAATGGAAATGTTCCCTTGACTTCAATCATGGGCAAAATTTCAGCTCCAGAACTTGTCCCCGAGGAGACTCCACTTGGGGAAAAAACCCTGATGCACCTGTATCGCACACTACAGGCTTACCTCTTGCACAGTCAGGACAGAAGTGGGCTGCTGTTTTACCCTTTACAAAGGTTAGAAACCCTGAAAAACCAAAGCTAAAGGAAGCGGCCGGATGCTTGTGCCGGAGCGGAGAGCAAATGGGTCAAGGACGAGCTGGGAGAGACGAGGAGTGGCCACTGCCTCAGGAGAGGGACACGAGCTCCCTGGCACACTGTGCATCACCACAGCAGATACGAGCAGAGATGGAGGGAGAGGCAGAACGCCCCGCTCCTGAGCAGAGATGGCTGGACTAGGTTACACCATAAGGAGCAAAATGGTGCTATATGACCTTAAAAGACATTTAAAGGTCAATGCATGTCTATGGGTGCAGTGAGAAAAGGTTTCAAGTACTGCTAGCCTTGGCTAGCCAGGAGGGGAAGAAAAGGTGATTCATTGCAGTATCTCTCCTTTCTCCTTCAAACACCAAACGCCCACACAACTAATCTAAAACCATAACACATCGGGGGGGGGGGGGGGGTTACTATTGAATTAGGTGCTTTATGCCAGCATTGTTCTAGAAATGTCTTTTTTGTTTCTTTCAGCTACTCCCACAGGACTGTAAGTACAATGCATGTGCATGCATCTGGTGTGCCACAGACGTTACGAAATGAGTCAGGTCCTCAGCTGGTATTATTCAGTTTGGCTGTCCTGATGGTTTCAATTTTTTTTCAATTCCATCCCTCCTTCCAAACATTTTCCCCTTTCACATTCTGTATGCAACAATAGCACTACAACATATAATTGTATCACAACCATCTCTACAGTCCCTAGCAAAAGAAAAATAGATATGTAGATGCTTCTGACAAAGTGGTTATGTCTGGGTGGCACTTTCCTGAACAATGCCTGACATCAAATACCAAATCTCACCTTCACTTTTCCATATAAATAGAGCTTCCCTTTCAATTCTGGTTATCTAATACGACAATTCTTAAAATATACTTTAGAACATTTTTATGTTGGGAGTGGATTCTCAGGTTATCCATGGCTGACAGCAGAATGCAAGTCCTTTCCCTTGCTCTTACCAGTCTCCACATCATATCATTCCGCCTGCACAAGTGATCATTTTGTCCTATTAGACTTACTAGAGCTCACTAGGCTGATGCATAGAAATCCTTTTCTAATCTCCATAAAAGTATAGCTTTTTCTATCACTGTTAATTCCGCTCATAAAAGAGGGCATTTTACTTGAAGCAAATGAATAAAGAGCAATTTGCTGTTGTTTCGGGGAGAGGAACAGTGGCATTTTGTTCTCTGCTTATTTAAAAGGTTCGCTGATGATCTAAACTATGGAGTTAGTTTGATATTTTATTTCCATATTTGGTCGAAGACACCATCTCTTTCTTCTGACCTGCAGAACTGCATTGCAGACGTCTATGCCGCTGAATATGTATTACATAATTTTTAAGTCTATGCAAATCATACCAAGCAAAACCATTTTATGCCTGCAAAATATTGTTTTATGCTATTACAATGCATCCCAACACAAGAACTGTCATACCAATCAGACTGGAGGTCATTCTAGGTTGGAACCCAATGTCTTACTGTGGCCCAGGAGAGAACACAAGAACTGGGAAAACTTGTTTGCCTCAATAGATCTTCCTCCCTTTCGAAAATCTGCACTCTAAAGACTTTATAGAGGTTATATCTTAATGTTTAACAGCTTAATGTTTAACATATTCAAGAATGATATTTTCTTCCCTTCATCTCTTAAATTATCTGTGAGCCCATCTAAAATACTGGCATCCAAAACACTCTATATAAGGAGTTTCACATCTTAACTGAGTGTCTGCAAATTTCATTTGATGATCTCTAGTTCTTGCCCTAGGAGAAAAAATAGACAATTGTTTTCTGTTCACCTTCTTCATATTGCTCCACATCACTACCAGAGTCTACAAAGGAGTGCAAGAACAGTAGTGATAAGAGATAGTCAGTTATCTTACGACAAAGTAATGGTAACAACTTTGAGAGCAGCCATTTGTCACCCTCTAGAGGTGGCTGAGCAACAAAAATGTTGATGAAATCCAGGCAGCTGATTGCTCACTCTACCCCTCGCTGCCAGGAGTTAGGCCTTGCAGCTCCTAGGGTCAGGACCTTTTCATTAACAGCCAAGGACGCCAGGTTTGGTGTCTTGTGCCTCCCACCCACTTTATTGCTTAGTATTGTATTTTCACATAGAGAGATCTATCTGCCAGACTCCCCACATCAAACATCTATCAGCAGATTTGAGTGACTTGAAATCTGCTATTCTTGAAAACTCCTGGTAAACAAATCTGCTCCGTACAAGTACTCATCTGATGTAAAGGGTTATCCGATCCGATCTGTAAACAAATACCATAGTGCAACACCCACCTTTTACCCTTAAAACATCTGAGCTCCAATGGTAACGATAATTACAAATATCACTTGATGGTTGCCTGTTAATCTGGAATGATAGATCTGACCTCTGTAAACAAATGCTGGAAACAGGAGAAAAAAAACAAGTTATGAGCTTTTTGCTATGTATCAATCTATCAGCAGCGTTACAAACAGAAAGAGAGCTGAAAAGGTATCTATGTGGTTCATCTTACATCTAACTCTACAAAAATAGACCAAACTGGGCAGAAGAAGATGGAAACAAATACTCTATCTATTTTATTATCCATTTGTCATTTGTACTGTGGTAGTTTCTGAAAGTTTACTCCCCTGTGCTAGGTGCTCTGCAAACAGAAGAAAAAGATGGGTGCAAGCTAAAGCCTGTCATGTTGTTTGATGCAGAACAGCTTCAATTTACTGACTGCCGTGAGGCTCCCTCAATCTGTGCCAGCCAAATAACTTCCTCCCATTTCTTACATATAATATAAAAGAAGAAACAAAGATGTCCTCTTTCTTTTGGAGGCTCTCAGTCCTATCATAACAGTGCTCTGTGCCTCTAAGCAAACCTCCAGGAGAAGCAGATAGTCAGCAAAGCCCCTGGTCTTTTGCCTCCATAGGCAACAATCATTCTGCTGCTGACATGCAACTCGGTATCGTCCCACAGCCTGGATCTGCAAGGTCTGCGCCCTGTGGGTTCAGCTTACTAGGGAGCAAAGCTCCCGCAAAAGCTTCCTCCGTCGGTGCCTGTGTTATGGAATTATGTGCTTTCCAATGTAATGCTTACAGCACCTCTAAGAAGCTCTGCCATGAGTTGCAACATGGCTCTTCCTTGCCTGTGACCTTGTACTGCCGCACAGGGGAAACGAGCAGGCGACTGGGCAAAAGCAGAGTCATTCACTTTGCACCTCTGAGCTTTCTCTCACGGAAATCCCTCATGCGTGGGAGGGATGGTGGGAGGAGAATTGAAGAATAACTTAGCAAAGAGGCATGAGGAAGCTGTGCAGGTGTTACCAGCAGCAGTTTGCATAAGGAGACCATTGCATTATTGAAGCAGAGCTGAAATGCTGGTCAGAGGCCAACCTGTCTGTCTCTTTGTTTTTCTTGGTATTTCATCACAAGTTTTATTCTGCTAAGAAAAGACAGTCTTGTAAACAATTAGGACTGCCTTCCGAGTCGAGTAGACTTGCATAATTCCAATTATCTCACATGCATTTATGTCTATTTACATAAGATAGGAGTCTGGCCCTATTTAAAAAAAAAAAAAAAAGTAATCAGCATCTACTCCTGAAAATATTATTGCTTTATTTTGATCATTCTGAGTGGTCAGGTAAAAAATTAATTGGAAACCAGATTAATGTGTTCTTGCAAAGCAGGCAATTCCTGCAACAGAAATAATGTAATAAAGTGCTACAGAGCACAGTTTTCCTCAGTCATCTAGTGGTAGTAGCTTCATCAAATTCAACAGCACTACAGTAATTTCCACCAACCTGATTACAGGGGCAGCAAAGGAAAAATGCATTTCCAGTAAAGCTTGCACCTCTATCCCCCCACAACCCCCAATCACAAAACATGGAATAAAAAAAGACTTTTAAACCTTCACGTTTGAAGTGTAAAGCCAAATATTAAGAAGTCACCCAAGCATCAAACCTCTTTATTTATTTATATTTTTAATCTACAAATCAGTTAAGAGGATAATTCCTCAGTGCTGGCTATTTTCCAGTGTGCTTCTGCCTACCATGTCCCATTTCAGATCTAATGCCCTCTGATGTGACAGGATGTGTCTGTTCTTTCTGAAGGGATGTTTTGAAGTATCTGAAGTGTATGTTTGCTCTTTAGTTCTTCAGGAATACATTGAACTATTTAATATTTCAGTGGCAAATGCTCCTTTCCCCCTCCCCATTGTTACTTTGGGCTTGCTTCTGAAGCCCCTACCTAGAAACAAGGAACATAACTTAAATCAAACCCTTTGGCAGGGACATGCCCTAGCCACTCTGTTTGTCCCGTTTGTGCAGAAGCCCATTTTAGCATCGATATGTCTAAGAGATAGCTCTTATAAAAGCAACATTTCTGTTGTTAACGGTGTACTGGGCTGTGCTAGGGAGTTAAATATTTCCTATTACTATGCTGTCTAATGCCTCCTTTAGACAAGCATGTCATTTTTGACATCACGTGTTTCTTTCAAACTGACTGCTTTGGATCTCTTGAATCTTGTAAAACCACTGTTTTCATCAGTGAACTGTGCATGTAGGCACTTCCCTGTCCACATAGCCCTCCTGTTAACAAAGACCATGTGACTACTGGGGAAACTCTTGCTCTTCAATAAAGCTTTACTCTGTTCAGCTTTTCTTAATAGAGGTAACCAGTTTGCATGTATTTTATGCTCGCAATAATCAAAATTCTACAGCAAGACTCTCATTCAGTAACACTGAGAAAGTAACAAAAACGGCACCTATCACAGACAGTTGTAGGACATGCACTTCTTTAATGAGCTGCGGTTCGAGATTTGTTTGGTATGATTAATAGGACATAATGACAGACGATGAATGTCTTAAGAGCAACTCCATTCCTCCTACTTACTCTGTGAGTCTAACGGAGATGACCTTTTCATAATGTCTACTAATTTTCATATTACATTCTGAAAACACAGCTGAAACGAGCATGTTGAATTGCTATATGGAACCACAAGGGACACACCAAACAAAGGAAAGGTGTGAGCAAAACGTGATAAATTACTTATCTGCAACTTCACAGACCAAGGTTCAGGTCCAATTTGAGATGCTGGGTGATATATGTTAGCTTAGTCACATCAGACAGACTGGCCTATAATCCACTTCATAACTGTCACACATTAGTTGATAATGCTTAAGAGAGGATTGGCAAGACAGACTGACATGATAACAGAATTACCCGTCACCTACCTTACACATACAGTTTATTGAACTCAGATCAAAACTAGTGAGTCAGTATACAGAACCTCGTAATGACAATGCTTGCTCAGAAACCACATCTCCCATACAGTTGCACAAATAACTTTTTCTTTCCTTTTTTTTTTTTTTGGCTCACTGGCAGAAAAGGTTGAAAGTAAAATTGTTTGGGGATGAAAAACTATATGATTCACTTTGAGCTTTCTGAAAAGAGCATGAGGGAGGGCATACATTTCAAAAGCCAAAATGTTCACTTCAAATAAAAAATTCAAAACTTATTGTCTGACAAATATCAAAAGGAAATATTTCACTCATTCTGTCTTTTTTTGTGACAAGTTACTTGGCTCTTTTCTTTCTCATTGAAATGTAATCTGAGACATATTAACTTGCAAAATATATCAGCTAAGGCGATTTTTCATTTTTCATCCAAAATTGTCTAAAAAATAGTATTGCATGTTATTTTACTCCATAGACGTTATGTCTTTGAAACACACAACATCATCCATGTTGGATGCGGACTAGCAGTGACAGTCCAACAATCTGTAACTGTATGGCTAAGATACATGCATCTTCCTATCAACTTCTGTAGCCCCCAAGGTATATGAGAGACGGTAGTCTTAGCTCCTTTCCTTGCATCCAAGGAGAGTAGCTCTTTGTTTGTTCACCTTAGGTTTGCAAATAGGAATATCCAACCCAGTCAATATCCATATCCAGTGGGAACAACTGGTCCACTGGTAAAGAGAGATGGCCATAGCCCTATGGTTGTTCCTTCCAGTGTCCCTACTTCAGATCTGTGTGAGCATCATCTCTTTGACCATGACTCCTTTTGCTCTCTTTAGGCCCATGGTTGGTTTTAGTGGGCAAACTATCTTTGCAGTGGTTATCCTTCACTGACAGCACAGTGGGAACAGGGCACTGGAAGCAGGACTGCTGGCCAAAGGCAGAGCACCTTGGGGGACAGGGGTCTAAAGGAGCAACATGAATTTTCTGGGACTAACGTGATGCTCGTTAATCTCAGCCACCTTGCTCATTTCTTCCTTCACTGTTCTCCTGGATTGTGTCTGTTTAAACTGTGAGTTTGTCAAAAGAGGAACTGTGTTCTGGGTATGGCAGATGTAAACGCGTAGCTGGCTTAATAATATCGTGCCAGAGCAGCCTGCCTTGCATCCTTTGCGCATCTGTGAAATGCCAAGAACGCTTTTGGTGTCATACAAAAATAATAAAGATAGATGTAGTTAATAAATAGGTAAGTACATTTTCAGCCCTCTGAGCTCCTCATTTTCTTTCAACATAGGCCCATTTTTTACAGCTGACTGCTGTGATCTTCCAAGGCATGTGCTGATGTGGCTTGAACCAAGTTAATTTGCTTCCTTTTTCTTTTTTTTAGGATTGCAAATGTCATCAAAACTAAACAGCACAAAGGGGGAGAGAAAGAATAGGCAAAGCTCAAACTGATTCAGAAACTAATTAAAATAAAGCATAGTTCTCAAAACCTCTTTAAATTATTCAGATGTCACAATCCAGGGAAAAGCTGTTCTCTTCTAAGTGTTCTGCTTTTTTTCCCTTCTCCACCCTGCTGAAATGACTAGTCTAATTGAATGCTGAAGACATCTCCAAGCGAATTCATGTTAGTGTAGCCAGTGGTTTGGAGGCATGCAGAGATCTCCAAGTTATGGTAATTTTGGAGAGCTAAAAGCACATTCCTTTCTAAAAGCAGTGAAATTTATGAATGAGGAACTGAGGGGCAAGAGGCCTGGCATGGCTGCCACCAGCTGTCCTTGGACAAGGTAGCAGTTGCATGCAGTACAGCAAAGGGCGAAGTTACAGCATGCTTAGAGACTTAAGAACAAGTGGCTCAAGGGTTCATGGTTCATTTTTCTCCGTTTGCTCTGTGCATGTAGGATGGAAGGCAAAGAGGAAATAAAAAGCTCCTTCCTCTGCTGCACTGCTCCAACCCCTCTTTGTGTATTCATTCACAAGGAGCATCAGATACTCTGTGCAGCCTCCACTGCACTTCTCTTAGGGCCAATAGAGGTACCAAGCAGAGGGATGTTTGCTCCCTTGCAGAGCCCCTCAAGGGCTGTAATAATGAAACCCTCACTGAACAGGGACCGATGCCTCGAGTGCTTTCTGCCTTTGTTGCCTCATTTTCAAAAAATCAGCCAAATTCCAACTGAAACTGCTGAGTACTGTTTTACCGAGAGACAAGATAAAATAACAATAAATTAGTGAGCTCTTTAGAGTGGATTTTTATTCCACTGGGTGTTTGCTCCAAGAAAGCATCTTTCCAAAGCGTTGTCCTCACTTCAGATCTCTCCAGCAGGAAACGCAGCAAACCTTGAGGGCAGCAAGACCTGCCAGCGCTCACCCACTGCAGCAGGAATCCTCCTCCTGTGGGGTTTCAGACCATGGGGAGGGCTGAGCTGTGAGTCTCCTCCCCCACAAGGCAGGAACCCGGTGTCCCTGTTTCATATGGGGAGACGAGAGGAATTCCTCTAGCTTGACCTTTCCTCCCTCATATGAGATTTTCAGGGAAACACCCAAGGAAGTGACTATTTCAAGCTGGATTCCTGGGATGTTTGCTCTGGCTGAACAGGCTAGCAACGCATTAAAACACTCCAGCCTGTAAATCTGAGCTGTCGAATACTGCCTGGGCAAGAACTGTGCTCCTAATGGTGCCCGGAGAGCCGACAGCAAGCGAGGATAGAGCGTGCATGGGAACGAGACAGCGGGGCTGCCCTTCTGTCTGCCGTGCTCCACTGAGGTTCCTCGACAGCTCAGGGCTCTCCAGGACCCTGACACTGACGACCTGGGGCAACGTCTCTAGGCACTATCAGGGACAGTGCTAATTAAAGCATATTCCTAAGGGGAGATAATGAGGTGATACATTTACATTTACCCACGTGTCCAGCTGAGAGGGTTATGCGGTTTCTTAATCCACGTGCTTGAAAAGTTTCCCACGTGTCAGCTGCCTGCTCCACCTGGATGATCCCAGCTGACTCCCTGCCCAGGGCAGCAGAAAAGCTGTACCCGTCTGCACTGCCCTGATCTAGAACCAAAGCCCCATCCCAGCTGTAGCACAATATTCCTCTTTGCACAGCCGAAATCAGGATGGGATTTCCTTTCAGTCACCCTAAGCCTTCTCTCACTTCATGAGAAGCACTTTCGCAAGTGTCATTCCCATGCACCCGGCTATGGACAGCTGCATTGCAACCAAACCTAGGAACCAGGCTAACATTAGCGCTGTCCCCTGGCATGACAATAGAAAAGCTCCGGATCAGAGCGAATGTTGCGGTCTGATTCTCCTTTATTCACCCCTGGCTCAGGATGATGAACTAGCAGATTCCACCTAGCCATAGCTCTGACTGTGGCAGCGAAGTTGACCGCTGAAGAAACTTACATTTCTTCACCTCACTTTCTTAAAAAAATAAAATAAACAAGAAAATTCATTCCTTTAGCAAGGTCTAGAGAATGAAAATATCCAATATGATAACTCTTGTCACTAATTATAAGGAAAAAAGACACATGGTAAGGAGACTTTGTCCTGCTCTGGATCATTAATTCTTATTTAACCTATTTATTATCTCCAGCAACAGCTCTTACTGTTGCTGGCGCACACCTTCCCTATGCTAATGAAAATATTAGGGCTCTGTTACTTTGCTGCTGCTTCTTCTCAATGCCTGCAGGGTTAAGGCACAACCTCCAATGCTTAAACCTTTGCAGAGTTCTCCCCACCCTAGGAACCACTTCTCACACCCATAAGTATCCTTCTTAATGTGCCCTCTGTGTCACCGATATGCAGCCTTGTGTAAATTCTCCACCCACTTTTGCCTCCAAATCCATCCTCTGCCCACATGCCTTCAGCTTCACTCATTCGAGAACTATTCTCAGAGCAATCGTATCTCCTGCAGCTGTTAATCTGTCATTAGCGTGCCATAAGTCAACCAGATATACCGCACCATTACAAAACTTCAACAGAGTGGAAAAAATCATTTGCTTTACTGTCACCGTAAAAACTTTTTATCTTCGTTGACAGTTTTATTTAGAAAAACCTCTGCTATATTTTAATTTGGCTCTAATTAATTTGGCTCTTAGAAAGCAGTATCTGTACATTAAAATAGTACAATAGCAGCTGCTAATTTTCTTTTTCCACCTTTTAGTTTTGTTTAACAGATATTCCTAAGGAAAGGATGTTTCTCGTGGGGTTTTTTTGTTATTATTGGAAAAAGTACATATTTCTGATAACACTGCAAACTGGCTAATCACAAAAGCTGCTAAAACCAGTTTCCTCCACTATACCACCAGCACTCAAATGGAAAGGGACACATTTAAATCTTTATCCTGTTGGACACCTCAAATTTACATCCTATTGAGTGTGCTACACATTCTAGTGCAATAGAATCCTGCTCTTGCATAGCAAATATCTATCACCTACCACAATATTAAAAGGAGTGACTTGGAGTGCAGTCAAAATGTAGAGGCTAGGGAAATAGTTTTTTTTCCTCTAATTTCAGTGAGAACAGCAGGGTTGATACAGAAAACGGAGGTATTGCTAACGGTCTGAAGTCATGTTTTCTGCAGGATAGTTAAAAGAAATGAGGGTGTAATCATTGCTCTGTCTAAACTTTTGAGCTTATTCTCTTTTACTGTGGCAACATTAAGCGTTTTCTAGTTCAAGCCCACAATGAATTCATGCATGTGGTGAGTACATAGAACAGCAGCTGAGGCTTTCTACTCGGCCAAAACCTACCTACTTTCCAGAAAATATTTCATTTGAAAATCACAAAACTTCTGCAAAGCTCATAATCTGCCAGCTCTGTAATTTTGCTAATCAAAGTTCATAAACATCTATAGGCCACATCCTTGCTGGTAGACAGGGGCACTAAGGCATTCAGCACTTCTCAGGGCAGTTCCCACAAGACCAAGGTCCACCTAAGATGCTAAATTGCATAAATCCAAATCCACTACATTCCTCCTTCAAAAGCTAAGCATGACACAGAATTCTTGCTAAGCTTTTGACAAAAACCACCAGAGGCTGACTACTGAATAAGTAAAGTTTCTAAAAGAGCTTCAACAGGGATTGTGCTGGCTTCAACTAGACATGGACAGTGAGAACCTCAGTTGGTTTGGACTCCTGCAAAATCTGTTTCTGTTTGTTTTATTTTAAATTGTAACAATATGAAACTGATCTTCTGAAACATTTTCTTTTTTCTTTTAAAAAGATAAAGCCCCAGAGCAAGAATATTTGCGCTAAAAAAAAAAAAATCTCTCAGTTGGATAGCTTTGTACATACAAGGATAGAATTGCCTGAAATAGCTTTGTTTTGAAACAATGCATTGTCTCTCAGGAATTTTAGACATTCTTTCGGAAGACTGCATTTGGCATTATATTTCATGCCTTTCAAAGTATCTATTTGCTTAGGAAATGAAGGAAGGGGGTGGGGGAGAGATGTTTTGCACAAACTGACTTTGCAGTTGTAAGGATCTGAAGCAGGAAGATGCATAAAAACGGCCAGACAATAAAAGATTATATCCTATTCACCACCAACTGCAACAGGAAAAATAAAGGAGTGCTCCCTCCAGATTATGTTCATGGAGAGAGACTTCCTTTGGAGATTCCTTACTGCTAAAAAACCTGTTTCAGCCTGACTGATGAAAGCTTTAGAATTAAGTGCAGAATGACTGAGAGTTGCATAGGTGAGCTCAGGAGACTGCAGCTGATAAATGCCACTTCAAGATAGATCATTCCATCAGCTCAAATATAGGATATGTGTTTTCCTAGCAGTTTATTATTTCCTAGCAGTTTCATATATTCATGTTAAGCCTTTTTTGCTAGTGGAAATACAGCGCGGTAATGTTTGGATGTGAGCCTTTTCTGCAATGGTTCCAAAGTCTGAAGGGTCTGATCCGGTGGCCCGGTTCATATCCGTCTCTGTCGAAGGTCCAAGCCACAAACTCCAATCACTTTCCCACAGCCCTGTATATATGATTTTCTGCTATGCAGTCATCTTAGAAATCCCCCTGGATGTAGGTTTCAGGTGAGCAGCATCATGTCACTCTAGTCCCCTGATGACTGCATTAACAACGGGAAAGCACCATACAGGAAGAAAGAAAAAAGACAAAAAACTAGCAGGCATGCAGAAACTTTCTCTTTCCAGGCTCTGAGTCATGCAGCTTCACATGCGTGCATGCGTGCGCACACACACACACACACACACACACACACACACACAGAGTGCTATCTCACTTTGTAGTGTATGTCTGTTTGCTACCATGTCTTGCCTGAGGGCTGGCTCACACCTCGACTTTCTGGCTTTATTTTCAGTTGGTAGCTAAACCTATCATTCAAATCATTTTTCATTTGTATATTTCTTCTGAAGAAAGGTCCGTGGTGGGCACACTATTACTCACTCTCTATTTCCAGTACAAATTTTAAGTCACCTCTTTGTCCCTTGTGCAGCCCACACACTGATGCAGCATCCTCTCACACTTCTCTCCCACGCAGGCAGCTCATGAAGTTACACTCCTAAGCCATATAGGGGATGATAGATGGCTGGTATTTATCTATGCTGTGCAGGACTGGCTTACTCAGAGATTGGTAATGGGTACGAGAAGTTTTAGCTTCCCGATCACTGGCTCAAGCGCCATGCAAGATGCTACAACTGCCTCCATACAAATCTTTAATTGCTTAAAGAGTAGACTTTACAAAAAAACATTTCCGTGATTGATAGGTCTAAAGGCATCCTCGAGAAAGAGGTCAAGGAGCAGAGGCAACTGATCGTCAGCTAGAGCTGAACATCACCAATACATCATTTGGTGCCCGAGGTATGCCCAAAGAGCATCGACTGGGGTGTTGTGTGCAAAATAAGCAGTAGAAAGTTGCTAGAGGATGTGGTTGCTGAAGGAACTGATGAAAAGGTGGAAGAAAGGTTTGGTCAAGGAGTGGGAAAGATGAGGCTGAATGTAGTATTTGTGTCCTTTTCAGAAAACACTACCATGCAGGAGTGAAAATCCAGCTGTAAAAACCTGCTTTTCTACTTTACCCCTCACATCAGTAATTAATCACAGGAAATAACCTCACTGCAGATACACTGGTGAGACACACTCGCAACCCGTCTCACTTTCATGTCGGGGCTTTTTCTTCCTTCTTGAGGTGTTGAACATAAGGCCAATAAATTTGTGTCAGAAAAAAATATTAGCTTAGAGGAGCTGCTTCATCATCTTCCTTCTGCTTTTCTATAACAGTCAATGTGGCAATATCCGTTTAAGTTTAGAAAGCATATTGTTACAGGATGTGTGGGAACCACAAATACCATCTGAGGCCAAGTTACAGTAAATCCTATTCTTACTGTCCTTAATGGAAGTGCTCCTTCTCATCAAAAAAGCAAATGAAAGAACATCCATTAATTTTTCACTCATGGAGCACTAGAAGGAGCACTTTAAAAGAGAGGGGAGATGACTCCAGGTGCGTACGTGAGCAACATCATACCTTAATATGCAGCAGTGCCCAGAGGTTTGAAATCAGTTCTGACCATAAATGGTCAATTTCTGAGTTCTGTTTATTGCTTTAAGACTAGCTGAAATATAACCTCAATCTGAATCCATATCTGTGTTTGTATTATCGTGTTATAAGTTGTTTAGGCAATACAATCAACAAACAGCCAATCGTTACTTCTGTTGTTCGTCCTACAGTAAAATAACTCAGAATAAACATATTTTCAACTTCGAATGTAATAAGACATGAGATGGTAAACATTTTATTTGGTCTTAGCATGAAAGGGGAGCTCTGATCCCATACCAGTATTTTCAGTCACTCACACCTATACATTACGTTACTGACCTGCATTGCATTTACTTTGCAGCATACAAAATACAGTTCCGAAACATCTGAAGATCTTCAGATTTAGCCTTTGATAGAATTTCTTCTTATCACACAGGGTAAGGAATATTAAACTGTATTACAAGTGATGATAACACTTAATGACAAAAATGAGTTTTTAGAGCCAGAGTGTGCCTTGCTACTATAAAAACAGTTACTGGGAGATCAAGGATGGGAAGCTTGTCAGCACAGACCTAATTCTCCTTCCACTGAATCCTAGTCTCAAAGAGATGATGAGGATAGTATTCAGCAGAAAAAATTAAGCTAGGTCCCATTTTTTAAAGTGTTATTCTGCAAAGACCCAGGTACACTAATAGTATCTGAACATGCAAATAGGCCTTGCTAATGCCACCGGAACAACACAAGCAGGAAGTGATATAGGAGGAGACAGAACTATATCACATCCACCCAAAGATAACAAGTGGGAAGAAGCACCTTCAGAGAAAAAGGCAATATTGTAGGGTGAGAACGCTTTATTTTTATACCAAGAGTTGTAACTGGGAAAAACACTGCTAAAGCGGAAGTAAACTTAAAGCTAGGCATGATTGCAAAACAATTGCTCTGCGTTTGTTGGCCATTAGAGACAGAGAGGGAAAGGTAGTCATTGCCTCTAGGACCTGTCTGCAGGTGAGATGTGGGGGGAAAATTATCACGGAGCTGCAAGACCTAAGTCACTCTGAATACAGGATTTTTAACATCCGGTGGATTGGGAAATTTAGTCCCCAGGCTCATCTCTGGAACATGCTCCCTGGAGAATCAGGCCTGACGGAAAGACTGTTCTATGAAAATTGCTTCTCCAGCAGTGTTGGGCAACTCCATTCCTCCCTGACCGCCAGCAAGAATCAGCCAGCCCTATAGCTTGGCCCTATAGCGCCTACGAAAGCACCGGCTGCAACATGTGGCAACGCATATATATGTAGGACCTAACGTGACTTTATCTGGAGAAGTGATAAAATCTTGCAACTAAAGCCCATAGGAGAACTATGTCACCCACGTGAATTTCTTGAAAAAAGGTTGCCAAGTGCTCCATATAGGGCTCTGACAGATGAAGAGAGGCACTGACATTAATAAATAGGACATTTAGTTCCTAGGGAAGTCCATTCCTTGTTGCTTCATAACGTTGTAGTGAAGATTGATAGTAATAATAAAAAAAAAAACTTGGTATGCCTGCATTTTCTTACATATATTAGGTAGATTAGCAGGATACTTGCAGCAGAAGTGCTATAAACAGAAATAAATTATGGTTTATGTATCTTGTGAGCTGCTGGTATTAAAAGTCTAAATATTTCATCAGACAGATACTTCTTCACATTTCTTCTCAGCTGATATGCCAAACAGAAGAGTAGTCAACAAGAACATAAAAGAAAAACAAAAAAACCTCTCTGATAGCTGGCTATAGAGAAAGCGGCAAGCTCTGACAGCTCACAAGACCACTCCAAGATCTGAAAGGCTCACCTTCAGTGAACCACTATGAATTTAAAATTCATATTGGCTCTGCAAGGAAGCATGTTTTGAGGTATGGACCTAGTTCTTTTGTTCGCGCAGAAGAAATAGTGCATGGATCCTGCCTTGAAACGCATAAACTCTTGACTTTCTGCAGGAAATATGCCCCTGACAAATTTTTCTAGCCCTAGGTCATGTTAGTGCATTGCTGAAGAGGAAAGGACATGAGAATGGTGAAGGCAACAAGAGGAGAAGAGGACAGCCAAGTGAGTGTCAAGAGATAAGAGAAATGGGAAGAATAAGGAAAGAAAAGTGAATGGGAAGGAGGGGAGCAGAATAAAAGCAAGCACAGAAAGGCTGTTGGAAAAGGACAAGGGAAATTATCACCACACGACAGCATGTTCAGTTCCATCATTGTTGTGCTCTCAGGTCTTGGTTTCCAGATTTTGCATCACTTTCGACTGCCCAGAAACCCGTCCCCAGGAGAAACAATGCAGCTGCCTGGGCCACCAGCCAGGATGCTGTCTGCCTAAGAACATTTTTATTCAATTTGAGGTTTTAATTCTCTGTTTCTGAAAATGTAACATTTGATATAAACCCAGAGTGCTGACCTCCGCATTTGGAAAATGAAGCAGTGATTTGGGTTTTAGTTCCAGATTTTGATTAAAAAGCTTTTAAGGGAAAACCTCGAAAAAATTCCTACAAAAATGCTGAGCCAAACCCATCTTCTGGCCTTTAATTTCCAATAATCAGGAAGAAAACAACCATAGATGGAGGGAACAGAGACACACATAAGCAACTTTAAGATTATTCGCTTACATTAATTCGACTTGAACAGCATGATGACTCATGCAACACAGATAAGAAGAAACAAATAAATCAAGAGACTTAATAGAAATAGGAAGGAAATGAAAAACTCAAAAGAGAAAGCATTTATGAAAAACTTGGTGCGGGGGAAGAGGGAAGAAACTAGTTCCCTGCCAAACACCATTGCCTGGGCTTTTTGCCCTTCACAGAATATTTCTTTTGCTACAGGTCTTTTCCCATGACATGGAAAGTCTTTGGGATATTTATCACTTGGAGCTGGTGGAGCTCCCTCTCTCTTGCTGGTGACAGACCTGGCAAGACAACGAGCCCAGGTCCATGGTCTCCTTCCAGTGCTGAACTACAGACCACTCCGTCACCTGCCTGCCTGGTCTCTCAGAAGCAAAGACACCAGTAGGAACTGGCACAGCGGTACTGTGGGGAAGCAGAACAGGGAGCAAGAGTTTTTTCTGCTACAAATATTCTGGAGATAAAAGTCAGGTCATAGCAGAAATTGGCTATTTCTGTGTATGTGGGGTTTTGTTTTAAACCTTTTAAACCTTTTTTAATTTGTATTTCCACTCTCCCACACCAGAAAGCCCACAACAGGGACAAGCATCTGTATTTTAGTATTTTATGGTGCTTAGCAGCAGTTGGCGTATCTGTGCAATGGTACCTTTAGACCTGCAGTAAAGGACGGTGTGATTTGCTGCATTAAACCAAGCATACCCTACAGTATTGCTACTTGTTTAACACCACTACTTTAGACGTTTAAAAATCATCAGGCCTAGCTGATACACCCAAAATGAACAATGGCCTAATTAGAGAATAGATAGCGCCGCCTTTCTTTTGGCTTTCAACCCGAGAAAACGTTTCAATTCTTTAATGTCTGTCGTTCCAGCATTTGCTGATGCTTTGTTTTAATGATGACAATCTGTTGCAGCTCAGACACAGAACTCACATTTTCCCCCAGACACTCAGTCATTTGTTTCTTTGTGTGTGCGCTTTATTTTTTATGGGGCCAGCTGCTTTGTGATCAGCAAAATGTCAGAAAAATCATCTTACCATAACAAAGCTGAAAATAAAATATTCAAGGAAGCAAACTCCCATGAAAATCTTTAAAGCCCTAACGAGGGAGAATTCTCATCTCTGCGCACATGGGTGACTCACTGAAGTAAATGGAAATTACGTGACTGCATCAAAGATTTTAGTACTGAAGAACACTGATTTTTCTCCCGGCTTCAGCCTTTTGGAATGAACTCACAATTAAGTTCTGATGAAGAACCTAGATAGAGATGAACTTGCTCAATGATATCAGCTATGACCAGAATGCTGGAATGATTTGAGGGAGTTATGGTATTTTCCTGTCAAGAGGAATTGTATGCTTAAAACAATATATGTGCTTAAATGCTTTTTATAAAGCAAGCATTCACATTCAACTGTTCACTTTGCAAAAGGAATGAATGATACTTAAAGGTCAACATGGATGTGTGTTTGCAAATACAGAGGTTAATTGACATCTCAGAGGCATACAGAATTAAAACTTGTAATATGGAAAAAAGCTGTTTCTGTAAATATTGTAATTAAATCGAATGTTGTTTTCATAATTGTTAGAAAAGAAAGTCCAAAATTACCAGGAGGAAAGAAATTAGAGCAAACAGATCTGCAGGAAAATATTCTCATTCTGAGTATCAGCTAAAATATAAATTGCCTAGGAAAATTCACAAATATATGCTCATGATGCACCAAATTATCCTCTTGGGTTCTATAATTCTATGAGTGAGTGCAATTAGTTAACGGTGGTGTTGTTATAAAACTGCATAGTGTGGCTGGCGGGTTTTGAAACTACTCCAGAAAACGAAGTCTGACGCTAAACAACTATTGTGTTTGGGTATTAGGCAACAGGAAATCTGCCTGATGATAACTGAGTTATACCAAGCCCTGCAGCAGCCACTGAGACAGTATGTCCATTTAATCTGCAGATGGTAAAGTAGATATGCCATTCACAGCTGCATGCATGAGGATATGACATCTTTGTCTATATTAATCTCATGGCTGGCTTCACATGACTCATTCAACCTTTTTTTCTGTTACATGAAAGGGAAGTTAACTAGCAAGACCTCTGGTGATTTTTAAATAGGTCCAGCCCTGCTATGATCTACTGTTAAAGCAATACAGCACAGAGATACTCTCCATGTTCTTGAAGGTCTCATACTATGCAGTTCTGCAAGTCCATCGGTAGCTAGGCAAATCCTATGTGTTTCCAAAGCAGTCTAGCTGAAACGCGCAGGCTGTGATGCCAAGAATTTAACAAGTGGGTCAAATGTATTAAAATATATATTGAGACAGACAACATCGCCAGGCTTTGTTATCTCAGTTATCAGTAGGCAGATAGAAGACTTAAATAAACAAACAAACATGTAACGACCATAAAGATTTTCTTGTTTGCTTCCCTATGCTCCATTAACAGTGTGCTACCTGAGGAAAACTAAGGCAAACATACTCATAGCAGACAAGTTATCCACAGAAATGGAAGCAGACCATAGTGAAATGTTCTCAATCTCCCTGTTAGGTATTAAAAGTCACGGTCTTCCATAAAATACATATGATTTCCACATTTTCTGTCTGTAAAAAACAAGTAAATACTTAAGATCCTATAAAGTATTTGAAGATATCCAGACTCTTTAGGAAGGCCAAATTAAGCTTTTCAGAGGCTTTTTGATGATCAAGAGCTAGTTCAACACCATGTTAAAGCAAGCTCACATACTGTGCTTGAGAAGACTTTTAACTTCAAAGATTGGCATGCTTGAGGGGCAGCAAAAGCTGTAAATTTGTTTTTTAAAAATCCAGACACAATCAGCAAGACTTTGATGTATACCTGTGTTGATCTGGGAGCTGAATCACAAAAGTCACATTTGTAAATTATAACACGTTTGGAACAGAAGGGAGTAATCAATATACTGCAGAAGTGGAACTGGGAAACAAATAGATATCCTCGGACTTCCCAAAGCACATCCAAAGCAATGGCAGACCCTAGTAGGTCAAACGTCCAAAATCTTCTCAGTAGAGATTGCTTCTAAGTATATGTTAATGCCTGCTTTTTATTTAAAAAAAAAAAAACAACACTCTGTTACTGAGTATTCTTAAACCTCTCCAGTGATGGAGTTTCTGTACTGTCCCTAAGCAACCTCTGGTTACAAAATTCTTTACCTCTTCCAAAAATCTCAACATACTGAGCTAAGAGAGCACTTCCTTTTTCTTTAACTGATCTGTGCTTATGACACACAGATGAGCAGTTCTGCCTATTCTATAATCCTACTGTGCCACTACCCCTTGTTGCATATAAGATGTAAAGTAAGATAGCAATACTAGATTTGGAAAGCATTTCAAAGCTAAAGGGCTTAGAATAAAACAACAAAGATCACAGCAACAGAAAAAGACTTTGTTCTTGCCACTGATTTTGTAGCTACTGCAGTAGCCAGTACATTTGGATACCTAGATGGATATTCACATTTCTGCTAAGCATTCTGCAGGGCCAAAAGTATTTCAGTCAAACCTAGGTCTTAATGTCTAGCACCAAGGTAGCCCTGAACTAAATTCACCTCTTGCAGTCCTGGCTAAAGTTATTTATCGTGTTACCACAAGATAAAGCAGTAGTGTTGCCACAAGATAACCGTACAGCTACTCTTGTTTTCAAGGGACTTGCTGTGTTGTTACCATATATCCGTTGTAAATTACTGTGTGTTGTTTCTGAACTAATATCTTAGTACATAACCTGTCACAACAGCAGCGAGCCCCTCAACACGCAGGTCGCTTTCTCCTACAGGGATACTTGGTAAATAGGAGCTGATCCCTGCTTCGGAAACAGAACATTTGTGAAAATCTTGTGATCTTACAGCAAGAACAGCAGGAAATGCTTTTGAAATTGCTTTTCATCCTTTTATAATCCTGCTCTTAACTCTTCACTCCACTGGTGGGGGAAATGGACATTTATAGCCACTATCTCTCAACTGTCAAACCCTGACAACCGAATTAACAGCTTTAGTAATTAGTACTAAAAGTACCTTCCTAGGCACAAGGCTCTGACTGCACGGTAATCTATAGACTTTTCCTTTCCCAGGGTCAGTGTAGGGGTAAAATCGTAAAAGTGGTGAATTGCTTATGATATGAAGAGAAAAGGGCCAGCTGAGCCACAAATTTTAGCTCACCAGATTGTAGTCAGATGCTCTATACAGACATCAGTTAACCTACACCTCAAAACCTATTAAAAGCAAACCACCGTCTCAGAAACCTCAGCAAATTAGATACACTGCGGGTTGTTAACAGGAATAAGGGAGAGTAAGTGGCCACCAGTCCAACTTCCAAAACCAGAACAGAATTTAGTACTCATCTGAATTGCTTCAGACACAAACGTTCTCCTCCCAACAACACAGAAACTAAAAGCATGAATCTTTGGGTAAGAGGCTTGCTGACCACTTTCAAAATTATAAACATCACAAATATACTTTGAGACAAAAATGTGTTTGGAAACTACCCAAAAAATAGCTGTTCACACATCCCTGCTCTCAATGCACAATATTTGGCAGCGGAGCGATTCTAAGTGTCCCAGAGTGCTGTCTGCAAAAACGACACTATGTATGTGTGACAAAAACAATTGCAGAACAGTTTACTCTTAGAGAAATGGTCATATGGTCTTTCTGATGGAAAATGACTTTTTTTTAGCAAAGAGGACCTTTCCACACAGAAAAGGACATCTATGCTGGAAAATGTTCAATTTCTGATGACCGAATACCCTGTTTTGAATGGAAGAATGGAAAAATTGTTCACAGAACATTCTGATGAAGCTTTTTTAAAGCAGTATTTCAATTTTTTTTTCCACCAGAAAGAAATATAGTCTCCCATCCAGCTGTTCTCACTATTCAGAATACATAAATATCAAAGCAAAAGAGAAACATGAGCAATACGGAAATATTCTCAGAGAATGATAGTGGATACCTAGTGGATTAGCCTGCAGCTGTAATCATGAGTTACAGTGAAATATTCTATCAGAAAAATCCTAAGAAAAGTTTTAAAAGATAAGCTGAATGAACCAGAATGGTCTTGTTTATTTGCAGGCTTTGGGCCTATAATGGCATTGCACCATTTTGGAAGTGGTCTAGAAAAAGCTCTTTGAGGACTCATATGACTTAGTGACTTAGCACCCCTATTAGCATGACACAGCAAAAAAGCACAATGACAGCTACACTGTGAAGTAAGAGCTCTCCTCATCTGATGCTAGTTAGACTGCAGAAAATACTGAAAATCAACATTGGTTCAACTTTGAGAGTAGCTTTCCCTTGTTTTTGAAAGCATTATTTTTAATGTACATTATCAATAACCAAGATAAGCAATTCTATGCATTAGCAGCTATCCTAGAACATAATAAAACAGCCCTTGTCCCTTTTGTGCTTCTAATCTAAATGTACAGAGAAAGCACTGGGGAAAGGAAACATTATTATTCCTGCCTTAGAGTTGGAGAATTGAGACAGATAAGACTAAGCAATTTTCCATCCTTAGAAAGGAAGTCTGTGTCAGAAACTGGGACAGAACGCAAATTTTCACAGTTATTCTCAAAAGCAGGTTTGCTGGCATAATTGTTTTTAGACAATATAGGTTGCCAAAGAGTCCTGAGCCACAGTTACGGAAAGCGAACCTTAAATATGCATTATTCGACTAAAAACCCTTTCATGTTAAGAAGCTGGATGGAAAGCGATTCTCTGCGATTGACTTCAGAAAGTCATAAAGAGGAAAAAATGACAAAAGGAAATGGAAGAGGAGAACCTGTGATCCAAACAAAGTGAAATGCAATAACATCAGATACTGTAAGCATGAACTGGTGGATTAGCTACGCGGCTTTTCTAGTGAAGCCTTTTTCCTCTCTGTGTCCTTGGTTCTGAGCATGGAAGACCACATCTAAGCGTAGCTGGGTGGTCTGCTAGCTAAATATCAATTTAAGGCACTGTGAACACAGCAACGCTAGTGCAGAGAGATAAAATTATTGCAATGCTTGGATAAACAACGTGAGATCTAGACAGAGGGTTTTTGAAAAAAAGCGACATACAGGTGCACGGGGCTTTTGCTGATAATGAACTGCTACACGTTCAGAGCACTATATGCTGATGTAAAGATGAACGTAACAAAACCAGATAGGCTTTGGCAAGCCTGTTGGTAACCACTGAAGTCAATGGGTTTCCATCCTCCCGTAGAGATACAATTATAAGATTGGCTGTGGAGGAACCCAAGCGTATTGAGATTTTACTGAGGAAGATCAAATTATAGGCCGACTGTGCTGCAGCCCACAGCCGTAGCTTGAGGTGAACTCTTATCAAAACTATCCTCAGAAAAACACACTGCATTTGATTCCAACCTTCAGATTTGGTATAAATAAATCTATTTGGTTACAAGCAATTGGGTTAAGTACAGCACTTAAAGATGTGTCTCAAAGGATTGTTCATCCACAACTCTTATGTTTATGGCATACTAATAGTGGGTGGATTTGTAATTAGGGTTGCATTTTCATAAGATTTTAAACAAAACACTAATATTTATATGCAATAAGCACTGCTCCTTCTTTTGGTATGGTAATTCTGCTTTCATAAAGCAGCTGAGCTTCTGCGGTTCTCAATATAATCTGTCCTGTTTAACAAGCTAGACTGAATAGCTTTAAGAGTTAACTATCACAAGTTCGTATTTTTGTATTGATTTGCAAACCGCTTCTGCAAAAAATGAGCTTTTCCACTTTTAAAAGCAAGGAAGGGCTGACTGGTTTGTGTGAATGTCCTTATTAGTGCCTGTGCTTCTGTAGAGAAGCAGCAGCTGTGTTTCATACTTGCATTGCAGTAACACAGGATAACAGCATGGGCTGCCCAGCCAGGGCCCCGCAGCCAGCCAGGAGCTCGGGTGCTGCACGACACGGAAATACATCAGCCAGAGCTGACTCAGGCCTCCTTTGCAGAGCAGGCTGCGGCTGATGCCACCAGAGAGACAAAAGATCTTGCTGTGCTCGAAAGAGAGAGAAAACAGTTTTGCAAGGAAGAAGAAAAAAATCAGCCTAAAGCAGCAACGACAATTGAGCAGAGGGGTGAGATTAAAGGTGTATGTGTGTGCGTGTGTATCCATAGTGGTTTGACTACTCATGTAGGTTCATTGACGTTTTGATATCCCAACAAGGAGCATATAAAAAAATATCAGACAAGGAAATATAGAAGACTGCTACTACTATCTGCTCTTCTATAGGAAAACATATAAAACATGACAGTCATATAGTTGCACCATTTAGAAAAGAAGGTTAAAATTCAGTTCCCTCCAGTAAGCTATGAACACCAACCACCCTTTGGAACAGAGATGATACAGTTGCCTATGCACTTCAGGGGCACGTGCCACAGCTACAGCTCCCTGAGTTCTGCTAAATACCAAAGTTATAAACTGTGTGAACATATTTTTGAATAGTTGCGGAATATCACTAGACTGAGCATTTCATTCCTCTTTAGCTATGCTCTTCACTGGGCACTTAATATTTTTCATCCCATTAAAGAAAGGGATCGAGAATGAATATAGTGCGCATGTGTGTCTGTATTTTTATAGGGTGTTGATTCAGATATTGGGGTGATAGGTGACTTTGCTCTCTGCTATACCCTTTCAGACCTTCCTTGCATTGACTTTACCAGTCTGATAGACTCAGTAGAGTTACACTCAGGTTTTATTAGTGCGAGCAATGTCAGAATAAGACCCCATGAACTTCTGCTACAGCCTGCGGCTAAAACATGATTTCCTATTTGGGAGTCACTAATCTATCACATGTTAATTAATCTTATAGACTGTAGACAGAGCACGGCTGAACAAACTCAGTAAAGAGAGGAAAACAAAGCCACTCCAATATCCCGAGGGCTTCACATAGCTCTGCCCTCCATACTAGGAAACATCACTCTCTAAAGTAGGTGTTATATCTTTAGAAAATGAGCGTGGGGAAGAGCTCTCCCTGGGATATAGAGACAGTTTCATGCAAAATAGCAAGAGTGGTTTCTCTAGTTTGATGAGTGTTTCTTCATGTTTTGTGCATTTCAGATGTGAGAGTTTGGTTTTGTAATGATACTGCACATCACTTTTGAGCCTCCAGGGGCTGGATGTAGGATTTCAGAAATAAATATATTGGCAAGAACAATTGCAGCTTAGAAGAAAAAAAGTTATACTTTTCTGATTAATGGCTCCTGTGTGCCACCTACAAAGGCATGTTTCTCTGTTCTGGAGTTTCCCAGGCTCGGGGGTACTTCAATTAACTGCCATTTATATAACCAATGCATCCCTTTCTCAGGGGCAATGAAAGATCTGACTAAGGAGAAAGTCATTGGATCCCTTTCATCACTCAGGAGCAGGACCAGGACCAGTGACTAAAAAGCATACTACTTCTTATGGGTTTAGTCTCATCTCTGCAGCACATTTTTAACAGGCGGTTCACTTTGCTGCCTAGTTTTTGTTTGCTGACTTCAGGAGTGTACTTCAAAAGCTCCCTGTCCTCTTAATGAAAGTGCTATGCCTGTCTTTTATCATATCCTTTGTTCTGAGGTTTAGCCCACATTCCCAAATGGAAGATGAAGAGTAGGACAACTTATTCAGCATGACAAAACAGCCATTGTGTTTAAAAAAAAAAAAAAAAAAGCATGTATCTAAGTAAAAACCTTAGAGAAAGAAACTCTTAATAAAGACAGCAGACCTACTGAGATATGCTTTTCTCCTAGCATAGTCCCCCCACACCCAAAAACAGAGAAAAGGAAAAACAAAAGAGCCACGGGTGAGGGAAAGACCCAGCTGAGTGAAGTTTTAAGGATTGCTGCTGAATGGGGCTGGAGGACTGCGACTGGAGATGTGGTTGTCTTAGGGGGTTAAGGAGGTTAGGGGTAGTGGGTTTAACACTAGTTTATTTAAAAAATGGTTAAACAAAGCAAGATTCTATACTTGTAAGGCGCTTCATCAAAGAAGCTATTCCTCTGTTGCTATCTGTCTGATAAGAGGAATTATTTCTGAGATATAATCGTTATTTCCAGGTACACACTCAGGATATATTCTGAGTTTGAAAGGAAAAAATAGTAGAAAGGCTGTAGTCTCAGGTTTGCTTAGGTCTCCTCATGATAAAACGAGGAGCTTTTTAGTATTTCGATCTAGCAAGTATAGTCCTAGTGCTCTTTCTGATGAGACTTGTACAACATTCATACTTACCTACTAGGTCCAACTTCTTTACTAATACTTTGGATTGGATCTGAATCAGCTAGTGAGCCATTCCAGAACAGCACAGCAAATGCCTGGCACTCCCGCATCTCCCCTCGCGTAACCGGTCGTAGGCAGTGGCGTTCAGAGCTCTCCCAGTTTGCTATGCAGCTATGAAGAGCTACTCATGCTCCACCCAGCATTTGCCTTTTAAAAGTGTTATTTACCTGAATTGCGAGTTACAGAGTCCTCGGAAGAGAAAGGCAGACATTTCAAGCCTCTTAAGCAAGTATACTTAGAAACTCGTAGCTATACGTCAGACATAAGAAAAACTGGCATAATTTCAGGAAAGTTGTGGGAAGCCTTAGCTCTGCAGAAGCACATCTCATCTGTTTTCTTCCTCGTTTAAAGGTTATTCTCCCACTAAAGTCACCCAGGAAGCCAAAAACACTTTTTGTGTTAAGTGACTATTTGCACATCAAGAATAAAAAATTAGAAGAGTGAAGCGATAGAGACTTATTCAGCTGTTTAATAAATACATATGGAAGAGGGAGCGTGTATCAAGTCGGCATATCATGGATTAATCAGAGAAAGGAAAAAAAATCAGCTCATTGCAACTTATTTAGAAAAGCAAAAACTGCTCTAATATTTAGTATAAACTCCTGTAGAAAGACAAAGAACAAAAACCTTAGATTGAGAGAAAATACTGCAAGAATCACAGTACTCCTGAGTCCCAAAGATGGCTCTGCAGGTCTGTTTCAGAGAATATCATTTCCTCTGCCACCTACCCTCACGAGAAAAAGCACTTGTGCCTTTCCACTGAACAGAATTCTAGTATTTGAGGAAGACAATCGATGGAAAAAAAATAAACGCCTGGCAGAGAACAGTAACTTGAGCTCCACCCCATCCTGATTAATCTCTCTGTGTAAGGCTGATGATCTTCAGTCAGGCTCTTAGAGTCACATCCGACTTGCCTTCCTTTTCCCCCTCTGCACCTTTGCTTTTCAGCAAGCTCTGTGTCCTGGAAGAGAGTCTTTCTCATCTCTATTGGGTGTTGGAGTGTGCCAGGTCCCAGACTAGCACCTCTATGATCTGAAAGAGCTGTGCTTTGACAAAAGAACAGCTCAACCTTTTGCCTGTGGTCTACCAGCCCGCCCCTCTCAATGTCTAGAGAGTAAAAGGACTTGGACTTTCTACACGTTAAAACTGCTTGGTCCATCTAGCAAGAACAAAAATCTCTTTTCAATTCAACATACATGTCTTTTTCCTGGTAGTCTTAGTACTACCACCTCATAAAAGAGGCTTCCAGCAGGGGGTCAGAAGAGATGCTTTTCCTTCCAGAGGAATTCACTTGCAAATCGCTATTTCTCTAAGTGCGCACCATACACTGGAAAAGACATGGCCAACAGGAGGCACCAGCTGACCCATAGGTACGTGACTGCAAGAGGAGAACTCTGCAGAAGTTCAAGCTGAGGCCAATACACATATGTGTACTTGCAAATGATAGCACACTACGTTAATTCTCTGCCAGATTTCCCTTAGAAAGAGACCACATGCTCCCTGCAGCCTCGTGCAAGACCTTCAGAGCATGTACACCAAGGCAGGATTTTGTTTATTTCCCAGAAGTTCCCCTTCACTAACTAGGACCAGCTGCCTTTTTCAAATATAACAGACTGCATGAAACAAAGCACTAATGCCACTCTATGTCTCAATTTTCTTATTGCATTTGTGTTGCTGATCCAACAGCACCCTTTTTTTTTTTTTCAGTATCACCGTCTGTGTAGACTCTCTGCAATTCACTTCTGTCTGTGAACTTTTCTTACTCTTTTTATCTTACTTCAAAACTGTAACCTAAACTGGCCTCTACCCTGAAGAAATCCTCTTATTTATAATCTGGTTGGTCTTAATCTTCTAACTCAAACTCACACTAAGCGATTTGCTCTGCTGAAGGTACAAAACAATTTTTAGACTTGCTCTAGGAATAGGAGCCCTTTTGTTCTATTTTGTTAGTTTATCTGTATCAAGACCATTGATCTCTGTGGGTCTGAGCAGGTTACAGATTTCTGATATGCACACACTTTCTTTCCCTGAAGCGTCTCCAGCTTAAAGAAATTTATCTCTCTCACTTGTTCATATTACTACTTGACTTCAATCAAAACTATCTCCACTGCAGTCATTCTATAGATTTCATTTCTCTACTTAAACACACCGTCTATCCTCACTCGTACCACCTCTCTCCTCCTACTCATTTAAATGATCTGCTATACCACAGTAGATTAATGTCATAGTCCTCTCCCTTGATTTAAATGCTGTTTGATTATACCTGTCAGGGTATACTTCTCCCTAAGTACGTGTTCTTGTCTGATGTGTTAATCTGATGGAGTAAACGGTCCTCGAGATGCAGCCTAGTCATCGTACCACATTAAATAATTAAGGTAAGGTTCAGGACTCCAGGTACTGACTTGTTGGTCTTGGTTATCACTGCAGGCTGTGAAAAATATGCCAAAATGTGGTGATATAATGGCCAAAACAAAAAAGGATAGCAGCTTGCCCTGAGGCTGAGGTGATCAGCAAATATCACATTTTCTATGCTTTTACATCTATTCCCCCCTCCCCCCACAAACTCCTTCCCCCTCTTTTATTTTGAGCCAGTCCAGATAAAGCTGCTTTGTCTCCATTAGAATTTCATCAGCCATGAAAGCTGCTTTTGTCAGACCTAAGAAGAAAAACTGAATTTCATCGTATGACCAGTCCCTCCCTTTTCAACACTCCCCAGGGTGAGGAGAGCTGGATGGACCATGTCACCTTCTCCAGTGCAGATAGCTTTAAGATGACACGGAAGAAGCTCATGAGGAATTGGAAATAGAGCAAGGTCTCATGTTTTAGATCAGACCTTACTGCAGAGGATCAGGGACCTCCATTAAAGTTCCACCTTCTGCTTGGGCGCAGTCTAGATCTTTAGAGACCTTATCAGTCGTTTACCACAACTGGATACCATTTTCATACCAAGTTCACCCATAAGGTTGTCTAGCCTAGGAATACATTTTATATGTGAGAATTGCTGAAGAGCTGGTAGAACTTCCTGGTTTGCTGAGATCTTAAGGATTTCAAGAAAATTCTAGAATCAAATTAAACCCAAAGAAAAACCCTCCATATTCATTTTAGATTGGTTCTCCTGGAACAAAAGTCTTATGAACTTCTAGGAAAAGTTTCTCTCTCATGCTGCCTATCACAGATGCACCCCTATCATAGCTCTGTTATGCACTTCATCATCCATTGTTGTCCTAGAAGTTACTACAGCCCTTGCCTTGGCCATATTCGCACAAAAATTATTGGAATCACTAAGTATTGACCTTAGCTCTTCTGCACCTCAGCCTCTAAGGGAGGAAATGACATGGAGAACAGGCCTCTTCCCCCAGATGGTTACATCAGATAAGGACAAAAGTCTCTGCTACACAAATCTTTTCTAAGCAACCTGGGTTTGTGATAGTCACACACGAGGAATCAAAGGAAATGCTGAATGGGTAGA
Organism: Struthio camelus; assembly: GCF_040807025.1. Lineage (NCBI taxonomy): Eukaryota > Metazoa > Chordata > Aves > Struthioniformes > Struthionidae > Struthio > Struthio camelus. The sequence goes on along the minus strand of NC_090950.1, from coordinate 25,168,217 downwards.
TGTTGACGTTATGAAGGCTTTCTAATAATGCTAGATGCATTAATTTTTCATCTTAGCTTCAATTTTATGACTAAGCATAACACTTCTTATGAGTGATAGTAGAAAAGAAGCATAAAGCAGACAGCAGAACGTATGAATGCATTTCAAAAGACTAGCAGATAAATGCATGAGGAGGGAAGAAAGCTACCGACTGGGGAGGAATTGTTCTAGAGCTCTGTGGTAAGGGACTTGTAAAACAGTTCTGTGGCAGTTACACCCAATATTGGGTGTACACACTATGGAAGTAACGATGGGAACAGCCTCATATTTCTATAGCACCTTCCTCCTAGATGGATCAGTATTTATATAGCACTCAGATGCGAGCTGGACGTCCCCTATAGGAATTTACAATCTCATTTTATTCATGATAGTCAGTTAGTGGGATGAAAAGAGCCATTTATACCCACAGACAGATAAATAGTCAGAGTAGCAAACAACGGGGAACTGCAGTGCAAGAAGAAGCCAAAAATCAAGATCCCAGGGTGCTGATTTACTGAGAACTTTAGGATTACTTTCTCCAGACCTGAAGAGTGTTAGTTATTTTGGGATGACGGAGCCTCTATTATACCCACCTGATATCAGTACAACTCCTCCCTATCCATATTCTTCACCTTCATACTCATTCTTTATATTCATACTCATTGGATCAAGTCTGATCCAGGGGACAGCAACTCCCGTAGCAGGGTGGGACCCTAGTTAACTATATACCACGTCACAGGATAGCTGCAACACTGATCCACAGAGCAATTTACTGGACATCCAACCCCAAAGAACAAGAGAGTCCAGCAGAGGTGGGAGAACAGGTGGACGCACACTTCCAGAGAAGTCTAATAGGGCCTCATTATAGCTGATTAAATTTAATCAAGGAAGGAAAAGGTGCTGATCACAAGAGATGAGTGGGTGCCCCGAGCCACAGCTGGCCAGTTCTTCCCCCTCCCTGTCTGTAACCCCCTGGCTGAGCTCAAGCCCCTTGGCCCTTTCTGGGGAAGCTGCATGGACCACAGGGGAGCGCAGGACAACAAACCCCCTTCTCCACAGCTGTTCATGAATTATATGAAGGAAGGGGAAGAAAGTGCACCTTGCACCTAACATGCAAGGTTTCTATTCACAAACGCTTCACCTTCTGTTTTATGTTTCATTACTCACAGTATCAAGACTTCCCAAAGCCACCTACAGCACAGTCCAAGTAAAGTGTTTTCTGCTCTCTGTCTTCTGAAGGCTTTATTGTCAAGGTTTATTGATGAGATAAGCACGAGAGAAAGAGTTACTCCTAATTACATCGCTATAAACAAAGGAGACTTGGGGCTAGCAGGGAGAATGCATGGAATTAGAAGGACTAAAAAGAGGGATTGGGAAAAATACTCCTCTCTACCAAGAGTGGTTTAATGATAACAGAAAAAGTATTGTGAGAGAAAATCCTCCAGCAGTAGGAGTAGCACTGATTCACCATTCATTCTACATTTATTGGATTTGATGATGGCAGGCAAGAGTCCATCCATCCATCAACTGTTTTTCATTATTATCAGTCCATCATGGTAACAGGATAGTGGTATTTGCAAGGCAGATCTACAGTAATGATTTCTGGTTAACGAATCAGACTTAGCATTAATTACTCTCTGTTATCCTCACAGAATGCCACTACAAAGACATTTTTATTATCCCTTCTGTCAAATTGACATCCTATTGCCTTTAACCCTTAATTCTTCCATACTCTGGCTATGCAACTGACCAGACAGGCTCCTTTGTAGCTAATATTACATGGTTAATACATATATATAACGAGCTACTCACAGGCACTGTATTACTAGTGAACAAGGGCCTTTACCTATTTTTCCACAATCAACAAAGAAAAGAGATTGCGGTTGCTAGTAAAAGTTGCTATGGTAGATGCCAAAAAATATATATTTTCAAATAAAAATAGATTCCGTGATTTCAATCTCATATTAGCCAAAATGTTTTTTTTTTCCTGAATAACGTTTTAATACTGTTCTTTACATAACCCTTGATTATGTACATGAGATCGACAGATATTGGGAGAAAGTTTTTGAAATAATTCATCTGGAATAAAGGGTGGAGGCTTCCTAATCAAAATAGTTCCCCAAAGAGAAATGGGTGAAAAGAAAATAAGTCCAGCCATTATCCATACTCAGCTCCATGAGCGAAGTGTTAGGGTGAGCCAAGCACTGGTATCAATTTTGTTCGCTTAATGAAAAGATTCCTGAGATGAAGTCCCTTCTGCTTCACTGTGGAGTAACAATACATTCTGACCTAATGGATGCTGATTACTGTTTCCATTATGCAAGACTGAAAGAAGCAGTATTTCTTTGAACCACAACCTGTTGTTGAGCACAAAACTATTGTAGTGTGAATCTATGCTACAAAGGCCTTTTCATGTCATGTGTTCTTCATCTGCTTTGAACCGCCAGAAGTCCTCTCACACAGCAATATGAAAACCCGTGAGGCTCTCCTGACATCACAGCAGGGCTATCACTCCAGAGAAAAAACAGCACCATCTGGAAGTCTTGGTTCAACGTGAAAATCAGATGAGATGCATACTATACCTCAGCTCTCTAAATAAAGAGAAAAATGAAGCAAGCATCACAAACGTGAAATGCACCAGGTAGGAAGTATTTACCTCTTCCTGATCTCACCAAGGCTTAAACTGAGCACTGCTCGAACTGGCACAAGCAATCACATCATTCTTGCAAAACAGAATAGTAAAATCTAAAATATTAATGTCTAAGTCTTATATCTTTCCATTGGATATTTTTATTTGGACGATTTGAGAACTCATGAAGATGGTGGCACAACCTACTCTGCTCAAACTAGGCTAGTATAGACTCAGAGGCATTACATACAGCTCTGCCACAGGTTCTTCTCAGAGAAGCTTATCTACTTTGAGTTTTATTTATATTTGTCATTCACATACATCAGTGCTTTTTCACCACTCACATTGCATACACTCTCCAACAGCTAAGTCTAATTCTTCCAAGCTCCAAGAGCACACTACCCTCTGATTTTGCTAGCAAAGCCCAGGCTGTGTCTCCTGGGGTGAGTTTCTGATGTCCCATCCCCATCACAACAAATCGGCCTAATCGATGCACAGTGCAGTTAACCTCACAGAACTGTGAGGTGTGAAAGACCAACTGAGTAGCATCTGACATGCTACGTGGTTAGGGAGTGCTAAATAGCAATGCATCCTGTGCACCTAAGCTTAGAGCAGAAATGGAAAATAAGGAAAAACGGAACGCCCAGTGCTAAAATTACAAGCACGTGGAATCAGCTGGGAGAAAAGGAGACTAAGAGAGACAGAGGGCAGAAAGCTTCATAAGAGAAGCAAGTGAAAGAGTATGGGGAGCAGGGTATCCACCATCTCTTCTGTCTGAACCATCACTTGCAGGAGCTGCCCTGCAATTATTCATTACTTTCCTACCCTCTTGGTTCCAGCATCACTGCGTCAGGCAGCCATTTCAGGAGGGACTGTGCTGAAGTGCTTTGCTTTCCCTGTGTGATCAGTGTTGCTAAAGTCTGTGGGAATCCTCAACATCCTCTAAATTAGACCCCATCTTGCTAAATTGGCTGTGAAACACACTTATGCCTATGGAACCTCAGGAAAGAAAACAAACAAACTCCAAAATAAAAAGAAGCCTTTTCCAAAGAATATTAAAGGGGAAGCTAACGTGGTTTTCAAATGCTGGGCAGGGAGAACTGAGTCAGAGCGAGGAAGTGGCTGTCCTTCTATGTCACCTCAAACTGTTCTCAACTGTACAGAGCTGCTGAATGAATCCTCCTCCCAAAGACAACAAGCTAACTGGTAAAACACCTTCCTCAGGTTTTTTGTGTATACATTTGCTTCTTATTTGGCTTGTATTCACTCCAGCTACCTCCCGTCTCTGAAATATTACGGTGAATGGCAAGGCATGGTTGGCAGTGGAGAGTACTGCTGGGGCTCTGCTTCCATCTCCTGGATGGCAGATTCCTCATTCATCAGTTACCATTTGCTTCAGTGGCTCTCCAGTTTCCTCTGACTCGCAGATGAGGCAGACCACCTGTGCTTGCTTGTAGGTTTTCTCCCTTCACTTCTGTCATGTCTAGGGCTTTATATGCCATACACTTGGTTGCTGGGTGACAAGGATTTTGTTATGCTGCACCACAAGCAAAGCCATTTGTTTCTTTTAAAATAATAACTAGAAGGAAAAAAAAAAACACCACATTGCTAGATATGACTTTTCGGCAGAAACCTAATTGCCGGCATGGGGCCACCAAAAGCGCCATCAGGTACAGCAGCTGAAGACAGGGCAGAAACCCATGAAAAGCCACTCACGCAAACAGTTGCCAGCAAAACCTCGTAACTCAAGTGTTCTCTTGTCTTTACATTTTGGGGTGCAGAGGGGGACATGCAGCTCCATGAACCATGGAGTTTCAGCGCCTGGTTAACATTGTAGGTAGTCCAGTTCCGTACTGGTGAAACACTGACTACATTCCTCTGACGCAGAAGTCAGTGATAAAAGTTGCACAAGTGATGCACACTTTCTTACAACTTCACATAGTGGGCTGCTATGGAGACAATAGTGTTCAGCCTTAGAAGCAGCCAGTATCACTTGGTGCAAGTTATTTGCGTTGCACCATTTTCTGCTCTGCTTCTGCTTAAGGCACCACTAATGCCTCAGCACCACTGCTGGGGTATTGGCACTCAGGCAGCCTATCTCCTGTGCATGTACATAGGGAGGATGCCCAGCTCTAACTCTCAGAGTGCTCTTTTTGAAAGCCCGAGATGGAAGGGTTTACCTAATGGTACCACATCATAATCTTCAAGGTCCCACTTAATGGCACTGACTATCAGTGGGACAATGACTGGTCTAAGGAGGTTCCCTATTTAAACTACAAAAGGTGGAAAAGGAAACAGATGAAGCGACCTCTTTAAATCAAGCAGATGCAAGAGTAAAACCACAGCTTTCCCAAGCTTTGTGCCACAAATTTATTGTTGGAGCCAAAGACCACAGCACTAAGCAGTTGCTTGACTTCAAAAGCCTGCGTGGGTGAACAAAAGGAGCAACTCTTTTTAGTTCCCTTTTGCTATTTATAACATGAATACCACGTAGCAAACTACAACGGACGCATGGTATGCCTTACCCTCACAATGCAAAATTGCGCACTTTTGTAAAATTGACTGATTGTGGCTCATGCAACGTAGATGGCCTGGCAGTGGAAACTGTGCTCATGAAGCAGTTCCACAAGATATGCAGCCACACTGGCATTTGCTTACTTGTACGCTTCATTTAAAAGGGTCTGCTGTGTGCTGTGGCTTATTTTCCAGGTGAGGGTAAGTTATATTTTCCTAGCTCTTCAATTTGTAGCAACTTAATTCTCCTTCTATTCTCTGCAGTTCGCTGTGAGCACTGCTGCTGCAATACTTCAAAAAAAAAAAAAGAAGTTACACAGCCCCTTGGAAACTGTTACCACAGGTATTCAGGAAATAGCTGGCAAGAAAAATATTGTGGTTCATATTCCCTCTAGGCAAGCACAAGATTGGCACATTGTATAACCAAGCCAAAAAATTCATAAATAGAGATGAAAAGAAAATTCAGCATAATCCTTTTCCAAAGCCCATCCTTAGTGAATCTCTGAGATGACAAGCTGTGTACATGCCTGGCTTTCTGCTGACATTATAATGGCTGATAAGACTTTGGCAAATGAATAGCAGGCAACGATCAAGCAAAACTGCTTTTGCCTTCACAAAGCTTCCTTAGCTTTGCCTGAAATAGAGCTCCAGTTGCATCTCCTATAACCTTAGCAGGATACTTCATCGTCTGAAAGTAGCGCTGCAGCAACCTCAGAAATAGAGCCGGAGAGAGCACTGTCCCAACAGAGAACTCCGATTCACTGAAATCAAATAGTTTTGCAGAAAGATGTTGATTATGATGACAACATAAATCAGTAAAGTGTACAGCAGAAACATACTTAGTGACTCAGCTGCTGGCTGCCAGCAACCCACCTACCAGGCTGAGTGCTCACAGATCTGGGAGCCCCACCTTCCCAGATCCTATTTTCTTTTATTTCTTTGCAAATCAGGTTTCAGCTTGCTCCTAGGCGCTGAACACTGCCTGGCCCTTAGCTATGCAGTGCAGTTTCCCCAACACTTTATAACAATCTGCTCTCTGACTTTTTTTTTTTTTTTTTTTTTTTGCCCTAAATGCAGCTTTCAAAAAGGCATTTCAGATTCTAGCCAGGTTCCTCTCTGAGGATAACTGTCAGATCCTGATCTCCTGTATATCTCCATATCTCCATGGAAGTTAAGGTTAACATTTAACTGAAGTAGCAGCAGGTTGGGTTTTGGGGAGCAGTACTGTTTGACTTCCACATCAGCTCCAGCTAGGCTAGGATTTTGGAAACTAAGGGTAGAAACTATGCGTTCAAATTCCCTTCCGATACGCTGCTTGGTTTTTAACCATTCTGTTTTGTGAAAATCCAAACACGTGCAGACTGCAGGATCTCTTTTGTCACATAATCCTTTGAATATCTATTGCTTGCGATTTCCTTTCTGGGTCTGTGTAGCTATATTTCTAATGATGAGACCCAAAAAGCAAGTTAGTACAAACCTATACAAGCCTATTAGCCTCTAAGTGGTCATGCTGACTTAAATGGAAAGATTCCAGCTGACTTCATGGGAAGCTGAATCAGGTCAGTAGTGAAGGCTGCAAATTCAGGTTTGGTTCAGTCACACGCAAGTTCAGAGACTTGTCTAGATCTGTTAAATAAGTGAAATCACCAGCACTTTTGCACTTTGCAAGAGCAAGCTTTACCAAAAATGTCTTTAAGATGAGGATACAAGAATAAGCTTTCACAGGGCACTACCACTACAGAGAACTGAAACAAGAAAGGTGAAAAGAAGGAGGTTTGCTATAGAAGTGAATAGAAATTTTTTTCCCTGAATATTAACCTCTATTTTGCTTCCTTTATGGCATTGGCACTTTTCATCAGGAAAAACAGTATGCTTCTCTTTGCTTTCTCAGGTGCTAGTCTGAGTTCAAACCAGGATCTATCTTAACAATGTTATTAGCTATGTGTCTATTGCAATCAGCTCCTCTTTTCAACAAAAAGCTTCTGCTCTCTTATTAACAATATTTCATTGCCGCACAGATGTAGAACCACAAAGGCATATGAAATAATGAATGATGCGATGAAAACCCCTCGGATTTTCCTATTCTACCCCTACTATAGGGCAAGAATGAGGAGACATTTCATGAAATTGGAAAGGCTGCAAAGGCTGGCACGGATTAAAGGAAAGACTTTTCCTCTTTGAAAATAGTTTGTAATCAGCCTGTGGAATTAACTGGTGCCTACTCAGAGCTGGGGAAGAGCAAGATCATATTTCCTGTGTCCTTTTTTTTCATGTGGGATCTAGTGATATTCACATCCTCAAAGCACGTTTTGAAATAAAGGAATAAAGGAGCATTTTACTTAAAAGATGAAACAGGAGGTATTGGTCTGCACAAGGCCCTGTGGGAGCTGCTGGTTGTTGCCTGGGTGGATAAGGCTTAACAATGCTCTTAAAAGATGGAGGCTTAGAATGAGAGCACTGGAAAAGCAGATGGGGGCAGGAAAACTAATGAAGAAAACGGAGGGGCCAAGAAAGGAAGGGTGAGATGCGGAGCTGAAAAGCTGAAGACCTTCAGAGGCCTGGAGACATTTCTGGAATAGGGTATGCAGTTCTGTCTCTCCTGCAATGGACATGACATTCAGGGCAATGCCTTGCTGAAACGGGGCACACCTAGAGCAGTGGATACACTGAGCTGGCTCTGCCTGCACCAGCCCAGGACAAGAGGTGGAGGAAAGCCAGGTGCTGAGGCCCTCCCTGACAGGACACGAGCCAGGTGACTCTGGGAGCAGGGTAGCTGTTTGCACAGCACTAGGCACAAGCTGACCCGTGCTGCTCTGTGGCTTGCAGTGTGCCACGCAAACCCATCAGTACAGTCTTTCTCAATCATGAAAGCGCCCTGTGCTCTACTTCACGGTGTCAAGCATCTTTTGATCTTCCTATTTAAGGTGGTCTGATCCGCTCTCATATTATGATAATGAAGTTATGCTTAGCTCCTATCGTAAGCTTGTCTGTGCTCCTATAAATTAATTTGGGGATAACTTCTGCCTTCTCTGGAGCCATTTCTGACAACACAGGTGGCCACAGCCCTCTTCCTCCACTGGCATAAGCAGCTATCCTGCCCAGTCTGTTTGCACAAATGCCAATAGGACAACCCCAAGAAACATGCTTGACCTTCCCACCGGTTCCTTTTTGTACCGCAAAAACCGTAGGGTATATTACTCAAAAATTCAACAGCTCATTGCAGTAGCTTAAGATCCACTGGCAAAATTAAAAGTGATAAGGGATGTTAATCTTCATGCTCCAGGGTATAAACTAATTACCATCTGGAGTCAGGAAGGAGCTTTCCTCCTTATAATGATACAGCCTTTTGCTGTTGCCTGGGAAAATGATGAGTTTGGAAGAGGTTATTCCTCTCCCTGATGCATAGACCTTTGTCAAAGACTTGATTCTGGGCTAGTGGATCAATGGCCTATTTTAGGATGACGTTCCTGTGCTGATATATCACCTTCCATTCAAATGCAGCCATTTGATTTAACATCCATTAGCATGGTAATGCCCCAGAGCCTTGCATTTGTCAAACTGTTTATTTACCCTTTCTATTCCTGAGATTAGTGCAATCTTGCATGCAAAGTGCAAGCGAACACATTCCTTGCTCCATAACTCGCCTTTCATCTGAAAGGTTAGTGTTCCCCACCATGCCTTCTGGAGGCAGCAGCAATGGTGACAAGGGTACAGAGCTCAGCCTTTTACCAATGAACAGTGTGGCAGGTCTATTTGTTTGAGCCCTTGCTGACACCCACAGTCTCTATAATTCAGTCTGACAGATTGAGGCCGTGTTCCAGATCTCACAAAAGCAGCAGAGGCGGGTATTGATTTTTCTGTTATTGTTGGTGATTTGCTGCTTCATTCCTTTAGCAAATGTTAATACATATATATATATATATATATAGTAAACAGGAAGGTCACAGCTGCAGGTTGGCAAAGCACACAGTACTGTTTCCTCTATTTCTGTCTCTGTCTTTCCAATTCAACAGGCCTGCTGCACAGACCCTGAGCAACAACACTGGATAAACATGAAATAATCATCATGACAACGCTAACAACCCAGAGAGCCTTTAAGGAGGAATTTGGTTCCAATCACGTTGCACACCGAAACTTCAAGTAGGCTCCTGAATCACAACTTGGAGCCACAGCTGTATCTATATTTTCTCAAGTCCTAACTCTGGCATCGAGACAGCCTCCACATCCATAAGGAAACGAGGCTCCTCAGCTTATTTTCAGGCTTAACCCTAACTCACTTCAATGTCAAGTCCCTTGACTCCCAAGGCCCCGTGGGAGGGGGGCTGAGGCCCAGACCCTGCACAGGGTCTATTGTGGACACGCTGAATGCTGCTGGCTACCTCCCCTCCCTTCTCCAGGTACCATGCGGACATGTCACCTCGGGGACATATCTGCCCTGTGCAGTGTCCACTGCACTTGTTTGACAGGGCACATGTCTTGAAGCACCCTAGTCCTGGTGCATAAAGATGCTAAGATATCAATCTCCCATTAAAATCAACAGAACGTAAGCAACTGGAGCATTTCTATAACCTACTATATTGGTTCCTGTGCTTTTGGAAGCTTTCTAATCTCCAAGCACACTAAAGTAAACAAAAGCTAAGCCTTTATGGGTCTGTTGCTTCTATTAAATTTTTATCTGAAAAGGCTGCCCAGGCTTTCTCTTTATTACAGCTACTTCAAGATAAAACAGAGGTGCATATTCAGGTTAGGACTCCTGGAGAGAGTGTGCTTCCACGTTTCAATGACCTTAAGCCCTTTGCAGTAAATCTAGAATAAATTTTGAATTCGTTATCTGTGTTTTCAGTTTTTCGCTAAAAAAAAAAAAAAAAAAAAAAAAAAAGAGGCAGAATTACAGTTGCTCGGGTTTTTGTTTTTTTTTTCTTAGCGGTGGGGGTGGAAGGGCTGGATGGCTCCCACACATCCTAGGCAGAGCAGCAGCAACAGAACATCCAGCACTTAACTGGTATGCTGGTGTCTCTAATGTAAATAGGGCCTCTAATGTAAATGCAAAATATAGGGAATTTTTTTTTTTTCCAAACAGCCTTTCAGACTTTAACAGAGATAAGTAACATCTTTGTACTGTGAACGGAGCCATTTTCACTATCACAGGGCTTTGACAACTAGCTTCCTACGCAGTTTGTCATGCTGAATGTCACCAATACTGTCTGAATACTGATATTGTTCATGACTTTTTGTTATGTCTCAAGTAAAGATTTTATGTATTTAATTTAGCAAAGGCATTGATAAATGGATATAAATCTTTAGAGAGGCTACCGATATAAACTCCTTTAATAACACATTGCTGTCTGTGCTCTGTTAAGCTTCAATAATATTTACATTTTATCCCTTTTATGAGCTCAATGGCATTGCAGTGCTCCTTCTTGAGGGATGATTCAAAAACACTGTAAGCTCCTGAGGATACTGACATAAAACTGGAGTAACCCTGTTGCTTCTGGCAGAGGTACTTGTGCATGACAGAGCGCTACTTGGTCCAGGGACTGTATCATACCTGCAGTTACCAACAAGGAGACGTATAAATACTTACCTAGCTGCATGTCCTTCTCCTATCCCTTTGAAATTCTTGGCTCTTTTGCCAAAGTGAGCATTTTCCCCTCTGCAGCCCTGATACCAGCAGTGTGCAATACCTTTTTCTTGCAGCCCAGAAGATGGACTGGAAAGGAAGCGGTCTGTTCCCTTGGGAAACACTGGGCCGAGACAAGGAAAAAGGCACCAGAATCAGCAGAGGTCTTTCTTACTCTTGCTCCTAGCATTGCTGACTTGCACTTCATCTTATGCAGTCCTGCTCCCATCAGCTGGCCTCGCAAGAGCACGAGAGCATGTCTCTTCAGGGCCACTCTCGTGCAAGGAGTCTACACAGGCTCCACACAGAGCCACTGCAGGCTGAACACACATAAGCATCAGCTAACAAACACTGAGCTACCACTCGTTTTGCTTTTATCAGGTACAGCCCTATCTATTCTACTGCTTTGAACACAAAACAAATAAATCAAAAAACCAGAAAGGGGCCCTTTGTAAAATGAGTGCCTTGCTTTCAAGGAGGTAAATCACTTCCTGTGCTGTCCCTCAGGTGCTGGCCTGTGCTTCCAAGCAGGAAAGATTCCTCTTTGAAAGGTGTGAGGTTTAATTCCTATGGTGCTGCTGCATTTCTGATTTACACACCCTGGCCTGGAGGTGATAACAGCAGTGGGGACGTGCTGCTTTGCACCTTGGGAATGCTAGCTTATATCTCGCAGGGATGCTGATGTGTCGATGGATGCAGCTCATTAGCAGTCCTGTAGCCCCACTGGAAGGAAAGGTGAGAATTCTTACTGTTTCCATTACCGTCGTGCCACGAGGTCACAGAAAAGGCTAAAGAGAGCAGGATCGCATCATGAGTGTACAAGCAGGCAAACCCAGCACCAATGTGTTTAGCCAAAATATCAAAGCAGAGAAAGGTGGGAGCAAAAATGGAAGCAGAGAGAGCTGAAGGTCAAAGAAAAGCTCTTTGCCAGAGCTGGAGACACAGCTCTCCTGAGCCTCTATCTGCAGAGCTTTGCTCATCCTCAGAGCAGCTTTCTGGATACAGTCGTATTTTGATAGTGTCTGATGTGTGATAGTGAACTTGGTCATGGCAAATTGCTACGTGAAACTTGGTCCTGCTTGGAATATGTCTTCACAGTATGCAAGAAATCTAGCAGGAATGCCTTACTAAAGTTATTCATGTTACACCTCAGGGACAAGATAAATTATATATAAATTGAAGGAATACCCAGGCACATAAATGGGAAAGGCTATGCAACTTCAACTATCCTACGAACTTTTCCATTTTCTTCACAGAAATTGTTTCTGTCGATATTTTGATTTAAATTGGGCTGAAAGGGAGGAAGACTGAAAGTCTAATCAGAAGGTTGTCAACCAACTGTGCTCACTTAAGAATTAGTGGACAATGCCACTACTTGCAACTTGACATACTATATATCTTTCCTACAGATGAGTTGTTCTAGGGACTATTTGAAAAAACGTAATTAATCTTTTGCTTTGTTTGGGAAAAATTTGATTGAATTTTTTTGTTGCTGCTAAAGTCTTACAAGAGGTAAAAACATTAAACTGGTATAAAATATTTATTGTAGTATTATTTCTAATTATCATGCAATTTGCCAAATGTCGGGAGACTAAAGGTTAGCTGTTTGAAAAGTAACACTAACTGAATTAAGAAAAACCATGGAAACACCTTCACTCTTCTGGGATAATGCATACAAATCACTACTACCCTATTGATTAAGCAAACAAAGAGCTGTCAGTTCTGCATTTCTGCTCATTTTGTTCATTTTCCTGCTTTACCATCATCCTCAGTTGTTCTTACCCTCTCTCCTGCCAAGACCCCTTGTTATCTTCAGCCCTTAATACAGACCATGAGCTCTGTGGAGCGAGAGCTTGTCTCTTTGTTCAGTGTCTGTAATGTCTCTTATTCCTAACACAGGCAATTAGGAGTAACACTGCAACAATATAAAACTTCAACATGCTGCCCAGCTTGATGGCAGAGAAAACATTCACCATTATATCTGCAGTCTCCTACGATTTCATGGAGCTTAAGCCAAAAGAGACTACTAAGTCGCTCAACAGTGTAGTCAAAAGGACCACAGCTAGTCTCACTAGGCCAACATCCACCCTCCAGAAGAGCTTCTCCTCCAGCTAGGCGCAGGAGGAGAGCGGTGGTCCTAGTTCACAATGTCCATCTCTTTCATCCAGATACCCTTCTACCGTGCTCAACAGCTGGTGATCTGTAGTGTTCATCAATCACTCATTTTTTTATGAGATCTACTGATCTCTCACTGAATCCTCCTTCCCAAATCTTGCTTTTGTTTTTCTAGAAGATCTTATGGTCCAGCAACATTTACAGAATCCAGACAGGGAGAGAGGGAGGAAAGTATTGTTCCTAATGGTTTAGTAGGGATACGTTCTCCTAAGGGGAACTTTCTTTTCCAAAAGAGATTACGAAATCTTATTAGGACACAGGAAAGGATGCAGAAAGGCAGGGAAAGATTGGTTGAAAGTAACCAGGTAACACAGAACAAGCAAATTCTACTTGCTCGTGATCATTGCTCTCCCCCCGTCACTTTACTTAAGTAGATAACAACATCATTTACAATGCAAGATGAGTTTAGTCTAGCAGCAACTGCAGCTGTTTGGTAGTCTGATAAAGGGGATGTCAGTCTAGTTTTTGGTAAACATATGTCCTGGTCTCTAACAGCATTCTTCCGCTTGCAGTTACAGTGCTGACAAGGCCAGTAAAAGCCCTGGAACTTAAAGTCATTGAGCAATCCCATGCTTCCCAGCAGCAAAACTTCCCAACTGACATAGAAATTTTTGCTCCCACTTCAAGCAGTTCGACCCATAGCCTAAGAACCTGCCATACAGAGCCACCTCGAGGGTCCATCTGGCATCCATTGTCAACTTGGATAAGTCTAAATCCCTGCAGTCAGAAGGGTGCCAGTAACTTGTGCGTTGACAGCCTGAGCTGTCATAGGTAGTATTAAGTGGCCGGTCTGTGAAGGGTGCTCGAAACAAGCCAGCAGTGCCGCGCCTGGAAAGGAGCACCCTTGGCTGTTGCTAGAAAGATGTTATTTTATGTCTCTCAGATATCAAAAGTTTGGAGTCCAAGGATGCCAGAAAGCTTCATGTCTGAAACAGTCACACATCACTTAATTGTACAACAACCTAACGAAGACCACAGCGTTTCTATTAATTGAAAATTGAGTTTTGCTTTTTTAATAAAAATGCCAGTTCATGGTCAGTAGTAAATATCTGCAGTATTGCACAAGGCAGGACAGAGAGAGAAAGCTGGCCCGGAAAACAAAAAAATATTAAAAGAGGAAACAAATTAAAAAGTGCTTATAAATTGGTAGTGTTAAAGCCTGAGGATCAGTAAATGAGGGACACTAGTCAGTTATAGAAAGACCTAGATCATTTAGAAGCTAATGGCAAAGAGAATTCAAAGCTGACAAACACAGGGTAATGAGGATTTTTAAGTATCTTATAATCTCTATGCATCTTAAAACACACAAATTAAAGAGGTTAAGGAACTCCAAACAGGCAGTCTGAGGTTTTTTTCTCTTTCTGAATACAGAAAGCAAAAGGCCAGATCTTTCCTGTGTACAAGGGTGTTAAGTAAACACACTTACACTAGGAAGAAATTTGGCCCAAATAATAAAATCGTTTAGTAGGTAGCATAAAACCTAGGTAGAATAGCAATAATAATTTTGAAGGAAAATATGGAAGGAAATATGACCGAAGTCAACAGAAGCAGGCATCTTGGCTAGTTACATATTCTTGAAAATTGTAAGAAATGTATGAATTCCCTTGCAAATCTGGCCTCCAAGCACTTGAAAGTCTGATTTCATTTAGAAGTCAATATGCATAAGAGCTGATATGTTTAAATCTTCTTTTACAGTCAAACTGAGGATCCTAAAGCACTTCATTGTTTCAGAAAATACCACTTTATGCCCAAATGACACCAATCACACCCTCCTGTTCATTTTACCATGCTGTAATTCAAATTTAAACACATCCTATACGAACATTAAGAATGTATCTTTCAAAGCTTACAACACTACTGCTCATAATGGAGTAAAGCATATATACTGTTATCTGACTAGTGTTAATTAGGTGATCTAATCTTCTGTTCATGTTAAAGAAAAAAAAAAAACACACCACACACACACAAATCTCTTCCAAAACGAGGTACAAAGTATAGCCTGATTTGTAGCTCTCAGCAGATCCTTACTATTACATGGCTCTTCCAAGAAAATAAGACCAGGAGTGTCTCTCCACATTGGGGCTGTTCTAACAAAACACACAGTTACCATTTTCGCAGGATCTATTGCGCTGTTAAGTCCTATTTTGGAGCCGATTCGCACCTTTGCAACCTGACCAGCCTACTCCTACGTTGTAGACAGGTGTTCAGTGACATCTCTACACATTTCGAATGCCTCATTAAATGCACGACACTATGAACATTGCATTTCCAATCTCATAGTCCTCACTGGCCTCTAAGCAGTACAAATTCAAGCAGCTTAATACAATTAGAACAACGGGAACGGTCACCATACATTAAACAATGTTGATTAAAAACTTTTACTGAGGTTCTACAACATCACGTACTAATTACCTAGCCAACAAACATCAAGCTTTTTTTAATCATCTTGTAGCATTCAGCTAACACACTATTCAACACACACCTTGTTAAATTTAGCTTAAGTCATTATTTAAGATATGTAATTCTAAGAGTGTCCATGCATTTTTTTTTAAATAAGACATGAAAAAAATCACGTAGCATAAGTGATTTTAAGATTTCAGAAGCTTAAAAGAAAAAAAAAAGCCAAGCAGACCTACCTGAAAACTCCAGAAATCACTGCCAAAGACTGTCTGGATACGGAGTCTACAGCCATTTTGAGGGACAAGCAGTTTCCGAATAGCATCCATTGGTTTTCCATGACCAGTAGGTTTGTTTCCATGACTGGTTTGTGTTGCCGTGGTGAAACAAATACCTGCGAGCAACAAACATCAAACAAAGCTTTTACCAGTAACAAACATGGGACTTTTTGGAGGATTTCACACACCTTTAGTTACAGCCCTGCTAGTGTGGGTACTGAAGAAACAAAGGGAAAAGCCTGTTTTGAAGTCGTGACTATTTCCCATCTGCTGGTCAGCTTGTCTTGACCATGTGGAAGAGAATACTTGAACTGGAAGAGGAATAATTGAGTAAGTCACCTTGTATTCAGGACAGAACGACAAAGAAGGATTGTGGTAATGAATGTAAAGAATGATTGGTCAAGCCATGATAGATTAAAAATAAAAGGGAAATATTTTGTAATTATTAGAAGCACAAAATATAATTCTTATTTAGGCTTCAAAATCCACCAAAGGAATTAAATAAATACACACAATACTGTCTTGTTCCAACCTAAAAGTGAGTCACTAGAGAACAGATTAAAAATTAAAGGCACATATTGAAATAGGGAAGAGAGAACAAGTAGATTTGTATGGATGTGCTAAAGAAGGGAAAACTATACTAAAAATACAAGAAGATTAAATAGGCTAAGTATGTAACTTCTGTTGTTGCTCTATAGCTAGAGATCTCATCAAATTTAACAGCTTTTCTTAAAAGATCCCATGGGTATTAGACCCCTAATGCAGGACCTATCATTACCACATGAAAAAAATATATTTATTTAGTAAGAAACATCCATATAAAGAACTTCCATTTGCATTACCTTGTCCAGGTAACCCACAACACTTAAATTTGTAAGCCTCAGAAAGCTGATGTGATGCCTCCTAATCACATTCTAGCTAGTTTAAGTCCATTTGAAAGCAAAAGGTTGCATTCACTTAGCAGGCTGGATTCACACCAGTTCTGACTGTACTGGAAGGGCAAATAAACATAGGTATTTGAGGTTTAAAGCTTGGATAAATTAATTTAGCCTTTCACAGTTGCCTCTAAAATTAAATCTTGAGCTCTAAGAGCCAATAGCAGGTTTTGGAGCTCTATCATGCCTTGGACGCCTTAGTGACATGCAAAGTTACTATAGATAGCTTCAATTTAAGAAGCAATGGCATCGATGGCTAAGCACAGCTTTAACAGGCTCTGCCATTTCCCCTACAGTTTTTCAGGGTTTTCCAACCAGTGCAATGGCATTTGGAAGAAATGAAGGAGGGCATACTTCCTGTACTCAAACTGGTAAGCAGCAAGGATATATCTCTGTGTATGAAACCAAGTTTCATACTACTGCCGCTGCCAGTGAGAAAAGGGCCAGGGCACCTGAACCCATAATTTCTGCTGGAGAAGCAAGGGCTCCTCAGGAAGCACCATGTCTGCTCCTTCCTTGGCATGCTGTCCCTCTTCCCTATTCCCTCTCCCCCACCTGCTGTAAGGAAGCAATATTCAATGTTGCATGCTCTGCTGCAAAGTCTTAAGCCATATTTGCTTGTAGGCAGTGAGCTTTTCTGGGTATAAATCATTTTTCCCATCCATTTGGTAACTTCTAAACATCAACCGTAGATAAGTGACCATCATTTACGAAGCTCTGGCTGCTGGTATATTTTCACCTTGCATTACTACGCACAAGTTCCTTGCCAGAAGAGTTTATTGTCTAAATGGCAAGGAACAGGGATGAAAGAGCACACACACTGTCCCTCACCCCCGGACCATGGTCACACAAAGAGCTCAAAATCGTCTGGAAGCCACCGCTGGTCCCCTTGTCCCTGGCCTGCACCTCTCTCTGTGGACAGAGGAGAAAAAGAGGACCTCTCTACCCAAACACAAATCATTCTTAATATGAACCCCCGAAAATTCAAAGAGAAGCAGCATTTTTTGAATTTGGGCCAGATACAGAGGACAAAAGCAAGCCAACATTCACAGCAATTGTTCCCAGAACACTGCTTCAAAGTTTCTCAGAATGAGCCATTTTTTATGCTGTTTATCTGTGCAAGAAGGAAAATATAGCTCACCTGAGCACATTACAGCGTTGCTGATGGATTAAGACTTAAAGCAAGTCTTGTCATCTTTTATTAGGCATAACATTAGAACACACTGGTAAAGCATAAACCGCATCATTGCTAGGTAACATCAGACTTTTCAATTATTATTATTCCAGTCATCATCTTGCTGGAACATGTAGAGATTTAAAAGTCAAATACCATAATTATACCCACAGGAGGAGTGTGTGGAGTGGGAGTCCTTGCTGGGTTCATAGGTACACACTCTTTGCAGGTTTGGTTTCTACGTGGCAATTCTTTTTAAGGTAGCAATGCTTCAGTTAGTCAGACTTAAGTTACCTTTTCCCCTTCTAAATATTCAAAGCAATGCAGTTGAGCCTAGGTTGTCATCTTTTTCTGTCTCACTTATTTTAGAAATCCCTGTGACTCTACACATTGATTTTAACCCTGTGGAGACTACGTGCCTGGGGTGGCGATATGAGAAACTCACCTTTCCTATATCAGTCAAGTTCCACTGATTACAATTCAACAACTATATTTGCACGAAATTATGTCAAGAAATTATATGAAGCAATGAAATACTAGCAGTTCTGCACAAAGCCTGCTCCTGGAATGTAATTATTTCTAAAGCAGAGAAGTATACCTCTTTCAGTAGGTTATAATGCTTTCTCTTTTCTCCTGTCACTTAACAGCTTTACAGTAGCATTTTACTGGTATTTATCACGAGTAAATGCTATAACCGTTTGCTTAACATGTTGTTACCTTAAAATAATTATTTCTCCATTGAAGCAGATATGTTCCGGTTAATAACCACTGCTATACCACTTCTGTTTTAATGAAGCGTCACTGCACTGAAATTTTCTGTTATACTACTTTCCTCCCTTTTACCGTTGACGTGTTTTGGTTATAAAAAGCATGGTAAGAGTACAAATATCTTAAAAGTATTTTTTAAGTCTGTCATGAGGCTAATAACACTGTGCTTTGCTTATTTTTCAACAGCACAAATTAAGGCAAGAATTATTTCCTGCTTAATTTACTCATAATACCACACTGATGGCAATGTTCTTGATGCTCAGGATGCAAAATTGCTTTGGTAAGTATGAAAAAGGTAAAAGGCTCACTGAGAAGATACTGGCTCATGTACCAGTTCCAATTGCATCCAGCAGAGAATTAGCTGGTATCTACAGCGTAGGCATAAATGGTCTAAGCAAATGTATACGTAGAAGATACATAAATGAAAGCAGGATCTAAACTAAGGTTGTGTGTCTCATGACCTGAGAAAGAGCTCAGTCTAAATATCAGGGTTGTGTTACAATTTTTTTAGTGAACGCAAGAAAACCCTAGATCTAACCCTATGCTCATTTTAAACACCAAAGGTTTGAAATCCATCCCCAACGTTTGCAGCCGAAAACATCAGAAATCCAGGGCCTGTGGATGGCCTGCCCCATCACTCTGCTGCGGGGAGGCACATGCTAGATGAAAAATAGCGTCTGATGCCAAAGGGCAAACATGTTCAGGCATAAAGCCATGACTTACTGGCTCCTAGAAAAGGGTATTCCTGGCTGGGGAACTGTGTTCTCCCAGGAGAGGGAAAATCACTCATAAGAAACTGAGAACTACCCCTTGTAGCAGCACTGATTAACGTATTGGCAATGGCCCCTACTTCACAATTTGGAAATTTAGCATGAAAATAACGGAAATCAGTAATGTTGAATATTTCAGAATCCTGCAAAAAGAAATTCTGAATATGTTTGAGCCTAAATATACACAAGGCTGCATTTGCGTCTATTAGTACTTCCCCCGTGCCCATCCACAAACATTACAGGGACCCCTACATACCATACCCACACATTAAAGACCTGATCCAAAGCCCCTCAGGGAAAGTAAGGCTTCCAGTGACATCAGCACCTTTGGAAGGGCTTCAAAGGAAATCTTTTTTCCAAAGAAATAGGCTGACGAGCTTGGCGTGCTTGCAGTATGAAATCCAGGAGGACAGCAAAGGGCAGGTTAACTGCACCAGGGTAGAAAGAGGAGGAAGGTCCCAGTACAATATCTCTGGTCGTCTGTCCCCAAAAGGCCCTGCCTTTTCACAGGACTTGCTGCTTGGAACTGTGCATGGGACCTCCTCCTGTGAGTCAAATTAGTCATTTTGGCCATACCTACTACTGCACTTCCTTTTCCCAGCTGCTAGTATATAGTTTTAGTCAATATAACACTTTTCTTCCTTTAATCCATCACCCAGTTGACCTCTGAACAATGCCCAAATTGAAGAGGTATTTCAACCATTTTATGTTTCAAGCAGCATAGCCACCTATATCAGCATCTACTGAGGAAACATGAGGGGGTGGAAGGTTGGAAGGTTTGAAACATTTTAGCACTTAGCACACCACGGAAGTAGTATCATAAGATCCTCACATTTCAAATCCTGCTTCTGAGCTCTGAACATCGGATATTTCACGTGTTTACCAGAATCCTGACAATAAATTAACTTGGATTTTAAAAACCATTGTATCCCTGAATTCCAGCCTACCATCACCAACATAATTTGTTATCTCAGCAGTTAACAAACAGCAGGAGCTGCACAGCCTGGAACGGTCACGTAAGTGGCTGTATCTGTTCTGCTGCAACAGGAGGGGAATCAGGGATAATTACAGGCTGAATGAGTTGCATAATACAACGTGCATTCTCAGCAGTACATTGCGTCCTGATTACCAGCACAAAAGCTAGAACTGCATTGAAATTACAGTTTTAAATTCAGCTGTCTTTATTCTAAGAGACTGAACGCAAGAGGCAGGAACAACCACTTCCAGAGACGAACAAAAATTGGTCACGGGCTCGGAAAGAATTGTGTTGTCTTCTGGCTGGCAGTCTGACAGCTGCTAATTTCTGTATAGCACTGTGTGTAGTAAATAGGTGGTAAAGCCTTTGCACAAGCTAGACCCTCCTCCTAAGCTCCTCATTAGAAGGTTTAATTTTAGGAAAACCTCTCTCCTCCAGTTATCACAAGGGATCAGAGAACCTACTTCTGGTGACTGCTGCCCGAGACACCTATAATTCTAGGTCCCAGCAAAAAGAGAAAGGACTAGGAGGGAGAAACAGAAGCTCAATCAGATGCTTGGGGTGCTGAAGGGATAGATTTTAAAATAAATGTAACCTCCTCGTGCTCTAAAACACCTGAGTAGGCTTTGGGTTCAGTTCCACATCTTCAATATTTTAGAGCATGTTTCCACAGGATCACCGACATTCTTATGAGCCTATTTTCTGTACGGTTTCTTTATTCTCATCTTCTAGAGAGGCTAGCAACTTCCTGGACTCCACATACTCCATCTCTTCTGGCACTACCTGCTGCCACCAATCTCCACAGTTTGTTACAGCAGATTCCTGTTAGTTTTCATGATGTTTCTCACTATTTTACATTACTAATGAATTAATGAAGTAATTTACTCCCTCCTTATGTTATAACACAGTTTGTAGCAAAACGACAGCTTCCTTCAAAGACAGCGTTTCTCTTCACAGCCTGCTGGTATGCAAAACGCCCATAGAGTCTTTCCCAGAATTCATTATTTATCACTTCCAGTGCAGAACTGTAGATCAAAGGCACACAGGACTATTTCAGTTAAATTTTCCTCAGAAGTGGATATCAAGAGGTCCCATCAATGCTTCCGGTATATACATTTAGGTGTGTATTTATATTCATGCAAGTATTCATGATATCTTTGCTCTTTGCAGCCATTCTTCTGAACATAAAAATAGAAAAAGTTTCAAATCAATAGAGTCACTCCTAGAAGGAAGGTACCACTGTCCTTGCACAGGGTTTAAGTCCATCTTAGTGACTGCAAGAGCTTAAGCTGCTGCAATGATGAACGAGTCCAAATATGGCCAAACACTTTCACCAGGCAAGCAGTCCAAGGGGTCACCATCAGATATACTAGCTACTGAATCTGCTGCCCTTATGCAAAGGTGAACACCTTGACTGAAATACGGCCAGAGCATGAGAACATCATGTATTATACTTGTGCCCTGTGAAGTATTCAGCATTTCTCACATTTGGTCCAGAGGCAAGCAGCTGGGACTAACACAAGAACCCTCATTACATTTTTGTGCTTTGTTTTCAGTCCTAATGGGACTGAGGAACAGTAGGAGAGAGCAAACATGACTTCAGTACTTAAAATGAGTGCTTTTAAATGTACTGAGGAGGGTGACCTGAGTTTTGTCTGTATTGCAGAGTAACATATGTTCCCTCCACCTAATAATCTTTGCAGGTCAACCTTACCTTCCTCAGAGTGCAAAACAACTGAGCATGCAAAGCATTTAAAATCTCCTGCCCACAGACTACTTCAAATGGAAGCAGGAAAAAAACAAAACAGACAAAAAAACACAGGAAAACTTCTGTCAGGCTCCTATTTCATCCAAAAAGGTCTATTTTAAGAGTCCACATATTGAAAAAGACAAAAAGAAACTAAAGTTTTGCAACCAGCACTAATTTTGCACGGAAGGCGTCTTCAGAACATTAATACAGAACTAAGGTCTCGACTGCCAATCAAACCATTACATGCATGTAAACCACTGCAAACCACTGTCACAGCTTAGCACTTTTGCTACTGCGACTTAGGTGAACCAATACCTTACACCAAGAATAGGGCAACTGAAGCCATATTTCCATGCAAACCCATGGTATACTCTCTTCTAAGCTAAATTCGTGATGAAGGTGGCATCACTGCTCCAATAAAACTGTAAGATATTTCACCTGATGCATCTATGAAACAGTAAACTGTTCAAAAAAGGTTAATTAGATCAGGAACTGAACATCTCTTAATGCAAATATGTCACAGCTGTTGTGGTAAATGTGTAGTTGCAACAAGGTAAGTAGCATCTCTTGGCTTGATGAAGCATGAAGGGCTAATTCCATTTTACTTTGTACTTAATGGAACTAGCGTACCTTTTTTGGAAAAGGTCTGTGGTGTTTCCTTGGGTGGGAGCCCTGAGAGACTCAACGTAGTATCATTCACCTGAGGAGCTCACAGCATAATAATCTTGAGCTCACAGACTTCTTCCCTAGTGCAATAATCATTAGGAAACCAGTTCTTAATTCAAGAGTCTGATTCCTGGAGCTCATCAAGAATAACTTTATAAAGGAAGAGGAAAAGCTCTGGTACGTATTTAAAAGATATGCATACACAGTACAGTGCATCAAATCATTTAATAAGTTCAGTCTGATAATACACTGTCTGCCTAGAATCAATAGAAGCAAGAAAGTATGTCATTTAAAGTCTGGAGCCAGATCTGAACACCAGTGTTTTGGACATTAGCACTGTTTCACTCTGCAAAAAAAAATTCTAGTAGCCATAACTAGACTCTTGGAGGAACTGAGCAAGACTAAAACTAGAGGCCAGATACAAACTTATAGCAGGATGTCCTTGAATCTGACTGATATTTTTATATCAGGACTTTCCAAAGTCCTTTGGAATAAATATTCTTAAAAAAAAATAGTAGTGGATCATTCACACTGATATGACTGTCAGCTCATACTTGATGTTCAGAACAAAATGTTCCCAGAAGCTGAGCTCTGTTATGCAAAATAAACAAAGCTTTATTGTAATATGTTAATGTATATATAACAATACACACTATTTATATTAATAAATGGTTTGGCTGTGGCTAATATTTTAAGGGTTTCTTTTTATCATTTATTATTAAGTAATATTTATTTCAAAACGAATGACCTGACTCTACATATCCTGTATGGCATTCAGGTTGATATATAGATGTTTAATTTTCATTCTGAATTAATTAAGAATTAATGACTACTTAGAGTGTTAGTCATCTCTTGAAATGCTGTTTCTCTCAAAGGAAGGCAGTGGTAGAATTAGTCAACTCTGAGTAGTACAATTAGATGCAGCTCCATGAAAAGCATGAAGAGTTCAGCACATTACAGGATATTATTTTACTGAGCATGTTATGTGCAGCGAATGAGCCTTTTGTATGTCTGCAAACCATTTAAAATTAATTTATGTTTCATTCTGTCTTACATATTACAAAATAATTTCAGCTACCCAAGTATCCTCCGCTTCTCTAACCATTAAAATTAATGTATTAGCGTACTCTGAAGTAGGGCTGGGCCTATGTTTAAATGGCCTCTAACATCCAGTACAGTAGAAATGTTCCTAAGGAACGTGAAAACCTGTGGTCATCATTTCTCCAATTTCCTACCAAATGTTATATCATTCCCCCTTCGTCCCCTCCCCCATCTATGGGAGGGAAATAAGCAATAAGGAGGTGATAGGGTATTTTGAAAGAATCCCAGATCAGCAAAAAAGAGCATACTTATTGCTCAGTTGATGGTAGCCCCACGTTGGAAGACTATTTCTGCTGTACGGTTCACCCTTGCAGGTACGTTTCATAGGTGGTCATTTGGAGAGCATGAAAATGAACTTTTAGCTGCAAGAGAAATCTCTACCAGGGAACTTGCCCACAAGGCAACCAATCTTCTTCAGGTAAGGCTCCATTACAGGTAAATATAGAATAAGCTGAGATCCCAAGAAACAAACCATTATTCTTGACACATTCTCCATTGAGGATTATTAAGCACTGACAGTATGCCTGTCACCCAAGGTTAAACACATCCTATGGAGAGGAATTACACAGGCCCATATGCTACGTTGCTGGAGCCAAGCAAATATTTTTCAGGCAAATATTTTATTCACAGGAAGGATGTATTTGTCAACTGAAATAATTTGCAAATTCACATCAAATTCACTGAATGCCCTCAGAGGTTTAGTAAAAGAAGGGAAAACAATCTGGAGAAAAAGTCTTTACATATTTTAATCCAATAATTTGAAACAGTAAGTCCGATCTTTTTTTTTTGTTTCTGAATTGTTTCTTACACACTTGACATAAGAAGGTATTCTAATGGAAAAGCTCAAGAAACAGAAATAAAACCTCTTCATTTTGAACTAAAATTTTATTTAACACATTATGAATTTTGGAGGTCTGGGGGAAAGGAATAGTCTAAATAGGAAAAGACATTTGCCCTGTTATGCAGTGATAATATCCCAGTGCCTTAGGACCTGGTCCTAATTTAGGCAAGTCTAAGAAAGATTTGCTTGAGTAAGAACTGCAAGGCAAGGTTAATTTTTATGAACTATGAAACCAAGGTGCTAAACCATGAACTATCTGTCTTGGGTAGATGATAAAGTGAGGGAAAAAACAGAAAAAGTGAGAATGTCCACAAAGATGGTACAAAATCAAGATCACATCTTTTCAAAAGCTCACCAAGACCCCAAGTCAGCAAGATGATTCCCATATTAAAAATTAGGAATGTTCCTTCTTGCATTCGGGCTTAAATTTGCAAAGGCAAAGGATTGAATTTGGACTAATTTAAAACTAAGACAATGAGAATATAGAAATTGTGCACAGAAAACAAGGGCAGCAAGAGATAATCATAGTAATTGAGTTCAAAATCCTCTAGGAGATGAACAGATGATGCCTGTCACCAGAGGAACAAAGGAAAAAATGAGATGAAATTGGTGGGGAGCAAGCACTTTCACAACTCCAACTAAATAAAATCTCCTACTCTTCTACAGTGCAGTAATGTTTACTGAGCAACAGAAATAAAAAAAAAAAAAAAAAGACACACCAATGTTATAGCCACCCACAGCCTTGTTCACATAATGCTTGCAGGGATAAAAGATTAAGTGTTTTAATACCTTTTAATAAGTACTGAGTCATACCACTTCTTTTCATCTGCAGTCTTCACATCAGCACAATGGGAATGTCCTTACTTGAGTAGACTGAAAGATACCTACACTGTCAAAACTTTCCCTTGTGTGAGCAGAGTATTCTCAAGAGGGAAATCAAACTAAATTATTTCAACACCAGCCAGGTAAAGTATCTTGGAATTCACCTTTGAGCTTCTTAAACCATCACATTTATGAAATGGATTACGTGATGCAGGAGCCTAGGAGAGCAAAGGATCAGATCTGATGAACCAAAAGAGCCCTTCCTACCCTACAAAATTATAATACGGCTCATTGCGAGGCCAAAACAATCATGTCACTAAAGTGATCCTAGAGCCTCCTGTCTTCCCCTGTGTTTCCATCTCAGCTGCACAATTCTCTTCTCTGATGCCCAGGAATCTCAGCTGGGATGGGCAATTCAAGCAAATGACTTTTGGTGCCAGCACAGTCGCTGGCTGGAACTGGGGACCTGCTTGCATGAAGAGTCTGCAAATACAGACTCGGATGTGAGCAGGGGTCTAGCCAAGAGCAGGCCATTACAATAGCTGGTAGGACAATAGATGAGAATCGCCTCTATTAGCAAGGGAATCTCAAAACACAAGCAACAGCTATTGCGCGACATTTTCATTCAGGCATGTCCTGGGGCCTGAATTCAGCAGGAAAGATGTTTATAGTCTTCATTTTAACTAGTACTCAAGAAGTACAGAAATATCAGAATTATGGCTGCCTCAATTCCATTCTCCTGTGATTGTGAATTTAAATTTTGTACTTCTGTGACACACTATCTTTGCTGAGGATCCATTGCTTCATTCAGAGACAAGGAAGGAAAAACATCCGTCTCTTGGCCTTTTTCCTCCTTTGTTGAGGCTGTTCTCTGACAACAGTATTAGAAATGGGACATGACTACATTTACTAGAAATGGGACATGACACACTATTTATATGATTCATGAGGAACACAACATGCATCTTCACTTTTGTGAGCAAGAGTACGTTGATCTCATTTTACAGATGCAAAATTGACGTGCAAGGGAACTAAAGGGGGAAAAGTTATCTTTGCTCCTTCCCATTTTTAGGATAATTACTTTCTAAACACACCAAAAAAATTGTCACGCAGCCTTGAAAACTGAGCCCTTGGTTGCCTAGTGGCAGAAGGCACAGCCTTCCTAGGCAGCTTGAGTCCTGCATATAACTCCCACGGGTCAGCAAAGCTGTCTTGGCAGCAGAGAGGTGAGGCTGAACAGGTGATGCCCAAGGGACCAACCTCCAGGGCAGTTAGGTGCACATAGGAGGCCCTGGTACTCCTCCCACATTGGGTCCTGGGCAGCACAGGCTGACAAAACATCCTCAGAAGGTACCCCACGGTCCTCAATGGGCACAGAGGTTACATATGAACAAGAGATGCATCCAGCAGGCGTTTGGTGTTCCTGAAATGAAAGGTGTCTCCTCCTCTTGTTGGTCATAAGTCAAGCCATGGTGTCTTTGTACTCTACTACATGGATTGTATAGTTGTGTAAATCTCTGTCAGCTTGATGCTATCAGCTGGCAAGGTAGGCTTAGCAAATCCAGTCCTTTCCCTACTAGTGATATGACTTGAGTGAACAGTGTTAAACTCCTGACCGTTTGAGATCTTGAGTATATCTTCCAGTTTCAGCCCAAATGATGGAAACCCGGCATGATTAAAAGCTGCAAGTAGCTGAAAACAGCCTCTTCTAATGAAAAGTCAGTAAAAGATGCATGTTCCAGTGTTGGTCCAAAAAATAATAAAAAATAAATGAAAAAATAAAATCCTCTCTAAAGCTCTCTGCTTGCCTCTAAGCATGTGTCTCATTCAAATTCTCGCTCCTCAGACCTACTCACTGATAAATTTTTTTGGCAACTACACTCAAAACATACCCAGAAAAAGAGCTAGAAGCAACCATATAAGAAAGTACTGTTACTATAAGAGATTTATTGCCAGATTTTAGTGTGAACAGTACTTGTCTTTCTCATCCATGACAGAGAAGATGATCTGCTGAGAACACAGAAGGAAACAGAAATGGGAAGCGGGTAACGATGTTTTGCATTTTGCTTGCTCTTTCTTCCTCCTCATACTGCGAAAGGATTTTGTACTTCAAGCCCCATACACCCTGGTATAAACCAGAAGAATTCTTTTGCTTGCAGCACTGCTACGGCCAGTTTCTACTAGCTGAATCTCTTAATCCAATGAATACAAACATTAGCTTTTATAAAACACCAAGAAATATGTTACCTACAGCAGCAACGTTCTGATGAGACTTCTCCAAAAGCAGTAACGGTCCTCAATGTTTAGGGGAAAAAAGGGGGGGAGGGGTGAGCAAGACTAAAATTTTCTGAATTTTTAAATGTACCAAGCACCTGCATTCAATTCAGCTGGCTTCAGAAGCGTGACCATCAACAGAATAATCCAGATTTCAGGTGAAAAATGAATGGTCTTACTAAACACATCCAGAGACATGTCTCGCCCCCTTTAGATTCATTTAGGCTCCTTACTGGGACAGATGGCCAGGTGTTGTAAATGTTAGCTTATTTCCTTCCCTGGAATGGGATCTTCACCAATACCTCCAAGTATGTTGGCCCACCATTTGACCACTTT
Organism: Struthio camelus; assembly: GCF_040807025.1. Taxonomy (NCBI): domain Eukaryota; kingdom Metazoa; phylum Chordata; class Aves; order Struthioniformes; family Struthionidae; genus Struthio; species Struthio camelus. Next base: position 25,140,173 of record NC_090950.1, on the reverse strand, counting down.
TCCAGTTTTAAAACAAGCTTTACATTATTAATGACTTCTTGAAACTCCACTTGGAATCATGCTATTATGTGAAAACCTTGGTTTCAAATTTAAGAAAAAACCTAAATTTTAAGATTGGAAAGAAAAGCTTGAGAACAGGACCTCTAAGGTATCAAAATACAAAGAATACCAATTTACTGGAGGCTTTTAATTCACATAATCTTCAAGCAAGTCTCCTATTTCCTGTTCTTTCCCCAGGCTTGACCCCCAATATATTGCCTTCATCTTTTCAGAAGGGTACTGCCAACTAAAAGGGAACCCCAAACCAAAATCTTGGTAGAACAAGCTATTTAGAAAGCTAAGTTCGGGAACAAAACACCACGCTCATATGCTCTAACTCCAATGGAAACAGCTGTTGCTAAACAAACCGTCTCCAGCCGTGGTTGCAATTCAAACACTGAACTGTGGCAAGGCTAACGCGAAGCAGATGATAGGAAACAGCAACATGTAAATAGCAATAACATGAATAGTGTTTTACACCATTTATATTGAGAAAACCTAAGTAATGAAACAAATGCATAGCAGTTGCATAATTTACTAAGCTTTATTAATGTACTGTTTTAATATCAGAGAAAGGATACTTTTTGTTGGTGATATGAGAATTTTACCCAAATAACGTCACTTTACAAGTCTTGTATTTTTGAATGGGGCCCTTTTAATACTTTTTGCATAATACATGCATAGATTTAATGTAACATAATCCTTTTTTACTGAGTATATTTATATTGATGTCTGCACTGCAGGGCTTCAGATTTATAACCCTTAATTACTCATATGACCCTACATTTTGATTATAGAATCCTGTAAATCTAGAAACATGGAGGAAAGTTGTCATGAATCCAGAAAGTAATCTGGAATACAAATTTTCTTCCCAGACAATTTCTTTCCCAAAATGAGTCGCTCAGCTGCAAACATCTAGTTATTTCAATAGTGTTCATTCCTCACATTAGCTCATTCAAAAATCTTTCTCTGAAAGCAATGTATATTGGCATTGACTGCTCCAAAATTAGTTTCAATTAGGTCAGAAGTAGACCTATCACCTATAAAAATCTTATCTTTTATAGATCAGTGATTAGCTCATGGTCATTGGAAAACATTTCCCTCCCTCTTCAATTCTTTTCTAAACCCTCTTTTTATCCTACCTTATGAAATAAACACCCTACAGGAAAGCAGAAACAGAGGGAGGTGAATTTTTTTTTTCCTTATGATTTTGCATCACTGCAGACTTCAGGTACCTAGATCTAATTCAACTGGGCCGCAGATCCAGAATTAAAACAGTTCTTTCAACATAGTTCAAAATCCATACAGCTCTTTCAAAGTGTTATTTCAGCATTGAATTGTTCAATATTCATTCAATCTTTGACAAAGAGGAATTATTAAGGGCCAGATCTGTGATTTCTCTCGGATTTAAGGTAGATCAGAATCTGCATCAGTGGCCAATAACTCACTTGCCTTTTTTTTTTTTTTTTTTTAAATTAAAGGAACCACAATATCGCCGAGAATAATTCTGTTTAAATCTGAATCATATTATTCTTACTAAAAACATACAGTGAGTAATATAACTAAATATGTTCCTAGTTCTATGTGGGTTTCAGCATCCTTTGAACAACGTGACGGATTCAGGAACTCCTTCTGGATTCAGGAAGCTGAAAAAACCCTTGGCTCAGAGCATCTGGCCCTAGATTACCAGTCACCAGCATGTGACTTGGATTCAAATTCCATCTAGCTGCACTGAGCAGCGTCGATGTGGCTACATGTATTACTTGGATTTGGTCTTAATAACTGTCTTCTAGTAATGATTATTTTTTCAGATACATGATATATGGAAACATGCTGGATTTTCCTGATAGTGCATTAAAATAAATTTGTCTATAAAAGTAGCACTGAAGTTTCCATTCCTGGCTGATAGCTATCACATAATCTGGGGCAGAGTTTACATCTGGGGTAGACCAGCCGAGCGTTGTTTAAATCTAAAAATATATGACAATTTACATCAGTTGAGAATCACACCAGCTGCTTCTAATGGGGTTTCATTTGAAGCAATTAGAAAATGTAAAGTTGGAAACCCTATCATCTCGTTAGTTTTCCAAGGCCTATTATCTAGTCTGTGAATTGCTTCTAGAGAAGTGGGGATCTTCTCCAATTACTCATTCTTAATTTATATGCCATACTCTCTCTGAGCTTCTCCCTCCATACTGCCATCTACGGCTTCACGGGACACAAACACAAGTTGCTGCATCATCTAGCGCCGAAAACAAAGCATTCACTTCTCGCAGGGTTTCAGTTTCCCATATTTTACGAAGGGTAGAATAAAGTGCATGTAGCCTACAGAATTCCTATTGTGCATATTTTAGTTAGGCATTTAGGGCTTGAGCACAGGCACGTTGCGCTGGGTAGCAAACAAATACATGACAAGAGCTCCTGTATGGTGACTACCTTCTATCTCACCACGGAAAGCAGGGAGGAATCACAGCGCAGAAGCAGAGGGAGGCAGGTCACTGGCAAAACTGCGCTTAAAGGCTTTGCCTCCTGACCCCTGGGATAGCTTCAGCCACTGAAATGCAGGAGAAACGTTTCTTCCCCCAAGACCAGCCCAGATATTACTTAAATCTTGCACATTATTTACCTCGTCCTCAAACCTCTGTTCACAGACTTTGTATAATTTCATTCACATGAATCACCCTCAAATCTGCAGTTTGCAGCAAGTTACTTGAACAGGAGTCACTACAGAAGTGGGATGCCACATTATTTTGAGTGCTGTTAGACAGACATTTCTCAGAGAAAGCAGAGCTGGACAGATCGTTACAGCACAGAGAGAGCTTGCCACCCTGTAACGCCGAGTACATCTTTTAAACAAGAGGTCGAAATCCGTATCGTCCACATGGATGGCTGGGAGTTTTTGTCAGAGCAGTTTGTAATGGTGGGGGGTCGGGGAGGGGAAACAGATTTTACAAAACTAATTTGCCACAGGAATTACTTTCTGGTTTCTTTTCTGGGTTTATCCTTTCACGGAAGCCACAAAGCTGAGGGGATCTCATGAGACGCACCAAACCGGAAAAGTCTAGTCCCTACAGTTGGATACCTGACGAAAGACACCTGAACTACAGTTCCCATTACATACTCCAAAATAGTATAATATTAAATTGATTCTAAACAAGAGGTTAAATATTTCTACACCGCATTGCTCTTCAGAGCTCCTCGTCCGTAGATATTCTCAACTTTAATTCCAGTTCAGGACCAACTTGTCTGAACATCAGAATTTTCTGAGACATAATTTCCAGTGTTTGCACAGCACAAATAATAACATTTATCCCTTATACCACAGGTTTTACCCCAGAATCTTTTACATTTTTAGTACTTTCAGGATGGCAAGACAAGCATTAAAAATTTGCATGCGATTATGCTCTTTTAATAGCTTCATTTTAACAGGAGCCTAGAGCTTTGTTACAAATAAAACGTGAAGAACACTCCTATGTACGAGTTCTAAGCTTTCCAACATATGTGGTTCAGTCAGTTTCTGGTTGCTATTATTCCCCCTCAAACGGATAGGGAAAAAACAAAGAAAAGCAATAAGAACTGTGTATCTTAAAGCAAAACGAAAACCCTTCCTTCTACAGGCTACAGCATAAAATCCTATGAGCACCAAAAGCGCTGCCAAAAAAAAAAAATGTGTGTATACACACAGTCAGGCTGTAAATACTCATGGTATTTTCAAATCTGACACCTGGAGCTTCATGACACACATCAGACTTCCACAGCCTCCTAGGAAAGCTGTTTGCACAGTGAGGTCTTTGTCAGACGCTTCCTCTGATTCACGTTCTCAGTGACTTGTGCTTATATCACTACTACGCTGGTTAATAACCTGACCCTGAAAACTGGAAATATACCACAAATCACCATCACAGAAGAGTTTACGTCTCAGCTTCCCAGCTGGATTCAAAGTTCAAATGATAAACTCATCAGTGGGTGTACTGCTTTCTGCTAGTGGAAAATCTGTTACTAGCGGAGAACTATTAATCTTCCAAAAAGAACTGCAGTGTCGTAATGTAGATGATAGCTTTGTGGTGGGGAAAACAAGAAAAATTGTATGGCTATCGTGGCTGACCCTTGCCTTTAACATGCCATTTACCAGCTCTTCAAAAACAGGGATCCTAATCCAGTGGGCAGCTCGCCAGCAAGATCAAAGTCAGCAGGAGCTTTGCCTGAGTGAGTGGATATTAATAAGTGTCCAAATAAGGCACTTACCCAGAATGCAAATATTTCTTCCTTATTCAGTGTGTGGAATTGCCATTGATGTCAATGAAAGTACCGTGTGTGCAGAAAATGCAGACGATATCTACAGCATGGATCAAGGGAAAGAATTTTGCCTGCAGTGTTACGAAATCTTAATCGTTTACACAGTTCAAGGACCCCAGTCTGCTGCTGCTGCAAAAAAAGTACACATATTCTACGCGAGGATCACTCCCTCCACCATTTCAAAACCTTGTGGACTGGAACAGGGTTATTTGTTAAGCACTGAGCTAAAAAAGTGAAGAAACTCAATGGGTTCAGCATGGGAACCAAGATTGAGGTTTATTGAAGAAAACTAGGCTAATTCTTATTACTGAAGAAAAGCAGCAGGATATCTTTACGTGACCATAACTAAGTTTCAGACCTCATGGAGACACAGCATTTCTAATGCTAAGTCATAGGTAATACCAAAGCTGACTGTGACATCACGTTTATATGGCGTAGAGTGAGAATACAGCACTTACCTCAGGGTCAACACTCCTTCCAGAGGACAGCAGTGTGTCATTCTAGTTTACTGTCCTGATAGGAAAATCACCAAATTTGCTCCCCTGTTGCCAAGTTTCAGAATTACACTTTAATTACAAGTAATGCAAGGCTTGAATTGAGTGAAAGACACATCATGCCTAGTCAATGATTTTGTGTACAAACTTAAAAGAGCTGGGCAAATGACGACAAATTGACTTAAATACTTCCATAACTAAACGGCTGAGATGTGAATCATTATAATTCATAGGGGTCAGACTACCCAGGCTTCAGCAACGTTCTTCTGATTGTTAATAGTCTCAAAAGTGTTTGCAAACGCCCTAAGTTTCATGCTGTTTACTAGTTGTCATTCACCATTTGCTATTCCTTGTCAAAATGTTTCAGTCATTAAATCAGAGAGCAGAAAATATACCACATGCCCAATCACGCACTGTGAATAATAAAAAACAACGATTTGTGAACAGTTTGTGAACAGACCCAGAATCAGAACAAAATTCATGTAGACTATTTAGGCAGACATCTGAATAACGGATCTATTTCCAGAGAACAGCAGTGATTTGCAGGTTACTTCTCAATTAAAAAGAAAACAGTTAAATTTGTCAAGTTTTTTTTATTTTAAAAATGCTACTTTAACAGTTCTAATATTTCATCTCTGTTTCTGCTTTGTGAATGACTATTAGGAGAGACTACTTTTCTTCAGTTTGCCTCTTCTAGATTTACAAAAGCAACATTTGGTAGGATTATAAAGTTGAAAATACTTATCGGGAACATACGTTAAAATATACTACCAGGCAATACCGATTATCTCAGAACTAAGAATTCTAAGTCCAGGAAGTGCAATGAAAAAGTTAAACATTACAAGAAATCTAAGCAGGTAAAGATAAGGAAGAGTTCAATGGGTTCAGCTTTAATTCCACCCACCATATTTTTTTAAAACATTCTTGGAATTGTCTGAAAAACTTTATAAGTTCAATATTCACTATGTAAAGTGTTTTGCTAGCTTGATATTCTTCAGAGAAGTTGTACAGAGCTGTTTCTCTTCCCTTAGCTTGCAACTATTTTGTAGCAAGGACACATGCGCCTGTCCAGTTTTGATTTCTCTAAGATAGCCATACATGCGCCAAATTTACTTTTTAAGCATTCACACCACAAAGCGTGAATGTTTGTAAAAAGCCAGCCCCAAAATAATGTAAACGCTTTTGAAGCACTTGTAAGCAGGACTGCTTTTAGTGTTATCGGCCACCTGGCTTACAAATGGAATGAATTACCAGAATGTATGCTTATTACTCAATTGCACCATTTATTTAAAGATCAATATTTTCATGGCGTCTCTTTGGACTAACATCAGTGCACCCTATGGTGAAACACAGCACTAGACCTTCATAGCGTGCGTGCTACAACACGAATTTACGTTGCCCACATCTGTTCTCAGCACAGAGCACCCTTTCCCAAAGCAGGCGTTTTACAGCTGGTCAGATTACGCTTCCCGTGTTCTGCTCGCGGTGCTCATTCTAGATGGAGTTTGTTTCTACGCAGAAGATGAGCACAAGGCCTGTGTGCTATTTAAGCTGCAATTAAGCCCTCAGAAATAGGTCTTAAGTGATGCATAGGCTGCTGTCAGCTCTCTAAATTTCACCCTATGTAATTTCTTCTATCACCCACTCACATTATGTTATTGTCTATGGCTTCAGAAAATTACTACTAGTGCATTCATAACTTCCCTTTGACAAAGAGCCTCAATGATTGTTTTCTTTAACGCCCTCTGAGCTTCCCATATTGGTTGTTGTGCTTTTACAAGTACATTTCCCCAATATGAGATTTCTCTTCCATGTTATATTGGAAAGGACGTAATTTAGAGTTCAGTCTGGAACATCAGGGAAAAAGAACTGGATAGGCACCACTTCCATTCCTAACGCTATACTGACCCCTAGAGTAAGAAGTGCTGCACACCTGACAAATCGGCAAGATAACTGTGAGAGAGGTGGCAAGTAAGGAGAGGACTGCCAGGAGCTGCCCGCTAGCAGGAGGGGCCCGGGACCAAGTCAGGAGGGCAGCCCAGAGCCCTAGAAGCCGAGCTGCTTTGGGCATAAGTCAGCTGATTAGGTAGAACAAGGCTATGGCCATGCCACAACCTTGGAGGGGAGTGGTCCTTGGACCTGACAACAATCCCACCTAGTGCCTTTTATCTTACAATTTGAGGACTGGAAAGTTTAAGGTTCAAATTGCTGCACATGTGGATCCGCAATATTTCACACAGGATCTGATATTTACTCTCATTTCCACTATTACAAACAATCTATTTTGAAGGGTGCAGTATCTTAAGGTCTGAATCCATTCCGAGCTACATATCCTGTGCTGCAAACATTCATGTAGCAATATGCAACGCTGATATAATTAAAGAAAATCATAAAAATAATTTCCTTGGCTTTCTGCTTTCCTTTGCCTGAGGAATTACTTAACTAAACTATTAGAACATTTCCTAAGTATGAGGGTAAATTTATGAAAAGTCTTGAAGGTTTCAAATGCATGTCCCAGAAAGACTCACCTCGAAAGTAGACCTTACTTGTTATCACCTAGATTTCCCCAGAAAACCCCTACGGCCTCTTACTGGTGAACTACTAAAGCACGGCCTCATTCTCAGAACAAGAGCAGAACAAAACTGCTTCACAGCAAGTTAACTGGACTGCCTGTTAGGTACAGTCAAGAAATTAAAAAAATATGTTATTAGCAACATATTACTGACAGCTACAGAATCCGGTAAGAGATGCTCTGACGCCATTCAAACCTCAGATACCCTACAAGGACAATATGGACAGTACCTGTCCACGTAAGAACTACCCGCAGGGCTAGCTAGCTAAGTTATGTTGTCAGCCAAGTAAGTAAGAATTTCATCTTACACCCTGAGGACACGTACAAAGTTCTCTGGGCCTTTAATGCTGTCCTGCCACCAGTCCCAGGCATTTGGGGGTGATGGCTTTTTGCTTTGCATTGTGATTGCCTTTAATACCATACGGCAGCTCATCATAGTCTACAATTTCGGGGCGGGGGGTGGGGAGTATAACGTGTTATCTCTCTCATGCGAGATCAACCACTCTGTAACAAACAGGTATGGTCACTGGAGAGACCTGTGAACTTCTGGTAACTGGGAAATAGTAACTGATTTTCTTTGAGCTTTTGTATTACTTCAGCTCAGCTTACAGTAAATTTAAGAACTGCAGCAGTGAAGTTTTTCTGATTAGAAAAAAATCCTTTTTAAGAATTACATTGATACTTAGGTTGTACTGTAAAAAGCTTTTCTCTGATTTTTAAAAATAACAGTCTAAGACATTAAACTAAGAGAAAGACTCATGCCTAAGAATTCAATAAGCAGACAGCTTGTCCTTTTTTTTTTTTTTTTTGCACTAATACCTTCCTCGATCAAAAGCAACACGTACTTCACCACAAAACCACAAAAAGCTCAATTCTTGATAAATGCAGTCTGACATTAAGCAGTCAAAAGCCAAGCGTAAATGGCAAGTGAAACAGCACAGGGAAGCAACCAACTTAGCACATGAAACATGGAGTACAGAGTTAGCATAATAAAGGATGCAACAGGTTTCTGGGAGAAGAAGAGGCTGTATTTTCCAGAGCAGCTGATACACTAAACACATGGATGGAAATATGCAGTAGTCAGGCAAGCAGAAATTGGGCAGGGGGCCACCCAGCTCAAGCTGACACCATTCTGCACCAGGGGGGCAGACAAACACATTACCGACCAAGTGATCGCTCAGGATAGAAACAAATGCAGGGACACTTACTCCTCTCTGCAGCTTGACCATCCTCAGAGGTAGAAGGAGAAGTCAGCAAGAGGAATAAAATCCTCCAAGGACAAAGCCACCGGCTGGCACATCCTTCTCAGCACCCACCGCATGCCCGACAGGAAGACTCTGTTCAGGGCTGTAACTCTTCATCCCCATGCAGATCTCATCAGTCAGCTAAAGATAATACTGCCCTTCCACTATGGGGGAAACGGAGCTGAAAGACCAGGCAAAGCTCTCCCTGATCCTCTGCAAGGGGACAGCAGGTGTTTTGGGTTAGCCCCAACACCCCTGCAGGGGAGGGGAATGGCTCTTCGGGTCTGCTCGCAGCTGTGGGGCACCCCCAGGTGAAAGGCGGCCACATCCTAAACTACTCCTGTTTTTCTTAAAGGAATCATGTGCCTAATGCAGTACCTACAGCTCTTTTTGGAAGCTACTTGCAGCCTGCCTTGAGATACTTGGTCTCTGCAGCCCTGCAGGATCCTCGCCCGCAGTCCCGGGGTATTTCCATGCCTGGGTGCCAGGAACTCCTGTCCCCAGGTCAGAGCAGGCCAGGCCTTAGCACGCATGCAGGCTGCTGCCTGATGAGCAGCCACGGTACAAGATAGCTACCTGAACGTGCTAGATGTGGTAGGAGCAGAGTCACACCTAGCACACGGGTTCAAAGAGGATTTAAGCACGGATGTGACACATACCACACAAGGCAGAAGATACTGCATAGGGAAAGGGTCTGATCTGGATGCAAAGCAGTATAAGAGGCTGCAGATGTGTCATCGTAAGACTCTGCAGTTCAAACGCATGAAAGTGAACAGGGTTGCAATGTAAGTCATGCAGCAAGATTAAAGCTCCAGAGAAAGCCTGCAGCTGGGTCAATGGGAGGAGGTGGGCTGCACAGTCTGTGAGCACGGCTGTGATCAAGTGTCAGAGGTGGGGTGGCTGCAGCTGGCCCAAAAGAAAGCACCAAATGTCTGCCTTCTACCTGTGCATTTTACATGTTTACCTTGTAAAAGAAAGATCAATATGTGTCAGGCTGGTGATATGTAAAGGGATAACTCCCTTGCTAGTAAACTCAGACTTCCCCTCACCTACCTGACAAGCAGTTTTGGGATACAATGTATGTATGAACAGACCTTGGAGAAGGGACGAGAAGGGCTCAAGAGACTCGAGGTTGCTAGAGGAGACGGTAGCGAAATCAAACTCACAAATGCACCGCTCAAGGTCAAAAAACAAAGCACATTGCTGGGCTGCGCTGCTTTGTTTCTTAATCCCAGAGTTAAGCGAAACAGGCCATCGGACACATTGTGTGCCTTATCCAGGGTAGGACAGTGAGGGGGAGAAGGCAACCCACAACTAAGAGTCAACAATCTATAAACCAATAAGAAAACCAGAAGGGAGAGTAGGACAAGGCATGCCAAGAAGGCGAGCCCAGCTCCTCAGCAGCTGAGCTGTGCCTACAGAATGAGCCAGGCAGGGGCTCAGTTTCATTAGGAGCTCCAGGAAACACTCTGCACGGGGCAGGTATGCAAGTCAGGGGTTACTCGTGATTTTTGCTGTCCTGTGAAATGCAGGGATGCAGTTACCTGTTTCAAGACCCTCTCCACTGATTAGCAGCTGTCATGGCTGCTGAAGTCTGAGCCCAAAGTCCTCTTTGGGCTCTTCAGGATCTTTCTTTTAAGTCAGTAATTGGCACTATGTTGGACTGGCTTTGTTTTCTGTCTAACCACCATGCTCTGTTTCTAATTTTTTTTAACATCTCTAATTGTGCTTCAGCCCCTTCCTGACCCAAAAATGAAAAGAATTAACCCTGTTGTTGTTTTTCATTATCTACTCGCTTTCTCATTTAATAAGTGCTTGGCTCCAGAGTGAGGAGCAGAGGGCAACGACTGAAGTTTTGCAGGCCAAGCTGGGGGAAACTGCTGGAACACTTTGTAAACATACGTACAAAGCAGGATGTATTGGACATTACGCTTCCGTTTTGTTACAGCACGTAAGAGCCTCAGAGCATGCTGGCTTTGTATATAGGCTCTGCCATGCTGCTCATTATCCAGCAAGCGGCATTTTGAAAAGCTTAGTTTTCCTCTCCTTGCAGTGGTGAGCGCTTGGCTACCAGTCTGTGCAATTAGACTAGGTTGTGAATGCAGGAGGAAACATAGCACTGTGACAGCACTGGAGACCTTTCCTTCCATGAAGGAAATCACAGTGGGGCAGGATAAAGCTGTTTCACGGGCAGAAATGTTTGCCCATACCTTTCATTTGTGGTGCTAGCTTTAACCTAGGTCCAGTTCTCAGCCTGTTTCTCTACAGGAGCAAGTGAAATCTGGTGCTGGAAGAAGGGACTACATAGGATGAGAGACAGGAATAGGCACGCAGCACAATCTTTCAGCCACAGCAACAGCTTTTTATGGCTTAGAACTGTTAGAAAATTATGGCACAAGTTACATGATACCATTCTTGGATGAACAAACAGCTAGAACGTCCTAGATAAGGATGACAAGTGATGAGTAATTGATTAAATAGCAGATAATATAGGACATGCAGTTAATACTCTTTCTGGGAAGAAACACCCAACTATTCCATTCTTCTGAAAGACAGTCATTTGCTAAACATGCATGTGGGTAAAAGTATCCTAATGTAAACATCTGAGAATAGTTAATAATGAGGAACATAGATGCGGTCAAACTGCACAGTCATTCAGAACCAAAACAACATCATTTGGCTGTGAGCAGTGTTTTTTGCATCATTCAATCAGTTCTCTGAGGATTTCACAAAGCTCTAAGACTTTGTAGTGACAGGACCCTGTCTGACATTTGAAAGTCTGGCATCTGAAAAGGCTTGAAGGAATTTTGATATTCTGGGGAAAAAAGGAGGCAGTGAAGAGGAGAAAAAATGTTGTGGACCAGACACTTCTCTTTCCAGCTCAGAAGGAACCTACTGAGGAAAAAAAAGGCAATCTTCTCATCACATCCGCAGGCCTGGCTGGCTGAGGTGTGAGCTCTGGTTCCAAGGCTTTCTGGATCCAAGCCTTTCCTAGCAGAGTGCTCTGTAAAACCGAGCAGAGAACAGCATGTGCTTAAGGTGATGGTGGTGGGAGGAAATTTCCAGGAACACTTTGAAACATTATTGTTTACTGCTCTCTATCTCGCTGTGTGAGCCGAGTCTCTAAACCAGATTTCCACGGAGACACGCTTTGAAAAGGCAGACCTCAGAATATCTATTTAATTTTATTCTTGCGTATAGTCCTCACCTAACTTCTACTCAAAGGGGAGGTTTATTTGCAAGTGGAACTACTTGGAGCCGGATTCAAGGCCCACTGAACTAAAATGAATGCACTAAGTAAGTTCTGGGTTTAGCCTTGAGGGCAGAGTTTCAAAAGATTTCAAGGAAAATTTCAAGCATTCACCACGCCTATCTAGGGCTTATGTTACCAGCAGTGCTCGAGCACCTGGCCAGGGGATAACTGGCATCCAGGCACTACTCTGGCTGTCACTGAAAGTCATGTTCAAATCTGGTCACTTGCTTGGGTGCTTGAATGTAAATAAGTTCGTTTGTTTTTTTCTTCAAATCCTGCCTACTGCAAGTAGTATTATGTACAGCCTCAGAGAGCAGGATTTACCAGCTGCCAGATTTGTTTGGGTTTCAAAGGTATTACTCATAAAAATTCAGAGGAAGGAAAAATAGCAAATGGTAAAATAAAATGAAGATCCAGTAATAGTCTTATTAGATTAAAACTTGAATCACACTGTTAAATTAACAGGCTCTTCATAGTCACTTGCTGAGTTTGATAAAGCAGCATCAAATCAGTATATGGATAGCGTTAGGAGCGTGTGTGCGCGCGTGTGTGTGCGCGCATGATGTAAATATAAAAGGGTATCCCAGACAACTACAGCATTCCCCATAGCAATAAGTCATGTGAACTCTTAAGAAAATGTAAATAGAACTGTAAAGTCACGCTATTTTGCACAAAAGATCCTACACAGCAGACGCCCTACAGATACGGACTGTATAATAATCTACCTCCTAGCCTGCGTATAAAGAGTATTTATTTTCCTACAACTTTTTTTTTTTTTTTTAAATGTCTGAAGGAGTTTCCCTTATTTAATGGCTCACACTCTGTTCTGGGGCTTGTTAGTGTAAAGGAGACAAGTCTCATTTTGCTAATCCATGCTGTGAAGGGAGTCAAATGGCATTTCCTATGTTCTTTGCCAGTATGAAACAAAATCACACTCCTGCCAGGCTCTTAATACTATCTCACAAGATAAACTTCTTCTGCTAATAACACCTGACACTTATATCTATGAAAGCACTGAACAAGCTTCAGAACAAATTGATCCCTAGTGTAACTGTATTGAATTTACAGGAATTAAACTAGGACTAACTTGGCACAGTATGGGGTCAAAGCAATAAGTCAGAAAGCGTCTTCCTCCTGCAGGCTTCCCCTGATGGTCAAGGTTAATGGTGCCAAACTGAGCCCCTGCCACTTTCCTAGAGCCCCCAAAACCTTGCATTGGGATTACACAGGGGAGCTATTGCAGGCCTCCTGTTTTTCCTTCCTCCTCTTCTGTTAGCAGAAATCTGGGCAAGGAAGAAAAGCTCGCAGCAGTGCGGCTCACTGACTCTCCATGAAGATCTGTTGCAATATCTAGGAAGTCAATGGGAAGACCCTAAAATCATCATCAATGCAGATTTTAGGACAGTAATGGAAAAGGTGGTAAACTGTGAATACAAATCTGCGATGCTGCTGGGGGAACTAGGACAAATATGTAAATCCCACAGGGCCCCTCCACACCAAAGTCCTTTACCAGAGTTCAGAATTTTGCAGAATTAGGCCTTTTAAATTACTTTAAATAACAAAATGGATAGTTCATCTTTTCTTATCTTCTAATCTTTTGGAAATAAATTGCCCAGTAATTATATCTTTTGTGAAGGTGGATGCCTAGTAACATTTTCCAAAATCTGTTTTTGTTGGTTTTACTACTTCCTTGGGGAAAAAAAAGTGTTGCTGTCCAAAGACTTTGATCTTTCCAAGCTTCTTCGGAACTAATGATACATTTCTCTTCACTTGGGAGACGCTTATGGAAAAGGAGAGAAAATATTGCTCAAGAAGTAAAAGCTTTTTTATCACTCAATTTGACGTCCGAAAGATCCATAATCTGATCAGTGTCTATGTGTTTTATATATTATTCACAAAAAGCCTTGGGTTTGCAAAGTCAAATATTCAGCAAATGTCTTTAAAGACGACCGGGCTGCATAGTCAGCCCATTTTACAAATTCTTGATGGCAGTGATTATTTACATGAACACAAAGTACTTTTTTTTCCACTAGATCTCTATCACACTGCTATGTAAGAAAGGCAGGGACCACTTTGCTATCCAGTTATTAATGCTTTTTCCTGACCTGATTGTTTATCATGTGTGAAAGCTCTAATAACCTACACAGTAGTCAAAGCTTTACTGGGGGACTCATCCCTATACAAGCAGAAGACTTCATCAAATCCGGGCAGCTTTGCTAAGTGAGGTTTCATATTCACAGGGCATATGGACGCCAGCAAGCAGGAGAAGCCAAACACTCTTGTTCTCTGCTTTACGGAGAAGCTCATCTGTACCTCAGGATTTTTGCATTGCACTGTATTTGTCAGCCACACTGAGGTAGTTGGGTGAACTCATAATTAATATAGAGGCACCTCTTGCCTCCACCAGAGAAAATTTGCTTCTTTCTTCTGCATATCAAGAGAGTCTTCGCCTAGTTTATCACCAAGCAAGTGAAGCAGAAAATTGTCAGAAAATCTCTGACGTTAGGGGCCACGTTTTGTGCAAATAAAGTTTACTCATCTGGTTAGTAGCCAAGGACATTAAAACAAACAAAATTCTCCCAGGGCTCACCTGCACGTCAAGGGGAATCTCTTGGCCAGCAGCGACTGCGGCCTCCACACACCAGATGTGTGTGGGGCAATGAGAGCAGAAAGACCACATCCATCTTCCGAGGTGTGCCCCTGTCCGAGGCATCGCAGTGTGCTTTGGGGAAAATACTTTGCTTGTGATTTACAGCATCACCACACAAGGGTTCGTGTCGCATTTCCTCCTACATGGCCCATTCACAGAAGACAAACGAAAGTAGTGCCGTGTTTTTGGCAAAACGTTTTACAATGCAGCGTGAGTTTAGCAGATTGGAAATTATAACTGCCTGTAACAATCTTCAGGGCTGCTGTGACGCACGCACAAACATTGTATTTTACACATCTCCGCTCTGTGAGGCAGCAATTTACAGAACACATCTGCAAATTCAGCAGACAGCACTAGCTGGGAACAAAACAGATTTACCATGCCTAAGGGGAAGGGAAACACCCAAAAGCCTGGAGCCTGTATTTTGTAACTCGCAATGCAACAGAGACATGAACCATGGCTGGGAGACCCTGAACTCATAAGACCAGCAATATGAAGGCTTTTTCATGTTTGAAAAGCAGCAAAACACAGCTGAGCCTAAGGCCCGCTGACCACTGTGCGCAACCGCCTCCTGGAAGAAACTCTGCCCCTAAATGCAGGTGTATTTGAATTGATTCAACTACAAATACATTAGATTGATCTATCTATCTATATATATGTATACGAAGATAGGTGAACAAAGGGGTTTTTTGGTGCGTTTGCTATAGAAACATTAACAACATGACATCAACATAACAAAATCCTTAGATGCTACGAGAAGGGGTCATAAACCTACCCGGAACAAAAGAAAGGCATAGGAGAGGTTTCAGATAGCTGTAGGGTGGGCAGACGTTAGCGATCATACGTCTGAAATTCAGGAGTGGCTGCTTTTATGTAGTACATATTGTCTGTGCTGTCCGTCTTTGGGCCTGCTCCCTGCCACGTCTGAGCTCTGCGTTTCTGTGGAAGAGGCCAGCAGCCCACCGCTGACAAATACGCCTGTCGGGACACCTGTGGTCACAGACCCCTTCCAGCAAGTAACGCATTTTGCAGGACAAAGCCTGTGTCTGGCCATTTTATGATTTGTCTGTACTTATCCTCTTCAATAGCTGCAAGCCCTCAGCCATGTGCACGCACAGTAATATTTGCTCATTTATGGCTATATTTACTTGGCAATACAGAGCAAGAATATAGGCATTATCAACGAGTAATACTTCAATAAAATGGCTGTCTATTGAAACAATGGCTCTAGAAACTATATTCATTACATACTGTTCAGTATATAATGACAAGAAAATATCTATCTATTGCTGGAATAACCTTTCCAGACAAACATCGCAGGCCCAGGTGTCCTCTATAGATGTTAAAGGAAACCCTTCATCATCATCACCCCAAAGGAATAAGCGTTCTGACAGAATTACTATTTTGCCTAAGCACCCACCTCTCAGAGACAAGATCATACGAGAGCGATGGCAAAAAAGATTCAAAGCGTTCTCGATGCATTAGTTGTTTTAAAATGTTTAAGGCATTTGCACAAGCTATGAGGAAACCTCTTGCCATTTTCAGGCTCCCAAAAAGGACAATTCTGGAGGTTATGCAACGTAAGCTGTTGAAACTACCATTGTGCAGTGGGCCAAATCCACAGACACTCAGAGCCGGAGCTCTGTTAATGTGCCCTATTCCCGTTAGCACTGTGGCCATCCTCCACAGCCTTCCTCACACATCTGTATGTTGCATAGATTTTCTAGACCGCAGAAGCTTTACCCAAAAAGAGCTTCCTCGGAGCAAACAAGCAGAATTAGCAAGAATAAGGCTTAGAGGCAGGAGGTTCACCAAAGATCTTGTCTCAAAACTAAACACCAGCAGGTGGAAGATGCAGTGGGGCAGAGCAAACTGAAATCGAAAGCAGAACCCCTTTAAACATTCAGAATAGCAATACTAAACGGTGGGGAAGCACAAAAGGAGTGTCAGGTCCAGGGCAGTTAGTGCAGCTTTGAGAAAGTCAGCACAAAATTAAGAGACAGGTTACATTAAGGAAAAAAAAAAAAAACAGGAGAAGCTATGAACAAAATCCAGCACAGAAGACTTGACCAGCCCTCAGTGTGCTGCAAGTCTAGTTTCCAAGAGAGGCCACCAGCAGAAGATACATTCAACAAAAACGCCCTTGGCAATGGCCACCAGCAGGCTGACCGCAGAGCCCAGTGGAGACGTGAACTGCTGGCACCAGGGCAAAGACAAGAACGTTCCTGTGCGAATGAAGCAGGCAAGCTGCGGTTGCAATGAGTGCAGAGCCCCACAGAGAAACATATATAGATTTTTCAAGGAATTAACAGATGGTTTTTTTCATCTCCAAACTGTTACGCTGGCAACAGCCACCTATTATTGCCTAGCTGAATCTCTGCAGAGGAACCTAAAGGAACTAGGCAATGATATCCCAAGGTGCAGTCATTTCAAAGGGATTTGGGCCAGCTCTGTCTATGCTACTAGCAAGGAAAGAATCTTAAACACTGTCCTGTGTGACTGGGCAGATAAGTATCCAGTCTGTTTGTTTGTTCTCATATTGCAGCCTGTGTTGTGGCTCATGTTTTCCCACTCATGCTCATCACGTACAGCTTGGGTTACAGGATTTGGTTTCCTCTTTGTTAAAATGCAGCCCTTCCAGGGTGGAAATTGCAAGGAGACACCTTTGCACAGAAACACTTGTCAGGAGTTTTCAAGATGAGGTGTAGAAGTTCCCTGGGGAGGCATTATCCAGGCCAGCGTTACACAAAATAAGCGACTGCAAGCCGTCAAGATCCTGGTTTTACTTTTCACCTAAAAGGCACCACCTACGTGAGCTCATTACCAGATCTCATACTCTCAGTCTGGGGTTGCTGTAATTTGGGAAAGTAGTGCTTCATCCAGCAGTGCTCCCCCCTTACTCTTATAAACCTGTGCCAGGCTTTTACACAGCCAGTGTGAACTCCCCAAGATACCAAACAGAATGAAAATTCCATGAACAGTCATAAGCGCAGAGGAGGGCTCAGCAGAAATTCCCAGCTTTGCCCAGTTCGCAGTCATGGGGAGGCTGTGCTGAGAAGTATATCTGCAGAAAACGCTGGGCCTTATCCATGAGAAAGGCCAAGACATTTTGCCTGAAGCCAAGTTAGATGGGTTGAAGAGTAGATAGATAGGGTTGGAAGGGGTTTGGTAAGGATCCTAGTTCTTTCTCCCACATTTGTGCATAAAATTCCAGGGTAAGTTTGTCTCCTTATAGGGGATTTTAGTGAAATATTGATTGTGTTTGGAAATATGCCTCCTCCCCCCATTTCCATAATGCAAAGCTGTAATTAGACTGGAGCTTATTGTTCTCCTAAAAAGAAAATGTGCTTTCTTTCTAAAGGAAAGGAGATTACATCTTATGCCCACAAAACATTTCTCATAACCTCCTGAGGAATTTAGCTGGATGAAGAATCATCCAATATCTTGGAATAGCCTCTGGGTCAGGGTCACTTCTTTAATCTCAGCTATGCTATAGGACAGACTGTTCCTTTTTTGTATCTATTACCTGGAAGTGTGTGCCTGTGTGCCACAGAGTGTGGCTGTCTCTGCTGGTCTTACCAGTTCTGGCTCTGGTTCCTTTTGTTACCAGAGATGCTCAGGAAATATTGCAACTGAACCATGTTAGGTTAGAGGATTTTTAAGTAGATTACATTTAAACTATCGAGGATGGATGTCCACCAAAGCTGCCAGAGAATCGTCCCAACAGCCAGTTATTCACCTGTTAGGATTTTGCAGCTTATTATAAACCTATGTTTGACTACCCTCAGCTATCTGTTTACATTTATTTTAGGAGACTGAAGATCCTTTTATTATCATATTCATATTCTTTCTATAGGGTACTTAATCTGATCAAGTCTTATTTCAGTGTTTTAAGTGAAACAGATGGAGCTGCCCTGAAAACTTTCCCTCCAAAGAAGGATCTTGAAGGTGTTTGGCGTTTTCATGGCTCTTCGCTCCAAGTTTTCCACATCCCTTAGGAGTTACTGTCATTAGGACTCAACACCGTATTCCACTTAGTAGCAGGCTTGCCACTGTCATCACAGAGATAACGAAACCTCCCCTCCTGTGCACCGTTCCCATCTCTGCATTCAGAATTGCTTCAGCCCCCTCCACTTTCTATCTCCTTATTTGAAACGCTGCCATCTCAACAGGCGTTCCCTTTTGACAAACCACAAAAAAAAGGAATGGAAAAGCTTCAGGGAAGGGCAAGAACGATTATTAACATGCAAATGAATTTGATAAGGTACAGATCAAATAAAGTTTAGTAGAAAGAAGTAGTGCATTAGAAGTGACATTAACAGAGGTTTACGAGAAATTAATGGAAAAGAGGCTTATAAAGGTATACTATGTCTCACGCTATATCAATGACAGGCACATTAATGAAATAAAACAGTAACACCACTAGAAATGATGATGGGAAATTTTTTTTCTCGGAACACAATTTGTGAAGCGTTTGCCATGAATTATTATGAGGCCAAAATATTAACAGGACCCAAAGAAGATGCAGGTGTTTTTAATCAATAAGAACATCTAGATATATTTAACTGGGAATGAAACGTAGGAGAAATACGAACCGTGAAGAAATCAAGACGTACATCTAATTATGAACAACCTACTCTAAACGACTTGCATTTGAAAATGCATTGGCTATTTGCACCTTGTGTAGGTACCTTGGAGTTTAATGCACTTATTTAACTGCTGTTGGAAGAAAGAAAGTGAATTTTGATGATGCATTTATAAGGGTGATCAATCTTTATGTCCTTACATATCTAACTTGGGATTTCCTGCTCATCCTAGAAAAGTACCTGTTTTTCTTCAAAGTGCAATTGTGCCCACCTTTCCGTTGTTTTCAGGCTCACATCTGCAATCCCAGGGCTGATTTGTCATCCAACAGATCCTACAGTAAACTGGAAACAGATCTTTTATTCCGACATTATTCTTTCAAAGCTTTTTTTTTTTTTTTTTGGTAGGATGCTTGTCACATGGTTGGCCAGAGTACTAACGCATTTTCTGTTTTCAGATGCATTTACTATAATCTGTAAAGTCCACAAGCACCGCAAACACCCTTATGGATGCTTTTTTTGAGATGCACCTGCAGGAAGCAGTAAAGGGGGCTGCAGCGCAGGCAGAGAGGGGCTCCTTGCCTCACCAGGTGCGTGTTGAGGATGAGCCAGGGCGGGTTGTTCTTGTTATAGCCGAGCTGGGCAGCCAGCCCACGGGTTACGGCTATGGCAAGGATGACATTAAATGCAGATTTATTTTTTTTAATATAAAAACATATATATGTGTATGCATACATATATGTACACATATGTGCGTGTGTGTATACATATATATACACACATATATACAAATATATATATATATATATTTGACAAGGGGAGCGAGGCCGCCCCCTCGGGAGCGCGCCCGGCGCGGCTCTTGCCCGGGGGCGCACTGACACCTGGCGGCTCCCGGCGGCAGCGCGCCGCGCCGTCTCGTACCGTGATTCACCGCCGGAGCAGCCAGGAAGGAGTATTTCTAGCGCACCACGATTTCCAAACTTGCCACATTTATTTTCATCCCCTATGCCAGCCAGCTCAAGGTAGCAGCACAGGTGGAACCTCTCGACGGGTTACATTTTGATACACATAATACCTTAATAATGCCCTATTTTAATGTGACAGCTTAAAATTATTCCCCAGTGTAAGGAGGCATACCATTTCAGGTTACTCCTAAAATTTTGTCATTCGAATGAAGCATATTAAGGAAGTGATGTTCACTAAGAAAGTGTGTTTTTCTGGTCACGTAGAGCCATTTCTCTTGCAAACATCTTGGGAAGCAACATTCAGTTACACTACACGAGCTGCAGTGCGTGCATTATCCCCTCAGCACTGGCTGGATGAAATCTGTAACTCCCCCCTTTCAGTACAACTGAAACCTTCATTGATCCCAAACAGTGGGAAAGGAGCAGAAGATATGAGAATTGAGTGCATGACCCAGAAGTGGCCAACATAACCAGCTAGGCTGGTGGCTTTGGTCAATAACAAATGAACAGCCTGACTTTTAGGAAGAGAATTATGTTCTCATTTCCCCATCAGTAGGATCTCTGCCTGCTCATCTAAGAATGAGTCTTCAGGATGGTGCAGTCTGCATCCCCCTACCAGCAGGTCCACTTCTCATGCCTCTCTTCAGCCCCAAAAAGAAATCCTGTCTCACTACAGTGATTCACAGTGTTGCCATACACGCCTGCCCTGAGATGTTGAGGTAGTACAACATCCACCTGGGACATCGTTGGCCCTGGGAGATGAAGTTTTAGAATGGATTATCTCAGAAAGATCAATAGTGTAATCAAACATCAGCAAACTATAGCATACACAGGATTTTCTGAAGAAAATGGGAAACAGGAGAAAATTCTGGGTCTCCCATTCAATTAAGGGATTAAACAAAAAAGATTAGGGAGAAAAAAAAACTGTAGAGAGGCCTTAATACTCCACCAAATGGGAGGGAAAAATTCAATCCCTCCCTTCAGTGACTCACTCGTTTCTTCATGTTACTGCACGTAATTAGCTTTACTGGTGCCTGCCCAACCAAGCCCCGCAGGTATCAGGCAGTCCCACAGGGGAGGTGAGATCCTTCATTCCCCATCCTGTCTGCAAGGAAAGGACAGTATATTTTGCCTCTTCATAAGGAAGAGCACAGATACCATCCACCGTTTTCTGTACCATTGAGACTCGTAAGCAGCAGTTACAAACACAGCTATCTGGGCCTGTCCCACTGTGGAAAAGCTACCGCAGTGCATTTACAGCCCCCTTCAGTAAGGACCAATTCTTCTGTTGCTATGTCCCTCTTTCTTCCCAAGAGTAGGCTTTCCTGTTTTATAACATTGTTAAGTAGCATCCAGACTTTTTATGGTTACCAGTCTTTCACATCACCTTTTAGTCTTCTGTAAGTCATCATCTTAAAAATCTTTTCCAGGTCCTCTCTTCTTTCCCAGCACTCCCACTGCTGTTGTACAGTGGGAACAAATTTAATTTGCAGTGATTGCTGTTCCCAAATGAAGCCGAGTACAATCAGCTCCACTGTTCTGTGAAGTTCATTAGTTCTTCATTGCAGCGGACATCACTTTACTCCACATGAATTTATGCAACATAAAACAAGCAATTGTATTAACATATACTCTGTCTGTGGCACCCACACCCATGGAGTGTACTGGGAGCCGAAAGACTAACATGAAAAGTTAGTTAGAGCAGAAATCCATAAGTTAGACTACGAAGGTCCCTGCTCAGCTGTCATGTGACCATTTAAAGTATGGAAAAAGTTAAGTCTGCAATATTGAATTGCAATACTGAGGGGTGTAACACTGTGCCTCTGAGCACACCACCATTGTGGGAATGCCGTCCAAAATTCGTCAAAGAGGAAAGTATTTAAACTAATGCTTTCAGCCTGACAGATGACATAACCAAACTGGTCTGCGAACTGCTGATGCTCCAGAAGCATGGACAATGGTCACAGAGTCATATTAAACAGCCAAGTCTGTAGCATTTTCAGCTGCAAAACTGTGCTTCAATTAAAAAGCAAAAGAGAAGAGGCAATTAGAGGGTCTATCAGTAAGAAGCATGAGCAACAGCAGAACAGAGGACTTGATTAATTTTGGTCAACATTTATTAAAAGCTGGTTTTGAAAGGGAAAGTGTCAATACTGCGTTGAACGAGGGTGGCACAATGGCAATAAAGCTACCAGGAGAACAGTGAGACAAAGACCATTGCACCCCTCCTTCAGAGAGGGACCTTTTGAGCTAAAAAAGAGTCTTCTACGAGCAGTAATAGAACATCAACCAGAACATAACCTCATAAAATACATAGTGGCCCATCTTGTATTTGACCTACTGGATGGATTAGACGGACTAAAAGGATTTTACACTTTTCTACCCTCTGAGAGGCTCTATTTCAAGGATAAACACATACAGATGGAAGAGAAATACACTGACATGTTAGCAGAGAGAAATCTATTTCCCACTGCAATAGCACCTCGTTGTAAAAAAGGGCCACACTTGGAGAATAGGTTGATCTGCAAAACATATTAGTGAGGCACAATCAGTACTATGATGAGTAATGACCGAGTCTTGAAGAATTAAAGCCTAACAGGAGCACTGTGAGTCTAGAGCCATTCTTAGCACCACAGGACTGACCTGCGGTGAGGCGAACAGAGGTCAAAATGTTCCCAAAGTGTAAGCATGCAAGTGGCAAGTGCAGACTGCAGAGTAGGGACTTCCCATGGCCTGACCCTCGCAAGCACTGCTCTAATCACCCCTTGTGCTGCAAGTATGTACCTAAGTCAGTCTCCAGCCAGAAATCTTTCTGGTTCAGCTTGGTGTTAGACTGCAGCGGATAGTAGCGTCCGGCAACCTCAATGCAGCAGTGAAATAACTGGTTCTCATCTGGCCTGATGTGGCTGCATCTGTCCCGCTGCCACCACTGATCTGCTCTCTCGAACAGTCATGTCTTTCACGACCCACTGTCAGGGCATTTCCAAGGGGATGAATCCACTGCCCTGACACTCAGCCAATCTGAGGGACCCATCTCTTCCATCCCAGCATTTGCTTGCCTGGCTGTGGAGTTAGAGTTCAGGCTATTTTCAGCAAAGGATGTCTTCTTGGCCTCTCATAGACTAGGTATGAATTATTCCGGAACGGTTAAACTTCCACTGCAGTCTACTTTCAGCACCCATTAATTCCCAAACCTTCCTAGTTAAGCCAGTCTAGAACAGTTAGGATTATTTAAAAATAAAGTAGAATAATCTGACTCCTTGCAATTCCCTTTCCCACACACGCTATCCTCAGCCACTCGCTTCCCTTATGCCAGCACTGTCCTTTTTCCACCTCCTTCGAGAGCTGGTTCGGGGAGTTAAGCAGGCGGAAGACAATTCAGTTATTTGTAGAGTTAGTCTTCTGCCTGTTTAACTCCCCGAACCAGCTCACCATGTGGTCAGGCAAGCAGCAATACAAGGCAGGGGATATACAGAATTCTAAGATGTAGTTATTTATAAGAGATTAATTAACCCATAATTAATTATAACAGATAAATAAAATTAGATACACAGAATTATACTGAGAGGGGGAGAATAGGACTACCTCACACCTTTTGGTAGTGACTAACCTCTGGATTGGCTGTAAACAATATCCCTGCTTGTGTTTATAACAGGGTGTAATAACCTTGATTAAGTTACCTACACTACTGACCGCACTGTGTTAATAAAGAGGAGGAAAATATTCTACTCCAAGCCACATAAAGGCCATTTGCAAATCAGTACCTTAAAAATAATTGTACTGGAATTATCCCACTCATTTCCTCACCTGAGATGATCAGCTCTATGAACAGTGAGAAAATACAAAACCAGGTAAACCTATTGCTAGCAATTAGTCCAAACTTCCACACCAACCAGGTTCATTAAAGGTTATTGAAAGACACAGAAATGATGTTCTACCATCTACCTGGCTCGATAACTCAGTGTGGTGTGTCAAGCTTTTAACCAGTTCAAAGGCAGTGTTGCCGAATGTTGTTTCCAAGAGACAATGGTAAAGGGCGGGGGAAATCAAGCTGCTACATAACTCTGTATTGTGCCAGACCAAAAGGAACATTCATAAGGGAGTAATCTAAAAAGGTTCTTGAAAAAAGGGGTTACTTCTGAGTTCACTGCAGAGGTCTCATTTCATACGCAAGGAGTTCAGTGCTGTAACTCAGTTGTCCTGTCCCCTATAAAACTGGTTCTCACCCTTTGCACTGTATTTTTTTTCCCTCCCGAGTGTCCTGCTGCACTTCAGGGGAGATGTGTCTAACCACATTTTACCTTTGAATTGGGTGGATTACTCCTGCCCAGGGAGTAGTTCTTAGCCTAAAGGAAATGGATTAGTCAAGGCTCAGGCCAGGGACACTTGTGCCTCTCCTGGGCTTGTATCCCAAGTCCATCACATACCGATGGACTGCTGCTTGGCAGTTGCAATGGGAAGGTTTTCTAGTTTGCTAGAAGGAAAGGTTTTCTAGTTTGCTAGAAGGTCGACAGGAACCCACACGGGAAGAGTCCTTCAGAAAACAAAACTCATAGGAGAGGCTGACTACAATTTTTGAGGAGCACCAAGGATGCAGGTATGTCCATCTCCTTGGATCCGAGGAGATCCAGATACCAAATGCTGTTGAACATCCCAATGTGCACTAGAAACCTCTATCCTGCCACCTGGCACAGACCCTGGCACGTTTATATACGACCTATACTTATCCTCATGTAACTTAAAACACACATCAGCACATCACCCAGCACACGGAGATCAAAAGTTGCAATAAGATGATGTCAGCAGGACAGTTAAGGTGAGGAGGGGATATTACCTTTACTAAGAGCACTATCAGCCTTACTGTCTGCAACAACTCCTTCACACCTACGCTACTGGATACAGTATTTTCTGGCTGTAGACTCAAGCTAGGTTTCATTAACCCTGGTAAATAGCATGACCTTAATTACTGCCAAAGTAGCTCTATCAGCTTTCCCTGAAACAGTTCCAGATTTATTCTGCTACGATGGGAGAATCTGAGGCTAACTTTAAAACAAATGAATCTACCGCACCCTGGGGATTTCCAAACATGACACATCCCTCAGTTTCCTTTCTGCCTTACATTTGCCAAAAAGCAACGGGCAAAACTTTTTAACTCAAACCAAATCATTTGTTATTTGTTCCAAACCACATATTAAACATCTGTAGCAAAAGTTTCCATACAGCTGTTGTGGGCACACATGCGTAGCTACGCTATGACCTGCGCAGAGGAACCACCCTGCAGTCTTGGCACCCTTAACTCCACCAAGGGCAGGGTGTAGCGGCTTCTTCTGTTGCGGTAAATCCCACCTTGCCCATCTGCACGTACCTCTAATCTCCAAGTCTTCAGAGGTGAAATCGTGAAATCTTTTCTCAATGCAGTTCTTCTTGACAGTAGAAATACCTCTGAGGCAAGGATAGTTTAGCATATTTTCCCTGTCTGCCCATCAAGCTCTTAAAAAATTAAGTTATTAGTCATGCAAGCGTTCCCTTCCACTGTACTAAAGCTCTCTGGCCAGAAAGTCCCAGAGATGGTTATTTCAAATACTATTTGCTTCCATTGAACACTTCTGAAATAATAATAAAAAAAAATCTAAAGAATAGACAAATGCACCTTGTAATGATTAGATGATTACTGCCCAGCACTATGTTTTTAAAGTGGTTAGCTGAGCCTCTAGTTCATATTTCACTGATTTGCTTACTTGGTCAAAAAAACAAAAAAAAAACCAAAGCCAAAAAACAAACAAAAAAACAGCACTCAGTTTATCTGAGGTCTACACATAAAGCAAAGCATTGCTTGCAAAAAGGAAGAAAAGTTTGGAGAAAACTGTTCTGTATCAATGGAAAAAGTTAGTAACTGGGAGTGTTCTCTCTTTCCCTGTCTCAGTTGCTATTAGCGCTGGTCTTTAGGGTGTAACTTTCCTCTTGGGCTTCTGTGTTTGTTTTACGTACTGCTTTCCTCTTCCTTTTGGTCAGGAGCCCTTTTACGATCAGGCAAGATAGTACTGAGCAGCAGCACCGAATCTGCAGGACAAAATGAGCCTTTGCTTTAACTATCCAAGAGGCAAATGGAGGTGAGTAGAAACGAACGGATCAAGCTGTTCTGGGCTGGGGGATGGCTGTCAGTCCATTATTTGGAGGTTACTAAAAAGAGTCAATTGTTATGTTTTTTTCTTCCTCCATTTGACTGCAATATTAATAAATGTAACTGAAAACCAGCTTGGAAATACACTGAAGTATTGCATTCAGGCCTGTGGTAAGGATTACAGAGATTCCGTGAGGACAGAAATCTTTTAAGCAGGGTTTAGTAGGCCTTCATGGCAGACTTTAAATACGTTTTTATCTCCCCCTTCTCCCCCCCTCCCATCTTACAAAGCATCTCTGTATCTCAGATTCAGTGTGTACACTACACTGAATCAGAGAGTTTATCATGCTATTATCCTCCTGTATTTCATATATTTTGTAGAGGTTGTATTTGCTCAGCTGTATTGAATCCTATTATAAAAGCAGGGTGCAGAGGACAGTTTCTAGGTGCACAGTGAATCTCTAACTAATACAGTGAAGCACCTACTCTGCTGGAAATATCAATGTGAACCCAAACAGTTAGCACAGCGTTGAAAGGGTAAGTGATTCCACTTCATAATCCTTCAGTGTTGATACAGTTAGGTGGTACCAGCAGAAGAGATGCTTAGAGGTAAGCTAGACTTTGAGATAAATTGAAAACCGTGCTCTTAAAGGAGAGCTATTCAATATAGGATTTGATGACATACAGATCTTTTACTCGCAGGATGTCCTAACTGGCGGTTAGGTGGGTGACAATAGTCTTGTTTATTATTACGTACCTAGTGACAAAGATTTCAGTTTACGAAGAGAAGAGGGTGCTCACCCCAACAAGACTGTGCATCTGCATAAAAGACTAAATGTTCCTGATACCCCTTCTTTCCATTTTCTGAATTATCTTTCCAGTAGCTTGAAGCTTACTTAGATGGAAGTTTTCTTCTGTATGGTTCAGTGAATCTTTCTGGTAAATCATTCCTTGTCTGCAGATTACTCCCAATATCAAACCACAAGTCGTATTACTTAGTTTCGCATGTACACCTGTGGTATGTTTTTGGTCTCCAACTGCATTATCTTGGTTATCCAGTTATAATGTGGTTATAAGGTGCATTATCCAGAATCAACTAACCAAAGAAGAAAAAGAACTAAGTAAAGCTTTAAGTAAAGTTACTGTTATCTACTGTTTGAGTTACTGTTACCTACTGTTTGCTGATCGTTTGATCTTATAGCTATTCGAAGTTTTTCTAGTAAAATATCAATAGAAAACAATTGAAGGTCAGCACAAAGTTGGTTCGTATATGACAGATTTTCCCCAAATGTTTTGTAGCATGTAAGAAGCATGTAGATTAGCTGCATCTTCTGTTCCCATAAAGCAGACGGCAGGCTCTCTATGTCATGATGTGCTAGAAAGCAGAGCTACATTTTGGGGAGTAACTTATGGGAGGACATTGGCCCTGCAGGGGCATCAGCCAAGGACCTGGCCTTGAACTGAGGACATCTGAATTATCTTTACATTGGTCTCTTCACCCCTGGCTGCCACTGTTCTCCTTCCACCTGGTGTCTCCCATGCAGACCCAAAGCTCCTGGGAGCAGGGATTCTCCCCTCGTCGAGGGCTTATACAGTGCTTGTAAGTGCCTCTCTTATGCAGCAGCATAGCACAGATGATAAAGAGAGATGAGCTGACTGTATACATCACTTTCCTAAGCAAACAGCCCAGTAAAGTTGATAGAAGTTTTTACAAGGCAGTATCAGCTGTCAAAGTATGACTGTCAGTTCATCAGCTTCACGGAAACGCTGAGTTAAACTGCATTTATAGTGGCATATGCATGCCCAGAGGGCTGAGTCACTCTGCCCAAAGCAGTGGCTATGGCTGCTTTGAACATCTGCTTTTCCAGAATACATCCTTCCTCTTCCACCAAGGCCTCCAACATGCCTCTGGCTACAGACACTTGCCTCACATAAACCGCACTGAGGCAGAGGCGGTCACAGGTCAAAGCTATCAGCACAGTCAAACAAAAAGAAAGCGCTGTGCCAGGAACAAATCCAGGAGAAAAACCTGGGATATATAACCTTGACCCACTGTTCTAGACAAAGAAATGGTAAAGTAGGATCATTATTAACCTACACAGTTATTTTCACAGCCTGATTTTAAACGCACTTATACCAGTGGGTATTTCTATCAAAAACAACATAAAGCACTTCAAAGCCTCTCAAGTGGAATACACCACAGGAGAAGAGCAGACTGGTCCCAGAGAAAATTATCAAAGTGGCATATTGAAGTCAGCAGGCAAATTTGCACAGGAGATATCTTAAAAACAGGGGGAAAATAGTTCTACAGGTAATACCTGAAATACTAAAAAGCAAAATCCCTTCAAAAAGCAAAGCATCAGGAACAGGCAAAACCTGAATTTGAGGAAATCCTCCATCCAGTTGAATTGTCTGGTAATCAAGGGTAGATATTTGACAGCTATTTAAAATTGTTTCTCAAGCTAATTTTTACTATAAAAGAACGTTTGCTTTCCCATTCCCTCAATTAGAAAAAAAAAATCACATCTTTTCATGTTGCAAGTTAGTTGATGTGTGTCATGTCATGTATCACTGCCTCTGCATCTGACAAGAATCAAAGCAGAGATTTTGAAAGGCGAGTGTCTTTGAACTGCAAATTATGCTTTACAAGAAAGTGTTCAGTAGTTGTTTCTTAATGAAATTTCCACTTTTACCTAAAAGATTTGCCTACCGTTATTTCCTGGACAGTCTGCAACTGTATTGTAATTTATTTAATCCTGATTTTCTGGTGATGTATAGAAAAGTGGGAAACACGTCCAGTGTTTTTTGCATATCCAAAGCTCCTCATGATTTATTTGGAAATGCTAGCAAAGTTAGGCACTCTGATAGATATTTTGTACTTCTGAATACTCGTGCAGACATTAGAAAGCTTATGTAAAAGTTTTCGGTCTGATAGTAGGATTTTAGCTAAAGATCTCTGCCACTAGGAATCTCTAATCTTTGATTCTTCTTCTCTGACTCTCTTTTGGGACTCATTCTGAAAAGGATTTCAAATACCCAGGCAAAAGCTGCACTCAGAATCAACTTAGACAAAAGCAATTATCAAACAGAAGGATAAGTCACACGGAGAAAAAGACAATAAGCAGTAGGCCTGCAATTCAGCATCGTCTCTAATTTATCACGTTTGAGCACTTCAGATAAGGGTCAAAAAAGTCCCCCAGGCATCAGTGCAACTGCTCAGAGCCCTGAATCTCTTGACTTGCATCCTTTTCCGATTTCAGTGCCTCTTAAGCGAGTCCAAAAGGTGACACCATAAAAAAAAAACCTCTAGCAGTTCCTACTCTGCTTGACATGGGGAGTTTTTATCTGTAAGAGAAGAGTCTGTTTGTGTAGTCAAAACAAACTTAACTTTGCTAACATCACTTTTGCTTAATATGTGACAGTGGAAAGATATTCCCCGCTTAGCTGCTAAAACCTTAACGCAGATAGGAAAGCAGAGCAGGCAGTATCTAGCAGACTGGATGCAAACAGCGACACACCAACGACTGGTTTCTTTAGAGACCCTACATAAGTCCCAACAGCTTTACTGATTCACTGAAGAAAGCCTGCTTTGAGGGGATCAGACTCTGTCTCAAATTAGGAAGCCTTAGCCTCAGGCTGTACTGGAAGATGAGACCCCGAATAAAGTCCATTTCATGTAGGGAGCTGCTGGGAAAGCCTATGTTACCAGATATAGGTAAGCAAGTTTTACACAGTTCCTCTGTATCACTGGAATCATGGATTTTCCCAGTGTTCAGCCAAGCAGATCAAGGATTATTTTTCAAAATTTTAATGCACTCCAATCTGTATTCCTTGAGTTGAAGAGGGAAACAAATGTTATGCTAGCTCCTCAGACTGTATAAATCAGAGTAGGTTCAAGAAGGTTGATTCTTTTTTTCCCCTCAAAGTCGTCAATTTTATTCACACTGTATGTGCAAAGTCGCGTTAAAGCAGTCAAGCCTATTGACTAACTTACCTTCACTCCTCTCCATTGCCCAGTTATCCCACCTTCCTATGAAGGACACAGATTCAGGAAAAAAAGGGGGGGGGGCCCTCAAAGCATACTATGAATAATAAAATTGAGACCTGCATAAATGGTAGTGCCCAAGGGCCACCTGCTCTTCTGCTGTAAACGAGAGGGCATTTAGGCCACTGCCCTGCAGCAGAACCTGGGATTAGCTCCTAATTGTGTCTTTGCATGAAAGCTTCTTCCTGCTGTTTTGTCCCAGCCATTCACACACATTCTGCCTTTACACCCACCTTGCAACCCTCACCATAGTATTTAGGACTTCAGGTAACTTGGCCAGGATTGAGATGTGAATATTGTTCTAATAGTAAAAGAAAAAAAAAGGGGGGCGGGGGGGGGTACAAAGCAGACACTATTCTTACATGTTTCCTTTAATCTGCCACTGACTGGTTTGAACACTGTGAGGTACCAGACTGAAAGCACTTGCTGCTGCCCCAACAGATGGTGGCTGCAATGGCCTGGTACGGTGCTAGTTTGTGGAGGATGATTCAGTGCCATTTGCGATAGGTGGCAGGCAGGAGTAACCAGACCCAAACCGCAGCAGACATTTGACAAGGAACCTGCAGCAACCCTCTCCTAATGCAGCTGGGGTGGACTTCTCAGAGAGCGTTTTGACACTGCCGCACACCACTGCCCAGCATAAGAAGTTTGCCCGAGGATAAAAAGCAAAATATGAAGTTTACCAAAAAGAAAAAAAAACACTCCTTGGCAGAAGAGGAGCAGGCATTGCTCACAGATTTCAAGCATGCTTTGCAATAGTAGAGAGGCTGCAGAGACCATTGGGTGAATTGAGAGCTATCACAGGGAAATGATGAAATCTCAGGCTCAGGCACGAAGCTTGCCCGTTTACTGCCAATATTAAGCTCCCTTTCTGCTGTACCTGCTACTTTCTCATTTCCCAGAGAAGCACCGTGGCTTCTCCCCAGCTGGAGCCCATACCTGCCTGGTGCCGAGGTCCACAGCACTGGGAACTGGCAGGGGCACAGCACGGGGCTGGCAGAGCTGGAGGCTCTTGCCAGGGCCTCCAGCTTGCAGACTGCCTGGCCCAGCGTGGGGTGGAAGAGAAGGCACAGTAAAGGAGGATGCACCATGTCGCAGAGTTTAGTCCATTTTACTTTATGCACGGGGTAGAGTAAACAGGAAGAGCTGAGTAGTCTCAGTGCAGTCACTAACAGGGTGCCGCAAAGCTGTTTCTCAGTTTATGCCTGGCCTTTCTGCTTCACCCAGCTGAAGTGCTGTATCACTACCATTACTCCTCTGGCTTGTTCACCTGATACCCAGGTGCCTCAGCACAGGAACTGTGACTGTGGATCTGCACAGAACTGAGTAAAGTGAGGCTTTGATCTTCACTGGGGCTCATAGAGGCTGCTAAAACACAACCAAATGACTAGCTCTGGAGTAAATGCACTGAGAAACGACGAAGCAGTAAAAGAAAGCCAAAAGCAACAGAGTAGCTTTCCCAGAAGTTCTGAAACTATGTAGCTTAGAAAAAGCCAAAGAGAGTTAAAAAAACAGCACAGATGTGACGTATGAAGGGTTATAGGTGTTCTTTGTCACTGTGCAGATGCAGCCTGACTAGGAGAATTGTAGGATAATCATATCCATTACAGTTAGGGTCTTCAAGAGAACCGCCTAACTACATGAGACCAAAAAAAAACACATCTTGCCAAAATTCACCCGTGCAGATTGCCACTAGCAATCCTGCAGGCAAAAGTTAACAGGTTTCCCATGTCCACAGGCCAAGATTTGCATGGCCCCAACGGATCAACATGTTTCCTTAAAGGACTAATAAACCACTCATGTATCAGATTAACCTAATAAAAGCTGTTGGCTGTCCAGCTATTAGCCAAACAGTTTTATTTTTCATGAAACACATCATTCACTTGTTACGGGTAATCGTAGAATCCAATGATTTTTAAAAACAGGTCAGACAACACAGAGAGAAGTGGTTTACGTAGAGGTAACCCTGCCATAGGGCAGCAGATAGACCAGGTGACCTATAAGGGGCCTCCCTGTCTCCATTTACCATAACTTCTGTAATTTGATGCTTCTGTTTCACTAACTAGGCAGCTGGTCCCATATTAGTAGGCAAACAACAGAAGTGATGCAGGATAGCTTAGATGAGGCCAGTTTGGAGTGTCTGCTTTAGTTTTATGAGCAGTCACCAGCTCTGGAGAAGAGCTAACAGGCTACAGGCACAGCCGGTCTTTGTCTGTGTTTTCAAACATCTGAAAAGCTGAAATTGTTCCCAGCAAAGAAAAGGTTGTACATACAAACGGTAGCCATTTCACAGCTTTTCAGAAAACACCCAATTGCCTAGATTACTCTGTGATGCTGTTCGAGTGACACATTTTCCTCCACTGTATCGATATTGTTACTCTGACCTTAACTTCTAAGTGAGGGACTTCATTTGTACGTTTGGAGGCAGAAGTTCTAAGAACCAGCATAAAAACCAGCCGCTGCTGACCTTCACCTCCAGCTTAGCCCAGAATACTTGGATCTCTTACAAAAGGCCAGCATTGGTGCAGTAGAGCACAACACAGGTTAATGCAGTTAACCCCAGATTCCTGATAATACATATCCTCGCCCTGTCTGTCTCCTGCTTACTTAAGCCACCAATTTCAGGTGTGCGGACATTTGGAAACAATGCAGCACTCATCTGTGTGTTATTGGTAGCACAGGGAGAAGGAGCCAAGGCTTTGCCATGCCAGGGGTAACACCATCAGCTCTGCTCTCATCTGCCCGGGGTGAGGTCAGTCACATCAGCAAGGCCCATGGACTTTAATGGAAGGGGAACAGCTCCTCCCAAAAGCTGCCTTTCAGCAGAGAAATTAAGCCTTAAAGCAATGATATTCTTGGTCCAAGCCTGGCTGCTTTCCTGCTACCACACCTCGGCCCCATTTTCTCCACTCTGTCCCAGGGGCTTGGAGACCTCCAAGCCCAATACAGCAGCTTGCTCACCCTCTCCTCCTCCAAAGCCTTGCTCCAAGTTCAAGCACTGGCCCCCACTGATTTCAGCTTTGTTACCAGTTCTACAGACTCAGGAGACAGCATTTCAGGTTAACCTGAACTGATCATTTGTTAGTATTTTTCTTTTACATTTAAATTTTGTTCCACCTAAAAAACAAAAGGTAGAATTTGAATTTTATGTATTCACTTGAAAATTTTGAATCAGGGGAAATTCAAAACAAAGTTTGAACCAGAAAATCCAGTCGATTTTGGCCCTTTTAGAACACTGAAATGAGACTACCTCCCTAGATTCTATATATGTTTTAGACAACTTTTTTTTAAGACAAAGCCATGAAACTGTAGGTTCTACTGAGAAAAATCCAAATCCAAAAAAACTTTGGTTTGGAGACCCTGTCTTCCTCAACATAGCATGTAGTGAAGAGCTTACAGGCGTCCTGACTCAACCACATGCAAGGATGAGCTGCCACATTCATTCCCAGGGAAGGTAACTCAAATGTCAACACTCAAGGGTGTCAACAGCATTGGCTTCCTCACTCTCCCTTAAAAGATGAGGGGGAAAAAAAGGAAGGGGAGGAAGCATCTAATTATGAAGATTCAAGCAAATACTTGAATATGATTTATCCTTCCTTGCACTCCACTTTTCCAAAGGGAAGGCCCAGCTGTCATGGATGTTGTTCCTCATTTGGAATAGTCACACTCAGTGACAGAGCCCAGCAGGCCATATCTGTTGTAGTCCGACTTTTCTAGAGCACACAAGAGGGGCTGACCTTTCCAACTGCTACAAATCATGTACCCAAACCCATTGCCAAGAGCTGCAGGACACCTAATAAACCCCCTTCAGTTCTCCAAGGTAGCTGGCTCACAGTAAGGAGGTGACAGTCATGCTCTGAGCTCTCCTGGGTCCCATAGGAGCTGGAAGGGACCTCAGCGCTGTCCATCTACTGGTTGTTAGTTTCAGCCACCCTCATAGCTCACTCCCTTCGCAGCCAGCCACTGTCATCCAATGCAACCCCAGCACAGGAGCTGGGCTTGACGGGCTCGTGAGCTGTGCGGTCAGGAGCCACAGGTTACCTCGCAGCCTTTCCCAAAGAGGGTGTGAAGTTCTCATAAAGACCTTGTATTTAATTTTCTAGGCAGAGGATCTTGACAGATGTTCAGATGTTCCTATTCTCTTCCTATTATCCAAACTGAACCTCTGAGCAAATCGCATCTTTAAAAGCAAGCCACTTAGTGCCCTGCTCGGGTGATGGCCAAGTGAATACCACAAAACACACAGAGGCAAAGGCAAGGATCAACCTACTGCATAACAACCACCTTATCCTTTCAACCCAAGCTACGGTGCAGCTATGCTGCAGCCAGAGACATTGGTTCAGGCAGGCTGGTTCAGGAGGACAGCAGCATTTCCCCATCATATCACAGTTGGGGTGCTCCCTGAGGGGGAACTCCTATTTGAACTTTGTGCTGCTGCAACACCCAGCCTCAAAAAAAGCAAACACACACACATTTTGGTCAACCAAGCAAACAAAAACCCAACATATTTAATGTTTTCAAACGTATTATCTGAAAACCCAAAGATTTTGGGAAACAGATTTGCTAAGGTTGCAGCCTTAGTCCTGCAAGCACAGGTCCTGCAGCATCTACTCCAGCTGCTCTGGAACAACTGTATCCCTGCTCAAAGAGCGTCAGATTTAAATATCCCAATTGAGGTATTTCTTTTTGCAGATGTACAATTGATTTCAGATTCTCTGAAACCTGTCTCTCAAATACACATTTAATTCTTTCAGAAGTTTTGTTAGGAGATTGAGACCTGGATTTAGAGCTGTCTATCTCAAAGAAAATCAACCCGAACACACGCCTGCATTTGAGCAAGAAGAGTCCAGTCCTCATCTGGCAAGGGAACTTGCATCTTCCTGCAGTAATCTCTCTCCAAATTTACAGTCTCAAATATACACAGGGGAAACTTAAGACTTATCTGACTCAGAAAATGCCTGGGTTTTAGTTCTTTCACTACTAAGAAATATGTACAACTGCTTCCATTATTTCAGAAAGTTTTTTTTTTTTTTTTCTTTTTTTAAATCACTCCCTGACCTCTTTTTAAAACACATTCCTTGAAAGGCTCTTATTTTTGGAACTTGGGAGTCATAATGAACTGAAACCTATGAGCATAATTCAGTTCAGATTCGCATGTTGAGTCATGGGTCCCCCTCGACTAGAGAGCGGTAGTCAAATCATGCCCATGTAAGGGAATTGGCAGTAGCTTTGGAAATATCTGTCTTCTTTCTCATTTTACACCCATGAGCCATACTTTCAGCTTACTTTTTTTTATAAAGGAAAATAAACATTTTGTCTACACACATCAGATATTGTCTCAGTACCCATTGTGTGTGCTATTCCATCGGATGCAAAGGGAGGCTCTGAAATTCATTACAACCTTGGTGGTCTGAGCAAGTCTTGCGCTGTTAAGATTCACGGCACTATTAGAAGTTCATTCTCTTGTTCATTCCCTTTTCACTCAACACCAACCAAAGCCAAACAACTGGTTCATACAGTTCTGTCATCCACCAGGTACCTGCTCTTTGATCATACCCACACAGCATTTTCCAAAAATCAACGCAAATATCTTGTCAGTTATTATTAGATCATTTTTCCATGCTCTGAATCTCTAGGATACGCAACCTGATGAGGACCGAGCCATTTCAGACATCGCTGGCTCCACTGTGTTTGCAGGAGCTCACTGCCTTCCTGGGAGCCCTGGCTCACCTGCCCCTCTGAGCAGCTCTCCAAGGAGCACTCCCCATCCTCAGCCCTGTCCCTGAGCCGCTGCCCACTTTGAGGATTCACTGTGCCTCCTGGGGAACGTTTCTGCCTCACTCTTTTCCTGCTTTTACACATTCGGAGTCTATGCTTACACCACACAGTAGTGACAGTATACTGCTCCAGGGAACCTTAATGGTGGGTGCGTGTACAAACTGTGAGGTCTCATCACCAAGCTAGACTGACATCTCCCCCAGCCTCTTCCTCTTTGTATTTATAGGGGGTGTGTGTATGTGTAGATAGATAAAAGTATATATCCACACACAAACACAAATATATACACACATTTTAAATATTCATGTATACACACATACTATATGCACATATATATGCGTATATACATAAAGTACGGTGTGTGTGTGTATGTGTATATGTATATATGTATACTTACTACATGTACTTGTTGAGCCATGAGTACAACAGGGGCCTTAGCTCAACTGAGCCTAGGCACAACCACCGATCCAACTCCTAACGTAATGGTAAAGGAGTGCTCACATAGGACATATTTTCAGGCTTCGACAGTCCCTTGCATTTCCTGGTTCTGGTGAGGAAGAGGTGTTGAAAAACTATTTGAAACCCTGTTCCGGTCTAGTTTTGCAGATTTAGATAGTTTAGAAAAACAGTGAGGCGTATTTGTTGAGGAAACCAAACCACCATGCTGAGCAGCTGGAGGTTTAGCTGTCCCCAAAGCAAAGTGTATCAAACCTAGAGATGCAGCAAAGTGCCAGACAGCTGCACGTGTATTGCTTTGACAGTCACACAGAAATGCCCTTGGGGCAGGAGGCGATTAATGATAACTCTTTGAAACTCCTAAACGCCTCATTTTTGAC
The DNA here is from genome assembly GCF_040807025.1 of Struthio camelus. Lineage (NCBI taxonomy): Eukaryota > Metazoa > Chordata > Aves > Struthioniformes > Struthionidae > Struthio > Struthio camelus. The sequence continues at coordinate 25,103,297 of NC_090950.1, read as the reverse complement.
CTTCCCATGACAGTGTATTTCTTTTTCCATTTTCACTTTGCTCTTAAAGCTTCACTCTTCATTTAAACCCTCTAAGGAAACTCCTTGCAAGATGGATGAACATTGCCCTTTCTGGGGAAAGGGAACCTCTTAAAAAAATATATATATATATAAATACTGAAATCTATTTCATAGTGCCCCTCATGCATATCTTCATCTCATCTTCTCTCAATATTAGTTCAGAAAACAGCTTTCATTTATAGCTATTTCATTGCCATAATCCAGATAGCATGGATTATTTCTAAAGTGATACTTCAATGCTAATTTGCAAAAGCAGAAGGCAATTTGCTATCCTAACGAATTACGTTTGTCCTTGGATGAAACAGACAGCAAAGACAGTGCCCCTGGTTAATTGGGAACACTAGATAGATATCCATAATGTTCTACATACAAAGTCTAGTGTTGGAGATATTAACAACATTCAGTTTAACTCCTACAAAATTAAAAATAAAAACAAAAACATTATACTCGTTCCTAAGCAGAAGGCTCATTCACAATAGTTTGATGTGATATTATGGAAGATGCCAAGAGATCACCTCTTCATAATGACCAGGGAGACTAGGATTCAAAAAGAGATACCTGGATATCTACACAACAACTGATTCTTCTCATGGCTGCCCTTCACAGCTAGCTATATACAGTACACATCAAGCATATCAAAATGAGAAACACCATTTACACCGACTGTGGAAAGCCAACGTGTCCATGAAAATAGAAGGAATCAGGCCTAAATCCAAGTCCAGCAGCATAACATAAGGGTTAGAAGTCATTGTGTGAAATACTGCATTTGGTGGATACTTATGACAGGTAAATACACTTCTTTTAGTATAAAGCCTGCTTGCTCATGTTAATACAAGCATTACAGCAGTCAGTCTAGATACTCTTTCTACATCCACTTCCTCCATCCCCCTAAAAGGGGGAGCTTTAGGGTTAAAACAGAAGATGTAATAGATTTCTTTTTTTCTCCTATGACCAGGTGCAATATAGATGTTTGTGCAGGTCACCCAGGTTCAAATTCCTTACTTGGGATTTATCCCCACTCATTTCAGCTGCGCCAGTGTCTACAGAGGTGGCAGAGACCACCCCATGTCACAACAGGCCACACATACTTCCCGGGCCACCCATTCACGCTCTGCCTTAGGCGAGGTCATAAGGCACGGGGTGCTGGCATGAGCTGAGCAGACACTGTGACTGCCAGAAGGGAGACAAAATTTGGAAAAGCCTCTTGCAGAGGTCAACAAGTGGGTTTATGTTCAAACTCCAGTGCAACAGGAGTGCCCTTCAGGCCATGAAGTGGGTGATCAGTGGACGTGTGGAGCCAGAGCAGGGACAAGGAGATAGGATGGCTGCATCACTCGTGGCTCTGCGAAGGCCAAAGCATAACTTTATTCGTCCCACTCTGATCAGGATGGGGCTCCTCTGCCTTCAGCTCCCATGGACCCAAGAGCCCAGCCAGCAGCACGTGATGCAGCATGCAGGTCAAGGCCAACTCATGAAAGCAGCACCTGCCACCAGCAGGCAGAATGGTTGCACCCACAGCCAAGTTCAGCACAAATATTATTTGTGGGGGGACAAATGAAGTGATTAGCATCTAGCAGTGAGCTCCTGGTACAGTCACCTTCAGACTAGTCAGGCACCATCCTGCTTAATCTGCCTGTGCACCTAGCACTCTGATCATCACGTATCTTGGCAGCATTCAGACGAGGAGCTGGTGGTGTGATGGATGGCCAAGATGCAAACAGCTCTGTGACTAGCCTCGCACTGCCACTCGCTCGCTCCCTCCCTCTCCCGCTGCATCTTATTATTTTAGTTGCTGCTGGCAAACAAAGGAAAGCGGCTGCGTCCACAGTGACATTAGCAGGGCTGGCAGTTCAGTCAAAGGGAGTCTCCCCTTGCTTCTCTGTTGCTCCTTTCCAAGGCAGGAGAGCCCTCTAAACTCAGCACCACACCCAGTCAGCCAGAAATGCTGTTCTTTTTCCAGAAGGCCTTTGGTACCCAGACCGTACCCACCACATCCCCCCCCTGCAGAGGCTTCCCAAACAGAGCCAGCACCAGTGTTCCTGGAGGATACACTTCTCCCTGGACTGCCAGCAGCACCTCTGGGAGTGGGCAGCTGGATCTGGGAGCCCTTCTCCTCTCTGCAGGCAAATCATCATGGGGTGAACATGATTACAACAGTGCTAAAGGCAACCAGGCTGCCAGAAAAGCTGGGTGCTGCAGGAGACACTGCTTTGCAACCTGGGAAACCTGTTATTGAAAGGTTATCCAAAATCTCAGAAGCTAGGACGTGTAAAATAGCCTCTAATGTCCCCCATCCCTTCAAAAAAAGGGCACCACCTGAGACAGCTCTGCTCAGCACCACCCGGGCTGTCACCGAGTGATGGCACAGTCTGCAAAGGGGAACAGAGCTGCAGACGATACCACATGTGAAGCGAGGAGAATTGACCATGAGGTGATCCTCCTGGGCTCCAGGTGCCCCGCTAGGGCGGGCAGGCAGGCAGGCAGGCATGTGGGCACAAAGCAGCAGCAGCCACCTTTCATTATCCTCAGGACTTCAGCAGGACAGGGAATAAAATTAGCCTCTTTCCCCACCTTGTCTCAGCAGCAAAGCCTTGCCTTTTGTTGATACAGTTATTAAGCAATGATTTATAGAGGGTTTTTTTTGGTATTTTTGTTTATGTAGAGTTTGCTAAGATTTTTTTTTTTTTAGAAAGTTTTCAGAAAAGGGTTTTCCTTCCCTGCCACTTTTCTATTCACTGGGCTGATATACCAATTAGTGACCTGCCATTTTTGATAGATTACATCAGTCAGATGGAACTAGATTAAAAGTCGCACGTAACATAGCGTTAACAATGTAATCAGAGCAGGAACATCATGGCAAAGATGGATGTGCTGGAAAACCAGTTTTGCGAAAAGTTTCAGCATCCGCAATTCTCCATCTCTATTCTTGTCTCTCTCGAGTTTGGTGCATGGGTGCTTGCATGCCCTTGTCTGTCACCACGCCTGTATTGCGTGTCAGCTCACTGCAGTTCTCAGCCGACAGCTGAGGTCACTTCCCACACCATCATCTGACATTCCCTTAAGATTTCTAGAAGGGGAAATCTGAAGTGCAGGTTATCCACCTCAGCTTACACCCGGGTCCATTCATCCACCAGGCCCAAGTAAGTTGTGGGGACTCTTGCTTCACCTCCTGAGCTCTCCTCCATCCAGCACATCTGAACCACAGCTGAGCTACAGCCTGGGCCAGGGCAGGAGAGCTCACACGCTAGGGCTCAATGCGCTCAAACCTCTCTACAGCAGTTCTCCCTGTCACACCATAGACACAACCTCACAGCATAGATCTATTTATTGTACAGATATAGCAGCGCAGTTACCTACAACCTCTCTCTGTTCCACTGTATCTCACTCTGCTTCTCTGCCGCTCTACCTTCCTTGCAAAATAAAACCAAGCAGGGTGCCCTGTCAATGTTGTGCACAGGCTTTCCCAAGACTTGGGGGGACAGAGAAAGAAAGGCTTATTGCTTCTTTCCTGTGCCAAAGCACTCCCCTCCACACAGCACTGCAGCACTATCGGGCTATGGTGCATTTCAGGAGGAGTAATTCCATCTGGTAGATATTCCAACTCATGCACCTTCGGAGACCTGGTTATTTAGCATCTCTAGATCGCACAGTGATATGAACCTAATCAACTCTCTCTCAATTTTTAAATCTCATTACAAAGCCTATCTTGTCTTCCTTGTCAGTACTGCTTAATTTTCCTCTGTCACTAAGCTATTATTTAATTCACTGGCAGTAGCTAGCACTGACAGGCAACACAGTTCATAGGACTGACCTGGGGCCACGGTCTAGAGATGCAGGACTCTGATGCTAATTCACAGAAGCTTGGACAAAAAGCTTTGTCCCTGTTTCTCCGTCTTTGACGCAGGAGCAACGCTTCTACCAAAGGCAGATTACAATCTAGAAATATTGAATGCTGAACACCTCTACCGGTCTGATTATCATGTCTATAGAGCGATATCTTGCAGAAATAAGATATTAGAGAACAGCTTTATAGTTACAGGGTAGGGCTGGAATACAGGAGATTTGACTTCAGCTCCTGGCTCTGACATAGCTTACAAGGAAGGCACCTAGGCAGGCTGCTTTCTATAGGTTTGTGCCTCAGTCAGCACACCTGCTTTCCTGTATCTGTAGTTAATGCATCCTGCACACCACAATTAATGCAATAGGGGAAACAGCTCCTGCAGCCAATGCTAATTTCACTGATAACACCGATTTCAATAACTCTTTATGACACAGGGTAAGACAGCAATCACTCGGACCCCTTCATTGCAAATAAGGAGGGCCGTCAGACCTAATGCCTGCTATAAAAACAAATAAGATTACTTACAGCCTGGTAAATGAAAATGCACAAAGAATGTGAGTTTATATTAGCCTCATTTCCAGACAAGCATCACTACCACATTTCAAAGGGTTAACACAGTGCCATGCATGAGATAACAGCATCTCCTACAGCAGTTCTGAAGGAGCATGCAAAAGTCCAACAAGTGTAATTAATGTCAAGTGGTATGTGCAGGCAGAGTCCATCCCGGCTGCCTCCCACCACCCCACCCACCCGCTGCCCACCAGCTGCCTTCACATGCCTGTGAAATTCAGCTCCAAATGCTCTGCTTTGCTTCCCCCCCACACACACACATTTCCTGAGGAAATGCTTAAACAGCTCATCTGCTCTTTAATCAATTAGTGGACTCTGTGAAGCATCTGGTGATTAGAACTCTATAGGGTCTCCGGTACATAGTGCTTCAGGCCCCATGGCATGTGTATGCTTCTGGCCTTAAGGCCAGCGTCTCACCAACTGGTGCAAATCAAATTTTGTGAAGTTAGCCAGCTGGTGTGTGTCAGTATATTTGGCCTCATCAGTTTTCACAGGTCTGGATCTCATGTATGCTCATATTGATTTATCAGCATCAGTAAAACTACTCCCAAATCACACCTTTACAGAATGGTCTGTGGACCAACAAAGAACATGCTTTTATTGCCATTAAGCAATTTCCCCTGTTGCAAATACCCTCCCACTTCCCTCTTCATCCTCCCTCTAAACTAATTTTTTTTAATCTAAATTATAGAAAGTTATAATTAATTATTACAGAAGGATGCTCACTTGAGGACACCTGGTTGGCGCTGGCACTTTAGATATGACAGTAAGGAAAACTTTGATTGATGCAGAACATGCCTTAGAGGCGCTACTTGGGCAGGAAGGCATGATTGAACCATCTCTTCTCTCCCAGAAAGGGGCAACCAGCCACACAGCCACAGATTTTGAGGGAGTGGAGCTAATCAAGGAGCAGAAACGGAAGCCTCATTTTACCAGTTTTACCCCTTCGAAAGTCAGCAACTGGGATAAACCCACCCCTGCGTTTGCTCTTCTCAGGAGAAAGAAAGAAGCCTTCAGTACTGCTGGTCAAGTAGAGAGAGCAAGAGACAGTCTCAGGACTACCTATACATTCCTATTCTTTCCAAAGCATTCTTCCTGCACACAGTTTTACTCATGAGAATTAATGACAAATTTGCCTGTTCACATGCTTTAATTACTGTGCTAATCCTGTTCAGCTCCATGTGCCACTTCCTGCTAGAATATCAGGTTTTGATTAAGGAAAGAGGAGCATGCAGATTTGCATATTGTTGCCACTCATCAGACAAGAGCAAGGCAGGTTGCTAGGAGGTAACATTGATGTATATGGTTCTGCATAAGCTGGAGGGGTGGCTTCATGGGCTAATGATGGTGACCAAAGAATCTACACTCCCTAGGATCAGCAGGTCAAATCCCAGAGAGTTCAGTTTACCTCCTTGTCCTCGCAGGGCGGATAAAATGAGCTTAATGCTTTTAATGCACGTGCATCTCTCTGGCAAGACCTTCGAAACAGACCTCCCGTCAGCTTGGAGTCTCACGGTGCTGATGGTAAAAAGGAAGGAGAGGGACCTTTCTGCTGTCTTTTGCAGCAAGGTACGGTGGTCCAGGGGGCCTGAGGCCTCGCGCTGCTGCTGTGCAAGATACCTTTGCCCAGAGGCTTGCTTCTCCCGACTGCTGTGAAAAGATCTGGCTTGCCACCAGCTGAGCTATTTATCTGCAGCGTGTTTGATAACTACAGAGAGGTTTGAAACAAACTACAGCAACTTAGAGCAGGTAATCTATATCCTGGCTAACGGATGACAAAAAGCCGCCCTGTGAAGGCTTGGAAAATGATAGTGCCTCAGGGCACGCGGTACATCCCAGAGCAGAAATGCTATGTGCCTCCTGCCAGTCAGCTTTGTAGACCAAAACAGTGGAGGACAGCAAAACATCGTTCTGCTCATCTCTTTGCTGTGCATTTGGGAGAGCAAATCTCCTTGGGAAACAGAGGAAAGGATCCTTGCTCCCCATACCAGAGTCAAATATAAGTAGATCCCCTTCAATAATCACACAGAATTAGTTTGCTAGCTTGACAGTAGAAGGGCATAGTGAAAACACTTATGCAAAGCAGGTGTGGTGGCAGCTTAAAGCTTCCATTCAGGATACATCCCCAGTTCTGTAACTTGAAGGTAGTGGGAAATGAGAGGAAAGAAAGAGAAAGTGAAAAAAGCAAACACTTATAAAGAAAGCATAAAGGACAAGGCCTGTGACAGGGCAGTGGTGAGGGACTTGTCTCACCTATGCAAGTGATTTCATTCTTCTTTACCTCTGGTTATGTCTCTATTGTCTGCTCAGCCATTTTCTTCCAGGACTGTCTTTCGGTATCTCCTAGTGTGCATCTGTACATTTGTCAAAAGGGCCATGCAAAGGGATACAAAGGTAAGGTGCACCTTCTGGACACCACTGTAATAGCACTAATAATAAACACCATCAGCCCAAAGGCAATGGCAACTACTCTTCGTATAAAGCAAACTCTGCCAAATACAATATCTCATCATCATTAACAAGTGCTGGTGTTTGTTTCTTAGTTAGAACGCCAAGGCCTCAGTCAGGAACGAGCCCTGCCATAGGTGCTAGATGCTGCAACACCCCTCCAGAACACCCTGAGCCTCTGTCCTCAGAGTTTTTTTGTTGTTGTCTGTAGCATTGTTCAGTATATGCTAGGATTAAGCCTTCTTTAAAATAAGATCGATAGAAAAGTTTAGAGAGCACGCTTGCACACCAAAAGCCTTTCAGCTCCAATTTGTGCCTATTCCCAGATATACCACCCATCTCTCCTGGGCAGAGCCCTTCCATCAGTTTGGCTTTTCCCATAGCCCTCATTCCCAGCCACTGCAGGAGTTGGGCAACACAGGAGTAGCTCAGCTGGCAGCAGCTACAACCTTAAACCTCAGTCATATGCCCCATTCCCTAGAAAAGGGTTGGACCAACCCACCCGTCCCTGTTTTTTTTATCCTCCTCTAAATTCCACCTCTTTCCTCAAACCTTCCCCTCCTAACCCCAGAGGGGAAGCATGCCTCTCGCCAAGGCAGGCACTGCAGGCAGGCTGACCTTTATGCCTATATTAATGAGGGAATAATGACTAATTGGAGGAAGTGATGCTACCTACGTATATAGCATTACACTAAATCTCTGTGCTTATTTCTAGCGTCCGTATTTTTTCATGAATACGGAAAAACCAAAGCAAGTTCAGATCCATAGGAGTGACAAAGGGCTACAGAGGACAAATCTGTTCCTTTAGCTTGTCTAACAGCAGATGGAGAAGTGACTTAATTAGAACATAAAATTTGTTCTGTGAGAAGAAAACACCACTTTATGTAGGACTGTTCAGTCTTTCAGAAAAAGGCATAACAAAAACAGCTCAATTTGGTCAGTCTGAATATGGGAGAAACAAACAGCCATGAGATTCAGGAAAGTTAGGTCTGTTCTGGTTTGACACTGAAATCCTCTGTGACAGTAAGAAAATTGCACTGTCCTTGAGCCCGGGAGTTTTCCGGGCCCTCCCTGGGACCACGATAGCACCTTTCACTTGCCCCACTTGCCTCCCAGCTGCAAACTCCTCGGGGCAGGGGCTGTCCCCAGCCGCACGCTGCCTCACTGCCGTGCTCTGACCCGGGGCCTCTAGGTGCTGCTATACGACAAGCAATGGATTTCCCAGCCAAGAGGCAAGGGAAAGGGACAGCTGCCTAACAGCAGTGACTTCCTGATGTTGCGGGAGGAAATTGCACCAGTTCTGGATCACCAGAAAGTGCTTTCTTAGGGCATCTTGTTTACTCTTGTGTAAACCAACACACAGAGCCAGGCTATCCATCCATATCTGACTGCTTCCTGGGATTGAAGCAGGAGGAACATGCCTGAGCAGTACCGTCTGCCTCATGTTTTGGCTCTGTGCAACAGCTGTGCTTCAGCTTTTCACACTGTTAAAGAAAACAGAAATTGAACTGACTTAATGACTTACTCACGATAGGATTTAACCCCGTTCAGTTAAGAACAGGAACACAAGTATGTCATAGAGAACAAGGGCAGTAATGCACATAGGGCTGCTGCTTGAAAGCAAGGCTGAAGGCTTCGGACACTAACAAATTAACATTTTGCATAGTTAGATACTGATTGCTTTCACAAACTGTGGCACAAACACCTTCAGTTTACTGCCATGCCCTAACTAGTGTTGGGAAGTTAGAACATGTTCCAGAAAGCCTGTTAGTGGCTTCACTAGGAGCTATACTCAAACTTTTTGCAAATCCAAGTCTCATCCTGCTGTTCCCTAAATGAATGGCAAACATTGCCTTATTTCCAGGGAGCAACCTCACACTTTTCCTCTTCACTGCCATACAAACAGTTTTCACCTTGCATTTAGGTAAAGCGCTCTTCCTTCCTTCCTCTCCTCCCCCACAATGCAAATTTAAGATGCATTGATCTAGGTGATCCCCACAATGCAAATTTAAGAGTGCCCATTAACCCCCCAAAACCTAGCCAACCCCATGCCAGCTAGGACAACCAAGGAAGGTATTTTTGTCTCATCACCAGCAGAGAAATGCTATATTATGCACAACATCCTCATGGCACATTGCACCTTTTCACACTGTGCAGGATACAGCATCAACTCTTTGTGGCCAGGCCCACTCTTGAAGACCACTCCATAAAACATGCTGCAAGTACTGAAACAGTAAATGGACAACGAAAACTAATAAAGTTCACATTGAATTCCTGACAGCACATATATGCTTCAGGTGAAGTTAAAAGCTCTGTGCACACGAGGGATTTTTTACTACACATACAGCAGAGAGAAGCAGCAAGACGACAGAACATCCTGTAAGTTTGCCCTAGTTCAGCTGACTCATGAGGCCTCTCTCTCATGGAAGAGGCCATGGAGATCATACTTTCTTTGAAACGTTAATCCCAGCTTGGTGAAGTGATGGCACACATCTCTGGGAACGGCTCTTTAATTGTTCCCGTCTTGGAACCCTGCTCTCAAAAGGCGTTTCGGGCCTGTGGGTGATCTCCTGACAGCTGTTGCGGGGCATGACCATGCCTGAGCATTGCGTGATGTTGCTTGTGCAATAAGCAGATCCCAGATCGCGGTGAGAATAGGCTGGTGACAAAGGGAGACGACAAGGCACAGCAATGGGAGCAGTGAGTAGATGCTCTTCTGCAGAAGACATAGGAGGAATAGGCCTAAGAGAGGGCAAAACCCAGTTCACCTTCATCCATTCTGTTGCCACCGCGTTGTGGCATAGGAGCTAGCCCCTGACAGGAGCTGCACAGACACTGCTGGGCTGCAGCAGTGTCTAGGTGATCCAACAGGGCAAACCAGCTGAAACAGCAAACCGTTAAGATGAGCACCCGAGCAGATAGACAACAGTGCCCACAGGCCATCCTGTTTGGGAGCTGATACTTTGCTGTATGCAGTTGCCAGCTGTTTCCCTTTCCCATGAACTACTGCCACAGCAGGCTGAGCCTTCACTTTTGAGGGGCTCCACACAAAAGGGTGTCTTGCAGCACCTTTTCCCCAGCCTGCATTCAGAGCTATGTTGTTCATCTATCTTTTATCAGCCCCTTTCTTTCTTGTGCTGCTTCATACAGTCTCCAGGCAAACTCGTCCCATTTGTGTGGTTTCACAGCCTCTGGGCAGAAGTGTCAACAAAACGCAGCTTCCCAAGTGCTAAGCAGGGAGAAGTTTCTGAGGAATCCAGGCTGGATGGCAGGGGTCTTAATGCCTGCAGAGAAGTAAGCCCCCCACAGCACCCCACCATCCGTGGATGGGCATTGCTGCTGTGACTCACCCAGCTGTCCTCACTGACCAGACAAAAAGCAAGTCCCAGTAAATGGATGGAGAGAGTCTCAAAAGATGATTTTGAATAGAAGCAATTTTGACTGTGGTACCTATTAGTCACATGCTCACACTTCCCTCCGTGCGCACATGCATACACCACACAGCCTTCTTCAATGGGGAAATAGAAAAATGATCTCTATTTGTTATGCTATTTGTTGATATTGCTGCAGGCATTATTTGGGTTTTGAGAGGAGAGGAGGCAGTTTATGCTCTTCAGCACTGGAGCGTGCATGTGTTCTGTATCTAATGCTGCATTACTGGCAGCCCATATTCTGGGACAGAATGGGTACTAACCCCTGTCGTCTTCAGTACTACAGGCATCATCTCTTGCCCTGTCTTGCAGTACCTCCTGTAATTATACTTTAAGCTACAGCTCAGAGTCTGTTTTCTGTGTCAGACAATGCCTCAGCAAATTTTAGCTGAAGATTGAGGATTAGGATCTGTGAGAATCCAGTCAGAATTTAAAGCAGAAACAAGATAAAAAGTATTTCACTGAATTATATCCTAACAAAGGATAAGAAATATTACAGGATGTGATAATTACTTGTTGGATGAAATACTTCCTCAGTCATGTTATTTGATCCAGAACACTACCTCTAGTATTTTTCCATATATTTCTAGTATATCTCTAGCATTTTCTCTGTTTCTTAATGACACCTTGCAAACTATTTAGACAGTAGAGCTTTTCTCCTTCCAGCCTTGAACATGGATGAAGCACTATGCTTGAGATTACTAACTCAAAATTATTCTAAGCTTCCCCAAAATACAGAGGTAGTTATCTGCTTTTGTTACAGCAGGTGCTGACAAGACCTTTTGTAACTGTGCATTACTCGTGGCCAAAGCTGGCCACGAGCTATGTCAGGGATTTGCTCTCTGAGATAAGGGGTGCGCAGCAAGCCAAGCATCGGTAGTGTCCCACTGTCTTGCGCTGGCTGGAAAGTGAGGTTACCGAGTCCAGCAAAGCAGAACCTGCTCAGAGCAGGGTGCAGGTTTACTGTAACTAGAAAGTGTTTCCAGTTTAGGAGAAGAGTCATTGCTAAAAAGGATTTCAGGCCAGATTTTCCAAGGTTTCACTCTAGGCCAGATATTTAGCAAATTGCACAAGGCTCTGAGCAGACTTTTTCTGCCCAGTGTAACAGGCTATTTCCCTGGCTAAGAGTCCTCTCGTGTCAGACTCATCACAGTTGTCTTCCCACCCCTGCTCTCTACACATTCTCCCCTTGGATCACCTTTCTATTTAGTCCATCCTTAAAAATCCTCCCCAACACACACATCAAAAAACAGTGAAAATAACAGTATGTGTCACTACCACAGGGTGATGTCTATGTCTGTCTTAGAGGCAGTACTCCCTTTTTCCTTTCCCCTCGCCACATTTGACTAGAGCTTCACGCAGCATACAGGTTGAGTTTAAGAGAACCGGGAAAAATATCAATTACACAGTCATGGTCACTTTAGGTGGAGCACATATTAATAAGACAAACTCCTCGTGTTCTGAGGACACCGATAGCATTTAGCACTAGGAGGAACCTTCACTATGGACATGTGGGAGACTGGTACCCACCGTAGGCATTTTACGCTTCTCAGAAGCCTTTCAGGATCCTGCGTTGCGTGTGCCAGTTGGCCCTGTCTACCAATGCTGGCCTAAAACAGACCCCACGGCATCCCCAAGTCACAGATAACTGCCTGTGAACACCTGAGATGCAAATGCAACTAATAGGCATGTTTTCTAATAAGTTATTTCTAAGAAATAAAGCACTGAACAAATAAGAAATATAATGAAACAAGAGAGCTGTGCTAATACCATCGCACATATTTGGAGTAATAACTGGGACAGATCAGATAATGAAGGTGTAAAATGGACAAACATCACCATCCCCAATAATAAATAATCTGTAATAAATTCTAAGACATTGAAAAGACTGCATGATATCAACAAATAACTGTTTAACAAATAACATTTCATAGCACTAATGGCAACAGCATTATACAAAAACTAATATTCAAAGGGCTAGTTATTGAACAGAAGTCTACCAAAATGCAGAAGTCATCTCAGCACTGTATAAAATTGACAGATCCAGCATGTGGAATAGTCAAAAAAACCTCTCCTTTGGCTTATCCTCAACATCTCAGCTTACGTGAGGTCTCACATAGCACTTTCTGCTCTTGTGGTTTCATCTCTGTTTGTGAAATAGGAGTGTCTACTGCTAATGATAACAGTGACTTGGATGTGCATGGCTAAGCAAATACTGGTCAGGTTCCTCTACCTGAGGGGCAGGAGAGAAGACTTCATAACAGCAAAACATTTTATGCCGCTAATAAGTCACTGTGTTTACAATGAAGGAGAAAAAAAACAGAAAAAGATTCTGTACACCAGAGTCACAGGAACCCATCTGAAGCCCATCTAAGGTCCCAGCATTGCTGGTGGTTTCCCTGGGTCGCTTTCTGCCCTTCCTCACAGGATACGCACATCCAGTGACTGAGGCAGTAGCAGTGAGAGCAGGCAGCGAGTTAGACCAACTGCAACAATACAGTAGAAAGCAGCAGCACGGGCTCTCTGGTCGCCAGCGCAGAAGCACCCTCACCCAGCGTGGAGCTCAGCTAGTTTCTCAATATCTGCACCTGCCTGCACCTCTGTATGGCTCACCTTGTGCTCCAGGTCCTCCAGTTTCAAAAACAAATGGATGAATATCTTCCTCTTAACCAAGTAAGCCTCATTTCAAAGCTCAATAGTAGGCCAAAATTAAGAACAGCAATAAATTCTAATTCTTCCCAATGACCTTCCAGTTTTGCAATATGTTGCAATAAGCCGTAACAGCCCAGGAGAGTCCCACAGGATGCCATTAGGAATGAAAAGCAGAGGAGTAAAACCAAACATGTGCCCGTATTAAGAGATTAATACTAACAGCTCACAGAAGGCAGGTTTGTGACTTTTGTTTTTCCTTCAGAGATTCCTTATCATTTTGCAGCTAGCAAGGCACAGCAACAGCTTCTGTAAGATGGACTCCTATAACCATGAGATCATCCTCCACTAACAGCTGCCCTTGCAAGGGCCACTTGCCCCACAGCCCAGCTTATTGTCCTGAAACCGGACCCAACCGCAAAGAAGTTTCATCAGCCACCCTCCTCCTCAAAGGGCACTCAAAATATACTCCCCTGTTATGCTGAGCTTAGCTTTGCAGCAGATGTGCTACATTTGCAAGAGATAGCCATTCCTGTCACCGGTTGTCATTTAGGGACATTAAATCCTCGGACAAAAAAAAAAAATCTGCTTTACTGGGGATGAAAATAAACAGCAGCCGCAGCAACAGAAGCATGCGGCCAGCAGGACAGCAGCAACACTTGTGAGAAAATAGCCTTTCCCACCAGGGTAATAACTCCCCCAATACAATAAATTTGGTTATAGCACCATTTTTACAAGATAACTAGGTATGCATGTTTTTCATATTTTTAGTTCACTACTGCAGAGTGACTATTCTTGAGAATTTTTTTTTTTTACAATTTTAATTATCTAATCTTCATAAACCTTTTAACACAAAAACAAGAACCACTTAACACACAGCAAGATAATTAATATTGAAAATAGACTCTGCAGGGGAACTGTAGTACCTGCTGCTTTACATTAGGATCCCAGAGTAACAAATTAGTTATAAGCTCTAAATAAGTTGGTAAGAACAGAATAGATAGTACCAACACAGATCCTACTTCTACTCACTTCAAATATATCACATCAAGCGGCTACCTAACACACAGATATCCTAGCACTAAGAATAATTGCACCAATATCTCTGCTGAAATAGTAACAACTCCTTGGAGAAAAAATTAAAAAACCCCTCTTTTTCAAAAACACCACTTTATATTTGACAGCAAAAAAGTGAATGATTTACCTGGCCTGAAAGAGAAGAACTTGCCCTTCCTCCTCACCCTAGCAAGCCTACAACCGAGTAAAGAGCACAGCCTGCGGCTGGAGCTTGTTATGAGCCACCTTGAACGGGTGCAGTTGGCTCAGCTGGGTTCCCATCAACAGAGCAAATGCTTTTCACGTGCATTGGGGCAGGGATGGGGCTCACTGCCACCTTAAGGAGAAGAGGCAGTTAAACGGTCCCCTACCTGTCAAATAACAATTTCTGTTTTGTTTTGGTTTGGTTTTTTTAAGGATTTGGGGAGAGATGGTGACTATTCCTTTCTGCTAAATGCATCTCCCCTGAAGCAATGTCACGTAACTCATTAATGCTGAGAACTAGGCCCTGCCAACAGAGACTGAAAGGACCCCCTAAATGCAGAAAATAATGTGTGCACTTATGAAGAACTTGACATGTTCAAAGCACTATACAAATATTAACTAATTAGTTAAGGAACTAATTACTGAAAGAAAGATGTTTATTGCTTTTCCTCAGCACAAGCACTGGGTGCGTGCCAGGTTTCCTTCGGAGGGCTGTGGCGAACTTGCTGGAGAAGGTGCTTGTTTTGGGGGAGTTCATGGCTTTTGGGAGGGGGTGCCCCTTCCTCTTGCCTGGCTCTTGGGAGGACGTTCAGCTTAGAAGCACCCGGTGAGGGTGGTCAGAAACCAGAAATGGCACCTGCAGTTCCTAGGAGGCCCTTTCAGATGTGCCCCTTCCCATCCCCGCAGTGGTCGGGCATGCGTGCATTTGCATGACTAATAAGTGTGCGTGAAAAGTTTGTTATATGCTGCAGTTACAGTGACTTCACAAGGGACTGCTCAAAGATGTGAGGTTAAAAAACCTATACTGAAAATAGGAAACGGGGGGAAGGAAATCGAACAGGAATACAGATTCATTTAAAGCTCAACAGGGAATGGGTAAGGATAACAAAAAAAATCAGAGTGAATTAATGCTGCCAAAAGATTTAAAAGGACTAAGAAAGACACTTATTATATGAGTATCAGGGGAAAGCAAGCAAAAGTCCTAGAGAGAAAGTATGTCCATTAATTAGGAAATGAGGGTGGGTATGAAACTAATGATGACTAGAATCTATCTTTAATGAGATAGATAAAAGAAATGTGAATAATTCAGAAAAGAGGAAAAGCTAATAAAATATCTCTTCCTAGTCAACGTGTGAAAAAATACTTGAGGTAATATGAGCCTATATGTACATCAGCTGGTACAGATGAGCCTAGGATATTGTGGTGAAGTGGTGAACATGCATACTGCATGTAGTATGGAAAACTTACAGGTGACTGAAGAAAACTAAGTATATATAGAAACTTAAAAGGTGAAACATATGATCCCAAAACACTGTTTTCCTGAAACCTGCCTTTTACCTTTTCTAAAATAAAGAGGAAAGTATAATTCTGGAATGCAGCAAAGCTGAGGAATCTGAGAGCAGCCGGTGCAGCCTGGCCCATCTGAGGGTCTCTGCAAGGGTCCCCCGACACTGATTAAAAAAAAAGACAGAACCCATGATTACCTCAGCTGACACTATAGGACTAACCTAACACTGACCCCGAATTCCTGTTTTTAGAGGTGCTGAAACAGCCAGCTGCCGTGGTGGCAATTCCGGTCGTGGGTGTTCAGCATGCCTGACAGCCAGCCCCGGCAGCACGAAGCCTCGTGAGCAATAGACAGCGTGGGCCTCGCAAGGATAAATCTCACCAGACAAACTTGATTGCTTTTTAGATAGAAACAGAAAATTAACGGATGAAGGAAACGCTAGAGCTGTAATATATTCGCATCTGAGTAGAGCATTTGATACTGTGCCTCGTGAAATCTTTCTAGAAAAATTAATTTAAATCAGCTTGGAGAGGAACACTGTCTTCCTGATTGAAAACAGGCTGAAAGGCTATAAAGAGAGGTGAACAGTGAGTAGCAAAACATGGAGCTGAAGATGAGGAGTCCATTGAAGTCTTAGGCTTAGTCTTAGAATAAGTCTTATTTAATTTCTTCACTGTTCATCTAGAAATTGAGGAGGAAGCAACATTTTAATAAGATATGCAAATGACGTGAAATTAGGAGAAACTAAAATCTTCCACAAAAGATGCAAACAGAGCTAGAGAGGGAAGTAGCTGGAGCGGGACACCGTAAAACGAGCTCAGGGTTGGTTCCACCACAAGAGTTGGACCAGCTTTTTCCCGTTTACTGAGACAAAACAGAGGAATTAGTTTTCATTGGCACAAGGAAAGTAGTTTTCAGTTAACAATTTTTCATGTCTACTTGCCCATATGTGACTCTTGCTAGCCTGAAGACTTATGAAATCCACTTGTACCCCAGCCAACTTTCCACACGGGAAGTTTGCATTACGCATCTCTTTGTACAATACGGACGTTCTCTAAATTAGTGACATAAGGCAAGATTTTGACTTCCACACAGATGTTGGTGTTTTTAGTGCTGGTGTTTGTTTTCTGTTCCAGGGCAGATGTGGAGTTCCAAAATTACTTTCTAAAAAATTCAGGTGGAGCATTTTGGAATCTGTCTGCCAAATATTTGAAACAGAACAATGATGAAATTCCATCTCCGCCCTCAAAGCTTGTGGGCACAAATTAGATCGCAGTTAGGAATAAGATATGGCAGCAAAAAGGGCGGTGCAGTGTGGGGCAGTACAGATTCAGACCACCTTTATGCTGCTCTGCTGTTTCTGCACCTGGAACATTGTGTTTAGTTCTGGGAAACTCATTAGCCAGGAGATATTGAAAAATTGTACTGAGTTCAGAGAAGAGCAACAAAAATTATCGGAGGGATAGAGAGATTCATTTATAAGGAAAGATTAAAGGAGCTAAATCAGTACTGGAAGAACTGAATTTGTAATATACTGTCTCTCAGAGAAGAAATGACTAAGGAGAGGCATTACAACCTAGTGCTGAAAGGTGTAAACACCACAGACGGGGAAGAATTAGTTAGCGTGCAAGGGTGCAAAAGAAAGTATGCGGAGTTGGAGCTGGGAAAGCAAAAACACAGACTGAATATCCAGAAAAATTTCCTGACGAGGAAACCTCGTAGTTTGCATCACTTAAACATGAAGTGGTCAAAGAGCTCGAAGATGTGCAGCAGGGAATGAGCTCGCAGCCCCGCCAGGAGCTAGCAGATCACTCTGCTTCTTACTGCTTTCTGCAGGAATGACACAGGTGCCTGACTGGGGGGCTACGTGACAGCAACGACAGTATCAATACGTATGAGATTTTTGTTCACTGTGAGTGGTGGTGACAGTATCATCTCCTTCAAATAATTTCAAATTTCCTCGAGTGAGTGTTTGTTCTGAATGAAGAATTTGGACTCTGGTCTCTGGATACTTTTTTCCTTGGTTGTCTAAGAGATTTTATGGCTGGTGGTACTGCAGGACCAGATACCCACAGAGGCTTCCTTCTCCAGTTTGCACAAGTAAAATTTCCGTGTTAATCTCTTTTACTTACAGCCGCTATTACTGCTCTGCAGAAATGCACCTTTATATATCTGCTCTGTGCCAAGAGCAACAAGCTCAAGGCAGATGGTCGTATTGCCTTGTCCAAGTCAAATCTGGTCTGACTTCAATGCAAGCTATCCTTCAGGATTTCATCCTCTTAAGAATTGTGCTGCATTAGCTATGCAATTCAGTGTAGCACAATTAGTATCTTGGTTTTCTCATTTATTTTGTTTTACTCCATATGCTGTATTGCTTTCACCTCTCACATATTAAGTCAGGTAAAAGCCTTGTACTAGTCAGTGCAGCAAAGTCTGCATTGTTATACACATGTACTCACCGTAACTGGTTTTTGTTTGTAAGCTATCCGTTTCCAGAGTCAGACAGCAAGGTCTGCACGTTTTAGCTGAGACTGTTGGGTATCACCTAGGATCCGTTTACTAGTAATTTTCTGTGGATTAAAAACACGTAGTCTGGTCCTCCCCCAACTCACAGTGATGGTTAATTAAAGCACTTCTTGTGATGTTTATCGGCATTTGTGGGTGTCTCAAAAAGGGAAAGATCAGGTAGGGACATGATATCGACGTTCGATATAAGCCTATATTAGAAGAAAAAGTGAGAAGAAATGAAATTAAACATCTCTGGAAGTACTGAAAGCTAAATTCTCCTTTCACTTGCATGGTGTGAAACTCCTTAAAATGAGCAGAGCTTGCAGAGACATACCTGCAGAGCGCACGCAGACCCTGCTCTCCAAACGGTCCCCACCAGTGACGCGCCTACCTGGTTCCTGGCAGTTGTCAAGTGTGAAATTCTAATCTCTGCATAAAGCCAGAGATTTAGTCGAGTGAATTTGTGTTACGGTGATTTGTATTCTGTCTCTGGATGCATTCATTTTTCTTGCTTTGAGTAATATTTTTTCAACCTTGTCTTCTCATTAAAATTTCCTCTTCATTATAGAGCATTTCAATATAATTTCCTCCTGAACTGAGCACAGAGTACAGCCCAACTAATAAGAATTGCATGATCTGCATTATTATGCACACATAACCCATTATAATTGAATCTTATTACATTTTAATTGCACATGTTTACAAACACTGTATTCACTGCAACAGATTATGTATTTTAGTTGATTGTGTCATTAATGATTGAAAAGCCAGTGCCATTTTGTGTGAAACCCATTTTTGGCTTGCCTAACAAGTGGCATAATATAAGTCTTCTGAGGAGTCGCAAGATACATTTCTTTCTTTCTCTTCATTATTTTTAACTGTTTAGACGAGTTCTGCTTTAAACTGAAAACAGGCATCTTTAGAAATGTGACACTGTGTATCATTCAGACTGTCTTCAGACTTCAACAGGGTGGCAGGATTTTAGTCAGCTACTCATTTTTTAGTTGAATTTGGGGGCCAAATTTATTTCGGCAACAGAGACCTTGCTCTCGGCAATTTACATTGCAACCCAGTCATGCAGGCAAGCCCAGCGCTTTTGCGTTCACAGAGAAGGACTTTGCACACAGGGCTCCCCCTTTTGTGAGCACGCTTAAGTGCCCCCTCCTCCTGCCGAGCAATCTTTTTTCTAGGCAGTGCAATACGGTCAGCAGGTGCAAAATTGTTTAGGAAATGGAGCTCCTGAGACTTCCGATACTAAAGAAGATTGGAAGATTTGGCAGCGCACTGTGGTGTTTTGGTGCAAGGTCAGTTAGATAAGTTCAGTCGGGATGTTAAATCTAGCCACTGCCTAGTTTGTCATCAGGTTTTATAACAAGAACAAGGGAGTCTGATAGACCTGAGCCTCCAGAAGGAAAAATATTAAAAACAAACCAGTATTTTCACCAAGATTTATAGAAAATGTACTTCTTTTTATGTGCCTTTTCTTTTTTGCCAGACACATTTACCCTGCGTAGCATTAACTGAGATATATGCTACACCTGGGCTCTTCAGCTTCTTCTCCACGTGTTTACTTTGCTGCTTTTTAAGCACCTATGTAGGGTACATGCTCACCCTAAAACCTATCCTTCAGATATGAGTAACCCCTTGATGGAGATGCTGCCAGGACCACCAATTGCAAGCGTCAAGCCAACAGTCCTCATAAACAGCCATGCTTTTGCCACCACTGCATCACAAACCCCGTGGCTTTCCCAGAATACCTGAACCTTCCCTGCTTCAGAAAGTCATTAATTGGGAGTTGACCTCATAGCCTCAAATATGCCTTTCGGCTTGTTAAATTTAATCATCATTGAATAAAAGACTCCTACACTAGTGAAGGAGAAAGAGAGGTTTATGCTAAGCAGAAGAGGTTTTGACAGAAATCAAAATGCAGGTGATGCGCTCAGCATCTTCAGGATGTAACTGTTTATGGCTTTGACAATAAATAATACATCACAGGCATTGACAAATGGAGCCTCACAAAAGCCCTGTGAAGTAAATCAGCAGTTGTTATCCAGAACAGAGAGGAAGGCAGGGCATAAAAAGGCTAAGCAACTTGACCAAGAAGATAAAGCAAGCCTGTAATGAAGTGGAGCTCCTGGGATGCCCAGGTCTTCACGCTGGTAACAACAAGCCCTTTTCCCCCCTGATTTTCTGTTAGCTCTTTATCAGCTGGCCACTGGTAATGCATTTGGATACTAACTTGTCAGGAGGATCTGGAGCCAGGAAATAAATTAGCGTGTTTCATGTTCTCTGAAGGATTTATAGAGAATCTCAGAGACTTTAATTTGGACAGTCTGAGTTCAGCCATGCCTTTTTGGTTTCATCTATCAGATTTTTGATAACTATAAAGCTCTCCAGCGGGAGCAGGGGTCTGAAGTGTTTTGGGATGGAATTAAGCAATACAGTGTGATTCTGTGTCTAGAAGCAGAAGGCTTTTGTTTTGTGCTCATAGGGATTTAAGTAGGAACCGTGTTCTTGTTATTAATTGTCATTGTGCTTTGAGTCATAGCCAACTTACTGCACTGTCTCAAGTATTTTTTTAGGCATCATGAAACATTTAGGAGTTTCTCATACTGCATCCTAAAGTACAAGATTTTGTCCACCTTTATGCAGTAAAGTAGGAATGGCTGCAAGACCGTAAGTCCGCAGGAACACCGACAGTGCAGAGGAGATCTTGCAGGCTTTTGTATTTACTGTGATTCATGACAGTTTGCTATGACTTGAGAACGATTTGGGTTGAACCAGTTAATTTGCATAGTCTGAATTCGGTAAAAGCAGGATCTCGTAATTATAACTGCCTTGCCCCTTGCTGCCTGCTTGGCTGGTCATGCCCAGACAGCTAATCCTACAGCTGGCTCACTGCACACAGGCCATGGGTACTAGCACACAGTCCGGGTGAGGTCTGTGTGGTCTCAGGAGCGCGCAAGTCCTTGTGAAGCTACGTGCTTCTCAGGTTGGGGATCCCATCGTTCACCTCTTTTGCAAAGCTATTCCAAGCTTGTAGTCAGCACCTCACATTTATCAAATGCTTTGCCATCCTGTGATGAGAAGTGTGGCAGAAGTGAATGACGTTACTATTACTGCTGTTCTTTGAAATGTAGTCCCTAGGGGACCTGACATTTGAAGGGTGCTCTGTATGTGGTGAAGTCTGCTGTCAGCCTGGGAAGCCAGGATTCATGAACGGTGGCTCACAGATACTTCGCGCTGTCCACTGAGAGGGTAAAACTTTTGTTTGTGGGGAACAGTGCTGCAAAGCCCTGGAAGGAGCAGTTCCTGTAGCTGCAGGAGAGTTGGTACAAGGTCGGAGCATTTAGAAAAAGCAGAGAAAAAAAACAGTCCGTGCATGCATGTGCCTGTGTGTATTTGCATGCATGTCCATATATGAATACATTTGTCGGTATACTCAACTCCTGGGTTCCTGGAAGCATTAGAAGGACGAACAAAATATAAGGTTACAGAATACGTCCTCATCTCTTTGTGAGTGGAACTGCATTAACCTTAAGAGAGGAAAGAGGAGGGATTTAAAGCACTGCAAACAATAAGACTGTGTTGAAGATGCATGCCCTGCAAATTTCTTGTGCTAAATCAAACTCATTTTTAGTTAAATAAGCTCATAAAACTCCTGCATCACACAAACTATTATTTTTACATTTACAGTATTGAAAAATGGCCAAACCTATTATCATTGTTTTGAAGCTGGCAAAGATATTTGCTCCTGGCCAGAGATATTGTCTGACAAGCTCCAAGACTGAGGCAGATTCTTATGCTTGAAGCTTTGTGCACAGAAACCCTTGGAGAAAAAAAAATTATATTATATATATATGTGTATATATATATATATATATTTATATATATAAAAGAAGGGGTTTATCACTGACAAGTTGGCACAGTCTTAACTAGCATTGGGCAGCTGGAGAATCTGGAAAGCATATCAGACTTAGAGTCAGTGGAGAAAAGAGGGAATTCCGCAAACAGCTACCAAAATCCTGCTAAAAGGAAAAAAAAAAAATCAAGTGGAGAGGTAAGTGGACAGAACACTTTAAAGACAGGACAGCTTGCAGAAAGCAAGTGAGTGTGTTAAGACCATTAGAAGCCAGCTTTCAAAGTGTTTAATGAACTGAAATTACCTTTTGGTTCTTGGGACCAGAAGTCAATTGCATCCCAGCAGGATCACAAGAGATCTGAGTGCTTAAGTCAAGCCTGCACTGAAAATTGGTACTCATGGCCAAAACTCGCTTACTGCCCTCCTCTTCCTCCAACAAGCACTGACAATTTGAACATCCCAGCCACGCTGCTTTGCTGGGCTTTTTGTGAGTAGTGTGGTGGAGGAGGAGAAAGGAAGAGAGATGGGGAAACAGGGTCAGCAGCATGTAGAGCTTAAGTAAAATGTTTAGCAGGACATCGAGAGGTATCTCGGACCTGAGGACATCTCAGCTCATGGTCCCTGGAATTCCTCACTACGGGCTGAGGGCCCGGGAACGGCTGCAATGCAAAGCCCACGGTCTGCAGTGGGAGGTCACATCTCTGCATGTTTCCTGTCAGCTGAGGCAGTCTGCCGTACTGGGTGCTGCTATCTGTGGAATGGCTTGATGCTTTGAGCTAATACTCAGGAACTAATGGGGGGGCTTTCAAACACCAGAAATACCCAGCATTTAACTGAGCAGTGGCTAAAATAAAAGCAGCATCATGCATGGAAGAACATTTGGCATATTTCCAGGTCTTAGCAAATACAAAACCCCATCAGTCTAAAGAAGCATTAGGAGTTTATGATGTGGAAATAACTGGCTGGTGTCTGACGCAATTCCAGCTTACGGTGAGCTATCTATTAGGAGAAAACATTTTAGACATTCTGGG
The DNA here is from genome assembly GCF_040807025.1 of Struthio camelus. Lineage (NCBI taxonomy): Eukaryota > Metazoa > Chordata > Aves > Struthioniformes > Struthionidae > Struthio > Struthio camelus. The sequence continues at coordinate 25,080,349 of NC_090950.1, read as the reverse complement.
GCTGGACTCAACCTCGTTGCTGCAGGCCAAATGCCATGAACATGAGGCAAGTGTTTCAGAAACAGAATAGCCTACCATGTGCAAAGAGGGAAGAGATCAGCAAACATTAGGCGTAATTATTCCTTAGCTATTTAGTGCGCAGATGAAGTGATGGAGAAAAGTCTTCTGTAATAGCTGAGCTGGGGCAGCTTATATCTGCTGCGGTGTCATGTTTGCTAGCCTCCTCTCATTCTGAGGCATCTACCAGATGAATGGAAACCTTTTAGAGTATGACCATTTGACTTTAAGAAAGCTCTCAGAGTAAAAGAGAATCTGTCGAAATGGCAAGAGCGAGTGAACTGTTTTCAGTACATCTGTTTTGACAGCAAGAAAAAAAGCAGTTCAGTCATGCCCAACCATGAAGGTCAGTCTGACCTTCAGTTTGAGTAGTAGCACTCTACCCATTCAAATAGAATCTGGTAGTCCTGGAGAGTCTGGGGTCTCAGAACGCTCCACAGATACCGCCTGGTCTTACAAATGTCTTCAGCAATAGAAAAATATTTGCTTTACAGATGAGCAAACCAAGCACAAGAAAATAAAGTCCTGCCCAAGCAGCCAACAGCAAATTCGACAACCATAGACCACAGTGACTGCCAACCCCTCATTTTAGCTGCATTCTCCTTGGTAATAAACCAAGGAGAAGTATCAGCATCTACGTTCACACATACTGCTCAGTGACAAAAGATGGCAATGAGTCCTACATCACTGGAGTAATCCCAAATGATATTCATAAGATCCATAATCATTTCCAAAATGAGCATTTTTCTAAAGAGCATTTCCTTTCTCTAGAACAGCTCTTTATCAGAAGAAAGCCCAGGTAGCTTGAGGTGTGCAAGTATGCTCTTTCCTTATCTCAGGGAAGCTGCAGCATCCCAAGGTTATCTTCACTCAGGATGGTGGTAACAGACCCAACATTGTTCCCCTAACTCTGAGAGCTCCTGGCACTTGTTGAGAAAGTGCAAGTAAATGCGAGTCAAAACTCAGCCAAAAATGGGCCTGAGTGGGTTTTTAATACTGACTTTCTGTCCTCTAGGTCTTTTTCATTCTTCTATCTGCTATTTTTGTCAAGTAGATTTGTACTCTTTATTTGACACAATCTTTTCAATTCCTCTGAAAAGAGAAGCTGTAGGTACAACAGTGCTAGCTACAAAGGACTACGGGGGACATTCAGAGAAGATGTCTTTGCTGGAAAAGCTGTAGTAGGTGTCACACAGCACCAAAGGGAAAGGAGGTGGGACCCAAGCTCTTCACCTCTGGGAAACTCTTCTCTGCAGTGATTACAAATCTAGGCTTATTTTTCCATCTTTAACCCTGTGACACAAAGAAGCTTCCCAAAAGCAAATGCATGTTCTCCAGAAACATCTCCTCAACTGCCAAGTGCGTCTCAAATGCATATATTATCTGGATACACTGTTATACACGCTTTTATCTTCATTTCAGACAATACCGCCTGCATACTGTGCAGTACACTCTGCATGGCCTACACTTAAAAGAAACCAAACGAACACACCATACAGACACTTTCAGAGACAGCAGGTCCCCTTTGATTCCTGACTTAATTATGATAACATAACTACAGACTTTGCAAGTACCTTCATGCCCAGAAGACAGGATCTATTCCAGGATGAATTGAGGGGAAGCTTGCTTACATAAGAACGACTCCTTGACTGACATCCTTGGTACTTCTGTGTCTTTTACAAAAACATGTCAAGAGGTACTTTCATGGATAACAGACACCTCAGCCATGCTGTTCCTTGGTTATCGCTTCTTACGTGAGCTAAAGGGAAGTCTACTTTATGCCCATGGAATGAGAACGTGTTTCACTAAGCTCCACAAGAGCTTTACCATTCAGTTCAAACCCCACTGCCCACAGACAGGCATGGTCATGGCACAGAGCTATGGCGTTTTCCAGCAAACACAAACAAGCTCAGTCAAAGTGCCAAGCCAGGCAGATGACGCATAGTGCAAGAGCACAGCACTAACCTATAGCTAGTGTCCCTGTGTCTTGGTGGTTAGCTAGAGGCCGGAAATGGACTAACAGCAGCCTTGCAGGTTTTGGTGCAATTAGACCAGAGGCAAAACGAGCTAGTGACTGCCTGCAGGAGTCTGCGTCTACATACTGTGAGAGCGCTGGCCCGTGAGCGATACTGCAGCAAAGCAACAGCCTTGTCTGCAGCAGTGTGCTCCGCTTGCAGATGCCACAGCCTTTTGAAGGCACACTGCTTGGTTCAGTGCTGCTCCCTGAGCAAAGGCTGCAGAAGTGGTGGCGGTTGGAGGTCACTTAGACTGAGGAGGGGGAAAAAGGAAAACACTGCTGCTGCTGAACCAATTCCTACCTGCTCCACCTTCTGCTGCTATAGTTTTCCCTAGGAGTCAAGCATCAGATCAGCTCTATTTTCAGGATGTAGAAAAAAGTTTCAGTCACAGGTCATGAATCTTTCAGTTGCAAGAAAGCTCGACTCATTTTTTTCTGCGGGGCAGGAACATGACAGCAGCCGTTCGGCTGTGCCTGCCAAACTGAACGTTGTCTGGCTGGAGTGCCCAGCGCTAAACAAGCAGAGCCTTTCATCCAGACACCATAAAGATGCTGACACCCACGAACGTGCACACCAGGGATACTCATGCAGGGACTCACAGAGCTGCCTTCACTAGATGTTTTCTATGCTTCTGACTGATGGAAAAACCTCTTTTCTGAGCCCTCTTCAGCCACTGCCTTGCAGGGGGTAGGTTTTCACAGAATCACTGCGAAACTGAAGCTACAACTTCCCGAGGAGAAAAACAGAGGGCCGGGAGGGGGATCTGCGTCACTGAACCCAGTCTCTTGCAATCACAAGCCACCATGTCGTGAGATCCCTTTCATCTGGCAAAGGAGCTCTATCCTGAAGCTAGCTTGTTTTTACCTCCACCTCTTTGCCGAGGAGACTAATCCAGTGCCTCATTCTTCTGAGGATTGGAAACCTTCTCAGAATTTCCAGCCTAAGTTTATCCATGACCCGTTTATACCTATTTGTTCTTGTGCCAACACTGTTCTCGAGTTTAAATAGCTCTTCTCTCTCTCCAGCGCTAGCCCTCCCCCACCCTGCATTTATAGACAGCAATCACATCTCTCAAAGCCTTTACTTCGCTGCTTTTCTCCGTGCCTGCTCCTAGGTTAGCATATCTTTTCTGATCTTATGTGCCAGAACTGTCCATAGTATTCCAGGTAAGGTGTCATCAGGCCCTGGTTCAACGACACGCATACCAGCTGCTTGATGCAGCCTAGGACCACAAATTCCTTTTCCAGGGTCCCTCGGAGGCCCCCAGAACAGCTAACTTCACCCTTCACCCTGTCCTCCATCATTTCCAGAAGACGGACCTCGTTTCATGGAAATAATGATTGTCATGATTCCCTCAGTGCCCAGCCTTGGGCTTTATAAGATTACATGCATCTTCACACTGCTGCAGTCCTCTAGGCCATCCTGTTTTTCTAGTATGATTTTTCTGGACCTCCACTATTGTGCTATTCCACCCTAATTTCATGTCAGCCACAAACATTAACTTGCTTCTCCTTTTGCGCCATGAACATTAGTGAGAATTATAAATGCAATCAATCCCCCGTGCTAAAGGAACTCTAGGGATAGCCAGCTGCACCCAAAACTTTTCCACATGCATTATGCACTCTCCTAAACCGTCCTATCACTTCCCGCACTGTTCCACTAATCCTCATTTTCTCCAGTTGGACTCATCTTTTTCACTGTGTCAAATACTTTGTAGAAGTCCAGAGAGCTTGGATCTACCGCACTGCTTTTATCAAGAAAAATCAATTATCTTATCAAATAAAATCAAATCCATCTGACACAATATATCTTTGGTAAACTTATGCTGCATTCTTTCTTTCAAAAAGGTGTCCTTTGCCTTCCTAAAGCTTTGTATAATGCTGAGGTCAGACTAACCAGCCTCTTAGTCACATTGATCATATTTTCCTCTTCAAAATATACTAAACAACCACCATACACAGGGGTGATAGGAACAGAGCCCCATCTGGAGACAGATTCCTTACCTATTTACTCCAGCAAAGCCACAGCAAAAAAGGCAGCTAACCTCTATTTTCTACCTTTATTCTTTACTTTTTGTTTATTTTTGGAGTGTTCTACTTTCTCCAAAAGTGGTTTAAAATCTGGCTTTTACAGTGTCAAAGTACAGAATCTGAGGTTTAATAATCTGACAGACCAAGTTTTAGAAAAATAATGCAAGACCTGTATTTCCATATGACCAGTAAAAATAAAACGCTGCATACTTTCCCGTGACAGTTAGCAAATCTGGTCCCTAAAACAAGTCAGAGAATTGCAAAGTGTATAAAAGCAGATGGTAAGAAATGAAAATCTAAGTGAGAATGCCACGTGCATTTTGCTCCAGAGGCTCCTCTATGGCCCAGCTAACAGGCTATTAGATGCTCACAGCTCTGGCTGGGAATCTACTTCTTAAGTAATTCCATATCCTTAGGACAGTTGTGTAAAAGGGCCTGGATTTGGGGACTGGGTAGGCTCCTGTGTGCTAAATTTATGCGAGCACCTTATTCATACTAATGTTTTTCCTCTCCCTTGTTCTCCCTCCTCCCCTATCCTACCCCGAGGGACTCCTTATGCTTTACTCGCCCAGGGGGGCTTTTTGACTTTCTCCCCGTCAAACCTGTGGTGCCTCCTCCTTGCTTTGGCAATGTTACTGTCCCTTGCAACAGCCAGGCATGATCAGATCCCGCGAGATAACAAATGGCATCAGCTTTTGTCTGTTCTTGCCCATGTGTAAGTGCTGGAGAGATCATTAGCCGAGGAGCGGTGCCTTTGCTGCGAGCTGGAGGCCTGCAGAGCTCATGCCCTTGGGTGAAGTCTTTCTCATTATAAACCGTACAATCCATATAAACATACAACTTGTTACTTCTTTCTATGCAATTCCCTAGCAGAACTGATGTGTGAAGCACATCAGTTCTTGCTGAAGCCCACGTGTGATGGTAACCTAATTATTGTAGGGTAACAACTGTTTTAGGGTGACAGCAGGCATAGGATGGGGAGGCAACTGCGTCTCCTGCCAGCTGGGGGCAGAGGAGGGCGGGTGCCAGGAGCTGACAGCGTTTCAGTCATGGAAATGCTGTGCCTCACACACGGCGCTTCCCCTCCTGCTCATTTTGATAGCACGAGGCCCCTCGCTGTGCCGCAAGCTCAGCCCGTGCCTGGGCTCTGCATCAGACCACTCCTCCTCGGTCCTCAGGGTCACCGCTGGGATTCGATAGCACTAAGGCCCTTTCAGTACTTAATCAGGCCAAGCCATACCTTGCAGGACTGAAATATGGCATTTTAGTAACAGTTGCAGTGTACTATATGCAAGCAATAAAGTTGATGAATTAATGAAAATTAAGAAAAATGAGGACATTTCACTTGAGCTGCTCTAGGACTGTCTCAAACAGCCTTGCGTGAACAATTAATCTCCTGCTCCTTTTACAGAACGTAAAATGAATGATCAATGATTAGAATCAGAAGAGAAACTTATGAAACTAAAATGCGATTATTATCAGAGACCCTAAAAGATTCCAGCTGAAAGTACAGCCAAATTTGAACCTAGCTGGCAAAAAAAAAAAAAAAGAGTTTTCTGTTTCACAAAACATTTTTATGAACCTAGCGAGCAAATTTTAGCAAATCTGATTATGCAGGAAGAAATGCTCATGTCATAATTAATCCAATTCAGAAATCAGATGCCAGCAAAGGGGCAAATTTCCTTCTCATTTATATTCCTGTCAACCCACTGAAATCAGGAGGGCTTCAGGAAAGTTTAAAGTTTCCTTTGTAAAACTATATTGCTCGACATTAACTTGGCTCATACTTACACTTAAGTTGTTCTCCCGTCATACTCAGATTAATTGAATGTTATCATTAAACGGCAGAGAGATCTCTGAAACAAAATCCCACTTGAGGTTTTAATTTTTTGAAGAGTGAAATGTATTTGCATATCTATAGTCATGAATTTTAGCAGACAATAGTAATTATACGATAAAGAATGTGTCTCACATATATCATCCCAAATATATACATGCAGGATCCTGATCCTCTGTTTCATTAAAGAAAGGCCATGTTTAAAATTAAGAGCAAGAAATTCCTTCCTAGTTTCCTCAGATATTTCATACGGGCAAAGGAATGTTCTAGTAGCTAAAATATCAAGAGGTTACTAAAATAAAATTAATTATTTTGGATAGGCAGTGTCTTTTTGTTCATTGTTTGAACAGCTCATGACACAACAGAGCAGTCCATGGCTGGGAATCCTGAAAGGACCAAGCCATCCAAAATAATTAAACACACATGATTGATTTCTTTTGCCAAGGAGAAGAAAGAAGTGCACATATTTAATTTTTGGACTCAGGCATAGATTCCTCATCTTAGCGTGTGAGAGTGTCATCTCTTACCACCAGCTCAACAACACTATGTCAGGACACTCCTCAAGACCACTGGGGCTGGGACTAGGAGACAGACTGTGGGAGTGTTGAACCAAGAGGATTTTCCCCAGTGCAAATCATTCCCCCTGAGGGCCTGGGGGTGAGGATTATCTTTCCCAATTTACTTGCTCTGGCTTTCCAGAGGGCAGAGAGAAGGATCACGGACAGGCACGCAAGGAGAGCAGGCCAGGTCAGACTGTTGTGACAGAAACGTCCAGTGCAAACGTTGTCCCGTGCCCATGGTGCCGGCAGCCCCAGCACAGCCCAGCTTCATACTGCCACCGCACCAGATGAGTTAATGATCCTTCACATTATTCCAGACTTTGTAAGGCCAAAATGTACCTGTTTCCACCTGTGCAGTCTGTCAAGTGCTGGGGAGTTACTCTGCATTTAAACTGGTGGAGATGAGAGTGGAATTGGGTCTCCATTTCTTTACCACTGTGAAAAAATTTAAATTTCCTCTCACTGGAAAGCCCGTCTCAACAAATGGGCTAAAGAATCTCATTACCGACCTCATACGAACGCAGCCCCTGCCTTGGCTACACCCCGAGTTCTCTTGAAAGCAAAAAGAGCAGCTTCAACGCCACCGCGAATGCTCCCAGCTCCCACCGCTGTGGCAGCACAGAGCCGGGTGGCTGTCCATAGAGTGCCAACCTCTGCCTCTCACGGAGGAAAGCATCTGAGGGCTTGGCTCAACTACGCCCAACGTGTTTTGAACAGTGTAGCCCCCAAAGACAAACGTCAGCAGTAAACATGGACACGGTCACATGCTAGGTGTCCAGAGATATGTCAGAGGTGAGTGAGCGGTCCTTAATGAGCCAGCTGAAGCAGGAAGAAAATTGTCTCCTACCTGGGAAATGACCACACCAGAATTCAGACAGGAAGCTTGGAAGAGCAAAGCCCCTTGCACACCTGCTCGGAGAGCATGCCCTGTGCCAAGGCTGGCCTCCATCAACCCCAACACCCTTCTAACTCCCATGGTAGCTACATCTTGCAATGCAAGACCTGCTGCCGTGCGGGCTAGCGTTGCTCATGCCTGACAGGTCCCCGAGCTCTTCACAGCTCGAGAGACCTGTCTGCTCATAGGGATTTCCCAATATTTGGATACAGGCCAGCAATTAAATGCACGTTTAAACACATAGCAGAGGTTTTGCACTGGGCCAAGAAGGATAGAGGTGCTTAGGTTGTTTGTTGGAATCACTCCTGTTAATATTAGCAAGACAGCTTATTGCCCGTTATTGTATTATGGTTATTTACCTCCCTGGTCTGCAGACAGTGCGGTACGTCTGGGGAGCTGGGCAATAGCTCATAGGAGCTGCGTTTTCTCTGCTGAGGCATTGCATTAGAGCTTTGTGTTGGAGGCTGTGCATGGCCTAAGCACACTGAACCAGTACAGGTTAAAGAGCCATCTGATCGTACTCTCACAGAAGGCAAAGCAGGAGCCAGGGGGCAGTGGAGGTGAAGAAGGGAGAGAGTTGTTTTAGTCCTCTGTGTAAAAATAACACCAACACTGTCTGGAAGAAAAGGGAGGAAAAATAAAAAAGAGTAACTAGAAATGCTGTGTGAGATAAATGGGACCCTGGGGATATTTGTTCCTGCGCTACCAGATCCATCATGCTTCCCCCAAAGGGTATTGCTTTGCTGGGGATTGGGGTTTTTTACTAGTTTACTGCACCAAGAGCTATTTGAAATATAAGCATGAAAACGAAGTAAAGAAAATATATCTTTCTTGCAGTGGCTGTGGGTGGGAGGAGAATGGATTAGAACAGCTAACCAAGGGTTAGAAGAGCAGTGCGTGCATGAGGCTCACTGGGGTGCTATTATCTTTAAGCCCTGACCAGCTGAGACCAAAATGCATCCCCAGAGCCTGATCCTACAGCATGCAGCAGGTTGCACTGGAGTCAGGGATGGCAAGTGGTACAAAGCAGCAGTAAAAAATTTCTGGGACTGACTTTTCAGATTTGTTTCACTTACCTTCAAAACACAGCTACTTTCTGTAGTTTAAAGCTTCATCTGGGTGCCCCTGCAGAATTATAGTAATTGTGTCCTCGGACAAATCCACGTGCAGTGTTGTTGGTTAGTTGGGGTGTTGCTAGGTTTTGTTTTGTTTTGTTTTTTAAAGTTTCGGCCCCTCATCCCAACAGCGATGTACTCCACAGCTTGCAGTGCGTCCTCTGTGCCCATCTTAGAGTCCAGAATTTAGATTCAAGGTTATTTCTAAGAGTCCCAAAATATGGCAAGCATAGACAAAAATTACTGAGAATCTACTCAACACTACTCAGAGCAGAGGAAACATCTGATTACAGGTGAATTTACAGACAAGTTGTTCCTTTTTCTTTTTTATATTTAAAAAATTGCCTTAAGTGGAAAAATGATGACACATTACTTCAATAGACATAATGAGTATAAACTCATTTCAAACAGATGTGAACAAATAGCATTAGGTAATTAAAAACTGATAACTCACTGGCTAAATTCCTCTGGAGTCCTTTGCACTTCAGCCTTTGATGACAGATTAATATATATCAATCTCGCACATGCAAAAAAATACATCAGTGAGAATGAAAGAAACTCATTTCTTGTATCAATAGAAGATGTATATTTATGCCAAAGGAGGATCCCTTTAGCCTGTCTTAAAGGAAAGCTTTGTCATTCTGCCTTTTCTCTTGGAAAGCCTTTACTTGGAGAGTTTGGATGTTTCCAAAACTATTTTTTTGTACTAGAGCCATTTATCGATAGTCACTGCTTACATCCTCATCTGCTGTGATGATAGGGGAGGGGTAGCAACTTTGTACACCGCTATTGAGATTTTTCATGGAGTTTTCATGGATAACTTTGTATAACACCTATCTGTCCGTGGAGATGTATGTTTATGACCAAATAATGGTAGAGAAAAGGCCAAGTCCTTCCTGCTACCACATTCCCAGAGCAAACACTGGCCCCTGGGCTGTCAAAACGTGTGGTCCTAGCTCACGCAGAACAAGTCCAGGCATTGGCATCAAGGCAACTGTGGCCATCCGCCTCCCAGAGCAAGAGGGGCAAAGGCCCGTTGTGGGTGAGCTCGTTATTCTGCCTTTTTTATGTATGTAATTAGTGCACCGTCCAGAATCGGATGCTGACATTTTTCTGAGCGCTTGCTCAGTCGGTGAACATCTCCTCGGTATTAAACCATGCCAAAAGGCAGCTGCTAAAGCTCGTGCCAAATCAAATACCACGAGACAGGCTGCTTTATGCAGCTAGTTTGTAAGGCCGTGTCAGGGCTCCTGATGTGGCCGCACAAACTTCAGTGTTTTAAAAGAGCGGCCCAAGCCCAGACAGAGCTTCGCCACCCCGGTGCAGCAAAGGTGCCAAGGAAAACACGTGGCCACAGTCCCAAACTGCCCCGAGACATTTGCCTCAGCAGCTCAGAAGCTGCGTGCGTGCCTCCAGCCTGTCCCCCAGTCTCCGTGCTGCCTTCAGGACACATCCTCATCTTGTACCTAGTCTTAGACACAAGGACAAACAGCCTGTTCTTATGGATGCTCTTTAGTCCAAAGAAGACAAGTAGAACAGCTGAGAGATGGCTGCGAGGACACTACAAGGGAGGTTGTGCGTTCAGGAGCAGACACACATTACTGGCAACATACAGAGTGCAACAATACAGATGCTGCTTAGGCAGTTTTAGGCTCTTGTTATTCTGAATTTAAAGTTCACCAGCAAGAAAGCAATAGCATAAACATGGCTGAATTTCAAGCTCTTCTTTCAGTTTTCAGTCAAAGTTCACAAAACACTTCATAAAGGCAGAGCAGTGACATTACTCCTGCCTTACAAATGGGGAAATTGGGGCTATAAAACGGCCTCTCAAAAGCACAGATCCTGATGCCCAGTCTGCTCCCACATAGCATTACTGCTTCACTGAAAACTCCCCTCACAGGGACCAGGCAGTGTCCCTTTCTCTTCCCGTCTGCGTGTGCTCTCCTCAACTTGATCTTTCACACCTCGAGTGCAGCATATAGGACCAAATCATCAAAGAAACCAAAACAGGCAGTCATTTCCCTGATGCAAAAGACCTTTCAAAAAGGGAAAGAACAGAAATAGAAGCATGAGCTTCATCAGAGAAGTGACTATTGCACTAAAGCAAAGCAGCAGGTGAGTAAAGAATAAAAGGAAGGACAGATTAAAGAGGACACTTGAGTCGTGAAGAAAGGAGAGCACTGCATATCAAATGGTTTGCAGGGGGGGTGGAAAAAAGACAGGGAAAGAATTACCCGGCAATATCCTACTAAAGTTGCTGAAGAAGTAAAATTAACATAGGAATAAGAAAATGTGGATAGAAAAAAAAAAAAGTCAAGGGTTGGTGGAGAAACAGCTAGACACTGTATATGGAAATCAGAGCATGTAAGTGGCCAATTCAGTTTTTTTCAGGAAAGGTGAATAGCGCACTGCATTATCTGTCATAAAGCAAGGAAATCATAGCAGCAATGATTGAGGCTTCAGGAAATTTTTGAACAAGCAAGAAACACCTTCCAAGAGAGGAGTAAATTTGGAGTACTGCGTGCAGAGCTCAGACCAACACGGGCTGCAAATGTTTGAGCAGTAATCCATTGCTTAACAAATGAGAAAGCAACAGGCAGCAATTGCTGCTCAGCAGAACTGTTCAGAGCAGGAAACAGTCTCTGCACAATAGCTGCACACAAAATCAGGTTTTGAAAGCACCGGTACCAAGACCCAAGCTGAGGGGAGTGAGATCACTGAAGCATGAAATCCTCTTGGAATTACTCAGTGCACACTTGCACACTTTGGAGACTGGCCCCAGCAACTGGGTGTTCATCCTCAGATACATATTTTGCTAGCCATTAAGCAGAAAATATTCACTGGGTCTGGCAGCCAGCATTGTGTAAGCAGTCTGTTTCATCGGATTCTGTTTTGTTGTTGTTCAACTTATAGTCAATCTTCAGTGATTCACTGAGCAGAATAGGGCACAGCAGAAATCATTTAATTTCATCATCTCTGCGAAAGAATTCAACAGTTTGCCCATCATTGTGAAAGATGCTGTTTGAGCCTGGATTTCCCCTCCAGCTAATCAAATGGATGCCTGACCCCTATCTGAGCAGAAAATATAATGAAGTCAGTGGAGTGGCACCTGTATATATCAGCAGGGCAGTATGAAGAGGGAAAAAGGTCTATTTTGATGTCAGTGCTGATAACTGTCTTAGGCATTTCCCATCCCTGTTGCTTCTCGGTACCACCACATCGGTGCAATATGAGGACTCTGATGTTTCTGAAAAGTAGCTGTGCTTTATGATACATTCGTTCTGTGTAACAGCCCAAATGACAACTCTTAATTAACTAGCACATCTGCAAGTGCAGGAAAACTGTAAGATCTTGGAAATGGAAAGGAAGGCATAGAAAGAGTTAAATGGTCTTTATTTTTGCAAGCAAGGATATGTACTCTGTTCCCCATCCACCCCCATAAAGTACGAAATGTAGCAGATGTTTTGAGAACAGCTAGCCAGATCTATCAGCCTCTATATAAATAGAGGTTGAGTTAGTGAAGAAGGAGGAAGAATAATGTTTACAAGAGAAGAGCAAGAAGATTTCCGACACCTGGGCAACTTAATGATGGCAGATGGCAAAAGCTGAAGGAAAAGAGAAGGAGCAATGCACACCAGCAGCTGTTGAACAAATGGGAAGTAGAAAGACCTCTGCTGAAACTGCACAGGAAGAATTTAATGCCGGCAAGTCTGTAAGAACGATAGAGTAAATATGCAAAGAAGAGGAGCCTGTGTTTTAACTCCTCAGACAAATATCATCAAAAGTACCCAATGCATTGTCAACCAAGGAGATTTTCACAGCAAGAAGCCATCTATTTCCATCAAATACTGTTAGCCTGCAAAGCAGCAACTTCTGGGTCATTTAGCAACGCTCCGGATGTAGTTATTTTCTCCTAAGCAAGTGGCTCAAAACAGGCTACGTGAGAAAAAGATAGAGTTGTCATACAAAGTGGGACAATCAAGCAGCGTGAGGAAGCTATTAGCTTCTCAGTGCTATATAGCTCAGTTAAACGGACAGATTTCTAGGACACTTGGGCGTCCTATGCCCAATAGGGCACAATAGCCAAGCACAGGGTGCTTGCATTTCATCAGCCATAAATGGGTGATTTCTGACTTTATGCTAAAGATAGAGCTTATGGCTAGTCACCCAGGACAGCCTGGCTGTCTGTTTTTCTGTGGCAGCATGTCAGCTATTGCACTGTAGAGTCATAGAAAATGACTTGCCTGTCTTATCCCATGGGGAAGAAAGGGAGACCAGCCAGAGGTGCAAACGTGGTTACTGACGTTAACCAGCTTTCTTGATAAGTCTTTCATCTAAAAGCCTAAGGTGGGATTAACACATGTAGCCCAGATCACCACTAGGAATGAATCTTCTCCCAAGCTGGGCTCATCCTTTCTAGGAAAGAGCTGCCATCTACAAAATTCAGTTCTGAATTCAGGCTCTACAAAGCCCAAGAGCACCTAGGTGTGGTAACAGAATTTGGCCTGTCTCTTCTTAAGGATCTCTGTCCTTTAGAAGACTAATTTTCCTTTACAATATAATTATATGCTCTTAATACAATCTGTTACCTGACGTGCATATCACATCCATAGCTCTGCCAGGCTAACACCATATTGGCCAGTGACACCCTGTAAATAGACCCAACATGGTAGGACCATCAAAGGATCATTCCTGTGATTCCTTTCATAGATGATTCACACCAAGCATCTATGGATTAGTGGGGATCCCTGCTGCCACTTCAAGTGTGGATGCATTTTGAAAAGGACTCCACAAGGGGATAGAAATAATGCTACCTGATAAGTATGCAGCTTCAAGCCAAATTCATATTATTCCTAGAGAATTTGTCACCACAGGGGAAGAAAAGATTACTGCATGTATAACCTGCAACTTGAATTTTATTGTTTACTTCCCTATGCAATTAGAAATGTGTATTTGTAACTGATAGTTACACTTTCTAGTTATGTATCCATCAAATTCTTGTTATAATTAGGATGACTCATAATGAAATTATGCATTAGTTGTTCCATTAATTGTATTATTAGACTCATAGTCAGCATGCAAACTACAAATCTCCTGAATTCCTCCTCTCCTTCATCCCTCCTTGACCATTTCCTAGATGAATACTGGTCAGAAATAGAAAGAGGTATCACATCTAATTTAAGTTGTTGCAGCTACTTTGCAAGCAATAGGTCTTGTCAAAGAGGGTCTACTGCTACAGAGGTGAACAGCAATCTCAGCTCCTACCCAAGGATTTTGCTGATGGAACGCAAAATGAAAGTACATTTGAGCCCTCCATTTCCCAGGGCAGTCCTACTTTGCAACAGCCACACAGTCCAGGAAGATAGAAAATTGCCATACCTGATCAGATCAGTGCTCCATTGTTCTCTATATCTTGTTTCCAGCAAGGAGCACATCAGTGCATCAGAAGAATGCAACAGCAGTAGAGCTACTGTAAAGGCAGAGCATATGCATGAGTGATGGCAGCTGCTGTTGCTGCCCAGTGATTACAAAAAGCCTGAAAAATGGGGGAAGTATCTTGAAATATCTCACTCAGACTGGACCATTTTGAACTAATCAGCCCCTAGAAGGTCTTTCTGATTGTTCCCAGTTGTTTAACACCTTAACATCCTGAACAGTTTATTCCTCTTTCAATTACCACCCAAAGCAAGTGTATCTTGTTATCCATTGAGTTACTTACCTCTCACAGATAGTTATTACCTGTTGACCTCCAAGTCCGAGTGAATTTCACCTATTCCAAAATCTTTACGTATCTGGGATTACTATGGCAAGCAGTTCCACAGGTTGTTTATTCACCGACTAAGGGATGGGAGGGGGTAATCGTCCATTTTAATGAGCTACCTTATACTGAATGTAGATGGTTGGCGGAACTGTGGACATGGATAGCAATAATCACCCACTTTAACCTGTCAGTGAACACTGTTCTGGTCAGTTTAGTACTGAAATCTCTCAAAAGACCATCAACGAAATCAGTGTCCCTAGGCCGGCGCATCTTCAGTATGAATTTATCTCATGTGTCTTGAACTGCTGTGTCATCCCACACACAAATCAATTGTACAGTGAGCCCTTTAGTGAAACAGAAATGTATTGCTCAGGACAAGGAGAACTTTTCTTTCTTCCTTTCTTTTTTCCTCCCCTACAGTGAATTTAGTGCTCATTAATGATACTGGGTAGATGGCACAGAAAGAATTCTTGTGTTGACCTCACAGCCACGCTAGCAGCATGAAGGTAATTGCTGTCCACCATTAGGCCCATGCCTACAAACTTCCAAGTCCCGTCAGGTCCCGTCAATTTTGGGGGAAGCTTAAGGTGCTAATAATGTCTTCCTGTAAATGGAGAAACAAAACTGGAGCCCTGAGACCTCCTCCCCTCCTACACAATGACTGTGTAAGGTGCAGGGGACGGAGAGGGGAAGTGAGGACACCAGATATCTGACATGGACAGCAAGCATAGATTGCAAAGGCAGTCCTGTCTTAGCAGCTGTGTGGATATGGGGGCAAATGTTATGCTGGTAGTAGTCCCGTATGTCCCCACCAGCATCTATGGGTTGTAGCTGGTGCAAGCAAGCCTTGAATGCCACTCACAGTTTGCATGAAGACCAATTTAGGAGGGGAGAATACAGTCCACTCTAAATGCACTCTCTGCCCTAGCTGTTCGATAAAGCTGTCAGCATTGTGAGCATCTGTTGTGTTGGTGGCAGGAAGTGGTGTGGAAAAGAAGAGGGTTGTAAGTTGGCCATTTTCCCCCTCCAAATGAGGTAGAATTTACCAGCTGGTTTAGCTCAGATCAGTGCCCTCCTCTCCCGCAGTGTTAAGTTTCAAATATTCTGTAGAAGACTCTAGCGCAAAGGACTAATCCAAATCCAAACTAGAATCGTAAATCAAAGGAGAAGGTTAACCAGCCCTCAATGCTCCTCAACTCTTAATCACTTAAAAACCTAATGGGCATCTCCAGTTGGCACTCCCTTAACCCTTTCGTTCCCATGGTATAAGGCAGCCACAGATGGATTTTCAGAGATCTGTCTTGCTCCTTTATCTCTCCAAGCACCATTCATTTCTGAGTTGGCTCCCTGCATGATGTTTTCATTTTAAGCTGACGACTGTAGGATCTGGGGGACTGATGGCTAGGTGATACAAAAAAATTAGGCAGGTGCCAAACAAGCAACAAAAGTGCAGACTTCCCACCTCCTCTCTCTCAACCTGCCTTGACACTAGGTCGCCTCTCCAGTCCTTCAGCCTGTGTGCCATTGCTGCTGGCAGAGCTACAACACTCGTGGGTTTTACATTTGTCCGCTAGGGATCACACTGAGATCAGCAACACCAAACTGACAGCAGACGTTAACAATCTCTGATCCATCTTGACCTGGGCTGGTTAAGAACAGGCAACCAAGAATAAAAAGGCTCCAAGGTCCCAGCAGAAGACTAATGTTTCTGACTTGGGATCTAGAGAAACACCCAATTTTATTGAAAGCAGCAATCTCCAAGAGCATCCTCTCACCACCCCCTCTGACACACCTCATGGACAGTGCAAATGCCGTGCGTCACTTGCGTTTGCTCTGCTCACCATTACCTGGGGTGCTGTTAACTTGCAAATTTAGATTGTGAGACCCTTTTATCGGCAAACCGTATTTTGCCTTTTGTGAAGTGTAGCGTACTCCTGTGACACCAGAAATGCAATTCGTGACATGGTCTGTATGCCCCCCTTACTCACTTCGTGCCACATCTGCCTTACAGAGTTTTATGAACTTCCAGCTTCCGATCGATACTTTCACTAACTCTTGCGACAGCCTCAGCTTGCGGCGGGGGCGGATGCTGTTCGTTTTCCCGTCCACATCAGTCGTGAGAGCTACAGCACCTTCCATTCCAGGGAGCAATTTTCTCCTTAGTTTCAAAACAGTGTGTGAAACCCTGATCTGCAGAAACCCTGATCTGCCCTAGTAAGTTTAAGGATGACCGAAGCTATTTTCTCTCCTGCGGAGGTTTAAAAGCTACAGAGGGATGAATGGGGTTTGACCTATCGCTGCGTTTCTAACAGCCGTCCTATTACAGCACTGAATAAAAGCAGGAGAGGCATGCCTATCCTAGGTTAATAAACCTTATCTAGTGCGTGCCTTAAAAACACTGTGAAACAGCCTTAACTGAGCTTCAGATAACTAATTTCAAGCATGGCTGTCTAGTGTGCCTGTCATTCCTATTGTCCTCCCAAACTATTTCAGACATTTTGAGCAGGGAGTACTAAGCTATGAGTTAGCAGGGGTTGTGACATTAATGGTCCAAAAAGGTTTAAGCACCAGGAGGTAACGATGACAGCGCTTAACAACTGGTGGCACTTCGGAAGATTCCACTGGATCCCTGTTTATTAACAATTAGGCTTCGCCGTGGAGGAAGATGTGACAACTATCGGAGGTAGGATTTGCATGTAAAACAAAGGAATCTGTTGCTGTTCGGTGCTTACTGTTTGTGCTTTGCTCCGCGGATTTCCGAAGGCAGCCAGGTGCAGAGTCAGGAGCAGCGAGGGAGCGGGTGGGGAGGGGGTGGTGGGACGTGGGGGAGAGCTGAGGCTGCTGAGAATTAAAATACTGTTGATAGTCCTGTGTTTTATGGCAGAAATGCCCCGAGGACGAGCTGGTTCACATCTCATTGCCTGCTGAGTGTGCATTGCACACTGCTTTTCCCAGGGAGTAAAATACATAGAGGTCATGAAGAAAACACTTTACCCCTTCTCTACCGAGCCAGCCGGGCTCTTTCTGAGGTGGGGAGAGGGGAAAAGAGGAAGGTGTCCTAAAATAAAAGACGAAGGGGAAAGCTGTGAAGCCTGTCAGATAAGAGAGACGTGCTATTAACATGTAAAATGTGTCTGGAGTGCCACCGCTGTCATCTGAAGCAGGGAAAATAAAGAGGGGGGGGCAAGGGGGATTTTCTGGATAAGGAACCTCTAGGGTTATAACCTATTGCAAAAAAGGCACGATGTATCCATCCATTTTGCATAGTGAAAGCTTCATATGTACTGTTGACATTGTTTTGCTGGACGAGAACTGTAGTTTCAGATAGAAAAAGGTAGGATTTTTTCCTCCATCACCGCCAGACCCCTGCCACCCTCCCTCTCCCTGAGAAATGACAGCATGGTGAGGGTTGTAAATGGTGTTTAGCTGGATATTGAAAGCCTTGGGAACAAGGGCTGAAGAGGCAATGAGCACTAAGTAGTAAGTACGAAAGGAAAGCTTCTCCGTGTAAAGGCTTGTTGTTTCTTTCCCAGCCAGAAGTGCAGGAGGAGATATGCAAAGTTAGAAGCCTCATGTACTTTTTTATGATGTGCCTGTTTAGCATTATGAGACAAGAAGATGTCAGAACATCATAGAGTTGGGTTTGTAAGGCAAAGAAGACAGTGAGGATTGTGTTTGGTCCCTGGTCGACCTGAGGTTGCAAGTTTGAATATTTGTCATTGCATATGACCCTCACCAAGATAAGTAGTGGGAACTTAATGAATGAAAATCTTATCTGCATGCCTATGCAGTGTGCAGTGTTATTATCATCTAGTGGGTTTGATCTGGGTATGATGTTCCCTGTTTTGATGAACGGTTTCTACTTAAGCATTAAAGTTTCATTTCCAAACAACAGGGAGACTTCAGCGTGAGCAGTATTTAGTAACAATAAAATGTTCTGCTCGTGGAAATGCTTCTCATAGGAGCTATTAAAAATGCACTTAAAGGAATGGAGAGCCATATCTTGCAATAAGAGGTACAGTATCACTTGCTCTGCTAACTATTAAAATTAGGGTTATGATAACGTTTTAAATCTCCTTTAATGTGGTTGTCATTAGGTATACTTTACAATGCTGTTATCAGAAGCTCACAACTTCGAGAACTCTGTTCGACTGATTGTTTTCATTAAATCTTCATTAGCAAAAAAATCCCAATATTACAAGGACTTAACAAGTAATTTGAATTTACTCATCCTATCAAATGTTCCCTTTAAGGAGAGTTTCATTATATTAGAGTACATTGTAAGTGGGTCATGCTATAATTCATTTAACAGTGCTACACCAATGACAATTTAACAATAAAAGTGCTAAATGTGTTCTGTGATAGTAAATACAGATTCTGCCAGAGAGAAGCAATATTAGACTGGAAATATTAAGAATTCCTTTCAAGAATCAAAACTTATAAATATTCTGCATCTGATCCAAGCAGCAACTTTTCAGTCAAGTGCTTTACTTAGCATTGCAAATTGGGGAGAAGATTGTTTCAACCTGTGTCACATACAGTAATTGGAACATAATGATAATAGTAAAAACTTTCTTCGGAAGAAAATTTTTCTGGTGGTTTGCAGTATGGATCAAAAGCCTCCTTCACAGAGATACTAAATCTGTGTCAGAAGTGAACAATGCATGGGCAAAACAAGAACCTATTTTCTTCTTCCCCGTCTCACTTCTGTCCAAAGACTTAAGACAATTTTACTTCATCTCACTTAATTTTCTTCTGAGCACTTTCTGAGGAAAGGGTGAAGAGGTAAGACCGTGAGGTGCTGGGAGACTGCATTCAACCTGCACCCTGCCACAGACTTCCCGGGGGTCTTAGGTAAGTCCCCCATTCTCCTTGCAAAATGGGCAGTGCTGGGGAAGGGTAATAGCCCCGGCTTGCAAATACCTGTGAGGACAGTGTTATTAATGATGCAATGAAAATATAGACAGTGGTCCCCCGGGAATAAGACTAAATGTATAGTTCCGGATAAAGAAAAATGCAAAAAAAAACAAACTTTTCCAGCAGGAGGAGGTTCATATGTTGGGCATTTTCAATAGTAAATAAGACATAGTGCAAATCCCATGATCCGAAACTAAATCTACTTTCAGAACTATTCCAGACAAATTTGCTGTTTGCAGAAACTTTTGCCAGCAGCAAACACCCATTCTTCTGAAAGCCTGTCAGAAGTGACTCCAAATCCCTTGGCATTCTCCTTGCTTCATCAATGTATAGCAGACAATGGATTAAATTCCATGAGCTAGATTTATAGTGGTGGGAAAACATTTCCCTATTTTCTTCGAAAGCTGAATTAGTACATTCTGCCAGGAGTCTCACTTGCCTTTTTGTTTACAAATTGTCTGCAGAGCTCATATAGTTTTCTAGTTTATTTATTTGATATTATTTGGGAATTTCTTCAGTGAAGAAATTGGCTTGCAGATCTTTTGGGAATGGCAAATGTTTGCAAATTCATACTGTGTTGCTTAGTTCAGTCATGTGGTGTTCCTTGATTAGATGATTTGTGTAACTAACTTGCACGCAGTGAATTGCAAATTTCACAACCAAGTATACTGTTTCATATTGGGTTTCCATCACTATCTGAGCAGTCACGTTTAAAATTCATGTCTTGCAAGCAGTCATACCAGCAACACATAAGCACTGAAGTGCTCCCACCAGGCAGATGTGAGAGCTGGGTTAAACAGCATTCTGATTCAGATGAATATGCATGCCAAGTGTTTGAATTCTTGCAGCTCTATGAAAATGAATAGTTGGCATCATCCGTTGCACGTTGCACGGGCCATTCGCTCACAGTGTTTGCCATGCCACCACTTTGCTCCTAACAGTCTTGTTTATGAATCCACAATGCCCACAGAAACTGTTTGCGCAGTGAAAAAAAAGAAGAAAGACCATCATGGAAATTTCTAAATTTCCCATAGTAGCGTCTCTCCTTGTGTCTATCTTGCATGTTGCACGAGATGAAAAGAGACAGCAGGAAGGACAGTAAGGGAGCATCAGCAGTGATACAGTGAGTGATATGGCTGCAGAACAGAAAACATAACAAGAGAGAAAAACAAGGCTGACCACTGCCAGAGGAGGGATCAGCCGCACACACAGCGTATGCATTGGAAGTGAGGGACTGACACAATATTTACAAATAAAGGTACTCGCTTCAAGTGCAGTCAAGCAACGGAGTGACATGGTTTAGCTTTTGTCGTACAGGAGGACTGATGACATCCCAGGAAAATATGCAGGAGTTGTGAAAATAACAGTCAAGAAAACTAACTAACATCTGGTGCATGCCCTAAAAGCAGTGAAAGTCAGCTGGGCTAAGAATTTATGTCAAATATTTTTTCTCAAAGAGAAAAAAAAAATCAGCTGTCAAAACACCAAGCTTTTTTGACTGAGAAACAAATAAGGAGAAAAAGGTTATAAAACAGGAGTATATTTGACTTTTTAATTACTTTTGCACTGTAGTTATGTCAAATAGGAGGAAAACTCAGGTCTCCAGCTGAGTGAATTGCGTTGTCCAACTATTTTCCATTTTATGTAAAGTCAGTCAGGTGTGTGCTGAATCCACAGGGTTGCTGTGACTACCCAGAGCCAGTCTACTGGTTGGCTCCCCCATTAGTTGGTCTTTCTTACCCTTTCAACGGATTTGAAGGCCAATGATCCTGGATATCCTTATTTATTCTAAGAACAGAAACGTGTCCATGTCGCAAGCGGCAAACATAGCGTGCAAGCCACACGGCAGGTGTTGCTCCATTGCACGCACATGCTGCAAGTGTTTGTGGGCAATATGCATGTATGTATTTCGTCAGGGCATTTGTTATGCAAGATTAGTACTGTGTAGGGAAAATAAGAGAACTCTAAGAATTAGAGGAACCAAAATCAAAGCGGAAACAGAGAATCTTGCAGGGACAAAGATTGATTCACTGTAGTCTGGGGTGAAATCCCAACTTGAAACTCCCCCTTGATACTCCTAGAGCTCCTGTAAGGTCTCTTTCTTGAAATACAATTATCATTTTCTCAATTTAATGCTGTCCTACTGACCATCATTAACTCCCAGCTCTGCTTGAGCCAAGTGGGATGATTTTGTATGGACCACTTTTTAAGAAGCAATTAATTACTTAATTAATTAAGTCAAATCCCTTGGGAGGGGGATGAGAGCAGACAGCTTTAGAGGGGAGAGCTCCCATGGGTAAGCTCCGCAGGGACATGCAGCAACATGTTAGAGTTGTAGCATCTTCTTCAAACATCCCTGCAAGGTGGGCGATGTCAACACGACTGCTAATGCACGTGGGGGCTCCACTCTGTTTTTTTATTATTCACTTCTACAGCTCTGCAGTAGGAGTCACCTGGCAGCTCTAGATCCTCAACAGTCTTTCAGGACTACTCCAGACGAAAGAGCACAGGCTCTTTAGTCATGCCCTTCCATTGCATCACTGGTCAACATGTTAGTAAAGCCTGTGTCCACCTGTCTTTCCTGTGAACCCTCAGCACTGTCCTGCCCCACAGCTCCCCGTCACAGGCAACACTTGCTGGTACGTGTAAAAGCAATGGGGAAGAAGCCTAGCCCTTCAGGGAAAGGGGAAAGGGGCAAAATGTCAAACTAGCTGTAGATACTCAATGACTCTGAGGCACTGAAAGGGGGATATAATAAATCCCCAGATTTATTATAACATACTCATCCCCAGGTTCCCAGCAATTTTGCCCAAATTCAGTGTTCCTCCCTCTCTGACTCAGATCAAGTGTGCCACTGTGCTGTCTTAAATCAGCCACCTCCAGAAGGGTTTTGAAGACCAGAGGAGACAAAAGAGCATTTGTCCCATATCCCCACTTCCCTTTCAGTGGATCAGAGATCAGCGAGAGAGAAGTTTCTGCTTCATCCCAAGTGGCTCATTTGTCCAAGGTCGCCATTGCGGAAGGAGCCCTCTAGACGGCACTGTCCTTGTATGCCCACTGAGGCGCAGTACCAGAAAAGGGACAAGCGATAACATTGCCCGGCTTAAAGAGGTGTTGCAGAAAACATTATATATGTTTGGCTTTATTTTCCTTGCAGGCAAGCTATTTTCCACCTCAGCAGAGTGGTACTCCTTACTGACAACCATTAGTTATTTGCAAATCTAGATAGGCTTTACACATCAGGCTCCTGAGCGAATAAATAATGTTTCAGAGCAATCACTTGAAATAAGTCAAACGAGGAATGGTGAAAACACCAGGAGTATGGTCCCTTTGGGACACACTCCCTACCATTTTTAGTTAATATATGGTACTTAAAACATCACAACGCATGGTTAAATCAAAGTCAGAGGTGCCCTGCTTCATCCACAGGAGTGCATGTGCTACTCTGTGCTGCTACTGAACAGAATTACACTTTTACCTTGGTGAGATGTATACGTTTTGGGGGAGGGATCAAGGGACCCAGGGGCTGGGCTGCCCTGGGCCCTGGCAGATTGCGGCAGCCGTGGGTGCTGTCTCTTGGTCTCCTGCTGCCTCTCCCCTCCCACGCAGCCTTTCCCTCCTGCAACATCCTAGGCTCACCTGACCGTCTCGTGAGCCAGTTCAGCTCACAAAACCTTGAGACACCTATACTTTGCTTTTGGCTGCCTTAGGGGGCAGAACGGGGAGCAAACAGCCCCCAGCAGTGGTGCAAGAAAAGCGGGAAAGCATAGGCAGGAGTGAGGCACAGAGATTGACGAGCAATGGCGGTCCCAGCTCAGCACATTTTCTCGCCAAACACCTCTAAATTCCTCTTCCTAATGACCTGGCAACTGTGCTGTAGAAAGACTTCAGATAAACACATCTCGACCACAGCAATATGTTGCAGAGCCCAAGAGTAAAAAAAAGTACTGAATGGCAAGAAGGACTCAACAGCTTGTCTGTGCTCATTGCGTTTCAACCGTCTTGACCCACCTAGCCATTGATTAGCCATTTTTAAGTTTGTGTTGAATTCCAGCACTGTTGTTGTGGTGATAGGGAAAGAATTGATTCAGCTGTGAAAAATAGTCCTTGCAGAGCAGGTGTAAGGATGTCTGCTGTGATTTGGTGAAGTTTACTGATCCAGGAAATGAGTGTTTCAGAAAAAGAGCCTGAGCGGAAAACATCAATGCAACTAGTCCATCTTTCAATTCCTTCGAAAAAGCATATAAATTTTAAGGCATAGGGAACAATAATCCAAACAGAGAACAAAGAAACTTCATTTGTAACCATAGCATTTTATTAACTGGAAGATCTGCAAATGAAAAGGGCCCTGGCTTTTGAAAATCCATGTTAATAATGCATTGGGGCAAAGCATAAACTTCTGACAGCTTCTCCCTCTCTGTTTGCTTCTGCATAATGCGCTGATCTGGCTGACACTCTGCTCTTTGAAACCTCTGCTGCTCTTCCAATTATTAATTTCATGAAACATGCATATTTCCCCATCTATCAAAGACTGTTACAGGACTTACTGTCTGGTGGTGAAATATCCCAGGAAGTCCATGGCAAAGTCTTTTTTAGGAAAGCTTAATTAAGAAGATCCAATAGTTTTTGTGCAGCTGATTGGGAAGGATTTTGTCACAGGTAAACGAGCTTCAGAAAAATTGTTTTTATCTCCTCTTGCTTTCTGTTTTAGTTGTATTTCAAGTGGATTAGTATAATCTTTCCACGGCTAAACTCCACAGCCAGTCTATTCCATCGTTGTTCTAATTTTACAAAAAGAAAATGACTGAAAGCAATTAATCAAAAATCTCTTTGGAGATGCACATGTGGATGCACTTATTCACTAAGAACTCACAAAACAACTCCGCATTTTAAAACAATTTTTCTGGTGCATTAGGCGGGAACAGGATGTCTTTTTCAGGTGTGCCTGCATTTAGATGGCATCCTAAATAAATATGTTTCTCATGTAGAAATGTCTGCAGTAACTCATCTCAGTTAGAGAGGATCCCTTTGAAAGTTTGTTTGAGTTTCTAGGTGTGTTCCTTTTTCTTTTTTCCTGTATGAAGAAGCTGACAGATTTCAAGTGAGGAGTCTCTTCCTGCTGGGACCGGGACTGTCAAAAACCATCACAGAACTTGCAAAATTCTGTCGTAGCACCAAAAGTTCTAATTCAGCGCCAAAATCATTTCAATTGAAAGGAAAGTTTCTAGTGACTGACAACAACTGGAGCTTTTGTAGCAGCGATACTTTGCCAGACTAAGGCATCCTTTTCTGCACGTGCATACAAACACAGCACCCATGTTGGGGACAGGAGTAAGGTACACAGTAAACCATTGACATAGGTGAGTTTGACCATCAAGAAGTACACATAGATGAGTTCACACTAAACCCTTGGACTAGAGTATTCATAAACTCTAAGGCCGATCAAAAAAAATCATATTTTGTAAAATTCCTTTGATTTCTTATGAACCAAATAAAAACTCTAAACATCCTCGAATCCAGGGTGAGGGAGAAGGTCTGGAAATCAGAACGCTTGATTTCAGAGCCATGCTTTCGCTGAATAAAACTCCAGCAGGTCTGTGCTGGGAGTGCGAACGATAACTACTAGCATTCAGCACAAAGTGCAGAGGTTTGTTCCTCCAGCAGAGCTAAAACAAGTTTTCCTCTGCAGAGGCACTAGTACTCCTTCTTTGTAGCTGAGAGTGAGTGTTTACCTATGGAGTTAATGTGGTAGCCCATTACTAGTCTGCGAGCACACTTCCCATGCAATTCAAATACGCATGAGGAGATTCCTAGATTTCATGCACTATTTCTATTCCTCGACTATAAAATCCTGAACAAATGGATTTCTCAGGCCCTCTTCACTAAGTTCATTTATAATCTTTTCGGCCTCCATTAAAATGTGCCCTGTTAGTCCACCGTTTCCAAATACCTGGACTCTACTTTCTGATTGTCTGTGTTTAAAAAGCTCACACATCAACCTGTTGGTCACTAGCCAGATATCCAGATGGTACTCATGTACCATACTGATAGATGACTTAGAAATAGCTGGGAGAGAGAAAAAAATATCACTGGAAGATTTCAGATGCTCTTTTGATAGATGGCAACTGTAGATCTAATTAGCCTATTCTCTCCTTTGGAGAAGCTGTGGAAGCAGTAGTAGTTGCAGTCCCACAGAGCAGACACGCAAGAACACATCTCTTACTGTCGGACTTTAGCTTTTCACTTCAAACAGCGTCAGGTGGATGGCTCTTCTACCCACACGTCTTCTTTAAAAGACACTGGGTTTTTTCCCTGAGTTTAAAGGTTTCTCTTAGTGCCTATCACTGTGCAGCCTTGGCACCACTCAGCTATGTCAACTGGTTTTATACAGACAACTGATTTCTACAACAAAAATCAAATGCTGCTCACCTGAATTGTGTGAATATCCCTCTGACAACAATCAGGCTAATTACCTCAGTAAGGCCAGCAAGATTTGGCTCTAAATCAATCACTAAAATGATTTAAGTATAAGTTCATGAACTCCTTTACAAATCTAAGACCTACTCATTAGACACTTATATCTCACTCAGAAATGTTGTTTTGTTCCTCTTTTCCATTTGCCAAGGAGAAAAATAGAAAGAATGAGGTTTTCAGAAACACCTGTGTGAGTTAGGAGCTGGGCCCACCCTGAATGAAGTGGTGGGGAAGACGGGACTCCTTCCTCTTTGGCAAGAGGGCGGTCTGGAAATGCCCTGTAAAATCTGCACGTGGGAACCCCAGGTTGCATCACGTCTGGGAGTCTCTCGCTCCCCAGACTGCACAGATCCTCCGGAGGAAGGCAAAAAACCTCTGACTGGACAACGGCAGGATAACCTGCCAATAAGGGAACCATTTTCCGAATCTGTAGTAGTTAAGTATTTGACTTATGACTTAAAGCATGAGAGATCATACTTTAAAGCATTTACCTTGCTCATTAAAACTGATACCTGTTTGCTTTACCTACAGAAATTTCTAGACCTTTCTTTTAACCCTGTTAAGCAGTTGGTGTTTATCTTGTGGCAAATGTTTTAGTCATATAAAGAAGTACCAGCGGTTTCATTTTATCGGTTGGCTCTGGCATGGGGGGAGTTAAATTCCTCAGAGCCAGCCAGCGTCCTAAGCCAGACGCTCCCATAGACAGGGCACAGATAGGAAAGGCTTGAAACCCCACCAAAACCAAGGTTCGAGGAGGGGCTGCCATCCTCCTTTCACAGAAGTAGGCCTTTTTCTCTTTAAACAGTGTTTTGGGCCATTTCCACAGTTTCTATAGCAGCAGGTCTCTGTTCCTGGGATCGTTTCTGTCTTTTATCCAAGTCTAACATAACACTCGTTCCTCCTGCCCCCGGCTATCGCATTGGAGCCACGTCCTCCCCGCTCTGCCAGCCCCAGCACAGTCTGCCCAGGTGTCCCGAGGTGTTTGAATCTCTCCCAGGAGCTAAAGCTTTTCCTGAACAGTCCCAGTTCATTACTTCCCCTCTTACAAAAGTCTCTACACGTCTCTAATCATTTTCACTGTCAATCTCTGCACTCTGTTGATATCTATTAAAGACTTTATGAGATGGGATGACCAGAAATGAAAAAAGATTCTGAGAGCAGAGCGTGCAATTGATTTATGTTAATGGCATTGTAATAATATTTTCAGTGTTTGATTTCTTTTTCATTCTGTAAACAGCTAAAATGTTGATTACTTTTTTTATTCCTTTCCTGCTTATTGAACAGCTGACACTGGGCTCCAAAAATTTATTTTCAGATCTGTCTCCAAAGTGGTTAAAATATAATTAATTTAGAAACCACCAACATATGAGAAGTGGAGATGATTCCTCCCAATCAATCTTACTAGAACTTGTCGATGAATTTCACCAGCTGTCATGCTGCTCATACATTGGTCTTTGCAAACCTTCTCTGACTTCTCTAGCTTTGACATATTTAACAATTGTTAATGCTAAAAAAAAAACCCCTATTATTTGTATTGAACTATGCTGTAAGTCTCAGAAGCCCCCCCAGATGTGCATGAATAAATATCATAGTCACCTGTGACAGCCTCCTTAATTATTTTTACCCTTCTTTACACCGATAACTTCCATCTCTTATGCATATGCCAGAGAGAGAAAAGCTGAGTGCCAAGACGTGTTAGGAGTTTATAGAGGCAATCAGAGAATACATTTTATTGCTAGATTTTGCCTTCATAATATATTCTGCCTTGAAAACTATATTAGATGTCAAATTGCCTTACCCCAAAAGGGGTCAGATGCAAATGAAAAGCCTCCTTCAATGATAGGGGCAAAAAACCCTGATTATTTTAAAATATGAAGTTTGAAAACCCAGTAGAGCTATTATACAGCACATTGCCAACAACAGCTGGGGACTAGGTATGAAGACCTTTCTTAGTCCTATTTGTCAACAAAAGATGAACGAACTGGTTTGGAGAAAAAACAGTCTGAGTCTTGTCTCAACGTAGAGACAAAATCAAATACAAACATTTCACCAGACGTGTGACAAACCCACTTGCCGTTCTTCTCTTTACTGCAACGCGTCTGAGCATTGCCTCATTTTGGCTGGTGGGAGACAGAAGTATGGTATCATGAGCTCCGGATCTGCTGAAAGCTGGAAACACCAGCAAAAACAACACTTTATCTTCAAGGAGCTTTGCCAAAATTAAGGGCTGGATTTTCAGAGTAGCCTAGCATCAGCAGCTCCTCTGGACTTCCCTGGGAAATGGGCAACAGAAAATGCCTGAAAACAAGGCCATCAGCTTTTCAGTTTCAGCATGCTGCTGTAAGACAACTCACAGTCAGCACACCTTTTGTACAGTTTAGAAAATAAGTGTTACATGGAGAAGTGACTTAACGTTAAGGGGTTTCAAGGTGCCATACGGTCACATGAAACTGTATTTTGCTCCAGTGTCGCCTACTGTTGAAAGCCTCTGTTTTTTATGATAAAGTACTCAGACTGTTAGCTGCTCCCAAGAGGGGTGTAGGAGCAAGCCCAAGGGGCGCGACCTGAATCAGTATCTGCGTGTTCAGTTCCTGAGACCGTACACCTAGCTCACAGCAAGGTCTGTGCACCTTCAGGCACGATACATAACACAAGGTAGTTACCAAACTAATAAACATAATTGTAGCTAATTGGCGTGCTTATTATCGATGCATGTAACATAGTAGCCGCTGAAGGCCTCAGGTTGAGCCAGGTGGTAGACAAACATACAGCCATAAACGTCAATTAACTGTATTTAGACCTAGCACATGAACCCAACGCTTGCGAAAGGTGTCAGACGTCCCCACAGGGGCTTCCCTGAGCCGCGGGAGTAGGCGAGGGCACAGGATGGAGTAGGGCAATACTAGCTGGCCACAGCTGATACATCCTTGGTGTTATTCTGCTGGCCGCTTGGTGTTTCTTAAGGCGTAGAAACACGAACTGAGGAGCGCGTGGCAGGCAAAACTACGGGGGCTTCAAATGCAGCGCTGTGCGCTCTTACGAAAGCAATAACCTCCAGCCCCCTCAACGGGCCTTTGCTCCTGGCACGGTCCAGTGCTCTGACCCGGCACCACGTACCGCCTAAGAGCGTGCTGAGAAATGAGCCTTTTTTGCGCCTTTTTCAGAAAAGGTTGCGCTGACCCCGGTAGCTCCACACACACGATCTCCGACTGCCTCCCCTTCCTGGAGAGCCTTATTCATATTTCTAAACTGTTTAACGTGAGCAGCACAGAGTGATGAGCGATTGGGACAGCAGCAGCTGCAAACGCGCTGACATGTCGCAGGTACCGACCGTTTATTTCGCAGCTATCCGAGGCTGTTTGCGTGAGAGCTAACGTCCTGGGGGGGGACAGAAGCAGCGCGATACTGGTCTGGCTGGGCACCCGGACAGGTAGAGGGGTAGCTAAAGACTGTACTGTTTTCTAGCTCTTTCTCTCCGGATGGTTTTTCTGGGTGGGGGAAGGGCATATTTACAGCATCACTGTGATCAGGCTATAAGCTATTCTTTCAAAGCACTTATTACTTGCAATTAGAACACAGCATATAATATTACAAATCCAGAATGATATTTTCATTCATGAGGTTTCATAGTAACTGCCAAAACAAATCTGACTCGCTAAAGCAGTAGCTACCTTTCAGATTCTCAGATACACATTTTCCCAGGATATTATTCTTTTTTTCATTCCCTCTTATGTGCAATATTTTATGTTATATTTCTTGCTTTCGCATAGACGTAGCCAGGAAACATTGCTTATCCAAACAGAGTTCCTTTTTCTCTCTGTCTCATCTTTTTCATCTATAACTTATTTTATTTCCAGACATGAGAAAACAGTTACAAATTGTATATGACAGCAACTAATCAGCTCCCAAGATTTCAGATGTGTCCTACTTCTTGCTTTATTTTTGCTAAAGCTATATGAATAGCCCAGAACATGCCTTGCAAAAGAAGCATTTCATCATAAATTAGCCCCAATTTCTTCATTCAGATCCTAGAGACATTGTCAATTACTCCAACTTCTGCTAACTCCTAATTGTCTTTACTATCCCTCCTCATAGCTTAAGAATTGAACTAACAGACTATTACACATGAAAAGCAGTTTTTAACACAATAAAATGAAACATAAGAGCAAACGCTGAAACCAATCAACTTCAGAAAATGCAAAGCTACATCTGTCATCCTCATCAACAGTGGCAATAGCATCATAGCTAAAATCAAAATCCTCAAATACAATCAGTGCTCCGTGACTGTACAGTGCCAGGTACCTGCTATACAAGCCCATAGCAAGAAATGATTCCTATCCGTTAAGGAGTTATTGTTTGGACAGGCAAGGTGTGAGAGAAAGGATAGTGTTTTCCCATTTTAAAACAGATAAGCAGAGGCACAAGAAAATTAAGCATATTGTCCAAAAAACACACAGAAAGCCTAAAACAAAGTTAGCAGTCAGTCTCCCAAATCCCAGGCCTATAGTTTCACCCCAGCCAATACTGTCCTTCTCTTCTATTCTCACATTCATGGAACTGCATCTATTTATGCCTTATCCCTCCCAGTCAGTACACCTGGTGTGAGAGCTGCCATCCTCTGAAAGCCAAATACTTTGTCAAGCCCACAATCCTGGCTTCAAAGGCAACCAACAACACAATCTTCAGAGGAAGGCACAAGAAATTCCTTAATTGGTAAATGCAGGATTATCTCTGCCAATAAAGGTCTTATCCTGACAGAGATTAACTTTAAGCCCTGAAGCATGAATTTTTATGACCGTTCCAAAATCTAATTTATTAGCACTAAATATTATTACTCAAAGCATTCACATTAGCCATATAAACATACGCTCCATCCCTGGAATTGCAGTCCCACACCGAACCCTTTGGTTTCCTATTTAATTAGCACAATTTTTGTGATAGACATTAGGGAATAATAGCGGGTCCATAGGCCTGTCAGTTAATGAGTACTAAGAAGGTACTGATGGAGGAGAGAAGAGAGGAGCACAGCATATTTTTCACTAGTCCCAGTATTTACAACTGAGATTTTAGATCAAGGTAAATAACACTGAAATGCTGCCAGACTTATTTCTCTGGATTTCTGAAAGGTTTCCCCTTACTGTGGTCTTGCCAAGTTTTGAATTTGCTTTGTGCAAAACTTCATACAAACAAATTTGCAGAAAAATCACTTCAAAGTCTCACTTATGCTAGTACGAGTAAAAACCAAACGTGAAACTAGCATGCCTGAGTAACAGTGCTACTGCTGCTGTTTCCATGCTCGCTTAAATGAGGAAGAAGAACAATAACACCAGATTTTCTTTTATCCTGTCAGAACTAAGCCATATCTTTTGTATAAATGGATACTAAACACATCTAAAATTATTAACCAAGTTTTTTTTTCAAATACGCAAAGTCTAGCTTTGGGGTAGGATAGGAAGAAAATTTCATTGTATTCTTATAAGACCACTTTAAAGTCCCTTTTCAAGGTTCATTTTGCCTTAGGGCTGCCAGACTCAGCAGTATATAATGCTCAAGCAGGGATCAATAGACTCAGGCAGCTGAAGGACACCTGGAGAAAGAAACATACATGGAAATAATGACATTTTTATGTGTATAATTCTAAAGTAATTATCAAACTGGAGGGAACAAAGATATATTTTTCCTTGAGTATAGCGCTAACATGCCCAGAGTGATGCAGCCCTGAGCACAGGAGGAAAACAAGTGACAGGATCTGCACCCATGTGCAGCAAGGCCAGCTCTTCAGCCCAGGATCAGGGTCACTCCCACATCCCCATCAGCTCAGCTCATGGTGGGAGGTGAGGCTGCCAAGAAAATAGGAGCAGCCAATTAGAGGTAATTAACACAGCTGGAAATCTATCCCAGGCAGCTATTAGTGACGCACTCAGGGGAAGGAAAGGCGATGATGTGTATGTGTTTCTCACTTTCTACAGGAAAGACCCTGTTTGGGCCAGCTTGATGGAGAAACATCAACAGGAGACTTGCCTCCCCTGCCTGTCACATGGACTAGGGAAAAACACCCCCAGTGCAAGTCATCCGTCCCTCCTGCACTCACCCCTTGCCCTCCTCTACCATGCCTCCTGTGGGCCAGCTGAGCGCGCTCGCTGGACCAGAAAGTGGAAGGGTAGGGCCAAGGAGATGAAAGTGCTTTCTCTGAGATGTCTCATCAGAAATACCCCTTGAACGGATCGGACATAAATTAAGGGTGGCCTTTGACTTTGGAGTTAAAAAAATCCTGCCTCCTTCTAATGAACTGATGAAAGAGGCTGTTAGGCAAAGGACCAAGGCAGGACCGCACTCTTTCGGGGTTGCCCTGCCAAAGGGAAGGTCAACACAGCTCCCAGCTATGCCAGATCACCCTCAGGCAGTGAGTCACGTCCACAACCCTCCTCTTCTCCCCTCTTCCCCGGCAGGCAGCAAAGCTGCGCTATTTACCCAAGTGGCAGCTGCAGCTCAGCTGGAGACAGCCCAGTTTTTCAGATTTACGCTTGCATTCATGGACATTTAGCCTTTTTATGAACAGGTAATGAGGTTGGGTCAGCTGGGGATGGAGCCAGGGCTCCTTCCTCCCCTCAGGTAAAACTCCCATTGCAGTGAACCTGCACACAGCCTAAAAACAGCATGAGCAGAGGGGCTCAGGCTGTAACTCAGCTACCGCTACCCCACGTGGCACACACACTCCTCGATACAGGACGCAGTGCTAGCCATAGAGTTGTCCTTGTTTTTGCAGCTGAGTCGTTGGGCCAAAATAGATCATACAAGTCAACATGCCTGCTACATCAAAGCAAACCACCACAACAACCTCCAAAAGGTGCTTTTTTTCTTTGAAAGAATGAAGAGGGTGCAATCCCCTTCCTCGCAGGCAGTAATTTGACCCTGCTCCTTCAGCCAGTGCTATGCAGCACTTGAAAAACAACAAACCGCCCAAGCAAATCCTCACAAAAACCCTGGCCAGCTTTTCCAGCTTTTTCTTTGCTGGGCATCCAAGCAGGACATCCCTGCTGCCAGTGAAGGCTGGCTGAGGTTTCCCCCCTCAGAGCCAGAGCTGGCGCATGGTGCCAGCTCAGCCCCGGCTCCTGCTCACCCATTTGCACTCAAAGCCCAGGTGTGGAGCAATCAGCGCTCTGCTCTAGCCTCATCGCCATGCACTCTTGCATGCTTTATTTTGTATCTTCTGCTTTGAGAGCTATTATTAGAATATGCTTGCAGATATGATAGTGCCAAGGTGATATAAATCTAAACAGGTTTTCCTGCTATCCCATCAGAGTTGCATTTTTCTTTTTTAAAATGCAGTATTTAAAAAAAAAAAAAAAAACAGCAGTTCAGAGGACCATCACCATGGGAGCGAGCCAAGACAGAGTGTTTTCCTTCTGGCTCCTCATCCAGCTGGTGATGTTTACTGAGCTTGGTTATGTTTACTATGTTTTAATTCCTCCCTTTAATTCTCTAACCCCATGGCAGATACTGTGGGCAGCCCCTCACGAGCCAAGTCGCAGGCTGCAAGAGTGGTTGAGCCTGCCTGCCCCAAGGTGCTCCTCACTGATGCTCTAATCAGTTCTGTATGATTCTGCCACAGTAATTACTCCACAGCCCAGCAGATAACGAGACATTACCAGAGTGGCTCAGCACAGTTTCGGGTAATGCAAGCACCGGTGTACTGCAGGACACTTGCTGGTCTTCACTGCGACACAACCAGCCTGGTCTCTTGCCAGCGTGGGATTGCTGCCTGCTTTGCCCCGTTTAGCTATGTTGGGCATTTGCATGCACTTTTTGCCATGTCTTGTCAAGCAGAGACGTGAGTATAGAGCAGACTGTCTAGGTAAAATGATCCTTCTCCCCTTCTATCCCACTCTTCCTTATTACATCCTTCCTTGGACCACAGTGAGCAGCTGCTCTCTTTCAGCACATGGCCTGCAAAAGTTTGTAGGCATTTATAGTGCCACTTAAGAGAAAGTCTAAGCCTTTCAATCTTTCAGAACAATATGCCTCATCAGCTGTTAGATATCTGCATTTGCTCCAGCGGACCAAGACCCTCTGGTATGAAAGTCTCTAAGAAGTATAGAGCACTTAAAACCTCTTCTCCTGCTCTTGCTAATTCTCTCCAGACTGTAGTGGATCATGTGAGCGCTTGCGGCCCCTAAAATCTACGCTCCAGGAAGCTTTCCTCCAAAGTTGCAGAGAAGGAGTAGGAATACAGGCTCACAGCAAGCTTGCAGGGGAAGCAAGTCTAAGAACCGATGAAAAATTCAATATTTACAGAATTTTCAAAGAACATGAGAGAAGAAAATGTAGAAATATTTATTTTGACTTTATTAAGATAGACAGAGAAAGATTTTTCTCTAAGACGCTCTAGCTCAGCAACGCTGTGGCAGTACATTGACTTTCTGCTGATGCACACGAGGAAGCTGAACCGTGAGGCCTTGCTTCCCTCTTTTCAGGCAGGCGGCATTTCATGCCCATGTAGCTGGCCAGCTAGCAGCACCCACCCACAACAGAAATCAAGTTCTTAGTGCTGAAACTGTGCAAATTTCTTCACCCGTGCAGAGGTAGGCTCAGAAAGCAGGTCAGTTCTGAGTTTGTACTGTACCATGATTTTTCCCATCAGAATAATTGCAAATACTAGATAGCCAAAAAATGGAGAACTGACAGTCTGAAAATATAAAGTCACAATGCAGTGGAAAAAATGTAAATCACCATTCATTTTTAAGGACGTAACTAGTCTCATTGAGAAATACATTTAAAGTAAAATTATCGGGACTAGGACACAGAAAGATCAGTTAATCCTTTAACTTGGAGCACAGAGTTACTCCCTAGGCTGCATTTTCTCTTGTTCCATGCAAGTCTCCGTATCGTGGGGGGCCTAATCTTCAGCACAATTAAGAATCATTGAATTTTCATAGTTGCTTTGATCTCATCTTGCTGGGGGAGATGCAGTGGTTAGCCCCACTTCTTTATGGTATGAAGTCTTCCATTGGCTTTAAGGAAGCTATCACTTCATTTAGTGGTTGGCTTTTGGCGCAATTTAAAAATGTTATCTCAGTAACTTTGTTATCTTCCATCAATATTTCACAGATACTGTGAAACCAGTTTATACTGGTAGCTTACTTAGCATCTGGTTGACAGGACAATTGTGAGAAAACATGGTCAGAGATATAAGGCCATTTTAAGATAAATAATGGGCTTTAACACTTCACAGGTTGTTTACTTCAAAGGGGATTGTAGCAATGTTCCTACCCACAGAATAGCCACTTTCCACACAAAGGATGGGATAGAAAGTGCACCGTAACACGTGAAATAAATCCTATAGAGTGGCTGAACAAGAGCTTCGCTTTGAATTGAAGTTTTTCATGGGCTTCTTGAATTATCTAATTTGCCAGAAGTGAGTGACTGCTTCTGGGAGTGCACCATAACTGATAATGCACTCTGGAGTCATTAAGGTTTATCACGTAAATCTCTATTTGAGTGCTTTTAAAATGCATATTACTTCCTTGATAAACTGAGATGGCTCCTTAGGAACTGTTAATACGAATTAGGGTGCATACCATACAAAGTAGAAAGCCTTATGAAAAGTGGTTATTCCACACACAGCATAATCAGCTTTTAAATTATATTAAACACCACAGTTGTAATGTTCCCACACACATACTTTCAGGGATCAGATAGCTTTAAAAAAATAATCATTTGTTAAATTTTATTTCCTCAGGTATAAGCCCAGTACTGAACTGTGCAGCCAGGAGCTGAGAAGTCAGACTGACAAACTGCAGGGAGAGGAGGACAGGTTCCAGTTACCTGTACGAGTCAAAAATCCCCAGATAGTCTTTTTATAAGTTATTTTCATAACCTAAAAAAAGTATTGCTGTTGGTCAGAAACTTACTACCTACACATGGAGCAGAGTTTCTTACTTTTTATTCTCACTTCTGGGTCCTCACATTTTGGTGTCTTCTTTCCAACTTACTATGGTTACCTTTATCCTGCACTGTGACCTCACTATAGGCATAGTGGCCTTTGATATTTATTTACAGCACCATAGCACTACTGTAGATACCATCCTTATCTGTAAAACCCTATCTTGATGCACATTGAAAGAATAGGAAGAGAGAGAGAAAAGTTGAATCAACTTTAGCTGGAGTTGGGTCAAATCACAGCTGCTCACCTTCACCTCCTCTGAGCTTGTCCAAGGCAAAACAAGGTCTTGAGCTGGCCGCTCTCTGAAAGAGGAAAGCAGGAGACCTGGAAATGAGGTGGTTGCTGGGGAAATGGCATAAACATAAGCTCAGCTACAGACACTTCATCTGAAGAAGATCTTTAGCTTGAAAAAGCGGCCCAAGAAAATCTGAGCAAAACCTCAGGATCTGACCCATGCTGGGTAAAGAAATCTTGCAGTTATTACAAATGGTACAGATCTGCTATCACATGCCAAGGGACAATAGCTTCGTGAGTTTGTTAGACCAAACAGAAAAGCGTTGCTCAGATTTTCGTCAGCTTTTTATCCCATTATCCTCCTATCTACAGAGAAAGGTTCAATAAAAGTCACCTTGACACAAGGGAAAGGCCTCAGGATGCGTCCCATTTTGCTTTCCCAATGAAAAGATCTCCATAAACCACAGCACTGCAGCTCACTTCCCCACCACCTGAACGTTCCCACTTGATACGTGGGAGGCAAATGGCTCCGTGGCAGCACAACGCCCCTTGCCAGCCTTTCAGACACGCCACAGAAATCCTTGCTGTGAACAACAGATGTAGTCTAAGGTACAGATGCTAACTTGAAAGCAGGATTTTTAGTGGCTACAAGCTGACAGAGAGTTTGTTTTACATTTTATTTCAAAAGTAAGTTAAAATCATGCAAAACTTCCTGTGCACCCCCTTATATTCTTACTGCAAAGCCTTCTCAGGTGCTTGCAAAACGTGCCCAGGATCAAAATAGCTGTGAGGAGTGGGCAAGAAGGGAATGTGGAAAGCAGCTGTAGGCACTTAGAGATTAGGCGAGCTGGAAGCTTCTGTTGCACTTGTCTCTACTCAGCATTGTCAGCTAAATTAACTTAAACAGGGTCTATAAAACCAGTGAGAAAAAGGTTTCTCTTTGTGTTCAGCAAAGGCTGCTTTCCAATCATCAGTTATGATTTTGCTACCTTATGTAGTATCATAACTTTATACCATTTATGCCTTTATTGAAGATAACCTACATGCAAAAAGCTATTAGTTTTCAGTACCCCTCTTTTTTGTTAATTAAAAGATTGCAACAGGTAGCAGCTTCCTATACCAAATAATAAAGTTTGTTTTTGTTTTATACTTGCATTTATCTATCTACAAAGCTCTTTATTCACCAGCAATATGTCTTTCTGCTGATACATCTGGTATTGCGCACATACCTATACGTGTTTTGTTGGCAGACATAGGCAGGGAAGATTTGGAGATATGTTGTTTTTCAAAAAAAACTCAAGCACCAATCTCCCCCCCCCCCTCACCAATCAGATCTAGTTTCCCTCATCTGCATTTTTGTACAGCCCCATCTCCATCATTATCACATGTTGTTTGAAAGCTTGTGGTTTTAGACTTTAGCAAGACCTGTTGAAAGCAATATAATGCAGTTGTGTTAAAGCCTTTTGCAATGGCTTTTTTGTCTCACGTGAACCATGATGAAAATTCTGAAGGAGTGTCTTTCTTCCCTACCACTCTTCTCTTTTTTTTTTTCCCCCTCCAACATATCCACTTGTTTTAAGTAGAAACTTTTGCCTTCTCATACCCTTTGCATGGAAGTATGTTTTTACTATGGCAACCGTGCATCAAAGGTAGGATCCTTCCAAACTTCTGTTTTTCTCTCTTTCTCTCTCTCTCCTTTGAGCAAAGATCGGAATAGATGTGGCAGAAAGGCTTGTAAGATCCAATTTCTACAGATGTCAGTCTGAAACATTTCTTCATTTATGAGGAACATCAGATGGAGAATAGGCAGATGCACAGTCACATCAGCCCTGCTCGTCTCCCAGGTGAAAGGCAGGTGGCTTTGAGTGGGTTCCCAGCAGCAGGGCACCAAACAGAAAAGTTGTCAGGATAACCTTGCACTTCTATTATATGAAAAGCAGCGTGAAGTACCAGCTTCCTCGTTGTTCCGGCAATCCTGCTTGTGCGGCAAGGAGCAGCTTTATGAAAGATTATAGGACAGTTGGGAGGCATGGAAAAGGTGATGATGTATATGATAATGTCAGTTAATGTATGGGATATTCACTCCCATACCTACTGAAACTCTCATAGTTTATCACCTTCCACACAATTTTAGTCTCTGTACAATTACACACTGTATAGCCTTCAATATTCAGGATGTGTTGACATTTCTTTTTGTAAACTGAGCAAGTATTTGAGCAGCATCCTATTAACCCAAGCCTAGGAGGTGGTTTTGGCATAGGATACTCCTGTTGCTCCCATATCCGATGCCTCCAGTCATTGGCTTCATGCCTGGGTTTGATATGAAACGGACAGCAGGGCTGTGTGAGACAGACTGTTGTAGGCAAACAGATTGGGGTGCTATAAAATTAACACCGAAGAGCGTCAGGGGGAGTGCGAAAGCTAAAAATACTCACTCTGTGCCTACAGCCAAACGTGGAGCACATACGAGACAGGCGGTTTCTGACACTGCTCACTCCAGCCCCTGGCCAGCACCTCCTGGCAGCTGAGTCAGGGGGTTTGGTGGCTCCAGAGAGGTGCCAGGGCAGGGTGCTGCCTTGTCCGCTTAGAGCAAGGCTCGGGATCCAGGGACGATGGGTTTCATTGTCCTCTTACACCAAGATGATGACTAAGAGGTGCAGCCCCAGAGCTGTTGGTGAGCGCAAGACTGCGGATATCAGTCACTTTTCCAGCATTTTCTCACCTTGTTTTCTAGACCTCTCCAAGTAGATTAGCAAAAGACAGTGGAAACAGTTGAGTGCTCCTTTCATACAACTCTAAGTATGGTAGGAGCAGTGAGAGTACTAGAGAAAGAGAGCAAGCGCCAGACGGTAACAGAGAAAATTACCCTGCAAAACATCTAAGATGCTAACAATTTAATTTATGCAACTCTGCTAGAGAATCTGTGCGTAATGGGCTGTGGTCTCCCAAGAACACTTTCTTTGAAGTGTTGGTAACTTGGGTTTTGTAATTACAGAAGAGCGGAGACAGGTATGTCCCAGCTGTATCACACTGTGACCATGCTTAACAACAGCATCAGAGCAAGATAAGAGAGGTATAGACTCAGGTAGACAACATGCAGAAATTAAGTTTGCTACAGGAGAGCCACTCTGAAGTATGGCGGGGAAGAATTTTGTGTCCTTTTCCTGCAGTTCTTCTTCTCTATAATTTTCACTTAAATTGAAGTTAAAATGACAAGCAGCAAGGGCAGAGGAAAAGCTGTTAATAGCCGTGGGCTCAATCTATAGGGATAGATTGTGCCAGTGATTGAGCGGTCTTCCATTACACAGCTGAGGCCAATGCTATGTGCTTGATTTACTCTTGCAGTGCTGGGATTTTTCACCCAATCTTCCTCCCTACCCTTTCTAGGGCTTGTCAGAACATCTGTCCCTAGCACTAAGGACTTAATTTCCTTGATTACTGAAGCAATCCAACATGCTAATCAAGTAGATGCAAAAATCTCTTGAGCTGATGGTTGTGGTGACCACTGTGTCCCAAGGGGCTTCTTGATGAGATCGTGAAGCCAAAGAGATTTTCCTCTCAGTCTCAGAGCTCCCAGAATCATCCTCAAGACACTAAACAACCCTCCTGACAGTCTCATGGGACCCGCTTATCACTGTGGTGCCCAGCAGCCTGGGACTTGATTTTCCTGGGCTGAGGAGCTCTATTTCCAGAGGTGTACACACAAATTCACGTTCCTGGAATAGTCCTGAAAAATGCTCGTCTTTTGGGAGGACAGAAGTCTGTCACTGGATACCGCACACAGCTCTCCCCTCTGCCTCAGACCCCTCCACTCTGCCTTTTTGTCACTGGAAAAAGTCTGGTTTCATCAATCGACCTGAAGAATTTCAACCTCTCTCTGAGCCATTATCAGGCAATTAAACAATTAAGAGACATTCCCTCAAGCTAAAATCAAATGTTGAACAATTATTAGTTATTTAAAACAAAACAAAAAAAAATAGCTCTCACATCAGCCTGTTAAAACTTCCCTAAAGTTTCAAAGAACCTTGCTTAAGCTAATGCTTATTAGCATTGTATTTAACCAGCTCCGAGGCCACTGTCCGACAAGAGTGACTTATTCTCCAGTGGCAGTTGCAAAGAGGAAAATCACGCCCTGTCCTCCAGGGGAGATGGTTTGACCTCACGTTCAGACACATGCATGCATGTCCACATAACGCATAAAATTAGCAGCTGCATGTGCTGCAGTGGGGCTAGCGAGAGGATCACAGCCTGAGGATGCAAAGCTCAGACCTGAACCTAAGTTTTAAAACCATTCGTTTACTCTCCAGTACTGAGGGGTGCGATGAACTGCAGCGTTAGTGAGGAAGGTAGGCTAAAGTCAGTGCATTTTGGCTGGGAAGATTCATCTCCTCCTGCAGAAATAGGTGAGATGGCATCTGGAGGTTTGCTGCAGGCCTGTCTTTTATAGCAACCAATGCAGGGAAATGATGGAAATCAGATTGCAGAGAGACAAGAAATCAGAAAATGCACAGAAAGAACTGAGACCAAGAATCTGCCAGAGAAAACTGTCACCAAGATTAGCATTGGCTAGCACTTGTCTTGACAATCTCAGCCGAAATATGACTGAAACCTAGTGCATAAGGCATTCAGCTAGGAAGGGGAAATTATTTCAGCTCAGGATTATCTCTGTTTTTAACATTTCTGTGTTTATTTCTATGTTTAACATAAAATGTAGGGAAGATGGCTACCTATGCACTCGATTGCAGAGGTAACCAGCATAGTTTCAGGCCTAAGTGCAGCAGCAGATGAAGGGGGAGATGGAGAAATTTTGTAAGTGGGAACATCTGGTGATAATAAGGGCAATTAAAGCCCTTCTACCCACCTGGTAAATCCTTCTCCTGGGATTTTTAGGGAAAGTCAGCAATAAGTTATAAGCTTCAGGTGTTGATTAGAGAGGCTATATTCCATCTGATGATTTTAGGTCAGCTATAAGAGACTCACATCAGAAAAACATTGTTGGCTAAATGTGGTGATTTCCCCTCACCCCAATCTTTTTAGCAATCTTACCACTGGCCAAGAAATAGTAAGTAAATAAAGCAGCTACCCTCTTATCTGTGGGAGATTGTTTGTCTCGATGTGTTAGTGCATCTGACTGCATTGTAGCAAATAGTTAGCATTAATGAATAATTAATGAATAAATAATGTATTTGTCTCTCAATACCCCAAGGTCTTTGGGCACCTTCACAGAAAATAATTAAAACAATAGATTACAAATAAGATGACAAGTCCCCAGGCAAGTGGAGGTACATAAAACCACCACAATGCCAAGACAAAAAAGACCTGCATG
This sequence comes from Struthio camelus, assembly GCF_040807025.1. Taxonomy (NCBI): domain Eukaryota; kingdom Metazoa; phylum Chordata; class Aves; order Struthioniformes; family Struthionidae; genus Struthio; species Struthio camelus. Next base: position 25,039,182 of record NC_090950.1, on the reverse strand, counting down.
CGATGCAGAAGCTAAAAGGGTTTTGTGCCTTGCTCTGCAGACCCCACACCTTCTGTTCTTGCACTGTGCCCCAATCCCAGAATTTGGGGAAGGCAAAAATGAAGGCTAATACTAGACGAGGCAGTGAAAGTCACAAAAGCCTTGCTTTCATCCTAAAAAACATCCTAACACTGTGAAGACTGACAGCTAAGGAGGGAAAAAACAGGTTTGCAGGCTATAGAGTTGCCCAAATCCTTGAGTGCAGATGCTGTGTGATACAGGTAGCCCTTGATGATGTCTGAAGGCAGAGCCCATTCTACTTTATCAGAGATCTGAATGCTTGAGGGAAGAAAAACACAATTCCTGAGTATTTCCAGCCTTGGACCTTTTCAGTAAAACTGTCCCATGTATTACAACTGCTAACACCTGGCTGGACTTGGGGGGCTAGACACCATTGTTAGTAGAAAGCAGCCAAAAAGCAGGTTACATAAATGGAATTCTTGGTCTTTGGGACAGTCGGAGCCTTCCCCAGGCGCAGCATTCATGGGGAATTAAAGTGAACAGCAGCCCCTCCCTGCTCTGCGCACACGCGCACACACACGGTTTTCAAACACACAGTCTCCTTAGCAAAATACAGTAGGCTGAAAACGCCTCCTCCGAGTGACCTGGTGGAGTCAAAAGAAAGGATTTCCAGCTACCACTTAAGAACCTACAGGAATTATGTTTAAATAAAAGAAGCCACCAGTCTGAATGGTTATGAGCAAAATCCAAAATTACTGTGGGGGTTGTTTAGTCTTGGGGAGCAGAACTGGATAGTAGCTGTTTGCAGTCTGGAACATTTCCATCCCTTCTATGCAGATGCACAAATCAACCTCTTCCCAGATCTTAACATCTCTCTTGGTGCAATGTAAGAGTCCCTGGAGGCCAAAACCAGATATTCAGTTCTTCCAGTTGCTTCTGAGCGCTGTGGAGCGAACATTTCCCCAGTGCGGAGAAAGAGTGTAGTTGTGACGTATTCCTGTGTACGCAGCCCACAGTATTACCATTGTCCAAGAGCTGGAGTGCAAGGGCATCTGACACCTCACTGCTGCCAAAATAGGCAGTGGTCCCCGTCCCCTTGCTTTGCTAGCATGCTCCTGCTCCTCCTTTGGATGAATCCTGGCACTAGATTGACTTCTCCCCTGATCCAGCTTCTTAAAACTACCAGAAAATTGACTTAGGAAAGAAGGGCAGGGGGGAAAGGGAACATACAGTGAACTGCTTGCTGCTGCTCTTCAGAAGTTTGGCCAAGCACCACAGCCTGCTCAGGAAAAGTGATGGGAGAGCAGGAGACCCAGGATGGTGGAACACAGGGGTACCAGCAAGTCAATGCAGCTGTGTCCTCAACCCTCGTCCTTGGAGGAGGGCTTTCGCTGTAGCCAGGACTCTGGATATTTTAGCAGCAAAAGCTGACACCAGATGCACAATTTCCTGTCTCATCCTCTAGCAGCTATCATGGATGTCTCTGACTGCCTTGGTCGCTCAAACATGTATCTCTCTGTCCTAAGCAGATACCTCATCTCAACAGTCTATGCTGATGGAAAACTGATTAAAACCACTGAAAGCTGTCCTGCTTTTAAACTGAGCATGTTCATATGGACTTTCCAGCCTCCCTAAGGAAAAAGGAGCGCTGAGACTTTAGAGCTACTTTAGAGCTGCGTTCTCCAAGAAGCTCTCCATGTCTTCTGGAGATGAAAATGAGTTCCTGACTTACCAGTCAGATCAAGGTGTTTCACAACTGCCTTGGCCTTTCCAGCAGGCAGAAAATATGAGAATGAAACTACCTATCCAGCCTCCTTCTCTCTGGGGGATGTCAGCATCCTCTTTAAAGGGGAGAAGAATTTGCATCATTTAATGCCCTTTCTTCACTCACTGGAATCCTGCATGGACTTCTACCTCCAGCCATGTCAGGGCTTGTGAAAAAGAACAGTACAAAAGGGAGTACAAGAAGGAGGAAAAACCTACAGATGCTTACTAATATGTTGCTACCACCCACCGTGTGTTCGGTGTGGAAGAGGTAAAGGCTACAATTATGCCAACCAAAAACAATATTGCAGAAGTGTGAGTTATAAAGCTTGTAAGCTTTTCACTACTTCTTTCCGAATCTGGAGTTTAGAAAGCAGCAGGTCTAACCTGGAAACCTAATTCAGCCTCTAAGGCATATTCTGTTTTCTCTCTGTGGCCCAGCACTCCACAGATGCTGGCACAGGACTCTCTTCTCCACACCTCAGTCCTCTTAATTTTCTGTTAAAGGGTCAAACAGAAGAAAACCTTCACAAATCTGCTCAAATATGATCACCTAGTGTTGTGAAAAGAAAATCATAACGATCCTCCTAAGTTTGAGCAGGTTCTGTTGAAGATGTGTGTTGGAGCTGGCACTTGCGTATTCATCCCATTGTATTGCGTCAGATTACATCTTTGATCGTGCAGCACAGTTTGGGAATACTACAGGTTCACCCAACCTTAAGTGAAGAGAGAAATCACCTGCTAACTTCAGCTTGCTGTTCTGACTGAAAACAAAGCCCATAACTCTAAAAACAGTTCAGTTTGCCACTTGAGTGGTGGTGTGGGGGAAGAAAGTGGCAAAAACTGCACTACCTGAGAGTAGAGGATGGGACCGCTTCGCTCAGTGGTGCCCGCAGTTAGTTCAGCTTCAGTCAGTTGTGAAATTTCACCTTGATTTTCATTGCTTACCTCATTCCCTTCCCCATTACATTGTAATTGCCTCAGAGCAGCTCATCAGTAGATTTCTCTGTTGTTTCTGAACTCATCCCCAAGGGCTCAGTGCAGTAACTCGGAGTCGTGTGAACATCCTCACTCATTAACATAATCTCTGTCAACAGCAAAGCTTCCCCATGACTCCTGAAGCCTCAGGTATCTAGATCATCTTTCCTTTTGTGCTCTGCTTTTTTCAGCTGCATGAGCTGGCAGCAGGAAAAGTGGCAATTGACCATCTGGGATGCTCTCTGGGCTCACCTGGCCTAACCGCTTATAACTACACTGTTGTGCAAGAGTGATCATGAGGCAAAACCTGAGGCAAATTTGCCACTTTTTGCATGCTTTCAGCTGCTAAGGTGCCTCTGGTGGCAGCTCAGGGTCAGCCAAGACTAGCCCCAGCACGCACTGGCACTGGTGGAAACCTCGACTCAAGGGGGCACATCGCAGGGATGGGACTGTCCTTGACCTCTAGGGCCACCTGCTGCCTGCAGGGACGGTGCCAGGCCATCCACACCAAGCAGACACCCGCCGGAGCCCCATCAGCACCTGTCATAAGATCAGGTCCTGTTCGCAGCTGACTTCAGCTTGCACCAGGCTACATAGAGGGTGCTGAGTCCTGGCCGCAGGTTCCCACTAGATAGGTGAAGCTACAAAGCTCAGGTTTGCTTAGCTTCCGGGAAGGTTGCCATGTCCTAATACTTTCTGAAATTTAAGCAGGGAGTACAATAAGTCACATGCGGTTGAGTTTAGAAGTCCTCATTCTTTATATTCAAACATTATGTCTATTTTTAAGTTAATGTTTTATTGTCCATTTGCTTGGAGAATTGTGATCAGTATGCAACGTAACTCTGAAAGTGCGTAAATAATTACTACTTCAGCAGGGCTGTTCAACCGGTCTTTCTCAAATGAGTCTTTTTTTTTTCCAAATGGCCGAGTAAAGGGTTATTTCTGTGGGAAACAGAGACATCTTGGTAATATCGAAAATGAAATGTCCTAAATCGAAGCCTAGGAACGTATTTCACGCACCAGCTACTGGATGATGAATTAATAACACTATCTCAAATACATCTTCCATCAATATGCTTCTTCATATGCCATCAGCATTTAATTAACATAAATTATATGACACGGGGAGGATTCTGACAATTACCTACCAACCAAAAAAAATAAACATAAAAACCCTCTTACAAGCTACTGAAATTCAAGGTTTCTGAGGCAGGTTTTTTTCCTAGAAATTCATCACAAATCAAACATTTTCACAGTATCTCTAGAGCTGAATTTCCCTTACTTTGGTGAGGGTAGGAGACTGGATCTCTGGCTTTGGTTCAGGTACTTTTCTAAGTTTTATCCCAAACAAAAGTAATTATACAAAGGAAATAATGGCAGTGTCTAGCTGCAGAGGGGTATTCAGCAGTTTCCATAACTCCAAAAGTGAGGTGGGGCGTCAGTAAAGCCACACAAGCCATTTCGCATTTCACCTTCTTACTAGGCTGAGGGAAAATAGTTACAGCTCTCCCAAGAATCTTGGGCGTTTGTTATCTCCCATAAAGATAGGCAAGGTCTTATCTGTGTGCCTTCAGAAGGGTGCAACAAAGAAAAGCAGACTGAATCCAGGAATGTGAAAATTAAAGTACACTGTAGAAATGTCAGCCAAAGGACCAGAACGATGAAGAGGTAGAAAGAAGCGCTGTAATCACGCACCAGGCTGACTGGTGTGCCCATGCTCAGTTACAAGAAAGAAAGGGGGGGGGGGGGGGAAGGAACCAAGTGCAAACAGGCAAAAGGGAGAGACAAGGACATTCAGGCTACAAAAGGCACAAATAGGGACACGGCCTGCTCTCTGTGTTTTCCCCTGGCAGACAGGGAAGAGGAGGAACAAGGGTGAAGAGCTACTCCTATAGGTAAAAGATGCAAGAGTCCATCTTAAGCTAAGAGAGAGAGATGCATGCTATAGCCTAGAAAAAAGAGAGCTAAAAGTTGGTGGAGTTAGACCAACTAAGAATAATTGGTATTAAGCATCACATTAAAAGCAAGTTTTGTCATTATTTTTGTGATTCGTGCTTTTGAGTAAACATTCTTTTGTCCTTGAGTTTGGTTTGCTGAAAAAGCCAATTCTGAACTGATCCGACAGACGAAAACATTTCATTCTTATGGGTGTGGTTATTCTTTAAAGAGGATAGTGGACTGCTAAGAAGCATCCAGCTCCCCAGGATAGTACTCCCGGGAATGCAGGTAGAGCAGCAGTGTAGTAGTGTACACACGTGCTGTCTGGGCTAGGGTGACACAGCAGCATGTAAGTCTAAGAAGCAGCTTCTTCCAGAAACTAACAATAATTGTGAAAGCTTTCTGATATGCAAAAACCCCAAAACTCTTCAGGAAGTTTGTAACAGGAAAATGATTCTTCTTTGGCGTCACGGGAAGGAGAAAGCATGAAACTATACGTAAGTGGAGTTAACGTCATGCAGGTAGAGGGGAAAAGATGAGCCCTGTATTCAACTACACTGTTCTAGTCCATATAATGCTCTCCAGATTAGTTAATATAAAGCTCGCAGACCAGTAGCCCTCTTTGCTGTTGTTATTCATTGCCATATAGTAACAGGGCTAAGCAGCACGCAGTTCCACAGTAAACAGCTGTTCATTCTCCGAAGAGTTGATAAGAATCCAAATAAGGACAGGAAAATAATAATAGCATTAATTGCCCAAGGTTAGGGAGCAAATCAGTAACAGAGTCAGGAATAGAGCCTATATGTCCTTTGTGTCCTTGCTGCATACAGTGAACTGAAACGTGCCTTTTGTTTGGTTAGCTTCTTTTCACATAAGATGTGTCTTTCCCAGTGATGTCCTACCATCGCAGTCTCATCAGCTGTGCCAAGACTCCAGTATTAATAACCATAGTTTCCACAGATATCATGCAGGTCTATGAAGGCTGGCTAATAAACCAGCAAGCATGAAATAGTGCCTTAAGTAGAGCAAATCTCTCCTAAATGGGCAGATAATGGGTGAATCCTTGATCTAATGTTTTATGGAGAAACTCATTAAGCGCTGTTGTGGGAACCTTTTTCTAAAGCATGCCACGCTTATGTATGCAGTTAAAATAAAGGTGAATATTTGTGATGGTCATCTTGAATGCTACTCAGAGAACAAGTCCCATTTGAGTCTTTCCATTAAAGCGATTTGCGTGCAAACATATTTTGGCTCCAAAACAGGAATTGTGGCTGCCTAACTGTGGAGCTGTTAATTTCATATCTCCATTTGCTTCCAACCTTTTTCATAACCAGAGCTGAATGGCTGAAGAACAGTTCTTCAAACAGAGTAATAACAATGCTATTTGGCCCTTAGCTCCCCTCCCTTCTCCCCCAAAGACGTGATTTAAAAATGGGATGATGAGGCCAGCATCCTTCCTTTATCTATAGCTGAATATATCCCAGCTTTATCTTCGCTTTGTCTGTACACCTTTGCCACACATTCACACCACAAAATGCTACAAAAAGCAGCTCCCACCAGCAGAGGCAACAGCACCGAGAGGAGATTTGGTACCAAGAGGGCTCTGGTATTTTTAGAATGGTGACTGAGAATTTCAAAAGGAATCTAGGGAAACAAAGCATCCAAATCTGGTTACAACTCAGTGTGAACAGGATTCCCAACCTTCTGAATCATTTCTGAACGTCCAGGCCAGAATTAGTAACAGAAGTATTTGCTTCCCCCCACCCCCAACACCCAATTTGCTTTTTCATTATATGAGTATGAAGCAATATTGTTATATCCCAAGCAGTCAGAGCTAAGCTGAAACGCAGCTTCCTCTATAATGCTTCTCATTCGGTTGCTCATTTCCCATTCTCATAACACTCTCAAGAAGCTTATTAATAACAACTAGGGAGACAGAGATCTTTTCCATCTCTAACTTTGTAATGTGTAAATGTTTCCTGGAATGCATTACTGAGATTTCTTCCCCAGACATCCCCCCACTCCATGCCCCGCTCCTCAAGAGCAGTGGTATTTCCAGAAATTACATTAGCTCCACCAACTGTGTTACATTCTCCATTCTTGACAAAACACCCTTCATTGCCTTAATGACCTCATTATGGTTGATACATTGCGTCACTGTTCATTTATTATAGCATTTTAACTCAAGTTCAGATTATGTATTGCTGGTGGAGCTCCCTGGGATAAAGGGCAATGAATACTTTAATTGCCTGATAAATTATTAAGGACACTCCTTTAATTGGGTAATGTGGTGTTTACATCTTTGAAGCAAATACTTATGGAATCTGTATGGGTGCAGATTTTCCCTAAACACACAGCTACCAGCCGCTATCTCCCCTTGAGAATAATAGTTCTATCAGGCTATTAAAATAAACACCACACAGGATAAATTGTACCAGATGCCAGGCCAGATCTGCAGCTGGAATGAACAGGCAAACCTCCATCAACGTCAAAGGAGGTGCATTGACTTACATTAGCTGAGGGACTGGTCTTCTGTGTCCAACGGATTTCACTCAACGTGAGGCAAAAGAGCAAGAGACCTACATTTGACGCTGCTTTACCTAACCTAGATCGTTTGAACTGAAATGGGTCACAGTGTACCCGCACAAGGAGTTCAGCAGTGAACCTGACTTCAGGAGCACTTTCAGGCAAAATGCAGCTGGGGAGAGCAAACACAGATTGTGTTAAGCAGAGCCTGGTAAAATTCAGCTGCTCTTGCAACGCAGTTCAAAAATAAGGCATCTGCTGGAAGGGCACAGTGTACACAGCCACTTACAGCCTACAGAGGAGGGATGGGGCCATAGCACAGGGAGGGAAAGGCAAGCTCCTGCCTCTAGGACGTTTCTCTTCTCAGTGACCTTTCCCATTGTGAATCCCTTTTTCATTCATCTCCGGACTTTGCAGCTGGTATTTCTTGAAGTTTTGCAACGCCTCTTCTTCCTTGAGCTGCATAAACATGAAAATATTTGTCTCATCCTTTGTCCATTATTTTCCAGCTGTATGGTATGCTTTTTCTTTATTAAAAACACAGAAAGTAGCAGATTGTCTAGGAAGAAGCTCTGGGTTGCTTAAAGGTATTTAAGAAACGGCCTTTTCAGGATAAGTTAGCATTTCAAAGGCATTTCATGTCTATTAGTTAGGAGCTTCTGGCTACCCAGCACGCCCGGGCTCAGACCCTGCCTCCAGAATACCACTGAGCAACTTGTGCTTTACCTCCCTCTGATTTGACCCCCGCATGTTGAGCTCCACAAGGGTGCAAGGTAAAACTGTAGGAAAACTAGAGAGGACAAGGTCACTGCTAAGGAAGAGCAAAAGAGCAACTCTTCTTTTATTTCAGTAACTACGCCATGGCAGCATTTTCAGCCATTTTATTGAGCAGCCTCATTGTGATTCAGGGAAGTCTGTCCTGGGAATACTGGGGCTAAGTAATGAGCAGTGGGCAGGAGCGTGCAGAGAGCAGGAGAGCTCTCGGAGTGTGAAGAGAGCAGAAGTGAGAATGTATTAATGCCAGTTTGAGTGCCATGGGCGTGGATGTCTGCTCCTTTCACTAAGGAGGCTTGGCACTGGCAGCGAGACACAGCGAGGGGCAGGCACGGTTGCACCAGAACCAGATTAGCTGGAAGCCGGGCAGCACTGCCACCGAGGAGGCGTAAGGGGTGAGCCTTGCCCATACATGTCTGGTGGAGCCTAGAAGTCCGTCCCGTCTCCCTCTCCCCAAAGTCTTTTTCTCACCAGAACCGCACAGCCTAGGACCATATGACTTCCTCTTTATATGACTCCCTGCTCCATCCTCTATATCCAGAGCACAGAAAAGCAGTTTGGGGAGGAAACTATACATATTTACATGTACACCATATGTAACTACTCATCTGGCTTTTCCAAAGAAAAGATGACACCTTAGCATCTGGTCTACCTGTTAAGTAGCCACCATGCTGTTTTGGGGTAGGGATTCAGCCCTGTGTTATGCCACACAACCCCACTGCACAGCAGTAGTTGGGTTGGGGCTACCCTTTACCGCAGTGCTGGAGTCTGAACACGATTAAGCCTTAAAGGTAAAGGAGCTCTCTGCCCTTTCAAGGGCTGTTGTGAAAAGTGCACAGACCTACTGCTTACTGCCAGTGAATCTCAATAACAAAGTCAAATTAGGTGAAATCCCAGCTGATGCCTTCTTGCAAAAGCCAAGGTTGAAGCAGTGCATCCAGAAAAACATCTAATTCAATGCTCAGATCTTAAGAAAATCAATGCCTATGAACACACACGCAAATGAAAACAAGTGTAGATGGAGAAATTCCTCAGGTTAATGCTTCCAAACAAATCAATGCACAAACTCCTGTGGATTGATTTCTTGGAACTCTAACTCCACGTTAACTCTTAGGACCCTTCAGGACAATCCTGATCAGCCACGGATCTACGAAACTACAGAGCGGGCCTATTCCTGCAATTTATTTACCTTTTTCTTGCCCCTTCTTTCCTGATTCTGCTCCTTTGTACGCCCATTACATACTCTGGCCACTTGCCCACCCCTCGCCAAAGAAGCAAATAACAGCTTTCGCGGGTCTCCATTACTTCTGTGTCTTGCTCTCCAGCACAGAGCAGCTCTGATAGCCAATTTGAGGGGTTTCTAACCCAGGTAACAATTTTCCTGCTGCATGTTGCAGGTCTTTCGACAGAGAGCAAGCCCCAGTAGCATCAACAGGCTGGATGTGACCAAGGCCAAGCTAGCTGCACGGGGAACAGCCAGTGCCAGGCTTGAATTCCAGAGATGCAGAAAAGATCCCCCTCCCTCCCAGATGTGAAGCAGCCACAGCCTCTTCACTCATGTTGACACTGCTGTATCATATCATGCACATGGATGGTGGCAAGAACTCAAACCGACTGTGCCCTCACTTTTATGGGATCCATCCCTCCTCCTGTCACTGATAACCTCTTTTCATCACAACCCGAAAGGGCCCCTTTGCCAGTCAAAACATTGTCTTGCTGGATCAGATATAATTGCAGGGGAGCTTAGCAGTGTTATGTTGATTATGTTGTTAATGGGTGCAGAGACACTCAGTGTATAGCTCAATAACCATTACATTAATGTTTAGTTAAAGTTTACCAGCGCTAACAGGAGAGACCATGGTCCAGAGAGCACAACAAGGAAGGAAAAATAAAGCAGCTTTAAATGCAGGTGTTGGGGGTTTTGTGCCTTTTAAGTGATTTCAGGGCCTTTACATTTACATGAAGCTGGAAAGTGAAACGCTAGGCGTCTGCAGCTCAAGGGGAGCTTAGCTGGGGGGAGGACTTTGGCATTCAAAGCCACCTGGAGGAAAGGCAAAAATCACACTGTCATCTTCCACCTCCTGTGTGGGAAGGAGGGAAACTGCCTGTCCCAAGGATGGCATCAGGCCTCCTGAAACAGAAAAGTTGGTTGCTAGCTTACAGCAAGGAGTCCCAGGCACCAGCCTCTAACTGTGCGCCACTGCAGTTAGCCTTTTTCCCAATAACGCTTTGCAAATTTAATGGCTGCCATTTCCCACTCCAATGGTAGAAGCCCTACGTTTTATTCTACTTCTGGATGTGCAGCTCCCAAAGCTTTTGACCTGCTAATGTTTTATGCTCCCTACAGCTAGTTCTCGCTTTCACACTGGCTCTACCACCACCCTCGATTTACAGCATAACAAGAGCAAAACGAGTACAGACCTGACTGTCCTGTGAGATCTGTTAAGAAGGTCCTATACAATACATGAAGTGTAGTAGCAGCCTGTACAGCGCTTCATGGACTGAGTGGCTCTTAATACCTAACACCATGACCAGATTGCCTCTGGGGTTGATCCTGCAAACAAGACATACACACACCAATTTCTTCCAGAAGAATCAGGGCATTTGAAAGTGAGACCCTCTGCCATTTATCATAATACAATGAATAAGGCCCACCCTAGCTCCTCCAAACAAGGGGTCCAGGACAAATGGCCAAGCAGAAAAACAACCATGCAATGAGTCAAACATCCGGTGCTGAACTACAGCAGCGTGTGCCAGCCTCCACTTGGTGCCTTCGCACCAGCCTGGGAGCCTGGAAGACCCTCAGCCCAAGCAGTCTGTGCAATGCAAGCAGGGAGGAAAGCCCTGCAAGCAGGGAGCAAGGCCTCCTCCTTCCTGGGGAAATCTTGTACACCGCCATCCCTCATACCTGTATGTGTATGGTTAGCACTACAGGAGTGGGATTACTCTGGTAAATGGCACAGAACACAGGCCTAAGTCTTGGCGCCCCACCGCAGCCACTTTGGGAGCGGCTCTCAGCTGGCTGTGACCTTGGCGGTGCATGAATACAGCTGTAAAGTGACATGAAAAGACAGAAATAGCACACATACAAAATCCTGCACTAGGTCATAACTGTTCCTGTCATGCAGGCCAAAAATAGTAATTTGTAGGACTTTCAGAAAACTACTACAAAGAGGAAGTGGGAAATAACTTGCTATCTTCTTCCTTTTACCTTGAGGCATTTCTTATCTGCCTTTGCCAGGATAGCCATCAGATCTCTTAGTATGCCCCAGAAAAAAAGAATAGGCATGTTGCATCTGCCTGTGCTGCTTTGTCTTTACCTGTATTCTAAAAGCCCTTTCCACTTTGATTATTGCTAATCTGATAACATTATATTTGAGCAAGTTGCTGCAGCAAAGAGACCAAGAGCTGTGTAGCAGAAGCCAAACACAGTGCAATCAAATATGCTGCTCTTGTATTTCAGGCACTGACTTCAAAGCGTGTGAGTTCTTATGATGCCAGAGATAAAGCAGAGTTTGAACTTCCAGCAAATGTTAAAGATATGTATACAATATGTATACATCTGGGGAGCTGGTAAATGTCCCATGTTGAGCAAAATGAGTACGGGGATGAGGAGGAAAAGCACACTAAAATTCTCCGAACTAGGAGAGAAGCTGACTGCAAACCTCGTCACCCCGGTGCAGTTTGAAAGGTCTCCAGTTGACTCCTCATCCCTGCAGCTGTGGGCCTCGACAGCCTGCTCCCTTTTGCAGATGGGCTCCCTCTCCTCAGCGTTGTAGCCCACGAGGCAGGTTGGGGCAGAGCGGAGCGTGGGCATGTGCCCCAGGCTGCAGCCCGGCTCCCGACGGAGCTGGAAGCCAGACACCTGGGAAGAGCAGCTCCTTAAACCGGGGCAGCCTGGGTCAGGACCCGTGCTGCGTATCGTAAGCCTCTTTTGCTTTCCGATATAAGCATATTCCAGTCTGCTAGTACAACAGTGCAAGGGCAGAAAAACTATTGCGTCGTGGTGCCTGCTGTATTAACCAATGCTATTATACTCTTCCTTCGTCTTAATCCATCTCCTTTTATAGACTGCTCTGAAGGGCTTTGCTCTGTCAGAAGGGCTGTAGCAGTGAGGAAGGGGGTCTCTAGCTTTCTGCACCCAGAGCTCCTGCTCTGGAGAGAAAATTAAGTTTTTCCAGATAAACGTATTAGAGGGTTAAAAAGGAAAAAAAAATTGAGAAAATCAAGAAAATGACTCCGATTTCCACAACTACAGTGCCTTTAGTTTAGCATTAACATCCCCATAAGGCAGGGCCTGAGCTGGAGGACAGATGCCCTCACGCCAGGGACAGGGAGCAAACAGTAGGCACAGCCCCCACAGCAGGACGAGACACGCAGCCCCACGCCGTACGCTCAGATTCACTCTCACACGTGGCTAAACGGCTCCAGATGCTGCAGTCAAGTAATTTGGAGTGTCATGTTTCAGCAATAAAAGTGAGAACATTGAGGGAAATGTCCTTTGATATCCATAGTGAAACTGCAAGGCTCAGAGGGCTTGGACTCTGCTTTTTCGCCATCAAAGCTGCTGTCAGGAAGCGCAATGCAATCGCGTCCCAAAACAGGACACCTTTGTACCCCAAAGCCCAGCGTGGGGATTCCCTGTGTACACAGCCTAACCGCCCAGTGCTTTAGGAGGCCAGCGCCCACATCAGCGCACCCTCTTTAACCCAGGGGTTGCCACCTTCAGATCAGAAATAGCAGAAACAAGTGTGTGACAGCTCACAGTAAACCCCCTGTTTCTCCCTTCAGAACAGAGCATGCCATGTGTTCAGCTTGCTCTATTTTAGAGAGACGCTCTCTGTAGCTGAGGGGGTAACTCAGGGTTTCCATTTGCCAGGTACCTACTATGTCTCCTAGATATGGACAAATAATGGAATTTTCTATCTGATGGCCAAAGCAGGTCAGAGAGGAAAAACTCAGCTGAAGCTGATCTGGAAAGTGCATAATTCCTTTAAATACAAAAAATAAAAAAATTCATCTCAAGTCTACTTTAAATATTTTAAAACCTTACTATCTAAATTTAGAGACATTTAAAAGTAGAAAATCATTTCAAAACAGTGTCCCAAAGTCTCATTTTGAAAATACTGAAATGGCATTCTGTCAGCTTGGAGACAAAGGGAGTGACATCTTCACAATTCCTCATTCTCATTTCTGCAGCCAAAAGTATTCTCCTAATTGGAGCCACCTTTGTGGAAAGTTTGAGTAGTTTTAGTAGAAAAAAAAAAATCCAGCTCATTCAAGCCTACTGTTGGAGATGTCAAATGGAGTTGTAGTTTTAAGTTCTGCACAACTGCCTGACGTGAAAGGGTATTCACAAGTTAGCAGATTCATTTCTTCATGGACCAGCTGGATAGTTTCGCAGTTAATCATCTTTGGTCAATGAATTTGCCTTTGACTGTAGCCATTTTTTGTCATTCAGATATATATCCTAAGAGAAAGAGACACTTGCCCCTGCGCCATGGAGGGAATCAGGCCAAGCCTTATAGCCAAGACCTGAGCTTGGGCACCTCCAAAAATGCTGCTTTTCCCCCTACTTTTAAATTACTGAACTACAGCAGGGGAGGCTGTATCGCCTGTGTTGCCATCTCAGGGAATAAATTCAGCAATGAGTTGATTCAGCAGCATTGCCACGCTCGCTAAGATGTGGCAGCAGCAGTGCTTTTGCAGGGGTAGTACCTCTAGATGCTTTGCAGGGGCTCAAAGGAGCTGGCAACGCGTACGACAACAGCAGAGCCTCACATGGTAGAGGCCACAGCTGGCGCCCGACTTTGGCACTCCAAGTGTCTATAAAGAGAAAAGGAGGTTGCTAGAAAGGCAGAGAGAAGTGCTCAGGAAACCTCAGTGACAACTCTGGCAACGTGGTGCCCCTCCTTCCCCCCTCTGCACTTCCTCACACAAAAATCATCTATAAAAGGGCTGATAGCAGAAATGTGTCACCAACACTGCCTGCAGGGATTAGAAACTGGTATAAATTATCCTTTTCATTAATTACTTGATCCTACCTAATCCTCAGTAGACTGTAGGTTGACCTCAATAGTCCAAATCTAGGCTTCTTAACCTGCACAACCTCTTTATCCTATTTCCTAGCTCGCTCTTTGCAGGGCTGGTTTCCAGCTCCGTTACATTCCAGGTGGAGCTGCTCGTTTCTGCTGTGGCTCGCCCAAACCGCGTCGGCTCCCAGGTCCCCAGTTAAAGGGGTCAAACCCAAGCCCTCCTGTGCTGCCCTGTGAACTGGTGGGTTTCCGTTACATCGTCCAGAGATGCTGTGACTGCTCCAAGAAGGACAAAACTAAGTGTTCAAAAGGGCCCTCACCCTTTCCAGCTCTCCTGATGATGTAAAAACTGGAGGACTTCGGGCAGTTTGATTCCCCAGACCAAACTAATAAGGGCAGAAGAGCTTAAAACTCCAGCAGAAAAGAGGCAGCACTGTAAATGATCCCAAGCAAGCTCCAAGCGATAGTGGAACTATGACCTATACATAAACTGATTTTTCAGCATAAACTCAATGACTACTTATCTCCAATAGCAAAATTAACATTCAATTAGATTTGCTAAATAATTCATGGCAATATAATTGATAGAGTAGTGAATTCTAGCAGCGACTCATCAGTGTTTTGCATTATTGTGTTGACAGTAACCAGGATTACTTCTTAAATGGAGGCATCTCTTGTTGTTTCCACCGTCCACACCCAGATTACTCTGGGGCTTGAAGCCTCACCCTTTCGTATTGCCTAAGGCTAAATTTGAAGGGATAAAAGGCATCATTTCTACGGAGATTTTTAGTTTAAAGCAATTTAACCATACACAGCAGTTTGATTTACTGTTGTTTTTTTCCAGCAGTGAAACATATTTGGATCTCTGTGCATCTTTTGTAATGAAACGATGCAGAACCACTGTTTAGTCATGCAAATGAGATGAGAGTTAACTGAAAAGCATGCTGGGGAGCATGAACCTTTTGGCAAAACTCAGAGCAAAAATTTCTATTGTCAATCAAAAGGCACAAGCATTTCCAAATTATCTTTTGTATATATGCATTGTCAGGAGAAGGACAAACAAGCCAGAGCAAACATTTCCTGCAGCCTCTGAGATACCAAGGGTACAGAGTTTTGTGGGAGGGATGCAGATATTTTTGCCAAGAAACTGCTGAACAGATACACAAGGTTACTGCTATAGGTAAAAAAAGGAAGAAAAAAAGAGTTTTCCATCACTGAAGCACCACAGCCACCACTGAATCCGCCCTTTTTCCTTATCATACATGAGACCAGAGAGGACTCTAAAAGAGCACAGAACTTTTGCAAGCAAATGTGCAAAATTCACTCTGTTTTGCTATTCAGGCTGAACCTTGTTTTTGCTTGACGGTCAGGCACACTCTTCTCCCGGAGTAAGTCTACTGTGAGTCTACTGAAGCCTAGGGAGCAATCCCAGACTTGGACCAAGAAGAACAAAGACAAGCTTGCACCTGGACTCGGTGGCCGCCTTTTGCATTTGAAAGCCTTCCCATTAATTGCTTTTTATAAAATATATATTTATATACAGATAAGCTAGAAACAATGGCTGGGACATATGTTGGTTTGGGGACTAAGAAACTGTAACTTCTCCTCCAGCTAGCCAGATCTTTTTCTGTTTTGTTTATTTGTGTAGTTGTATTTTACCCTGTAGAGGAGGTGTAGTTAAAGCCATCCGGAAATTTGAAATGGCTTTCACCGCACAGCCAGCTGAAGTTGAAGTCAGTAACTACAATCTTGCAGGACAGTAACTTCCTCTAACTTGATCTTACATTATCTGGCAAATGCAGTTTGGCTCAGCCTCTGCTCCCCAAGGACAGGCGATTCCATCAGTGCAAGGCTTCACCCTGCCTCCACCCTCCCCCCGGAAACACTGAGCCTGGCCCAGCAGCCCTGAGCTTCTGCTCGCAGCACCTAGTGCCTTGCAAAACAAGACCTTCAAGACCCCACGTGTGCTCATTGAAGGAAAAAAAATGGTGAAGGAGAAGAGAGCCTTATAATAGTATACACAAAGGATGCTTCTCTGTGTGCGGTTCCCCAGTCTGCACACGCACTACCTTTGTCTTTGAAGTGAAACATTTTGCAAACAAGGTTTAGCAAGCTGTAGTTAAATTTTCAGCTCTCTATAACCCCACTCCCCTATTCTTACAGATTACCGCAGAGTGTTGTATTGCTGAAACCGCAAAAACAAATAGCCATTTTAACCTGCACCTCCACAGCAGCTTTTACAATGTTAGCTATGAATGATCAGGTACTCAGGTGATATGAACCACTTTAACTTTATTTTCTCCCCTAGCAATAAAAGCCCGTTTACATCATTCAGAGACCTATCTTGAAGTCAATATTAGATATATCTGATACACAGGTCTCATTAAACTATACGACGTTTACTCAGATTTCTGTTTCTGCTGATATCCCTACAAAGAGTAAGCGATTCATTTACATATCGTTTCTGCTGCAGACATTGCAACTTTTGGCACGTAATATCAGCAATACAGACAAAGGTTGCCACAAAGAGAGCAAGAGAGAGAGCGTTTGCGACCCCACGGATGACATAGTGAAACTGGGGATCCACCTATCTCGCGCGACACAGAGCGATGCAGGAGTACGAGCGCTAGTTCCAAATGCGGTAGGCTGAGTACCAGATGCAGGTTAGCTGTTTCCAAATCCCCTCCTTGTCCTGCATGCACCCTGCGTTACACTGTAGCTACTCCTGGACCAGCCAGTAAAACAAGGTCATTGTCATCATGATAGCAAGAACTGTTGCAGCTGTGGATTCACAGCCCCGGGCTGTGGGTGTCTTGATGAGACAGTCTGTGATGTTCAAAAGATACCCAACTGGCTGGCAATGTTTCAGCAAGCAGCAACGTTGCTGCTAATGAATGAACTTGCCATACGAGACTATTCACAAAATTACAAAGCATGGTTTATCTCTAGACTTTAGTTTGGCAAAGAGCTACAGCTAGCTGGCTGTGAAAGCCAGAGAGGAAGTTTGATTCGAAAGCTTTTGAAAAGGGAAAGAAAAATATAAAACAAAACATACAGCTGCTGTAAGAACAGAGTGTTAATTCAGTCTACACTTCTCTGAGCGACTCAGTAATCTAGCCAGGTAAACTGCAGCTTGTGGATCACATCCTGCAGTGAAAGTAGGTAGCATCAACCACAGGAATCCGAACAGCAGAGGTTAAGAGATGTGTTGAGGGAGCCTCTCTCCCATTATAAAAAAGTTGATGAATTAGTCACAGACAGATTAGCAGAAGACAAGAAAGGCTGGAGAACACTTGTGCATGATGCCAAAACCAAAAGCTGAATAGTTCTGCTGTTTTGTAAGCTAAATGACTATTCATGACATTCAGGCTGAGAACGACAGCACTGACAAGATTTATCAGAGAACATTTACTCTGGACTCAATGAAAAATCACTCCAGTATGAACCATGCCAGCTCTGCTGATGTATATTATCTTTATTAGAAAGACCTCTCTGATAACCAAATTCATTAGGAATTTTAGCAATTCATTTCTTTGCATAAACTTCTTCATATGAATTCAGCTTAGACGGATGCAACAGGAACTTTGCAGAAATATTATTATGTTAAGCAGCACTACATTTGCCAGTGGGTGTAGCAAAGGGGCAGGTTTAAAGCGTGCTTTTGTTCTGCAAAACCCATTTAAAATCTGTATGGTATACTACTAACTCAGGTGTCCCTGTTGCCACTGATATTTGTGTTTAGCCTTCGTTTGTCCTAATTCAAATTAGGTGCAGTTGATGCCATTGCCCGCAGGATGCGGTAATTCACGTTCTTCTTCATTGCTCAGTTTTACTTGATCAAACATATGTTCTGAGATAGGCAGAGGAGAAACTTTACTAATGTCACGTTAGTGAAGCAGGATTCAATACCTGGATCTGCCTCTCTTCACTGAGTTTGCCCGGCAAAGCTGCTGGGTCAGGAGACGGCAGGTTTGACTGCAGCAACAAGCACTGTTTTCCCTGCCAAGTAAGGAAAGGAAACTGCAATAACTGTCACTTCCAATTTTTTTCTTTTGTGGTAGTGCAAAGGTGTGAAAGGAGCAGTCTGACCCTGGCTGCTCTCCAAGGGCAGAGCACAGAGGAGGCAGCGCCTCTCGGGGAACTCCAGTGCGCCTAAAGCTCATGCTGGCCAAGTACTTCCATGCTTGCTGCAGCTGCACAGAACTTGGGCTTTTCTGACTACCGCTTTCCATAATGATGGGGTAAGCTCCAGCCTGGAGCAAAGCAGGGCTGTAAAGCTGAAATGTGGCAAAGAGACAATTCTCGCTGGGGTGAGGGATTCCCTAGCTGTGTCTATCCTGGTCTGCAAAGGCGCTCCTCATTCTCAGACATGCCTGACCCGTGCCACGAGGCTGCAAGGATGGCCGTGGGGACGGGGTGTGGAGTAAGCCGCCTCCGCACTGTGATGCTGCGCCTGTGCGGCTGCTGGCCCTCCTTGCATGACTGCTCTCAAGGAACGCAGGCAGGTGGGCACAGAGGTCCCAGGCCAGCTGGCAGGTCATTTCTGACCTGAGCAGCAGCAGGAGCCTTTGGGAATGCCACCTCAAGTGTACAGAGTGTAAGCAGTGACATTAAGCCCTGTTCAGCAAGCAAGTGGCTGCAACTGCTTTCAGGCAAACTGACAGAGCACTAGTTCTCTTCCTTGCCTGATCCAAGGAGGGCCAAGAAGCTCCCTTCTGAGTTGGGCAACAAACGTGAGATGGTGCATTCAGGCAGGAGCAGACTTGGGGCTGCAGCCAGGGAGACCTTTGAATCGCTCCGCAATCCCCCACCTCCTCCACTCTGCTGTAATACTGGCATCATCTGCACTCTCAGCACAGCAGCACAGCTTCTCACCTGTTCTTTAAATTGGGTCCAAGAGGCCAGGGTGTCAGAGCCCGGTAGCAGCAAGAAGTGGGATAGATAAAGCCCGTAAGGTCCCCTAGTGCTCTCCTGCTAGATCTGTGCCCTCTCTCCAGTGATGGGAAATTGATTATCTAGTTTTTAGGAAAGAAGGTGGATTATTGTATGAATCCAGTTCAACCTCCAGCACAACATGGGCCAGCATGTTGCAGCTGGCAGCAATATTTCTGACTGTCCCTTTCAGAGGAGCTGCAAGAGCCATCCTGGCAACTCATGCTGCCCTCGCAGCCAGATGCCTCCCACAGTGCATAACAAGGGGCTCAGAGCCCATCAGCCGCGTCCAGGCAGGGAAGGATGCATGTGGCCAGCACACCTACTCCGGAAGAGGCACGATTCTAGCTCCTGCATGGTCTAGAGTGGCGAGGAGCAGGATACAGTCCCCACACAGAGGTCTAGGCCCTGCAGGCTGAGAAATCCGAGAGCCTGACACAGACCACTGAGTTTTCTGCCATTAAAAAAAACAATAGGAAATTGCGCCTAAGAGTGAATGTCTGTGCTTGAAGCCTGTTGGGTTTCCACAGCTGCACACTCAGTCAGAAGATGGCAAAGTAAGGTCTCATGCACAAGTTCAGTGGTATCCCCTGGTGCATCAATCCTAAGATAGAGCTTTTAATTGCAAGGTCAGATATAACTTCCCAAATATGGCCCTTAACCTCACCCCATTTCTGCGCAGCTTGTAGGAGTGCTAGAGAAGGAAGAGTCATGGCATCGCTTGTTTAAATCTGTGTGCACGTCAGTATATTAATGAAGCTTTCAGTTCTTTGTCTACATTGAAAAGACTATCCACGCTTTAAAGGGGCTGCAACAGAGAGAACAGCAGCCTTTGACTTCTAACAGCAAGTTACTCCTTTAATTCTCACAATTGAGACCTTCAGTTTGGCACTGAGGACCTAAAATCTACCTAATCCTCCAGCTGACCTAGAGAGATCATTAAATGTAGAGGGATGCAAAATGTTATCATAAACCATTAACCATCAACCTGTCCGCTCCTTCCCCTCTACTAATAATCTCATGTTGAGAGATCCTGACTTCCAGCCTTTCCTTTCCCCTCAAGAAGGGCTGAGAAGGTGTGCATGCAGACTACACACCTGAAAGAGCAGCTGGGCATATCACAAACCAGCATTTCAGACTGCTAAATCCATCCCCTTCAACCCACAAAAAGTGGGTGTAGCCCAGGGACTAGTGTTAGGACTTGATTTTTCATATCGTATCTTTACCACTGGATGGCCAGTTTCACTAAATTCCATCTCTAATCCTCCAGAGAACAAAAGACTAGTAAAACTTGCAGTAAATCTTAATTGCAATGGACAGCTGAAGAAAAGCACCTTACAGATCCTGCCTTAGGAGTGGGATTCCTTCCCTGTGAAGGAAGGCAAAAGAAGTCTCAGCAGTAGCAAATGACTTAATGCGTTTAACTAAAACTCTGCTGAAAGAAGAGGAATAAGGATTGACAGACCTGTTGTTCTAACATAAAGTTTATCACGGTCTCTGTGGAAATGAGGTGTCCTTTCCTACATAGACTGGCAAACATGAAAAGACAAGCAGAGCAGATTGACTGGAATCTCAATTGCAAGGCGTACAGTTGGATAACAAGGGCACTGTGTTTAAGTGTCTTCCAACACTTCAAAAGCCTTAAGATGCAGTTTAAAAAGAAATCTAACATGCAGATTTCACTATACTTCTGACAGCTTGCAGGCTGGAAAAGAACAAAGAATTTCTCACAACGGTGTCTGAAAAATTAGGCACATTATTGTTAACACTGTGTAAGAAGTGGACATTAATTAATGCTGAATTTCAGTGAAATTCCTGTAGTATAATTCATTTCATCCTGTAGCTGCAACACCAAACTCATTATGAATAAAGAAATTAAGAGCATATATCAAAAGGCAAAGTTAATGATTTTCCACTTATTATTAAGCGTGAGCAAAGTGTATCACCACAGTAAAATGAGAGAGGATGAGCATATGTCAGCTTTTGTTACAGGATAAGATCACAGCCCAAAGCACATCCTTTGCTGAGAATGAAGTGTTTATCAAGTGATCTGAGAAGTTATGCGCTGTGTCCTTGAGCCAAACATTTAAAATCAATCACCTAGCAGTTTTTCTGTCTGCAAAATGGGAACAACAGCACTTATGGATTCAGAGACAAATTTATGGGTGCGGGACCATGCTGCTGCTCTGTCCTTGCACAGCCACTGCTACAGCACTGGTGGGCATCCCAGGGACTCCTTCAACACCACCACGAAGGCTGTGAAATCACCTCCCGGTGAGACATGCGCAGTTAATCAGGAACAGTCCCGTGGGATGGCGAGCCGGGAGGACCCAAACCACCTGGGCACACCAGCCAGCGTAAGGGATGAGAAGCCCCTGAAAGGTGCTCACAACTGATTAAGGGAAAATTGGGCTGAAAGGAAGAGCCAGAGGTGACCAGCTGAAGTGGATGAAGCAGATCGAGTAAAATAGGGTCAGTCAATCAAAATTACATTTGTGCTGCCCAGGAGGGGGGTTGAGGCTTTTTGCATCATCAAAGAAAAAAAGGTCTAGGATTGCATAATCATCCTTAAATACAAAAGGCAAAGCCACATCTGCAGTAAATCAGTGCAGCTCCAAGGACACCTGCAAGCTGCTTGGCTCGACAGGCTGAGGACCTGGCCCAGGGATGCCGGATCTTCTCTTCAGCGTTTGTCAATCCCAAAGACACCCGTCAGCCTTGCAAATTAACCCAAGCTGACACTCAGCTAGGTGCATTTGCAGCTGCAATGAACCTTTCCTGCAAGTTCCCGTCTCAGATATTTATTTTGGTAGTTCTTGCTTTCATATCTTTACCATTTTTACTACTTCCATTAGCCCTTTCAGCTTGAACTGAACAGTCTGCCTTCACATTATTTCTGTCATTGCTCTGCTCATACATAATATGTGTCAGTGACTGCACAATTCCATGAAGCTTAACTAAATCCATGTTGTCTTGTAAATAATAGCAGCATGTCCCCCCATTCAAAGAAAATAACGAGATTTATTAATGTAGCATCAGAGGAATTTCTGTTTTGTATAATTATGCATTGAATTAAAAAAGAAGTGTCGTGCAGGCATTCTTTAGAGTCATAGTAGACGATCTGTAAGAAACAACAAAGGAAAATAATTTTAATAAAACATTTTGCCCTTAGCGAGGAATATGCTTCATGTATCATACATGAGAAAAGATAATTATTTGGTGTAAAATGGAATTGTGACCTTGCTGCAGGAGTGTTCCTTACCTTACCCAGCAACAAGCAAATTAATGGATTTTGGAACGGTACAAAAAATAATAATAATAATAATAATCCTGTTGCTTTGTGGCATTTGCTCGCTGACAGCGAGGTTTAGCAGCATGTGTTTCGTACTGTTATTTATAAAAGGCACTGCAAATAGATTTCCACATAAGCTTGAAGACTTCACAGAAGCGTGTTTCTAGTAAAAAGAGGGGGACACTAGTAATCAAGGTTTTGTAATCATTTATAAGCCAAGCAGAGGAATCGCAGAGACAAAACAATCTCCCAGAAGCACGTATGCTTTACACCAGAGCATGCAGGTATGCGTAACTGTCGAGTATACATCAATCTGGCATTTGAACCCCTGAAAGGAAGGCTAGAATTGTGGTTAATATGCAGATCAGTCATGCAGTCCAATATGTATTTTGCAGATGTGATAAACTATTGTGTGATAATAAGACTCATGATATTGTTTAAGGGAAAGGCAGCGCAAGGTATTTTGAATCATCCGGCCCAGACATTGCCCTCTCTGTTCAGGGAGCAGCTACAGGAAGTTTCTCCCTTGCTAGGGGGTAGTGGGCACTGAATTATCCCCTCAGCAGACCCCAGGTCAGCTCTTGGCCTTTCTGGGCTGGCCTTGGAGCTGCTGGAGCCTCCTTGGGAGAAGGAGCTGCAGCAGCAGTACTGCCCGATTTGAAATACAGCTGTAGAGGGAATGCCAATGTTTTCCCCCAGTACAGTGCTGAGCACCCCATCCCCTCACCCACCGGTGATGCTTGGACTTGCCCCAGCACCTGCCCAACATTTGCTCCTCGATACGGCACCAGCGCTGGGACCTGGGCACTGCTGGAGGCAGCGCAACCACCCTCCTGGTCTCTGCTCAGGCAGCTCCCGGGAAACTACAGGACAGCTCCAGCAGCACATCTGCTTCTTGATGGTTGATGGAGAAAGCTGAAGCTATCCCCTTCCTATCCCTCCCCCCCCCCGCCCAGCTGGCCTGTCTGCGGAGCAACAGAATGGGCTGCAGGAATGATATATGTATTATTTGGGGTGAAAATTTACTGCAAGAGTGACTGCTGTTCCCGGAGGGCCTGGGCTGATAGGGAAAAGTTGATGGCCTCGCCGTGATATAGAGCGCAACAATCTGCTGTGCCAGAGCTGAAGGATACGCTGTCAAAAATCAAGATGGGGAGCAGAAAACACTGCACAGGCTTTTATCTAATTAAACCTGCCCAAAGCATAAATTCGACTTTAGGAGCCGCTTTCAATGAGGCACGTACTCCACATAGAGCTTGCTGGATTGCCTTTTGTTTTTCAGCAAAGATCAGAAGTAGGTTTCTAAAACATCTCAACGTGTTTAAAATGTTAAAGTTATTAGGCAAGTAGATACAATAAAAGAAACATCTCCACAAATGGAAACCCCCAGGCCTATACGCCTTCAAAATGCTATTGGAATTTTAAGCCATGATAATTGCTTTGTAATGTAAGCAATTTCATTATGAGCATGAACGTACAGATAATGCATCATCTCAGCTATACGTCCAACTCCGACTTCGGTCATTTCCCTGAGCAAAGTACGCTCTGATTACAGGATGCTTAAACGGTACTCATGGAACAACTGATTGCATATGTTAAAGTGAGTTCATTTAATGGCATTAATCTGGCTTCTCTGTAGTTATTTGTGCAAGATTAAGTGGGAGAAAACACACCAGTGCTGTGTGCCAGTGGTGTTTACTGCTCGCAGGTGAGCTATATAATGAAACTGAGGGAGGAGTGAGGAGTGGGACAGGACCCTGGGCCAGCCAGAGCTTGGAAGTGGAGCTGCTGGTTTCTGTCCATGTAGGGAGTGCACCACAAACGGTTTCAGTTTCCAGGCTTATGATTTATTAGAAGACCACTAGGACAACACAACTTCTCCTAACAGATAAAAATCAGCTCTTCCAAGTGAAATACTAAAATAAAGGAGGCTGAAAACAAATCTCTCCGCAGCCTTACAGGCTCCCCCTGCCCCCAGGCTTACTCTGGATCTAGCAACTTTGGAGATTGCATTCAAGAGTATAGTCAGTCTTCCCCAGAAAGTAGACAGATGTTTCTTCTTGCCCATCACCACCCAGGATTAAGCCCAGCTGCTCCACCCTGCCACACACCCCAGAGGAGCTCGACAGCCCCAGGTGGCCTCCCCTACTCTCAATATTTCCTCCTGACCCAGGGGAAGCAGCCAGAACAGGTCAAATTTGCAGCCTTCCTTCTTCCTACCTTTTAACAGCCTAAAGCACACAGTAAATCGTGAGCAAACAGCAAAAAAAAAAAAAAAAACTGTCACAGGAGGGCTAAAGTTAGAAGTGAAATAGCCTAGAGGTAAGAGAGCACTTGAAGTCAGACCATGGTGACCAGCAGTTCCCCAAACCAGAGTGGGAGCCACACGTAGCTGTGGCTGTGCAAGCAGAGGCTAAAGTGCCACCTCCAACAGCGATGGGTCCTCCTGTTTCCCCTTGTGAAACATTTGATCGCTTACACTTTCCATATCACTCAGACCGAAAATGTTTCTGATGAGTGTCTGCCACAAGCTGAACTTCTGGGAGGAAAACATCACAAAAAAGCTCAACAGTTTCTGAGAACAAGGCTGGAGATAAAATGCAGCGCTTTGTCCATGCTAAAGTCTCTGAAGCATTTAACTGAAAAGCTTTAGCACCCTGCACTTAGGAGAAGCAGCTGGGAATTTCACAGGAAGTTTTTGGTGTTAAACGTGTGCCTTTTGCTATTTCCAGAAAAAAAGCTGCCAAATTGGCCAAATTACGAACCTCTGAAGGTCTGCAAGTGCTCAGTAGAGATTGCTCCAACAAACTTAGCTGCCAAACTCTGCAGCAGAGCGTGTTCTCTGCCATCCTTCCTAGAAAAGGAGCAATCCTGCCAGACCCCCAGGAGAGGTGGAAACTACCTCTCCTGAGCTCTCACATCTGGGTGGAAAAAAGCAGTTTGCTCTCCTCACGTGCCTCCACCACAGCAAGGCTCAGGCTCATCACAGCAATAAGTCAGACCCAAGTCTGGAACCATATTTTCTTTGGAAAGGGTGGCTCTGTGCCGAGCCACCCGGTCTGGCCCATCTGCAGCACGACTCAGCTGCAGGAGCTCCAGCTACGCTAAGTGGAAGAAAAGCCTGAGGAAGGGCTGGGTCAGGACTACAGGAATTAACCCCCTGCACGTTTCTATTTTTATCTATGCCTAAACACAGCCCCCAACCTTTCATCAGCATTATAGCTGCAGTCATTATCACCCATGAGGGTGTTGCAATTTTCTGTACTTTAGGTTCCTCAATTACATTGATTATCACTTTAAACACTCCTGGTGCTACAGGAACAGACTAAAAATAATAAGCTCGTGTCTTTGTAATATGCATGAAACCCATTCGTACTACTGAGAGTGTATTGGGCTCATTGTTTCCCAGTAATGAAGCTTTCATCTCAAGAGACCCGATTCATAAAAAAAAAGACACTTGCTAAAACTGTGCATATTTCCTCTCTCCCCCCCCCCACTCTTTTTTTTTTTTAAAGACTGCCACTGACTTTCCTATAAGTTCAAGTCAGATTCATGATTAGACCAGCAATCAAAATAAAATGGAAGAGCCACATTGTGTTCTGTGCTGAGGGGGAGAAAAGCAAGAAATCAGGACTGATTGCAGGGACCCTCTCCACCATCACACACTTGGCCACCTGCCCACCCGGGACAGATGGCCGCAGGGCCAGCGCCAGGAACCCGTTCAGCTCCCCCTTCTCTAACTAGCAGCAGCCACCTTTGCTCCATTTCGCAAGTCAGCAATACATTATAAAAGGGATTGGAACAGCAAGACACTACACATAAGCTCATTTTTATTAAAAAATATTAATTTCAAGAAGAGCCAAGACAGGAGATGATACAGCAGCAGAAAGGCTTTCCCCAGACAACCCCAGGTGAACAACGCCAAGGCAGAGGGCACCAGGTGTCAGGCAAGGAACAAGCCCCTCCATGGCCCCGTGGGTCCGCGCTGCCCCACTCCTCCTTCACAATGCTTTGGAATAACGCAGCAGAAGACATATTTAGCCTTATCCTCAGGGCCACACGGGGGCCAGAGCATAGGAAGCCCTCGAATACAGCGCAGTGACCAGCAGGGAGCAACCCGCAAACTGGGCTCAGCACTGCCCCGTTGCTCAGCAAGAGCCAGAGGGAGTCATTCTGTTCAGGACAGATGCGGCTCCTGCTGCCAGACAAGAAAAAAGTCTGTTTTGCCCAGCCTAAGGCCTTCAATGATGCTGTGAGGCTGGCACGTCCTGCTGCCACCTTCAGGGCAGGATGGGAAGAGCTCCTGCTGCCCTACTCTGCTCCAGAGGCCTCCATGGCATGGACCAAAGGGGACAGCACTGGTTCACCGGGACAGCTTGCTTGTCCTGCCACAGCCACACATCCTTTCAGTTTCATTTAATCAGTGCCCACCCTGAAGCCCATGTGGAGAGAGCAGGTCAGATAGACACAGACAGGAGCGCCAGGTGCTGAAGCCAAACTGCAGAGGCTGGCCACAACCATGCAGTGCAAGCAAACATCCTCCGCAGCCGGCACTAGTCCTCAGGGACACCAAGTGCCAGCGTTGTCTGACCCGCCCAACCCCACTCCGTCTAGGGAAGCCTTGGGACAAAACCAATATGGAAATACCCTCCAGCCTTCCCCTCAGAGGCTCCTTTTGCTTCTCCCTTTTCCTTCTCCCTTTTCCTTCCTGCTGTCTCTCCCCTCCCACCCAGGGACACAGGCACAGAGACCGGACAGGAATAAAGGCTTTGTTCTTTCTTTTAAGCTCCAGCAAGAAAACTAAAAGGCAAGGAAGAGGCACAAGAGCAGGTTTCCCTTGCATTTATCTTCAGGCCTGGAATAGGAGCACACCTGGGCAGTCAGGACCCAGCAGGGAGGAAAAGGGTGTTTGCCAAGGTGATCACCCATCCTCACACATCCCAGCACACATGCTGTCACACCAAGCTGGCCATCTGCACCTGCAGGAGGGGGAAAGCCAATCATCTCCCCTTGCTCCCCTTCTCCTCCCGTCAAGGAGCTCCCGTCACACGGAAAGTGTCAAACCTTGATTATCACAACTCCGACAGTCTCAAAACCTCAATTATCCAGAATGAGGTCATGTTCCTGATAGGTATTAATTGTGTTGGAAGTTAGCATGGTTATGTGAACCCTCATTTATCAGAATCAGTTCAGCGTCCCTCTTGTTAACTTGCTAAATTGACATTTGAACGCTTTAGACTCTGCTGGTAGGGGAAGCACATTTATCCACGCTTTTAGTGGGAAAGATTCAAATGCCTTGAAATTACAGGTTTGAATCTGAGTAGGGCTGCATCAGGCCTCCTCAAGCAAATTACATGATCCTGGGCCTGTTCTGCCCAGACACTAAAGATGTCACAACACTTTACGGCAACACAGGTTTTGTCCCAAAAGGTTCACACCCACAGTAAGCAATGGGCATAATGCCTAGCATTACATGCTGGAGGCTTCGTTTTACTGCTGCGCTCTTCCTCAGAGGTAGTTCAGTTTTAATGCTGAGTTCTCAAGCTTCCCGCAGAGATAAAAGACATCTCAGACCTAGGCGTTTGTTAACGTTTGTTTTATTTACTCAGAGGAACTAGCGCCACAGGACAGAAAGGGCACAAAAGCCATAAAGCATATGAAGATCAGCGTGAATTGCCTCGCTCTTAGCTGTGAACCAGCCTCACCACTCATTCTCTCCCAGTCCTCTGTGCCAAAAGCCACCCAAAGTCCACTGTAATGATTTTGCATGAGAAATCTCCAGATGATTTTTGACTCCTAACTTATCTGATGAAATGAACTGAGAACAACTTGACTGCACCTGCTCTAGTTTCTAGATAACACTATCACAGATAATTCACAGCATGCTAGAGCTGTGCATTTGCAGGTGGGACCATCCCATTCACATATGGGCTGTGCAAGCTGGGAGTCAGGGTTTTCTTGCTGTTGAGGCATAAGAAATGGGCCATGTGATAACTTGTTTCTAGCCTGGTTCTGTTGCATGATCTCTTTAACTCTGTTGAAATGTATTAAGGCAAAGTTTCCTAGAGTGACACACTCACAGGTCCGAATTCTTAACTTAAATGATGTTTAAGTGCTGGCCTCAGCAGCTTTCATTTCCCAGTCCATATAGTGGGGCTGTAATACCCATCCACTTTAATATAGTGTCTGTAAAGCACTCTAAGACCCAAAATTGAAATCCCCAGGGAAAAATAAATAGTTAACCATTAAACAGTCATCATTAATGGTTACTTTTCTACATACTAAAAGTCTGCAATTAAATATCAACACATAATTATAACCTATTTCAAAAATGGAGTGTGCTTGAACCAAGTTTTTCAATAATGCTGGTTCCCAGAAAAAAAAAAAAAAAAAAACCCTTGAGCAAACACCTTTGCTTTGACCTCAGCAGCCTGAGCGCACACAAGGGTTTTGCTACACACCACAGAAGGGTCAGGCAGGGTTCTTGTTACCAAAGCAGGAGGGCTACTAGCTAACATCAAATAATCTGGCTACACTTCTCACCGAAAGTCACTGTTTCTGAAACTTATACTTGGCAATCAGTCTTACACAGGGCCAGAAATACATCTTGTTAAAGCATGAACTGCTGAGTCTCTCATTGAACACCAGGAACATGATCTCCTTTGAGACTATCGACCCGGCAGACAGAGTTACCAGCCCTGTAACAGGGAAGAGGATTTCTAGCAGAGACAGGGCACCTGGAATGTGTTTCCCACTCACTTGGTGGGGGGGGAATAATATGCTATTTTACAGAAAGGGTGCTTCCCCCACACACATGTAGAAAAACATCCAGTATAACTGCATGCACACAAGAAATATGTTTCTGTATAAGGTATCTAAATACCATAGTTCCTCTTCCTGCTTCCACTGTATTTTATCTTTAAATTAGGAAAGCTTTTTTATAACACGAATCATCAGAGAGGAACAGCTAGTTACCAAGGAGATTCTCTGATGAATCAGACACTGACTGGTATAGATCTAGACATATGGACTCTTCTCAATGCATGAGACCTTACATTTTAAACAGAGGAAAAAAGATCCTATCGCAATCAACTGTGGACCATGCATTTCTTCTGCCAGCAAAAACACAGCTTTCATTTTTGCCATAGGAGTAGGTAACAAGTGCATAGCGTTGAATCAGTTAGCAGATTTAGATGAATGAGAGTGTCTCTCTGGAGCACTCCTGACTCAGGAAAACAAATACCACCCAAGGACAACGTGGTCCAGATGGAGGTGACTGAAGAAAAGGCTGAAAAGCCCCTGTTCTCATACAGACACAAGCAAGGATACACAGGGTCAAGCGAGCTTTGGAGAAACAGCTGCACCTCTGCTTTGTCACAGCCGTGGCATTTCTAACACTGAGGGTTGTACTGCAAGGAAAAGCGTCCGTCTGCCTGCTTGCCCAGCACGGGACCGAGCTGCTCACGATTAACTTGGACAGAACCGGCTCCTGGCAAAAGCTCGGCTGCATTCAGCCCGGTGAGCTCTCACCTGCCCCCTCGCACCGCGAGCTCGGTTTGAAACGCTGTCGCCGAGCCCTTTTTTCTGTCCGACTTCTGCCGAGTTTCCCCTGAGGAGCAGGCGAGTGCTGGCTTCTGCCAAGTGACAGCAAAGGCACTTACCCCACACCAAACTCCAAGCCTCCTGCTCTCTCTGGGAATTACCATAATGCCCAGGAAACGCGTGAACAGTCCAGCCAGCCGGAGACACATAAACCGAGCAGATGGGAAGAGGAGTTTTAATAAACGTGGCGATAACGAGGAGCTTTGTAAAGTAAAGTTTGGAGATCGAAAGCTCAGCTTTTTGGGGCTGCCTTTTTTTCAGAGGGTCTTCTCACCTGCTTCCTTCTGGCTCGTTTCAGAAAAAATACTGCACACTGGTGTTTTGTCTCTATTTTAAGAACAGAGACATTAAAAGCCTGGGAACTGAGAGAGAAGTGAGAAATATTTGGAGACAGACATCAAGAGACAAGATAAGGAAACCTCTTGCTTGCAGAAAGGCTCTTTTCCCAAAGGTGAAAACTACAGAAGTATGTAGATGAGAGGAAAAATCTTCCTGTCAGATCCAATTGAAATCTCCATAGCAGGACCAGCTGCTCCTCTGTTGCTAAGGTAACCTGATCAATTAAAGGTCAGTTAATATCGCAAGACACATTGAAATGTTTGAAACAAGGACTGTACTTAGAGCTTAGATCGGCCAGTGTGAAGTATCAGGGAATGGAGATTAAAGTGTGTATTAGAGCAAATCTAGGCTTTACTGCCGAGAGTGTTTTGCAAGAGGATTTCCTAGAGCATTACCGTTTGACAAGAGGCTGGCACTAGCCAGGCTGTTAACTGGGGACTCAAGTGAAGGACATGTCATAGGCAAACAATTTCAAGCATTTTTTTTATAATATAACTTACACCTACTCATGTGAGGAATGAATTAGCCGTTAGTAGTATTTTTGGGCTGAAGCTAAGGGCCTGCAGTAAGCGACGCATATTGTGATGTTATCATGGTGGGGGGGAAGATTTATTTAAACGCTATGTAGGCCCCTCATTTGGAAAGCAAAATGCTCCAGAATGGTTTGATCAAGACCAAGAACAGCATACGGAATAATGAAGCAGCATGAGAAACACTTAGACAGAAAGTTGCTTTTGACACCAAAAAAAAAGTGAGGAAATCCCAAGCTATGGCTGACAGTCAATCATTAACTCACTGTCAGTCTCTCCTTCAACTTCACACGCTGAAGGAGCAGAAGTTCAGCACACCGATGATGTACCATTTATTTGCTGCACTTCTCAGATATGTGAGGTAAATCAAAGGTATAGCAGCAGCATATTAAAACTAGTTTCCAGCTTTTGGGTACTTGATAGGCTACTGGCTCTTATTTGGTTTCATGTTTATGATCTTTATTCATTTTAATGTGGAATAGAAGTCATTTACATAATAATTGCATTGAAAATGGAGAGCAGCTGAGGAATTAGAAAGTTTGTGTGCAGTTACTAGAAGTAGAGTGCTAACTCCCATGCACACGTCAGCTCAAGAGTGTCAGACTGTCACAACACTGCCATTATTCCAGCCTTAGATTGAACTTAGTTACCTCTTATTCTGTGGAAAGCACTTGGGGTTTGCTTTTAGAAAAGCATAAAAAGAGCTGTTAAAGCATGGACTATATCTTACACAGCATCTTTGGTCTGGGAATAACATATGTGCAAGCTACTGATTTACAAATAGATAAACTGAGGCAGTGAGCATGTAGCCATCTCACAGCAAAGCCTGCAGCTAAACAGAAAGTGTCAGGAGAGGAACTTAAGTCTCCACTTCCACAGCTTTGCACCAACTCTTCATCTGTACAGATTTGGAAACTCATCACTCATGACCTTCACTATTTAGCAGCGCAGGTCTGAACATAGAGACTAAAAGTAGCAGAGCCACTGTATTTTGTGGTTTTTGGCTGGAACAGTATCTGTATTCCATCTTTGCCCATGAGTTTTAACAGTAGCACATGACTAGGTTGACAGTGGTCTAAAAATTGGTTTGAGCTCAACTTACTGCTACCAGCATCTGACTGATGTCTGAATACGTAGGATAAGGTCAAGAAAAGAGGTGAGAATTGACAGAGAATACGAAGAGCCAGGTAGAGAGTGGCTTCCATTGAGCCATGGTGTTTGACAGCATGTCTAGCTCGCTTTGTATTAATCCAGCTTTAGAATAGGGAAGGATTTTTTAACAGATAAGTCTAAAAAATTTGATGTAGTCTGTTCTGCACCCCTATATACATATTTCATAGTTTTCAACAAATTTGTTGAGTGTTTTGCCTCTCAGGGATACTCTGCACCAACTTCAGCCATTCACTTATCTACTAGGTGTCCACAAAGTATTCCCAGTGTCCCTGAAACAGTGCCTCAGCACTGCCTTCTCAGCTGGCCACACCAAGGGGGCACCCTAGGAGTCTGCAAGCTGTTGCCTGTTAAACTCAGTTTAGGATCAAAATTCAGGGGCTAACTCATGCCCTCACACACCCTGGAAGGCAGTGCACTCAGTGCCAGCACAGCAGGGAGATGCAGGATCCTTCCTGAACAACCTTTTCCAAATGACCCAGATTGCGTCAATAGGCTCTGAAGGGAGCCCACAGCCAGCGCTCTTCAGATGGAGGCATAGGACTTGCAACATGGGGCCCAAGAGAGAAAAGGACCAGGACAATGGGAAGAGAAAGCAGAAGGCCTCAGCATCCTCCCCTCCTTCAAACTGGGTTAATGTCTTATTTCTTTTTCTACTCTCTTAAATGAGCCAGAGACAGATCACTCCCTCTGTGTCACTTTGCATGCCGAGTCTCAGGCCGCTGAAGAGACTCTGCGATGTTGTGTATTAGACTTTGCCTTTCAAGCTACTCTTCAGTCCAGTAGGTTGCCTCAGGGCTTTTGAAGTAGTGCATGTTTCCAGAGTGACCCATTTCTCTTCTTTTATTTAGTGATCGGTTGATAAATAAATGTACCAATAACCAGATGTCGCATAGAGAGAGGGGCAGCAGGAACAAGGGAGCTGCCTGCGTTTTGCAGGCCTGTCCAGAGGCTACAAACAGACAAATACTGGTGCTTGTAGTATTCCTGCAGGTGAAGGGCAGGCAGAGGCAGCAATAGCCAGTTAGTGAAGGCAGCATATAAACACCCCAAAGCAAAGCATGGTGGGGTACGTACAAGAAACTCCCCTTCTACAAAGGTTTCACATTAGGACATCACAGCTCTGCAGCAACCAATGCTTTTTAGCTCATGTTTTGCTTAAACTCAAGTAGTATTTTTCCCCTATGCAGGTGCAATCCACAAGCGCCATTAAGGCATATGAGCCACTTCCAACACTACTTAGTGCAGAAGACAAATAATGCTACACTGTGGACCATTATTTATTGCCTAAATGGCTTCCCCCTAGACTTCACTGTGCATTTAACTAGAAGTCTACAGCAAAGATATTACAGTGAGTACATAATCAGAAATGCACTTTAAGAATAACTTGAACACTAGTTAAGTCACTGGGGGAACTGTCTGGCTTCCACATGGCCACAGACTCACTTGTATGCATCCACTTACAGGTAAATAACGCTGGGTGTAATATTTGGTTATTTACAAGGCTAGTATAACACTAGTGTGATTTCATAAGATGCTTCACCAAGAATGAGTTAAGAGGAAAAACATCAAATTAGTGATTAAATTCTCACGTAATTAAAACTTTTACCTCAATGCCAACCTAGAAGACTAAGGTACAGACGTAGCTGAACAGATATTTAAACACTTGTGGTTCAAGCACAGACTGATGCTCTTTGCTGTGCTGGGGTCCAAATCAAGGTGGCTTCAGTCAGCACTCTGCTCACCATTCAGTGCAGACACTTATCTGCCACCTTGTATTCAAATACCACCCCCAGCCGCACTGCCAAGGGTGCACAGGAAGGATAATGGGGCAGACTTCCACCCAGTGTCAGTCATTTAACTGCAATTTGTTCAGCAAAGCCATGCCCATTTATAAAACAGACAATGGTCTGGCATTATCTTTAGTCCACGTTCTTTTCAGTCCTGCTTCTCCACTTCACAGATATATCAGGCGGTAAGGTGGCCTTGCTAAATGGTATGCGTCCAGAGTGAGATTTTATGCTCTTGCTAGTACCAGTGGAGATTTAAAATTGCATTGTATTAGAGCTTTGAAAAAAATCCCACTATTTCCTCAGCAATTAACTCCTGTACTAAGTTGATTTGAATTAAACAGTAGCCCTCCACACAGCAAGCTGAAAAACTGTTTTACTCTATGTAACAGTTAAATCCATTGCTGGTGTGTAAATGCTGATGGGGAAAGGAAGCATGCCTTGCGTGAGGGAAGGAAGAATGTAGAAATCTCAGAAATAGCTTAAACCCTTCCATGTCCTACCCACATGCTCATGACTTTTTTCTGCTTTGAAGTCTGTCTCCACTGATACACAGCTTAATTAGCTCTGAGTGAAGCAGCATGGTTTTGACAAGTGCTGGAAGTTTAAATGGAGGGGGAGTGTAATGGAAAGCATCCTGCTGCTGCTGGCAGGGCTGCAGGGTCTCTGCACAGCAGGCTCCCTCCCAGCCATTAGCAGGTCTGTATAGGGAGGCAAAGGCACTCCTGGGTGGGATTTGTAGTCAGTGAAAGGACTTGGTGCAGAAGGAATGGAT
Organism: Struthio camelus; assembly: GCF_040807025.1. Classification (NCBI taxonomy): domain Eukaryota; kingdom Metazoa; phylum Chordata; class Aves; order Struthioniformes; family Struthionidae; genus Struthio; species Struthio camelus. Next base: position 25,004,737 of record NC_090950.1, on the reverse strand, counting down.
ATTTTCTTCCCCTCAGGCCCTTTCCCCTTGCTCTCCTCCCACACATAGCCATCCTTCAGTGTCCCCTGGCTTTGCCACCATTAAGTATCCACGTCCCACCCAGTCCCTATCCCCCTTCCCTAGCTTCTTGGCCTCAGGACAGTCAAGTCTCACATCCTGAAAATAGGATTACCCTTAGTCTACATTCTTTTCAGCTCTGCTGCTTCATTTCACAGGTTCATCAGCTCCTGCCCCTCCGCAGCACCCTCACACCAGCTCTCAAGCAGGAGCTCAGCCAAGCAGCCAGGGTCTGAAGGCAACACACTGATCCAAGCAGCGAGTGCTTTCTACACTTAGACACAAGCCTCAAGCCACATTCTCAGAACCATTTGATACCACTTCTGACTGGTAGAAGAGCTACACTACTTGATTACATTTATCACTAACTGTAGTTAAAACAGACCCTTTTAACCATTAAGATATAGCTTTGCTGCATGTTGATACCAACATCTCCATATGTTAAATAACAGATACAACACCAAAAGCTAGGTAATAAGTGTTCAGATGCCTGTAAAATGATTGTTTTGCATCTCTGCAGTAGCTTTCAAAGCTTTCCAGCACTGCACAGTTTAAGCCACAGGACACTCCCATTATCAGTGCTGCCCTGCCTCTTCTGCAGGAGGTGAAGAGGAAGGTTGTCCATTTCCAAACACACTGCCTGAAGGGCTGAGAGAAGAAACAGGAACTTTGACTCCTGGTTTTCTGTTTCATTCAGGGGAAATTCCCCCTTGTTGTGTCAATCCTTCACAGCAATTATAAAATGGATACTTTTAAAATGTTTCTTTAAGGGTTTTCTTCAAAGTACACATCCACTCCTGATTTGATGAATAAGCTAAAGCTGTACTCCTGGTATTTTTGGAATTGAAAGCAACCTCCTGATTCGTAACTATAAGCAACAGCCCCATGAGAATGAGAGTGCAGGTGCTGCTTAAACAGCAAGCACTCCTCAGGGTCTGGACCTGCAATTACACAGCCTGAGACAGAAACCCACTACCTTCTCAGTGCAACACAAGCTGATTTACCTCCACTCAGGCATTTAAATAGGTGACCATCTAGCAGTTAAGGGTACAGACAAGTGCTGTGGGTGCTGAAGATTCAGGATAAGTGGAACATATTTGCTCTAATTGCATAAGCTCACAGCTTGTTCAAACTTCATTCAGGTACCTGAGATACTTGATGCTGTCTCACACTCCAGGATTTTAAGTAGGTTTTAGTGTAGTCACTCCCTCAATTGCATTAGTTTGTTCTGCATAAGTAAGATGCTCTCCAGAGCTTCAGGTCCTATCCTTCCACCTGCAATCCAGGTCATCACCACTCAGTTTTAGGCAGTTAAGTTGACAAGATGAACAAGTAACTAGTCAGAGAGGTCATTAAAAACAAGGCAGCGAAGTTAACACCAGATATATCTGTCCCCCTTTTATCCATAAAGCTCAACCTAGAAAGAGCAAAATCTGTCGGGGCGTCCAAAAGTAAAGAAAAGGCTCTTTGGGATCATTGCTCCTATGAAAATACCCAGAACCTGCAGGAGGGACCCATCACATCACACAGAAGCAAGCAGCCGTTTCAGATGAGCAATTTCTGTAGATGCCTCATACAAGTATCAGGCCACAGCCATAAGTCAATCAAATTGTCTGCAACTTTCACATGCAAGCTCATCATGTGAGACAAATGAGTCACTTATTTTCACCATGGTTAATGATTACAGATCCAAAGGCTGAAATTTCTGTTCACACCATTGAATACAATGGTCAGTAATAGATTCAGCCCACAAATAACCACAAGTCATGACCTGCTCAGTGGACCAGCAACAGAAAGGAGCCTTCAATTTATTTCTCAGTGGCTATTAACCTCTGCAAAACTAGCAAAAGCAACTCCTTCAGGGTTATATTTAATAATCCCTTGCTATGATCTAGTCCAGAACTCATGCAAAGATATAATATATCTGCTGTCTAGTACTATAGACAGCTGCTCCAATTCAATAAAGCTGATGAAAACATCCACTTATCCAAGCAGAGGAGATGGCTTTGTAGCTGGAGCATCAAGCTAAGACCAGCTGTTCCAGTTGGGCAGTTAACATCCTCAAAGGCCTTTCAGGCAACTCTGACAGCACAGCATTCACCATAAGCAAGGGCTGTTCATTATAGGGGGAAGGGAGGGAAAGAAGGTAGAGCCAAGCCTCACCACTATCTGCTAGCCCCAGTCTCTAATGCTTATCGCTCCCTGTTGTAGGGGCACGGCCAGAATTTTGTTCCTTCGCACCCACCCTAGCCGGCAGCAACCCAGCCCTCCAGTGCCAGGAACGCCATGTTGTTAGGAAGCCTAAGAGGGAAGACGCTACAGAAGTATGAACAATCATTTGTTACGGTTGTCAGTTTTGTAGGACAAGCGTCAGCATAACATACTGCCATGGTGTCACACTTCCAGTCCAAGCAGGAAGTAGTAGCACAGGACAAGCAGGTCAGGCAGCCTTGTGCTGCCCTTGGAGGGGCTCTGCTGAGCCTTTGACAGAGCTGCGGAGCCAGGGACAAAGTCACCATCAAGGATACTTGAAACAAGCTTCCTCAGCAGGTCAAATCTTTCCCATTTCAAGGCTTCAGAATACACCTTTTTCCCCTTCTCCCTCACACTGAAACCTGCTTCTACACCTCAGTCATCCTCACTCATCACTGTTCTTATTACTAAAGCTCACCCACTAGACAACACTGCAACTAAACCTGTATCTTCTGCATCTCTGATCCACTTCAGATCACCTCTTGCCTGCATTGTTTGTCTCCTGCTTATACCTTAGTCCACCCCAAGCCACCCAGCTCTTGTGGTCTCTCTTCTGAGGCAACACAGGCTCCTCCAGGCCCCACATTGCCTGTTGGCATGCTGGGGACCACTCTGGCTCTCTGCCTCACGCTACTAAACCGCTCTCTGTTTCTCTCTGCTTCACTCTCCCATCTTTGTTACGTGCTATCATTACAGTCAGCACCGTTCAGCCTCCCTCAGGCAAGGTCTTATTGCTAAGAGTGGAATCTTCCAAACATTGACCCATTGTAGCCTAAATATTATCATTCTATCATTACTTCCAATAAAGCTGGCTCTCTTTCACCTTCCACAATAGGTCAGAAACGACTTGGCTGCATCAAAGACAACGCACACAACATCAGCAGCACCAGGCTGCATTTAGTAAGGTACATCAGTTAAACTAGTATTCTGAATCCCCTGACCTGCTCTTCTCCAACTAGTAGATATAAACCCATAAATAATCTGCACAGTTCTCCGTGATTGCACACCTACACAAAAAAAAAGCACATACATTCAGTCTTACTGAACTTCACTTTAGATTAGATTAAAGCAAACAAAAACAGCATATTAAGGCAGCACATCGTGCCCACCCTCCACCTAGCAGGCTGTAAAACCAGGGCAGACAAATACTTTAAAAAAAAAAACTTACACCTCCAAAAGACACATGGCATTTTCTCAGTTACTTGCAAATATTTTCCCCTCATGCCAGACAGCTTCCCAGCCATCAGTCCAGCAAGAAACTTTACAGAACACCCACAGCACATCAGCCTCACTACTGCAGGGTGAGCTATTTATCTGCTCTTAATCTGGCCTGGATCAGAAGCACCTGGAATGAAGGATCACAGAGCAGATCTTGGGCTGATTGATCTAAGTTGCTATAGTTTCATTAACTTTAACAGATCCCTAATAACAATTAATATCAGCTGAGGACCCAGGAGCTGGTCCCTTTATTCATTTATGAGCCCAGGCAGTGTTCAGTGAAACAGTAATAGAAAGAATGCTATCAAATCTGAAGCCAAGGAGGTAGCAAAAGTTAACTTGTTTGCAAACGGAAGGGCTAATTCTGCTTTGCCATGCATATGTTATACCTCTGAAATCCAGTCAAGGCATTTAACATCCGCTTCTTTAGCAGTAACTACAAGGGACGCTAAGCAAGAGGCAGAAGACGTTTTGGATGTTTTCATATGGCTCCTGTTGCTAAGGAAACTGCTTCCTTGATATCTGTGTGTTCACCACATCTAGGTCACTTAGGCTTTGGTTCTCAAAGTTTGGAGTGAGTCATGGTTGGATAGTAATCGTGAAATAACTTGCTAAGGAATGCATTTATCACACACTTTCACTCACGTGCTTGAATATATATTATTAGTTGTATATAATAACACAGAACATTAGCAACAGAAGAACTATATTAATACTATTACTAGTAGTAGTATGCTGTGTACTAAGAATTGTATCTATCCACTCAAATAGAAACAAGAAAAATACCACCCTCCCATTTTTTACACATACTGTTACAATTCTTATCATCTGGCAATGTTGGGGTGTAACATTAGGATATAATATGCTAAAACTCTCTCGATGAGACAAAACTCTGAATATCAGTGTTTTTTAATTCTCCTTACATGATACAGCCAAAGCCTGTATTACTAAACCACGCGATCATTTCTGAAACTGTCACAAGGAATATGTGTTTCTGTGAGTTGAGTGTTGTACAAGTGTTCACAACAGGCTGCAAGACATGATGTTTGAAAAAGAAGGAATAGTTGTCAACTTTTACCAAACCAGTTATGTGCACTTGCAGATAGAAAGGTGATGGTATATGAATGTCATATCCATACATTAGTTACATTATGTTCCCCACCTGTAAATTATGTAGCCCCCTTACACTCTCCTGCACCTTGTCTCTGAAAAGCCACTAAAGAAGTAGCTGTTTCCTTTCATTTACTTCAGTCTGTTTTGTTCATTTGGTTTCTGCAAACAGCAATCAGTTTGGTACAGGACCAGGTATTTTTAGGCTATCGTAAAGTATGCATATTTCAGAGAGGCCCATAAGAAGTCCTCATTAATCCTGACAGATATTCTGTATTCGCACTCAAGGCTCCATTTTGAATAATCATCCAAAAGCTTAGCTGAACTCTCAGCACCTTGTAGGTATGCAGCCTGGCCTGGAGCTCTTCTGATTGATCGCAGGAAGATTTGGCAACCATGGGTTTGGACCAGGCCTGATTCTGCTCCTTCTTTTGAGCTGGGCAGTAGCAGCTGGTATTTCAGGCACTCACCCCAGAGCTTTTTCTTGGCAACCCCGTGAGCCACCTAGTTTGGGTGATACTTGTTCACCGTTGCCGTGGTACAAATCTGGAATGAATTCCATGGAGCTGGGAGAGTTTCCACTGACAGAAAAGTGGTGTCAAGAAAAGATGGTATTGAACTAAAGAAATGAGCTTTCAATGTTTTGTTCAACTCTGTATGCTGTCCTGTAATGTATTTTCTCTGCACTTTCAGACTTTAAGATTTTTAATCTACAGTCAGTAGAAGAAAGGATCTGAGGGTTAAAGGCTTAAGTAATGGGGGTCATTTCTCATGTCTGCTACTGTAAAACACCAAGAAAGCTGGAAATATAGCGTGCCTCTTTCCTCTGCTGTTTCTCCCTTTGGGGGCTCCCATGCACCCATGCACCAGGAGCTGCGCTGCCTATTTCTCTGTTTTGCTGTCAGTCAATTTAGTAAGTGCCAGAAAAAGGAAAGCCTGAGGTCCCATCAGCAGGTTTGCAAATGACGGGAAATGCCAGCCGGCACCTGCCTGAGCCTTCAAGGAAGGGTTGAGTGCAGGGGTATTTTCGGTGCTGTGACCTCTGGTTCCAGCCTCCTTTTGGGGCATTCAGAGGAGCTTTGTGAGGACGCCAGGCAGGTTTTAAATAGTGAATATAGATCATTGTGAAACCATCTGGCGGGCTGAGTTCCTGCCTAGCAGCTTGAAAGCAGTCTGGGTTTAGGCTGCTTGGTCCCGTCTTGTTTGATTTCCCCTTTTGTTCTTGTGGAGAGCAGTGCTTTGGTAAGCAATGCAGACTAATTATTGAATGATGATTTTCTGAAGCAGATGGCTGTTTTCTTTTAGAGCTTTCTTATTACAGAGGTTTGCAAGTACCAAGAAAAGAACTTAACCCTTGAGATCTCGTTTTCTGCCTGAACCCACCATCTGCTGGAAACGCTGCTGCTGCGCGGTGGTGCTGCTACCCCAACAGACAGGGATGACAGACTCATGATATTTTTGAGTGACTTTGAGCAGTACTTTTCTGGACCACGCTTTCATGGGCCTTTTGACATATGCCTGACTGCTTCCTTCAGTCAGGCTGCCTTTCTGCAAGTTCTCATCATTCATTCCAAAGGGGACGTATCAGGCAGGGCCTGCATTATATTCAGGCTTTTAGCACCCTCTGGACCCTAACGCCAGGCAGCCTCGCAGTGTCCGGTTCCCACCTCCACTTAGTTCTCTGCTTAGCAGCAGCCACAACACCATGAGCGAGCCGGGATATGATTTAGTGGTGCATTCCAATATATGCAGCAGGCAATTTAAAAGAATGCCTCCTCCACACCTTGGCTCTTGATCTAAATTATTCGTTGAATTTACCAACAATTTCTTCTCATATTTACTATGTTCCCTGGACTGTCTTTTGTGCACATATTGTATCACTTTAGCCCACACTCACCATACCTCTTTTACTTCTATTTTATAGGCCTTACCAGGGTGATCGTCTGCATGCTAAGTTAGGTGTTTCCATTTGGTCATATAAGTTGCCATGTCTCGAGTTATTACTACAGATCTCAAAGTATTAATAGATATCCATATAAATGTTTCTTGAGTATGGAAGTATGAGATTTAATATTATTTCTCCACTGGTATAATGGGAGGTTTATTTTCTCTTATGGTAAAATAGTTGTTGCAATCTATCTGCCGTGCAAAGGTAACAAGTTTGCTGCAGCATGGATAGCAAACTTCACTATAAAGCTTCAATAGGTGACCGGAGACCATTTGCTCTCATCTGCTTCACTCAGCACCTTCAGGGTGAACAGGTCACCTTCATTTTCTTCTTCTTGTCTTCTTCTTTTTCTTCTTTTCTTCTTCTTCTTCTTCCTCCCACCTACATTGTCTCACCTGATTTTCCCTGTCCCCTCTTGAATATCTCACCCTTTTGATAGCAATAGCTTTTCAGACTTGGTGATTTCACTGGCTGTTTCTGATCGGTGCTGATAGGAGAAGAGTCTCTAATACCCCTTTCAGGTCTAACTGCTGTGCTATATGCTGTTAACTTTGGGTTATTTGGTCTCAGGATTCCCATTTATGTTTCAAACTCTTAGTCCAAAGCATGGAAGCTGAGAGGAGTTAACACCCAAAAGTACCTCTACTATTGAGGCTGCAATAGTCCAATGTTGTCTGTAAACAGGATGAGATTCCATCTGGCGAACCTCAGATGACTGATAAATGTATCTTTTCCTGCCAGCTGTGAAACAGCAGGGTGCCTGAGAGGAGACTCCTCAATATACATCCCCACAGGCCAGGATGCTGTTCTTTGTCTCTAAACCTAGATAAAGTTTCGTTAGTCTTTTGAGAATCGTTTCTGGGACTGAAATGGGTATAAGGGTTAACAGTACAACAATGCCATGGGCTGGGCTGGTGACCATTCTACCTGACACGATAGAAGTCTGGTGGGAACACTGCCTCTGTGGGATTTCTATTATTTTCTTGGACCAATCTGCAGGAGAAGAGCTAATCTTATGAGATGCCAGCCACATATTCACGAGTAAGAACACATAGAAATGGTTTACCTCAGATCCATCCAACAACCAGAAGACACAGAGCAGTTCTGGATGCCAGGACTGAAAGCCAATTCCACATCTGCCAGCCCTTCCCAGAATTTAACCCAAGATCCTCAAATGAACATTTGACTTTATATTCACTGATTATCTTTTAAAGTATTCTGTAGAAAAAAGATTGATTTCTGAACTAAGACTTACTGAAGATGTAGCAGCTTGGCATTTGGGCATCAGTGATTTTCTTTCAATGAATTTTCCCATCTGCTTCCCTGACCAGAAGTTAGCTCCCATTACACAGCCCCAGGGCCAGCGCGACATTGCAAAGGCCCAACACGCAGAGCACGGTGACACTGGAAAAGCAGCAAGACATTCGCAGGTTGTTTGGCCAGTGATTGCAGGTGCATGTCACTCAGAGGGGACTCCTTTAGGAGCAAGCCCTTGCATTATCAATACTATAGCATGACACAGTTTGCCACCAAGGCAATCAACCTGTCCCCAAAAAGCAACTTAAAATAGTTTGCAGGCTGTGTGCCTCCATTCTCCATAACCAGACTGGCTCTAAAAAGAATTTCATTTGTTTCCAAACTGCCTTTAAAAACCTTCAGCCTCCCTCTGACCTCAAATGCTTGTGCTCTGAATATAGCCTAGAGAAGATTGTTCTTTAGGACTTCATCACTAGTTAATTCTCTTAAAGAGATTACTCAAATCTCTTAAACAAATATCAGACTAGTTTTTTCATTAAGCACAGGCACTAAAATGACCTTGTTGATGAAGTCAGCATGATTTAACCTCACAGATCAGAGAGGGAAGCCTCGGATGTGATTTTGGCTCAGTAGGTACGATCATGGTAAGTTATCAGATCACCCTGCACCTCTCTTTCCCTATCTGTCATATCCTTGTGATGTTGCTTACAACACAGGACAGAAAATATTAAATATTCCAGATCTTCAGAGGTAGGACAATATCTGGAGAAAGTTTTGGGAGCTAGCACAACCTGCTGTTTTCTTTTACTAATGCTGGTATGCCTATTGCTTTCCTGCATGTCTCATATTTGAACTTTCTGGTTCGTTCCAGTGCCAGCACGAGGCTGGTTTGCTCAGCATCCTGACTCCTATGTTAATGAAACTGGCATTGCTCAGAAGCAGGTTTAGCTTCGTGAATTTGACTCGGCGCACGGGCGCGGGTCCTTCGGCACGTTAGCATACTCCCACTGCAGACACGGTCCCCTCTGCCTGCTGCCTTTGAGTGACTTCCCTACTGTGTAGCTAATATCCAGTTATTTATGTCTTGCGTATATCTGTGCAGTTGTCTCTGTGTCTCTCCTAGGTTTCAGAAATAATTAACTGTGCAAAGACAGGTTCAGGTTGGCTGAGCTACAGACATTTTCTTAAGCACTATGAGTGGCTCAATAAGGTTTGCATTAAATATTTTGTCATTGTGTTTTGGCCTGTTGATGTGACTCAGAAACATTATTTGAGAGATATAGTCTGTAAAAGGGAGATCATTAAATCAAAAATATATCACTTTCAACATACATCTGTTTTGTTGTTGTTCTTGCTACTTCTTTTCTTTAATATCATCTGATTTCCTTGCAAAATTTCTAGTCTCCGTCAACAGTTTCAAATCAAATGAGGCTTCATAGGCCATTCTAAAAAAAAAAAAAATCATTACAAGGAAAGTCCACCATGACTGAAGCATTTATGTTTACTTTCAAAGCTCTTTGCCCAAATTTCAGTTTAATTTACTCATTTGCTGATCCTAATTTTCCAGTACCGTGGTTACGATATTTAAGCAAATATCACTTGTGTGGAAACACATTAGAATTCTGCAACTAGCTGGAACGTATGGCTTCAAAACCGGTCTCAGATTTGCTTCTCAGCCTTCTCTGCGCAGTGATGGGTTTCCCTTCCTCTTCCCAAAAACATTTTAGTAGTGTTCACTGTTCACTTTCTGAGTGCCACACTCCATTTCACTCTCACCATTGTTCATTACGGCAAAAGTATCCTACTTCCATTAAACTTCAAGTGCGCTTGACATAGGAGTATAGTGTTTGCTCACTTCAGTCACTCCAGAGACTTCTTTAGATGCTATTATTTCATTTTCATTTGTTTTTATTTAATAGTTTCTTAAAAGAGCTTTGATATTTTCCTGTGCAGCACACAGAAATAGCAAATAATTGTGATTAACAAAATATTAGAATATTGGAATATTGCTGTCTGTGTGTTCCACTCACAATGGAGAAACTCTGTGTTATACACTCGTTACTTCTAAAAAAAGAGAAGAGTGATCGGTTTTCTGCTCAAATAGCAGGGGTGCCGTTTGACCAGGCAGGTCTGAAGGCTACATCTCTGTCACACAACCCCTCGTTCCCCAGCCCAGATTCAGGGCTGGTTCTCCCTTCTGCAGACGTCAGTGGCAGTGCCACTCGGTGGGATCTGATCCTCTCTGATCCCAGCTGGGCTCCCAGTCTGGAGAGTGAGATAAAAGTGGCTGTGAGGACCCCAGACCAATGCTGAAAGTGCATCCCCAGAGGAGGCAGCTGAACATCTCTTTGTATTCTGTAGCACTGGCTCCCTTGCCTCTACAGCTGTCTCCTTCAGTCTCTTCAGGGGGCTGCATTTCTGTATGCTAATGTGAAGAGAAAAACCTTTTTAATCCGGTATCTTACAAACTCAAAACAGTGGTATTTTTTAATTTTGAATAAAATATGAATATTAAGCTCTTTGGATCAGAGGCTTTGTCTTCTAGCATTTCTGCTAAGCACTGAGCGCTCTGCTGGTATTATAGAAGCAAATACTACAAATAATATAATGCAGTTCAGATCTCAGGAATCTGTTTCATTACAAATGGGCTCTCAAAGCATATCTTTATGTTTTGATGGAAAAGGCTCAGATATGAGAAACGCTTTCCCTGAAGTTGGTGCTGAGCCTAGCCTTGAGAAAGCTTGGAGTCAAGAACCTCTTTTGATTTAGGCTTCTTAGTAATTCATGAGGCTCTTATTGTTTCTATTCCACCATTAAATCAGGAATACTCTGCCCAGGGGACTGGAAAATAAGTTGAATATACAGAGAAGCGGGCAAGAGCTGTTTAATCCTGCGAAGTAACGCTATGTAACAGTCCAGGACAGAAAGTGGCAATGAAATCTCCAGCCAGCAGAATACAAACAGGTAAAAAGGACTTAAAAAAACTCCTTGTAGAAAGGAATACGTTATTAACTGAAAAAGTAATTTAACAGAATAGTAATGTTCTCATACCACCGAGCAAATCTAATACCAACTCTGCAAATCTAATACGCTTTCTGCAAAAGCAGTTCAATCTGTAGCGTACTCTTTTGAGGCTGAGGCCAGTGTCCATGAAGTACGATGGAAATATTTCATCATCTTCAATAACAGCTGGATCAGGCATCCCCTGGATTTGGTTTGTCAGTGGCTGTTATTGTTTCTACAGAGTATTCCGCTCAAACACGCCACATGGTGATTAAAGTAATTTCTAATTTCCACAACAATACAACCAAATTCTCAATACACCCGCTCTTTAAAGCAGGACGTAGAAGGCACTGCTGTGTTTGCATCAGAGCCATTCCCTTCTAGAGTGCCTTAAACAAGAACCAGATTGGTCCAAAAATTCACAGGTGGGTGGGAAGTAAACATCAGACCTTTTTAAGTGACATGTAATCGATTGCCAGACCCTTCCACCATGGTAACAAATTATTCAGGAATCCTAGACCCACCCTCTGAGTGAGCCATGAATAGTCAACAGCAGATATGCTGCTCATTTTACAGTAATTATGCCGTCACATTGCCAGCCATTGTATTTCTCATTTCACTAATGGCCAGTTCATTGTACTTCATCTAGTCCTTTATTTTGCAAATCAGCTGGAAATGATCAGCTTCACTAACCAGAGCTTCTAAAGGCTCGGTGCCATAATCCATATGGAATTCAGCTGGCTTCAATATACGTGGAGTAGGCTGGCCATAGCACATTATTTCATACCAGGCAACTGCAGTGCACCAAACTATCTCGGTCTATCACTTTTTGCAGGTCCTAGCAACATCTCCCAGTCATTTCATTAACGTTTTCACCCCTTATTTCTTATAAAGCCCAGAGACAATCTTAATCTTCTTATCGTGTCACACTATTGCCTTGCTGCGTTCCTCATGGCCTCACATAGAAATTTTGTAGTGTTATGTTCTTCAGTTAGCCCAAAATTGGCTTGGAAGAAGACACTGCAGAGAGGTCTTTCCCTGAGTAGCCCCAAAAGAAAAATCAAATCAGAATCACAGCTTCCTTTTGTGTGTGCTTTTAATTTTTGATATCAGTTTAGAAGAGGGCTGGTTTTACCATGGTTTGACAGAAGGGAGCATCTCCCGTTTGTGCCCAGGGCAGTGCTGTTCTCGATGTCTCCCTTTCTGCAGGCTTCAGGGAGGTAAATTGTGGCCCAGCTTATGCACCTCTACAAGGTCATGGGAAGGAGTTTAACCTTGTTCTAAACTGCATTCCCCATTTCTGGGGCCAAATACACGAGAATAAACAGAAACCAAGCACCTGCTGCTCTTCACTACCAAGGAAATGGGCAAGAGTTCAGCCTCCATCCATGATGTCCAGGTCGGCTTTTGTCCGGGAGGAGACAGTAACTTGCTGCTAATCCTCCACAAGCAAGTGCTGGAACAAGGAAGACCATAATCAGAACGTCAAGGTATTTTATTGAGCCGTGCCAGAAGCTGTATAACGCACCACAGACTCCATGCAGATACTGCAGGCACACTCAAGATACTTCTCAGCACCAGCTAGGCCCAAAACTACTTTCACTTCCTAAATTAGGTTGGTAGGATTAGTCCCTTGGAGGGGTCTGGGATGCTCCGTAAACCCCTTGTCTGCTGGGACCAGCAATTAACCCAGCTCCTGACAACTTCTGGAAAGGACATCATCATGATATCAATAGTCTCCTTTCCACTTATGAACTGCGGATTTCTGTAAAGGAAAAAAGAAGTGCAAGAAAAGGTACAAAATCCACTTATTTTTAAGTGGGATTAAAGTCATTTTATGGATCATACATTTGTAATAGCTGGCTTTATTAATAAACGCAGTACAGAAGCTTTCAAGTTTGAAGCAAGTTGCTTAGGCTATTGCTTTAAAAGGCTGCAGTCCAAAAGCTATTGATCTATTTATACAGATAAGCACCAAGCAGAGTTATCAGTATCAGGGCAAACACTCGCAGAAAGACTGAATATAAATAATAATAATAAATAAATAAAAACCCAGGAAATAGAAATGTACAGTTTAAAAATTAATTAAAATGTTGACCCAAAGAATAGCTGTTTATGTGCATTTCTGCAAAGGCAATTCTGAGAAAGGGAAAGAGCACAAAAAGTAAGCTGATAATTTCAGAGGTGTCAGGCAAGAGAAGAGACGATCAGCATTCATCTCAAAGGAAATGGACAAAGGCTAGAAAGGAAGGGGGAGCAAAACAGGGTTTTAGTTTGTTTTTTACATCGGTCTTTAAAAGAAATCAGTATAAAACAAGACCTGAGCACTGTTATCGAAATCAAGCCAGTGGAGAGTACAGGAGCAGCATGGGCAATCTAATTTTGCACCCATCCTCTTTTTTGGAGATCAAGAGAAGTTTTAGCATGAAATTTGTTTGTCACTGCAAAGAATGCCAGGACAAGACTGTGTTAAGTGACTTAAATTCAACCCATACTCCCTTTCACATGTGAACTCTGTACTAAACACAGAAGTACTTTAACCCTGAGAAGGTGGTCCCTGAACAGTGACTTGCTGGCCAGCCCCCAGGAGGAGGCACCTCTTACCCAGACAAGCCTGCAAGGATGACTCCAGATGTTCCCAGGAGCGAGCACATGTGCTGCAGCCACTTACCATCTGTCTCTTCAGCTACCTGGGATTGGGAGGCAGGCAGGAGGCAGGGCCGGCCATAGCCACCAGGCTTTCAAAGCATAGATGAGCCAAAGGGTTTGGGCTGAGAGCTGTGCGACAGGCTGAGGGTCACGCCTATCCTACATAGTAGCGTTGGCAGCCTCCCTTCAAAACATTGTTATTTAAATTCTAGCACCACTTCAAAGCCTAATGAAGACTAGGAGCCCTAGGGGCTTGGTGCTGGGTACACCAACAATGAAAGAACAGCTCCAGCCCCAGACAGCTCATAACTCACACCAACTTCATTGTGAGTGCTCAGCTCAGCCAAAAACGTCAAGGCAGGTTCAGACTTGGTGTCAGCAGGTGCTGCCTCACCCATTTCACTGCATCACATCTTACCCTTCAAAGCAAATCCCAATCATGAACAGCCGTGCTTTCCTTGGCTTCAAGTGAGCAACTACAACAGCACAATATTCTGAGGGACAAAAGGTCACAAGGGTTTGACCGTTTCATCCACTGTAGTGCACACAGAAATATTAGGAGCTTGTAAAAAAAAAAAAAATTACAGAAATTATCACCTGAGATAATTTGTTTCAAATTTGAGTCTGGGAAGCCAGGTTCTTCCAGAGAAGCTAAAAGTTTTGTCAGCAAGATTTAAACTTTTCATTAAAAAAAAAGAGAACAGGCTTCATTGCAGTCCCAGCGCAGTAAAACACACATGCAACTTATGCATTGCTTCTGTGAATTTTTGATGTGAATCTACATTATCTGTACTTCAGTTGGCTCATCCCAGAAATCCAGTGTCTCCTCTCCCCATAGGCAGCCAGAGCACACCAGGAACACGGGAGAGTAGGAATTTGACACAAGCCTGAACCTCAGGGCTACGCTATGTGTTAGTGCCACAGACACAGCCTGCATGCAGCAGCCAAGCATCTACAATGACTGTGAAGATCATAGGACAGTTGATCTGCTGGTGCTAATCAATATAGCACCACTGAATCAATGGAGAGGCACTGACCCACACCAAACCCAGGCGATCCATAAGTGCTGAGAGAAGAGATCCACGGGGCAAAGAATGGAGAGACTGGGAAGAGAAAGAAAGAGGCAAACAAAAAGAAAAGGAGAGGAAGATCGCGAAGAGACAGCAGGTTATCCAGCACAAGATTTAAAAGAAATAAACAAACAAAAAAAGTACTTCGACAGAGAACATAATTAAATGCTGGAACTTCTTGGCACCAGATTCTGCAAAGGTGACAGTGGGAAATGGCTTGGGACAGAGGTTGGATGAGCTTCATAACCTGCTGACCACAGGACCCAGGGCAGGTGCATGAGGTCCTGTAGACTGGTCGCAGCACCTCTTAGGTCTCAGTGCCGATCCATCTGCATCTGCTGTTCCTCTTGCCCTTCCCTGAGCACCCACTAGCAGGCTCTGGCAAAGGCTCAGCACTGAACTGGATGGACCCGAGTTTCCCACTGCCACCGCTGCTCCCTCAGGACCTTCTAGGAGGGAGAAGCAGAGGCCAGGTCATGGGCTGAGATAATTCAGCACAACTCCACTGAAATCAAAACAGATGTTAGGATGCAACTAAAGAATTGCTGAGCATGATGCTGGAGGGAGAACACCACTGAATTTCATAGGCAGCCCAAAGCACACGGGAAGACAGAGAGAGAGAGAGAGAGAGAAAGAGAGAGGTTAAAAGTGTAAAGAGCGTTTAGATAAAAACCAGAAATACTGTTGAGGAGTTAATCAGAAGTCTAGATTTTGCCAGATCTGCTCTTATTTAACCTTCAGCATGAGATCAGGTCTCAGCCTTTCTATTCTTGGTAGTGGCTGATGAACATAATGTAACAAGGTATTCATAAACATCTGCCCAGCTCTTAGATTAATATGTGGAAGAATTAATGGAGGTCTTAACATATTCACATTTTCTAATTATGGCAGATGATTTTATTTATAGAAATGATAGGGGGAATGGAAATAGTCACTGACACCATGTCAATGTATGTAATGAAATCCAATCATTTAATTGCATTACACTTGGCTAAGGAATCATATCAATAAAAGGCCCTCCTTAAGGCAATTCAGTGGTCAGTACGTACTTCATGTAAGAGAGCTATTAAGATAAATATTTTTCCAATGAATCACTGGGAAATTAAGCTATCTGTAATTGATCTGTTCCAGTGCCTCTCACCATGACAGGGCCAGTGCTGCCAGTCGTGCTGTGGGCAAAGCCTGCCACCAAGGCAAGGACCAGCACAACACTCAGGCACTTGGACTGCACCTCTGATAGGAGATGAGGGATTTGGTCTTAACATCCCTTCGGAGCTCAACATCAGCCTCCAGCCAGCACTTAGTCCACCATTCGAGGCTGAAATTAGCCCTTGGCTAATTCCCAGTCCAATGTCCATCGGTCACTTGGAGAGGTACAGGGGCAAAAGTCAGCCAGCCTGTGGCTCCTCTGCACGCATTCCCTGGAAGGGAGAGCTGAGCCGCTGCGCCTCCTGGCCCGGGCCACCGCTCTTGCACCTCCGCAAATGGGACCTGGAGAGTTTCAAAGTAGAAAAGGTGACGCTCACTGCCCTTGATGTAGCCATCTAACTTTCATGCTCCTCTGTTGCCTCTCCAGACCCTCCTTGCTTCCAGGCACTGAAGTATCCAAGATAATAAAATATGCCTAGACCAAAGCTGGTGCTATATTTTGGATGTCACCAGCCATGGCTAAACCAGCTCGTGCATCAGCTCTGCTTTGTGAAGTGTCCTAGGCTTCCTCCTCTCTACAGTAATAAAGTATCACCAGTGCTTCTATGGGAATAATATCATGCTATATCAGGGAGATAAATAAAGCACAGTTTGAAACCTTTATATGCTTACTCCTGGTAAGAGAGGGGGAAATGCCCATAAAACTCCCATTAGAGCAGACTTGGCTGCTCTAATCATTTGCAGCTTATTAGGTAGACTCTGAAGCCAGTTTTTATTGTGAGGTGCTTGTGTTAGTTACAGAGCTGCTAGGGTTTAAGCAAGCTTTGGACTGACTGTGGCTGTTTCTAAACATGTTAAAATACGTTTCATAACGTTCAGTTCAGGCAGGCAGCTAGGGAAGTTTAGATTTGCTCTCTCAGATGTATGGAAAATTGCATAAAATAAAATGAAGCTATGATTAGGGTGAAAGATGGTCTGTTACACACAGCAGGGCATTGCTAGTAATTTTGCTCCTTGCACATTAAAGGAGGACATCAGGATGGATGCCAAAAAGCAGAGGAAGTTCTCTAGTTCTCTCCTATTCTTCCAAAAATGCATTTCATAATACCTTCAGATCTTCCAATGCCATCACTCTGAGTTAATGAAAATAGAGCAAGATAATGTTACTATTTCCATTAATTATAGGCCCAGGTTTGTGCAATAAATGAAATTCATATCCCTATTGCACTGCATAAGTACCAATAATTCAGCTGCTTCGCTCAAACCTGTGGTGTTTTCTTCACATTCTGCTTTACAAATTAGCAACCCTAAAATCGACAGCTACGTACAGTACGGCGACATTTAGTTTAACTACGGAGGATCTGATCTGTTGAAATCCATGGGCAGTCTTTGAGCACAGCTCTTCCCTGTGATTGTGTTACAGCTCCCAAATTAAATACTTCTAGATCAGCCCCGTGGAAGAGGAAATACGGGTGCTGTAGGAAACGCTATCAACGTTTCTGTCGCTGTAACTTCCCCAAGTACGGTTAAGGTAAAACTCAGGGCACTGCTCTTCCACAGCTGGGCAGAAAGCGGGCACAGGAGTACTCCTGGAGCCTACCCAACTTTCCAGCTGAACCACTTGGTTCACATTTACTGTGGTGAATGGAGAGTAGGAACATGCATGCGGACAGTTTTGCTCGGTGGCCAGTGCCCCACATGTTGATATCCCACAGGAATTTTTGTGCATGAAAACCTGCAGAAACAGAACTGGGTCTGCTGTCTCCGAGACATTCCCTCATCTCACACCACCCTAATGCCAGCGTTTTTGTCCTGCTGTAACAAGCCTGACAGCAGCAACGGCCTCTGGATTGGCTCAGCCCTTGCTGTCAGCCCATGGTGACCCTCACGTTGGGCCAGGCCTGGGACCAGAAAGCCCCTGCAGGAGCTGCCTGCACCAAGCATGGCCATGACAGCAGCAGTGTGGGAGAAGGGAGCTTTCACAGTGGCTGTTGAAGAAAAACAAAATGCCTGGAGAGGTAAAAAGAAGCTGAAAAGGCACCCGGTGGCGATCATTCTGATTCTGCTCCAGCTTTCCACCTTCCAGATTAAATAAACATTGCTTTTCACTGCACCTGAGTGAGAGGAAGCAAACTGCCAGTTTCCAGATGGCAAAGGCGTTTGATAGCAAGGCTCCCACTGCGAGCCCAGAGCTCTGCACCAGCAAACTGGTCCAACTGGGGAGCACTCTGACAGCAGTGACACTCAAGTAGCAACATTTCCCAGTAGCTCTAAAGTGTTGATAGCAGACCACTTTTGATAGCAACATATTCTGATAGCAAACAGCTCCAATGGGATAAAGAAGAAAGGGGAAAAAAAACTTCTCTGAGACACAGTGCAAAGGGTTAGTTTTCCATTTACTTACATATCCACTACTCACAGAGTGGCTGGTGTCACGTGTTAAACATCTGATTCAGGCGTTTGAGTGGAAAGGCAATAAAACGCTTGACTTTGCTTGAATATCGGACTTGAATTTTCTGTTGTGGCAAGAGGTAAAAATAAATGCAAGCACTACAAAGAAATCAACAAGCAACTATTGGGCAAAATGTCCTCCATTGATTTTTAAATCTTTATGGTATGATAGCACTTACAGATACTGAAAGTCTCTTTCTTTGGCTTACATGAAGGTCAAAAGTCAGATTCTGAGCGTTCTTTCAGCGTCAGCCCTACCCCTTCATTTGCTGCTGTGCTCATGTACACCCGTTCTGCTCCTGACCTCACTAATGTGAATAAGAGGAGAATCAAGCGCCCGTTCTCCTCTGAAGTACACATCTAAGAGCACTGAAATAATAAACTTCCTCAATGTTTGTATTTCAGCTTTCAAAAAAACCTCGACAATTCAAGACAAAATTTCCAGTGTAAGGAGGAATGCAATTGGGGGTGAAAGTTACATTTTATACCACAGGAAATAAAATTGCAGTCTACTTTGCAATAGCCTGAGATGATATCTTCTGTAATTGGATTAATACTATTGAATTAATGTGGGAGAAAAGCCCTCTGACTCAGACACACCAGGAGGAAAGCTACCAGTTTTTATGTATATCTAGTACCGTGCACTGCAGTGAGAGGCACACAACAAGAGTTACATCAGGGCCAGCCCAAGCAACCTGCAGGGTGTTAGCTGGCACCTTAGCAAGCAGTCCCACAGGTTCACTTGCTTGAATTGATCTCATTCAACGGAAGATTTCAAATAACAGTTGTTACTGGCAAGGCACAATCTTGAGAAAGACCTCGGTTCCTGACATGATACAAGGAACTCTGTACGCTCACGTTGTGGTAAAGATCAAAAACCTGAAGCACATCATAGAAATCCTGTTCATTTTTTTTGTAGAAAAGATTATAGAAAAATATAAAAACGGGGACGGAGGATAAGAATTTGGAAAGAACAGTGTGTCTTTTAGCCTGTAAATTGGGGGGCAGGGATATGTCTCCTCCCCAAAAAAAAAAAAAACAAAACCAAAAAAACATATCTTCTTTAGAAGCAAAAATTCCCCAATGTTAATCCATTTTCACGGCAAGAACAGAAAATGGCACATCAATTATTTGTCCTTACAAACTAATGACAATAGGGAGAAGTACAATCTCATTACTAACTTAATCTTCTGGCCCTTCTTGGATGCAGGACAATTGATTCTATCAATCTAGAAACAAAAGGATTATTTGGGGGCCAATTATTCAAGCTCACATACTCTCAACATAAGAAGTGGGTTGATCTATCTACATATAAGAAACATTCTCAGTTAAACTCACCTTAGCTGCCTCCTTGGTCACAAGTAAGAACAAATAATACTATTTTGTAAAGTACCTTTATAATGGGTTTTACACCAGCTGTATCCCACAGGAGATGGAGATGGCCTTCAAGACTTCAAGGTCAATGAGAAAACACAGCTTCTTTGCATTTTGCTTTGAAAATAATTCCCATGATTACTGGATCTCATGGATACTTAAGAGAGACAGAGGCAGGAAGAGAAGTTTTCATAAAAACATCAGAAAGGGCAAAAATTAAGAGGCAATTGTTAAACTCCCCCAAAAAGTAGAGAATACAGGCATATCTTGTGTGTCCTAAATTTCAATAACTATTTTGATGTTTCATCAATGGCACCAACCAATTCACAAAAAATTCAAAATTCATCAATTTACAATAGCTTAGTAAAAACCTTTTATTGTTGGAAAGAAGATAGATAAAGGCTGGTCAAAGGATGAATGCCTTACAGAAAAAGCTGAAGATTTAAAATATAAAGTGGCGCAGGTTTAATCTGGTGATAATTATCTGAAGAAATCCCATCTGCATGGCGTTCAAAGGTAGGGGCAAGCTCCTACCCTCTAGACAGGCCTCTAGTGTGTCTCGATGCATTAGATGCACTCTTTAGCAGCAGAAAGCTGGTTTTCCTTTCACATGTAACATTTGGCATGTCAGGACAGTAAATTTTTTGCCTTGATCCTGATAGCTCCTGTCATTCAGCGACTGTTGGGTGGCAGCTGGCCTAGGAAAGGCCAGTTAGCAAGCTATTCCCATCCGCACTTGCTCACTCTGCCCAAAGGGCTGCAGGGTACTCAGAGCGGTTCACCCAGCAGACGCCAACACCATATACCCAGCATTGGGGGCAGCGTGAGCCAGCAGGAATAATGAGTGCCGTAAAGCCCTTTGGACACGGCAAGCCTCAGGCACCGCTGATACAACCGTGCCGGCCAGAACAGAGCCAGCAGAGCGCTGAGGTGATCAAGTGCAGCAAGACGCCAGGTGGCTCTCCAACTTGGAAGAGTCCCACAAGACAGGGAAGGGACATTTACCTGAGCATCACTCCTTGATCATGAGCACTTTTGCACCTACAGCAGATTAACGGCTTCCCGCTTTGTGAATTCCTCCATATTTCAAGAAGAGGCAGTGGTAAACGCCAGTCCAGCTAGCTCACTGTGAGTGTGTGGAAGAGGAGAGCACGCCGAGCTGGCCTCTGAGAAAAGCTAGCGCTTTTTCCCTGATCAAGGGTCCAATGTGCGTGTTTCAGGGGCATCATTGCACAAGAAGTTATGAGAGAGGGTGCTTAGGAAGCCAGCTCTGCCAAAAAAGAGTGCGGTCTGGCTCTCTGGGTTTAGAAGTGGAACTAATTGGTGTCCTCACTCAACAGGGAGCTTTTTAAGTACATCGTATCTTATTTGCTACCCTATGTCTCTTAATAATTACTGCAGGCACAAAGCGCAATATTTTCAGTGAGCAAAGAGCAGCCACTGAGGTCTTGCTGCAAGTTGTCTGTGCATCTTCATATAGTGGAAGTGGCAGTGATGTAGATAACTGGATACTACATGCATAGCTACGGAGCAGCTATTAGTGCAGTTAAATCTTCTACTCTGTTTTGTACTGGAGTAAGCCAGGAGCCAGACTTTTCTCTTCAGATTTGCTGGACTATAGACTGGCAGAGAATTCGCTTGCTCAAGCTAACCCAGCCTAAAAAACAAGGGCTGATGAATTGCCAAATGTCGTTAACAGCAAGATTAATAGTAGTATTGTTCTGATAGCACACTGTACCAAATTCTTTGCTGTTCCATCATTTCTGCAGGATACTTGATTTTAGGGTGGGATTTGGGAAGTTAGAATTTCACCAAAATGACCAGTGTTTCTGCCACCCACCACTGCCATAATGACCACTGTTCCTGCTGCCCAGGCCCAGGCTCTGTCCCCTTTGCCTGATGCCAGTTGGGGCGAGCGGGGACTGGGAGTCATGCAAGATCATACGGAAAAATCCATCATCATGGCACAATCTTTCTGTTCTTATCCGCTAAGGACCTGGCTGAGGACCTGCATAATTCCCCAGCCCCTACCTTACTGTCTGAAGTGCTGTGCTGGCAAAACCTGCCAATAATGTGAGCTGCTATCGCCAAAGCTGCGTGTGTGCTCTCCAGCAAAATTGTACTCCCCTTGCATGGTACTGTACATCCAGTGACAGATACTCCCAGCCAATAAGTGATTTAATGACTTTGTGCAAGTCAAAGCATTAGCCAGCAGCAATCGTAAGAGTACTCGCATTGGGAGGCTTCTTTTTAATTCCACTGCAGCTCCCAGGACTAAGGCACTCATGCAGAGCCTTGCAGTTCCCCCCAGCAGCGAGGCAGAGAGGTGGAGAGTGGGACACCTGAGTGGGACGCTCAGGGAGAGGCACCTGAGTATCTCCTGAGTTTGCACTCTGCCCTTGCCATCAGAAGCCTGACCGCTGGGCAGTAACGTGGTCAGGTGAAACCATCTATGCAGGAGAAGCTGTTCAGTGCCAAACCTCTCAGTGACTTTGCTAGAAAGGCATTCTTGCTGGCCACTCTGTGCTTGAATTTTGCACCTAGATAAATATCTTCCAGGAGCTGTAGAATAACTTTCCACAAATGAACCAGCAACTGCCAATCCATTTCTGAATCCTAATAACTTCTACGTGTTGCTACTGCACACTGCTTTGCTACCACCAGTTCCTTAAGGCAGTTTTGCCCAGCACTATTTAAAAGGAAAATATTCAGTGCACCCTGAGGGAAATGAAGCATGGAAGTCCCGTTATCGTTGACAGAAGTTTTGCCTCTAATTCCCCATCTGCTCTTCTGAATGTTAACCTCCCGTACTGGCGCATAAGCTTAAATGATAACTAGGGATTCCAAATAGAAAGTAACAAATTATTAGTCAGCTAGGCTGGTGGTGTCTGCAAAAATGTGATGTGGGCACTCATATTTCAAGAGAGGGAAATTATAAGAGAAAATAATGTTATGTTGGTGGAGATAAAATGCTAGCACAGAATTGTACACCATAATGGGTCAAAAATAGATTTTTTTTTTTAATCTTTAATCCATGTGAGATTCTGCACAGCTCCTCTTTCCTATTCTTACTGGTTTTTCATGTGTAGCAGCCAAATAAAATAACACACAAGGCAACAAATCTGAGAAGAGAGTAATAATGTGATGTATAGTGTTAACTCTCTGATTTTGGAAAAATCCATTTATCTTGGTTAAACGAAAGCTTAGCCCAAGTACTAAGTAATCATGATTAGGGAGAGAAAAAGACATTCACCTCTTCAGAAACGCGATACTCTTCGACAGTAATAGCACTGCAGTGACATTGTTTGAAACTGGATGCTTGCCGTAATTAATATAGATTATTGTCATGTGAGTAAAGGAGGCATCTGTGCCGCTCCTACCATTGTTTGCATTTCTAGATCAGTTATGAGACCAAAATGTGCTGGGTTTTTGTTTTGTGGACGTGACCCTTTCACTGTTTGGAGCAATCTGCTGGCCTGAAAAGACTGCAGAGATTTTGTTCTCTTTGTTGCTTCAAAACTGTACAGAGGGCATATGCACATTGCTTTCTCTAAGGGAGACTTGAATTTTGTTCTTTCCCATTATCTCTTTTCCTGACTCTCAAGTAAAATTGGTTTTGTGCTAAAAAATGTATTACAAGAACAGAGCTGCACAGATCCTTGGTGCTCAAGCTATTGGGTTCTTAAGGAGGCTAAATTTGCGTCCACACCATCCAGTGTATCACACACTGAATCCACCACAAAGCAGGTGATTTAGTGCTGACACCAATTTTTGATCCAACGTGCTGGTGCAGCGCTGTACTCAGCCCAGCTCATCAGCCTTTTCTCAGTAGTCATTTGACTCCACCAGATTTCCCACCCAATTCATTCAACTATTTCTGTAGATCTTGTGACTACCTTCCCATAATATGCAGCCTTTCCTCCGCCCTCTTGTGTGCGCACATGATTATTGTCTTTTATGTTGTATTCCCTGTCTTTCTAATCCCTTTCTTTACCCCCCCCCCCCATTCATAGAAATGAAACCCATTTCATTTCCAACTTTCTGCCAGTCCTGTTCATCAGGCTGGATTTGATCTTTGCTTTAACTACACCTGAATCCATCATAAACGCTTTCTTCTTCTTAGCCTGGAAATTGTTCTCCAGGGCGTGCTTCTTCCTTAGAGTAATTACGATTTTGCAGTGTTATTCTGACCGGGCAGGAGATTCTTACCAGCAGCCAAGGCAAACAGGGCGTTGTAGAGAGCACATGGCGTGAGTTCAGTGCTACACAGAGATGTAACAATTTTATCTGTAACTTAGACTCCAAAGCCAACAGGCAGCTGCCTCTACAGAATTGCAAAAGAAAAAATGAGGACACTCATTCAGTTCTGTGGAAATTACATGAAATTTATCTGCAAAAAAATATTTCCAGTTCTTTTCTGTAACATTAGGACACAAAATTCTGTTCTGTGAATTTGGTGCAACAGCTGACAATATCCAAATAATAAAGTGCTACCAATAGTTAGTCTGTATCATGAAAGGATAAGGCAGCACACAGAGCATGCAGCAAATTTTAACTTTGTGTAACAAGACAAAGGGGAAAGATGCTCATGAGATCTGAGTTAGATGTTTGGTGGGTGGAGGTGCAGCAGCCACGCGGCAGAAGACTCGAGCTCAAGCTCCTCCTGTTCCTCTCACCTGGTGATCCCAGAGCATTTGCTGATCTGTTCACTGTTTCTTTCATATCCCAGCATGTTTAACACAACACATTTCTTTGACGGCCAAAGAAACTGAGGCAGCACAAAGTTAAACAACTTGCTTGAGTTGCCCAGTCACCCTGTGGCAAGGCTTCCTGATCCTTTTCTCTGGCCACTGTTTTTGATCAGATCTTTTCCTAACTTATCCACAAAAACTCAGTGCAAAAGTGGTTGTGTGCTTTTGTAAAGTAGCCTTACACTAATACCTAAAGGAGGAACCAACCTGCTTAGCAGGCTGCAGTGATCTGATGGACTTGAGCAGCGATCTGAGCAAAGGGAAGGAGTATCTAAGAGCTTGTGTAAATCACCTCCTTTATCTGTGCCTCTGTTTGATACCTGTACTTTTGCAATGATAACAGGCATGCCTGAGAAAAAGTCTTCAGTAAGATGCGATGTGTGAAACCTACGTAGTGGTCTAGTATTCATACATATCTGTACGTCCGTTAGCGATGCCCACATTTAGCCAGCTGAGGACTGCTAGATCCTTGCAAAAATAAACAAGCCACTAACTGCAGACTGCTGTATTTCACTATGCAAAATGAGTCAAGCAACAACTAGAACTGGGGAGGAAGGAAGGAAAGAGGGGAAGAGGAGGCAGACCAAAGGCAATATGAGAGTTGTATTTATTTTTTAATCCCATCTCTTTTAGTGTCTGTGAGGAGCGCTGTAACTAAAGGAATCTAACTGAATTAGAATTTCAATATGTCCTGAGCAGATTGTAGCCATTTCCATTCACGAGCAGCACGTCCCAGCTGTAATTGCCTGCTTGCTTATCCACACAGCTCTTTACAGCTAATCCAAATGTGGACTCAGAAATAAATAATGCCAGCACATTCACTTCCCACTGGGCAGTAGTTTTAGCATCGCCTCTGCCTTTGCTTTGTTCCAGCTGGTGCTCTCAATGGCATAGGAAATGACTCAAAGGAGATGAAAGATGAATGACCCGTTCAAAGAATTAGGTGGAGGCAGGGGGAGGAAAACCACTCCTGCTGTATCTGCCCTAGCTGTTTGAGCTTTTCCTCTGGGTGCTGCTGCGTGGCTGTTTTATCTCCCTCCCGTGCTGCCCCCAACTCCTCTCTCCCCAGCTGTACCTCTCTCTGATCTGCTTCTCCTCTGTCACTTCCCCAAGGGGCGTCAGTGCCATCCTCTTTCCTCACAGCTTCTCACAAATCCTCTCCCTCCGCTCCCACCCTTACACACAACCGTCATGGCTTTAGCACTGCTTTCCTGAAACGATACACTCTATTCAGGGACATTTAAAAGCCAGGTGGTCACAGAGGAGGTCTCCTGTCTGGAAATGTATAAAACGTAGTCACGGCTCTGCCTTTGCTCTCTGACATGGGAAACCGTGTGTCTTGGCTCTTCTCCATCCTTCCTGGTTAGGAGGAATGCTGTCCACCATCTTTTCGACAATTTTCATCACTAAATCTAGTCTTGGATAATTATACTTCTGCTTCTGAAGAAATGGATTTAGAGCACTCTCTCTGTAAGACAACTTTGCCACAGATTTCTTGGGAGACTTTGGCCAAGTCACTTGGTGCCCTCTGTGCCTCTGGTCATCATCTGTAAAAAGACAGTGCCAGCACTCTGTTGCTTTACAGTTTGGTATGTAAATACCAGGGCTCTGAGATGACAGTGGTGCAGGGACACCCAAATACCTAAGAGGAATTAGTCATTTGTAGAGTCAGATGACATTTCACTCCCGCATATTCACAGGTGTCCAGCTCCCACTATGCAACCAATTATTTTTAGAAATTGTATTCTTAGTGTCCAAAAGAAACTGAGCTTTTCCTAAGATCTAGTGAAGTGGGTACCCACAGAAGCATGGCTGGGGAGAAGGTTGTTCCCTCTTGAACCATCAAGGAGACCGACTTCAGTGCGGAGCTAGAGCTGGAAATATCTCCCAGCCCCTGGAATTGGAGTAGCAGCGCTGCAGTGAACCTCCACTCCTTTTCCCATCCCTCACCCTCTCTCTCTGTTCCTCCCTGGGTTTAGCATGGCATGATTGTGTGAGGCAGACCATCTTTACTATCGCCCATTTGCTCTTAGTCAGCCAATCTGGTCCAAGGCTGTACAGCTTTTTTGGTGCAGTGCAGTGCCTAAGGTAATATATCCCTCAGTAATTACAGAGATGTATGCTAAGATTTAAAGGAGCCTATACTAACGCTAGGTAGCATAGCACGTTCATTGCCTTTGTTCTCATCACCAGCATTTTTCCTTATCAGTGTAAGGATACAGGGTCTTTGGCAGAGTAGCTTTCTCCGTAAACCTATCCCAGCCAGACTGACTTGGAGCATGTTGCAGCAGGGTGAACCAACCCTCGCCACTGCTGCACCCCTCCCAAAGCTGGCCCATTCAACAAGCAGCCTGTGCCCTTCTCTGAACTCAGAGAGCAGTTGAGATGATGAATATAATGCTTGTCCAACATGTCACTCGCTACGTACATTCAAATTCTTTTACAACAAACAAAGCACAGAAAGCTAAAAATGTCTGCAAAATCCTGACAGGCAGAGAGGACAATTATCCCCAGCTGTTCCTCAGGAATGCTGATCCCCAGCGAATGCAACGTGCCAAGAGAGGCATTGCCTCGTGCTTGGATTGCAAACTCACCAGCACCAAAATGTGATGGTGCGAGAAAGGGCTAGCTCTTCATTAGAGGTTCTGCCACCTGAAGGTGGCCTTCTTCAAATCGAAACCTAGGTGGAGAGCTCAGCTCTGAGCTCTGGCGAGATTTAGAAGGGCCAGATATAGAAGTGAATTTATTAATGCAATATCATTAGCCATCAGTCTTCCAAAACTCTTGTCAGTATATTAACACCAGTTCCCCATTGTCCAGTTTTTCCTTGCCATAATGAAGAACCTCAATTTCAAGGTCATCTGTCAGTGGGATTAGTCAGTTAGTATAGCTAGAGCTCCTGAGATACTCCAAAAAGAATAGTCATTTATGCTGCTCTCTGTCCTGCACTGTGCCCACGAGCTCGTGTTAAAACAAGGTCCAGTCACGTGGCAGAAATACACGATCTGATATTGCCGTTGCTGCTTCACGATTTAGGCTGCTGCTGCCAGGGCATTAAATGTTCCCTAAGTGGTAGCTGTCTTCCACTAATGCAGATGCATTTCTTTTACAAGTTAGTTTATTGCTCTTCTTCTTAGTCCATGCTGGCTGTTCTTCTGTTTCCCAGCACCCCTGATTAGCAGCGGTACTTATTTACTGTTATGGCTACAAACAAGTAGAATTAGAGCAAGCAGATATTGTGTTTAGATGGAATCATGAAGACAAAACAGATATTTTGACAACACAAGAAACACTGACCTCTGATCTTTATCAGAAAAGGGGAATTGACAGTTAGGTACTCACCTGGTTTCTCTTTTGCATCTTCAGGGCACTTCTAGTTAGCAAGACCTACCCTGGTTTATGCATGTGGGGACTTCCATGTTACACCAGACCTTCTTCCTCCCAGCTGGAGCCCAGCTTCATGGCAGCCACTGCAGGTCTCGCTGTCCCAGGCAGGTGCCTGCTCAGTTCTCCCCACTCAGCCAGGTTTCTCCTCACCCTGCCCTTGCTGCAGGTCTGCTTAATCTACCCTTTTGTGTTTAGTTTGAGAGCACTGTGTCCATTGGCTACTCTGATCCCTGAGTCCTTGCACAGACCAAACTGCCATGGACTGTCCCTGGGACACCATACCGCAGACGTCACAAGTTCTGCATTTAGTCCTGGTACCTGCTCTTACTTTCCTTGAATTCTAGGACTAGAAAACTCCTGAATCAGGCAGGCAGCATCCTAATTAACTCTTCCACTTTGCTGGGAAACTATTGCACGGAACATTAATGCTGGACTACAGGATAGGCAGGCTACGCTTTACAGAAGAAACTCACCAGGCCATTTTACTTATTCTCCCATCCTTCATCGTACAATTCTTCTCCCTGTTCTATAGCTTAGCAAAGCCATAGGAAAACACATGACATGACAGTGGATAGGACCTATGGAGGCATAAAGTCTAGCTGCCTGATCCAGGAAATTCACCTCGAACTGTACCATCCTCTCACCACGGGCTGCCTTTGATGCCTGGTTTCAGTCTCTTCCTTTTTTCGCCAGCAATGGTGGCTGGGCTCATCCTAAAAGCAGACCATCCGGCCATGAAAGAAACTCAAAATCTCACAGCAGCCCTCTTGCTGCATCCACCAGGTGGATGGTAGCCTGTCCTATAGGACTATTCCCTCCAGGCTCCTAATAGTTAAAAACCAGCCTCAAGCACCTTTTCCAAATTGTTTTTGATGCATATTATTGTGACTTGAGATACTCATTCTGTTCAAACAATAGCACGATCCACTTTTACTCTAAACACTAGGCTGACATCCTGTGATGCAATGAGTTTCACACCCTTACTACTTGTTGCATGAGAAAAATACTTTGTCAGAAGCTGACTCAGAGAGGCATTGTGTTAAAAAGAAGTTTTCAGAAAAGAGACAGGGGGCATGGAGGGAAAGGGGTTCATAGTGCCTTGAAATTAGCTCCAGGTTAGAGAAAGGTAACAAAGTTTGCTAATTAACCTCCTAAAGCAGCACACTGGCATGTAGGTTGTAGCCATTCTACATTAAGAGTCCTCCTAAAAGGCCTTCAAAGAAAGGTCTTGGTGAGTTCATATCATCACTGTTCTGCGAAAGGCTTTTACCTTATAGCCACACGCATCTAAAGGGAACAGGGACTTGAGTTGCTTACATCTGACCCCTGGAGTGGCTGCTGTGATGTCATCAGTGTTATAATTTTACACGAGATTAGGCGTGTAATTGCGTGTTAAATAGTGACGGTTAGCTTAGATTGCCCGGCTAATGAAGCAGGCAGCATTAATGATATCACATATGGACTGCTCCAAGGCACTGGTGCTATAAGACAGTCTTAACCCTAACTTTAGGGGGAATAAAGACACCCTTTTCCTCCTCTTTTGTCCCCTCGCTGGGGCAGACACCTCTCCAGCTCAGGTCCCATCCCTCTAGAGCTTCAGTGATTTGCTCTGGTGCTGGTGACTCTGCCTCCCTGCCCAGGCAGCCCTGCAAACTCAAACAGATGGCAGAAGCCACTGATCACTCTAATGTGTGCTCTAGTTTTGCTTAATTAAGAGTAGATTCTCTGATAAAGTTCACCCAAGTCTCCCACAGGCTCTGGGACTCATTCAGGCTGTGTCAGCACAGCCACCAGGCTTTAACTCACACTTAATATCTTAAAGGGAGTGGTGGCAAATATGTCTTTTTATTTTTCCGTAGTAAGAAAGCCTTAGCCTGAGAGAGGCCTCACTCCAACATGGTCTCCAGGCCCTTGGATGGTTGCTCTGGGCCCTCCTGCATCGCTTGCTGCAGAAACATCAGCTCACTCAGTGCTGCCTTAGGGGCCTCTGCTATAGTCCTGTCAGGTGCAGAGTGGTCACAATCTTACCTACCAGAGTGAGGATTAGTCCAAAGGTCCTGTGACCCAAATTCCTGGCACTGATCACTACAAAAACACTTCTTAGTAGGTAGCTATATTGATCAGATCCTAGTAACAGCTCTTTCACCTTCTAAACTATAGCTGTTTCTGGGAAGAAAAGCCTCTTTCTACTGTTTATTCCCCAATACTCAGGCACAGTGTTTGTAAGGCAGGAAAAGCCTCCTCCATGCTACTGGGAGCTGCAGTGATGACCATCAAGTGGGGAAGAAGGACAGGGGAGGTTCCCCACCTTCTGCCTGCCTTCTTTTGGGCAGCTTCAAAAAGAGCTCCCTCCTCTAGTTTGTTGCCCATGAATGCAACTCAAATGCTTTGCCAGACATTGTTATCGGTTACTTCAAGTAAGGCCTGTGAGCCCCAGTCCCAGTTTGGCTGGGCAGGTGCCCGGTGCACCGAGCACCAAACGGGCACATCCCCGCCATGTGCGGTAGCGCTGTGTATATCACATAACACCTGTAGCCTCCACAGGGAAGAGGTTGGTGTTGGCATCCAGAGAGAAGTGCAGATCATAGCCGCTGTCCTGCAAAGCAAGATGCAAGGGCTTGGGGAGCAGGTTTGGGCAGGGACTAAGATACGTAACCCACTGCGGGGCTCTGAGCTGATTCAAGAGGGAGAGCCCAGTCCCTTGGTGCCCATCAGCCTGTCTGTGGATGAGTTTTGGCTCCAATACATGTCAGTTTTTCCCTGCAGCCACCTCAACTGGATTTATTCTCCTAGGTTCACCACTACACAAATACCGGATAATTTTGCATGTTTATGTAGATAGTGATTTTACAGACTTTCAGGCGAAGAGCACTGAGGACTTCATATCATCTCCTTCACTGCTGACAGCATCAACAGCCAGGTTTATTTCTCCATCAGCTAAGGAACGGCCCCAATGTATGAAAAACTTCCACATTAAAGCATTTAGTATCTGAAATATTTCATTTTTATTCTTAAGTCTTTCTCTGAGTGCAGTAAAAGCACAAAGTGCTGTGCAGTGAAATAATATGAAATACATTCCTCAGCAAGAAGAGCCCAGTTCTCAGAGATCAAGATTATAACTAAGCCTCACTAAAACCAGGAGCAGATCGTCAGGAGCTACTAGGGCACTAGCTGTGGCCCTGCACCAGCACTGTCCAATACAGCCTGTGCTTCAAGCCCGGTCCAGCAAATCTCACTGGAGATCAGTTGGTCTAGGGTAACCAACATCTGCTAGGAACAATATAGGTATAGTGAATCTGCCTTGAATCAGAGCAAGAGGACAGCTGACTTCCTGAGGTCCTTTCAACCCTGTATTTCTGATTCTATGAGATCTAATTGAAGTAAAAGGTCCAAATTCAGTACTTAAAATGAAACCCCTTAAACTTTTCCCCTCTTTGGAAGACCCTGATGGCCCAAGAGAAGACTGCTGCAGGGCTCATACCCCACTGTGAAACAAGGAAATCCCTGGGCATGAGCCTATTCTAAGGGATTTTAGAAAAAGTCATAGCTTAGGACTTCTCACGGAAGAAGAAAGCTTATGCTTGAAAGATGCAGAATGGAAGGTGATATAAGGGGCAATACAAGGGCTCTAGGGAGAAAATACAGAAGTGTGAATGAGACAGAAAGATCAAGAAAGAGTAAATAAGGTGATAGTAAGAGGTAATTCACTGGAGCCCTGTTCAAAAAATCAGGCAAAACACTTTGTTTAGTTTCTGAGACAAATGTAATTGGTCTGGCCAAACAGACCATGGATAGTTATTTCGAAAGTTATTGGGCAGCTATTTCTGTATGTGAAAAAGTATTCTTGAGACATCAGATATATTTCTATAAAACAACGCATTACTTCTCATACTTGTGCCTTATGCAGACAAATGTTCCTTGAGAGCCTCGTCTCACTGAGAGCTGCTGTACAACCAATGAACTGCAATGAACATGCAATGACCGCTTTCTACCCAAAAATACTACCATAAAAATTGGATGCACCTATTATCTTTTCTTAAATTGCCAATAATCTATTGTGGATGGTGCAAATCTTTTGCAGTGCTGAGGGTAGCTACGTCCAGTTAGCTAAGATCATATTTCACCAGAGCATCTAAGAAGATCTACTACTCCTTCCCCCAATTTGTCATCCCCATTATTTTACATATCACTCTGAGTTAATAAATGGTCCATCTTCAGAGCTTGCTGGGCACAGCCACAGAGGACTTGGCACAGTGGACATAATGTGGTCTCCTGCTGCATTTGAAATGGGCAGTGATAGAGATTATCCCTCTTCCCCCAGGTCCTTCCATCGTCCCACTGCAGCGAACAAACCCAACACTGGGCAACCCTCTAAGATGTTTATTTGGACCAGTGGCCGGAGCTCTACATCTTACAGACATGATGAGAAAAGGTAAATGGCATCGCTGCTGATTATCTCTTATGGGTTTTAAATTTTTGGGAGTGTGACCTGCAGCTTCCCTTCCCTGGCAGCACTGGGGGAAGGAGGAGGGATGCAGAGGTTATCTTCCCTTGCCTCTCACTCCTCCCAGTTATTGCTCCACTGAGAACAGGATCAGTTGATAAATGTCAGGGCTAACACGCCAAGCCAAAAAAGAGTGGAGGGATGGCGCTAGAGGCATGGCCAAAGTCTTCCTTGCCCCCAGGACATTAGCAGCGCACAGGGTGCAGCTCTGAGGCTGGCACACACTGTACATTGTCGAGCACATTAATCCCCAGCCATGAGTGTGCAACCCCAGCCCCAAGCCTGGCAAAGGCTTTATGCCCACTGTAGGTGTCCCGCTTCCAGCCACAGGCCCACCCTCCAGTCCCCCACAAGTGCCCCTTCAGACAACTCTCGCACACTGTACAGCTTTTATGCGTCTGGATGATACATCCAGCTGCCAGAGATGTTGTCTGTTTACCTGCATGTGTGTGTGTGTGTGAGTGCGTGCATTGCGTTGTACAATAGATGGTTGAGGACAAGCAGCATGGTAGTGAGCTGATTACTGTGAGACTGCCAGCCCACTTAAGTGGTGTTGCTGGATGGAATAGGCTGAAGGAGACAGAAATAATGTGAGTTACGGGATCTCCCAGGGGAGCAAGGAATCACACAGAAGAGAAGAAAAAGGAGGGAGAGGTTTTAAGTCCACAGACAAAGCCAGAACTCAGTTGGGAATGAGAAAAGTTAAATATTACTGATGAAAGAACAATTGTCTGTAATGCCCAAACTCATCCTTCCAAAATCTCTCTCCTTTGTAGTGAGATTTGCTGGACAGCTTGTCTTGTCACAACTGGGCACATTTTCCTTTGTTTTCTTTTCCTTCTCCCTACTCCCCCTTGCCTCCTCTCCTTCAGTTCCCCTTGCAGTCACTATTAAATGTAATCACAGAAAATCAGACTCCAGTGAAACAAAAACAGAGGTCAATGTATCTACAGCGTCAGTTAGCAAAACACACTCTTCGGTCATGCTAATGAGACATTACTGCTGGCATCTGCTGGGGAAAACTCGCTCGTGAGTTCAGGCACTAGAGCTGCCATCAGGATGCTGAGCTTCTTTGGAGAACTGGTGAATTTGCTGAACTCTTCTGCAAAGGCTGCATAGGTTTTCAGCTCTTTTGATAATCTGATCCCACAAAGATATTTTAAAGAACAAAGGCCAGCTTGGTAGCAGGTTTCCATGGTCCTTCAGCTGGAGTTAGTTATTTAACTGCCTGTTGCACTTCTGCGAGTTCCCTTCCTAATTTAATTTTCCCCAGACAAATGTTTTTCTACGTTAATACGCAGTCTTGGACCGGATGGTTGAAGGTTAGATACTTGCAGGATATATCTGCCCACATGTTGAGCTGGCTGGGAGCCATGTGCCCCTGATTATCATGTCCTTAAACTCATACCATGCCTTTTAACAGGGCTTGTCACCTTGGGCTGAGCACTGGACTAAACAGGGCTCGCAGGCTTCTGGTCAGCTTAAACCCTGGGCAGAGCTTGCCCCTGCCTGCCTA
This sequence comes from Struthio camelus, assembly GCF_040807025.1. NCBI lineage: Eukaryota > Metazoa > Chordata > Aves > Struthioniformes > Struthionidae > Struthio > Struthio camelus. The sequence continues at coordinate 24,971,040 of NC_090950.1, read as the reverse complement.
CAGAAATAGAGAGGTGGGGAGCAGTACCTCAGTACTTACACACCAGCCGTGGTAATTTCAGGTGCCTTTTCAAGCAATTGGGTGGGTTTCTTTCCCAGGCAGTCCTGCAGAACCATGCAGAAGGCTTGTTCGTACTCTGCGAACGATAAATAAAAGGCAGGAGCAAATGAGAGGAATAGAAAATGGAAATAGGAAAGTGCTGGTGGCAGCCTTAGAACTGCAAAGGAGAGGTGCTAACACAGAGCAAGTGTTGCTGACAGGAGGAGCTCATCTGCTAGCAGTTGGCCGTGATTTTAACACTCGTAAGGTCACCAACAGAATCACTATATCTAACAGGCAGTATGTTTTAGAGAAATAACTTCCTCTAGATGACCCTTTCCTAGGAACTGTTTGTTGTTTAAGCTTCAGACAGGAAGACCGTCAGCTAGGGCAGTAAACTTTTTTCCTAACACACCCCACAGCTGCAGACTTTTGAAGGGTCACACTGGAACAATACCCAGCTCCAGTGAAATGTCACTTGTGTGGAGGAATCACCGCCTCCTGTGTGGAAGGTGGCTCACGGCCATGTGCTTTTGCAGGACCAAGGCCAAAGCTGTGTATTTCATGGGTTTGTTTTAGATTTGTGCTCTTCCCCAGCTGCCACTTTTTAGGTTTTGGAAACCTAGTCAAGCCACCTTTCTTTCTCAGCTGTCAGTTATGTTTTTCACAACATTGTAGGCTTGGAAAGCTAAAGTACTGGTTCGGTTTGATTCACTTCAGCCCAATTTGGTGAGGATATGGGAAGAAATCAAGTGAACTTGCTTTCCCTCATCCAAGGTCTGTTCTTATCGACAGCAATCGTGCTACAGCCATCAGTGAGATTTCTGTAAGAGCTCTACAAGTTTTCTTGTTGCAATAGCTCTAATAATGAAAATTGATGCAGCTAAATATACCCTGTAAAGAAAAATATACAGAAATAGGCCTCTGAGCAGAAAAGTCCCTGAGCACAGGGAATTCTGAGGTAATATCTAGGATTTTTTGACCTTTGTATTCAAGGATTCTGATATCAGTAGACAATTCAGCATGAGGCAATTTAAGTGACATCTGCATAACAGCTTGATGTCAGAGAACTAAACATGAATTCAAAGTCACTCAGAATAATTCAAGCAGGCACATATTCCCTCCTGACAATCCCTGTGAGTGTAGCGTGCCAGAGGAGGCAGCATCTCCCTCAGCTCAACTCCATGGTTCATTTGCAAAGGACAGAATTTGAGGGTGGGTGATTTGTGTTTATTTTCAAAAAAAAAAAAAAGTACTTCCAGATGCCTGGTTACTATAGATTCCAGGGAGGAAATTAGATTGCTTTTGCAGTGTTCCCAGATCCACCCATTTTGGAGTGAAACAATAACTGTGGTAGTGGGTCAGAAGAAGCATTACTTTAGCTCCCCCACTCTATATGACAATGCTTTGTTGTAAATGCTTGGCGTATAGGACAATTACTAATACATACCTATAAATATATCATATCCCTGGCATTGTGAAGCTGTCCCACCCCATGCTGGCAGACCACAGAGTGCATAGGATGCACGTGGCAAGCCTCGTCCTGCACAAAACCTAGTGCTAGGAGGTCACATCCCTCACGATGGCAAAGAAATAGCTCCAAAGTGCAGCAAGTATCAACAGGTTTTTCTGTTAAGGCCAGTGGGCTCCAAAGAGCACTATAATTTGTCTAATATTCAAGTTGACTAAACATATTCCGGGCTGCTTAGTTTCATCACACAGGTTCTCCCTAAACTTTCATCCAGAGATAACGTAAGGAGTTGATGACTCCATTGCAGAGGGATCCCTGCACTGCTGCTTTGTAGAGAGAGGCAGAGGGGGGAATTGCTGCTCTGTCCCCACAAGGCACAGTCATGGCTGAGATTTCCTCTCCGTGCAGCTGTACGGGTAGAGCAGCTAACCCCAATCCTGCGAGCAATTTGGCAAAAGGAGCCTGGGGGCATAACAGGGGGGCAAACTTCAATTCGGAAATGATCAGGAGAGCAAAGACCTCTTGTCCTTGGAGGTTTGCTTTCTATTAAACGTCTTTGCGGAAGGAAGAGAGACCTCATGTTCTGACACCTGGAACTTCTTTAAAAACAAGCACTGTCATATTCGGAGAGCGATCATTCGTAATCACAATTACTAGGCGGAGTCACTGAGATGAGTAATGTCCAGGATGCAGTGATCTGTATTTACACATGCCGCAGCAGTCAGCTAATTGTGGCTGTGCAGCCCTGGGATCCAAAATCAGCTGGCTAAGCATAGTGCTCTTCCAGCTCAGTGAGCAGAAAGCGGTCCCTTGGCTGTGCCGAAAGTTCACACACACGTGAAATCCTGCCCCACGGAGCGGCACACACAAGAGCAGGCCACCCCTTCACAAACCCATGCTACAGGTGGCAGGAAAGACAAATGTTCGCCTAAAACGACTTTGCCACTCCAGCCAAGATGATGCTGAGGCTGTTCTGTTAGTTGTCAAATATTCTGCACAAAGTCACACATGTGCTGCATCGTGTGCCCCAAAGCCAGGGCTCCCTGGGGCAGAACATGAAGACCAATAATAGCAGAAGCTCCTGGTATCAGCAGAAACAAGCTGCCACCTCCCACGGAGCGGGCACAAGCGAGGAGGAAGAGGGATGGTTATTCAGCGTGTCTCCTGAGGCTGCTTCAGGACTGGTGTGTCACGCGTTAGCACGTGCCAACGCCACCGCACAGCTTGGCATACATTATCAGATTGACTTGTTGCAGGGATTCAGGAGGAGAAGCCCTTGACAAAGTGCACTAGACTGCTGCTGCCCTGCTGTTTAGGGCTTTTAATAACAAATATCAGGAACAGAGCAACCAAACAACTGCTCCTAGCATGGCCTCGTAGGCAGAGCTTTATTTAGCTTTATTTACCATGGCCAGTGCGCCTGGGAGACCCTCTTGGCAAGCCGTCCGTACATGGTTCTGCTTGCCAATCCCTGCTAGACAAATCTACGACACACCCTTCAGTCCATCTTTTTTTACCTCTCACTGCACGTTTCTTGGCTCAAGGCCATGTAGGAGGTATTTGTAACCATTCTCAATGAGCTATTTGTTTTTAAATTGTCCATTTGTATCACTTTTACTTTCTAGCTGCTCTGGTGACGTTAATGACTGATTGCACTGTGTCTATTTTATGTCAGCGTGCTGACGTAAGTTATGCTATGTGATCGGCTAATGTTGTGGAACTGCATGACAATTTCTGCCTTCCTGCCTGCTTCCATTTGGGACCAATGCAAATCGTAATAACAGCTCTCAGAGTTAAATACAGTTTGATAAATAATAATATAAAACTAACATTAGATCACTATTCTACATCACTTCTTTGAAGGCAATAGAATCCACCAGTTCACAACATATTCTTCTCCCTAACGGCAGGGGAAATTTCAGCAGCCTGAATTACCCTTTCATTTCTAACTAGGAAAACATTGACAAGCCTTAAAGGATGATTTTGAAGAGAAACCATGAACACCTAAAGTGTATCACAGTAGGCTGACTTTAGTAGTAGCTAAGAAATTTTTTGGCTATAAAACCCCACACCATATGTGCTTTTCCTAGCTATGACTCACCATCTAAACCCAAACTCAATTTAGGTTTCAAGGATTTCATTTCTGTCTTGTTTCTACTGTTAATTTATGGTTTTACATCTGCCTTAACCCTGACTATATCTTTGTCCCTGTGGCGAATGTAAGTTATGCAGTTAAGTCTATCACATACTGCTTTTTGCAAGGATGAGTGAAACTTGGTGGTTTCAGCTTAAATGCGTGGTGGGTTTGCTAGAACCCAAAGTGATGTTGATGTTGCTCACCTGCCGTTTTGCAGACAGTAGAAGAGGAACTTCTTCCACGTGTACTACTATGTCCATGTTATGGTGGTGCCAGGGCTCAGAGGTGTGCGGTTCACATGCGTCGGGTGCTGTCTGGATGATTCAAAAGAACCGTAACAGAAAACACAGGAGATTTTGACCAGCCTCAGGTCTGTAAGTACATTTTAAACCCACAAAGTTTGAGTGTGTTTGAAATGTACTCAAATACTTCCTTCTTCACCATTGTGTCCTCATGACCCATTGAATCATCAAAGGCTTGGAGATGAAAGAAAGATTTATGGCTAGAAAATGGAAAGGACTCTCTGCTGAAGGGGAATGGTTTGTTGTTTCTTCTTTTTAAAATCCCAGAACAAATAGCTTTGGTGGATAATTTTCTGTGAGGGTTTTCACGGTAATGTGTAAATGGGCTTCCAGAAATCTGCTTTTAATAAGGTAAATAAGCTCCCAATCAAAACCTCACAGAAACCAATTGCAAAATCCCCATTGTCTTTCATGAACTTGAGTCATGCTCAGGGTAGAAAATTACCCAAATCACTAACCTGTAGGGAATCAAGAAAGAATGTGGTCCTTCCAGATAATTTTTGTCACTACTTTCTTCAGGCTATTTTCTACATTAACTGTTGCCAAGTCTTACCTTGAGTGTAAAAATCTTACACTACAATAAGTCCTTTTGCCATATTCAGCTGAAGAAAAGGCATTTCATATACCTAAAGATATTCTAGTGCCATAAGCTGGAACTGACAGGTCAAATTCATCTATGGTGTAATTCTACTGAGCCAATGAAGCTGCACCAAAGAAGGATTTACTGAGCTGGCACAAGTGTCTAATGTTTACATTTGCAATAAGAGGTTTTTACCTTTTCAGAAATGGCTGTAATTTATTTTGGAGATGAATAAATTTCCACCAGGTCAGAGTGAACCCGTTGAAAAAGGACATCTGAGGACCCTTAAGCCTTTCTCTCCCACGAGATGGGTATGGAGGTGGAACTACCCACCCTTTAGAGGGTTCATTGATTAAATGTGAACTTCACATAAGAATGTATTATTTTCAACCTCAGAAATATTTACCAAAAAATCAGGGATCACGATCTACTGGACAAAAGGAAAACAGTCACAGCGCTAAAAGCCGGAGAAGATCGGGCCATACTCCTCGGGCTGGCCATGATGGTGTGCTCTATCATGATGTACTTTCTCCTGGGAATCACCCTGCTGCGGTCTTACATGCAAAGGTAATTTAATTATGGTGACCCTCATCTCAGACTATCTGCTCCAGTTGACTTCCTCTGGCTTATTCCTTTGACCCTTCTCTTTGAAGTTTTATAATCCTTCCTTTGGTCAATGCGGCCTGATTCTGCAGTTCTTTACCCGAGCATAAATCAGGCATAACCATAACGGAAGCAAATTGAGTAATATTGGCATAAGTGAGGGAAGAATTAGATCCCTTGTTTGAAAAAACGTTTTAGGCTTGCCATAGTTTAAGACAAGTTTAGTTATAGTAGAGGGGTGGTAAAAAGCTTTGGATCCTGTGTGTACTTCCCATCACACAGTCTGGGTTGCATATAATTCCCTGGTTCAGCTGGTGTGCTGAACGCTATAAGCCTCTCGGGCTTTGCTGCTTGGCTGTTGCTTTAAAGCCCAGTCAAATGCAGGAGAAAAGAGCAAAAATATTTAGCAGCCTAGAGAAACAATGCACTCTCCAATGAAAAATGGAGATTCATTTTCGGAAAGAAATCAAGCTGCTTTGTAACATGCAGTTTTCCGTTTGGGTTAATACTTTCATTCTAATGAGTGAAATATAGTAATTTGCTGAAAGTGAAAGATCATCTTTCATCATTATTGCACTGCACTTAATTTTTCTGAGTGAGGCCTTCTCCAGCTTCTCTGCTAAGGAGCAGAAAGTTTAGCTGGTGATTCATTAGCAGTACCTGAAAGCAGTTTTCAAGCACCAGTCCTATTTAAAATCTACCCCAGACTGTAATAAGGTTGTCAACAATATTTTTTTCTGCCCTAATCAGTGAAGTTATGGCAATGAAAAATGTATGATTGTGGAGCAAAACTCTCGTCTGTCATGCCCAAAATCATACTCTGTCAATGGCCAATACCTGGCCTGCTTTGGCTTATCCAACCCAGACTTGTTATTTAGACATATGTGTTAAGCGCTTAAAGTTGAATAGTATGAATATCCTCTATTGTATTATCAGCACAGGAGAATACTCCTTCCTGACCCTGCAATGAACAGGAAAAGCCATGATGCATGAGAATGATTTGTCTTGATTTTCAGTATCTTATTTGGGTGATAAAACTATTTATCCCTTTTTAAAATCCAGGCAATATTTAAATTTTGAAGACAGAGATCAAGCCCAGTTAGATATCTAAGAGTATGTACATTTCCAGATTGCTCTCCCAGAGCAATATCTCCCTGATCTCCCAGGATCAACTGCAGATGCTGCTGAGGTCAAAATTGCTCGTTCGGAAAGATGATTCATACTATGAGCTATGTGACAAATTGCCCAAAGATACGGAAACACCTATAAGGTATCAAATATTCCAGCCTCCTACAACAAGTCTGTTGTAGGTACATGTTAATCTTTTACCTCCATATATGAATAAAACAGCAGTCGGAAAGGTAAAAGTGAAGAAATGAGGAAGAAAGCCCAGGAGTCTCTGTTGTCACTTCTTTTGGCAGAGCCAGGACGTGCACAGCCAGGTCTCCCTAAGGGTCATTCTCCCTTACAGACAGTGACACCCACCATCAAAATACCACCTAGGAGGAAAAAAAAAATCCTTTCACTTGATTTCCCCTCAGAAATCATACCATAATTTAATAAAAATGTAAAATGCAATAAACAAGCTTAATTACTGCCAAAATGAAATGCCAAGAGAATTAGTCAGAGATCTTTGATGTCGCTTACCATTTAAAGCTTTTTGTAGGCTTTAGTGCCTGGCAGGCAGACCCTCAGCCCATCCCTTTCCTCCAGTTCCCAGTGAGGCTCATCAGGACTAGCAAAAGCGGTGGGATGATTGCGTTGGGCTGCAAACTCAGTAGCTTAGCAGCCTGCACCTCATATCAGTGCACGGCTGGGCATGGCACGGGGCACCTTGTCCTCAGCTCGGGAAGGAGCCCCGGCCTGGCCCATGTCTGCCGAGACCCAGGGCAGGAAGGGTGCAGGGCTTCAGGCTCCCCGCGCCTCCAGGAAGGACCAAAAGGGGAGCTGGAGGGGTGAAACCTCTCCCCAAGCCTATAAAGGGCACAGAGGCATTGATGTGCCCTTCCCACTGCTCCTGCCCCAGAAGAAAATGTAGTTGTAAATTTTGAAAAACAGAAAAGAAATCCAAGTGAACGTTGTTCGTACGTTTTTGGGCTCCGTCATTACAGTTTTGGCCTCTGGTGAATGTGAGATAAGCTAAGATTCTCCAGAATGATTGCACCAGCTGATTTAGCTTATTGTACACCTACAGAGTTGTCACTAGAAAAAGCCTTTCCACCAGCAGAGCTGCATGCAAGCTTCACTTGTATATAGGTGTGTGGATACATATACACATATGTGTACACTGGTAATGCGAAGTTGTCCTCAAAGCCTCCTTTTTAAGATGAACTGGACTCTGTAGCTAGCCATCGAGTCTTGGTTCAAGATGTCTCATCACGGTGTGCCGTGTGCTTTGTGCTCTCCCTTGGGCACGCTGCTCAGTTTTCGTCTTGGATTTTTCTGTTGATTTCCTTTAATCTCAAATATACCTCCTCCAGACTAAAAGTTCTAGTCCTCTTTTCATGTATAGGTGGACATATGTGAATCATGCATTTTTTATGCCGAAGACACAAACTTTACGTACTATAGAATAATACACCCAGTCTGTGACATGTGACTTGTACTGAGAAAGTCCAGCCGCTGCTCCAAAGCGCGGCAGAATATATTCTCCCCTGCAAGATGCCCATGGGTATATCCCTGACCGAAACTCTGGGCTGCATTTAGTGCTTATTGCCTATTCTTGCCATGCTCTAACATTTCTTTTTTTCTGCTTAGTGTTTGGACAGAAGAGGCTCAGTGCACGCTTCTCAATGCATCCATCACAGAAACCTTCAACTGCTCGTTTAGCTGTGGTCCAGACTGCTGGAAAATCTCTCAGTACCCCTGCCTACAGGTGTACGTTAATCTCACCTCTTCTGGCCAAAAGCTTCTACTCTACCACACTGAAGAAACAATGAAAATTAATTCTGAGGTAGGAGCACGGCACAAAATTTCTTCTCCCGTGGGTTTCTGGAGGGCTGCTCGCCCCGCTATAGCCATTCCTCCTGTTGAACCAATATAAGGCTTCCAGCTCTGATTTCCCTGGTAATTGTGGAGCAGAAATCAGTGTGTGAACTGAGTTCCCCATGTACCTGCTGTGGGTTGGGCTGTCCCTCGTGCTCACAGGGTGTCCCATAAGGCGGGGACCACTGCTGTCCACAGCCCTCAAATTTCCGTCTAGACTCAGGCTCCATCTTTGCACTCACATGGGGAGATCTCTGCCTAGAAACCGCTTATGAGAATAGAAGTAAACCCCCGAGCCTGCACTGGGGTAGGACTACGCAGAGCCATTCACGGGGGAGCAGAAGCTATGACGGCTTCCCAACTCCGTCCCACCCTGGGAGCACAGCTCGTCGCATGCTGTGTCTTCCCAGACCGGGGCTGGCGCCTGCCTCCTAGTCCACAGGGGCTGTGGTTGCCTGTTCTCCAACTCCTCGTCCTTTGCCAGCGTAGGCAGCGTTTTACAGACGGAGACGAGTGCTGAGCCCCCGTCACGTGTATATTCTAGGGGAGCTGTGGACAAGTCACTTGCCATTAAGGTACAGTTCTGCATTAAATCTTAACACCTCTAGCAATGTACATGGAGTATCCGTGGTGGTGAGAATAGAAATGGCCTTACTAACGTGGGGCTAAGCACGGGGACAGAAATCCCATGGCTAGCAGCATACATGTCTCCATCTGGATCTCTGGTGACAAACTTGCTGCCCAGACTAGCTCCAGTGCGGTCAGCTGTACCACTAGGATCAGGACCCATAATTTATCCCTATGGGTGGCACAAAGATGTTGAGAGTCTGCCAGAGAGAGATAGTCAAAATAAAAAGAGTAGCATAAAAATAAAAGGCCTAGTTTCTGAGCTTATATAAATTAAGGAGTCAGCCAGTCTTCCTTGCACAATTTCCCTGGTACCAGACACAGAAATAAGAGATTTTAACAGATTTTAACAAATCTGCATTAAAAAAAATTCCTCTCTCTGCTTCAGCAAGTGTAAAATTCGACATAACTTGATCCAGGTGGGACTGAGGCAGCTCATGTCTGGAGGCTGTAATGAACGTAGTGATGCACAGAAGGCGTCCCTTCCCCTGGCCTACAGTCACAGCTGTGCCGGTGACGCAGCGCTGCGTGCATCACAACCAAGGCAAGCAACCGGCTGTTCGCAGGTGGCTGTACACTTCCCTTGTGCAGTAGGATGCTGTGGACCGGACTGCTAAGTGTCCCTTTCCCCACCTCCTCTTCTTTGTATTTGTGGTGGTTGGGTACAAAAGCCTGCAAGCTGCAGTGACCCAAGAAGCAGCTAAATCAGTTAGATTTCCAAGCGCCAGATCTGCATTAACTGCTTAGTTCTCCAAGGTCACTGAACCCCAAACTGCAGGCACCTGGCAAATTGCAGCCCATCTCAGCACAGCCCTGGTTCAGCCTGCTGACAACGTAACCTATTGTGTTTCTATTTATGGGAGCCGTTCAGCAGACCAAATTGCTTCTGCATATTAAGATGAAGTGATATTAAAATTAGTCAGAGCGCTGAGTGGTTTCACCGGGCCAGTTATTCTGCTGGATAATTAACTCCTGTGGCTGATGTGCAAAGTCCTCTGGAGCCAAACTGTGAAACAAAGAGCAGTGTCCTCACCACCCCTCCCAGGTCGGTGGTGATGCAGAAAGGAAGCACCCAGCCATCGCTGTAGTCCACCGGCAGGACAGACTTAACTCTCTACTAGTACAGAAGCAAAATCCAGTGACACACCCACCACCGTTTTATTAAAACAGATCAGGTCAGTCTCCATCCTCCAGTGGATTCAAATACATCCAAAGATTCAGCATAAATCTCCAAATTCTGTTACTGATGATTTTTGTTTGCTGAAATCAACTTTGAAATTCTCCCAGGCACAGCCTCCTCTTAATTTAATGTAGGCACAGTTAATCCTTCTCCAGCCCAAGGTTGTTTTACAGGTTAAGCGCTGCTCTCAGGAGGATTCCTAGGTTTTCCTGATGTGCTGCTGGCTGTGTGATCTGAATCCAAACACCGTTTCAAACGGAGCTTGGCCCTTGATTGCAATGTCTACAAAATACCTGGCTTCTCATGCCTGGCTGGAATTAACAGAGACTCCAAATTTCAGCGCACTCAGAGCAGCACAACAAACCTCAGCTCTCTGGTCAGGAAGCCGCATCCTCATCACGGCCCCGCAGCAATATTTTGTGTGCAGTGTCCAGGATGGGCACCAGCACAGGCAGCGAGGCAGCAGTGCAGTTACCGCTGAGGTCAGGGACCGTCTCAATTAACCAGGTATCAGTATTTGCTCTGCTTCCTTCCTTCATTTGTTATCAGTTGCCGCTGAGAAACTAAAATATTGCTCCCAGACAGCAGTGAAGGCCCCAAGCAAGAGTCAGCTCCGGCTGGTTGGTTAACAGCAGCTGGGGCTGTTACAGGTCTGAGATGCAAAATAAGGCTGGCCCTGGGTCGCAGGGCATAGAAAACGTGCCAGCTCCCTCAGAGCGGTTATATGAGCCTCAGGCTGCTCCCAAACAGTTTAGGGACTGCTTGCACTCAAAACCTTCCCCAAGCATCTTCGTTACAGAAGGACTTTGGAGCAGTGACTTTCCTAAGGTAGTTCAGGAAATCAAGGTGACATCTGCAGCCCCCTCGTCCTGCCCTCGCGCAGACCCGCTCCCTTCACGAAGCCTCGCAGGCCTCTGCAGGAGAGGTGGAACGGCAGCGAGACCCCATTTCAGGTCCTGGGTGTTCAGGACTTAATGCATGGTTTTAATGCGACCGCAGTGCCTTGGACTGGGGAAAAATAACAAGGTATTTTCCAGATAGAGTGGTAGAGATAGAGCATCCCAGGCATCGCATGTCAGCTCACCCCCCGCACAATGTTCACCATCTTTCTGGTTGGTCTCTATGTGCACCCTGGCGCTCCTTCCCTGCATGATTTCCCCCCATGCTCAGCACTTCCCTCCTTCTACCTACTCCTATATTGGAGGTCTGCATTTCTTACCTTTCTCCCTGGAAAAAAAAAAAGAAAAAAGAAAGTAAAAACCACCATACCCTCTGTCACTGAGCCCTAACATTACTGGCAACGTTGCAGAGAGCGCGGTGCTTACCCTTTGAGGCCAACACGAGTGACCTTCAAAAGGTCAGCACAACCCTGCCAACCTTTCTGTCTCACGGATCGCCACCGCGCATGTAGAGCAGCATCTGCAGCCCATCTCTCTCCCCTTCTTCTCAACAGCTCATATTGAGGAAAATGCACTTTGATTTTAAATAATGATTAATCTAGAAAGCTGCTATCTAAAGTAGCTGTCTTCCCAAAAGGTGGGGAAAGGAGCAGGTGCGGTTTGCATTGAGATATACAGTGTACTGCTGTCAGCCTCCAGTTAGAATCCATGGGAAGTAAATGGATGCCAGTCAAGCTGCTTGAATCTTTCCCAGAAAAGCACACAAGACTTTTCATGCCTTTTCATTGCTTTAGCTGTGCATATTTTATCTCTAGCCTTTAAGACAAATGCAGCCCCTTGTCAATACTACAACCATAGCAGCCTAAATGCTTTCCCTGCTGCACTTTCTCTTTTCAACTGTCAGATGCTGTAACAGCCTCTGGGGAAAGCAGATCGGACCGGCGTCTCTTTGCTGGCAGACCGCTGAACCAGTTTGTCATGCTGAGGGAGGGTTGCAGTATTTAAAGTAGTTTTGAAGTCCTCATTCCAATCTCATACTATATCACTTTGAATCCTTTCATGTCATTGGGGTTACTGCTGATTTATACCCATGCTCCATAAATGAGATAACAAGCAGACTTTAATCATCAAAATCACTGTTATGCCAGCTATAAATGCCTGATATTCAGAAATGATGGTGGCATCTCATGGTTTCCCACTGAAAGTTCAGGTATTTATAACCCAGAGAGGAGTTTGTCTAGCGCAGGTGGAGCAGCAATGTTCGGCTGCAATTCCCAGCAGACCCATTTTTGGATTGGGTTTGGATGATTCAGTCTATAGAAATAAATATTGGACTAATGGCAGACACAAAACTCCCCCTTCAGCCTTTAATCCAACCTATTTCACTTTTCAGAAGAGATGCAAACTGAGGTCCTGGCCACTTTCTCATCAAGATTGCCACAGCACGTCTTATAAAAGTATAAATGAGGTGTTTCTAACCCCAGCTTCCAAGCTCAGTATGACAGTGACAAACGCCCCCAACCACAGAAAGAGAACAAGAACTATGTATTTCACGCTTCAACCTGAATTAGGAGCCTCTCTGGCAATACCGTTGCCATTCTAACTTCATTGATTTAATGAAGCTGCTTCCAGGTTGCCCGCAGATGTTGTGAGATCTCCATCCTTGGAGATATTCATAACTTGACTGGACAAGTCACTGAGCTACCTGATTGACTGGCCCTACATTAAGCAGGGCTTTGAACCAGGTAGCCTGCACAAACTATCCAATCCTTTAAATTAGGGAAGTCGAGCTGGAATATCTTACGACAAGTTCTTTTTGTCACTATCCAGTACGTCCTTCTTCTAATCAACTGCAAAAAACACAAGAGCCACTTTTCTCATGTCATATCACAGAATCCTTAATGGATGTAGAGATCCAGATACTGTTTGCTTTCAGATTTCTATGAGTTTGACAATACAGAAGAATAACAAAACAGCATAGATTTAGTAGTCTAGATTCACCATATATAGCATAAGAACTATATATAGAGAATACCCTGCCATATATTGAAGTAAACTAAATGAAGATCAAACCAAAGAAAACACTCAGAACATCTCGTTATTGATGTCTACCTTCTTCCCTGCCAACGCCCTATCCAGCACAACAGATGCCAGCAAAAGCAAAGCCAGCACAGTCTAATCACCCAGCTCTCGCTGGAAAAGCCATGTCCTGGAAGGAGGCCACCAGCACCCCGTGACCACAGCTTAACACACACAGACGCTTTAGGAATGTGTCCTTGCACGGAGAACTAGGAACCCCTCAGAGCTGAGCAGAGGGGCTGTGAAGAGCCACGAGCTCAGAAGAGTAGGATGAGGCAATCAGGATATGGAGTAAAGGGGACCAATGTCTTATAGACTGTGTAAAAGCCCATAGCATGGGGAGAAATGTTCTCAGCACCAGGAGCCGGGCTCACTGAAAAAGTATATCAACCTCCCTTGCACAGTTACCTTTAATAGCTTAGTTTTTTTAAAAGCTTGCTTGCCACTCATAGCCTGGCTAGCTTGATATTGCTGGTGTCTCCAGTACTGTTAGGTATAACAGACTACAATTCAAGTTCTGCTTGGGCCTTGAGTCTCCTGAGAATATGCTCGGAAAATACTCAGACTTGCAGGAAGTCAGACCTTCCCACTGCACTCTTGGGATGTTTCTGTAGACTTTCAGTCCAGGAATCTGTCATCATTTGGGCTTTTACATGCCTGCAGTTTTCTGTCTTTGAGGGGAGGGTTGAACTTCATCAAAAAGTAGCCAAGTCCTCATTTAATCTCCTCACTCAGGCGTGTAACAGTTGGGACTTCAAAGAACGAAAATGTATAGCACTAAACTTGCAAAAAAAAAGTCGTCTGAGCTGGAAATACTGCGGTTAGGATAGTGACAGTGTATAATTTCGTAAAAGAAATTGAGGTTCAGCTTTACTGAAAAATTCCCTCTACTTATTAGAATGTGATTTATTAAAGAGCAGTAGGGAGTGGAAGAGGGTTTGTGGCTTTGGACATTTAAGACAAAACTGCGCAGAGTGCAAGAGAATAGCCTGGAGGGAGCAGTCCTGCAGCAGCAAGGGGATAGATGAGATATGACCTCTCTGAGATTTTCCATTTCTAATTTCTAGAGCTCTATGAAATATTCATAATGGAAGTGCTAACATGCTCTACCCTTAATGCTCCGCTCTGCTAATGCCAGACAGTATCTCTGCTGTGCTTCAAATCATATTCCAAGCTAATAAACTTGCCAATGGATCAATCAAATCCTGTTATGAAGTTAATCCTTTGATCATTATTAGGGCTAGAGATTCGTCGCAGTACATTATGAAAAGTCACAGCATGGTCGTGAAAAAGAACTGAGAGACATTTATAAAGTTCATACATTGAAATAACAATAATCAAAAGCCATGGGTCACATTATTTTAATCAAAATGTCTTTTTTCCTTTGTAAAACTTCCTTCCTCTCATTAAATTACCTAAAGCTATTTTAGCTGCTTGCCCAGTAGAAGTGTGTTCAGCCATGCAGTAACGCAGCCAGGGCAGCATAGCAGGGGACCTTTGATCAGCCTATCACTGTAAGGGAGTGGTGATCTACTTGGTCCCTCTGTGCATGCTCAAGGAGAAGTCGCACAACAGATTTCCCCCCGTCCTTAAGCTGTTCTTGCCTAGGTAGAGAATTTAATCAAAATCCTATTCAAGTGTGAATACTTTCAGGTATGGAGGGGGGTAACTGTCTAAAAGAGAGGAGGGAGCAAGGGGCCCTGGGCTGTCCCTATCAATCCTCTTTCCAAAGTAGCAGCAGCAGCAGCAGCAGCAGCAGCAGCAGCAGCAGCATATTCAGGTGTTGGCTTGCTATGTTAAGGTCTGGACGGGGCTTCAGCCATTGCATGGCCGTCCAGCAGGGCACCTGGCAGGACTGGCACTTTGAACGGGATAGTCAGACTAGCCCAGGGACTCCTGTCTGTGGGACCCATGGAATATCTTCAATTGATGGACTCCATAAACTAGCGTTTTTAATTAACTTGTTTTTAGTATTCCCTGGGGATGTTTGAAACCCATGAGACATGCCCACTGTGTAGCAAGACTCCTAGCTTTGTCCAGTGCTCTCTCTTTGAAGCACAGGCTGTGCCAGGTTTCAGACAGGTGGTTTCTAAAAGTAAATTAAGTATTGCAACAGCTTCTGTGTTCAAGGTTGGCTCTTCTGGGTTTTTCTGAAGCAACAGGTAGCAAGACACCACTGCGGGCACTCCCATTATACTCTTACACATTGGTTAGGAACTGCACCAGATAGAGCCATTCCCAACTTTTCTGCTCTCTGTGACCAAGACTGAAATTCAAGCAACATCTTCAGAGAGAGTGAATCATTTCATTGCTCAGTGGTCAAAAAGAGGACTGGGAGCCATCCAGGTAGCCAGGCTGATCTTTAGCTAGAGGCTGAATAAAAGCTTTTGGGGTGTCAGTTGGGAAAATCTATGTTTTGTCTCAGACTTCCTACGTGACCCTAACTGAGGCATTCCTCTCAAAGGAAACGGAGTATTTCCTCTCTGCAGGTGAACTCTTCTGCCCACTATGATCATTTTGATCATCTGCAAGTGAGATCTGAGCTACTAGATTTGTATTTACAGACAGGCAATTACACATCTAAATGTGAGACTATGCATGCCACTTCAGATGAAGAGGT
Source organism: Struthio camelus (assembly GCF_040807025.1). Classification (NCBI taxonomy): domain Eukaryota; kingdom Metazoa; phylum Chordata; class Aves; order Struthioniformes; family Struthionidae; genus Struthio; species Struthio camelus. The sequence goes on along the minus strand of NC_090950.1, from coordinate 24,955,518 downwards.
ACTTCATCAGTTCCACTTTTGCATGTGTAAATTAGCAGTAATAATATATTCACCTATCTCACGAGGCTGCTGTGCAAATTAAAATATTAATGTTTGTACAGTCCTTGGAGACTCTCCAATGGGAAATTCTGTAGATGTGCAAAATATTGAGCTTTGTCTGTGATAAATTTATTATTAGCTTAATAGTATTGCACTCTTGTTACGAAAGCCGTAATCATCTTGAGATTTTCCTGCTCACCACCTGAGAACAGACATTGTATCTGGTTTAGAGATGTGTTTTTTCCCTCTGATTTCTTCCCAGTGCTCATACATACCCAAGTGCGGCAAGAATTACGAAGAATCCATGTCACTTGTGAATGTTGTAATGGAAAACTTCAGGAAGTACCAACGCTTCTCCTGCTTTTACGACCCTGAAGGTGTTCAGAAGAACGTGATATTAACCAAACTGTACAGCTCCAACGTGCTGTTCCACTCCCTCTTCTGGCCCACCTGCATGATGATCGGTGGAGTCGCCATTGTCGCTATGGTAAAGCTGACTCAATACCTTTCCCTCCTCTGTGAGAGAATCCAAAGGATCAACAGATAAAAACAAAAACTTCTCTGAGATGTATTTACAGCTAAAATACTGTTTTCTCATTCTTCACCAAAGAACCTTAAGTTTGTAATGTGCAAGTCTGTTATAACTTCCTTACTATATTCTTATAAGTAGAGCAATAATGCAAAAGCTGTTCTATATGCAAACCTGATGTTATTATTATGCAGAGAACAGAAAAAACTACTGTTTTGTGTTGATCGTCTATATGATCTTGTTTTATGCTGAGACTAGTACTTCTTTCTTTTCTACAGCCAAAATAGGCTCAATGTGACCATTTGCCAAGCTTAGTCAATGAATACATTGACATTTTCAATGTAAAGGATTCTGGGGAAAATTCACGCCTGGACAAAGGGCAGCAAATGACTTGTGCATCGCTTAGGTCTTACATCTGACTCAGGTCAGGCAATAGATCTGTGGTTTTATTATTATTATTGGCTGCAGGGAATAAAAGCATAGAATTGACAGTTGTCTGATCGGAGGGCACAGAATAGACATATTGTGAGGCCAGCATAAGCAGCAACAGTATTTTCAGCCTAAGCAGGACTTGGTGATGCTTTGTGTTAGCTTCCCCAGTTCAGAAGTAAATTTTACCCTATGGTGTTTAAGGTATGTTGCAAAACACTTTTATTTCACTTAGTGCTACATTTTTCTTATGTCTTATCAACATCATCTTTGTCACCTACAGAAGTTGTAGCCAAAAAACAAAAATCACCCTGTTCCATTTTCTACTCCAATCTGAGCCCTATTGGTGGAGATGGGACCAGAACTCCTTATGTAAAGGTTTATTACTCATTTGTCTTGTATTTGCTACCATATCACTGTAAAGAAAAAAAAAAACACAGTCAGCTATTTTTTCATTTTTTACTTCCAACTATTTTAGATTTTTTTACTTGATATATATACAAATATATATATAAAGATAAAGCTATATTATATCTAGTTGGGTACTGGAACCTGATTATGGGGTTTTTTTCCTTTGTTTTTACCAACTGCAAAGTGAGCAGTATAATTCATGTATTAATAACCTTCAGCCTTGGATTATATCGTAACATGGAGGAGCAGCACTGCAGGATCTTATCCAATATTCATGATGTTGTTTCAGTCAAAAGTCTCTATTGCCGTGACATCTGAATGGACAAAAATCTCATCCAGTTCTATAGGTCTATTAGCTGAACTGTTAGATAATAATCATAATACTTCTGGAAATCTCTCCTGACCTTAACACCGTATGCAGTGCTGGCTGAAGTGAATTTTTGACTTAAAAGTCCCAGGTGCAATGAGTTATTGGAAAAATTGAGGTTCAGATTAATATGCTGTCCTATTTGTCAGATATTTACAGTGGGGATTTTTCCAGCATAGTTCCATGAATATAGTCTTGATTTGACTATAGAATGAGTGTAGTCGTGATTTTTGCATAATTTATTTTTATTCCCTTCTTCAAATCCCTTCTTTCCTCTTCTGTTGTATTTTAAAGGCACCTCTCATAGTTTCTTACTCTGCACATAGCCGGAAGGACCAATGCAAGCCAATCTCTATGAGCACCCTGTGAACTCATAACCCAATAGTTCAAAGAAATTTACAGGCTTATTCGAAACAAGAAATAAACTTTTTCCCCTCAAAAAGCCTGCAAAAGAAGAAAGCAAGTATTCTGCCTACTTCAGCTATATATAAGTATCTTTCTGCAATATTGCATTAAAAATTTCAAGATGTTACAAAACTTTACAAGTGTAATGTGAGCTGTAAAAAAGAGTTCTCAGCAGTGAAAATGAATCTGCAGTCTTGTAATCAGTAGTATAATTTTCCTTAGGTAAATAAATTCCTGGAGGGTGGGGTTATAATTAGGGCTCAAAAAATATGTAATGAATATATTCAATTAAATCTTCCACATTTCAATATCTTCTGCCTTCAGATCTGCCTTGTTTCCTCAGACTTTTCTTTGCAGCTTGTTTTGCCAAGAAGTCAGAGGTGCTGATGCAACAGGGAATTCATAGATGTTATTTGTAACATGCTCATTTATCAATCTGTGGGATTTGCAGAAACCATCACCAGCGAATCTCCCACCGTCAGCCAGTGAACAGAAAACGATTCTCCCTCAGCGACGGCTGCACGGCTGGGGTGGCTGGGCAGGAGCGCGGGTGGGAGCCGCGCTCTCTGCCCCAAACCGCCCCGGCGTGCTGGGGCATCGAGCAGAAGTCCCAGAGCTCCTGTGCCGCAACAGGTAGAGCAACGTTAGCAGCACTGCCGTGCAGGTGCGCAGGGGATTAATTGCCTAGCGTTCATGCAGTACTCTGACATGAAGGTCTCCATGTTTCAAACACTAGTAGTTATTACAAAAGCATATTCTGAGAGGTTTCGTCCAGGCTGGAGGTATCTAGGTTAGTCCCCCAGAGTCACACAGCCAAGACATCTTGACCCATTTCTAGGCTGGTATAGCCCCGGAGGCTCCCACGGTGCACTTTCGTCCTTTACAAAGTTGCTATTTTTCCTCCAAGCAGAGGAGCTTGGATTTTCCTTCAGAGCTGCTGTCCTAAACGGTTCCTCACCCGTCTAGCACCTCAGCGCCTTCAGTACCGTCACAGACGCCAAAGCAAGGATCACACTGTAGATTTTGTTTCACAAATCAAAAACCACGCAAGACATTGCTAGCAAGGAACTGGGATAATAGAGCAGCTTTTCCACAAAGCTACTGACACTAATGTTGGCCATTTACATGATGATTTATATGGTCTGTGATAAAGTAGCTTTTTGGTTGTGCGTGTGACATTTGAGGTGCCTGTATTTGTGCATTTTGTTTCTAGTGACAGGAAAGCTGATTGTTCTTGACATTTACACATCAAACGCTGTTTTCAACATGTTGCACCATAAACATTTTACCCACGTTCCTGTGGGTGAAACATCTTGACGCTGTTGCAGTCTATAATCATTTTGTTGACATTAACAGAGAGATCTGTGGGATAGCAAAATAACTTGAGTAATTGGATGGAGCGAGGTAAAACAATAATTTTAAAGGGAATTATCCATCTGATCACTAGCACAGTTAACCCCCTACCGAAGTGTTTGCATTTCAAATATGATTTTGACAGCTCCTGCTGCCCCAGAGAGAAGACACATTTCAGATGGGATGTTAGTCTGTGCGGTTTCTTTCTCTACCTCCATTTTAAAACCGCTTTTATCCTCTGCAAAAGGAGGCCTATTCCTGCCTCCTGTAGGCAGCTCAAACAAATGACAAATATCCCCCCCTCCATCTGCATAGCTTCATTAGTAAAATTCAGTGATCAGATAGATCTACTGTAATTCAGAGATTCTGAGCCTGACTCTTCCCAGCATAAATGTTTCCTCTCTTAATGTCCTGGCTGGCACCTGGGATGGAAGGGAACAACTAACAGCCAGAAAGTGCCGTGAAACCTCTGAACAGAAGAGCACGAAATGAAAATGTAGGTGCGATATACTGTGGTATTATGAGCCTACTGACAGGTACCCTTGCAGGATTTAAAGCATACATAAGTATTCCAGGTGTCAAATTCACGTGGCCTTTTAATAGTTGCTATTTTCTGAATTAGATTATTTATGTCAGGTCTTATTTCTATTCCGGAACATCTAAATCTGAAACTAAAGCGTGAACGTCCCTGCTGTAATTCTCTGAAACTTGGCACCTTGCAGCGGACCTGCTAAATGTCATCAGCTAGGACAACAGAGAGCCTATTTTGGTTTAGCTTTTCTAAACAGGAGACATCAGTTTTATCTCACAAAACGCACCCAAGTGCAAGCAGTGGGAGTTTGAGGTGAATACAGAAAAGAGGAACCAGGGCCTAGGAAATAAGAAAGCCTGCATATCTTGATAAGACACAAAAAACAAAGAGACTTCAAAGTTGAGGGACAGCAAGGGAACGAACTCCCCGTGCAAGCCTGGGGGGGCTACTGGCTCTGCATCGTGTGTCCCCGCCGCAGGGGCCCAGGGCTGCACCGGCCCTGCCGGCCGCTCTGCTTTCAGAACAGACAGGTTCAACGGAAGAAGATGGTGAGAAAAGCAATGGTTTGTACCAGCCTGGTCTAAGCAAAGTCCTGCACCGGTCTGACTATAACAGCTGTGACCTTATATCAGTGCGACTCTACTACCACCTCTAAAGGGAATGGCAATTTCAGTATAATAGCACCTTAAAACTGAATAGCTAATTTCCCTTCTCATATAGCGATACACATATTAATATAGCTGCAGCCGTTTGAAAGTATTGAGCCACTATCTTTGTGGCGATACAGCTCTTCACATAGTCTGCGGATGTGAGCATGATAGCATCAGCTCTCCATTAGCTGCTGTGCTCCTCATCTATCAGACTTGGTACAAAACTCACTTTTCTGCTCCACTGAACACCCCAGAGCAGGTCACTTTCTGGTACTCAGCTTTTCAGGAAAAAACTACATGCAATTTGTGGTGTACCCAAACATTTCACAAATGTATACAAATGTCATCAGACTGTTTTTGGTTGTGGAGGAGAAAGGGAAAGCAGGGGAAAATATCAGTCGTCAATATTTTGAAAGCAAGATATTTCCATTGTTCAGTTTGAACTGATGTTGCCTTTTAAAATTCAAGTTTTAGTTTCCTTTTTTTTTAAAGAAAGCTTGAAATGAAATCATTTTTTAAAGAAAGCTTGAATGAAAAATTAACATACCAGTTCCCCAATGTGAAACAAAACCATTGGCAATTGCTTGGTTCACTGAACATTTTGAACTTCTTCTTTTTTTGAGGCTGACCTGTAACAGATTTCTTCTCTTCCATTTTTCTGAACTGTTAGCGACCTGCAAAATCAGTTAGTCACACAGATCTAATCACTAGCAGCTCTGGCAGGACGCCAGTGAGGTTCGAATGACAGCTGTTTCAAAGAACATTACTGATCATTATTATGAGTAAACTAAAGCTTCTGCCTTGAAGAACGTAAAAATGACTAAACTGGAAGACAATGGGAAGGAGAAAAGGCGCATTTATCAGTTATTATTAGCTACGTGTGGTGTAGCAATATGTTGGATCCGCAGTTCAGGGGCCAGATACAGTGTGCTCGGGTCGCCGTCGTCCCCGGTGTCCCCACCGCTTGCGGTGCCGGCGCGCCACGGGTGTGCACAGATTTCCTTTCCTGGGTATGGACGTACCCACTGAAGATGTTACTGCTCTCAGGGAGCAGTTCATGCGTACATACTCAAGCACATGTTCGACAAAATCAGCTTAATATTTTTAAACAAAATAGAACGGTCAGGCCACTCTGTTCAATTGTTTAAGCTGCTGCAAATTAGGGAGGACTCTGCTGGCCAAATCTTCAGCTCATACACCTGTGTAGGAGGACTCTGCCTGCTGTTTTCGCTCCGTTCCCAATTGGATAAATAAGTCAAAGAGTAAATACTGCATCTGTCAAACAGGCTGTATGGCAAACGCACCCCCTGTCCTGTGCTCCTGTGTCCCCAGCCCCGAGCTCCAGAGCGCCCTGTTTATTACCAAGGTTATCAGTGACACAAACCTGTAGCAAAAGGCTAGTCCGTGCCCCCAGCGGGGCTGGTGCTTGCAGCAGAGGTTCGGCTCCAGCTGACAGTTCCTCTTTAGTAACGCTGATAAGGAATTTCTCAAAGTACTGGGTTTCGTTGCTGGGGATTTTTTATCAGAAAAAGCTGACACTTTCAACTGCAACGTTTCACGCCACTCTCAAAACAACCTCCTTCAAGAAAGGTATTTTTGGTCCAGGTTATCTTGCAGAAACCGGGAGATCGCACACCATGGGAGAGGTGAGGTTAGCGGTGCAGGAGAGACAGCCTCAAGCTGCTGTGCTTGAGGCAGGCAGGGCACGGGTCCGACCCTCAGGTCCACGCGTCCAGCAGAGCCCTTCGCCCATCACAGAGCTGGCTGTCCTGAGCTATGTCCTCTCACACTTCTGTGGTTTTGGGAAAGAAGTTAGAAAATTTGGAAAACTAAGGAAAAAAACCAAAAAACACACGTTTTGAGGCAGAAAAGAAAAAGCAGTTGAATCTTGATACCTCAGAAAGAACTAGGGGCTACTATAACTTTTAATTACCTAATGCTGTTCTTCAGTTTGTGCTTGGAAACGTGTTTATAAGTTTTCAGAAAAACCTGAGGCCTCAGTTCTGAACCAAGCTAGCAGCCTTTCTTTGTCATTACTGGTTTGATCATCATGATAACAAGCCATTAGTGAATCCACTAAATCTCTAGTACACAGCAAAAGGCTCTTGCATGTGCACATCCCAGGGCATGAATTGCCTAAAAGCAATTGCTATAAAACAGGAGTGGCAGCTGCCTCACTTGCTACCCAGCAAATCTGCCTCCAGCCATTTGTTAGCCCCTCTCCAAACAGTTTTTCAGCAGAGACCTGCAATTGCTGAATTTCAAACAAACCTCATTTCACAGAGGATTTTCTCCCCTTCAGAAATGATCTCAAAAGAGCTGAACTGAACAATATTTTGGGGCGGGGGGGAGGGCGAGAACTTAGAGTTTTTAATCAGCTAGTGATTTTATTGTAATATAGAGGGTAAGAAGTATACTTTCTAAAATGCTCTCCAAACTGCATACTCCATCCATACTAAAGGGTCATCATTTTCAGGCAAGATAGCAAAATGACTCTCAAAACCTGTATAAACATGGGGAATTCCAGCAAAACCCAGCAAGAGCCTTATTGTCCAATGCACAGTAAAAGGACTGCTTACTTCAGAAGTTCAAGAAAAATGAGTGAAAAGTAAAAGCATCCCCCAGAGGTGTGAAATACTTATAAAAAGGCCAAATTTATGGTGGCGGATAAGACAAGTTCACACGACTATTGCACACTAGGGATCAGCCACTACTACAGGTGGTAAAGAATTTTTGATGACTTTTTTTCTTTCAGGAAAGAATGGCAGGAAGTGAAAAATGCTGATGGATCAAATGGGAATGGAGTATTTTCCATCTGTCCTCTATTTCTAATGTATTCCGGGAAAAAATGTTAGAAAACTGCTGAAACACTGTTTTTTGTCACTCCATTCACCCAAACTTGTATCATTTTTAAATACAAACCAGCTTTCTGTTTCAAAAGTTAGACTGTTTTGATTTGGAAAAAATACAAGGACAAAAATTTGAACCTGAAATTGAGTGATCTACTGCTATGACACTGAGCTCTTTATATTGACCTAACTTTAATTTTTTTAGGTTTTTCAGTTGGCAGGAAATTGAAGATTTTAATTTTTCATCCCAGATGCAGGATAGGAAAAAAAAAACACACAAATGTTGAGGAATTGTAAAAATTCTCCTCCTCAGCTCAGGCTCATATATTCAAGAAAAGAAAAAGTCTCCTAGAGTAGATTTTCTGACGTACTGTGTGATAATGTCCATGAGGAAGGTGGGACATATGATCATATCTCTCCCTGAACTCTCAGGCGTGGTTATTCTTTTGCATAACTGCAAATATTATTCTACACTCAATTATAAAGCACTTAATATCCCGCCACCTGCACACCTAACTCTAGATCAAAAGAAAAGAATCTATTGTATCCGAAGCCTGCCAGGCAGCTTCAGACTCAAAATACAATGGGGAAGAAGGAAGAGCACTTTGAAACACTTCCACATGGAAGGTACTTGTGGTTTTAATCACTGTGCACATAAAGTCTGTTATATTCATCACAGATTAAGCAGGAAGCAAAGCATAGTGGCTAAGCAGGAACACCTTTATCACTCCCCTTAGACTAAGGGTTCAAAGTCATTAATATAGCCAATCAGCTGAACAATATAACGGGAGTTTGTTAAAACCGCAGCAGGCTGCAAAACCCAGTTCAGAGGAAGTCCTGGTGTAATTAGATGTCCCTTCCTCTGCACCGCTCTACCGTATGCTTAAAGACGTGTGGGAAAGCAAGTCAATACCAGCTGCCGTGCATTTCCCACCACCGGCTGCTCTTTCTTCCTCAGCACATGCTGACTCCCATCCCCTGCAAAGTGGGATTCCTTGGTCTCAGGATGCAAGTATTAGACATTAGCTGCCCTCCCTGTACAAGAATACATGGGCCAGAAATCTGTAACACTGTGTGTCATTTTGTACCATCCAAACTATGACTTGAAAGTGCTATCAGTCTGATGTTCCTATTAAACAGCCCCCAGGAAAGAGAGGGAAAGCATGCAAGGGGAAAGACAAAGAGCAGAAGTTAATAAATAAGATGTTCTGCTTCACTTGGAAGAAACAAGGCTCATCTTCTTCCACGTTAGTCTCTCCTTGAGCAGAAGTTGCTCAGAGGGAACTTGCTCTGCACACCACAGCCAGACAGCAGCAGATGCTGGAGTCAGATTAACCAGGACAGGCCTATCCTCTTAACCCTTGATCTAACTACTGGCACATCTCCTGCTGATGGGCCAAGTCCATAGAGATGAATTCAAAGGAAAAGCCAAGGCACTAAAACTGTGGTGCACATGGTATGTCCTGTTTGGAAATAAGGCCCAAGACTACTTCATAGGCACAACACGCAGCTCTTTCGCAAGCTCTGCGTCCCAACAAATAGCTGATTATTAGTCCCACTGAACTGGATGCTAAACATTTCAAATATTCAATATGAGCAACAGAAAATAGAAGAAAAATTTCTGAGGCAAGAGAAGAAATTACCCAGTCTAGACGTCTGACCTTGTTCCACTGAGATAAGCATGCACTGATTTCAAACAGATTGGAATTCAAGAGCAGTCCAAGTAATGAATTAATGTGGAAAGGAAATACTTTACTAGCAGTGCAACCATCCTAGCTTGCACTCTCTGTAGCTGCCCAGAGCTCACATTCATTCATACCCAGTTTGGGACAGCATAATTAATCTACCGGTAATCTCCACGCCAAAGGGTTTTGTGCCAGACAAACCTCAAAAAAGATGTTGCAGAAAGTTGCAATGGAAAAATTTCCAGCGCAATTATACCGACCTGAGGGGTCTACCTTCTTCAAAGCTGCTGGTGATTTTTACTTCTGTTTATCTACGACAAGCTGAAAATAGACCTGCTCCTCTGCAGTGCAGAGCAGGAAGCACAGTATCAACCACCTTTGAGATATCCTGTATTACTGAACGCTGAGATGCTTAGCCACATTGAGTCTAAATATTCAGACTCACAGACCACCTTAAAGTATACCCACATAGTGTCACCAGAGTCACCAGATTAAACCAGGAGACATGGGTACTATCAGCTGGGCAATGGGGGAGAAGGGAAAGCAACTGCAAAATCCACACAAAAAACAGGAAACATTGGGCTGTGCTGTGGGCTGCTTTGCAGCACCTAGCTGAATTAGCGTAAAGACACTCCGATACTGGCATTAGGATCTGGTATTCAAGTGCCGTGCAATACAGGACTTCTCAAAAGAACAGGGGTCAAGTTAGAAGCCATGAAGGAGTTGGCTGTTGGCAAAGAATTTGACCAACCTCTTAAAAACTTGATTTTGTGCTAACAATCCATTGCACTCTTCTCACTCAGAGTCTTCCCGTTAAGGACACCAGGCAGAGTTATCCAAAAGGCTTTCCTTGTGCTAAGGAGTACTAAAATTAGCATTATCATTAAAGGGAATTCAGATACTCTCCTGTCGAAACTGAGAGGTCTTTACTCCATCAACATTTCTCCTGAAGCTGATGGAGCAAAACTTTCAGTATCTTGCCCTGTGCCTAGGCATAATAACCTGTCCCAGTGTGTCTTTTTTTATTCTGGCTAGCTATACTTGTGTACTGACATGAACACCTGAAATTTGCAGCTCTTAAGCTCATCATTGTCTTTTAGATTAACAGATTCTGTTGTCCCCTCTTTGCTGCCATTAACCTTTATCATTCCCACAGTACAGGGCAAATGGCAGCACTGCCGCATGGTGATGCACAGCAGGAGACGGTCTGCGACAGCAAGGCTGCAGCAGAGGAAGTGTGGCGCCTCACCTGCCGCGCAGTGCAGCGGCAGCCCATCAGCAGCAGGAGGCCCAGGTTACAGCGATAGCTAGAGAGAAAGCGAGCAAACGCCGCTCCCAAAAGCCAGCAGGTCTTGTACCGCAGCTGGAAACCACTCTGCAGAACTAACTATGCAGCAACCGAGAGTCAAATCTGCCTGGCTCAGGCTGCTTCAGAGAGCCAGCGTCATAATTCAAGAGCTGCCAGTTCACGGTCTGGAAGCTTTGGCAGTAAATAAAAGAGCCTCTAGCCGGTGGAGGGGAAGAGGCAGCCCTGCAGGTGTGAGACGACATTGCTGCAGTGGGGCTCGCTGGCCTGGATCTGCAGGCAGCCTAACACAGCGTCTCCAAGAGATAGGTTAAAGCTGAATCCTCATAACAGCCAGTCTTGCAGAAACAAGAAACAGGACGCTGAGGAATTGCAGTCCCACATCTCAGAGGGGCACACAGAAGAGGATGCTGGAGAGTTTTAAATGACTCTGTACCTTAATCACAAGTGGTATCCCTTTTCGAGCCCCCACAAGTCTGCAGGATGCAGTCTGCAATCAGAAATTCAGGGGAAATTCACTGCTGCTTATTTTCCTGTTTCCTGCCATTAGCTTTGTGCTGTTCAATGGTCACCTTAAGGAGGGAAAACATCTGCAGTCCCAGATTTCTGCTGCCATCTCTGGCAGTCCTTCACTTGAAGCCAATAACATTCTGGCCACAAATAGCAAATTAATGATCTAAGAAATATGTGGTTCCCTTGTAACCTGAGACACTCCCCACCCCTTCTGGTCTCTCCTCCCCACCAGGGCTTGGTCACACCAGTCAACACACGCAGGAAAGGAGATGGAGCAAAGCCAAAGCACCACCCACTTACCATTACAGGAGCCATGTAAACCAGTCAGCACTAATCCTAACTCAGATGCTTGACCAAAGGGTCTTTGGTTACACCAGCTCTTTGATTTTAGTGCTGGTGGTGACCAACAGCAGCTTGCTCAGCATCAGTCATACAAATGACACAAGTGTCCCTGATGGGATTTGGGAAAAGAGCTCTCCAGGGCCCTCTCATGCACATATTGGCCACTAAGCCTCTTGCGGGGTTAAACCACATCTCCAATTCCTGATGCCACATGCCTGAAATAACGCCCAAAGCTTTCTAATCTCAGGCAGAGAGTGAGACAGGAGGTCACAGACCCAATACTGTGCATGCCATCGGGCACTCAACACAATTCACCTAAAACCAAGATTTGAGTTCACAGCCAGGAAATCAGATTTTCTGCTCAATCTATTTGGGGCAATTAATCTAGAAATCCAGTGCAGGCCAGGTCCCCTGGGTGGAGGCAGCTCCCCTCCAAGCAGCCTGCATGGGTATGTCTGGCTGTGTGATTGCCACCCTTGCCAGGAGCTCCTGTCACCGCAGGCTGCCTGCATCTCTACTGCACCACGTACACACCACTGGTGCTCTACCAGCATCCCCAAACTCCCTTTGTTTTCCAGGAAAGGTGAAGGCAGAGCAGGTAACCCTCTCTCCAGGGGAATTTGCGCTGTTCACCTGAAAGGCGAGCAGTTTTGCTTCAGTGCCTGAGCCCTACTACCACACTGGAGTCCAGTGCAGTAGCAGCCGTTTACATTCATACAGCCCCTTTCCTCAGCACAAAGGGCAGCAGGTCACCTAGTGGGGACAAACCTCAATAAATTGATTCCTTCTAAGGTTTTTCAGTAAGTCCCAAATAGCCGCCTCATCTCTTCTGCTTCTGTGGTGCAGAAATCCCTGTGGTGAACTTGTATCCCTGATATATAGTGGTTTGCAGGAGCTGACTTAGAGCATGTTATTGATAAAACCAGTGCTCTGAGTTCACAAACATTTCTATTCACCACAGAGACTGTGTGTGCACACTCATGGGTGGGCTAGCACTTCTCTCCATTATGTGACTGAAAATATGCACCTTTGTCCTTCCCTCATGTTGCCTCAGCTGTTTAACAAGCTATTCTGACAATTACTTCAAGCCTTGGATAAAAATCTCCTGCCCTGATGCTGTTAAATTATGTAGAACAAGATTATAATTACATCCTAAAAAAAAAAACCCCAAACCCTACATTTAAAAGAACATTATTCAGGTTGCAAAAGCGAGCACTCAAAAGTTACAAAATGCCTGAAATAGAGTTGCCTGAATAGTCTTCATCCAGCTCCACTCGTATAGATGCGTTATGATACAGGCTCTAACTATATGGTGATATACCATTTTTCCACAGGACCTCTGGCCCTGCACCAGACGAATGATGTTTAATTAATGAGTAGTTCTTCAATATCTTGTTTAACCCTCATTGTTCAGTGCGTGCCCTCAGTGCCTTATTGCACTGCTCCCAAATGCTGCTCTGCAAGGGCTCCTTCTACAAAGCACATAGTAGTTCCACTCAGAAGTATCCACACAACCTCCAAGAAGCCCAGTTCTGAGACTGGACACTAGAAGACACACAGATCAAGTTGTTCGCCTACCGGCAAAGCATCATACAAATCTAGGTTTGGGGCTCCTGGTACCCAAGGTATAGCCACAGTCAAGCTATCACACTGTGAGGCCAAGGATGGGAGAGGGAGCAATGTCTAATGTTCTTCAGTGGAGGACATTACCAGGATGCCTTTGAGGGTGCTGAGGATTAAGTTAATGGAGGGTCATGCAAAGTCTTCCCTTAACCAAAATCCTGCAGCTCTTTTTCTTGCTCCACTCCGCTGAGCACTAGGGAAACTGCAGAACTCGTGCAATATAGGCAAGCACTGGACACTGATCTGAGTGTCAGAGCAGCCAAAGCATGCTGAACTCAACCCAAAGGAAACATTTTGACAGTTCCACATTGATCAGTTTTAGAGATTGCTGACTGCTGGAAAATGTAGCCAGTTTACTTTTATTCTTTTAATTCCATAGTGTCAAAAAACAGGAATGTGCTGCAGGACAAAAACCTTTACCAGCTCTGTTTCGGTCTCCCAGGCACTAGGGTTGAGTTTATCAATGTGTTGTGATCCCTTTGCTCTGGACAGCTCCCACAGGCAGAGCAGAGTGTCTCCAAACCAACTCCAACACCTATCAGCTAAAGCAGACCCTGGCAAACGCCAAAACCTCTCTGCCAGTCCAGGAGGACACGTAAGCTGGCCTCCCACTACTCCAAGAGCTTGGAGCCTATTGCTCCCTTGGAGCCTATTGCTTTATAGACAGCAGATATGGTACAACAGTGTCCTTCTCACTTGTGTGCTTGTTTTCAGTGTCTACACCTTATTTTTTTTTAATCTATGGTTTGAATCTGGCAGAGTTCATGTTCAGTGACCCTGGAATTTCTCAAGCATATGAAATATAATGAATTAATGCAATCTCAAAGCATAACACATTCACGCAGCGTAACATCTCCTGTTTCTTGTGAAGTAAACAAGAATACGCAAGATGCAAAACCTTAATGATTAAGAACTAAAAAAAACAATGCATTGCATTTCCCAGCATTATATGGTTCCATGGAAGATAAGACATAAGTCTATCAGTGCGCAGACAGTGTCCAGCCCTTCAAAACCTTGTCCTTCTGAATGTGGATTTCAAGCTGGCCTGAGGCTCATGCTCCATGTGTAACTGCAATTGGGTTTTGGGTTACGGTGCCTCAGAAGTATAGATCTTACTACTAGCTTACCAGTTCAGTGGACTATGGCAAAGAAAAGGAAGTAGGAGACTGAAAAGTCTAAAACCAGCAAATTTTCATGGGATAGGGAGCACAAGAGTTCCCTTTCATAGAACAGATCAGTAACATGGAAAATAGTCCTAAAGTACCAGCTACCAGCTCCAGGTAAGAATATCTACTATGAAAGAGGGGAAGTGAGAGTCATTCAAGGTGCTCTGTATGATCAATGAGCGCCTGAAGGAGTAGCTCAGTATTTCTGCCTGTCTCGTGCTGACCAGTATCATCTGTTAGCTCCCCCTGTCTGATGGTGTCCATGTGGGATCTCCTGTTGCAGGCTACGAGCTTTGGGAATAAAGCCATCTTTTGCTCTGTTTTTAAGGTACTGAGCACAGTCAAGCCCTGGTCCCAACCCGAGCTGTGGCATATGCAGCTCAAATTACCTTGCAGTTACAAGTGTAAGCATGAGCCACAGGAGTCGCTTTGTGAATGATTTTATAGAGAAGACGCTTTGGCAGCAAGGAGCACACAGTCATGGTAGGGGGTAAGGGAATGGGGCCTCTGGATGCTTTTGCCTCAGGGCTAATCTCTGCAGCATGAGGAACTGCACAGAGTACAGCCACAAAACCTCTCTATGATACATTCGTCATCAGGAAGAAACTTTTAACTCGTCAGCCAAGAGCACATACAAGGTGTATCAGGATGCGTCGTCATGTCAGGCTTGGCTTGGGTAACAAGTAGAGAAGGGCTGGATATTTGCTTGGGGAGTTCTGCTTTTCCTTTCCTGTTTTATTTTTGGAGCTTATTTTCAATGGTATTTGTCCTATCAGTGTAAACTGTTTGTACAGCATTCATCTTCCTGTCAGTGATGAAAGGCAGTGCCTTTAAGGACTTTTTGCTGGCCTTTTAATTGAGCTGTTTAAACTGATAAATTCAGCTAGGAAAAATACCTTAGAAATAGCAGTGATTTTACTAAATAAAAAGAAATCATCTGTCAGACCACAACCAATCTAAAGGACAGAGCTGAGGTACAGACCTGCTCTCCTCTCCGATTACATTTTTGTAGTGCTAAGGCTGGTGACTGAAAGTAACAAGGGCATTGCCTTGAGCCAAAGCGCTAGAGAGGTAGAGCGTCGTACCTTCATGTTCAGACGGTGTTTTACAAGATGTGCTGGCACAAGAACAGAACTTAAAAATTATAATACACTTTATTTCATAAATACATAAATGAATAGCCCAGAAATGCATATGTTTGTGTAATGTCCTTCTTGCACAAATTTGGGGACTCCCTTTTGGTTCTGTAAGGTGACTCAAGTCAGCAAAATGCAGGTCTGGCTTGCAGAAGAGGTTTGCAGCTAATCATGATGCAGCTAAAAATGCTCCTTGTGCAGGTCATTTTATGGAAAAATGAGTCGGAAGTTCCAATTTTAAAGCATCCCTGGTTTGGTCCAAGTTTTGCTTTTAAGGCCTGCTACAACATCCACTGAAATCTTTTTTGCTGCTGGTGGGTGTAGCCTCCAGGTGACTCCAGACACATGGTCAGGGTGGTTCTTGATGAGGGGTTCACCAGACAGCAACCACCTCCTATACTTTCTTTGGCAGTAAATAATTAATTCCAGCATTTTTCAGCCTGCTCTGCCAGCCAAGCCTGTTCTGTGCGTTTGAGACAGACAACAAGTAACTCCCCAAGTAAGTCTATTATCTTCCAGAGCTTTAAATTACTCTTAGAGCTGGCAGGACCCACATTAGAGTGGGGCCTGTGGGACCAGCAGAAAGCACAAGGCAGCCCGCCAGCCTTCAGGGCTATAGAGAATGCCGTTTTTAAACTTATTTTTTTCTCTGCTACATTGTTTCACTTGATGCTTTTTCCCTTTAGATTTTGTCCCCTCTCTTTCCTTCCCCTTATTTCCTTAAGCAGAATTAAGCATCCAGCAGCTCCCAGCCCATATCAGATTTGCAGAGAGATACAGGCTGCCATGGAGCAATTCTGCCTTGCTCTGGCAGAGAAGGAACCCTTCCAGTTCCAGCCAGACATGATACTGTTGACGGGGGAATGATAAAATATTGAAGTACATGAATCTCAATCAACCTGAAGTAGAAAATGAATTCCCTGCAGGAGCGGTTTGGTTCCCTCCTAGGAGAACTTCTGATTAACAAGGTTAATTGTATATCTGCCAACAGCAGTTGGCATGTTTGCATGAGTTTGCCCATGCCTTGTAAGGTACAAGCTCTGATAATAGCATCCTTTTTATCCTTGGATGCCTAGGCACACATAGACAGCTATAAGCTCCAAACTCTGCCAGGTTGGACTGAATTTGTGAACAAGATGTAAGTCCAGAGCGGAGACCAGACAAGCCATTTTATAGCTGACCTTCACCAGAGTCACACCAGCGCCTTTTGAGGCTGCTGCAGCTATCATGCAATGGTGTCCTCATGCTTGATCATTGAAAAGCTACATCATTAACATGCCTTTTTAAATGAATGCAAGACCACTCCCAGAATATATAAATTCATCAAGTTGTCAGCAAAATATTTTCCCACTAGAAAATAGTATTTCTTATCCCAAAACTTTCCAAGGGGATTGTGACAATTTCAAAAACAGTTTATGTTTAAACAAGACATAAAATGGGCATTTGACCTTTTCTGTTCTTTGGAATTTTCTGTTCAAAATCCCAAATAATGTCTTCTTTTTTTCATTTAATTTCTGTTATAAACAAATCAAATATCATTTCTGTATCAAAGCAAGCCATTATCCAAATGGAGTGTTTGCACCAACCTGAGGTAAATTGTCATACTGTGAGAAACTGAAAATGTCGCTGATCTTTTCCATGTTATTTTGAGGATGCGACTTTCACGAGCATTGCAAAATACGGGTTGCCATGCCCAGCTCACACTGCAGCACAAAATGAGGTACTTGGACAGCCACAGGCCCATTTTGCCTTACTGAAATGCTTTCAAATACCACAGACATACACAAAACTCTCAGTTTTTCGAGAAGCCCAGAAAAGCAGGAACATACATTCCAGCCTGCATTTTTAGAAACTGCATTCTGCATATTTGGGTCCTGAATGTTTTCTAGGCCCTTTAGAAGTAGAGAAACATTCACTAAATGGTTGAGTTGTTAGGACTGCTGTCAAGACACTGTGCTGGACTGAAGCAATACCCCTCATTAGCACTGTTCCCCCTTCTGTCTCTGGATTCGGGCTTTGCACGCCTCTGGCCACTGCTGCACGGAGCCCCAGCCAGAGCCCACACAGCGCTGCAAGGTGACCTATAAAGGAGGCCTCCACCTCGCTGACTCGACAAGGATAACGCCAAGTGAAGACCCATAGGAAAGCACCTCTTCCGATTCTGATCAACTGCTGATGTCAAGGCAGTGAATAACGCATCTCCTGGAAGAAAAACAATGTTTTAAAATGTTATCCTATAAAGGCAAAAGGAAACAAATGGAAGAAAAAAGGTTGTTTCAATATGTAAGTTCTTTCATATATTTATGCAGTTAACTAACAACTCCATGAAACTTCTGCTCTTTCAGAAAGAATGAACACAAAAGTACAAACTGGGTTATCCTTTGTCCCCACACAGGTGGAGCCCTGGACTGGATTCTACCAGCCTTTCAAGATGCAAACCAGAAGCAAACTCCGCCCTTTGAGAAATAAGTAGAAATAAGTTTTCACAAGGCTAAGATAAAATTGAGTAATGAGAGGCCTAGGGGACAGCCGAAAAGATGAGGTTGGGACACAGCAAAGCCTCTCTTAAGTTAATCCAAGCCAGTTACATCACCCTTCTTCTCTGCTTTATATTGACATTTGTTCCATAAGCTGAAGCACGGGGTACTCTCTGTGCTATTAAACAAGGTATCTGAGCTGTGCTCATAAAGCAGAACTTCTTCCGTGTGACCTGCGCTTTGGTTCCCCATTTTGCTGCAGCACGTCCCAGGCCCTGAAAGATGCAGATTAGCTGCGTCATTGCTCATCACTAAAAGCCCTTCACAGAAGAAACTCAAGAAATTAAATCTATACACCTCAGCCAACTTATCAAAAGTGTTCAAAATGTTTAGGTCATTAAGCAGCAATAGAGAATAAGGAAAAAAACAAGCTCACACGTCATTACTATTAACTGCAGTGTGCTATAGAGTTTCAAGTTTCCAAGTGAAAAGCTGCATAGCAAACGGGCAAGCCGATAGAGGCGTGAAAAGTGGAGAGACTAAGGTCACTGCGAAGGGGAGACCAGCTCCAGAGAGCTGGAGTCTGTCACTCAGAGACAAAGTGCATCTGCAACCTCTCCTTCAGCCTCATTGTTCATATATTTAAAAGCACCAAAGGATGCCGGCCCCCCTACGAGGCAAGCATTGGGCAGGTTTCCAAGAGCTGGCTGTGCCACTGTCCCTCCCTTCGGACCTGCCATAGCCAAGGGTCAGTCTTGAGCACAGGCTGCCAAGCTCATCCCATAAAAAAAGTGGAGATGACCTGGGAGAGATGACCCAGATTGTTTGCATCTGAAAATTAAGCCTGTGGCAGTGATAAGCTACTGCATGTACTTCCTGCATGCTGCACTTCAGAAAAGCTTGACCTCTCCTCCCTGTATCCCCCAAGCACAGCAAGGCTTAATTGCCATCGCAGTCCTCATCACACTCTAGTAACGGCTGATGGAAGAACAGCAGCAGCTATGAGCAGTGGAGCCCAGGACACAAGACCCCCTGTTTCACCACAGACCTAAAGTAGCTAGTCTTAGCAGTCCCTGTCCAGGTTAAAAATTTTACAGGGTGTTCAGTCCCACACAGCCAGTGTCAGCTAGCACTAACGCAGACTCAGGCTGCATCCAGCTGAGAAAATAAGCAAGGCTTCTGTTTTCCTATGGGAAACTGCAGAAAATAAATTTTCACTGATTTTCTTAGGAAACGTTTCAGGTTTTCGTCAAAAGAATTCTTTAAAAAGCTTCGTGTTTTTCTTCCTCCTTTTGTTAACTAAAAGGAAGAACATGATTGGCTAATGGATCAAAAGTAAATTGACGTTTGCTGAACAAATTAAACTGAGAAAAAAACCAGGAAACTCTCTCAAAAAGTGGATCTTTCCTGTAAAACTTCATTTAAACAAAAAAACAAGCTTTCAAACAAATTATCAGTTCTGCCCAGGATGCCACAAAATTTACCATAGTCAATGTCCCTTCAGCATATTCATAATGTCATATGGAAGCCAGGGAAGGTAAAAAGGTGACATATTATCAAGGCCTTCAAACAGATGGTTGAGAGCTCTTTAGTCCTAATCCTAATTTTGAAACCATAAGCAAGTCACCTGCTCCCCTTCTCCCCCATTTCACCCTCTGCTCACCCCCTGAGCTGCTGTGAAAACACACACCATCTTAATTCAGCAGCAGAACACTGAAGGGTTAATGTGAGCATTTGGGTGCTTATTTTAAGAGCAGCATAAAACCCTGACAGGCAGTAATTACAGTGTTGATAAGCAGGGAAAGAATATTTGATGTTTCAGATATCACATGACTAATTGGTCCTGGAACAGCTGTGCATGTAATTTTGGTGGCGTGTACAGTATGTGTCACAGAGTCAGGGAAGTGCGGTGGGGAGGGGGGAGCTTCGATGCTAATGCTGGAGAAACTTTCCTTCCTCGAGCACGATTGATCCGGGCCATGCGTCACCCTGACACTGCCAGCATGTGGGGGTGACCTTTCCCTTATTATACTGTCAAGCAGAATGAATAGGAAAGTAAAGAAATAAATGCCCATTTCTATTCCTTAATTATCTTCTTGGACTGGGCTTCTAACCATAGCATTATGGATACTCCACACAGAGAGATGCTGATTATTTTTCAGATATTGCAAATGACACATGGAAATGACTCAGAAGATGCCCTTGGCCTGTGAAGGGAGGTAAGGTAGAAAGTCAGTTTCTCTTGTTGCAAAATCCACCCTTGTTAGGTCATTCAGCACACTAGCTTTTCTTTTTTGAGCTAAAAAGGGTAGCTAGGGATGTTGGTGTCCTTGGCCCTGCTTCTTCTGGTGCTCTTCTAGTAAGGAGCTCCAGAAACACACCAGGCCCAAAGCGACAAGGGCAAGCCCTGGCAGCACTGCAGGTCTTCCTGGGCTCTTCATAACAGGTTCTTTTTAAGTCAAAAGGAGATTTCACTCTCCCTTCCTTCTACCTTTCAGCATTTCTGTGCTAGTGGGGTGTCTTTCCACCCCCATGTAGTATGACTGAAAAAAAAAAAGTTTAAAAAGTTTAGGCAACTTTTATTTTAGAAAGGGATGAATATTTTATTGCAGTGATTCCTTATTCCTCTCCCGTCTCTCTCTCTCTGACTTTGTCTCTTCAGATTCCGTCTTCTGGCACTTCTTAGGAAAGGGCTCTCCACCCAGCTTTCAGAAGTGATAGGAGGTACACAAGCTTCTTTATCATATGTTGGTTAAGAAAGACTTTTCTCCTCTGCATTCCATGAGGAATTGTGGACTATTTTTAAACAGAGCTTAGTGTGATAAGAGCCTTTAATTACTAGATAAAATGTGTGCACCACAGTGCAGAGTTTGATTCTTAAGCTTCTGTAAAGAGAACTGCACTGTGGTATAACCGTGCTCATGCCTGAAAATGTCCAACATTCACTAGCGGGAGCCATTTGCCTCATGAAAGTGAGAGCAAGCAAGAGAAAGAGAAAGCAAGCAAGCAGAAGGCTTAAACATCCAGCCAAGGTCAAGCTGAGGAGCTGACAGCACTTTGACTTCCCCACAGGAAGTTGTCCAAGGCCCCACAGACAGCCTAACTTTACCCACAGCCTGTTTTCAGATGCTGTGGCCTCCCAAGCAGCATCAGTACTGACCAGAAGGCCCAGGTCACCACCAGATTTGGGAAAGAGTTTCTGAGCTTCCTCCAAGTGCAAATCTGACTCTCCTCCTTCTCACTCCAGCCCCAAACCTATGCAAGGATAGAGAGAGCACAGCCAACACTGCAACATTACCTCCAGCATTATAGTCACTTTTTTCAAGGTAACTTGGCCACCCAGCACCAGGGTGTTTTGTTCATCCAAAAAAATTCTTAGGCTTCTACACAGCAGACTCCATTCTTTGCTAACTGTGCCTACACTTCCAATGTCACCCAGCCACAAGAGCTGCTGCACATGTACCCAGAACTGTCAATCTACTCATACAACTCCAACACATTCATACCCTCCTCATAACTGCTGGACACAGCCAAAGGCACCTATAAAACAGAAGGCAGCTGACAGACAGTGTGACCCAATCATAGCCTTACTTACCAGTAACCAGGTTTGACTTTCCAACAAAAAACCTCTGGACTGCCCAACCACCTGACAAGGTAGACTATCATTATGTGGAGCCTTTCACAATTGCTAATCAAGTCAGCCCAGTTGCCTATGACCTGGAACTCTGACATACAGAAAGAAATAAATCCATGCCTCCCTCTTGAAACCCTATTAAAAGTCTCTTTCCACTAGCAACCCACTTCTTCAACTAGGTTCATGGTGCACACCATTAAGAGCACCAAGTAAAATATATTTAAGACCCTAAGCTCTCTCAGAGAGAGCTTTGCTGTCTTGTTAATGAGCAGGGGCTGCATACCTAAGAAACACCTTTAGAAGCCATGAAACAACATGCACACTCAGACCAAGACTGAAGCCTTTCAAAGAAAGCACACCTGCAACCTTGGCCACTTTTAAAGTGTGGGAAACAGAGCTGCACCAATAGGCCTTAACTTAACTGTCCTAATCAGCTTCATCTGGGACCTCCACCCACACACCTGCTAATCTTTGGCCCAGCAGCTACAGTTAAGCTCTGTCCTTTGCTGGGATAAGCAAAGTGTGCTTGTCTGTGCTTGTTTGCTTCTGATTCTGACTGGTGGATAGCCCTCCTGGCTTCCCCTTGGCCTCCTACCAGAACTTGTTGCTATCCCTAGCAGCCTGGGGACTGTGCCTTCCTTGAGAGACCCAGCTCCCTGCAGGGCTGCTATCCCCAAGCTCATCCCCATCCCACCGACGGATGGAGCCAGAGATTTTGATTTATCCTTTTTCTTTTAGCAAAACTTGGTATTTTCTATAATTATCTTTTGGCTACCAGCTGAAGGAGATAGAGATGATTAAGGTTCTTACTATCTTTTAGAATTCAGCACAAGAATCATAGAGCAGCTTGGGTTGAAACAATTAAGTATTTATATTGCTGTTTTTCATCCCAGGTGCTTTACTGCTACTGTAAAGATAGAGATCCACTTTCATTACTAATACGTAAGCATATGCTAGTTAAATCTACTGACACCTGGTCCAAAAGCCAATAGCAAAAACAACTTGCAGATCATTCTCTATTTGTATAATATGAACTCTCCATATCGGATGTACGACGTCATTAGTGCGTATATGACACACGTAGCAGTTACACGGCAGGTACCTCATGATATATTCATCAACAGCTACCTAGGAGGTAAACCTGGAAGTCTTAACATAGAATCTAGAGAAGACTTTTTATTATTGTTTCCCTTACTCGCCTTGCTCAGAAAATGGGATGTGTCATTCTGTCCCTACGATGGGGAAACTCCTTTTCGTTTAAATCAGTTCAGTTTTAGCAATTACTCTGGACTTAATCCGCTATGACCAAAGGTGAGATAAATTAGGGTTTCAATCAAAATCCATTAATATTAATTTTTTGGTCCAGGTAGGCTACAAATTAGGAAAAAATGCTGTTAGGGTTTGGCAGTACCCCCATATAGCCAACACTTCTCCCATTCCTTGATCTGGCCTGCAGCCTCTGACTCTCACAGCATCTGTGGCAAGCAGGGTCTCAGGAGACGGACTTAGCCCAACGTGGCCACCACAGGCTGAGTGGCTCCAGCCTGGTCGTGGGTCCTCCTGCTCCATGGCCTGAGCTACAGCAGGAACTCTCTTCTGGGAGAAGTGCCAGTGAAGCACCATGAACAGGAGAGAGGAGTACTGAGGGCTTATAAACCTGTGTTGCTGTGACTTTTCTATTTTTTCCTGCCCTGCCCTTGCCAGTCCATGTGAAGTGCAGCTGCAGGCTCTAAGCAGCAGCCTCCTGAGAGAAGGGTCAGACTGGGTGAACAGGCTGGAAGGAAAGGTAGTGCCTTCAAAGTGCCCATATTTCATTTTTGAAGAGCGTTTTCAAAACAGTTAAGGAACAGTGTTTTCTTTTTTGTGTTATGAGAGTAAGCAGTGTGTTTTACTCAAAGTAAAACAGCAGGCTTTTCCTGTTTTTCACTGCAACTTTACAAAATGAAGAACTTCAGGTAGTTCTTATGCACGGCCCCAAATCAACATTCACACAGCTCTTCTGCAAGACTCAGGACTGCACATTTCGGGAGACTGGTTGTGCTATGTAGCAGATGTAGTTGCCAAATGCCACAGGAGTAATTTGCCCCCTATCTCCTGCACTGCTCACCCAAGGACTGCAATCCTCTCCCCAGACCATGGGGACAAACCACCAAAGCAGCTGCTGGCTTGGCTCTAACCGTTTGTCCTCATCTACAATCTGTGAATATGAGTTATACCCATTTTATTTAGAAAGCTAAGGAACTGTCATAACTCACTAGGGCTTAGGCCATTAGATCAACTTTTGCTTTCATATTTCCTCACTCACAGAAGGATGCTGCTGCTGAAGCTTTCAAGGACATGCACACCTCAGCTCCTCAGTCTATCTGATGATCTACATCCATTTCCAAGGCACTCTCAGTTGGTGTTACTGTGGTTCAAGCTATGCTTGCAGACTACTGTGCTCTTGGGATACTGCTGGTCTTCCTCTGCCGTTACAGCCCTGGGCCCTTAATGAGCGCTGCTCTTACCAAAGGGCACATCCGTGATGAAATGCAAGCAACAAAAAGTACTCAACATCCCCCAAAGCCAACTCATGTGAGTTAAAATAAGAAGTTGATGCTCTCCTGACGATTAAAGTGTCTCTGTGGCGCTGTGCTCTTAGAGCTTCTGCTCCTTACCATTACACAGAGGCCAGCAGTCTCCAGGACATGCCTCTGAGCGCTGTGCTCGCTCTTCCCAAACTCGGGTCAAGGGATCGTCTTGCTGATTCATGTGTGTAGGTGGCTCTTTTAGAGCCACTCAGGGTGAGTGGAGCCAAATGCAAGGAAAGAGGTTCCTCCAGGAGATTTTTTTCCTCAGTGTTAACTCCTAACTGAGAGGCAAGATACCAAAAGGAAGCACATAGGCAAGCCAACATCCAAGGCCTGTGGTGCTGGGTTCCCTGCAAGAGACTCTCCAGAGCCTTAATGAGGCAAGGTGAGATGTGAGCTTGGTGCTAAGATGAAAAAAAGCTCAGCAAGGAGATAGAGCTAACTAGTGATAGTGAAAGAGTTGGGGATGCTGTACTCTCTATAAGAATGCATAGAAAAAACAGTAGTGATTTTACAGGTCAAAAGGCTACTCTGCTGTCTGTTCATACAGTTTGTATAGCTGTTTAGGTAGCAGGCAAAAGGACAATAGGATTGAGAAGCCTGTGGGTTCAAGAAGCATGTCAGGTTTTCCTGTGAAATAGGAAAGAGCTGTTTTACTTTGAAATAGGGATCCCCACTGAAAACCAGAATTCTCCCCAGCTTATGCTCCGCTTTGGTGTTGCGTGTTTACCAAGGACCACTTCCCCAGGGGCTGCACTGTTTATGTGAGGGCTTCTACTGCTCCAGCTGAAGTGCAAGCAACTGACAGGACAGAGGTTGTTCTAGTTATTAGACTGGATTAGTGGCAGAGCTCCTTCCAAGTTTTGATTTAATTTACTGAAATTCATGCAAGAGATAAAAGCCAAGCTGAGGAGACACAAAAGAATCTTGAAAGCAGAATGAAGTTTAACTACAGCTGACGATCCAACTTTCAAGCAGACAAATTGCCTGCAAAAAGAGACTGGTTCAGCCAAGCCCCTTTTCAATTACGGAAAGCTAACTCAATCAGCTCCTATTCTTTTTCAATAGATCTGCTGAGTTTAAATGCATGTGCATAATATGTGGTCCATTTATTTCCAAGAACACTGCAGTGAAAGTTGCTTTATGGATTCACTGCAAAATCCTGAGTGGGGAAAAAATCAATAGAAAGCGTACACCTTTTCTTAAAAAGAAAAGCCATTTTTCCCATAAAGATCAATTCATTTCACCGTGGTACTGTTGTCAACCTTGATTAAGACATTTTCGATGTTTGTATAGGGGCTTTCTTCAAACAGCTTGGCAGAAGTTTCTATCCCTTAAGCCACGTGGATTCTGCAGACTTGGAGGGACTTTTGGAAAACAAAAATCAACAAAGCTGAAGCTCATCTTTGCAAATCAATGGTTCTGGCTTTGTTAGGTTGGGCTGGGGGAGGGTGCACTTGATTCTCAAAATTAGCTGTTCTGAATTTCCTTGTTGCCCTTGCTGCAGCACCATGGGCCCCCAGCTCATCAGTGTAAATTGGTATGGTCGAATCCAGGAAATGAAGGCCAGGACCAGTCCAGCTCAGGGTTACCAAGGCCCTGCAGAGCACGCTTATGACATTTCAGTTATGAAGCATCCGCTAGGTTTTAGGTCTATTTTCTGTGGGCCCAGCAGACCCAGTTATTGAAGTGTTGGTGCCAGTCCTGAGGCAATTAATTCAACAGGGGGACCTGGGAGCAGAAGAATAGGTTTTAAATAATCTACTTGGTCTTTCCAATGTAAATATTTAGCTTTGGTTAAGGAAAGAAAATATTTTCACATTATCTGTCATAATAGCATTGGGCAACACACTTGTTCAAGATCTAAGAATGAGTCACCTGCACGCTGGGACATGGAGTGCTTACCAGCAGAAGGCAAAAGGCTTTGCCAGCTCCTCTTTTTCTCTTTCAAGGACTAACTTGGCTCAGCCACAGCTATTAGCTAACACGGAGTACGTTCTGGCCAATTTTTATTATTAGGCAACTGTAAGCAAGGGACAGTGCTCACCTTCAGAAATAAGATAAGACATGAAATGCATGTTTCTGGCGTTTATATGAAGCTACTCAGTCCGCTGTACACACCACCATACATAGTGTGGCTGTGTTATGTGAAGATGAAGAACAAATGCAAAGTGAGATAATGCTCCTTCTGCAGGTGGTAGGACATTTCTGCAAGACAAAGGAAGAAATGGTTAAAGTATCAAACACATGGAGTCTTTCCTTGTAGTGAGCTTGACATTATCTGAGTCATGTCTGCACACAAACTGAAGGACACATGTTATACAAATGCTCTAGCACCTGTGTATTCACTTCATCCAGTTTCAAATGATACAAAAATTCAAACCATAGGAAAGCTAAGCCCAATACATTCAAGAATAACTGCTTTGCAGAAGACTGACGTTTTCTCAAAAAATGTTTTCACTCTTTCAAAGAAAGTCATGAAAAAATAACTTAAGGCCAAAAACATGTGGAGAGAAAATGCTGTTTCATTTTTGAGAGTCCCTTCCCTTAAAAAAAGCATCAGTACTCAGCTTTTAAAAAATATTACCACTTAACTTAGATAGAGCATTTGTCATAAATGTTTCTCAACGTGTTTTAGGGAGGAGGTCAAAAGAGAAGTGCAAGGAACAAAATGATTTCCCAAGGTCATTTGCAAACCCTACAGCAGAGCTAAATTTGATAACTCAGACCACTCAAGTCCCCGTCTATGTGAAAGTCGGTTGCCCACAATACATAGTATATAACTCTCATTAAACGTTGCTCCCCAGCTATTTTAAATGAAGATATAATTGTTCTTTTCAGTATCAAGTGCCTCATATCTCTGATAGGCAAAACTATCTCTAGGGTTGCAAGGGTGGGGGGGTTCGATAACTCACATTAATTATCCGCTAAGTTCAGGGGATTAATACAGAAAAATGTCCACGCTACCTTCAAAAATGTGTAACTACCTTACACTCACTGGCAGTCAATTAAATTGAGGTAAAAAGTGCCGAGATTGGACAAAATGAGAGGAAAAGAATTTACTGTGCACGCTGTAGATGCTAATTTAAAATCGCTCTAATGGTAATTTCAAAGCTAAGTCTTCTCCAACAGACCGAGGATTAATCCCCATCCCCATTCCAATGGGGAAAAGTACATGGCTGTTAAATAAAGCCATTTTTCAGTCTTCCAAGATAAAAACGTTACAATTCTTTTTGTCAGAATATGTATCACAATTTTGTTTCCTCAGTGACCATGCTTTCAGGTTCTTCAGAGACTCTCCATGAGACTTTCCGATTCAACGGGAAAACCACACTCAGTGACAGGATTTCTCCCTCCTCCATCTCCCACTCCCACACCTTACCTGTAAAAGGCAGGTGAAGTACTCAAGGTTAGAGAGAAAAAATCTTTTCCCTTCATTGAGACTGCTGCTACTCCTGCGCACCAAGAACAGATTTCTTTTTCTCATTTTGTTCAGAAAATTGAAAAACCCAATGGATAAAAAGTGTGAAATAAGAATTAACGGCCACAGAGAGGGAACTGTATATATTTTATTGCAAGAACTTTCATTGGGACATTAAGGATTTTTGCTTCACTGGGAACTGTTATTATGTACAATATATGGATTTCTTTTAAATCCTTTTCCTCATTTTTTACCTCGAAAAAAGAGAAGAGTTAACAATGCTCAGCTATTAGGGAATCACTTTGTGGTGTCTGAAATTAATGTAAATTGAAATCAGTACCTCAGGTGCTGAAGTGAAGTTCTGGAATTTTCTACGATGTGAAGCAAAGAAAGAGCTGAAAAACATGAAGATACTCAGCAGAAAAAGTCTATTTTAGCCGTATACATTCAAAAGGCAGGAGATGTAAGACTATCACAGCACTTAAGAAGAGAAACTGAGATTTTTTTGAACTCGCACCTCCAGACAAATTAAACCCCATTGCAAGAGACAAATGAATGAAGAATATGACAGAGAAACCGAGGCTGCGCGTACCACAGGCGCCTAATCTCCAGTCACTGAGCAGGGTGGTTGAGGTTGACTGCGCTATTTGCCATTTCACTGTACTGGGCTATCCAGCTTTTTCCTTTTTTTTAATAGGTATGGACTCAGGACTGTAAATTCCTATGGAAAAAGGGCAACACTTGTGAAGGAAGGAAACAAAAAAGAAATCAAGGCAGGAGGTCCTGCTTCCCTTTCCTGCCGTAGGTATTTGCTGATCTTTTGCAATGGCCTGACCAGAGCTTGCTTTGACAGCATTACTGGCAAAATATCTAGGTGAAGTGGAGCCTCAGGAGGCTAAAGCAATCCGCTTACACAGCAAGTGGCACTATGCTGCTCTTTCACGGCAGCTAATATTCTCCATTGTGCAAAAAAAGTCCTGGTTCCATCTCTATTTACTTATGTTTCTCACTCTGAACAGTGGTGGGATAACTGTGGCTTTTCCTTCAGTATATGCTGCAAATAGGTTAAAAAGTAAGGTTGAGAGCCCTCTCTAGAAGTAACTCGGGCACCCTCCATCTCCTTTAAATACTTATGTCATTAAATGAATGCTAATAGTCTTGTCACAGTCCAGAGTTCCCCGTCTTGGCTCTACAGGTCAGTTGCTGGCGGTCCTCGAAAACCCTCTGGCAACATGGCACTAGCTACACTTCTGTCCACCTGTCCACTGCATCAGAAGAAGAAAAGAATACATAGATTTAAAAGTTACTTTTCCATGTGGACAATTGCTATCCTTGCCAGGAGGATCTTGAAACTAACTGATCAAGGAAGGAGAAGGAGAGGGCAAGGTATAAAGGACTGGGATCTAACTGGAAAGATTCCTAGTTCCACCACAAATTTCCTGTGTGACCTAGGGTAAGCAACATATTTCTCTGTGCCTCAGTTTCCCATATATAGAGTTTATTTAATTGTACTCTGACGTTGTGAAATGCAATGGTTTAAAAAAATGGCAGATACTTAAATATTGCAAATGAAACACAGGCTGGCTTTAGGATCAGAGAAAAATAGTGGTAGCCTGAATTTTTATGGATGAAGTCAGAAGCTTCTAGAGGATAATCTCTCTGTTAGAAAGGGAGGGACATTCTGAGAAAAGTCTGAGTGCCCAAGTCCTCAGCAGTTTTCTATAGTAAGGCACAGGAGATTTATGATAGCCCCATGTGCTTGGATTTAGATCATTTGGTCTGTTTTGCTAGCAAATATCACCATGTGCTGATAAGCTAAATTTCAGCAAGCCGTGGGTACAGTCAGCAGGGAACGAGGTTTGTTCTGTGTTTTAACTTCATCAAAGTTCATTCCTTCTTTCTTTCTTTCTTTCTTTTTTTTTTTGACTGAAGTACTTCAAATATTACTGATCACAATCTGAATAAATAATCTTGCACAGCAAACACAATCTGCAGTCCCCAGTAGATGCATTGCACCCTCCTGTATCCCACTTGTCAGGTAGTTTGGTAGAGTCATGGTGACACATCAGTCATTGCGCAGGGCAAATTCTCTTTGTACCTCCTCAGTATCTACATCAATTCCTTGATGTACTGCACATAGAGCAGGGTAAACCCAGCACTATTATGCACCAGCTTTCCAAGCTGCAGCATCTGAGCCAGTTATCATTCACTCCCACGTGCTGTAATTGGCCCTAGAAACCTGCACATCTTAATTTCTGGGCCATAGCCCAGCTCTTGGTGGAAGTTCACTGCATGCCAAGGTCACTTACAGCCCTTGGCAATCCAGCTCAAAAGGAAAAAGGAGGAAAGACCACCTTTTCTGTGGATAAAATCACATTTCTGACACTTTCAAGTTATTTGTTTGATTGAAACAGGGCAATTAAACTGCCCCTCTCTGGAGTCAGCAGCCAATTCACTCAGCTTAGCTGCTGCAGCACAGCTGTGCTGGATCCGTTGTTTCAGGACAGCCTCATCCTCCTCCTTCACCAGCGTTTCAGAGAGTCTTTCATTTTCAGTGAAGGCAGACTGAAATCCTGGGGTTTGGCTCCAGTTCCATATCCCACCCGGCTTCTGCAAATCATGCTCACCTTAAAGAACTGAAACAAACAATGGTACAAGAGCACGACTGTTCTGCACCTAATGGATAGTAATGTTAAGAGACTGATAGTAATTTGAACACTAATTAAGGAAGATAGCTATTGACTTTAATGGGAGATAGATCAGGCTTTTGCACTTCTACTAAATAATGAGAAAGTACTGAGGATGCTGTCAGTGCAGGAGAAATTATCGCAATAATAATGTGTTGAGAAAAATGCAGCTTCCTCTTGCTAAACCTACTGCACTTCCCAGCATCCAGAACTTCACTAAAGGACCAAGAACTTCATGTTGACAGTCCCAGAAAGTAAACTCATCTCTTTCTGTATGATTTACTGTTGTATTAATAGCACCTACAAGCCCGAATAAACAGCAAATACAGGTTCATTAGGATGCCACATACCATTAAGTTGTATGGGTAACGGATACTTTTAAGAAGCTCATATAAAATGTCGTTCTCCCCCCAACCAGATCATGGCACCCTGACAGCTTTACCTCCAGAGCGTTTGAGTAGAGACTAGGAATTTTTAGTGTGAGCTGATGTCAGCCCTCCTCTGATAGTACTACCTAATGCCCCAACACCTGGCAAAAAAAGTAAAGGCTGTTCTTTGAGGAAGTTAAAACATAGGGCTGCCATTTCCTCCCATCTATTTTGAGGATCGCAACCTACCATCCCAGGTAAAGTTGCACTCAAAGTAGGACATGAAACTACTCTCAGATGTAGCAAAAAAGAAGAAAAGGGGGAGCAGGCTGAGAGAAAACAGTATGACTATGTATTTATTTCAGAGACCCCATATACAGATATAGATGCATGATTTGGGGATGGTTTAGCCCAAGTACCAGCCAGCCCTCCCGGCTTGGCAGAGCCCCTCACTTGATCAGAGGAGTGAGTTGATGAAAGGTTTAGGGCTCAGTTGACTAGCCGAAGGGTATGGAAGGCCTTAGAAAGGCCGTCGGCACAATTTTTTTTCAGGACATCAGACAAATGCAGTTTTTAAGCAGACAAACAACAATTAAATAAGTAGCCTGATTCTCGGTTGCCCTGCATGCAAACTAAGAGTACACTGAGAGGGAAATGTCATTGTTAACACAGCATTTCCCCTTGGAAACTAGACAGGCTATTCTTGTAAATCAGGGCTGGAGGCAACCATCATGTTGATAGAGATGTAACACGCACAGCAGCCACCTCCCTGCCCTATAGCTCGCTGGTCTTGGGATGGGACGTTACAGCCCCTCATTCCCCTAGATAAATCCAGGGATCTAATGTATGTATTTCTGAAGGCATGGAAAGTTTGGTCCCTCTGAATATGGTTTAGAAGATTCTCAACCTGTGGTCTATGTTTGAGGGAACTATACAGAGAAACATTACTCCACAGTGATATTTGGAACTAAATATTGGGTTTACAAGTATCCTTCTCAAGCATTTAATACCATGAGATTTCTCTTGACTGTTATTTTTAGTTTTATCAATACATATTTGATCCCTTCCTTAATAGTAGAGAGGAGGGAGAGGAGGGAAGGGGATGTTCGAATTCCATTCTATCAAGGTCCTCACGGTGTCATAAGAGCTCAAAAATCCATAAAATAGGCCATCATCTTTCAGTTGCAAAGTCCATGTCACATGCCAAGTATTACTACAACAGTACAAATCTTTCCATCTTTATTGCCATGGAGCAGACTGATTCACTGTTTCCTGGTAACATTTATAGCATTATGCACATGACTCTACGAATATTGACCAGAAAGCATGGAAATAGTCACACCACCTCTTTGGCTGAATGAGATTTTCAGCTGAATTACTGAGACTATACTTTGATTTTCAGTGCTAGTGCTGTCGTTTGTATAATAGTGGCTGTGGCTTATTAACGGAGTATAGTGAAACTAGCTTGTTGTTTTTCCCCTCCTTTTCTTCATTTTGTTATATTAAGGGGTATTTATTACTTGTCAATAGAGTATGCATGTCCTTTCCTTATGAGAGGAACATTGAAGCAGGACTAAATGGCTTCTGCCTTTGTGTACTGTCTCCAAAGTAACCAGGGAAGGGCAGGAATTGGAGTGTAATCATTCAATAATTCAACAAAACACAGGACTGAAGAAAAAGACTTAGATTAAATAATTCTTCAATGTCCCTTATGTCTTCATCTATTTCTCAAAAGGTATTATGTACAAACCAAAAAACAATATTACTTTTTGTATTAATAGAAGAGATGAATCATCTAATTCCATTCAACAGCTGAAGCTAATATCAAGGTCCAAATTTCACAGCCGGCTGTAAAAAAGCCAGGAAAAGAAATCACCCAGATCAAAAGTTGTTCACATTTTAGGAGAGATCTGTGTTCAGATCCACATGTTGCGATTTCCTCTTCTCTCTCATTAGTAGCCAAAAATAGACGGTTCCCTTTAAAGCCTTCAAACTTAATTCTTGGTGTTCTCATCTCTAAACAGTGAAATAGAGCCTTTTCATGACATGCAAGAAGATCAGTGCAATTTGATGCCTTCTCCAGATCAAAGTTTATGTCGACACTCACCTGAGCAGGTGAGCTCCACCTGAACCCTGCGTGCTCCCAAACCCTTGGCTTGTGGCCACATAGTCAGCCAATTTAGTTCATACCGCCAATAAAATTTTTTGAAAGACGAGAACAGAGTTCTTCTAGACAGAAGTCTAGAGCATCTTGTAGGACCAGCATCTATATCACAGCATCACTACAAAGCTGCAGGAAAACAGCCAGGTCATTTGCCAAGGCTGCAAGACCCACCAGCACAGCATATGCTGGGGCCTGGCAGTCTGCTCCATGGTGCTGAAGGCCACCACCCACAGCCCACCAGGATCCAGGGACCTATCAGGGTCTCCATTTGCCTCTATGAGCTTTGGAAGAAGCCCAACATGAAAACTGGCTCTGGAGCAAGGCATAAATAGGTCCACTAATAATGTCAAATCTCTTTTCCAAAATCCATGATTTCAGGGATATTCACTCAGGAGTATGGATGGATTAAACATTGAGATAGCTCTTCCCCAGGAATCTTCCCTCACACGTCCTAGCGGCTGCCCCATCCCTCACCTCTACCCCTTGCAGCAGGGAAGTCTGAACAACCATATGAAGCAGCACCAAAGTGCTGGTATCTGTTTCAGTTTGTCCTAATATGTTAGACTGTAAAGTACAGTGGAATAGCTCTTTTACATGAGCAGTTCAGCTGTTTCTCCAGCAGAGGTAGCAACCTAGGTGGAAACTGCTACTGCCACCTGAGTTTAATCCACCTGTGTAGTCAGTGTTTTTGGAAAAGTATGGATCCAAGCTTGTTAGTCTGGGACATTATGACTAATCCTGAGTTGGGAAATAAAGGTAATGGCACACATTAGAAGTATGAGTAGTACGGTCTCCAGAGCAAGAGGAATTAATTGTCTGGATCCTAATTCTTTGCAAGTTGATGAAGTCATGGGAGGGAAGGCTGCCTACATCTTGCGGAATGAAGGTACGTAAAGTCAGGGTCACCTTTCACAGCAAAACTTCATAGAAATTAGATGACAGCCCAGCCGTGCTAGGAGTTTCTCCACATCACAGGTTTTGAACTGCAGCAGAATAATTCCAGCATCTGTAATTAGCACTTCCATTAAATTCCTATTACTCTTGTATTAATTTTCGGAGCCTGGAACTGTCAGAAGTTTTTTTTAAGGGGTGCTATCCTTATCAAGAGCTGCAAATAAAAGTTGAGCTGCTGATTAAAAGTTTAGGGCAGCCCTCATTATTTTCTGCATCAGAAGAGTATTTTTTTGAGTTAGCCTTTCAGTCAGTACTGTTTCATTGCCAAGGGTCTCTAATTGTTTCTGCCTCAGAGCTATTTAAAAAACACTTCACTTTTCATATGCTCCTCACTCAAGTCAAATACAAGCATGCCCCTGTTTGTTTTCAGAGGCACAGTGACACTAGGAAGGAGCTGGAAGGAATCACTATTGGATTTTTCCAAATTATCTACTGCCTGGACTAAAGAATGCACCGGGAGGTGTAAGTCCAGTGGGGCTATTCAGCCCTCCCCTGATTTCAGTGTCAAAAGGCACCACTTGTCTTGCTTACCATTTGCTCTGCTAATAGGGGTAATACAATGCAGCCCCTGCCCCCCTTTCCACCCTTCCTCTAGGTATAGTTATGGGGAATGTGAGTTAACCGTGCCTATCATAAAGTGCCTCCACAAGGATACCAGTTTTCATGTGAACTACTATGAGTACACTGGCTTTAAAAATATAACCAGGTTCCTGACTCTGGATCTAGCTGCACACCCAGCACAATGTCAGCCATGGGGGACTGGAAAGGTTGCTGTCCTTGCATGTGGAACAGGCATCATGCGGCAAACCAAACGCAGGAAATTTCTCATGCAAAGACTGGCCACCTTGTGATACAGTGATGAGGGCAGGCTATACTGTCTATATGCAGTCCATATACATTGAAATATAGATATACAACATGGATGGGGCTGCATGCTGGTATTGCTCTTGCCTGAACTGTGGCTACTCAGGGCTATAATCAGGCTCACAACTCCAGGGCCACCAGAGGGTCAGATGGTAGCACAAGAGCAGGGGAAAGGTTTCAGCTGAACATTTGCCAGGAAATCAAGAGTCAGATGGACTTAACTTAGTGGTAAAGCTGTGTCAAATCTGTGCAAATATTTTCATTGGAAAAAGAAGCTTTAAAAATTAAAAAAAAAAAATCACAAAATGCCTTATTTTGGATTCAAAGAAAAATTTCACTTCATAAGGATGATTCATTTCAGAACGCATGTATGCTTTTAATTTCATTTTGTAAACATCTCTCAGTAAAAAATATAAATTTAGAGGGTTGAATAACTTTTTGCTAAATCTGTTAAATCTAATTTTTCTAAATATATTTTTCCATACGTATTGAGTGACAATTCACAGTAATTTTTTTAAGTTTGGGCAGTAAACAAAGAAATCAGCTATTAATCCAGTGAGGTGCTGAACGCTTTTTATTCTGTCTGATGCTAAGCATCTCTGAAGACTGAGTTCTATATTCCCTTGGTTACTTTTTAATTACATTGCAACGAAATTGCAAAGAGTCTAATTTTGCCAGACGAAGCCCAGGGGCTCTGTGGAAGGTGATGGGGTCTAGCTATTTTATACCACTAATTACACTAACACAGGTTCTGGAATACTGTGCTATTTTTATTCACTCATGAAAAAAAGCCCTTTCATCTAGATCTGAGTGACTGCTATTTCATTCTCAAAAATACAGTCAATGCTCAGTTCATTCCTCAAAAAACAGCTGCCCTCTTCTGTTTCTAGGGGATAGTACCAGGTTTTGAAATCCTAATATGTGTGGTGTTGAAATCAAAATAAAACACCATCACCTCACCTACCTCACAACAACAAACCAATATCAATAAAGCACAGCCACCTTTCAAAAAAACTCTGAAAATGGGACAATATTAAATAAGAACTTGAAACATGGGTTTAAGAAGGAGATTGTTCTGAATTTCTAAAAGTATGTCTACACTGCCATCAGGAGGTGCGATCACAGCATGTATAAGCTTGCCTGAGCTAACGCTGAACTATCTAGCATAGGTAGTGCGCCCAGCGAGGGTCCTGCCAATGATGAGGCAGGCTGACTGTCGTGCATGGGTGCCGGGCTGGGCATCCTGCACATATCGCACCAGACACAACTGCAGCTAGACAGCCATGGGCACCCTTGATAGCTAGCGAAAAGTACGGCCACTTCTGCAACCACCTCTCCAGTTGCAGCTAGGACTTTAAATCCTCAACCCTCCTGAAGACCGATGGGACTTCCGCACTCAAAAGACTGACTCCAACACTTCTGAAAATTTAACTCTGATAGCCCAGTTTTCAGTATCCATGTAGGAAACCATTGACTTGTATCTGGCATGGGTCTGAACCTGGCTGATACTTACCAGACAGCACGTCACAGCCCACAGCAGAGTTATGGGACCAGCAGGCAGGTGGAAAAACAGAGCCCCAGGGGCTAATACTGGCTAGAAACACCCGAGAACTGGAAGAGGAAACTGGATAATGCGCAGCTGTTGTCCTGCAGCATGACGCATTTTGGAAGCAGAACAGTAAAGGGCAACTTGACCCCGAGAAATATAAGCTTGTTTTTTGTAAGTTACAGGACCTGACCCAAATGCCACTGAAATCAATGGAATTTTTCTCACTGGCATCAGAAAGTTTTGCATCGAATCCACGTCGGTTTTCTAAACTGCTTTATTAAAATATTTGCAAGGATTTACGTGCATAAAAGGTTTTGCCTTCATTTTTAATAACATCTCTAAATTCTATTGAAGTGACATACTACCTTAGTAATAGGAGGTGGACACTACCTAGGCTTATAAAAGGTATTTTGGAATTACAAATTACTGTGTTCCATTTCCTCTAAAACTGGTCTCAGTTCTATGTTATTCTTGATTTTTCAGTCACTACAGTCTTTCCTCCAGGGAAAAAAAAGTTAAACACTTATTAAAGCATATTAGGAGAGTGACTTGTGATCTCACAACATGATCGTTCAGTTGTTTCCGTCTCCTCATAAAAGGGGTCAGAAAAATGTCTGATTTTCCCAGTGAAAGCCCTTAGAAGAAGGATCAAGTGTGTCACTGAATATACGCGAGTAGTCAGCACGGTAAGATTTGCCACTCACGTATTACACCTTGTATCCTAGTTCAATTCTTATGAAATATCAGTGAATCCAGACACACCGTACCTTTCGTTTCCCCAGACAGAGGGGTGAGATTGCCCTGAGGCAGAGAAATGTCTTGACTTGACCAGGGACACACAAAAAAAGTGGTGACTAGAATAGGTTAAGACTGAGCGAACTGTCGTTCCCAGCTCTCTGCTCCACCTAGGCAGTAACTGACTTTCACAAGCTTTATTAACATCATAGACGGAGCAATGAGAATTAACGTTCCTGGAAGGAAGACTGAGGTTGTGTTATACTAGCAAATTAAATTCACAGAAAAGTTACAACTTTCTCCACTAGCAAAATCTATTCCTTTTGAATACAGATTTGGTGTGCATCTGCCATTTCCATTTCAGAAGGCAAACTGTGAACTAATAAAAATTTGCTTGCCAGATTTTACAAAAGCAGAGGAGAAAATAGTAGTATGTCTGCATTACAGACCCGTGTCTTCATACACACCTGTATACTGAGGTAGCTCAGAGCCTCCAGGACATAGTGATCAGGCACTGCTTCATGTGCAGATCCCTTCATTCAAGGATTTGTGCCAGCCAGGAACATCCCTGCTAGGAGCTAGGCTTTCTCAAGCATTTTTTGCCAGGGGATTTAACCGCACAGGGAGAGAGCCATTACCTGAGCAGAAGTTATCTGGAGGAGAAAAGCGGTGGAAACTGCAGCCTCTGGAGGAGAAGGAAAACCTCATCACAGCCTGAGCCTCAAAATACAGCAGGTGCAGAGGGGAGCTGCTTGGAAAGAAGGCTCTGCACAAGCCTTATGCTGAATAAAACCAGCCTTGTGCTGTGAATCCAGAAAGTACTTCTGAATACCAGCGTTTGCCTCAGCTCAGGGAAACTGGCTTTGTACATATTCTGCAAATAAATAAGATTGCACAAAAAAAAATTTGATTTCATCACCAATTTAACTTTGTACCAAGACCATCCCACAAGAACCTACATCATGGCTGATGACGCAGGTTGAAAAGAGGTAACAATATAAAGGTGGAAAAAAGAGGAGTTGAAACTAGGTGGACGTACCTCCTCAGCTCAGCTCAGCTCTGGATCAATGCTCTCCTGGCAGCACAGCTCTAGCACCTCACAGTTTCATTTTGCCTTTTCTGCTACAAGCTCTCTGCATGTACCAGTTGACTTTCTCAACATCTGTCTGCAGTCTCAGGAATATATTTCCACTCTCTGAGAAAAAGGGAGGTTAGCTGGAAATGGCCTCAGGGCACAGAGGTGAGGCAAATAAAGAGCTATCATGTTTAGCCCTTCAAAGGCTTGATTTCTGTAAGGAAATGTTTGCTTCTGCCTACTTCTGTTTGCTTCTGTCATGCAGCAGCTCTACAAAAGCAAAATGCTGAAGCCGTGATGTTTCCACAATGCTGTAGGTGGCACCAGATATATTGGCTTAAAGGCAGCACATCAAACATAGATAAGTCCTTTCTAATAAATAGAAATTGCAAAAGCCCCCCAGAATCAAAACAGTATTCGAGATTGAATCCTTGTGGAAAAGACACGCAGTATTTGTCTGGTAAAATTGCCACCAGCCATCCAGCACTACAATTGTTGCACGTTAAGTTTTATCCTGAATGCCAAGCAGAAATGATGGTCCTCTGTGATGTGGCACAGCTTCATTTCCTTCTAGAGGAAATCTAGATCATTTCAGCAGTTTCATCTGAACAGGGAGTGACCCCAGTCTGTCTCCAAGGAGACCTTCAAATATTTATAATTTGATTGTAGAGCTGCAGCACTGAGATGATGTGTTTCTATATGGAACACCTAACTTGAGACAGGAACCTATGTCACATCCAAGCAGAGATAAGGGACTGTAGTCCTTAATTTTGATGTAGGCAGTTCAGGCAACCTCAGCTCTGTGCACAGAATTGTTCTGGATAACTCTGGCAAGGCCTAAAGACTACAGCTGCACCCATTGCAGTCCTGAAATCATACGCTAACTTTCCCCGTGGGAGCGGATTTTGTAAAAGACAAACTCACTTACATTTCTAAGCCTTATTTTCAAAGCAGACTTAGGCATTTGCATTCAGATTTATAGAAACGCTGTAGTAATTAAAAACGTCTGCTGAGACTTACGAAGACACCTAAGCAGATTAAGGTGCCAAATGCTTTTAAATGTTACTGATCACCTATGCCACTCTTGTGTCCTAGGGTTGGAAGGGTCACAGTGGGGAACTTTAAATTTTCTGTCTCTTTGTTTCTATTCTCATTTCTTCCACTGATTATTACTTTTCCCTCTGGGATGTATAAATTATATTCCAAGTACTGCAGCCTATGATCCAGGCCCAAGATACATCTTTGGTTCCTGATATGTTGGAGAGGCATGCTTTGATTTGGAAGACCTAGGCAGAATTCACCATGGGAATATCGCTTTGTATGCCAATGACAATAAATATTGGCTGCCATTTTGTAACCTCAAAGCTCTCACGAAGCATTTCAGAGAGCTTGGTTGCTCATCCGTTTACCACTCAGTTTGTTAAACGAGCAGCCTGAAAGTTACAGTAATATGGCCTCATTTTCTCAAAAGTGTTTAAGGATACTGTTTTCTAAATCAGGCAACACTTTTAAATTTGGTGAGAAGAGAAAGCAATGCTGGCTTTGTTACTGCAATTAGAAATGCAAGCTTAAAGTGTACATGCCCGTGGTCAAGGCTGTTGCTGTAAAATTAGCATAAACACTCTGCACCCAAATTAAGGACAAGAACTCCCTTGGAGTCTTATTATGTTCTAATACATACCCCACATGTGTATACATACAGCTATGGCCTGATCCATCCTTGAACTTAACAGCTCTATGAAGCTGTGTAAACATCATTGCTAACCTAGATTGACAAAGCATCTTTAGAGCCTGTCTCACATACTATAGGCTAGGCAATACACGAAAGGACTCGAGCCCAATATAAGTGTCTTTATATAAAGAA
This sequence comes from Struthio camelus, assembly GCF_040807025.1. Taxonomy (NCBI): domain Eukaryota; kingdom Metazoa; phylum Chordata; class Aves; order Struthioniformes; family Struthionidae; genus Struthio; species Struthio camelus. Next base: position 24,915,821 of record NC_090950.1, on the reverse strand, counting down.
ACCTGTTAACAGGAGAGACAACTCCAAGTGTCCACATCCAGCCTGAACTTCTCATACTCTGTTCACCTGCAAGCTCTGACGCTTTCTCCAAAGTTTCAAGTATTTGGCTACATCTTATGTTTTAGCAGTTGTTGATACGCCTTCTGTGCAAGTGCTTGCTGCTATCTGGCTAACACACAACCTACTCTAAGGACTTGGACTCAACCTAGCCCTGCTGATTTTTACCTTTGTGGGAAGAGAGCAATAGGGAAGACCCACTCTGTTCAGCCAGGCAAAATGACCCAAGCCTTCTGTGCCCTGCCTGCTGCCCTAGACTGCAGTAGATCAACCTCAAGGCTAATATGGATGATTAGCAGTGTAGCTGGGATTTTATCAGACATTGTTTCAAGAGCACAACTGCAAAAATGGCAGCTGAACGTCCAGCATGGCTATTGGGACTGTAGGACAGGCAATAGACTGGAGCTATTCACTACTGCTTCCCATCTCTCCCTCCTCATTTTTGTGTACTGCTGCCTACCTCCTGGGGTCATGGCAACCTTGAAAACATCTCTCTCATTTTTATTTATATCCTCCTATGGCCACTTTTCTTTCTACTTTCCAATAATATTCATGAAAAATTATTGGCTTTTTGCTTAATGATAATCCATGCTTCACCCAAGTAAACAAACTTTCAATCAATCCAAGAAGTTAAATAAACATTATTAATTGTGTTTATATGATTGTGTGATTTTGCGACAATGTGAAGCAGAGGTAGACTTGTCAAAAAAACACCCTTAAAGCCACAGCCAGAGGGGCTAAGCATGACAGTAGGCATGAGACATGCACAGTTCTCATGCTTGGATACCAGGGTGCTAACTACCAGACAGACCAGCAGAATGTACAGCAGTGCATACTATAATAAATAAATAACTACATAAATAAATCCAAAAAAATCCAATAAAGCCAAATCCAATAAATGATAAAATACATAAATAAATGCAATAGACTGGAGGCAAACTGCATTGCTCTTCTGTCTGAATTTGGACCTCATAATCCAAATGTGCTGTATTGCTGACTGCTACTTGAGTAGTGGGTGCTCACCAGCTTTTATGAACAGAAGACACTTGTCTAAGACCACCAGGTATTCAATAGTTTGACCATTTCCTAATTAAGCCCAATATGCTGCTGCCAAGATACTGTAAACAGTAATAGAGGTGGCTGCAATAAGTAGCTACAGGAAAATTATCTCTTCTGAATAGCGGATAATACTAGGGAGGAAGAGTCCTTAAAGGGATTGTTTCTCACACACGCACACACGCACAAACACACACTTACACATAGCAGGCCAAAGGAGAGAAGAGCAAATCCCATAGCCTGCTGAGGCTTCAGCCAGCCCTGCTTCACAAAACTGCTTCCAGTCTTGGCTGAAATAATCCCTATCTATACACAGAATCACAGAATCGTTTAGGTTGGATGGGACCTCTGGAGATCATCTCGTCCAACCTCCCTGCTCCAGCAGGGTCACCTAGAGCATATTGCCCAGGATCACATCCCGGCGGGTTTTGAATATCTCCAGCGAAGGAGACTCCACTACCTCGCTGGGCAACCTGTTCCAATGCTCTGTCACCCTCACAGTGAAGAAGTTTTTTCTCAGGTTCAGATGGAACTTGCTGTGGTTCAGTTTCTGCCCGTTGCCTCTTGGCCTGTTGCTGGGCACCACGGAGAAGAGGCTGGCCTCATCCTCTTGACACTCCCCCTTCAGATACTTGTACACGTTGATGAGATCCCCTCTCAATCTTCTCTTCTCCAGGCTGAACAGGCCCAGCTCTTGCATTCTTTCTTCATAGGAGAGGTGCTCCAGCCCTCTAATCATCTTGGTAGCCCTCCGCTGGACTCTCTCCAGGAGTGTCATGTCTCTCTTGTACTGGGGAGCCCAGAACTGGACACAGTACTCCAGGTGAGGCCTCCCCAGGGCTGAGGAGAGGGGCAGGTTCACCTCCCTCCACCTGCTGGCAACACTCTGCCTAATGCACCCCAGGAGACCATTGGCCTTCTTGGCCACAAGGGCACACTGCTGCCTCATGTTTAACTTGTTGTCCACCAGCACTCCCAGGTCCTTCTCGGCAGAGCTACTTTCCAGCAGGTCAGCCCCCAGCCTGTACTGGTGCATGGGATTGTTCCTGCCTAGGTGCAGGACCTTGCACTTGCCTTGGTTGAACTTCATGAGGTTCCTCTCTGCCCAGCTCTCCAGCCTGTCCAGGTCCCTCTGAAGGGCAGCACAGTCTTCTGGTGTGTCAGCCTCTCCTCCCAGTTTAGTATCATCAGCAAACTTGCTGAGGGTGTACTCTGTCCCTTCCTCCAGGTCATTGATGAATATATTGAACAAGACTGGACCCAGGACTGACCCCTGGGGGACACCACTAGCCACAGGCCTCCAACTTGACTCTGCGCCATTCACCACAACCCTCTGAGCTCGGCCATCCAGCCAGTTCTCAATCCACCTCACTGTCCACTCATCTAGCCCACACTTCCTGAGCTTACCTAGGAGGATGTGATGGGAGATACAAGTTCACCCAGAGTAAAAATGAGCCATTGTCATAAATAATGATAATGCATCATTATTTATTATTATTATCATATATTGAAAATGATAATGAATTGGCTCTCAAATTTTCTAGTCAGCTGCAACTAAAGATTTTTGACACCATGTTGTTGTTTTTATAAATCTCCTAAGTCTGAAGTATTTTTGTAGCCTCCTGAAACATCAGGTGTTAACCCTCACATTTTCATCTCTTCTGGTACATGGGGATTTTGCCACTTGACTTTCCACAGATTTTAAATACCTGAATTTCATATTTTAAAATCCAGGGTAATAAATAGGTTAATGTAATGTTTTTCACACAATTAGTCTAACTGCATTTGTTTAAGTACATAGTTTGGCTTCCTCAGATAAATATTTTATTCTTGCGTAAAACTCCACAGACGCATCGAAAACAGCCTATTTAGATTTTTATGCAACCATGGTCATTTTTTTCTTGTAAACCTATACCTTGTTCTTTCATTCACACTATCTCTTTGTAAAAATGGGCCTTGATATTGAGAAACAAGTCTCAGGCTAGCACTTTTTAACATCTTCATACATACAGCAAACACCTGCCAAAGACACTCTCTAGTTCCAGATAATATACTGTGAATAATCTCCCTATCTCTCTTTACACTTGTGTAATTCCACTGACTTTAAATAAATCTGCTCTTGTTTCATACTGGTAGGAGAAGTAAAGCAAGCCCAGTGGAATAAGGTCAATTGAAAGAGTGTCATTCAGTGAAGGATTAGGCCAACTGAATTCTAGGTATTATCTGTTTCAACAGTTTATTAGTACTTCAAAACAGACAAGCAGTCCCTTGCCTCGCCTTGCCTTCCCTTCCCTTCATTTGAAACTTCAAGAATATATCAGATGAATTACTGCTTTGTCCCTCATGGTAAATGAGTAAAAATACTGGCTAGAGTCAACAGAAGAGAGGCAAGGAGGCTCTGCATGTTCCTCCCGAGCAGATCAGCCGGTGCTTCTCCAGTCTCAAATCCTAATGGTCATTAAACATTTAATCCCTGACCCAAACCGGCTTCACCTTTCAGCTTAAAACCTGACTTCCAAAACCCGCCTTTGTCATCTTTGCAAGCAAAATATAAGTAGAAGAAGGACGCACGTCTAGTTGTGGACCTATTCTTCTACATCTCCTCCCCCACAGTGGGCATTCAGCCATGGAGGTATTGGGCTTGATCATCAGCTACAGTAAATCAGCATCTGTTATCACAGCAATAGGGCTGGAAGGGACTTGGACAGATCATCTGGTTCATGCCCCGCACCATGGCCATTCCATGACAGTGTTTCTCCAAACTCATTGATCTAAGCTGCTTGAATGTCTTCCAGATATGGAAAAGAGTTTATTACCTTCATATTGTGACAACTGTGACATATGTCTCCTTTTCAGTTTGTCTTTAAGTTTCTACCACTGTTCCCCCATTGTATCCCCTTCTCTGTACAGTTTTAACCTACCCATGGAGGCAGAAATTCACTATGCAGCAGAACTTTCACTCTGCTGCTTGTTACGATACAAAAGCGTGCATTCTTGGAAGACTTATTGCTACTAGTTGCGATTAACTTCCCAATGGGAGTTTTGTCATTATCTCAAGGACATTTGGCCCTTTACTCATGTAGCAGAAATAGTATTGGTATGTGGCTTTCAAGCAGACGTGCACGAGAGAGAGAACCACAAACAATATTGAAAAGAAAACTGGCCTGATCATGTCATGGCATAGGCTGAAAAAAAGCAGAGCGTACGTTCTGCGGAGAGTGCAGTTCATTTATAGAGAGCCTGTTTTACAGTGAGAAAGCTTGCAGAGAACTATCAGCTATGGGAGCCCGATAGGATGCATGCTAGAGGAAATTCCTAGGTGTTACTCACATTTCAGAGACTGAGAAAGGAAATTCGCATGTCATGTCCTCCTGCAACGATGACACAATGAATCTTCGATCATGGACCTCTTTTCCTTAGGGCACCTTAGAACAGCTCTTCCCATCTGAATGTTCAACAGGAAAGCAGACTGAAAGAGAGCCAGACAAGGTAACGTGACAAGAAGTGTCATAGGCAATCAGATAGCCCTATACGATGTTGCCCCTGCCTGACTCACCATCTAATCCCTCATTAGGATCTTGAGAGCCAACCACTCCCTTGTGCTCCTGCTAGAACTGAAGTAATCTAGACTCTATGCTCTTAACTTCCCATGACTAGCTACTTCCACAGCTGTGCCCTGACCAGCCTCTCCTTAAGACAGGAAGAAGGAACAAAAAGAAGGTCTTCATCCTGCCAGCATATAAAGAAAGAATTTTCAAATATAGCTAAAGAAATTGAGTGCCCATTCTTACTTATTCTCACTTCTTGAAGCTCAGTTGTGATTTCTGTACTATATCCACCTCTCGTTACTCATTACCTGTAAAATATTACAACAACCTGAGCAACCAGTACCTTCGAGGCCTCTTCAGGCACCACAGACACGAGGGTGTCCCTCAGGACCGCTGACGCTGTCCTGGGCACCTCAGCCTTGGGGGTGGCTCTCGGGATCCCTGACAGCACCCGCTGCACCTCAGCCCAACGGGTGGCCACCCTAGGTGCCACAGCTTCAGGGGTAGCTCCCTGGATCCCCAGTGCCACCCTGAGTGCCTCAGCCCTGGGGCTGGGTTTCAGGACCCCTGACACCACCCTGGGTGCCAAAGCCCTGGTGGTTCCTCTCCACCTGGAACTCAGTCTCCAGCCTTGTGGCCAGCCATCACCCTGGCCTTTCCCACGTGTTTCTCCAGCTCTGTCTCAGCCATGGGGGTCTCTGTGTACACTTAACAGCTACTCTGGTAAGTTTTAGCTCTTGGTGTTTACACTGCTAGCAAAACTGTCACTCTGCTGTGAGGCATTTGTACACAAAACACAGCCCTTGTGCCCTGAAAAGTTTACAAGCTAACTCTACAAAACAGGAAGTAAGAGGAAAAGAAAGGAGACACTGTTTCTGTTACTGTTTATAGTGCACTAATACCTTGGCCCCTTGGGAATAGCTCTAGCTCTCCTCTGGGCAAACACTAAATAATTTACAATAAAAGTAGCAGCTTGGCTTGCTCACAAAATCAATCAGCCCCAGAGTCCAACCTGCGAGCCTTGGCTTGCTGCCCAATAAGCCTCTAGATTTACCAGCTGAGGTTACAAGTGAGAGTGGGGAACAAAGTGTCTGCAAGTATTTTTTGCACTGACATCTCCCCCAGTTGAATTTATCTGGGGCCAGTTGGTAGGTGTATTTGGAAAAAAAAAAAAAAAAAGCCTGAAATCATAAAAGCGCTAAAGAAATAATAGTTCTAGCTGGCAGGCACCGCTCCTGCAGTCTGCACATCTAGCATCTAAGATGGTGAAGACTTCACTTTATCTGAGGTCTCTAAGCGCAGCCATTGCAAAGACAACATCCATAATGGATACATTTTGTAGCCCCAGTAATCTGGACCTGCTTTACTTATGAATTCTGTATCATTTCCATATTCATTTAATCCAGAAAGCCATTAACAGAGCTCAAGACAGTCATGAATATTTCCATCCTATTTAGCAGAGGGGGCCCTGGGCATGGCCTGCTTGTCCCTTCCCCTTCTCCCCCCCGCCTCCCGGAGCAACTGCCAGGTGCCTTTACCTTTACTGGTTTGAGCTCGTGTAGGTACTCGGAAATACTGTGATTGTTCCTGTTTCATGTTGTGTGGGGAGTTCAATGTATAGTTATTGATGAATTGTATGTTGTTACTATTGTTATTACTAATTTTTTAATTGTTAACTAGTGATACATATTAAACTTTGTTACTTGTTTCTGGCTGTTAATTGTGAACCCGTTTGTGACAGGGACAGCTGATGCTTTCTTGTAGCGTGGAGTGCTGTGGGGATCAGAGTGTCAGGATGCTCAGTGGTTGGCTCAGCTGCCCCTCCCAGGCCTCCCGCGACAGCCCTATTTCCTGAAGGTGGAACAGGCAGAGAAGCCTACCGAAGAACTTCAGCAGGCACTGGCTTTTGTCTTCCTAGAAGTGCATTAAAACAGCATAATGAAGAGTATTCTGTTTTACACGCTTGTCCTGCAGACCAGCTCCTTTATCTTCCCATCAAAGCTCAGTCCTGGCATCCTAGTTTGCAGAAAAAATTTGCAGTGAGATTTGCAGGAGAGTTTTATTTGCTGATTTTTACCAGACCTATATCTTCTCCACAAACAGCTGTTTAACAGTACCAACAAAAAAAAAAAACCACACGCAGTGAATTCTCTTTGGGTTAAACAGTTGCTTGGCCTGATAAATATAAGCCAGAAGAAGAGAGAGACTCAGTCAGGAAAGTGTGAATGAGATATCCATTCTTCACATAAATTGGCCTGCCTCTGCTGCTTCAGACTGCTTAGGCCACCTATGGCCTCTGTTGAGTTTTCCAGGAAGGGAGCAAAGTGCAGGCACTAACTCATATCATTCTGTTCAGAACACAGACACAAAGTTATTTTAGGGGGAAACTACTGATCCTCCATATATGGCAGGCCAAATACTGAGATGGACTATATCCAAGCCCCAGTCCCTGTTGCCATCACAAATAGGCCTTCATTTCGTTTACAGTAAAGGCTCTGGAATGATTCACACAAACACTTTCATGATACTTTCCATATATTCTACATCCATGTTGGCCTCAGGAACTTTTCAGATCTATGTGTTTTTTGCTGAAACATGGCACATTGGTCCTAAGTCACAGCTATAGCAAGGATGAAAATTTCATGGACTAATAAAGCTCACCTTTTACAGTGAATGAAGGTGAGAAAAAAAAAGGAATTTGGCAATGTGCTACGGCTTTGTCAGCAGCAGAATGCTAGGGAGAGGTCTGCATTTTCCTTGAGTCTATGGTGCTCTCTAGGAAAGAAAAACATTCCTTTTTACCATCTGTAAGTGATGTGATTTGCAGTGTAATTATGGGTTGCTATAATTGTCTGTCTTGACAGTTTTTCACCCAAAATCAGACACATTTTTAAGAGGTCAGGGTCATACCTGACCCATGAAAGGTCCTTGCAATAATACACTGGGTAGGGGGGAACATGCTGAAATCCTGATAAAATGTCCAGGTTGTTGGACTATTTCCTAGATCTATTTAATAATTGCTTTTCCTTTAATATTCCCTTATTCTTTTTTTATCCCTTTTCTAAAAGATGTTTATCATACAGCACAAGCAATGTCTCTTTTGCTAAGGTTTTGTGAGTATAATTTTGAGACCTTCTAAATCAGAAATTCACCAGTTCAGCCGAATTGTAAAATGAGGTCCCAAAGGATCATAACATTGTTATTATGATGCCTTTCGTCTTTCTCTGTTACTGTTGTAATCTCCTAATTGATTTTTCCTTGACACTGAGGAAAAAAAATGCACATAAATACAAATATTACTTGGAAAGAAAGACAAAATGTAAAGAAACAACATCATATGTAGACAGATCTCCTCCTACATAACTGATATTTGCACATTGTCATTGTATGGCTTACTTTTTTATCACTAAATCATCTTTCAAAGGAAATGCATCTGCTTGTGTTCTAGAAAGCACGCTTGGCTGTTCTGGTGGTGTGGAAAAAGGGAATAGCAAAATGCTAGTGACAGAAATGCTCTCTCTTCTAGGAGTGTTAACTTCTGTCAAAAGTTTTGAATGCAGAATGCTTGTTAAAATGTGTTAGCAAAGAAATACTACTGAATTTGTATTGGTTAAGAAAAGGAAGAATGAACACTTGTGAGAAAAGCAGTTACTTTCTGCAAAGAAATGAATTCAGTTTAACTTTCGATGGAAATACTTTTGGACATGAAATTTTCAGCTAGCCTTAGTTGTTACAACTCTCCAGAACCAATGTTATGATCAAGGGTATGAAAAGGACTTTTAAAAAACTGAGTGCTGCGTCCTCCCTCCAAATTTGCTCTATATGCATGCTTCCTTTTGTGCCAAGGATAGTAAAATCTTCCCAGTTGGCTCAGATCCTGCTGAAAACATATATATGCCAACTGAGCCATTGTTATGATGCAATCATTGTGATTCTCTTAAGTGTTGCCTTATTCTGCAAAATATTTGTAGATCCCCCGGATTGTTTTGGATATAAAACACTGCATAATGCCACAGAACCTTTCAAAAATACAAGAGGCCAATACATGCTGGCAAACACTTGATGTGACTGAAGCATGCAACTCGTAGCGATACACAGCTGTGTAAAGCTGTCATTGTATCTAAGCCAGGGAACTATGCTACTAGTTCAAGATCCAGCCTTGTATCTCTGAGAGCCTGATCCAGTCCCCACAGGAGTCCCTGAGAGTATGCCTGCCCTGCAGTTTAAATGCTGTTAACCTATTCTTATACACCATCCATGCAGGTATGCGCTCAGAAATATCTATAGGCAGAGCTCCAATGCCCAGTATTCACTGTTGGATAAGAAGGAAGCCCTGTATTAATAGATATCCTAAGCTCAGTGCAGGTGCATTGCCCCTATCCTGCTCCTGCAGGCTCTTCCTCTATCCTGAGCTCAGGGAAGACAAGGGGAAATCCGCCTGGAGTCACCACCACGACCCGCAGTCACACCTTGCCTGCCGTGCCAGCAGACCCGGCGTGCCTCTGAGCAGCGGCGAGGAAGGGGAGGCAGGCAGGAGTTTCTGAGTCAGTTGTTAGCCTTTACTTTTTCTTTCTCCTGTGAGGAGCTCGTGTGCTCTCTTTGCAGAGACACAGGTCAGTGCCAGGGAGGGACATCACTCGTCTGCATTCTTCCCCAGAGGAAAAGTCCCAGGATGGTCCTGTGTAGGTACTAACCACTCGAGCTAAGAGAGTCAGCAATGCTCCTGGGTTAAACAGCCCCTGTAATAGTAAATAGATCTCTTAGCAGTTCAAGTAACAAGAGAAACCATTTCCAGATAGGGTAAGAAAAGTGCAACTGCTGTTGCAATATTGCAGTATCTTAAACTTTAATTAATCTTTAATACTATCTAACTTTCAAAGCACCAGAAGCCCTGAATTATCAGGATATTTCCTACAAAAGCTTTTATTTTTATAGAAATGGCTTGATTTTCTTTTCTGATTGTAGTTTTCTTATTATCAGATAACACTAGACAGAAAGAAGAATGAATGAAGCCCATCTCTTTGGTTTGGTTTAATAAAGATTTGATTTTTCTGTACTCTTTGCTACCAAGAAGTGGATCTAGAAGAGCGCTTTCAGCCTTTTCCGATCGTGGAACCTGACACAATTTATGGGCTTACTGACCCCTATAGGATGTTGCAAAGAGGAATTGCTGTGAAATGTGCATAGACTTGCCTTTCGAGTCATCTTGGGTGTGAAAGCCAATCCAAATTCTCTTGAACTTTCCAAATGTTATTGAAATATTTCCTTTATTATCCAAGTAATGTTCCACTGTGTGCTTTTCATGCAAAGTCCACGTAGCCAGATGAATACTAGAGCAGATACCTTTAGCACAAAACCTACGAACAGTCACAGGAATTGCTGTAACATCACAGTAACCTAAAAGTTTTCCTCTGAAATGCGTAACGGTTACTCAGTGTCACTATAGGAAATATCATATGTTATTATTTTGATATATTTAAAGCACTCTGGTTTATCCTTGAGTGCAGGGTGGAAAAAATTTAATATATATACCATTTTCCTCCCCTCAAAATAAATATTCCTCAACATGTGTTCTCTCTATTTGCATCCCTAACAGAAAACTCACTCATCCAATCAGCACTGAAAGTGGAATAAGATAAGACACCTCCTGCACCACCAATATTGGCAAAATAGGTCTCCTCACAGCCAATACTGCACTCTGATCTTTTGTGACGGGTTTTTGTTGTTGTTGTCGTCATGTTTGCTTTTTACTGAAATAGCAACTATAATTTAAAAATAAAAAAAAATACATTGTGTTTTCCATTTGCTGTCCTGGATCTAGCTGAAGTAGACTACCTTCCCCACATGTGATACAAAAGCTCTGACTGTGAACACTAATCTGGCAGAAAAAAAGACCACCACCACAACCCTCCCCACCCACCACTACCACCAAAAGCTTTGCCAAAGTGTTTCTATGAAGTGAAATGAAACAACCTGTAAGATTGCTCATGATTAGAAACTTCTTGCAGGACCATGCGGGCATCTGGAACAACCTGACAGGTCCCTGAGGGGCTGTGCATGTCCCTCGGGGGGGCTGCAGGTGCCTGGGTGTTGGGGGGGGGGGAGGCTGTGGGGGCCCCGGGTGTCCTTAGGGCGCTGTGAGGGCGAGGCTCTGCCCCCCCCCCCCCGCCACCGCCCGCCGCCCGGAGCAGGCGCGTGAGCGCCTCTAACTGCCGGCGCGCGCTCCCGCCCGCCTCATCGAGGTCCGGGCGCGCGGCCGCAGCTGCACGAGGCGGGCGCGCGGCGGGCACGTATTTAAGGCGGCGCTCGCGCTTGCGGAGGTGCAGTTTCGGCAGTGTTGATGAGTGGCGCGGCAAGAGGTGCGGGCGCCTCTGCTCGCTGGCAGCGACAGCCGGTGCGCACCCACACGGGCTAAAGTGATGGATTGGGGGCTCCAGTGGGCATTGGGGGAGCCTGGGGATGAACACTGAGGAGACTCCTAGGGGTGGGAGACCGTGGGTGGCTGCAGTCACTTAAAAACCGAGGGAGGAAAATGGGGAGGGTGAGAGCTAAGGTGTTTTTTCCCCTCCAGGCAGGGAAGACAGCCTCTTGGCATAGGTAAGAGGACTGGACTTAGAAGGGAAAGGCTGAAGCAGCCTTGGAGAGCTACCCCAGGCAGCCATGGGTCACTGAGGGACTGATTATAAACTTTCAGATCACGCTTAGACCAGGTTGGGCTATGATGCAGGATGCAGTTGGACAATATTGGGCAATAAGTAGGGAGCTTTCTCAGCACCACAGGTGTGTTTTAAGGGCAAATCTCTGAGGAGAGCAGGTTTTGCTGGAAAATACTACCATACAACAGAAGTGTGAACAAGAGGGTTTTGGTGGGCAGCCTGGAGGAAAATGAGAATGGGACAAAGCAGGAAATCTTGGCAGAAAAGCCTGAGGGATCTCAGAGCAAACAGTACCAATGTTTGGGAGGGAAAAGGTGAAGTACCTTGGGAGGAAGAGCTAGCATTTTGGAGGGAAACACTGAGGGGACAGTGAGGGCTTTCTAGAGGGAAAAGCTGAGGTAAGGTAGATGGGGCAGGGTGAGTATTTTGGAGGAAAAAGCTGAGGTAAATTCAGAGGTAACAAGGTAGCTGTTCTTAGAGAAAAACAAAACACAAAAAAAAAGGTACTTCAAAGGGTAGAGAGTAAGTGTTTTGGAGGAAAAAGCTAAGGTAGCTTAGAGGGGACAGGGAGAATACTTCAGAGGGAAAATCTGAGTTTCTTCAGATGGGACCAGGTAAGGATTTTGGCGGGAAACACTGAAGAAACTTAGATGGGGTACGGTGTGTATTTTGGAGGAAAAAGTTGAGGTAACTTGGAGGAGAGAGGGTGAGGATTTTGGCAGGAAAAGTTGAAGTAACCTAGATGGGATGGGAAGCAATGTGGACAAAAAAGCTGAGGTAATTCCGAGGAGAAGAGAGCAAGTTTCCTGTGGGAAATGCTGAGGTAAGCTGAGATGGAAGAGGGTAAGTATTTTGGAGGATTAAGCGGAGCAACCTCAAAGGAATGAGGGCAAGGATTTTGGTGGGAAAAGCTGTGGTATCTTAGATAGGGCGGAGTGAGTATTTTGGTGGGAAAAGTTGAGGTAACATGGAGGAGAGAGGGTGAGGATTTTTGTGGGAAAAGCTGAGGTAACAGAGGAAAGATGGTGAGGATTTTGGTGGTAAAAGCTGAGGTAACAAGATGGGAAGCAATGTGAGGTAAAAAGCTGAGGTAATTTCAAGGAAGGCAAGCACTTTCAGTGGGAAAAGCTGAGGTGACTTGAGATGGGACAGGGCAAGCATTTTGGAGGATTAAGCTGAGGTACCTCAAAGAGGCGAGGGCAACGATTTTGGTGGGAAAAGCTGAGGTGACACAGAGGAGAGAGGGTGAGGATTTTGGCGGGAAAAGCTGAGGTAACAGGATGGGAAGCAATGTGAGGTAAAAAGCTGAGGTAATTTCAAGGAAGGCAAGCACTTTCAGTGGGAAAAGCTGAGGTAACTTGACATGGGACAGGGCAAGCATTTTGGAGGATTAAGCTGAGGTACCTCAAAGAGGCGAGGGCAAGGATTTTGGTGGGAAAAGCTGAGGTGTCTTAGACAGGGCAGGATGAGTATTTTGGAGAAAAAAGCTGAGGTAACTTCAGAGGCGGCAAGGAGATGAGTTTTGGAGGGAAAAAAATAGGTTGCTTAGAGGGCAGAGAGTAGGCATTTTGGAGGAAAAAGCTGAGGTAGCTTCATAGAGGACAGGGAGAACACTTCAGAGGGAAAAGCTGAGTTTCCTCAGAGGGGATGAGGTGAGGATTTTTGAGGGGAAAAGGTGGGGGAATTTAGACAGGGCAGGGGGAGTGTTTTGGCGGGAAAAGCTGAGGTAACGCAGAGGAGAGAGGGCGAGGATTTTGGCGGGAAAAGCTGAGGTAACAGGATGGGAAGCAATGTGAGGTAAAAAGCTGAGGTAATTTCAAGGAAGGCAAGCACTTTCAGTGGGAAAAGCTGAGGTGACTTGAGATGGGACAGGGCAAGCATTTTGGAGGATTAAGCTGAGGTACCTCAAAGAGGCGAGGGCAACGATTTTGGTGGGAAAAGCTGAGGTGACACAGAGGAGAGAGGGCGAGGATTTTGGCGGGAAAAGCTGAGGTAACAGGATGGGAAGCAATGTGAGGTAAAAAGCTGAGGTAATTTCAAGGAAGGCAAGCACTTTCAGTGGGAAAAGCTGAGGTAACTTGACATGGGACAGGGCAAGCATTTTGGAGGATTAAGCTGAGGTACCTCAAAGAGGCGAGGGCAAGGATTTTGGTGGGAAAAGCTGAGGTGTCTTAGACAGGGCAGGATGAGTATTTTGGAGAAAAAAGCTGAGGTAACTTCAGAGGCGGCAAGGAGATGAGTTTTGGAGGGAAAAAAATAGGTTGCTTAGAGGGCAGAGAGTAGGCATTTTGGAGGAAAAAGCTGAGGTAGCTTCATAGAGGACAGGGAGAACACTTCAGAGGGAAAAGCTGAGTTTCCTCAGAGGGGACGAGGTGAGGATTTTTGAGGGGAAAAGGTGAGGTATCTTAGGGTAGGGTGAGTGTTTTGGCGGGAAAAGCTGAGGTAACGCAGAGGAGAGAGGGCGAGGATTTTGGCGGGACAAGCTGAGGTAACACAGAGGACAGAGGATGAGGATTTTGATGGGAAAAGCGGAACTAATTTAGACAGGGCAGAGTGAGTGTTTTGGCGGGAAAAGCTGAGGTAACTTGGAGGACACAGGCAAGGATTTTGTTTGGAAAAGTTGCTGCGGAGGCTTAGGATGGGAAGCAATATGGAGGAAAAAGCTGAGGTAATGTCGAGGAGGGAGAGGGCGAGCACTTCCTGTGTGAAATGCTGAGGTAACTTGAGATGGGACAGGGCAAGTATTTTGGAGGATTAAGCTGAGCTGCCTCAAAGGGACGAAGGTAAGGATTTTAGTGGGAAAAGCTGTGGTATCTTAGATGGGGCAGGGTGAGTATTTTGGAGGAAAAAGGTGAGGTAGCTTAGAGGTGACAAGAAGATAATTTTTAGGGGAAAAAAAAGTTATTTCAGAGGTGACAAGGGAACAGTTCTGGGGAAAAAAAAAAGAAAACAAAAAAAATCCAGGTTCCTTAGAGAGCAGAGAATAGGCATTTTGGTGGGAAAAGCTGAAGTAGCTTAGAGGGCACAGGGAGAACACTTCAGATAGAAAAGCTGAGTTTCCTCAGAGGGGGATGAGGATTTTTGAGGGGAAAAGGTGAGGTAATTTAGACAGGGCAGGGGGAGTGTTTTGGCGGGAAAAGCTGAGGTGACACAGAGGAGAGAGGGTGAGGATTTTGGCGGGAAAAGCTGAGGTAACAGGATGGGAAGCAATGTGAGGTAAAAAGCTGAGGTAATTTCGAGGAAGGCAAGCACTTTCAGTGGGAAAAGCTGAGGTAACTTGACATGGGACAGGGCAAGCATTTTGGAGGATTAAGCTGAGGTACCTCAAAGAGGCGAGGGCAAGGATTTTGGTGGGAAAAGCTGAGGTGTCTTAGACAGGGCAGGATGAGTATTTTGGAGAAAAAAGCTGAGGTAACTTCAGAGGCGGCAAGGAGATGAGTTTTGGAGGGAAAAAAATAGGTTGCTTAGAGGGCAGAGAGTAGGCATTTTGGAGGAAAAAGCTGAGGTAGCTTCATAGAGGACAGGGAGAACACTTCAGAGGGAAAAGCTGAGTTTCCTCAGAGGGGACGAGGTGAGGATTTTTGAGGGGAAAAGGTGAGGTATCTTAGGGTAGGGTGAGTGTTTTGGCAGGAAAAGTTGAGGTAATTCAGGGATTAGTAGGTGAAGATTTTGATGGGAAAAGCTGAGATAACTTAGATAAGATGGGAAGCAATGTAGAGGAAAAAGCTGAGGTAATTTCAAGGAGGGAGAGGGCAAGCACTTTCTGTGGGAAAAGCTGAGGTAACTTGAGATGGGACAGGGCAATTATTTTGGGAGATGAGGCTGAGCTATTTTAGAAATGCAAACACAAGGATTTTGGTGGGAAAAGCTGAGGTAGCTTATATGTGGACAGGATGGGCATTTTGAAGGAAAAAAATGAGGTAATTTCAGAGGCAAAAAGGGGACCAATTCAGGAGGGAAAAAAAAGAAAAAAAAAAAAAAGCAGGTTCCTTAGAGGGCACAGAGCAGACATTTTGGAGGAAAAAGCTGAGGTACCTTAGAGGGGTTGTGAAGCAATGTGGAAGAAAAAGCTGAGGTATCTTAGGGTGGAAAAGAGCAAGAATTCGGAAGGAATGTCCTGAGGTACCTCAGGGGTGAGAGGAAGAAAATTTCAGAGGGTAATAGAGAGTCTCCTCAGAGGGGACAAGGCAAGGACTTTGGTGGGAAATACTGAGGTAATTTTGAGGGGAATTTGGTGACCATTTTAGAAGGAAAGCTGAGGTAAAGGTGAGACAGCATGGTGAGCAATTTGTGAGGGTAGTGCTGAGGTACTTGGATGTGGCAGGTGAGTATATTGGCGAGAAAAGCTGAGGTAACTTAGTGCACAGACTGAGCAATTTAGAGGGCTAACTCTGAGGTACTTGAGGGAAGACAGTAGCAGCATTTTGGTGGGTGTAGCTGAGATAAATCTAAGGGGATGGAGGCAGGATTTTGGACGGAAAGGCTGATGTACCTCAAAGGGAGTGGTGACACTGTAACAGGAGAAAGAACAGATGTTTAAGCAGGAAAGTCTCTGGTGTCTCTAAAGAGAAAAGGGGAGGTTATCGGGGTGGAAAGGGAAGAGACTAAATATGGTATCACATGAGGGACAATCTAATGTTTAAAGATTTTGAAAAGATGGTGATTTTATCAGGCCTTGATCAATAAGCTTTCTTGGTTTCTCTAGTGCTTTTTTCCCCTTGCTAGGGATACGCAGTATAGATGATCACAGAGCAGGATTTTCAAATGATAACAAAAAAAGCATCCTAGGGATGAATATAAAGTAACTGCTGAGTCATGAATATTTTCCTTTATTTAGAGATATGCATCTGAAGATTCAAAACAACTTCTTGAAAACAATCTCTTCTGCAAGAAGGCAGCTGACCGGCAATTCCTGGTGAGTTTAGAAAGTAGGTTTTTACTATCAAGGGGATGGTGTGGGGAAGAGAGGCCAGGAAAGAAAGAGGAGGAGGGTGCAGCAGGCAGCACAGTCTCTCCTTGTGAGCTCCAGGAATGACACAATACTGGGGGGAAGAGTAGTAATATCACAGCAGATCCTTCCCGAGTTTAGACATTTCAAGTTGGCACTTGTCGGCACAGTGTTACCTGTGTCTGGTTTCCTTTGCGGCAGCTGGTGGAGAAGGAAGAAGAGGAGCGGTGCGGAACTGCGAGTCAAGAGTGAGCCGGAAGAGCAACGGAGGAGGGCGGGAAGCCTGAAGAGGAGGAAAGAGAAGGGCACTCTGGGCAAAGGGACGCCCCTGTAAGCAGGGCTGCGGTCCAGGAGAAGAGCAGGCGTGGCCCCTTTGGTGGCCTCGCTCGCTTGGCGCTGGGCGACCTCCCTGTAAGCAGGGCTCGGGTCTTTGCTTTGTTGGCCTTTTGCCACGGTGCTCCTTTGGCTGCCCGGAGAGAGCGGCGACCCTGTAAGGAGGGTGCGAGTCGCTGTCTCCGCACCTGAGGGGGCCACGGAGCTCACTGGACCCCAGGCCCACCCTGTAAGCAGGGCAGGGCCCTTTTCCCCGCGTGGCTTTGCGCCTGCTGGCAGCCTGGCCAGCGTGACCCCCTGTCCTCAGGGTGCGTCGCAACATTTGCCCTTTGGCGTTGGGTGAAGCCCCTGGGCACGCGGAGCGCTCTGGCCTCCGTGCAGCCCGGGGGCAGGTCTGAGCCTCTCCTCCTGCTCGTGGGGAGGGATCGGTCCCCTGACGTTGGCTGCCCGCGCCTCTCTTTCCCTCCTGGAAAGTCATGTTTGTCCTTGTCCGTTGTCCTTTGTCCTTGTCCTTGTCGGGGTGAGCGTGTGAGCGAGTGAGCTTGTCCTTTAGGCCTCTGTTGAAAGCGCTGCAGCGTGCTTAGCTTCACCTTCCCAGGCCTGAAAGAAGGGCGCTGGGCAGCCACGGAGGGCTCCTCTCTGAGGCCCCGAGCGGAGGCGGAGAGTTCAGGCTTGCCCCCTCTTCCCTGGGACAGCGCAAAGCCACTTGGTACTAGTGTGGGCAACGGGACCTGCCTGTAGGGAGGGCCGCGGTCCGTGCCCGCGTGGCTGCCTGTCCCGCCGGCCAGCTGGCCGGCGTGAGCGCCCTGTGAGCAGGGCGCGTGTCCCGAGCTGCGGAGCCCCTTGTCACCAGGAGCAGCTTGGCCTCCCTGTAAGCAGGGTGGAGGGGCCTGGCACGCCCTCCTGCGGCCTGCTGCTTTAGGCAGCCAACAGGAATGACCCCTCCCTGGCCCTTTCAAGGGGGCAGGTTGAGGAAGTGCTCGCTGGAGGGCGCAGGCCCGCCGCCGCCCCCCCCGGGGCGGCTTTTTTGGGGGCGACCTCCCCGCGGCCAGGGTTGAGGTGCCTCCCTCCCTCCCTGGGCTCCGCAAGGCATGACGTGGCGCTGCAGCCGGCGCGGCCAGCCCCTGAGTGGGGCGTAGGCCGGAGCCTCCTGCCCTGGCGGGGCTTGTTGCCAGTGCTGAGGTGTGGGGGGACCGCCCTGTAAGCAGGGTCGCGTGTGTCCCCTGCGCTCTGCGGGAGGCGCCCGGAGCGACCCCCCTGTAAGCAGGCGGGTGTCTGGGGCCCGTGCCTTTCAGAGGCGCGGGGCCGAGGTGTCGGGGGCAGGCCGGGCCCTCCCTGTAGTCAGGGCCAGGGGCCCGGCCCCCGGCCTCTGGCCAGCAAGCTCCGCGGCCTGGCTGCTGAGAGTCATTCCCGTTGCTGCGGGGGAAGGCTGAGCTCTGTGGCTCCCTGGGTGTGCTCGCCCTCCCTGTCCTCAGGGTGCGGGTGCCGAGCCTTGGTGCTCAGCTGGCAGCTTGTTTGGGGCGGGCACCCCGTTAGCGGGGCCTAGGCCCGAGCGCCCCCGCATCGCAGAAAAGGAGCCTCCTTTTGGCCTGGGCCCCGGGGCTGCCCTGTAACTCGGGGACTGCCCGGTGCCCTGGGGCCCCTGGCCTCGGGCAGTTCTGGCAGGGGCTCCAGGCCCCCTTAGCAGGGCTGAAGCCTCCTTGGCCGCTGCTTTCCATGCCCAGCTGCGTTTGCCCAGCGTGCCCGCCTCTGACCCCAGCTGGGGCTCCGCGACGCAAGCTTCAATCAAGACCGCCGGACCGGCGCGCCGCTGCAGGTGGGCCAACGGCGAGCGCTCGCTGCTGAGCTTGGCAAGGGCTTTGCCCCGGGAGCTTTGGGCGGCTCGGGCGCGGGCTCTTCCTCGCGGGGCTTCCTTGGCGCCTAGCTCCGTCGAGGGTGGCGCGCCGCGCTGGGGCTCTGCCTTTGGGGAGAGGAGCTGATGGGCGATGTTTAAGGCGGGGGGGTGATGGGGGGTGGGGGGTAGGGGCGGGTTGTAGCAGGGTGAAGGGGCATCGGAGGTAGGGGAGGGGCGGCTTGGTGGAGCTGGGCAGAGCTGCTGCTGGCCCTCTGTCCTTCAGGCGGAGGAGTTGGCACTTGTCGGCACAGTGTTACCTGTGTCTGGTTTCCTTTGCGGCAGCTGGTGGAGAAGGAAGAAGAGGAGCGGTGCGGAACTGCGAGTCAAGAGTGAGCCGGAAGAGCAACGGAGGAGGGCGGGAAGCCTGAAGAGGAGGAAAGAGAAGGGCACTCTGGGCAAAGGGACGCCCCTGTAAGCAGGGCTGCGGTCCAGGAGAAGAGCAGGCGTGGCCCCTTTGGTGGCCTCGCTCGCTTGGCGCTGGGCGACCTCCCTGTAAGCAGGGCTCGGGTCTTTGCTTTGTTGGCCTTTTGCCACGGTGCTCCTTTGGCTGCCCGGAGAGAGCGGCGACCCTGTAAGGAGGGTGCGAGTCGCTGTCTCCGCACCTGAGGGGGCCACGGAGCTCACTGGACCCCAGGCCCACCCTGTAAGCAGGGCAGGGCCCTTTTCCCCGCGCGGCTTTGCGCCTGCTGGCAGCCTGGCCAGCGTGACCCCCTGTCCTCAGGGTGCGTCGCAACATTTGCCCTTTGGCGTTGGGTGAAGCCCCTGGGCACGCGGAGCGCTCTGGCCTCCGTGCAGCCCGGGGGCAGGTCTGAGCCTCTCCTCCTGCTCGTGGGGAGGGATCGGTCCCCTGACGTTGGCTGCCCGCGCCTCTCTTTCCCTCCTGGAAAGTCATGTTTGTCCTTGTCCGTTGTCCTTTGTCCTTGTCCTTGTCGGGGTGAGCGTGTGAGCGAGTGAGCTTGTCCTTTAGGCCTCTGTTGAAAGCGCTGCAGCGTGCTTAGCTTCACCTTCCCAGGCCTGAAAGAAGGGCGCTGGGCAGCCACGGAGGGCTCCTCTCTGAGGCCCCGAGCGGAGGCGGAGAGTTCAGGCTTGCCCCCTCTTCCCTGGGACAGCGCAAAGCCACTTGGTACTAGTGTGGGCAACAGGACCTGCCTGTAGGGAGGGCCGCGGTCCGTGCCCGCGTGGCTGCCTGTCCCGCCGGCCAGCTGGCCGGCGTGAGCGCCCTGTGAGCAGGGCGCGTGTCCCGAGCTGCGGAGCCCCTTGTCACCAGGAGCAGCTTGGCCTCCCTGTAAGCAGGGTGGAGGGGCCTGGCACGCCCTCCTGCGGCCTGCTGCTTTAGGCAGCCAACAGGAATGACCCCTCCCTGGCCCTTTCAAGGGGGCAGGTTGAGGAAGTGCTCGCTGGAGGGCGCAGGCCCGCCGCCGCCCCCCCCGGGGCGGCTTT
Organism: Struthio camelus; assembly: GCF_040807025.1. NCBI lineage: Eukaryota > Metazoa > Chordata > Aves > Struthioniformes > Struthionidae > Struthio > Struthio camelus. Next base: position 24,895,889 of record NC_090950.1, on the reverse strand, counting down.
TTTGGGGGCGACCTCCCCGCGGCCAGGGTTGAGGTGCCTCCCTCCCTCCCTGGGCTCCGCAAGGCATGACGTGGCGCTGCAGCCGGCGCGGCCAGCCCCTGAGTGGGGCGTAGGCCGGAGCCTCCTGCCCTGGCGGGGCTTGTTGCCAGTGCTGAGGTGTGGGGGGACCGCCCTGTAAGCAGGGTCGCGTGTGTCCCCTGCGCTCTGCGGGAGGCGCCCGGAGCGACCCCCCTGTAAGCAGGCGGGTGTCTGGGGCCCGTGCCTTTCAGAGGCGCGGGGCCGAGGTGTCGGGGGCAGGCCGGGCCCTCCCTGTAGTCAGGGCCAGGGGCCCGGCCCCCGGCCTCTGGCCAGCAAGCTCCGCGGCCTGGCTGCTGAGAGTCATTCCCGTTGCTGCGGGGGAAGGCTGAGCTCTGTGGCTCCCTGGGTGTGCTCGCCCTCCCTGTCCTCAGGGTGCGGGTGCCGAGCCTTGGTGCTCAGCTGGCAGCTTGTTTGGGGCGGGCACCCCGTTAGCGGGGCCTAGGCCCGAGCGCCCCCGCATCGCAGAAAAGGAGCCTCCTTTTGGCCTGGGCCCCGGGGCTGCCCTGTAACTCGGGGACTGCCCGGTGCCCTGGGGCCCCTGGCCTCGGGCAGTTCTGGCAGGGGCTCCAGGCCCCCTTAGCAGGGCTGAAGCCTCCTTGGCCGCTGCTTTCCATGCCCAGCTGCGTTTGCCCAGCGTGCCCGCCTCTGACCCCAGCTGGGGCTCCGCGACGCAAGCTTCAATCAAGACCGCCGGACCGGCGCGCCGCTGCAGGTGGGCCAACGGCGAGCGCTCGCTGCTGAGCTTGGCAAGGGCTTTGCCCCGGGAGCTTTGGGCGGCTCGGGCGCGGGCTCTTCCTCGCGGGGCTTCCTTGGCGCCTAGCTCCGTCGAGGGTGGCGCGCCGCGCTGGGGCTCTGCCTTTGGGGAGAGGAGCTGATGGGCGATGTTTAAGGCGGGGGGGTGGTGGGGGGTGGGGGGTAGGGGCGGGTTGTAGCAGGGTGAAGGGGCGTCGGAGGTAGGGGAGGGGCGGCTTGGTGGAGCTGGGCAGAGCTGCTGCTGGCCCTCTGTCCTTCAGGCGGAGGAGTTGGCACTTGTCGGCACAGTGTTACCTGTGTCTGGTTTCCTTTGCGGCAGCTGGTGGAGAAGGAAGAAGAGGAGCGGTGCAGAACTGCGAGTCAAGAGTGAGCCGGAAGAGCAACGGAGGAGGGCGGGAAGCCTGAAGAGGAGGAAAGAGAAGGGCACTCTGGGCAAAGGGACGCCCCTGTAAGCAGGGCTGCGGTCCAGGAGAAGAGCAGGCGTGGCCCCTTTGGTGGCCTCGCTCGCTTGGCGCTGGGCGACCTCCCTGTAAGCAGGGCTCGGGTCTTTGCTTTGTTGGCCTTTTGCCACGGTGCTCCTTTGGCTGCCCGGAGAGAGCGGCGACCCTGTAAGGAGGGTGCGAGTCGCTGTCTCCGCACCTGAGGGGGCCACGGAGCTCACTGGACCCCAGGCCCACCCTGTAAGCAGGGCAGGGCCCTTTTCCCCGCGCGGCTTTGCGCCTGCTGGCAGCCTGGCCAGCGTGACCCCCTGTCCTCAGGGTGCGTCGCAACATTTGCCCTTTGGCGTTGGGTGAAGCCCCTGGGCACGCGGAGCGCTCTGGCCTCCGTGCAGCCCGGGGGCAGGTCTGAGCCTCTCCTCCTGCTCGTGGGGAGGGATCGGTCCCCTGACGTTGGCTGCCCGCGCCTCTCTTTCCCTCCTGGAAAGTCATGTTTGTCCTTGTCCGTTGTCCTTTGTCCTTGTCCTTGTCGGGGTGAGCGTGTGAGCGAGTGAGCTTGTCCTTTAGGCCTCTGTTGAAAGCGCTGCAGCGTGCTTAGCTTCACCTTCCCAGGCCTGAAAGAAGGGCGCTGGGCAGCCACGGAGGGCTCCTCTCTGAGGCCCCGAGCGGAGGCGGAGAGTTCAGGCTTGCCCCCTCTTCCCTGGGACAGCGCAAAGCCACTTGGTACTAGTGTGGGCAACGGGACCTGCCTGTAGGGAGGGCCGCGGTCCGTGCCCGCGTGGCTGCCTGTCCCGCCGGCCAGCTGGCCGGCGTGAGCGCCCTGTGAGCAGGGCGCGTGTCCCGAGCTGCGGAGCCCCTTGTCACCAGGAGCAGCTTGGCCTCCCTGTAAGCAGGGTGGAGGGGCCTGGCACGCCCTCCTGCGGCCTGCTGCTTTAGGCAGCCAACAGGAATGACCCCTCCCTGGCCCTTTCAAGGGGGCAGGTTGAGGAAGTGCTCGCTGGAGGGCGCAGGCCCGCCGCCGCCCCCCCCGGGGCGGCTTTTTTGGGGGCGACCTCCCCGCGGCCAGGGTTGAGGTGCCTCCCTCCCTCCCTGGGCTCCGCAAGGCATGACGTGGCGCTGCAGCCGGCGCGGCCAGCCCCTGAGTGGGGCGTAGGCCGGAGCCTCCTGCCCTGGCGGGGCTTGTTGCCAGTGCTGAGGTGTGGGGGGACCGCCCTGTAAGCAGGGTCGCGTGTGTCCCCTGCGCTCTGCGGGAGGCGCCCGGAGCGACCCCCCTGTAAGCAGGCGGGTGTCTGGGGCCCGTGCCTTTCAGAGGCGCGGGGCCGAGGTGTCGGGGGCAGGCCGGGCCCTCCCTGTAGTCAGGGCCAGGGGCCCGGCCCCCGGCCTCTGGCCAGCAAGCTCCGCGGCCTGGCTGCTGAGAGTCATTCCCGTTGCTGCGGGGGAAGGCTGAGCTCTGTGGCTCCCTGGGTGTGCTCGCCCTCCCTGTCCTCAGGGTGCGGGTGCCGAGCCTTGGTGCTCAGCTGGCAGCTTGTTTGGGGCGGGCACCCCGTTAGCGGGGCCTAGGCCCGAGCGCCCCCGCATCGCAGAAAAGGAGCCTCCTTTTGGCCTGGGCCCCGGGGCTGCCCTGTAACTCGGGGACTGCCCGGTGCCCTGGGGCCCCTGGCCTCGGGCAGTTCTGGCAGGGGCTCCAGGCCCCCCTTAGCAGGGCTGAAGCCTCCTTGGCCGCTGCTTTCCATGCCCAGCTGCGTTTGCCCAGCGTGCCCGCCTCTGACCCCAGCTGGGGCTCCGCGACGCAAGCTTCAATCAAGACCGCCGGACCGGCGCGCCGCTGCAGGTGGGCCAACGGCGAGCGCTCGCTGCTGAGCTTGGCAAGGGCTTTGCCCCGGGAGCTTTGGGCGGCTCGGGCGCGGGCTCTTCCTCGCGGGGCTTCCTTGGCGCCTAGCTCCGTCGAGGGTGGCGCGCCGCGCTGGGGCTCTGCCTTTGGGGAGAGGAGCTGATGGGCGATGTTTAAGGCGGGGGGGTGGTGGGGGGTGGGGGGTAGGGGCGGGTTGTAGCAGGGTGAAGGGGCGTCGGAGGTAGGGGAGGGGCGGCTTGGTGGAGCTGGGCAGAGCTGCTGCTGGCCCTCTGTCCTTCAGGCGGAGGAGTTGGCACTTGTCGGCACAGCGTTACCTGTGTCTGGTTTCCTTTGCGGCAGCTGGTGGAGAAGGAAGAAGAGGAGCGGTGCGGAACTGCGAGTCAAGAGTGAGCCGGAAGAGCAACGGAGGAGGGCGGGAAGCCTGAAGAGGAGGAAAGAGAAGGGCACTCTGGGCAAAGGGACGCCCCTGTAAGCAGGGCTGCGGTCCAGGAGAAGAGCAGGCGTGGCCCCTTTGGTGGCCTCGCTCGCTTGGCGCTGGGCGACCTCCCTGTAAGCAGGGCTCGGGTCTTTGCTTTGTTGGCCTTTTGCCACGGTGCTCCTTTGGCTGCCCGGAGAGAGCGGCGACCCTGTAAGGAGGGTGCGAGTCGCTGTCTCCGCACCTGAGGGGGCCACGGAGCTCACTGGACCCCAGGCCCACCCTGTAAGCAGGGCAGGGCCCTTTTCCCCGCGCGGCTTTCCGCCTGCTGGCAGCCTGGCCAGCGTGACCCCCTGTCCTCAGGGTGCGTCGCAACATTTGCCCTTTGGCGTTGGGTGAAGCCCCTGGGCACGCGGAGCACTCTGGCCTCCGTGCAGCCCGGGGGCAGGTCTGAGCCTCTCCTCCTGCTCGTGGGGAGGGATCGGTCCCCTGACGTTGGCTGCCCGCGCCTCTCTTTCCCTCCTGGAAAGTCATGTTTGTCCTTGTCCGTTGTCCTTTGTCCTTGTCCTTGTCGGGGTGAGCGTGTGAGCGAGTGAGCTTGTCCTTTAGGCCTCTGTTGAAAGCGCTGCAGCGTGCTTAGCTTCACCTTCCCAGGCCTGAAAGAAGGGCGCTGGGCAGCCACGGAGGGCTCCTCTCTGAGGCCCCGAGCGGAGGCGGAGAGTTCAGGCTTGCCCCCTCTTCCCTGGGACAGCGCAAAGCCACTTGGTACTAGTGTGGGCAACGGGACCTGCCTGTAGGGAGGGCCGCGGTCCGTGCCCGCGTGGCTGCCTGTCCCGCCGGCCAGCTGGCCGGCGTGAGCGCCCTGTGAGCAGGGCGCGTGTCCCGAGCTGCGGAGCCCCTTGTCACCAGGAGCAGCTTGGCCTCCCTGTAAGCAGGGTGGAGGGGCCTGGCACGCCCTCCTGCGGCCTGCTGCTTTAGGCAGCCAACAGGAATGACCCCTCCCTGGCCCTTTCAAGGGGGCAGGTTGAGGAAGTGCTCGCTGGAGGGCGCAGGCCCGCCGCCGCCCCCCCCGGGGCGGCTTTTTTGGGGGCGACCTCCCCGCGGCCAGGGTTGAGGTGCCTCCCTCCCTCCCTGGGCTCCGCAAGGCATGACGTGGCGCTGCAGCCGGCGCGGCCAGCCCCTGAGTGGGGCGTAGGCCGGAGCCTCCTGCCCTGGCGGGGCTTGTTGCCAGTGCTGAGGTGTGGGGGGACCGCCCTGTAAGCAGGGTCGCGTGTGTCCCCTGCGCTCTGCGGGAGGCGCCCGGAGCAACCCCCCTGTAAGCAGGCGGGTGTCTGGGGCCCGTGCCTTTCAGAGGCGCGGGGCCGAGGTGTCGGGGGCAGGCCGGGCCCTCCCTGTAGTCAGGGCCAGGGGCCCGGCCCCCGGCCTCTGGCCAGCAAGCTCCGCGGCCTGGCTGCTGAGAGTCATTCCCGTTGCTGCGGGGGAAGGCTGAGCTCTGTGGCTCCCTGGGTGTGCTCGCCCTCCCTGTCCTCAGGGTGCGGGTGCCGAGCCTTGGTGCTCAGCTGGCAGCTTGTTTGGGGCGGGCACCCCGTTAGCGGGGCCTAGGCCCGAGCGCCCCCGCATCGCAGAAAAGGAGCCTCCTTTTGGCCTGGGCCCCGGGGCTGCCCTGTAACTCGGGGACTGCCCGGTGCCCTGGGGCCCCTGGCCTCGGGCAGTTCTGGCAGGGGCTCCAGGCCCCCTTAGCAGGGCTGAAGCCTCCTTGGCCGCTGCTTTCCATGCCCAGCTGCGTTTGCCCAGCGTGCCCGCCTCTGACCCCAGCTGGGGCTCCGCGACGCAAGCTTCAATCAAGACCGCCGGACCGGCGCGCCGCTGCAGGTGGGCCAACGGCGAGCGCTCGCTGCTGAGCTTGGCAAGGGCTTTGCCCCGGGAGCTTTGGGCGGCTCGGGCGCGGGCTCTTCCTCGCGGGGCTTCCTTGGCGCCTAGCTCCGTCGAGGGTGGCGCGCCGCGCTGGGGCTCTGCCTTTGGGGAGAGGAGCTGATGGGCGATGTTTAAGGCGGGGGGGTGGTGGGGGGTGGGGGGTAGGGGCGGGTTGTAGCAGGGTGAAGGGGCGTCGGAGGTAGGGGAGGGGCGGCTTGGTGGAGCTGGGCAGAGCTGCTGCTGGCCCTCTGTCCTTCAGGCGGAGGAGTTGGCACTTGTCGGCACAGCGTTACCTGTGTCTGGTTTCCTTTGCGGCAGCTGGTGGAGAAGGAAGAAGAGGAGCGGTGCGGAACTGCGAGTCAAGAGTGAGCCGGAAGAGCAACGGAGGAGGGCGGGAAGCCTGAAGAGGAGGAAAGAGAAGGGCACTCTGGGCAAAGGGACGCCCCTGTAAGCAGGGCTGCGGTCCAGGAGAAGAGCAGGCGTGGCCCCTTTGGTGGCCTCGCTCGCTTGGCGCTGGGCGACCTCCCTGTAAGCAGGGCTCGGGTCTTTGCTTTGTTGGCCTTTTGCCACGGTGCTCCTTTGGCTGCCCGGAGAGAGCGGCGACCCTGTAAGGAGGGTGCGAGTCGCTGTCTCCGCACCTGAGGGGGCCACGGAGCTCACTGGACCCCAGGCCCACCCTGTAAGCAGGGCAGGGCCCTTTTCCCCGCGCGGCTTTGCGCCTGCTGGCAGCCTGGCCAGCGTGACCCCCTGTCCTCAGGGTGCGTCGCAACATTTGCCCTTTGGCGTTGGGTGAAGCCCCTGGGCACGCGGAGCGCTCTGGCCTCCGTGCAGCCCGGGGGCAGGTCTGAGCCTCTCCTCCTGCTCGTGGGGAGGGATCGGTCCCCTGACGTTGGCTGCCTGCGCCTCTCTTTCCCTCCTGGAAAGTCATGTTTGTCCTTGTCCGTTGTCCTTTGTCCTTGTCCTTGTCGGGGTGAGCGTGTGAGCGAGTGAGCTTGTCCTTTAGGCCTCTGTTGAAAGCGCTGCAGCGTGCTTAGCTTCACCTTCCCAGGCCTGAAAGAAGGGCGCTGGGCAGCCACGGAGGGCTCCTCTCTGAGGCCCCGAGCGGAGGCGGAGAGTTCAGGCTTGCCCCCTCTTCCCTGGGACAGCGCAAAGCCACTTGGTACTAGTGTGGGCAACGGGACCTGCCTGTAGGGAGGGCCGCGGTCCGTGCCCGCGTGGCTGCCTGTCCCGCCGGCCAGCTGGCCGGCGTGAGCGCCCTGTGAGCAGGGCGCGTGTCCCGAGCTGCGGAGCCCCTTGTCACCAGGAGCAGCTTGGCCTCCCTGTAAGCAGGGTGGAGGGGCCTGGCACGCCCTCCTGCGGCCTGCTGCTTTAGGCAGCCAACAGGAATGACCCCTCCCTGGCCCTTTCAAGGGGGCAGGTTGAGGAAGTGCTCGCTGGAGGGCGCAGGCCCGCCGCCGCCCCCCCCGGGGCGGCTTTTTTGGGGGCGACCTCCCCGCGGCCAGGGTTGAGGTGCCTCCCTCCCTCCCTGGGCTCCGCAAGGCATGACGTGGCGCTGCAGCCGGCGCGGCCAGCCCCTGAGTGGGGCGTAGGCCGGAGCCTCCTGCCCTGGCGGGGCTTGTTGCCAGTGCTGAGGTGTGGGGGGACCGCCCTGTAAGCAGGGTCGCGTGTGTCCCCTGCGCTCTGCGGGAGGCGCCCGGAGCGACCCCCCTGTAAGCAGGCGGGTGTCTGGGGCCCGTGCCTTTCAGAGGCGCGGGGCCGAGGTGTCGGGGGCAGGCCGGGCCCTCCCTGTAGTCAGGGCCAGGGGCCCGGCCCCCGGCCTCTGGCCAGCAAGCTCCGCGGCCTGGCTGCTGAGAGTCATTCCCGTTGCTGCGGGGGAAGGCTGAGCTCTGTGGCTCCCTGGGTGTGCTCGCCCTCCCTGTCCTCAGGGTGCGGGTGCCGAGCCTTGGTGCTCAGCTGGCAGCTTGTTTGGGGCGGGCACCCCGTTAGCGGGGCCTAGGCCCGAGCGCCCCCGCATCGCAGAAAAGGAGCCTCCTTTTGGCCTGGGCCCCGGGGCTGCCCTGTAACTCGGGGACTGCCCGGTGCCCTGGGGCCCCTGGCCTCGGGCAGTTCTGGCAGGGGCTCCAGGCCCCCTTAGCAGGGCTGAAGCCTCCTTGGCCGCTGCTTTCCATGCCCAGCTGCGTTTGCCCAGCGTGCCCGCCTCTGACCCCAGCTGGGGCTCCGCGACGCAAGCTTCAATCAAGACCGCCGGACCGGCGCGCCGCTGCAGGTGGGCCAACGGCGAGCGCTCGCTGCTGAGCTTGGCAAGGGCTTTGCCCCGGGAGCTTTGGGCGGCTCGGGCGCGGGCTCTTCCTCGCGGGGCTTCCTTGGCGCCTAGCTCCGTCGAGGGTGGCGCGCCGCGCTGGGGCTCTGCCTTTGGGGAGAGGAGCTGATGGGCGATGTTTAAGGCGGGGGGGTGGTGGGGGGTGGGGGGTAGGGGCGGGTTGTAGCAGGGTGAAGGGGCGTCGGAGGTAGGGGAGGGGCGGCTTGGTGGAGCTGGGCAGAGCTGCTGCTGGCCCTCTGTCCTTCAGGCGGAGGAGTTGGCACTTGTCGGCACAGCGTTACCTGTGTCTGGTTTCCTTTGCGGCAGCTGGTGGAGAAGGAAGAAGAGGAGCGGTGCGGAACTGCGAGTCAAGAGTGAGCCGGAAGAGCAACGGAGGAGGGCGGGAAGCCTGAAGAGGAGGAAAGAGAAGGGCACTCTGGGCAAAGGGACGCCCCTGTAAGCAGGGCTGCGGTCCAGGAGAAGAGCAGGCGTGGCCCCTTTGGTGGCCTCGCTCGCTTGGCGCTGGGCGACCTCCCTGTAAGCAGGGCTCGGGTCTTTGCTTTGTTGGCCTTTTGCCACGGTGCTCCTTTGGCTGCCCGGAGAGAGCGGCGACCCTGTAAGGAGGGTGCGAGTCGCTGTCTCCGCACCTGAGGGGGCCACGGAGCTCACTGGACCCCAGGCCCACCCTGTAAGCAGGGCAGGGCCCTTTTCCCCGCGCGGCTTTCCGCCTGCTGGCAGCCTGGCCAGCGTGACCCCCTGTCCTCAGGGTGCGTCGCAACATTTGCCCTTTGGCGTTGGGTGAAGCCCCTGGGCACGCGGAGCACTCTGGCCTCCGTGCAGCCCGGGGGCAGGTCTGAGCCTCTCCTCCTGCTCGTGGGGAGGGATCGGTCCCCTGACGTTGGCTGCCCGCGCCTCTCTTTCCCTCCTGGAAAGTCATGTTTGTCCTTGTCCGTTGTCCTTTGTCCTTGTCCTTGTCGGGGTGAGCGTGTGAGCGAGTGAGCTTGTCCTTTAGGCCTCTGTTGAAAGCGCTGCAGCGTGCTTAGCTTCACCTTCCCAGGCCTGAAAGAAGGGCGCTGGGCAGCCACGGAGGGCTCCTCTCTGAGGCCCCGAGCGGAGGCGGAGAGTTCAGGCTTGCCCCCTCTTCCCTGGGACAGCGCAAAGCCACTTGGTACTAGTGTGGGCAACGGGACCTGCCTGTAGGGAGGGCCGCGGTCCGTGCCCGCGTGGCTGCCTGTCCCGCCGGCCAGCTGGCCGGCGTGAGCGCCCTGTGAGCAGGGCGCGTGTCCCGAGCTGCGGAGCCCCTTGTCACCAGGAGCAGCTTGGCCTCCCTGTAAGCAGGGTGGAGGGGCCTGGCACGCCCTCCTGCGGCCTGCTGCTTTAGGCAGCCAACAGGAATGACCCCTCCCTGGCCCTTTCAAGGGGGCAGGTTGAGGAAGTGCTCGCTGGAGGGCGCAGGCCCGCCGCCGCCCCCCCCGGGGCGGCTTTTTTGGGGGCGACCTCCCCGCGGCCAGGGTTGAGGTGCCTCCCTCCCTCCCTGGGCTCCGCAAGGCATGACGTGGCGCTGCAGCCGGCGCGGCCAGCCCCTGAGTGGGGCGTAGGCCGGAGCCTCCTGCCCTGGCGGGGCTTGTTGCCAGTGCTGAGGTGTGGGGGGACCGCCCTGTAAGCAGGGTCGCGTGTGTCCCCTGCGCTCTGCGGGAGGCGCCCGGAGCGACCCCCCTGTAAGCAGGCGGGTGTCTGGGGCCCGTGCCTTTCAGAGGCGCGGGGCCGAGGTGTCGGGGGCAGGCCGGGCCCTCCCTGTAGTCAGGGCCAGGGGCCCGGCCCCCGGCCTCTGGCCAGCAAGCTCCGCGGCCTGGCTGCTGAGAGTCATTCCCGTTGCTGCGGGGGAAGGCTGAGCTCTGTGGCTCCCTGGGTGTGCTCGCCCTCCCTGTCCTCAGGGTGCGGGTGCCGAGCCTTGGTGCTCAGCTGGCAGCTTGTTTGGGGCGGGCACCCCGTTAGCGGGGCCTAGGCCCGAGCGCCCCCGCATCGCAGAAAAGGAGCCTCCTTTTGGCCTGGGCCCCGGGGCTGCCCTGTAACTCGGGGACTGCCCGGTGCCCTGGGGCCCCTGGCCTCGGGCAGTTCTGGCAGGGGCTCCAGGCCCCCTTAGCAGGGCTGAAGCCTCCTTGGCCGCTGCTTTCCATGCCCAGCTGCGTTTGCCCAGCGTGCCCGCCTCTGACCCCAGCTGGGGCTCCGCGACGCAAGCTTCAATCAAGACCGCCGGACCGGCGCGCCGCTGCAGGTGGGCCAACGGCGAGCGCTCGCTGCTGAGCTTGGCAAGGGCTTTGCCCCGGGAGCTTTGGGCGGCTCGGGCGCGGGCTCTTCCTCGCGGGGCTTCCTTGGCGCCTAGCTCCGTCGAGGGTGGCGCGCCGCGCTGGGGCTCTGCCTTTGGGGAGAGGAGCTGATGGGCGATGTTTAAGGCGGGGGGGTGGTGGGGGGTGGGGGGTAGGGGCGGGTTGTAGCAGGGTGAAGGGGCGTCGGAGGTAGGGGAGGGGCGGCTTGGTGGAGCTGGGCAGAGCTGCTGCTGGCCCTCTGTCCTTCAGGCGGAGGAGTTGGCACTTGTCGGCACAGCGTTACCTGTGTCTGGTTTCCTTTGCGGCAGCTGGTGGAGAAGGAAGAAGAGGAGCGGTGCGGAACTGCGAGTCAAGAGTGAGCCGGAAGAGCAACGGAGGAGGGCGGGAAGCCTGAAGAGGAGGAAAGAGAAGGGCACTCTGGGCAAAGGGACGCCCCTGTAAGCAGGGCTGCGGTCCAGGAGAAGAGCAGGCGTGGCCCCTTTGGTGGCCTCGCTCGCTTGGCGCTGGGCGACCTCCCTGTAAGCAGGGCTCGGGTCTTTGCTTTGTTGGCCTTTTGCCACGGTGCTCCTTTGGCTGCCCGGAGAGAGCGGCGACCCTGTAAGGAGGGTGCGAGTCGCTGTCTCCGCACCTGAGGGGGCCACGGAGCTCACTGGACCCCAGGCCCACCCTGTAAGCAGGGCAGGGCCCTTTTCCCCGCGCGGCTTTCCGCCTGCTGGCAGCCTGGCCAGCGTGACCCCCTGTCCTCAGGGTGCGTCGCAACATTTGCCCTTTGGCGTTGGGTGAAGCCCCTGGGCACGCGGAGCGCTCTGGCCTCCGTGCAGCCCGGGGGCAGGTCTGAGCCTCTCCTCCTGCTCGTGGGGAGGGATCGGTCCCCTGACGTTGGCTGCCCGCGCCTCTCTTTCCCTCCTGGAAAGTCATGTTTGTCCTTGTCCGTTGTCCTTTGTCCTTGTCCTTGTCGGGGTGAGCGTGTGAGCGAGTGAGCTTGTCCTTTAGGCCTCTGTTGAAAGCGCTGCAGCGTGCTTAGCTTCACCTTCCCAGGCCTGAAAGAAGGGCGCTGGGCAGCCACGGAGGGCTCCTCTCTGAGGCCCCGAGCGGAGGCGGAGAGTTCAGGCTTGCCCCCTCTTCCCTGGGACAGTGCAAAGCCACTTGGTACTAGTGTGGGCAACGGGACCTGCCTGTAGGGAGGGCCGCGGTCCGTGCCCGCATGGCTGCCTGTCCCGCCGGCCAGCTGGCCGGCGTGAGCGCCCTGTGAGCAGGGCGCGTGTCCCGAGCTGCGGAGCCCCTTGTCACCAGGAGCAGCTTGGCCTCCCTGTAAGCAGGGTGGAGGGGCCTGGCAACCCCCTGTAAGCAGGCGGGTGTCTGGGGCCCGTGCCTTTCAGAGGCGCGGGGCCGAGGTGTCGGGGGCAGGCCGGGCCCTCCCTGTAGTCAGGGCCAGGGGCCCGGCCCCCAGCCTCTGGCCAGCAAGCTCCGCGGCCTGGCTGCTGAGAGTCATTCCCGTTGCTGCGGGGGAAGGCTGAGCTCTGTGGCTCCCTGGGTGTGCTCGCCCTCCCTGTCCTCAGGGTGCGGGTGCCGAGCCTTGGTGCTCAGCTGGCAGCTTGTTTGGGGCGGGCACCCCGTTAGCGGGGCCTAGGCCCGAGTGCCCCCGCATCGCAGAAAAGGAGCCTCCTTTTGGCCTGGGCCCCGGGGCTGCCCTGTAACTCGGGGACTGCCCGGTGCCCTGGGGCCCCTGGCCTCGGGCAGTTCTGGCAGGGGCTCCAGGCCCCCTTAGCAGGGCTGAAGCCTCCTTGGCCGCTGCTTTCCATGCCCAGCTGCGTTTGCCCAGCGTGCCCGCCTCTGACCCCAGCTGGGGCTCCGCGACGCAAGCTTCAATCAAGACCGCCGGACCGGCGCGCCGCTGCAGGTGGGCCAACGGCGAGCGCTCGCTGCTGAGCTTGGCAAGGGCTTTGCCCCGGGAGCTTTGGGCGGCTCGGGCGCGGGCTCTTCCTCGCGGGGCTTCCTTGGCGCCTAGCTCCGTCGAGGGTGGCGCGCCGCGCTGGGGCTCTGCCTTTGGGGAGAGGAGCTGATGGGCGATGTTTAAGGCGGGGGGGTGGTGGGGGGTGGGGGGTAGGGGCGGGTTGTAGCAGGGTGAAGGGGCGTCGGAGGTAGGGGAGGGGCGGCTTGGTGGAGCTGGGCAGAGCTGCTGCTGGCCCTCTGTCCTTCAGGCGGAGGAGTTGGCACTTGTCGGCACAGTGTTACCTGTGTCTGGTTTCCTTTGCGGCAGCTGGTGGAGAAGGAAGAAGAGGAGCGGTGTGGAACTGCGAGTCAAGAGTGAGCCGGAAGAGCAACGGAGGAGGGCGGGAAGCCTGAAGAGGAGGAAAGAGAAGGGCACTCTGGGCAAAGGGACGCCCCTGTAAGCAGGGCTGCGGTCCAGGAGAAGAGCAGGCGTGGCCCCTTTGGTGGCCTCGCTCGCTTGGCGCTGGGCGACCTCCCTGTAAGCAGGGCTCGGGTCTTTGCTTTGTTGGCCTTTTGCCACGGTGCTCCTTTGGCTGCCCGGAGAGAGCGGCGACCCTGTAAGGAGGGTGCGAGTCGCTGTCTCCGCACCTGAGGGGGCCACGGAGCTCACTGGACCCCAGGCCCACCCTGTAAGCAGGGCAGGGCCCTTTTCCCCGCGCGGCTTTCCGCCTGCTGGCAGCCTGGCCAGCGTGACCCCCTGTCCTCAGGGTGCGTCGCAACATTTGCCCTTTGGCGTTGGGTGAAGCCCCTGGGCACGCGGAGCGCTCTGGCCTCCGTGCAGCCCGGGGGCAGGTCTGAGCCTCTCCTCCTGCTCGTGGGGAGGGATCGGTCCCCTGACGTTGGCTGCCCGCGCCTCTCTTTCCCTCCTGGAAAGTCATGTTTGTCCTTGTCCGTTGTCCTTTGTCCTTGTCCTTGTCGGGGTGAGCGTGTGAGCGAGTGAGCTTGTCCTTTAGGCCTCTGTTGAAAGCGCTGCAGCGTGCTTAGCTTCACCTTCCCAGGCCTGAAAGAAGGGCGCTGGGCAGCCACGGAGGGCTCCTCTCTGAGGCCCCGAGCGGAGGCGGAGAGTTCAGGCTTGCCCCCTCTTCCCTGGGACAGCGCAAAGCCACTTGGTACTAGTGTGGGCAACGGGACCTGCCTGTAGGGAGGGCCGCGGTCCGTGCCCGCGTGGCTGCCTGTCCCGCCGGCCAGCTGGCCGGCGTGAGCGCCCTGTGAGCAGGGCGCGTGTCCCGAGCTGCGGAGCCCCTTGTCACCAGGAGCAGCTTGGCCTCCCTGTAAGCAGGGTGGAGGGGCCTGGCACGCCCTCCTGCGGCCTGCTGCTTTAGGCAGCCAACAGGAATGACCCCTCCCTGGCCCTTTCAAGGGGGCAGGTTGAGGAAGTGCTCGCTGGAGGGCGCAGGCCCGCCGCCGCCCCCCCCGGGGCGGCTTTTTTGGGGGCGACCTCCCCGCGGCCAGGGTTGAGGTGCCTCCCTCCCTCCCTGGGCTCCGCAAGGCATGACGTGGCGCTGCAGCCGGCGCGGCCAGCCCCTGAGTGGGGCGTAGGCCGGAGCCTCCTGCCCTGGCGGGGCTTGTTGCCAGTGCTGAGGTGTGGGGGGACCGCCCTGTAAGCAGGGTCGCGTGTGTCCCCTGCGCTCTGCGGGAGGCGCCCGGAGCGACCCCCCTGTAAGCAGGCGGGTGTCTGGGGCCCGTGCCTTTCAGAGGCGCGGGGCCGAGGTGTCGGGGGCAGGCCGGGCCCTCCCTGTAGTCAGGGCCAGGGGCCCGGCCCCCGGCCTCTGGCCAGCAAGCTCCGCGGCCTGGCTGCTGAGAGTCATTCCCGTTGCTGCGGGGGAAGGCTGAGCTCTGTGGCTCCCTGGGTGTGCTCGCCCTCCCTGTCCTCAGGGTGCGGGTGCCGAGCCTTGGTGCTCAGCTGGCAGCTTGTTTGGGGCGGGCACCCCGTTAGCGGGGCCTAGGCCCGAGCGCCCCCGCATCGCAGAAAAGGAGCCTCCTTTTGGCCTGGGCCCCGGGGCTGCCCTGTAACTCGGGGACTGCCCGGTGCCCTGGGGCCCCTGGCCTCGGGCAGTTCTGGCAGGGGCTCCAGGCCCCCTTAGCAGGGCTGAAGCCTCCTTGGCCGCTGCTTTCCATGCCCAGCTGCGTTTGCCCAGCGTGCCCGCCTCTGACCCCAGCTGGGGCTCCGCGACGCAAGCTTCAATCAAGACCGCCGGACCGGCGCGCCGCTGCAGGTGGGCCAACGGCGAGCGCTCGCTGCTGAGCTTGGCAAGGGCTTTGCCCCGGGAGCTTTGGGCGGCTCAGGCGCGGGCTCTTCCTCGCGGGGCTTCCTTGGCGCCTAGCTCCGTCGAGGGTGGCGCGCCGCGCTGGGGCTCTGCCTTTGGGGAGAGGAGCTGATGGGCGATGTTTAAGGCGGGGGGGTGGTGGGGGGTGGGGGGTAGGGGCGGGTTGTAGCAGGGTGAAGGGGCGTCGGAGGTAGGGGAGGGGCGGCTTGGTGGAGCTGGGCAGAGCTGCTGCTGGCCCTCTGTCCTTCAGGCGGAGGAGTTGGCACTTGTCGGCACAGCGTTACCTGTGTCTGGTTTCCTTTGCGGCAGCTGGTGGAGAAGGAAGAAGAGGAGCGGTGCGGAACTGCGAGTCAAGAGTGAGCCGGAAGAGCAACGGAGGAGGGCGGGAAGCCTGAAGAGGAGGAAAGAGAAGGGCACTCTGGGCAAAGGGACGCCCCTGTAAGCAGGGCTGCGGTCCAGGAGAAGAGCAGGCGTGGCCCCTTTGGTGGCCTCGCTCGCTTGGCGCTGGGCGACCTCCCTGTAAGCAGGGCTCGGGTCTTTGCTTTGTTGGCCTTTTGCCACGGTGCTCCTTTGGCTGCCCGGAGAGAGCGGCGACCCTGTAAGGAGGGTGCGAGTCGCTGTCTCCGCACCTGAGGGGGCCACGGAGCTCACTGGACCCCAGGCCCACCCTGTAAGCAGGGCAGGGCCCTTTTCCCCCGGTGGCCAGGCTGCGGTCCATGAGATGTTCTGGCAGTGTCAGAATACGTCCTCTAAAGTAAAAGAAAAAATATTTCTGTAATACTATTTGTTAGGTTTTTGTAAATCATTCACATTTTTAGCTAAGGAGGTACCCCTTCTGAATTTCCTTTTGAAATATAGTTCTTGTACCGTTGTTTTACCGTCTATTAGGAGACCTCATCGCTCACAACCTGCGTAGTAAGAGTTTTCCATTCGTCTTAACTGGACTTTACAGCTGCTTTCAGGCTTGGGAACAGTACTCAGGGCTGGGATTTTGAGTTTATTTGCTTTGTTCTAAATCCGGGGTTTTTTTTCAGCATCTGCACAAAGGAGGGAGTAATATGAACTCAGCGGGTGGAGGAGCAATTTCCTCTTGTCCTGAAACAGCATCTGCATTTCCCCTTTTCCCAGTTACCCAGTGTTACAGTTACACAATAAAATGCCTTGTCAAGCTGTATGTTACAACTTTCACACCTTTAAGACCCAGCTCTGCTTTAACTCATGCCAGGCACATTGCCCAGCCCAGGCATTTTCAACTTTGCACCAGCTTTTGCAGTTTTTGTTGTTGTGACCCTTGCATGTGTTTGTCTGAGGTGCTTCCAAGTTGGTTTGCAGGAACTGTTTGGTGGTTTTCAGGTTGGAGTTTGGTGATGCTTCAGGGTTGTTGTGGTGGTTTTATAGTAGGAGTGTGGTGGTACTGAAGTGGTGTTGTAGGAGGAGTGATTTATTTTGACTTACCATTGGTCTGCAATATAGGACATTCACTCGAGTGGGTGGAAAGTGGAGAGCTGTAGCTGCTTGTTGGGGGCAGGGCAGGGGCTGGAGTTGAGGGTGCCTGTGTTGTGCAATTGGCTTGGTCTGCAGCGTTGATTTGAGCTGGGTTTTGAAAGTGGCCATTGGCCCAAGCCCTCCCTGGCTACTCTGGCTTCTGGCCTGGCGCAGCTGCGGACGGCTATGTGAACTGAAGCGGTGCCAGCACTTAAGTGGAGCCCTGCAAACTTCAGTCTCACTGAATTCAAGAGAGAGTGTTAACAGTTGCAGAAAATTGAGCTGGCACATTTTTCTCAAAGGCTAATCAACTCCCTTGTCTGTAGAGCTGACTGGGGGCAGCAGTTCCCTTTTGCATTTTTTTCACGCAAATTCAACACAAGGGCCCTGTCAAGAGGTAGTCTTGTGATTTATCAGCCTAACTTTTTGAAGAGAATCAACCTAACAATATGTACATAAAAGGTTAAGAAGTAAGAGTGGAAGTATTAATGTTCAGAATGATGCTGGAGCTGATCTGAACTGAGCATGAAGAAATGTGCACCATCTGTAAGCTTGGGCCTGAAAAATGATGTAACATCTGCCTTGTGGAAACCTTGCAGTGCTTTGAAATACTTTCTGCTCTCCTCTTGTAGTTGAATATAATGAAGCTTGTCAGTTCAGGAAATCTCTGTCCATTTTGTACTTAAAAAAAAAAATCACAGTTGTATTTCATTTCTTTTGTTTGACTGGGTAGAGTTTAGCAGAAACAGGACACCAAAAAAAGCTGTGTTTTTACTTCTATGTGAAACTGCTGTGGTATGGACTTGGGGCCAGGTAAGGCCTGGGACAGGGGAGCTGTGGGGGAGGTTATGGGGGGGTCTGGGGGCATGGCCTCTGTGCAGGGGTGGGACTGCGGAGTCACTACTGCGCCTGCACTGAGGGGTGGCTCTTGCCCACTTTAACTGCCCACAGCAGCCCACCACGAGCCAGAACATGAAAGGGTTAATGAACTTGCAGCGGTTTTCTATGCCTCATTCTTTCAAGTAATGGTGAGACCAAAGCAAATTAAAATACATGTTATTAATTCACTTCAGACTCTTTTTCTGGGCATGCTAAGTCGCAATGCTTAGATAATAGTAACAACCACTAAATGTGATTTTTGCACCAAAATGGAGTACCTATACCGTCCTTAGGGCAGCCAGTGTTGCTGTTAGAAAGACTAAACTGTGATACAAAAATAAGATCATATTTTGGATTTATAGTAGCTTCAAATCCATCTTTTGGATATGGCCTATTTAAAAAAAAAAAAAAAAAAAAATCCACCCAGCTGTCCTCCCAGGCTGCCCTTTCATTCACTGACTGCCTCAAACAGGCTTTGGCAGTCAGCAGTCACTTTCACTCGGTTCCCTCCGGTAGGGGAAAGCAAGAATTAAGGCATTGTGCCTCTGGCTGCTCCTTTTCCTGCAGAGTCACATTATGCAGGGGTTGTGGGCTGCTGCTGAAAATGGTAAATCCTGCTGATTCCCCCTCTGGTGCCACTCTTCCTTGCAGAGGCCCAATCCTGTGAAAAACTAGCAATGTGGGAGTTCAGGGACATAGCTCCTGGCCACCAGGTTCCCTCCACACTCAGGACTGTGCCGCAGCTGCTGCTGGTGTCACACAGCCTGCAGTGCTGCAGCTGTGCCACCCAGGGCCCACCCATGGCCCTAGCTTGCTGTCAACATGCCCTGCCCTGACCTGCACTGCACTGCATGGCCACAGCGCTGAGGAAGGCCCCCCTTCTTACTGCTCCTGAGCTCAGCTCAGCAAAAACTGACTTCCTCTGCTTCAAGGCTCTAGTTCGTGATGTCCTTTCTGTTTAGGAAGTCATTTATGGTGCATAAGCGTGTGCACGTACCATCTTCTGGAGCCCTCCTGTGAGGGAACAGGACAACAGGCACACTTGCAAAAAGAAGCACAAATACATATCTTGGGCTCTGCTTGCCACCGCTGTTTTATAGTTAAGGAGCTGCAAGTCCATGTTACTGAGTTTGTGACATGCACTATGGGAAGGTTCAGCAGATAACGGAGCCCTTCCCCCTCTTCTGGCTCCCATCCTGTGAGATGCTGAGCACCCTCAGTGCCCCTCAACCCAAGACAGCTGTGAGGGAGAACCAAGTCCCCAAGTGCTCAGCTGTTTTTCAGTAATAGTTGAAAATACTCTGACCTCCTTCAAGACTAAGAAATGGCACATAGGACTGGACCCCCTCAGCCGGGTTTTAAAACATAGCATAGAGGGTGACAGTGGGAGTACCATGTCAGTCAAGCACAGTCTAGCCGTCTCACAGGCAGTACAATACCAAACACTAAGACTATGCAATGGTAAAAGCAAGATGATTTATTATATACTGAAGAAAAATTCATTTCTATCCACTATTCTCCTGGGTGATCAGTACAACATAAAGAAAAGAAGGACAAATGTACAAAACCAACCTGACAAGAAGGCTCTAGATGAAATACATTCAAAGCTCTTACAAATGATGTTGCTGGGCAGATGCAGAAGGAAACTAAATCGAGTCCTTTCTTTCCCCCCACAGAACACAGAAAAAAGAAATCAGACCTAAAATAGTATGTGAATATAGAAGTTTTTCACTCTTTTTTTAATAAATCTGCACTCCTGCCTTTACCTGCAAATACTTCAGATTTAAAAGATACATATTTTAATTGTGACACATCTTTTAAAGGAGAGATGCCCAACACTATTGCTCGACCATGTTTGTATGAAAGTGATTTTTATATTCACTTCCAACGTTATGCAGATGGCAAAGCTGGCCCAGCTCAAAACAATGGGAGCTTAGTCACTAACTTCACAGAAACCAGGTCTATACTTCTCCAGTCTCTGTTAATCATGGGGATATATGGACTTTGCCAGGCAAGATCATTCCTTTTGGAAACCCTGACATTTGGTTTTCCATAACTGGCAACACATATCCTTCTCATCCAGAGCATCCTTGTATACATAGTGGTATAAAGAAAAAAGCAAAAAAAAAAAAAAAGCATATATGAGAAAATATCAGTATGAAATTCCTGAAGGGTTTCAAGGCTTGTCAACCAAAGACGATGAAATTTAAACTATTTTAGCTGGAGCAGGACCAAATCCTTACAGAACAAGCTAAAAAACATTCTTCAAAAAGCAAAACTATAAGAGTGTTGTAACCGCAACAGGAGTAAGAGACAGATTTTAGCAGTGTACTTTGCCTGGGCCTAACAAACGTGTTTAGCTAGGCTGTTTCATTTACTCCTGGCTTGGGCAAAATTCCCAATGATCAGTTAGAGTACTGCCTAAGCAATGTTGCAAAAGGACTTCATGCATTAGTAAGCCAAAACAGGAATCCATGCTTACAGAAATAGCTTTCCCTTCTAATGCCCGATAATGGGCATATAAAAAAGGAAAAAGAAAAGCAGCTTTACAGATTAAAAAAAATTGCATTTTGTTACACTGATGACCATCCTAAGCAACTCCACAGAAGTTTTCAGGGTTCCTTCTGATGTACACCAAAAAGCACAAAGTCAGAGAGACCAATGTTAGGCAAGATTATCTCACATTTACTCATTAGTGCAGAATGCAAAATTAACAGCTAATGCCTAATACAAACAAAATAGTATCATCATTCTCAAACTCCTCACAAATACTTGAATTCCACACAGTTTACTTCCTTGCCTACAAATAAATGCTTAAATTAAGTATGGAATTCATGGGTCTTGGGACAATATTTTTAACGTTACCGTGGGAATCATTGGAGAAAAAAAGTTAAAATGGACATTTAAGAGTGAGCTATAAGGAAATCCCAATTTTGTTTAGTATGGAAACAAACAAACAAACAAGATTCACTGGTTGCCGGGGGTTTTTTTCTCATCAAGGAAGAAAAAACAATACATATATAGGGCAGAGAAACATTTTCACAAACATAATAAATATCTGTTTTGATCCAAAAGCAAAGTGCCATGTAGAGTTTTCTATTTAAACAAAAACAACCTATAGAATAATGCCTTAAATATTCACAAGTCAATTAGTGGTCAGCACAGTAAAATAAATATGAACACACTGATTTATATTTTGTTTCTAGCAGCAAAGGTCATCAACCTACTGGCCAATGTGAGAGCTTCACAAAAGTCCTATTTCTCGGGTTCAGTATTTCATTTTACTCAAGAGCAAGATTAATTGGGTCTGTAAAGTGGTACTACAGCTACACAGCTTTCTCCCCAGTCCAGCTATATCACGTAAGGTTATGCCAGGATGCGTTTTCAACATGCATTTTGAACGCCAATTTAGGCAGTGACTCCCATTAAAAAATATATATATATATAATCAGTATTAGCCCTGCTTCTCTTGCTGAAGAGTTTGTTTTTGGATTGGCCTTAACCCTAATGATACCAGTGAGGTGGCATGTCTTCATGTTATGTGACACTGAAGAGGGAGGGGCAACCTTTGGTCACTCGTAGGGAAGGGCTACAACAGAGTTTTCGGGCAAAGCAGGTCTCAGCTGCTTTTCCCAGCTGTAAGTATCTTTACTCCTGCTTCAGCAATCTGTTGCTTCAGTCTCACTCCCTACTTTATACCTGGGAGCACTCTGAAAATCTCAGGACGACGCCATTCAATCCTTGTACTCTTGTGAAGGCAACAAACTGGCTGGATGCCCCCCTGCCCAGGGCAGGCTCAAGCCATCCCTCGACACCTGACTCAAACCCACGAAGAGAGCAGCCCACAAGCGCAGCACATTAGCACACCAACACGCTGTGGCCTGCTTGCACCAGCTGGTGGCAGAGGGGGCACCCTGGCAGGTGACTGCGTGGACAGAAGGCCGTGGCACACGGAACAAACCGAGTTGACACCGGCAGCAGCCATGCTTTCAGAGGATATGAACATAGCCACTGGAAAGGCCAAATCAGGAGCAGCTTGCTGAGCTAGGAGCAGAGGCAGCAACTGAAGGAAGGGGATTAACTGCTGATTCTGGGACATGTGAAAGGAGAGAAAAACGCCTTCCTGATCGAAGCAATAGGCTAGACAATGCCAGCACCTACAGGTCCCCAAGCTCTTACTTCACAAAGAGCCAGTTTTCTGCCACTAATTGCAGCCTGTGGGAAATACCATGCCTTAAGTTACAGCAAGAGGGATGTTTAACCACAATGCAGGGACCGCTCTGGTGAAACACACCGCTCCCTCTGTCCCTGCACAGTGGTGCCACATCAGAGGAACTACAAAAGACAGAACAGAAGGAGTAAAGCAGCCCTTCTTTGACTGTAAAGGATGGGGGGGGGGAAGGGGGGGAATAAAAGGCTGACAAGGTGTTGCAAGGGCAGTCTTTTTCTAGGCAGCCTAAGGGTAACGGGCCAGGGGCAGAAATAACTGTCAGAATAGCTCAGTTAGTGCTCTGCAACCTGGGCACCTGTTCTCCTACCCTCAAATGAGGTCCACTGCACAAAGTCTATTGAATCAGGCTTTGCACAAAGAAGGGGAGGGAATCTCATTGAAGAGGATGCCCGCTGCCCTGCCTGTATCTGCAGGGCAGGGATCAGCACGGAATGATGCAGGAGGTTGCTTTTGACTACTGTGGAAGAGCTCACGCTCCCTGGCTTTCGGAGGGCCAAGTTAAGGCTGCAAGGCCAGCTGATGCTCAGGTAGCTAGAGATACAATACTCCGTTGGTGAAGAACAGCCTTTAGTTTTAGGCAGCTGCATGTCACAAGCCTTTCTGAGGTGAACTAGAAATATGAATTAAAACTAGCCTTTTTGTTGTTTGTTTATTCATTTTTCTGTTTTCAATGTAAGCAGAAAAGCCTTCTGAAATGCAAGAGGCAGGATCAGAATGGCAAGAAAAAAAAAGGAGAAAAAAAGAAAGAAAAAAAAAAAAAGGGCTACGTTCAGCATCACACATTAGGGTAAACTTTCCCCTGGCAAAGTGCTATTGAATTCAATGAATTGCATCTAATTCGACCTACTGCCTCAAGAGGAGTGGGAGACAAGCCATGAAGCTTCCTTTACCCCCTCTCTGCACCTGCCACTGAAGTCAAGGAAGCTATACCAGTGTAGAGCTGTAGCAGCACAGTGGTCAATCAGGTCCAAAGGAGGATAGCTACATGCTGCACTTGCCGCTGGAGCCAATGTTTTAGAAACATTGTGAATTGGATTCCAATCACAGCTCCTAACACCTACCCAAATGAGTAGAAAAATAAATGGCAGCCCTACTTCTGCTCTTTATCCTCTTTCCACTACTTCTAAGGAAAATCAAAACAGATGCACACCCTTAGGGTTTCTCTACACTTAAAGATTTGCTTTGCTTAACAAGTCTCATGAGTACTTCCGCTTGGCCAAGAAATTGTTACTCAAACAACTGCCACACCTGAAACCTACATCCTGCCTAGCTTTGGAGTTTAGGTGGTCCCTCAAACAGTGAGGTTCACATCAAGGAACAGAATTAAAACCCAGTCTGAGATGGGGAGAAAAAAAAAGAATTCATCCACTATTGGTAGCTCAGGTTCAAGGGAATATTTCACCTCACCTATGTAACACCCATTGGGCTTAGTTGCAGGGAACGGCATGGGAGCAGGACACAGCTGATATCTGCTCCCCAAGGCCCAGGCAGCCCTGCTCTTCTGTAGCAATCGAGTTACAGGCCACAGACCAACACCTGACCTCTTCTACATCAGTATGCAAAGAAACTACAGCTGACAGCTCCTCCCAACCCATCCTACATCCTATACAGTCTAACACGGAATCAGAGCAGCGCACACCCACTCTGAGTAGGTTTGCTTTCCGATTCACTTCATTAGACCACTGTGACCCACACAGGCTCTCCTGAGGGAGGTGAACTACACCCATGGTGTATTAAGGTGTCCAGGCCAATTACAGTACTGAAAAATCTTTCCTCTTTGTTAGCCGTTTGGTAGAACAGAATATTTCTGGATGCGGCTAACCAGCTAATAACTAATGTCAGATCTTAGAATGAGATCTTCATCACAGAGGAAGGAGAAGGAGATAAGGACGAGAGGTGTGCATAGTCTATCTACAGGGATGTGGAAAGAACTTCCTGTGGGCTCTAATAGGGGCCACAGCAGCAATTTGCGGACAAGTAAATCATCTAAACACACATTCACAGGCCCCATTCCTGTCCTTCTCTTCCAAGCTGCCCAGAGATTCACGTTGCTCTATTGAGACATTCAGGAGCGCTGCTCTCTAGTGTGCCAAGGGAGGAGTGGGCTTTGCACAAGGTCCACCTGTGTGGCAGAATCACAGAAGTTGCCAGCACTTCTTGAGCTTTGCATATTCATGCAGAAGGCTGAGGAGAAGAGAGTCCCCCCAACTCGATACAACGAAGAGCCTTAGATAACTAGCGAACAAACATCAAAACACTTCATGTCCTGCACAGCATCATCCTGCCAACTATGATAGAAAAAAAACTAACCATACCATTAAGTTTGCAGGTGTTACATGTATAGCTCGAGAGCATACTCCTATCAAATGGAGCACAAAGCAGGGCATGTGGCAAACAGCAGGCGAGAGACAAGCTGCTCTATTTGCAAACTACTGCCAAGGGTGGCGTGTCATTGTACATAGCCTAGGTTCTCCATCTCATTCCTATACCGCTGTTCGGACACCTTGCTCTTATGCTGTTTGCTTTCTAAGTGCTGTCTGAACTCCATCTCCTCACTGGCCCCAGCATTGCACATAGAGCAGTAAAACTGGCCGCTGGGGGTGACGCACATAGCCAGATCCCGAGGAATCCTCTGGCGTGAGCGGGGATTGAAGTAGGGACCTGTGGAGACAACAGAAAAGCCTGTTTACCTGTCAGACAGGGAAGCTTGAGATAGCTCAGTGACAACTTCTAAGGCTGACAAATGCTTACAAAGCAGGCAAAGGTTAGCTTTTTCAACTGATGAGAGTCTGATTCTTATTTTCCCACATGACTTCTCCACTGAGGATCAGATTTAAAAGGGGGCAGCACATATGGGAATGACACTTGCTGATATTTTCTAAAACACTAGAGCGGGCTTAGAGTCTTATTAAGAGTAAATACTGCCTTTGAAAGTTAGCAGTCTAATCATTTAAGTGATGAGTCAATTCTTTTTTAAACCCTCTAATTCCAGAATTAGAGCTTTTGAAATGGAATAAGCCTATCTCAGTTTAAAATCATCACAAGACAATATTTAATAGAATTTTAAAAGATTTCTCTTTTCCAAGTGACGGTGCTTAGTATGATACTATTAAACCAAGCTTCAATCAGGAAGCACGATTTCAGCTAATACACGCTTGTAACACAACTTAGAAACAGATGCTAGTCTGGACAATATAGAATACACTTTATATCATGGAAAAGAGGCAGAGTTGGTATCTAAGATGTGAGGAAGGATTCCAGGAACAGATGGTCTTAGAGGGAGGCTAACATGCTCTCTCATCCTGGACATGGGAGTGTAAGTACAGGTTGATGTGCTACAGTAGGAGTCAAAGCACCTGGCTGCTGGCCAAGAAAATAAAGCAGGAAAATCATCACCACTTAGAGCAGCCTTAGAGACAGGCAGATGGTCAATTAAGTTACTAACTGAGAAACTGAACTAACAAGCAGGCTGTCAAAGTAACTTTAGCAGCTGAGAAAATATAAACATACAGACAAGAAGGGTCAGCAGAGCTAGGACCAGCTCCTTTCATGCTCCCTCTCCGCTAAAACAGAGCTCAGAGAAAACCACTGAATATATATTTAGTATTCAGTACTATTCCAACTACAGAATGCAATAAATGAAAGCTCTCAGTTACCTGTGTTGTTTTGAACTGTATACATATTTCTTCTGTTCTGCATCATCTTATATTCATTACCTTCTTTCCTTGTCCTCCGTTTGCCTAGTTCTGAGGCTTCCCTGAAGATTCAACAAACATGAACAGCTGCAATTCAGATTTTTCTGAAAAAAAGCTTGACAAGAGATCAGCCTGAGCATCAAGTTGAACAATACCTACGAGAATGAGTTATTCTGTGCTTCTGCAAGACGCAGCCGCTTGGCATGATTTTTCCCTTGGTAGTGAGCCTGTGCCACAGCTGGAGAACTAAACGAGGCATCACAAAGCTTGCAGTAATCATTCTCTGTGGCCAAGATCACTCGGCCACCTGGTTTACTGGTTCCCATCTAGCAGCAAAGGGAGAGACAGCGTGTGAAACACAAGAAGGTTAACACACTGTAATATTCGAATATCAAAGCTTGAGGCCAATATCGTCTTTGTCGGGCAACGACACAGCTGTAATTAGAGCACAATGATCAGGACACTTTGCCCAGCCCTCCCCAAACTACTCCTCAGAGGCGAATTCAGCTTTCCTTGCCTCAGCCTCCCAGAGACTCTGCAAATTCCACAAGGTCTATGTAAATCCTTGGCTTCAGATGGAGACAAAAGCAATCTGACTAAATACTCTGTACCTCTGCAAAAGCCACACAAGCTTGTGACCTTCTCAGCAATGAATTAACTCCTCTACTCTTGATTCCTGGGAGCTGATGAACAGTGACTTTCACACTGCAGAAGACCCACTGAAACGTTAAGGTGCACCTCTCTCATGTATCCATTATATGCAGTCTCTTCACAGCTCCCTCTCTCTCCATCGTTCCCTGACCACACTAAGAGATGAAAGCAACTGAAGAGCTGCCAAATCTCTGACCCTTACCCTTCAGGCACGAGGAGATCTGGATCAAGACTTCAGAGGAAGGACCCAGCCTCACATGAATAACTCCTGCCACATAAATGAGACCTTGCCTGTCTAGTCAGGCCACACGTCAAATGGAGCAGCAACCACTTCTCCTCAGTGTTTGTGTATCACCCAGAGAAAAGTGCTTTGTAAACAATGCAGCAGCAGTGATTCATACAGCCGTGTCAGTGCCGCACTTGCCAAGTCCATTTTTTCCATGTCTCCTTTGATGCTATACAACCTTATAGACACACGTTCATTACAACATCAATCCTCACGTGGCCCCAGTGCAGTCTCCTTATTGCCATGGACCACTTCCCCCACAAAGAGGAGCACCCGGTACTCCAGCTAGTGCAGCACCCATGTCCCACCACCTAGGGCAGGACCTGATGCCTTCTCAGGACTCCAATTCAGTTCTGCAAGGCACAAAGTCCTTTTATGTGGGACTAAGTCTCCCTCTGGCGGCTCTCGCACACACATAACAAGCTGCCGCTTTTAGGAAGTACTTTTTGGCTTTTGTATAGACAACAGAGGCTTGTGTTTTTGAGGCAACAGCCACAGCTTTGATCCCTGCTGCTTCATTGTGGTTCCCTGCACATTAACGCCTAACCTGGCTGTTGGGTGTGAAGTCCCATGACAATTAGGAGCCATGAACTCCATAGGAAGAAAGTAAAAGTACTCTCTTTCACCTCTAAGACAGATAATCTGAATCACGGAGGGAGCCATCTATTCACCCTATGCACAGGAACAACCTTTGCAAAGGAGCTACAAAGGAAGAATTAGGTAATAGTCCTGGGCAACACTTTCTCCACTTAAGCTTCACTCACACAACCGAGGGATGACTCTGCAGGGAGGATGCCACACCCTCACGTCCAAATCCAGCTCTAACAATACTGTTTTATGCCAGCCCTTGAACAAACATAATCAGCAGCATGTCAGACTTGCATGGGAAATACTTTGATTCCTATGTAGAAACAGAACGTTTCAAGTCCAACATTCTGCTGTGAGGGCAGATCGATATCTGTTTCTCCGAAGGAAAGTCAACAGCTCATAAAAGGCCACTTCTACTACCCTGTGCTATCACAAGGGAAATTTTTTCCAAACTCCTCTGTAGTAATCCGCAAAGCATGAGATCTAGTTATTCTTATTGGGGGTTAGGTCACATATAAGCAGCATGATCCCAATCACCTTCCCACACCTTACCTGAGCTGGAAGAGAGACGACCTGAGGTGGGGCAGGCTCAACCACACTACTCATTCTGGCAGGTGCTGGACAACTATTGGCAGCATAGTAGTTTCGGAGTTTCTTACTGTGGTTTTTACCCTGAAAAAGAGAACCTAAATTAATTACTGTCCTAGTAATAGTATCTTTCTTACACTGAAGAGCAAAAGGACCCCAAAGACTGAAATGAAAAAGTGGTCATGAAGGTGACACCTTAGATAAAGGAGGTGTCACTCAGAAAACAGCAACTCTCATCTCGAGAGATGCTGGCATCCTCCCTTTTCTCCAACTTGCTTAGCGTCTGGCACAATTGGGCCGCGTGTGAGCTCAAGTGTCCTGAAGATATGGTCAGCCATCCTCCTGGATGTGCTGGTGAAGAAAGTTACTGTCTCCACAACTCATGCAAAAACAGCAGTATGGCAGAGAGGGTACTGGTAAAATGGGGTAACAGAGGAATGCGACATACTCAACCTGTCAGCAAAGAAGCACATGCAAGTTTCCCCTAACCTATTTCAGATTAGCCAACCAGACCAGCTTGTACAAATTTAATTGCTGGTTGGAGCTGGCCCAAGTGCGGCTGTCCAAAGCAGATTAGAGTGTGCAAAAACAGCCCCACCAGCAGATCTGTGGTATTGATAACCTCTGGTAGAAGGTTACGATGAACACATGGCAGCAGTCTGCTTTCCCAATGGCACAGGTGGGTCCAGCAGAAAGCATCTATCCAAGCCTTACAAAGTCTCATCTGTGGATCCAGAAGTCCATTTTTATTGCAAGACAGCACAGGTGGAGAACAGGCCATGTCAAACTATGGAAAAGTCTCAGTGTTTTCCTTTTCAGCAGTTCTATCTTGATACTACTACTCTGCCCCTGCAGACAAAGTTTTTGCAACATGCTCCAGTGATTGCATCTTAAATTAAAGCACTTGCAGCATGTCTGGACAACCAGAAAATTCAAGTGGGGTGAAGACATGACTACAGGAGCAGCTCTGATTGTGCCTGCTGCTGTCCTTACCTGGTAATGAGCCTGAGCTTGTTGTGCTGAATTCAGAGTGACATTGCAAAGCTTACAGCACAGAGGCTTACATAGTTCCTCCAGCATAGGGTCCTGCTCCACCACCTTTGCAAGCTCTTCCTCTTGTGCGTGATGAAAGGAAGGCCCCAGTCCGACAGATTTTGGTGGGGACAGCGGCGAGTTGGCTCGTGGCCTGGTAGCCACTGACATAGGAAGAGATGAAGGCTTCTCAGGGTGAGGAAGAAGTCCTGCTTGCTGTAGAAGAATCATTGGCCAGGAAGACCGTGGACACTTTACTTTTGAAGGAAGTGGAGTCGTCTTCAGACCTAGACCAAAAAGAACAAATGCTAAAATCAGCATCCATAACAACAGCATCAACCACCCAGAGTGCAGCTTCTGCAACCTTCATCGCCTCTACTTTATGTCCTTTTACAACGCCAAGCAGGCATTAAAGTCAGTTTTGATCACTTTGCCTCACAGGATCAGCAGCATCCCAGATAACCAGGACCAGATTTCAGGACAGGCATATAAGATATGGACGGATTGTCTGAAACGTGGTTATCTGCACCCTACGGCACCCTCCTGGACATGTGAAAACTCCCAAGGAATCATAGCATCTACCCAGAACCAGACAAAGCCACGGCACGCATGCCCCACTGCTCCATGTCTGCTAAAAGATGTGACCTACAGCACACAGAGCATAACATAAAGCTGTTAATGGGAAAGAGAGGGATGCAACCATTAGCCACATCCTCCTTTTAGAGTAAATCTGCACCTGTCCCAATGACAGTAGTTGCCTCTGGACAAGCAGAGGCCTAGCCAGGACAAGACTTCCAAGGGTAGGGAAACGTATTTCTCCCATTTAAAGACCACTGCACTGGGCCCTCGGCCTGCAACCATTTGACCAGCGCCTCCTTGTTAATCCACACTGCATCCTCTTGCAGGGAGTGCTGCTCACAGAGAGACATTGCAGCTTCAGTCCCCGGGAAGGACTCCTTTCCGGACATTCAGAAAAGAAAGAGTCTTCCCAAAGAGCTGACAGTCTAAGGATAAGCTCACGCTCTGAGACATAAACAAATATCACAGCGTATTACTACCCGATGACTTAGAAACAGAACCCAAATACTTCAAAGCAAATTTCTTTTATAGAGATAGCTGTAAAATACATACACACGCCCTCAAGTTTACCCCCCAAATACTCACATAGACCTTCCTCAGGAAAAATATTCTAAAGTTAACTTTTCTAAAATAAGTCAACAAAAAGCAGAAGAGCGGGAAGCAACTCAAGCACCCCTTGTTGTATGCAGTCAGCTTCCAAAGGTTCTCTTCCCAGCTCTTCCATGGTCTTGTTGAATGACCTTGAGCTATTTCTCTGTGCTTCCTTTACTAACTACAACGATGCAACGTTTAAAGCTGCATCTTGTTCTGCAAGAATGGAGAGCTTATCCCACATGAACCTTTATTCAACTTCTGAGTTAATTCAAGTTCTCAGAAGTACCCTAACATTTCCAGCAAGGGGTTCTAAGACGCTTATTTAATTAAAGTTTACAAATCACATCTACAGCCTGGGATGAACATTCCCAGAATAACGTAGAGTAGTAATATTATGAATCAAGGCAGAGTTACTTTTGCTAATGTCACATTAGCTTCTTAACATTAAGAAATCCTGCTCACTATTGCTTTGGGGTAGAGAGGAGGGTTATCTTGGCCTTTGCAGATCACTTTCAGCTAAGACCGCCTTAGTAGCTACATGTTTATGCTGCAGGCTTTGTTTGCTTAATTAACAGTGAGTCACAGCCACATCTGAAAATAAGGGACTTCTAGAACACTACCGGAAAAGTAAATGAAATCCCACCTAGAAACTTTGTTCCTAAGTCACTTCTGAAAACAGAATTTGACTTCAAAGAAATTTAGGAACCTGGAAAAGCAGATAGCATTTATCTGGGACAACTCTCGGGATTTTCAATGTGCTAAAAAATTAGCAGGAGACAAATATCTTGCTCCATTCATGCTCTGGAAAAAATCTGCGTTTATGCCTGCATTTTAAGATACTGCATTACCTTTCAAAGTCTGGCCCCAGAGAAGTCTACATTCTATTAAAAAAAAAAAAAAAATCCACAGTGGAATTAAAGGATCAAAGTGACAAGAGCACTTTTGAAATTTTTACCTCTAAAGCTTTGCCTTCTTGCTTTTGCAACATCAGGCCCCAGTCCTGTAAACAGCTTCAGCAAACCTGTTCCCCATGCAAAACCTGAACTTTTCTACCTACAACTAGCTTTGAAAACAATATAAGATGGAAGGCAATTCAGTCATTCCAGATAAAGATAAGGGGAGGGGGGGGAAGAACGCACATTGTTTTGGGGAAAAGACAACGTTTTAAGTCAGCAATAGAGCCGTTACACCTCTTAATGTTTTTAAATAGCCTCCCCACAGGCAAGGTACTGTGAAATTCAGTGAAAGCTACGCCTAACAGGAACCAAAATTTGACCATAAAATAAAAAACAGCCTCACAGAAAATTAACTGAAAGAAGATAAAGGCAATCTACTGCAGACAATAAAGAAGAAATAAAGGACTAGGATGGAAAAGCAACAATTGGGAGGGCAGAGTTTGTTTTATGAGACAAATTTTGAGAGGAAAGAAAGTTTTAAGAGTGAGCTTAGGGAGGGACTGACGCTAGCATAGAATCTCGGTGGCCAACAGCATAACATCTCTCCTGCTGCTAGGAAAGGAAAGTCCTCCAAAATATAAGTGCAATAACACTACTATTAAGTCTCACTTGAAAAAAGGAGACCATCAGCAGTATAAATTCTGTAGTTTTAACTAACGGCTTTCCAACTCCACACAGGTTTTCCTCACTAAGCACAACTATGGAAAAAAGTGTTCCTATCTTCGGTTTCCTCAGCTAATACTCTGTAGGTAGTTCAGTGGGGCTCCTGGTAGAACAAGCTCATATTCGTTACGGTTAAACGTATCAAAACGCAGGCCTATTGTGGCAATTTAGACAAACCATACTAGTAGCAAGGTTGTCAACAAATTTCAGTGTTTTACTCCACGACCATAATGGGCCTCTTACCTTAGAAAGGGAGTAAATTATAGCTATTTCACAGAGCAATATAAAGTGACCCACAGTAAATGGCAACCGGGACCCATCTGCTTAAGTTCACATGACTCTTTGTTGCATCAAGTCTTCCATACATAGCTGCCATGAATGCGATTTGTCACACACAAGACAGGGCACAGCACCTACAAGATTTGCATCCACAGGGAAAAAAGTTTCATGTAACGTTCTTCAAGGAGCAGTACATGACCTTACAATGAAAGATTCTTTATGCAAACAGTTGTCTGAAGATAAAATTAAGGCTGCAAATGCAGTTTTAAAATTATAATTTCCTGACTTTGCATATGCAGTTTTAATGTTCTTCTAACGGTGGTATTTCATCAATGAAATTGCTCAAGTTACGTTGATTTCTTTTTCTGAGGTATTACTAAGCAAAAAAACAAGTTTAAGTATCCCTATAGCACTCCGTCCCCAATCACTACAGACACTCTATCCAGGAGAAGTTAATGAAGCATCTTTGACTTCTCCTTCCCATTCACGTGAGAAGCCGTAAAATTTTTGCCCTACGGAACAGCAAACGAAGCAGAAACTTCCCTCCTCAAGGACTCCTGTAGGTGACGGTTAAAGCCTGAGGCAGGGTAAGGACAGCAGCTCCCCAGGGTGAGCTGAGACTTTCTGCCTCAAGACAGTGTCTCGCACCTCTCAGTTATGCGTCCTCCCACATGCCGTATGGGCTAGGACATACTTCCACTCCATGCCAGGCTTCTTCAGGTGGCTCAAGGGAGGCAGGCACGCAGCTCCCTTCACCACCTTTAGTTTGGGGGGTCACACAGCCCAAGGGAGGAGACTCAGCCCTCCAAGTCCCAAATATCATGGCACAGCGCTACCTAGGTGTTGTCAGTGGCACACATAAGAAAAGCTACAGCCTGCACCTTAAATCTGGGCACCATTTGGTTAGGCAGGCCCATCATACACAGCGGGGCCTTCCTTGGCAAAAGACGGAACTCACAATGAGACATCCATGCGAGACACGGTGTTCCCACAAAAATTTGTTTTTAAACACTCATAAGTCAGTGGAGACAATTAATAACGGTGATAGAAATATATATAAACCAAGAAAGAGCTGCTTTATTGAACAGAGAAAACATTTCTTCTACAGTCAACTCAAAATACTGACACCAGCGAATGTAACTTCTCCAGAAAGTTTACCTTTGGCCAAAGGCCAATCCTCATGAACTTCACCTTGAAAGACCAGGACATCATATAAGGCCAAAGGATGGAGGACACCTGCATTAAAACAAGCACGTATCATGCGCTGGGGCCCACCAACCCATTCCGACCAGGGACACCTCCTTGGCAACCCAAGAACAGGGGAAGTTGTTATCTCTTATACCACGGGGGTATCAGGAAGCAGGGTGCCAAACCTGCCATCCCAGCAGGCATTGACGCCAAGCTGTGAACCTCGAGGTCTCCCTGCGGGGGGACGGGAAGGGAGGAGTAAAAACAGTGAAATTAAAAAAAAAAAAGAAAAGAAAAGAAAAACCTGTACCCAACTACCCAGAATAATTGCAATTTGAACAACAAATCGAGGCACCGGTGCGCACGTACAGACAGACAGACAGAGCACTTACCGTAACCCGCAGCGCCCCGCGGGGGCTCCCAGCGGACCCCCGGGCCGCCCCCGCCCCAGGAGCGGCCCCAGACCCGCCACCGCCTCTTCCCGCGGCCGCCGGACGCCGACCGCGGCAGCCGCAGGAAGTGACGCCAGCGCGGCCACCGGCGGGGGCGGGGCCTCCACCGGGGGCGGGGCCCGTCCCCCCCGCCCCGGCGTGGCGGGGAACCGCGCTGCTGAGCGCCGCTCGGCAGCCTCGACTTGTCTCTTTATTTTTCCCTCTTTTTTCTCTTTTTTTCTTTTTCTGTGCAACTTGATCCGAGATTGAGCACGTCTAGCGGTTTCCTCCGTTCTTCCCCAGTCCCCAGCAGTCACGGTTCGACCCCGCTTGTGTTGGGGCCACGTTAGCCAAGCGCACCGCTCCTCAAACCACCTTGCGGCCTCGCTGCCTGCGACGTAGCGTTCGCAGAGAAGCTTAAAAGTAGCTCCCAGCCTTACCTAACTGCTCGGTCGAGTCCTGCGTCGTGTGCCCACAAGGTGCTGGGATCTTTTTTGCTACTGCATCTTCTGTTCTTAACCGTAAAAATCGCCAGTTAACCTCAATCTGTATATGTGAACGCCTTCAGTTTATATTATTCACGCTATTCGTAGCCCAAGTAAGCTCATTTCCCTCAGAGCCACCCAGGGTGGCAAGGCAGGCCTTACGCTTGCGGATGGGCCATCCTGTTCCAAAGCGTTATGGTTTGTATCAATCTTCTCCTGGGACAGGAGGCAATGGGAAAGAACGGAGGAGTCACTACAACTGCACTGTCTTTGTAACCGTGGCCAAGACTTCAGGGTTTGTGGTTGAGATCACCCAGCTCACTTGGGAATTCATCAGTTAGCCACGCCAATTGCTGAGGTTTTTCCCTAAGATCTTAAAAAGACCCTGAGCGCAGATCACTGCAAATCTGAATCACAAACCGTGGTGGTTTATAGCAGACGCAGCAAACGGGCAGTTTACAGCCACGTGCATTATTTACCCCGGTATTTTTTGTTATGGCCTGGGGAGGCTCGGGCTTTCTGACCCACGGCTCAGAGTTAGCTGCAGCTAACTTG
The DNA here is from genome assembly GCF_040807025.1 of Struthio camelus. Taxonomy (NCBI): domain Eukaryota; kingdom Metazoa; phylum Chordata; class Aves; order Struthioniformes; family Struthionidae; genus Struthio; species Struthio camelus. Next base: position 24,862,390 of record NC_090950.1, on the reverse strand, counting down.
TGAACTAAGCTTGTGAATCAGACCCCAGCGCTGGGGCCATGGGGCGCTGCCTCGAGGAGGAGACTCCCTTGGTGCTGTCACCACATTCAAATCTGGCCCCAAAACTTGCTTATGCTATCTTTCCTCTTAAGAGGAGGATAAATATCACCAACAAAAAGGGGAATGAATCACCCAGATACCTTACTGATGAATCATGCAGCTTATCCTTGTCACCTCCTTCCTACTATCATCTCAAAATACTCCTCGCTTGTCCTGTCTTGTTGACTGTCCCACTAAGCTGAACAGTCCAACACTCATCTCCCAGACCCTGACACAACAAAAGCGAATGGTAGGCATTTTATTTATTAAATTATCTCCTTTTGCTTTCTCATTCGTAAGGGTATTCAGTACGTCTACTCATTTTTAACAAATCACTAGCTTCTCACACGGCAACTGGACTCCCTCAGTAGCTCAGCTTTTCGAAGGCGGCCTCAAACGTTACTCACGATCAAACTGGGGAAACGGACAACGCTGCCCTGAGCGACGCCAAACCCGCTCTCCCGTGCACTGCGCCTGGCAGGGTCCCGAGCGCAGCGCAGCAGCACGGCCGCTGCAGCCACCAGCGGGGCCGGGAGCCGGCCGGGGCGCCCGCCGGCGGCGGGTACGCTCACTTCCAGGGCAGCCCGCCTCCAGGGGTCGCCGTTTCGCCAAGCAAACGGCACCACCGCTTCCCACCACGCGAGGCGGGAAGCAGTTTTCCGCTCCTACAGCGCCGCCGCCGCTGTGGGCGCGAACCGCCGCCCGTTAACGCCGCGCACTGCACCCGCCGTCGGGGCGCTTACCGCGGCCTCATGGCCGCTCGCCGGCCGCTGCCGCCCCCACACGAGGCCGGGGGGGGGGGGGAAACAACCGGCCGTGACGTCACGCCCCGCGCGCCCCTCTCCCCAACGGCTGCCGGCCGCGCGTGCGCGCTGCTCGCCACCGCTCCCACCGCCCCCCACTTCCCCCTGCGCGCCGCCCTTCCACTTCCGGCCGCTGGCGCCATCCCCATCCGGGGTCAGGCTCCGCTCCCTTCCTGTTATTGCCGTGCGGGAGGCGGCTCTCGTGGGGGAGCGGCGGGGCCGCGCAGCGCCGGGCTGGGCCGGGCCGGCGGCGCCGCTTCCGCCCGCGCCCAGGGGACGCGGCCACCCGCGCGCGCGGGGGGCGTAGCGGCGGCAGCGGCTGGGGTCGGCGGAGCCCGCGGCAGGGCCGCGCCCGTCGGGGCCCGGCGCGGCTGCGGAGGTGAGTGCGGCGCGGCGGCGGCCGCCGCGGGGCCTCCCCCGGCCGCGATGGGCCCCGCTGGGCGGTGCGGGGGGCCGGGCGGCGGAGGGCTCCGCGGCCCTCGGGGCTTGGGGCGCGGCCCTGAGCGGCTTCGCCGAGCGAGGCGGGCTGGCGTCTGGGTTCGGGGGTCCCCCCCCTCGCAGGGGGGCGAGCGGGGAGAAAAGGGAGAAACAAGCCTAGCTGTTTGTTGCTTTCAAGCGTGGCTTTTTTTTTTTTTTTATGTCTGTCACCCATGGGTTACTGCGTGTTGCTCTTTATTTGTTTTGTGATAGCAGCTGATGGCCAGTGGGGTGGAAATGTTTTGAAGGGGAGAAGGAAGCGGGGTGAAAGGAAAAAAAAAACAACAGCAACTGAATATGCTCTGTCTTGATGTAAGAATTGTAGAAGACATGCCGTGATTTCTGTGAGGAAGTATGTTATTTTTCAAGTGCAGAAATGTAGACATTCTCTCTAAAAATGCCTTTGCACTTCTTGCAGCGAAGTGTGTGTAGGCTTACGGGTGAGCTAGCTAATGACTCTGGTAGCAGAACCTCTTCCAGCTCGGTGTTGGCCTGGGTCAGTGGTGTTCTGATCTGTTTCCACTGGCCTATTTCATGCTCTCTGAAGATATTTGTATTGCAATTAAAAATGAAATTGCTGTTTCTTACTAGCATTTATGTACTTTTTTAATGTTCAGCCTACCAGAACTCTTTCACTAAATTAATGCAAGCAGCATGGTTGTTTTCTTTTGGGGGTTTTGTTGCTTTTTTCACTATTCTTAAAGTTATTAAGTTATTATTTTGTTGTTCTAATGGTACTTACTTCTCTGTAACTTTTCTTAACACGATTTCTTGTTGACCTCAATAACATGGTGGAACAGAGGTGGTTTTATAAGCAGTGCATGTTCAGAATAAGCTTAAGGAAAGTGTATGCTTAAAAGTGAAAAGTTCTGGTTATGCAACTTGAGTTACCTCTACAGCTCTGTTCTGCAGGGAGCTTCTAGAGAAGCAGTAAACTGAATTCTGGGCCTGGATTTCCTAGCAATTAAAATAATAGGCATAAAATTGAGTTCAGGATTGTGTTCTGTTACCTGCTTGTACTCTTTCCTCCAAGCTTCAAGCTGTAGCAAGGTTTTGAGTTGTTCATTGTGGCTAATGATGAGCAAGTTCCTAACTTTATCTAAATCATTATTTATCCCTCTTGATCCACTCCATCACCGTTAACTTAAAGTGATGGTGCGGTAGTTGTTGCTGCAGTTGCTTCAATACTGTAGTTCTGTAGTACAGTATTATAATCAGAGTCTGCCTCTTGTTGTGCTTAAACATGATTAGTTCCCAGGAATATTCCATTACCTAGGATGATGGGATTTAATGGCTTATCTGCTGCAGGGAACTGACTAGATAAGGAGTTTTATTTCGGAACAGCTTGTGAATATCAAGTTTCACAATAAATAACTTTGCTGTGGCTATTGTTTCACAATAAACTTTTCCAGAGGAGTTACTTGGAAGCATATTTTAGCCTGTATCTCCATGTAGACAAACCCCATAGCAGCTGAGCTTATAGTGGTTACAGAAGAACTTATGAAACCGCACATGTTCTGTATGTGTGTGACCCATGAGGTATTCTGCTCTTTCATTAAGAGAATGAATATAGCAGCTCCAGAGCTGCAATTGCAATTCCTCTGTTGGAGTAGTGTCCTGTTTCTTATATGTCTTAACTTGATGTCTGTCTTTGCAACTTGGAGGCACTGTTTCATATTTTTCGGTGAGAGCTGTAATACTGAGTTGAGCACACCAATCCCTGCCTAGACGTTTAGCTGTTCTGCCCCTTCAAACTGTCTTTCTGTTAATGGCAAAATTGTTTTGCTTCTTGTTATTGTTTACTTCCACTGATAATGAAACTGAAATGTAGCTGAGCTGTTTACAAAGCAATTGTACTTTACTGGAAGTCATAAAGCCGTCCAGGACTTAGTTAACTGTTTCTCTGACGGTCAGGCTATTGCTACTTCAGAAAGCAGATGGGAAATACCTTTTCTCTGCATAGTTGACTCTTAAAATTTGCTGGAAGCTTTAGAATGCTATTTTCTGCACCAGGCAAAGGTTTGATACTTAACCATCACACTCTCTCTTTTACAAGGTCATGTGGATCGTAAGAGGTGTCCTGCTGCTGGAAGAAAATTACCCCTTCAAAAAGTGTTATGGGGGAAGAATGAACTTCTCCTGAGCACAGTTGCTTCTCAGATTCAGATACATGCTTTTTTTAATGGCTTGGTTGCGTGTAATACAATTTTGAACACCCTTGATGATTGTCATAGTTTTAACTTGGACAATGAAATTTAAGGGTGTTTTTTTTTTTTTTTTAATAAAGGGCTAAACAACGTGCTGAAGGCTGTCATCTAGTCTGCACAAACTTTTTCCTAAACTTTTCTATGTAGAAAGGCGACTTATTATCTAGGCTTCTGAGCTTCTGGTGTGGGTGGGTTCTCTCAGTATCAAATATCTGAACACCTTTCAGGTATCGGTCATCTTCAAATGCAAAATTGTTGCCATTGCTTTTTGCTTGTTTGGGGGGAATGGAAATTGGGATGTGCATGGATGAGTTCCTAATTATGTAAGAAATATCAGCATCTGGTACAGCTAGGAGTCAGATGTAGATTTGCTATGTCTAGTGCAGAATGTTAACTATAACCTTTCTTAACCTCCTTAATTAACAGGATACATGAAAAATGTTGATTATTGCTTGGGTGGGGGGAAGCTAAGATTTTTTTTTTTAATTTTGATACTGATGAGGAAATACTCAAAATTTTTATGATTTGTAACTGGAACAAGAATAGTACTGCAAAATTAGTCTTTCCGCTTTAGTCTTAAAATCCCATCTAAAGCTGAGTTTTGTGTTATTACTTAAGGCTTTATAATTACTGGAGAAACTCTGAAGTGCAGTGATTGTCACAGTTGAGAAAAATATGCTGTGTGTGCATTGTTTAGCGTGCGTGGTTGAGTTGGAAGAGGAGCATTAGGGAGAGAATAAGTTTATTTGTACTTTGGCCAAGCAAAGAAAACAGACTCGCAGCTTGAAGTGCAGGCTGAGGTAGGCTAGCTTTTCTGACCTTCCTCAGCGTTTTATGCACTACGTTCCATATTTCTAAGAGTTTTATCTCTTTTTTTTTTTTAAAAGCCAGACATAAAGTTGCTCCAAGTCATGGTGCATGTCTGAAGCTGTAGCTATGACTAGAAGAGGCAACAAAAGTATTTACGCTGAAACTGGACCTTTGAGTTGAATGTATCACGTCAAAGAGTTGTTACAAGTTTTTCTTTGTAGTGTTACAATCCAAATTTGACCAGCTAAGAGAGAAAATGATTTGTTTTGCTTGATGTCTATTTGGACAACAAACGTGTTTGAAGTGTTTTGAGTGCGGGGTTGGTCCAGATCACCTCCAGGGATTCCTTCCAACCTAAACTATTCTATAATTCTGAATAGTTAATTTTTTTTTTTTAACTGGGAGGGTGAGGGAAAATTGAAATGGCAAAAAAAAAATCCCTTTTGCGTTGTGTTTTCCTAAATTGCGTGAGTAAATTTATGGACAAATGAAAATACTCCAGACTGTATACTGCCTATATAATTCTGTATCTATCTTCTCAGTCTAAGCAGTATTTACCTGTCCTGCAAGCAAGGTAACTTTATATTTTCTACAGCATGCTTCTCATCTAGAAGAGTATTGTTCTAGTTAATTCTGGATGCAAACTTTGTGAAAGCTAGTCGGTTCTGTGTATTTCAAACCAAAAACGTGAGGGACAGCAGAATTTATCGTTTGTGTTCTCTATTACTAGCTTTGAGAAAAGCTAGTTAAGTTGTTATAAGCTAGTTACGTTGTTAAATGGAGGGGAATGAAAACACTTGGCGTGCATGATTGACCAAGTATACTTACTGGGAATGTTGATACTCTGTTCTTGAAAAATTATATTCCAGTACCTGACTCCTAGGCACGTGAAAAAGAAAGGTAAAGAGACTAGCTTACCTTCACAAAACTGAAGGTAAGAGAATGATGGAAGACTTGTGGGGCTTTGGTGTGTTGCTACCTTGCAACAATAGAAGTAAGTTACTAGTTATCTGGTAGTCTGGTTCGTGAGTTTAAAACAGTTAGATCGAACATAGAATTCTAGGTTCAACCATCTCTTTCATGTGCCTTTACTATTTACAAGTAGAAGGTTAGATATACCTCAAAGAGGTGGTGTAGTGTTGGTCTACTGATAAGATGTTTTCTTAAACTAACTTATATCCCCCTTTATTTCATATAGGGAGACTATTTTTCTCTGGCAGTTTTGCTTACAGCTTCTGATTAAAGGAATACCTACAAATGTAACTTCTGGGGGTTGTGAACCACCACTTCAGCATGTTTGTCAGACATAGGAGGCTTACTGAATCAGCTCAGACTTACTGTAAAGTTCCCTGAAACTTTGAGACAGCTGAGTCACATTATTGGCTGTACATTATGATCCTCTTCTAAGGCAAAGAAATGCAGAAAAGCATCCTTTTGGTGTTTTTTCTCAGTCCAAAGCAGAAAGGAAGGAAAGAGAACTTGAAGGTTGCCTCCTAGATTGTACACGTCTAAAAACTTATCTGTGGTTAAGACTTAGCTATGTGAGAGTTGATACTTTTAATAATGAGTATGGGAATAACAAGAACAAGTATCTTACCATTGCCACATGTCCAAAGATACTTGAATTATTCAATATGCAGTATCTTATTCTTAGGCTGTTCCTGTTGGGGACATCTAGAGGGAGGTATTAACAAAAGAAATGCAAAAGTGAAATGTAGCGCAGTTCAGGTGGAATTTTGTCTGTCTTCATGCAAAGGCATCTGCAGATGAGCTTACTGCCCAAGGCCGGGTTATAAAAAAGCAGACAATGCTCGAAAGTTTTTCCAAATTAGCTATTTCTAGCACTTCAGAGTGAAAGAATGCACTGTCCTTATTCAGCCCATAAAATAAAGATATTGATGTTTCAGAAGAATGAGAAGTCTTTTGCTGGTATTTAATATGGTGATGAATGCCTCGTACTCAGTGGGTTCCAAGACTGTTCCTCATCATAATTCTTGCTGCTAACTTGCATCATAGTCCTTCCAGAAGCATAGACTAAACCTAGATCTTCTGATCAGGTTGCGGTTGTTATCTGGGAAAAGAGCGTCTTAATGGATCCACTGTTTAGCCCTGAGTCCTTGTGGAGTACGTTACTTCTGCTTTATATATATATATGTATGTATGTAAATATACACATGCATGCACACGTATATAGAAGATAAGATATTCGTTGTTGCAACCTAATTCCTTCTTTCAGCTATTAGCAGTCAAAAAAGAAACAAGCAGTTCTTGAACGTCTTCAAAATGGAAGAAGCCTTGAGTGGTATAGGGAGAAGAAGAAAATGCTCAAGATACAGTACTTTGCCTGAGACTAATCAGACATAAGTAAAAATACCTGTGTTCTGTAATCAGATGCAAGTGAACTAAGCACTGAAAATACGATACTGCAGGCACAAAGAAAGTAAGAATGAGCAGAGAGCAAAGATGAGTTATCAAGCAAGCAGAGTGGAGATGCATTGTTTCTTTCTCAAACTTAACAACTGTATCTTGTATGGTATGTTGTTGTCGTACTTAGATGCTTGTGCCATTTAAGTAACTTTTCATTAAGGCCAGAGAACACTTAACTGGGCTCCTGACAGCAAACATGGTTTTGACGATTACCGTTAATAACACTAACATGAGGAAAAGTTTCTAGGTAGACCTCCCTTTGGAACAGGGAAAGGAAAAACTTCCGTTCCAAATAATACTGTAAAATATGATTTTTGTGATCACTGAACAGCTTTGGTTATGTAACAAATCACTCATTCTCTGTAGACTGCTTTTGTGTTCTTGTTTCCAGCTATGACCACAGTATCAGTAAATGCTATGGCTGAATTATAAAAGTGGAGATGATGCTAATGAAGCTGAAAATTTCTCTTCTGACAGATTTTAAAAGGTTTATATGGATTTGAGCAACCATATCCACTTAAGTTTATCAAGGCAATCTCCACTGATGGGAGGAAAGTGATTAATACAATGTGTGTCATCTTCTTGCAATGACATGCTGTCACCTCTGTGAAATCTCCTTCAGTTTTGCCACCAAGTACTGTAGAAGAGCACTTGTCCCAGGAAAACCTCTAGTGTTTAAGTGAAAGAGCTAATTTTTAACGAGACCCAGGCAGCTTGAATAACCTTGATTGCAGTGTGTAATTGAGAACGTGTCCAGAAAGAGTGCCTGTGAGTGGCATTCTTAACTTAGCAAGTCCGTTACAAAGATTTTGATTTTTTTTTTTAAATAAGGTAAGTTATTTTTGTGCTTTGGTGAAAAATAGTAACGTGTAGTTGAGATGCTCTCATTGCAGAGAGTATGCTCAACCAGTTCTGTGAAGTTCTTGATATGTGGCAGACATAGTCTCGATTACAACGTTGAGGTCCGCTTTTAAAGTAGCACTGCAGTATTTTGTTTGTGTTTGACTGCTTACTGGGGTTGTGGTTAGTAAAATTCTAAAAACTTGCCTTCCTCGTCAACTTGCTCTGAATTGGAGGATAAAGCACTGGTGTAGCTATCATTGCTCAGCAGCCCTCCATTGATCTCTGATAATCTCCAACTTTGGAATATTTTGACCTGTAGAGGAAGATGACATAACTGCTGCAAAGAGATTAAGGATGAAAATGGGAGCCAGTGAACATTGATGTTGCATAGTTTATATATGACGAAAAGGAGAACAAAAGCTATTCCTACATCTGGAAATTCTGCTGAAATGTATTGTCAAATTACTTTGTGATCTAGCTCTTCAACTTCCCTTTCATCACCCCTTTGGCAAGCCTTTCATTGTGTATCAGCAGACAGGATAGCATCGCACGGAACTGCAAGGTGATATGAGAAGTGTAATCGTGATTGCCACTTCTAACCTTTCATTCTTATTGTCCTAGTATATGGGCAAGTTCTTAAATATATATATGTAAATAAAAGTTATGATATATCCACTCTTCCCTAATTGGTGTTTGTTTGTTTTTTTTTTTTTTATAAATTGAAAATAAATCCATGCCATTTAGGCTTTCATAATTTTCTGTTCTATCCCAAGGTTTAAGTTTACCAGGCTGAAAATGTCTTTTTGAATATAAATATCTACAGTAACCTTAACAAACTATTCCCAAAGAACCTTGTATTAAAAGTACTTCCTTGCTTGTGCAGATGTATAACATAATTTTAATAGCAGTGAGTGACAACCAACAGTATCTCTGTGCGTGTTTTTTCCTTAAAGAAAACTCTACCCTTTTCAAGTTGCCTATCACTACTATCCCTCTAAAAGGGAATTGTAGTGATAGGCTACATGTGCCATAGTCACAAAACATTTAACTTGTTACAGATATGAAAGTGACTTTTCAAGCAAGGAAGCTTAGAAACCTTTACGTTACTGTGTAGATGTTGCTAATGCTCATTGAATAAATACCTATGAGCTTATGTCACTTTCCTCTTTGGAAAGTTCATGTTGCTTGTAAATATTTTCTATTTAGGCAAATATTAGCAGTTTTTCAGAGATAGTAAGTGCAAATTGCTGCTATCCTGACCTCATCAGAGAAACAAACTGAGTAACAGCTTGAAGTATAGAAAAAGAGATGCACCATTAACAAGCTTAATAGCTCAGTAGCCGGCACTTGCAGTAGTGCTTTAGCATTTGCAGAACATATGTTTTGTAGAGCAAATGCTTCTACCAGACGTATACAGAAATGACAAACATTGGACTAAACAAGCTGAAGAACTGTCTGTCACAGTTTACCGTAACTATTTTTTTATACTTCAGACTGAAACAGGCAGGCCGTAATGACATACATAGCTGCAATGAGTGATGTTTGTTTGCACTGCTTGAAAACACATCTTGCAGATATGTTAGTGTCTCAAAAGTCAAATTGTTGCTTTGGAGCTTAACCTGCAAATGCGGAGGGAAGACCTATTTGGCAGGAGCTTAGCTGGGTCACCGCATACAGCAACAGTAAAAAGAACTTCAAGTGACAGGGAAACTAGTTTCTTTGTACCTTATATGCAGCAGTCGCGTTTGCTTGCAGAATTGGTAATTATAACTTGTCAACCAGTGTTGTCCCTCCTAGAAGACCCACTCTCCTGAAGCACCTAGGGGCAACACCCCTAATAAATCCATGCCCTTTAGGTGGTGAAGTCCCATAGGAGCATGTATTGGTGTTAAATGCTTTGTAGCTGCACAGCATCCTGCTGTGCCCCTCACACGCTTGGTGCACAAGGGTAAGCAGTACAGCCTCAGTCTGCTGGTGTAGTCAGTAAAGGCTTCTTAATGCTTATGGAAAGTACTTAATACTTATGGAAAACTGTTAGTGCTCACCTTCCAGCAGGCTTATCATACATGAATAAATACCTAATTCAGTACAGTTGACTGACTTTGTATCATGTACAAATCTACTAGGGAGTCATGCTTTGTTATTTTTAACTGACTTTTGAAAAGCCACAGACCTTCCCTGTGGTGAGAATAGGTTGTGTAGAAGTAGGCAGCTACCAAGGAGGGGCCAAGCTACTCGCCAAGAACTGGATTTGTTTGCCAGCTATCTTATTTTACATCTGTATAGAGCAATTCGTTTTGGCTGTTCATAGTGCAAGAAGATCCAGCAGAATCTAAATTTTTCATCTAGGTAACTCTAGCTTTGTATTAGCTCTGTCACAAGCTACCTTCCCTCAACAAATAATTTTGTAAAGTGAATTAAGGAATACCTCAATGGAATTTTTTTTTTTTAACTTGGGAGCTTAAAACAAAAAACTACTTCCATGCTTCTTACTGAGGTGTGTGGATCCTTACAAACGTTCTGTCAAAAGTAAAATTGCATCCTCTTATTTCCCAGTAAATAAAACAATGGTTTTTGCTAGGGGAATCCAGTGACTCCCTGCAAACTAGATCTCTATTTCTACATATGCTGTTTGGCTTATGTAGGAGTCGGGGAAGAGAGCGTTAACAGAAAGCCAGTTTATGTTTGAACTACAGAACAGAAATTGCTCTCTACCAATTCAATGTTCTCTGTACTTGATATTAAAAATTTGCAAAAAATATGCTATTCACTCCCATCCCAAAACTGAATTTTTACGTGTCAGTTGCGTTACAGCCCTGGAGTAGTTCTTTCAGGATGGAAAATTTCTTTAAAATCCTTTTAAAATTGCTCTCAGACTTCTTTCTAGGAAGTGTGAGATGGGAAGTACATCATATGCTGTAAATCAAAATCTTGGAGCTTGATGTTTTTTCGATCTTCCCTTTGTAGTAAAGGAAAGGCTTACAGGGTGGGTCTTTTGAGTGAAGTTAAATGTCCGTTAGTAAGCAGAAGTTGGCCTTACCTCAGCTGAGTTTTCTTATGAACGTGTGCATTTCTCTCTTGGTGCTCTCCATCCAAGTGAGCTGGTCAGATGGACGTTATAGCTTGCACCCTATTGATAATTTTGCTAGGCAAGTTGACCTAGCTTTCTTGTGGTACATAGACAAGCTAAGCTGTTTGAGGACTGCACTACCTCCAGTGTTTTACTGCAGTTCTTTCCCTGCCCTTCTAGGTATGGGTCATGGTAGAAGAAATTTTTGTTTTTTCTAGTAGAACTAGGGACTCATCTTATTACAGCAGAGAGGTCTGCTTCTAAGAGCCACAGTGACGTGCCTAGGGAAGATCAGCACCAGGAATGTCCTGATAACTTGAGTTCCAGCTCTGCTAGATGGTTGTTTGCATTAGGTAAAGATTCAGACCAGGCCAGAAGGCAGAGCACCTGGATTCTCTCTGCTCTGCTCTGACTTCTTGTCCTTGTCCGTGTGCCAGCACTTCCTGTTTTTGAAGATCCTGTTTACTGTCTGGGTTCCAGATATCCCAGGAAGGTGGGAGGATGGGAAGAAACATAGAAAGAGGAGTAAACAACATTATTTAAGGTGGAGATGCTTTTTTAGCATTTGCTACCTGTTTAATCTAGCTTCATGAAAGAAACCCTAGAATAATCTTTTATTTTCCTTGTCTTCTACTAATTTCCAAGAGCACTAGAGGATTTTTACATGAAAAAAATGAAAGTGAAGCCTTTAGTGTTTGTAGCATGGAGAATACAGTTCGGGATGTGCTTTTACTTCATATTACCTCTGGTACATATGGTAAATGTTTGTCACCCATATGAAACAGAGTATTAAAGAAAGATATGTAGTCAAAGGGAAACCTTATAACTTATTTCTAACAGTACCAAATGAGCTGCGTTGCTCAGATTGTGTTGCCTATCTTTAAGGCTTTTGACTTCAGCAGCTTGAAAGAGTTGGAAGTGCTGGTCACTGAGCTTTGGAGCGCGCACCTAGCTGTGGTAGAGCAGCTCTGCCAGGACACAGTCAGATGGGAGAATAACGTTCAGTCAGATGGGAGAATAACGTTCATCCAGCTGCGTGGCGAGCCAAACTAAGGACTGAAATAGAATGAGTGAGCAGAAACGTGAAACGTCAGGAGAGGATATTGCCTTTCAAATTCTTCGTTGTGGTTTATGACTACTGTTTTCTCTGAATACAAAATCCTGCCCATTGAAGTAAAGCTGGAAGTGGAACTGTTGAATGATTTTGGATTCAAAAATGAAAAATTATTTCTAGGCTTCCCTTTGTTTACAAATATTTTTTTAAAAATCTGTTTTTAACTGGGAGAGAATGTTCTAGGACAGACATTCTGCTCTTCGTATGTCATAGGATCCCTAGAGGAAAAGTACACTTATAGTGGGAGTTGTAGAGGTCACCAGCAACTTGCAAATGTTTCTTTCTCATGATCTTGTTTTCATGGCTCCCAGATAAACGATACGTCTGCGTGGATGGGGGAGGATGAGCAAGAGGATTCGAACATAATCTGGTGTCACAACCCTAGAACTTACAAAGATTTGTGTTTTTCTTAAGTTTCAGGATCCAACAACAGTAAATTTGGGGGCTTTGAGAAGTCTCTTTTTTAAACTGTGCAGTCTATTTTCATTTCAGATGTTTGATATTAAAATTTTTCAGCAGCAGATACTTCCCCCTCTCCCGACATTACTTTATGGCGAGTTCTCTCTTCAGGATGATCTCCCCTTTGATTTTACTCGCGGTCTCTGAAATTCACTACAACCACAATAAAAGAGTATTGTAGTCTGAAATGAAACAAATATCTGCACATAAGATAAATATTAGAAAGAAACAATTCTGAAGCACGGTCGGCCCACGTTCTCATACGTAACTAAGCTAAAATTTAGTTTTGCTCATTTCTGACAAAATTTCATTATGCAAGAAAAAAATACTGTATTTCTGCTATCCGGCCAATTCTAAAGATGCTTCTACAGAGACTGCAGTTGTAGTTCTGTCTAGAACGTGGCAAAGATGTTCAGCACTATTAAAAATAAAAAAGAAAAGCTGTGGGTAGCTACAAATAAAATTGGTAGTGTTTGAAAATATTTGCCTGTCTGCTTTAGAAAGAAACAAAATCCTAGGAAGATGTATTTTGGACAGTGTTAAATCCCTCTATGTGTTTCCTTTGAGCTGCTGTTTGTGATCAGATAAGCAGCTCTGCATATCTGCTCCTTTTCTGTGAAATAACGAAGATGAAAGTAAAATGGAAGAAATACAAAGGCACAACTAACAGATAATCATCTTATCCTGCTTTCTATTATAAACCAAGCAGTACAGCTACTGTTTAAATCTGTGCATAACGTAGTAACAGAGGACAATTTCAGATGTTTTTGTACTAGTCTTCCTAGATTTTGGAAAAATCCCAGCTTGGTAAGCAGGAAGAACAAAAGGACAGTACTGAAAATATCTAGTCTGAAGCAGTTTTACTGTCACCACACAGCGGGTTTGGACAGCAACAGAATTAGACAGACAGGCAACTCTGCCCAGCTCTCTTCATGGTGAGTTTTGAAGTGACTGACGTGTCTGAAGATGAGAATAAAAATTTTTGTTCTCTGAAAAGTTTGAATTTGGGGACCAAAATGGAATAAAAACTTTACATTCTGAAAAATATTGTTCTTCCCTTTGGAAATTTTTTTTTCATTATTTTTGGGGATTCCACAGAAATAAAAAGAAGTGTATTGGGGAAAAGCTGTGTCCAGTTCTGGGCTCCCAAGTACGAGAGAGATGTGGAGCTCCTGGAGAGAGTCCAGCGAAGGGCCACTGAGATGATGAAGAGACTGGAGCATCTCTCCTGTGAGGAAAGGATGAGGGAGGGAGCTGGGACCCTTCAGCCTGGAGAAGAGAAGGCTCCGGGGGCAATGTGATCGGTGTGTATGAGTATCTGCAGGGAGAACGTCAAGAGAATGGGGCCAGACTCTTCTCAGTGGTGCCCAGAGATAGGACTAGATGATCTCCAGAGGTCCCTTCCAACCGCAACCGTTCTGTGATTCTGTGATATCTGTAGTTGATACTTCTGACAGCTTCCTGGAGAACCAAGCAAATGATACAACCCACATGTGAGTGCACAGTAAGCTTAACTAGAACATATAAACATAGTTGGAATGTTTAATGAGTAGAAGGCTTTTTTCTTCAGAAGAAAATGCTAATAGTCTAGAGGAAATTTGTAACTGGAAAAGAAATCAAATCTACCCACAAATCCTAACGAGCAACTCTTTGATACCGAAGATAGCACAGAATATTACAAATCATGGTTGTATCCTCTCTTTGAAAGCAATGTAATGAAATTTCTTACAATTGGAAAAGCTAATGGACTTCAATGAAAGTGTAAAAGTCTCCTGAATGACTAATTCAGTTACAAGTACAGACTAATAAAGTTGCATCAAGTATTGAGTGTATCCTTTCAAATTGATTTTGAAACTTTAGCTGATTTTTATAGCAAAGCAAGATTACGCAGTTCTCTTTCAATTTTTACGATGTATCCCTTCTTGTGCAGGCATCCCACGTTTAATATATTTAATACAGTGATTGCACACAGTTATTTCTACTTCTTGTTTCCCTTTATATTGGCTAGATTTTTGCTAGTTGGTACGTAATAGGTGGAAGAATTTCCTCCTTGCAAGGCCTGAAGAATAACTGAAGGTTCTTATGCTGCGGACAAACTAAGTCTCCTAAAGTGAACAAAATGATGTTTTTCCCCTAGACTGGTCCATAGGCTCGGGCAGTGGGTCTACAGCCTACTTTATGAGACAGATGTGTTACTTCTGGATGGAGCATCCTGCTTTCCAGAACCTGCCCACAGATGATTTCCAAACGGAAAAAGCTTTATCCATAGTGTTTATATCTTAATTGCCAAATGTTGACATCCACGTGGAATTGGTAGAATGTTTGTGAGTAATGTCTAGATAGTGAAAGTGAACTCACTTCATCTGATCTGTAAACAGAGTATTTGTAAAAGTCTTAGGCAGGCATCTTTTTAGGCAGGAATGGTTCTCCACATTTGCCAATAGAGTAATTCGTAACAGTTCGTTTCTGTGTTCTTGCTTGCTTTTGTAACGTAGATTCCATATACACCGAAGGATAACAGTCCTTTCTGTTTTTGCAAGATATGCAAAACTCAGATCAGCAGCACTCTTGTTTCTGAGAGTCTTCAGGCCAAAGCGTTGTGTTCAAAGAACGCTCAACAGTGGGAAAAATAGTGCCCAGGTGTCCCACTGGGCTAGAGATGCGCAGGGCTCTGAGGTGTAAGAGTACGGCGGAAATGGCTACAATGGCCTCAGCTGTCTGTAGGAGAAAGTATATGTGTGTGGATTTTAGAGTCGAGTTCATTTGTTTTGGGGTTTTTTCTTGGAGGAAAAATAGAGTTTTTCTCTTTTTTATTTTTGTAAAATATAAGTCCTTTGTGTTGTAGCCCATGTATTAGCAATACTTCTCAGTCAGCAGGAATAAATGCTGTTGCATTTAGTTTGATGGATTTACCAGTAAGTAATACGTCACCATTAAATTTTAGCCCTGGATATATTCATAGGATAACGTAAACAGAACTGTATGAGTATTGAGAGGGAGGAAGAAAAAACATGCTTGCATGCACACAGCTCATCCGCTCTGTATTTGCGTTACTCGTGTTTGCTTGTGCAAGTGTGCTGTGGTAGGGTAAGCTGTTGAGTCTGTTGTTGCATACCAGCTCTTTCCTTAAAGCAAGACTTTTTGGGCAAAAGAGTTTCTCCCAAACTTCAGAAAGTTAAGGTTTCTGTTCTAAAGACTATTGCTGGATCGCAGTTGTCTAGACTGGTTGTGGATGCAGATGATCCATGCCGAGTTTTCCAAACCGTGGGTGCTATGCAGAAGCATTATTGCCAAGGTAGAGATGGGGAATTATGGCGTTTATTGCCAAAAAGGATTCCTCCTCCTTGTGAGAGGAGGAGGAGGGGATCGGAGGCTGATCATAGCTGTACAGTAGCTCAAAGAAGTGCTTTCTGTGATGACAGTATTTAAGCAAACTAAGCTTGTGAACCCATCTTGACTCACTTATGGTACAATTCTTGCTCAGTTTCTCCCACACCGACCTCCATTCCGCAAAGAAGGAATTCTTTTGAGAAGAAGGTAGCAGTACACTTTATGAGGGCCTCAGGTGAACGTTCTCAGAGGTAAAGTATTTGTAAGTCACAAAGGCAGCAATAGGAAACTAACTTTGGGCTGCAACTTGAAATGCAATATGCAATAAAAAGAAATTCAGATAGCCGTGCTACCTTAGTTCTATGTAGCTCAGTATCATGAGATGATAAAACTGTCAGTTTACCAGAAACGACTTTTCTAAACTTTTTGTCTTGGAATCCCTTATTCTAAATTTTGTAGTTGTTTGACTATAGCTAATTTCCATTCTATAGGAAAATGGATTATGTACATTAGCATTAATATGATAACGTGCATCTGGGGAAGCAAGTAGGAATCAGTATTCTGTGAGGGATATTACGTAACTGCCCTCTTTCTTCTTCCATCTATATCAGTCCGTTTTTGAATGAAGTTTCAAAGTGTGATCACTCCTAGTTTAGGTGCGTAGTAAGGTTAGTGACAGAGGATGCACTTAATGGATCGTGAAGGCTCTAATCAGTTCAACGCAACACCGTTTGATCAGTGAGTGGCTTTGATTTTTGGCCTTTGTGGACATCTGTGGTATCCCAAATCTTTTTGCAGGGAAAAAGGTTTAAGGTGTTTTTAGAAGGTCAGGAATTGCAGGTGTGACTGTAGTGTTCGTTTGAAGTGTTTGTATGTACCCTCAATTGGATCTAAATAACATCTCTCTAGAATTCTCTTAAAATTATACTACTTTTACTGTCGAAGAACTTAATTGATTCTATTTATTCCAGGCAGCTTTCCAGATTTGAAAGTGTGCAGAAACACAAGCTGCCAGCTGTACTTCAGAACTGTTTCTGTTTACATTTTTGCTTTCCAAATCCAAACCCTGGAGGCGTGCTTACATGTACAAGTAAAATGAATGTGCACACAGAATGAGTATATACACAGTTCCAGCAAATGTCTGTTTTCCAATTTAAAAAGAAAGTTGCTGCTTTGGTGCAGTTGCTCTAAAAAAAGTGATTTGTTGATTGGAGTGTCCCTTTGGCCTATTTGTAGCAGTCTTTAAAGAAATAGTATTGAGTTGGCTTCTAACACTTGAATTTTTTTAAAAAGCCAGGGGTTTAAATTTATTTTGAGAAGACACCCATCCAAAAGGACTTAGTTCATATCTCCTCCACCCCTGCCCTCCATCTCTTTGTTAGTAATTGTTGGTGGGGAGGGAGGAAAAATTTGCTCTGGAACCACAATCTGTGAAGTTGAACTGGCTCAGCGGTGCTGCAGTCCTGCTCTGGCCCCTGTGTAGACCCTGGTGTTCGTCGGACTCCGTAACGAACCCGGTGAGACGGCTAACACTGGAGAAGCTAACTCAGGAAAAGGAAAAAATGCCTGGTTTTCTTTCAATTGCATCCATCTGACCCTGTAATGAGCTGGTTCAGGGAGCACCAGTGCCAGCGTGATGAAGAATAAGAACTTCTGCTTTGGGCAAGGAGGCGATAGGATCTTACAATCGCTAATTCAGAGAAGCCTAAACAGGACTGTGGAACTGAATTTAAAAGCCTGCTGGAATAAACTCAGTCTGTACTGTGAATATTTAATGTGACCATAGGCCATTTATATTTTCATTTTCTGTCTGCGTGGACAGAAAAGTTCTTACAATTGCACGTTCTTATTTTGTTTGTTTGTTTATTTTTTATTCTGATAGATGCCTTAACAATAATGTGTTTCTGCCTATGCTCGTAATTAAGAAATGTAAATAAAAGCGTGTGATTCAGCTTTATGGGGAGGGACTCTTTTTTAAGCTTTGGCTGATCCAAAAGATGCTATTTAACCTTCTGTCTGTTTCTTTTTATAACTGAAAATAGTCATCAGTAATTCAAAATTCTCCAAGTTGCTCTGAATGGTGTTATTTTAGTTCATTTGTGAAGTTTTGTAGTGGTAAGCTTTCCAAGTTTGGCTCTTTATATGCACTGTGAATGTGCTTAGAACTTTCCGTTTCAGCATTTGCTCACTGAGACTGTTACAGTGCTGAGGAAAGTAAAATAGCTTCTTTAGAGTCTATGTTCTTTTTAAAAAGAAGTCAGTCCTTTACAGTAGCAAAAATACTTCTAAATATGCATGAGGTTTGAGTGGGAAAGCATTTTTCTAAACCAGCAGTGACACTTTAGAGCACGGTCGCTATTCAGAATTCGTTAGGAAGCGGTGGATTTGGGAAAATATCATTGTCGTTCTGATGCTTTTTAAGAACTCGAGTGTGGCAAAAGCAAGTACTGGAGATATTAGGAAGAAAACTTTAAATAAATACAAATAATAGAAGCCTGGAGCTGAGAGTCATGACTTTTTCCCCCCAGTGGCTGAGCAAAAGGCAAACATAGCATCCTTTCTTCCCCACCGTCAGAGCATTTGGAAAGCTCTGACGAGACAGAAAAGGTTGTGAAGTTAGATTTTATTTTTTCTTTTCTGTTATTGAAGAAGAGAAGCTAAGGTAGAGGGGCATTTGTAAGAGGATTCTTTAAGCAGATGACTAAGAATGATTTTCGCATAGGAGTCTGATAGTTATCCTAGCTCTCTGCTTTCAGAACATTTGGTAGATGGAGAAGGCGTGATGGACTGCTTTTTAGATGGCTGTTGATATTACCTTCTCTCATATTGTAAATGTTGAATTTAATGCAATTATGGGCTAAGTGTAGGTAATGCACTGTTCAAGCTTTGCATAATATATGATGGCCTCTGAGGTAACTTACTACTCAGGAATAGGAACTTAGGTCTATGACGTATATTGTTCAGTGAAAATGTCTGACTGCTCTGTGGCAGTCAGAAAAGCAAATTTAATAGGAATAATTAGGAAAGCAATATAAAACGTTATTATGTCACCGTGTACACGCATGCTCCGTTTGCACCTCCCATATGCTGTGAAGGTGGTTCCCCCTTCACCTTGCAAAAAGGATATGGTAAAGCTGGAAGAGGTACAAAGAAGAGGGCAAGGATTATCAAAAACATTGAATGACTTGAGCAGAGAGGGACTAACTAGTCTAGGACTATTGTGGGAAAGAGGTGGTTGGGAGTAGTTTGCAGTGCTCTGTGAAGTCAAGAGCGATGGACACAGAAGAGAAGGAACTTTAAGTTCCATTGCAAGAAATCCAGGGCACCTGGTGAAGGTAGCAGCTTTCAGAACAAAGAAAAGAACATATCTTAATATTCAGCTACAATTGTAAGAGGTGCTTAAACGGTTCTATCTGAAATTCCTTGTGACGTTTGTAGTTTAAATGTTAATATCTAAATTTCTTGCTTTTACTTAGGTTTGTTCACACGAATCACTGCTTGAACATTTTCCGTTATAAAGTTATCAGAAGTCTAAAAAATGCCTCCACGGCCATCATCGGGTGAACTATGGGGCATCCACTTGATGCCACCGAGGATCCTTGTGGAGTGTCTTCTACCAAATGGAATGATAGTGACTCTAGAATGCCTCCGTGAGGCCACATTACTAACTATTAAACATGAACTCTTTAAAGAAGCAAGAAAATACCCTCTCTATCAGCTTCTTCAAGATGAATCGTCCTACATTTTTGTAAGTGTTACCCAAGAAGCAGAAAGAGAAGAATTTTTTGATGAAACACGGAGACTTTGTGACCTGCGGCTCTTTCAACCTTTTCTAAAAGTCATTGAACCAGTAGGTAACAGAGAAGAAAAGATTCTTAATAGAGAAATAGGTGAGATTATCTGTATTTAAACATAGTTCATCTATTTAACTGGTTTCTTCTCGTCAGAATACAAACCAAAGAACTGAATCGGGTTGTATTTGTCAGTTCTTGCGTCCGTAGTCGGCAGAGCTTGCCGTCGGTTGTTGCATCATGTCCAGGGATGCTCATCACCCTAAAGCCTATGTTTGTAAACTGTGAATTAATTTTTTTGCTATTCTAGTTTTCATTCACTTATTCTTTGCTTTTTACAAATTTATAGTTCCATGTGGATTAGAGGGTATTTTTGGCTTTTCTCCTATTAGCAGGATTTCATGCTATTACAGAGCAAAAGCTCGTTGTACCTGCTTTATTGTTTGGGAACTCAATCTTAACTTTTCTTGAACTCTACAGAATTGTGATAGCTAAGGGAAAGTACCAGAGGATGTAATTAGAAATCTTAAACCACATTTGCAGCAGCAGGGATTTTACTACTGCTTTACCTTGCTTAGAAAGTAAGATATCAGCAATTGGGTGTTTTTTTCCCACTTCCCTACAAAAAGAGCTTTGAGGGTTAAAAAAAAAAAAAAAAAAAAAAAGAAAAACCCTTCAGGTGGGAGGGATAGGAGGGAGACAGGTTGTAATGTTTTGGATTGCCTCTGGATAAGCTTATCACTCTCCATTATCTATAGAGAAAGCAGAGGGAGACTAGTGCTGTATGTGTCAGTATCTATGTTAAGTATCTAAATTCAGACAGTACAAATGTACCCCCTTCCTCTTAGTTGCTAGCAGATGTATTATGTTGCCGTGGTAGAGACTTGTCAACTGGAAATACTTGCTCTGGGGTGCTTCTAAGTGTTAGATCATTTCATTGTTATGAATGTGTCATAGGTAAACTTGTTCTGTTTTGTAAAACGTAACCTGTTCAGGAACTTATAGAGAATAAGGGTAGCTAACCATGTATCAGGACAATTAAAAGTTTCCATTTGGCAAGCAGCATCCATGCACAAATAAATATTTATGCAAGTAATCGCATTAAAGTAAACGGAATTATATCTGAGGCTAAGGACTTGAGAGGAATGGAGCGTTATTGGATGAATCTTTGCCAACAAGCTGAATTAATATTTCTTGGATGCTTGTCACGCTTTTAAATAGTGTTGTTTGTCAAAAAAAAAAAAAAAGAAGAAGAGGTGATGTACAGTTGTAAGCGAAGATGATCATGGTTCTAGTAACTATCAATAATCTGGTCTCTTTTGGAGAGAATTGGACACCACAGCTTCTCTGGCCCCACTTAAGAAATTTTATGTCCTGACGTCAAAGGGAGCTTTTACTGGTCCTTTCCCTCCAGTAGGGATGTTAGCAGTGCGAACGGTGATAAAAGGCCCCCGGGATTTTCAGTGAATGTACACCACTTCTCTAACCTTTTTTGGGAATGCAGAGTATACTTAGCTTCAGAACTGTTATTCTTTGGGTGCACTAAAGTAATATAAATATACAAGTGGAAGCCGATGGTTAATGCAAAAATGTTTTAGGTTTGATTTGTATGTCTGTGTTTTGCTTAAAGCGTGTTTTTTTTCCTGTTATTGATGGAAGAAATCTTTACTTTTAATTTAATTATCAGTTACAATTATTTCCTGTTGCTTCTTCAATGTTGTAGGTTTTGCTATTGGCATGCCTGTCTGCGAATTTGACATGGTTAAGGATCCAGAAGTACAAGATTTCAGAAGAAATATTCTTAATGTCTGTAAAGAAGCAGTGGATCTTCGAGATGCCAATGCACCACATAGTAGAGCCTTATATGTCTGTCCTCCAAATGTAGAGTCTTCACCTGAATTACCCAAACACATATACAATAAACTAGATAAAGGTAACATAAATATTTACTGTAGAAACGTAGTGCTTTTTCAGTGGTTGATATCAAAGAGTATAGCTGGTGACTTAGGTAAATCCCTGTTTTATGTATTCAGTGTACTGGATCAACATCTTGCACCTTGAGTTGTTCTTATTTAAGGTAGTTTAATAGTTTATAGGTTCAAAAGAAAACCAGCAAACTTTATAATTAAACCTTTTTGGTATTCTAGTAACTTCTTTAAGTATTGAAATGTAATTTGGTACATCAAGTTTTTTTTATGGGCAGAAACAGCTTGTTAGCCTTTCATTTTTCTCTGCATAAAAATACTTGCTCTGCTGGAAGGGGTAAAAGGTCAAATTTACGCTTGGATCAAAAATAAGCAGAATGCACATGGCTCCTTCCAGAAGTTGTTAGTACTCTGCCAGTTTGGGCTATTCTAGCTACTTTTGGGCTGCTGCTTTCAGTAGAATCGCAAGCAATTCTCTGTCTTTTTGAAACTGTGTGCTGAAAGTAGTGTACTTAAAACATTTTCATGTTTACTCTAGGGCAAATCATAGTGGTAATATGGGTAATAGTCTCACCAAACAATGATAAGCAGAAATACACCTTGAAAATCAATCATGACTGTGTGCCTGAGCAAGTTATCGCTGAAGCAATTAGGAAGAAGACACGAAGTATGTTGCTGTCATCTGAACAACTGAAACTCTGCGTCTTGGAATACCAGGGCAAGTATATTTTAAAAGTGTGCGGCTGTGATGAATACTTGCTAGAAAAATACCCACTGAGCCAGTATAAGGTGAGTAACATAATGGATTTCTTTTGAAGCACACTAAAATAATTCAAATTTGTGAGAGAGGAAAGTGATTAATTTTGTTTGGCTTGCTTTTCCATTAAACTGATCCGAAAGGTAGAAAGGTGGTGCGTTTCTCTTTAAACGAGTTGGCTAATTTGTGTGCGGATTTGTTGCTGTCATGTACTTGAAAAGAAAAAAAAAGTAATGTAAACTAGCCCAGTGTAATTTTTCTCCTTGGAATGAAGTAGTTTACCTCTGACGTTAGAGATAAAACAGTGGCAGATGCTTTCAGAAACATCCTCGACTTCTAACAGCAAGAGATGAGTTATGGGGCTGATGTAATGCAAAAATAACTTTGATCAGATATGAAATTCTGAAGCAACCATTGTTACTATTAATCTTCTCTCTTCCTCCTTTAGGGGTGGAAAAACGTGACAAACTATTTGTTTTCCTAGCGCTTACCTCAGTAAACTTTCTGACCTTATTTCAGCAGTAATAAACTTCCAGGACTGCTTAAACCATTGTTAAATCTTTCTGTCTTTCCTTCGGTGCCTGGGTTTTGTTAGAGCTGTGACTTTGACACAGAACTGCTGTCAGCAGAGCCTCTGAGCAGCTCCTCTGCAGTAGGCAACAATGTTACCCTGTAGATTTCCTGGCAGAGGCTGTTGCTTCCTCTTTGAGGAAGGTCTTGTTGTAATACACAGCTTCCATTCCTTGATCTGAAATGGTTGACAATCTACTTTCCCAGCAATGAGAAAGAGGAGGGGGATAGGGTACCCTGAATAATGGGGAAAGAAACTCTAACCTGTGGGAGCTGGGAACGAGTGGAAACATACGTGAATAGCTTTGCACGGTCCTCTCGGGATCAAGCACTGGACCTATTTGATCCAGCCTGGTTGCTTCAGAAGCATCCAGTATTACCTGTACCATGTTGCAGAAGAGCTTGCTAATTACAGTGGAGTGCTGGACCAGTCACAACACATTGTATTTTGTAGTACTGTTGCCAAAGTAAAAGCTCTCAGGACTCGGTCCTGAATGGGCACCGTACAGGGTTAAGGAGCTAGCTTGAGTCCATCAAGATCAGTGCTGAGCTGAAGCTGGTAAGTGCAACTGAAGCAAAAATGAGCGTCGCTGTCTCTTGCCTTATGCTCTCTACCTGTCACTGGGAGTATCATAGGCACCTGTGCCAGATCTGCACAGTAGACTAGTTCAGCAGCATGCTATGCAAAAATAGCTAAACTGCTCCCAGAAACAGCTCTAATCAGGAAGCAGTCTGTTTTGTTTGAGCTGCGCTGTGCCTGAGCAAAGCAGTCCTACCAGAAACCTGACCTGTCATTCTGCATTGATTCCTCTCTGTGGCACAGCTAATTCATGGTGCAGATAAACAGATAACAGTCAACTCTGTTCCCTGTCTCCAGTTCAGCTTTCCGTTGTTGTAGACAATATTCATATCTCAGCATCTGTATGAAGTGCTACTCTATGATCCTATCCAACAAAATACTTAAACTGCTGGATGTTATAACTGAAGAAGTTGTAAAGGGTGTTCA
Organism: Struthio camelus; assembly: GCF_040807025.1. NCBI lineage: Eukaryota > Metazoa > Chordata > Aves > Struthioniformes > Struthionidae > Struthio > Struthio camelus. Next base: position 24,838,723 of record NC_090950.1, on the reverse strand, counting down.
CAAAGGGACAGTTGTAATAAGGGCTCCTTAGATATGCTTTTACATATTTTTATGAACACTTTTTGGCACTGTTTGCCAAGAGCGTACAATTAAAACGTACTGAATTTTGCCTCCGTTTTCTTGCAGTACATAAGAAGCTGTATAATGCTTGGTCGCATGCCTAATCTGATGCTGATGGCTAAAGAGAGCTTATATACCCAGCTGCCACTGGATACCTTTACAATGCCATCTTATTCCAGGCGCATTTCTACAGCTACACCCTATATGAATGGAGAAGCTACAGCCAAATCTCTCTGGTCTATAAATAGTGCTCTCAGAATAAGAATCCTTTGTGCAACCTATGTAAATGTGAACATCCGAGACATTGACAAGGTGAGGCAAATGCTGTATGGCATCATACATCGTTTTCAGCGGTTCCTGGGTCCCCTCTTGAGTTTTCTGTTCCATATGCATGTATAAAGAGATGCGTTATTCAACACGTTAGAAAATTAGGCCACTCAGTTATTTAAATTTAATCACTCAGTTCTGAAAAACGTAGCCGTGGTTTAGTATCTGAAAACTTCTGCACATTACTTAAAAATGTGTGAGTTTGGTATTCAGCCAAATACTGGCTGTCTGATAGAAGCAAAATTCAGTTCATGTAGTTCACTTCAACTGAGTATGTAACAGGAAAAAAAAAAAAAGTCCGTGTTGTCTTGCATATTCTGTATAAGGATTATGTTTAAAAATGTATTACAGTAACTAGGAATAATGTTGTTCAAGGGATGCTGGATAGTGTGCTACTATCCTTGCTTTTGGGAAGGGAGGGATGGGGAGGATCAAGGGGAAAAGGCAGATAAGGTCTAATCCCATTGAAGTCAAACTGCAACCCTGACTCTGTAACTTTCTCAGAATGTGTCCGTTGGGTCATTTCTTGCCTTACAGTTTGACGCAAGAAGAATTGAGAGTAAACTCCAGTTTGTTTAGAAGTTCATTTTAAGTTGTTAATTGTATTGTTAAGAACTAGTTTTGCAACCTTAATGGAGGAAAAAGACCAAAATGTCTTTTCTAGAGGGTTAGGCACAGCATATATTCTGTGCTTCACACCTTGCAGCAAATGCATGGATTTGGGTTGGGGGGGGGGGGTTGTTGTTGCTGTTGTTGTTTGGGTTTTTACTTGACAGATATGTAAGGATAATGTGTTTTAATCAGTAGTACATGTTGATTGGAATGAAAACCTTGTTTACAGCAACCTTTGTAAGATAGTACTAATACCAGCACGTTTTTTTCAGATCTATGTTCGAACAGGTATCTACCATGGAGGGGAGCCTTTGTGTGACAATGTGAATACTCAGAGGGTACCTTGTTCTAATCCCAGGTAAACTAAGAATGACTAGAGAAAACCTGACTTCCAGGGCATCCTAAACGATAGTACTGAAGAAGTATAGGCTGTGTTTAGCATTATTAAGGTAGAGCTCCTTGCTGGGAATTCCTTGCCTTAAGTTTTGTAAGAACGTTCTTATATGTTGCTACTTTTAGAATTAATTAAATTCAAACACAAGTATTTTGTCTTGTAATATTGTATGTCATAGATTTGTCTCTTTGCCGAACAGATAAATCTATTTCACAAGTGTCTTCATAGTTGCATCGGAACCCCCAATATAGTTACTTGTTAATACCTTGAAATCAGCATAGCTGTGGGAGACTGAGCTCTTTTCTGACTGTGGCTCAGTACCAAGTGTTCCAGTTGCAGGTTCACAGTCTGCCTTCAGCAGGAAGCAATTTAATGTAGTGTAATCTACAGATTTGTTCCGATGAGGTTGCACAGCATATCCTACAGCAAAGCTACTGCGTGTGGAGAGACGGGAACCGTTTGTTAACTTGGATGTGACTGCCAGCACTGGGCTGATTGTATTCAGTAAACTTGAACTGCCATGAATTTTTTCTGGAAAGATAAATCATGTGAACTTGAAAGTGCCTTTAAAGTGTAAAAGGAAGTTTTATATGAGCGTATGGAAAATATGTAGAGCAAGTATCTAAAAGGTGTTGACCTCCTGCACAAAACTGACTAACGGGAAGCCGTGAAATTTCAGGATCTGCTAGGATTAGATGCAAAATATGTGTTCAAAAAATAATTCTTGACTTAACGTTTCCTGTCAGACTTCATGTCTTTGGAAGTTTCAAATAATACTTTTTGCCTGTAAGTACCTCCATTTTCTTTAGGTGTTATGATTAGTGGCCCTAACAATATGTCCGGTTATTGAAAGATAGCTTCTCCCTCCTAGTTGCCCCAGAGATAGCTAAACTCTACTTACAGTTAAGTATACCTGCGTTAGAGGGAAAATCTCCTTGGAAAGTTGGTGAAGGGTGTGGCTTGAAAACATGAATATATAATCACACATCTATATTATAGGTAATGAACACATAAGAAAAGTGAATTAAAGCTTTTATTTGTCAATTTCTGTATTCTTAAGAGAAGGGCTTGAGGCAGTTACTTGCTTCTAGAATGCTGATTTTAGTATTGATTTAGCAGTTACTGACATCTTGGAAAATTAATGCTGTCCTTGGGAGCTGCTGCCTCTTCCAAATTTGGAAGTTCCTCTTCAGAAGCACAGTTCTGCCAGTTGAGAGATTAGGTCTACTTTAAGATTAAAAATATATATAAAATGTATATTCCTGTAGAATCTATCATTGTTCTCTTATTACTGTGGTAAATGCAACAACATCTGAGTTATTTCAACAGTGCAGTTCTAGAGTTAACATGCATAACTGAGAGCAGAATGAATCCACTTGTTTTGCTTTATTATGGCTCAAACTACTTGAATTAATGATATTAGAGATTATAAGGTCATCAACTATGAAGAAACAGTGGCTATGCACAAGGCTCCAGAACGCTTGAGGAGTTACTAAAATGAAAATGCCTATGTTCTTTTCTGGAGTACCATTTTTCTAGTAGGCTAGAATCTCACGGGATAGCAAACCTACCATTCTGCAAGAAGAGGATTTGAAGAAGCCCTTACTTTCACAAATAAATGACACTGTGTAATATGTTACTAGTTACAATGCGATCCCTTGAAGAGGTAACGTTTACCGTGTATCGACTTCCACTGTGATTTTGCTCTAGGTAATGGACATCACATACCGCATTGCTGAAGGGATTCCTTGCATTTTAATTGTTCCAGTTACTTCTGTGCAGTTTAACAGCAACATAGAGTTAGGCAGCTATTTGGAAGGCGTCCTGTTGTTGCCACCAATTTTGCTTTTTCTTTCTTTATGCAGCTATAGAAGTATCATTTTGTCTCATTATTGTTGAGGAATCTCATAACGTTTTAGTGTTGATACTTAACAACCAGTCCCCAGTGTTTTAAGTTGGACTGTAAGTTAGTTTCAGTCTTTTTTATGTCACAGACCTGGAGATATGTACTGTAGGCAACAAAACTTGAAGATGACAATCCATACAATGATTCTCCTCAAATTTAGAAAAAAGGTTTGGAAGTTTTTGTTTTGTTTTGTTCAGCTGTCTAAGCCGCAGTTACAAAAGACTGTTCTCCAATCAAGAGAGATCATACATATATCCAACATATAATATATTTAGCAAAAACAAGTAGAAAGTCTGTACAGTGTTCAGTGCGTGTAAAATATGGTGTTGCAGGACGTTAGGAATATTGCTTTTGATTTCTGTATTAAGTTTCCAGCTAGGAAATATCTTTTTACTTTCTAGCAGTTCTAATACAGTTGGGTTCTGAAAGCTATGCCATGTTTTTTTCCTCATTTGCTTTTTTTTTCCCTGAGGTGAAAAATATTTCATGAGCTAAACTTCACATGAGTAACACATTAGTAACATGTATGCAAATCCATTGTCTTTATGATATACCTACATTGACAGTTGCAGTCAGAGGGTTTGCTGGAGTGAAAGTGAATGAAGCGAATATACCTGTTACTGAGTTTGAAAGAACTGAACTAGCGTAACTGTTCAAACAGTGTTGGTGGTAGAAGGCTAATCAGGGAAGTTCCCATTCTCAAAGGTAATAGATGTGGTCAAAGGCATATCAAAGGACCCTCTTCAGTAAGAAGACACCCTCTTTAGATAGATACAGTTCAGGTAGAAATATAACATAGGCTTTTTAGTGTAATTGTTGATTGCTTCCTGTTATCTTCAGTGCTCTCTTTTAACCTGTTTTTATTCTGCTTTTTAAATGTTACAGATGGAATGAATGGCTATCATATGACATGTACATTCCTGATCTTCCACGTGCTGCTCGGCTCTGCCTTTCGATCTGTTCTGTTAAAGGACGGAAGGGTGCTAAAGAGGTAAAACACAAGCAAACCTACCTAAGTCAAGTTTGGGAAGACAGTTGGTAAACATTGTCCTAGAAGTGGGTCTTAGTGATGTATTGGATTTAGATCTGATTCAAGTAATGATTTTTTTTTTCTTGTATACTATTCTGACTACCACTTTTTTGTGGTCAGAAATCAAAGAGCACTGAAAAAACCTTACCTATTCAACACTGTAAATCATATCTGTACTCTGTCACTGGACAAAATGATCAAGGTTAAATCTTTTGAAGTGTGAGTACTTTTAAACTTAAGTTTCTAAAACCAAAAGTTACTTACCTACTGATTTTAAAAGAGCCATATTTATACTCAGATTTAGAGTTGCTTTTAAAGTAAGCAGAATTTCAACATTTGAGGCAAGATCCCAAACAGTTGTTTTAAATATCTAAATATGGAGCTTAATTTTAGCCACCAGTGTTTTTAAATTCTGGCTTTAAACGTAATATGTACTATCTAGTTTTTGTCTATAACCAAGTTTTGTAGCAATAAAGTTACAAATCTTGAGTTACGTGGGCATGGTGAAAATGCTGGCAAATATTTGTAAGTGTTTTGATATCATTCTGCAAAATGACTGGCACAACATATGTTGGCACAGAGGTTGGGTGACGTGGTAATAGTGAATGAGAAGAAGAGCTGAAGAGAAAAATACAGTATCACTTCCGCAGCCTGATTTCTGCTAATCTGGGTATCTAATAACTCCCTCTTGCATTCTTAGTTCTCCTGGCTCACCAGCAGGGGTTTAATAGCAGAGATTGAGTTCCATAGTTTCGGCTGCCTTAGAACAGTAAATTCCAATATGGAAGTGGTATATTGATATGTGAAGTATCACCGAAAAGTGGACCTAAACAAGTGTTACTGAAAGCAACCCAACACAACTTCATAAGCCTGCTTCTCTAATTATTTGCTCTCTTTGACAACTTAAATAGATCGACTGGCGTGGTGTTAAGAATAGCAAGATTATTTACTGTGCTGTTTTCCTGAATTCAGTTGCTGCTTCTTCCCTCCTCATCCCAAGACTGCTTGAAAAAGTAGCAACAGTTCATTCAGAGTATGCCTGTCACTTTTATTTTTATGGTTAGGCCTGCTCGGTTTTTATTAGCTAGAGTTTAAATGTGTGGAAAACAGCAGCTGCTTAATTTACCAAGTCAAAAGATTCTGATTTATCTCTCTACCAGATAGAACTTGGTGCTACCATGTATATATACTTACATTAAAAAAAAAATCTTTACTGTTTCTTATTTGAAATTGTACTACTGTGCTGTAATTAATGGATGAAACTGAGAAATAATCATTTAATCTCTTTAAGGAACACTGTCCATTGGCTTGGGGAAATATAAACATGTTTGATTACACAGACACTCTTGTATCTGGGAAAATGGCTTTGAATCTTTGGGCAGTACCTCATGGGCTGGAGGATTTATTGAATCCTATTGGTGTTACTGGATCAAATCCAAATAAGGTAAGTACTGGCATGCAATCGTTTCCTTAGGACTACCTATTCAAAGTATGCTATATTCTGAATAGCATCATTCCACAGAAAAAGTAATCTAAATTTCCTTTACATAGGAAACTCCATGTTTAGAGCTGGAATTTGATTGGTTTAGCAACCCTGTAAAGTTTCCAGATATGACGGTGATTGAAGAACATGCCAATTGGACTATATCACGTGAACTAGGGTTTAACTACAGCTATGCGGGGCTGGTAAGGCAAACTCACTTTCCGAGATTAACTACTAAAATTTGAAAGTATTTGCCTTTTTTGAAGTGACAAAGAAAACTTTTTCATCGTGTATCCTGATTTATTGTAATAGAAGAAATCAAAATTTTGCCTGCTGTTTAACAAATGAGTAACATATTCTCTTTCCTTTATAGCACCAATAAAATGTATTAATGTTTCACTGATCAACCAAAGCACATTAAAGAGAACTGTCTTACCATGCGAATTTTTAGGGACTTTTTGGCATAATTAAATTAATTCAACGGCACTTGCTTGGACTTTGCAAAAGTTGTGAGTCTCCTTCAGTGATACTAAGTGATACCCAGTGATACCTTTTCCACCTAAACCTGAGAAAAAACTTCTTCACTGTGAGGGTGACAGAGCATTGGAACAGGTTGCCCAGCGAGGTAGTGGAGTCTCCTTCCCCGGAGATATTCAAAACCCGTCTGGATGCGATCCTGGGCAATATGCTCTAGAGGACCCTGCTTGAGCAGGGAGGTTGGACTAGATGATCTCCAGAGGTCCCTTCCAACCTAAACGATTCTGTGATACTGTTTTTCTTAGCTGCAATTTCATGTTTGTAGGCAGGCTTTCTTGTGAAACCTAAGTGTGCTTGTAACTTCTTACTTGCTGGTTTACTTTTTACTGACGAGTTAGGGCCGTAAGTACTGTACTGTACTAAAGACATATTTTTTTCTTTTTTTTTTCTCCGTACTCTAAGGGAAGTATATCACTGAGTCAGGTACCTGCCTATGGTATATATTGTGGCTGAGGAGTGCTGCAAGGCTTGTAAAAAGTTTTTAAGGACAGCTGGTTTCTTCGCAAACTGCTGTAATTCAGATGAGATCATAAAACATTTGAAAACTTAAAGCCAGATCTTTGTCCGTTGGAACCGGTCAGCAGATCGTTGAAGGCGTTGAAAAGCAATCTTTCGAACGTTGGCCTCAAAGAAGACCTGAACACCTCTAGACTATTGAGTTGACTAATTATGAATATGTGCTGTTAAGTAGCACTGTAATTGCAAGTTTGTAAGAGATTTTCTTGTGTTTGAATGTAATAACAGTTTTTGACCAGCTGTGCCTTTGTTCTTGAGGTACTGAGCAACTTGGAGCAAACCCGAAGCTTGTTTCAGGTCTTGTATCAGAGTATCTGACAATACAGTTACATAAATACAGGATAGACTTCAAAGGTAGTATAAGAAGAGAAATACTGTAGCTTGCTGATGATGGTGTAGGTGTGGAGGAAAAAAAATCCACCAGAAGAAGAGTACAACGGTATTATCTGCAGCTGAGAATGGAAAACAAAAGCAAAGTAAGGAAAATATTACTGGGTTAAGTTTGAGGAAGCACAGGAGAGGTAAACATCAGAACATATAGTGAAAAATGGTGCAGTGCATAATTTCTACTGCTTTTTTGAAGAACTGTAGTTTCAAATGCAGATGAAGTTTTCAAATAGGGGTGAAACATATGCAGAGTGATTAAGGAGACTGTCTGAGTGTTGGTGAACTTATTCTGACTGTCTCAGGTTGAGAACTAAAGTTACGGGGTTTTTTGGTTTTGTCTTTGGCTTTTTTTGGTAAAATAGCTCCCTCATTACCTAGACTTACATACGCTTGACATGCTGTTTTGTTCTATATGTAGCTGAAAACAGAAAATGGTGAGGAGAATAAGCGAATAAGCTCTGACTTCAGTGGCAAAGTAATGATCAACTTACACTTGGAATTAAAAAAAAACAAATCTCAAATTATTGCCCTTCCTTTCCTGTGGTAATCTTCCTAATACGGTAGAAGGAGGTCGTGGTGGTTAAATATGGAGAAAGCGTATTTGCATCAATTGCTAACTTGGCAGGGAAACGGAGAAACTGGATATCACTGCTTTGTTCTCTGTCTCCTTATTCATACTGCTTTTCTTTCAACCCTCCTTGTTGTCTGCCAAATATCCTCTTACAACTTGTCCTTTCTTAAATCATTTTTCATTAAATGCTTGGTAAGTTTGAGTATCGCTGGTGATCTCTTCATATTGCATTTGTCCCCTTTATTATCTTCTTTTAATGTGTGGTATCTTCAGGACTGGAGCCAAACTTTCTATATTCAAGGACTATATGTATTTATGGCTGTTTGTAACATTAACTCCGTTTAGCGAGATAGAAGACAACGTGTTACACGTCCAAAATCAGATACTAGATGATGGCGTAGCAACTGGCATGTCTGAAAGAGGGAAAAATGCTTGTCCAAAATGTTCAAAATCCTCGAGGCAGTCACTGAAATATAGTTATGCTGTTTGTATCATAATGAAAATACTTATATAGAAATCATATTTTCCATTTAATCTTGAAACGCATTACACTGTATTAAAAATCAATTAATAAATACTTACCAGAGATGGTTTATAGAACCATAAATATTTCAAACATGAACGAATGATTTTGAAATATTAAGTCTAAGTTACTGTCTCACAGTTTGTAGAATTTCAGGTTTTTCTTGTTGAACACAGCAGGATAAATGCATTTTCCTAGTGGGCTTCACATAAACTATGATCTTTTTGATCCACTATGCAGGTACTTTTTATACTTTTTTAGCTTTCACCTACTATTTAGGATGACTTTTTCAGACTCAAAATAAATATGTACAATTTATCACTTGTTCAATATTAGCTATTTGATCTTATGTCAGGAGTAGGTGATTGTAAGGAAGTCATTTTTCCATTACCTTCCTTCCATAATGACTTAGGATTGATTACTTTTTGCATTATATCCATTACCATAACATGTAGGAACATATTCTAGAAACTTTCCTATGCCTGCATGGTGTAGTCCTGAAGAGTAAGTGTAGTCCATGTGCTTCAAAACAGTAATCAAAAACCTGTTGGTGTGCTACGGTGTCACACTACTGTCAGAGTGAGATATTGAAGATCCTTTGAATTGGTAGATTCATAACTTAATTTTGGGAGATGTAAGCTCCCAAAGGGAGATGTAAGCTCGAAGGCCAGAATATTCTTGTCCCACATAATAGTAGTGAACCCATTGTGTGAATGCATAATTTATGCAGTTGAAGTAGAATACTTTCAGTCTTAAATATATATATAATGTGGTGTCATCTGTCAGCTGTTTTCCACACTTATATGCATTCTTAGACATAACACCACTTCACCTTTTAAAGGGTGCCTTGATCCCCTACCTGGAAGTGTCAGGTTGTTCCTTTCTCTCCCCGCAAAAGTTTTTTTTAAACGCTAGACATACTGGAAAAACTCCCTCTATCAAAGACATGTGGATGTTTCTGATGCAAAGTATTACTTACACCAGTTGAAAATTTCCATCAAAAAAACTGGTAGGCAAAGCTTGGTTAATTTTTTGCCTAGTATCTTGTTCAATGTACTAAGTAGAAATTGTCTAGGGAAAGAGTATCAGAACAAGTCAAGTGCTGAGGTATTTCTTTCAGTATGATTTCCCAGTTCCTGAAGTTCTACGGTTTAAGCATTTTGAACTTGGAAAAGAGTTTGACCGTTCATTTTCTTATATATCATAAAGATATCAAAATGCGACTTCGTTTTGCAGACATTGTCCGGCCAAGTAGAATCTTTTGCATAGCTTCATCTTAAGCATCAAACTTGTTTATTACAGTTGTAGTAAAAGGAATAATACAGACTCCTTAAGATTGCTGGGGTTCTGCAGCGTCAGTTGGTTCGGTAGTTGATACGTTAGATCATTTAATATGTTACTTTTTTTAAACAAATACATTACATGAACTAAGAGATGGAAGTTACAGGAGAAAAATTGAACTTAGCACACGGACCATGAAAAATCAATTGGATTTAGTTCTAATCTCTGCCATAGGTTTGAGCTGGTTCTAATAAATGAAGTCTAAGATAAATTTAACTGCAGGGTGTACCAGTTCCCTTGGCTGTGCTTTTTGGGGAATATCTTAAGCTACTTCTGGGTAATGTGTCTGTCATTAAGCTTTCCTGCAGTGTTCTGCCTTTCCCTCACCTAGCTTTTTCCTTCATCTTCTGCTTTACCATTTATGACCTTTTTTTTTTTACCCCTTTCAGCAAATCTCAGCAATCTCAAAACTGGAGACAAAGCGACCTGTTTTACTTTGTGCAGCGCTAGGTGTTGTTATTCATTAGATGTCAACTGCTGCTATTTCCCCGCATAGCTGATTCACTTGAAATATATCTCTTCTTGTCCCAGCAGTGACTAAAAGTGGTAGTAGAAATCAAATCCCTATAAAAATCTTTCATCTCTTTCTTTTTTTTTTTTTTTAAATGTTGCAAAACCTCCTTTCCAATAGAGGAAACGGCAAGATAACGTTGCATGACATAGGCTTTAAATGTTACTATGCTGTTAAAATATATTACTTCGTGTAAGTTGCGTGACAACAGAATGAAATGTGTGGAGACTAAAGTGCCTCTTTCTCTCTACAGAGTAACAGAATAGCTAGAGATAATGAATTAAGAGAAAATGACAAGGACCAACTGCGTGCTATATGTACACGAGATCCTCTGTCTGAAATCACTGAGCAAGAGAAGGACTTTCTTTGGAGCCACAGGTATTTTAAAAAAAAAAAAAAAAAAAGACCTTACTGTCACAGTTAAGCCTCACTCCAAATTTGTCATGACTGTCTTGAGTTCTGCTCCCTTGAGTTTATATTCTGTGTTGTTGGGGTTAGTGCTTTAGAAAAGGCACTTGAAGCGCGCAGTATTGTATGAGTTAGTTAACAAGCCCATGGAGACAAGCTGCTGAAGTAATTTACGTTCTCCCCGTTGCTGTAGTCTTACTTCGCTACATGTATCTAGGTACCACCTTATGATTTTAATGGGACTCTGCAGACAACGGAAGAAAAAGGTGCAAGGCTGAATAGATGTAGTAGGTAGTTATCAAAGCAAAATGACATTCTGTATATCTAAATTCTTTTTTCTCTTTTTTTACAGACACTACTGTGTAAATACCCCAGAAATTCTACCCAAACTGCTTTTATCTGTTAAATGGAATTCTAGAGATGAAGTAGCCCAGGTAACACAGAGCATTGAAGAAGTTTTCAGTTTGAAGAAGCTTTAAAATACATTATTTTAAAGAGAAGTCTTGGAAGTTAAGGATAAGTTATGCGTGTATGATATGTTGAGTGAAAATTTAGATGATTCAAGTTGCCACTGTAACTGGCTGATCAGTCAGTTTTTATATGAAATCTTTTGTGCCTGGTCCAGAAGAGATCTGTAGTTCTTGTTCTTAAGCTCAATCTAAGTCTCACGTTTTTCTCTTGGTGGTATTACTTGAATCCTTACTGTATTGCTGATTAGTCAATTACAATTAAATGTGAAGTTTTGTTTTTATTCTTTTTATAATGGATAAAATAACAAAGTCAACTTGCAGCTAATACTTAGTTGTTTTAGAGGGGACTGGCAAGTAAGCTGCCTCTACTCAGAAGTAGTTTCTGTGTCTGGTGATACCTTTTAACAGGTCTGTTTTACAGCTTCTTCCTAGTCAGTGTAAACGTATGACATGTGCCTGGACTTCTTGTCCACAGATGTACTGTCTGGTAAAAGACTGGCCTCCAATCAAGCCAGAGCAAGCAATGGAGCTTTTGGACTGTAATTACCCAGACCCAATGGTGCGAGCCTTTGCAGTTCGGTGTCTAGAGAAGTACTTGACAGATGACAAGCTTTCACAGTACTTAATCCAGCTAGTACAGGTACCCTTAACATATTTTAGTAAATTTGATGTCTTATATATGTATCTGATAACGGCAGAGGTTTAGAAAACACAATAAAAGCCAAGAGGTAATGAAAAAGAGGTTGTGAAAAGTATTTGCAAAAAGTACTTGCGCTACAGATAATATAGCAGGAGCTCTGAACGATGAAACCAAGCTCAATTTTGTAGTGCTGTGGTTTTTGGTGTTGATATCAAAAATGCCGAAACTCTGTAGCGATGCAGAACCGTTCTACTGACTGGAACAACAGCTATTCCAGCTGTCCGAACATACGGCAGAGCGTGAGCAGAAGCATCTTGTCAAAATTTTGACCAAGTTGAGGGTAAAATATTTGGTAACAGTAAGAGAAGCATCAGCTGGTAAGTTTCTGAAACACAGGCAACCTACGCACTCTGTTGGCAAATATCGTTCAAATCCTAACACATGTAAATATTAAGATACCAAGGTCAGTCGTTCTGGATTACAAAATTCAGTTTAAAACATAGGTTGTATTTTATTTAACTGTCTTAATCTGTATATCGTTCATAGAAACAGTAACATCTGTGGCTGATTTTTTTTTTTATTATTGTTTCTCTTTATCCTTGACTAGGTTCTGAAATATGAACAGTATTTAGATAATCAGCTTGTGAGATTTTTACTCAAGAAGGCACTGACCAATCAAAGGATAGGACACTTCTTCTTTTGGCATTTAAAGTAAGCTTAATATCTTGTTAAATGGTGGCGGGATTCTTACGAGCTGTAAATGAGAAATGGCTATGAAAGCTTGAAATAGTAAATATGCCTTTTTCTGAAAAGACTGCCCCTTAAGTGATATACGACAAACTTTCTTATAAGAGTTTGAATGCATAGTTTCGTAGTAGAAGGCACCCCTTGCAGCTGCACAAAATATTAATACTTAATTAATCTTTTACCTTGGATTTTTCTGTAATGGTGATTTTGCTAAAAGCAAGGAGTCCAACTAAGATATCTAGAAGCTTCCCATGTTATTAGCTGTTTATATCTATGACAAATTTCTGCTGTTTGGACATTATTTTTTATGCCAGGTCTCCTACCAGTCTTTTTTAGAAAATGATTGCCAAAACAGTTATTTCTGAAAGTACGCCAGAAAAGCTATTGGAAAATATATGTTTTTAAAAAATGCCCATCTCTGCAGACTTCTCTGTAGAAGGCTCTAACACCTCAAAGCTTTGCGAACAGCTGAGGCCTACAGAAAGCCACCCAGTTTGGCCAGGTGATAAGAGTTTGAAAAATTACAGTTCAGACATGCTTATTAAAGACTTCATAGAGCTTGACAGCTATCATTTGTCAAGGTTCCTTCCTTACCAAGTATAACTTGGCCTTTTATAGTTCCTAATGTTGATAAGGCTAAGCATAAATCAGCCTGCACCTTACTGGATTGTATGTAGTTTCATCTAAAAATGCTGTTCTAAGCTAAGGTGTGGTCAGGCACGGAAATGGAAGCAAGGAACCTTTGTTGTGTTTTCAGTTGTTTCCTACTTTTGCTGGTACTTGGCAAGGGTAATAGAAGAAGCTGCCTGATTAACATGCAGGAGGGGATGAATTTTAGGACTGTAGGAAGACTGGGAGTAGGTAAGAACAAGGAAGCTAAAAGGGCCACAGACTGGGATTAGCTAAACGAGACGGGAGAAATGAGAGAGTTGAGCCTTGCTCTCAGCAAGAAACCTTGAGCTTGAACTGAAAGCTTGAGGCTAAGTATGGAGTCTCTGAGAAGCAGAGGTTTTGAATAAAGGCAAGTAGCAGAGAAGGACAGGATGGAGCAAGAAGGAAAGGGGTGGGCTGCAGAAGGAAAAAACATGCAAACTGTGCTGAATGAGTTGGAAGAGGTCTTGAAGCCTGGTCAGTCCAGGCAGAATAAGATGAGTTGCAGGAGGTCAACGTGAGTTACTTAACCTGAGAAGAAGGACCCATAAGCAATCTGCAGGAAGAGGTTACAGGCATAGCTTCATTCTGGCACCTGTGAGTGGTCTTGTCTTTAAGCTATAACTGTTCTTCCTCTCTGTGTAGGTCTGAAATGCACAATAAAACTGTAAGTCAGAGGTTTGGTTTACTTCTGGAGTCCTATTGTCGAGCGTGTGGAATGTACCTAAAGCATCTGAGCAGGCAGGTGGAGGCTATGGAGAAGTTGATTAACCTCACAGATATTCTCAAGCAGGAAAAAAAAGATGAGACCCAGAAGGTATTATAAGCTGTCCACATACCAAAACTGTTGCTCTTGAGTAGTAGGAATTACCAAAACTGTTTTATTTGGTTAACCAGAAGAGTACGAATACTGCTCACGTTAGTAGACAGTATGTTATCTTAGACAGAATGTTATCATAGACAGAATGTTATCATAGACAGTATGTTATCTTAGACAGTATGTTATCTTAGAAGCTGTAATTTCTGTGTGCATTGCCATTGTCTACTTCTTAAGGCAATAGAACTAAAGTTAATGGTTTCAATTTGAGTAATATGTGGCTAAGTGGAGTTGCTTATGTTGGCACTGCACAAAAAACATGCTTTAAGCAAAGATGAAATCTAATACTTACCTTCACTTCCATGTAATCAGTGTTCTCAAAACACGAATGTGATTATTTATCAGGTGCAGATGAAGTTTCTTGTTGAACAAATGAGGCGACCAGATTTTATGGATGCTTTACAAGGCTTTATCTCTCCTCTTAATCCTGCTCATCAACTGGGAAATCTTCGGTATGGTCATCTTTTCTGAAATTTTTTCAGATATTTAAATAAATGCTGTCAGTACCTTCAAAGTTACCTGAATAAAATTTGTAGCAGACTAATTTGTAAAGAGTGAAGCAGTTTCAGAGTAATGCTTTAACAGACTAGAGGACAATAACTGTTTTTCTGTAAGGTGATGTGAACTACAGTCTTTTTTCCGTTTGTAAGGAGACACACAGCACCAAAGGAAAATTTACAATATAGCCAGGTCGTCTTCTGGGTTTAGCAAATGAGTAGCATTGCAGTTATCATTTTAAGTTTCGGGTTAAAATAAAATTTGCTGGTTGTGGGTTACTCGTGCATCTGTAATTTGATACTAGTTCAAGCAGTTGGAAGGAAACAGTGAGAATATAGTAGTATTACAGAAACATGGTATGAGAATGAAATTATGCCTATTTCATACAAATCTTATCTCTTTTGGTAGGCTTGAGGAGTGCAGGATAATGTCGTCTGCAAAAAGGCCCCTGTGGTTGAACTGGGAAAACCCAGATATTATGTCTGAATTGTTATTTCAGAACAACGAAATAATCTTTAAAAATGGAGATGGTAAGGCAAAAGAATTGTATTCCAAATTCTGCGTGTTTTTTCAATACTTACTTTGTTAGCCTACTGTCTAGTATTTTTTCTGAGCATATAAAATACATTTATTGAAGAAATTTTAAAAAATCATCTGAGCGAAGTGATATTATTTTCCAGAGAAATTTAGCATGAACGAATAAATATTTGTCTCAAAGGCATGTAGAAACTATGTGTGTTCCAAGATGCTTTTTGTGGGTTTGGTTGTTTTTTTGTTTTTTTTTTTTTTGAACTCTTTAAAATCTGTTTTCTATATGCTATTTTTCATATGAAAAATATGAGAATTTTCACATGCCACATTTTTTTTTTATAAGATCAGTTTATGGAGGTGGAAGCTGATCTCATTTAATATTTTGTTTTCATATATGAAAATATCTTCAAGATACTAGAGCTGTATCATAATATAGCTGGTTGACCTGGCAGTTCCGTTGTCATGTTTTTAGTATGTGTTTTTAAACAACTTTGAAATCACTACTACAAATTTATATTCATTCTCAACTATTTAAAAGCTGCTTTTCTTTCTTGTTATTGAGAGAATAAAACCTATGCTGAACGAGGCAAGCCTCATTTTCTTTAGAAATATTTTGTGAGAAGGAAATAAAATATGTTACAAAGTGTTCTTGTTCTGATGTTATGAAACTTGCAATCTCTTTATGTATTTGACTATTGCAGACTTACGTCAGGACATGCTGACGCTTCAGATAATTAGAATTATGGAAAACATCTGGCAAAATCAGGGTCTTGATCTTCGGTAAGCATTCTAAAGTAACGCTGTTCTAAACGTTTTTTGCGTTGCTTTGTTACTAGAGATTACTTCTGTTCTCCCAAGGGTAATAGATGTAACGCAACAAATAGGTATGTCTGCGCATGTCAAAGCAATTTGTAGAACCTTCAGCTAGCAAAACTCCTGGTTTCTGTGCAGTGAAGGTCTTATTTGAAAAACACTTTAGAGTCATTCAAGTCACTTACTGTGGGGGATCTATATACCAGGAATGGCTACAAGAGCTAACACTTAGCAGCCGCTCTACGGGCTGCTGACCGTATCTCTAGGATTTGCTTTGGACAAATCGCCACACTCACAACCCTGCTGTTGAGCGATGACTAGCCTAATTCTGCTCCCTCTTGTCCTGTGGCCCATCTTAAACATACAGCTCTTCCATGCCCTCTTGTCTCTATTAAATCCTGTAAACCTAAGCAAGCTTCATCCATTGTAGTTTAGTTCTTTTACTGCCTCCTTCTTGTAAACTAGCTGCAAAGCCTGCACCCTCAGTTGAAGTTTTAGGATTGGTGAGAGATCTTCAGGTTTGTAGAAGGATGCCCTTGTAGTTAGGATCTTCATTTCAGTAAGCAAAGTAGGTACTATCCAGTCTGATATGCATGAAGTTCGTCCACCTCAAAACAGTCCCTGGATATAGCAGCCTCTGCAGAATACCGTTCAGTTATAAACTAGTCGGCTTTTGGAAAACTGAGGCTGGCTAGGTAATGCTTCCAAATGTGTTTGCTGCACGGTCAATTTTTTTTGGAGGAGGTGGCGCTGTAACAAAGCTGCCTCTGCACTGTGGAACCAAGTATGTTCTACGATGCACCCAACAGTTCTCATTCCCTGATCGTGGAGACCAGAGGCCCCATTGGTCTGTATCATTTCTTGTGCATCTGAGTGACCGCTTCATCTCTAATATCGTGATGGGTGACAGAATTCTGGCTTTGTCCAAGAACATGGTTTGCAGTTACAGTGCACACCAGCACCCCACTGTCTTGACGAACAGCCGGCTGTTCGAATCTGCAAAATTACATTCTCCCTTACCTCTGGCCGTCATTGCTTTTAAAGAGGCAGCATGGATATTCAGGAGAGAAGCTGAATAGGTGTAAGTGACAGGCTGCTTTAAAAAAAAAAAAAAAAAAAAAAAAAAAAAAGACCATCGGCCAGCTGTCCCTCTGCTAAACTGAAATGAGTATGCAGATGAGGCAGCTGGTAGAATCTCAACCTACAGATTAACGGTGGAACAAAGAAAATGAAGATGTAGAAACTGTGCCTCTTCCCACTAGCGATCTCTCTTTGCTAAGTCACTAAACTGTCTGTCTCAGTGGGCTCCTCTTAGGGTACAGACAGTCTGTTTGCTAACAGTCCAAAGTTGATGCTACATCCTTAAGAACACAGACTGGTCTCACTGTTTTTCTTCGACCTCCAAATCAGGCCTTTATCCCAAAATGTAATGGTAGGTAGATATGAATGTACTTTATGTACTTTTAGCATGTGAAAATTAACTGTTGTTACTCCACAGTGGCGAAGCCCCTGTCCATGGCAACAGCAGCAATTGGCCCTGCCTCTAGTTGCTCACTGTGCTGGTGTTCCGTAGATTCTCAGGTCTAGTACAAAGCCTCAATAGTTTTTTTCTACCTTGGTATCACAAACAACTTGGATATTCCAGCATACCTAGAAGGATGTTTTCCTCTGTAGGGATGACACTTTCAGCCTAAAAAGGAAACTTCTTTTCCACAAGACTAATGATAATACACCTAAAAACGTTAAAACAGATTTTTATATCCTAAAATCAGTAATGGGTGGCACTTACCTGGTAAGGATTATTAAACGTGCCTGATCCATGCTATTAACATGCTGGCTGTTTTAAAACCTGCTCCTTAGAAATTATTTTTCTCTTTCAGGATGTTGCCTTATGGTTGTTTGTCTATTGGTGACTGCGTGGGACTTATTGAGGTAGTGAGGAGCTCTCATACAATCATGCAGATTCAGTGTAAAGGAGGCTTAAAGGGAGCGTTGCAGTTCAACAGCCATACGTTACATCAGTGGCTCAAGGACAAGAACAAAGGAGAAATGTGAGATTTTCTTGTGTGTGTTTTCCTGTTCATTTACTCTCTTTGATGGAAACTTCAAGAGAACTAAAGTTCATCCAGTGGGAAATTATGTCTGTCTGTATTTTCACCTGCCCTCTTGTTTGCCTAGTACTCCTGCTTGTAGCGCCTTTAATGAGTTTGAGTTTGTTGCGTGACTTCTTAGTAAAGCCATAGTTGGATGTAGAGAAATTATTAAGATATAGCTTAAGTCGGTATTTTAGCAGTAGCTCATCAAAATAAAAACGCCTGCTTCAAAAGAAAGACAGTTGCTTTAATGGCTAGTTGACTGCTCTGTGATCTAACTGTAAATACTTCTGTTTTTCCAGTATGCTGAATTTCTTCCTTACTTTGTGTGATTCAGTGATAAAGCCCAGAAACTCTATACGTCACTGAGCGTAGATAGTCGAAGTTGGTCCCTCCCTAAAAAGATGTTCTTTTTGCACTTCTGTAGTATTAGAATATCTGTAGGAAAATATCTCCTTTGTTTGTTTTCAATAGGTACGATGCAGCTATTGACTTGTTCACACGTTCTTGTGCCGGCTACTGTGTTGCTACCTTTATACTGGGCATTGGTGATCGACACAATAGTAACATCATGGTGAAAGATGATGGACAAGTAAGATACCTTTCTGCAAGAGCATAGGCTAATGTCATCTCTCACTTGGATATCAGTTTGTTTAAAAGATCCATCCAAATTAAAACTAAATGAGCAAATTTTACTGTGATTTTGTTTAAACAAGGAATTATTAATTTTAATATACCATTCTGTCTTTCCAAGCTGTTTCACATAGATTTTGGGCACTTCCTTGACCACAAGAAGAAAAAATTTGGTTATAAAAGAGAACGTGTGCCGTTTGTCTTAACGCAAGACTTTTTAATAGTGATTAGTAAAGGAGCCCAAGAATGTACCAAAACAAGGGAGTTTGAAAGGTGAGCCAGCCCTTTTTATTAAGCATCTAACTTTCAGAGTATTTTGTGTCTAAAATGCACTTTGCTACTGGTGACCTTTCATAATCTGAAAATTTATTATTATAATTGGGTTGTAATGGTTATGTTGTAATTTAGTTGAAGATCAGCCATTCACTCGTAAATCAGCAGGTGGTCTTCATACAATGTCTTAGCACTCGCACAGCCTCCGTTTCATAAGACCTATCTTAATTTAGCTCTGCTGGGTCAGCACACATGTGAATAAAGATGTATTTTTAAAAGGCTGAACTTTTTTGTATTGGTGCTTAAAACAAAATCCTCTTGGGATTGCGTAACTGCACAAACTGAGACTTCTTAAGTGTCGCGCATGCTCACCGGCGTCTTGCTGCATGCCCGGGAGCCGTGCTGGTCACTCGACAATGCTTCTCTCTCCTGTGGCCCCTGTGATATCAGCTCTCCAGCTGGCGTGTGTAGTTTCTGACATTTTGCAGAATGTGCTAAGAAAGGAGAACTGAAAACATTTTCTGTTGCTGTAGTCTTTTCTATTACCTGTCTTTCCAGAGATTGGCTTTGAGACGTCCCAACTTTAATCTTAAATTCATTATGTTGTATGGAAAACAGAAAAGACAGTTTTTAAAATATTTTAATTATGTTGTCCATTTGAATGCTGCAGCAAAGCTTTATTTGCACTTTTGCTTTAACCTGACTTGAGTTAGTGATTTCAGCATAAACTTGCGTTCTCACTGGGTGCTGTGATACAGCACGTTCTCCAGAGTGTCTAAGGAGCAACAGTCACTAGTGGTACGCTACCCATAAAACTGCAGGCCACTAGGAGAGCTGGTAACAGAGAGCCAGGAGAGGAGGAAGCGTGTCTCAGTGTGCGTGTCACTGATGGTAACTAGGAAAGCTGTGTGCTTGCAGCGCAGAGGGACTCCTTGTTCAGGAGCCAGGAGAACTCCTTGAAATCTGAGGGTCCTCAAACTGTCAGTGACAATAACTAAAATGGCTCTGTGAACTCCTGTAAGTGTGTATGTTGACCACTTGCATGAACTGCAAATGAGCATTTAGGATAGAAAGCCTGTCTTCAGTTTGACTGTGTATTTTGTGCTAGTTTGACATGACTAAGTCTTACAGAAATTAAGATCAACTGAACTGGAAGATGAGGACGCCTTTTTAAGCAACGTTGTGGTATTCTTGTTAGACTGAAAATGTCTAACTTTTGTGGTCTGGTTGCCTTAAACCATTTTTTTTTTTGGAGGTGAAAAAGAAATACGCATCTATTAAGACAATAAACTGAGTCGATTCTTTTTCTTCTGTAGGTTTCAGGAGATGTGTTATAAAGCTTATCTAGCAATTCGGCAGCATGCCAATCTCTTCATAAATCTATTCTCCATGATGCTTGGCTCAGGAATGCCAGAACTGCAGTCTTTTGATGATATTGCATACATTCGAAAGACTCTTGCATTGGACAAAACTGAGCAGGAAGCTCTTGAGTATTTCATGAAGCAAATGAATGATGCTCACCATGGTGGCTGGACAACAAAAATGGACTGGATCTTCCACACAATAAAGCAACATGCCTTGAACTGAAATGAAAGCAAAGAAAACAAGAACTGATAGCCCGCTTTGGGGGTACTGCACTGTTAAAACCTGTTTGTTAGCAGCAAAGACTGGTTGCATAGGAATTGCACAAACCACGAATGACATTAGAACTGACAGCAAGAAAAGAGTTGAACTGTTCAGACAATTGTCGAAAAATAATGTAAAACAGGGTTTCAGATAGCACTAAAATTGTACACTTCAAAAATTAAGCTTTAGTAGGATGTGTGACTTGATGTTATGCCTTAAGCCCAAAAAGGTAAACTTGGACGAATGTTTCCTTTTTTCATGTGATAGGATAAATTAGAAGGAGAAAGAAAATAGCGCTAGCGTGCAAAAGAGTCCATCATATATTACCTTAGATCTGGTACAACAGGTAAAGACTATGCTGGATTGAGAAGAGTGGAAAGAGAACTCAAGTGACAGTGAGTCTTTTTTAGATGCAGCATAGTTTAAAGGGAAGGAGTTTTAAGCTCAAAGATCTTAAAATAACAGTGAAGGGACAGTGCCTTTTAAATGTGCTTGGAGGCATTAACATATATGGGGTTTAGATGACCCTTTGATTTCTGGGTCCGTCATCTGCACAGTTTCTGAAAGCAGTAGGAAATAGGCCCATTCAATATGGTATTTCTTCTGCTCAGTGTTTCTAGGGGTGCAATTCATACCTTCACAAAGAAACTCTCATCCCCTTCATCCCAAAAACCTGACTAACCTGGAAATTGAACGGTCAGAATTGGGTTTAGTGCAACAAAGAGTTGTAGTGTTCATCTTAGGTTTGCTTTAATCTAACTTGAACTGAATAGATTTTTTTCATACATGTTTTCCAGAGCCTAAAGAAAGGTGAGTTATTAAAATTATTGAAAGATTATTTTTTTATAAAGGCTATTTATATAATAGGAACTATTATTAATATATATTCTTTATTTACATGATTTGTCCCATAGTCACTCTTTTAATTTTGCAGCCCAGTTCTATCTGTCCAAGACTCCCGTTTCCATTAACGTCACTGAGGGTGACCAGATATACTCCTAGGACCAAATTCAACCCTGGTGAAAGAGGACACAAGTACCATTGAAGTAGTGGGAGACACACCCACTAGTGCCAGAGGTGAACTTGGCCTAAGCCTCTTCAAAAAATTTTGGGCAATAGTCTTCACATTACTGAAGTTATATGCTGGCTATTCAAGGAACGTACGTTTAAACCCTCAGTCTTTGGGTCCACCATTTCTCCTCTTTCTTCCTCCTTTGGAAGTGATTGTTTAATCCAGTAACCAGTACATCAGAAATAATTGTTTAGTTTTTCAATACGATCAATAAGCAGTTCAACATACGGCAAATGCGCTGGCTAGCTCAAAGCATGTGGAGTTACCTAACATTTTATAGCTTTGTCTGTTTTGTGTGTGCGCGTGTGTGTGCGCGTGTGTGTATAATGTATATTTGTAAATCTAGTTGTTGTCCTCTTAACACAATATGATGTGTGCAATCAATTAAATTGGCACCACTTTTTGAAACTATTCAGAGTACCGAGGATTCCAGATTGCCCTTATGCACAACTACAGGTAGGACTGTTTTCCTAATTATCAAACAGGTTTTTTTAATTAGTGAAACCCATGGTTCTGAGGGTGTTGTTTACCCCAGCGTTTTAAACGTGCTAGATCTGCAGCACTTGGAGCGAATTCCAAAGGTCTGGAGCTTTCGGGGGTTCAGCTCGTTCACTTGCAGACACACACAGGTGCCGCTCAGTAAGTGCAATACCACATGTAATATAAAATATGCTGACGGCTGGTGTTAGATTAGCATATAAGTATATAAATTAACTGTACTTTGTGCAGGCTGTACTGATGAGGTAATGAGTGGTTGGCTTCATTTAGCAAATTGTAATATATTAAAAATGTGCAATCGATTACATTATGAAAGACTTTGGGGATTATAAAGCCAAGACTTTGGTCTTTCAAGACACTTTCAGAGTCAAGATCCTGCAGTTAATTACTGTACACACAGATACTTGACAGTGTTGGAGTGGGGGGAACCTGTTTTTGTGAAAACTACACAAGTTCCAAGAATAGTACAGGGAATGTGAAGTTTTATTTCCTTAGTTCTACTAAACGTTTTGGAGAAGTCCAGCGGACTTCCCGTTGCTCTTTATTGACTGTTACATACGCCTTTTGGTTCGTATGAATTTTTTTCACTCCTGCTAACCTTGATCATAGTTTCTAGAACACACTACCCTTCTATGTACTACTTTGCAGTCAACACTATTGTTTTAGCTCTTTTAAAACATGGCTTAGTTTCAGTTAGTTTAAATTCTGTTTAGTTCAAAATCTGAAACCCTGTTGGCTGTAGCTCTTTAATTTAACAGTAAAAGTGTTACACAAATGCCACATCAAGTGCTGTATTATCCTTATTTATCTGATATTGAAACAATGTTTGGCTTTCGTTATGTAAGAGACAGCCTTATTCAATCTGGACAGGTCCATGCAAATTTATTGGATCTTATGAGCCCAACTTTTCTTGTACTCAGCCCTTTCCTAGCCATTTACTTCTGTCAGTGTGGGTATAAATGTCTTTAATTCAAGCATAGAGTGTTTTGCACCCTTTTTGCACAAACTGAAAGGTATGAGGAATCAGGCTCTGTTTCTGAAAGTTACTGCAATTAAACGCTGTGCACAAGCTGTAGACGTTCTTATGGACATCAACTGGTAGAAGAAAGGAAACTTCATACTGATATAGACATTATATGATTTGGGGTAATTATAGTGTTTAAAAAAAACAAAAACAGTATGAGAATATCACGGGCTTTAAGCAACTGTTCTCACCATAACCAAGACGGACATTTGAAAAACGTAATGTTTCAGCAGAAAAAAATCCTTTTTTCCAAAAGGAAAACAAGGCATTTAAAGCCAGATTACATTCTTCTGTTACACCAGTTTTGTGCTGATGTAACTTCCCTGAAGATAGTGGAGTTACTACTGACCTAGATTGGTGTAAATGAGAGGATGTCATCTCTGCTTGGCTTCAGAAATAAGATCTGCTTGCAGACTGTGAAAGCACCTGTAACTGAGCTCTGGAGTTTTATAGAGATGGCTTGGAATGTAAATTTGTAATAATTTTTTAAACTATTGACACTTAAAGGAGATTTGAAAATACTCCCTTTACTCTGAGAATCAGCTGCACAAAACACTAAGTTTATTTCAAGTTTGAATTGAAACTGAATACCTTGCTCCTGCAAAACTTTGCAGGAGGCCTGCAAGAGCAAGGAGCCCAGGATTGGGCCATGCGTTTTCTTACGAAGCCATTAGGTAATGGTGATGTAGTGAAATACAACTTTTAAAACAGTACCTTTTTCAACTGTGAAGCTATGTTTGATTTAATGACAAAACAGGCTGCTGCTGATTAGTTTTTCATGAAAATATATTCTTTGCTTTCCTAAAGGTGGCAGAAAAGGCGCCTGTATTGACTTACATATGCACGCTTTTCTGTTCTGAAGGAGTGCATTAGTAGTTTCTTCATAAGTTAATCACACTTTCAGTATAATTTAAAAAAAAAAAGTAAAGCATTTAAATAAAATGAAATTTGTTAGTGGTTTGGCATCTTGTGGAGGAGACATAAGCCTGCATATTATGGGCAATATAGAAATTACCAAGCATGTAGAAAACTTTGTATGTGATGACCCTGCTGTTGGTGTTTTGGAGTTGTTTTTCTTTTTTTTTTTTTTTAATCTTTTTCTTTTTTACAACTTTCCTTTTTATGTAAAATGTTAAAAGCCCTATAGTGGTTGGTAGCCCATGTTTGTTAACAGTTTGAAGGTATTTTCTTTGCTTTGTCATTTTATAACTAGCATGTTCCAATGTTTATGCTGAATAATTGTGAATTCCTTCTGTTGTGCATGTCTGTACAGGTTGCAGGCCTGGGCTGGACCCATTCAAAAAACAAAAATCAAAAAGCCACTTGAAATTATTATTTTATAGATGTCTTTGACATCTCAACAATACTTCAATTTAATGAAAATGGTGTGTTATTACAGAGGAAATTGTAATTTGCTGCTTCTAAGATTTTTTTCTTAACTTCCATGCTTCTTTCTTTTGTTTTAGTTTTACTTGAATGGAAGAACCACCACACTTATGTTGTTTGGGTTTTTTTTTTTTTTTTAATATTATATAGCTGTGGACATTGTGTTGCAGATCGTTGAATCCCAATTTAATTTTGCAATACACGTTTCATACAAATAATGAATTTGTATCTTTTTTCACGGTGCAAGTTGTCTCAGTTTAGGTAAGGCTCTATCTGTCCAAAATGTGGAGCTCACTACACCTGCCGTTGATCATTTGGGTTTTTTACATCTGTGTTAATTAAGGAAGTCAACTGGAACCTGCATATTAGAGAGGTTTTTGTTTGTGTACAATAACCAAATCTTTAGGTGCTCTGGTCTTTAAGAAATTCTGATTTAACTTATGCTGATATAACACTGACTTCATTAGAATTACTCTGGATTCACAATAGCGTATGAAATCAGAATTAGAGTACGCGTATCTTAAAAGTCCCAGATTGTTTATTTATGATTCAGTATAAAAGCTGTTCTCTTGACAAGAAGAATGTTTACTAGCTGCCCCATTAAACACTTGACAGTGTATTTTGAAATCTTTATTAACTAGCTTTTTCAGCTTTCCAATTCAGGATTACTGTGATCTTGTCTATAGTTACTTTTGTTTTTAAGACTTCTGGGACTTCTGTTGCCTGCTGGATTAAAGAAAGCTCTGTCCTCTTAAACTCTTTCATAGTATAAAGACTTGCAAAATCCACACTCAGGAAAAGTAGTTGCTCTTAATACAGTATTTGCAGTCCAGTATTCTTTTTGACTTCTGAGCTTTATGGGACGCAGTTTAAAAAACGTGAGGTCTTACTGTGTTAGCACTCCTGACTCCGATCCAGAATTGGATCCCTCTGTCCCTGTTTCTTCCCTCGTACCACCTCCAAAATGATAAGGATAGGATAAGAACCACATAAAGTATTTGTCAGAGAAGATTAACTGAAGCAATGCTCTGCCTGTACTTTGAAGTTAGCTTCGTTGTTGGTTTGCATAAACGTGTCTTAAGTTTAAGTGTCCTTATTGTCACTTCTGTATGTGATGCAATGTTCATTCAGCACAAAGAAGGCCAAAAATACGCCATTCTGTCTTGACTCCCTCTGAAATTCTGGTGCTGATTCCCCAGTAGGTATAAGTTGGTTTAGGAAATACTCTGTTCCGTGTAACTGTATAAATTTAGTTGGGAAACTGTTCCAGTATTTGAATTAATTGTGGTTAAGCCTGACCTAATTCTTATAGAGAGCCTAGTGAAGTAGAAGCTGCATTTCCTAAGAGTCTTACGTCTGCTATAGCTCAGTTAATCCGTGAGGGCCAAAACATGGATATTCATAGCTGCAATCTCATTCCGCTTTGTTTTTTTTTTGGTTTTAAATATATTTAATTTCCTTATTAATAGTGTTATATTTCCTGAATTATCAGCTGGCCCAGGTTTTAGAAAGCTGTCTTATTTGTGGAGGGGGGAAGAAGGGAGAAAGAGATGAGTTCTCTTTTTGCCTTACAGCCACTATGGTCCAAATCTGTCATGTTTTGTTGTGAAGATAAATGTATAATTCATCATCTAGGAGTATCATCCTTTTCCCGTCCCGTCCCCCCCCTCCCACCCCTGCAAGTTTTAAATGTGAATATTCAATATACACTATATCAAAATCCAGTTGCATTCTAAGAAATTCAGTATATGATAATAGTAGAGAAAAGGATTC
Source organism: Struthio camelus (assembly GCF_040807025.1). Classification (NCBI taxonomy): domain Eukaryota; kingdom Metazoa; phylum Chordata; class Aves; order Struthioniformes; family Struthionidae; genus Struthio; species Struthio camelus. The sequence continues at coordinate 24,812,512 of NC_090950.1, read as the reverse complement.
TACAAATAATGTAGCGCTGCAGTCTGTTTTCCCAGATTCTCACGCTTGAAGTTTTGAACATGTTTTTGTTATTGCACCTGGTACCAAAATTGCAAGAATTTTCACAAAATCACGGAATTGTTGAGGTTGGAAGGCGTCTCTGGAGATAAGCTGGTCCCAACCCCTCTGCTCAAAGCAGCGTCAACTACAGCAGGTTCCTCAGGGCCATGTCTAGCCAAGTTTTGAATATCTCTGGAAAGGAGAGTTCACAACTGCTCTGGGCAACCTGTTCCAGTGTTTGACCACACTCAGTGGAAAAAAAAAAAAAATCTTAATGTTTGAATAATTTCCTCTATTTCATTTCCTCTCGTCCTTTCACTGGCTCCAATGAGAAGAGTCTTGTTCTGTCATCTTTGCTCCCACCATCAGGTGTATGTACACAATGAGAAGTTCCCCCTGAGCCTTCCCTTCTCCAGGCTCAACGGTCCCGGCTCTCTCAGCCTCTCCTTGTATGTCAGATGCTTCAGTCCCTTCATCATCTTCATGGCCCTTCACTGGACTCACTGCAGTATGTCCATGTCTCTCTCGTATTGGGGAGCCCAGCACTGAGCCCTGCGCTGCAGATGTGGCCTCACCAGCGCTGAGCAGAGGGGAAGGATCACCTCCCTCGACGTGCTGGTGACGCTCTTCCTAAGGCAGCCCAGGATGCAGTTGGCATTTTGGATAAATAGAGCCCGGGAAGGTACATTCTCTTGATGCCTATGTGTTATTTTGTTGAAGCTAGTGGCAGTTAGATAGCTGCACCAAGAAGTGAGTAAACACTCACAAGTACTTGAAACGTCTTTTTTAAAATGAGACAATTATCTTGAGATAACAACTAACTAGAGGGGGGGAAATGTTGCCATGTTTAGTTTGTGTCACTCTATGATAAAGGTCCTGTGGTATAATAGTTAGAAAGCAAGACATTTTTAGTAATAATGGGCCAAAAAAGTATTTAAGATACAGCAAGATGCATGTGTTGTCGTATTGAGTATAGTCTTGCAGTATCCTTTTTTTTAAAAAAAAAGAAAAGAAAAGAAAAAAGAAAAAGAAATAAACTGTGTATCTTCTTTCCCTTCTGCTATGCTACTCAAATAACAAGAAAAGTTTGGCCTATATCCTATGACACTTTTTGTAGTTCATGTTCATGAGAAACTGTAAAAAGTCTGCTTTTTATTTAACATTGCAGTCTGTATCACATGCTGTTTATTAAAAAACTACTTTTGTTTGTTTTTATCACACTTTTGAGTGTTAATGTATATACTAACAAGTAAATTAAAATAATACAGTTGGTACACTGGTGAATTCTGAAGTGAGAATTTTAAGAAGTCTTCAGTCGTGGAGGTGTGATTTGGTGTTAAAAGCTCTGCTTTCCAAAAGGTTAAAGAAAGGAGATAGAAATTACATACGTGAGTTAATTGAGGTGAAAAAAAAAAACAACTAGAAATAGGATTTGCATTACTTATGGGTGTAGTTAAATGGGAAGTCTTAGATGCATGTAGCATTCATTCTTGTACATGCTAATCCTCAAAACAAGTAACATATTTCAGATGTGGTCTGTAAAAGCTGTGATAAGAAGGCAGACGTTCTTGAAGTGTTTCAGCTGAATGATTCAGCAGAGGCTTTAAAATCAATTTTGTTCTTGAAAACTATCCTTCATGCTTTCACCACCAAAATTATATTAAAACAAAGACCTAGGTTGCGTTTCTGTTTGCAAGGCTACTTTTGAAAGAATAAGAAACATATTTTGTAAATTACTCATTGGCAAATAGAGGACCATGTGGTTGCAGTGGAAATGCCTAAGTCCGGTTGGGCTCCTTTGGACTTTAACTGCTAACAGGCTGTTATCATGGGAGAGATCATCATCGGATGCTTCTTTTTGGTAGAGTTGTTTTGTTTTGTTTTCTACATTTGGGGAGCTACTTTGCAGTTACTGCTGCAGCTAGAAAGACTTGTAACTATGGTTTGTGACTAGGATTGTAACCATGGTAAGTTCTTGCAGGAGCTCATTCCGCCGTTTTGAACTGGTCCTCAAGAAAAAAAAAAAAAAAACTACCTCCTGCTCAGACGAGACCTTGGATGTTCTGCAGAGAGCAGCGACTCTAACATACATCATGAAAGGTCAGCTATTCTAGGCACAAGCTGTGGAAATTTTAGCAAACGAGGACTTCTCTGAAGCTCGGGGGAAGCTTGCGAGTGGTCCGGTTTGGTGTGCTTGTGGCAGTCTGTGTTACTGAAGAGGTGTTCTGCATCTCTCTACGCTTGTTGGAACTTCCTCACTGGGGAGGGTGTCCGACTCGGGTGGGATAGCGCTGCTGTCATCCAGCTGCGAGCAGAGGTAGTGTGAATAGCTGTGGCTGATACCAGGTGTAGCCTACTAGCCAACCAGTGATGAAGCATTGCTCATGGATACTATAATGATAGAGTTTACCCTCTGCAAGGAATACAATCTGATGGCGCTAATTTGTTACCCTAGCATCTAAGAGGTGTTGAACTTCTGCAGAGAATTAGGAAAATAAAAAGAAATGTCTCCTCTACTGTCAGAAGTCAAATGTCACGTTACATAGTATGTAAGAGACTCTCTGTTTTCAGAGCAAGACAGGAACTCATGTAAAAGATATGTTTTGTCACAGGTAAACCACAACTAGGTCATAAGCCTCGAGAGCGTGAAAAAACAGGATGAACTATATTAATTTGCTATGTTGTTCCTACACTTTGCTTAAAAGGTGTGAAAATGTAAGCTCTGCATCTAAGCAGTGAAGTAATAAGATGCAAAGCAGTTAAGACCTGCGGTTGCAAGAAAATACAAAGAAATCTTCCTGAGATAGTCCAGTTACAGACAATATAAAGTCCATAACCATCAAGTAATTTTGTTGCATGTTTTGTGATCAAATTAAGATTTTTTTCTTCCCTCAGAAAGGGTGGTGTAAGTATGCTTACAGGAGCGGTACTGTAAGCCCTCTGCATTCAAAATAACTTCTTTGAAGCGCCTGACTCAGTTTTCAAAGCAGCCTCTGCTTGGCGTTTATGATAGCATGATTCCCATTCCTTTGTGCCATGAGATCATCTGTTTCCCAGATCAGTAATTTTCAACCAAAAACATCCTTTCCCCAAAATCTCTCCATTACTTTTTCCCAGGTTCCAATTCCTGAACTCCTCCTGTCATCCGTCACATCCCTCCTGCCAGTTTATTTCTGTTCCAGTTCTTTCAGGATCTACCCATCCTCTCTCTGTTCTGTACATCCTCATACATCTGATGCTTGTTTCATATTGTTGAGCCCTTTGATCCCCGTTTTGTCATGACATGACCTAATCTACTTTTTCTTCTTTTCCCTATCCTAGAACAGACAAACTGAGGTTCGTATTCAGAAGACGTTTACTGATATAAAAGTAAGTGTGGACAAGAACAGTACACAACTCCAAAAATATTTTCTCCTTTGGGAGAGGGGGACAGGGAACGGGGAGGGAACGTTACGCAGAAGGTACCTGAGAGAGGCTGCACGCAACTGGAAAGATTTGCAGCTTCTAGGTTCTGAATCCAGCCTAAAGACAGCCTTGTCTTACAGGAACGTGGGAGAGTGAGCACCGCACGTGTGATGAGGACATGCAAAACAAGCATACTGGATATAGACATTTACTGAATGACCCATCATACTATGACTTCTGCTTGTGTGAGAAACAGATACTTGATATTACTGTGCATTCTTGCATCACCCTGTGTTTGAATGGACGTATTCTGTACTGGCAAGGATTAGCACCTGCAAATACCCGTGACCTCCACAGAATGCAGTTTGCGCTGGATTTTCCTTGGGGGAGGTACAACAGAATCAGACTCTTGGACATAGGGTTAGAGATGTTATAGCAGCAAAACCTAAGTGGTTTGAAAGAACGTTGAAAGTAGCAGTCATGCAAACTGACACTGAGCTTTGCTGTCGAGCCAGAAAACAGATTCCAGAGGCGATAACAGTACTACAGAACATATTGCTGTCACGAGTGAGCCCTTGTCTCCCTTTCCTTCTCGCTGTAATTTTTATCTTCCTGTATCCAGTGAAAAAATGTGAAAAACAGGTGGTGCAAACAATGCATAGGATGTAACTTGTGTATTTAGAAGGACTTGAAAGTGTGTGCCTGATGTTCGCAAGGGTTTAGATAGAATTCCTGTTCCCTTGCTAAAAAGAACCGGATTGCAAGTTTATACGCATATGATCTAACGATCTGACTGTTTCTACTGTTGTTCTGCTGAATATAAGCACCAGCAATATGGACTGCTGCTTGTAGACATAATGTGCTAGTCGAGCGCATGTGAAATGTTTTACTTTGCAAAACTAGAACAGGTGATGAAACAGCAGTTGGGTCTAGCCAATAAGGAATTGTCAGAAAAATCAATCAGGGGAAACACGTTGAAGCCAAAGCCCTGACTCACTAGAGAGTTTGGTCTGCAAATGTCTGTGTGATTCTTTTTGCATTGTTATTCCTATCCTCTTTCCACCTGTGTGACTCACATTTCTGTTTACAAATCCTCCTTCGCACGTAAACAGAATGAGAGATTCTCTTTGAACAGAGCAGCAGCTGCTATTACAAAACGCTAATCAATTGCAATTACTTCAGTGGTCTAACATGCTATGAGAGGCTAACCGGGTGCATTGGATGCTCTGTTTACCTCTTTTTTCATCGCTATCTAGTTCTAACTCGGTACCAGACAGAAATTGCGTATTAGATAGATTACTAGTGCACGTTCCCTCTTTTCTTTCTGACGTATCTTCTCTGAGGTTTTGTCCTCAGTCACCTTCAGGTACTACATAAGGAGGACTGTGTATGATGGTGGGTTTGTCTGTTAGATTTTGGCTGAAATGCGCAAGTCTTTTGTGATATGTGTATATACAAATACCGTTTTTATAGAGTAAGATAGAGGTATTGTTGCCTGTGCCTACTGCTTCGTTTGGGTTGTGCTGGAGAAAGGCAGGTTCAGACTCCACAGGACACCAGCTAGAGGGTGCTACAAGCTTTCAGTCACGTATCTGCCTATGCATCTAACCAGTTCTTGTTCCTCCCAGGATAATTATCCCCGTTCACAGGACGGTTTCCCCTATACAGCTGTAAGTAAATTGCAGAGGCAGAGAGAAATTGGCTACAATTTCTTCCCTAGGACGTTTGCCAACGCCAGAGGCCTTTGTAAAAGCCTCTGCCTTCCAGAGAAACCATCAAGATTGAATGATGGAATGAACCAGTGGATTAACTACAGGAGGATATTTCTGTACTCTGTATTTTGTAAACAATGGTGCTGACTCATTTTTTATTACAGAAGAATGGTTCTCGGGGCCTTGCTCGTTGCATGAAAAACTGTTCGCAAAGATGATCAGGTCTAAAAGGTAAACTTTTTTTTACAGCATAAGGTGAGTTTTACCTTTTCTAGTAACTATTGAGTGATTACAAGTGGTCACTACCTTATTTAAAACGGATAGGATGGTTCGGGGAAAGGAAATCATCAGTTCTTGTTCAGATGCAAATTTTAGACTTTGCTATTATCATGGCATGATTTTGTGATAATTTTAGGTCTCAATCTCTAAAGCTTCAAAAAATTCTGGAAAAATTGCAAAATAATGCTAGTGAAACCAACAGTTATTTTCTATAGGAGTGGTTTCCTTCAGAACAGGAATCTCAGTGAGCACTCCTGATCTTATGCTCAGCAGTCAGTCTGCTTTCCAACCTGCATCAGAGGTACTTCACCCAAAATTTGACACCATATTACAAAACAGCAAGAAAACTCATGCTATACAACATACCTCAGATAATCTCCTATAGGTCCTTTTAAACACTAATAAATCCACCCGATTCTTGCTTTCGTTTGAAGGAAAAAGTACACTCCATTCTTATTTCAGGAAGGATACATCCTTACTAACATAGTCTGTGAATCTGTGGTGAACAAACATAATCTGTGCTGCTGATTTAAACTACAAGTTGAATGCAACTTGTGCTTTTTTATATTTCTGGTTGAAATAGGTTCTGAGGGATTAAAACCTAACCCAAATCTGTCTGAACATCCTAAGGATGTGGTGGTTTTGAAAACGAGATTTAGACTTTTCTGTCTGAAGTATTGATGATACTGTTTGATGCCTGCGACTTTGAACTGCCTCTGTGGCTTCAAAGATGATCCTCCTCAGATATTTCTTTCTTTCATTCATAGTCTCCCCTTATTAACTGACATATGTGTTGTTGGGCTCTACTGCTTTGCGTAGAGAAGGAAACAATCAAAAGGTACAGAATGTGTACTGTGCTTAACGTGAAAGCGACTTGATTAGCCTGAGTTTGTCTCACTGAGCAGAATACTGACTTCAAAGGAAATTTTCTCTTTTTTCCCTTGGCAAATTATAGATTATAAATTCCCATTACTACTCTCTACCGAGAGGTAGGAAAGTGGTGTCGGGGGGGGGGAGGGGGGAATCCCTTTTTGGAGTGTTTACATTGAAAATGTTTTGGTGAATAGAGGGAGACTTATGGGTATCCACCCATTTGGACGGCTAAAGCCAGTTTCCAAGAATTTTAACAAAGGCTGTCTTGGAGAAACACCAGGTCCTATGGCTGGAAGAAACTGGGATGCTTGTATCTTGTTTGAGTAGTGATGCAGCTCAGGAGATAACAGGTTCATCATATTTCTTTAATTTCTAACGGCTCAGTCAATGTGATTTTAATAGGATAGCTTTATATTCATACTGCTTACAAAACTTCTACATGATCGCATGAAGCTCTTTTTATGTCGCTCTAACCAAATCAGAGCACCCTAAAGACATGTTTTCCACCTTTCCGGACAAAGGCTAAAAGTAGGATTTTATAAACAGCTCAAGTCTGGTTTTAACTTCCAGCTAATGAAATTAAACTGAGACCAGAAACAAGGTATAACTTTATATTAATCACTGGAGCAATAATGTTAGGGATGTTGCATATTCTCTATTTAACTGAAAGCTTGATTTCAAAATTAGGTAACTTTAGGCTAAGCCGGAACATAATAGCTCAATAAATGAATCACATGGTCAAATTCCATGGTCTATTCTAAGTCAGCACATTAAATTACTGTAGTAGTCTCCCTTGCAAATAATAAACAAAGAACCATAAATAACGGCTTTTTATTTCTCAAATCAAAAAGGTGCCTTTTAAAATATTCTGCTTTGTGGGGAAACTTAAAATATTCTGCTTTGTGGGGAAACATATCACTTTCTTTTTTTGTACTTTTTCCCCACTGTGGCATAAAAAAGAGAAGAGGAAGTGAGCAAAAGAGGGGAAAAGGTGAGTTTTTTTTTTTTTAGTAGTAGTTTGGAAAAAATCTTGAAAATGGGAAAGTTGCCTATTTTAATTCTCCAACTTATACATTTCTTCTTTCATATACAGGAGTTTTAATGGACATCTTCTACACTGATACAAGAAGATTTTTTATGAGGTTCTCACTCTTCCTATTGCGTAAAATATTTGCAACGCCTACGTTGCATGATGGCGGCACCTACGTGCCTGTCAAAGATTAGGCTGCACGCTGCCAGATGCTCTACAAGCCTTGGACAACGCCTGTATATGAAAATGTGCTGGCACAGCATGTGGACACTTAGTTTGGAAGAAATGTCCAGCTGAGCGGTTTACAGCGGGAAGACAGCGAGACCGTTTGTCAGTAAACTTCTTACAGACGTTAGCCCTGACGTACAGAACGGCGCAGGAGAGGGGGCTTGTTTTGGCCCCGTTTTATATTAAAGGAGGTGAGGCAGGGCCGTGCGGGCGGGAGCCGGCGCCCAGGGCCGAGCGGGTGTCCAGCCCCGCGCTTCGGACGGGCAGGAGCGAGCACCTCCGGCGGCGCTAGGCCGGGTCCCGGAGAGCCGAGGGTGGCCTGGACACGCTGTCTTGGAGGGCAGAGCAGGAAAAAGGGGAGAGAGGCCATCCGGCCCCGCCATCTCCAGCAGGAGCCTTTCCCTGTGGTGGCAGCACCGCTGTGTGAACAGCTGGCTGGGTTTGGTTTGGGGGGGAGGGTTTTAAAATTCGTTTGCTTTGTTTAGCCTAGGGTGACTTCAAAACAGCATTTTTGCAGCCCGCCGCCCCTGCCTGTCCCAGTCCACCGCTGCCCCCGCGGCGGCGGGGACGCTTCACGGCCAGGCTCTGCCCCACCGCAGGGACGAACGCCTTTGCTCAGTGCCACAGGCAGGCCGCAAGGCTCTGGGGGCCCCTTCCTGGCGCGTTTCCTGCGAGAACAAGCTTTTCCCTGGTGCCAAGGGAGGCTGTTTCCGGCGAGGCTCCAGGGAGAAGCCGCGAGGCGAGGGCGGCGAGCAGCCCGGCCGGCCCCGCGGCGGGGGCTGCTTCAGTGTCACCGCCAACGGGCGGTGCTGCTGTTCCCGCTTGTGAAGCGGCGGGCAGCGCGGGAGCCCCGCTGCTGGCTCCCCGCAGGGCTCGGCTCACGGCGCGGCTTTTAAGCCGCCTGAGGCGGGCAGAGTAGACGGAAGGTGTTTCCCCCACCCGCTGCCGGCTTTTTCGGTCAAAAATGGGGTAGAAAGCGCCAAAAGGGGGCCGGCGGCGCTCGCCGTGCTATGGCGGCGGGCGGGGGCCGAGAGGCGCCGCGCTGCCGCCAGGGGGCGCCACGGCCGCGCCCGCCGCGCGGCCCAGCCCGGCCCGCCCCTTCCCCCGCGGGGAGCGCCGCGTCCGGAGGCGGCTGCGGCCCGGCCCTGGGCGCGCAGCGCAAGGTGAGTGCCGGCGGTATCGCCCGCAGGCCCGGGGAGCCCCGCGGCTCCGCCAACGCCCGCCTCCCTCCAGCCTTGCAGCTTGCCGCCTTCCCGCCCGCCCCCATTTTGCCCCTCGGCCCGGCGCCATTTGCGGTGCGGCGCGCCCCTGGCCGCCCTGAGGCGGGGGCGCTGCGGCAGCCCCCACGGCCCGCGCCTGGGCCGCGGCTCCCCTTGGGGGCGGCCGGCGGCGAGGCGGCCCCTTCCCTCCCTCCCTCCCCAAGCCCCCGAACAGGGTGCCAGGTTACTCACGGCCGCGGCGTGCTGGGGGCCGCGCGGGCGGTGCTGCCGGCTCCGGGCTCGGCCCTCCCGCCGCCTCCGCCCTCACAAAGCGCGGGCGGTGCGCGTCTGCCGCCGCCGTGGCCGGCTCCTGCGGCGGCCTCCGGGCGGGAGAGCGCGGGCCGGGCCGGGCCCCCCACCGCCGGCCAGGCCTCGCCTGGGCTTCTGCCAGCGTTTGCCAAGACCTTGCCGCGACCCGCAGGCTTTGGGAAGACTGCCTGGTAAAAGGCGTTGCTGTAGCGGAATAATAACGAGCGTGATGGATGCTTTGGCCCGGTTCACGGGTAAGAAGGTTGAGCTGCGTTAAGTGGCGTGGAAGTTGCTGTCTCAGTGTGTTAACGGGGTTGTTTCCTTGCAAGCAAAAAATGCGAAGGGGCTGTTTAATATTTCTGAATTGTGCTATGCTATCGCAAAAGTGGTTTTCCGCGTTACTCTCCCAATAAAGTCAAATTATGGTGTAAGCAAGTTATTTTGTCTCGTGAGAATGGCTTTTGTTTGAGGCGAACGCCTTTTTCCGGCTTCCAGTGCAGGTGGATAGCGTTAGCTTTGCGAGAGCCTGGGTCCCATCGGTGCCCTGCTCTTACGGTCGGCCACATCGGTTTGGCGCTTTCAGCCCTTTCTTCACAGCCATCTGGGCCAATACATAGCCTAAGTATTTTTGGTGTTGTCTCCATCTATCTGTTTCCGTTGTGAGGAGCTACCAAGTGCTGCAAGAGCCCGTTAGCCTAGGACAAAATGAAAATAAGTATTCCCATGCACTTGCCTTATGATCTGTGGTGCTCTAAAACAAAACTAATATCAGTTTCTTCTGCTATTTTTTTGGCCTCAGGTTTCCATAGCTGTAGTGCCTGTAATATTTCTGTTCCTGATTCTAGTATGGTTGTTTTTTATTTTACACTCAAGGTTTAAAGCATTTTAAAATGCTGCAGCTCCACAGTTGAAGATCCTCTCACGCTGATGTTTTCACTGCGGTTGGAAGCTGTACAGGCATCAGCTTCTTAGCTGCTCTTCCTCTTGCTGATACAGAAGAGCCTAGGGATTTTGGTAAGATGGTGGCATGACTTATATTAGTGTTTTTAACATTAACATTTTGTCTGAAGCTCACTGCTTCAGAAAAGAGCTTTTGGGTGATCCCTAGCAAAGGGCAGTGGGCCGCAGGGAAACTACTTCGTTGGTCCTGCTTGAGTGACTAGAGGACTGACTTGGCTGTGGTTATGGGTGATTCTCACTGCTCTTCTGTTCTAAGTCAGGAACATGAAATTAGAATTCAGTACTTGTGTGCACTTAGTGTGTTTTTAGCACTGTAACAAAATTGGCTGTGGGGGGGGACAGGGGAGTAGAAAAAAACCCGTTGTGTAGCGTTAAGAGTTTGTATTGCTTCCTAAAGTCACGAAGGATAAAGCAGCTGTAAACAAGTCTAACCGATTATTGAATGTTTTCACTTTTTAATTGGTTTAGACCGATTCAAAATGAACGAACATCCTAAAAAGAGGAAAAGGAAGACTCTACATCCTTCTCGATATTCAGGTTGGTCTGGAGCTTGAATTACGCACGTTTTAATAAGTTGAATTTTCCTCAAAATCGTTACTTTGCTGTGAGAAAGGTTTGCATGCACTACTGTGTGGAAAACCAGCTACATAAAGGGTGGGATAAGATGTCTTGGCCTGAATGTATAGAGTACCCTCTCTGAGCGCTCAGGGGTAAAGTCACTTTTGGTCAATTTTGTTCTGTACTCCCTGCGAGTTGGAAAACTTGCTCAAGCTACAAAATGAAGATGATTCTACTAACAGGTGCTGGGAGGAGTTTAATGGAAGTTTGAAGGGGATGTGAAAAACGTTCAGCGCCGAACTACCTGTGCTCCTGTTACTGTCTTTAGTAGGCGCAGAGTTTGGCTGATAAGGACTATATCTGATAGCTTGAACATCAGGGCAGCAACTGGAAGTTGTAGGTCATTATAGGATTGTTATCTGGCCAGCACAGAGTTCTCACGCATTCTCACAGTATGAGAAGTAAAAACGTGGCTAGTGAGGAGAATTTTGGTGAACGTTAAATATGCTATGCAGCTGCATCAATTTGCTGGAATAAAAACTCTCTTATTTTTTTGTACCTAGATTCTTCAGGTGTAAGCAAATACATAGACAATAGTGGAATTTTTTCTGACCACTGTTACAGCGTCTGTTCTATGAAACAGCCAGATATCAAGTTTTCTGATAACAGAGGTAAGAGTTGCATTTTTGGGGTCTTGGTACAGTCCTTTACTAAGTGCCGACTGCTGTTCAGAAAAGAGTACAAAACGTGCAGCAGGTGACTTCTGAGCATCAGTCTGACCTGATATGCCTTAGACTGCTGGAAGGTTGTTTAATCATTATAACTGAAATAAAATGTTCAAAGTTTAAAAAAAAAAAAAAAAGACAACAAAAAGATCTTTCATTTTTACAATTTGTAGAATGACTGTTAGACTTCTCTCGTCAAATGTCAGCTGAGTAATGTCAAGCTGAGGTGACTGAACCAAGAGTTCAAATTAAATATACCAGCAATTTCATTAAAACGTACTCAAGGAAAACAGAGCACCTTTTTTATACAGCATCCAGTAGTTGTTCTCAAGTTCAGCATACTGGACTGAGCAAATACAAGGATGAATTTTTATTCTTTTTTCTTTCGCTCTAATAGAACTAGCAACAGGTCTCCAGAAGTCTTACAAAGCTTTAAACTTGGAAAATATGATGACCAGGAAAGGTTTGAGAGGAGAAATATTTACATGTTCTGCCACTTTCAAACTTTCAAGTTTCGTTTAAGGCTTTTAACTTTTTTTCCCGTATAATCAACAGACTGTTTTTTGGTAAAATTATAGAGACAGTTGCTACCTTTTGGTGTTTTTTTTTAGTTGTTGTTGACTTCTGTATGCATGGAAGGAATTTCTGAGCTACATGTTGTTACTTTCTGTAATGTAGGTTGTGATGCTCTTTAGTATATAAATTTATGCAACTGGTGTATGTGGTAAATCAGATCTAGGGTTAAATTAAAGAAATGATAGTGATAGAACGGATGAATAAGGACAAGAAAAATCCCTATCTTATCTTTATAGGCAGATTCCACAGTCCTGCGCAAAGTCTAGATACTGATGATGATGGGAGTCCAGTGCATGCTGGGACTTCTCAGTGGAGTGGATCGCATTCAAATGTTGTGGGGATGCACTATACAGACCCCAAAAAGAAAGAGAAAGGTAAATGTAGATGCGTATTTTCAGGAGCAGCCCCTGCTTGGCTTCTGGGAAGCTGGAGAATATAGATGTTGACTTTCAATGTAGTTACGTTTTCCTTTTTTGCTTTGATGGAAGAGATGAAGGATTCAGAGTTCACGTGATTTGCTCGTTGAACACAAAGCTTACTCTGTCCAGTGAAAAATAACTGTTTTTTGCACTTGTAAGCTGATACAACTAGTTGAGAAGTTAAATATGGACCCAGGTGTTTTGCAGCGTTTTTTTTAATCTTTTGCTTTTATCTACTTCCTCTTTCAGAAAAAGCTGCTAATAATGGAATTTGCAAGGATATATGCGATTCGCCTATATTCAGTGACAGCCCTACAGAAGAAGAGAAACCCCTTGATATTCAAACTGTAGAAATTTCTACAACAGAGGTTAATGCTGTAGAAGTTCACGATATAGAAACGCAAACTGTTTCACCTGAGAAGCTAGAAGCTGAGGACCTAGAGGAAATCCCTGTTGAAACCTGTAAAATCTTTGAGAAGAACCAGGCTTTGAATATCACAGCTCAGCAGAAATGGCCTTTGCTGAGAGCCAACAGCAGTGGTTTATATAAGTGTGAGCTCTGTGAGTTTAATAGCAAGTACTTTTCTGATTTAAAGCAGCACATGATCCTGAAGCATAAAACGTGTACAGACACTCCTGTCTGTAAAGTTTGTAAGGAGAGTTTCTCCAGCAAATTGCAGCTTATTGAACACGTGAAACTACACGAGGAGGATCCATACATCTGTAAATATTGTGATTACAAAACAGTAATCTTTGAGAATCTAAGTCAGCACATAGCAGACACTCACTTCAATGACCACCTTTATTGGTGTGAGCAGTGTGATATGCAGTTCTCCTCGAGCAGTGAGTTGTACCTGCACTTCCAGGAGCACAGCTGTGACGAGCAGTATTTGTGTCAGTTCTGTGAGCATGAAACAAATGATCCAGAAGATTTGCATAGCCACGTGGTGAATGAACATGCATGTCGACTGATAGAGTTAAGCGACAGCTATAACAATAAAGAACGTGGACAGTATAGTCTCATAAACAAAATCAGCTTTGACAAGTGCAAAAACTTCTTTGTGTGCCAAGTGTGTGGCTTTAGGAGCAGGCTGCATACAAACGTCAACAGGCATGTAGCTATTGAACACACCAAAATATTCCCTCATGTTTGTGATGACTGTGGGAAGGGCTTTTCAGGTATGTTGGAATATTGCAAGCATTTAAGCTCTCACTTATCTGAAGGGATTTATTTGTGTCAATACTGTGAATATTCAACAGGACAGATTGAAGATCTTAAAACTCATTTGGATTTTAGGCATTCAGCCGATTTACCTCATAAATGTACCGATTGCTTAATGAGGTTTGGAAATGAAAAAGATCTTTTAAGTCACCTTCAGGTACATGAGACAGCTTAATTAACATTCTTTCCCTGTAATCGATTCGTTAGAATGGGAATTCTTTCCAGTCAGTCACTAAAATGTGAAGTTAAATACAATTTAACAGCGATTGTACAGTGGAAAATACTCACGCTTGCTCTTTGTATCAACAGAACACGTATGACAACTTGGCGTTGTGAATTTTCTTACTTGGGGGTTTCCGTAGGAATAATCGCATTTAGAGTGTGATGGATCAGATGCTGGGGGGAGGGACAGTGGGAGTAGTTGCCTGTTGTAATAGCTGTTCTGAAGGTCATCCTGTATTTTCATGTTTAATATTAAAGAGCTGCTTTCTTAAGAGTTTTAAAAAGAGACAAAGAGAAAGCCAACAGCTAGTTTCACGCTTAAGTAACTGTGCTTGCCATAGCGTTCACTTGCACACCGAACTCATGTTACCCTCTGCAGCAGCAGGTCAGCGTGCTTATGTCTAGCAAATTGCACTGGCCGGCCGAAGATAAGCGTAAAAATTCCCAGGCACGCAGTCTCTAAAATCATATGTTAGCCTGCATTTCCCACCCCCTGCTTTTGATAAGCTTTCAAAATTGACCTGTTTCCTTGGAGTACCTGTCCTACGTCGTGGTTTTGCTTCCTGTCTTTCTCTGTGCAGTGTTTAATTTCGACATCTGTCTGTGGAACCGCCCAGCAATACCTTCTAGTGCTTCATCAACTCCCACACGTTTACAACAGACTTCCCCTATTGTTTTTGTCTCCTTCGTTTACCTTCAGCCCTTATCTTTCTTTTGATACGTTAATGAGATGTGTGGCCTGCCTGTAGGTCGGGTCAGGTTTTAAGGCGCCATTGTAAGGGAATTTGCCAAGTGATCCAGCTGAGAATGTACGAAAAGCATGGTCTTTGCATGTAAAATCGTAATTGAGCTCTCGCTAAAAGGGTGTATGTCAGCAACCTCATTTAGAGCAAGGCTCTATTTGTTTATACTATTATAATTCGGTTACTTTGTGATTAGCTTTCTGCCGCTGGTAGTTGGAGGACAGGTATTTTAATTCTGTAAATTTTAAACTTATCCTATGTACTGGTTTAAAGCCCCGGCACAGTACATAAATTCTGTTAACTTTAATCATTTTCAAATGATTTTGCACATCACATTCAATAGTACTGTCTTTATATTATAATCTTTAAAAGTGAATTTTTAAGCTTCATCCTGTAGCTGTATTTCTGAGTGACTGATGCTTGGGCTGATAGTAAGGATGAGATCATTTAGATTGTGGTAGTTATTGGGGTGAAATTACCCCTATGTAAGTGGTGGAATTTCAATGTCTTTCTGTATTGACTGTAAACTTGTATGGAAGATTGTCTAATGCAAGCTTTGTATAAATCATGTATAAAACATTTCTTGAACAAGGAGATTTGGTGTTAGTAGCAGCAAGGTGTGTAAGGGTCTTTGCACTGGATTTTTAAAGGTAGGGATAAAAATTGGCTAAATTCAGTCAGCTTATGGAAGTTTAGTTTCTCGAGAAGTGTTTCTGCAGTCTAACATGAGCCAGTTAGCGTATGTTGCTTTGCAGGAGGCAAGACCATTTTCATCATTTGGAAATGCTGGTTTGCTACTGAATCTTCTGTGTAGTCATTGAAAAGAACAACCTGATCCCACAATGATTGTATTTTATTAATCCATTTATAGACAGTGACAGTGTCTGTAGAATTGCTAGCTTCCTATTTTGAACACGTCTATCCTGGCTGGCTTGCTATGGTAGCAATAACCTAGTTAACAAAGTAATAATAAGAACTAATTTGGATATGGAAAGTTAATTTTGCTCATCTTGGTATAATTGAGGAGGGGCGAATGCCAGTCCTCCTCTTACAAGCAGCTCCTGGTGACACACAGGTGGAACGGCACTGATGAACACTGGAGAGCAAGCCACTTTTTTTCGGAGACTGACACTAAGAAGGGGCCGCACTGTGGAAGGCACAAGAGAACACTGGGCTTTAGCGTGTCCCATCCAGGAAAGGGAGTTTTGTAGGCGCCGTGGAGCGCTGTGATGCGGAAAAGTTCCTTGACTCCTGAATAGCTTCGTGCCTCTAATTGTTGACTTACGTCCGTTTCTAATCTGTGAAATGGGAATTAAAAGAATACGTCATAGGAATGTTGTGAAGACCACTTGTTCCTAACAAAAAACCACCACGGTGTCTAATTAGCAAATATATGAAATTGAAATTTGTCTTAGGTTGAATTTTATAAATAAGAGAACAGTTTTTTTTTCTTTTAATATCTGCAGAAGGTAAATGGGAGTTTACATGAGCAGGTGGCCTCATTTTACCTTAGCAAGAACATAAATAGGATATTTGCTTCCAAATGCATGTTAAACATGACAGTGTGTGTAGTAGAAAAAACAAGTAATAAGAGTTAAGTCTGTCTAGAAGTTGGGAGGCCAAGAGGAACGGTTGTACATGTCAAGGACTATCTGTTGCTCCCCGCTGAAGGAGTTTACAAGGTAAAGGCTGTGAATTAAAGAGGAGAGGTTTGGTTTATTTACAGGAAATGCGTTAAGTGAAAGGACAGTGTTCTGAGGTGTCTGCATTAAGGTGAATTAAGACGACTTGAATGCTGCTGGTCTGATAACTGCCAGAGACTTGCATTGTCTTTATTCTTACAGCTTGAGCAATTCTCCTTGGTCTTGAATTAGAGAAATTACCTGTGGTAGTCAGAAGGGAATTATGCCCATATATTTTTTTTTTTCTCTGAGATGGTAAATAAGTGGGTCAAATTGAGTGTCTTGCTCCAGTGAAACCCGCAAGGTGCAGCTATCTGAGTAGCAGCATTCTACCTGGAAGCTTTACAGAATCACAAGACTGGCTTCAGAAATAACTTGTATTTGGTTCTTTGTCCTCAGGCTTTTGAGCCTTTAGGTTAACTGTTGTGTATTTTAGCTTCCTGGATCATGTTTGTTATTAAACAAGAGAACTTTTTATACGAAAAATTCTGCTGACTTGAAAACAAAATGAAAAACCAACGAATTATTGCAGGAACTTAGGATACAGTGCATTAGTAATTCTAAAATGATGTGTTCTCCATAATGCTTATTAAGTGCTGTAGACTTTCATGGTTTTCTGTGGTTCTCATTTTCCTGTGCTCTTTCGTGGTGATGTATCCAATATATAAATTATCAGTGCTTTTGAACTCTATAAAGTATTTTAGCGTTTGTCGTTTTAGTTAACAGCTGACTGATTAAACTGTGGTGCTGACAGTATTCAGGAATCCAAAGTCATGGTTCATGTTTTTAGATGTTTGTGACAACTTTCAAGGGCTTGGAAGCTGAGTGTTTACAATCTTAGATATGAACTGGGAGGAGCAGAAAGCTTATGAGCTGCTTATGAGCAGCGCAGGACACCGTTAGGTATAAAAGACTTTCAGTTCATTGAAGCTACGGTTTTATGTTGTGTTTTGCATCACGCAGCGCCTTGTAACAGCTGTGTCGGTCTACTTCTGGCTTTTCCAAACAGTTGCTTGGTACTTCAAGCAGCTTCTCCTCTTCCAAATGTTTGTTAATTAAAACAACAGTGTTAGCCCTACCTACTTCGGATTGCACCTAAATAAACAGCACGTCCATGAAGTGAAGCTGCCATCCCGGTAGACAAACGGCCAGGCAGCAGCCAGCGTCGGGGGTGCTCTGACAGAAAGGGCCGAGCCTCCCCATGGGCGGGAAGGGTAGAGAGCTTAAGATGGTCTCATCTCTTCACACGGTCCCGCTTGTAATTTCTGAAGGGGTGAGGAAGTCCTAGAGCTAGGCTGAAGGCGAAGGGAGGGCGTGCACTGCAGCCCGCCCGGCCGGGCTCCCCGCGCGGCAGCCTGCACCGCCACAGGCGAGCCCCCGCCTCCATTTCACAAGCACCGCGACGCCGCCGCTGCCCGCGCCCAAGATGGCGGCTCCCTCTCCCTTACGCACTTCCGGCCCGCGGTGAAAGCGACGGCTTCTGCGCTCCCGCCCAAAATGGCGGCGGAGCCGGGAGGAGGGTGAGCAGGAGACGGAAGCGGAAGCGCCGCCCGCCCGCCCGTCCCGTCGCGTCCCGTCCCGTCCCGTCCCGTCCCGTCGCGTCCCCTCCCGGCGGCGGGCAGCGGCAGCAGGAGGGAGCGGCGGCGGCCGTTGCCGGGTGACGGAGGCGCGCGCGCGCGGGGCCAGCGGGTCGCTCCGTAAGTGAGGTGCCGCCGCGCGTCCCGGCCTGGCGACCGCTGCGACACCGTCCCGCCGGTCCGGCCTGCCCTCGGCGAGCGGAGCCGCTGGCCGGGCCGGGCCTTTCCCGTGCGCTGCGCGAGGGGAGCCCGTGACCTGCGCGACGGTGTGAGGCAGCTGGCCGGGTTTTAGCAAGGGAAGGGGGGGGAAGAAAGGCTGTTGGGTTTGGAAAGGAAAACTAGAGGGTACAAAGTCTGTCGTGAGCCGCCACAGGAGTGTCTGAACGCGGCGGGGAAGGTTCTTAAAATATATATATATATATATATATATATGCTAAAAAGAGCTTTGCGGAGTGGCACGGCAGCTCGCCCTTGCCCGGCGGCGGCGGCGCCCCGAGGAGAGGCCGTTGGAGCGGGCGCGCGGCGGCGGGGGCAGACGCGTGTTGGGCTGGAAAAGGCAAAAAAGCCGCCGGCGCGGGTGTGTGGTGCCGGCACCCGGCTGGAAACTGGGGCGAAACGTTGCTCCTTAGGTAGAGTTCCAGCTGGGTAGTTTTCTAGGTGAGCTCGTGTTTGAAGATTGGCTGCAACTAACCCGGGGATTTGAAGTGCTGTGGCCGATGTTTTAAATGTTAAAGTTTATACCAGCAGGCGAAGTAGGGTGTTCTTGGTGTTGTGAGAAACCAGAGAGGAAAACTTAGTCTTCGTAGACTTGTTTTTTGTAAACCCCCCCCCCCACCGCCCCCGCCGTGACTAGGGAAAAGTAAGAGTTTGTCAGGATAATAAAATTAGTGTAAATTAACTTTTATTAGCGTTCATTGTACTTATTTTCTTAAACGTTTACTGTGTGAGACCTTGCATGACTTTTCGCTTTTGTTGGTGTCCTGAGTGTTGCAGTGACTTTTATGTAACTTTCCCGACAGTTGCACAATGGCAGAACCTGCTGTGTCTCCACTGAAACACTTTGTGCTGGCTAAAAAGACCATTACTGCTATCTTTGACCAGCTGTTGGACTATGTCACTGAAGGAGCAACTTTTGTCGAAGGTTAGTTTTCCTCTTAAACCCAAGGGCCTTGTCTGTTGCTTTGAATTCGCTTTCTGGTAGCACAGCGTGCATAATGATACACGTTAATATGCCGTACGTGTCAGCTTATTCCAGAAAAGTTGCGTTTTTTTCCTCTGAGTTGGATGCTTTCAACTTGGGCAAGCTGGAACGCTTAGGCTGGTTACATATACGAGAGGCTGGGGAATTATTTGGGCTGGTAGCCTAGCCTCCTTGCAGCGAGGGTGAAGGCTTGACCGCAGTCAGTGTTAGCAGTCGTGCAGTTTCTTCTGCACAGACAAGGGACCAGACAGGTTCTCCCAAAATTCAGTACAAAAGTCAGTCAGCTTGTCAGAGCACAACGGAGCACTGGTTACACCCTCAGAAGTGTTAGTAGTGCGGAGGAGCATGTGTTGCCAAGCCAACTTGGCTGCTCATCCCGCAGGTTAATCCTGACAGGAGGAGAGAGCCTAGCCCTGATGTGTTTTTTTTGTTTGGTTCAGTTTGTTTACAGTTGTATAATTAAAATTTAGACAGCTCTATGTTGGCACGTGAAGTACTGATAATCTGTGTCTTGTATCCTGCAGCATGTACTCTGTATGTGATTGCTTTTGTGCTATTCTTTTTGTATGTCTAGGAACATACAGGAACCCAGAGCTTGAACATGTAGCAACAGAAGATGAACTATCAAAGATACAGGCATATAAGGATAAGCTAGCAGTCATTGGTGAGGTGCTTTCACGGAGACACATGAAAGTGGCATTTTTTGGCAGGTAATGGATAAAATTATCAGAGCTTTTTTTTTTTTTTTTTTTTATTCCTTTTTCCCCTCATGCAGGACTTAGTGACCGTATTTTCTAAGTTTTATGCCCTGGCTTTAGTGTTTCCTCAAAAAATTATTGTTTAAAACATTATATATTAAAACATGTTATTTTGCTAATTGGTGCTAAATCTTTCTTTGATGCCATCTTGCTCCAACACTGTAGCTTAATTACGTACATCTTGTTACGTGTTTGTCATTGATAAACTATATAAAATAATTATTCTGCGTAGATCTGCGATTTGATTGAGGAGGGTCTAAGATTGTTGTTTTCTTCTCCAGAATGTTTATTTTAACTTGATGGTTTTGTTTGTTTTAGTATCTTTGTTTTGCTGGACTGTTGTTTATAAGAACTGTGGTTGGTGTTTGATCACAAGCAACTGTGGAAGAACTACTCTTTGGGCTGCTTTTGTTTCCACGTGTAAGCAACTGATAACAAAGTTAGAGAAACTTGCCTTGTTAATCATTAGTTTGCTATATCCCTGTGATGATTATTAGGGATGACGTATATATTACTGGCGTACACGTAAATCTGAATGAAGTTATGAAGCTATGAAGTTAGGCTCTTCTGTATCACTGACTGGGAGAAGTTCTAGTTCAGACCTTGGTACTGTTACCGCAGACTATTGCATCTTTTACATGTTTAAGTAACACTTCCAAAGTTTTGAGCGTTTTAAATTCCCTTCTGTTCCAAAAAAGATATTTTAAGAATTAGAAAGTTTTTAACTGAGGTTAGCTTTGGATCATCTAATCTTTAATTTTTTTATTTATGTATCAGGCAAATGGAGTTAAAAAGTAAGGTGTTTGTTGCACCCAAAAAATATGTTGTTACATAAAAAATTAAAATATTTTAAAGAAGTGCTGCTGGCTACTTAGACCCAAAGCAGTAAGGTTCTATGTCTCTTTGGTTGTAGCCGTGTTGTGCTTTATTTTTCAGTCTGATCTTTATGGAACAGTTTTAAGTTTTCAATGGGAAGCTTTAGTTGGGTTTTAACGTTTCCGGTTAACGTCTGCAATCCAGACGTTGTGTTCTGATGTTCTTACAGAATTTGGAGGCTGTAGAAATAGACTGGGAATCCACATTACTAAATGGGAAGTGAGATATCGAGTAATTAAGTCCTTCCGAAAGACTAAGGTTCCAGTGCTTTCAGAGGCTTACGTGCCTGGTTAGTCTGGTGTCTCTTAGTCCCATTTGCTCTGAGACCATTTGCTATTTCTATGCTTAAGGTGTTTTGTTTTGCTTTTTCCCCATGTCTTTCTCCAAAACTGATCTTCATGTTTTAATTTTAAAAATGCCCTAATAGTACTAAAGAAATGTGTACAATGATGGTCTTGCTACCTTCATTTTGCTAACAATAGTTCAGCTATTAAAAATAAACAGTAAAAGGACCTGTGATAAAGGAAGTGATTCTATCTGAGCCTTGACATTTCGCAGAGGTAAAAAAAAAAATGCGTTTACAGCTATGATTCCTGGTAAAAGTTGCTTTTGCAACGGGCAGGAGTTCAGCACAGGGAAAAGAGAACTAATTCAACTTTAACTTGGAGATCTGTCCCCAGACCAACGCAAAGTTTTGGAGCGAGACGTTGGGAATAATTTTTTAAATTATCGTATAGTGAGCACTAAACTGCTTTTCCAGGAGAAGTAGCTGAAGAAACCAAATTACGATGTATGTTCACTGCACCCTGTTGTGTAATAGTTAAGCTGCAAATCTTTATGGGTGGGGGGTAAAAGGTTAGTGCAAGGTAGGATATTGCTGAGAATTAACTGGAAGCTCTTACAGAGTTTTGAGTTGGTGAACAGTTCCGCTTAATCGACAAGAATTTAGTTAATTTAGTTAAGAATTTGGTTAATTTTTTTCCTCAAAAGTGAGGATAAGACTGAATCTCATGATTAAAGAGAGCATTGACATTATGAGGATTATGTACAAGAAATAAATTTGAATGTTCTTTGCGATTGTTTCACATCTTTCAGTGGAAATCTTCATTCCGTTGAGGATATCGTCCGTTAAGTTGGTCCGAGTTGTCACCGTTGGCAGTGATGAGAATTCCCAGATAACGATGCTTTGACGTGTGGCTGAAGGCATTACTAACCGTACTCCTTTTGCACCGCATCTCATGCTTGGAGGACTGTATCAGAACTAGTGGTTCTGTTGTGGCGGGAAGAGACCCAATAATGTTTCTCTGAAAAGAGTAGGCGAAGTGACTCGAGATGGTAGTTTCATGATTGTTTAAGCAGCCTGAATATTGATTGCTACCACGGAGGGTAGTCTTGCTCTGCCCTCAGTCATGCAGACTTCTCCTGCATCCTCTTCTGGCATCCCTAAATTTCCTTTAGCTTTGTCATCGGCAGGAATGTGGAACTGTTATCTGAGCAAAGCAATTCTGACCAAAAGGCTACGTACGTTTTCAGTCAACTCTTTTCAAGGCAGCGCTAGGGTTGACGCAGGAGGCGGGCAGGTTGCCCCTTTGTGTGGGATGTTCTGCAGTTGAACTGCAGTTTAACAATTCTTTTAAGTTAATCTGAGGCATCGTTTTACATTAGATGCTTTTTCTGAAGTAGCAGGGTTGAGCTGGTGTCTGTGCAAGATGCTTCCTGTAGTTGCATGTTATTTAGATGTATGATGCAGATTGAAATATACCAGATAAATTCAAATATACCAGTTAAAAGCATTCTTGCCAATACAAGTTTTGCTTGTTGAGCCAGTATGTGTTACACTGATGAAAATGGCCTTTCTTGGTAGGATAGCAATGTTGATATATCGATAAAGATTTTCGGGATTGCTATTTGAATGAATTTTTCTTGCGCTCCCTATTCTTTCTGGCAAGCCGTGCTGTACTGACTTGAAGCTATACCACCCAAAGCAACTTGCAAAACGTGGGCCTGATGCAGTTAAATGGGCTGCGTTCAGTTTAAAACAAAGGTGTGTTTAAATTTGCTATGCTTTGCTTAATCTTATTTTCTTTCCCTCTAGAACGAGCAGTGGAAAAAGTTCAGTCATTAATGCAATGCTGTGGGATAAGGTACTTCCTAGTGGGATTGGCCATACAACTAACTGCTTTCTCAGTGTGGAAGGAACAGACGGAGATAAGGCTTATCTTATGACGGAAGGATCAGATGAGAAGAGGAGTGTCAAGGTATAGTTTCTTGTGATTAATGCTGCTTTTCCCAACTTGAACATTCCAGCTCTCAAAAGGTCTGTATTTTAATAGTGATTTCAAGTCTTAAAGGTATGTACGTATGTTTTTATATGTAAAACTCATTCTGCATGTTTATATTGTTCTTATTCAGGGAGGAATAACTGAATAAACAGAAACAGTCCACCTCAACGTTTTTCCTGGATGTTTCAGGGAAAAACTGATGTGTGTCTCGTTGTAGCACGACACGTGTTGAGCGTTTTAGTTCTATAGGCCTGACAGTAAGTTCTGTTCCTCGTTAAAGATTTGCAGCCTGCCTCTGGTTTGGCCTTACAACGCCTAGCTGATTTAACTGCTCATATTGATGTGTTAGACCACCGAGGTGAATTCAGGATGATGCTCAGAATCATTCTCTGTAGCTCTATGAGGAATACCACTGTGTAGCTCCAAAGAAACTCCTGACTTTCAAAGCACGGACAGATTAGTTGTTCTTTAGGTGGTGACGGATATAAGAGGCAATAAAATGATTCACAAATATTCAGCAGAAGGAAGTATGAACTCAAGTATCCTATCGAGGAAATATAAATGGATTCTTAAGCGAGAGGTTTGGTTAAGAAACAAATGAGACTGGTTTACGGGTTTGTTTATGGTGCATATGCGTGTTTGTCTTCTGTCTCGATATTCTTTAGACCGTCAACCAGCTTGCCCACGCACTTCACATGGATAAAGATTTGAAAGCTGGCTGTCTGGTCCATGTCTTTTGGCCCAAGTCGAAGTGTGCCCTCCTGAGAGATGACTTGGTTTTAGTGGACAGGTATGCCTACTGTTTGGTTAAATGTTTTCTCAAATAAATTAGCCAACATAATATTTAAATAAGATGCCAGTTAACTAACTGTGTTTCTCTTTTGATTATTAGGTTATGAAATTATTATGAGGTCGTGTTTTTTTTTTTAAGAGTGCAGAGCTTGAGTTTTTTTGTCTATACTGCTGCCTGTCATCGCTCTGCTGGTTTTGGCCTCGTAACAGTTGGAACAAACAAGGGTCCTGTGACTGAGCTGAATAAGGGACTAGCTTTTGGCTGAGTGTTACTTCTACCTGTAAAACAAAGAATATGGAAATGCTGGTAGGGTTGTTGCAGCAACTGTAACCCTTTGGCCTGTTCCTTGTCCTTCAGACTCTTCAGACTGATCAGGTGAAGTGTAAGGAGTCTGGACTTCACGTTTGAAAGCTTCTGATAAGAGTTGCTGTGCCTAGATTTCAGAGTAATGGTTGCTTTTGAAACACAATTGTCAGTACGTGGGTTACGTGTGCCCAGGTGTGGGGACGGTTTTCCACAGTTTATGCATTTAAAGCATTTGGAAAGGTGTTGCCCTTGCTTATGTCAAATATCGGTGTTTGTGGCCACTTTGAAGTATAAACTCGTAATGTTTTTTCAAACGCTTGGGTAATCTATACCTAAGGTATGACTCTAATATAGATTCTATTTTTATGAGTAAAGTTGTAAATAGGGTTTCTTCATGGCCAACAAAATAGATTTCAGAATGTATTCTGGTAAATAGTAGTGTTGTTTGCCACGTCTGTGATCTTACACCTTTGAAATCAGTGGGAGCTTGTCATTATTTTCTTGAGTGCAAACTTGGGGCTCGTGTTAGTTTAGTAACTGGAGGAAACCTGCCCAGTTGGCAAAGGAAGGTGGTATGCTCGAACTTCAAAGCTTATGCGGTTGTGCTGTCGTCTTGGGGACATCTGCATAACGCAAGCCCCCTGGAAGCCCATGGGTCAATGTAAAGCATGATTTGATCTGCGTGGTTTTGGTTGCTAAAGGTGAAATGAAAAGGGAAAAGAAAACGACTCTGAATCTGAGAAAACTGTGAGGCTGGTACTTGTGAAAAGAAAATAATCTTGTTACTGTTAAATGGAACAAATTTGAACCGGAAATAATTGAGATGGTGCAAGCGTGAGACACAGTGCTTTTATGCCTAGTTTCTGAATTCCTTATTCACTAATTTGTGAAAAACTCACAAAGCCCTACAGTCTCAAATTCAGTTTGATTATGTTGTTATGTATTGCAAACTATGCGTAGACCTAAAACTTACGCGGTCTGTCTAAAAAGAAAAGAGGAAGTATATTTTATGAAGAACTGACCTTTGCAGTTGAAATTTAAAATTTGGGAGATGGAGAGGAGGACCATTCTGTGAAACTCTCTGGATTATGTCACTTTTCATGACTACTGTGCTCCATATATTTATTCTTTTGAAACCGCGTTTTGAAAAGAATAGATGCTCTAAGGAAAGAGTGATGTTAAATGGTAGTTGATTTTGGTTATGCCTACCTTAAACTTGAGGGAAGCATCAGCCTCGAGCTGTAAAGCTTCCTATCTTATTATAGGACCCTTAGGAAATCCCCCCTATTTTATCAGTTTCTAAAAATCAAGTACTCCTTTGCTGGATAATACTTTTTTTTTTTTTTTTTAACACTGTTTTATTCAACAGCCCTGGCACAGATGTCACTACAGAGTTAGACAGCTGGATTGACAAATTCTGCTTAGATGCTGATGTGTTTGTCTTGGTTGCCAATTCAGAATCAACCCTCATGAACACGGTATGATGTGCAATGATTTTTAAATTAGATCTTCATTTAAATATTCAGTGGTTCCATAATTGCATCCAGTAGTCAAGTTTCCTTGAATTGCTGCATTTAGATCTTGTGCATAGGATTTGGCGAGTATGCCCCTCGTTAGGGAAATGAGAACCTGGTTTCTTTCCAGTTTTGCTTGCTCTGAGTTGAGCATAGACTTTCTTTTCTGCCTTAGTTTCCCTTTTGAGAAATGGAGGAAATGCTTGTCTGGCTTTCCAGTTTATTCCTATTTGTCTCCTGAAGACATATTTGTATTATAAAGAAAATAAATTGTGAAGTACTCCATATCTGGAAGTTCAGTGAGATGCACAAAGTACATGAAGAAAATTGAATTGAGCTGTGGTGATACTCAAACTACATGAGCAGAGATTCATTCACCTTAATATTGTAGTGATCCCAAATTTTGACTGAACTAAGTGTTTTGAATGCAGACAATATCAATCTAAATTTTTTTGTGCTGTTCGAAGTTTGACTGCCAGAATGTCACACAGTGCTACTGGGAAATCCCTTGAAGATTTTTATTAACTAAGCCTATTGTAAACAAATGAAATGCTCATGAATGTTTTGAACGTGGTTCTAATGTGCCAAGTGATGTATCTTATTGAGGCAGTTGTTAATACGATAGAGATTGGAATGCACAAAGACAGTGTTTCCTTGCATCTTTGCAACTTGGAATGTTTGAGCAGAAATCTGAGAAGAAGAAAGGAGTTTAAAAACACTGCCTTGTATGTTTCTGAGCTGAATCCACCAAGACTCCAATGCAGAAGGCATCTGATTTAAGAAATAAAAAAAGCTGACAGCATCCAGGTCGGAGAGAGCTTGGCACAACTGTGGCTCGTCTTCTCCATCATCTCGCATGAAGACGACTTTGGATTTTCGCACGGAGGAAGTCTAGTAGTTTGCTGTAGTTTAAATAAACAATTAAAAAATTAGGTTTTAGTGAACACTCCGCTACTATATTAAAAACATGGAAACAATAGGGATCTGGATGCCAGATAAAATTCAGTTTGGTGTAGTAAAGTAACAGCGATAAGGCCAAAGTTGATTTGGCTCTCCCGTTTGCTCATGAAATTGGACCATTAAAAATAATCTGATTGAGATGATGGATATGCAGGAAACGTACAGACTGTAGGTAGGTCTGCTCGAAGATTCTGTTAGTTTTATATTGCCTGGTCCTTAACATGCTAGTCACATAAGTGGTTTTGTGGCTTTTTTTATTGTGACTTGGGCCCATTTTTTCTTTCCTTGTCAGGTACAGCTGAAAATTGCAAAAGATAAACATGGCTTGCGATTTTTCTCAAGTGTAAAACTCTACGGAGGTTTTTTGGATTGCGATACCTACACCTCCTTACTTAATACAGAGCACCTTGTAATTGGTAGAATCCGGAGTTAACCAGTGTTCAGGGATTGTTTTGGAGGGGAAGGAAGATCTTAGTTGTGATTGAGGCTATGTCCTAGTAAACAGCTGTTTTAGTGCTTCTCCCTCACTTAAAAAGAAAAAAATTCTTCAGCTTAGTAGGCGTAATTGAAGTTGCCTTTAACGGTTATGTAACTGCTCTAAAGCGTTTGCGTTTTGCTTTGCATTGTGGCAAATGCCTTTTTTGCCCTTTTTTTTTTTCCTCCTACATCCACACAAGTCTTTCCTTCAGATGAAGCACAAAATAACTGTATTCTTGTCCAGCTTGGACATTAATTTTACTATAACAGCTTTGAAAATATTTGACAGCTGCTACAAAACCATCGGTTTTAGCATAAACATGATGTTTTCTAATAATCCTCCATAAAGTCTCTGTAGACAAGGTTCTTCTTTCTGCAATGGTAAAGCTTGTTTACATATACGTAATCCCTGAATGATGGACACCAGCATGCTTCCAGTGTTGTATCCAGAATGTATGATGGTGTTCTGCTGTGGATTCAAGAACCTTACGGCAGCAAAGAGGGATTTTTTGTTTGAGCTGTGTTGAACAGGGATCCGCTCTGTTGTGGTTCACCCAGTATGACTACTGAAAAAAGCGCTGATGGATAGGAGGTACAGGAAAGGGATCTAAATTTGTTTCCAGGAACATACATGTCTTATTTTTAACATTAAAACATTCAGCAATTGCTTGGGACAGTGTTACTTTCCTTTGGCTCAAGCCATATATGCTCAAACAGCAAATATATCTAGTTGAAGAATATGGTTGGATGGATGTTTTCCTGGATGTAGGAGCAAATATGGGAGGACGGACAAGAGTACCTCGATCACTCAGATAAGGAGGACTTCACAGTTTCAGCCAGACATCTTTCTTAAAAAACAAAATGAGCAAACACAGCCATATACTGTCATAATTTTTTTATGTTATCTTTTTCCCTTTCTCTCTTCCCCGGCGGTATTTTGGGTGCCACACAACTGCAAACAAATTTAATGGACAGCTAGGACTATCAAAGTAGATTAATTTTTGTGATAATAAGTGTGTAAGCACAAAAGAAAGATTTGTAGAAAAAAAAAATTTTCTGTTCCAGTGTTTTCTAAAATCTTTGTTTTGGAAGCGTTATTAGTTTGTATCTGTTTTAGAGAAGTTTGCAGCATCTTTGATTTTTAGAATTGGCATCAATTTTAAGACATTTGATCACTTTTGAGCCATCATAAGCCTTTTTGTGTTGGATATTTGTGTTTTTTAATATTGATAAATTATTGTTAATACAGAACTTTAGCCAAGGTTGTTGAGCTTCAGAATCTATTGCAGAGGAAAGTTTGACTGTTTTGGATGTCTGGGGAGGTTTCTGTTTGTGTTTTAATTCTTAGGAGAAGCATTTTTTTCATAAAGTGAACGAACGACTTTCCAAGCCAAACATCTTCATCTTGAATAATAGATGGGATGCCTCAGCATCAGAGCCGGAATATATGGAGGATGTGAGTGACTTGTTGGCGCTTGTTTTCAGTCAGATTTCTGTACTGGAGAGTATTGCTTTTTGAGTGTGTGTGTGTGTGTGTGTGTGTGTAAACCTTCAGATGCACATGAGAATGCCAAATTACCTAGGTAATGTAGTTATTAAAATAGGAACACCAGATTTGTCTTATGAATAAAAAGGTATTTGATCAGAATATGGAAATAACTGTTATTGCTTGGTAGAAGCAAAAAGCAACCTGCAAATGAATTTAGGATATATGCAGGCACATAATGCAATGCAAAGCTTGTTTAGAACCTTTTTGTTCCCCAGTGGGCTCCTTTACATATTACCTTTGTAATTTGTATAACCTTTTGGTTCTGTAATGCAACCTGAGGGTACAGATTTTGCATGTTAAAGCACAGAGTAGCTGTCCAAGAGAAGATCTTTCCAACTGCAACTTGCCTGCAGTAATGCTTATACTCTGTCTATAGGAAATGAAGTGGTTACGTCAGTAACTGAGATACCTGACTGGTGTAAATAAAGGCAGTTGTAGAAGAAGATACTTTTGTTTCCAGGGCTGTTTAAATGGTTATGGGCAGCTGCTGCATCAGTAGGATTAGAAGGCATCTGCTCTGTACGGGTTCTTCGGGGTCTATTGCACTTTGTTTCTTACTCTCACGTTTGGAATTGATGATGGCTCAATTTGTGACTTTTTCTCATGAGCTTTTTGCTTCTTCCTCAGGTGCGTAGGCAGCACATGGAGCGCTGCCTCACTTTTCTAGTTGATGAGCTCAAAGTTATTGATCCTGTAGAAGCGAGGAATCGCATCTTTTTTGTCTCAGCAAAAGAAGTTCTGAGTGCCAGGAGACAAAAGGCCCAAGGAATGCCAGAGGGTGGTACGTAGGGATTCCTGCTTTTCCTCAAATATGGAAAAATAACGCTTGGTAAAGAAAAACGTTTAAGATACAGTTGCTGCTATGAGGTGGTGTTCTCTTCTGTTTTGCAGGAGAAGCGCTTGCTGAAGGATTTCAAACGAGATTCCAGGAATTTCAAAATTTTGAGCAGATATTTGAGGTATTTATGACGGACTTTTCAGAGCACCTCTTTTCTTGGTGCAAAAGTAACTTTTGTTCGTGCCCAGCTTTGTTTTACTGAACGTTATCCTCGTTGAGGAGTGGAGGAGTATAAGGTATTCAAACCATGTGACAATGTTGCCTTATCTTTGGGCTCAGTTTGTCTGTTTGCACCTTGAAAGGCGTGTAGCTGTTAGAAGGAAGTGTTGTCCTGTGAGGTAAGGAATCAAAACTGGGCTTTTAGCTTCTGTTTTGAGATCTTAACACCGACATAGCCAATAAGATACAAAAAGAGACGATACTCCTGGAAATTAGTGTATTAGTGTTATAACCGTGAGCTGGCGAAATGTGTGCAGTTCAGCCAGCCTTATTTTGTTGTGGAGCTGTAGCTTTGTACTTGATGGTTGTAATTCAGGACATGGATAGTAAGAAATTCTGTTTCACCAGGACCAAACTGAATATTTACTTACATCTTTAAAGCCAGAGTTTTGAAATTATCATAGTTTTGATACTCTGAACACTAACACTAGTTTTGCATCCTTGTTGCGGTACAGAATCGGTTCTTCACTTCCAGTTTAGCTATATGCATAGCTGGAGTTTACACTTTCTTCAGAAGTAGGATTGGCTAGGCAATTGATTGATTTCTTTTGGCAGAATCTGCTTATCTTGCCAAATGGGATGACTCTAACGTTAAAGCCATTCCTGGATATCTGAAGGAGACATCTTGGATAGGCCTTTATTTTTCTGTATGATATGTATTAGCATATCTCGTGTAACGTGAGTCTGAACAGCGTGGCTCTAGTTTGTATACCTCAAATGCTCAAGACTGCTTTTACGTACCTCAACTAGCAATTCTTTTTCTATATACGTAAAAAGATCCAGCTGCCTCTGAAAAAAAAAATTTCTCTAGTGTTATGGATAAGCCTGTTTGGCATAAGGAAAACCATACTATATAACGATGCGTATATGTCCAAACTGTGTTAAACTAATAGCTTGAGTCAATCCTGCAAAAGCAAGAAAGTGTCAGTGTAAAGTTTGAATTTAATCCTTAACTGCACCCTTGCGGTAGATGGCCGAGTTGCTGAAATGACTGGCGCGAAATACCTGCAGGGGTTCATGGGGCGTGACAATTGCGTAGTCAAACATGCATTTTGTTTGTACTTTTTGTCCTGAGCTTTATAAGGGGGAGCTCTCAGCCATCTGGGAAAAAGTGGTAACTAAGCTCTTAAATTCATCCTTATTCTTTAACATATTTTCCCATGTGCTCTACCTAAAGTTTGTTTTACTAAAACTCTTAAAATTACAATTAAACACTCAACAGTTGGATATTCCAAAAATTAAGATGGATATATGATTTATTAAATTATTGGATGTTATCAGCAGTCAGCACATCTGCAAAGCAGATCCACCATCACACAACCATGAAGAAATTCTGTAGCGGAGGCAGGGACAGAAAACAGTTCTGTGATAACGTTTAATAGCCGAAAACATCCTCCTTTTCTCTTCCAAGTTATTGGTTTCATTTGCCACAAACCTTCCGACTCTGGCAGTGCGTGAGTCATTTCAGTGAGCGTAATGTTTTTCCCTGTGCGGTCCGCTTTCTTCCACAGCCATTCATGCTGCTACAGGATAATCGTGTGATCGCATCACTTAAAATAAATTAAGGTTGCCGAGCAATTTAAATTTTTAGTGTTTGGTGTTGCAACGTATGTCACAGTCTTGAAGTCAGCTTTCGTGGGCAATTTCCTAAGTTGTAATGGCATTTCATTTGCTTGTTAAAGCCAGGTTGATACTTATAGTTTACTGGGTCTGAAGTCTTCAGACTTCTAATGCTCAAATTACTGTCACTTGAGCTAATACAGTAACTGACACCGACAGTATGCTGCCATCAGCGGTATTGACTACTGCCAGGGACACCTTTTAGCATAGTACATTAGCAAAGAATAGTGTATGCAGAGTACAGTTTTGTGTGATTGATCCGTGGATAAAATTCTAGTTGGTACCATGCTTTTATGCGCTGGTAGGCCAAATAGGGGTGGTCTGTGGCTGCTAGTAGAGTCTCAGCACTTCTGGAGGATAGGCTAAAGCACTCTGCATTTGCCTGTTTTTCCTGAAAGGAGCTGCAAGTCCCAAGTCTCTGGATTGCACTTCAGTCTGTGAAAGGGAGCGTACAAGAGCACAGACAGTTCTGCCGGTTCTGTTCAAACGCTAATCCTTTCTTTGCCTCAGTCCGCCTTTCTTGCCTTTAGCTCCTTGTCCCTGTTCAGGCACTGTGCTCAGTCTTTCCAAGTGTCTTGTGCATTACTTCATCCAGTTCACGTCTCTAAACTGGCTCTATCTGCTGGTTTCGTTCCTTGTGTCACCCCGCTTTTGCCTGCACTGCATTACAATTGGGCATTTTCCTCCTCTTGCACGTTCCTGACTTTGGTGGTAGTACCCTGTGGCTATGGGCTGCAATTTTATGGGAAAGCTTGTTTGTCCCAGGACTCGTATGAGCTCAGTTTAGCTGGAATCTTTAGAGAATCTAGAAGCTACCCTTCAGTGGTTATTTGTTGTGGTATGTGAAAAACTAGTACCATTTTTGAAAGGCTTGTAACTCTGTAGTTACGTAGCTTTGTTTCAGCACAAAAGGCATTCCAGATATAGCTGTAGCATGTTCTTCTCCAAAGCATAGTGTTGTTTAAGTTACTGGCCAGACTTTAACATGTCTGGAAACACTGGAGCTGGAGGGTGGACTGCAAGGTAACTGGTTTTGGTTAGGCTACTGAAGCGTAGCTTTTATCTGTGTTTTGATAAATGTTTATTTATAAACTAATAGCAAACGTGTGACTATCCTCCTCTTATCTTTTCCAGTAAGCACTGGTGAAATTAAGGTTCTGGCATAGCATTTAGGTGCTTTAACAAGTGGTGTTATTATGTATGTCAGCTGTACAACATACAACAGGGAAAAAGGTATGCAGTCTATGGGACCTTTGGGTCAAGTTACTGGATTGTGGGGGTTTTTTTTTGTTTTTTTTTTTTTTTTTATCTTGCAGGATGGTGACAAATAATGTGTGTTTGTTTTCTGAGTTTTTAGAATGAGATACAAAGGAATACCTCATCAGAATGACAAAGCGCATGCGTAGTGAACTACGTGCAGTAGTTTTCAGTGGGCATTCTATATAAAAACAAAAATCGTCATGCCTGAAGTCATAGTGTTTGCCAAGTCACTTGATAAAGCTGGTAACAGAATTGGGGTGGTGGGAGTGGAAGAGGGAGGCAGAGTAGAAGAGGAAATCTGGCTACAAAGTGAAACAAATAACACAGCCTGGATGAGTATGCCGTTGCAGAGTCCCCTGACGGCACAGGGGAACGTAATAAGCTGTGCAGTAACAGATGATCTTGTGGGACTGAGGGTGGACTGCAAGGTAACTGGTTTTGGTTAGGCTACTGAAGTGTAGCTTTTATCTATGTTTTGATAAATGTTTATTTATAACCTGATAGCAAACGTGTGGCTATCCTCCTCTTATCTTTTTCAGTCGTATAACTAACCTTTGTGTTTTTCCTAGTGCTCTAACAGTGACTGTCATCCATTTATCTACTGCATACTAATGTTTGGGAAGACTCTCTTTCCTCTGTGTCTAGTCTAGCTCTAACAATGTGCTGATATTTATGGAACTCTGGCTTTTCATTGCTGATTTCTAGATCTGCTTCATCGAGGAACGGGGGATATATTTAACCCTTTTTTTGTTGTTTTGTTTTGATCTATTATTTATAGATGGCTAAAATTTGTTATTACTAAGAATATTAGGGTGATAGGCAAGTCTTTTGAAAGCCACCTAAATGCTATTTGTGCTATGAAAGGTTCCCCCACAGCCTAAAAACAAATAAAAACCTGCAGCTCCAGTATAAGGAAACTAGATGCTTTCTTCCTTTCCCTTGGGCGAGCACACACGCACTTGCACACGTGTACACATGCCCGCATGCAAACACACACACACATATGATGTTGCTAGCATATGGTGACTTAGTGCAGTGTGAACTCTGACGCTGTTGAATTGGCCGCGTAACCCGTTATGGGCAGTTGCTTTAAAAAAACCCTAAGTCTTAATTTGTGGTTTATCACAATCAGTTTGCTTTTGGCCACACTGAACACTTGTGTGTCTTTTCAGCGTCCTGTAACTTCTGATCCCCTGTCAAATAGTTAGGATTGCAGACTGATTTGAAATGGTGTCGTCAAAGTATTCTCTACTAGTACCTTTAACGCTTCAGTAATCTGCAAATGAGCTAATGTTTTAAGAACTGCTTAGCAACCTTTATCTCCTGTGAGATAATCCTTGATTCTTATTCCTAATTGTGTATTTTGTTCCTGGAGGGTCAATATAGGCTTGAGCGTGTCAAATTTAGTTGACAAACTACTTCTTTAAACTAAGAATATTTATTGCAATGAAGAAAGCTGAAGTTAGGCAATACAGCCAGCACAAATGTTAGACATCTATAAATCCAAGGAGAAAAGTTGGAAACTTTTTTGAAGAGCTGGGGTTATGCTACTTAGGCGTCGGAGTTTGCCTTTTTCTTTACACTATTAATTTATTTTAAAAAACCTATGCACATTACTGTGAATGAACATGAAGGTACAGTTCTGCTGCTATAGAACCATTTGAAATTTCAGTTCTGTTGTCTTTTGCTTTTTGTATTATTTCTCCCTTTTTATTTCCCGTTGGTTTAAGTTAATGATAACAGCAGCAAGTGCTTTCTGGCAGTGAAATTCCTGAAAGTGTTGATGTGGAATTGCAGTAATGTGTTGTGGCTTGGGCCCCTCGCAGGAGTGTATCTCGCAGTCAGCCGTGAAAACCAAGTTTGAACAGCACACTATCAGAGCTAAACAGATAATAGATACTGTGAAAAACATTATGGACGCCATAAACGTAGCAGCCGCAGAGAAAAGGTAGGTTGTTTGGAGGGCTGTTTGGTTTTGGTTTATCCAGGTCCTCCAAAGAGCCATTTCTGTGGTGGTGATTTTCTTGAACCGTTATGGACTGTAAAACTGACTTTTCTCAATTGGTAAGAAATAGAGAATCCCTGGTTTGTCAGTCTTACTGCTGTTCATTTGCACCACTCAGTCTTGTCCTTGCTCGGTGACTTTTTTTGGTGGTTGTTACGGGGATCTTAGTTAGATAATTTGTTATTCCTCATTCTTGACTTAGAGTTACAAAGGCAGTCT
This sequence comes from Struthio camelus, assembly GCF_040807025.1. NCBI lineage: Eukaryota > Metazoa > Chordata > Aves > Struthioniformes > Struthionidae > Struthio > Struthio camelus. The sequence continues at coordinate 24,777,877 of NC_090950.1, read as the reverse complement.
GAGGGTGTTTTACTCCCCCCCCCCCCCCAAAAAAAAAAAAAAAAAAAAAGAAAGAAAAAACTATTTGAAACTGTTAAGTTTTTCTAGCTGTAGCCAAAACTTCAGAAATGGTGTCTGGGCCTGCTTTACCTATAGTTTTTTGTTAACGGTAACGGTGAAAACTACATGGGAGAATGTAGACACTGTAATTTGAAAGTGATTAGAACATCCGAAGGCATGAGAAAAGCTCACGTTAAGTTTGGCGTGGCCTGTGCTCCATTTCAGATTGTATCCTTACACATTTTTCTTCTCTCTTTGCTCATATAATCGTTTTAATTGGAATAATAGTAGGTCATCTTCTCTCTGATGGTTTCATGTATACTTTGAGATTTGCCTGTGAATGTTTTGTTCTCACTTTTGTTGCTACCTTTGTCTCCCTAGTACTCAAGAACTCAAGTTGTTGTCTTTAATCCTTTCCATCCACCTTCTTTCTGCCTCTCATAATCTTATCTATGTATCTTTATGTTCTAACGGACTCCACTGTGCTTGTCAAACGTATGCACCTTCCTGAATATGTCAGCTTTTACCAACTCTTATGTTTACATGCTAACTTGTCTCGCTTTGTCAGATGCTATGAAAACATGCTGTGAAACCTATTTAAGGTTATTCTGATACCTGCTTATTTCTGTCGGTTGACCAGTCGAAATCTGTGCTGTGACCCCTCTTAATCTGAATTGCCTTGTTGATGTTTCTGGTGGCCTTTCAAGATGTAACAGCTTCAGGTTTCAAACCGTTTTTACTTAAATGATAGGTCCAGGACTTCTGAAGAGTTTTCTCTGACAAGGTTAGTTTCCATCGCCCCCCGCTTTACTTTGCAGGGTCATCAGACTGTCACTGTTAAGGAATACTTGAGTGGTGCTGGTGAGCAGCAGTAGGACAGTTGGATCCAATCTATCTTTCTTTCTCTCTTCTCTCCCTCCCTTTTTTTTTTTTTTTTTTTAATAAATCAGGATAACTTAAATCTTAAAGGTCACAAGTTTCCTTCTCCTTCTCTCCCTTTTTTTAATGGTAGCTAAAGTACCTGTTACAACAGTAACAATTCTAATTCCAAATGTTCCTTTTGTAAATATATCGACATCCAGTAGTTTGAGTTATGGCTGATCAGTGCAGCCTTTAAATACACCTGTAAGTTTAATATCAATATTGTAGTCAGTCTGAAGTAGTGCCTCTGCTTTGTTCAGCCAATGCCACGTTGGGTTCTTTTTGGCTGCCCAGTAAACCCTAAGTGAGATGGTTCGTGCCTGATTATACTTGGTTGTGTCGTTGTTGAGAGAATGCTTGCTGATGACGGTGATTTCCTTTCTGCTATTTTAGAGTCCGTTCCATGGAAGAGCGAGAAGATCAGAAGGATAGATTGGACTTTGTTCGAAATCAGTTAAACATTTTGACAGAAGATACTAAGGAAAAAATCAAACGTGTCACTGAAGAGGTAGAAAATAAAGTAAGTAACGCAGAGAGGGCAGTTTTTCACTCAAACCAGAAAGAGCTTATTTTCCTGTCTTTGAATTCAGATTTAACTGGTAGCAGGTTGGCAGGGGAAATGCTTTCAGAAGAGGAGTGAATTATATGCCTGGTCTTCTATTAATGCTAATCAAACGTGTATACTTGAAATGATAGCCTGGGTGCTTCTGGTGTTAACTTTTTCCTTCAGAGTTTCCAAGCATGCCTGTCTCCCAGGGATGAGCGTGCTAGGCAACTTGGCAAATAAATTGGTGCGTCTGTCAGCAATGGAATGTTGAGCTACACGTTACTTTTTAAAAATTATTGTACGCATTAGAAATATGGCTAGCCACAGGCAGTCTGAGCCCAGGGAAAGTTTGATCTGGAATTCCTTACTGTCTATAAAGAGGTATGAAGCAAAAGTTTAGTTTGAAGAGGCATGAATTTTAAGGACACTTGGATATGGAATGTTTTGAGTAGGCCTGTGTCAAGTGATAGCATGTCGCGTATTTTGGGGGCCTTTTTCTTTCCTGAATTTGAGAATAAACTGCCCATAGAGAGGAGTGTTTTGTGAAAGCATGGAAGTGAACGTAGGTTGCTCTATTGGATTATTGTCAGTCTAGGCAGCTTTACTGGATGAAATGCCAAAGTATTTGATAAATAAGACATTGTTTTAATTCAAACTAGCAGAACTAATTTATATGCCTCTGCAAGAAAGAGATTGCTTGCCTGTAATCTGCTTTCTGTGCGTGTGTCCTGAGCATAGGAGAGAAAAACCCTTTGCGTTCCCAGTGTGTGTTGGGACGTATCTGTGTAACCCACAGCCTCCAGCATCCTGTGGCGCAGCTACCGTACTGGTCCTCTGAGCTGTCTGCAATTGTGTGGAAAACCCTGCAGGTTTTCTTTCCGGACCTCAGTTTTTTTGTTGCGCTTTAATAAGCAGATGGAAATTTTCTGGTTGGGTGGTATGCGTAGTTTTACTCCTGGATTCATTGTTGCAAAAACTAAGGGGGAAAAGTTTATTGAGACCTGGAAATGCGCTAACGGGACGTGCCAGGGTGAAAATCTCCCAGATTCAAGTGTTTCCTCTTCTGTAAAGCAGTTCCTTCTGGTGACAGACACGTTTAGGTGCCTCCCTGTCTTCATGAAGTACATGTTGGAAGTGCCTTTCCTTTTCAAAAAAAGACTCAAAATAACAATCCTGCCTGAACTTGGTCAAGTGAATGGATAATTTATTGTAGCAGTTAGTGAGTAGTCTGTCTTGGCTCTGGCTGGGAAAGGTAGGAAACACTTGTTATGTATTTATGAAATGTTTCCAGGTCTCCTCTGCCATGACTGATGAGATTTGCCGGCTTTCAGTTTTGGTTGATGAATTTGCTTCAGATTTTCACCCTTCTCCGCAAGTATTGAAGCTCTACAAGACAGTAAGTGCGTGGTTTCGTGCCAGGGTCTGTCTTTTCTATAGTTTCTTCTTCTCTATTTTCGTAATTTGTGTACCCCTTTGTGCAACATTTTACCTAAACATTACAAGATTTTTCCTTCTGATATGTGCATGTCTGTGTTTATCTAAAAACTAGAAATGGCTGTAAATACGTTGAATGTTTGCAAAGAGATGAATTTTCAGTTGTTCCAACCATCTATTTAATGGACTGGTTACTGAAACTGCAGTTCTCTCGGGTCAGATTTGTAGTCTTTCATTTGTAGTAAATAAAGGACTTAGGTAAACAGTTTTGACCACTCCTAAAATAAGATAGATGCAAAAATAAAATGACCCTGCAAACACCCAGAGCTTTGAACTATGCTGTTTCTTCAAAGCACCTTTCTAAAAAAAAAAATGGCAATTTTTATTAAAGTTCTACAAATTCCACTTCAAATTTTTTTTTTTTAAAGCATACACCTATAACTTTCATGTTTTACCTCTTACGTTCAGACTGTGCTGTTAATGAACGACTGCCAAAACTCCCACCTATTTCAGTCTTGTTGATCAGATGATAACACTGTGCTTTCAGGACACTCTACTCTGCCCTGGCTCTGCAAGTGTTTGTAGCGGACTTTCATGGGTGTTAATGGGGTTGGTTTATTTTCGTGCAGACCGGTGAAATTGGCTCCTATCAAATGATGACAGTATTAAGTCTTTGGAGAGCAGTATGGCAGCATTATGCTCTCAGTGTCACAGTTGTATTGAAAGCGCATACTTTTTTGTATGCCTTTTAATGATTACGGTCCTAGAGAAAACCTCCTGTGTCATTTTAATTAGGTTTACAGTCACAGTGTTCAATTTAAAAGCATGGTATTTCCATGGTAACCTGCTTTTCTTACCGCTGTAAACCATAATGCATTGCATTTAGCCTGCCTCAGAACTGTACAGTGTAACTCATTAGCTGAACAGGAATTTATGAGTGTGTTTCCTTTATGAAACTTCAGGAACTCAACAAACATATAGAAGATGGTTTGGGAAAAAACTTGGCTGATCGTTGCTCCAGTGAAGTCAATCAGTCAATGCATCAGTCGCAGCAGGAGATAATTGGTAATATGAAGAAGGAAGAAGGTTAAGATTTGGGGGCTTTTTGTTCTGGCCACTAGGAGTGGAGACAAGGTGCATTGTAGTGCAGCAGTACACCGTTAGAGGTCATGAAACTTGGAGTGTGTGTCTGCCCAAGACTGTGTTTATCCAGGTGCTGTCCTCACAACTGCTCCCAGGATGTCAGGCCTATTTGTGATTGGGCTGGGCACTGTAATGGGCCATAACGATAGCTTGCATCTAAGGAAATTGGTGCATATACCACCTTCTAAGTGTTCTGATATGCTCAGCAGAATTTTGAGTAGTTAATTACCTTCGGATGTAGGCAGAAATACTTATCATTCTCACTTGAAGAAAGTAGAGAGGGTGAATGACCTAGCTGGCATCACACTGAGTCTGTGGAACTGAAGTTAAACTCAAGATTTCCCAACTGATTCTAGAGCTGCTGCCTGTTTTCCTTATCTTTTGTAAAAACTTGCGTAGGGCTGGCTTAGAGAAGGACAAATTAAGACAAGTTACTTTTAAGAGAATTTTCTTTCTGATCATGATTCAGCGTTCACAGTACCGAGTAATAAAGGAAAAGCCATTGTAGATCAAGAGTGAGTGTCTGTCTAGCTCAGCAGCCCGTGTCTGATAGGAACCAGTAATAGATGCTTGCGGAAAAGCAAAATGAACTGGGGTAAATATCTTGATCCGTCCCCAGCTTCCAGAAATTAGTATCTTAGGGACTTCTGAGACAAGAATGTGGACCTGGATGAATGCTCTAAATGTGCAGTAATGGACCTGTCGTCTGGGAACTTGTCTAAGCCTTTTTTATAAGCCCATTTATACCTCCGGCTTGCACAATAGGTATGTGAAATATGCTGATTGTCAGATAATGTTTCTGCGGCACAATATTCTCCTCAGGCCCTTCAGGGTTGTGAGCAGAAGACGAGACAGTGTCACAAAGCATGTATGGTAGGGTATGGTATGTTTTAGCGCTCCTTTTTTACTTTTTACTTTTTTTATGGTTATTTCATGGCATATTCACCTACCTCCCCTGCTCAGTTCTAATTCTGGGAATAAAATATTCCGAGCAAGATCATGGAATTACTTGAAGCCTTTTGTGATTTTTTTCTTCAGTAACATAGGCTTTTTTGTATGGCTCTACAGAACTGCTGGAAACACAAACTTGTTCTTCCTGCATCCTGATCTTGGGGCCATTGTTAGAGATCTTTTAGATAGGTTCACTGTGTGTCCGGTGGTGCCTTCTCTATGACTTGATTTTGTTTGGCTGTTTTCTTTTGTCAGAGCAATGGATTGTCTGCTGTATTAGGATCAATAGTGTTAAAATGCCTACTGATTTAAAAAAAAAAAAAAAAAAAAAAAGAATAGTAATAAAAACTGATCTGCTGGTCAATATAGATGCATGTAGCTCACAAAGCTGGACAGCAGTGCAAGGATGCTATGTGTGAACATGCTGTAATAATAATACCTCGTCTTTACTATTCTATTTATTTCTAGAAAATCTGAAGCCATTGTTGCCTTCTGGTGCTCAGAGTCAGCTCCACCTGCTAATTCCGTGCAGGAGGTTTGACCTTAGCTATGATCTAAATTGTCATAGTTTGTGTGCCGATTTTCAAGAGGATATCATGTTCCACTTTTCCTTGGGATGGACTTCGCTTGTAAACCGTTTCTTGGGTCCTAAGCATGCTCAGAGAGTACTGTTAGGACTAGCAGATCCAAACTTAAAAGTGAGTGCTTCAGCGATGAGGCTGATATTTTGTCAAGTACAGTGTTTCACCTTGGTGAGCACATACTGATTGACTGCAGTTGTTCCTACTGCTTACCTGCTTGCTGCTGCTTTCCCCTAGTCCCTTTGTGCAGAAACATCTTTTGGTGAGGATTGTTTTTACTGGATTATATTCAGGGCTACGGGTGATATCGAGATTAAAACGAAACCCAAAAAAACTTTTCTTAGACTTTTTGTAGCTATTTTCTGAGTTTCTCCTTTGAATTGAACTTTTTGGTAACCTTTTCATTTGAATCCTTACAGCGAGTAGAATTACTCGTTCTGGTTTAGTCCTTGTTTGGCAAGGAATCGGCTGAAACCCCGCTGCTTATTTTGAGTGTTGTTCAGGCTTCAGCGCTGAAGTTGCTTTTGAATAAACCCCTGAATATATGAGAAGAGCATAGATAAAACCAGGTTGTTCTATAGTCTCATAGCGCTTTTTACTCAGGCTACCGTATTCCACTCTTCTAGATGCCTCGTCCTTTACCTGCAACCCCATCTGCTGCCAGCCTCCCTGCCGTAACTCCAGAGAACGTATCGGACGATGAATTTATGGTTTCTTTGATAACGAGTTTAGCTTCGCTCACATCACGGACCTCTATGAGCATCATCATTGTTGGCGGAGTGGCAAGTAGTGTTAGCAACATTCCCTGTACTAGAAGTGATGGCCAAGATTAGCTTGATCTTCCCTGTTGGGCAGCCCATATCGTGTAGCAGGAAGCGTGATTTACTAACACGGGGCCAGATGAGCGTGTATAGTCGACTAGGTAGAAGCGGTCAGTTTGTGGTAAGAAAACTCCTGTGAGTGTAGCTGACGTGTTCTCTATTCCATATGTGTGTGTTCAGCTGCAGAAGCTTAAAGGGTGATTTGATGTTACCTTATTCAGTTTGAAATTGGTGGGAGATTTGCCGCCTTCTTCCTCCCTTATTAAAAGTGGTGAGGGTTTTGTAGCCTTCTGCATATTCTGCCTGCCACCTGGGGTACCTGCTCATTTGGGTATAGCTGTATTGCTCTGCAGTCCCAACCGGAAGGAACGTGTTCTCTTAAAGTAATCTGGTTAAAGGGCCGAGAGGATGACAAATAAAATGTGTGGAATTACATTTCTTTATCCGCTTAAGTCTGACTGCATTCCATATGGCATCTCTTAGTTAAGCTAATGGAGGATCCTCTTTTTCAGATTTGGAGAACAGTAGGCTGGAAACTCATCTCTCTTTCCTTAAGTATGTATGGGTTATTGTATCTGTATGAGAGACTAACTTGGACCACGAAGGCAAAAGAGAGAGCCTTTAAACAGCAGTTCGTAAACTACGCTACTGAAAAGCTGCAGATGATCATCAGTTTTACGAGTGCAAATTGCAGCCATCAGGTGCAACAGTAAGTATTACGCTGGTGTTTGTAGTCACTGAGATAGTGCATAGTAAAAAAATCACATACGCAACTATTTGCTATTGAGAGAAGTTATTACCCTTCCGTTATATTTTACATGTGAAGACTTAAGGTTTTTAGCCTCCTTTAAGTTTAGTCAGGTTGAAGAAGAGAACCAAAAACAAACCTGACATGGACAAATAATCCACTGTACCCTTTTGTGGAGCTTGTCCTGTTCGTAATGTAAAAACCTGAACGTGTAGGAACTACGTTGTGCTGGCACTAGGGATTGAGTGTACGTGAGACGGGAGGACAGGTAGAATATGACACAATATTATACAGTAAATGCCAAGGGGCACGATAACTGCCAGAATAATTAAAGGTGGGGGAGGAAGGAGAAGGGAATGGAAAGCTAAGGAAAACTTGCTGGTAGTTCCCTCTTTACGTTTGGTTTTAGTCAGGGACTAGTTTTGCGTAAGACAGAACAACTCTGGTCTTTGGCGTCGTAGTTCTGCTATCGTGATAGGGGCAGCTGTGTGAGCCTTCATTTCTCCAGCTTGATTTGAACATGAGTTCCTCCTGTTTAAGGAACAGTTACCGCAGTGCTTTCAGTATGTAAACTCTTCCATTATATAATTTTTATAAAGGTTCCGAGTACTCTTTGCCTTGAAGCAGTAATGAAGAGATGAAAATAATGCCTGTCTCTTCCTGTCAATGCCTGAGGCATTTTGACCTGCTGTTAAAATGCTGTTTAAATCAGTTGTGGTCAGGGATGTTGTGAGAAACAGAGCTGAACTGTAATAGTTAAAGCTTTACCTTTCCTGCTGAGGATTCCGTTTTGGACAGTCTGTTCCCCACTGAATAAATGAGGGAGTTGAAAAGAGCATGAAATTTGTACCTGAAATGGTTACTCCATACATCTCGGAGCGTGTGCATCTGAGAATTGGCCCTAAGCTGCAGCCTCTCTGTCCAAAACAGAGAGTTCCTAGTGGAGGCTGAATGTGTCTGTGTTTATAGTCACATTCATTCGTTTCAGACTTGGAGCAAATGCTCACGGGCAAACTGACTCGGGGCTCAGTTTTCTGCCTTAAGAGTTGGTATGGTCAAGTTCTGACTAGGCAGTCTTGACTCTCCTGTAGTGCAGAAGAGGAACTGCAGAGCTGTTGTGAATTGTCCCAACTTTTGGCACATCTCTTCCAAATACTTTTGTAGTCTCTCTTTCGCCTCACTGGAACGCAGGCTTGGGCCCAGCTCTTCCCTCTCCTCGGAGAGACACAGAACGGCTGGCTGGACACTGGGACGATTTGCTTTCCTCTGCTGAAGCTGACTTTTGTACTAGTAAGGTAATCCCTGGGCTACGCAGGAAAGGTGTTCTGCATCTTGCTAGGCTTGCTGAGTGAGACCTCTGACTAGTTTGCTGACATAACTACTTAAAACAGACAGCGTCAAGGAGAGACTGAGGGAGATGATCGTGCAGACGTTACTTTGCAGTGACAGGCAGAAGATAGGTCTCGGCTTGGAGCGGATAGTGGTATCTGGGTCTTTTGTTTCTTACAAGAGGAAGTTGCGGGGCCCAGCTCCAAGGGAGAGCTCTTGACTGAAGAGGCCAGTAGGACCGGGTACCTCGGCAGGTCTGGCGTACTCCTGCATGCTCGCCTCCCCCTTGCAAAGCGCCCACCTTCTGCCCTGCGGGCATAGCACAGGGCTTTCCACGAGGGAGCGGTTAGATGCTCTAGCGTGCGTTAACGCCAAAGTACCCATCTTAGACTTGTATGTTTAGGGTTGCTGGTCTTCAGAGAATGACATGGTTTTCCAGTTGTTTTCTGCTGTTCCGTCATCATCTAGCAGCTAGAGAGTTTGACTGCTGTGTTCTGCTGCGTACTGCAGTGCAATGTGATTTTATAGCAGACTTTAGTAGACCATGACTACAAGCCTGTTTTTCCTTAGGGAAATGGCCACTACCTTTGCTCGGCTCTGCCAGCAAGTGGATATTACACAGAAGAACCTGGAAAAAGAAATTGCTAGGCTTTCCAAAGAAATAGATCAGTTGGAGAACATACAGAGCAACTCCAAGCAACTACGGTAAGCCTGCGTGTGACTGGCCGAGAGTAAATTTGTAGCCCTGCTGACTTCAGTGAGACTAATGTTTGCTGTTACTTTCAAGTTGAAATGAGGCAGGTAATTCTAACGCAGGGGCGCGGATGGTTGTGCAGCAATACCTGTGGTCTTTAGCCTAACATCAGCTCTAACTGAAGAGCCATTGAATTATGACAAAATAGGTGCACGCTCCTGTCCAGGTGAATGAGCAGAGCTCCCGCAATGCTGCCTCCTAGATCACGTTTAACTTTGCCCGAGTCTGTCTTGTGTGGGGGAGATGGCTTTCTTGAGAATGTTTGAGGATGTGTTCCACGGGTAAAAGAGGGTGGCACCCCCCAAAAAACCCTTCCGAACAGGGGAGCATTGAAGCAGCTGTGCTGTGTCGAGAGAAGAGTCCTTCAGTGTTGTGAACACCTATTACTAGTACTAAAAGAAAAACGTTACTAAAGACCGTTAGTGGTTTACGGACTTTGGAGCCATGTGTTGCCTCTGAGCCTCTCAGGCGCACAACAGCACGGAGAAATGAGTATGAGACTGCTCTTGCTGTGTGCTGCTTCTTGATCTTGGACGTTCAAAATCAGATGACTGTTCAGCCTTGTAGCGTGCACCCCATGGCATTTTGTGCTACAAGAACATGCCTAAATGGGTGGCGGATGGCGTGAGGAACTGTGCCGAACGCTTCGCGTGCAGCTACCGTTATCTATGGGGAGGCTGACGGACAGCAGCTGCAGAGCCTCTTTCCTAACATTGAGGGGGAGGAAAGCCAGCGCCAGGGAAGCCCCAGATGGACCTGGCACAACCTTTGGGGAAACGGCAACATGTTGCCGATGGATATCGTACCTGCACGACACTGGCTAGGTGAGAGGTGGGCCACAAACCAAGGCCCTGATCAGAGCAGACGTTCAATTTTCTAGTGTTCTGGGTTTCATTAATAGAGGAACGAAAATCAAACACCGATGTTGGTTCTGACTGCTTTGTGATGTTACTGCATTGTAGTAAATCCATTGTTTTTGTTTGTTTTACAGAAATAAAGCCATTCACCTTGAGAATGAACTAGATCGCTTTACAAAACACTTTCTTCAAAAGAGTAAATAAAACTTCCCTGCTCACTTTCCTGATGATCCGTTGTAGGACAAGGTAGAAATTTTACAGATGATACTTCTCCTCTGTGGAGTCACGTGAAATGAATTATATTTTTAATGTTACTTTGATTACACTTGTTTGTTAATTCTTGTAAAACTCGGGTTGGACTCTGACAAAATGAATATTACATTCTGGGTACCACCGCTCTTCTCTTTGTTCGCTGTCAGTTTGAAAATGTTGGTTTAAGAAGTGTTATCTAAACACTAAATTTCTTTGGATGCTTAACAAAGAAATATGGATTTGAGTTTTTACTGAGTACGCAGCAGTGGCACGCCTCGCTTCCTGGCATCCAGGAGTTTATGCAGGGAGGGAAGGCTTATCGCAGCTACTCCAGTTTTCAATTGGCAAGGAAGAGCCAGTGATGAAGAATGTTTTGTTTTGTTTTGTTTTATGAAGGCAAGTATTAGTTCTAGTAGGTGGAAAGGACTCTCGACTGTTTTGAAAGCAAATGAAGTTTTGCTGGGCAGCAGTTCCTTGTGTCCTTGTATGGAAGGGAAAGATGATAAACTGTAGAGTATTCACTAATGAAATGCAGTAGCTTCTCCTACACTCTGGGTGCCCTGTCTAGACAACATGGCATCACTTAGACTCCTGAGATACTTGTTAGGTTCATTCTGAGTTGAGGGAAAGCCAGAAAGCTTTCTAAGTGCTGAAATGGGCATTCAGCCCATGAGACCACCACTGCTGCCCACAGTCCGGTGAGCTGGAGATGTGTCTGTGTGTTCACTAAGGTAGCGGGAAGGGAAAGGAGAATTTTTGGAATAGATGTTCTTGGCAATCAATTTTTGCATGTTAGGTAAGGAAGCCTAAGGTGTCAGACTGGAGCTTGAGCTCCTGCTGCTGGTTTCATAAAGCCGGTAGAGGTTGTGGTGGAGAGACTTTGCTCATGTAACATCCTGCACAGGTCCACGGTTCGGTTGTAGAACAGTTCTCTGCTAGCTGGGATTTAAGACAGGTGCAGCCTGTGACCTTTTTCATTAAAAAAAAAAAAAAAAAAAAAGGTTTTGACCTGCTGGAGCAGAGCAAAAGTAAAAAAGTGTTTTTTGCTGCTGCCATCTGCACTCTCTTACAGCTAGATTTTTATAAGCAGATTTTGTAAAAATAACTTATTTTGAAGGAGAAAGCCTTTTCAGAATATTTATATATTTTTATGGACATGTTTAACATGACTTAAACCAAGTATTTGGCCGTAAACCTAAAAGGTAGGGAGTTGCTATTTTCCAGTAAACAAGGGCTACTATGAAAGGACATAGTTTACAGTCAAAGCAGTTTTCTGTCTTCAGATAGTTTAAAAAAACCACTGGACTAGGTCTAAAAAAATTCAAATACTAGGGATAATTATTTGACGATGCTAGCAGAAGCATGGCTTTTTCAAAACATTCATTAGCAGCATCCATGAGGAGTCTCAGGTGTTGGGAGAGACATTATGAACTATAAAAATGAGTAACTGTCACTTCATATACAAGAGAGCTGGGCAGATGTGTATTGATGCTTATTTCTGAAGCCTTTTTATGGACATTGTAGAACACATGCATGTAAAGGCTCGGCTTGATATAGTTATTTATTAAAAGAAAAAAAAAATATATATATATATACACACACTATCTCTGTGCTCTAGTCAAGTTATTTGCCCGCTGCGTAGAAGTTACACAACAGAAGTGTTGCAGGTGTTTGTAATGTCCGTCCACTACAGAGTGTTAAACTTTGACCTCACAGGTTACCGCTTAACATTTTCTTCCTGTAGCAGACAACCTCTGTACTCCACCCCGCAATAGTCATCAACTCGAAAAGGTGAAGGTAATGATTTTCTTTAAAAACAAAGCATCCTTTTGTCCGATCTCGAGCAGTAGTTGCTGCATTAGTGAGCCACACTTCGTAACAGGAATTTTGCTGTTCAAGAGTGACCGAAGGTAGTAGAACCAAGGGAGTGGTGTGTTGTCCCCCCTCCCTGCCCCCAGTCCAGTCAGGTGCTAATTTCTGGCCTTTTTTTTGGGCTGTAGTATTAACATGCCTCTGAAGTGATTGAGCAGCAGTTTGTCATGGAGAAAGCGTATAAAGGTATAGTGCTTTGTATAAAGGAAAGTTGATGTGAATTGTTTGTTCATAGAGGCTTTCATAGCATTTTCTGTTTAACATGCATACACAAAGAGTTGGGGTCTTTGTGACAAGACGACCAAAAGCAAGAATTAACTATTGCAGTGCACATTGTAGCTTTACGCTCAGAGCCATGGGAAGAATCTTAATCTTTACCACAGGGACAGTTGCAACTACGGCTTTAATAAAGCCTTCACGTGTGACACAAACTGGTTAAAAGCACTTGTTTATTGGTTACAATATCAACTCATGGCAACATCTTTCACTGAGCCACTGTACAAATACAAAGAAAAGATCCATCATGGGAAAAAAAAAAAGCTATAAACAGAGTTCATAGCAAGTGATTTTTTTTTTCACAGGGAAGTCTTTTTACAACAGCACTGTTAAAGAACAAATGGCACAAGTCCCTGGTTTTTTTAATAGCTTAAATAAAAGCTTTAAGACTGTTTCTGAATACATACACAATCCAAAGGCAGTGCAGAATCACTTCATAATTCGTAACATTACCAAAGTTTTCCAAAGTAGTCAGCAACAGATTAAAAAAAAAATTGGTGAGAAAGGCTGGAAAATAAAGGCAAAGTAAAATGAAGCATGTTTAGAAGTGGTTTGTTTTGGACTCCTTTGGATGTAATATGTACTACAAGTGTTCAGATGCTTTTATTTAAAAAAAAAAACACACAAATTGAGCACCATTGTGTAAGTAAAACAAAGGCTTGAAATATCTATGACTATTCCACTGAAGTCCATATTAGGTAAAACCTAAACATACTGTGTGGTATAAGAATGTCAGGCACATGTATCTGTTATCAGTTATATCAATTAGTAACACTGTTCACACATTTACCATAACAACACTGCATTAACATTCTGCATGTATTTTACAAAACCAGCAATTGGATAAGAAGGCTTGAGGTGCCTCTGAAGTGTAGGAAGTAGTTTTACCAGCATGCATGCCAGATTACTGTATACAAAGTGCACCATCAACCCATGCTTAATTACTTTTACAGGAAATGCTATCTCAAAAAAAAAAAAAATCAGTCATTCTGCTACACAACCATTTATACCAACTACTTGAATTAGCCAATACTTTCACCAACATCTTAAAGCACAGCACTAAACCTAGTGAAGGTGACAGTGTCCTCAAAGAGGCAAGACTAAGCACTCCTGGAATGTTTTCACAATGGTTTCATTCCACCTTAACATAATGTGAACTTCATTGTGGGACAAGCAGTTACACTTAACTGAATTAAAGTTAACTATTTCCAATCCATGCATTACACGTAAGCACACTAGGACCAGCTGTTACGTCAATTCAGCTTTGCCAAAGTCAAGGTCAGGCCCTCTCCTTAGGCAGGGGGAAAAGCCTATTTAATCCATGTTCCTATTTCAAAGGGTACATTGAACTATCAGATCTGCCAGAACTATTAAGCATCTGCAATTTAGCCTGAGGCAGACGATAGCAACGCTTGGAAGAAAGAGAGTCTGGACACAATGGAAACAGGCCCTTGTTACTGTACTAAATGTGAGTATGCATTAGCAAGCTGCCATAGAGGAGCTTGTTGCAGGTTCCTGCATCTCAACCAATATATATCTAGCAGTAAACAGAAGGCTATGTGTACATGAGAATAAGCCCACAAGTTGGTTTAGCTTTGTAATAGAAAAATACTAATGAGGCAAGCACCCAACATAAGAAAATCCTGACCTCCCCGCCCCCTCCCCCCAAAAACCTGTACCTGAATAAATCAGTTATAGCTTGGGAAGTGGGCCTGCATGCTTATATCACAGGATGTAGTTTTGTATGAGAGGCGGGGAAGTTATTTTGCCACCACCTGTTTTGGTACAATAGTCACGTAGTTACTTAGTTACTTACTTACTTATGTCATTACAGAAACATAGCAAGTATGCTATGTGACATTCAGGTAATGATGTCGTTTGGCAACAACGATTTTTACGACAGCTTAAGATGTACTTCCTAGTGCTGCAACATGCACTGCCTCACATGAAATGAGTGTGCCGTCACAGTCAACAGAAACCACGCTAAGCTGCGTACTCAAGCCTATGTATGTTAAACTATAGGCATATGCCATTTTCTTTCCGATGCAACGTGGGGATGAGGCCTTTCAAGTGCAACCTACAAAGGGTAGTTTGTTTTTTCTTTTTCTTTTTAATCATTGTCTTCATAACAGGAAGAGGGAGTTGGAGCTTTCACCATTAAACTGCCTCCATTTTAGTGACTGCAATAAATTTCACTGATTGCCATTTGTTTTATATTTAGTATTTTCTTTTAACGGGCAAATAACAAACAGCTAAGGCTGTGTGACAGTGTTGCACTAATTCCATAAGCTTTTTTTCAAAAAGCGTAATTACGGGCCTGTAAAAAATTCAGAACGTACATAAACAGCAACCATCACCTTGGCAGGCTCTATCACAAGCTTTCTGCAAGTTCCTCAGCAGCATCGGATACTATTTCCACGGTTGGGACTTCTTGGATGTTTCCTTGTGCACCAACGCAAAGGAGCCACCTCAGGACCTGCAGCACTACAAACACTGGTCACCAAATGGCAAAAGCTGGCAGATGAGACTTGCATGATGCTTTTGGAAACCTTATTAGCAAGTAGTGGCATTCCTTATTAGTTATTTTAAAAGCAGCGGAATCCAACAGACAATTGCCCATCAAACAATGATAGTGAAATTATTTGCAAAAACAGACTGTAAATATGGTAAAATGCCTCTCATACAGCTATCTCAATTTTTTTTTTAAGAATAGAAGTTTATACATTTGTAAAATTGCTTTTGGAATTTCACAGGTCGAAACTAGTTTTAATACCAGCGTGTAAAAAGGGCACCTGTCTTTGCAACAGTGTGGACTAGGAAATTCATTCAAAACACACTTCTCTTAAGGAAATGTTCTTTTATGGAAAAACTTTTTGTTTTGCTTTGTTTTTTTAAAATTCCTTAGTAACAAATTTTCAGAATGATTCACTCACGGCAGCTGTGAGGTTAAAAAAAGAAAAAGGAAAAAAACAAAAGGCAAGTGTACCACGAAAAAATAAACCTGCAAGATCCCAAAGAGCTGCTTGCCTGAAAGAGTAGCAATTATTACATAAATAGTTCTATTAATGCACGCAGATCATAAAACAAAGCAAAATGCTGAGGAATTCCTGTGACATACAATATAGTGTGATTTTGGTCCTACACCACAGCCTGCTGTTAGGCACATCTTGTGCCGGAAAAGTATATATTTTCACTTTTTTTTTTTTTTTAAAGTAGTTACTGCGATTGGTACATTTATTGGCACCTTAACCATTGCAGACATGGCAAGTTTACAGGCACAGTCTGGAAGTACTGAATTTTAAGATTACAATTGTCAGAAACTTGACAAACTAGTGGTCTCAGCAACAAATCTGTTTTGGTATATTACAAAATACTGGGCACTTAAATTTATTACCTGACCCAAAGAGACCCAGACTCCCCCTACCTTTAGATGAGGGCAGAGAGATTAACATTACCTTCCAACCTGATAATTTAAAAGACACATATTTAAAATAAGTAAGTCACTTAAGAGAAGCCAATAGACTTAATTCCCCCTTCCCAAAACCACCTCAGACGTCAGGATTCCCAAGAGAACATCCGCTGGAAGCACAGGCCCCGCTGCCAGGCACCAAAGAGTTAGTTAAGTGATCTTCCAGGAGAGTCTGAAAGGGCATGAATCGCTTGCTTCCCCCCCCCCCCCCAATATCTACAGTCAAGTGTACTTGATCCTTTATAAGCAACTGACATCAAAATCAGAATAAATGAGGACCAGGAGAGGAAATGGCTATTTACAGCGTCAGAATGTAGAACGATTAGCATCTAATAAGCTGCCACGGCACAGACTACTGTGCCCGTAAGAGAACAAGCGAATCGCTAAGATTATAGTACAAAATTTTAAAGGGTCACACAGGTAAGTAAAGCTATTTGGTTCACTGTAGGTTACACAATTCCTTTTATAGTTCACACCACACAACTGACAACAAGCATGTGTGGTTGCGGTATGCTTCAGCAACCCCCCCCCCCCCCCCCCGTTTTGATGGGGAGTGCGTGTACTCAACTGCACATTTTAAGCCTTCAGGAGTTCTAAGTGAAGTTCTCTTGAATATCTCAATTTATTATGGTAATTGCAGAGCAAGCTTTGCTAATACACTGCTTTCTGCGCACTAAATACCAGGGCAAATCATTTTGTTAGCGCAAATCAGCTAGAGTTTGCGTTGGGCCAAAACTACCTCATTTAGAGCAGAATTGTCAAAAGGAAAAGCACTCAGCCACTTAATGACAGCGATGCAGGTCAATGGGCTTCCATACCCAAGGACTGTATGGAATAACTTGTATGAAAAGCTGCAGTAAGGAAGCTAATACTTCTGGAACTGTTTTGGTTCCCCCCCCCCCCCCCCACTGCTGCTGCATATCTGCCTGGCATTAACTCCTTGGTGTCTGGAGGCCATGACTGCCAATGGATGAACCAGGAACCACCAGCTTGAAGGACTAACCCCCATTTTTAAATAGGCAAGCAGGTCGAGAAGTGAGTGAATAAGGCGCTAGGTCTTAACTGGAAGTCTCCAGGGCCTTTTAAAAAAAATCCAAATGCCTTCTGTTATAAAAACACATACATACCATTGGCTTCACTTTATCTACAGTAAATTCACAAAAACATTTAAAACAGCAATCTAGTTCATCCACTACAAAACTCAGAAGTGACATCTCAGGTTAAAAGCAAAGCTATAAATGTAGTTCCTTAAAAAATGCAAACATATTTCTTTACATACAGACAAATGTTACATGATTGGCTGCTATAATGTGTATATTCTGTTATGTACAAAAAAAGTACAGGATTAGCAGACTCTGAGCACAAGCAAAAACCCTTCAAGGACAATCTAACCAAACCACCAAAAACAAAAAGACTGGCTCTTAGTTTGTCGGTCACCATGATTATGTGTGCTGGCCCCTTTTAAAAAGTCAGTGATTTCTTCCCCCCTCCCCTATTTCTTCACTTGATTTTTTTTTTTTCTAGTTTACAGAAAGCCTTTTTTGTGTAATAATCAGTGAATAGAAAAACTTCACCTGCAAATACAAGGTAGAAATGTTATTTCACAGCTATAGGCTGCAGCATTGATCTCTCCAGATCTCAAATGGAGAATGTACATGTTTGGCTCCCAGTTAATTCCAGATTCTGAGAAAACTGTCCCAAGACCCTGTAGCCACAGCCATGCCGTCATCAGTAACACCTAAACAGCTGACACGGTTGTCATGGCCAGCAAGGACACCTGGAAAAGAAGGAGGAAAGTTAAAATTCAGAAGTTCCAGGACTTCAGCTGTTACTCTGCTCTCCTCGATCAGTCTTTAAAAGGAGTATGATCACAGGTTCTGCATTTCATCTTTTTTTAGAATGCTTATTTCACCTGAAAAACTAGACATCACAACAGCCATCTCAGGAAACCCCATTTTTCACAACAAACAGGTTTTTCAAGATATGTGTATGCGCACATTGGGGTGATAAAAGAGGAAAAGTCTAAGGGCAGGGAAAGCAATGGAGACCACAAAGACCTCCTCAGCCCTAATCAAGCTCTCTGTTGTTTTTCCCCCCATTTTCAGCAACCCTGTCTACAATTCTGTCTGTCAAGCACTTACAAAAATCAAGCATGATGTTTTGTGCCCGTGCCCGGAACACAGACCTACCCTCCATATATTGCATTAGACTAATATAATAATAAAGTGAAGAGGCAATGTACAGTATTGCTTTTCTAATAAAGCTGGATGTAGTAATATAGGGTGGGGGGGGGGGGGGAGAGGAAGGGGAGGGGAAGTAGACAAATGCCAGAAAGGGTAGAAGAAAAAAATAAAGGACATACTATAATATTTAAGGTCATATTTTAATAGCAGAATTATGGCCCAAAACTGAACCAGACCCCCATGGTTTAAGCTATTGTACAAGCTTATTTCTTGACACAATACAGCTTAAGCTTGTACAATACAGTTTATGGTATAGCACAGATATATTTAAACATCTTGCCTATACTGACAGAGATGATTAATTCCAGGAGTAAAAGTGTATTCCTCCTGTCCTTCCCAACAGCAGGAAATTACGGTCCTCAAACCACAAAACAATCAGTGTAAATTCTTCCTGTCTAAAGACAGACTTTTATGCTGCTGAAGGCATTCCTGTGGTACATGCAAGAGTCAATGCAAGTGTTTAATTTTTTAATACTTAATCCCAAAAATTTCAGTGACATACCATTTTTTGCAAGACCTAACTTAATTCTGTAGGCTGCTCCTTAGCCTCAAGAGCTGGTATCTTCCAGCATAGAGATATATAATGGTCAATGCCCAATAACAGGAGCATTTATTAGTATTATATGATTTATTATACATCATAAAGATGAAGCAGTAATGCAGCATAACAACTGGAAGATGTGATCAAATGCAGTAGAATAAACAATACCATTCTAGAGGAAAACAGGGTTCAAAGGAAGAAAGCAGATTCCACGTCATCAGCGGTGGCACGGACAACAAACTGACTCTGCATTTCATAGATTTTGAATATCCATTTTTTGCTAAGGAAATGGAAAACTCCAGCTCATTTCAGTTACATGTACCCACCTGCTCTTTCCCCTTTCAGGGTATCCCACACATTGCAGTTGAAGTCATCGTAACCTGCTAGCAAAAGGCGACCACTTTTTGAGAAGGCTACAGAAGTGATTCCACAGATGATATTGTCATGCGAATACATCATTAGTTCCTGATCTGCACGTAGGTCAAACAGTCGGCAAGTGGCATCGTCAGAACCGGTGGCGAACGCATGTCCGTTAGGGAAAAACTGAAAGTTTTAATTAAGAGACAGGAGTTGGACACCAGAAAAACACATTGTTCATGCTTTCTTTCAGCAGCCTCACAGGTTTATTTCACCAGGGTGACCACATAAAGGCTTACTGATACAATATTAAAAAACAAACAAACAAACAAACCCACCCCATCAGTCTGGACGTTAATAAAAAAAAAATACTGCATCTATAGACAGCTACGCAAACGCTTCTGGAATGGTACCGACTACGCTTGGACGACTGGTGTTTTATCCAGCCAGTTCCTGCACGTGGCGTAACAGGAGTCGAAAGGGGATGTAACTAACTCCTACAAAACGAAGCAGAACGCAACTATTTGCGTCCTGGCTGAGGGCCACAAAGACCTGTGTGAAGCGGTACACAGTGTTCCCTCTTGAGCTGGTCAGGCAGGTTGGCTCAGTCAAGACAGCAGATTACAAGCAGGCACTTCAATTTCCAAAATCTACTCCAAATCAAAGCCAATCTTGCAATAACCGTATTGATTGAGACAGACCAGAATCCTGAGATGTGCTGAGCTCCTTTCATTCCTAAGTATAGGAACTGCATTTTTCTACTGGTCATGCTCTTGGTATTTTCTCAGCCTTAATAATTTTTCATGTTTATCAAAAACAGATGCAGTTTAGACTTAGGCTTCATTCCCTATTTATCAGAGCTTGTATCTGGCAGATCAGAACATAGTGTTACTATGACAAAGAGGAAATATAATCCAGTTTATAAATATTACAAAATGATTCCGAGGATGAGTATTCAACGTAAGTACTGGTTTTAACTTTGCCTTCCAGAATATTTTGCTTAAAGTTCTTCTCAATGGAAAAAAAAAGCAAGCACAGTTTTGTTAAACAAGAACGTTTTACGAGGGGAACACTCGGCTATTCTGCTCCCTCGCGGCAGATCACATGAACCAGAGTTTTCAGTTTTAACATGCTGTCACATTGCACAACGTTTCCCTTCATCCTCTGCTTAAAAAACAAAATAAAACAAAAAAAGCAGAAAAAAAGAATAAAAAAAAAAGAATTGCTGCACTTAAGGTCTTAAAAAAGACGTTCTAATAAATTGTATATAATGAACGCTTCTTTGTAGAAAGTGATAAGTTAACAGTCTCTACCCTATCAGAGACACCTTGATTTAAAAACAAGGTAACACAGTAGACTAGAGGCTGACTTTACGTAACTACAGCTTTTCTCCCCACCCCCTTCCCATGGGGAAAGGCAAACGACCATCACTTACACAAACGGCGTTAATATCTGACACATGCCCTGTGAACGACTGCCTGCACATTCCATCTCGAATATCCCACAGCTTTGAGGAGGCATCACAGGCACCCGAAACAAAAGTCCTCATATCTGGACTCAGAGAGAGACTCATCACATCGCCAGTATGCCCAGTGAACGTGGTGGTCTGTTGACCAGTTTCAATGTCCCACAAAGCGCTGCAGATGAAGCGAGAGCGTTAACACAATTCAACGGGTTCTTGGAGGGTTTCAGTTTTATACGCATATTAACGCATTGGGGGAAAGGGGCTGGGGGAAGCCAGGAGTTCAAAAACTAACCAAGTGGTGTCTCCTGAGCTGGTGACAATTTGGTTGTCATCTAGAAAGCGACAACAGGACAAGTATCCTAAAAACAAAACACCCAAGAGTTAGTTTTACACCCAAGAGCAATAACTCAAGTTTAACACCCCAAGGTAGTAATTGAGGTGTGCTGTGAAATAGTTTTGTTGGCTTACACACTAGGTAAAGGAGAACCTTAAAGCGGGACGGTTCTATTCATAGTAACAAAAGAAACTGAAGTTGAAGCAAAACCATGGCTGACCTGTATGCCCCGGCAACTCTCTGCTCACTCTCACGTTGCCCTCTCTGGTTTTTAAGTTGTATATGGAGCAGATGTTGTCCAATCCACCACAAGCGACATAGTTGCCAGAAGGTGCATACGCGCAAGTCATCACCCAGGAGGATCTCAGAGGAATGGCGTGCATCTTCAGATAGACACAGCTCATTAATGCTACATCACATCTTAGCATTCACACTTTACTTAAGTCTTTCATATCTGTTTATGAATTGCAGCAGATTAAACACACCGAACAGATTCTGTATCATGCATTTCAGTATCTTGCTTTTAGAACATACTACAACCTATGTTCGTGTTTACACGTGGCCATTTTTCGTATTTACCTAACAGAAAAGCTATTCTAAACCTAAAACATTTACACCATTTCTTTCTTCCACCTTAACTTCTCTGTGCCGTTCTTCTAAGTCTCTGAACTACATATTATAATTATATGGAGACTGGACAGTCTACAGCAGCAGATCAACTCTCCACACTACCTAAACTCTTCTCCTTTGACAGAGCCTTTTTGCTTTCTTTACCCCAAAAAGCAAAGTATTCTTGTAAATTCTGAGGTGGTACATTTCTACATTTTAACATAAACCAAACCACTGATTTCAGAAGCAACAACATACACGCAGAGAATAGAAGCTACAAGCCACCACACTGGCAAACTACAGTGAGGATATTTCGTACTATACAGAACTTCTTCTGAGAGACACAACCGACACGCATCCTTAGCGATCCGCTAGTCACAAAAGGGGAAAGAGAGTCTTAAATTAGAAAAAAAAAAAATGCTTTTTCATTTTTGACTTGCAAACATGGAAAAACAAAGGCAGAAAACCGCTTGAACAGACCAATTATGCATGAATTATTGATACGGATTATAAATAACTCTACCTTATTTGTTGTATAACTATCCCAAATAATTAATTTTCCATCTTGAGACGCGCTGACTAGTAGCCTAAATATAAACACAAAAATAAAACATTAATGTAAAACAAACCAAAAAATTAATTCTCAAAATAAACGCCCCAAAGTGATTTAGGAAGGCTTTCACTATTTCCTGTTACTTATTAATTTTTAAGGCCAGTATTTGTTAGAAATCTACAGAGAACTGTATATTACTTGACAGAGGAATCCCCACTGTCCACAGGGACCCATGATTAACAAACAGACAAGAACAAACAAGTTACCTCAAAACATATATTTTATAAACTCTACCCCAAAGCAGCTTTTGTCTTTCATCTACGAATATTTTAACTATACAGCTACATAATGATAAACATGAAAACAGAGGGGAAAAAAAAATCCTGAGGGCAGATTTTAGAAGTACCTCTTTCTGGCCTGTAAGAGGGAGAACAGAACGCAAGGCTCTACTAACATCTGACCGCCGCCGGCTGCTCAGAACGACGACGACTACAACAAACGTCACGAAGGGGCCGAACGAAGCCCCTTCCTAGAAACTAGGTAACTTTTCTTGCTACGCACACAGAAAATCTTTTCTCATCGAAAACAATTTTTGTTCTTAATGTTCTTAAAACTCGGTTATTTGACATGTTACATAACTAGTCAACATTTTGGAAATTACAGTACCCATCGTTCCAAAAACACGCCTCATCAGATACCCTCTGCTTAAATTGATTCAAAGAACTTAGTTTAAACTCAAAGGAGGAAAAGGCAAAATGTCTTTGTTAAGAATAAGCAAAGTTCCTCTCCTTTCACTCAAGCCTTCTCTCTTACTACTATGCGATCCTCATGGGCTTTAAAAAAAGCAAAAATATAATGAAAAGCAAACAAAAAGCCTACAGTCGTGGTCCACGACCCCCCTGTGAGGGCATCAAGACAACACGGTTCCCCAAACTGACGTTAATTTTGATGCAGAAGATCCTATTTCTAACCCCTCAGCCACAGACTTAAGAGTCCCTGGTACAAACCTTGAGTCAGATCCCCAGTGCATAGCATAGATTTTGGCTAAGTGACCTCTAAGCGTACGCCTTGTTCGCATTTGAATTCGACCCACTGAGTCCAGACTTGTTGTGATCTAAAAAATAAATAAAACCAACTCCTGAGCTACTGAGGGCTATCTTTAAAATACAGAATAACTAAATACATTTGAACACAGAGAGAAAATAAACCATCTTGGTGTGCATTAAAAAACATTACTGGTGAACAACCCAGCATTATTTCCATGCAACGTTGAAGAAAACAGCTTTTACAGAAGACAGTAACATACTTCATAATGGCTGTGACTGAAACTTCAGAAAGTCATCAAAGATCGTAACACCTAATGCAGAGGCCAATTCTGACTACCAAAGCTGAAAGGTTTCAAGCAACAGCCATGGAAGAAGATCTTCAACTATTTACTGCACTGTTACTTTCTTACAGCATGGTGGCTGCCCTTTGAAATTTCAAAGCAGAACGTGACACGGAAAGTACTTTCGTTTTCAAATACGACCGAAAGACCTGAATGAATATTCAGGTCTTTCAAAATACACGAAATATGGTAAGTACACCCTGTTTAAAAGGACAACTGGAGGTAGGAGCCATTAACATTATGCCAGTTTTTTTCCTGATAATTGTACAAAAACACAATACATTTCCAAAGGCTAGTTTTACTCTATTCTTTCAGCTACTGAGCAGCAACATGTTACAGTCATAAATTTCATTTTTTAAATTTATTTATTTCTTTTAATATCAAGGAACAGAAGAATACACACGCTGAAGAACATACCTGAGCAAGAGTTGTGTCGCTACATGCTTTCCTTGCATCCTGAAAGAGAGAACAGGACAATCTGAGTCTAAAATGCAGTACTGAGCATCAACTGAAAACAGCGACTAATGGAAAAACAACTTTAAGCTAGGCTCCATCAATTTTTAAAATACAAAAAGCCCAAAGTCAACCACTTACATTGCAATATACCTTTTGTCAGCCTAATATATTTTACTTGCCTAGGGAATCTAAGCTCTGGCACACAAGTGGGGTGGGGAGGACAGAATCAAGAACGGGTCATGCCCTAGCTGCCTTTCAGTCTCACTTTCTAGGGAATACATGATTTGAAGGCATTTGAAGCCAACTTAAAGTCCCAGCCCCTTCACCCTTCCCTTCATTCCTTCCCCTTCTGCGGTAACGTGTTCAGGCCACCCAAGGGGAGAACCCATCCCACTGAATAATTGAACTTTTCATACACGATAACGCAAGACCCTCGTCCGGCAAAAAATTGGCTAAACTCACCCACCTTACCATCACAGGGGCAACAGTGCTAGTTACAAGAGGCAAAATGGGAGTTAACAGCCAGCGTTTAGGGAGGGGGGACAGACCGCAAGCTTACAGTAACTTAAGCTACTGAGGTACTTTGTACAACAATGAAGCAAAAAAACACGCAAATCCAGATGAACCCACTGGACCACAAACAAAGGGCTGCTAGAAGATTAGCTTAAGACAGTTTAAAGCCTAGATTTAGCTTTGTCTTGGCCAAAAACAAATGCTATCACTCAGAAATGAAACGCAGAACAGAAAAGCAGGAATCAGAAGAGTTAGGCCTTGCCTCATCCCTGAGAAACACTACAGCAGAAGGACAAAGAAAATGCCATCTTCGAGCCCAAACCAGGCTGGCAAAGGAGAGACAAGGAAGAAATAGGAACACGAAAGGCAGATTCTCCTATACTACCCTGCACAGCAGTAGCTGATGACTCAATTTTCCTGCAAGAAAGCTATGAAACTAAAAAGGACACTTAGTTCAGCACTCATATCTCCATTTCAACTCCCCCTTCCAGGAGGGATGGATAAAGGGTCAAATACTCAGGAACTGTGTGAAGAAAACGGTACGTACGAAGAACACTGTCTTAATTTTAAGTTTTTCCCCAGAAAACATCTGCATATCTAACCAAGACAATCCCATTTATCTTTACTATAACCACTTTATTTAGGATGGTGTTTCTCTGCACTTTGGTTTGGTGCACAGAGCTTCCCCCTCTGCACAGCCACTGCTCTTCATCTTTCTGGCAAACCTCAGCTGTCGGAACGATAGCTACTGCCCGTACTGCTTAGGTAGAAAACTTATTCCTAGGACGGAACAAATCCCTCCATCCCTTGTTTAATCCAAGAATTTTTGTACATTTTTAATATATGCTTACTGGCAGGACAAGTAACAATTTAGACTGTTGAAAAATTCCACTAGGAAAATCTACTTTCAGATATTTAATTATACTGAACTAAACAGACAGGTACCGAGGAGAGACAGGCACACAGATTACAAGAAGGTTACATACTAGGAAGATATATCGGGTGAATAAGTGGGGGAATAAAGGAACTGGAAATAAACACGGAGGCTAGACTGGGGAAAGTTAACAAAAGAAAACCAAGACTAGAACAAGAACAAGACAACACATATCCATATGTCCACTTAGAGGCACATTTGCAGAAGACTGTGCCTACTTGAACACAGATTGGAAAATTTCCAAGCCTCATCACTCCTCCGTTATCACCAAGTATCTGCGCAACTTACAGGCATGGAGTTCCCCTAGTAAAGGGCTGCAATACCACTGCCAACAGTTGCTCAGCTCAAGTGGCAGCAGTCTGTGCTGTGATCCACTGACTGAACTGATTCCCGCTGCATTCTGAATCACACGGTTGTCCACTAGGATGATCAGACACCTGAGATTTTCCACTTTATTTTTGAGGGGAGAGGAGTGGGGGGGGGGGGGAACACCCCCCCCACCATCACATTAATTAAAACACGGTCAGCACTCCAAAGCTTGGAACTGACAAAACTAAGGTAGCTGCATATACCTCGTCGCACTGCTCTAATTACAATCTTCATGTGTAGAAGGGACACCACACCATTAACCAGCCCATCTCTCGACACTAGTGCAGGGTGTCCTGCTAATGCAGATGTTACTCTAGCCTGCTCTTTAAGACCTCTGCTGATGGGGGCTTGATCTGAGGAGAATCTGATAATTTATTCTAACGGTCTAATATCCAAAGTGATGCAAAGTATCTGAAACCCAACAATTCCTGCTGCCTTTTAAGCCAGTTTCTTCTAGTTTTAACTGTCCTGGACATGTAGAATGGCTACTGCTTGCAGAAGCCTTTCATGGATTGGAAGACTTATGTTCTCCACAAATCTTCTCTTCTCTGGGTAAGGAACTGCATTCATTCAGTCTTTCTTTGCGATACTGACGTGCTACTTTTCTACAAGCGCCAGCCTCTTTCAGCTCACAGAATGCATGGCGCTCAGGTGTCCTTCCAGATATTCCTGCTTTTGCCTTTATTTCAGACTGTATGGTCCTATGACTTACTTTCGGGACACTATTCAACCCCACCCAGAAGACATAGACTATTTTCACAACAACTCTTGGAGATTAAAAAAAAAAAAAAAAAAAAAGAATTTTCTGTTTTTCATTTGTGTAATAAAAGTAATAGATTGGACACCTTAAACCAGTGAGCACTTCTGAGCCTAATTTGCAACGCTCAGACTTGGTAAAACCCGATTTCAGTTGCCACTGTGAATAAACAGCACTCCCGCAACTTGGATTCCAGTTTAAAAAAAAAAAAAAAACCCACAAAAATAGGCACTCAGGCAGCAACCAAGTAGGTGAAGCATGGTTTAAAAAAAACTGGCTTAGATTTACACCAGAATCTATAGCAGAAATAAAGATATAACTACCAACAGTACTATTGAATTGTCAGCCACTAAAACCTGTAAGCCTAAAACCTATTCTCCTGCAATTTCTCAGAATACCTTTCGACTTCTACAACCAACGAAGACATCTAACAAGTGATGCATGGGCTCCTTCACCACTGATTTGTGTCCCCCTCTCTCTGCCTAATGTGTGCACGAATGATAGTGCCCTCTTTGAGAGAAGGAAAGGAAACGTTATTCACTTATTTTAGAACGGCATCAATGTTCAGAACAGGCCTGAATGAAGGACAACACCTTAAAATTTTTAACATCTTGCTTAAGAGTTACTTCACATTTCAGCTTCAAAAATCATTTAGTGCGTGCTTATTTTGACCACCCTTTATAGCTTTCCTCACAGAAAGCAAGCTTGAGCGTGTATTAAGTCATCTCAACTTAAGTAAGTGCCTGAACTGTAGAAATATTTATAAAACGCAGTCTGGAATCACGTGGGCTTTAAAATACCAGACCAGCAAATCCCCTAGCATACAGGACTTACTCCATACACAGGAAGAAACACACTGGTTTTTAAACAGCTTTAACTGCTTAGTTTAGCTGAAACACTTGAAGATGTTCAATATAAAATGAATTTTGGGTGCAGTCTTAACTTACCAGAGCAATTTTTTTTTTTGCCTTTTAAAGAGAGCGCTATTAATCGCAACACCTATACCTGAGGCTGTCTTAATACTTGCCGTATGACTGGTATAGTTGCAGGCAAAACAAAGTTTAACAGGCTGTTTTAATTCTCACATTTTAACTGTCACTTCTCCACATGCAGCATAACAGAATCTTTAACGTCATAATATAAAACTGTTCTTCTATGTAACTGCAGATGTTTTCAGCTGATACGGCGGAAAATGGGAATTTGTAAGAAAATCTATTCCCTTGATCAAAACGCAGCCCCTACAGTTTCTTAACACACACTCCGTGCATTTAATTTTTTTCAAGGGGTTTATATAATATTTATATAGTATTTTATTTGTGCAAAACTTCATTCCATTTCAGATGCACCTGTGCAGAGTGTCAAACACTTCTGCAAATCATATCCTCAATTTCAAATCTCAAAGTGAGGACAAACATCACATGGGAACATTATTATAGGCAGAAATAGGAACTGACTTCAGTTACAAAGCCCTCCTTCACATCCCGCTATCTAACACTTCTTCATCCACCGACGTTTCAAACTTCTGGCACTAAAATTCATAAGGTCTTACTTTATCCATCCAGCATGGTGTTACTGTGCGCAGAATAGAGCAACAGCTGTAAGAACTGCATGTGGAGGTGGAGGCACGCATATCAGGTAGATATCGTGTATATATATAAAAAAAAAAATCTTTACATATTTGTGAAACATTACAGACGATAAAAAGTCTATTTGGAAATTGCTAGCTACACACTGCAGTCTATTCTACTTTAGGAAGCTGCTAGGTATAACGACAACCGCAATTCACTTATAAATACAAAGTTGATTTTTTGTGATTATATTGTTAGAGAAAGCACGCGGCAAAAAAACAAGACTTGCAAGTAACTAAGACAGCAAACCGTTGCTTAAATAGAAAGCATCAAATGCTGTTAGCTATCCTACGTCTTTTCCAGGTTTGCCTCAAACAATAGTTCCTGACAATTACCAACCCACTAGATAATACGTAGACTTAAATAAACTGGTTTTTTGGTTTAGATTCTGTATCTTGCCTCTTACTCCTCCCCCGCCCAGAACAAAACAGCTATTTAAAAATAAAACTGTGGTGTGATGATTTAATAAACAAGATAAATATTTTTCTATACAAATCAGAGATTGCATTACTTGGTCAGAAAGTTCCTTGAAAAAGGGTTAAGTCAGTGGGTGCCTTTTTTTGACTGCGCATTAATCTGAAGTTCAGGTTAAGCATAAGGCATCTTCTGTGATCATATCCAAAGATGCACATTGTCGATGCAGGGTCAAAAGAGTCCAATGGAAAGAGCCACAGTTACTCATGGCCCAGTTTCAAGTTGGGGTGGTAACTTTAACAAGTGAAATATTAATTTGATCTACAAATCCCAAAGTGAAGTCCTTACACACAGAGACAGTCAGATTTTCATGCTGCAAAATTAAAAAACCCAAACATTCCTGCAAAACAGCCTAGCTCTCTTACTTATGGAGTCTCTCCTGCCTCAGACAACCCCACTTCTTATAAAACCAGACTATTACTAAGACTGATTTACAGAGACATAGATTGGCTCACCCCTCCATAACCTGGTGAGAAGGTCTTTACAAATCAGGTAGAGGAAGAACTGAAAATTTATATATATCAGATATTTTTGCAATACTGTAATGAAGCTTAAATGTAAGAAAAAATATTTTAAACTCCTATTGATTTGCATTCCTCTGCAGAGCTGCTAGGAGGGGCACTTAGTGCTGGAACACTGACTGACCTCTGGCTTG
The DNA here is from genome assembly GCF_040807025.1 of Struthio camelus. NCBI lineage: Eukaryota > Metazoa > Chordata > Aves > Struthioniformes > Struthionidae > Struthio > Struthio camelus. The sequence goes on along the minus strand of NC_090950.1, from coordinate 24,748,608 downwards.
CCTTTCATTAAGGTATCGAGTTTAATAGCCACTACAGGACACAGACCTCTGCCTGGATGACACTGAATGAACAACCATGAAAGCAACATTTGCCCATACACGCCCACTAACACGTTAGGTACGTGCATCACACATGCGATACCAAAAAGCTGCCTAACGTCCAACGCAGTAAAGCAGCAGATCATCACAAAATAACTGGTGCCAGCAGAAGATGCCACACTAAAAAAAAAAAAAAAGGGGGGAAAAAAAAAAGGCAGCGTGCATGGAACAGATTCCAAAGGAATCTGTAAGTCCTAACTGATTGGAGTATGTTTGTAAATAAAGCATTTCCATAGAAATCACACAAATTTATAAATGCTCCATATTGAGGAAGAGGACATTTGGATACAAAAGAAAAAGACTTTGACTATTGTTACGGTTCCGTGCTACGTACTCTTCTCCCTCCCGAGAGCTGCATCCCTGAATTTTACAGGCAAGCTGCAACAGCTCCCTCGTAAATTGACTTGGTGCGTGGCAGCTAACGCTCAGTTATCTACGGTAAGTGTTTTCAACAAAAAGTAGCGTGTATGGGAGGAGCCACACGTTAAACATAAATTCATCATGAAACAAAGAAATGGGGCCTGCTTTTAAGTGACTGCTTTAATCTGCATACTTATCAAGCAGAGCGGCAACGCAGTGGTCTGTTTCAGCGCAGAAATAAGCTTTCCTAACACCCTTAACGACATCTTTTCGTACCTAGGTCCTAGAAATTTACTGCTTGCTGTTTTTGCACGAACACACATACCTGCAGTGACAAAATACACTCAACTTCAATAGGAGATAAAACATTTGATCCAGAAATATTATGAATGCAGTTTCAAAGACTTTCTCTTACACCACTGCCTTAATTTTCTGACTTTTTCTTTTTTTAAGACTGTTCTGAAAATACTTTAAGATCTGCACAATTCTAACAGCAGCACGTGATACATACGGTCTTTACGCTTTATTCTTTTAAAGGAGAAACTCTGTCATGAGGAAGAAGGAAGTAGCAATTCTTACTCTGATTTGATTTCGCAGCTGCTCTGCCTCCTGCCGCAACTGTTCCAGCTCACTCATCTTCTTCAGTTTCTATTTCTTACACTGCACTGGCGAAGAAAACCTGCCAATGAGAGGGAAAAAAAAAAAAGTTTGAATGTCACTCTCCCCTTTTTTTTAAAGCTCTACACATAAATTGATTCTGCCATTAAAAAGGCTTCCAAACGGACCTTCCCTTCAGTAGATTGTCTAAAAACTTTAGCAAGACCTAATTTATTTATATTCCTGGTGTGATTAAACGCAGTATATTTTGAATACTGAGGCAACTGTCAACAGAAGCACCTACTGTACTTAAAAAAAAATAAAATATAAAATTAGGGAATGCATTGCTCCCCCTCTCCAACCTCTAGGTCTTCACCCCAAGATGGCAACAGAGAGCAAACACCACAATGGTTGCCTTAAGCATTTACCTTTAAGCTCCACAGTGCTATGATCCAAGCACCTCTGTACAAGACATCCACAGAAGGCTTTAATCCTAGACTACAGTACCCGTATTTCCTTTGGGCAAGTCACAACGACTGCACTTCAAAAGCACCCGCACCTAGACTACAGTACCCGTATTTCCTTTGGGCAAGTCACAACGATTGCATTTCAAAAGCACCTGCACCGTGAGAAGGAGCAGTAAAGCTGAAAACATCCATGAAAGCATCCTCATGGTGGTGCAGCCCACAGCAGTCTAAAGCTGCTCTTGTCTGCACGAGGACTCAATGCAATCTCAATGAAAAGGTCAACAAACAGCAAAAGTTTTCGTTATTTTTGAACAGTTTTCTCAGAGTAACTTTCCTTTATCCTCAATAGAGTAGTGCAGCCAAGTAACAGTATAGAGACCTTTCAAGTCTATTCATCCATGTCTAGAGTTCAATATCCTCCCAGCCGAAGTAAAATGAGCGTGTATCCTATTCAAGAACAAGCCGGGCACTTGCCTTTTCACGTTCTATCACGAAAAATGCCAACATACCAGGAACGTTTGTATTTTTTCTTCTCTTACGTAATCTAAAAACCCCAAAACACTCCTAGCTTATAGAAGAAAGAAGGAATTCAAAATACTATTCATAAAATGAAAAATTAAGAGAAGAAAGGAAAGAAGTGGGGACAAGAGGCTATTAAGATATGTGCTAAGTTTTCAATTTAAACACGAGAGCCAATACGGGGGGGGGAGGGGGAGGGGATGGGGGGGGATGGCTACTGAGGTGTCTCGTAAGTCATAGACTTCTAGGCCAGTCCTTCTATTTGGTCTAGCTATCAGTTCTTTGTACTTCAGCACTGACATTTTCCAAAAGACAGATTCTGGAAGGTTTTTTTCCATCTGTAAAGCATGACATTTTAAAAAGACGTTAAGAGCCAAAGCTTTTGGTTCAAACTAACTTACTAGAAAGATAGTTAGCCCTGGACTGTCTTAGAGCTTATGCAAGTGTCTGAGAGCTATGCAACGTCTTCCTACTCAAGCAGCTTTTCTTCCTCCCCTCTAATCTGGATCTCCATGCTTTCACCAGATAGCGCAAAATCCATTTTACAATAAACCCAGAAGCGCACACAAATTGGATCAACTCTGAATCAAAATACCTCATAATTGGCAAGAGCACAATGGTGACTAGACGATCTAACCAATATTTTCCACTATGCACAAGCAAACTATAAAGTTCACAGCTTTTCCTTCCTTAAACCTACGCTCTGTTCAACTACAGAGACACAGCAATCGCCGAGACTATTCTAGGAGACTCTTTATTTGCCATCAACTTCCTAATTCAGAGGCCCAGACTATTTAATACTGCTTACTGTAGAGCAGACGTAAAAGAGAAGTCATCACACTAATGTCCGCTTGCAAAAATAGAGCATTAAAAACTGTAATCACTTTAGCATGCAAGTAATCACATGCCTTTATAGTCTTTGAAATTTAATTACAATTTTAATACACCTGATTGGAATACTACACCTCTATGAAATACAGACGCACTTTCAGTTCTGACAGTCTCAAATCACCCTCTTTTTAAAATGTTTCCCCTTCTTTTGTTCCAGAGCCCCCCCAAAGGTGTAACAGACAAAACAACGGATTCAAATGTACACAGCAAGCCAAGCCGAGATACCTGTCAAAGTTACAGCAATCTTGCTGCTATTTTCAGCAGCAGATAAAAAGCTGATATCTCTCTCATCTTCAGAGCAGGGAAGTCAGCTTCTGCCCTACAGCGTGCCATGTACTTCAGTGCTCTGTAAACAGTAACTTCAACGCAGAAAATAATTTATCATAAAGAAAGTGACGTAACTATTAAACTGGAAGCACGCATTGCTGGACACCAGCAGTTACAGGCAGGGCACCTTTCTTTTGGTAGGTAAAACCGTGATTAGAAAACAGCAGTTACATTACACCGGCACTCTAACGCTGATGATATTCCTGCGCTTCAACCATAAAGCCAGTGCTATTGGCATCATTAATATCAGTACTGCTCATCATTAATGCCATTTCTATGTGAGCCAGCTGCACCAGCAGCTAAGCAGCTGCTAAACTTAACAGCTTTAAATTCTGTTAAACCCATACAAGCTCCTGCATGGACATAATCCAGCTCCAGAAGCCTCCCCACCCACCCTCATCTTAAAAATCAACTCTTCAACAAATTAAAGGACAGCGAGGAACCACCTGATCTTCATACTTTTTTGAAAATCACTGCTTCAGCCAAGAAGTCCGAGCAGCTTCACTATGATTTAAAATTCACAAGGTCATTACAGTGTTACTACTCAGCAGAAATACAGCAGCGTTTCAAGGTCAATCTCTATCTCAAAGAATACAACAGCTTCCAAGTCATCACAGGGTTCTACGAAACAATCCAGATGATTTTTAAACTGAACTGTTCTAGTTTTAAGCAGTAAAATATATTCCCAGTTGGCAGCAGCTGAACAGCTAACTCTGAGATACTCTTAAGCTATATAGCTATACAGAAGGATACTACAGTAAACAAACTAAGTGCACAGTTTAACCATTAAACTGCAGTGTGTCCATAGCTCTTTGTTCTACTCGCGTGATGTAGTTCTCACTACAACTACTCGTACGTTCAAATGACCATCCGCCATAAAGCATTTACCAGATCGCTGGGCAAAATACTTCCACTTAGGAATTTTAGGTTTTTTGTTTTTTTTTTAAACTTACTGCAAGATGCCCACAGGAAATTAAAGAAATTGAAGGGGCAAGCAGTAGGCTCTCAGGTACTGGTTTCCTGATGCACACAAACTTGGCAAGTAGCATGTCTGAACTACCGTCAAATCCATTTCAGAACCCCTTACTGAGTGCCACGATCACGACAGCAATGCAGATGATGAACCCGCTCTTGGGATTCGTGCACACAGATGGAGCTGTGCCTGCTATTATAATGCTGAGGCTATAGTGATACAATTAAAGAGAGAAAAGACAGGAAGCCACAGTAAAGTAGTTATATGTGTAGGCCATTATCGAGATCAGATCTATTTGCAATATCGCTTCTAAGCAGACCAATGAAGGGACCAGTGAACCCTGCCAAGAACACAGGCCTGAGATGACTGGCAGTAATGGCCAGTCTGAGGCTACATCCAGTAAATCTATCCTCAGCGTGGAAGAGCAAGTCATCCCCGCAACCTTTAGGCGTGCCATTTCCAAATGCTACCAGTCAGTTAAAAACAATGGGGTTTGTCAGATTAATTGTCGGGACCGCCTTCTTAGGACTTCCAAAGATCGCAAAGAGCAGAGGTGATCTCTACATGGCAAAGTCTTCTCACACAACAAATCACTTAACACTTCACTTGGATGCAACTCTGACCTGTACTAGGATTATATAGAGCACGTCTATTCTTTTTCCCCCTCTAGGAAGATCAAAACGCTAGGAATAAGGAGCATTTCTCCATGGCCTAGAAAACTCTTGATTACAAACAGGTGGACCTGTACTTGAGTCCAGTTCTGCAATACTCAGAGCTCAGATGTGTGCACAAGGCAGGCACTGGCTCCCATGCCACTGTGAGCCACAATGAAGTCAAGATTCCTCCTCTCATTTGAGGAGACAGAAGGTAAAATAACATACGCTGCCCTGACTTGTTAATCTTAATAAATATTTAGACAGAAAAAAAAAAAAAAATTACCTTAACCTAAATGCAGAATATCAATGCAATTAGTTTTTCAACAGTTGCAGGTAGAAATCCTTATGGAAAAGCCAGATGCCTCTCTTCAAACGCATTTCACGACATGCATGGTATATTATGAATAAAATCATCTGCAGTAGCAAAGAGGCCTTGAGGCAAAGGGTAACAGGAAGTGGAAGAACTTTTTAGTAATACTGGTAGCCAGGGGGTGCACTACTGCAAAATATCCAGGCAATTAGGAAATGGGGTCAAGGACACAACATGCATCCCCTTAGAGGCAACGATATAGGGAGCTAGTTATGAGTAATAACAATCGTGGAACCAAGAAGGCCCAGCTTTGCCCTCACAATAGCAATGTCATTTACAGGCCTGTACCTCCGTACAATTTTTCTCGGCAGCTTTATACTCAAATGAATACAGTGATACTAAAATAAACTGCCTCCTGAAGCAAAATAATTAACTAAGTAAGATTCCACAGTGTATCTAGTGTCAAGAAAGCCACTGGCAGGCTCGAGCGCTCCACAGATAATTATCCCTTATGCTATTCCTGATGCAGTAGTTGCTAACAGTCTAATTCTTCATTATATGGGCAGGTAGCGGCAAATTACCACAGGTTCTTGTCTTAAAAGTACTTTCTCTGTACCACTAAGACATTTTGACTGGAACACCGCTCTTTTCTCATTTGCTCTGAACCGTACGCTCAAGAAACTCATTACAAATAGGATTGAGGACTCATTGTAACAAGAATGACGACGTCCAGAACCCCTACGATACTCTGACCTGAAGCACAACAGGACACAGTGTCTACAAAAGTTGGGTAGCAGGGAGTTCACATACACGTGCCAAAAAGGGAACTCCAGACTACCCTTAACACAGAAACAGAAAGCTGACTCAGGGGGGCAAAGAGCAGACTCAGCTCTGGAAAGCCAGGAAATGGGCTGATATTTGGCAGGTTACTAGAAACAGAAGTCAGACATGTAATGACAGGAATCTTTAGTTCCAAAAAGTAGAGCTATTTCTGGTCCAGAGAAAATTACAGTTTACAAACTAAGATGCTAAGTAATTTGGTTTCTTTAAAAAAAAAAAAAAAAAAAAAAAGCGTTTTCACTTGCCACAGCAAGCTTAGCTTATTCCCACATAACAGCTCCACACAGACAGGAGAAAAAACTAACACACTAGAGAAGGGTAAATACATCCTACCCCACAAGAAAGCATTGCTATTTTCGTACCCAATATAGAGACTAACAAGACTGCAAAAAGAACACTCTGTCTGACTAAATTCTTAAAAGCTATCCACCATAAAATTATTCAGGCGATAACTTCTTTTACATTAAAAAAAATAGTGCTGAGAATTCAAATAAGTGCTTAGCTATACATATCGGCCCTAAATTTTTGAACTCGTGAAATAAGATCTCACAAGCAATAAATATGTAGCAGCAGAAAGACATGAGGTTTCACATAGCTTTCATGTGATCATTCCCACAAGTAGATCACACAGGTGGCTAAACATAAGGAATGCTAACTATAGCACTTGACTAAATATAGGGAAAAGACACCAAGAGGTGCTCCAGATCTTTTTGAAGTGAACTATATTGGTAACTCACTCACAAACTCAGGCTTCAGTCCAGCAAACCATTATATGCTGAAGCTGCTTGGGTAAAGTTATCTGCTCGTTTTCTGTAACTGATGACAGCAAACGCACGTTTTGCTGTCTGAACAGGGGTAGAACATGGGGTTCCTGCTACAAAGCTGAACTGCGGCAGCATGAACAGAGGAGGACTTTATATATTCGGATGCGACAAAACGCATGACAAAACATTTCCTTGCTGAGTGAAACCATTCAAGACTTGGGCAAATTTGCCCACTCATTTGCGTCTCCCCAAAGCCACGAAGAGAGCAGAAAACCGTACCAGAGGTTTTATTTTTTTTAATAGTCTGAATGGATTTGACGTATTCAAGAACATACTCAAATTCTTTGACACACTGGCCAAAGCCTTATGTAAAGTAAGCTCTCTGCCTGCTTACCAACTATTTAGCATAAACGCATTAATCTTGTACTGGAGCTGCACACCTTCATGTATGAAATTCCATCCTTTCTTGGAACTTTTTTAATGCACTACCTTTACTGTGATAAGAGTTGCTTAAAGGCAACACACACACATTCACTGAGGAAAAATCACATATTTCATTCCTTTTTTTACTGCATCTTAGCCACGAGTTGTCTCTCCTTCGTTTCTCAAAGACCTAACCTCCTGCTCAAGTTTCCAAAACTTGTCTGCTCTGAGCGATAGTAGTGTCACATCATTAAGGAAAGAGGACAGAGCAAAGAGATTCTGATATAGATCAGTTAACACAGTTACCAAATCCAAACAGACAAGGGTATAAGTTCAAAAAACACTACATAAAGGCCATAACGGTGCCCACAGGTGCCTTTCTCTTGCTGTACAAACCTCTTCTGTGCACCTTTTTCCTTATATCCCTAACGGATAACATACTTCTGAGAGGGGCCACTTCCCATTAGTTGCAGAACAACATCCTGGACATTTCAGTGAAGAAATAGAAAACGGTTATTTTTTAAAAAGTTACCATTTAGAAAATACGTTTGAAAGTCCTAAACTGAATCTCTTCCTTAAGATTTAGTCTTTAAATTTTGGTTTTGTAACTTCAAATACATTACCGCTCACATTTCAGAACACAGACATTCATGTAAATGAGCGTTCTCCAATATTTAACAAACCTCCAGTTTCCCCAAGAACATAACAGGAAACAAGCCTGGGTGTGACCTCGCTCTCTGAGGTCACTGCTATTGTTGCACTTCTGCACATTTTGGAAGTGTTTTACAGTGATATGTCTCCATCACAGCCTTGGTTCAAAAACAGGAAATTATCAACCAACGCCTCTCAAGAGGAAGGGTATTAGCAGCACTTATTTAAATATCCATTTCTTTTACAGATGTACGTACAGAACTTTAAGGAACTGTTGAAGGTACGCGCACAAAATTTAAAGCAGGGCTAGAAAGGACAGGTTGCAAAAGAGACCGATGAGCAAACAAAAAATTAGCAGGATATGAATATAGTGCTGCCTCTTCGTGCGCCAGCTCCCACGTGCACTGTGCAGTTACATCATCAGTACAACCTCACCCACTAACCGGGTGGAAGAAGTAGTTTTAAATCCACAATACTGCTCTCTCCCTCCTCCACCAAAACACCTTGGACCCCTACGCTTCATTTCTGCCTTTTTCTATACAGACACATAGCTACTTAGCTTATTTTAATATAACATTGAAATAAAGCCTGCCCCCCAAAATGCTTGCATTTACTGCAGTAACTACTTGCAGGTGTTAACAGAAGTAATTTGAGTCAGAGAAGTATAAATATCTGAATTCACTTCAGTACCGAAAGCATCCATCTCTAGTGCTCTTCACTAACACAGGAGAGCAGAGGAAACAGCGCTCTAGCAGGTCTCGAGGTAGCACTGTTAGATTTCAGATTCGATGCCATTTTAACAGCACTGCTGGCACTGTGCATGCCCAGCTTGAAAATGAGACACCAAATCCACGCAGTGATCAGTTTTAACAGATTACAACGCTCATCTCCACACTGCATCACCGGTTTGATTAATAATGTTTCTATGGAAGACAAATAGAGTGACAAATACTAGATTTGTAAGAACAGTCACAAAATAGCCAAAGGAAATCCCAGTTGAGAAATTAAGAGTGAAGTAATTCTTATTAAATTTGCCACTAAAAAGTTATCAGTGACTTAGTAAGACTCTTACTCTGCCTTCATGTAGTAAATTGATAGTTGACTGGACCGGTGCCTTAAGCTCAGATGCATAAGAGTTTATTTCTAAAACTCAACTTACAATCTAAACCAAGTATATTCAGAGACGTGGACAGAAAAGTCCCTACTTCTCTTTGCCAATACACCCCGGATTCTAAAAAAATGGTAACAAAAAGTAATAAACACAAGGCTGAAAAAATGCACAGAAAGGAATTTAAGGAAGTCACCAATGTTTCATAAGCCCAAAGAGTTATTTTTCTACAAGTAACGTTCTTGCATCTTGCATTTGTTACTTCCAGGTTACAACTTCTCAGTAAATGAGCAAAGATTTATTTTTAATCACACTCCCTGCAAACAGAACTTCATGTGAAATTCAAGTTATGCTGTCTTTCATGACTACCGAAATGATTCTCCAGTGAATGCTTGGTTCACCGACCACAGGATACTCTATTACTGAACACATTAACATTGGTTCTACAATTCAGAACGCGTGGCAAGAAAGATCTTAATGACACAAAAAGATTCAACCCCGAAAAACAAGACAGACAGAGATGGTACCAGTCTATTTTTTTCCTCAGTGATGCACAGAGCGAGCCATAAAACAGTATTATTTGCATCTCCAATATTCAGCTATATTTAAAAGTTATTCTAGTACATTTTGCTATCCAAAGCGTACTGGATACAGATTGACCATCTGAAGTCATTTTTAAAGATCCTTTAAACCTATCTCTGAACAGGTTTGATTTTTTAAAGGGGCTAGTACTCGGATATTTACTGGAGTGGCACAGTACGCTTGCATTTTGAAGGATCAAACAAAACGTTGTGGGACCAAGCAAAACGTTGCGCACAGAAAAGCTGGCCTGGTACCCACATGCACAAAAGACTACTTAAGCAGCCTCCTGTTCTAAGTGGGAGCAAGTTGCACAGTACGCATAAATGGCACCATGCAGACAGAAAATTTTAGATGTAAAGTCGGGGAGGGGGAGGGGAGACACTTTAACAGAAACGAATACTGTCTACAGAACTAGCCTTTCAAATCTACGAGAAGACTGTTCACTTGACGGAAATAATTTCAGGCTGACAGGTTTTGGGGGGTTTCTTCTGTTCTGTTTTGTTTTGTTTTTTGAAGTAGAGCATTCCGCCACACTCAAAGAGCACAAAGCCCAGCAGTACCAGTTACACATACACATTGCTTCCTTTCAAATGTATCTCTCAGCCAACTTGGAAAAAAGATGCATCTGATCTATACGTAGTCTCCCGCACCCTTCCCTCCTCCTCACCATTCAGCACCACACACACACTCCCATGGTACCAAAGTTACAGCGAGGCATTATGCAGCTCACATAATTATGCAGCTGTAACATTTAGCATGCAGCTGTACTCTTTCGTAACAAAACAAGGGAATATAAACGTTTGTTTTCTATACAACACTGATTACCCAAAGATCAGCTAAAACTATTGCACTCAGGTCTAGTTTCAATTTTTCTTTTGGCTAACAATACGTTTTTGGTCAATTAGTTGTGATTCTAAGTCACATAGTTTAAGTTCTCTCCCAGACTAGACTTCGGGCTACTTAAGGAGGTTAAAAACAAAACAAAATAATATATACGTATATTACCTTAGGCTTTTCAAATCTATCAACAATCTCAGCTTTACAGACAGCCACGGAATGATTAGGAACACACGTACTAGAAAGTGAAAACCCTTTTCAAGTACTGTTTTTGACCCTTACTGATGACAGTACAGGATTAAGAGCACACAGACTGTACAACTACTTCAGGCACCACTTGTGAAGAAACACAATTTGACCCACTGACTCTATCCTCTTAGAATTATTTTAATGCTTCTCATGTACTACTGCATCTTTTGAAAAGGTCATTTACTATAAAAAAAAAGAAACCGCACCAAATACTTAAGCAGGATACTATGTTAAGCAAGATGGTATCATCTGTTCTTGCACATCTTTTGGTTTTGAGATTTGGGATACACATACTCCCATTTTTGAGTTTTCCTCACCATTTGTGACTGAAAGATTAGTAAAAATTGCTAAATATTCTTACATTCATCGCTTCAGAGGCTGAGCACAAAGTAAAATGCTATCTGAGTCAATGCAAAAGCAAACATTAGTGCTACCAACGAAACCCTCCAGCAATTTAACTGTTTGCTTAGGACCCTGCCCTTTCAGCTGTCAGGGTTACTACTAAGGTCTACAATTCAGGGCCACAACATTTCTGTAGAGACCGAGAACAAAAAATTGCTCGAGCTTCAGAATTAACACTGCGAGGAAAAAACTCATTGTTCTTGCTCCATGTCTTCCCCTTTTTAAAGTACACGTTTTTGCTCCTGATGCCCATCTATTTGCATTTGTAGCAAACTATGATAGATGAGACAAAAACTGCTTTAAAAACTTCCTGTCTCCAGCTACCTGACCTTCCCCATTTAGCTGCTTCTTAGTTAAGTCCAGGGAACGGCAACAAAGAGTAGATGGTGTTACATGTTCATTTTCAGTATTCTTACTTTGAACTTGTATTATATTTTATCCTGCTGTGATTACCAATTTCTTCTCCCTTTCTTGGGCTGCTTCTTAAATAAAGGAGGAGTTTCCCCTTTTCCTGTCATGTATCTAAGAGAACAACGTTTTGTTTGTAGGACCCAAAACAGTAGTTTTACTTCCTGGCCACTTCATTCCGCGAATTTCAGATTGTTTTTTTCATTTATACACCATGTATCCAAGCTACTAAAAGCATCTAGAAAGAGCAACCACAGTGGAGAAGTTTCTTGCCCTACAAGTGTAAGTCAGTAGGGATATTTAAAAAAAAAAAAAAAAAAGTTTAACATCAACAGCTTTGCATAACGCTCCTCAAATGCCAGTATAAAGAGGGATATATACAATTTTATTTTTAGGAAGTCTGAAGTTTTCCACAAATTCACTTTAAACGAAGTCCAGACACGAGGGAAATATGGAATCGCATTAGTAAATTATTTAGTCAAGATTACAGTAAATATTGTAATAATAGAAGACATATCAAGAGCTAAGTAGCTCAACTTACAAAATTTTGTTATAACATCGTAATACGAAGTCAACGGTCTTAAAAAAAAAACAACAAAAAACAAAAAAACCCCACCAAAGTAGAATCTTCAAAACTATGATGGCAAACATAAAAATATAAAAGATTCCAGATAAAGTAATTCCACTCTAATTCTTATCTACAAAATGCTGCCACATTGCCATGTGCACCGCTGCTCTTCTCCGCTAACAGCGCTGGGGACCTGACATCCCTGCTAGTAGTCTCCACGACCTATCCAAAGGAAGAAAAGCTGCACTAACACCACTATTAGTTCATTTATATTCCAGAGCATCTAGACTCAATGTCTTTTTTTGGAAACTTTGCAACGTCGTTTGTTGAACCCTGCCTGAATGTTCAAAGTGAATGTACACTGAATGTTCAAAATGAATGAACGTTCTCTGAATGTTCAAAGTGGCACAAAACCTGATTCACTCTGCTGCTTCCTTTCCTCCCCCCACCAAAAGGCACATATAAAGGAGCCCAGTTTACATTCTAACACAGCAGTACAAGACAGATACATTTCCTTCACCTTAATTTAGAATTTCAGGGATTTCTTTTAAAATAAAATATGCCTATTTCAAACCTAACTTAGCATGCTTATATTAATTTTTTAGTACTCTGACATCATATTGCATTGTCCAATCTGTAACTCAAATCACCAAACCTGATCAAAGTCACTAGATACACACTGAGGCTCTAAAATTAAGAGCGTCAAATCAGATTTTGACAAGAGCAGTACTTACACATGCACTCTGAATACTTCTTTCAACTTTACTAATGACTTAGTTCAATCTAAATCAAAAAACCGAAGTAAGGAAACAAAGCACGTCTTCCTTCTCCAAACTAAGAATAAAATAAGTTCACATGAACAAACACTTAAAGCATTCAGTCAAGAGAGAGGGCCACCAGAAAAATACTGACTCAGTTCAACTAAAATTTCTTTCAGTAAAATCAATTTTAAATAGCAAATATATTGAACAAATATTATGCATCTGGCATAAACATCTTCAGTTTTAATGTAAGACTTGAAACTGCGTACAAACATCACATAAATTGCATTACAATTGCCATCCAAAAAGAAAATGACTCTAATACAATTTACAGTAGGAGTAATGACTGCAGTCAAAATTTGACATAGGGCAGCAAAAAAATTGTACAAAAATAACCCAACAAGAATCCAATTATCAAGCTCTCTTGAAACTGCTTAGGTACCCCTGCGCAAGACTTCTCAGATCCGGAAGCAGTACTGATGAAGCAGGTGAACATGACTTCATTGCTTCTGTCCCGCAAGATGTTCAAACGCTGACAGATCTCCAAAAAGCCTTCCGTAACTCACAAGGTTCCCAAAAGGAAGAAATTCTAGGGTTCTTTGCCAGTCAGTTCCAAGAGAGTATTTCAGCAGAAACAGCCACACGGTATGTCCTCTGATACACGTGTGACAATTACAGATTCTTAGGGCAGTAATACAGTAAACATGATTTTCTTGGAGAGAATCCTTGCACACAGACTAGCAAACTGAATGCTAACAACTCGAGTTAATTATGCTATGAAAATAAACTCAAGATGTCCAACAGTTCCCACAGCTTATTGTGGGCGGCTTATTTGCCCTTTTCAAAGAGAGAAAAGAACCACAGCCAGCCATCCAGAGCGGTTCTAAGATCTTCAATCTCATTTAAGAAACACATTCAACCGCAAGTTTGACTGGATAATTTTGTTCTGTTCCCTCTCCCCCCCACCCATTTAAAAATGAAAATCTTACAAAATAATTCAATCCCAACATTACTCAGCTCTTTTAACACCGTTTCAGAACAGTACCATTCACAATGGCTCAAACATTTGGCTTATGCAGAAGGTCCGTAGGATTAATATTTGTCCAAGTTCCAACATAAGGAAGAAGGGAAAACTACAGCTTCCGCGAATTGGCAAAACTAGCCCACCTCCAAATCACTAATTGTATGTAATAGCTTTAACTTGAAAGCTCCTTTTGTTCTGTTATTATAGTCACGGCACTTCTTTCTCTCCCCGGCCCTTCCAACCTAAGCCTTTTCACGTGGAAACAGATTGCAAGAGTTGTAGTATTTGAATCAGAACTCGTTTTATGATATGTCAGCATTCCACATACTTTTGGAAGCTTAAGGGAAGAGACACCAGTAATCTCTCTTCACTGAATAATACAACTATTTGTTATTACATGTCCATCTATATTATTTTTTAACTCTGGTTTTTATAAACCTTCAGCCCAGTTCTCATCGATCTTCACCATGCATTTCCCCATACTTTAACTACTGTGATTCATCAGTATCAGAACATAAAGTATCATAACTGGCATCCAAGTTGGCATCCATTCAAACCATTAAGTTCACCTCTTGGTCTTTTACTTCAGGCTCTCTGCACAGATGGGCTGCTTCACCGTTCACATTAACACAATCCAAAACAGTGAATTTTTTTTTTTTTTTTTTTTTAAATTACAGTTGCAGCTCAGTTTAACACTGCTTCATGCTATCTGGAAAGTCCTGTGAAGCTCTCTGCCTTAGTATCAGATATCAAACCACAACCTTAAGGGAACAGCAAACATTCATGTTTTTCACGATCATTTGGTTTAGTTCTGTTTAGCGTCTTTCACATAAATTCTATTACAAAACACTGGGTTGCAAAATACAGACATTTCACACAAAAACACAGCAATAACAACTACGTTTAATTACACTGTTAAGATGAAACAAGAGGCAGGTCGGCGTCCAATTGGAGGAAAGACAAATTTTGGTGGAACTTAGAACAAAATTTGTTGATTAGTAATATTTTACATGCTTTCTAAAAAAGAAGTTCCGGACACTCAAGAATTGCATTAATCTGTGCATTGATATTCTCAGACAGTATTAAATAAAAAACAAATCTCTGCATCATCACTGTCCCTCTCAAAGTACATTCCACGATCGAGCACTACACATCAAGCTCAGAGATTCTGGATTTCTTACTAGTTTGATGAGACTCTTCAAAGTGACTCCTGAGATTAGAAACAATAAATCAAATGACTCTGTCTCTAGCGACACACAGCCTTAATTTCAGATTCAAGCAGAGAAGAGAGTAACTGAGGAAGATTTACAATACGCTGCATGTTGTATGTTTTATTTCTTATTTCACCTTCAAGATCTTACATTCATAAATTTTGTGGCATTTTTAAAAGTTGCATAATATTCTAAGAAAGAACTATGCACAGCGCATAGTCAAACATATTCTTGCAAGGTTTTCTAATTTTTTTTTTTTTAAAGTGTGTCACGTTTTTCTTCAGAAACTGTTCAGGAAACTAAAATACTTGGAAAAATTAAGCACTAGATATATTACCAGTCAACTAAGGAACATGAAGACATAGTCAAAAACTTTCACTACCCAACATAAATATAGCAGATTACATTTGTAGGCAACAGTCTTCTACTTAACTTTTAAATGACCTGAGCAGTCAGTCAAGACCAACTTTCCAAGCGCTCAGAAAAAAGCTAAGCAAGAAACAGAGCACCAGTTATCTGCTGTGCCACTTCCAACGATATCAATTCACAGAATACAGAAAAAGGCATCCCTTTATTCTGAAGCCACAGTTTTCATAATTAACGGACAAGAAATATTTATTATTATACAGCTTTCATTCTCAAAATATCAACATTTTGTAACTCATCTACATTACCCACTGTAAAAACTTCAACTTTCAGAGAAATAATACATAAACTAATATTATAAATTACAAATCTAATATTTAATAATTTACTTTAACATTTAATATTAATATTTAATATTATATATTAGTATTAGACACACCGTGAGATGTTTCCATCTATATGCTCTCCCTCTTTTTCCTAGCCCCCTTCTTTGAAAATTTATCTCTCCATCCTGTGGCAGCACAAGTTAACTTCACCGCAGTGATCTGTCTACACTATCACGCATAAGAATCTGAAACGCAGCCGAAAAGCTCGAGAGTCTCATCACATTAAAGGACTTTCGGTTTTAAGCGTTTGTCAGATGGTTTGTTTCATTTTAATTCTTTGATATAGATAAGATCCTCATCACCGTTACTCCGCAGCTTCCCAACTTTAACCAACAGTTCTATCTCATACATCTGTCACGTGATTCTCAGATTAGTTACTAACTTTTCAGATCACTTTCAATACTTAAAGAGTATATATACACAGAGTGCAGACTTCTTAGGATCTCCCCTGAACGCTCAAGTAACTCTGCAGGCACATGCCCCCAGACATTTCCACTACTACACCCCAACAGCCACCTCCTCCCAAGAAAACTACCAAAATCTCTGCATCTTCTATTTATGCTCAGTGAAGTATAATACATTCTGGAAAGCATATCAGATGCTCCTGGGGTAAATACGCGAGTGAAGCAAGGAAACCCGTACAAACCAGAATGAATTTGTGCTGACAACTGGCAAAGGAGGAAAAACATCCAGCTACTACCAGGGAACCATTTTTCGCAGAGAAAATGCTCTGATCTCTCAGTTCAGGTTCTCAGCAGAAAACACAAAACATTTGTGAAAGAAAAGAATACCACCATATAATAAAACCCCTGACTCAGAAGAAAATTGTTTTCATTGCTCCCAATACTTTTTCAGTGAACTTGCAGAGGTTATTTAGTGGCCTATCTCTTCCCTCTAGACCATCTGATACTCTTTTCCTTTCTTTCCTAACACTCCCTCTACCTCACAGAGAACAGCTATTAGTCTTACTAACCTTTCAAAAACTGACCATATATATAACCACATTAAGTTCTATGCCTTTTTTCCTCAACTTTTAGCTTTGAAGCCTACTGTGTTCCTAGTTCAGAAATGAAAATGGGCCTGTCTGTCTGAAAACCCATCTATTTTCCAACCTAAAATAATCAGCCTAATTAAAGACAACATGCCTATCCTCAAACTCTATATAATTAGCACAAAGGAACAGATAAGAAGCTTACTTTGGATTCATTCAGGCAATATTACAGCATAAGCTAAACTTGTTGGCTATCATATATATGCAACTCAGATGCTTTGCAGTATTTCTGATGAAGATGAAGCTAAAAACTGAAGAACCCGATAACCTCAGTGATAAATGCAAATAATAACAGTGGGTTTCACAGGAAAAAAAAAGTCTGGATGCAGAAAGCAATACTATATATGAAGCATGTCACAAAAAGCATCTAATGACTTTGCACTTTTCCTAAAGACCGTGAGTACCTTCTAATTTATCCTTGTCAAAACACGCGCAGGCACACGCACGGTAAGTCCTAGCCCCATTCCCACGAAACGATTTTACAGAAGGCCAAAAAAACAAACATAAGTCCTAGGTGAGAGAAGGAAAAACAGAAATACAAAATGAGAAGGACTGAACTTCCGCACACGCTCCATAAACCTGACAGCTGACAGCCACGTCAACGGACCCTCTAAACCCGCCGGCAGCGCTGCCGCGACGGCAGGGCCGCGGCGAGCACGGCTCCTCGCAGCTCGCCCTTCCCACCTCCCCCGCAATCGCGCTCGTGCCGGCACGAGAAGGTGCTGCCGAGGCTCCGAGAGGCACCGACTTCTAGCTCTTTCCAGGACTCCTCTGACAACTTGTCGCGGACGGCGCCGCGCAGCCCAGCAGCTCCCGCCGCCGCCGCCCCGCGCCCACGCCCGCCCCCGCCCGGCGGCGCCGGTGAGGGGCCGCCGCCGCTCCCGGAGAGCCTTTTCCAGCCTTCCGCGCCGCGCAGGCCCGGCCGAGGGGAGGGAGCCCTGCCCAGCCAACACCCTTCCCCGCGGCGGCGGCGGGGCCGGGCAGGGCTGGGCGCGGCGCCGCGGCCCCCCGCTGGGGGGGTTGGGAGGGGGGCGGAAGCACGGGAAGCCGGCGGAGCCGCCCCTCGCCGCAGCCCCGCGACGGCACCGCGCTCCGCATCCCCCCCCCCGAGTCTCGGTACCTGCAGGCGGGCGGCGCTGCCGGCCGGGCTGGGGCCGCTCCTTGCCCGCCTCAGCGCTCACCCCCGCTGCGGCTGGGCTCTCCCCGCCGAACACCGCCCCCGCGCCCCCCCCCCCGCGTTGCGGCGCGGTGGTTCCGCCCAGCCTGCCTTCTCTCCCTCTCCTCCTCCCCCCCCCCCGCCCGCGGGAATGGTACCGCCCGCGCGGGGCGAGGCGGGGCTGGCGCGGGGGTGCCCGCGCGCCGCCGGAGGGCTGCGGGCGCCGCCCCGGCCGCGGCCCTGGTCCCGGCCGCGCCCGCACAGCGCCGCGGGCACCCGCCCCCCCCCCCCCCCCCGCGGGGACCGGCTGTGCCGGCAAGGTCAGCCCCGAGCCCCCCCCCCCCGCCCCGAACAGCAGCGCGGGACTCCGCGGCCAGCACCCCGGTGAGGGGCTCGTTGGGGCTCTCCCCCTCCTCCCCCCCGCCCCGGGATGGTCGCTCAACCCCGCCGCCCGGCGGAGACGCGCACGCCGCGTCCTCCCGCTGCGGGGCGGCGCGGGGG
Organism: Struthio camelus; assembly: GCF_040807025.1. Taxonomy (NCBI): domain Eukaryota; kingdom Metazoa; phylum Chordata; class Aves; order Struthioniformes; family Struthionidae; genus Struthio; species Struthio camelus. The sequence goes on along the minus strand of NC_090950.1, from coordinate 24,730,121 downwards.
CGGCCGGCGCTCCCGCCGCACCAGGAAGTGAGGCCCGCGGCCCCCTCGCGGCCTGAGGCGCCGCGTCGCGCTGCGCCCCGCCGAGGCGTCGCCGTGGCGGGGTGGGGGGGGGGCGCCGCCGTCGCCTCGCGGGAAGAGCCGCTGCCCTGGGGCGGCCCGCGGAGCCCCGCGGGACCGGCACAGCCGCCCGGCCGCCGCCGGCGCTCGATCTCCCGCCCGGGCTGCGGGGCAGCGCTCGCCCGCCGCCTCCCGGGGCGCCCTCAGCCCCGCCGCGGCCCGGGCGGGAAGTACCTGCCGCGTCCTCGCCGCCGCCGCCGCGTAACGGTCCGCGCAGGGTGTCACCGCGCCGCCGCGTCCATGGCGCTCGGTCACGGCGGGAGGAGCTCCTCCCCCCTCCCGCATGGACCCAGCCAACGTGACGGGCCGTTGCCATGGCGGCGCAGTGCTGACGTCAGCGCGCTTAAAGAGACAGCGCTCCGCGGCGCCGGGGAGGGCGCCGCGCCCGGACCCTCCCGGGTCGGTGCGGGCGGCGGGGCGAGGCCCGGCCCGGCCCTCGGCCGGCGCCCCGCGGGCCTGCGGCCGCCCCGAGCGCGGGTGCCGGCGGCGGGCCCCGCCGTTAGCCACGCGCCACCCGCGCGGAATAAGCCGGCCGCGCGGAAAGCCGCCGGCGGGGCTTGGCCTCGGCGGCGGGAAGGGGTCTGTTCGCCAGGGGCCCTGCCTTCGAGGTGGTGTCCCCTGCCCCCTGACGATGATTTGCCCTTCCTGGAGGAGAAGGGAGGCTCTGGGCATTGTCTGAGGCACAAAGGACGATAAGGAACAAAGGAACGGGGAGGGGAAAAAATAAAAAAGAGATGTTAAACGAAGCGTTCGTGCAGCCATACCTCGACGCGGAGGCTTGCTTTAGTTGCTAGCGCGTGGACGCGCGCCGTGTCGTTAGACCGACCGCGGCCGCAACCGCTGCTAACCCGCGCCGCCTTTCATGTCTTGCTAGAGAAACCAAAATTTCCCCTTTCCACAGAGCCAAGGGGAGTGAACGTACCACAGGGAGCCTGGGCGACTGCAGCCAAACCACGGCTGCTCTGCAGCGTCCTCCCCACTACTGTGTATACGTATATATGTATAAAGGTACAGTATATTGGTATATATTGCAGTTGTTCTGCTAAAACTCCACCGAAGCGGAGAGCTCGGAGGGAAACCTTGGCAGGGCAACGCTGAGCAGCGGGGCTGGCCCAAAGCAAGCTAACGCGGGCAAAGGGATCCCGCAGAGGAGCTCGTGCTGGCAGTGCGAGGAAGGCCCCAAACGCTGAGCGTTCAGATGCTACGTTTTGGGCAGCGCTGGCTAACCTTTTGGGACCAGATTAATAAAAGACCTTTCTCAACACCCAGTGAACTGCTTTCTCCTGTTCGACTGGTAATAAGGAGTATCTTCACTGTTCTTTGTGGATTTGTAACAGGGTAGAGGTGATGTGTGTGAATGGATACTCGGGTCTATTACGTTCCTTGCAAAGCTGTAATTCTCTGGCCCTTAACGGTGAATTCATTCTTAGCCCGGCATATGGAAAGCACAAAGATCAGCAGAGACAGACTGCCAGGGTCACGCCAGTCCCAGTGCAGATCTGCCTGCTTTTCAGTGTCTCATGCTAGAATCGACATACTATGATCAGAGTCAGCAGGAGACCTGACACTGAACAGCTACTTTTGGGGATGCTTCGGCCACACGGTCTCTGCGTCTCACCTGCTCCACTGCCCCTGATGTGATGGGGCACCTCTCTGGGATTCATTGCACCAACATAGCCAATATAAGGCAGTCTTGGTCCAGACTCTAACAGGATGGGACAATTGCGTTTTCCATCTTTTCTGTATGGGTCTACCTCATCATCAGCACCACTAAGCCTCAAGATTTTTGTAAAAGATTTTACCTAGGGTAGGTAAAGCAATCTTTGAGCTATCAGTGAATTACTGATAAATGGCTCGGTGCTAATGGCAATACATGCTGTAATATACAGTCTGTGCTATAATGAAACGGCCCATTGCGCACCTCAAGTTGTTTCAACAAAAACATTTATGCACATCCCTCGACTGACTTGACTATCAAGCCTGTTATTTTAATAACTTTATCCTGGCTGCAAAGTCCATGGTCTGCTTTCCCTCACTGCAATACATCTGTCCTCCATTTATCCAAAGGACAGATGTCATTCAGGAATATGTTTACTTTGCATTTAATGGGTGATCACATAGCAAAAATCAACACGGAAGGGGCTCGATTTTGTTTTACCATAGCTAAAGAGGAAAAAAACCTTTGAGTCACCATATGGCTGTAGAAGTTGCTTAACAACTAAGTGAGAAATCTGCACAAAGATAGTTCTCCCTTCAACCAAGCTTGTTCCCTTACGTTTTTCTTAATTCAGTTTTTGGATTGCTGAGTAGTGCTTCCTGACAAGATGTGGTCCCAAAATGAACACATCTTCTCTCATCTTTTCTTTTCGAAACACCTCTGGAAAATCACAGGCAGTAAATAAAACCCCCAGAAAAGCTCAGCTGATTTCGTAGTTACACATTACAAAATTATCAGTCTTTATCCTTTCAGTGGAGCAAATTGAAACATTTTATAAAAATTACGTAATTTATCCTCATGACTCATTAGGGAAACTGAGAAATTTCTTCATTAGCAGACGGGGAAAATAAAGCACACGGCATGGTTCTCAGCAGGAGAACTCACCCTGCAGGAGTGGCATTGCTGCAGCTGCAATGGTCTAAGGCTAACAGCAAGGCAAGGTTTGCGAGGAGAGGAATATCTTTTATTAGACTAACAGAGGCAAAGAATAGAAATTGCCTCTCCCTACAAAACTCATCTCATCTATCGTGCAGTCCGTTTAGTAATTTATTGCACAAATAAGTTGTTTATTCCTAATAAAACAAAAGAAATTTTCAGTCCTGATAGCGTCAGTATTTTACAGCCATTTTTTATCCACTTCTGTATATGATCACTGGTTTCAGACACCAAACCCTACTTTGCAAAATCAGTGCTACCACTAATGGAGCTTTGCTTATGCCAGTTCAGGAATATGTTCTGTGTAATTTTAAAACTTATCTAAGGAATCAACTTCTGCTGCAGAAGAGCAACGCTGAGAGACAGTGCCATATGATTTATTTTACATCAGTATCTAGACCAGTTTCTTTAGCATGTTCTCAAGCAGACAAGGCTTTGAACTATGAGTTAACACAGCCTACACTGCAACTCCCGTTTCTGATACACTGAACGCTACCGGAGGTCTCCAGTGCTTGGACCCCTCCCAGATGAGTCTGCAACATCCCTGATGGGAAGGTAGAGAAAAAAAGCGACCTGTTTGGAGATTGTGCTGAGTCAGCTGATTCAACTGAGGACCTCAGCCAACATAGCTCCAGCAGCACCCTACACACCCTTTTAGTAGAAATTCTGCGAAACACTGACAAGCTGAACGGGTACTAGGAAGTAATGAGGCATTTTCTAAAAAAAACTCTCCGGTCTTGGCAGGGCCTGAGACCAAAAGACATAAAGACAGACAGGCACACATATAATCTACACAGCTAAAAATACCTCTGAAGTCTATGCACATGTCTTTCCTCGGTTCCAGGGAAACGCAGAGTTCATTATCAGCTTGGTACTTTCCGTGTTCCACAAAGGTCCCACATTTCATCAGCCCATTATCTAATTCCTTCCCAAAACATTTCAGAATATACATGATCTAATTGTGTTTGTTGAGGAGACAAGTTAAAGCAAGAAACCCAGACAACTAAGAGACACTGATCCAGAGGGAAGCCCCTCCACTGGTGTGACTTGAGTCACACGACCCTTTTGAGTGACTTTAGGAAAACAAAAGAAGAAATTAATTGCTCATTCGGACTTCAGAATTAATTTATCAACGTAGCAAGCCGCTTTCTTCACATCCCTGTACTAGCAACACTGGTTTCCTTTCATCGTTTTTCTTTTCATTAGTTATATTAGGACTCTACTGCAGTATGTACACTCCTTTCCTTTTGTTTTGTCCTCACTCTTTGTTTAACGCTGACACCACTTCCTACTACAGCAATCCAGGCAGTTATTCAGGTGGGATGTGCCAATCCACATCTTTTTCCCTTTACATTTCCATCTTTCCCTTCCGACTGATGAATAAGAATAGTGCTTAACCCCTTATTAGTAAGTGAGCCATCTCATGGCATTCTCTATTCAAGCCTTATGAAGAGCCAGAGATTTAAGAGCTCACTTGATGCACTGTAATGCATCAGTATGATGCAGCACAATGCAGAGTATTTTAATTACTCTTTTAAACAGCATTACACCTATTATCTTTACATTCTATATACGTGACAGGAAAACACGTGGTCCACCTTCAGGTAGCCCTTCCTCTCTTTCTTCCTAGATATGAAAGCAAACGTTTTACTGCTTTACCTTCAATCTCTTGGTTTTATTCTTACTTACGTCTAACATTCCCGTTTCAAGAACCCTCCACTGGCTCAGCTGCGCAACTGAAGCATGACAGATCATCTTCTGTTATTCTGTCAGCAGCTCTGCTTACACAGGGGTGACCTTCCACAGTACCAAGGAACGGTGCTCTCTCAGCACACCAGCTGATGCTCTACGTTAAATGCGTCTAAGGTGGCAGTTTAGTTCACACCGTGTAAGTGTCCCACCAGCACCACAGAAGGACATGTCCAGAAAGTCACCTGGTAAGCATTCTGCCGGTCTCTCTAGACGTCAAAGAAAGAACGCGTATGGAGACTGTTATCTGTTCGCCACCAGCTCTGATCTTTGGATCGCTGTTTACTTGGGCTACTGGAGGACAGTGTCCCTTCTATGTTTTACTAGTATCTTTGTGCTGCGAAGAAACAGTGAACTTCAGTTCCTAGAACTGTCTGGCCAACATGATTCAGCCTTTATATCCACATGGTTATTCTCTAATATCTAATTCAATTAAAAAATCAAGGAAAAAGAACGTAAGGAGAAACACTAACAATATTTTCCCTGTTATTTAGGAGGCCGAGGAAACAGTCGATGACAGAGATGTGGATTACTTTCTGAGGTCCAGTAACATAACTGATAAAGTGACACAGTTGGATCGTTTTGCAGCTGCGGTCTGCAGTGTAGATTCCTGACTCTGGAGTGAGCCAGGTGACTCATCCTTGAAGGAGAACCACTGAACAATTACTGAACACCACGAAAAGGGAAGAAAGGAGAGTGGATATGTATGTATAGGTGCTTTACATGTGGTCCTACACGTATGTGTGTGTTCATGAACAGTATCTATTAGCATTTCTTTCAGACAAAATGATAAAGGATATTTGTGGGAACACTGAAAGCGCTCATCATAAGAGAAGAGCAACAAAAGTCAAACGGGCTGAAAAAGCTATTTGAGCTATACCGTCCTCTTCTAAGACAGACCAGTTGCAACACTGAGAGATCACTACTGAGACATCATTACTGTAATTTGCTGGGTATTTCACCAACGCTTAAAATGGCTAAGTGAGGCGAAGGGCAATGCTCACGTTAATCACACGGCTGCTGCACTTTCCCTGATGCAGCAATCCAACCTCCTTGTAACAATGGCACACGAAGGCTGAGAAAAACATAAAGCACCTTTTGGAATTTCCCTTGATTTCTTCTTGGAGGGGCAAAGATAGGAAAGGAAATTTGTGTCTAAAACCGACACAGAACATTTTAAGAGTCTGCCTACAAACCCCAGCTCCAGGGGATCAAGGCTCACATCAGCTGTATCTCTCTTGAAACGGCCAGGGAGAGGACTCCAGTCGACCGAGGGTGTGGGTGTGGAATTGTAATAGACACTTCCATAAACTACTGTCTGCTCAAATGTCATGACGTTGGCTTTCCGCCCCATTTTCAGCTGCAGAGCAACAGCAGTTGGGAGGGGCAGAAACAACGAACATCCCTTTTTAACTCTCATTTTGAAAAATCTCTTGACCCTATTCAGCCAAACAGATCTCCTAACTATTATGAGCAGTATTTTCTAGTTTCTGCCTCGGAAACTACATTTACTGTACTGTAATCCTACATCCCGAGGACTAAACAGTGTGTGCAACAGGGAGCGAACAAGAGCTAGCTAGTTACACACAGAACAGCAAGCGATCACTTTTTTGTGAGTTTTCAGTTACTTCTTCACCAAGAGAAGAGTGTAGCATACATTAATGTTGTGTGCCAGCTATAAAGTGGAAGCAGCGGAGACAAAAGAGGAAATCTGAACAGTCGCAAAAGGACCTTAAGAGAGCATTCAATAGCTAACACAGGCAGAGATGTGAAAAACGGTGAAACCGGGGACGAAAGGAGTCCTGCTTTGCTCAGTCTGCTCAGAGACTGTTTGGTCTTTTTGTGGAAGAAGCATGATCGTGTTCATTAATTATCTTTAGAAATTCCTATAAATACAGCTAGTTTCCAGTCACTGCAAAATCAAATTACTTTTCACTTTTTTAATGGAAGATTCTTGCATTCCACTGCTACCTACTATTTTAGAAAATAATAGATATAATATTTATCAGTACGTGTATTCACATACTGCCAGTATTCACAGACTGCAAATGTGTATTGACACATTTACACAGCCAAACTTTACTGCACATAAATACAATCTTGTCCAACTGAACACAGCTCCTAATTGCAGACTGTAGAATTCCAAGCTATAAGGTGTTACAGAGGCAAATGCTTTGGTGAAGTTCGGTAAATGAGACTAAATATGCAAATCAATGAGTTGCAGTTGCGTTACGATAAAGATGACAAAGGCTATTTAGTCTTGAGTTTTGAGATGTAAGATAAATTGCAGAGAGTGCAGCAATAAATTTTCCCTGCAGTTATGTTGCATATCAGACTCATTACAGATGTATTTCACCTTCCTACGCCCTAAGAGTCTGAGCTGATATTGAGCTATCAGGTGTATTCCTTCATCTTGCAATTCTTAAGTTCTGTCATTTAACTTACAGAAGTTTTGGTACCTCTAGAGCTTTATGGTCATGAAAGAGGGAATTTGATAAAAGAGGTCAGGTTTCCAGGCCTCCAGAGAAACAGAGACCATTTTCAGTGAGCTTTCCAGCAGACCGCTGCTACTGTCTCCTAACCTGCGCCTGCCTCAACATTGCTGCTATGACCCTCACCATTCCCGAGGGAAAAGGGTTTCGGTTATAGTGAATTAATGATGCTGCAAACGGCAGCATGGCCCAGACAGAGAAAATACCTTATTGCTATCGTGACCTGCAACATTTTTAAAAGAAGACTAAGCAATAAAAAATACAGTACTACTGTGCCCTACCTGACGCTTTACCCAAATTACACTGGGGAGAGAAAAGTTAGTGGGAACACTGAAGTTTAGGGAGAGAGCAATACTTATTCTCTGCAGCGCTGGTTCGGTTCAGTACCATGACAGTGTCCCACTACTTACTGGGAGTTGCCAGTTGCCTAACATCACATCTGTTAAATGGGTTGAATAATCTACATCTTTTCAGATTTGTGGAAATTTTAAGGCTGAGAAGTCTATACCAGTCTGGATGTGTACCTCAATGATGACTCAACATTTAGGCCTAATTCAGGAAAGGCAAACGGAGAATAGAGGCTTAATGGGCTAAATCAACTCATACACACTTTAAGGAGCACACCAAATAAAAAACTTGTTTGCATTTGTGTTTTCCTTCACTAAATAGTACTAGTTGATTCTCGGTTCTTTTTAGTCAACGCTGTTACAGTGTTCTTCAGCTATGAGTTTCTATCAGTGGGAAAGACAGACACGGAGTGGCATAAACTGCTTGCCAAGGAACCAGTGGCAGAGCCAAAATGAGAATTCAGATTGCCTGCCCACCTCCCTTCCTTTCTGCCCTTGCCACTGAGTAAATTAACCAACATGCGAGCTGTCTAGATCACAGGAGAAACAAGCAAACAAAAGAGTGAAATTAAATATAAGCAAAGTGAAAATGACCAGTAGGAGACTCCAAATGAGCAAAATGAAAAAAGAAACAGTAAAAACATTACAAAATAAGACGAGAGAATACAGTAAAGAAATAATTTCCATCTTAATGCACGACTGCTTCTTGTATGTTAATGATTTGCCTCATATACATAGGGCTTCTGTCCAGAACTCTGAATGAGGCCATTCATGCTCGTCTATGGATCTTTTACCAGAAGATACCAGTGTTTCTTAGCCAAGGTGTTCTTTATTTCTGTTCGTTTTGCTTGCTTGTTTTCACTGGGTGTCGTTTCAGCGCTGGTGAAAGCACGAGCCTCACAGCCTCGCAGGCTCCTGTTCTCCCTTCGCAGAGAAGGGAAGGATGTGCAGCGGGGCGGCGGAGGAAGCTTGCTACACCGGCACGCAGCAGCGCGCCTCTGCCCTGCACGAACCCGCTGGCGCGGGTCCGGCCCTCTTCGCTAGCAAGAGTGTCAGCTAGGGACAACTGCAATACTGGTTTCTGTGATGCTTTTTCTGCTAGAAACTGGACTCGGGCACAGTTCACATCATCCACCAGACTCGGTTAACATGGTAACGGTGTCTAGTCACTAATGACCTGGGCTGCCTTTGACTGGGCAACAGGCCATAGACAAGAAAGCCCCCCAAACCATTACCAGCTCCTCTGAGCCATTCAGACCTCTGTAATGTTGGCCAAAAAAAAAAAAAAAAAGAGGCATTTTTTAAAATAAAGCTTCTCACAACTGACAGAGAGGTGGTCGCCCACACACACACACCTTATTCACTCACTGTACTGAGCCGGCATTCCTTCCAGCGCTGGGAAGGACCCAGAGCTGCTGAGTCAAAGACATCTGGAATAAGAACTCAAAAATTGAGGGGTTTGGTTCCTTTCTGGCTTCTTTCCTTAGCCCGCTCTGCCTGCCGATACCGAACGTCAACCAGCAGAGCAGTAGCACCTTTGCAAAAAGTCCAAAGTATCTCGGCAAACACATCAACAAGCACGTGAAAAAACCAAGGTTTCCGTGACTCCAGAGAAGAAGGTTTAGGATGGTGGAGACTGAGCGACAGACAGGGACAGGGGATCAGAAATGGATGGAGTTATACAATGCTGTCTAAACCACAGCACACACAGAGGTCTCTTTGGCAGAAGAGATTTCTAAATAAACCTAGCAGCGCATCCACAACCAAGTTTCAGAGGCACTTGCTTACGTCAAATACCCCGGAAATGTTCCCACAAGAAAACTGACAGAATCAATTGCTATCTGCACTTACAGAGAATTGTATCTTCTTGTCAAAGCGTTTTTAACAAACTCAAAGCTTTTCTCAAAAAAGGCAACTGTATTTTTATTGACCCGTCTCCCCCATCTTCCAATTGACAACTCTTTGGTGTTCAGTGCCACCCTGGAATGAGTAACAGCTCACGAGTTTATTATTAAGTAGTTACCTGTGGTTAGGACTATAACCAGCCTGAGTGAGCAAACAGGAAAAAGGTGATTTGAACTCAACAGATTGTGTCTCCCTCTTTGATGGTCTGAGGAAACTGGATCATCATAATCCTTTATAAATACTACATAGCTGGGACTCTTTTTCTTTCGCAACCTGTCAGTTTGACAGCTACATTAAAAAAAAAAAAAAAGAAGCTGTTTTTCCTGATGATTATCCTACAAGGCACTAAATGACTGAGCTTCTAATCTTTTTATCTGAGCAAGCAAACATTGTATTTACAATGTCTAATAATATTTTCAGGATCTATATAGCAGAATATTTATTCCCTGGAATTGTGTAAATTATCAGTATATCGTTTTGAATCTTAAAAATAAATACATCTGTTTGAAGGACAAATTCTGCTTTCAGTTATATTGATCAAAATCCTAAACAATTTCACTTGCTTCATGAGATTTATTGCAGCTTTAAGCTCATATAACAAGGAACAGAATTTATCTAATTTCTTGCATTGCTAAAACAGAAAGAGAGAACAAGAGCACCCAGTAGCGCTAATATGAACCCTAACATTATCTTCACTGCGATGAGGCATACTGCAGTAGAAAGATATTTAAACTTTTGAGACTGAATCTTGTTCATCTATTCCTGTTACACAGGCAGGACAGGCCTCTGACAGTAAATAGGAGAAGAGGTTTGGCTGCTCTTTGGATATTCTTCAAGTTCCCTGCTAGATCCCACCACAACAGGAAGTTGTGGAGCTGAGCAAGAGACCTGGCACAATAACCTCATTGATCTCTCAATTATTTCTGCTAAAAGAACAAAAAATAAATGTAGCGAAAGCAGCTGGAGAAGCCAGAATATGCTGGCTTGCGTGTGCCTTGTAGAAACGATTAGCTAAGGTGGAGGGAAAGAACATCAAATGGGATAATGTCCCTGCATGATTATCTTCAGACTACTCCGATTAGTGACAAATAGCAGAGAGCTGCAGATCTGTACAAATGACATTAGACCGAGGATTGTAATGTGATTCAGTGACGTGGCTACAGTGATAGCTGGTTCCCTCAACACAGCAAAACAAATGATACTTTAGCATTGTTGGTTCACTATTGTGATAAAAAGCAACCATCCAACCTAAATGTTTTTCTGTATGGGTAGAAAAGCAAGTGATTGATGCTTTTCTTATTTGCATCACCGTGAATTAAACTGGCATAAGGAGAGTCAGGCCCGAAGACAAAACGTACTTCAAAACACTGCTACAGTACATGGCAGTTTGATCCCATAAAAAAGGTTATTTCCTTTTCCCACCATTCCCTTTTCTGTTTTTCTTTCATTCCCGTTCGCCTTGCTTTGTTTTGGGCCAGGCTGTCACTGGCTTCTCTAGGTAGCACTTCCCTTGGGACGCTTTCAGCGGCAGCAGCAGCAGCAGCGGGCAGCAGCTTTGGCTGCACAGTTTTGTTTCAGGGGATCACTAGTCACAGTCACGCTGGCTGAGCTCCAGCTGGCCATGCTAGCTCACAGATTGCTTTTTCTAGCTATCCACTGGGCAGCCCTCATTCCATAATAGAACATTTTTTAACCCTTCCCTCAAGGGAAATAGAAATAAATTCTAACTTTGGAAGGGATAACGAGGGATAATGCTGCTTACAAACCCATACAACGCGGGTGGGAGGGAGGGATGTACTCTCAATTATAACCTAATTAATTTAATGCAGTGGTCTGTGCAATACAGCAGCTTCTCATCTACTTCAGGGCAGCACAGCAGGAGAGCCAGAAAAAAATCTGCAGGAATTTGCCTCAGTCCTTCTCTACTCTTCAGCCAATTAAGTACGGCAGAGGTCCTCTTCCGTGACTGGAGGACAGGAGCCTAGTTCTGTTGAGTGCAGCAACCTAAATGCATTCATAAGCAATTTGATTTTTATTATTAAATGACAGAGTTTTATGAATAACTGAATCTTCACATAATTATTTCCAGCCAAGTTCCATCCAGCAGCACAATCACCACAAAAAGACATTCTTAGTAAGTACATAGGACAGCAACAAGTTAACTATTTGCAATCTTGGTTGTCAAATTCATATTGGTGATTAGGTTCTGTACAGAATAACTGCAGCTGATCTCATTTTTTTAGCATTTTTTATGATATGTCTGTCATCGTCAGTCTAAAAAGCATATGAATACCAGAAACATATTCTGGTGGGCCACCTTGGTTTAATTCCATTTGTAAATGCTAGGACACAAATTTAGCAGTGTTGTGCAACTGATGAGCAAGGCCCTGGAGTACAGTTCACAAAAACATATTCCTTCTGACTTCTATCCATCTTCTGGAGGATATAATGCAGTTATTGTTCGCCTTCTTTCATGGTCATATTGTTCATATCTATGGGAGGATGTTCCCTCATGACATACGACTGGCAACATGTCAGCGCGCATTGAAAACACATACCCTGCAACAATCTTCAGACACTCGGCATCTAGCACAGATTAATGGAATGAAAGCGCTCTCAGCCTAAGATAGGAAAGGGGGGAGATGGTTCATAGGCTTCAGCAATCCACTGAAGGCCTACATGACATAAATAATAAATTATGTAACTGATACCCCTTGAACTCATTGACAAAGCAAAGAATCAGGATTCTCAGCGCTAATCTTGGATGATCAGTTAACAAAGCCCTACTCTTGTTAACCTTTTTTTTTTTCCTATACTGTTAGTTAATTCAGAAAGGAAGGAAAGAGTTTATGTACAGAAGATGGTACTGTGCTTTCTGTTTATTCTGGGCATAAAGTAGTACCCAGAGCTTCCTCTAAAAGCCTGCTGAGAGCATAAACCAGAAGAAAGCCTCCAAGAGGAAGTACTGAAAAGTAAATAGTCACTGCAAGCAACACTAATGACACTCACTGCAAAAAGTCAGTCAGTGTGTCAGAGTTTTGGTTAGTACCCTGAACGTAAGCCTGGCAGACAGAAATTGTCATATAATTCTTTCTGCAACCTATAATTACATTCTTAACCTCTTTGTCTCTTTTCCTTTCTGATAAAGAGGAAATAATTCATTTCCAGGAATATAAGTGGCTTTAATTCACTTGGATCAAGATTCCCTCCCCCCCCCCCCCCCCCTTCTGATTCAGGGCCTGACTCAGAACCATCATTCTTGTTGCTGCTGTCAGACTACTCCACATTTCCCAGTGGTTTTCACTACTGCAGTTTGGAAGCACTCTTTGTTCTTATAGTCCTAGTGCCTACTAAGGCTTTTCTTTTCATGTTCTTTTGACGTTTATTCCCAAGGAGCCGGATCCCTCTGTCCCTACACGTGAGCCAAATCTCCTAATGAATTTGCAAACGCGCAGGATCAGCAACTTAAAAAGTTTATTTGTTCTTCAGGGTTCCCTGTGTTCACAGGAAAAAGGACGCCTGCAGGCAAACACTGCATCACTAGGTTTCATCTTCACAAAAAGGAAGCTTAGAGAGGAAGGAAGGCACAAGAGTGCAAAGCTAACGTTTAAAAAACAAAAAATAACCCTCTCAAGTTTTTCCTGTAAGGCTGGTGGCTACGGACACAGTTACAGGACACTCCACTTACGTGTTTCTTGAAATATATCAAAAGACTCCCGTGCTGGGTTGGCGCAGTGTCAGTATTAATTGCTGATTCCAGCATGTTGTCAGAACAATATATCTCTTCGGATATATTTTTTAAGACATCTTTCAAATGTGGACATCTATACTACATTTACATTTAGGCACCTGAAATTTTTAATGGCCTGACAGCTCGGGCTGAAAAGCACCGCCTGCTCCCATTCTCTTCAGCTTTGGTATCTGCGTCAGAAGACGCTGGCCTGGAGTGTTAGAAAATGTAATGTATTCAATTTATGTCCCACGTAAAAGTTGAGATCAGCATGAAGGACTAGATCCAATTTGCAGCTTTAATTCACACACACAGCGCTCCTGACAAAACTACTTCTGTGGAAAAGGACTCTGGCTCACAAACTTACATATTAGACAATCTTTGCATTTCACTTCAACGTGGATGTCCTTCTTTTGATGTCAGAAATTTTATGGCGAGTAGTCCCAGGGATGAGCCAAGATTTGACAGTGTTAACTATCTAATCGTGTGAAAATAGGTGATGAGACAGTGCCATTAACCTTCTCTTGTTCTCTGTCTGCTGTGCATATAGGACAGAGCTATGGCTATAGATTCATGTATCCTTCAGCCAGAGAGACAACGCTCATCTTTTTGTCTGACACTTTACAGCAACACAGTCAACCATATTCGCTGAGCGGCTCCTACACTGGAACTATTAACCATTAACCATTGGAACTATTAATCACTATTGGAACTATTCACCGTTAACTTGTCAATACTAGTTAATTTGGATTATATGTCCTGTGCGGTCTCATGCAGAGAAATCCTCAATTTACTGTTTATATGAAATATAAACATGTTTCTCATGTTTCTTGTCTAGATATTCTAATGATTAATGACCCATACTAATACATACATGTGCCTCATTTCCAGTATGAATTTATCTGGATTCAGCTTCCAGCTACTGGAGTATATTATTTCCCACAAACAGTTCTGTTGAATTGTCCATCATTTCAGCATGGTCTAGCTTGGGATATGTAAAACCGATGACTATGAACTTCCGTAGGAATTTTACAAATTTACAATTGTCCTAAATTTTTACATGATTTAGGTCTTCCAGCCTTAGATTTTCTACAAAAGACAGAAAAATCTGTTTATACTCATTTACACAGTTCAGTTTTCTACATTGCTTCTATACAAACTGAGAAAACTCTCCATACATATCAGATCCATTTGCACAGAGAAAACATAGCACAAGGGGTCAAATGTCCAACTAAACTCAGGTCTAAGACCCAGGTATTTTTACCTCCTGCTGAGAGTATTTTGTGCACGTCTTTGTTTAACCATGAAAACATGAAGACAGTGCCATCACCTATACAGTATATGCCATCACCTATACAGTATATGCCATCACCTATACAGCAACTATAGGCCACATCAACACTGCTTTGCCAAGAAATTACATTTGCTAAAGGCTATTTTGGTCTGCTGATATTATCATCAGCATCAAGGTTGTCAAAGCCACTGGTGAAAGAAAGTGTGAAGCAGGCAAGAAGTCTGCCAGATGATCTTAGTTTTTGTGCCACTGCATATGCCTTTATGCCTGTCAGCGTCCCCCAAACCAAGAGAGAACAATCTTGTTGTGACTAAAATTACTATAGATTCAGATAAACGCATGCTAGAGCAGTGAGATGCTCTGGAATACTGAAACAGCTTGTGAATGGAAAAATCTTTTGCTAGTAGAAAATAAGGGCGTTGCTGCATTGTCTGCGGGAGATAGCAGCATTCAGCCTTCTGTGAAATACAGCAAGGAAAATTCAGTGCAGCAGGAAATCATTCTAAACAAGAAGTCAGCCACCTGCTCAGAATATACTTTACGTTGTAAAAACTGCCCTGTATCCCTATTTGTTATTATCATTCTCCTTCAGACCCTACTCTTTCAGGCTGTTTTAAGTAGCCACTTAAAGTAGTCCCCTTCCAAAAAAAAAAAAAAAACCTCACAAACTCATGCATAGGAAAAACTCTTCGGTACGGTTTTTTTAATTATTATTTTATTTTATCCCTCTAACCACCACCACTGAATATATACTTTGTTCTATCTTTTTTCTCTCTTCGCAGACTCAGTAAAATGATTGTATATCCGTTTGCATTCAGAACACTGCACTTGCAACTAAAAAGAGATAGGATATTAACCATTAAGAATGAGATACAGCATAATGGTAAAAATTCTGGGTCTGACAGAGAAGCAGCATTTTGAGTCATAATTTCTCACCTTCAAAGGATAAAAGGGACTATCGCAATCATGGTCTGAATTCCTATGCAGCAGAGAAAATGTAATTTCATACAATAATTCAGGGTCCCTTGCCTTCTAATCCCTAATAGTGAGGAAGTTCTACTTTACAGGTCACATCGAGCAAGCCAAAAGATCCAGGCATTCTTCAGTTTTATCCAATGATCATTATCAACCAGATTTACAAAAATATTATCAGCAACAAAGCAGAATAAAAATCCTGGCTCTAAACAATCTCCAACCCAGATGAATCAGCACAAGGAAATAATGATAGGATGGGAGTATCTTTTAGAGACATCATCATTTACAGGATGAACATAGGGTAAGATCAAACTATCTCGTACTTCACAAAGTTCATGTAATTGGATCTTATAAAATGGATAAATACTGTAATGGATCTGTTGCTTCATTAGCACGCACTCTGATAACTCGCACTACAACATCCATCAAGCTCTTCATTCCCTCTGGGGAAGGCTGCTGCAAGTGGTTGGCAGAGACATGAGTCAGGCTCTGTAGCATCAGCAGATTTGCAATTTCAGCCTGCGCGCTGGCTGCAAAGAGAAGCCCAGACAGTTTGGGGGCCGGGGTACAAAACTTGGCTAGAGAACAGGCTGCTTTTGATGAAGGAACCAGTGCAAGTTACAACTGGATTCTGATGGCTGCAAATCACAAGGAAGCTGTGGTAGGTGACTCCAAACACGGCTGAGAAAAGGATTACACTTTGGCCAAGGAAGTTACAGGCCCATAGGTTACTGTATGCCACTTGGAATGAGAGTCTCTGGTCTTTGACTGGAAAAGTCACAGCTTCGTACTTCTAACCCTCCCTGCCCTTAGACAGTGAGCTAAGAAGGGTAGAAAGGGCTGGGATGAGCAGCTCAGGTTTGAATCATCTTCTAACAGCACAGATAAATCTAGAAGAACATGTCTCTCTATGGCCTAATTAGTATCAAAACTCCAGAACAGGATTTTCAAAGGTTGTGAGACACCCAGTCCCCCTTTAATCTTAACTTTGATGTTTTTCTGCTTCTGTATTTATATGTGCTTTTTTCATTCAGGCAGTTTTGATGTGGAACAGCGTAAACTTTATTTTTTTCTGAAACACCTTGCTTGTACCACAGAAACACTGAACAGAAGTATCCATTACAAAAACGGAATTAAAGCTTGAAAATGGGATATCTGTCTTCGAACGAGACCTACCTCGTGGATCTGTAATCGAGACCTAAATGTCATAGATTGTGTCACAGTCTGCAACAGAACTTACACTGAATAGCCCCAAAACACATACTGGACAGGATACTTTCCTGCACTTGGAAGCTCGAGGCACCACCTAGGCCTGCATATAGTTTATACCTTATGTTATTTCTTAACCTCTGAACACTACGTTTTATAATATTAACATTGATTTCTCTTTTATTTTTGCATACAACTGTGATTAGATTGGCAGTAACAGTGACATCATTCTAGTGCTATGAATCCCATAGCTACACTTTTCATTAAGAGCAGCAGAACACAGATTACTCAGATCAGATAACCTAACCAGTGGGAAATAAGCACAAAAAGCTCACTTACCATTACAGTTGTGGAATTACACCAGGGATGAACTTCTCTCTATGGGCTCTCCCACCTCACAAGTCCTAATGCACCGTCTACCACATTTACCATGATCGCAGTCCAACGTCGTTGCCCTTAGATTTAAATAAGAAGCCCATCAGCTGAGCTCTACCTCTTTACCTTCCCATTCACTCCTGGTTTAAGCAGACATTTGATTTTTCTGTTCTGTGTTTGCCTGCAACTATTTTTAGCAGCTAATAACTGACACCCTAGGGAGCATGATGTCATCACTCTTCGCACTTACGGAGCTCTCGAAAGTCAAAACCAGACGGCAGCAGCTGTCATCATGGTGAGCTGGCTCATTAAGCAGGGGTACGGGAGTGACAGCACCAGAGCTGAGTTCAAACGACCAAGCAGGAGGAAGTTTGGTAAGATCTCAGCTAAATTACCTTCTGTCTCTTCTAATTAATTTGCAGCTAAGATTTGAAAATTGTATCTGTTTTTAAGACTGCTGAATACTTTTTACAGTACTGGCAAAAATATAATCTTACTGGCAATCCTCTTGTCTGTGTCACATGCAAAAGTTTTGTGGTCTCCTGGAATTTGGAGTCGGACAACCACCCACATCACAAAGGAAACCTACTGAAACAACAGGCAGCGCCTGGCAGCTTTGTTGGGGATCTCAGCAGAGAGGCTAAGGGCTGAGTGAGCATGGAAACGGAACTTATCCATGTATCCATATTTGCTCCCAGCATATTTAAAGATTCATCTCCCTAGCAACCTCCATTTGGTAGGGTATATGAAGCACTTCTACTTTCCCTTCAAAAGATGGAGCTCCATTCCCTTACTCATCCTGGAAGCTCTTCTTTGCACCTCTGACAGTTTATGTTCATTCATCTGAATACAGCTAAACAGAACTGTAGAAATACTTGAAAGAAGTTAGCGGTCCCCGTAAGATGGCACCAATATTTCCTCCTCTCTGTTAAAAAGTTGTCACCTTCCAGGACTGCATTATCTTTCCTTCCATACCTACATTACGTTGTCTAATCACACTCATACTTACAAGTATACTCAGATTTGTTTCCTTCTCTGTTACTTCCAGTTCATAAGCCCTCAGTTTATAGACTAAGTTATTATTGAACTCAAAGTCTACGCTTCTGCACTGCATGCTATTTTGTTACACTGCATTACAGTCAAAGAGTTAGTCTAATTCTTTTTGAAGGTCAGCTCCCTCTTCCTCAGCACTCCCAACTTTGTTTTATTTCACCTCAACACACCTGTGAATATAGTAAATACAACAGGTCCCAAGACTAACCCCAGAGAAGCACCACTAGTAACCTTTCTCCAGCCCTGTCACTTTCTTCTGAATATCATGTTTTGTTTGCAATTTATCCATCACACAGTTCTTACTATCAGCACTATCACTTCCCTATTCAAGAATAACTTCTCCTGCAATATTAGTTACTGGAATCCAAGTGGATTAAGTCTACTTTTATTACACCTAAGAAATCAATTATCATTCTAAAAACTGTTGAGTATTACGAGCTAAGTATGATTGTGATAAAACAATCTTGTAATTTATTTCATAGTAGGTCCAAACTTGCTTTTTTCCAGTCACAGCAAAAAAAATACCCCCTAAAATCAACAACACTAAACAAAAGCCCCAGACTCGCTATGAACCCACATTAATTACTTCATTATAGGTAAGCTCAGGAAGTGTGGGCTAGATGAGTGGACGGTGAGGTGGATTGAGAACTGGCTGGATGGCCAAGCTCAGAGGGTTGTGGTGAATGGCGCAGAGTCAAGTTGGAGGCCTGTGGCTAGTGGTGTCCCCCAGGGGTCAGTCCTGGGTCCAGTCTTGTTCAATATATTCATCAATGACCTGGAGGAAGGGACAGAGTGCACCCTCAGCAAGTTTGCTGATGATACGAAACTGGGAGGAGAGGCTGACACACCAGAAGGCTGTGCTGCCCTTCCGAGGCACCTGGACAGGCTGGAGAGCTGGGCGGAGAGGAACCTCCTGAAGTTCAACAAAGGCAAGTGCAAGGTCCTGCACCTAGGCAGGAATAACACCCATGCAGCAGGACAGGCTGGGGGTTGGCCTGCTGGAAAGCAGCTCTGCCGAGAAGGACCTGGGAGTGCTGGTGGACAACAAGTTAAGCATGAGCCAGCAGTGTGCCCTTGTGGCCAAGAAGGCCAACGGGATCCTGGGGTGCATTAGGCAGAGTGTTGCCAGCAGGTGGAGGGAGGTGATCCTGCCCCTCTCCTCAGCCCTGGAGAGGCCTCCCCTGGAGTACTGTGTCCAGTTCTGGGCTCCCCAGTACAAGAGAGACATGGCGCTACTGGAGAGAGTCCAGCGGAGGGCTACCAAGACGATTAGAGGGCTGGAGCACCTCTCCTCTGAAGAAAGACTGCGAGAGCTGGGCCTGTTCAGCCTGGAGAAGAGAAGATTGAGAGGCGATCTCATCAACGTGTACAAGTATCTGAAGGGGGGGTGTCAAGAGGATGAGGCCAGCCTCTTCTCCGTGGTGCCCAGCAACAGGACAATCTGAACCTGAGAAAAAACTTCTTCACTGTGAGGGTGACAGAGCATTGGAACAGGTTGCCCAGCGAGGTAGTGGAGTCTCCTTCGCTGGAGATATTCAAAACCCGTCTGGATGTGATCCTGGGCAATATGCTCTAGAGGACCCTGCTTGAGCAGGGAGGTTGGACTAGATGATCTCCAGAGGTCCCATCCAACCTAAACGATTCTGTGATTCTGTGATTATTTCAGCATTCTGGAAATCATCTGGATCACCTAAATTTGTCTTTCAGTAAAGTAGCCTTTGCTTCCATCCCAGCAGCTTTAATTTCCAGTGTTTCATAATTTTAACTTCTATGACAGAATTATCACTCCCCTCATCAACTTAACTGATAACTGAGGCAAAACGTTCATTGGGCATACGGGCCACACCTAGTGAACTGCTAATTTCTATCCCAGCCTTGATGTGAGGTGCCCCACTTCCTTCTTATTTTATACGTGATATAAATTTTAGATGCAGTACAATACACTTTGTTTTGTGCGTGCCTGCAAACTGTAACAGTTGTTTATGTAAATGACAAGATTTAACACAATGACCTGGACAGGTGTACAGTTACCAAAGAAATTCTCTGCATAATATTTTCATTCAGGAATACCCCTTTAGTAACAATTTTTCGTTTTTTCCCTACATGCACTTGACACTTCGAGAACCTGGCTGAAATTCATGTGAAATATTTTTTCCTCCATGAACAATTAAACACTTGGAATTTCTTTTGGATTTTGTTCATTCTGAACTATCACACAGTAATCTCCCGAGGCAAAAATCTAAACAGGAATGTTATAAATCTCCTAAGCATCTTGGGCACACAATCTCGCCAAGCCCAAGATGAAAAGGTCCCTTTCAACTATCAAAGATGATGTCCCCTAGAGAATCATGCTGTGCTTCCCTCGCCCGCTCCTTTGAAAGGCCATATCAGGAAACCTCCTGTTAGGCAGTCACATGAAAAACACCAAACACTCCCGAAAGCTGAGATGACGTCAGAAAGAGACTTTTAAAGGGTCTGCCTAAGCGCAGCTGAAAGGCCTGTTGCAAGCCACAGCGCAGCAGCACCCACATCAGACGAGGGCAGAGGAATTGCGGGCACCAGAAATAAAGGCATGACACAGCGGCAGGCCCAGGGACGTGAGAGCATGCTGCTCACCAACAGTTTTGCCTAGAGAAGAATGTGTTTGTAACTATGATCACTTATTCTCTACTTACTGTCAAAACGTACGTCAGAACGAGACCAGAAAGAACAGGAAAGCTTAACAATGGTGTAATTAATAGATATATATGTGTGTGTATTTTGCTTGGCATAAGAAGAATTTAGCACCAACACAGATACAGGCTGCGTGCATTTTAAAGGATTGGATTAAATCATTGTTCACGAATAAGCATCAGAGAGAGAGATTTTCTCTCCACAAGTCTGCATACATGAACAGCGTTAGCATATTTTTCCACTGAATTGGTGACATTTCTCAGCCACAGGATTGAGAATAATTTGTGTCTCCATGTATAACTTTCCAAAGTCATTTATTACAATAGTTACATTTGGAAGTTAAAGACTACTTGCTTGAATTTTAAAATGCATTTCCCTTTAGCTGCCTTTGCTACTACTTTGCCCGCTGTTTACAAATGTTTGAGTGGTCCACGGAACACATCTTGCTTTACCTATTTAAACCATTTCTTGTTATTCATTTGCTTTTTTTGTTGCTACCTTTGAGATTTTCTTTTAGCTCAGTTTTTTTTTTTTAAACACATATTTATCCTTATTTACATACACTAGAAAATAATATTCAGATTCCTAAACAGAAACTTCGATTCCTTTCTTTTGGCATCTCCAAGACTGAACTGCTATAGTACATAAACATCTGTTTCCCTTTCTCAATTCCCTATTTCTCCGTTTTGGGGGTATATACTCACCGTGACTTTGATATTCCCTGTTGATTATGAGGGATTTAATTTCCCCTTTTTCTTGCCTGAGAGCATCTCTGCCTAGCATTTCTATTTTTTTAATGAAATTATTTCTCTCTCTGCTGTATTATGGAGTCTTGAAGACCATAGACTTCTTGGCATATCAACGGAGCTTGCCACCAAAGCTGCCAGTGAAAAAGGATTGTTCACATACGAACTAAATATGAAATCAAACAAAATTATAGATAAGAATTAACATATTCCTATTTCACGCTCCTGCTAATGTGAAAATGTTCCTTAACAGGTATCACGTTACACTTTCTGCTCTGTAACATAAACATCCCAGGGAACTGGACTTTCTCTAAGTCATTCTAGAGAGTCAGTCTAGCAGCTGGGTTTCAGGATAGTTCTGTGGCATTCAGCACACATTTTCGTCTTCAGATTCCCTCCCATGATTCCTAAATCTAATGTTGATCATACAGTGATAGAATCAATGAGTCTGTCATTAATTCTGTCCCTGGAACAACCTGAACCTCACAACATCCATTCCATGGCAAACTGCCATTTTCTTCTGCCGCAACAGTATTTACACTGCCAACCTGCTTTAAAATATTACACATACTTCCTGATGGCATTTTCAGCTAAATTTGATCTTCCGTGTACAGTCGGTCACTTAACAGGAGAAGGACGTTTCTTCTTACCACTTCATTCAGGTATGGTGAATCTCATGCAAGAACTGGTGATGAATGTCAGCCAAAAAGGAAGAAATCCTTTCTTTTGCACCATGAATTCAATAACAATTTTTGGAAAAAAGTGTTTTTTACTATAAATTAAAAATTTTAATCCTCTTCGAGTTAAAAAATTTCTCATTACTTTTGATAAAAAGCCAGGTTTCAGTTATACTCCTTTTCAAATAAATACTGCTTTCTTATTAATGCAGATATGGCACAAACACTATTGATCTTGTTTTGATTATGATCTTTTCTCTGTTTTTCACAGATCTTATTCAAATAAACAGTATAATTTATGATGTTGTCAGGGACTATTACAGAAGCCAATCCTGAACACAGAAATAACTTTCCATCTCTAGGAAGGAATATAGAAGAAGGAGACTCCTTGAATCTATCGTACTTTAGATTCTGGTGCAAATGTACAGGACTAGGGTATTCTCTATCACTGGCTTTTTCTTTCTTTTCTTTCCGTTTCAGACAACCCATTCAGCTTCCATACATGGGATCTAAATGTCACACAGAGACCAGAAGGGGAAATCTGAGGGGAAAATGGAATTTTCCTACGGCGATGGCATAGGAGGAAAGAACATTGCCAATATCAGATTTGTAGTCCTACCTATGAGGTCGTGCTGGCAGTGGCACTACAGGGACTGGGTTTTTACACTGCCTAAATGTAATAGCTAACTCAGGTGCTTAAGGTAGGCAGTTAATTTAACAAAGCATCCTACGCAGCCGGTGAAGAGCCTCAGGCTCCTCTAGAAGTGATTCAGAGCAGGAGCCATACTTTCGGATTCTGAATTACTTTCTGAAAGAACTTTCTGTGCAGTTAATCTCTCCGTAGTCCCGGAAAATTGTCTTCCTCATTTGGGCACCCAAGTTAGACATAAGGTTAAGCAGTGGGAACTACCTTACACATCTTTCCCTGCATTTCTGCACCCTATTTCTAGGACTTTCATAAATTTTCCTGAGGCTAAACGTAGCAGATCTTATCAATGCACTTACTGGTTCAACCACACTCTTTCCTGCTATGATCTTCTGGTTGTTTGCACGTCTAAACAGCATCTCAATCTCTGATATCCTCTAGTGAGCATGCGCTCCTAAATCTGACTACTCTTAGTACCTCATCTATGACCGTCTTCTCCAAGGTGAAAGATATCCCTATCACCTATAACACAGGATAATGATGCCTCCATATGTTTATGCACTGCTTACATATGGATGTGTGAAAATCCCTGTACAGGCATTGCATATTGTATTTTAATAATTAATCAGATACACAGTATGACTGTTACAGTCTCCCGTATTTCACCTGAACATCAGTTCATTTACTTCTTGTAATTTGTCACACTTTGATAAAATCGATTTCCCATTTCTGAGAAGACAGTTTTATAAAAACCCCAGTTGACTGTGTGTCCTCCTCTGACTTGAGGGCATGGAAAGTATTGATGCATTTTCTTTGCTGAGCTACAAAGTTCTGTAACAACAAGTGACATGGACATAGAAGGCTTAGGGCTTAAACTTTCTGAAATCCTTAGGCAGAAAAATTCTAATAAAATTCTTATGGAAGATCTGATATTTTAAGCATGCGATTCCCTGCCAAGGAAAATAGTAGCACACGCTGTATAGATAGGCAGCAAAGAGTGGAGGCCATGACTGTAATCACTGTTTTGGGATCAGACACAGAGAAACAAGTCAGGAGGCTCCAGCAGCTTGGGTGCCTCTCTCTCAGAGACCTTACTGGATGTATTAGGATCAGATTCAGTCTGCGCATTATAGTATGGACCACTACCCAGTCTCTTAAAGACACGATTCACCAGTGACCCAGGCATAGCAGCTGGTAGCAACCCAGAGGAGAAAAGGCATAAACAGAGGGAAAGCAGACTTTCTTTGTTACGGAGCAAATGTCAGCATCTCTCCGGGAGGTCAGAGAGATGTAAATAGCCACAGAAAACATTCCCAGCAGGCAGTATACAGGGGAGAGATGTGGAGTCTACCATGCTAAGGATTTATAAAAGTGGGAAGACACACAGTATACAGCAGAACACTACGCATTTGAGAGCATGCAAATCTCAGTCCCTGTGACAACAAAGTGAAGAATTTACATGGGTACTAAGCAGGTCCTAGCAGGCTGCTACTGAAACCCTGGGGACAGACTATCCAAGCATGCTAATTCATAGGAATTTCTGTCATTCTTAGCCGGGTAGTACCTGAATGCTTGCTCGGATTGCTCATGCTTCTGGGACAAAAATCTGTCTGGACATTTAGGTAACAGTTTTGTCGGAAATCACAAGGTCGGAAAATTTGAGCCCAGATATATAAATACACACACACACACACACATATATACATATATATATATATATATATATAATATATATATATTTGTTTTGCATTTCATGTCTGGATTTTAATATCACCACCATCTGAAACACTATCAGCAATTCAAGTCCAAGATACGATGAAGTTTGTTTCAGGTCCGCAGATGAAAATATAAGTACTGCTTTGGTTCAGTAGGCGGGGAGAGCATGAGAAGTAGACCTGGGTTACAAGATTTGGGTCTATTCCTGGCTCTGTCACCAATCTGCTGGCTGATTTTAGGATTTTGCTTCACTTTTCTGTGCTTCCATTTCTGTAGAATAAGGCCATGATATTGACCTTCATTATAAAACACTTTGAGATCTATGGATGAAAAATAAGAACTAAATAGGAACTAATTATCATCATTAGGTTGGATCCAAAACAAAAAAGAAGTCACTTTTCTAGTTCAGTCTCACACGTGACTATAATTATAATCTCATTAGAGGAGTTTGGCCTAAAATGGCAGAAATCTCCTAAAAAATAATTCAGAGTACCTTAATGCTGTTATTTTAGAACCCCTAGCTTTGCTTCAGACTCCTATCTCAAAGTCTAGCTTTACCTAAGCCTCATGTGTGCGTCACCACCATTCTCCACAGCTGCATTCTGCTATTAAGAGTGAGAACGACTGAAGATAGAATTCCTATTTGCTCTCTAAACAATTGTTTTCCCATTTACTACACACTGAATGGAAACAAAGCAGATACAAATAGACATTTATCATTTAAGGCTAATTAGATTTCATACAGCCATTCAGCAAATTATTTAAAGTATATCCTGTGTTGCTTTAAGAACAAAAACATTACCCTCGATTCCATAAGATTTCAGCTTTCTCTTGACAACCCTACTGCTCCTTTTGCATGGTTTTTAATCTTTTTTTAAACCTCTTTTTAATAGGCAAACTGAATCCTGCCTCCTGACAGCATACCAACACACCTAAAACAAGAAAGGATAACGAGTGCTGAATGTTTCTTTTACTATAAGCTTCCGATCAAGCCTTTGATGAGAAAGACACATTCTCTCTACAAAATTCAAACATTTCAACAAATTATTGGTGCTGCTTTATAACAAGGCAAATTCTTTTTTTAGAAAGGACTCTGAATTAAAATTTCCAAATCCATACTGCACTTCACAGTCTGAATTTACTAGTCTGCTAGCACTGCTAAAATAGCTCCCAGAGACTACATTCAGCCTTAACTCCGGTTTATCTGTCCAGTGGAGAATTAGGGAAACCCCTTAGTAGAGCCCAACTGCTCTAACAGCTTCTATGCTAACTCCCACATTGTAGAAAGCGGCCAGGGAAAGGAGCACTCCTCAAAAACAAATGCTTCAGAAGAAGATGAAAGTATCCTCACCCAAAGCTGGCATTCCAGGAATTTAGCTCTATAAGATATTTCTTTTTAACCTCCATTAAACATACAGGATTATAACTCTTAATTTCTAAGTTGTTGTATGATGTTCTTACTACATTACATCATGCTTCTCTGTGTATAAAAACAATGGAATGAAAGCCTCTAATTTTAGCTGTCAGAAGCTAAAGAATAAATGGCAGCAGAGGCTTTCACTTATAAACGCAGGATTTTACGTAGCTGCAGAAAAAGTTACCCTTTCTGTATGCGAAAAACCATTTTATCAAAATTTCAGAGGCTAAAAAAGTTGTGCGTGCCAGAAAGCACTTAAGAGTTAACGGTGAAGGTGTCACTATGCTCCGAAATAGAGCTGAGTTTCCATGTCACATTCTGCTTATTAGTAACCCAATTATTTCTGTCGCAATGGCACATGTCTCTCTTTGCTTTTTGTTATTGTTACGCAACTAGAATAGCTTTCAGAATCATTTTTGGCTGAGCTTGAACAGGTAAACTATAAAATGCAGCTAGAACCAAGTTTTATGCTGAAACACTATTGAAATTCAATAGATGACTGTTGAGTGACACAGAGCATGCAATTATGCAAGACGACTGTTTGCAACAAGCCATCTTGGAAGTACTTCCATTTGTAAACGGATTTTTTCCACACTCTGAATCAGAATACATTAAAAAGCCTGTAATCAGCTAATAGAGTGAAATCTGCAATTCTTACTTCTGAATATCTTCTGTAATGAGATGAGGGTCTCAGTTCTTGTGATTAACTTACTAACAAAGACAAATATCTAGAAGCTGGTTCAGAACAATCAATGCAGGGAATCAGTGGCAGTTTTCTCATAAGTATTTCTCCCTTAGAAACCACTGAAATTTATTCTCTCTTTATCATGTGTTGTACAGGGCTATATGCAATTACAGCACTTTCTAACTAAAATAATAGTGGTCTGGGAAAGATCTTGCATAAATGTATATGAAAATAATATGCAAGCTCCTGACAAATTGCCAAAGTGGCCCTTACACATACAAAATAGCGTCTCATTCTAATCTAATCTCTGTGTGTACACATGTACGATGATATTGCCATAAAGCTGCTTTGTTTAGCAGTGTATTTTTATGACCTTGAAGCTCAGGATAATGTATTTTTTATTCTATTCAGTATCTTCTCACAAGGGTATCTACAATCATTATAAAAAAATCTACAGTTAGAGGAGGGGGGGGGGGGAAGGACTTCAACTGCTCAGTTTCTAAATTAAGCTACATGTGAAGTTAAAAATAGCCTTTCCGCCTGAAGATGCTACGCTGCTTGAATTTAAATGGCCTGTTTCTTTCTCTGACAGATAACATTTATTGTGCTCTCTGCAGCAAAAAATTGCCTTGTATGAGCAGAGTATTTTCTTTTAGCTCAATTTCACTTCACCAAAGAAGACAGAATTGAAGAAACACAGTCACTGCTCTAGCCACTACAGGTATCAATTTTCCCATACCTCGGTATATTTCTTAAATTTTACTACTTAGACCTAAAATATGCGTGTGTATACGTATGGTTTTTCCTAGCTCTCCCTGCAGATGTTTCTGGGAAGATCTACGGTAAGAATTTATTACCCAAAATGCAATCAGTTTTCTGCCATAAATCTCCTAAAAGTGCTTATGCCCATCCCTACCAACCTCTTTTGTTCTCATTCACTTTCATACCTATGTCCAAAATATAAATAGGCATAATTTCTAGATATTTCATTGCATTTAATACTTCTTGTTTATCTAGAATCAGCAATGTCACGTACTATACCCAACGATGTTTACTCACTGCTTTTCCCCAAAGCACTGAACGGAAGAGAGTGGAAACTGCATCCTGTTTCTCCCTGGAGCTAGCATAGAGCCAGCATAAGGATTCCTGTCCTATTCCTATTCCTTCTGTGATCAGAGGCTGCGCGGTCAGAATTATGTGCAAAAGCTACTCTAGACCTGCTTGTGCTGCTCATGTGGGGTAACTCAGGCATTGGCTTTAAAGCCAGTGTTTGCAGTAGCATTGTGTTGCAGGCAGATGAGAAAGGTAAAAATTCTGTTAGGATAGCCAGCTCCTCTTCTTGCCAAAGCAGGGTAGCTCTTTTTTGTTAAATGTTCTAGTGCTCCACTGCATGCAGTTCTGAAGTTTCAAGCAGTGTATCCATGGTTGCCCCTGGGAAACTGTTAATTTTTCTCAATATTCATTCTAAATTTACTGTGCCTTAATTTCATCTTTCTGTGAGAATTAAAAGTAATCAGACTCACTTCTACGTTTTAGGCAAGAAAAGAAGAAAGCCATACTTGTAACAAAAATGAAACTTGAAATCTTGCTCTACTGAGACAACCCTCCTTTTCCACACCCTCCCCCTGCCCCATTAAATTGCATGTTTTATATGAGCACTCCCAAAGGAATAGCACAGCAAGACTCAGGAATAAGTAAATGAAAGATGAGATGGATATAAGTACTCCTCTTACCCCCAAGCAAGACTTTCACATTGCAGTCAATTTGTGGACTAAACGCCTGAAAGATCCCTGAAAGCTTTCTAACCATCAATAATATTTGCAGTGGTGTAAGCCAAAGGCAGTGATCCAGAGTCTGCAGTCCCTAATTGAATATAACACCCATTGAAGTCAATAGGGATTGCAATCAATTAAGCGGCACGTATTTCAGGCCTACAGCATTTCAGATGATAATGTTACGATATGGCACTTATGAGTGGGCTTATTTGTATGAGGCAATGTTTGCAAGATATAAGGTTCTGTGAAAGTAGGCAGGACTGGAACACTCCATATTTAATTCAGTTGTTTAGTTTCAGTTAAATTGAACCACAGTCAATCAACAATCACTCTCCAGGTAGAACAGCATGACGTAAAGCGTTCTCATCACGTTAAAGTAGGATGCCCATTCAACTATTCAGGTGAAGCTCTAAGGCTACGTTGATTTGTAGGCCTGACAAAGTAAGGTCAGTTATATTACAGTGGAACTGAATTTGATTCAAATTTTAGATAAACCAGGAAATAAAATTAAATCCTTGTGAAATTTCATGAGCCTGACCATGGACTATAATCATAGCAATTATCAGGGTAATATAATTTCTCCAAACATGTTAACCCAAGCTACAGTCTCAGCTGTTAAACACTAATGAAGAAATAGGGGCATGTGTGGCAGAGTCCTATCAGGTTACGATACAGTTTACATAAGGTACAGCAACGGGATATATAAGGTCTCTGGGACTATAGCAATTGTCACAGTCTAAGTCAGCTGTTACACCCCTTACTCAGCTTTATTACTAAGCGTGTGAAAGACAGCCGCCCGTGCTGTCTTTGAGGAGTCAGCGGGGGAGCGGGAGTCGGTCTGCAGCTGGTTTGAGATTGCTTCTGCTTCTGGGCAAGACGGGATCACGGCTGCCAGAAACTACTCGCATCGTGCTGCACCGGAGAACTTCACAAGAGCCTGTAATAACGTACATGATGAATCTCCAGTACCACGTTTGTTAGGCTGGGGAATGTTTCTCTTTCCAAATGTGAACTACTGAGTCACCCTGCTCATTCCCTCAGATAGACTGTATTCTCTTCACAGAGCCCCTTTGAATCACTACTATCACCAGAGAACAGATGTTGCTCTCCAGGAAAGTTCTTCATACAAGCTCTCATGACGACACAGATTATTTCAACTTGACCTTGTTAACTACAATAAAAAAACAAGATGAACGGGGATCTCTGAGGGCTGTGTGTTGTAATACTTTGCATATTTAAGGAAGCAGGCCCTGAACACCATGAGTTCACAGAGAAACAGTACACAGAGAGTAATAGATAAATCCGTACTCTCATGAGGCAAATACTACTTATTCCCAGTCTACAGATGGGGAGAAGCAAGCCCTTCAGTGTTTAACGGACTTCTCCAACATCACATCGTAAATACATAGTAGTTCAGGAGTAACTGAACTTATTTTCAGTGAAACTCAGGTTAAATCATTTGAAAACAGGACTAAGGCTACAAATTGGAAGCTTTCAGTAAAATGCTTTAAAATGTCCATCTTCTGACAACTACTCCTGTTTTAAACCACAAGACTTCTTCTATAGTTACTTGTTCAAAGTGACCCTTAACATGCACTTTAAGAGACATGTTGAAAAGTACTGTAATATGTACTAAATTTCAAAACTTCCTAACTATGCATATTTCTGATTTAAAAAATAGTAACTTTCCTTCTGCATGTCTTCATTGTACCTGTGTGAGAACATGTTCCCGGACTGCAGCTTTGTATGATAAAGCACATTTTCACCACCCTTTTTCAAAAACGCCAATAAGTGGCAATTTAAAATCAGATATTTTTATTCTAACTATTCCTGTGCCTCTGGCACGTTTCTGGTGCCTCTTTAATTAAGTTCATGGAATTAAATTATTTCCCTAATGCTCTGAATACACATATTTCATGATTTCACACCAGAGATTTTGGAGTTACGGCACCCGGAAGTAACAGAGCCATACTTATTCATATCAGTAGACGTTCAAGCCCAGATAATGCAATTACAGCTTAGATTCCAAACAACAGCAACAACAAAATCCAGAACTGCTTGGCTTTGGTTAGATAAAAATAAATTAGTAAACTTTTCTTTAGAGGGTTTCATTAATCATTGCAATCACTACTTAAGCCTCACTATACTCCTTTAAGAGAGCTACTGTTCATTTAGACAAAAAAAAAAAGGGGGGGGGCACTTATGTTTTTCATGGGATCAGAAGTTTGCGTTACTGGATGTTTTCAGATATTCTTGTACTTATTCAGCATCTCGCAAACTTTCTGGATAAGCACTGCTTCTCTTTTGCCATCCTAACTTGCCTTCCCATTCATACGTGTCTCCTCATTCTCTTAGCCTCCACTACCCTCTTCCATCCTGGTCTGAAACCTGACCTTTCGACTGCGGAACAACGTGTGCCATTTATTCTTCTTCACCTTTTTCTCAGTATTCGAGAGTAGAAGATAAGGAAAAAAAGACTGGAATTCAACACTCCAAAGTTTCCAGCAATTGATATTGCATTTAAAGGGTCTAATATTGCTCAATAGTGCTTATACTGCGTGGTAGGCAGAAGCCACTAAACAGAAGTGGCTACTCAAGTAATTGTACTGTTTCCATAGAAAAAGTATTCTCGCATTGGATTTCATTCTACCTCAAGCGTTAGTGTCTGTCTCTATCCAGCTGTCCTCCCTTACTTCCCACCCCAAACCCCGCAGACCAGTTTTATCAAGATGCTCCAGGAAGTCTCTCTCCCTAGTCTGCTCCCTGGAGCTCTTTACTACTTGGCTAGTTCACTGCGCTCCCGGTCAGAGCACCCCTAAAACCACTTCCTTCCACCTACCCTTTATGGCTTTCCTTCATTACTGCCAGATCATTTGCCTCCTGCTTTCTCAGACTTGTCCCTGGAGAACTGCCTATTCCCTACATCACTCAACTCCTCAGAGCCACGAATACCTTGCTCCAGTTGTTGAAAGACACTACACTGTGAACAACTCACACTGCAGCCTTTAACCCCTTCTCTTCTCTCTACCTTCTATCTCTCTGTCCCCTTCTCAAAGTAAATGCTACTCTCTACATAATTCAGCCAAAGAGCACTTTCAAGGCAGAGAGAAGGAGAAGCAGATAAACAGGAAAAAGGTGAACCGAAAGACAAAGACAGGATGCATTTCTCCTGGGGTTTCCTACCCACCATCTTCTCCAAGAAGGTTTACCTTTGTTTGCATCCTTCATTTGAAAAACTACTTTACTAATTAAAATGCCTTATTTAGCTGTCATCAGGTTATTTTTCTGTCATAAGGTAACACCTAGAATAATACAAAATGATCCTTTTTGGTTTTGTTCTCCAAATTACTAAAAAAATCATTGAGTCATGGAATGCAGCTAAAATCGGAATACAGATAGTGCTAAGTTTTCTTTGAACTTACTGATTTTTCCCCTCTAAACTAACCACTTAGCTATAATACCTAACTCAAACTGCTTAAATGCGATATCGAGAACACAGATGTCAAACACCAGCAAACAATTCTTAAACAGAGGAAGCAGGTCTACTTTCTGAACAAACGTTTTCTTTTTAGCCTGATGAAAAGATCATTTTTACTTCAAACTAAATTGGTCACTCACAATTTTTTTCCTTTCTCATAGAGACACAACCACATTCACTGCTATGCTCCCACTGTTTTGATAATGCAAAGCTATCATAAACATCTGAACACACAGCAGCATCTAAAGATTTAGCAACCGGAACGTAACATGCTAAATGAGATGCCCTGTACTTCCACTGGGGAAAAACATGAGTCAAACATTTGCTCTGTATATATTTGCGATAAGCACAAAGTAAGAGTGAAATAGATATATGTGCTTACTTCTCACTAATACATACATCGTGCTCATCACGACATGTAAGATTGCCAGGATGTGAAGCACACGGAAGTGTTGTGTGGGTGCAGAAAACATTAAGCATTAAGTGGCAATTTTGATATGATAATTACTATTTTCAACATTGATGCCTTGGATATTCTACAGAAAAACAATACAACAACCTCTTTCAATTGCTCCTTCCTCCTAGGCAGCAGGCACACAAACACAGGCCCCTCTACCAACAAACACATACCTGACCCAAAATAATTCCAAAGTAGTTCATTAAAAAAACAAAACAACCATGTCAGTCATATGTATCATAACCCAGATCACACACAAATACTTCACAGAAGCTTCCGAGGTCATTGGGAACTTCTGAACAGACCTTTTCTTCTTCTTCTTTTGATAAGTATTATTTAGGTGACCTCATATGCAAAAGCACAAAGTTTGGGTCCACTCTGGGGGGCACTTAATACCCTCATCTCTCAAGGGCAGCATCAGGTCCAGAAAAAAACTGCAGCCTAGAGGCTCTATTTTCTTATTGCCCACAGGTGAGCAAAGAGTTAGACTATGACCTTGCAAGCGTCTTTTGAATAGACAAAATTTAAAGGCAACGGAAGTCGAACATCCTCAACATCTTATAGAATAGGGCTCAATTTCAGATTTTCAGTTTTCCACTTGATGTGGCCTGTTGTATAAATACAGTATAAGGAAGAGTATTCAGAAATTCCCAGTTGCCTTAGAGGCAACCACAGTTAGTGTTCTGTAGTCTGCATTACAACACACTGTGGTTTTTTGTTTGTAATTAATTCTTCTGAAAATATTTTTAGGATGAATGGATGTATTTGGTGAATGCAGTGGCAGGAAAGGCTGTGGGATTCATAATTACAAAGAGAACAAAATCCTGACCTGCTGTATACGCAGCATTACTAAGGCTTCATCATTCAAAGTAGGCACAACCTCTCTGCTATTATTAATTTCAAGATCAGGTACATGTATAACAAAAAAAAAAAATTATAATGATGCTCAGTGTTTTGAATAAATCCAGACAGAACGCTAATAAAACAGAAGACAAGAAAAATCCTCACTTACCTCAATCGTTGTTAGCTGCTATTTCATACTCTGTAAACTTTCACTCCTTACTAACTAAATGAAAGTTCTGCAATCTTGATGCTAGAATAGCTCTCAAATACATATACTGCAGAATACCAAAAAAGAGAAAGCCTATGTTGTCCTTACTAGCAGGCATCTCTCCAGGGATGATTGGTCATTACCCTGGCAACCCTCACAAATGGCAAATGACGTAAAGAGAGTGGGAAAAAAGCCACTGAGAGCAGAAAGCACTATATGCATTATAGATAGTTCTGAGAATCCATGCTCATATATGCATCAAATGGCTTCAGAAGAGCACAAGGGACCTTCCATTTTGCAGAGATGCCTGTAGAGGTGAATAAGAAACTTTGGAATTTTTTCTTAATTAAAGCATTAGGAGGATCCTCAAGTGTTTAATTGAAGCAAATTGGTTTCTGTTGATTTCAGTGATTCAGATACTGGTTTTTATTCTCTCCTTTTTCAATTCTATTAAAAATTCCCATTAAAATAGCTCACGCTGGAGTTCACACAAGAGTGGCTGCATTTTGCAGGATTCTGTTTCACTTTATTGTTATGTGAAGTTACTTATTGTTACATTTATTCACATTAGCTCTCACACCTTAATTTTTGCCTAACAAAGTATCTGTAGCAAACCGAACAAGAGGTGACATGTCTGTCATTACAAATAAAAACATAAGCAGTTTTATTTAACGTTATCAGCAGTTGTATTTAGGGTTACCGATTACTGTACTCTGCATAAAGAAGATAGGCTTCTGACTGCAGCCAAACATTAGAAAACAAATGACAAAGCATTTTGTTATTTTGGCACGGAATGATCACAGTAAATTTGACCGTATTGCACATCACAGAGAGAGGTAAATTCAGGTGTGGCTAGTTTTTCCAGAACTAGATGGAAAAGAAATCACAAGCAGGCTAAAAACAGGAATTTGCTTTGAGATTCTTTAGCATCTGCACCTAGTCTTCTTTGCACCGTTAAATAAAACTCTGAAGGAATTCTCGGTACAAAACCCAAGATAAGCCTTTTCCCCACCTGCCTGAATATCCTACACATTACAGTTCACGATCAGGCATCCTTTTGCTTGCTCTTCTTTGGACTTCAAGATTTCTGTGCTACTAAATGCACATAACCTAACTTCCAAAGAGTGCACCGGAAAGCATTAGCACTCAGATCATTTTATAACCTAAAGGTGAGGGTACACCTTCTCAGAGATGGAATAAGAACAGCTGAGGAGGTAGCTGAACTCAGGCAGCTGCTCAAACCACTTAGCTATTATGCAGGAATTGGATGGGAATGGCTCTACCATGACAACACAGTTTTGTGCTGAACTCCTAATGAAAACATGTTGGATATTGTTTGAACTCTGCCCCGCTTCAAACCTGAAATGAAGTAGAAGGCTAAGTGCCCAGCAGCTGCAACTAGGATATTTCTGTACTTTGCTGCTCAAATTCAATCAGTTAGAACTTTCCGGAGTGAAATCTAGCACTCCTTGAAATTTAGATGCCTTCAGGTGTTAGGTGTCCTTGAAGAAGGGGACAGATAGTCTTTACAAGCCCAGCTCGTTTGCACAGGAATAACAGAAAGAAACTTTACCATCACCAGTGATAAAATATTACAACTTCACATCCAGGTCCTTCAAGAGTAAAACAAATTATCAAAGGTAGCAAGAATCAGCACATTAAGCAAATCGAGTTGCACAATGTACATATTTTTACCAGATGTGATCTTTTAAATGCAAGAGAAGGAAGAATCTGACCTGCTACATGTACAGACAAGTACATGTATTACATCATCAAATCACGAAGTTGATATAAAAGTAACAAATCTTTATCAGAACAATTGTGCTGGAAGAGTGTGTTTTCTTTACGGATCCAGTTAATGCTCACTCTCTTCATTTTTTTGGGGGGGGGAGGGAGGGCCCAAAGGCATGACATGGCTGCACCTCTGCTCTTGTCTTCAGAAGCAGACTGCTGTTGCTAAGGTTAAATTAGTCTCATCCTTTGTTGCTGTTGTAGACTGGCCATTTGACTGAATCTTGTTCAGCTCCACAATCTGAAAGCAAGGTGTCAACGGGGAAGATGAATATCTTCATTCATTCTTCTTCCACTTGTTCCTAACCAGAGTAAGCGTTAGTTCTATACTGAATCACCATTTAACTGGCAGAAAGCACGACGAGATCAGAGGCAGTGCCCCTTTTTGCCCTGATGACTAGGGTAGTGAACAAAGATTTGAGACAACCCCACTTAAATTCTCGAATCTGCTACTGGCTTTTGGATGAGTTCTCACAAAGTGTTTGCCCATCTGTGCCATGTGAGTAAAGATACTAACTCCTTTAGAAAGTGCTTTCAGTGGTATCACTGAAAAGCTTTATATAAGAAATGGCTTCATTTTTATTATCTTCAAAATCCACTATGCCCCTGCAATCAGGAAGGCAGTACGCTTGTACCCTGACAATTTTCACAGAAGGCTGAATGAGCCATTGCTAATGACTGAATTTTATGACAAAGCAAGTAATGAACAGAAAGGACATACAAAAGACGATAATGCTCCAGTAGATGTACTTTATTTATTTGCTGAACCCAACTCATTTTTAATTATTTACAACCCTGGCAACATCACAGTAGCAAATGTTCTGCTGAACTGTAACTTACAGAAATATCTCGGTCTGAGCAAAGTGAAACCTCAGTTTCCTCACATTACCTTTGCTATTACAGCTTTCCTGACAAGAGGACAGAAAGCACTATTTTGTGGTTATACACCACAGAAGTTCACCAATATGCAGGCAGCTGAGGCATGCCCTGTGCTTCCCATAGATCCTTTTTGGACTGTCCAAATCCAAACCTCCCACTTTTTCCACAATTAACCTTTGCAGAAATTTAGTTCCAACTGCAAACTTTGCAACAACCTTCCATTCATTACTGTAGACTGAAAAAAATCTCATCTTCAGTGTCCCCCAACTTGCCTTTTTGTTAACGAATACATTCTGTCAGGGACATATTTTCTATGAAATAGGATTAGGTATAAGACCAAGAAGTATTTATATATATAAACTTCCTGTGTTTGCAAAAAGTGGGTCTGAAAAATTTCATTTTTGTTAATCATATCTAACCCTCCCAGCCTGCTTTTTCCTCAGCATGTGAGATTGACTCACGTGACTGTGCTTGGCAGCACAATGGGGACAAATTCAGTCAGTGAATGGGAAGAAGGGAAAGACACTGTGGAAGACCTGCCGCCACGGAACGTGGTGTCTAATGGAGGCACCGTGACAGAACCTTATATGCATTTCACAGTATTATTTGGCAGCCAAGCTGCTGAGTCTAACATACATAGCACCTGACAGAAAATTAGGTTGCCAATCCTTAAATATTCCTTTCCATCCACTTATAAAATTTGTGGAAATTGGCCAACACATTAACAAAAGATTGGAGATAGAAAAAATCAGAAGAACTCAGATGAACTTTCCCTCCCTCCCTCCCCAATCAGAAAATTCTATTTATTTTATTCTAAAGGGCTCATCCCAGGAAATGATTCACTCAGGCCAATGGGAGTCCAAGTCTTCAGCGTTTTTCAGGACCAGATCTTAAAGTACTTGTGAAGTGCATGATGTTGCTAAATCAAGCCACTTCAACATGTCTGTAGGGTTAACTGTTGTAAAAGACAATCATATATGGTCTTCTCCACGCCTCTGAAGTTCTTTCCTTCCCCTTATGTTTGCCTACTCTGATCCAATTTTTATTTGGAGAAAATGAGCTTATGTAATATCATGGGTTTCAGCAGGCCCAATGCACTATTTGCCAGAGGGTTACAGAAAAATCAAAAATCTATCAGAACATACTACTATTTCTATAAAGGCCCTTACATTGCTGTGTCATGTAAACATCAAAAAGAGATGACTGACGATTTTCATTTCCTGAGCTATGAATATGATTCTGAACAATACACTGTTGAGTAAGCAAAATAAAATCTTTTCTTCTTCTCTGTCTTTTTAGAGGACAGATGTGTGCCTTGCCCGATTATTCCAAGCCCGTTATTAGTGTCCCTGCACTTCCCCATTAGCCATATTGCAGCTGGACTAGCTGATATCAAGGATGTCTGTGGTGAAAAGTAACATTCCTCAGTAGCAGAAACCATTGGCTTTCAACATTCTCTTGGTTTCCCATGATTTGGCTTCAACTGGGAATATTATCACAGTGAAACACAGAGAGACAGAACTAAAGAATATAAAGTAATAATACTGGGCAAATGCAAACATCTGAGTACTCACACATCACTTTTAGCATCCATTAGTACTTGGCTTTAATGAAATTCACAGACACAGTCTGTCCTTTAACACTGAAGCATCCCAACCAGGCAATTCATTACTCCCACTGCATCCTTTTCTCCAGTTCCACCATTTGTAGTCTACCACTTCTGCCACTCAGATCAGGCCCTGCTGACCCCATAAGCTATGGGCCAAAATCTTCCTGTAGCTAACAGCTACGTAAGATAGGCAACCCTGGGGAAGGAAAACTCTGGAGTAGTTCAGGCAAGAGAAGACAAGTGGCTGTCTGCAAGTCCAATCATTCCACCACAAAATACGGCAAGATCATAAGGCCACCAGTGATGCTGGCATCTGCAATCTCTGCTGACTCTCCTAACTTCAGAGCTGGTACTTCAGGCTAACCATTAGCCACCCTGTCAACCCAACCGCACTTCCGGCCACGTGATATAGCCTTGGCATTTGTACAGCGCTTGAACTTCTAGTAAGTAACATACATCTTCAGTGTCGAGGATTGGTTACCCCTGTAACATGCACCAATGGGCATAAAGCAGTAGCATAGACTGTAAGAAACTGTGTTTACAACTTTGTTTAAGGCAGATCTAAAGGACCTATTGAAAATGAGCAGCTACTGAGCAATACAACTTACAAAGCCTGGTTCCTACCGTTGTGTGTTTCGTGTTCGGATACTTCCATGGGTCTCAGAAAGCACAATCTCTGATCATAGCTGTTACTAGAACTGAGATAAGTCATAAAGTCTGTGTTCTGCACGGATTATCTGTTGCCAGCTAATATAATACAGCTTATGCTGCAATTTTATCCTCTGTGGAAGCACTGTCTCTCCCCTCCCGATACACTGTTTTCATGAAACTTCTAACCACCGAGCACCTTTGAGAACTCTAGCTCTTTGTCATATTTGGTTGCAAATGATGGCAGGTTCAAAAACGGTCAGTGGAGTAGAGACCTCACTAATATACAAAGGTAACATAAACTCGTTTTCCTAAAAACACTGATTTAAAAACACCTGAGACTTGCCTACATTAGTTCTCCCCCACCATGAGCATCCCTAGACACACTTAGAAATTCTATCTCCAGTTTCCTTAACTGTTCATAGAAAACAAGTACCATGAGTGATGATAAAACTCTTTTTCCCCTTAAAATTATTCGATAGTTTAGAAGTTCATTCAAAAAAAAAAAAAAACAAAATACCAAGATTGATGTGGGGCGGTGCTTTAATATGCTGCTTATATCCTGCTAGAAATAACATCCCTGACCACCCTCCAGCTAATTTTCATATAAAAGAACAAATACTGAAGATTATCCACACGTATAACACGACATGTCAGGACTCAAGGAAAGCTCACCATCTGCAGTTCTTGTCAAGTGCTGCACTACACCACACCTTTTCCCGACAACATTTGGAAACACCGATTCCTCACAGTTTCACTTGCAAGAAAGACGTCTTGGGCCTCTCGGTTACAATTCTGCTGCACTGAAATAAAAGACATCGTAACAGTTTGAAAGTGGCAAGAGAGGAGAATCAGACTCCATGATAACTGTCTAAATGGAAAAAAAAAAAAAAAAAGGACTAAGAATGCGCACGTGATATAAAATCAGGATTCTCAGGAGAGTTATTAAAAATGCCATGAACTTATTTGTTCCAGCAATTTCAATGACTAGCATCATATAATGCAAAGATCTTATCTAACTTACCAAAGACTTTTTAAAATGGAGCATATTAATACAGATGTGTGTCAATGCTGTAATTGAGCAGCTCATACGTTTGAACAGTAGGAGCAAGACTGCCCTAGAATACTGATTTTCTGTGAATAAAGATTCAGATAGCGCATTGCAACCCTAAACTTCCCGGTATAAATTGGTGTCTTCTGAAAAAAGCATATCCTCTTCTGTATCAGACTTCTTGCTGCAGCGCAATTGCATAGCTCTATGTACTCATTTTGGATGACTGGTACAACAAAGTATATACTTGTCATAGTAATGACCTGAATGAATTCAGGAAAAATGTGATAATCTTTTGTGTCTACGTGCCTATCCAGCAAATACGTTCCTCTTTCCTCAATGACATTCCATTTAATACTTAAGTTTATAATCATCTCTCTTGTGATACAGTAATAAGTAAATCTAGAAAATGACATCAGTATCTTGTTTTTTGAAGCCCAACAAAAATAACGCTACTCTAGTCTGTGTTCTAACCCTGCTACATTGATGC
The DNA here is from genome assembly GCF_040807025.1 of Struthio camelus. Lineage (NCBI taxonomy): Eukaryota > Metazoa > Chordata > Aves > Struthioniformes > Struthionidae > Struthio > Struthio camelus. The sequence goes on along the minus strand of NC_090950.1, from coordinate 24,690,433 downwards.
TGATTTCCAAAGTCTTTTGCCCCCTGCTTTGCCTATGCCCTCTCCTGGTGGTAGAACAAATACCAACAAACATACATACTTGGTTACACCAAAACTTCCCCTTCAAAAGACACGTTTCCAGATGTCAAGTAAAAACAGCTTTCTGTGGTAGAACAGGCCAAGAGTTCAAGCTTAATTTGGTTCCAAAAAGATAACGTTAAAAAGTAACATGACTCTGTAAAATCATCGATTCGCACCACAGCCCTACTTAAAGGATCGTATTATTTCACCCCGTAAAAAAACGCATAAGCAGAAATAGGGTCTCAGGGCTCTTCTCTTGCAGAGTCAGTTAACCAGCAGACTCTCCTTCTGGCTTCCTTACCTCTGGCTACACAGAGCCATAATTCTTAGCTCCATGATTTCATAGTTCAAAACCGCTAGTGAGAAAACACAGCGTTTCCCCCTCCCCCGGGAAGCTGGGAATAGGAATTTGAACCTTGTGAGGCTGAAGACAGAGCATCTGCCCAAGAAACAAGAGACCTGTGCTCCATGCTACCTGCTCAGCTATTATACTCAAGTCTCCCTTCTAGCAGGGGATCAAAATGCCCTATATAACGGTAAGGCTCAGTTGATACAAAGAGCTACTGTTTATCAACATAAGCTGGCTCCACAACTGTAGGTGGCTTTGTTTGTGCAGTACTTGTTGTGAGATACAGTGAGCCAGCTCAGGTTTGGCCCAGCTGCCAAGCTAATAAGCCCTGCAAGAATCCAAAGAGACTGCAGAACAAGCGCTAAGCCTGAAACAGTAAGTGCTGCCAGACCTGAGCCAAACTGAGATGTCTGAACACAAGGGACTCATTTGAGAAGGCGATACAGGCACACTTCAGAGGTTCTGGCCAGAGCTGGCTTAGCCCAGCACACCTATTACCTCAGGATCAGTTCCAGGCAAGTACTGCTCTACCATCTTCAAACCTAAGCTGCCTCTGTGAGTTTGTACTGCGTTTGAGCTAAACAAGGCAAGCGGTCCAGAGTCCTCCCAGCTGGTTTCACAGGAACCAGTTCAGGCTCAGAATAACGTAGCAGCATTGCTATTATGTGGGTTTTTTTCCCATTCTCCAGGGCATCCTAGCCCCTATTATTCCAGCCAGAGCCAGCTGCAACCTCAGCATGCAAGGCCATTTTTTTCTCTGAAAACTAGTCAGGCTCTCTACCACTGACGGAAAGTTGACTGTTTATTAATGGCAAGCACCATCACCTCTTCCTTCAATCATGTTCTAAAATGACAGTGAGTCACGGGCCTTTTACAAAAGGACAAGTTAGACACCAGCTCCAAAAGGGGATTCTGGGACATAGCTCCCTATGACTCCCTAGCTAACATCACAGACAGACTTCAGACATACTTCCTCTCTTCAGCACTTTCTACCACTCAACTCAAATATCCTGTGGAGTGATTTTCCTGTTGCAAATCCAGTTTTAAGGCACCTGCCTCTCTTTCATTTTGGAGGAAACATAATACAGAACCCGGATTCCTATCGTTGAGCAAGGCACCTAAAGGCCAGGTGTGGCAATGCTGAGGCCCCTTAGTGAGACTTAGCGTTTAGTTTGTGTTCTAGTTCTCTCTCTGCAGAATGAGGGTGATAGTGTATTTATTCTCAAAACATCCCCGTAAGAAAGGGAAGTATTAAAGTTGAAAAACACCCAAACACGTTAGCAATCAAAGTGAGAAGCTGAGAGATCACATAAAGTGACTGAGTGAATGAATATTAATAATTGTTTGACTTTTTCATCTACAGATGCTTTTATAGTTCACATAAACATCTAAGACCTCCTCTGAAAATTAGAAAAATAAAACCTTTAACATGCGTTTTGCAATCAAGAAACAAGGATGAAGACAGACATTATGAATAACCCGCTGTCACCATCACTCTGCTGCCTGGGACATGGACTGGCAGTTGTATGACACTGTTCAAAAAGAACAGGCCACTGGCAACCCAACAGGGATGAGCAGCTTACTGAGAAACAAAAAAAAAATTCTGTTCAATTTTGGCTTGAAATTACACCATTTTCTACATTGCTTTATATTACCAGAAAGGTTCAAGCACATGCTTGAAACAATTACGTATTAACAAAGTTAAAAAACTCAGACAATAATCAAGAAGCTCCAGAGTCTCCTGACTACCACTGATGAAATTAACTTTTGATTACTAGCAAGCATCATCATTTGGGGTCTTTATTCATGCCCCACTTCTAAGATGATCATTCTGTTTATTCCTGCGTGCCAATTTATGTTAGTGTCTGACTCCAAAGTTATTATATACAATGTCACATACAGTAAATCAGTATGCGGTATCACCATGAAAAGCAAGTAGTGTGTACCATACCTACACATGCAACCACTGCCGAGATGCTATTGCCATTTGTACCAATACGGGAACTTAGATAAAATACATTTAATGTTTCCATTCACTGTTATTCTCTAATCCTTGCTTCTGAGAAAACTATGCAAAAATGTTTTTAAACAAGAATATTTAGGTATGTTATAGTCAGCAGTGGCAAAATTCTAGGTTTTACCTACTCTTAGGCAAACATAGGATAACCTGAAGGAATTCTGTGAAATAAGACGTACACCTGAAATAAGACGTACACCTGAAATAAGACGTACACCTGGTAAGCAAGACCAGACTCTGCTGAAAGATGCTTCGAGTCTATTTCTCTATTGCCTTCTCTACTGCAGATACTCACACTGTTGTAAAGCAAATGCAGGCACTCTAAAACGTAATTAAACCACAGTGATGACGTTCTACACACTCTTTCCACTGATGTAAATGCCTACAAAAGTGCAAGGCAGTGAGAAGTCAGACCTAGACAGTTTACAGCCTAAATATCCCTTCCCAAATCCTTCTAGCTTCTTGAGGATTACACAGGTTTGGTTTCATATCCTGGTGCTCTTCTAATCCTGAGGCTGCCAAATATCAGAATGATCTTTAGTGAATACTACTTGGCTTGCTGCTAACAGTCCCCAGCGGCCACTGTACTGGGGACCGTTAGCGGCAAAGATTAGTCAAGCACAGGCACATCCTCTCTCCCCACCACACACTGCCACGTGCCTCTTTACTCCGCCACGCGTTTTCTGCTGGTATCACCAAGAATTCTTCTATATTGAAGAAATATTGGAGAAAAGGAAAGAGGCACAGTACTGCCTTTGTTTCTGGCATGCAGATCAATCATCAGTAGCTCTTGTGCAGAGCAAGATCTGGCCCAAAGCGTCAATTGGCATAAGAATACCATGAACGTTATTACAATAATAACCAAAGTACAACCACAAGCTAAATGAAGATCCTCCGGTATTTTAATGCCGAATTTTCTGAACTGATTTTCCTAAGAGTAATTAATTCCACCTCCTCAAACAACTCTGCCTTGGGTATTAGTGCCACATACTGGAAATCATGATAATACATTAACATTAAAAGATTTTATAAGACAAATGTGAGGTGCACTGACTTCATCTGGTACAGTTAGTGCAAAAGCAGGATTTACATCTTTCTTCCTAACACTAGCATCTCTGTTTTGTAGTTTTATGATATTGTGAGTTATGTCAAAACTACAAATTTCCTACTGTCATGAAAAAATTATGAATTTTGCTCATTAAAGAAACAGAGAATCAAACTGCCTGTCAAATTAAATTACTTACCCTTGAAAGCTATTATGTCTAACCGTCTCCTGATTTTCTCATAACTGCATTAAAAAAAACCCAAACTTGTTGTCTCTTACTGTTGGATTTTAGCATTTGTGTTGTATTTTGGTTCACAAAGAGACTTAAGGGGAGACTGTTAGTCAGCACCCTACCTTTAACTGCAACAGATTGGGAGCTGTAGTCAAAACACACACATTTAGCCTGCTCTTTTCCTTCACTAGCATAAAGTTTGCTGAAATCTGCAATAATCTGTTCTATTCACAACAGCTTCACAAAACCTCTGAAGTAATATGCCTGGGTGTACCAAATGTAAATGTTCTATTTCTTCTCATTTCACTGATCAAAATTGAAATGTTGCTAAAGTCAAACAAAATAAGCAGTGTAAATAAAGAGTGAGAGTGGAAACTCAGGCTACAACTTAAAAAACCCCAAAGCTTTGTAAGAAGTACTAAACTACCTATCAAAATAAGACTAAGCAGGACTCCTGCACTAAGCAGAACTTTTTTTGCTTAAAGTGAAAATATAAGAAACACATTTTTTCATGTTTATAGTCCAATAATTGTTACTGTGATCACTCATTATGCTCTGCAATACTTGGTAAGTAAATGCAAAGATAATAAATCAAATGCCGCTCTATTATGCTGATCGTACATAATCATGCCATCTGAGTTCAGTATCCTCCTGCAGGATTCAGAAATAAACTACACATCCTATGTGAATTTGAAAAGAGCATCCATGACTATAAAGTAGGCCACACACACACACACAAAGATCAGCCCTCACCTCCTCCAAAATAACCCACGCAGGAATTCAAAAAGGTGCACACCAAGAACGCTTGTATTTTAAGCCGATTTCCCTACTCTTAAGCTTTTACTTTTCTCTAATACTAACCTCTGGTATACCTCAGGTCTTTTTCTTTTATCAACTTCCTACAACTTTCTAGCTTCCCCTCTCTGGTCCTACTGGTCAAACGCCAAGTTTGGCTGAATGCTTTTGACACCAAACAAGGCAATCTCTTCTCCTAATTACAGGTTCAGCTATTTAACAGGCAGCCGAGCTAGAAAATCAAAACTGCTTAACTGGCCAGATGAGCTAACCTCAGGGGCCAAGCTCTGAGGTGCAAAGGAGTGCCTCAGGCAGGAGAGGAAGAGCATGGTGTTGCCGTACCAGTACATACTTCCAGCGCATTTTATTCCCGGTTGAGGAGCCCTAAGGAGCAGCGACCGGAGCCGGCGGGAGAAGGGCTCAGAGAGGCCCCGCCCGCAGCGACCGTGGCGCCCTTCCACCGCCCCCGCCCCGGACACCCTCTACCCACCCCACCGCCCGCTACCACCCAACCCCTCGTGCAGGCAGCATGCCCACCCCGCTGGCCCTCGGTGCGCCTAGTCGCCTTCCCCGCCTCGCCGGCCCGGCCCGGCCCCTCCTCACACGCAGCCCGCGGACGGCCCTCTCCTCACACGCCTCCACCCCCGCACGCTGCACCTACGCTTGCTCGCTCGCTCGCTCGCTCGCCCGCCGCTTCCCGCCTCAGGATTGGCTCCCCGCGCTCTGGCCCCGCCTTCCGCCGGCTCCGATTGGCCGCTCTGCCCTAGCGGCCGCCGGGCAGGGCGACGCGCGGTAGGCGGGCGGGCGGCAGCCGCGCTCCCCATTGGCGGGAAGGCGGCAGGCCGGCGGGTTAGGCTGAGCCCGCCGGGGGCGAGAGGGGCGAAGGCGCTATTGTTGCCGGATCGCCGAGGAAGCCGGCGCGGCGGCGGCGGACACCGGGCCCGGGGAGCGCGGCGCGGGCCCAGCGGCAGCCATGAGTGGCGGCGTGTACGGCGGAGGTGAGTCCGGTGCCGCCTCGCTTGTCCGCCCCGCCCCCGCGCGACCGTTGAGCTCGGCGCCGTCCCGTGAGGCGGCGGCGCGTGCGCGCCTCCCCCACCTCCGCCCCCCCCCCCCGCCTCCGCGCGCCGCCCCGGCCCTTCCCGCCCGCCCGGCGGCGCCCTCAGGCCCCGGGCGCCGGAGGCCGCGGCCCGGCTCTTCCGCCGCGGTGGGGGGCGCCAGCATGAGCGAGGAGGAGGAGGCGGCGGCTGAAGGCCTTACTTGTATCCCTCCCGGGGTCGCGTCGCCGAGGTACTTTGTCCTGCGACTAGCCGAGGCGCGGCAGCGCCGCTCGGGTGGCCTGGGCAGACCTGGCTTCGCGTGACTTCACTGTTTGAAAGCTCCGTCCTGTAATCCGTGCAGATGCAGCGACGGTTTCTCTCTCCTGTTGAAGTGGCCGTTTTTACTTAAGCCGAAGGAAGTTGCTGTGGCGTCCCAGTTAAAGCCTGTTGGCGGTCCTGTAGTCGCTCTCCAGAAACCTGAATTCTGAATAGACAAGTTTCTCCTTGCGTTGGAAATAGGCCTTGACTTGCTTTTCTCTTTTGCCGGCCAAATGGACAGGAGGCAGGGCAAAGGCAGGTCGGGGTTGTAATGGAGTGTAATAATCGTTGACTCTCTCTGTATTCACAACATTTACAGATGAAGTTGGGGCTCTTGTGTTTGACATTGGCTCGTATACAGTGAGAGCAGGCTATGCGGGTGAAGACTGTCCAAAGGTGAGAGTTTGTGTGATTGAAATATAACATAAAAACTAGAACTTACCTTAGAACCGGTTAAAATACCAAAACCACCAAACCTGTTAGTTGACGAGTTTCCAGAATACATTGGGGTCTTTATTTTTACTAAGGTGTATAATGAAAGGTCTGAATTTTATGAACCGTCCTCCCAAAACATGAATAATGTTCATGACTATTTACCTGTTGCCTTACAGGTGGATTTTCCAACAGCTATTGGTGTGGTGCTAGAAAGGGACAATGGCAGCACTTTGATGGAGATAGATGGTGACAAAGGCAAACAAGGGGGCCCGACTTACTACATAGACACCAATGCCCTGAGAGTTCCACGGGAAAATATGGAGGCCATTTCACCCTTAAAAAATGGAATGAGTATGGTGCTCTGTCTTCTTCTATCTGTTCTTAAAATAGCGTTACTTGGGCTGCAAAAAAACATAGCTTTCACAGAAGAAGTTGGTATGTGCTTAAGTGTTTCTCTTTTGGGGGTTTGGAGAACAGGGCCTAAAACGAAAGAATCTGCTTTCCCTAAAGAAATTTGGATAAGACAGTAAGCATTTGTCTGATGTAAGGGAAGGCTTGTAGGCTTCTTTCTTATTTGTTGACTTGGATTTAAATTTTGATAAAAGGAGAAAGAGGTAATTTATGGAACTAGGTTGGAAGCTCATTCCTGTACTGTGTGTAAGTGGAGGCTCATCCTAAGACCGTCATAAGAACAGATATCTGATGCGCTAGTTGCATAAAGTGTAGCTGGTTTATGATGTTGATAGATTTTTAGCATAATTCTGAGTATGTTATGATCATGATACTTATAGAGGAATAGAATTTTGCAGAGCTGTTAAAGGAGGAGTATGTCTTTGAGTATAGCCTTGGACTAAAGAGCTTTAGGAAAAAAAGAAATCACAGAACCTTTATGTATGCGTGAAGTGGAACAAAAGTTAGAAGTAAACTAATCTGCTTGCTTCGATGTTATTACAGTTGAAGACTGGGATAGTTTCCAGGCAATTCTGGATCACACATACAAGATGCATATTAAATCTGAAGCAAGTTTGCATCCTGTTCTAATGTCTGAAGCACCAGTGAGTAGAAGCAACTTTGCGTTTTTGAAAAGCTTTAACTGCATCTTCTTGCTAAGTTTACAAGCATTAGTCTTCAACAAATCTGATGCTGGCTTGTAGATTACGAGTATTAAAACTTACCTAGGGAAGTAACCATTTTAAAGTACTTTTCCAGATTGTTGGAAGTAGTCTGTTTAAGAAAAATGGCTAAAAAAAAAAAGCCAGTTTGAAATGCTTTCTGTGACAAGGCACCGAAACTATTTACCATGTGCTATTGTTTTTTTAACTTACTGAAAAGAAGCAAAAAAACAAGTTTCACTTTATTCCCTGGAGTAAAAATGAAAACATGTTAGGACAATAAAGTTATACTTAGTAGAGTGCCGTTGGAAATCTGTCACTGCCTTTAGCCCACCAACTAATATTACATGACAGAGAAGAATATTTATAATGAAGAAATTTTAATTTGTCTCTCTTCATTTCTGTAAAGGGCCTTGTAAGGCGAAGTGGACGAATCCAAATTTCTCTTTGGGAAAAACAAACAAACAAACAAAAACCTCACCCTCTTGTTTGCTTGTGGCAAGCATTCGAAGGACAGATGTTAAAATCTGAATACAAGATGTTGGCATGCCATACTGTAGTTATGCCCTTCTTTAATAAAATCTTTGAGTAGGATTTGCTTTATCCCTTTATATGCAGTTGAAGCAGGCTGATGTTCTTGAGATGAATTCTTGGTTACAGTCCCTTGGACTTATTAAAATAGCTAAAAACAAAAACAACATCCACCCCGCCATGATTTTCATGCACCACCTGAGGAGGTGGTTGTACCTGGCTGGAGTACAGATGAATTTGCGGCAGTTATTGCCTGTTTGATGGCTCTATGGGTGTCTCAGTAAAGGTTTCCATTAGAATTCCCCTCACAGAACTAATCTTACTTCGAATCATTGGCATAGAAAGAAAGACTTTGCTTTTTCAGTGATGTGCGGAATATTTGAAATATATCCTTGCTTAATCACAAGTACAGTAGAACTGTAGGAAGATACCTTAAAAACAGGCAAATCTGGATTTATTTTTCTTTCAACCAGGCAAGTTATGTCATGTATCTTTCCCCTGTACAATGGGTGTTACTTGTTTTAGATTTTTTTGAGAGACTGATGCTGGAAGATCTCTAGAAGGGTGAAGGACTCTTTCTTGTAACTGTAAAGTTGTATATGTCTTACCCTGCTTATCAGAAGTCTTCCTGTATTATTAAGTTGCTGCTCCTTTAATTTTGTATAAGAGATAAATATTAATGTTTTTGTCATAGAATTGGAATGGAAAAGATTCTAAGTAAAATTCTAGCAGTCTATCTGCATAGAATTTAGATATGATTTGAAACCATGGTTCTAATAATTGTAACTGTTCATTTTGTTAGCGTCCCTTGAACGTGCTCTGATGATCCTCAGGATAAACATCTTCATTTTGATCACTTATTTGTGTGTATGTGGTTTTTTTTCTTCTTCTTTTTCTAGTGGAATACTAGAGCAAAGCGTGAAAAACTAACTGAATTGATGTTTGAACACTACAACATCCCTGCTTTTTTCTTATGCAAAACCGCTGTTCTAACAGCGTATCCTTTGAAATGTTGAGCCTTTTTTTTCCCCAAGAAAAGGTGGTAAACTTATTCTAGATAATTCCTAGTAAAACAACATATCTAACCATTTTCTTTCAAATTAATGTTTCCGTAAACATCTAGGCAGGAAGGAAACAAATTCCATTTCTGAACTTGAGCCTTAGAGCTCAGTTTTGAAGTCCTCCCAGTCTGACTGTCTTGCATGGAGGCAGTGTCTTTTTTCATTGTATACCATGATAATAATATTAGACGTCTGAAATGGCGTTGTCCTGACTCCTAAATACGGTAATGAAGGCTATAGGAACTTCAAACTTTAAGTTGAAATTTGTAGTTATTTTAGACTGATAGAATATGAAGCTGAAAACATGTTAAGTTGGATGTACTTGGAGCTTGCTGCGTAATATTAACTTGAGTTGTCACTTTTTTATGTCCAGCGTTCCAGTTAGTTTACAGATAGAAGGTAACCTCACAGAGAGAACAGGATTTATGTTCACTTTTGTAGAAAGAAAATGGCAAGTCCATTCATAAAGCCAAGGAGAAAAACAGTAGGGTCCTTGTTCCTGGTTACTTAAACTTTATGACAGCGTCTTTTCCAAAGTGAAAATTAAAATATTTTCCCTAATCGTTTTGGCTAGTTTTGCTAATGGGCGATCCACGGGTCTCATTTTGGATAGCGGAGCAACGCACACCACTGCTATTCCAGTGCATGATGGATATGTACTTCAGCAAGGTAAAAGACTTTCATGGATAATAACGCTGCAGCGTTAAAAAATGAGTTAGCTTTCTTACTGGTTTTACAGTTTTATTACTGTTTTTAAATAGGCATGTGTTCCCTTAACTAGGAAATAACTAGTGTTCTCTGACGAATAGTTAGTTGGGAGGATTTATTCTACGACTTCAGTACGTTCGAGATGTTTTTCTGTTTTCTAGGTATAGTGAAATCACCACTGGCAGGAGACTTCATTACTATGCAGTGCCGAGAATTGTTTCAGGAAATGAATATAGAGATAATCCCTCCATACATGATTGCTTCAAAGGTGGGAAAGTAACTTCAAGTATTTGATCTGGTGGGCGGGGAGGGCAGGGGCTTAAATGGTTAACTGATATTCACATTTCCTGTCATCTCAGGAGGCAGTTCGTGAGGGGTCACCAGCAAATTGGAAGAGAAAAGAGAAGTTACCTCAAGTCACGAGGTCTTGGCACAACTACATGTGTAATGTAAGTAGTTCCTTTCTCCCGCTCTCAACCCCCCGCTAGGAATCCCATAAAGTTTGGCTTGCAAGGGTATCATGTTTTCCTCTCCAAGACCTAGAAAACTCTTAAAAAGACAGGGTCAGTGCTGTAATTTCTGTTAAGTTATAGACTTAAAGTTCTTCCTAACAATATTACTCCTGTCTTCCTAGTGTGTCATTCAGGACTTCCAAGCGTCTGTCCTCCAAGTGTCGGATTCAACCTATGATGAACAGTATGTCACTTTATTTTCCTCCTTGTAAAATGAATCGTGAGTTGTGCTCATGCTGTTGGGTGACTTTATTTCGGAAGAAGGTTATTAGATGAAATCTGTTTATTTCTGGAAGTAGTAATGCAATGTACATCCAGGTGATTGGTTTCTGTTTGATATTCCAAGATGCATGAGATGACAGTCAATATTATCGAAGTTGTAAGTCATATCAATCACAATATTCTGCTAGAAAACTTACCATACTGCTTGCACTGTATTTTAGCGTGTTACTTTCTGACTAATGCTCCAGGGTAGCAGCACAGATGCCAACAGTTCATTACGAGTTTCCTAACGGCTATAACTGTGACTTTGGTGCGGAGCGTCTAAAAATTCCTGAAGGATTATTTGACCCTTCCAATGTAAAGGTAAAACAACTACGTTATGTAATAATGTGAAGGCTTTAAGTTAATAGTTTATCACATGGCTTCCTTTTGTACGATGTTCTCTATTTCCTGCTTTGTATGCATATATTTACACGGAGTGGTTCTCTTGGGCATTGAGTTTACCTGTGTTGTACTAGGGTTGGAGTAACAAAGGAGGAGAAATGTAATTTGAAATGGGTGGTGATGAGCTGAACAGGAAACAGGAATTTTTTTTTTTCTCTCCCTGAAAAATGTTTAGCTCCTTCTTTAGTAAATAGTATTCATTCATTCAGAGCTATAATATGCCTTCCTCTTTTGAAGCAATGACATGTGGCTTACTAATTCTATTCTAGGGTTTATCTGGTAACACGATGTTGGGCGTGAGCCACGTTGTCACAACAAGCGTTGGAATGTGCGATATAGACATCAGGCCGGTAAGTGTTAGTCAGGACATGTATTATACAGGACATAGATATTTCTGTGCTGAAATAATTTTTTGGGGCTAGAACATGGTTGCTGAAGAACGTGGACTTTCTAGGATAATGATAAACACGTTAGAAGAATTCCGTAAGCATTACACTAGTTGTATATAGGAACGTGGGATTACTGTTTCTGTCCTACAAAATGCTGAATCAGGTTTTCTGACTCTTACTCAGTGTGTCTACCTATATATAAATAGTTGATGTCCAGGTTTTATAGCTGGCACTACATAATGTGCATTGAATTGCCTTCAGATGATCGTTTTCCGTTCACAGCTTTGACTGTTATTTTCAGATTTTGGGGGACGATTAATGTACTTCCTAAAGGTAACTAATTGTACCTGACTTGTTGGGGGAGAGTAGAAGCGGAGAGGTTTTAAAGGAAGAGTTTCTCTTTAAAACTATGTTCTCATTTTCTCAGGTGTCGATTTGGATAGGTTCGGATTTGATACGGTCTGTGTAGGGGTTGGTTCAATAATTCTGCCCCTTAACTAGCACGTCAGGCTGGCTGAATAGGCTAGGTCATGACTGATGTTTTCCAGCTGCGGTATTAGATGGAAAACTGTGGCAGTGCGGTTAGGTTCTCTTTCCTTTGCGGTTGGAAAATCCAGCTACAAGGGAACAAGCAGTTCAGGATCTAGGAGGTGTCTATAGATGCAAGGTTCTCCACAGTAGAGAATCCATAATCGTACTGCCTCTGTCTTCCTTGCATAGTTTGATATTTAAGCTCTCTTGAAATATTTTTTTATGTGGTAAATAACTAATTTAGATTGGTAGAGGTAATACCGTGGGCATCACGTGATGTACTACTATTGCTGTTGATTATATGTCCTTATGTGGCATTCTTGTCTTTTCTGTGAAACGGTTGTTTTCCAAATGCTTTCAGAGTTAATACTATGAGTTACTTTCTCTTTTTAGGGCCTCTATGGCAGTGTGATTGTAGCAGGTGGAAACACTCTAATACAGAGTTTTACAGATAGATTGAACAGAGAGCTGTCTCAGAAAACTCCACCGGTAAAACAACTCATTCAATTACTGCTTTGAGTTACTCATTGTTTTGCTTCTCTGCTTTATAAATATACAGGCATGTTTTGTAGCTTCGACTTCACTAGGAACGCAACAGCTGAATAGGTTTTGGGGGGGGAGGGGGGGGGACGTGGGGGAGTAATCTCCCACCAGTCTACAGAAAAGAAAGAACTACTACTTTCCGAAGTACTGCTGATGTCCTTCTCCGTTCCTGCTTTCAGGTTGTGATTTTAAGCTGTGTAACTGAACCTAAGCGATTGTCACTACTTCCCTTGATGGCCTCTCTCCTGAAGTGTCGCTGACTAACCTGAGGCCCATTTAGTCATTCTGCTTGAGGTCCTGTCGCTTTGTAGCAGGAATTGTTCTTCCTGGATTCTACAGGCAACACCTCCTACTCATAGATAGAAAGCTGGTGATTTAATATACTTGTAATTTTTAAAGTACTCAGTGTCAAAGAAAGTATTAATACCATTGCATAGTGTTCTTGAGAACTTGCCTTGGTATAAAACATGATATTTCTTTAATTGAAATGTTCAACTTGTGGGGACATTTGAAATCATAATTCTTTTGGAAGGCTGAGAAAGGTACAGTTATTCACTGCTGCTTACAATAGATAATTTCAGTGGATTTCCCCCTCATCTATCAGTAGAAATACAATATATGTTTAAACCATATGATTCATTGCTACGAGGCATTTTGAGAGCAAAAAGAACGGGTTCAAAAAGGGACTAGATGAATTAGGTTCAATATTAGACATCTTGGTCCCAGTGTACACTTCAGGTACTCCTGTGCTAGAGATAACAGTATGTGGTGTGAGTAGGATGGCTCTTTACCTGCCTTATTCTTAGCCTTAAGCATTCGCTGCTTATCCCTGTTAGTAGAGAAGATAAAAGGCCACATATACTTCTGTTCATGTGTGGCCAATCTGGAATTTTAAATAACAGAGCTGGTGAACGCTATTGCAAGTGTAATAAAATAGATCTTCACTTGCTGGTTGGTATATGCAAACCATGTTCTTTGTGCTGTCCTTCTCAGGCTCTTAAAGGGCTCCAGCCTGCAATTTTTATCTGATTTTTCTTTCCCCCCCCACCCTTTTCTATGCAGAGCATGCGCCTGAAATTGATAGCAAACAACACAACAGTGGAGCGGAGGTTCAGTTCATGGATTGGTGGTTCCATTTTGGCTTCTTTGGTTAGTAAATCTATGTTACCATGTTGCTATGCTAAGCAGTAGTTGCTGTCCAAAAAGTTAATTCCGTGTGGGGGTGTGTGAATTGAAGCGTTTGTGCTACTGTGACAGTCACTGTCCTGTTTGTTGTTGCGGTGAAGTAAAGGGAATCTCTTTAAAAAACAAGCCAACGTGATTTTTCAAATCCAGAAACTAATAATTGGTTTTCTTATGTTTTTAATGGGCAATGTACAGGCTCGAAATACAATGTCCAGAAGTAACAGGTAGTATATTGTAGAAGTAGCCAACTTGTTTCTGCATCATATCCCTGAGTTTAATGGTACAAGTTACTGAGCACTTCAAGGCTTTGTGGAGATTCATTTAGCAGTATTTGGAAAGGGAGACTAAAATCAGCTTTTGGTGCTGCAACTTCCCAACTTCAGTTTAATCACTAGCAATATAAAAGACAAAAGAAAACATAGTCCTCTTGCCACGTTGAATGGAAAGACTTGTTTCTTTTTCCTCCTACGGGAAGCCAGTCATGTTTCATTCAGCCTTAATTTGTTTTCTGTTTTTTGTAGGGTACTTTCCAACAGATGTGGATTTCTAAACAGGAATATGAAGAAGGAGGGAAACAGTGTGTAGAAAGAAAATGCCCTTGAGCTTTTTACTGTGAAAACTGCTGTCTCCCCATCACTCCTTCTATTTTATAGCTTTAGCATACTCAGGAATGGGATGGACTCTTTTTTGTAGAAATTTTATATTGTTTTTTTTTTTTTTTTGCATAATTCAAGTTCCATTTTAACAAACTAGAAATTTTAAGAGACCTAATTGGTACTATCATAGAAAAAGGATGGTTTACATCCCTTGTAAAGCAATAATTCATATAACAAGCATTTTATAGTTTTGTATAAAGTATATTTTCTCTAATGTCTTTTCCTGTGAACAGCTTTACAGGTTAGCTAGTAGATAGAGGCATAACCTTGCAAATGCCTTGGCATCAAATTTATTAAAAGCTCTTGTCTACTTTCACATATTAGTCTTCCTTGCTTGATACTTTGGCCTTAAATTGCTCTTACTTCCCTCTTAAAAAATAAAATTGGCTTTCACTTTTGAGCAGCTTTGTGAGTACTTGCAGAGAAACAGTTACTCTTTGTATTAAAAACGGAAAGTATTTCTGTATTTTCTAATCTGCTATGGGTGACTCAGTTCAGTATAAACTCTAATGAAAATGTTACATTCCAGTTAGAGAATGTTTTATTATGCACTGGTTCAATTGTTCTGTTATGGAGCAATTTCATTTTGGTAAGCAGTCAATACTTTCCACCTGATTTCAAAGAATGTATACAATATGCTGAATGCCTTGTCATGCAGGTGAGAAGAATCACTTCTGAGACAGGGAAGTTAAGGCAGAGAATTGCCTCTCCAAAACTAGGAGAACAGTCATAGAAGACCTCAGGATGTGGCTTGACATTTTGCAGCTAGCTATGAGCTGAAAGGGGCAGTTCCTACTTTCCATGCTGGTTTAGCTCCCTCAGCTGGCTTGTAGCAGGGTAGTAAGTGCCTGTATTTTGCACGGGGAGCGTGCACTCAGGGGCAGAGGAAGGAGGAGCATTTTTTTCAGCAGGAACTGGCTGTCACAATGCAGCTGTATGTTGCTGTTCATCTTACTTTATTTTACAACTGCGTGATGTTCTGTATCGGGACACAATTAAGTTTTTGCTTAAAACTTAAGTTTTAAAACTTGTTATCTTAAAAGCTTTGGAAAACCAAATAGCATATAATTGTTTAAAAAAAATGTAAACAATACTGCTAAGTTCTGGGTACCCTAACAGACGCCTTGGTTAAATAATGATGGGCCCTTTCATTGAAAACAGTTACACGTTACCTCCAAACAATAAAATAATTTATCAAAACAGTCTGCTTTGGTGATACGATGACGACCATTGCTTTGTTCTAGAAGTCAAGTTGTTTGCTCGAGATTTTTCCAAGCTGTTGACAAAACCCATTTCTCATAAGTTTGCCTCATTTTAAGTGGGCTACAAGTAGAGACAAAATCACCAACTACAGTCATCACAGTAGAAGAAAAAGACTTGCTCTAGTTTGCATTCAAGCAGAACGTAAAAGAAAGCTGTGATGGTGGAAAGTCAACCAGACTTGTATCTTAAATTTTACCAGCTGACAGAAGGAATACAGCAGAATTGTGTAATGCTTTATGAAGGTGTTCTGGCATCAGTGAAATACTAAGATTGATTTAACAGTTGGTAGCTAAATGGGGGGAGAAAAAGTAGCTTCCTGAAGGACTGGTTTCTGTGTAAAAAGTGACTTTATAAAAAGTTTTTTGCCAACCACTTATGGAGGTAAAAGCTTCCTTTCAGCTTTTATTTACCATCACGTGATAGCATTAGTCATCAGTAAGTCTTACCTTTCTACCTTAATTGCACAGAATTTGACCAGCCTTACTACAAACAGTTTGTACGTGGTAAAAAAACATTGCACAAATGTCTGCATTTGTCCGAGGTATCTAGAAATCTAGGATAAAGACTCCCTTGTTAAAAGCTTACATACCAAATATTTAATACTTTCTATCAAGCGAGACAAAGCAGGGCAAGAATTCTTTGCAGCATGCTGAAGTTCACTTACTACAGTGCATTTCCCCTGCATTTAGAAAGCGCAACTTAAGTGATATGCCCATAACTGATAGGGCCAGGGAACAAAGTATGGTATGTGACCTTTAGTGGGTCTCATGTCTTTTGGCTATTTTAATGCACAGGTGCTAAAACTAAACAAGGCAGATATTATCCCTAAATTTCATACTTTCATGTGGCAGGCAACTGCTTCTTTTTACTGTTAATTATGTAAGCTTAGCTTAATGAGTGATTAATTTGTTAATTTTCAAACACTTCCCGAAACAACGGTTAGGATCAATTTTTGATTTCAAAACCGCTCTTTAATGCCAGATCACAATTTAATTTAGGTCAAACTGAGATAATAAAAAGAGGGCTACTCTCAGGAAAGCGCAGTCAACTTGTTCACTGGTTTGAGAACTTTAGTTTTATGTTCCAGTCACAGTTAAACAAGTGCTTCCTGGGCTCTTCCAGCAGGTTACTGGCTCTGAGACTTCACAGCAAGGTGAGGGAACTTCTTTTCTAAAAGTTTCTGCTTTTTCTTCTCTAGGTTTTGCCTTCTTGCCCTTCTGCGTAAGTGTTTTTCAAGTCTGAGCCTGAAATAAAAAAGTTAGTGTGGTTAGCTTCCAGGTAGCTTAACTGTTTTCTAGTTTATTTTATCCACATAGTATGATTTTTCTCTTTCAATTTTGCCACACTGAGCTTATTAAAGATACTATTTATCAGATATGCTCTCAGATATTCCGCTTGAAAGTGCTTGGAATGAGGACTTCAAGCTAGGATCGACACAGCTTTAGCACCCAACAGTAAACGGCTGCAGTCACACTACGTGAACGTGGGGGAAGAGAAAAAAGGAGGGAGCAGAGACTATAGAGTCCCAAAGGCTGAACAAGGAAACGGGACATCATTAAGGGAGACACTGGAGAAGGTCTGAGGCAAGGTGAGAGATCTTTTGACAAGGAGAGAATTGGGGAGAATTGCAGGGGTAAACAGTAGTTTCTTGCCCCTAATCAAATAGAGGTTCCTAGTGACTGCCCATTTCAGAGTTAATTTGCTTTTGATAAGCAGAAATGGTTTTTGCCTGCAAAGCAGAATACTCTTCTGTTTTTGAATGCTATAGAAATCATACATTTTGGGAGGATCTTAGGTGCTTTCCACGTAAAGTGGCTTTTACAGTACCAACTTGATAGCTAGATCTGTTAACAGCTAAGATAGGAAGATGATAAATAAAACAGAGCGAGTTCCCCAGATGTTTAGCCTCTGCCCCCTTGGTTCAAATTTTGAAACCTTTGGTGAATTTTCTAGGAAACAGGTATTGTGATTATGAAAGCCTTGTTTTCAGTTTAATAGCTGTAAGAACAAGACTAGTGTTATTTTCTCCTTGCAAAGTGGAAGGAGGATGACTGAGGAACAGATCAGAAAATAACTTTCAATATAAAAAAAAAAAAAGTCTTCTTACCTGATGAAGTGATTTACATGAGGTAAGTAAAAGAATTTCCTTTTTTTGTATTTTTTGTTCAAGTACCATGGTATTGGCCACTCTTTGTAAGTATACCTGTTAAAGATAAATGAAATTGATTATGCAACGTATACTCTGCATCTTCATTCTTGGATTCTACCAGACTTCTCCTTGGTTACTGTAGGAAGATAAAATAGCCTGAGCAGCAGGTCACAGAACTTGTATTTGGGCTTTTACTCCAGTTTCACTATTTGGCTTGATTTGTAACTCCGTGCATCTCATCTGTAGCTCAGCGCCTTTCTGGAAAAAGTCATCTCACTTGAAAAACCACAGACCTTTGAAGAGATGGCACAACACAGATTGTTATTGCCAACATTTATATTTTTAGATGTTATTCCCTCCTAAGAAGTTAATTTTCAAAAGTAGATATGAGCAAGCTGATGGGTGAAGACACCTTTGTTTCTACTGCAGTTTTTTTTAATAAATTGCCAGTGTTTGAGTGTCATGTCAAGTACAAAACTGCTTGAGCAACAGAAGGCTTTCCCTCTAAATAGGAGACTCCATTATTTCTGTTTGGGATTTCCCTTGCATATGGGCTGCACAGATGGCTTGTACAGACTTACCTACAGTCTTCCATGCATCCAGCTTGCTAGACCTACTATATATGTACTGCAGAGTATCTGCATGTGCTTAGAGACAATTTTGCACGGTGCCCACCCAGCCACTGCTTTAACTGCGGGCTGGACGTGCCAATAAGTGGGCAAACCCATCTTTGTGGGCACTGTTTCCAAATGAAAAGAGATGTACAGAAGCTCTATCTACAGGGATATAAATTGAGTAGTTAGTATGTTTAATACTCTATTGATTTATATTTTACGGATAAACAAAGTATTCAAAATTCATCTCTACCATAATGCGTGACCTTTTGATATCTACACTTTTACTGCGGAGCTAAGTTCGGTAGGGACTGCTTCAAATGCCAATACAGTGAGGGTAAAACACTGTAACAAAATAGCAATTTCTGTCAGGGACCTCAGTGTCATCACCTGAAACTACAGAGAAACTATTTATAGTTTTAAGGTAGAAAGTTAAACTTAAAAAAATTAAATATCTGTCAAGACTAGTAGGAAATTCCAAGATATACATTATTTATCATCTCATTCAGTACTCTGGGAGGTGCAGTCACAACAATTGTCCCTCAATATAGGGATATTGCCTCAAACTAGAAATGTCCAAGACAAGTCAGCTTGGACAGTACTCTGTGGTTCATGGATACATGTTATGGAATCACCACAGTAACAGATATCCTCTCAATACAGAAACTACATTATTTTCATGGAACTAGCTCTGTTATATTTAAGGGTGGAGTTTGGTAACAGAACTATTTAGCAACAGTTACAGCAACATAACATATCGAAACACACCTGCATGCTGACTAGTAAGCATGCTTCCTTCTACGCAGTAAACGCATCCTTTCCTAATTAGATCAGAAGGATGTTTTTTCTTGTAAAGAGAAATACCACAAGGAAACGTCACACGCACAAACCAAAAATGTTTTTCCGTACCAGTAGGTGCGTCCTAAGAAGTCCTGTCTCCACTCGCCAGGTACTGGTTTTTCGTGGCCAGTTTGTAAAAGCCTCAAAGCAACTTCTCTTTCTTTGACAACCAAATCTATTCTTTTCATAGATTGTTCTACCTGAAAATAGGAAATAGTTTCAGGATGGGCCAACAAAATACAATCTGACAACTTAAAAACTCCCAAGTAAAGATTTTTTCAGACTAAATTTAAAGAAAAGACGTAGGTAAAAAATATTAGAAGTTCCATCATGAGTCACCTCACATGTGTGGACTGAGTGAAACAGCTTCGTAAGGCCTATGTAGTACACTACAGTGCTGTGTACTAGAATACTAAAGAACAGGTGTTGCAAAAAGCTATCGAGATTACAAGCAGAACACAGACGAAATAACCAACAGTCTGAATATTCGTTAAGGACTAGCTGGCTAGAAGTCAAAGCCAGGTATGCTGATGGCTAGAAGTATGGAAAGCTCTGAGGCAGGGGAGGAAAGGAAAGTAGGAGAAACAACAAGAAGATATGCTATCCATATTTCTGTTAGATGGTTTGTGACAGCTATGTGTTATTTTAGTTTGACTTTAAAGTCTGGTTACAGCCTCAGTGCCTGTTAGTTGATTAGAAAGCTGCACTGACCAAATTATGACATCTGAGTTAAAGGTTTTTGGGCAAGTCTGTCTCATAAGATTACTATAACACACATTACTTAATGGCAACACTTGAAATCCTTTGGGGAGCTGGCAGAGCTAATTTTATTAAGCCAATTGCTGTATTTGGTCTCACTGCAATCATAGTATTTAACTGCTGCTTATCTTCTTACTGATTGCCCGTTTGTTTTGGGATGAAGCCCAAAAAAGCAGATTTGACTTATGAAGTATTGGAACCCTTTATAACAAAAATAAAAAACCTCCCAACGCAAGTACTGCTGTGATTCATAGCTGCTCAACAGGTGGTACAGGTGGCACTAAACAGAAAATACTGTTCAGGAGGGGAATCACAAAAGACAGTTGAGAAACAGTACTATGATAAATGATAGTAAGATAGAGTGGGAGAGCTAGAGGAAAGTTTTATACTAGATCTTCCGTAATTTATAAGCACAGTGACAAATGGACAAATGAGGAGGCCAAATAAACGCATGCATGACTCGGAAGGCATAAAAATCATGTAGATGCATTTTATGGTACACAGAGCCACACGACTAACCAGAGAAAGAAATTCAGAAGAAAAATGTAAATTTCAGGCTTCACCAAAACGAAGCCTGAATGAATGAACGAATTGGGATAAATAATGAGATATCTGAGAATGTATTATATGTCCCAACAGCTCGATTATTTAGCTGGACTGCCAGGGTAGAGATTTACACCTGTGAGACATCAGCATAGAGATGAGAGCTGATTCATAAGTAAATTAAATTTTCAATTGTAAAGATACAGCGGGAAGAATTTAATAAGTCAGTATCAGAATCATGATAATGCAATAGAAGAGGGGATGACAAAAGAGGGGACAGCAAAGAACCAAAGAACACAAGTTTGGAGAAGCCAGAGAATATCAGAGGCAAAAAGCTGGCAACAACTGGGAGAGGAAAAAAAAAAAAATGTGTGAAACGTTAAGACTACAAAGGTTTTCACTTGAACAGGAAGTGTTTTTAGAAATCCTCAAGTGCAGTTTCAGGGACTGAAAGCAGTGAAATATTTCATAACTCAACCATATATAACAAGTATAAACGCCTTGCCCACCGCGTTGCTCGAGCACAACATTTGTTTATGCTCGTACTCAAAATGGGATAATTTTAAAAAAGGTCTTCAACAAGCTTGCAAAGGTTTCACCTTTCACTCAACCGTTTTATTTAGAGTTATGTTTTTAGCTCATATGAAAAAGTTACCTTTTCTAATCGTTCTGGACTTGGCATTGGCCTGTGTTGTCGCTTTGATTCTTGTTCTAAAGTTAAAAGCATGTTTTTTTCCTTCAGTAGGACATACCTAGATCAAAAAGCATAGTAGTACTTCAAAAATAACTTCTAGATCCATTGGCAATTATTCACTCACTACCCTGCTGGCCAGGGCATAAATTGGACAACCTATAATCCCATATCCTATACCCGTTAGCTCCATAAAGAGAGACCAAAAGATCCTGACAAACTGGAGGCAGTATGGCAGAGGTGGGTAGGGGAAGGCTGATGTACGTGACATGAGGAGAGGCCGAGGGAGATGGGTTTATTTAACTAGGAGAAAAGAAGGGGGAGGGGGGAGAGGGCAACTGCAGTCTTCCACTACCTGGAAGAAGGGATTACAGAGAAGATGGAGCCAGACTCTCCTTACAGGTGCACAGGAAGAGGACAAAACACAGCAGTCACAAGTTGCAATAGAGGAACCAATTGGGCAGAAGTTTAAAAAAAAAAAAATCCACAGTAATAACTAAGTACTAGTTTAGCTGTGGCATAGGTTGCCTAGAGAGGTGGTACGATCTCACAGATTTTCAAAATTTGAATGGACACAGTCTTAAACAACTTGATCTCTTTCAGTAGTTAGGGCCTCCTCCTGCCTGAAACAGGAGGTTGGACTGGAAGAGCTCCAGAGGTCCCTTCCAACCAAATTTTTTCTACAGTTTGAAGAACTCCAAAGGTCAGGATTCTACAGTATGAAACTTGGCCTCTGTACCAAACCTGAACCGTTTGTACTGGACACAACTACAACACTACCATCTGCATTACAGCTTTCATATTCTGACTAGTAATAGAACTTGGGCTGCTCCAAGCCCAAAGCAGATTTAAACACGTGGTGTTGTAAGGCGGACTAAATTTACTGACTAATGCAGTCATACTTCCATAAAACCTGCAGAGCTGCTTTGAAAGAAGAGAAGCTAGCTCACTGAAGCTTACTTACCAAAGTTTGTGCAAATCTTCACTACTCTTGCCCCTTAGCTGCTTTATATTCCATGCATCCCCTGTAAAAGTTATTGAAAAAAAGAAGAAAGTATCAGTCTAAGGGAATTTAGTTTCTTTTTCTGAAAAAGGATACTTCCTTTACAGACCCAGCTAACTCAACAGAAGTAGAATCACTTAATTAAAACAACTACCTCTTGAAAATCTCTATCCCTGTGCATACTCAAACTTGCTTTGAATATACGAGTACATTCAGTGCAATGACTTATGTACTGTTGATCTGTTTGTAAGAGGATGAAGAGAGGGAAAAGCTGTAAGATGAATCCCTACATTGAAACAAAGAGACAAGATCGTTCAAATATATCGTTGAAAAAGAAACTAAGAACGTTTCTTCTGTGATCTAGCGTCACATAGAAGCAAAGAAGATGATTTATAGCCAAGTATTTTGCTGCGTGATAGTTGTTTGCTTGCATAAGTATACAATACACAGAAGAAGAGAAAGTTAACAAGCATAAGGTACATTGGTACATAAATATACACAAGTATACATAAATATATATATTTATTTATATATATAAAGAGTTTCATGTGGCTATCAATACTCTTACAGTGCAAAAGAATAGGTCACATTTCAGCTGAGCACAACTGGCTAAAAAACACAATCAGAAAAGCTTGGTATAGCTCACCAGACGATACTGTTTTTTCTCCCCAGTTTTGGGGATCATCAAAAAACTCCTCCAGACCTTTCCGAGACAAAGTAGTGTGCAGAAACTTCAAATGATGGAGGGGCTCGACTTTTGCTAGGTTCTTGGGGAATAGGTTCAGCATTAACCTACACCAAAATTAAAGCAAAAACTATACATGAGAAGAAAAATAATATTCAGCTAAATGAAAACATTCTTCTCTTTTCTATTTGTAAAGGCAGATATCATCCTAGATACGAAAACGCCAGGGTTCGGGGGCAAAAGAGGTGGATGCAGTTCTTGAGGAAAACATGGCATCTCTGTGTTTGTTTTCTGTGTTACCCCTTCTCTTACCTCATTTATCTATAAATATTCAGAGATAACAACCTGAACAAATTAAAAAATTTATTTGAATAAGTCTGAGCAACACAATACACAAACGCCCTTCTATGCTGACTACAGCTAAACATCAAAAACAGTAAAACTGTGGTATAAACACACAAAAAAGTAAGCGTTACAAGCAAAAACACAATAAGGACTACAAAGCAGTAACACAAACAGGGAAACTCTTTAACACTGAACTTATATGAGATCTTTCATTATGGACAACTCGGCCACCTCCAAAATCAACACAGCTTTGGGGAAACTAAAACTAAACCTGGAAAAGCTTGTTTCCGCACTTTGTCTTCCGCACGGCCCCGGCTGCCTTGCCCAGCCCGCCGCAAACCCCGCGGCGCCACCGGCGCGGCAGCGCGCTCCGTCCCCGCTACGGCCCGGTCTAACCGAGGAAAGCCAGCGCGGCCCGGGCCGCTTCCCCTTCCCGCGGCGGCCCCGGCCGCAGCTCAGGGCACCCCGGGTCCGGCCCCGCCGTGGCTGCCGCCCGCCCTGAGCTCAGCCCCAGCACCCCCAGGAGGCAGCGGGCTCCCTCCGACACCTACCCGGGGAGGCAGACGGCCGGCGAGGCCTGCAACGCTCCTGACACCCTCAGCGCGCCCGTGAGGCGCCGGCACAGCGCAGCCATCGCCATGGCGGTCGCCATGACACACCCGTCGCCCCTCCCACAATGCTGCGCGGCTTCCCGCCAGGGTGCCGGAAGGAGGCGGGGCGATCTGCCCGGCCCTAAGATGGCTGCCCGCTAGCTTCACCCTCGCGACGACGAAGGGTTCTACCGGCCCCGCCCCCGCGCCAGGTTCAGCCATGGCGGCCATGAGCCTGCTGCTGCGGGCGGCGGCTGCTTGGGGAGCTCGGCGGGCTGCGGGCGGCGCGGCGGGCGGCGCTCGGCTCCCTTGGCCCGCCGGGGCCGCCCGCCTCCCCGGCACCGTTGGTAGGGCCGCGGCGGCGGCGGCGGGTGTCCGGGCGGCGAGGTGACCTTGGGGGGCGGAGCGGAGGGCGACGGCGGCCCCGTGTGGCGGCGTTGGCAGGGCGGGGGGGGCCAGGGGCCGCCGCGGCCGGCGTTTCCCTGTCGCTCAGTTACGCGGACGATGGGGGGGGGGGGGGGCCAAGGCGAGGGCAGAGCTGCCTGAGGAGCGGCCTCGGGGCAACTGCCCGAGAAACCGCGGTAGGTCGCGGCCGTGCGGGAACGCGCCTCCGCCGGCGGGGCGGAACTCGTGAAAGGCCGACTTCCTAATATACTGCTCTGTGGGTTTACTCGGCGCTGAGGGTAAATAATTATAGTCAGTTAACTTATTTGTTGAGACGCACCCGTAGAAAGATAGCTCGGTATATGAAGTCAGGAGAAAAATACGTTCCTCCTAACTTAGGAGGAAGTTAGCTCAGGCAATCTTCTAGGAGCACTGATATCCTCAAGAAAACCAGTTTATAATTACCTGACCACTGCTGATTTTCTTTTTCTTCTTCTGTCTGTATTGTTGAGCTTATCCTGGATGCGACTGCCCAAGGCAGAGAAAAACTGTAACGCTTCGGTTTACTTTTCAGCTCCTATACGACATAGCAGCCATGGGAAAAGAATGTTTATTATCAAGGCGACAAGATTTTATGATGCTCGCTTTCTGAACTTGTTGGTGAGTTAAAAAATACATTAGATTGAGTGTAACAAATCACTTGTAAATTATGTAAGAATGTCTAAAATACGATTATTTTATGTGCCAGCATCTACAGTGTGGTTGGTGCTAGTGACATAAACAGGAATTTCCACTCTTCCCCCTAAATGATTTATTGTCCTATGCTGTAAAATCGGGGCAGATGAAATAAAAAGATTCAAAATTGGCTAAATGGTGAAGACTGTGTTGGGTACATCAATTAATGTTGTATTAGCATTCTTAAATTGTATGTCTGTGTTTACATTTGCATAATTTGCAAATGCCTTCCAGTTTGTTCTCCTTTCTAGACCGTGTTAGGTTACTCTACTGCAGGGTTTGCCCTCAGTTATCTGGCCCACTAACACCAGAGATCTACACTTAGGAAGCCTAATCTGAGTTAATGCTGAAAAGGTAAGGTTTGAATAAAGCCCATTATGAAGGGTAACGGCCAATCTGATACTACTCTTTTGGAGTGATTGGCTTGCTTTTTCTGTCTTCCCCAGGTACCATAGCTGACAGTTGTTATATTTATGTTGCATTATGTTGCATTGATATTAGCGCCTCATTACAGTGAAACGCTGACATCAGACAGCATTCTCGGACAGCGTTCAAGGAAAGCGCTGCTCTCTGCTTTTTCAAAGGCTGACCTCTCTGGGAGACGGAATGCTGAACTAAATGGGCTGCAACAGCATTGCTATTGCTGTATTCGAGTTGGTTAGTTAACTCATTTTAATCAGCAGCGTACCTTAAAATACAATATTCCCATCCCAAATACAAGTGAAAGTCTTAGACCTACTGGCTGTGATACATAGTTTTCAGACTAACTTCATCTTAATTTTTTCAGGCTACGGAACTTTTCGATCTTTTTTTCTTTCCTTTTTATCCCCCATGCAGAGGTTCTATATATTTTTGACTGGGATACCAGTGGCAGTGTTCATAACATATGTGAACATCTTCATTGGTGAGTGCTCTGTCATGTCATGCTTAACGTAAGTACACAGTGAAATTACTAAATGGGTAAATGGAAACTATGCATGCTGGATAGAAAATGCAGCTCTTTTATAGCTTGTTCTTTGGAAGATCATGAAATAGGCCTAACAATTTTGATGATGTTCTATAAGTACACAGAGGATGTTTCCAGTTTCTTTCTCTTTCTGCAGTTCTTGAATTTTGTAAAAGCTTTCCACAGTTTTAAAAACTGACAAATTCAAATGGAGAGTAATCATGTTACTTTTGTGCTAGTTTTTTGAGCAGCAATGATGTTTAGCGAACGGTTTTACTGTATTCAAATGAGGAGTCTTTCTTACCTTGTTTTACATGCTTCTGCAAGAAAGCTGCATACACTGCAATTATGTGCAATGCAAAATATGCAAAAAACCAATTCTGCTTGGCAATGTTTGTTTTAAATCTATGACTGTAATATTTACTATTGAGTTGACTTAGTTGAGAGATTATAGGAAAACATACTTTCGTCTCTTATACTTTAAATGGGCATTTTGTACGGTCTTGATCTTAGTTGTTTCTTCTGTGTAGTTCTTAATTCCACCCTTTCATTTTGTGGTTTAAAATCTATGAGCTAGATGCATCTAGCATGAACTGTCCGAAAAAATACAAGAAGTCCTGTTTTTCTGAAGAGAGTTCAAATGGAGGGAGTACTCTCCATGTGAAATAGTGTTGCTTTTTATGTGGAAGGCAGAATGGGTACTTTAAAAACTAGTTGTATGAAATGTTCCTCTCCTTCTTGTCAGGTGAAGCTGAACTTGCAGAGATTCCCGAAGGTTATGTTCCAGAGTATTGGGAATACTACAAAGTGAGTGTAACTTGTGAGAGGGTGTTGTGTTAGGGATAGCCTTCCTCTTAATATTAGTTTTGGAAGGAACATGTGTGGAGTATGATAATAGGGATGGCCATATCTTTGCAGCTGGGTATCAGAGTAGGGTAATATCACTTGAATTGTCGATTATAATTTTGGCAGACTTGCTGTTTTAACTTTATGAAACATGCATGTTGCTGTAGGCAATCTGTTTATTGACAAAAATAGTTGCAAATGATCTGCAATTATATGCAAGTAAACTGCTGAAGCTAGATGGCAATCTTTTGTAACATTCCTAAACAGTAAGAACAGTCTGCATGAGTCACGAACAGAATTTCTCTTTACTTTTGACATCCGGTTTTTGTCCGTCTCTTTTTTGCTCTTGAGCTACAGCTCTTAAGATACTGCAGTTCAAAGTGACGTCACTTACTTCTGTGTTATTTGCTAGCATTGTTTCCAAGTCCAATATGTCTCCTGCTTTTAAGTGTAAAATTGGAGATTTTTATAGTCAGAAAACTTGAGGTCCTAGTTTTTTCACTTTACTGTGTTTTCTTAAAATGAGTCCCTGGCTTCCTGCTGCAAGCTCTTTGTTATTTTTCTGGGAAGCGATTGAATTCATCAATACTATTATGACTGTTGCAACTCATGCAAGCTTTTTTTCCTAGTGCGATGGCTTCTGTGTGGAAGCAGTACTTCAAACTGTTACAGATCACAGCAAGAGGTTTGGAGTTCCCTTCTGTGATTCCAGTGGCAGTTTAGGGAACTTGATTTCAGTAAAACCAAAATAAATTACATTTCTTCCATTAACTTGTTTTTAATTTTGCTGCAGAACATTCTCTTGCAGGTTATATTGGCATCAAAATAAGAAAATGAAATTTAAATGTTTAGGGTTATGATCTTACGGAAAGTTGAGTATGTTGTTAACTTTACTATTACGATTTGAATAGCAGTACTGAATTGCTCACAGGTTTTCAGGATTGGGAACTTGCAATATAATTTATGTACAATGACATTTTACTTGGGAATTATGTGAATAATCTATGCTTTTATATTTGCTAGCACCCTATAAGTCGTTGGATAGCTCGTTACCTCCTTGACCCCCCTGAAAAGAATTATGAGAAAGCCATGGCTCTGCTTGATGTTGAAGCAAAGAAAACTGAACTGAGGTATGGTATATAGTTGAAAAGTTTTTGCAAGGAGATATATACTGTAGTGGACTACTGTATTTTGCTTAAAATGCAAAGTTGGATGCTAACATAATGTACCAGTTTGCTTCTGCATCACTTGACCCTGAGCACTTGCTGCACTGTCTGGTGTTGAAGTGAACAGTTCATGTTTGTAAAGTCGTGACTCTGTGTTTGTGAATTAGGACATGGACAGCTTTTGTGCTTTTGCTACTGCTCATAGCTTAATTGAGTAGATGATTGACCCAATTTACCAGATTGGTCATGTTTCTGTCTACTGTTGAAAATTTTGCGGGCAGCAACAACACTGTTGCACTGACTTCATTCTATACTTACTTAGAGTAAACTGTGAGAACAGAAGAAAGTCTGAGTTTCATGAACTGTTGCTTTGGGCCCAAGATAAAGTAGCTCCATCTACCGTCGTGATCAAGTCTGTTTTTTCTACTCTTACTCATTTTTGGTTGAAAGTTTTATCAAAAACTGTGGAGCCCCTCACTAAACAAGAACCTATGAGAGAACTCCTGCAAGTATTTTTATTACTGTTTTGTGAGATGGTTTGCTGGAAAAAAAATTTGAAATAGAAGGATGTAATAGTTGAACCCTTCATATTTTCCTGTTATCTATATTTTGGTAGTACTTACACACGGAGATGCTGAACTCATCAGCAGTGCACTAGTGTTACTGTTAAACAGTGATGTCGTCAAAAAAACACCAACTCTTTGTTTGTTTGTTTGTTTTTAGGCTGATGGAGTTGGAGGCGCGCAGACTGATGAGAGCAAGGGGAGATGGCCCTTGGTATCATTATGAAACACCCGATAAAAATCTAACTGACGATTCTATGAAAGCCACACCTGACAATTAGGCAGTCTTAAGACAGTATGCAAGGTTTTAAATGAATTACCAACAAGTTGTGACTGAATTATGCAATATGCATCCTGCTGTTCAGTGAATTAAATTTAAAAAAAAAATCGTTTTTGTTGGTTCGAGTAATTGGAAAGAAGCTGTGCAGGGTATAGTTGTTAAACTTATTAATCAGAGAAAAGGCCTCATGTCAGTTGCCAACAGTTACTCTTTTTCTCCGGAGCATCAACACAGAATGGGCTTTGTGACCTGATCTGTGTGAAACAACTTGATAATATTAGAATCCATCATGCGATTTCTCTTACCTAAAGTTGTAAATGAAAGATACAAACAACTGTAAGGCTTTTTTCTTTTATGATGCCTTGTGACAGATAATTTGTGGAAAATGAACCAAATCAGAAGAAAGTCTTTAGGTCTTTGGAATATTGTCACTGTAGACAAGCGCTATCTTTCTCGTTACCTGGAGTCAAACCAGGCTTTCACTCTTTGTTCCAAACTTGCATCTTATTCAGTCAGCTATTGTTTTCCCTGTGTTATCTCAAAAGGTGTCTTTCTTTACCTATCTGTTAATACCCTTATTCTTTGATGGCGTCAGCCAAGCAGCTTCTTCCTTCATTAGTTATTTTGGCACCACTTTTAAACTTTTCCTCTTATTTTTAAGATCATGCATAATTTATGCTTGTCTGTTTTCCCATTTTCTCCAGTCCCACCTCCTTCTGCCTCCTTCTGTACAGCCTATGTTTCTAAAAGACTTTTCTTAGAGACTATTTAAAAAAAAAAAAAAGGAAAGGGAAGGGAAGAAAAAAAGGCTTATCTTTGCTTCTTTCTGAACTGGACACTTCTCCCTTTGTCTAGATCATCCAAAAAGTGAGGTATTCTAAAACGTCTTGCCACGTTGCTCTGTTCTGTTGACACTTTGATTTTTTTCAGTGAGGTACATTTCATATAATACCTGCTTCCTTTTCTAATGGATCTAAAACGGAGCCACATACCCCCTTTGGGGCAGAAAGTGTCTTCATAGATGCAGGTTTAAACCAAGTCAGTGCTCTGTAATACATTAACACTTCAAAAAACTCATACTGAGAGGTACCTACCCGTTATGTTACATAATTTTAATTTTAAAAATGAGTATCGGGTGACTTGGAGAATTGCATGCCTAGTGGTTGTCCAGAGGACTATCTTTTTATATTTTCATGAGGCTTTAGGTTTTTTTTACCTCAGATCCTACCTGTGTTTTGAGAAGGCTGAATTAAGACAGAAACACTTGCCTAAACCTGTAGCGATTACTATCCATATTGTCAGCTGTAGGACTAGAAAGCAAATGAAAACTTCTTAAATATTTAAGAAAAGTGTGTAGTATATATAAACTCAAGTCTTTATGACTTTAAGGC
The DNA here is from genome assembly GCF_040807025.1 of Struthio camelus. Classification (NCBI taxonomy): domain Eukaryota; kingdom Metazoa; phylum Chordata; class Aves; order Struthioniformes; family Struthionidae; genus Struthio; species Struthio camelus. Next base: position 24,660,458 of record NC_090950.1, on the reverse strand, counting down.
TTTTTGTAAGTTTAAGTCTTTCATGTATTCTTGAAAATATCCTGCAGTTCTTAGGTTAAAGTCTATGGTCTGTCATGTAGAACTTGCTTCATTGTTAGGAAGACTCTAAGCGGGCAAATATGAAACGAAGTATTTTCCTAGTAACTGCTGTATATCTAATTTTTTAGCGATGTAGTGACATTATTGATACTGCTGTTCAACAGAGTTTTCTTACTGTAACAGGCTTAGTAATATGAAGAAGGGAAAAATAGGAAACTGCTTCGTGAAGGTTGTTACGAAAGGGTTGCTTGAAGTCTGAAGAGCAAGGATCAAGCCAAAGAGAACTGCATAGGTAGACATTGATTAATGTTTTTCATGGATAATATTACTGCAGGTAAACAGATACCATCTTCTGCTGTTTGTTGGCAGTTTTTAGCATGTACAAATCAAAGTCCTAAATAACACTCTCAAGGTGAAAATTTCAAAACTTTATACTCCCAAAGTATGTAATATAGAGAGACGGTATAAGAGACTTCACAGATGAAAAAGACAGTCCTCTCTCTGGTAACACTTGAGTGTATTTTAAAGGCTTCTTTTCCAAGGTGAACTGGAATCAAAAAGCAAAACAAAAGAGTTTATATATAAGTTGAGTAGAAATGTGCTCTCCAACTGTGGTTAATCAGGAACAAATTAAGAAATACGTAAGGGGAACGAAGCAAATAGAGATCCAGGATGTTACATAAACAGAATACTGAATATTGGTAATTATCTAGCATGATCTGGTCTGCCTAGCTGGAAGGGGCTGTATATTGTGTATGAAGTCCTATCTCTGTTGTTTTTTTTTTTTTAATATTATCAGTTTCTTCCATAAAATAAGAAATTAAAGATGGTGTAAATGAGGAATGATCCTCATACAGTTTTAACACCTATTTCGTCAATTGCTGCATGTTAGTGAAGGTATAGAAGTTACATACAGAAAATACCAAACAAGGCAAACAGATAGGAACGGTAGGACTGCAGATGCAAACAAAAAGCTTTGAAATTTAGTTAGTATTACAAGCTTTTTTACTTATTTTGCATTTTGCTACTTTACATTTCTCTGAAGAGTATTACCGTATTCAAAACCAATTTTGTTACAATCGGTTTGCAGATGTTAGCAGAAGTTAGGCCTTTACTGAAGATCAAGTAAGAACATACTTAAATCTGAAACAATTACTTAAGAGCACTTCAAGAGGAGGCTGCCTACTTTCACGTTTGTAAGAATGGAATTGCTTGATGATTTTTATACATGACAACAGTGAACAAGTACCTTCTGGGATAGCATTAGTTGTTTTAAGCTGCATGTGAGGACATCCGTACACGTGCCTGCCATGCATTTTCAAAAGTATGCAGCCTTTCAGGGCTACTAAGATGATGAAGGGACTGGAGCACCTCTCCTATGAGGAAAGGCTAAGGAAGCTGGGACTCTTCATCCTGGAGAAGAGAAGACTGAGGGGGGATCTGATCAATGTGTATAAGTATCTGAAGGGAAAACAGCAAGAGGATGGGGCCAGACTCTTCTCCGTGGTGCCCAGCGATAGGACAAGAGGCAACGGGCACAAACTGAAACCCAGGAAGTTTCATTTGAACATGAGGAAAAACTTTACTGTGAGGGTGGCTGAGCACTGACTGGCACAGGTTGCCCAGAGAGGCGGTGGAGTCTCCATCCTTGGAGATATTCAAGAGCTGTCTGGGACAGGGTCCTGGGCAAAGTGCTCTAGGTGACTTTGCCTGAGTGGGGGGGGGTTGACTAGATGATCTCCAGAGGTCCCTTCCATCTGCAACCATTCTGTGATTCTGTGATTTTTCTATACCACTTTTGGAAAAAAAAAAGTTGGGAATAAATAGGTTACTCTTTTTTTCTGACAGGCTTTTGCCACTAGAGGGATACGTTTCCTCAGGTTCTAATGGCCATAGTATTCCTCTAGTTTTAAATCCCGTAACAGAGGGAAAGACTGTGCCTTTCTTAGTTTGTGACCCTACATTACCTGTTCACACTGAAATTTCCACTTTTTTTTTTTAAAAAAGGAAGTAAGCCCAACCTCTTTGGCAAATCCTGGTCATCTTGTGGTTTCAGACTGCTAAAACCTAATTAATTACTTTCATTATATTGAGCAATAGTACATAGAATATTTGAAGTAAACACTCATTTGCTGTTTCCTAACACTGCCAAACATTAGGAAGACTCTAATTGATTTAGGATTTCTTATGTTATGATTCGTTGATGTAAATTCTATTCTTGTGGAAGTCTAAAGCCATTCCATTGAGCTCATATTCTGCTTGCGGTATTTCACAGGCTTCCCACCACTTGATTTTGCTTGAAAAATTGCTGAGACGAGGCTATACTGGTTAGCTTACGCTCGCAGCCCATTTCTTTATTGCTGGATACGAACCTGTGGTTTTTCAGCTCTGTTGTTAATTCAGAACCACCTTTTGAACCTTTAGTTTTTGAGGTTAAAAGTGCTCCTAGCAAAGGTCACACGTACACAGATTGCTGTGAAGTGTTACAAACTTTTATTTTCAATTGCCTGCTTGCAGGTGGTCCATGAGCCCTTGGATTTAATGTCAGCTACAGCCGGAAGGCCACTCATCTAAATTATCTGGCTTTAATTTTAAATGGACCAGTCTTTTCTTTAATCCTGCTGCTGCTAATCCTGTCAGGCGTACGCAGTTAGATATCGTTTGAAAAACCTCGTGATTTCGAGTAGGGTACTTTCAGTTACTTCCCTCTTCCTCTACTGCTATCGGTATTCTGTCACAGTGAGAAGAGCACCCCTGCAGAAGTGGGAGAAGGTCACCGTAGACTTAAGACACTGTGCCTCAGCACCGGACATCCGCGTTCAGCCGCGGGCACTGCCGCAGGCTCCCACCGTCGCCTCACGCAGAGCAGTTTAACTCCCCTGGGCATCGCTTCCACCTTACCAGCTGTTTCGCTTCGCCGAGATAACTCATACACCGTTCAGGCAGGGGCGCTGCCTTGTTCCGCTGAAATACAACACCCTCCGTAGCGGGGTGGTGACAAATCCGCTCGTACGCGCAGAGAAAAACCTGTACCCAATCTACGCCGTATCACGGCTAATTGGGGGGGGGGAGGGGGAGGGGCGCGGCGGCCCCTCAGCGCCGGGCGCCCCGTAACGGTCGCCGGCGGCGCGCGGGGCGGGGCCGGGCCGCCCCGGAGCCGGGGTGGCGGCGGCGGGCCCTGCCGCCCCCGCGGGCGGCCTCGGAGGCCGGAGGTGCCTGAGAGGCAGGGGCGGAGGCGGCGGGGGGCCGCCCGCCCTGCCCCTCCTTCCCGCCCTCGCCGGGACCCCGAGGTGCCGCCGCAGCTGGTGCCGCTCCTGCTGCCATTGGATTAAAAATAGCATCTTCCCTCCCCCTTCCCCTCCCCCAGGCCCGGCTCCCGCCGCCGCTGCCGCCGCCGCCACCGCTACCGCCGCGCCCTGCCCTGCCCCGGGCCCGGCTGCCCTCCGCCTCCATTGCCCGCTCGCCGTCGGCCGGCCGGAGGCAGCGAGCGACCGAGCGAGCGAACATGCAGCGGGCCGCGCTCTTCGGCGGCGGCGGCGGCGATGCGCAGATGGCCGCCGGGGACCTGGGCGAGCTGCTGGTCCCCTACATGCCCACGATCCGGGTGCCCAAGTCAGGGGACCGGGTCTACAAGACGGAGTGCGCCTTCTCCTACGACTCGCCTGTGAGTGCAGCGAAGCCGCCGCCGGCTGCCTCCGCTTCCCCCCCCCTCACCCCGCCGGCTGCCGACCTACCCCTCTCCCAGCGCCCTGCGGCAGCTCTGCCGCCGCCCCGCTGCCTCTTCCCCCGCTCCCGGCTGCTCCCCAGCCCCGGGGCAGCTTCCCCCAGGCCTCAGCCTCCCTGCCCTCCCCCTACCCCCCCGCGGCTTCTTCCTTAGCCAGGTTTCCCTCGCCACCCCCGGGCTGCAGCCCCTTCCCTTCCCGGGGGTCCCGGCCGCGCCGCCGGCTCCCCTCGCCCCCTCAGCCTGCGGGTGCCCCGGCTGGCAGCCGCCGGCATGGCGGGATGTGTCCGCGCTCTGTCGCAGCTGAGGACTCCTCTGACAAGCACGTCGCCGCCAGCTTGTATGCAGCGCTAGTATTGGCTTCTGTGGGGTTTCTGTTGTTGTTTTCTAGGGAACTTTTCTATCGCCTGGGAAATCGTTTCTGGTTCTCCAGGGTGGGCATGCTCTCCCTGTGTAACCCTTGTTTTCAGGTTGGTACTGAGATAGTAAAAAGCAGAAGGAGCTGACGTTCTCGTTCGCATGTTTTTGGCTAGGAAAAAGCCAATGGTTTTGCTTGCCTACCGTATCACTGCTTATCCTCCTGTTGATGATCTTTTAAGGAAGTCTTCAAAGAAGTTCAACCTGAAAATCAGTGTGAAAGTCTTCCTGAAATACTTTCCCTCCTGGCGTTTTGGTTAGGTCACTAGACTTCAAAGAACGCGTATTTCCTCACTAGCTTATTTAGTTTGTTGTTAAATGAATGTTTGATGCGTAGTAACTTTCTATGATGTTATAGTTGTCTTGCAAAGCATCCGCAAGCTCCACAAATGCATGTATTGTGTTGCAGATTTGGGGCCCTACTCGTTTTTTAACTTTGCTGAAAACATTGGAAACCTTAATAAATAGTGAGTGGATACTGTGTAGGAAACACGTGTTTAGAAATTGCACTTTTTAAATGGAGCTGAAATTTTTTTAAAGATTGCTTCTCTACATTAGGCTGAGGTTTCTCAAAGGTGACTGAGCGCTCTGTATTGCTGTAAAGTTAAAGTTAATGACAGCAATCTGAAGGAAGCTCAGTGTTTACATGACAGGATAGTCAATTAAAGATATGTTTGAGATGGACTTTTGAGCATGTTATTCCTCTCTCTTTAATATTTTCCTCTAATGCAAAAAAATCAAAATTGGTTTCAAAGGTGACTCAGCTGTCTGGTGTTCATCATGTCTTGTTGAACAGAGGTTATTTTTACCCGCACTCTTCAGATCTCAAGTGTCACCTAGCAGCCCTGGCTGTACCGGCAGGCAGTCTGATTAAAATTGCCAAATCAGACTCTACTGCAGAGGCGCTAATTACATTATATACTAAGTAAGGGTTGGGGGGGGAATCAATATACCACAATTCTTTCTTGAAATTTTTGCTTGGGTGAACACTAGAAATAATACTTTCAGGTGGCTTGGACCTTATGGTCTATAAAAAGTTTCCTTTAACCAGTAGGAAGAGATATCAAATTCTGTTACAGATTAAAAAGCATTAATCAACACCCCTCCCTGCAACAGATGTCAAATAAACACAGCGAAACTTTTTTTTTTTTTTTAAGCAAAACAATATATTGGAGCAAAACATAAAGTATTTGAGGAAAGCTCAAATAAGCTTAACAAAAGCTACATATAAGCATAGGAAAAGGAGCTGGAATCACCAAGTGCGATTTTCAAAACTGTTTCATCCCATTCACTTTTTTGGCAAGAGAGTCAGGTTTTGAAAACGTTGGCCTTGGCCATTAGAGACTTTTTGTTGAAAGGTATTCATTAGGCAAAAGGCTCTGACTGAATTCATGCAATACCAGTAAAAATTATATTATGCTCTATTTCCATTGTCTAGTTTTCCACGGCTTTTCAGCCTGTACTGGTCCTTGACTTGGTTGGGTAAAAGACTTGTCTCCAGAAAATGTATTCGTTATTCCCATGTAACCTAACAGATATTTGGATATTGTTTCTAGGATAGCTGGTTCTAAAAGACAAATGTGTGCTTTTGGGGGTAAAACACCATCATTTACAAATTTGAAAACAGCAAAACTTTATTTTTACAGTCTTCCGCCCAGAAGAGAAGGTGAAAGAAGGATACAGACAGATTGTCCCCTTGGTTAAAAAAAGGGATTTATCTCAGTGTGCTTTGTATTAGGTTGTCTTAGTGACTTATTTTCTGAGGTCAACTACGTATAGCCTAAGTGAGTGAATTCCTATTGAGGTGTCTGCCTCTTTTTGAAAGATGCGCAGTTTTTTTTTTCCTCCCCTATAATATTAAAGTAAATGATAAATGTTAAAAGCATGTCCTCTGGGGTTTATTGTCTATAGTAAAATTCCAGATAACTTAGTCGACTAGGAAGGTGTTTTCCATTGTAAGCTTATTTCTCAGTACGTCCTCGCATCTCCTCATTTTGCCATTTCGAGTATGTTCTTTGTTCAGCTCTTCTCTGTTTCGAGTCAGCTCGAGGCAAGATGTTTTGTTTTGTCACTCTTCTTCAATACCAGATTTTATTTCAGTAGTTTATTCCATTAACACCGTAAAACTCTCTCTCAAGCTTTACCTTTGATTCTTTTCCTATTCAGGCAAGTAAATTTCCTGAGTATTTTGGAACTTAATACTTTGGTCAACTAATTTTTGTATGCACTTTTCTTAAGTGATATGCCCAGTCACAGAGCATCTCTATACTCAAGTTTCTCTGTCTGTAAAATTAGTCCTTCTCTGCAAGGAGGTATTGTGGTCTTTAAAAATACACTAAACACTGCCAGATCTATGGGTATTAGGGTGCAAAGTGCTATTATTATAGAGAAAGGTTCTCCCAACGTTTTGAAAAAGACGAGGAGGAGCGGGATAGTCAAAACCAGAGTGGTTTGGTCAAGGGGTGCTAAGGAAAATGAGGTACTGTGTGCAAGTGGCTTCATCTTTCAGTTGTTGTTGTGTGAGTTGAAATACGCTGCCCTGTGTTGCTTTCGCAGAGTTGTTTGTCAGCCTCTGTTGGTTGTGTCGTCTTGTCCGGATTTGACCAGAATAGCGTCACTGAGGATCCATGTTCTAGTAGATAGAGGCAGTTTCACTGCTCTCTCTCAAAATCTGTTGACTCACCATTCTCTTTCAGTGAGTTTTAAATCTTATCTCCCCTGTGTAAAGATCAGAGGACAATGGCAACTTTGAACTGTGCTACAGTTGACTAGTGTCACTAGTTTTGAGATTTCGGAAATGTAAGCGTAGGAGAGGTACAAGCGGATAGTCGATGTATTTTTTTCCGTGTGGATTAACACTAGCACCAAAAAAAGTAGCATCGTTAAAAGGGCCGCTACATGAATGAGAGAGTCAACTGAATGCTTTTCTGAAATCTAAAATTTATGTCCTTAGATTTGACCTATTTCTAACAAAACGTACTAGAGTTAGTTCCCAGGAAAGTTGGGAGGAACAGGAGGACAGTTTCTGTGCATTCGAGAGCCTTATTGACAGTTTTTACTTTGCTAGTCTCAGAAGATTAGAAAATGTGCCTTTATATGACTTGATTTTTAATTACTCTTTTTTTTTTTTTTTTTTGATGGCTTCTAGAAAAACTGTTTGCCTGATGAGGGCTTCTACTCCAATTAACCTTTGATTCTTTATACTGGAATTCAGAAGGGAAGAAAGGCAGCCTACAAAATACAAGCAAAGTCTGGTGTGAGTATTGCTCCCTCTGGTGACTGGCCCCAGAAGCTGTAATAGCTTACCAATTTCTGACAAATTGAATTATTAAATCCTGTACTTCTCATTCTTGAAACCGGATGCACAGTCCCTTCTGGTGATTTTTTTTTTGTTTTTAATCCTGTATCTGTGCCGCTCCGATGCAGGTTTGTTCTCTCTGTTATTTTGTCTGCTGCAACCTCTCTTCCTTTGTTGGCAGCTGAACTTGACTTTGTATTGTTCAGTAGAACATGGAAAGCAGAAAGACTGTATTTACATAATCTTTTATCCACTGCGGAGCTTGTTATCTGTAGAGGAGTCTAGGATTCAGTGGGAAATTCCACCTGTAAATGGGATCCCTCTCCCCAAAACCTCTGTTCATTTAAGACCAGACATATACCGGAGGAAGAGATGATTGCCAGAAAAGGGATACAAACTGGTGTATAAGAATGGCTTGTGTGCAGACTATGCATGTGGATATGCTCCGAAACCTTCTGCAAGAAGGGCATTGGATGTTACAACTACAGCACAGGTTGTGAGTCCAACACAGCTATAGGACCAAGCAGTCTGGTTTCTGTAGATCACAGGATTGTGTTTGTTTGAGCAGCTTAAAACTTGGCTTCACACTGCTGGAAAATCTTGCTACTGACAAAAGCTTCCTGTGTGGATCTTGCTAACTTCATTTTTGTGGCTGTTTGTTTGTTTGTAATGGTTATGTTAGGACAATTCCCAAAGGCTTAAACTGTGCTGATGCTCTGCTGTTTATCAGACAGTACAGTTGAGACTGAAATCCTTGAGAGTTTGCAATGCGTAATGGGCATCAGTGACCATGCTGCGTGTAATTTTCTAGCAGTAAATATATCCTATCTAGCTGTTCCTTTAGCCAATATCCCTTGAAGAAAATTAGAAAGTCTCTGGGCCTCTGACTGGGAAGAATAGGCAGATATCTTGTTTATATTGATGGGATGGGAGCAGCAGCGAGGAAGAAAAAGAGGATTGAAAACATCTAGGCAAACTGAGTATTCCAGGCAAATTATTTTGTCTTAGTTGCAAAATAACCTCCAAATTATTTATGCAGGTGTTTGGTGGTGGGTGATAATCCATAAAAGCCGAGCAGCACTGTATTGTTGCATCCGAGGACAGTGCTGGGAAGCCTGATAGGTGAGTTCTTTGCAGGCATTCTTGCAGGAATGCACTAGGACACTAGGGTGAACGTAATTGTTCCTGCTATTTCCAGTCTTCCAAAGCTAGAGAATTGTTAAATCAGTGACAATTGTACTTGCAGTTTTTCATAAATGAGAAAATACCATGCGTCTTTGAAGAACAACGAGAGAGCGTGTGCATAGTACACTTGTGTGGGTTTGATCTAAATCTGGATCTAACTGGCCTTTCTGTCCATTTCCATGACTGAGTGAACTTTAGCTAAGTTGCTGTTACCAGAGTAATGGTGGGCTGGAATATTTTGGATAGTGGCGAGACTTTGATAGTCAGGTACCTGGAGTGCTGGAGAGTAAATACAGAGATGCAGATGAGCTGATAACCCACTGGGAGCTCTGCTGAGTCTCTGTGGAGCGCCATTAGGTTTCCTGTGACCTCTTCTATTCTGGAAACGCAGTGTTAGCTCTGTGATCAACAGAATTGTGTAGCTAGGGCTCTGCACAATGCAAAAATCATCAATCAGCCTCTAAATGTAAGGTGCCGTGGGAGCAGTACAGGTGGCATTGCTTGAGTTGTGGTACTAGGCTTGAGCTAATAAGCCCTGTTGGATCTGAGCTGTCTCTGTCAGTGGCCTACCCAAATCACACCTGGATAATATGATCACAAACAGGGCTGACTGCTGGATGCAAGTGTCCTATTCCTTGGTGCAGGTCACAAGTACCCAAGACCTCATGTTAGTTTTGTCATCGTATCTGCACACTTGCCTCGAAGCCTTGTTGCTGCTGCTGCTGTGAATGTGACGCGTACCTGACGCTGCTTCAGGATCCTGGTCTGGAATTCTACGTGGCTTGAGTACGTGAATGACATCTAGAGCTGTGTCTTAGAATGGTGGTTTGGTTTCATTTTAGTGTCTGACCGGCCCTGGTGGCTTTTTTCTTCAAATGAAATGTTGGAAATGCTGCACTGGATTAGACTTGTGTCCATGTGCCCATCTCCAAGAGTGTCCGGTATCAGAAGCTACAAGCGAGATAACAGATATCTTTGTTAAGCAATCATAAAATAATGTGCTCTTAGGGAAATATGCTGCGTAATGCCTAGTAAATTGCATTTAATCCAAGACTTTGAGGGTTTTACAGCAAAACTGTAATATATTTGTTGCTGTAACTTTCTTTAGTTTTCCGCATGACATCTGAACCCCAGAATCCTGATTCATTTTTGATTTCAGTGGTGTTTTCTTTCCTCAAGCTGTTCGGTGTTTTGCATACTGCTATCACAACAGTGTGATAAAATAGTAACTCTGATATTTGTTTTCCCTCTGTTTTTAAGGGTGAGGGGAGGAAAGGCCCGGGATTTCTTTTTTCACTTGTAGCTAGAAGCCTAGTTACTGGAAGCCCTGTTCTTTTTTTCCTTCCTGCCAGATCATTTGTCCTTTCTTTTTCTGCCTGACCCAGCTCTTCTCTTCCTATCTGTTCTCCTTCACAAATTCCAGTAATTCATGGCTCCTTTTCACTGTTCATACTTTTTTTTTTTAATGCCAATACTTGTGTATGTCTATCATCTTCTGTTATTCTCTATTGGTTCTCTCCTCTCCTCCTTTTTGCCAGGTGTCCAGTTTTACCCTCTTCTTACTATTCATTTTCTCCTCTTCCTTTTTTTGCCATTGCTTTCTTGTCACTTTTGGGTGAAAGAGGACAGTTGTCCAAAAGGCACACTTATGCCTACATGCATACTCCATAGTCTTTTTGAATGTGGCTAGATAGATTCCTGGCCTTTAGCATCCAGGGTGATTTCTCCCCCCCCCCACCCCCCCCCACCCCCACCCCCCAAGAAAGTATTACTGTCTTTGTTGTGGTGGAAGCTTGGAAGTGGACTATCTCTTGTGCCAGGGTGACTTCTATGTGCTCCTGCATTCACTCAGTTGGCTGTGTTTTTTTCTCACTATTTCACTGTCGGTAGTATTGGTGCGTGACAGACGGGCTTTCTTTTTATTCTACGTTGTAAATTATTATGTGTTGTTCAGATGAATATTCGTAGCTGAAACTTGTTGTTCTTAGCCTTCTGAAGAGTCCCATAATAAAAGGCCTGTCATTTAGTTACACTATTGTGGGATTCAATGCAGTATGGGTATGTTAAGAATGTTTTTGTAACTTTTCCAAATAGGTTAAAGATTGGCTTGTAGTTATACAACAGGAGTCTTGTGTTAATAATGGTAATTACCGGTGAATACTCTGAATAGAGCCTATAGTAACTCTATATTGTCATTGTCTTTGGATGCACTTCTATGGAAACATACTGCAGAATACTGAGGTTCCAGTGACTGACCCATTGTTGTAAGTGGGGCTTCTTATATTGTCTGTGATGGGATGAACAAACTTAAATCTTTATATTTGGGGTATGGAGGCCCATGAAGACTAGAGATGCCATTTTGCTCCCTTCTGTGATACCTTTATTAGTAAGTTGTACCATTGTTCTAGTGGATCTGAAGCAAACAGCTGTGCTGCAGACATTGCTCCCAAGTCTGTAACTGTTTGCCGTGTTAGTAGATAAATCATCGCAATAGGTCTTTTATAAATTCATTATTGTCTGAGCCACGTCAGGAACTGAAATTGCTAAACCCTGCATTTCCCTGAGGGTACTAAATGACTCGAGAAATTGGTAACAGGATACAGGTTATTAGTTCAAGTCTAGATCAGGTTAGCAGTGTTTGAAAGCTATTAGTGTCTAGTGCCATGAACGTGTGAAGCGGGATGTTCATGTCACTCAGTTTCATTGTACGCTGGTGTGTGTGTTTGCCAGCTCTCTCATCCACCAGCTTCCTTGCTCTGTTTTCCCTTTCAAGGCTGAGAGGAGGTGACTGTCGTATTCTAGCAATCTGTCTCTGCAGGTTCCTCATCCCTTTGCTTCTTCCTCCTAGCTTTGCAAAACATAAAATATTATCTAAATAAGTCAAAAGAGCTGTGTGTGTGTTTTTTTTTTTAAATACTTTCCTCTCTGATGTGGACAGTATGTCTCCCTCTCTATTAATAAAGCATACTGTGGCTAGGAGTATTTAAGCAGCAAAAACCAGGAAGACATGCAGTGAAGAGCGATCACGTTTCCTTCTGATTGGAGGGTAAGAAGACTGGTCTACTCTTGAGTGGATGGGCTTTCTGCATAGGGATTAAGGCCTGTAGACAGAGTAGTAAATACAAGCATCTGCCCTGATAATATATTGAGAGTGGACTAGTGAGAGAAGACGATGTCTGTACGTTACTCTATCCTAAACTTTGTACTAATCCCACTACGTGCTGAGGTGAGAGAAAAAAATGCTAAAATTCCTGCCTCTGTGTCTCACAACATAAAGTTATATTTTTGTGGTATAAAATAGGGTCTTCAGTACTTTAGTTATGTTGGCTTTCTCCAGTGTAAAGATTCACATGTTTTTAAAATGAACATCAATTGCAAAGATTTCCATGCCACAGCTATGTAGAAATACTGTTCCTTCCAGAACTGGTTGTGTTCTCAGTTGGGTTAAATTCACCAGTACAAGGCCTGACTTAGATCGTAGCCAAGCGTACTCTGAGCACCAAACAGGCGTGTAATCCTTTTTGCAGCCTTATGAAAGGGTGGCTTTTTTTTTTTTCTTGCATGGTGGAGAGCTTTACATGATGGAGGGTCTTTGCCCCTGATTTGCTGTGACCCTTTAGGCTTTTGAACATTGTGTCCACTTCTTTGCAGGATGAGTGAAAGAATAGCCTGCTTGCTTTCTCCAGGAGAAATAACTGTTTTGTTGGTAACCACAACCAGCTTACTCAGATTCTACATTTAGCTTGTATATTGAAAGTGTCAGATTGTTGTCGTAGGCTGCTTATCAGAAAAAGTTCTGTGCTATCCTGCATTACCTCCAAAGAAAGAGAGAATGGTCTCTTTAAAAAAAAAACAAAATTATGAACAAAGGTCCTGAGTCCCCTGGACTGACAATACAATGTTTGTTTGTTTGTTTTTTTAATAGGCTGGATATCTACAGGATTCTCTTATAGAAGAAACATCCTTGACACCCTTTCAGAAAAGGGGATAATACAGGATGTAGAAGCAGAGAGCCAAGGTGTTACTGGCCTTAAAATAGATACATCTGTGTAAGAGTGTGTGTGCTTTAAAATACATATACTGAATTTTAAACGTTATTGTATTTTTTGTGTATTTTAAATACCAGATGTGGAATTTTCTTTTAAGTGATTTATTACTTTTGAGCACAATTGTTGATCTTGACCTTGTTCTGAAGGCTTAGAGGTTTTCCAATTTAAAGGAGTTGTTTTTTAAATAGAATCTTGGGTGTTGTGTGGGTCAGAAATGAGATGGCTAAACAGTTTACTAGTCCCTCTGTGGAGGGACCATCAATGTGGTATTTAGATGCTGATTGAATGACTTCACAGTATATATTAGGTTTGAATGACATGTACTCTAAACACTTGCTTCGGTTCAGATTTGAATCCTGGAGTGCTCAGTTCAACTTTTTGTCCTTTTGAGGTAGGTAAAGCAAGGGCTGTGTGGTTCATTATATGTTTATCATCCAGCTAAATCTGGAAAGCCAAAGCTCATCTGTTTCGGCTCATATTAAGAAAACCGGAAGAGACGAGGATATTTTTCTGAAGTCTTGCAATCAAATATCATTCTCTGGTCTCTCCTCCTTTCCTGTCCTCTCCCAGTTCTGCTAGTTCTTGTTTTGTTCCCCAGGTCCACGGCTTCCACTTGCCACTGCAGAAGAACCAGTGTTTACTGGTATTTAGGGGCCAGTTCTTCAGTCCTGGCTTTCCTAGTATTGATACAAACAAGCATGTCTTAATAAATAGCGTTCATGTATGGATGAAGGTTGCAGATCAGCTGGAAGTTTAGATTCTTTCAAGTTTAACAGAAGTACTCACTGCAGTCTTTAAAAAGGATTGGGGGAATTAACTGTGCTTAGAGTGGCACATTCAAACCTGATTTTTGGGGCAGTACTGGGAGAGGAGAGGCTTGTCAGGCCTGAACTGGTTTGTGTCTGCTCTTAAATGAGCAAGAACTGCGTAACACAATCAGCCCTTCAGCCCCCTTTTCTGGAAGAGAAGGGACTTGTGAGTAAGGTGCTGGTTAGGAAAGTGATGGAAATCAGCTACGATCTCTGTAAGGCCTGTCCTCTGCTAGTGTTTCCGATCTGCAGGATTGGAGAGAGCCTAATTCACATTGCGTCTCGTGCGACAGGATGGGAACCTCTGTGCCCAGTCTGAGAGTGGGGCCTGTCTGGGGTGGGGTTGGAAGCAGAGTAGAGGTTGCTGCCTTCCAAAGCCTTGGAGAAAGGTACACCTGGCTTTTGAGTACCTTTTATGTGTCGCAGTATGGGATAATACCTGGTCAAAGTTGTTGGGTGCGCACACGTCTGGTGGCTTGTGCTCTTCTGTGAGCCTTTGAGTGACTTTCGGTTAATCAGATGGTTTCTAAAGTAAAAATGGTGTTTATGTTTCCTAACTACAGTTTTGATCACTGTTTCTTGATATAGAGGATCTACCTCTATATGCAGTTGTTGCTGTAACAATTCTCAATCAGTACATAATTGCGTGTATGTTCCTAACACATGCATTTTAGAAACTATTGATGGCTTGTTACAGAGATGCTGATATTTTTTTTTCTAAGGTGTCTATAGATGAGTTCAGCTCATGTTCTTAATGAATTGAACGTGGGATGTTCTGTACCATCCAACAGCACAAACAAATTCACAATAGAAGGAAAGTCACAGTGCTTCTAAAAAGCCCATTCTTTGTTATGCACCATCTCTTCAAAACAATGTGCGCTAAAGAGGACTTGAAAAATTGATCTAATGCCTATAGGCTGTGTGACTGAATGTCCTCCTGGCAATCTGAATGATGTAGGAGAGATCTGGCAGTGATTCAAAGGAGCAACTGCCTGATAACAGCCAGCATCAACATCCAGCTTTTGGGAGAGAAAAAGTAATGGGACTCTTGCCAGGTCACGTTACCAAAATGCCAGCCTTTGTAATCAATACCAGGAATATGTATCTTAACGTTTCCTTTGTAGCGCCCTTTCCTCCAAGCACTCTGATTGCATGGGTAGAGTGAATCCCTGATAGATACTGAAAAACATTTAAAAAATACTTACCGATTTCCTTGTTACGCCATTCTCAGAGTCGTGAGGTCACTCATAAGATCTAATTTTCTGAGACAAGATTGTGATCAACAGCAGAAGTCTGAATACCCAGACCATCAGTTCTGCATCACTTCCAATTTGGAAAGTTACTCTTGCAATCAAGCAGCCCCCAAAAGTTTTACCCTTTCAAACAGATGTTTATACTTCATTGTTTCTATGCCTCACAATTTTTTACGCCTACAATTCCCTCTTGGATTGGTTGCTCAAGTGGAATTTTTAAAGACTGACCTCTAGACCTCCAATTTGGACACTCACTAATCTGTAGTTTTCAAGTAACCCATTTCAATGAGTTGTTTCGGGCGGTAATATGATGTGGATGGTTCTTAGAGGGCTGCCAATGTGAACGCTGTTATGTGCTAGGAAAGTCATGTTTTAAGTTCTTGGCTGATAACAGGCAGGGTCTGCAATTCTTGGGGTGGTTTTTTGCTTGCTGATCCTTTCCTATCCTGTTCACTTCCTTCTCTGCTGTAACTGTTTGTGTCATTCCTTTTAGGATTCTGAAGGAGGTCTCTATGTGTGCATGAGCACGTTTCTGGGATTTGGAAGGGAACACGTTGAAAGACATTACCGGAAAACAGGACAGTGTGTATATATGCATCTGAAACGACATGTGATAGAGGTGAGATTTGTGGTTTCCCAACTAACTACCCCAGGCAGCTCTTGGGTCTCTTGTGCTTCTTTAAATGACACATTTTGGACATGGACCAAATTTTGAATGACATAACTGAACATGTTTGTATTTGGGGTTGAATGTCAAATTCAGGTTCTTGGATCCCAACCCATCATATAGTTTCACTTCTGGGCTGAATCACAAGCTCTGAAAGACCAGACCTTAAAGGCAGCTTGTTGCCCAAAGATGCAGATAATTGCCCCACTTCTACTGAATCTTCACTACGTGTTTCTGCATGTTAAATATGTATTGCATGTAACTAAATACTGTTTAGGAAGCTGCCTCTGAAGTGTAGATTTACTGGTTTTGGTTCAGATTTGGCTGGAAGCTGCTGGGGCTTTTTCTGTGTGAGGTTTCAGCTCAAGGTGATGACAGGATTTCTTTTCATCCTAGGACTTTTTTTTAAAAAAAAAAAAAAAAAAAGCCTGAATCCTGACCTGGCCTGTGATCTAACACTCAGTTAAAATTGATACTAGATTTTAGATCCGGACATTGCCTTCGTTCAGTGTTATACTCTCCCACGCATGGATGTTTACATACAACTTCTTGTTCACTGTTCTTCCATAATATCACTGCATATTAACAGTAATTTATAACCAGTGTTCCGTAATATCTGTTTCTGTGTGATTCGTCTGGCATCTTTAAAAGGCTCTTAAAGACTTCTGATCTAAACTATATGGAAGGCACTGGGTTTGCTTCTGGTTCACTCTCTTGTGAGCCCTGTGTCTTTTGGCCAGTTGGAGCGCCTAAAATAGCTGCTCTGAGTGGGACAGACTATTTCCTGTTTTCCGTTCTACAGCAGTTATTCCCCTGGGTGGTGAGTGCCCTGGTGCGCTGATGACTTTATTTCTGGTGGATGACTATTCGTGTATTATCTGGTGAATTATGGTGAGGCAGATGACATGTCTCACAGGTTGGAATTGTTGGTGGTGTTTGTTATAACAAACAGAATTGTCTCTCTTTGTTGGGGGTGATAAGTACATATCCTCACATTGTTAACTGTAAGTTCTTGAGGAGCCCACTCTAGCTTTAGCAACAGTTCTGAATGAATTTAGCGCTCTTGAAGGATGATACCTATGAGTAGAGACAGGTGGGCAGAAATCCTGTCAGGATTCCTTGTAAGTAAATTTCTGCTGGCATTGGTCATCCAAAGTGACCTGGTAATTTTCAATATTAAGGTGAACTGGGGTTAAAATGAGGCCTCAAAACCCCTTTCCTGGGTAAGGATTTGACGGAAGAATGCCGAAAGGGAGAAAGAAATACACTGATTCTTGTTCAGTGTTTGAGTACACCTTTGATTGAACTAGTTCGATGGATCCTATTTTTCTTCTTGTGAATCATGATGTAACAGAGGGGCATGATGTGTGTATTTGCGGGGGGCAATGCAATGGATCACGTGGTGGGGGAAGAGGCTCCGACTATACAGTACAGTTGAGGGCTAGCATTTAACATGGTCTGTAAGTAGGATTCCTCATATGTTAGCTGTGGATTTAGGTTACCATGACTGTTTGCTGCTTACTCTTTATCTAAGTTTTCTTCTGAGCAATGTGAAACATCAGGCCTTCACTGGAACGGTCTTATGAAGGGCCTGGCACATGCTACACTGGTTTTGGGGTTTTTTTTAAGCCAAGCTTTTGATGTTATATGATACAGTAAAGCCAGAGGCATTGGGTACACTGTCTTAGAATTCTTTTGGCCGGGTGGCCGTTCTAGCTTGTGGTTCCCTTGGCATCGTCCTTGCAGAACACAATGCGTTACTGCAGAAATCCTTGTTTGCTTCCAAAGGTGTTTGGAATAAGTGTCAGTTATGTATCCTGTCACAATTTAATTAGAAAACAAGGGACAGATCTTCAGTCCATTGGTTTAAGTGGAGCTACAGCGTCTGCCAGCGGCAGGATAATGAATCCTCGGAAATGTCTGCTAGTGCAAGTTATGGAGCACCCTCTGGTAAAAATCCATAACTAAATGGACAAAAAGGATTTTTTCCTGAGAATTTCACTTTTCAGGATTTTGAAACCTGCCCCTTTCCTATGACTGTTGTATATGACTGCCCCTGGGTTGTATTCAGCCTAGGGTGGAGGTTTAGCTTGGTACTGTAGTGATACCTCAGGCCTGGTTGAAAACACTGGGCACAGAAGTGTGAAATTTATTACAGTGGTGGGTTCTCAGATATTATACAATGGCAGTCTTATTATAAAAACATAGCAGCCAGTGCAGTCTATGGAAATGTGAAAGAGGACAACTGACACCTCGTATGAGAAACATCACAGACAGAATCTAATGCCGAAGCTGATGCGTTGTGCAGACTCCCATTTGCTGCACACGTCACGTCTGTTAGTTGAAATTCAAAATTCTTTTGTGAATGAGGAACGTGTTCAGTGCTGACTGACAGGTGGAGAAACTGAGGCAAAAACTGTCAGGGTCTGATTTTTTTCAGGAATATTGGACATCTGCAACCCCAGTGTAGGTGTATTCAGCAATTCGGAAAAATCAAGCATTTAATGTTAGGCTGTCAGTGATAGAAACACTCCATGTGAATGCTGCTTGTTTGAGACTTCTGTTCCTCAAAACTTTCCTAACGTTGCACTTGGAGTCATCAAAATTCATCTAGAGCTTCGCAGTATTGGAAACGATATTTCTTAGTTATGAAGCTCTGGTCCTGGGGATGTGTGTGTTATAATATATCTGTATTTATACTCAGTTTATACTGTATCTGGATGCAGTCATTTTAGAATAAGGAAAAATGCTTGGCTAATCTCTTTTCACTTGTTAAATTCCAGTAGTATAAAAAAAATGTTTTGCTTGTTATTTTCACTTCATTGAGGAAAATGATGTATTTTTTTAGTGCTGACATTGCATCCCTGACTGCCTTTCCATAGGGTCCCTCTGTATGGATAATAAGTTTTGTTCTCCAGCGTGCAGCCAAGGAGCGTTAGCTGGCATCTGCTCTTTCTAAGAATGGAAAACTTTCCTATGGCCTACCAGACCTTACTGATGATTCAAGCAGTTTGCTTTGCCAGAGCGTTATTTACGTAGTGAAGGGAACCACCCAAAATATGTGACCCTTTCACCTACCAAGGAGCAGAGGCAAACGCGAACTTGCCCTAGGTTGACAGGTTCTTGGCTGGTGTCTCTCCACCTGTTGTATCCCAATTTTATTTAAAAAAAAAAAAAAAAGTCACCTAACAACCTCGCTGCTTACACTAACGTTATACACTATATAATAAATCATGTTGACGTTATAGCTAGAGAGGCTTATTTAGTGGTTTGATTTAATGACACATGTTAATGAACAGCTTAGACAGACAGCATGTAGTAGTGAGCGCATTGGCTTTTACGTTTGCTCAGCTACTAGCATTTTGCCCAGCAGTTTGAGGTATGATGAACTGGGAAACTGGTGCTTGAAACTGAGTGCCAGTAGAATGCCTGGGAAGTTACTATCTCTTTCTGTGTAGTTTAACTTAAAACAAACAAACAAAAACCTTCTGGAACTGTTGCGTGGGTTTTGTCAGGTTTCTTCCATACTCCCTAGTACTAACAGAGCATGGTGATAACTTGGATTGATATTAGTGGAAGCAGGCTTAGATTCTGACTGATGGGGAGTTTTTTTTCTGGATAGAAGAAAATTAGCTGAGCTCGGGGATCACAGTGAACTGGTCATATTGGAAATGAGTTATGGAGTCTTGAATCTTTCATGGAGATTTTTTTCCTCTTGTCTGTCTCTAATCCAACTTCAGTCTTTAAGAAGTACTGTAGGCATCTGGTGGTGGGAGATCTGAGTGATGCTCCATGTCCCATCTTGATGACAGGATAGCAGTCACCCGTGGTCACCATTAGACATGCCATGCCTAATTGCTAGTAGAGGAAAGTGAAAGGATTCAAGCGGTGGCTTACTTTCTCACTTCTTAAAGGTAGCAAGCAGTGATGAGTTGAGTGTCAATATCAGAGGTGAATGAAGAGAGTTTGCATTCTTTCTCAATAAGGATTGTCATTTAATAGCGGGATCATGAACGGATCCATTTTGCCTTTCAGAAGTGGTGATGGTATGGAGTTGTGGCTGATTTACTCTTGTTTCACTTGATGGATTTTTAATTGTCTCTTTTTCTTTTCCAGAAGGTACCAGGGGCATCTGGTGGCGCTTTACCAAAAAGGAGGAATGCTAAGCTATTTTTAGGTATTGTGAACAGCTGCTTTTGCACAGTCCCTTCCTGACCCTGTCTGCATGTGTACTTGGGTTCTGTCCACCATTGTGTCTGGCTTTGGGGCTCCTTGTGGGTTTTCTTTTTCTGTTTTTTTTTTTTCCCTTTTTGGTTTTAATTTTTAAAGTTTGTCCAAACAATAAATAGTTCTTAGGAATTTTGATGTGTACTTGGAAATATGTGTTGCATATTAATGAAACATTTATTTATTTTAAGCTAAATTAGCCCCTCAACTATTCTCAAGCAGTTTAAAGCTTGATAGACACTTTTTGATTTAGTTCTGTCCCTTCCTTCTGTTTATAATATTCATGTAACATCTTTTTAATAAAATGTTTATCTGCACTTAATGCTTAGATATAACAGAGCCCCAGTGTGGCACTGTTTCTGCTCAGCAGCTGTTCACAGGAAGGGTAGTTTTCACTTCATTGAAGTTACTACACAGGTAAATGCTCTTAAGTGAATGTTCTGATCTCTGCTCTAATGAATGCAGCAGGACATATATCACGGGCTGCTCTTACCAGTTCCTGTTCTGTTATGTCCACCATTATCTCCTCGCTTTACAGAAAGCAGGGTTTTCTTGACATGTCGTTTTCATCAGAACCTGATCATCTTTGATATTAACTGATTCAGGTTGTCTAGAAAACCTCGGGGTCTCGTAGATATGTATGGGGGAACTTGCTGCAATGCCTGTATTCTCCCTCATCCCGCTACTTGTGATAGTTTCCTGAGTCTTATCTTTGCTCTTCTTCCTGTACTAACAGCAAATAAGTGAATTTTTCTTCTGGTGACAAAGAAGTTAAATATTTTCAGTGCAATTGCCAGCTCTTATGGCTAGAGGGGAACGATAGTATGGCCTCCCATTGGAATTACTTTGATCTGTGGAACGTGTCCCTAAGAAGCACTTGTGGATTGTGATCGATTTAAATTGTTGTTGTTCATGTCTGGAGTAAGTTTTGCTAAGAGGGCTTGGAGAAGAAAAGTCTTAGTAAGATGAATTGTAAAAAGATGAAACTCCTTTTGTAGGAAGACACCATTTAATGAGGGGTGAGTGGGCAGAAGCTGGTTCTAAATGCCATTTGCTATTAGTGTATATCAAAAATAAAGTTTATCACTGGACAGTTATTGTTGGGTTCAAAAACAAAGCTGGCTGCAATGCAGCAATGGTTGTGCAGTGTTAGCAACGTGAGTGTAAACAAGAAGTGCAAAAACACAGTCAACTTTTATTCTTGCCAATTTACTGCATGCTTTTGAGGCTCATTGTGGTATACCAGCATACATTGCACGTGGCTTAGTGTCCCTGATATGCCATATTGTAAAGAGTTCTTAAATTCCATCCTTGCACATGAACGTTTTGCTCCCACTGAGCAGGTCTGGTGCAGTAGTTTCAACTGTCTTGGTCCCAGTTAATTTATGAAGGCAGTGCAGTTTCTCTGGGATGGTTTTAGCCCACTGAACTGTTGCTATTTAATCCAGGACTTCTGGAATCTGATGCATTTGTGAAAATTTATCTGACTGGTTGTTCTACTGTAGTCCTCTCTGCAGTCCCTGCTGCCTCAAAGTAAAATGGTATCAAATGTCTACGCTGGTCCTTGAGGTAGTATTTCCAGTGTATCCAAATGCTCTGTATCTAGTACTTTGGATCTGCAGTTTGTCTTTTTTTTGTTTTTGCTGTTTTTTTGTTTTTTTGGCCATACTGTAAACAAATGAGCAAAGAATTATTCCTGGCCATTCATATTTGAGGAAGTGAAAGCACACAGAGATCAGCTATGTTGACTGAGTTGCAAATGACAGCAGAGATGATGAGCAAAATTTCTTATCTCGTCTCTAACTCGTTGGCCCTCTCTACAGGGCTGCTTCCTCACTGGTTCAGAACTGCTAGTCCTCTCGTTTTAACTGAACTTTTTAGCTTTTTCTTTCTCATTGTGACCTTGGACATCTATGATAGAGGTTTGCACTAAGCTGGCTGTCATCAGCCCATATATATACATGCCATTTAGGGTATACCCCATTAGACAAGAATAGGCAATATGCAATGGTAACTCCAAGATCACTGTGTTTCTAGGTGTCTCCAGCTGAATAAATCCCCGAAGGCCCAGAGAATTAAGCTTTGTGTACAAAGTCAATCCACTTTGGGCATTTGTTGCATTGCTGCTTATAATCCTCTTTGATGTAAAGCTATTAAGGATATTAAATCCTTTTCAATCTCCTAGGTATTGGGAAAACATCTTTTGGGTGCTCACTGATTGGTTTCTAGCACTGCTGCTGTCCCGCAAATACAACAGAGACAGACTGGTTGAGTCAACCCACTGTGAACTTCATTTTTTCCCAAATATTGACAGATCCATAATGAAGTGTGTGTGTGAGTTTTTTCTGGAGAAGGCTGGAGACTGTTCTCTGCCCGAGTTCTGTGTTGTGATCAGGAGGCATAACAACATTGTGGGTAGAAATGTGTGAATTGTCTTTAGTCTAGCTTGTCTAGGTATTGCTAGGCAGTGGAGATACAGTGACTTTATCTCGGATTGCACAGGCTTTCTGAGGGTTTGGGCTGGTACTTAGAGCAGACTGTCCATACCAAACTGCATGGAGTAGCATCCTTGCTGCACTGTTACCTAGGTTAGGAAGTTTAAGGCCATTCTGTGCTTGTCAGTGTGCGTGACTATCACACAAAGAAGTTTTAGATCAAATTTGTAAAGTGAAAAGAAAATAATAGATAGGACCAAATGGTATTCCCCATCACTTTTAAAGCAGCTCAGATAAGAAATTGCTGGATGGCTTTCTGTGGTATGTAACCTTTGCTTAAATCAGCCGCAGTATGGTAAATGTAAAACTGATTTTGAAAAAGGGCATGATGGGACCAGGGAAAGTGTAATCAGTAAGTTTAATTTTCTTATTAGCCTATCTGGAAGAAAAAGCGAGGAGCAGAACTAATAGGAAGTTGTATAAATATGACAGAATGGAAAAGAACCACTGTGGCTTTCACCAAGTGAACTAATGTTTCCAGGTCTGCTAGAATACTTTGGGAGAGTCAATGAATACATGGATAAGAGCAATTTGCTAACAAAACAAACTTTACAAGATCCCTGGCAAAGATGTTGGGAAATAATAGGGGAGATCCTTGTCTTGATGGGAGTGGAGGCCCAATTCTCGCAGTAGAAAGCAGGGTCCCCCTGGACCTGTTATCCCCAGAATCGGTCAGTGGAGACCTGCATAATATTGTAATGATGAGGAATTGCTGATGATGCTAAATTCTGATGATACTAAACTGGAGGGAGTGGCTGACACACCAGAAGGCTGTGCTGCCCTTCCGAGGGACCTGGACAGGCTGGAGAGCTGGGCAGAGAGGAACCTCATGAAGTTCAACAAAGGCAAGTGCAAGGTCCTGCACCTAGGCAGGAATAACACCCATGCAGCAGGACAGGCTGGGGGTTGGCCTGCTGGAAAGCAGCTCTGCCGAGAAGGACCTGGGAGTGCTGGTGGACAACAAGTTGACCATGAGCCAGCAGTGTGCCCTCGTGGCCAAGAAGGCCAACGGGATCCTGGGGTGCATTAGGCAGAGTGTTGCCAGCAGGTGGAGGGAGGTGATCCTGCCCCTCTCCTCAGCCCTGGGGAGGCCTCCCCTGGAGTACTGTGCCCAGTTCTGGGCTCCCCAGTACAAGAGAGACATGGCGCTACTGGAGAGAGTCCAGCGGAGGGCTACCAAGACGATTAGAGGGCTGGAGCACCTCTCCTCTGAAGAAAGACTGCGAGAGCTGGGCCTGTTCAGCCTGGAGAAGAGAAGATTGAGAGGGGATCTCATCAACGTGTACAAGTATCTGAAGGGGGGGTGTCAAGAGGATGAGGCCAGCCTCTTCTCCGTGGTGCCCAGCGACAGGCCAAGAGGCAACGGGTACAAACTGAACCACAGGAAGTTCCATCTGAACCTGAGAAAAAACTTCTTCACTGTGAGGGTGACAGAGCATTGGAACAGGTTGCCCAGCGAGGTAGTGGAGTCTCCTTCGCTGGAGATATTCAAAACCCGTCTGGATGTGATCCTGGGCAATCTGCTCTAGAGGACCCTGCTTGAGCAGGGAGGTTGGACTAGATGATCTCCAGAGGTCCCTTCCAACCTAAACGATTCTGTGATTCTGTGAATTAATGTAATCAGAAATGATATGGACAGTGATAGACAAATGAGGTGATGGGTTTTGATTGATTTTAAAAATATCCAGGAGATAAATCTAAAAGTGATTTTTTTTTAATGTGTGCTACTGAGTAACTAAACAGTAGGTGAAATAAATGTTGAAAACTTCAAAACATGACACACGAGAAATGCTTTGTGTATGCCTAGTGTTTGGAAAAGTAGTCCTGAGACTTGATATGGAGAGTTCTCTGAAAATACCAGCTTGGTAGTCAGCTGCAGCAAAAAATCAAATGAAACATTAGGAACAGAGGGATGTTTTCTATTTTGTTTTCTATTATTTTGCTTTATAAATAGGAAGTGAACCTGTGTTTTCAACAGAGTAACCAGAGCTGCATGCAGTATCTCTCTCACATGGTCTCTTTTGCACGTGCTCTTCCTTGTTCTCACTTTCTCGTTCTCTCTTTCTCTTTAAAAAAAAAAAAAACAAACAAAAAAGAACCTTACAACTGAAAAATCTTAGCATAACTAGGAAAGGAACAGAGGAGGGCAACAAGGTGATAGATGTGGAATCGCTTCTAGGTGATGAAAGGCTCTTTGACTCTTCAAACTGGAGGCAAGAAATATGAGTAAGATGTGAAAAATCATGAGCAGCCTGGAAAAGGTGACTAGGGAAAGAAAGTTATTTCTCATACTGCAAAAATGAGGTGACTCCCAGTAAAATTTTCTGACAGCAAGGAAAACAAGCAGAGGAAGTACCTTTTCATGAAAAAAAGTAATTGAGTTGTGGAATTCATCACCCCATCATGTTTTAGATGCTAAGATATAAATAAATTTTTAAAAGTACTCAACTAATTTATGAAGTAAAGTTCTGGTAATGACTTTATCACAATGGCATAGATACAACTAGTGATATGAAAAGTCCATGAGCTACAGATAGCTATCCAGAAGTTAGGGAACTTCTGAGGGAAGAATCATTACATGTTTGCCCTGCTCCTGGGTGTCTGTTGACCCATATTAGGGACTGGACTCTAGGATAAACAGGTAAGGTGGCTGTCATAAGACTTAGCCACAGACAGATGTCCTCTTCCAGATCAATTGCCATAGCTGTATCTGCCGGGGGAGCAATTTGTGAGAGATCAGTTTTGAGCAATGTCAGGGCTAATTTAGATAAGCAGTTAAAAGTATTTTGAAGTTCTCAGATGAACAACTCTGCCAGCAGATCTGTGAGGATGGTAATTGCAGGTGAAAGGAATGTCAGTGAGGAATGGTATCTATGACAGACAGCTTGTCACGGAGAAGACCTCAAAGGAAGAGAAAACTTTCACTTATGGAGTCTGGGAGAATGTGTAAGCTTGCTGAGCTTTTCTTAGGTGGCACCTGCCTACCTACAGCAGGGAATCCAGTTGCACCTACAACTGTAGCTCCAAGTATGTAGCTCCAACTGTAGCTTCCACTATTAGAAAGAGTGGCCATACTGGATCATAGCAAAGCTCCACAGAGCTCTCATAGCTCTAATAGTAGCCAGAAGCAGAACCCTGTTTTCAGTAGGGAAATTTTTGTTATCCAAGCTCTGAAGAGGACTTTCACTACTGCTAGTTTATGTTTGTGCAAGTAAGCACATACAGAGTATGGACAAATCTATGAATGAAAAACTAACGATTTTTCGCTATTTCGCTAAACCCTAATTTGAGTGGTTTCTGGCAATATTTTTAAATCTTAGCCCAATAAAGTTGTGCCAACATTCCAACAGTAGCAGTGGAACTGATTAGAACATGAGTGAACCCGTTACTCTGGTTTTGCCGTCTAAGCTTGAGTTGAGGTGAGCTTGAGAAGGGTGAGCAGAGACTTCGCACAAATGGAGTCTTGGTAGCATGCTGTTTTAGGTGGAACTGTGGAAAAGAGGCTAAATTAACGAAGCCTAATATTGCTAGCAAAGCAGTTAAGAATTTTAAGTTTGGTGGTTTAGTTTTCCTTGTTTAATGTATTACTATGCCAGAAACCCAAAGAATGAGGTACATATCTAGTAATAACGGAATATTAACGCTTTGGAGAGTAGCAAGATGAATGTGATTCTACATATGGTGAATGGTGCAAATGATCCTACCAGGAAGTACTGCTTTTCCTTGCTCCATAAATGAGAATGTTACGGCTATAAAGTGGATTTATTTTTTATCTTTTGTTTCTTTGTGTTTATAGTTCCTCTGATGAGGATTTTTTTTTTTCAGATGTGACTGAACACAATTGAACCGAACAGTTCATAGTTTACAAAGTGCTGCTGGAATTCATGATGATTTAGAGGCTTCAGGAAGAAATGATTTGATTTAAAGACACAATCCTCCACTGTCACATCGATACAAATTTGTCCTTTACTTGCAGTGAGAGCAGGGTCAAGCCCGGATTCCTAAGACGACTGTCTAGATTTTCAAAATTAGTTGTAGGCTTGTTAGTCAGCATCCTAATTCAATTTTCATATTTCTCTTCCCTTTCACTGGCACAAACATGTCCATTAGCACAGGAAATCCTGTTTGGGGTCCTGTCTGGAATCTCCTTATGCCCCTATTATTAGTGCAGTCAGTTGGTAACCTGTCTAAACCTGATCTAGACATGTCTACTCCTTCTCTTCCTGTCCAGCAGGTTGGTTTGCAGTACTCTGTCTTCCATCTCCAGCTGCTGTTTTCAGTCAGTCCAGCAGCAGCGCGCTTCTCGCTGTCACTAACGTGATCTGTGAACTGCAGTAAATGTACTCTACTGACTGCTTGCCTAAAATAACGTCAGTCCAGCCTCTGTTTTAGTGTGTCTGTTATTTTGCTTTCCCTGTTGTCCTGACCTCCCAACACAACACTGATGACCTATGGACACTTTGTTTTAGTGACCACATTTACTTGGGACTCTGACTTGGCGCTGTAGAGCTCCTAGTCCCTTAGAAGGGAACGTTATCGTGTGGACTTTTGCCACCAAGCTGTCAGCTCTTTAAGAAGATTGCAAACTGGTTGGTTGTATTGTGTCAGTCTGAGGTCTTAAAACTATAGTAAACCCAGTATTGCCCAGGGATTCCTTTACATACATGCCTTGGCATCTTGGAAGGTCATCTTTATCCAAAAAACAGCCCTGTGTGAAGCACAGTGAAGCTTCATAGTATTCGATGCCACTTGTGTTATAGTTGTTTTTAATCATATTTTTGTTTTGCAAGTTAATTTCCCCCTGCTCTTCTTTCCCATAGTTACTCTTGTTCCTTTGTCAAACTCTGCTCCAGTTGTAAAATCCGCGTTTGAAACTCTTTGCAGACAACGCATGGTGCCCAATGATAATGGCTTTGGAGTGAACGAACCTCTGCCCTCCTTTAGTGTGGACTCCTAATGTAATGGTTATCTTTTTCTGTTCATTATGTCTGAGTTCATGTTTTCTTGGCTATGTTGACTCTTGCAGAGGCACAGTGAATAGAATGCAGGTAGAACTTATTACTGAACTTAGCAGCTGGAACTCTCAGTGCATAGAGGCCAAGATTTGAAAGAATGAATGGCAGTTTTAGGGTTCTTAACTTGACATCATTAAGGGGTCTGTCTGATAGCCTCTGCAAGAGGGATTAGTTTATGTGACTGTCTGCTGTATGAAGAGATTTGAGTCAGTCACCTTAGAAGTCCCTCCCAGTCTTCTGTACTGGATTTGAACTCTGAAAAATTAAGTATAACCAGAGTGATAATTGCCAAAGGCATTGGTGGTTCTTGTAGTTTTCATTCAGAGGGAAGAGATATATGGAGTGGAAATGTACCAGTTTAGCATGGTTGCTTTTAAAAGTGGAATTGTCAGTTAAATCCTCATGTGTTTTTCTGGAACTGTTATAATGCTATGCATATCTTTCTTTAAAATAAGAACTGCGGTGCTGCCATGTTGGTGTGTCAGATGTCCAGAACGGCTAGGTTGACAGGACATCGTTTTATACTTTATTAATAATTTGAATGGTATGAAGCCTGAAGAGGTGAAAAGGAGCTTTCCTTCTCTTCCCTTTGCACACAAAAGGCTGGATGCTCCTAAGTGTGTGATGTCCTTAGATGACAGAGGATGCTTGCTAATAGGATACGCAGTGTTTCATCTCTGGATCACTGGTTCAAACCCAGGTCAGGTCAGTAGTAATAAAGTCACTACTGTTGTTATCTGGCTTGTGAGATGAGGTGAAGTGTGTGTCTGAATCTGAAACCTAGGTAACTATATCATTTCTGCTTTTATATAGCTGATTGGAAATACTAAAAAATTGTGATGCCGATATTATAAAGAAATAAAAGACGTGTAAGGCCCGCTCGCGCTGCAAATAACGATTACTGGCTGATGTGAGCTGTCCTCAGGTTCCCTCTGGTGGCTGAGCAAAGCGTGTGACTGCAAGCCCTGCAGGAGGCATTTGCTGCCTTTAACCTGTCTGGATGTACACTGAGTTTTTATCCTTCTTGAGGAACCTGCACAAAATGAAACCTTTGTCATATTTAGAGGATGGTCAGTATTTTCAGGTTTGCTGTGCTGGCCACCATCAAATTTCTGGGCACTGTGTGAAACCGCTATGTGATAGATGACCGTATATATCGGCTGCTTGAAAGCGCTCAATTTCTTTGACTTGTAAAGCAAAAGAGCTTTCAGATGCAGGCTGAAAGAACTGCATCTGTTGAGATTCTCTCCTTTTTCAAAGCACAGAATTGTAATGCAAATTGTGAAAGAAGTCTGAAGTAAAGTGAGGTTGGTGGTTATCTGTATTATGCTGCAGTAAGGGAAAGGATCCGTATGAAAAAGTGTGAATCAGGGAATTACTAATGATTACTAATTTTTCTTCTTTATGAATGCTGTGCTTTCGTTATAAACAAAAATTGTTGCCTTGGTGTCTGTGTGCAGCTGTTTGGTCAGTTGCTGTTGACCAAGAGGTCATGTCACTGGAAGTCACTGATGGTGGGTGTTGTCAGCCTTCAGGAGTGGCTGGTGCAGCAGATAAGTCAAGAATTGAACGGAAGCTGGTTTATGTTTCTCTCAAGAGGTGATATTTCCAGGTCAAGTTAATATATTTTTGATATTTAATCTATTTATTTTATCACTTAGGCAGTTCATTCTTTTACTGTTCTGGGGATGAATAGAAAGCTTGGTTTCCTGAATTGGGCCACTGTCATCTTTACCTCATTCCAGAGTATATATGTGAGGTTTCAAGTGTTCCATGGTCACAGTGGTTGCTGCCAATGCTTGTTCGTTATCGAGTGACTTATGAAGCATATGCATGTGCTTGGAGTGCAAGCTAGTGCCAGCTTTAGCTACTGCTAATTCATTTTCTTTCTTGGTCAAACTTTCTTCTACCACTGACTCTCTGGTGTATAGGAATATGGTAGCTCCTACTTTTCTGGATTCTCCTATCCTTGCCCAATCTCTGTTTGTGGCTGAATCTTGTGAAATACGTCTGCTACAGGATGTGCATGTTTGGTCTTAACTTCTTCAGTTGTACTGGGAGGAAATGAGCAAGACTTTAATTAGCACAGTCTTGTCCATATGGGGTAGTTACGTTTTTGATAAAGCCTGAGATGTAACCACTAGTCATATGGTTTATTTGTATACCTTCCTGGCCTCTTTCTGGTTAAATGACCTACTGAGCAAGTGTTCTCCATTTTAGCTGATATTGCTTGAGCAAGGCTCGTATTTAAGTGAGAAAATCATCCTTGCACTGGAATAAGAGTACTGACCAACACTAAGTGTGATGTTCTAAGGCAAGTTTTACTAGTTGATAGTGTTATAACAGATAGAGTTACCCTGGTTACGGAGAGGAGTTAACAAGATTGGGTAATGCTGGTATAACTGTACCTGCTCTAACTGTTTGAGACCGAGTGGCACGTGGGAACACTTCCAGCTACAGCCAACTTCATGGGAGGAGAGGCCCGAGGTACAAGCTGGATGGGAGCCCAAATGTATTTCAGCCAGGTCTGTGATCTGGACGACATGGGGAGCCAAAACAGAAATGCGTTGTCCTTTCTCTGCAATTTAGGCGTAGCTAGTGTGACCTGGTCTCCAAAGGGCAAAGTGATTCAAGATCCTGGGTAAAAAGCACAGCAGTCTTGCATCCTGATTTTGTCCAAAATGAGCAGAATTGTGTTAGATGCTGCCCAAAGTGCAACAGTGCTTGTGTTCGGAGAGGGGCCAGGCCAAATGTGACTGTGGATGTAGTTTAGATTAAGAAGGCAGTTCTGGTTCTTGGCACGTCCCCTTGCAGAAACGGTCACATTTTAGCCTGGGTTTCACAAACATTTCTGACCAGAAAAAATTACTGACAGCATCGACTTCCAGACAGCTGTCAGGCACGTGATACTTCATAGATGTGCTGCTGCCATGGTTTAGCAACACTGACCTTGGTACTGTCTCCTCACGTTTCCCATCTTGTTTTCCAGATCTAGAGGCAAACGGTGATCTAAGCAGTGATGACTTTGAATATGAAGATGAAGCGAAGCTTGTTATATTTCCTGATCACTATGAAATCTCATTACCAAACATAGAAGAGTTACCAGCACTGGTCAGTGAGTGTGTGAAATTGGTGATACTAATTGTCGCTCACTTCCCTTTTTATCAAGATTGTCTTTTGTTTTCTTGTGTGTTGTGCTCGTTTTTACGTAAGGGCCTCTCCTCGCTTACAGTAGAGGTGCCGGCATTTTAAAAAGTCTGTTTTATCTTTGTTTCTTGGATTTTCTTTTACCTCCTTTGTTCCTACCCTTACTGTAACACCAGCTTGTCCCACAGAAACTCACATAGCATGTGTTGGTGTGCTTACTCTCCTGCTATAACAATAATAACAACGGCAATCTAGCGAAATACTTGCATGTTTATCTGATACCTAGTTATGTATGTGCTTAGCAACTGGACTGGGCACCAGCTTCTGTCCAGTCACTGAATTGTGTTAGGTTGCGAGTTTAACATACCCGTGTTTTCCAGGTGACAATAGCTTGTGATGCACTCCTCAGTGCAAAATCACCCTACAGGAAGCAGGACCCTGACTCCTGGGAAGAGGAACTTCAGGCATCTAAACACGCCAAAACACTTGTGCAGTTAGACAATGGTGTTAGAATTCCACCCAGGTGAGGGTAGCAAGGTTTGTTCATTGTAGGCTGTCCAGTGCACTCCAGAATAAAAGAATTAAAGCCAACAACTCGGGCAGCAATTTTTTTTCTTGCATGCCTCCTGGCAGGACGTGTATGTTTGGTTTGACGTGCCATAATAGTTTGGGAATGCAGGACTGGCTCGTGTCTTACTCTTTATTTTTTCCCTTATTTTCTCTTGCAGTGGTTGGAAGTGCTCAAAATGTGACCTGCGGGAAAATCTGTGGCTAAACCTGACAGATGGTTCGGTGCTGTGTGGGAAGTGGTTCTTTGATGGCACTGGAGGAAACGGGCATGCACTGGAACACTACAAGGAGATGGGATATCCCCTGGCAGTGAAGTTGGGAACCATCACTCCTGATGGAGCAGGTCAGCTGCCTGCTGGCTTCTGAGATGGAATGTCTTTTGTGCATGAGACTAACAGTGTATATCCATTATCAAGTGGGTTTGTGCCTCCAAAGTAAATATTTGAGAGTCTGATATGAAAAGGAAACTCCATGAGTTTGTGAATCCTGGGGAGGGAGGGAACACGCTCCATCTGGAGAAAGTCGAAGCCCTTACCTTTTTCACACGCTCTCCTCTTCCTGTTTTATATATGATGCAAATGGGTTTTTAGTTTTGTCTAATGGTAGGTTCATAATAGATTGGGAAGAATGGTGGTATTTTGAAGCAGTAGAATCTTGAGAACCAGTATTTTTCAATTCTGCTGCATTTGGCTATGCAAAAAAGGGCAAATGGTTCAATCGTATGCAACACAGAAGTAACAGCAGAGTAAACAGGCAGAAAACTCCATTCTTACTGGCGTGTCTTTTTTTTTTTTTTTTTTTTTAATGTTGTGGAAATCTTGCCATTTTTCCTTGTTGGTTCACTAACATTTTGTTCCATCTAATGAATGCTCATCTTCATGGGGCTCCTGTGATGTAAAAAAGCCTGAAGATCCTGGGAGGGAAAAAGTTATAGCAGTATCCTTGTTTGCATATGCAGCATGTGACATTCCACAGTGATGCTGTGGAGAAGATTGTGCTGTGTGAGAATTAGGCAGAGCATAAACATGAGGAGCTGAAGAAGTCATAAGCAAAGAGATCCTTTTCTGCAGCTCTAAGGAGTAATGAAAAGGGAAAAGAACAGATAGTGTGATTATGTTTGTTTTCTAGTGCTCATGGCCACATGGATGAAAACCAGCTGTTTGGAGCAGCCTCTTTTTTTACACACATCAGTGAGCATTTTTCATCTTTTAAGTCGTATTTAGTTTCAGAGAAAAGACACTGTAGTTAGATTCACCCAGCTGTGCCACAGAATCACTGAGTGCAATTCTTTCTCTTCTCTCCCAGATGAAATATTGCTTCCTTGTGCGAGTCTGGTCTTGGATGATTTCTGCCTGAATCTCTCAAATATTGAAGATAGTTGGTATTTAGGATTTACCCAGTTGCAGAGTTCAAATTCATCTAGAAAAGAAACAGTATTCTTTATTGTTTGTTTCAACGGGATTTTTGGCATCTTTAGCAGCAGTACGTATTTCCTACGGCTGTTCCCCTTCTGCCTGCCACCTATCAGCTGCGTCCTGTATTAGGTGGCCTTCAGGATAACAAAGGACAGGCTGTCATCCTTCCATCTGAATGAGGGGCTGCAGCTGTTCTCCACAGGCCTTTGTTCTTGTTCTGGATGATGTTAACTTTGTTTCTCTATAGAAAAGACTCCCTTCCCCAACTCTCCTTGTTTCCTTTTCAGTAATTACTCTCTCTGATCTATACTGCAAAGGTAATCGTAATTGCTCTATAGGGCTGGATGACAGATGAGCCTCAGAAAAGAGGCTCCGAGGCTGGATATGACTCAGTCTGTCTGCTTCCTGCTTCCCTGGCCTGGGGGTGAAGAGGTGACGGTAGAGGAGTAATAAATGTTAGATCCTCTGCTGACTTGCTCTCTTTTCACACTAATAGGAAGGAGAAAGAGGTATTGGCACTACTCCACTTATTGCTACCCTACTTATGCACAGAGGGAGCAGAGGCATAGGCAGGAGAACTCTTCGTCTTTTCTCAGGAAATCTCAGTGTTGCATAAATCGTGACAGATTTCTGGGGTGTTAGCCTCATTTTGTAGCCTATTGTCGACAAATAGATCTGGGACCAGCTCAGAAATTGAACGAAACTTCTAGCTTCCAGTCTGGGATCTCAGATAAGATGCACGAGAGAGTCAGAAAAGTTGCATGCTCCTCCGGGTTCTTCCTGACGGACTGCTACCCTTCT
The DNA here is from genome assembly GCF_040807025.1 of Struthio camelus. NCBI lineage: Eukaryota > Metazoa > Chordata > Aves > Struthioniformes > Struthionidae > Struthio > Struthio camelus. The sequence continues at coordinate 24,627,350 of NC_090950.1, read as the reverse complement.
AGCTTGACAATGCCACTAGGTTTCTTTTCAAGTCATTGTGAGGTTACACGCCTGAAACTGGTTTGAGGACTAAAGAACGTGATGAAGGTTGAAAGTAGGAGGCCCTGTCAAACAGATTGAATGAGTTGCTTTGTGAATGCCAGTCACAGCAACTGTCAGATTCTTCCTTGGTAGATCCTGGGAAGCTTGTTTCTTAAGGGACAGCCTTACCAGTACCTTGTTCTTTAAGTGGAATGGAGTGATGCCTATACAGCTAGAATAGGCATAAATCTTGAACTCTAGAAGAAGAGGATGTACAGGTAGCATTGTATGCTTTACAATGTCATTTTTCTTTTCTTATCATCATCATAATAATTATTCTCTGTTTAATAATGTTCTGTGGTGTCTAATTCAGATTTTTCTTACTTTCTTCTTTTTTTCTGTTCTTCTCTTCCCCCTTCCCTTTCCCACACGTGTGATACCAGGTTACGTTCATCATATTTGTTGAGCTGTCTACACTCTATACCTACCAGAGTCTGTGTCAAAGCACTCCAGACCTGTCTGTGGGGTTCTCATGTTCTTGCTTTAATTAGCTGCTCGCTGACTTTTTGAAATAGGTGAATTCTTTCTCATGAATTTAAGTTGTCCACACAAATGAACGTGCTAAAGTATATGACACAAGAGCAGGGATTGAGCAAAGATTAACGTGTGTCTTGCGTTCCGTTTCTGCTGCTGTGGATCAGCAATCTCAGGTGGCTGCTCTCTCTTCAGTTGCCAGAGCTGAGGGAAAATAAAATCCAAGCTTTCGTGTTAAAGGCAGTCACGCAAGATCAGTTGATGTGTAATCTCGCTCTGATAGGTGTTTGAACTTTGCAGGGTGTTTTGGCTGTGCGGTGACCTCATCAGAAGAGTATGGGAATGTTGTGAGCTCTTGTGTATGTGTGACCTGTAGTGTTTTCTGGGAATGCTTGCTGCCATACAATGGAATTCCAGCAGATGTGCAGCTAAAGCCACGTGCGTGCCAGGCGGGTCACCCGGGACATTTGTTAATAGAGGGAATGATGGCTAACCAGCAGCTGGCAGCATGACTCATGAGCACCATTCCTTGATTTTAGAGATTTAACATTTTTCATAGGGCTGGTAAACTTTAAAAGTTGCGTTCAGTCTTAGAACACTGGCTAACCCTCAGCCTATCATTTCAGCATGGGGTTTGGTACTAGCACTCTTCAAAGAGACTGCCTTCTAGTTAGAGTCTTATATAGGTGATGGGCTGAGTCATAGCCAAGGTCTACAGTTGCCAGGAGAGGGCAGGACGAGGACTCTTCAGAGGTGGTATTTATGCGGTGAACAGCCTTTGGTCTGGGTTCTTGTTCTCTCCAGTTTATTAATCCTGTTTTCTGGCTCTGATTTCTCTGTCAAGCTAGGACTAGTCATATGGGGCAGGGGTGCAATGTGATGACTCCACTGGATGTGAAGAAAACTTGGCTGAGAAAAGTGCAGATATACTGGCAGAGGGGCAGGGGATTCTGGGTTTTGGTAAGTGGGTAGATGAGAGCAGGGAAGTCCAGTAATAAACTACAGAGGAAGAGGGCAGAGAAGAGAGAAGATAAAAGGCCTGTTCAGGTCTTCGTAGTGCATGTCCTATCACTCGTATACGTACATGATGCCTGCAGCTTTGTTGTTGTTTGGTCGCGTAGGTGAAACTTGCTCTGGACTCAGCTTCACGATGGGACTTGCTTGGTTAGTACTGAAAATGAGCTGCTCTTTTTGTCCTTCTATTGGATTTACTAAACTTGATTTTGTAAGGAAGACATAATCACTAGATATATTACTCTTCTCTTCAATTTGAGCTTAGCCCTGCCAAATCCTTTTTGTGAGTTTACCTAAGGCCACAAGGACCGATGACAGAGGTAGAACTGAAACCCAGATCTTCCATATGATCAAGTAAGACAGCCCAGTCTCCAAACCAGCCTTTCCTCCCTATCAGTGAGATCAACCGTTCAAGTCCAAGTTATTTCTAATAAAGCATCTGTCACTTGAATTTGCAAGCATTTCTCACATTTTCCTGCATCTCCACAGGAAAAGGGCATAAGAGAATTCCTTGAGCTGTAATAGAAATTAAAAAAAAAAATGGCAGTAGTCAGTTGGCTTCATATACCGACAGTTTTAATGTGTCTGCGTGTATCTGATAGCTCCATAACAACTCAGAAGTTCTTGTTGCTGCGTTCAAAATGTAGAGTGACCACATATCTGAGAATTTTGTGCGTGTTGTTCCTTGTTTGTCCTACTTATTTTGGGGGCAGAAATACTGTAATAATTGTAAGTATTCTTAGGCTTAGATTTTAGTACTATGAGGGGAGGTAATTCCTTTTAAGGAGAGTAGTTGAAGTGTGAAAATTTGAGGTATTTACTAAGCTATGTGGGTGTGTATGTGTGCGTTTTTCTGCAGATCCTAACCAAGCCTGGAGAATGCAAGTAAGGTATTTTGTATAGGTGCTCCTGTACCGAGAATGCAATGTTGGTTTTGAAAAAGAAGAGATAATGTTTGGTGCAAGTTGTCATCTACTTTTCTTTGCTTTTGTAGATGTCTATTCCTTTGATGAAGAGGAGCCGGTTTTAGATCCACATATAGCAAAACATTTGGCACATTTTGGAATTGATATGCTGCAGATGCAAGTGGTAGGAAATCCATCTTTTATTTAGGTTGTTGTCAGCTCTTCTAGCTGGGGGATGGGGACAGCAGAAAGGTCATAACTGTAGATATTTAGTTTTATAACGAGTTCTACCAGCCTGTCCGTGTTTTATTCTGGAGTTCTGACACAGAGTGAATCCTAAAACCCAAATCTGAAAATTGCTTTCCAAAAGAGTTTGTAGTCTATAGTTTACATGCTTCACATGTAGTATGTTATGTACCATTTTCCTCAAAGACAAGAAAAGTCATTCAGTTAGAGAAGAATTTCTGAAATATTTAATGGCAGTGAGTGATACAGTTAATAAAAGAAAGCCTATTGCATGTGTGAACATAAAAGATCTTAAGCAGAAATAAGTAAGAGCTAAGTAAAAACATGATTACCAGGTTATTTATATCAAGCGATACGTTTCAATGTAGGTCTTGTTAATACATTACAAAACCAACAAATACATACTGTCCCTCAGTCTAGAAGACAGTGTGAACTATGGTATGGTGCGCTAGAAAGAGGCTTGGGCAAAGAGGATCCTATTTGTTGCAGATACAGACCAGCAACAAGCTGGGCCCTATCAGTGGAAAAGTCCTTCTCCCAATTTCTGTCTCAGTGGATGCTGGTTCCGGTTCTGTTTAGATAATCTAAGAAGTCTGAATGGATTTTGGATATAAAGGCAGGTGTTTTTATTTATTTTTTCATTCAAGCACGTAGCCTAGAATGACTACCTGAGAACCTAAACATGAAAACTGTATTAGAAAGGAACGAGCCTGGTAACTGGTTTAGTCTATTTCATTGTCCAAGTCAAGAGAAAACCAACAATAAACTGTAAAATAGTAGAGAAGAGTTGAACTGTATTTCAAAAGCCCTCATGGTACTAACAGACCTTATTTTTGGTATGCCGATTTTGTTGCCAATATCATGAGTGAAATATTTCTTTTAGCCAGAGAGGCTTCTGGAAAACCTGTTTTGCTCAGGAAGCTTAAAAACTTTGTTACCATGTCAGCTGTGATGAAATGAGAATCAGAACTTACTCACTTGGCTACAGCAGGGGTCTCGCCTCCTGTCTTCCGACCAGTCTGTAAAATTATTAGTGAAGTGGTGGAGTAGTGCCAGCAGTAAATGAGACAGCGTAGTGACCTCTACTAACAAGCTGTGTACATACAAGCTGAAGGCTGAGCTTTGAATGGGAGAAACTTCAGCATCACAAATATGGGCTTTCCCATGTGAATGAAGGGAAGAGTTCCTGGATCTGCAGCTTTCATCTGTCTTATTTGTTGGGATGGTTTTCTGGAGCAGCAGCTATTCCTGGCCATTACAAATGCAATACAAAACCTGAAAAAAAATGCAGTGTTTTTGTGCGGAGGTTTGAGTTCACAGCCCTGAAAGAAGAGGGACTCCCAGCTGAGACTGAGGTCGCATCTAGAAACGTGCAAAGACCCAGTGCTCTGAAGCAGAGCGTTAATTGTACGGACAGGGTAATGCTGGAAGAGCAAGCTGCTGGTGTTCTGATCCTGATCTCTTCCCCTACATGGAGGATTTACTTCCTTTTTCCTGTTGATTTGGCTCTTCTTTTCTGGTATATAGTTAGTGATAATGATAGCAGCATTGTAGTAATTGTTGCTGAAGGTGGGTTTTTTTTTTTAAGAGAACGTCCTTCTTGCTTTCAGACTGAGAATGGGCTAACAGATAATGACATCAAACCAAGAGTCTCTGAATGGGAAGTGATTCAGGAAGCTGGTGTGAAACTCAAGCCCATGTATGGCCCAGGATATACTGGCATGAAGAACCTTGGAAATAGCTGCTACCTCAATGCTGTCATGCAAGCCATTTTCAGCATCCCAGAGTTCCAGCGAGCGTACGTAGTTCCACGCCAGCTTTTCTTACTAGCTGCTGCGTTCCCCAATCTCTGTTTTTCTAAGCAAATAGTATTTTAATTTTTGCCTCTCCTACAAACAGGCCTCTCTCTGTCAGTTCAGTGGCCGCTTAGAAGTAGTGATTATGTTGTTCTGTGATGGAAAAGATTGGAGCCCAAAACCCCACTTGCCTTGGAATTCAAAGCTTGCTTTGTTTTCAGTGGTGGAGAATCATATGCCACCTTGCCAACTTAATTGCCCCGTCCCTGTTTTTCATTTATAGATCAGTATCACAACAGATAGTGCTGTGGTTGTGTTTGGTTTTTTTTTGTTTTTGTTTTTTTCTCCTGCTGGCCCTTGCCTTAATGTAGTTGCAGAAATACAAATTCTATTCCTACAGTGTCATTTATGCAACCACGCTATATTGGTACAACTATGTCAATGTTGATTCACGCTAATATGAAACATTGCACCTTTTGCATACAGGCATGGCTAAGAAGAGGGAAAGTATACTAGCTAGAGGTATTTTTTTGATTAAAACTTGAGTTTAAAAAAAAATCATTTCATAGTAAGGGTAGTGTGAGCATATTCTTCTGCTGAATAATAAAAAGAGAAAAATAAAAGCGTTTTTGCTTGTGTCTGCCTGTCATTCATCACAAGCGTGACAGAAGACAATAAAATATTCTTGACCGATCAAAGCTGAACGCTCGTCCCCCCAAGAAGGGAAACCTTTTTATGAAGGACAGTCTATGATTTGCAATAAAATTCAGTGTGTTTTTTTGAAATGAAGTACAATGAAGTAGCACACGTTCTGGAAGTGATGCTTTTAGATCTTGGAAAGCCTCCCAGGTTTTCATGTAGCAATTGCCTTCTGGAAAACGAGGTAGAAAACCTGGTTTTGTTAGCCATACGGAGCACAGTCTGTAGACTCATTAATTGCCAGCTTTTCTACCTCCACTTTAGAAAAAACATCAGGATGGACTTTTCTAAGGGAGGTTATTTACTGTGGCGTGATCCTTGGAGTAGCCTGGAGCATTTGCTATCAATACAGCAGTGGAAATCTTTAACGAAAGATGGATCTAGTAGAACTTAGATGCCTTCTTTCAGCATGGCCCTGCCTACCTAACCTGTTGTGTTGAAATGAAGCAATGCTCAGACAGAGAGCTACTAAAAGCTTTGCTTTTCAGCAAACTGACTAAGACAATATCTACCTCAGTGTTAACCTTCATTTCTCTCAGGAAGTTGCTCAATAAAAACTTTTCTTTGTATTTTGGTCCTGATGTAAGTGGAATTTAGTTGGCAAAGTTGGTTAGGATTGGGAAGTACCTTGGTTCTCAACCTAGTTCTGTTTTTTTGAGCAAAACCTCTTAGGATGGTGAGAGGCAGAGATACTATAGTTACTTCATGAAGATGTTTAGAGGCTTAATTATGGTAAATAACGTGTGTTGGAATGCAAGCTGCTAAAAGTAGATTTGTTACCTAGTTATCCCCTTAGAGGCAGAGAAATGCTAAGACATGAAGAACTGGGAGAATAGCTCAGATCATGGAAGAGAATATAAACCCTAGAGGAATAACAGTGCCATATGCTTTCTATCTGGCTAGAAGTGAATAAGCAAAACTCAAATGTCCACTTCCTGGTTTCTTTACTATGTTTTTTGAATGATAGAAGCGCTCACTAGGGCTAGATTAAGTCATTGCCATGATGCAAAGTTTGACTTGCCAGCACAGCGGGAGCTTGCTGAAATATCACTGCAGTATCTATTAGGGTATCTCTAAGTAAATCTTTCTGTGATATTTGAATGTTTCTGCTTTGTTCTTGCTATCCAGGTACGTGGGAAGCCTTCCAAGAATATTTGACTACTCCCCTCTTGATCCAACACAAGATTTCAACACTCAAATGTAAGTGACGCTTTTGAATGATTTATTCTGTCAGGTTAAATAGAATCTAAATAACGTAGTGGTAGGGCAAAAGAGCATCTCAGCATGGGCTTGCAAGTGAGATTTGGCATAGGGTGGAGTGTGAAGCCCTGCCTTCTTAGTTATGGATAATTATGTTTTCTCAGGGTGTCAAACGTAGTAAATTTCTTTTTTTCTGCAAAAATGTCTTCTCCTATTTTCTATTTTTTCCCTGTGTATTTGATTTCCACTACCACCTCCCACCCCTTCTTTCCCCTCTCTTTTTCTCTGCAGGGCTAAACTGGGACATGGCCTCCTTTCAGGCCAGTACTCTAAGCCACCCATGAAATCTGAGCTTATTGAGCAGGTGATGAAAGAAGAACACAAGGTATTTGAATGAGCTTGTGCAGCCTGGTAACTAGGTAAAAGTGATATCCCGAGAAAAGGGAACAGGTGCTGGGCATCGGAGAGCACGGGTGGATCCAGCATGGGATGCTTAGCAAGGTGGAATGTGCAGGATTCTAGTCAGGAGTGTATTAGTCAGGGGCTATTTGTGCAAAGCATTAAAGCAACCATTGGTTCTGCTATTAAAGTATTCTGCTGCTCCAGTGGTGAGTGCGAGAGTTAGTAGAACTTATGTTATGTGGATCATGCCTGAGGGATGAAAGAATGTTGTTTAGAGAGTCCTAAAGTAAGTCCTAAGTTTAGAGTAAGTAAACTTCCAAATCCTTTCTGAGATCCCAAAAGAAATATAAAAGCCTAAAGAAGCTGTCTCCAGTGAGGTGTCTGACAGAATTCCACCTGATTTCAGAAGAAGCTGTCTAGGTAACGTCAGTGGTGCCGGAGGTTTTCGTGACTGTGAAGGAGGTGCCATTCAGAGCCAGATCCGCTAAGGACTGGTTCAGGTGTTTTATGGTACAAAAATACTGCAGAAGCATGTTTGTGCCTATGGGATCTAACCTGAAAACATAGTAACAGGTGTGATTTTTGGATACAAATTGAAACTCTATTTGCTGGACGTCTGGGGGGAAAAAGGTAATTTTAATTCCTCGTTTGTAATAATTCAAAGCAGAAGAAAACTTGGAATCAGCTTTCTGAGAAGAGACAGTTTCAGAACAAAGATATGCCAAGGGAAGTATTGTGTAGCTAAGGTGCCAGACACAAAAGAGAGAGGAAGTGCAGGAGGAAAGAAACTTTCCCATGTTTGTATAATGAAGGATTTCATTTCTCTCTCATAATGAGTGCTACCAGTAGGAGGCTCTCCTTCTGCTTTTGCTGTAATTGGCAGTAATTTTGCAGCACAACAGATACTCGGCTCAGTATCTGTTGATATATAGCTTCAGAAACACCGCTGCTGTTGGTTTGATAATCTTGGTATTGCTTTTGTGCTGTTCTGCAGCATGAAAGTTGCCTGGTTTTCATACGTTGCAAAAATCATCACGGTGTGTGTTTGGCATTGTAGCATCCACAAAACTGTATCTTCATTTGTCTGTTTTTTCCTCCTTCAGCGATGAATACTTGTAGTCATCAGAAAACCTATTCATGTTCTCTTTGTCCTACAGTCTTTTGATTTTTTTTTTTTTTTTTTTTTAACAGTAAGGATAATTTTTAACCAAGACGCAACTTATCTGTTGTTGTCAACAAGGATCATGGGGCCAGCTTGATTCCTTGGTTTATCTTTTTACCTCTTCTTGCTCGCTTTTGTGAAGAAAAAATGTCAGTAGTTTAGTGGTGAGATGGAAAAGTTTCCTCTCTTCTTGTTAGTCGTTGTAAATTTCCCCCGCTTTGAAGAGTGAAAATAATGTTAATTCAGGTTTCACCTCTCTGTTTAAACACCTTTGTTTCTCCTCTAGTGATGCATTTAAGCAAAACATTAGTTACTGGGACAGTGTTATCCACCCAGATGAATCTGTTGATTTTAGAGTTGTTTTACTATGCAAACGATATACTTTAAAACATCTTGTTCAGAGGAATGCTGGGAAAATAGGTCCCAGATTATATCTGTGTCCCTGCCGACCTCTGGTACTGTGACCCCACGCAGCATGTGAAATGAAACCAAAGATTCCAAGGATGGAATATTTAGAAAGGAAAGGTCAAATAATAACCAATACTGAAAATACTGTATGTAGAGAAGACCTTTTCTTCATTAAAAAAGTATCTCTGAGACCAGTTAATATTTTTAGAGACAGTAAAAGTCAGGCATGCTTCTGTCACAGAAACATGATGATAGTTTCCATGGAAATAGATATTTTACTCTACCTTTATCAGTTATTGATAGAGGGATTTCTCCTTTTAGAATTAGAATACCTGGGAGCTCTTGGACAAAGGTCATCTGGTACACAGGTGAAAGCCCCATGTCTCTTGAGCAATTGCTTTGTGCAGTACCTATTCATTGTTCTGGAGAAACTGATGAATCCCGCTCATGTGTCCTTTAAATAAAGTTAAAAACCATCAGTGAATCACTGTCACTAAAGAATGGTGGGATGGCTTTCAACAGGCTCCTCACATTATGTATACTGACTGGCCTGCTTTGTTAAACACACACAGGATCTCAGTGAAGAATAATATGCTGGAAGCTCATGGAAGTGAACCCTTAGAATAAAACTGCATCTCAGTGTTTACCCCAGCAGTGACTACTAGCAATATGTAATGAAGTGTTGAGAACTTTTTAGTGACAGGTAGTATAAATCTCTGCCAGGTAGGTAGTAGTAGCCATCTACTGGCATCAGAGAGTACTTGTATTGTTCCTAATTTCATTTCAGTAAAGTTGTAGTTACGTGCATTAGATGATTTCCTTATCAAGCAATTAGTAACGTGTATTAAGATTTGAAGTTCTTTTACTGCTTTCATTCTTACTGTATTGAAGATTTATTTAGAAAAAATAAGGTATGGATATTGCCCACCTTCTTCACTCTGGACTTCCAAAATTAGGAATTTTTTTCACAATAGTGCTGATATCCATAAAGATTGTATATTACCATCCAGATAGTTGTGTTGACATTCATAATAAATAAAATTGAGTAGGATTTTTAGGCCTTCAGCATTTTCAAGTGCTTCTGCTTTGTGTCTATAAAATCAGTTATTCATTTTATTTTTATTCTTTTACTTTTTTTTTTTTCCTCCTATGTGCAAAAGTTCGCTAGCTCCCTGGTTCTTTGGATTTCGTCCAAAGTTCTGGGGACTTGTTGCCTGTAAAAGCATTCATGTGAGAGCTGTAGTGGTCCAGCACAGTCTATATTTAGCTAAACTGTTTTTCAACTGTTGATGAGGAAAGTATGCTAGGTATTCTATAAATATTCTTGGTTCTGTGTGGAGCTAAAAAATCTTTTCAGCACAGGAGTTCAGTTTGGGAATGACAGCAGTTTTCCTGGACCCACTTCAATATAAAAGCAGGCTCAAAGCCTAACAGGTCTTTAGCTAGGACTTGATTTTCTGTTTAGAGCTTTGCCATTTCTTCTCCTGTTTGCATGCCCTTCAGGTGGAAAAGGTATAAAGGGGGTGATCCTCTCTCTCCTAGAGAATGTTACACATGGCACGTTCCTGTTCTTCCTGCTCAAATGGCTGAATAAAAGGTATATAGATGTAAACATGGCTAAACTCCGAACACTTTGCATTAGATATCAGGGCGAATGTGCCACCTTGCAGCATTCTTGCCTCTGATACAGAAAGAGGCCAGGTATATAGTAATTTGAGTTGTTTTTAGTATTCTCTCCCCAGTCCTAGCTGTGATGAAAGGCAATTGAGGACACTGACGCGATACGTAACCCAACATTCCGAAATCCCTAGAAGGTCTCTTTATGGAAGCAGTACTGCAACTCTTGATCTTTACAGGGCCTTCAAAGAGCATCTTAGCCCAGTGAGGTTGCTGGTGTGTTGCCAGAAATAGGAAAAGCATTAAGACTGAGAATCTGCTTCTGATTTCCATTGATCGAGGACTACGTTACCCTGGTGAAACCAAGAATAAAGTTTTGATTTTTCAGTGTGTGCTTTATGTGCCTTCCACTTCATGCTGCTTTTTCTATTTTTATACTGGGATGATAGCACAGCTGCAGTGAGGACTGAGATTGGCCGAGTGTTTAACAGCCAACCCTCTGACATATCAGAAAGGCTACACTTTGCCTTGGACTGTTTTGAAAAAGGATTCTTTTGGAGGATAAGGGCAAATCTAAGCTAAGGGTTCTGACCATTTCAAAAGTGGTATTTAAAAGTGATATTATCCAGTGTTGTCTTGAGGGTGCAATTTAAGAGAAAGAGACAAAATAAAGCTCCTTAATATGGCATAGTTAAAGAATGCAAAAGTCGAAGTGAGGACTCTACTGCAAGCTAGAGATTTTCTAATGTGGGGTAGCTTTCTCCTGGAGTAACTCATTCCTACTGAATGGCTAAAGGCAGTATGTTCTCGTCCCTGAACATAAGCTATACCTGCAAACAGCAAATTCATGTCTGTTCTTAACTACCCATCTGGGAATGTGTGCCGTGCACATTTGTTGCTCTCTGCTTGATTCTTTAGATTGCTGTGGAAAGGTTTTTGTCCTGAGTAAAGCTGCTAGCTGATAGATCAAAGTACTTCAATGCCCCCATACTTTTAAAGAGAAACAGAGGTCTGAAAGGAATGTCAAATGTTAGCAAGCAGTGTAGTCATGTGGCCTTTCTGAAAACTACTCTCCCTTAGCAAATCTTCAGTGGGCTCTTAACTCGCAAATGCCATGGAAAAATCAGATAGAGTGAAAGCTGCAGGAAACGGTTCCAAAAACATAAAACATCCCAATCATATTTCAGAAGCCTTTTCACTTTTATTAAAATGGAAGTCCAGATGAAACTGAAACTGCCATTTCTCTAGTGCCAGAAATGGGCCACAGATAGATCTAGTAGAGTGACTTTGGGTAGTTTGGTCCAGGAATGAATAAAAATACTTCTTAAAAAGCTTTCTCTTTGTTTCATTTATTTTTAGCCTCAACACAATGGAATATCTCCCCGAATGTTTAAGGCTTTTATAAGTAAAGGTCATCCAGAATTTTCTTCTAATAGACAACAGGACGCACAGGAATTTTTCCTACATCTTATAAATCTAGTAGAGGTGAGATGATCTGGATTATTGCTTCTTCTTACCTGCTTATATTAGGTAATGTGGACTGATATATTACATGAATGACTCAATTTTTTTAAATAGCTTTGAATATATAGACAACTGTACCAGTTTAAATGCATCTTGGTTTAGAAGCCATTTGCTTTATTTATTCTCCTTTCTCATTACTTCAGGCTCTTGCATGACCACACACAGGGCCAATGCTGCTGATACAACTGCAAGAGAGATAGAAAGGTCGAGCATCACTGAACGAGCTATAAGACTTATAAACATATGTGACTATCCTTTTAAATTACTGTTCAGTTCATGATTACATGCTATACATTTGTTTACCATACCAAAGTCTATCTTGGAATAGTAAATAGGTTAGGTATTATTATTATTCTGAATTTATATTGTCATCAAGAGCAAACTAGTCAGCATGTCCAGCTCCTTTGCAAATCCCAGCTGTGTGTCACCGAGTCGTTAAAGCGGGAAGGACTCCCCTGCCGAAAGCAGTGCCTATTTGTTAGTTGAACATTTCCATATAAAACGGTAGTTCCACTGAGTTCCAGTTCAATGCTGCTTGCGAAAGACGCAGTACTGTGAATCTTAATTCTGTCTTCCTGAAAATAAAATGTACAAAGACACCTAGTTTCGATTTAAAGCATTTTTTTTTCTTGTCCGTCCTTCCTCCCTGGTTTTCCCATTTGCCCAAGAATCAAGGTTGTTTATTCATGTATATTCACATTTGCATGCATGATGTTCCACATTCCAAAAACACATGTACTGATTATAGGGCAGTGAGAAAATATTTTTCAGTTTTTTGCCTGATAAACAGGCATTTACATGAACAATAAAGAGAGATTGTATTATTTGTATGACATTTCCCTTTGGATAATTAACTACACGCTGCTTGTCTGTTTCAGTGCAGGTTCAGCGTGCTATCCTATTTGCTAAAAGGATGCTCCATGGTATTTAAATGAGCTCTTTCTCTGTATTATAGCCTGCCACCTTCCTCGCATCTTCTGTTTGCTTTGTTCACTCGGTTGATCAGATTTGTTAGGTCTACACCCTGCAGTTTACTATGTGTGGGAATATACTGCTGCATACATGGACGCTGGGGATTTCAGTGGGGTTCTTTGTGGGAGCAGGAGTCCTGCATGAAATGAAATGTAAGCAGAGCTGTTAGGTCTGGGTGCAAGAATGGTGTCTGTGCTCACCGTAAAACAATCGGCATGCTTGGGCTTCTCTGTTCTTTTGAATGATCATCACTCAAGTGACTGACTCTGCTATTCCTTTCAGAGGAATCCTGTTGGTTCAGAAAACCCCAGTGATGTTTTCCGGTTCCTAGTGGAAGAACGCACGCAATGCTGCCAGTCCAGAAAGGTCCGCTACACAGAGAGGGTGGACTATATCATGCAGTTACCAGTTGCCATGGAGGCAGCAACAAATAAAGGTAAAGGAAGAAACAGGTCCGTCGTTTGACTTTCTGGTTACTCTCTCAGTTATGAGAGAATGAGGCTGTGACCTCCTGAACGTGCTTGTTGGTGGCAAATTTTATCAAGATGTTACCCATATGAGATTTTTTTTATACAGATACGATGGTTCAGGTCCGTGTGGTAAATCAAGCCAATGAGCTAATCTGAGGGGAAGGTTACTTTGTTGGGCTTTTAAGCGCCGCTTTTAACACACATCGGTTTGTGGCTTTAGAGTCCCTGCCTATATTTGTTGGAAAACGGGATTGTATCTGGATACTGTTGGCAAGCTTTTGAACAGATTTCTTCTGAAAATTGTGGGACCAGCAGAAGAGTCAGCGCTCCAGAACGCATCACCAAGAATTGTAGCAATTTGTGTGATAAGATGTCCGAGTCTCGTGATTACAAAACTTGTGATTTGAGCAAATACATTTATCGGCACAAGTTATTTACCTTTGTTTTGTGCACGTGCGTGCACGTGTACCCAGAGGTCCCAATTAGGATGTCTTTGTCCTAAAGGTCCCTTTGTCCTGGACAGTGAACCAGTATACAAAATACGTATATTTTTTCCTCTTAAAAAAGAGAAGAAGGAACTGAACGTACTAGCCCGTGAATATTGTGAAAAGCATGCTTTGTGTTTGTTAGAGACAGATTGTAAGCTTTCTAGTTTTGCGATAAGGTATAGTATACAGAAGAGATATAGTCAGTTTGTCATCTATAAAGCCAAAATGTACCAACTGAGGATTATGAGCTTTAGGAGAGGTGGGAAGGAGGATGAAGTGGCAGACATCCATTTTATGTACAGAAATGTTTTTTCATGCATGTGAGCTGCCTGACAGCACATAATTGTTTTTAAAGGAGAAGGTGGCTGAGGAAGGCTAGAAGACTTGGAAGAGGGAGGGAGGAACTGACAGATGATGATTGTTTATGCAGTCAGTGGTAAAGCTGTGAAGAGTCTTACAGACCAAGATAATAACTGTATGCTCGATGTGGAAGTGAAGGGGACATCAGAGGAGCACTAGAAGGAGGATAGAATCTGGAAATTGGCTTGACTGCTTCTTGTTTCCTTTATAACCTCTATATTTAATAGATTTTAAAGAAAAAAGGAGCTATTCTTATAATTTGATCAGAACCTCTGAAATAGCACAAGGTAGACAATTTCCTTACCGCTTTTCACCTTACACATAACTCTTTGAACTGGGCGATACGTTTAAGAGACCAGTTTGATTTGAAAATTTAAGTTCTGGTGAATTTCTCATTCTTTATTCATCAGTGTCAGTAATGGTTCTGTTGCTTATAGAAGAGCATCTTATAATAGCTCAGGAGTTATATCAGTTTATGAATTTACCATATGATGCTGCTCATCTTGTCAGTGTCGGGACGCTATCTAGATCATAGAAAACCCTGTCGTGTCTAGAACACGAGATGGCAGAGATAGACCGCAATCATTTTCCAGGTCAGATAGAGCTAATAAAGTGGATTGATGATATTACTATAAATACGAGATTGTGGTTGTCACGGCAAGGTTTTAATCACCTATCCCCAAGTATTTCAAATTCTGTGTTTTCACCGTGAGCAGAAATGTGGTTTTAAGCGTGGCTCCCTCACCCCAATATAGACAAAAAGCTTTGATGCCTAGCTAGAGCCATGTAGAAGTTTTTATTGGGAGTTGGACTTTGTACTTCTAATACTTGCAAAAATAACACCGCAGAGAGGCACATCGCAGCCATGAACTCTCATTTAGTTCCTTTAGTTTTTAGTGTCATGTATGTTTCTCAGATGAATTAATTGCCTATGAGCTGAAGAGACGAGAAGCAGAAGCTGCTAGGAGAGCCCCACCAGAGCTTGTCCGTGCCAAGATCCCATTTAGTGCGTGTCTGCAGGCCTTTTCTGAACCAAACAATGTAGATGACTTCTGGAGCAGCGCCCTTCAAGCAAAATCTGCAGGAGTCAAGTAAGTGTCTGGCTACCTATTAAAAACCTGTATGGTAGTGCTCTGCGCTTATCTTGCTACCTGGATGTGACACAGTGAGGAACAGACAAAGGCACAATGCGCTGTGGGATTCTGTTGGTGCTGGGGCTCGTAAACATTATGTGCAGATCAACCCTGGCGAGAGTCGTAATGATCAACTGAGCAGGAACTAAATTGGTCTCAACTGTCAAGCTCCAAGAGATGATGTGGTGTGGTATCTTTTGACTTAATTGTCTGCCCACGTTTTAAAACAGGATACCGTGAATTAGCTAGTGCTAAAGCTCTGTATTTTGCCGTAAGATACGTAGCCTGCATCTCTGTGCTTGGTCTCTTGATGTTATCCTATGACTAAAAATACTGAAGGGCATTGTGTGGCAACAGAACAGGGTGAAGTGAACAGAAGTTGTACTTCTTGTGTAAGCAGTTTCTTTAGATGGATGGAGATGTTTGCATTTGCAACATGCTATGCTGAAAACTTTGTTTTTTATTATGTTATGTTATATGTTATGTGTGTCTGGATTTCAGCACATCCACCTCTGCATGCTACAGTGCTTGGTTGCATCTATTAAGCTTGATTGCTGTAACTTGTATGAGGCCATGGTACAAGATGGACATATAAAAGAAGGAACATACCTGATGTTTTTATATTCGGGTAGATAAAAGACATAACCAAGAGCATCTTGGACTTAGAAAGCATTGAGAAGAGATAGGACAGCAGGTAGAGGTCAGTACAATTTTCAGGGGCAATATTTCTTGATCAGAACAAGAGTTAGTCCCCTGTCAGGTTTCATTTTTGTATTTCAACAGCAAGGTGTGGTTGAAAACTGGGCTCTGCAGCTGGTTTGCTATGGCTGGGTACTTGGGTATTTTTAAATCACTTAACGTATCGATGGCTCGTTGCCCTCTTAGTGTACAGTTTCACTGATGACGTTGTATTGAAAATAGGGAGGCAAGTGCACTTGACAGTGAGAATGCAGCAGAACTCTAAAGGTTTATGTATTAGCTGTAAATATATATGTTGCAAGAATATCCTAGTATTTAAATAGATCTAGGATTAGTTTATAGTTTAACTCTTCCTCATCCCCAAAGAAGATTAAGAAGAATTTGTCTGTCTTGTTTAAAATTCAACGTTTTCTACTGCAGATCATAAATTTACTAAAACTGCAAGGTGGAGAGAGCTAGAATATAGAAAGTTTTAGGAAGTCTTTAGAAAGTATTACACAAGGAAGGGATTATATTAGTGATACGTTTTACCGTATTTTATCCAGTGTAAAGTTAATTAGAAAAAAAGGATGGTATATGCAAATGTAAGGTAAAAAGGAAGGGTGCAGGAGTCTAAATTGGGAAAAATGTCAGCCTGGAGAATGGGGTGCACATAATGTTACGCTGTGTTCAAGACTAATTCTCATCTCTTCAGAAAGCAGGCAAAAATCAGGGGTCCCCTTATACTCTGGACTCATTCTCTCTTTGGGGAAGTTTCACAATAGTTCAGTAACAATATCGTGTAGATATTTTATATGGCACTTACACATGAAAAACTCAACGTGACACCTTTGTTATCTTTGATTGATTAAATGCTTTAAAGATGGACTGATACCTCATGGATAGTGTTGCTGTTATTAGAAAAGCAATTTTAAAAAATACAGATTTCCTTGTTATTACATTCTGTACAAGCTCCATTTTAAGACCATGCCCTAAAATTCCACCCAATATGTCATTCAAAATTTACTTCCCAACATTCAACTTAGGAACAACTTGTGTAAACAAGTTTAACTTGTTACTTGCAGTTGTTTTCTCTGCTCTTCCTATAAACAGAACTTCTGTGAAGGTTTGGACTGACATTCATTACATGAATGTATAGAAAGCAAGTGCTGCTACTGTACCTCTTCACTGTACTTGAAAACATACTCTTTTGTGAAACTTAGGTTCTCACTTATGTTTATAAAATCCATCACCATTTGTTTCACTCTGGCATAAAGTTACTCATCTCAGTCTGCGTGAGGTATTGAAATATGTGTTTCTTGAGATTTTTGTTGCCTTGCTTCACTGAATTTTAATTCTTGTGCTTCCCAGAACTTCTCGTTTTGCTTCATTTCCCGAGTACTTAGTGGTACAGATAAAGAAGTTCACCTTTGGCCTTGACTGGGTACCCAAAAAGCTTGGTATGTGCCTTTTATGCTTACCTTTTTCTTATTCTGTCCAAGATATCCTGTAATGCCTATTTACACGTCCGTATACACACATTTATAATGAGGACCTGGTTTGAGTCGTCATTGTTGTCTTTACCTTTATTTTAAGTTAAGATTATGGTAGAGTAAACTAAACTATCAGGTGTATGGAGTTAAAAGACAGGTTTATGTAGTCTGACCTCTAGTTAAATTGTGCTTTAGCATTCCGAACTTCTCAAATAGCTGTTTTCAGCAAGAGAATTCTGACTGCATGTGTAGCTTGTGGGTCAGAGTCCTCTCTCTGAAGGGGTAGGTTTGTGCCATGTGGTCGTTTTGCTGAATTCATAACCTTAGCCTGTTCCTCTACTTCTGTAGATGTTTCTATAGAGATGCCAGATATACTGGACGTCAGCCATCTAAGGGCCATGGGTCTCCAGCCGGGAGAAGAGGAACTTCCAGACGTTGCTCCTCCCATTATCATTCCTGATGATCCTAAAGGTATTGACTTCTGTTTTCCTGATCTCACCCTTTATCCTTTCACCCTCTAGCACATACTGATTCCCCTCCGTCTTAACCTTTTGGAGCTGCAGATAAAAAGCAGTTCTGTGATTCTATAATTGAAGACTACTTTATCTCCCCACAGCCTTTCCTTCTTCTCTCCTAAATAGCCCTGGTTCTTCTAGCTTTGCTGTTTGGATGTTGTTTTCAGGATTTATGATTGTTGTTGTTGCTTTGGACTTTTTCCAGGTAGTCCATATCTGTTGGAAATTGCTATACCTGAAGATAGAAATCGTACTTTGTGAAACAGATTATTTCACTTGCTTTGCTGGCTGTAGTCTCCTACTTATCTTGCCTGGCTGTGGTTGCCTTGGTTGCAACCATGATACTGTTCAGTGGAGATCTGCTTGTGCTGCATAAAATTTTATCTTTACATGCAGAATTACTCCATATCTTTTATTTGCGTGGGTGATTATCCTTACTTAAGGATGAAGTCCTTGTGCTCATCCTTATTGAACCTTTGTTGGTGTTTAGGACTTAAATGGCTACAGGAGAGTCTGAAGACCTCTAGGTTGATTAAAATCAGCCGCATTCAGACAGCAATGACTTTCAGTGCGTTTTCATGATTCCCTTTCAGTAAAGTCATTGCGTGCTTCCCAAAGCCTGGTGCAGATAACTTCGCCTCAGAACCCTACACGGGGTCTCATGACAGGTGTCAGAAGGGGAGTGGAGCTTTAACCTACTTGTTTCTTAGGAGGTGTTACTAAATTGCTATTATTTGAAGAGCACTCTTGTGCTAAAATTTTTTTAAAGCCTGATGATAGTTTAGGTAGTACTGTAGCTGAATCAGCTCATGTCACTCCCTTGTGTATAGAATGGGGTCCTTCCTGGTCTGAAGGAAGTTCCTTACCAAGGCCTATTCTTCCTTCAGACCTCTTGCTCAATGGACTGACCTAGTTTTAGTTTAAGTGAATGGATGATAGTACCTCATTTAAATGGATTCTTGCTTAAGTCTATTTAGGTCAGTCATCAACTCTTATTTCCTGCTGGTTTATTGTACCAGTGTTGCTTTGCTCTATGTTGAGTTAAGGAAATTACTGGGCAGAAATGTCCCTAGTCATATTCAGGGCAAAGCGCGAGGAGTGCAACGATGTTCATGTACTGCCTGTATGAGATCAAATGTTTCTATGACTTAAAAATACAAATTTTGTTCTCTCTCGCATGAATGTTCTCAGTCTTCACGTAAGTCATTTACTCCCTTCCCCCCTTTTTTCTCCTTTCTCAATTTTCAGATCGTATAATGAACCGTTTTGTGGAGTGTACGTATATCATTTTTCTGAGAGTGACGTTTCAGCTGTTCAAACAAATTGCCTTGCTTTTGCTCAGTTAACGGCTGCTCTGTCTTCATAGAGATGTGTGAAGGTGTGCCCTGCACGCTTCTAAGTGGCACTTGGCTTTTGTACTTGGTCAGCATTTGCTTGCGTGCGTACTGGACTACTAAGAATCTGTAGTAGCATCAGTTTTGCCGAAGTGTGGGCTGTTGCTCTATCTGTAGTTGTTTTGAACGTGAAATCTGATATACTTCTGTATAGCAAAAGAGTTGTTAGCAGATTGGAAGATGCTAAGTCACATATAGGTTTTGATTGTATTTTAACTTCAACTTTGCAGTCTTTTATTGGAGGAAAGACACTATGACTCTATACCTATACCTGTATCTGTAGCAAGTAGGTTTCTTTTTAGATTTAAAAATTAAATTTATTTACACATACATAAGGTAAGACTGAAGTTAATAGAAGGGTTTCTGCTAGCTCCATTGGGTTTTGGACAAAGCCTTAAATTAGCAGTTGGCTGAGTATGTTGAATGCCTACTACCACCTCTCTAGGCTTGAAAACTCCTTCAAGTTCTATATAAACTGTTGTTGAAGAGAAAAGATCTGGTTTTAACTTTCATTTCTGACTCTGCTGTGCTTCTACATTGAAGTTACTGTGATTTTAGTAGAAACTTATTTCAATTGAGATTTGTAGGCAGAAGGAGCTAGAACTGCTGTACAAAAAGGGCAAGTTACCTCATGGAAACACCCCTTTGACTCTGGTACGCTGCTAATTCCCAGACAGAAGAAAGAGTGCACTTTATGTTAAACGTCAAGTCCTTTCTAAATGGGTCTTAATGAGAAAAGAAAAACTATGCATCTTTGTCGTTTATTGGTCGTCATGCATATCTGTCCTTCTCTGAGGAGATTTGCATGATTATTTCATAATAATTTTAAATTAACTATTAAACAGCAGAGATACTATTTTGTGGTTAACTTTGCTTTTTTTTCTTTTAAACTTTTGTATTGGAGTGGTGTTCTGTGCTTCACTGTTAGTGTCAATGGCTATAAACATACTTACTTCAGAAATCTGTATCTGAAAAGTATTTGCAGAGCATGAGCAATAGCTTCTTTTGACTTTTGGCAAAAAATCAGTAGTGTATATGTAATGATTTATGCTGGAGTCTAAATGGAGTCTCAAGTGTAATCTGGTCCTTCTCCTGTTGCTGTTAGTATGTTTTTTGCTGCATTTTTAGCAGGTAGGTACACCTCTAATGTGTCTTTTTAGTATTTGTTCTGTTAGAAACTTTTATTCTTACCAGCGGTATTTCTACACAAGATGTTTTCTGCGCTACTTCCAATGGCAATTTATCAATGAGAGAGAGAGAGAGAGAGGGAGAATACTGAGAAGATCCTTGTAATAGTGTTCCATAGTGTCGGCACTTCTGTCGGGACAAATTGATTTTTCTGTGCCAGCAGAGTCAGTGGCAGAAATACTGCTCTAAGCTAAAAAGCCCTGGAAGAGGCAATGTTGAAGTGGGGTGCTGTGTGACAAAGCGAGGTACCACCTGTCCTGGGGAGGAGGAGTGACTGGGTTTCTGTAGGAGTTCAAAGGAGAGCAGGCCTGAGCAGGACTCCCCTCTGCAAGATGCTGCTGATCAGTGGGATGTTGCGGTTCTGGGGGTCACAGCTGCTTGATCCTGGCTCCTTCTGGACTCTGATCTCAGCTGAAGCTGTCAGCCTGTCACTCAGAGATGAAGTTGAATTGGAGACTGCTAGATCTAGCAGCTGTTGTTTCTCTTACCTGGAAGGTCCTGCCTTTGAGAGATGATTGCTTTTGGTCCCACCTCTAGATGAGGTCAGTACATCACATCGCCAGCCACCCTCTTGAAATCTAGGGGTGAGTTTTGTATAAATAAAGTCCTGTAGGAATTCATCAAGGTTTAGGGATCTGAATAAATTACTGAGACAAAAGATTATCAGTAAATCCACAACAGAAACCTACAATGCTTTGCACAAGGCTACTTTCTAATGAGTGTTGGTTTATTCCAGTACTAAAACAAATCCAAGTGGTATGTAATATGGCACCATGAATGATAATGAGAAATACTATAAAATAGAGGGAATTAGACTTTTTTATTTTAGAGTGTTCTTTCTTGCAGCTTTAGATATTGATGAGTCTGCAGTTATGCAACTGGCAGAGATGGGTTTTCCTTTGGAAGCATGTCGGAAAGCCGTATATTATACAGGCAACCTGGGTGCTGAACTGGCTTTCAACTGGATCATTGCACACATGGAAGAACCAGGTCAGTGGTCAGAAGTTGTAAGTTAACTCCTGTTTCTGCGTCTTGGCAGCAAGTACAAATTCTATAGCGTGTGACAGAGAAACGATGGTCCCTTTCCCTGCCCCAGAAAACGTGGAGCTGTGAATGATATGTCCCAAGCTGTTGCTACCATTATTTAGCATCCTCATCAGAAGTGATGTCTGCTGTCCTCACTGATGGTGTAGGACAGCTCTCTGTTTTCTACCCTTCGGTTAGGTCTGTGCTGCAAATGTGCCCATTTGTGAGTACACAGAGTCTTATGGCCCGGATGCTTTTCTTTCATATCAGCTTTCCCTAGTTCAGGCTCAGAGCATTCATATCATACTTAGAACAAGCCCAACTTGGTGTATCTACTGATGGACAGGACTGCTCTCTCTCTCTCTCTCTCTCTCTCTCCATATATATATATATATATACACACACATATATATACACACATATATATGATCTCCCCTTTCTGCGTCTCATCCATGCAAAGTTTGGGCCGATGATTCAGTCCTGAGCGTACCTGAGCGCTCCGTCTCCCGGGAACTCTGGATTTGGTTGAGGTTGCGCTTCAGTGTCTGCTTTTGTGTTGCCTGTAAAAATGGAGAAGGAGTTTGATCTGGGCTTCACTGACACATCACTTGAGCTATGGACTTGAAGTTTGTTTAACATCTATATGTGTATCAGCTAGTTGTCTGCTATTCCGGTGTTGTCGTTGCTTCCATATGAACCTTTGCTGTTTTGCTGCAGTTTCACTTTTGGGACGTGCTTAGTTGTTCCAGCCTGCTCAGTGTGAGACTGTCTACCTAGATATTTTGCAACGTACATGTTCATCTTGCTATTTTTAAGGCTATCCACACACCTAAGTTCCAACTGGGCCAGCAAAATGAACTCTACGTTGATTTTGGGGTTGCTTTTGAGGTCCTGTTTGTTGTTTGTTTGTGTTGGTTATTGACTTCTCAATACAGTGAGATGAAAGAATGAAATGATGAACGTTTATTTGTTCCAGACTTTGCAGAACCATTGGCCATATCTGCTTTTGGAGGGGTTGCTTCCACTGGAGCGGCTGGTTTAGGAGCTGTTGGACTAGATAACCAACCTCCTGAGGAGATGGTTGCCATTATCGTTTCCATGGGCTTCCAAAGGAATGTAGCAATTCAAGCACTGAAGGCGACAGTGAGTTGCATGAGTTATTGGTAACGTTTAGGTTTTGTTCGTATGATACGCTTTGCGCGTGTGCATGCTGGAGCCTGCGAAATATGCCTATGAAAGTCAAATCCAGATAGTGGATGATGCATATGGAACCATTCTGGCAAAGCAGGATGCCTGGCTTGGTTAGGTTGGGGGAGGGTGACTTATGGGTTTCACATGAATGTGAAAATGGGAGGGGAAAGTGAGGAGAACTTAACTTCTACCATCTGTTGAGAAACATCCTGGCTGCCTAAGGACTATGCATCTTGAGGATGCGAACCCTGGGGGCTGTGGGGAATAGTTGTGGGAGGATTTCATTGCCATCTGTCAAGCTGTTGCCGAGTGCAATACTGAAAACTCTTTCCATGGAGGTAGAGTATATGCCTTATACCTTTCAAGTGCTGTTGAACATGTTCCTTATTCTGTTCAAAGACCAGTATATAAGTGGTAGCATGATGCTAGAGAGGGTATTAAAGGCTGCGCTTTTGCTTGTTTGACTCGCAGAACAATAATTTGGAGCGCGCACTGGAATGGATCTTCAGCCACCCTGAGCCTGAGGAAGAAAGTGAGCCTGCTTTGGACATGATGGCTATGGAGAATAATGTTAATGCCAACATCCTCGCAGTGACAGGGTCGGAGGAAGCCAGGATCAAAGACGGGCCTGGAAGTAAGTTGTCCTTCAGCTTAGCATTGGTTATTGTGCTGTTGTATCACACCTATACCGTTCATAGAGCTCCCTTCAGTTTTGAAAGTGGTCCTCGTGTTTCCTGGACACGATCCAGACAATTTACTCCCAGTCCTGCTTTTGAAGCTGAGCCTGGCTCTATGAGGCTGCAATGCTCTGTGGGCTGTGTTAGTTCAGAAAACTCTTTCCCTGGACTTGTTGTACAACCTGAGCCCAAATTTCTTGTTGCCACAGTGTGAAAGTCTCTCCTGCCCTTGCTTTAATTTTTCTTCTGCTGTTATGAGATAAAAATAGGATAAAGAAAAGCAACAGTGTTGAATTCCCTTAAGGCTGAACATCCCAAAGATAATGCTGCTGTTACAGACCACCTGAGTGTGTGTGGCCCTGTGGGCTGATGGGGAATTTGATAATCCCTTGAACCGAGTTACAGATTATACCTACCAAATGTAGATCCTGCATATGTTCATGTACTTTTGGATGATGATATTTTTCTCTGAGATAAGTCATGGCTCTTACCACTACTACTGCTAAACAAACCACAAGATGGGGCTTTTGTACAGCGGTCGAAGCTGTGAAGTAGGCAAAAAAACTATTTTAGGTCTGAGGGCACTACAATACAACAGCGGAATGGTCGTCTTAGGATAAAGATAATACGTAACAATGTTTTTTAAAGGGTCTTTAGTCGCCTGTTCTAATAACTGTAGTGTGTATGTTCTACACTTGTCCCTTATCTATCTTGGCTTTAATGGTCTAAAAAATTATTAACAAGCAGTTTGATTTTGTTTCTATGGTTGCTATGATTATATCAGAATGCTCATTTCTTTGTTTCTGACATTATAAAGACCAACCTTAAGTCTCTTGGAGACATGGGAAACATTGATTATTCTTAGGTAATAAAGATTTGCAATAATTATTTTTTATGGTACTTAGCCTTTATAGACTGAGACCATTTATTGAGTGCCTGAAATCCTGATAACCAACACGATACTGTAAAATGGCTCCAGAATGCCCTCTCCACCAAAATCCAGGCCTCTGTCCTTATGCAGTACCCTGAAAGAAGGTACCCTTTTACTCTCCGTGATAATCTTGGTGAATGTTATGAATGGGTGGGGAGCAAGAATGAATGCTGAGTTCTCTAGAGGTCTGAGCACAAAAATTGTCCCCTTACTAAAGGAAGAGGTTTCTTTCCTGTCCTCTCTTTTATGGGCTGATGAAGGTTAGCATTTTCGTTTTCGTTTGATTTATAGGGGACTTGTGATCACATTCGTGAACGCAGCTAATTTGTGTGCAGAATGAGCAACGTATCTGGCACTTCACATGGTGCTCTCTGTGAACTGGGAATGAGTTGCTGCTGCTTTCTCTCTCATAGCAGTGTCTGTGATCACAGCCCTGCTGTATGCGCACAGATCTTTGTGGGTTTGATTTGGGTTATGTTAATGTTTGAGAGTGAATGTGAGTGCTATGTAAAGTGCACAAAGTACAGCCATGTAAACTATGGAGGTGCAGAGTCTGATTCAGGCGTGCTCAAGTGCTTCTCTAGTTTTAGAAAGAAAGGGTTTCCCTGGCTCCATGTTGCAGTGTTAGCAATGGAAGACTTAAGCTCTCATTTGTATCTGTCAAACAGGATATGAGCTGTTCGGGTTCATCAGCCACATGGGAACATCTACAATGAGTGGCCACTATGTTTGTCATCTCAAAAAAGAAGGAAGGTGAGCGGAACTGGGAGAGAAATACAAGGATAAGTTCTTTGTAACGTGCATCTATTTAGAACAGGTTGTTCTGCAATGCAGAGTAAACTCGCGTGTTGTTACTATGTGTATGTTCCCCACCGAGGAAATGAAGGTTATGAATGTTTTGAAGGGAGGTTGATTTTTGTTATTGATTGCCTATGTGCTGAGTCTGCATTAATTATGCAAGATCTATGCTGATACCTACCATTGTCTCTCCTACGCTTGCTAACCCAAAACTCTGTTCCTCTCACTTTGGGGCATCTGTTCTGTGCCTGGCTTTATTTATTTGAGCTTCCCCCAACTTCCTCTCGCTCCTCATCAATAGAAACCCATCAAACTGTGGCCTGATACTAGTACTAGTAACGCTAGTACTGTGGATCTTGGCTGGTACACAGACCTTGGCTGTGGTTTTGGTCCGTTCCGATTATTTGGCATTAGACATCCTTGATTCTCCTTCATTTAAATCCTGACTACGCATCCCTCTGTACATCACTCATCCTTTTCAATTGCTGACTCTGCAGGCAAACCTGCTTCAGCTGTTTCTCTGTCCTTTTGCTCTTGTTGCAATACCTAAATTTAGATTTTAAGCTCCTTGAAGTTTGGGTCTGAGAAGTGTCTGATAAACTCTGGATGATTTTTATGCATGTGGAATTTAATCAATCTTGTTTTTGTTTCAGATGGGTGATCTACAATGACCTTAGAGTCTGTGCCTCAGAACGACCTCCCAAAGACCTGGGCTACATTTATTTTTATCACAGGATACCAAGTTAGACCTCAGATCTATTATCTGGCCTTAAGAAAGCATAGCCTTTTTAACCTACCAAAAAAACATTTAAGAAAAGATAAAATCTAAAACAAACAAAAAAAACTAGCCCTTGGACTGCCAAAAGCAAAGGAAAACATGGGATATTTGTAAGTTGTCTAAAAACAGTCAGTTGATGCCTTCTTAAGTGTTAGAGGGAAGATTTCTATTAGGAGATGTACAGTAGGTTGTTTTAAATTTATATACCTTAAAGGACACCTTAAGACCGTGCAGATTACTAGTGTAGTCTGCAGCTAGTGTAGGAATGGGGAAAACGGGTGGTTCAGAATTAAACAGAAACAAGTCATTTCAGCCCAACTCTTGCCTGTTCAGTCCACGTGTCCTTTGAAGGCCTTGAGGAAATACTTGTGTGTGTGGTAACTGGGAGCCACTGCTTTCAATCAGAGTCCAGACCACTTGGGGAAATCATACCCCATATGAAGTGGAAGAGAGGGGATCTGTGACTGTCCTTCAAGGCAGACTATGTCTCATTTGAGATACTGTTTTCATTACAGTAAGAAAAGTTGACTGTAGCTATATCTGTTGGAGTTCAGTCATATAGTGTTTTGTTTTGCATTTTTGATGCCTAAACTTAACAACCTAATGGAGATGGAAGTGGTCTCCTGTCAGTGACATGTATGTTTTCTGCCAAAGAGAAATAGTGGGGAGATCTCTCCATCTTCTCTTGAATTTTTGTTGTGCGTTTATAAGTTCTTCCAACAGATTAAGGATTACAAAATGGCTAAAAGAAGCACTGACTTTAAATGCATGCAGCTCAGGAAGAGCAAGACTATTATTTAAATTTATTCCCCCCCCCCCCCCCCCGAAGGAGCTAAGGAAGGTGTTAATGTCCCATTGTTTGTTGCAGGGAAATTTGCATCTGAAACATTGACACTCCTGCTGAAATCAGCTCTGTGGCAAAGTACTTGCAGTGTAATTCTGCTTTCTGCCAAAGATTGCTTATATATAAGTTTAAGTTTCATCCATGAGGGGGAAATATTGCTTGATAAAATGGCTGATTTATTGATTCGCCACCCTCTCCCCTTTTAAAGAAATAAAAACAATGCCCTGTAATGATATTTCAACTTTGTGGAAACTTGCAAACATACCAATTCTCTGATCTCTTCAACAGGTATCTTCTATAAGGACTTGTATATTTTCTTTGATGAGGATGAAGGGGTAGGTAGGTAGGAGCTGGCCTTTCCTGGCCTTTTTTTTTCATGTTGTTTGTTTCAGTTGGTATCACAGGCAAGAATATATCTGTGAGTTTTTAAATTGTAATTAAAAATATTTATTCTGGGAAAAAAACCACAATGGTAAATGTGAAACATTTCATGATTCCAAAAAAAACCCTCAAAGGTTCACAATGTGTTGGCTAGTGCTTAGAGACAATTGGTGGAGTTACCTCATATAATTACACTGAGCCCTCAAAATAAACTGGAACAGTCAAAAAAAAAAAAAAAATCCTCCTTACAGAGTGTGAGAGAGGCAAGAAGGTGTAATTTTCTCTGCAGTGAAAGCCTGCAAGTTTAATAGCAAAATCCAGGCAGCTACACACTACAGAACAGAACTCAAAAATCTGGTTATGAGTAGGGCATTTTATTTTTTCCAGCATTTTGAGGGAAAAAGTTCTCCATCTGGTCATAGAGCCTCATGTACAGCAAAAAAATAGAATTTTTTTAAAATCTGATTTTGATCTTAAAATATGATGAGAGAATTTCTAGTGCAATAATTCTGTAGCATGTAAATGGTGTCTAATTGCTGGGAAAGCTTCCTGTATCTAGCCCTCTTACTGACACACAGGAATGGTGTTCAAGCACATTGATAAGTGGCTCCTGTGAGATTCAGCTGCCTTGTAATTAGTAAGCCACCAGTTCTGGACGAAATCAAAGCTGCTAGCAAATTTTCTCCTTCTTACAGTTTTTTAGTATTTGTATCTTTCATCAAGAAGTGCCATGCTTGAGAAGGTGGGATTAGCAAATTATGTGATGACACTTCTTGAATTTAAAGTGAAGAGAAAGACTTTCATATAGCTTTATTTACACTTTTTCTTTCTTGCAGTTAAGAGGTTCAAAGGCCTCTTTTTTTTTTTTTTTTTTTTTATATTCCAAGGAAGTTCAGCACAACAGCCTCCTTCTTGCCTCATGATCTTAAAGGGCTATTTACAAACTATCTGGTGACCATTACCTTTTATTCAGAGACTGTGGTAAGTAAAAGGTAGCAGAGTTGTTCCTGTGTTCATTACTCAACTGGAAACATGGCTGGTCTCACAGGATTAAGGATGGAGCTTGGACTCTTAACAAACCTAGAGTCAGGTACATGCTATAACTGAAATGGCTGTGGGACTGGTATTGATTTCAGTTAATGTCAGGCACGCTTAGAAAGCTGGCAGCTGATAAGCTGAAAAAAAGGTAAACTAAAGGAGGAGGCCGCTATCTGGCTGTGGTAGGTGACCTCAGCTTCTGATGTTCTTCTCAGTTCAGGACTCTTGAGTACCACCCGCCTAAGCTACCAGGTAGGTCAGAAGCACAGAGAGCAATCTAGAGGAAAGACTTACAGATTTTTTTTAAATGTAGTACTTGAAAATATGTTTAAGTTCATCAGCTATTTGAGGATTTTTTTTTTTTTTAAATCTCCGTAAGTCATGACTTCCCTCCTTTATCAAATGGCCAGTTGAGTCGTTTCACTCTTGTGATGGGATATGGATGAAGGACATCAGCAGCTCTGGGGGAGCAGGATGTACCTCCTGACTCTTCAGCCTAACTTAGGAAAGAGGCTTTTTTTTTTTTTTTTTTAAAACTTTTGTCCTGCAGAATTCACAATGAAATGGGCTGTAATGAATAGATAACTAATTTCTGAGGCTGGTATTACTTTGTATGCTAAAGTTGTGTGTGCGCTTGACTGTACTGAGCCAGGCCTTAATGCACAACCTGAGCAATAGCTGATGGGAATCTCCATGTGTCTGGCTACGGTAATGAGTGTAAGAGGGTTTGAGGTGTACTGTGAGCTTCTTGACAAAAAAGGATTGGGGGGGGGAAGAAAAATCACTGTGAGCTGTTTGAGACAATCTAGCCTGAAAACAATCCAGGGGTTGACAGCAAATAATGCTGTTATTTCTAGGACTGATTTTACATTTTTATATGATGCATTTTAGGTTAGGAGAGTGGAAGGAATTAAAACTCAACAGCATTTCCTCTTTCTTTCCATTTCTCCTCCCATTTCTCACAGCACACTGGATTTCCAGTAGAGCCTCATTCTGAGTCAGTCTCCGTTCTCCAAAACACATGTAGACACAGAGTCTTTTTAATCTTCCTGGCTAAAATATAGTTAGGATCATATTTTAATTTATTCAAAGCTGTGGTTTAAAACAAATCTAGATGATTTTGGACTCCTATCACTTGTAATTCTACTGAGTTCAGTAGTATTACTCCTAACTTAGGTATAGCTTAAACCAGGGTCAGTCTAGTTTCCTTGGTTCAGGCAGCCTCACTGAGTTGTCATGCAAATTCTGAATCTGGATGCAACTGGAGCTCATTGGAGTGTTTTAGAAGTATCTCCAATTCATTCCTTTTGTTTTCCGTCCTGGTGGCAGCCGTCTTTATTTTCTTTGCTGTTTTCATGCATTGAAAGACTATGCAAAATACATAACTGGATAGAAATTTTTATTCTTTTTCCACCCCCCCACCTCTTCCATTAATGACTGCGATCGGTTTCTGATTTCCATTCAGTTTTCTGAGGTTTTATTGTTGTATCCTGGAAGTGT
Source organism: Struthio camelus (assembly GCF_040807025.1). NCBI lineage: Eukaryota > Metazoa > Chordata > Aves > Struthioniformes > Struthionidae > Struthio > Struthio camelus. Next base: position 24,597,967 of record NC_090950.1, on the reverse strand, counting down.
CTGTATAAGTTTATTTTGCACCATTCAGAATTGTTTGCTTGAAGCACTGTTAACAATTTGGAGAGTGTTTGAGATGAGAAAGGTTGTGAATGACATTGCAACTGTTTTAAATTAAAAAGGAGTATTCGCACATCTTGTGACTCTGTGGTTTTTTGCCTCTTTCTTTTCTGTCCAACCTTAAGAGGAATAGTGAAAATGTTTTGATGCTGCCTCTTTCCTTACTTCCCGTTGTTATGATATTTGGTGTTTTATTAAAAGACCTGCACAGAGAGCAGAGAGTTTTGTGATATTCTTGGTTTCTCGTGACTCATAGCAATTCTATGAATGCAAAAAACCCTCAACCCTGAGTGAATATAAAACTTGGCAAAACTAGAAAATGGGTTTTAAACTGAAATGAATTATTTATTTGCAACACTTAAGCCTGTTGATGTTCTGCGAAAAACATGGGTTGACTATATTGATGTAGATGAGTGTTGTCATTCCTTCCCCGCCCAGCTTCTTGCTGTTCCCCCTCACCGAAAGAGAATAACCCCTCCGTGTCTCAGCTGTGCTACTGGTGTAACGTGAGTAAGTGAGACATTGGTGGCTGTGATGAGGGGAGGTGAGTGCCGTAAAAATATCGAAGAAAGTGCGTGGCTGACAGCACATGTGCAGTAGGTGATTATGTTTTCAGACTTCTTTACCACTCTTCTCCCCAGTGATTTTTTTTTTTGAGCAAAGCTTTTGTATGTATGTAGCATTTGGCACTAACGCTTTCCTCCTAACCACTCCATTCATTTGCCTTCAGGACAACGTGCAGTGTTCATGTTCGCTACAGAGCAAATAACTGACGGACTTTCCTGCTGCTACTTTTTGATATACTTGAGCAGCATGAACTGAGCAAACCTTAACCTCTCTTGGTAAAATATGCCTGTGTCAAGAGCACATCCTAATGTACTTGCATCCTAAGGTTTAGTGTTTTTAGTTTCTGCTGCCTTTTCTTCTTTAGGAGAAGGCTATTTTAGTTAAAGCCAAAGGCAGCAATTCCTGTTAGCTCTTCTGACAGAGCTTGCTTTCTGTAAGCACAGTGTGACTGTATCTTCTACTTTTTTCGGAACAGATCCACATGCCCACTGAGGGTGTCAGGCCTTGGGTCCATCTCAACTTTGGCTTGTGTTCTCGATAGCCCTTCGTTGTAATTGTCATAGCCCCTTGCTGGTTGTTTCCAGCTCAGCCCACAGTGGTGCATCTGAATCTTCTGTCCCTTTCTTGTCTCATGTCTGCGCTCCCAGTGCCCATAGCAAAGGCACTAAAAACATGTCACACCTACTCTCTCAGCACTTTCATGTCTTTGCATGAAAGCTAAATCTGAAGTCACCACTAGCTAACTCCCACTAAGGGTTATGGGAACTTGCTTGAATAATGATGCAAAATACTTTTAAGAATGTTCGGAATAAGGCTCTGAAAATCCGACTTTTTCTTTTGAAGTGCCTGGATTCTCTGTGTTAGCTTGCACTAGACAGGGTGTAGTTACAAAGAAAAGCTCTTTCTCATATTAGAATAAATGAAGCTACGTGTTTTCTTGAAGAAATATTCTTGACATTGTGAAGAAAATTGTGTATCGGAAGTTTTTGCCTTCAAATTCTACAGTATGGGCTTATTTACTTAATTTACATTTATAATTTTACAAATTATAAATGTAAATTAAGGCAACTTAATTTACATTTATAATTTTACAAATTATAAATGTAAATTAAGGCAAATGCCTTTTCCTTGCAAGTTTGTCAGTCACTGAAAGTTGACTCCATTTTTAATTTTTACAGAAAGATTTGTTGTAATATTATTACTTCTGTTTTATTTTTTTAAAGTGTGCAATTACCTGATTTTCAGGAAAAAATTCTGATAGACTTTTTTCCTTTTTCCTCATATGGAGTGTATGTGCAAAATCCTTTGAGCCAGTCTTCAGCTGGCGTAAATTCCAGCTGTAAGTATCAATGTGCTGTTGGAATAAAAATAAATGATTTAAAAAAAAAAAAAAAAGAGAGAGAGAGACACCTCAGAGTAACTTGATGGATTTATTAGAAAATCTGCTGAAAGGAAAAAGCCTCTTCTGGATTTAATTTTTGAGCACAGAAGCACATCTATTTCATAAAGAATAGGAAAGAAGACCTCATATTAAAAAAAAATCTTTTATTTAACTTAGAGATGTAAGTCCCTCCTTTCATTTTAAGTAATTATAGTCAAAACCATCTTAAAATCCAAAAGAAATGTTGAAATATTTGAAGCCACAGACAAAGTTTATTTTTAAAACATATTTAAAAATTGGACAGTTATAAATACAGGTAAATAAATACCATTTAATGTGGAAAAGAACCCACATTGGGATCCCAAAGGAAGGCATGCTGCCATTACAGTACAAAAATACTACAATAGCTGTGGTGCTCTGCAAATAGTAATCTATAAGCTTAATAAATTTAATACATCCAATATGCACATAGTTCATTTCTGAGGAAATAGGTTATTTTAAAGAGCAGTGCAAGGAAACAACATATTAAAGCATTGGTAAACTGCAGATCTGTGTTTAATACTATACACAGCTGATAATGCACTAAATATACAGAGGTGAAATTACCTGTTGTAAGAAACTAATCTTTTACTCCATCTGTACTTACAGACACAGATTCTCAGTCTGGGTCAATATGAACCTTTAAAACGGAATGTAAACATTCGAGTGTAGGGCTGAACTCCCACCTCTGCATCCACTGCCCCGCTTGCTGCCAAGCCTTGCACGTACGCTTAACTTTCCAGAGACTATTCAGCATGTAAAGTTAAGTGAGCAATGCAAGTCTTTGCAGGAACAGGGCTTTTCAGATGGCCCAGGCGAAAGTCTTTGCAAACCCTGTGATCTCCCCTTTCCTGTACGTTGGCTTAAAAATAAAGCCAAAGAAACTGATGCAAGATTGCAAAGGTTTTCAAACAGTTTACAGCATATAGAAGAAGCCACGCAGACTGCCTTTCAAAACTATATATTTTAGTTTACTCTAGATATGTTATACTCTGATATATAAAATATATATAAATGTTTTGATTTTTCTGAATTTACAATAGATTACTGATATTAAAAAGGCTATTTAAGTTAAAGATGTAACCAATGTCAGAGCCATTCTGTAAATGTGGAAAGGGAAAAAAAGATCAAAGCACATAAAGTCTTGACCATGCAAGCTTGCTCAATGGGATGTCACATGTGCAAGCATTTGTAAAGTTACAGCTGATTTTAGGAAACTTTAGATTCATTCTGACTGCTTCTCCCCCATGCCTAGCACCTGTTTTTCTGTGTTGAGGCTTTGAAACTTTCTGTGAATTTTTTCATTTTTTCTAGGCTTATTCAAAGCATCAGTGGTGTCTTCATGCGTGGCAGTCCTTTTTTCTTTTTTTCTGATATATTTCACTGCTCCAGCAATAGAACTATAATGTAGGAATCTGATTTCTAGCCTAGATGAGGTTTAAGTAGTAGATATTACTGTATTGCATACCCACCGGTTGTTTTTCATAACGTGCAGTGCAATTTGTATATCACTTCTATCTGTGAATACTTGGTATTTTATAAACATTTATTGTATACATTCACTGTACAGACTCCTAAGCTGATAGCATGGGTGACTAGAAGTCTCCATTTGTCAGCTGTGCAGGTTATTCATGCTGTGAGTAACTAATGTCTCATTTTTCAGATGCACATTGAGATGAGACAGATCTACAACCCATCTGTGTTCCAGTCCGATTCTCACTGGCTCCACCAGGCAATGATTTAGGCCTCAGTCCCTGCTTCTGTGGTTGCCAGTAATGTAACTTATTACCCTGTAATGCTGGCTTTTGTGTTCTGGAGGCCTGTGCACTACAAACGTTCATGGGATGACCTAGCTGATCTGTTGGTGTTGTCAGGGTCCTCCTTTCCTTCTGGCAGGCAGGCCCAAGTTTTCTAAAGTGATGCATTAGCTCTTAATGCCTGTCTTGATTCTCTGAGCTTTCAGCTGAGTTAAGCATCTGCAAAATGAATGGATGCAGCAGGTGTTCAGATCCTGTGAAGTTGAAGGTCTACATATTTCAAGCAGGGTAGTTGGATACCTTCAGAGCTAGCAGACAGATTTGAAAAGTTTGGTTGTGGTACATGTAGATCGAAACGATAGCTATCTGTTTCAGTGGTTCCCAGTATCCTTCTCTGGCTTGATGATACCTGGTTTAGACTTGTGAAGAAAATGTGAAAAGCCAAAAACCCAGCTTCATTGTGAAAGCTGCATCTATTAATCTTTTTAGTTCTTAAGAGGATACTAAAAACATGTCTGCAAAAACTATTACTCTGGATTTCTGTCATTAACTAAGCACCTGAAGAAAGCATGAAATCCACAACACAGGGATGGGATTTAAAAAATGCTCTGTCTTGATCTAACCTGTTCCAAGTAACATGAACAATTCCCGTTTTGTGTTTAGAAGAGGCAAAGTGCTTTTTAAATATCCCGCAGAAGATACCAGTCAGTAGGTTAAGAATACCCTATATGTGGGCCTTATGCATGCATTCTGTAAATGTATATGCAAGTAGTATTACACCATGCTTTGGGTTAGTATTTCAACATAATTATTTGTTAATACAGTCACATGCAATATTGTCGTATGTGAGGTTTTGTGTTATTTAAACCTCCCCCTCAATATTTTTACAAATGCTGTGATTTAGCAGATATTAAGAAAACACCATTAGATACAGATATGTGTACGTGTTTCCCTAAAAATCAAACTGATATTTTAAACTGACGTAAACCAGTCTCTTGTGACAAGAAGTTTAGAGTTATTGCAGTATGAGGAGATCAGCAAGAAATTGCTTTCATTAAGTCTTATTCCATAAATAATCACTTTGATTTCAGTGGCTGTTCGGCATGAGCAATGCTATTAGAGGTCAGCCCTGGTCCAGTAACTGAACGCATGCACAAGATCTGATCGTGCAAAGTGCTGAGCACTCCTGTGAAGTTTGCAGGATTTGAGTGTCCAGCAGCTTGATGGATAAGACTTACAGGTCATAAATATTCATAAAGCTTTGCAAAGAAAAGGGTTAGGAAAGCATTTTTAACTGCATTAAATATATAAAATAGAGGAAAGATTCAACAACCAGGAATGAATTACCTGGAAGTGGTAAGTCAGAGAAAGAAAGGAGTAACAAGAAGAGGAAGCAAGATGGGGAGATGATAAACCGTTGCGGCTCTTTCATTTGGCATCACACACATGCTGTACAGTCCTATTCCTGAAATGTCTTAGGTTCTCTTTTCTGCTGAAATTGCTAGTCTCTGTGTAAAACTGCTTCCTTATTTACACCTGAGCAGTCTCAGTTTTTGTGTTTTACCTTTGAATTTACAGAAGCGGTGACCTCACCCACACAAATGGTATGTGAAATAACAGAATTACTCTGCTCTCATATAGGGCCTTTGCATGCAACAGCTGTTATTGCCCCTTCCTTCCTTCCTTCCTTCCTTCCTTCCTTCCTTGTGCACCTGGGCAAGTCAGGGATGGAAGGAGAGTGTGACTTGGCCGAGCTCAAAGGGAACATTGAGAATAGGACCCAGATTTCCTGTCTCTCACTCTCAGGCTCAATCTGCTACAGTTCAGCAGCTGCCTTATTTATCCTACCTCATGCCTGGTTAGAAGTAAATGCTTTTCCTCTTCAGGGTGTTAATACGCTACAGCCCTACAGCCTCCTTGCATGTTTCCCCTGGCTGTTACAGGCAAACACCCATGCTTGCCTCTGAATATGTAGGAAATACCATGAGGGGGTAGACCAAAGCAACATCTAATCCTGCCTTCTGTACTGACAGCCCTTGGCAGTAGGGGCTTAAGGAAGAAGATAAAAGCCAAGATACTGAAGCATATGCAGCACTGTTCCCAGAAGTACGAAGGGCTATTAAGCATAAGCTAGCCTGTCCTATTGGTGTGGAGAGCTCAGTCACCAGCTGCCCTCCCACTGAAACCAGGCCTGAAGTGGTGTCTAGTAGAGCAGGAGAAGGTGTGCTACTCTTCCCCTTAAGTCTAAGTCTGCTCTAGTCTTTCCCTTGCACAACGTCTTGGTCAGTGGTACACAGTTAACTGGCTATAGACTTAACAGGAGAGAGAGAGATGGGATATCTCCCAGAGTCTGCACAAGCTCTTTTGACAGGCATCTCATAGCCTGGCCCCTGTATGGCAGACCTGCTGTGCTTGTGATGAATTTGGGAGCCTAAGTATACCCTTGGGAGGCAGAGTTTAGCCCCGGTGATTTTTCTCTAGGTTTATGCAGGCAATCCTTCTGGTACCAGTAATGTTGGTGTGCACGTGTTAGCAGATGCATGCAGTTTTGAGCAGTGCATCCCAGGATAAATCGAGAGATATCTACTTTATCTGTTGTTTTTGGAGGGCTAGGAGTTGCATTAGATTTTAATGCAGGGTCCGAGTGATATCTAACCAAGTTGCCACGTTATTCGTACGCATTCTGGAGAAAAAGAGGTTTAGTGAGCTGTTATCAACATTACGAATGTCCCTGGTCATTCACTGCTTGACTTTTCAGAGTCAGAAGTTTGCTGATTTGAGAGGCACAAAAATAAAGCTCTTGAACATCTAATTCCTCTGGATAAGCACTAATTATCCTACACCGCAGTGCAGAGGATGTTCTAGAGGAACATTTGTGATGGCAGGGCATCAAGCAAAATCTAAGCACATATGTCTTTGAGCTACAGGCTCTTCTCAAAGCTGCCTCCTTTCTCTCTTACCACTTTTCCAGATTAAATTGCACTGCACCTTCTGCTCTGCCTTATCAATAAAGGACTGTCATCACACATCGCTGTCAAAGCAAAAGAGCAAACTGTTGTCAGCAGATATGCATACAGCAAGCCCACTTTAGCTAAAATGACATTCCCAGTCTCAGTCCTTGATATCCAATCCTTAGAGAAAAACTATAGGAATCCATTACATGCTTGATAGATACATAGGAATATATATTGACAATGAATTAATAAAGCACTATTCAAAAATTCCTAGAGCTGGTTCAACACCTCTATTCTGTGGAAGAGTGTGATGGGTAAGCCTTTTATTTTAATGAGAACTGATTATTTTTATTTAACAAATTACCCCTGGTGATTAGATGCAGTGATTAAACTATCTTACATGGAAGTTTCCTTTAAGTGGCTGCTCAAAATAACGTTCAGCTGCAAGAAACTTTAGGTTTGTACTGGTGAAACTGCCTAATTCCTCTACAGGTTCTCTGTGATCTGTGCATTTGGATTTTTTTTGATACAGCTGATTGGGCTGACTTTTTTTTCTTTATACTGGCTATAGGAAATGTGCTGTTTGTCTTTCTTTAACACGTTCCAGTACATACCCTGTATGTTATGTTCCTGACTTTGTACCAAAACAGTAGCTGTTCAATTTAATTTTTTTATCTTTCATTACGTAGGAATAATATCACCCACTTATTAAAATTATCAGCAACTGAAAATTTCTATTCCTGTCTTTGACACATTCACCTTGAACTAAACATATTTGCACTGCACCCAAATCGATTCATTCATCATGCAGCAGTGCATTCTCCACCCGCACTCTCCCACCCAAATACTGTTTCCCAGTCATCTAGTCCAGCAAAACTAAGAATTTTTTTTTGGAAGCTACAAATACTGATGTTGTCTAAGGATTTGGTCTGCTGTCATGAGAGGTCACTGAGAATTTTGCTACGGATTGTCATAACAGCAGGATCAAATCATAGCGCCAATCCTACAATCCATACATAGACCAAACTTTTCTTTTCAGGGAAAATTTTCCCTTGAGGATGGTCTGCAGGCATGAACTCCTATGAAGTTTTTCTTTAGTTGTAACAGAAATCTGCAGGCTTATTATCTTTTCAAATGACATAATGCACATACAGCATGTACGTGTGCAATACCTGGTAGATGCATAATAAAATAGCCTTTCCAATAGATATTACAATTTATACTGTATTGGCTTTTTCTAAAACATTTTGAAAACCCTCTGATCACATTTCAGGAAATGATATTTCGTCCTCTCTGCCAACAAGGCCGTCTTGTATATTTTGTTGTTACTAATCAAAATCAGAATAAAAGCATAGCATTATTTTACAGAAGGAAAGATTAAAGTGCATAAGTACATAGACCGGTGCAGATCCTGCTACAAGTGCCTTTGAAGAAGACATACTCTTTCCAAGATCGGGGATAGCTGGTTTAAACAACAACAATTCTAGTGCAAATTCCTGCTTCTGCTTGCAACATTTGTCCTTCTGGTAGGTAGATGGCCTAATCCCATGAGACCTCCACGTATAATGTTCTTGTTACATCTCACTTAGTTTGCAGCTTCATGAGCCTGCAGAATTTGGCCCAAAGTCAATCCAGGAACCATCAGAAAAAAGCTCTTGTTGACTGCCAACTAATAAATATAGTCAAAACAAAATACACCCATTTTACATGCATCTATTTTCAGAGCTATCTTAAAGATGCACCTTGAGAAGACTTTTCAACAAAGAAACCGAAGGACAGGGAATCCCTGTTCTAGGGAAAAGTGCCGTCAGCATAGTGCAAGGAGCTACTAAGCAGATTCCGTGGTGCGTTGCTCACCGTTCTAATGTGCAATAACAATTATCTAGGTTTGTTCCTAATAAAATTTTCTTTGTATAGCTGTGTGTATACATAGAGAAATAGCTTGCATGGGATGAAGATTCTTCAGAAATGACTGCTTCATCTAGGGCTTTGTCAGATTAGCTGCAATCCATTTCAATCATTTGATTTTGAACCTGTTTACAATATTTTGTGCTTTTGAACTTTTCCTTTTTGAGTCATGTCCAGGAGAATTCCCCCTACTGATCTACAGCCACGATCGTTTGGAAAATGTGGTCATTTTGCAATAAGTCATAGAAGAGTTCTCTAGTTCCTAATGCAACTTAATCACTTTATGGATATTTTTTATTACGGCTCTAGGTTAAAAGCTCTTAACAGAATGTCCAGATCACCCACATTGGCAGCTTGAAATAGTTCTGGTTGGTCCATCATAGACAGAGCAATTCGGAGCGCTGCCCAAATATTGCCTGACAGAGCAGGATGGGGAACCTGCTGTTGGTTCCTGCTCTTTCTTTGCAAACTGAGAGCAGTGAGAAAATTGCTGACAGCCTCTCTGCAGGGAAAAAGAAAAAAGAAACATGCAAGGTAATATGCTTAAAGACTAGTGTAAAGCTTTCTAAAGTTCCATGCTGAAATCAAATACATTATTTTACAATTAGGTTCACTAGTCTCTTTGCGTTACTCTCGTTTGATTTGCCTTAAACGAGTGGACAACCTGTTATTGCTTAGATTTTGTTTGTTAGAAAAAGGGCTTGTAGCAATGCAGAGCTCGGTCTATTCATACATCTGGGGAAATTGTCCTCACTGCTGTATAGTTCCCCTTCATCTTTACTCTCTCAAGCTGACACTTGGGACCCTTTTTATGGAGGCCTGGAACATCATCCTGTATTCCTGAAGGACGTATTAAAAGTGTCTGTCACAGCATTAGCTACTTGAAGCAATTTAACTGAAGTTTCCCTCCTAAGGATGGGCACTCAAATTTTCTTTTGGAAAAGCTCTTAAGCACAGGACTAACTTTAAGTGTGAGAATAATTCCACTGGTTACAATAAGAGTACTTGCACTTAGAGCTAAAAAAGTACTTAAGCAGCTTCCTGAATGAGAGGCTTATCTGTTTTTAATAGAAGTTCTGTAGTTCTGTGAAATAGAACGGGTGGATCTGAGAAAAGTATCGTTGCTTTCTTAGTGGATCTGAGAAAAGCATTATCACTTTGTAAAACATCATTCAAAATTTTTTCAGTAGATGAGATTAAGACAAAATATCAGAATAAGCTTCATAGATAGCTCTAGCTAGAAAATGAGTTTTTACTTGGTAGATATTTATATGATCCCTGACTTCTTTGTTTATACATGTTTGTAACTTACCTGTATGCTCCTAGGTTGATGCAGCTTATTCCTAAATTGTATCTGGACCTAATGAAGCCAGGCTGTATTTCTAAAGCACGAGTATAGGCCTCAACAGCTTCTTCGCTTCGATCACCGTTTGCCAAAGTTGCTCCAAGTCGGTTCCATAATGTATAGTCCTGGTAAGAAAAGGAGAGCTTTCTACTGCAGATGTCAAACAGGGACGTAATAGCTCTTCATTTGTGTTTTTTTTCTTTCAAAGTAAGGAAGAGTGCAGAAAATAATAGTATTTTCTCCTAATTGACATGGAGTGTGAAGTTCTGACTCATGTTTATAGACAACATCATGTAACTAGCACAATTAATCAGCACACAGCTAGAACTTGGACACGCATGAATCTGTTATAAATGGGACTGTCTTGTAGTTAACATTTCTATTTCAGGTATTGCAGTTGTAATGGCTGAAGTGACATTTCATTAATATTGACCTGTTCAAGAGGGGAGAAAGAAAACAGCCTGTAAAACTAAACACTAAAAAACACAAAAGCATAAAATTACCTCTGGCCGAACAGTTAAAGCAGCACTAAATGCATCTATTGCTCTGTTAAATTCTCCATTCAGGTGGAAAAGAACTCCAAGTCCTGTCTGCAAGTCAGGGTCTATCATATCACCATTCTGGTGAGCTGCCTCCAGGTACAAATCCTTTACTTCTTCAAGTAATGAGCTAGACAAGGGTGAAAAATAACATCAGACTTCATCTTACCATTCTTTGCAAATGTTGCAATATTGATTCCATAGCCAGAAATTAAAATCCTTGCACTGGATGAATCGGAAGCGATATACTCTTAAAATATGAAAATAAGCTTCTTCACCTTCAGTGTGGCACAGATTTACTCTCAGCTGCTGTTGTAAACTCAGTTGCGGAATATCAGAGTTTAGCTATATGGTAAAGTCAAAGCGCAGCTATGAATCCAGGCGAGATAACATAAAGGTTTATTAAAGCTATTAAAATTGGATGGGTTCCTCAGATGTAAAAGGGTTTGAGACTGGCTAAAATAGTAGTCATTCTCCACAGGCACTCATCAAGTGACTAGCCAAGACCCCTGAGGAAAGATGACAAAATTTAAGGCTTCTGTTCCCACTACAGGCTTCATAAAATCTTCCCACTGACACCAGTTTTTGATGAAGCCAAAGCAGAATAACACACTTAGCCATTAAGCAAAACTTCCATATTTCATTTTTGTTTATTCTAAATTATCTTGTCAACCCAAGGCTCGTTAATGACACAGGTAAAATATAAGGCCTATCTTCAGAATGACACGCCATGAGATAATCCTAGCATTTAGGGTCTATGAATGATGTTTATTTTAAAGACTTTATTATGCATCTCACAATTCTGAGATTTTTACTTATCAGGCTCATGAATACATGATGAAAGGCTGCCAACTCATGAATTTTTTTGTTATTTAAAATGGTTTCCAGCTCCTATTACAGTACGCTAGGCTGAAGTCAGAGAAATAATTACTCTGCCTTTTTGTTTAGAACTAAAATGGCTTTTAAACAAGCAGATGCTACTTCCCAATATCATCAGTGAGACTGAGGTCATGCCCCACTGCAACACAGCTGTTGTTCCTGGATTCTAGTGGCTAGGTTGGGATACAGGAAATATGATGAACTGTAGGAAGAACAAACACATATAGCGCAGGATGCAGGCATAGTACAGATTTGGAAGTGGAAGAAGAATGAGGATGTAGGAATGCAGAGGCCGTGGACAGGCTAAATGGGATCAGAGGAAGTAGAGGGGAAGCATCTCTTTTTTAGCTGTAATTCTTTTTATCTTCCAGGGATGGCATAACATATAGCCAACAGTCCCTAAACCGAGAGTCCTATGTTGGCTTACCACTCCTGCTGCTACAGACTGAGTTTCCGCCAAAGGGAACAGGTTGGATTTCTATGGGGTAAGGGCACAGCACACACGATCACTTCTAGTGATGTCATTAAAGTTTCCACCATCAGGATTTATGTTGCATTTACCTTTCATCTGATGTCTTAGACGTTCTCCTGGTAAGTGCTGGGGACCCTTTTTTGCTTTTCACTATATACTTGTATTTTGGATTTTGCTTTATCCAGTTTCTTAGAGCTTGATAGGCCTCTTGTTGATGGCCGGTGTTAGTATAACTTACAGCGAGTGCCATCAGAGCTTTTAAGTTGTTTGGCTGTAGCTCTAAGCACCTAGGCAGAAAATAAAAATATTTTGAGGGATTTTTTTAGCCAAACACAGCTCTTCCAAAATAGCGTAAAAAATCATTCACACAGATAAGATCTACCCAGTCATGCTTTCAAAGAAGGGACTTTGTCTTATTTTCAGGTGGTAAGTGCATTACGCACTCACATGCGCATGCACACACACACTTGTGCATAAGCACACATAAACCTATGCGCACAGGTTTTATTCTCATCCTTTTGGTTATGAATGAATGTGGGTAGATTCATTTTTATAGTATCAAAGAGCAGCTTTTTGTAAGCTCAAGTTGAACAGTTTAATTCAAGACTTTCAGCTATACAAAAAAGTATTTTGAAGACAAAATCTCTTCCATTCCTATTGATCTTCTCAGTCGTCCTGAATTCTCAGTTATTCTTTGATAAAGCTAGAGCCAGTCAACTCCAGTAGTCTTCCTCCAGCTATATGCCATTAACTGAGAACAGAATCTAGCCTATTTTGTGAATGTCACTGTTGCTTGTTTTAAAATGGTGGGGATGAACAAGCCCTAAATTAGACAACCCCTTGGATTTCTATCCAGGTAAGCTAATAAATTACATATAAAGGAGCTGCAGTAATTGAAGGATCCTTAGGTGAAATGACTTGATGGTTAAATTGCTAATGCAATTAAATTTGGAGAGGGTACTTTGTTCAAGAGGAAACATGAACACCCACTGCAGTAAGGTAATAATAATACTGATATTTTGGAATTGATGTTTTATGTACAAGCATACCATAATCTTTACAACCTTATCAACCTAAAAATGTTCTCAGTTTAGTATTCAGCAGCTGAAAGGAGTTCATTCCAATTAAGAAACCTCTTCATTAAAGGACAGACTACAGAAAATATGACAAGTGGCTAGAATATTGAAAAGGCAGTTTATCTGCATTATGCCTGATTCATGTTTGTCAGGCCATGTAACTTTTCTTTTGTGCATCTAATTAAATTTTTAGATTAAATATTGCAATTTTTCCATAAAATGGAAACAATGATCACCGGCCATGCCTCTCAAGCCACAGTGAAAATTTCTATACCTGTGTCAATGCTCTCCTCATTTAAGTAAACGCTTGAAGTTACAAGGCAAGTATGAGGTTAAATACACATAGGCTTCCGTTACCTAATTACTGATCAGACCCCATATTTAGCAATTATCTTCATCTACCTTTGGAGGGCGACAATGGCTGCCTGCTCATTTTCATTCTCTGCCTGTGTTATGCCCAGGAACTGCCAGGCCTGCAAAAATAATCACCACTGTATTATTTTGTTATATATACCCAAGTGCAAGCAGAGTTAGAGACTAATATCGCCGTTAAACAGTGGGGTAAATAAAGTAGCAGATCTGTTTGGCACTAGCTAAATATAGATTTTTCTACTGCAAGCATACCAACAGTACAAATCAATGCAGTTTTGAACATCTTTGGGCCTCACAACTTTTATAAGCAATGGATGCAAAGGCATCCTGTCAGCGTATAAAACGGGCTGGTTTCTCAAATGTGTTACTGTACATTTAAAATGGATTCTGTTGTTGCTAGACTTTTGCAGAAAATGATGAACAATTATTTTATTTTACAGGTCTAAGGGATTCTAGAGGGTCTAAGAATTATCTCTGCTTTTCAAAATGCTGCTGCTTATTTTAGTGTAGCAATAGATTCAAAGAGATCCAGATACACATACTGTAAATATTTTTTAGGTTTCTCAGAGAACAGACTTTAAATATAAACCCATTGAAAACATCAGTTTTGGAAACTGATACACAACTTTTAAAAGTTTCTCAATGTTCTTGTTAAATCAAAGATTTTCACCTTTTCAGTAAGTGTTTAATAGAAAGTTTGAAAAGATCAGAAAAAGAACAAAACGTTTGAAATATTGTCCATTTTGAAAGCTTTTAAATGAAAACTTGAAAATTCTACAGTTTCTACAATTCTCTGTTTCAAAAACAGAGTCTCATCATATTAAGAGCTCTCCTCCTTAATTTATTTCAAGGCATATGCTATTCCAAAACCACCACTGCTGTTCAATCTGTTTCATTTACTCATGACTACCACAGGTTTAGGCCATGAAACTATTTCATCACTGCTTGCTAACGGGAGTCCCTTTTTCCTTTGCAAATAAAAGGCACAAGAGTCAATACCTCTGCGTCATTGGGTTCTTGTAGAATGGCAGCCTCCAGGTATAAGATTGTAACTGGCAGGTCACCTTCTTTCATTTTTTTCAGTCCTTCCTCAAAAGCACCAGGCCAGTCTTTGAAAGGATTTTCAGTATGAAAATAATAACCCTGGAGAAGAGAGTTAATGGATCCATGATGACGTGCTGTAGCAAGGAGTGACACCTCTGTAAAATTAAATGACTCATTTTCCACCTGGATGTAAAGATCCTTTGTTGTGTGAAGAACTACCCTATGAAATTTAAATTTAAAATGTTTTAAAAATAATTCATGTCATGCAGTGTCACTGGACATTTACCTTACTGGTCTCTTTCCTTTAGCTCTGAATTTGCACTTACTGACACTCATGTATCAGGCTCTCCTGCTCCCATCAAAGCTAAAGGCAACAACTCACGCTGACTGCATGTGCCCAATAACATTGAATTTGATGGTGAAAAGCATGTATCAAGGGGTTGCCCTATGGTGCTTGTAACCTGGTGTCTGTTCAGCCAATATCCTGAAACCTTCCTTAACTTCCAAGATATAGAAAAGTTCTGCAAGCCCCTGAGTTTATGTTAGGACTCCTTTAAATTTTATTTAAGTTGCTGTGAAGTATTGATCCATTTTGTGTTGGATAAAGAGGCCCAGTCAGATATGTCTGAAAAGGACGTGCTTTCAGACAAGGCGTTTTTGAGGAACAGAAATCAATGCAAACATTAGCCTAATAATGACTGGGTCATAGGTCAAAATATCTACTAGGACAGCAAAGCTTCCTTTCTGCCACTGCAAAGTGAAGGCTGTAGGTTAATATCAGCTGCATAAGGCAAGTCAATTAAAACATACAATAGAGGGAATGGAGGAGAGAGACAGGGTCTCTGTCATTTCCATCCTTGGCAGTGTTTGAACGTTCCAGACCAGGCTTTTTAGTATTTGGTGCTCTTACTTAAGTGCTTGTCTTCAAAAGTGCCCAAGTATCCAGCGGTTTGCTTTGTGATCCTTATGGCCAAATTCAGTCAGACAGAGTGCAATTCTAAATGTGTTCTCACTGTGGTAAAGCCTTTTAAATCTACCCTTCTCGTAGGCACTTTAAAGAGGCTGAGCTCTTTTGGGTGAAAGTTAGCTTCCATGTCTGGGAAGAATTTTCTGGGTTCCCTTGAATAGCTGAGCCGGTCATCTAAAGATGAGATGTGCTGTATTAAAAAACTGTTACCTTCTCAATGGTTGAGATGGTGACTTGCCCTGGTGTTTCCTGGTTCTCTGAAATCCAGTTTCTGCGAGCCATTTCTTCCCATTCTGCTTGCATCTTATCCCAAAATTCTGTATCTGACTAGAAGAAAAAGAGACAAAAAAAAGAAAATCAACAATGAAACTTTAAAAATCTAGTAAGCTTTTAACGTATTTCTACTGGGTGGTTTGATTATAGCGAAGCAGTATTCATTCTATGAATAATCATACTGTCTGAAGTACTACAGCACAAATTTGGAATTCTGTATAACTAAATTTTGTCTTTTATGTTGGTGTGTGTTTCTTTAACATAAAGCCCTTTATCTCGGAGACAGTGTATGTTTGATGTGAAGCAGGATTTGCAGCAGCTTACACTGCATCTCATTGACTCTAACGTTAAATGGTAACATAAAATTTGAAGGAAATCAATGCAGCAAGTTCCCTTCACAAAAAAAAAAAAATCAACCAAGCATACACGCTAAGGAATTAACAACAGATAGAACAGTTTAAGAGAGAACAAGTGTCCCACTTTGGTAGACTGAGCATCATTTCAACTATGTAAAAGAAAAATGACAGAGCTTAGTCAGAGGGTGTTTACACAAGAGAATTAGTGCAAACAAGGGCTTTTGACAGAATGGAGAAATCCTAACATTGTATCGTATACTATATAATGGTGAAAGGAAGCTGTAGGAGCTCATAAAATAGCACAGTGATGATAACATTGAGCTCAAAGACGAAAGGGAAAAATACATATAGGAAAGACACAGAAATAATGACATAAGAATGAGATTTACAATATTTATCAACCAGAATGAGGGAACCACTGTGTTTGCTAGAAAAAGTTGCCAAGAAACAGAAACAGCCAGCAAAAAAAAGACAGGGGAATCCAAGTAAAGGTGCTGTTTTTTCAGCCTCCATGTATTAGGCATAAGCACAGAAAAGTAGTTCTACAGAAGCATATACACTCAGCACTGCAAGCCTTTGCAAAGGTCCCGCAAGGGGATGGCCAGGACTTCGGTGAACTGACGCCACTGAAGGCACAGGTTTTTGGCTTACTTATATCAAACACACTTAATAGCACAAATAATTCCATTGAGGTTTAGACAGAATTATTTGAGAGTGAGATACTAATCAAAATGACTTAAAGCTATTAGAAACTGGTCCAGATAGATAGTTTTGTCTGAATCTTCACTACAAGACTGATGACTCTGTACTATTGCTGCACAGCCCGGCATAATTTCAAGAACAGAGCTTATCTGTGATTGCATGATTTGCCACAAGCCTCCTTCTTAGGCACTCAAGGAAAGGAAAGCACAGACTATTGACAGATCCAGAACGAGTCAGCAATGAGAGCATTTGAGATTTCATGTAAAGGGTTAGGAGGACTTCCGCTCACAAACAATAGGTGCGATTGTTATAAATCACAAGGCTATTTAAAAATGCCAATGTGCATCCCCTCTCCAGGAATCTAACAAGCCTTTCTCTTGTGCTCTTACTGTATCGTTTGCTTGCTGATATCCAGCACTTCCTTCTAGGACACTCAACTTGTCTGTATTGTGCAGTTATTGGATATATGAAGGTACCTGCTATGTTCCTCCGCGAATCAGGAAATGACCGTGAATCATTCACTCTGGGAGAGGAGATTATACTTTTCTTTTCATAATAATGTGAGTAGAAGTGAACAGAAGACAACAACTCTGTTGCACAACAGCTTCTGAGGTTTCAAAATGTTTTCATTCCATATTTGAAGGAAGTACAACCTTTTAAATAGTTCTGAGGTTGTAGTGAAACATCCATTTAGGGATTGAAAAGGCCAGGATTATGATTCAGATTGCTCCCTTTTACTCTTATCAGCCATGACCAGAGGCATTTGAATCGCTCAAACCATCCTGTCCAACAAATGTTTCCATGAATTATTTTACAGTCAGTGCAAGTCTGCACTGTGTTGAAAAATGTTTATTTGACTGTGTTTTTACTAGGAGAAATTCTGAGATTCAGAATGAGGTAAAGGAGTATAAATTTCCCTTTCCCACAGATAAAAATTAATATAACTACTGAGAATTAATTAAAAATGCCTTTTTAAATGAAGTAAGTCATCAAACTAATGGATAAGTATATCCATTCTTTGATGTTTGCATTAGAATTTTTGCTTTTTTTTCTGCAAAAGTCACACTTCTATGACCCACTGTCTGGGAAACATTAAATCACTTGCCTTCTAATTTTGCACGTAATAAGTAAACATATAATAAGCTTTTTTAGGTCTTAAAATGAATGGGTCAAATTCTGCTGTTTAATTACATGTTTGTAACTCATACAGAAGCTCACTGTGTGCAAACTCTACTTAAAAGGTGAATGAATTACTATGAATTTGAGCAGCCATACTTAATGTCTTATCTGTAGGGAGTCAAAAGCGTAGGAAAAATGCAATGGGGAGATGACTAGCTTTGCTGTAAGAAACATACTCATCAAGCGCTACTTGGAAAGGGCCAGGACCCAACTGTTGTTCTCTAACTATGACTGGAGATTTACCTGTCTGGGCCAAATGGGCCTGAGTCCCATATGTGAGTGCCAGGGAGCGAACTGAGCCTTGCATAGACCTTGTGGGTAGTTCATTTGGTTTTGCTTTTCATCTTCTGGTAAATCCTCAGAAGTGTAAGTGCCACGGAATAGTATGGAGGGCTGAGTTTCCCACAACTGAACCTGAACTGTTGGTGGCCTTGATACCAAAGACCAAAGGCTAGGTGAGTTCAGTGGTCTGACTTCTCCTCTTAGGGTGTTGTGGAAGACCGAGCCCTTGACTCTTAAATATAAAATGCGCTATAGCTTATTCATCTTACTAGTAATCAGAAACTAGTGAAATGATGTCCCTCTTATCCACCTTACTAAATTCATGGTGATTAATAGAATGTTTTTACCTTAGACAAACGCACAGTGCAGAATATTTAATTATTACGTAATACCAGCTGAAGCATTGAGATATCGCTCTGCCATAACCCTGAGTTAAGTAACTCTTGTTTTCTCCTTCTTCCTGTTGTTGTGTTTCAAGAGAATTTTGGAATTTTTGTTAGTTCAAACTTAAGCTTATCTACATCCATACAGCATGCAGTCAGAACGGAGGCATTTGGAAGAAAGGAATAGAGAAACATATCATAGTAGGCACTTTTCTCTTGAAAATCTCTCAGAGTTTCGTCAGAGTGCCTTACTGGAGAAATAAATGTAGTTGCAATCCTGACACAAGTAGGATTGCATCCATACCTCTGTTTTCTGAAGGTGTGACATGGACGATCCTGTGTACTAAATCACAAGATCACGTGTACAGGATCTAGAAGATTCTGTGTATGTCCAGTCACCTGGCAGGATGGGACCTGCTGTGAAAGTCTGTAGTTAGGGACTGTACCTTTTCTCAGTGCAAGGACTGAGTGGGAGAGACACTTCCAATGTGTAGAGGAGGACTCTAGGTTCTCTTCCAGTTTAGGACTGCTGCACCAGGTACAGCTTCCTAAACGCATGTGGCCTGTGGGGTCCTGGCACCTGAGATGGTAAGTTCCACACCTTTTGCTGGGCCAGGATACAGGTTTCTGAAACTGGTGAGGCAAAGCTGCATTGAACAGCTGCATCATGCTCAGTTGTGACACCTGATAAAATGCCATAATGTTTTCATGACAATTAGCAATGTTAATAGCAGAGCATTTTCATGTTCATGAAGAAGAGGACCATAAATGTCACACACCCTTCGTTAAAGGGCTGTCTTTTTCAGCTACATTAGCGGCAGCTTTACCACTGACTTAGAGTAGCAGGTGAGTTAAATTAATACTGAGTGCTTCTGAAAATATGGCTCTGGATCAAGACTCCTATGTGTAATTCTGACTATATGTGACTGGTGCCAATTACTTTGTTTCAGTGTTTCTGCTGACCTAATGGTGGTGAATTACTTTGGACATGCCAAAAGGTTTCAGAGCAGTTGAACACATTTAACACATTCTCAGATAATCTGCAGCATTTAAATGGAATGACAACCAGGAAAAACGTTTCTCGCTGTGTGACTCCTTACATGCATAATATTCGGTGTTTTGTCAAAGAGGATATTTTTACTCTTGTAGCATTTAAAAATATGCTGAAACAGTTAAACAAATGGGAGGCAAAATATTGCCAGGCTGTTTACTTCCTAGCATGCAATGGATAGGGGGCACTTCCTGAATATGGATGGGTAATTTCTAAACTTACCTCTTGTTTTCATTATTTTTAGATTAGAAATTTGGCAGTTCTGTATTGCCAGAAATTAATTTGCAATGTTCCTTTTGACCAATGCATAAAAACCAAAGGTTCTGTGTTTTTTTTTCCCTGTGAATTACTGCATCAACATACTCTTTCATGCGAAAGAAACAAAAAACATTATATTTGTGAGCTAGCTACGTACTGTCCTTAGCTGGTATTTTCTCAAAACAAAATGTGAAGTATTCCTCTTTAGTAAAGCTTAGATATAACAAATTTATATGAAGACAAAGACCCCCATTGTGGTTTTAAAGAGAATGCCAAGTCAGATGCATCTAAATGACTCAAACTCTTAGGTCACAATTTAAAATGTCATTTAGGCATTCTTGAAAAGATCCAATGGGGAGCTGGAAATAGTGAGACTGGAATGTCATACTTTTGGAAAGGATTGTAACAGTATTCACGTAAACCACAAAGCTGATGGTTTTGGATTACGTTTCCCTAAAGCTAGCATAATTTAATCCTATCTTCCCCCTACTATTGTCACGTAAGTTAGCTGTAATATGTTCTGATGCTTCGTAACAGTAAGTTATAATGCAGCAGGCTCGTGTGACATTGCGTTACAAATAAAATGGTGCTGAGATGGACAGCTCAAAGTTTCTTTTCTATAAACCTGCAAAGCAATGTGGCGTGTGTAACCTAATGTCTACAGCAGGCAAAAGTGACATAAGAAAATATCAAAATTGCTTTTTTCCCAGACATTTTTCATTTGGAAGTTTTTGCACTATCTTAGTTTTATTTTTATTTATGCTAGCTCATTAGCAATTTGATAGTGGAGGGTAAAGCAATCATTCTAACAGAATATAGATACAAATTTTTGTGGATCTGACTCCCCGCCGTGGCAATTTTTAAAAGTTCAAAAATACCAATTGTAGAGGTAAAAACACAGCTAATTATTATTAATATTATTGTAAAACATATTTGTTATGGTACTTGGAAATCATGAAGATTTTAGGCTATTTGTGCTTTCCTCACATACAGAGCAGATGGACAATGCAACAATCAAGTCTAGTTTCTAGTGTGACAGAAAAAATAGCCTAGTCTGCGAGGACCCAGTCACTGCAAATGAATCTGGACCCTCTCTAGTAATAAAGGTAAATTACTTACCTTTTTATTCTTTAAAGATTCCCCAATGGCATAAATATCTTTAAACCTTCTTAAGAAAAAATTACCTCACAGATCTTCATTAATCTCAAGGTTTGACATCTTAAGACCATTCCCAAAGCTCTAAAGTGAATATTGGGTGGAGGATAGTTTGGCATCTTAATTTACTGAATTGTTAATTACTTCCTTTCAAAATAGGCCACAAAGAACCTGAGATTTGCTCCCTTTTCCTGATCAGTTTTCTGGCTAATCTTACCACTTGGAGCTTCCTCAATTGAAGAATATTACAGAAACATCCAAAGCCTAAAAGAGAATTTTTGAACTGTATCTATTCTCTTCTTAAGAAGGCGCTAATCTTTCTGAGGTGGGCTGCAATTTATTTCAATCACTCTAGCTTTCTTACCACTTCATTTTGGCTAGGATGAAAATTAAATTCTTTTAATATGCAAATGGAAATAACTGCTCTATAAGATCTTGAAGCATCCTTTCCTTTACATTTTAACTACCTGGTACAAGTTTCTATTTTAAGTAGAAAGAATTACTTAGACTGCCAGCTACACAGTTAGGGAAACATTTAATTAGATTTTTTCTTAATAGCTGTTTTCCAGACTACATTAAAGCATTTTAATAATCTGTCTTTGTTGCCTCAGAGTGACCTTTTTAATGTGCAGGCTTGTTTTACAATATAGTCCTCTCCTTACTTTATTCTGTAAAGTAATTCAATAATGTCTTGTAATCTGTTATTAGCCTTAACATATTTTTCTTTCTGCTGAATGTCTAGGAACTTCCCATTATGCATAGTTTCTGCCCATTGCAAGAGTACTGACACCACTTGCTTAACGACTAACCGTAATGCAGATAATGTGCATGATCAAATTCCCTGTGCTGGAATCACAGATTACAGCACAACATGTCCTACCTTAAGGATCAGTCTGCAATGTGATTAGGAATATTTAGAGAATTTTACACAGTGGCAATCTGAAAACAAGACTCTCCTTTCCTGCTAGTAGCAAACGTGTATGATATGCAGCATAAAGCCTATTGTGCATCACCAGCAGTTGTTTATAGAGACTCGGTTTGACCAGGAAAACCGATGCACTCAAAAAATACGAGAGAAATGCATTCAGTGTACAGTTTGTAAAACAGTTCACTTATTACTGATTGTGTTCATTTGAGTCTTGTAAGCCAAGAGAAGAACTGTTTTACATGTATCAGCATCCTATGAAATAATGGTAGAAACCCCACAGTCTTACTTTATCATATCATGAACAAACCGTGCAAATTAAGTTAATTTCCTAAATGAAGAGTTCTGTTTTTAGTTAGAAGCCAGCATATGATCTAGTTTTGTTTTCAATAAACCAATATTAATCTAGAATAAATAATTCAACTGACAACACTGGAATTACAATGGTATAAAACTTGAGTTAGAGCAGGATTAAGATACAACCACTAAAATTTATATCTAAACCCAAGCTTCCCCAAAGTTTCACAGTTGTTTGGAAGCTAGTGAGGCTGCAGGACACACTAAAAATAATTAATAATTACGTTTGAGTAGGCACTTTAACAGCCACATCCTTCCCATTAAAAAACTTACTTCAGTGACTGTTGTGCACTTCAGCCTGGATTTTGTCCTCAGTGGGATGCAGCTATCTGTCTCGGCTGTTTGTGGGAATGGGGTTTTGAAGGTTACTGACTGAACCCCTGAGACGGTATGATGCTCAGGATCAGTGGTTGTATCTAAATCTTTATTGGCTTCTGTTAAAAAAGCTGTAAGCCACCTTGCCTCTAAACACTCAGTATTTCAGTTGGCAGTGGTGGTATAGGACAACACTTCAGAGGCTTTTTTTATGTTAGAAAAGTACAAGTTATGGAATAAACAGAGGTGCAATAGGAGAACTAGCAGAGTAGCTGCACCTTTTTGAACTAAATTCATTTATCTGGAAAAGAGAATACGCCTGTGCTTAACTTTATACCATTATTTATAAAAATGCATTGGTGCATGGTTACTGCTGTAGATGCATTTACTCACTCATTACCAGCAAGTAGTTATTCTCTTCATAAATGATTCTGAATTTTACTTTCAACGTAAATGGAAAGGCTTGGCTCGTGTCTGAGTTCAGATTCTAGTACTGCATATCCTGAGCTGAAATTACTGACTGAGCACGTTCAGTCACTAGGAGGAAATTTTATTTCACTCGTATACCGAGTATGAGAGTACTTAAATTTATGGGGAATTTTTGTTCACCCACTAGAGCAAGAGAAAATCTAGCTTATAGAATTGGTTCTGGCTCATTTCTATTTATAGCTAAGGTTCTATTTTTTGTTAAGAGAGAAATTGCTATTTTAAATGAATAACTGCGTGAAATATATCTTTTCTCTGTTTTGAATAATCTAGTTCCAGCTTTCTCTTCTACTTGTGCTGCAAGATGAATATGAAATCCATTGAACGTTAGCTGAAAATGAAAAAAACCCCAGAGTAATACCTCAACAGCTGCCTTTGCTCTTTCAAATTCCTCTTCCAAAGAGTGATTTCTAGAGAGGAGAGGGCCTCCCCAACGCTGCTCCTTAGTTGATCGTGCCTAAAAAAAAAAAAGAATGAATCAGAAAAGGATGAGATACTCTATCCCAAGTTTCTGAGTTATTTCTTACCCTTAATTGTCTAGAGCCAAAAGTGGCCCTCATCTTGGGCAAAGCTAGCTGTATCCCTGCATGAATTCCTCTGAATTGTCTCTCACATTGTAGCAGAGATCATTCCTCATGGTCAGCAGAGTAGTTTATCTTCTCTAGAGTTTTCTTTTCCCTCAAAATTTAGATATGTCAAAGACAGCTCAAGAGAAATCCAAGAAAAGACAGTGCAGGAGTTAAGCTAAAAAGGGAACAGCTGGCTATTTTGTTAAAAAACTTACCTTGATTGTTCCTACTACTGTGTTTTGACTGTGGCAATGCGTTCCATTCACTATGCTCCAAGAAGAAAGCATCTCATTTCCCTGTTCATTTTGTGTTTCTCTTTCAGATTCTAGTTTGAGATCACATTGAAGAGCCAGGTGTGTTATGAATTTCACTGGAGAGCCAAATCATTCTTTTCTACAGTCAGTACCTCTCTTTTCTGTGCCTTTCTTTCAGTCATTCCCATTGGAAGTACATAACCAGTTTCTCCCTACGCTTTTATTTATTTATGCTTTTTGCACAAAAGGCACAGTACAAAACCAAACAGCGTTCAATGAAGGCAAGAAAAAGCACAAAGTGGCCTAGTCTTGCGAAATACAGCTCTGACTGCTAATCTCTTCCCTTGTGTTTGTCAGAGGTTAAACTCATTAGCCGTTTGCCTGCCCATGGTCTCAATTGCATTAATTTACGTGATTATATTTCTGATGACTGTACTTGTAATATTCAATTACAATGAACCATATTCCTACAAGGAATACTTTTGCTCACTTCAAATTCATAGGGCTGTATCTGCGAGTGCTGGAATGTGCCCTGTTGCGCATTCCTCGGCGTTCGAATAAAAAATGTATGATGCACGGTCAGAACATGCATGTCTCTGTGTGCATATGCTTTTTTAAATTAGAAAGATGACATTCCTTTGTCAGCCTAGCCCTACAGTGTCTGTTCTGTTCCTGAGTCTTTGGGTTCTCAGGTAGAGATTAATGAATGAAACGTATATTGGGTTGAGCCAACATATGGCCAGCATAGAACAACACAGCACAAATTCTGTGGGAAGTGTTTGGTAAAGGGGGGCACCCCTGTGCATTGTTTTGTGTTCTGTGCTGGCTTCCGGACTTACAAAGTGGCATGAAACATAAAGTTCAAGGGAAAGTCCACACCAAGGAGTCAGGATATATTGTTTCTGCTTTCACATCTATCACCAGTGTTCTATGTTGTTTGGCAAATATGTATTTTTTTCTTTTGAAAAGGGCAGGAGGAGATTTCAGGGCGTCATTGAAAATGTACCGAACAACAATCCCGGCACACAAAACGCATGCTTTACTGACTAATAGAATTTAGGACAGAAGAGATGACTGGTCCAAATAGTCAATTTGTCTGTATATCATACGACTGTATTTGTCACTCAGACATCTGTGAGAGGAAAGTGACATTCCACAGAGAGTAAGCTGAGGTCGGCTGGAATATGTGTCATTGAGACAGGTGCCTGAATTTAATTTAAAGTTGTCAAGAGACCTTAATCTTATCACCTAGTTTGGAAATTTGTTTAATTGCCCTCCTTGTTTCCTTTATTACTTTCAACTTCTCTGGCTTCCGTTTCCAGATATCAATTCTTGTTCCTTCTCCAGTAGTTTAAAGCACTTTTTAGTACCTGTTATTTTCTCTATGCAGATATACTCATGACTGAAATCAGCTTTTAGTTGTCTTTGAATGACCTAAAGAGACGGAGATCTTAAATATCTCATTAGGAGGCATTTTATTCAGATTTCAACCTTTTCCTGGCTCTTTTTTACTCACCTTCTTTAATTTTTATAGCCATTTTACTATACAGATGGCAAAAGAGAACACTGTATTCCAGTATCCCTCTTGTCCATACTGTATACAGAAGTCTCCTGTATAAATATACATCATCTACTGATTTTGCATATTTGTATATGCTCTTGTTACAGTCCTGCGCAGGGAGCTCATGTTGACATCCTTGCGTACTATGAGCCATAGATCCTTTGCAGAACTGCCTTCCAGCATACTGTTGTAAGTAGAGCCTGCGTTCTCATTCTGAAATGCACAACTTACCAAGTAACTGTATTAAAATATGTATTTATACAGCTGGTCACCAGGTCATTTTTATGTCTCCCTTGTGTACGTTTTTTTCATCCAACCTTTGTGTCAACGTGCAAATTTATCAGGAATGACTTACGACAGAAGAAACCCCCATATGATTATGATTCCTGGTAAATAACTGCTCTTCTTGATAACTTAACTTAGTCAGTTTTAATCCATTTAACACTGCTTTATTCATACTGTATAATGCTAATTTTTAAATCGGAATATGGTGTGCTAAGTCTAACATCTTGCAGAAGATCACACAGCAACATTTATCAACCAAACTTGTAATCTGATCAAAGAATGAATTTGAGTTTTCTTGACACAAAACTGTGTTGACAGACATTAATTATGTTCCTAGCCTTTTCGTTATTTATGAGTTGACTCTTGTAAAGGTTTGATTACCTCAGCTTTTGAATCTTTTGTTTCCAGTGACTGTAATTCCCTTAGGTCAAAGACAATACTGTAAATCATTGTTTTCAAACTGATTATTACTCTAGAAGGGGAGGGTGACCTTGTGAGGCAGTAGAGGGGAAAGGGGGAACAGAAGAGAGAAGCACTGAAGTCCTTTCCTCTGCTACATGTCAGTGCACACACATTCTCCCCCCATAATCCCCAGACAAATACACCTTCTCCTCCCTTAAATGTACAGTTGCCCTCAGCCAGAGGGGAAAAAGATGTTATTTACAAAACCCCCATAAGCTGCCTTCACATATAGACAATACAGAGTCATATTTTGAATCGTGATATCCAGAAATGAAAGACATAAAAGACATAAAAGAGACATGCTGCCTTTCTCTGGTGCAGGAAGAGAGGGGATGGGAATGGAGTGCCAGCACTGAAGAACTTCTTATCTCCAGCCAGTGATGGAGTAGGACTCTGCAGCCACATCTGCCAAGGGGAGCCCAAGGTGGGATATGGGTCAGGGTGGAATGGGCATGTCTGAGGCATGGAGAGTCTGCATACACTGCGGTTCGATATGCTCACCACTCTACAGTGGAGGTGCTGTAGCTGATCACTGGCTGCTGTCTTCAGGGACAAAATCTTCCATTCCAATGCATTTGCGGACACTTTCCTGCACTTGTTGTCTGCTTATGTGCTGTTGGACCTTAACTGTTGGTGAGAGGCTTAAATTGTAGTCTTAACTTTTGAGCAGGTTTTCAGATAAAGAGCTAAATCTCTCGTCTTTTGGTTAGAGTAATTGGCACATCCAAGACGAGCTGGGCCCATTAGTCTTATCATAGCTATTTGGGAAAAGTGGAGAATTAATTATGCAGTCTAAATATTGCTGTGCGAAACTACAGATTTTCAAGGTTTACAAGCTTTGGGCTATATCCTGGCCTAAGAGTGCCGAGACATCAGAATTAGGTACCGTTTTTCAGTAAGGCAGGGTGTCTATATATGTACTCTGAGGGAACAATAAAATATCTAGAATGACCTGAGTGAGAGGCCCAAGTTTGAAATTGTATTTAGCGCATGCAAACATGAGCAGACTTTATGCATGCACAATTGAACATATTAAAAATATTATCTACTACTGCAGTTTGTAAATATCAAAGAGAAAATAAATTTTCAAAAAATGCCAGACACTGCAGGATATCTCCATGCCAGTAAAACCGTAAAAAGGAACTTGCCAGGGTGGCCAATAACAGGAACAAAAAAAGAAGGATGCTTGGGCCAATACATTTCAAGAGTTAATATTGGGTAGCATATGATGTGAGCAGAATATTGAGAAAGATGAAGGCCTTCCAATCACATCCAGTGACAGCCACCTTGCTACTGCCCATTCTAGCCTTCAAATACATTTTTTCCATATTAATTCAAAGCCGGCCTTGGTAATTTTGTATTGGTATAAGTGCAAGTTATCACAAGATTTTGTTAAGAAGATTGCATAACTTTAATGCAAATATGAAAATTTGAACCAGTTACTCAATATGTCACTTGAGGAACTAAAGCTAATGTGTCAGAGATGAATGATGAAGTTGATTGTCTCAGAAATTGCTGATGGCACACTGCAGCAACTTTTACAAGATGAAAGCTTTAGGGTATGGTGGGATCTGTTGCATATGTGAAGATCACCCTTAAATGTGATAGACAAGATCTATAGAGGACAAAATATGGAAAACGTATGCTTTGATAAAAGCTCAAATGTGATTTCTTTTACAAGCAGACTATTAAGAACTCTGTCAAGACAGATGAGCCCGGTTTTTGGGAACTGACAACTTTGACAGTTCAAGCATAGGCTGGTTGAAAATACTAAATTTCTTGGTAAACAATCAAGAATAAGAAGATGGTCTCAGAAGGTAGTCTTCAGTTGTTTGCACCACTAATTACCAGTTCAACAGTGTTTCATGACTTGAGTGGATCACAAGATTCGAAAAAGTGCTGCTAATGAGAAATGCTAAAACAAAACAACACATAAAATATATCTGGCCAATATGTATACTATATACATATATACATATATACATATATACATATATACATACATACATACACACACACACATATATACACACACATATATACATATATACATATATACATACACACACACATATACACACACACATATATACATATATATACATATATATATACATATATATACACACACACACACATATACACACACACACATATATATATACACACACACACACAAATACACACACTATATATATATATTTTAGTCTCTACTTCTGTTTCAAGTTGGTTGATTCAACTTAACCTTTTTTTATTTTGATATACCAGCCATTTTACAAAACAATATGGAATCTCAACTGACTGAACCTATACTGAATTAGAAATAGGGATTTTTGTTTCTGCAGTTATTCTGCTGGAAGTTAAATAGGTAAGAGACCCTATAAAGCAGAGACATTACACAGATTTGCAATTGCTTTTACAGAAGGCCACAGCAATTAAATTCTGTGACTGTCTGCTTGATTTACACACATCTAGGTTGAACATAAACTTCCTGACATTTAGATTTATTAGGCTGAGGAATATCCTCCTAAAAAGGGTCTACGGGTAGCTAAAAATAAGCTGGTCAAAGCGTGTGAAAACATGCTGTCCATGGAAATGGACTGTACTATGAAATAGTTCTTTCCATTACTAAGATGTATAAATCTACTGTACAGAAAGGAAAGATTTCATGCATTAGAACTACTGTTAGGATTTCCAAAGTGGGAAAATCCCGTTTGTAATATAGAGACAACAGGGAAGGAAAGGAAAGGTTCCTAACCAAAACACAGGAATGGATCCTGAGGACTGGGTTCTATTTTCTATTTCTGCAAAACCTGCCACATCATCTCAGGAAAGACACTCTGAATATTAATGTCTCATTCTTCCATTTTCAAAATGGGGCTATTAATTTCCATTAATTTCCTGATTTTTCATCTGACAGAAAGGTTTTGAAGGCCTAAAAATAGCGGTGGAAGAGGAGAAATTTATTTTCAACTAAAAGTGAATCCACCAAACAACTCTCTCTCCCTGCTGCCCAGTGGCATTGACTGAACTTGAAATTGTTCAGTTAAGAAATAAAAAGCAGGATATGCCAGAAAAGAGGATGCATAAGCAACCTGAACTCTTTGAATACATATATAAATGTATGTTTGTACACACGCATATATACATATATATGTATATATTTATATGTATATAACACCATAAATCTTCAAGTAATCACTTCTAGAAAGTCGTGTCCAATATACCATAAGATACTGGAATTAGGAAAATCTGCAAACCTTCAGCCCATACCCCACCATATTAGAGTTGCTTTTTCAGCAGGAAAAATTCATGTGCTCACACTGCCACCACACCTATGGAGATGAACCGCTAATGAGCATTGGCCTAAGGATTCCTTCCTGTATTCCTTAGCGTTTTCCCAATTCTGAAAATTCCTAGTTGACCAAGGGACCTTGAGAAAAACGTATCTTGCAAGGAGAGGGAACCGTTAGAGGTTAGAATTTCAGAACTGGCGGAAGGCAAAGAAGACGCTGCTGCAAAGTCTAGTTTGAAGTCTTTCTCTCTGTACAGGAGGGTCGCAGTTCACTGCAGTATTAAATATGTTATGAATGCTGAGATGTTGACACAGTTATTTCAGTTTCCTAAAATCTTAATTTGGAAGCTGTGCGAAGATTCAGCTGTATGAGTCTTTTAACTGATGATCCTGAAAATATCCCTTAAATATTATTCCAGAATGTGAACAGTTAGCCAGTGGAACAATTCCCACTTGCTTTTTTGTGTTACTGAATCTGGTAAATTGCCTTACCTGTGTTGCAGGTGCTAGTTCTAAATCTGATGTTGAATCAGCATCCAAGGCACTCTTGGCATTAGTCAGTTCAGACTGTGATCTGTTTTCTGTGGACCTATAAATAATGCATTACACATTCATCACTGCACGCTAAAAACAATGCCTTATGTCTGTCCGTTTCATGCACACATTGACTAATTGGGCTATTTCTTTTAACTGAATTCTTTAACTTGCAGCTATCAATCGTGCCTGCACCCTTCTCAGTATTCCCACTGCTATGCTTTTCAGTCCCATGCGGACTCTAGTCAACACATCAGAGCAGAGTGGGCCTGATTTACCAGTAGAGCCTGGATGTCTATTGGTATGAAACTAGTATAATGGAATGGAGACTTTGCCTGTGCAGCTATACTTCAATGTCATAGCCAGGAAAAATGAGCACACAATGGTTAGGCAACGTTACAGAACCATAACAGGAGTCAGCGTCCGAGAATCAACCACCACAATACATGACTTCCCCTCGGCTCATGCACCTTTTGTGGTACACTATCCTAGTGTTCCTTCTTAGAAAATAAAACCCAGTAGAACCATCAGGTTAACTGACCCAAAACTCTTGTGCAAAGCTCCAAGCTAATGAAGCACTGAGATAAAAGGCAGGGTAAGGTACAGGCATCAGTTGGTCAGAAAACTGGTTTAAGTGTATGAAAATGCTAATACTAATTAGGCTTATGCATAATGTAGTGAACGACTGTAGCTTACACACCAAGAAGGCAGCAGAATTAAGCAATGCATGAATTGTTCTGAAAGACAAAGCCCAATTCTTCCCTCATTTAATCCCTCTGCAACTTCAGCTGAACAGTGTGAGAGAGGTAATACTTGGCTTGGATATTTTCTCTTGCATCTTCCAGTAATTCATACAACTTCTGCCCTCTTGGTGTCAAAGAATTTGCACCGGACAGCCAGTGATGGACAAATCACTGCAGAGTACCCTATTTTATGCATTTTATTCACATTTTTGTAGTTGTTTTTAGATCATTGTATCTGTCTGCAGAATTCTCACCAACATTTATTTAGTAATTGCACATGCTACTTTTCAGAACTTTAAAAATTGCTGGCAAAATGTCATTTTATGGTGCACTTACTTATAACATAGTCTAAAATGTCTGCCTGAACACTGTTAATGTAATCATAACAGATTTAATAACATTATGACTTGTCATAAAGCTAGCATTTCTGTGAATTAAGGGAGCTAGACTAGAAATATTTTTGTAAGGAAAGCAAAATGTTGTACCATAAAAGCTCTTTCGATGGAGCTCTGGATGATGATGTTCGTTCTGTAGATGGGTGGCTCTTGCTGCTCCTGTCTCCATGAAAATTCACCTCGTCCCATTTCTCTAGTTGTGTCTGAATATCAACTGAAAAACAGGAAAAGAAAACATAAATCTGTTAAAGAACCTACTGCAGAAAAACTTCTCTCTTCTGTGAAATGCAAGTTGTAGAGGAATTGTGAAGCTAAGTCATGAAAGAATATATTTTAATTATGGTCCAAGCCACAAGAACGTTTTACAGCTTTCTAGCAGCAATCCTATTTTGCAATCCTAATATTTGAGAATTAGCATCATTTTTCTAAATCTAGATTTCAATGGCCATAAATTTTAGCATTCATAGTCAGAACGTGACTGGAACTCTTGACTTAAAGCCAGTGATATATATATAGTTTATATCTGTTGATAAAATTATAATAGTTTTGTGATAATATTTGATATTTTTAATTTTCTAACTAAAAAATTAGGTCAATTTGTAAAAATGTAGCTTCTTCTGTGACTACCATGTAAAAATGACTGTGTGGGTAATTGATACTATTCAGTCATATATCTGCCTTGCTTTGCAAAAATCAGCTGTTCTGCTCCTGTCTGAAAATAAAGTTCTCTAAAAGAATTTCTGTGCTGATGAATGGAATTTTTGCTACCTTGATACAGATTATATTTACTTTGCAAGTTTCTCACTTCCAATGCAGGTAATTCAATTTGCATGTAACTGAATTAAATTCACCTTTTCCAAAGCTCATCTGTGGATTGTGCTTGGCAGGATATTGAGCTGTGCTTGCGTGTTTTGGTTTTTTTCTCCAATCTGTATGAACATAGCTCTTCTGTCAAGAATGGAACTTTTTTCTCTGGTATGTCTAGATAAAGCACTATTTTACAAGTACAATGTGTAGTTTTGACATCTGCAGTTCTGAAAAGGACACCCAATGTGAGCTGCCTGTGATTTGAGTCCTATTCTAGCTTCTCTTGATACCCTTACAGATTTTTCTACCATTTTATTGACCTTGCTTAAATTCTTTTTTGAAAGGATCCATTCAGGTGGGATGCAAATTTTTTTTTGCATGTTTACTGAACACTTAATAGGTATAATGACAAAGGCATAGAAATGATGAAAGAAGATACGTCTTCAGGAGAGAAATGTATTAAATTGGTAGTAAATTGTATCAAAAACAGTAAATAGATATTCTTCCCAAGTATCCTTTACATTACCCCCAAGAGTAGAATTTTCAACTTGCTGGCAAAATGTGCTTACAATGACAGTGGTTTACAATGTGGAATAAAGTTTACACTCCCTGCTAAAGTGTGATGAAATGAAAATTCTGGTCTTGCTTATTATTTTGTGATAGTAACAAGGAGGAATTTGTGCTAAGCAAGGCTGTGTAGCACTGATAAAATAACTACACTCTTACCTAAATCTAGTGAAGACTTGTCTGAAACTCTAACAGTCTGGACTTTCTGCTCAGTATCCACATTGATAAGGTCAGAATTGTCTGTCTTCTTTCTGTGGGTTGAAGCTTTTAAGCCTTCACCTCTTGATGCATTCTCTGATTTCTTTGCTTTGTTTTGGGTTTGTAAGACAGGTTCACTAAGATCCAAGAGATCCAAAGCTGTTGATAACACTTAGAGACAAAATGTTAGAATTCAGTGTTGTTTTAATTCAAATAGCTCACATTTGTTAATCTATATTTTAATTGGAAAAGAAATTATTAAGTTAATGTATTTGCATTTGATTATAGTAAGTGTTTATTTCCTGACTAAAGATGGTAACTGGCATATTCAAATATGACTAGTGATTTTAGGTGCTTAACTCGATTCACTTCAAAAAAGCTTGATTTACATAAAAGGCTTTCCCTCTGAAAATCAGGCTCTCTTAAGACATCTTAGGTACCACAAATAACTAGTCACTTTTGAAAATCTTATTCTACAGCTTTTCTTATGATGCGAGTTTTCTGGTAAAACTGAGCCTGCAGATCAAATTTGATTTAGTCTTAATGGCTTATCAGCTAGTGGTAACAGCTGCCTAGGACACTACTGTTGTGCCACATGCCACTAAGGAAAATAATCGAGGAAGGGACAGCTGTCTCTAACATTTCACCTTCAGAAATGTTTTTCAGAGATGCTAAAATATGCTTATTTTCATTAAACAACCACTTTAAATATCTTTAAAAAAAAAATCTTCCTGAAAAAAACAACACCCTGAACCAATCTTTCTTGTCCTCCTTATGCAACTTATCTCAGTTTCCTAGAACTATTTGTTTATGGTAAAAATGATATGATTTTTGTATTCTCAGTGTTTCTGGACAAAACTTTAAAACTACAGAGTGGAACTGGGTGCTTAGCTCTCATTGGATCCTTGACAGGTTGGCCTCTTTTATGCTGCTCTAGAAATCATAGTCTAAAATGTGTTTTCTATCATTAATGTAAGAGAACTGTATATAGAAGCAGACTCCATCACAAATACCGGAACATGTTGCTGGACAAAACAAGTAATTTCTGAGTTATTGAAAATTAATCTTTCTGTAGTTAAGAAAGGAACCGGAGAAAACAAGACCTAGGTAGGGTTTGCCCAAGGGTTGAAAGGTGGCAAAGAACAATAGATGTCACTATTTTCTAAAGGTTGTGTCTGTATGAGAGGCAGAAAATACGTGAAAGGTGAGAAAGAAGCAGTCATGCTAGAAAAGCTGCAAACACAGTCAGATCTCGCACTCTGAAAATGATCCTTAGAAAGAGAGAGCTGTGGGTCTAAAGCCTGACTGGAAAGGGCCTTGAGATTGTGACAGCAAAGATTTTTGTTGTATTGAAGGAAGTATGACACTAAATATTTTTATAATTAACAGGACATACCCAAGAAATAACAAAGGACTATAGCACAAAAGATTATAACATCATTTTCTCCTTCTGGAAACAATCTGGGTTGTCCCAAATTTGGCTAATTTTAGGTCAAAAAGGAATAACAGTAAGCTTAGTAACTGTTTCTATTGTTGTTGCTTGTTGGTTTTTGTCTTTTTGGGGATAACATTGACAGATATGGTAATAAGTTCTGTTGATATCTCTATTATAGGACAATTGTCAGTGTATAAGGCATGCTTCAGCCTGTTTTTTTCATTTGCTCGTTGTTTAAAAAGTAACATTTAAAATGATTTAGCTCGTAAAACATAGCAAAACTTCTTCCCTTTTTTATCAGCCTATAGGGTGGGTGTTTTTGACAGATGATTTTGCATAATCACGTGTGTTCTTGCTAAAGCACTGAATTTCACCAGTCTTCATGGAACAACAAAGTTTAATTTTGTTATTAAACGTGTGATTACCCCCCGACCCAAATTTGATAGATATTCAAGGCAGATTTAGGAGCTACAGATACTGAAATTTTTTTACAACAAATACAAGCCTTAAATGACCTGAAGTATTTATATTCATCCCTGTAGTATCTTTAGCTATATCAAAGGAAAAACAGTATTTACAATTCTTCATTTAATTCAGTGTTCCAATTTTTGTTCTTAAAACCTGCATATTGCTTGAGATGCATATAAATTAGATGTGAAGATAATCATATAACTGATAGTCATTTTAATAATTTGTTCGTGTATAGATTTTAATTAAATGGCTTCTAACAAGTCCAGTTTTAAGCGGCAGAACATAATAGTGCTATTAACTATATTGTTTCTCAGTTGATCAGCTCATCTGCTTTGATTACCTTCGCACAAACACTCGACAGGAGGAAGTCAATTTCTAAAAACACTTCTAAAAGACAATATACCTTTCTTAATTCAGAATGCGTTCAGGACGCTCTCTTCCTTTTTTTAATCTGTTCTACTACCTCACTGAAACACAAAGCAGCTGAGAACTTTGTTAGATCCTTTCGCTATTAAAGCCTCTGAACCCAGCAGTAAATGTACTCTTTTCTGCCTGGAAAGGAATGTAGCCTGGATAAATTCTTCTAATAGCGATTCTCTTTCCTCTGACATCTCATCCAAGTTGTTATTAAAGCAAATCTTTCTATAGTAAGAAATGGGTTCAGTTAAAAACAGACCTAAGTGTAGCTTACCCATGGGTTAAAATTTTGTAAAAACAACAGACTGAGGATTTGCTGAACCGGTATGTTCTCCTTGTGGAACTTAAACAGGTTCCCTTTTTCTCAGCACTGAAGATCTGATAGAAAACATGTGATTTGGATCTCAACAGATTTGCACTCAAACATAATGAACAAAGTTTTTCTGGTAGTAGATTAGTCAATTCATAATTTAAGACCAGCTTGTAATTTTGTGAAAATAGTACCAAATCTTTTTAAGAGACCAAAAGAAATCACTGCACCGAAAGTAGCAGAATTAAGATGAAAGTCAAATTATTTCTCCTTACTGAGGGATAAGAAAGAATTTGGGTTACCTGCTGTATTTGATGTTACAGGCCTTGCAACAGCTTCTGGTTTAGTTTCACAGAGAAAGTCATCAATGGAGGGGCTCAGAAGGGGTCTGCTTTCTTGTTGCTCATTCACCAGCTAGCAACAAAAAATCACAGAGTCAAAGTGCATTGTTGGGATGCAGAATTTAAAGCACTATTTAAAAAAATAAAACATTTTCCTACAATATAACGTGCTTTATTTTTGGTTGTGGGAAAGAGTAAAATATGGCATCAATTAGGAGATGTACAAATAGCTCTGTGCTCAAAATGAGAAGCTTCAGTTGCTCTTTTTAGGCAAAATTATATTCCAGTTTTACAATTTGCACAAAAATAAAGCAGCAAGGTGATTTTTTCTATAGCATGTATTATATGGTATTGCTTATGGGCTAAAATATTCAAGGCCTGATCCAACTCCCGTGCAGTCAATGGGTGAAGTTGGCCCTTGCTATCACCAGGAGACTAAGTAGGCCTTTTTTTAATATTTGGAAGTACTCTTTTTTTCAGCAATAGCATACTCCTCCACAGAGCTTCCACAGCACCATTTCATCTAGAAAGTGTGCGTTAGCCCATTAAACAATAACCCGCTGAGACATAAGACACCTCTCTGCAATGCAAAGACATAGGCATGACAGTGCATGGACCCTGGTGAATTCATGAACTTCCTAGGTGAGTTCTGGCTTTGTGAAGATTTGTATTTATGAGCAGTTTTCCTTTTTATTGTAAATTGCATGAACGTGTTGTTTCTCTGCTGCCTGAAAGGAATCTCTATATTACACGCTATTTCACATATCAGGGATTAAAAAGAAAAAACAGCAAAATAGCGTCAGAAATAAAAGTATCCTCTCTGCCATCTATCCCCAGTTGTTTGGTGGATCAAGGCCTAAGCTGACATCACTAGGTGGACAGCTCATGATGTGGCCTGCATTTACTTTAATAATGGGAAAACATGTTTTCCCTCTGTCTGTCTCTTTTATCTGGAACTCTTTCAGCTTTACTTTTATCTTCTCTCCTCTGCTCCTCCTCCTCTCCATTCCCTTCTCTCTGCTTTTCCCTTGTTGAATTTTCAAAATTTTCTCTGAGTTGAACTTTTAAATTTAGGATGCTGGCAAAACTCATCCTCATTTGACCTCTATTAGTAGGCATTTAGCTATGCCAGGATTGCCTCTAAACTTATTACAGCAAAATACATTACATTCAGTGTTGTTTGGCACTTGGTTTTTGTATTACAAAGCCACTAGTAAATAGTGGAGCTGTTGAAATAAAAAGGAGCATGTTTGTTATTTTCGTGTGTCAAACATTTACGCTGGTACCTAAAGCCAGCTGATTGTATAGTACGTGCACTCATTCTTATGGCTGGAACTTCATCTTTTTGCACTGAAATAGCAATTTACATGAGTAGCATGGAAGACAGATGAGTGATTGCTTGCCCAACTGTGTGTAGCAGAACGTGCAAATGCGGACACTTCCTTCAGAAATCTGGCAATGATACAGCTTCCCAAATTCTAATTCTGCATGTGCTAAAGCCAGAATGCAGATGCACATTACAAGGGAATTAATCCTGTGTTTTTTAACTCTTTCCAAATTAATCACTCAGCCTAATGTCTCATTCAACACTGAGAAGGTACTTGCTAAATTTGGTAAATCTCGATGTTTGACTGGAAATTGTGTTTATACCACCTGCACACCTTTGATTTTCATTAAAGGTGGCTCTACTTGCCCACATTATCTCTAGAGGTACACTTCTACCTAATACTGATATTTAAGACTTATGAGGACCTAGTATGTCTCTGCATACTCCACATATGTATTTTTCTATCTACAATTTGGTAATAGCATTTTAATCATTTCTACTGGAGAAAAAAAATGGAGGTGGACGCCTAGTTAATCCTTACCCAAATTACTCTGAATCCTTATGCAAATTAAAAATTTTCTTTCTCTGTGATCAGCTTCAGAAATCAGCCCAAATTACTCTAATACATTCTCCCTTGCGATTACTCATCCCATTGTACAAACTAGCATCAGTAACAGCTGCTGGACTTTTGCAATGGTGAAGTTGCATATCCTGGTGAATGTAACATCCAGCAGAAAGATTGTGAAAGCCACTACGTCAGCTGGATCTTCAATTATTTATTCTGTGATATTAAAGAAAAGTCCTTTGCCATTTGGGAGGAATGAAAGCAGAGATTTTGTAGGAATCATTGTAAATATAAAAACTCCATGGGAAATACTGCTGCTGTTTCTGTATGTTTAAAGGTGCTATAGGATACATTATCATGCAGGATTTGGAAGCTTATCAAGTTTCCCATTACATTCCATGGGACTTTTCTTTAATAAGAAAGAATGGGGGGAGATGGGAGGGAAGAAGGATTATGAGAACCAAAACAGCCAAGATCACTAATTGGAGCAGCAAAGAATAGAAGATCTGAAGACTCACTGGAGAGGCAATTTATTGCAAACCTATTGGGAGGGTAAGAGGATAAACTCTGGGAGGAGCAGCAGTAATGCTGAGGATCAGAATCATGGATGGGGTAAGGACTAAGGACTATAATCCAAAGAGATCTGAATTTCTCCAAGGTTCAGCTGTAGTATTAAGTAGCAGATATCTGGCGAACAATTCTTCTCACAGCTGGCTACCACATCCCCAGGCATTTTTTTATTACGTTGTTTATATAAGGAAGATCTGCTCAGCAACAGGCCTTCATTAGTTTGGTACTAGCTGTGCATTGCTCACAGTCCCGTGATAAAATTTTGCAACTGGAAGACTGATGGTGTTTTCCACTTCATTATAAGTTTTGCCAGCAAACGCCAAGATTTAATTTTCACTAAGTTGTTTCATCTTTCTGCTGCATTTACAGCATTTTTGTTTAATTAGAAAACAAATAGGTTCCTCTCTGGCACACTCACTCTGTGAGCATCTACACTAAACTCCTTGGAGACGGCCACCCAGATGATCAGATAAATAGAGAGCCTGTTATACAGGGAGACTGAAAGAGGTTGGCTTGCTTAGGCTAACAAAATGAAGACTAGGAATATAATTGTTCTTCATGTATACATAAAAGGACAGCGGGAGTTAAACAACACTTCAGAAAAGCTTTTTTAACTATTGAAGAAGGCTGGCACAAGAACAAAAATATATAAACTGGCCATGAATAGATTTTGCCTGGATATTAGATGAATCTTTCTAACTACCACAGCAGTAAAGAGTATGAACAGTCTTCTTTTAGGGCAGGGGGTCAGAAAGCCTAACTGTGTAAAAGGGCGTTTGATAACCTTTCTACATGGCTTTTTATGATGTGATTGCCTTTGAGAAGTGGACTGCAGTCCAGAGGATCCCCTCCAGTTCTCTGTGCTATGCTCCCACGACTAACAACTCAAAGCTGTAGGAATGTCTTCTTTTAAGGATTATTCCTGGGAAAAATAATCTACTTTCCACTGAAATATCTGGGTCAAAACAGATGCAAAATACATGATCAAGCATACTAATTCTTAGTAAATACAAGCTACATACGTATAGCAGTATAACATACTAGATACGTATTTTGGACACGAAGCAGGCATTTCACAATGTATCAGACCTCAGGGAGTTTAAAGATGACACGAGCTGATCTTTTTGGTGTAGGTAAGTGGGCAGCGGGGTGGGTTTCTGACTTCAGCGTGGGTGCGATGCCGTTTGCTAAGTCCACTGCCTCAGGCTTCGAATTCCATTCTGCTGCCTCGCCTATTGGAACAAATTTATCCCTGGTCTAACTCTGCTTAAGTTATTAGAGTTATATCAGGCATGAATTTGGAGCAGCGTTATAAAACATTCATGAGATGAAAACTATTATCTATATTGAAGTAATAATTTATGGTTCTCGAGCACCTTTCAGGATGAGTATCACAGAACGCTTTAAAACATTCATGAATCAAGCCTGGCACCGCTGCGTGGCTGAGAAGTATTATCTCGACAGATAGGAAAAGCAAAGCGAAATTAAGGAAGCTGACCAGCGTCAGGCAGGGCTGGAGGACGCGGCGCTGGGCGCACAACGCAGGCGGCCGCTGCGGCATCCCTGCACAACCTTTCCGCGTGCAGTACTGCCAAGCTAGATAGATCAAGTCTGTGAAATTATTGACTTCTGAATACTAATGTAGCTGGGGAGTACCATAAATTCCGATAATGTTGCTAAGAACTTAATTCTTCTTCATAAAATCTATTTTAATTAAAACACACTCCTTGAACTGATGGCTATAGAAAATTTGTAGGGGGCGATACTCGCTCCTACTAATACATCTGCAAAGTCTCAACAATAATAGAAAAGCCATCCTTTTAGAGTCAGATGAATATTCTGTGACTGATTCCTGCTATTATTTTATGTAGCCGCCT
Organism: Struthio camelus; assembly: GCF_040807025.1. Taxonomy (NCBI): domain Eukaryota; kingdom Metazoa; phylum Chordata; class Aves; order Struthioniformes; family Struthionidae; genus Struthio; species Struthio camelus. The sequence continues at coordinate 24,557,905 of NC_090950.1, read as the reverse complement.
TTCACTGCCAGACAGAACAACAGGAAAAGGTGCTCCGTCTCACCCGACTAATGCTATCGTACGTTTTTGTTCCTAGAAGAGTAACATGAGGATTTTGGTGCTTTGGGAAAGACACAGGCTGTTAAAAAACATTACCTGGTGGCTGATAACAGCCCCGCTGCTTAAATACCTTCGCAAAGAGGAGCGTGTGCCTCAGGGCTGAGAGAAGACCCAGCAGCAGTGCCAGGGCCGGGCATGGCTGCACCTCACACACAGCCATACCCTCACGCGCCTTCCCTTCACAGCTGCTCCCCATTTCCCTTGCCCTGCCGGGACTGTCCCCAGCTGTGTGCAATTACTCCTGAGGGGGTTTATCAGCTGTCACTGGTAAGTCTCCCCTTTCCCCAGTGCTGGGGTGAGACCTGCTGCCATGAAGGCAGGAGGTGGAGGAGGACCCTCTCAGCCCCAAGGGGAGCACAGGGCTGCTGGGGTCAGTGTGAACCAGAGGAACGGGGCTGGAGTGACTGGTCTGGGGTCCAAAATGAAGCTGTGGGTGGGAGGGGAGGCCCTACTGTGGAAAGAGGGACAGTGAGAGTCAGGGAAGGGTTTTTCTTCCCTCTAGCCAGCATCTAGCCTGGTTGCAGCTTCCCTCAGCCATTTGCCTGACACCTCTTCCCCCCTTGTGGTCCCCCTTTTGCTGCGTTGTCCCCTTGCCCTCTGTTTGGCCAAGCCCTGTCCTGGGGGGGGCGTGGTGGGGTCTGGCCCTGGGGCCTCTCCTTGGCCGGGTGCAGAGCTCTGGGGGCTGTGTGGGGTGCGGTGAGCACCACGCTGCTGCTGCTGTGGCAGCGGCTCTGTCCTCCTGTAAGAGCTTGTCCTCTGCTCAGCCCTGAGGCCTTTGGGGTTTGTGGTTTTAATGCAGGCACCTCTTGCAGTGCTGCTGTCAGCATCTGTGCCTCAGCGTGTGAGGGAGGGTGTGAGACTGCGTACGTATTAGGCAGCGAGTATGGCTTTGCTGGCAATGCACAATTTACGTGGTAATAGGAGAGTTGTGGAGCATCTAGCCAGTAGCCTTGCTTTAAAAAAAAAAAAAAAAAGCATTGGCAAGGCTGCCAGGAGTCTCCACAGAAGAAATTAGTTAGGCCCTTAGGTGCTGGAGCTGCCTGGTGCTCAGGGAACCGGAAACCCAGCTCCTTACTGAGTGTTACAGCTGCCACTGGTTGTGTTTAGCCTGTACAAGCTGCCTTGCTCATGGCTACGTGTGTTTTGTCCGCTTTCTCTTCCTACAGCGCTGGGCTTACGCCGTGGCGAATGCCAGAAGATGCTGAAGCTGTCAGTCAGGTATGGTTCCGATGTCACATTTTTAAATCCTATCTTATTCTATTCCTGATTTTTTTTGTGTTGTTTGCAGTGCAGAGTACATACTGTTTTTTTCTTAATGTTAGTAGGACATTACGTAATATTAATTTTTAAGATACATGACTTGGAAGCTATGTTGGAGGGGGGGGGTTTCAGTCAGGCATAGGCAGCTAATTAGCACCTATGTTTTGAGCACACAGTGAACTAGTTTGCTTAAATGAAGTGCCTAAATTCCTTCCATGGTCAATAGGGAGAGGTAGATGCCTATAAAAGCAGCTCTGGAGGGAGATAGATCTTGCCTGTCTAATTTAGGCCCTCCCTGAGGAGGCCTTCAAAGGCACCTAGCTTTTCCCATTGACAATATATGGAACTTATTTTAGTAAGGCTGGTTCAACAGGCACCTAAAATTTAGATGTAATTAGGTATGCGAGCTAGCTGGATTGGATTTCACTCATTTTATCACCTGAAGCTGATTGAGCTACTCAAGGAATTAATTTAGGAAGCCCCAAACTGCTGTTGGGTAATCCATTTACACTTGAGTAGCCGAGCTGCTCCTGGGCACTGGTGCCGGTGCTGGACCTCTGCCCATCCATGTGCTGATGTGAATGGTTATGTGGTTGGGTTGCTAGCTGGATCAGTGGCTTAAAAAGCTCCTAGTATAGTAGTGAGCGGTCAGCATGGGAGACAGCAGGACCTTCTTAGATTTTTCTAGTGGAGAAATTGTATCTTTGAACCTTACTCTGCGAGAAGCTTGTCTGTTGGTAGCATGAGACAAGTAGGTAAGTTAATTGGTTTAACTGGTTTGTCAGTGCTGTACACTAGGATAAAAGGAAACAAGTGACTTCTGTGAGGTCATTTTCACTACCTAGCTATTTCTGAAAACTGATACATGGTAACCACAACTACAGACCAAGGTTCTAGTTCTCTAAACCATAACTGCTTCTAGATATGCTGTCCTGTCAGTTGGATCTATGGATTGTTATCTTGGCAGGATGAGAATTGGAATACCATCTCTTCTGCTCACTGAGGTAGGCTTGGAAAGGGAGCTCATTTAAAAAAAAAAAAAAAAAAGTAATCTAGTGCTAAAGGTCAAATTGCATGAAGTATGATTTTCCTTACTCACTTTTCCAATATGTCTATAAGTATTTCATAGTTAAAATCCTTCCCCCCATGTTATTGTCTGCTGTTTAGTGTGATCACTACTTGACTTTTTGCATCCTCTCTGTACCAGGGTCATAATTTTTTTCTGTCACTCTAATGTGAATTTATGTCCAAACAAAACTGACATTCCAGCCAAATAATTGGTTCTCATGAGGACAGAGAATCAATACAGAGGGTATACAATACAAGTGACTTCCACCCAACATGACTTCTGGGAAGCTCTAAAACTGAGACAAACTCACTTCACTCTCCTGTAGAGAGCAGTTTGGTGATGTTGTATCTGTGAAGACTAGTCTCCAGTGGCAGGTGGTAACTGCTACTTAATAAAGTGGCCAGAAGTGTGTGTGTAGCGGCCTATGAATCGGAGGTGACCATATCATACCTAAAAGCACTCAAGCCTCAGTTAAGGTTCCCTTAACTTAATGTTAACAACTGACCAATTACTTGACTGAAGGCAGAGAAGCTGAGGGAGGATTACTATGACACTATATTGGATATTTAAATTCACATGCTAGCTGCGTTTTTAAAACCTACGCTTGTTTTCTAAGTTAGTAAATGATATTGTGCTTATGTTGTGTCTCCAGTAATGGTAGTTGTGCTGATGGGTGAGAACTGATGCTGTGATCACTGTGTCACAGTTGCATCCCATCTCTGTAACTACAGGTTAGTGTGAAATTGTGATGGGCAACTAAATATCTCGCAGTTCACCAGCTCTTCCCCTCTGCTACTCTTGGTCTGACTATGGAAACTAAAAGGGAGCAGTACCCCAACACAGAAACTGCAGTGGTGTCTGGCTCCTGCATTTTGGCCTCATTCCAGCAGAGCACTTAAGCATGTCCTGCAAAACTCAAGGTTAAGCATGTGCTGAAGTGCCTTGCTGGATCAGAGCCACAGGAGAAGGAGGAAAAGTTGCTCTTGCTGTTGTATTTTGACGAAGCACTGACTGACAGTTTGGCCTGTACTATTCATACGAAAGCATGATTTACTGCAAATCTGTCTTTTGCATTAACATCTACATGTTTTAGCCACACTTGAATTAAAAGAAGCTGTTTATCAAAAGTCAGGAGATGTGCCTTCTGTTCACCCTGCCCTCTCCCCCATTAAGGTGATCATATATTGCCTCTGTGGTATCACCATGTCGATTGTGTCTTAGTCTCACCCCTTCCCCTTATCTAAACTGGAGAATTATCCTGCAAGGGTGTTCAAAGACTAGATTAACTAATCCTTGTAGATGCTTAGATGTCCTTGAAGTAACATAGCCACTAAGAAATGATAAAATATTAATATTACAGAAATGACTTCTTTAAAGTAGCTTATGAAAATACCTAGTCTGCTGACATCCTAGCCTCCTAAAATGGCCTACTAGTTAACTGAGAGATTAATAAATTTCACACTTAAGCTGAGCAAATGCGGGCTGGGGTGGCCTTGTGGAATAGGAAGGCTACAGAATCCAGTATTATCTGTTGAGAAAGCCCCGAACTAGAGTAACTTGTGCTGAGGGAAGCCTGGAGAGTCACAAACCTCATGATAGTACCTACAGAGGAGAAATGGTTAGTCATGTGAGTAGATTCTAGTTTCTGTATCATTCATTGTGATTAGTATTATTTTTGTGTGTGGAAACTCCCACTGAAGAGGAAGTCTAACTTGGAGAACCACAGTTCTCATTAAATAAGGTTCAGAGGATAAAAATTAGAGGAGTCCTTTTCTCATTCATGTTGTGTATACTGCTTTTATAATCTTACTGTGTGTCTAGGACCACTGTAATTATTGCTTTCAAAATAGTTAAAAGGAAAAAATCATTTAATGCTTTTGGAATCTGCTAATATTTTCGTCATCTGAAAGTGAAGAAGGCAGCCAGCACACAGAACTGAGTGGCATGTACAAATGCTGTGTGAACTGCCAGTGATCCATAGATAAATTTGAGAATTTCTGCAGTAGTGGATTATATATAGCTTTATGTACTATTTTGAGCATGGTGCATAATCAAATGGCAATTTAGAGGAAAGATGCACTAGCATTTCTTACTTTTAAGCCAAGATCTTTGTGCTGTAGCAGCATGAAGACTGTAAAGATGGAGAAGAATTAAACAGTATCAGAAATACCATGGTTTATCACAAAATGTCCCTTTTGCAAAACTCATGTCATTCCTACTAATTTGCAGCTGTTTTGAAAATGCCCTATGCTGACTTCCCATGCAACAAAAGCTGTCTTTTACTGTGCTTTTGCTGTTCTTCCATATATGGGCTCTAATTTCTTTGATATCACCTTGACTCTTCAAAACACAGTTCTCCAGTATATCTAGTATAAGGCTGTTTTCAGATGTGTTACTAAGGGTAGTCACAGGAGCCAAATCATAATTTCCTTTTAAGTTATGCGGTCTTCCTCCATACAGTTACATCACTGTGTGTGTGTTTGCTTTAAAATGTTTTGCAGCTTGAAACTTGAAAGCTGTATGTGCATTTGTAGGACTTCAAATGTGGTAGAACAGTTTCACTGTACAAATAGCAAGATTTGTTGAATAGAACAATTGTGGTACGTGGTTTGCAACCCTTTCAAAGGATAGTATATATTTACCTAGAGTATTTGCTATGAATGAAGAATCAACAGTCTCTCTGAAAATGGGTTCCTATTCACAAGTAATTCATGAATAAAAACAGGGTTAAATTAGCATAATGTATTATTTATAAGGAATTGTTTGTCCAAATCTTTCTGTGCCTATGGGAACAGTAGGGCACTTCAAAACATGTGAAACAATATGGTTACTTCTTTATTTTAGGGAAAAAATCTACTGTTAATTTCCACGGTAATTTAAAATTATAACTTTTTTCATGAGAAAATCTATTCAGTTTGTGGCACAGAAATCTGTCTAACTTTAGGCAAGCAGCCAGCTCCTGACTTTTAAACATATTGTCAGGGCAACTTTCTTTATTATTCTCATGAGAACATTCCTACTGAAATTATATGTACTACCCTAAATGCAATAATAATAAAAATGTTGAGCAGTGTTTAATTTAGAGATAAAGAATCAATTAATATTTGTGCTGCTAAGCATGCATTTACATATTTTGTATTTTTTTACTCTCCCTGTATTTACCCATTTTTAATAGACTTAACTAATGCTTAAGTGGCCGCTGATCAACTAAACCTTTTATAATAAATGGAAGTAAACTGATTTGAGAAACATTCATTAACAGTTTCTTCTATATATCATTAATCCTTGAAAGAATATAAAAATATGATCATAGGACTAGTTCAGCTAAAATCAGTGTGGAAACTACCGCTGTCCATGGAGGGCAGACTGGAATGAAAAGTGAATCAGTGTCATCCAAAGATGATTACCATCATTCTCTACAATAGGCATGGTTCTATGCCTTTTTAGGTTTTTTGACACTAATGTATATCCATTAGATGAAATGGAGTTACCTTTGATTTGTATTGGTATAAAAGAGAAGGGAAGCTAGGGAAGCTAACTATATTAACTGTAACTTTCTGCTGTTCTGTTCTAATGGTATTGAGTAAACATTTGCAGGGTGGACTAAGCCTAATGCTAAGGACATGACTGATTCTGAACAAATACAACTATTAAATTTTAGATACAAAACAGTGATTATGTGATCAAATTCAGACAGTGAACCCTTGACATGCGCATCATAAAATCTCCTAGCACCAATGGGAGCTCAAGCTTGGCCACCTTTATTTGGTCTCCGTAATGAAGTTGAAAGGAAGCATTTGACAGATCACCTGGGTCTCAAGAAAACATACGGTGTAATTTAAGCACTGGAAATGTTTGTGTTTCACTTATAAGGCCTTGAGCAAATACAAATATACCTCGACCAACCAATGGCATGTAAATGAAGTTTTTTCCAAAAAGTTGTTCCTATTCTTACTGATAATTGATGGCTCATGGAGAGATTATGCATAGTCTTTTTTCTTTTAATAAGGAAAAAAAGTATCTGATGAAAATAATTGGGGTGTGATCATGAAATATATCTTTATAGGAAAAATTCTGTATTGTTGCCTGTATTTTTCATGAGAAAGGATACATTTCAGCACTTTTTTAACTAATAATTTAATTTTGACTTCTTAAGTTTCTATTTTCCAGGTCAAATTCTAAAACAAGTTATTAGTGTAACTTCTTAAATTGTATGCAGTCAGTATCAAAATAGTATTCTGAGCAATAGCTGTGTACTTTGTATATGTTCTAAGTAGGCAGCTCCCATATTTTCCTGTTGTAAACAGAATGGAGGGGACAGCTTTCAAGAAGTATTTTGCACTTCTTTTTCCTATTGGTGAATTTTTCAGGGACTTCTGTATCCCAGGGGATATATTTGCCACAGGACCGTCTTGACCATGAATCACTTCCTGCGGGTCTTGTGTCTTTCTGTTATCTTTATAGGGATTCTACCACAGCTAAGCTCTCAATGTATGTACTCTGAGACATTTAAATTAGTTGTGATGAGTCTGGGACAAATAAAGGTCGTAATACTTGGAAATTTATTGATTTAAAATGGGGTTGGCACAGCATTTAAGCGCGCATTTTTTTCCTTACTCATAAAGCAGTTCATCATATTTTAAACTTTAAGTGTGCATCAAAGTACTTCATTGTATCAGATCTTTTGAAGTTCACTGACCTGTAGTAAATGAGAATTTCATAGTTGACTGTACAATTAAACTTTGACTTCAGGGAGTATTTAGGTTTAAAATTCTTATTAGATAATAATTCTCAAGTGAGCCTTTTTTCCTGCTGAGAAATGCAAAGAAGTGAAGAAGGTTAAAAAGAAATCTTACTTTGGAATTCAAATCACCTTTTATGCACAATTTTCTCATATTAGCTTCAGTTAGCAGTATATTTTTTCATAGATGAACTTTGTGTTAACCTTTGAACTTTCAGTAAACTTTCTTTCTCTTTTTCTGGGTTCTGTTCATATCAAAAGTACCTTTTTTCATTTGTCTCAGTCTCTTCTGAATTATCATAACAAGATAAAGGGAGATAGCAACATAGTGTAGAGTTATAGTCTACGAAATCCTATTAGTACTGAAAGCCCGCTCTGTCTATTGATGCTTGATGCATTAAATTTGGCAACTACTGAATGCCTTTTTCATACCAATGAAGTGACTTTCATTAAAAATAATTGAGATAGAATCACAGAAAGTAGATACTGAAAGGCATATTAAATTACCAAGAATACGCCTCTGCTTATTGCAGTATGCTTATTAATGTTGGAAAAATGGTCAAGATTCCCAGTTGCCATATATCAGCATAACCCCACTGGAGTCTGCAGGGCTTTTTTGATTCATGCTATCTAAAGATTTCTATCCATATATGATTACATAAAATAACTCCACATGACATGAAGTAACTTGTGAATTGGAAATTTCATCAGAATTCACTTCATGGTGTTTATTTGTGTCAATGAGCAAGTGTCATGTTTTTGAAGTGGAGCTCAGCTAAGAACATAATGAAATGCTAGTATATATATCTGACTTGTTCTATGTTGGATATGTTTACAATATTTTACAGAGGAGGAGAAAGGCATCTCTTAAAATTTGACTTCAGGGGCTTCCTTACGTTATGACTATTTCTGACAGAAAGCAAGGATTTAGCCTCTCTTCTTTGTACCTCAGATTCTACTTATGTTTCCTGGAGCAACTGAATACAGAAGCTGATTCCACAAGTCCAACATTTATCAAAGGCTTTGGCAATGGGAGATTTAACATTATTTAGTTTTAGAAAAGCAAATACTCTTCTCCCTGGGCTTGATCCTTGCATTTTACTTGCAAATTTCTTGCTTAGTTAGTTGTAGTCTGAGATGTGACGCAACACGGATATCTAATGTGTTTAATTACTTCTGAAGAGATACTATTCATACGTAAATATCACATGCCTCTACTATGTTCAGTGGCGGTGATAACTTTGGAAAGACCAGGCCTTATTTGGGTGACCTAATTTGATCTGGCTTGGGAAGTTTGTTTCTAGCCAATTTGGAAGTTGCATATATCACTCTGTGAGCTGCAACCACATCCATCTGTTTCATCATGTAAAGAACAGACAAACACTCTGGTGATGACTAAATGTATATCGCAATATAGCAGTGCACTCTTCTGAGTGAATGGTCTCAACAGGAGGTTTACACAGACATACTGAAGAAACAGCATCTTAAAACAACACTACATTCAGACAATTAGGATACAAATGATGTATGCAATATGGTTGTATAACTGCACGTCACACGCACATGATGCAGAGATGGCTATGGAAAATACTCACTTTTTCCCTTGATTCTGCTTGCTTTTGGCTTCTGCACACCTTTGGTGCAAAGCAGGGAAGTAGATACTTGTGTTTAGTGGGAGAAATTACGGTAACAGACACAAGCATTTTACTAATAAATTTTTTTATCATAGACTATTGCTGAGTAAGCTGACAGACAACCAGTACAAATGGTGCATCAAACATTTAACGAACCCAGGCTGAACTCCTGGCCCTGTTGAAGCCAATGGAAGTTTTGCAGTATGTTTTCTTTGCGGGGAAGGGAGAGGGGGTATCATGCTGATTTCTAATTGTTGTTCATCAGCCACTTAGTGTACAATTAGAAATGATGCATTAAAGAGCATCCTTTTCCTTTGTGCCGTGACTTTATAGACGTTAGAGTTCACCACAAGTGAAACATGGTGTTCAGCAGGGGTTGAGGAGGAAATGGCCAGACCTGGTTTGCAAAGTATAGAAAAATTATTTGCTCTTCTGTTGTGTGAGTGCGGTGTATCTTGTACACTCAGACAAGCGTGTGCTGGCGTTTTGTGCATCATGAATACTTGCAGAAAGTAAAGCAGTAGTTATCCTAAAGTGTCAAAGGAATAAAAGAGGAACGTAGATCTTGTTGAAGTCTCTCATGTAAGAATAACCATGTGGTGAAATTACCTCTGTTAAACCTACAGCCACACAGAAATAACATGTGCTGAATATTAACCAGTAAACTAAGTGAATGGCTACTCTAATGCATATTACTATGCAGATAATAACTTTTCTTGAATTGTCCCAATCAGAAGCATTGAATGGTAGTGTCACTTTAGCCTCTTACAGCACTGACGTGAGAAATGGATTTGTATATGTTAGCAGCAGGGGGAATAAAATGGACCGTTGCGGTGAGATGGAGCCACTGTACTTCACTGCGGTGCCTCAGTCAGCGTCTTCAACAGACCAATGAAACCATCCAACACTTGATGGTTACTCTAACGCTGTAAAGTTTGGAACGATGAAGTTGCATCCTTTCATTGACTAAATTTGTTTTTAAAAAAAAAAAGAAATGAAGACAATGAGGCGTGCAAAGCAAAATAGTCCGAATTGCAACAGGAGTGACATCCTGGCGAAAACTTAAAGGCATGTGAAATATTTAAAATGACACTACTGGAAAGTGGTTTCTTATTTTATATATGCATTGTAAATGAAGACTTATGTTACTTGAATGCTGACAGCGTGAATAATAATTGACATTTTAAATTAGTTTTTAGATAACCTTCTGGTAACTGACATATGTATACTGCGCTTTCTACAAATCCCCTCACATAGGGAAAAATGTGTTTTTGCTAAATTTTCAGGTGAAAACATCTTTTTTTTTTAAAAAAAAGCTATTTTTTCCAAGTTACTCAATGATGAAATGTAATTACTTGGTATCTTCTAGCAGAAAAATTCAGGCAGAATTGCCAAAACTGAAATACTCCAATTGGAAAGCTAAAGAGTAGATGAGTTGTTTTTTTTTTTTAATTATTCCCTCCCCCCCTCAATTTTTGTAGGTGGCATTTTGGGTAGGGGGGAGGCTTTTGGGGTCGTTTTTTCTGTTGCTGGAGCTGTAGCCGCCCGTTGGGTGAGACGGGAGCCGTTACAGCCCCGGCGCCGCCGCACCGGCCGTTCCCTGTCAGCTTAACATATGTCAGCTGCCGCCTCAGAGCGCAGCGGTCCGCCCACCTGTGATGTCATAGTAAGGAGGGGCTTTTCTTCCGCCGACTCCTCCCTCGGAAGCTCCTTCATCACCATGGCAACAGCCTTATCGGCCGCCCTAGAGCCTTTGCCCTACAACAGCGAAATCAACAATGGCGCGGGTCAGGTTACGCAAGCACGGCCCGAGCGGTCCCGGCGGTACATGGTGGCGTTAAGAGCTGGAAGCGAAGCTTGGGTTGAAAGGAGATCACGCAAACACTGTTTAAAAATGAATGAATAAATAAATGATAAAAATCCGTGACGCCGTGAATTACCGACCCGGCTGGGGTCGGACGGCGGTCTTCACGCGTCGAGGTTGGTGGGGACGGGGCAAGGCCTGGCTCTGGGCAGGCCCTCGCGAAGCGCCTCAGTGCCAGCTGCAGGGTTTGAACGTTACCCAGGAGGGGCTCTCCACCTGAGTAAGACCTGCGGGATGCTTCCCTCCATTCGTTCACCGGTATTTGACATTTAGCTACCCAAAAGTTTACGTCTGAAATGCACGTTTCTCCATCAAAAGGAAACGCAAACCATTCTGGCAAATAAAGCGCGGATCCTTGCAGTTTATTCACTGCGGCAAGCTCTCCCTCAAGTTAAATTTGAGAATTAACCTGTCGCAGTGGGCCCAAAGTGTTCATAGCTCTAGTAACACTTTAAAAAGCAGTTTATATCATTGTATCAGTTTCTTTGACTTACAGACTATAGGGAGCCAAATACTGCCATCACAGAGATTGCTACGGTTCTCCTGAAGAAGGTAATTGTTATTGAACTTACTGTAAGGATTTTTTTTCGAACTTCACTTTCTTAAAATTCAGTTAATGCATTGTAATTATTCAAGAGAAGGTTAAATCTTTTAACAATTTTTAATTGTATGTTAGCCAAACACAAAATGCGGTAGCATTATGTGCCATGTTCTCTTTAAAGCCATTCTCTCTTTATTTTAGAAAGTGTATTTGTCTTAAGTTCGCACAGGTTTCTTTTGCTCTCTGGTACTCCTGCAACTGGCAGAGAAAACCTGGGCATATGCATAAAGCCCAACAGCAGAGCGGTGTTGCGCTCGGATCCTGGGCACGTTCGTACTGCTATACTTGCAAAGCTCTCAAAGTTTTAGGTGTGCAAAGACCGCAGGATCTGGCTCCATGAAAGCAGCATTTCACAATAGACTTAAAAATATTTAAAGACTTAAAAGCCTATAAGGAAAAACTAATTTTTTTTACTGCTGCATCATACAATAAGATTTACTGGGACTAGCACTGTATTCTACGTCCAACAGAAAACACTATTGCTTATAATGAGGTAAGTTTCAGAAACACTTTGTCAGCAACTGCAGGTAAAGACATGTACATACTATTGCATTTTTAGAACAGATTTCTTTCAGTTGTCAGGTCAATGTTAGGTTAGCTTATTTGTGCAACACATCACAGTTACCCTACAAAGAGTTCTTTGCATGCTGCAAGAAATTCTTATAGCAAAAGTGTCGTAAGTCATAAGCATGCTGGTTTTGGGGTTCCTTTGATATCCAAAGAACTGGAAAGGACCGTAAAATTCACTTAAATGTATTTTCTTCAGTGAGAAATTATTTGTAATTGCTAAGCATATCAAAGGTTCTTGGCCAATTATGTATTTATTCTTTTCATGATTGATATGACATATTACAAGTCTGAGGCTCGTTTCTTGTACGAGGTGTGGAGCTATCGTTAGCTAGAACTAATAACATGCTATTTGACTTCTATAAAATGTAGTCCTTCGTGCTGAATGCTAGAACAAAATAGTTTCTCAGCTAGAAAGGATGCATAGGAAAGCATGCAGTGCTTTTTTTCTTGCATAGTAAAAACCCACCAAAGCAAAGGTCAGGTCACTTTTTTGAAGACAGAGCCACTTTTTCTTCAAGGTTTCACCTACTGCCTGAAAAGAGTTATGATACTCATATTAGTGCCTGCTGTTAATCTTTCATAAACATAACTGCAAAACCCTGGGGATGGTTGATTCCATATATCATCTGTCTCATCAGCTTAAAGTGGCTATAACCCAATGTACGATGGTAACTTGATGAATACCTCTGTTTACTCTTTCATTAGTGGACTTTTTGTATTTGCTGGTCAAAGTGAGTGCCATATATATATATATTTTATATGTGTGTGTGTGTGCATATACATACATACAAACATACAAAACTGCCATCCTAAAAGACTGCCTGTAACTTAGGCTGATATATTTCTGACTCCTCAGCACAGGATATGAAAAATGTTATGCTGAAACTACAATCCTGTAGCAAGCAGCTTACAGGATACTAAAGAGACGGTGCAGGAAGTGGCTTAAGTTCTCTGGTTTCGGTGGGGAGATGTGCAGGTGACCAACTCACTGGAAAATCCAGTTGTTTACTTTGATGCGTAGAAATAGATTTTGGCATCTAATGTAGGTTTTTAAGCTTGAAAGTTGTGGTAGCTGTGTTCACTGCAAAGAATATTACTGTATTCAGTCCTCACATGTGAGGCAATTAGCTAGAGGAATTGGAGAATAAGACTAGTTTGTCTATGGCAGGACAAACTTATTACTGTTTTGAACTGCCCTTGAAATGATCTGCAGGGTGTTTGTTGCAATACTGTAAATACTCTAAGACTTTATCAATAATCGTAGAAGAATTGCCCTTTTAAAAAAGAGTTACCCATTTACATGGTTCCTTCAATATTAGGTGTTGTTTCCTAGTGTTTTGGCTTGCTATACATATTTGTGTGTAACAGGAGCTTGCTGCTCAAACCCTGTAATTTTGTAACAGCAATTTTTACACTTGCCAGATCTCTAGAATGAACAGTTGTTCATAAGCCAGGTTTGCAAGGTAAATTATTTTCTCATATAAACAACAGTTTGATAATTTAGTAAATTAATTTCATTGTATTCTGTTTGTCTGCAACATGTGAATTGAAACAGTTGTGATGCAGAGCATGCCAACCTGTATGCAACCCAAGAAAAACATGAATTGCTGCAGGAAAAATATGTTTTCGTAGAATATGCTGTTCAAGTAGACCTGAGTAACGTGCCAGTATTTTGGTTACATTTGAAACTGAACAGTTCATTTTTAGATGTCTCAAAAGCAGAATAAGAGGTAGAGTTCAGAGTATTCACGTGATGATAAATATTTGTAATAGGATCAGGTAGAAGACTTATTAACGGTTTCTGTAGATTCATCCTTTGGCTTCAGGAGTTGGAAATGTCTATTACAATCCATAAGAGTTTGCAGAATTTTTTAAAAGGCCCTTTGGCAGGGTTTTGTAAGAAAATACACTATTTCTTGCAGCTGGCATTTCTGAATAGCTCCAGATTAAATTCAGTACAAGTCACAGTACTTGCACGTGATACTTGTTAACGAGGCTTTAATTAAGCTTCTGTATTAATGTAAATTCTAGGATGGCATACAGTTTTTAAAATCCAGTGAAGCAGATAGCTTTTCAGTCATGTTCATGTTTTAAAAAGCCTTCTCCTAGTACTTACTATTCAAGCCCATGGGCATTTTGCCAATGGGTCACTTTGAAGTCATGATGGGTACATCAATTATATTTAAAAAAAAAAAAAATTTTTACAAATACCTGGGCATACTTTGAAAGCATTTATGTTCGTGAAATCCTATATAATTCTGGAACTGATTTATTCATTGTAATTATTTGCAAATTTATTATTGTATCTGAAAAATCAATGACCAGTGCCTTGTAAACTTTTAATATTCTGACATCAGTATTTAAACTGTAGTGATTAATTACAGAAAATGTTGTTTGTTGTCTTCAATGGAATCTAAGTGTTTGCCATAATTCATAATATAATTAGACGTTTCCTCGGACAAATATTTTAGGTACCTGAATCCAAAATTCACCTTTCAAGAATACTTATGCTACTTAATACTGTGAGAAAAGGAAAAGGAAGAAGTTGTTTGTGATCAGATTTGGATTTTCTAGTACGTATACACACAGGGGATGAAATTCTGCCTTGTTATAAATCTGTGCTATTCCCTTTATTTTCAAAAGGTCCTACCAAGGTGTTTCAGCTTTACTCGACACTCTATAATGCATTGTTACCCACTGTGGTATTGGGAGTGTTCTCAACATATGCTTACTGAAATTTAAGTTTTTGCGAAACAGAAGCTTTAACACAACTTCATTTGTAAAGAAATCTGATAGGAAAAAAATAACGTGCAGATAGTGCTAAAACATGTATTATCATCTTATTGGCTTCATGTAGCATCTCTCCTTTCTACTTAAAGAGAAACAGAATGATTGCCTTTATTTATGAATATAAATGCCAAAGAAGTGTTCAGTTGCCCTGTACTTGTCTCATAATATTATTAAATGAAAATAAAATTTAAAAAAATCACTATAGGATAAATAGCCAAGTATCTTACTGTCTGGGAGAGTTTAAAAAGAAAAAAAAAAAATTGATTGGCATTCAAGGCAAGTTCTACTGAGTTTCTAGGCCTGAATTTTAAAGCTTTGATATTCTTGCTACAAACATCCTCAAAGAGTATTATCAGAGCTTTACTCTCACATGGAAAAGCATTTCACCTCAGGCCCACCTTGGGTGTGTCCAGAATCCAGTTATTCTCAGAACTTCGTGAAATGCTTGACTGATGGAATAAAGAGCAAATGTCCCGTAATATCTGTTGGTAATGCCAGTCTGGGAAGGATTGGTAAATAGTCACAATTCACGATGATCTTTTAAATTTTTGTTTTTATTTAAAAAAAAAAAAAAGGATAGAAGAATATAAGGCAGGAAAAATGTAAGGCAGGAGTTGTCTCAAGTAACCAAATACTTCGAATTTGTATTGCTGGAGGAGCTATGCATAGAAAATGCATGGAAAATGAGTCATAGTCTTAATTCAGAGATTAGAATTGGATAGGTAAAATTCAGAGATAGCTTTGCATGAAATAACTATTTAGTCAGGATCTTCTAGAAATGGGACTTAAAACAGTGCTGAAGATCAGTTGATTTTCCAAGTAGTTTGGCTGGGGCTCTGCTTTCATATTATCTAACACTGTCATGACCAAATTAAGGATCGAACTCCAGAGTGCTCACAGATGACTGGAAAAAGTGAAGACCAGGAATCTGTGTGAGATACCCTTGCTGTGAACAATCAGAAATCCCGTCATACTCGTGCAAAGGCTTAAGACAGGTATTTCAGTAGTCGTTGGACTTGTGCTCTTTGCTCTGAAAGGAGCCTGAATATTTTGTACATGCTACTTTTCAGTCCAGAATTTCGTAATATAATGATCGCTCTTTTGAGTGTTAAACCATTTACTAAAATGCTTTAATGGGCTGGGGAAGGGTTTTATAAGGCAAATTTTACAGAAGGTGCATTAATTGTATCTTTAAGATACAGCAGCTGAAGTCCCTTTATGCTAAGAGAAAGAACAGACAGAGCTACTGTACGTGTTGAACTTAGGATGCTTGGCTGTTGTCCAGATCCTCAGGCAGCTGGTGTATTAGACTTAAAGTACCAATTAAGTAGCCTATTCAAAATGGATTTATGCAACGCAAATCTTTGTTCTGTGCAATTTAAAACTAAAAATGAAGGGGCACACATGGCTTAATTGTTAAAATTATGCAGAGCTGACACTTTTACCTCTCAAAACGAGTACGCACAGCCAGACAGTGGTACTGCAAGAGTTTTGTGTCTACAAGATTATAGTGAGCTCTTGAAATCACATAGGATCTATTTGGGTTTATTATTTTGCATTTCTCCTTTCTTCAGGCTTTTCTGTTCACATTTTCTCCATATGCCTTTCTTTTAATCATCTGTGTGTTTCTACACTTTTCTAATGATGTTCTATTCTGCATGTTATACATCTTGAAAAATAATGAGTAACCATATGGTGAGGCTGTTCTATGAACCAACACAAGATAGATACTTAAAACAGAAAATTGTGTTTCATAGACCCTTTTGTTAGGTTTGTCTAAAGAGCTTAAAAAAGCTAGATATCTATCTAACATAAATGGACATAAAATTCTTTTAGGCAATGCTCAATTGCCTATGGTGTGGTGATACCTGAACTAGCTGTATATTCTGAACTGGATGCAGTATTGTCAAGGTAGACCAACTTTCAGGACCTGAAACAGAATTTCCCTATTGTACTTGCATCCTGTTGAACCTCCTACGTGTTCTGTTAGTGATGGTCTAACCTCCTTTGACTTCTTAATAGTTCATCCTTACGACAGTATGATCAAGTACAGATGGTGTTGGCTACAAATGAGGATACTGGGTATAGAAAGACTTGCCAGAGAAGTATTTTACTGGGAAAGCAGCTAAACTGCTAAATCTGCTGAGTTCTAGTACACTGCTCTCCTCTAATTTCTCTCTTCTTTCTTTCTCATAATGATTGAATAACTTTGATTTCAGTATTAGTATGAAGACTTTTTCATTATGTGCAAAGAAAACTGGCAAAGAAGGAGATAACAGCTGATAGAAAGGAATCAGCGCAAGTGTTTACATCTACCTTACTTAGACCGTGTCTTATGTCCGTTTAAATGTCAATATTGTGGTTAAATTGCATTCCAGTTTGAGACTCATTTGCCTGGAAATGGCATCGTCAGGCTTTTTGTTTATGGTCCCTCAGTAACTGCGGTGTCATGTGTGCTTCTTGTAGAAGTTCTGTCATCTTGTTACCTATAGATTCCCTCTGAAAACCAAGGGGGACTGCTTCCGAGGCATCTCGAGTGGAAGTTCTGCAAGACCCATTCTGTTCTTCGAAACTTATGCAAAGTCATTGTTCGTAATACATCTCATCAGATATTATGACTGGTACTTAATAAGTGATTCTATTAAGTCTAACTAATTCTCTCTAAACTATGCTTATTCATGCAGGCTAGTAGGAGGAAGATGCAATTAAGCTTTTTTCTTTTGTCTTACGTCAAAAAGTGGCAAAATAATGATTTCTAGTATTTGACCTACAGTGTTGCCCCATCTGTAAACAGTAAATTCATCCTGGCTCTTAGAGCAAGGTTGCTAACTATCTGAAGAGTGAGGCATGGAATAGAGCTAACTAAAGGGTAGTTTAAAGTTCTTGGTTCTCTTATGAAAGCAGTTATATAATGCAGCTGCTTGTGATAGCAGGCTTGAGTGAGATGTATTCCAGTCCTTTGGTTCTGTGTATCAGCATTTAAAGCTATTGTGAATATGTAGAAACTTTTTTTAGCACTTATTTAATTGAATTCTTGATAAATTTTAACTGTGTTATCGAAGAGGTACGTCTTTTGACTGCGCAATGGTGTTTGTTTTCAAAAAACTTTAGGGAATAGCAGTATTTCTCCCTTTATGTCTCTCTGCAGTTAGTCTGTGTCAAGGAACATTGTGAAATTACTGAGATTTATCAACTGGAAATTTCAAATTTGTTTGATATTCTTCAGCAAGAATTAACACAAGAAATATTTTGTCTTTTTAAAACTGGCGTTCACTGTATGACTGCAGTGTCATGGGTCACAATCGCAGCCGTAAAATAAACTCATTCTGCTACTGTTATATGTATTAATACAGTAATGCATGTACTGGATTAGAATAAGACATTTCTCTAGTTCTAGTTCAAGGTGAAATTTAAGGTGCTCTGATCACTTCTGAAGTAAGCTGATTGGTTACTAATGTACCTTTTATTGTTTAAAAATATCAGCATTTGATTTTAAAACTGCATCTAAGAATTATTTAGAGCCATTGCATGTATTTTCTTTAAAAATTGTAACGTTTTATTTTTGGCTAGAAGTCAAAATTATGCTTCAGTTCTTCTACGTACGCGAAGGCAGTTAGCCCAGAACGATGAGTAAACCATTTAATACTGCTAAAATCAATTTGGATTACAAGTAATCTGTGGAGATTTAGAACTTTGTATTAGTGTTAATGCTGTTCAAGATGTAATGCCATAGCTAGACTAAACACAGAACTGATGCTACAGTTGAATAACAGTGACAGTTTAAAAAAAAAAAAGCGCAAGTTGCATATTACAAAATTATTTTGAAAAGTCAAGAGATGGTATTTTTTAGTGCAGAAAAACCAGAGGCTTATCAAACAGCAGGAATACAGAGTAGTCTTGAGAGGTGTTTCAGGATATAGCGCGTTTGTTCTGAACTAATTGATTACAGGGACAGCTGATTTTGAGTCTACCTTACATATGATGTTTTGCAGGTTAAAAATAAGATTTGATGTAATGGTATGGTAGTCCTCAGTTTAATTAATAGCTGTTCCTTATTTAACCTTGGACAATGGCTTGAGCCTCAAAGCTTGAGGCAAGCAATCTAACTCTTGGTATGCCTGCCATGAATGTTGATAGGAGACATTGGGAATTTGTTTTTTCTATGGGTTTTGCTTGGATCTGCGTTTGCAGTATCTCCGCTTTGACCTCTGTTGCTGTTAGGGCAAGGTCCCCGTGCTCTCTTCAACTGTGGATCCTGAGGAGCAAAACTTTAATAAACTAATATTAATAAAGCAAAAGAAATGTTGTCTAGAGCCAAGTGTGGAATAAGTCAGGGCCTGACTACATGTTGCTGCTGTTTATTCCAGGAAAGACAGAGCCAGCTTCTACCAGAAACCATTGTGTCTTAAGTATTATTTTGTAATATCAATGTTATCTCTCAGTAGAAATTGCACCTGGATGGGGCAAAATAGGAGTGTTTTGGCCTCACATAAAAGGTGATCTCCAAGTATCTAAAAGCAGTCCATCCTTGGTCTTGAGCTCTAGCTTTTTCAAAGGGAAAAAAGTGGATGATATTTGGGGAGAGGTAAGTCTGCAGTTTGAGTCTATTTTTATCACTTCTTGACTTTGGAGCAAAAACAATCAGAAAAGTATAAGACAATACTTTTAAATATGTGCAGAAGGGCTAGAAATATACTTGTGCCTGGAATATGGTGCAAATTGTTTTAAAAGAACAAAGTGATACAGATTCTGAAGTTAAAATTGTAAAATCTGTGCTCTCCCTTCCTGGAACTTAGAGGAAATGTATTTAACTCTTCTGTGTTTACAAGCTTCAACACTTTGTTCTTGTTCCAGTTTGATATCAGTATAAACCTATTCAGTTCAGAGTTACACACCTGGGTAACTGAGAAAGGAATTAGGTCCCATTAGCCCACACTTCTTTTTGGTGGTTACTTGCATTAGATAGGGCAGAGACTCCTCAGCCGTTTAGCGCAATAGAAAAAGAAGATGAGAAAAAACACAATTTAAAAGAAAAAATTAAAGCAGCTGTAGAGCTAAAAAGGAACTGCATGCCTACTGATCCTATCTTACAGTTACAGTTCTATGAGAGTCTTAAAATAATTGAAGTCCTGAAAATGTGGTTTTCTGCACAGAAACTGACAAAGCTTGCAGAAAATATAATGGGAACTTTTTATCAAATTTGATTTTTATCAAAGCTGCTGAGCCTCCACTTTCTCTTGTTTTCCCTGGCTTTCTTGTTGCCAGATTAGCACCGTCTGTGTTGCTTACTGTCACCAAAGGGATGATTTTGCTCATTTTGAAAGCCTTTAGGGAAGGCATTATTATTTAGGAAAGGTAAAATCAATGCTGAGTAAGGGCAGCTGTTCAGATGCCCGATCTGTTACTTCAAAAGTCAGATACAATTCTGCATCTGTCTTTGAATGTCTTCAAACAAATAAACTGGTATGTCTCTTGCTAGATGCCTTATTGCAAAACCATTCTAAAGACACATTACCTCTGAAATGGCCATTATTTGTTTTGAGTGTTCTGATTTTGTTTAAAAGGAAGCCAGCTTGGATACAGACAGAAGTCAGCTTGTAATACGTTCTCATCAGTATGTATTAACTTTTATTGAAGATTAGGATGAAAATCTAAGGATTTGAGTTGTGTAAATCTGGGGTAAACATTATGTGATGAAAATCTATGCCTTCAGTTTAACTCTTTCGTATAGATCCTTTAGTCGTTTGTGGCTAGTGATCACAGTAGAGTCGATTCTATTTAGGATTTTTGGGTTTTCTTTGACTTTTTTTTGTTGAAAGGTTTATTCAAATGCTATGCAAAAAGAATGGAAAACTTTCTTAATATGAGATGATAAACCCGTTTAATCCCAAAATAACGATACACTGATTAAACTACACAGAAGGATGGAAAATGGTGAGGCAGAGGATGAATGGGGGAGGGGAAGGAAAAGATGGTGGATGAAGGGGTGTGATCTGGATTTACTTTGAAACATTGTTTTTTTTCTAATCAGGCTTGTGTTTAGACCTGTACATTTAAATAGTGAAAACATGGCATTAGATGGGAGGCTTGAAAACAAGAGGACAAGATTATCTGTTCTTGGAAAATGATTCTAAAATTGGATTTTTGAACTACTGGAGTTCTCTTAAGCCACCATTCTGAATGCTACCAGTGCAGATTTATAACTTTCCATAATATAAACATCGATATCCTTAAACTTAGGTCACTTTCTGTCCAGACTTTAAATTTGAGTCCCTTGTACAATGGATAGAGACTGAAGTAGAGCTCTCATAGCACTTTGGTAACAAAAAGGCATTGTGATCTGTCCTTGACCCAAAACTCTTCATTGTGTCTCTTGTGTCCCATGTGATTTGATCTACAAAGTTTTGAATCTTAGTTTACTATCTTTACCTTCTAGAATAAAACTTTATTTTAACTCAGTGTAGTAGGATTCCCTCCCTGTGCCCGTTTTTGTTCCCTGAAAATAGCAGGTTGCCATTTATCAGACAATAGCGATAGTGGATGAGGACAGTAAGAATACTGGATGAGGCAGTGAAATAGCAGCGTGGCCTACAAAATAACTTGCAGTCCCTGAGCTGGAGGTGGCTTCTGCACATAATTTCTGCTTTGGAATGATCTCATCGGAAGTACTGAACTTGTTAATGCTGCAAAAGCAGCATTAACAGCATCATATAAGCCCATTTAGAGAGGATTATGCTCCTATCCCTTCATTTAGCCCCTCGTTTCACACACAGTTTGGAATCCTCCAGGAAGCGAGTTCTTAAGTGAAATATGTTAAGGATTACACCCTTAAATATTCTTAATTTTCCTATATGTACTACTAAGATGGAGAAATAACTTTTCTATTTTAATACTGCGAAGGTACTGTAACTACAAAAGTGAAAAATACAGGTATGCTGGTAGATAATTACTTCTAGCCCTAAACAGAGATTTAAGGCTTGGACAATTAAAATCTCATTCTTCTTAGAGTTTAAGAAAGTCTTTAGTATAATTGCCCATATCAGTTACGTTTGTAAAAATGTGCTTGTTTGTGTATTTGTATGAGTATTCTGTACTCTTCTGGCTGCAGTGGATTTGTTCTAGTTTTACGCCAATGGAAGTAATAAGCATTTGGCCTATGCTGCAAGGCGCTGAAAGCAGTATCTATGTTTCTTAGAGTCAGCACATCAGTGATATCAGATATGCTTTGTACTGTTTTGTTTAAATGGGCTTTTCTCAAGTTACAGTGATGCAATAAAAAAACTCATTTTTCCATAAATTTTTCTACATCCTTACTTATTTTTGCCTACTTAAAAAGGGTAGCAAGCATCTACAAAAGATGAAAAGATGAAAAAATCTAGTTACTTATTCACTCAATTTACACACTTTTCTAAAACTTATGCTTTAGTGTTATGTAATCTTATAAAGCATACTGTTTTTCACAGTCCGCAGAGGTGTTTAGGTTGTCACGTTCTTCGCAAAAGGAAGGTCTAATGCCCTTTTTCCGTAGTTCAGCAGTGTTTCAGACTTCAGTTAGTTTCTACTTGTTTGGGAATGTCTGCAGTATAAGTAAAAGTGCATCCGTGCTCCTTATAACGACTATTTAAATGAACCTAGTTTGCCTGGTAAGGTAGTACTTTGATTTAATATAAACTCCTTGAGTACCTACAGCATGAAATTGGGGACCAGGTAGTAGAAAGAAGCTGATAAAGGTGAAAGTCTGTATAGATTATTGTTCTTGATTCTCAGAACTCCTTAAATGGGATAATTTTATATGTAGAAATTTTTTACATCAGCAGTTATACTTGCCATGAAGCTTCTTTGGTGCTTGCTTTCTTGGGATGTAAGTGCTTTTGCTTGTATTTCAAAATTGGCTTATGGTACATAGAAAATCCCTTGGATGTACTGTAGCACTAATGAGTGCTAATTCTGCCTCTTCAGCTAGGATGTCAAATCCAGTACTATGTTGTGCAGTTAAGGCAAACTGTGCTGTCCTGTGCAGTTAAGGCTAAACTAAACCTTCCTAGTAGCTCCAGGTAGAGTAACCTAAAGCTTTGGAGGTTAAGCTGCATGACAGCTATTGTCAGAATTATTTCTCTTCAGAGCTTCTGTGAAAAAACCTCTCCGTTAATCTCGTAGCCCAGTGCTATACACTACTTGTGCAGCCTTCCGCAGGAGCAGATTCATTTGGAAATGGCTTGTTCTTGGACATCAGAATAAATCTTGATCAAGTGAAAGATGGAGTAGGGGTGAGTTCACCACTGTCTGAAGTGCTTGCAGACCACCTCAGTATCTGTGCTTATTGTCGGAGAATTTACAAGCTAGTGTCAGGGAAGAGGGGTGAAGCAGTTTGTTTGCTTTGTGTACTGAGGACTAGACTGAGACGTAGCTGACATACACGTGGGAGGGAGTGAGTATATCCCTAACACCCCGGTATTGGTGAGGTACATGTACCGCATCAGTGTAGAGAATAAGCTGTGGAGTTTTGAATATATGAATCTTGACTTCCCTTCTGTCTTACTGGGGAGAGCAACTGAGCCAGCAGAGGGAAGGAAAAGTTTGTTTGCTGCTGGTATAGTCCAGCAGTAAATTACTGTATTGTCTCCTGGGGGGGGTCAGGAAGGAAGCTGAGTAGAGTGGCCTGGGAGATACCTTTTCTAATGACAGTGCTCTGATAGTCTCAGAATCACTCTATCAACCAGCATTATGAATTTTGTATTCACTGAAACACACCGCTACTATATTTCACTCTGAAAATCTTTTAAATAAGAAAGTCTTGATCCAACCTTGACTCTTTTTCATTAAGTTTTGGACATGTTTCATTAATGAAAACCCCAGCGAAATGATGTGAAAGATGGTATTGTCAGCTCAGATCTAGAAAAATTACATGAACAAATACTTAGGCATATGCTCAGACTGGCAAGGACTGTAAGATTTTTTTCTTTCAGCCCAGATCGCATGAGCATAATTGAGGAAAAAAGAAGCTGTCACAGATGGTGATAGCAGTGAGAGGCCCAATGACATGTGTTTCAACCCGAAGTTTGCTACAGCGGAGTTACTGAGAAAGCATAACACACGAGAACAACTGCCAGAATCTCAAGCTCTAAGAAACACGCTTATTAACTAATTAAACTTGCATACTTGTAAAGACAATGAATTGAATCATTCCTTCCTGTGGAGAGAACTTCATGAGTAGAAGAGTAAACTGGAAAACGTGCGTGTTTGGGTAGGTCCCAAAGTATCGGTGTCAGAAAGCATCCAGCCGAGATGAGGGAACTGAGGTTTCCAGTGGTGAGACAGCTTGTGGTATTGGCACGATGTACTTATTGCATGGCCAGAGTCAGGAGAGGTTACCCTGTAACTGTGTAAAATGCCTAGGAGAACTGGAAAACACTGGTGTTACCTGGGCCGCGTATGAGCTGTTGGAAACACTGCCAAGCTGTGGTTGATCTACAAAGGCTGTGAACTAAGAGTGTACACAGCACGGCCCCTCATCACACCTTAACATACAGGTGCCCTTGGAGTCATTAGCAACACAATGTAAAATTCAAGCAGCTGATTCGGGATCAGTGAAGTGACAAGGATAACTTAGAGCTATTTTCACACACTCCTTTAGGAATTGCACTGTGCTCTCATGAACTGTGCTGCAGTTTTACACACTTTCTGTCTCATTTCATTTATAGAATAAGTTTCTTTGGTCGGTAGCAGTGCCAGTGATTGAAGACAGCTTGGCTAACACGGACCAAAAACTTATTCTCACTTCCTCGTATATGAAAGGCCATCCCCTTTCAAATGTCACTGTGCTGTTCTGAAAGTGTTGGAGGGGAAAAATAAAAAAAACTTACTTTCATGTCCCTGCATTCTCACAAATAGAGGAATAATTCCTTGTGTGCCTGCTGAGGCGGTTGTATTTTTCTAAAGGGTGTTTTTTTGTTAGGGAGTTTGTTTTCCCCCAGTACTTGCTCAAATTCCAGGTGAGATGGGATTTTTACTTACATTTAGTGACACTTTTACTGACATTTTACTTCTTTAAACTATATTGTCATAGGCAATAAACTTTACTTGTCAAGAGAGAACAATATTATAACAATATTATTACCCACATGTATTATTTCTGCCTAAGGACTTTTGATTTATTTCTGTACTCTGCAGGCATCCTGACAATACATGGGGCTACAGTGAATTTTTATTTAAAACTCTCAACACCTGATTGCAAATGTAAAAATTTGCATTTTAGTTTCCATATATCTAGAGCACTGGGAATTGGTTAACGGTAGAAATGATGCATTGTTTTCATGCAGTAGTGAGCTTTCCGACAGTCAGTGTAGATTTGAAACATGCAGTGAATACAAGCCTTTTCTGCTGCCTTCTCAAATTTCAGGATGAAATGTTTCCATGTTTATTTGCGAGTCAATGGCTCTGCGCACAACTGGTTTTCCAGGTGCAAGAGAAAGATCAGGGACAAAATGCAAGTGTTTGTCTTTGTGTCTTGTAGCTACCTGATTTAGAACTGCTGTTACCAGGCCTGACTTGTTTTTGGCTATTCCAAGGTACCTATTGAAGGCTAATGAGAAGTATTACAGAGTATTACTAGAGCAACAAATTACAGATGACTTTAAATTGCTATAGATACTACAGGAGCTAAGGAAAGGAGTTTTTGCTTTGCAAGTTTTTGTAATAAGGCTTTTTGTAGTGGTAAGAAAATAGCTTTAAGCATGAGACCATAGGATAGTCGCTCCTAATAATTCATAGATTAAGGTTAAAATAATTCATTTAATCACCTTAGTTGACTTTATGTATAACAGAATCAAAAAAATTTCTGCCTGTTTTGTATGTCACTTGTGTCTCACAGAGCTTATACTCAAATATATATGTATTTTTTTATTACAAGAGTCAGTTTGCAGAATTTGTGAAGTTCTCTTCATGAAGGTCTCTCTAGTGCTGTCCCCGAGTGGGAGGGCACCTTTGTTGACTTACAAATTGTCATCTCTGTTCAGAGAAAAAAACAAGCTCGGGTTGAAAGACTGACTTGCTACCCACTCCCACCTTGTGACACGCATCCACAAAAAAACCATTCTGTTGTTCACTACTATCATGTCCCTGCTTCCCTTCTCCAAGGGGAGTAGATGGCACAGAATAAAGGTTAACGCTACTCCTGCAGGCACTGACTTCAGCAGCCTGTTCAGGTGGAATTACTTGATAAGGAGGAGAATATTTTATTTTGCCAAGCTGCTACCTTTCTTCTCCCAGGTCAGACACTTCAGGGCAGATGTGATGTTGTGCAGAGAGGATTGCATGAATTTTCATTTCCCTTCTGCATGTCCCTTCAGTAGTCTTTCTTCCTTCTCTATTTTTTGCTGTTTTTCTCTTTTATAGTACAGCATACAAGATAGCCTAGAGCCTGTTCACTTTATCATAACAGTGTACTATTTTACGTAGATAGCTGAATTTCCACATGCTAGATCATCAATTGCTGTCTAATTCTAGTTATGATTTCAGTAAGCCTTGCTAGTAAATTAGCTGTAAAATAGTAATGAGGGCTGGTTTTCAGCCCTTATTTTTACTTTATAGTGTATCAACACTTGAAACGTGTCCTCTGAGAATTACATGTTCAGTGAGTTGCAAACTCTGTTTCAGAGCCAAAATAGGATATCTTTGTTTCACTCCCTGACTAACAGGAGGTTTGGCCTAAAGTGTGTTGTGCACGGTGCTGTCTGTTATACTGAATACAATACCTAGAAATAATAGAAAGTATATGTAGAGCAGGACTTGAAATATTTTCTAATAGAACTGCCAAGTTAGCATTACACTGTGGGCCAATAAAACACAGCTTTGGCTTCTTAGGAACTCAATTACACTGTGATACCTACTGTATAATGCTGACATTTCTCCTAACTTGTTCATATATTGATTTAATATCATTAGTTAGGAAAAAGCTATGTGAGTGGTCTGGAATACTGAGCCCCTTACAAAATGCTCTGAACAGAGCCATGTCCAAGCATAAATTGACCGGGAGGGCTATGGCATCTTCTGCTCGTTCACCACCAACACCAAGGTATATGCTCTGGGAATACCCTTGTGGGTGCTCTGTTCACGTCTAGGTTCCACCTGCCTCTGCTGGTGTGAGTAGTTGAGTCTTTGGTTCATTGTCTGGTTGGAAAAATGATAAGGAAAAAGTCTTGTGATTTGACTCACAACAAGAATGAGCCTTCATACAATGAAAAATCATGAAAATATTTGACTTTGAATTGAATGGAATTTTCTATTAAGTCAGTCTTCTACTTAGTTACTGAGGTGACAGAAGAAGTATGGGTTAGAAGGAAATCACTAGCTGAGTTCCTTAAGGATCTGTTCTGGGACTGATCTTTTCAAATATTTTTTACTGAAGACTTTGGCACAAAAAGCTGAGGTTGTCAATAGACCTGTGGATGATACAAGGTTGGAAGGTATCCTCTATGCAGAGGATGATCAGAGTATTAAATGGGGTGAAAATGAATGGTATGAAATGCCCTAATAACAAGAAACTTTTGCTGTCATCTGGGAGTGTAACTTTGCGAATGAATAAGGAGAAAAAAACCCACCATATTAGTCAATCACAGGAGTACTGTGCGCTAGCAATATGATGCAGCTGTGAAGCGTGATCATATGTGCTTTAGTTCATCACCAGAAATGTTACCATTGTTCAAAACATTTCTTGGTGGTCCTCTGAAATACCATGGTAGTCATCTGTGCTTGAGAAGAAGTGACTATAAAAGGTGCACTGAAGGGCCAATTGGAGAGATGAAAACTTTGATTAAAAGAAGGTTTTTTTTAAAGGTTATCTCTAGCAGAGTAAAGAATGGGTAGTGAGCAGATTTATGTTGGAAGTCAAAAGGCTTTCCTAAAAGAAATAAGGGGAAGAAGCTTATTTTTAAGATGGATGTCTGTATGCAGGAAAGGACAGTGACCTACGATTATAAGGAATTGGACATTGCTGTGCATCTACGTTCCTGGGTTTTTAGCTTATTTTCAAAGCAAGTGCATGTCCGTTTGGAACAGAATGTCTTTTCAAAGTGAAGATCAAATTTCCAGCAAGCTTGCAGACTAAATTGTTTGAGTTCTCTGAGTGAATATACTACATCTTTGCATAGTTGAGTTTTTTTTTTTTCCCGGTGAATGACCTACCCGCTAACAAACTTTGTTCCAACTTCAGTTCTACATTTTCTTTCTCTCTGACAGCAGGAGACTTGCAAGTTGCCGAGTCAGCCGGATTCCTAGATTTAGGGATCTATAAAAAGACTTTCTCTGACTTACTGATTCATGTTCTAAATATTTCTGCAATACAATTCTCATGTTAAAACAGATGAGGAAGGATGCTTCCTTGCATATGTAAACCATGTGACAAAACTAGTTATTTGAGAAAGGAACACAACAGTTAATATGGGGTTATTTTATTTTTCTCTCAGTGAAACTCGCCAGGGCAGGTAAGTGTACACTGAGAGATTATCTACGCCTTGAATGCAGTGCTGACGTTTCTAATGCTACTTCTCCTTTTATAAAACTTGAATGCAGGAGTACCTATTTGCAGTAGACTCCTCGAGAGAGGGTATTTTTATTCAGAAAGCTAATGTTATAGCATTCCTCAGTGTCAGCCTATGGGTCAGTTAGGCAAATTACAAGATGCAATATTTTGTGCTGAGGGTCACCTTAATTCATAGCATTAATGAACAGAGTTCTTTGAAACCAAAATGCCTAGACAGACTTGACCCTATCCAAATTTAGCACCTTCATTACACAAATAATGCATTTGATCTGTACCACACATGCCAGCCAGTCACTCTGCAATATTTTTTTCTCAAAAATCTGTTCACTGACTTTTGATAAAAATTGCAGACAATCCTCAAAGATACCAGTCCATCTCTTTCAGTGAAAGAATTGTGGACTTCTAATGCAAATTTATGTGTTCAATCAATAGTTTAAAAAAAAAATTCTAATGCTGCTTCAGTGTTTTCTTCATTAGATATCTCTTTTTTCGGTCTCATTGTTTCCAGGAGTGGACTTCAAAGGGGGGGAAAAAAAAAAAGGTGTTTTTTTCCCCCTGCCCCCCCCCCCACACACACCTCTTTTTAAAGCTGATCTCCTTTCTCAGTTGTTCACTTCTTAAGCACTGCCTGATGTTAGCAGCAAGTGGAATAAAAACAGCAGGAGCACAGGGATGTAAAGGAATTTCTGAATTTTATGACAAGGTTTAGCACTCAACAGGAAATCTTTGCAATGCAGTTGTCAGCTCTCCAGTAGAACAGAACAACTTCTGAGAGTTTGATGTTTTTTTCCCCCAGGGGTCTTGGTGGGTGGATGGATGTGAGGAAGCACTTCTATAATGGAGTATTCACTCTCTAAAAATTTTTCAGAATTGTGAGCCAAGGCTAGAGGCTGTATAGCAGCATACTGGCTAAGAAGATACCCACGTAAAAAAGGAAAATGGTTAAGCCTGGCTCTCCCTCTCCACTTGGAGCAGAAAATGTTTTTAAGGGAGAGGCGATACATTATAGTCTAGTTTAGTTTTCTAAACAAATGACAGCTACTAATGTGAAATCAGAGATGAGAATGTATTACAATTGAAAATTCCTACAGTAAAAAAGGTCTGTGGTCGTCTTTCATATATGAAACTATTGAAATAAGAGTGAAGAGCAACCAGAAATTATTTTGGCACAGTATCTCATCTAGGTTACTGGAAACTTAAGCTGTACAATAAGCTATTGAAAATGATAATGCTGTTTTTGCTCAGAGAAATCTAGAACAGTTATTAGCTTTTGTAGTGTAAAACTAGCAATTACCAAAGTTCCTAGAAGCCATGTAAAAATACTACAAATACTCCTATTTTAAGGCTTTATGCTGATGCCCACCTCTGTAGTGTTTGCTGCGTTGGGAGTGCAAGAGAACGTGAATGCTGTATTTGTTCTGTAAGTGTTTCCCAACGCTGAACTGCTTTGGTAACTCATGGCAGGAGTAGAGAGTTTTGCATATCCCCTTCGCTTTTATTAAGGTCTGAGTAATGCAATTGTAAAAGCAGAAGCGTCACCCTGGAATTGAGCTGCAGCTTCGCGTGACACATCTTTCTTAATATGAACTTGTCTAAGATCTAAATATAACAATTTATTTTTGCATGTATAAAGACTAAATCTCACACTTAGATACTAAATCTAATACTATATTTGTAGTTGGGGATGTGGCACAGGTTAGCGTTTATTCCTGCCCTTAGAGCATTAACCTGGTCGAGTTTAGACAGTAGTTATCACCTGACCCTGTAAGATGTTAAATGCTCACAATCCCATTGCTCTCTCCAGCTATACAGGGCACCCAACAGATCCCATCAGCAGGAATTACAGTTAGCAGAATAATTCTTCCTTCTTTTGCTGTAATCAGTTAAGTTCCTGAATTAGTGCAAACATGAAAAAAAAAACATTAAAATATTTAAAATCCTTGTAAAAATTATGTTCAGACAATGTTCTGAAACTTCAGACTTACTCTAAGCTTAGTTCTAAGTGAGGAGTGAAGCTCATGAGGCTATTGTATGACTGACAAGGAATTACGATCGTAAAACATCATTCATATTTAGAAATGGGAGAGCCTTGAGGTAGCCACAGTCAGTGTGCAGAGTCACAGGCAAGCCACAGGACTCGTCCTGTGTTGAAAGTGCTCAGTATTACTTGTTCTCTGCACAGATATGAAAAGTTGTTGACAAAAATCACAATGCTATTTTCAGTCTCACAGCATCTTCCTGTTGCAAATACCATCAGGGGTTATGTATACTTATGGACAAACACTGGTTTCAGAAGAAGGGAGACAGCTGTGGAGGTGAAAAGTGCTGAGGTCAGACTGGAGAGAGGACGACACAGATGATGGAAAATGTCGGAGGCAAAGAGAATGAAAGACCAGCGAGATCATCAGCCCGCAGGAAGCGTGCCGTGGGATGAGCTCAGACAAGGGTTTAGAGGGGGAAAGGTGTTAGACACGTTGAGGTGAGATGATAAGTGTATACTAGGCACAGAAAGTTTCTCCGCTTGTGCGGTCGCATATCTGTATCACTGAATTTCTTTAGAGCGCAATTGTGATTAAAGGCTCAGAAGGGCAAAACGGTTCCCTTTGGATTTGACAGCCTAATCTTCCCAAAGAGTCTGCCACAGAACCCGTGCCACAGGCAGCTTAAAACGTATGGGAGCAATCACATGAGCTACTGCAGGTAGAGCTCAGGGTTATGTTAACGTTGTTCATCGTGGCAGTTCAGTCCCACTATTATTTACACCTTTATGTAATGTTCAGAGCTGCGGATTTCTGAGGATTTCCACTCAAGCTAGAGCCATCTCACTTAATCTCGCATCCAGCAATCCACATACCAGCAGAGCACAGCTTGCTCAAACTATACCGTCTTACACTTGCAACTTGTCCTGTGTGCTTATTTTGAGGAAAGGTGGGAGAGAGCTAGCTTGCTTTGGAGTTATTAGCTGCATAGCTGGCATCACTGCCTGTGTCTTTGCCTGATACCTTCTGTTTGGTTTTGTAAACATTCAGCAGTTGAACTAGTAATGCTGTTAAGGTGAGCAAATAGTTTACGTGTTGGCCCAATTTATATTTCATCTCCCAGACCTTTTATTATCTTTTGGAGACATTACTGGTTTTTTTCTGTGTTGTTGGGTGTGTTTTTTCTGTGTTGCATCTTAAGGAGAGAGGGAGCTCATATTGTGTGTTTGACAGTCTCTCAAGATGTATGCAACCATAAAGTACTTGCACATCAGGATCCCATCCCGTTCCCTAGACCAATTTTGCAAAAAAAAAAAAAAAAAAAAAAGATGGATTTTGTGCAGAGTCATGCAAAAATTTTACTGGATGAAGGCATCTTTATAAGTTTCAGTATCAACCTGTTTTGAGTAGGAATTTTTCTGTGATTTGCTAAAGCTTAAAATCATCTTTTGTCTAGCCTCCAGCGGTTTGTAGACTTGAAATAAAGCTGGGTTTCCTGTTGAGAAGTGAAAGCAAAGTTCAAATTGGCAGTAAACAGCAGAAGTTGGTTGTCTTAAATCCCAGAAATATTCTGTACAAATACAAACAGCAGTAATCCTATAGCCCTCCATCTCCATGTGCTGCACCTGGATAGAAAATATCTGCTGCAGCTGCTGCCTGTAAAAGGCATTCTCATATTCTGAGGCGTAACATTTTTCTGCAGGGATACATTAGCTGAAGGGTCTGTATATGCTCTGTTAAGAGTCGTAATCCAGAGAATTAAGGTTATAAATGTGCATGATCTACCTGACATAATGAAGTTCTCTTGCTGCTCAAATTAGTAACAATTTGTGAAGTGAGGCGTTTCCTTTCTCCAGAGTGAACTTTTTTTTAAAGACCCTTTAGGGATAAGATTCAGAAACTGCAGAAACACGAATATAGACGTTTTAAAGCTTTGCCTATAGGATGGTTGTGTTTCAGCAGCGTGCGATGATTTGCAATTAATCTGCTTATCCATTCTGCTTTCTTTAACATACGCAAGGATGAAAATCAGTAAGAAGATGTCATCTGAAAAGTGACACTTTGCACAATGTGTAGAATTTGAGCTGTCATGTCATCGCGTCTGTGAAACATCAAATAGCGACAAGCTGCACCGGGCACACAGAACCTTTCTTCTTGAGGGCAGAGGCATATCAAATAGCCAAACACAGAAGAGTGAAAACTGGAATTAAATATTAATCTCTGGAGTACTGATCAGAGTTACAAGCGGCCTGTGGAGTTTTCCTCCAGGCAAGCCCCTCCTGGCGCCGACTGCCAGCCCTCAGTGTGCAGCCTGGCGGTGGTCGGTGCGGTGACCTGGCAGCAGGTGTCTGCGGTACGGTCTGGCGCTGGGAGGGAAAAAACCCCCAAGGAGAATGCCAAGAACCGGGGGCTTTAAAATCTACTCCGGGGACTATTGTAGAGCTGAGACGAGTGTTGTACGTGGCCTGACAAGCAAGTGGGAAGTCATTTTCTGATAGTATTTTACATTGTCTAGGTGTGGATTTAGTAAGATCTAGGGCTTCTGAAAAGCAATGTTTGCTGTGGTAGAGCTTTTTCTGCAATGCAAGTCCACTTCATCTCCTTTTCATGTGAATTTGTGCAAATGAAAGGGCTTTCTTGAGCTGTCTGGCTATGATGAATATATCTCTCTGCCTCCTCTCCTCCCCATTTTTCTAGTGGAATGCAGTTATTTAACTATATATAGTTCATGTGTATGGCCTAGCCCTGGAGGCCATTCCCATGCTGCTGTCTTTGATACCTTTGCAGAAAGTGCTAGAATTATAACCCTAAAGGTTTTTTTGTTCGTATATTTTTCAGAGGGCAGTATATTGAAAAAGATTAAAGTTAATTTTGGAGCAGCAGAGTTATATTCTGAAATGTAAAGAGCCTTTTTTTCCCCCCCCCTTCCCTCCTAGCCTATGTCAGGATTTATCTAGATCTCTGGCACTTTCTGAAACTAATTGGGTCTCCTGGCACGTCACATTGTGTGGCTGTGCAGCTCTATGTGCACCATGAACGCAGCGATGCTGGTGCTAGGGGACCCCTCCTGAGAAGCTGCTGCCTCCTCTGGCCAGATGCTTCGTTCCTCCTAACTCGGTTTTTGTAATTTCAAATACACCACTCTCCGAGCTAGTCGCTCCCATGTGTCTGATGCATCTTGGCCAGGAAAAAGTAGTTGTGCTTTTGTTAGTGTCTTCTAAAGCATTTCTAAATATGTATGATCCTGCGTGCGTCTTTTGGCAAATGTAGGTGGAATTGTACGTTCACAGAGCAGCAGGACTGGGGCCTGACTGCTGAGAGGCAACTTGAAGGCAGAGTTGTGTTGATGAGTCGTGCTGGAAGGTAGGTCTGTGCTTCTCATCGAGCAATCTAGCGCTGTTAGCAGCTGGCCCAGATGGATCTGGGGTACAGCTGTAGCCTTGTCTTCTGTCTGCCCATCCTGGAGAAGCTGAGTTAGAAACAGTCGAGGCACTGATGCAAGCGGGAGGAGCACAAATCCTCCTCCTGTGCAAGCGTGCTTTATTTAGTTGTTACCTGGCTGCTAATGCTGTGCCTCAAGTTTTGCATAAAGGGAGGAAGGAAAAGGCACAGCGGCATGGTGCGGGAATTAAGTCATTGGAAGTGCTTCTTTTAAGATGCTAATGGCTTCTCAAACTTCCTCAAGAGTTTTCTTTTAAGGAGGTATTAAGTCTCCCTTTGCCGTAGAGAAAGCTTTGGTGCCTGGATGCAGAATCTAAAGGAAGTGCACCTTTTTGGAAAAGTATAACTGCGTGTAGCTGCAGAAAATGCAGCTGGCACAGGCAGCTCCCTTGGGGTATAACTTTCCACAGGGTTTCCCTCCAAAATTGTAATATCCAATTTTATGAATATTGCTGGTGGTGTAATAGCTGTGGTTTGTAGACACAGATGACAAAAACTATTTGCAATTAGCTGAAGTGCTATGATCTGATACTAATATCTAGTTTGAATCTGATTTAACTTAAAACTTAAACCAGGAGGAGTGGATGATGTGGACTGCACGTGGGCTTGGATCTTTATATGACACTCACTGGGCTCATAGCATTTAATTAAGAATGTTTCAAGGTATATGGTTAATAATAGTAAAATTATCTCAGACCCGTACTTTACTCAAATGGAGTTGTGTGGGATTTTTAAGCACAGTTTGTCCATCTCTTTTGTGTTTTGGCTTTCCTATATTGCTGTCATTAAAATAGCAATATAAAAAATAGTATTTATTATAGAATATGAATAGCAGCTCATATTTTCAAGCAGCATCAGAAAGCGCATTGATCCTCTTGTCAAATGGCTGCACAATGCGGACTACATATCATTTCCTTTTATGTGAGAAAAATTATTTCGGGAGAAGTGCTCAAAACTTAGAACAGACTTCAGAGTTTTAATTAAAATTTCTTTTGCCCTTGGCTTCTGCTGCCTGTGTGCAGAAGAGTAGGATGATACAGCTTCGTGGTTACTTTGGCTGTGCTGTAATGTCACTGAATGAAACTTCCTTTTTTGCTTTTGCAAGAAGAAAGGCATAAAATAAAATGTCCTGTCCTTGCTCTTTTGTTGTATCTGCCCGTCCCTCCTGGCTGTGGGACGAGTGGCACTTCAGAAGACCACGTGTGAGGCAGGAAATCATTCCTCTTTGGGAAAGCTGTAAATTATGCTTATCACAGGTGCTTAAATGCTTTTCCCACCTAAAGGCTGTGTTTAGGTGGGCCCCTGGGTATCCAAAGAACAGAGGCTGTCACTTTTGTTTGTGCTTGTTATAAGGTCAATTTGTTTGTGCTGTGAAGAACAAAACCTTCTATGGAGTCCCATACTGTAAGCTGCTGCTGGTTTATAAATTCTTTCTTTTTGGATGATATAAATAACCTACTTTCTACTTGGGTGATTTCCGGAGGTCTCTTTCAAACTGAATTATTCTGATTCTATTAGTGTATTTTAAATTGAATTCTACTTCTTTTTGTTGTTGTTGTTTTGGTTTTGTGTGTTTTTTTTTTTATTTTTTTAGTAGCAGATCCAAGGGGAAGGAACACAGAGTGGCTGATGATGCATTTCTGCCTACGAATGATTTTTTTACTTAGGTTAGAAATATGATACAGGGTTTAAGAAGTTGTCCCCAGGTTCTTGCTCTGTAGATGTCATCTGGGAAATGTTACAAACAGTGGGAATGTATTGTCTTTGCTATGTCATATAAAGCATGCACAGTGTGATAACTCTGAAAAAGTGAACTGCAGCAAACTGAACCCTGACTCATGGGAAAAACAGCTTTGTAAGAATACGGATGAGCTGGAAGTACAAAAACACGCAAACTGATAAACTGCGTAATTAAGTATCTGAAAGAGGAACAATACGAAAACCTTGCTGAGCTGGAACACAAGCGCAGAGCCCGTTCGGCCTGCGGAGGTGCCAGCACGGGAGTTTGTCACGCTTACCCCTCTTCTTGCTGACCCTCCTGCTCGGGCCCCAGGCCTCGGAGAGCACCCTCTCTGGTTGCGGACGGGACGTTGCTGTTTGAGCTGTTCCTTTCCTTGCCTTTCAT
The DNA here is from genome assembly GCF_040807025.1 of Struthio camelus. Lineage (NCBI taxonomy): Eukaryota > Metazoa > Chordata > Aves > Struthioniformes > Struthionidae > Struthio > Struthio camelus. The sequence continues at coordinate 24,522,192 of NC_090950.1, read as the reverse complement.
TTTGATTAATTTTTGCAAGGATGTTCTCCAGAGTGGAGGCTGGTGAGGTAAGGTTAGCCTGGGTCAAAGAAACAAGTCTCTGACACGTTTAGAGGTTGATACGTATGAGCAGTCCACTTGTGCAGAGAAGACATGGGTGGTTCATTAGCACGTTTCCAATGGAAGGAAACATTGCCTTCTGGTTGTTATATGAGGCAATTATTTTAAGAGTATAAGCAATTTGTTTCAGTATTAAGAGAAAATTAGTCTGCTTAATGGCTGGTTTCTGCCAAAGTTCCTATTAAAAGTGGGCATGCTACCCTCTATTCCCTAAAGGGTTAAAAAAAAAAAAAAAAAGTTGTTATAGTCAGGAGGAATATGCTGAATTGGCACACAAGACTTTTTTTACTGGAAAGGTACTAACTGATGAAAATGGAAATGCCTGACTTCTAGATTTCTGTTTTTAATGCATATCTTTGCTTTAAAAAGAGAATTTATTACACAATTTGTGATGGAATTGATGGCTCTGAAGACTAAAATATGAAATCTGGCCATGGAAATGAAAAGGGTTCTGAAGAAATACATATTGCTACTTTACTACTATGTAATGTCAGGAGACAATGAACAAGGAATAATTTTAAACTGTATTGGTCCCTCTGCAATAATTTTACTTTACTCCTGGCTTATCAAAAGCTATAGAAAAGTTTAAATTGCTATCTTCCCTTCAGAAACATTTAAAAGCTTATGTAAATTCTGAATTCTTAATGTAAAAAATTTAACCCTACAGAGCTGCTACATATATTTAGGAAGGTAGTTCTGCTGAAGACTTCATGTTGCCTAGGAGATATTGATCATCCTCATTTTCACCCTCCAAGAAAATGCTTTGAATTGATTAGTTCAATGATTCTGTAAGATATATTTCCATTGCTTCTATGAGAACAAAAGTTTCTCCAGACTTGCAGTTTTCAGGCAGCCCTTTGAGTATTGACGTCTAAACCAGCTTCATATTTTCACATGTAAAATTCTAACAAGAAACACTGGCACTCTTTTTTCACTTCTTCATTTTCCTCTTTTCCTGTGGTGTACTTGTTTTCCAGTGCAGACTTTGTATCGTTGCACATCACTCAATGTCAGCAATGACGTGAATATTCTGGCAAATCCATGCTCACTGATATTTCCCGGCATGATGTGAAACTAGTCAATTCTTGTGCACCTGAAGCAGGCGGTGCCTTGCCGAGTCTATTGAATACCATGTTCTTAGCAATCATATTCCTTGTGATAGAGACATTGGTCCCTGTTTGCATCCTTATTTGAAATATGGGCTTAACTATGTTCTCATTGAACCAGTTTCCTGTATTAGGCAATACGTTTTGGATAATCTTTTGGCTGAGTGGTGTGTCACCCAAATAACCATTAAACTAAAATAAATCTGCTAAACACAACGTGCCTGAAAGCCTAAAAAGTTGGAGTGCGGGCCTTTTTTTCCAGTGCATATTTGGTGTATATAATGAGTCATATGTTACGTTGTAAATGTTATTAGAGTTGGGTTAAGTATTCAGTCCTTTTCTTTCTTGTTGAGATCAATGTGAACAGTTCTTGGTTCTCAGTTGCATGTTTTTTATTCAGAATTATTGAATAGGTTCTCTCATGAACATATTTCAGCCTCTACGTATTGAAGGATTACAGATGCACTTTCAGTTCTGAGTGTCCGTGTGACTTTTTATCTTGAAGACATGGTATCGTCTTTCTATTTCTTGTCTGGATAAATGTAGCTTTAGCAAAGACTGGAGAAGTGTAATCAGAGTAAAAACATCTTTTTTTAAGAGCTCATAGCGGAAGGCTGGCTGAGTAAGGGATCTTTACACGTTCTATTCTGGGTTTCTTGAGCTGAACCTTGCTCGAGGCGTTGTTACAAGTTAAAAATAGTCTGTATAGTATTTGATGTGGTGAAACTTAAAGCATATGTATGCATTTCTGTGGACTTAAGCTGCAGGCACTGTGGATGCTTCAAGCCCTTCTGTTCCCTCCATTAAGCACTGCTGTCTTCAGTACTGTGTTAATCACGACCAAATTGGGCAGGCTAAGAGGGGTAACACGTGAAGGAGGAAAGACTTTGCCAAGGGAACAAGTTTAACTCCATGGCTATAGCTTTCACATCACGTCAGAGGTATAACGTGGCATTGTTTTGGTTCTGTCTATGCACATGGGAAAGTTGGGTATACCTTCATTGTTACCTTAATTTGTCTAGGAACAAGACAGGGAATCGAGAAAGGATGGTTAGCAGGGGAAGGTGTGCTTGATGGCCTTGCCAAAACTAGAGAGGAAGAGATGTGCTAGACAGTACTTGATGAAATCTATAATTTATTGCCAGAAACACACTCTCCTAGGTTTTGCATATTTGTCCACCCCTCCATGTATCGACTTAGTAATTTTTGGAAAATATTTGCTTACTAATGTGCTTAATGCAAATTCCTTCTGAGCTTTCAGTTATTTCTTTCTTTCCTAAATTGGTGCTGAGAATAGCAGTATTCTTTAAAAGGAAAATGGGTTCCGCGCTAGACAGAACTCTTTGCACAGGAACACAGGGACTCCTTTATTTAAGGTAGATTATGCCTTTTTCCATTTGAAAATGTCTTTTCTTCCACTTGCTTATAACATTCTGGAATATTAGTCTGTCTGCAGCTGTGGAAGAGTGAAATTTTGATAGGATTATATATTTTGGGCACATGATCAGCTGTTTCCTTGAAGACTTTCAGGATTATTACTGTGCCTTCAGCCAGGTTGTGCAGCATACTTCCAAACACGCTTGTAATGGAGATCAGCTACAGACATTTCTTTAAGAAAGTTATAAGCAGCTAGTAAATGTCCTTTAAATTGAATTATTTATGCATTTTTTTCCTGGAGAAGTTGCTGAATGTCACTGTTAAAAATCTGTTAGCAAGGAATTGCTATGTTCATCGCTGAAATATAGCAGAATCTAAAATGCAGCTTGGCTTCTAGTTGATGGTGCTGAGCAACACACGACGTTGAAGTAAATTTCATTTATCATGCAGATTTCATTACTGGTATAAAAATAGAAATTTTTCCTAAAAATAGGAATCCTCTCCCCCTGCCCACCCCAAATGTTTTAGAATAGCAGTGTACTACACATAGAAAATATAGTACATGGATTATAATTACTTTCTTGTGATTGAATAAAATAGAAAATACTAGAGCTATATTCAATGCATAAAAGTAGACCTTTAAATGTAGAGAGGAGCTTAGGCTTTTAAGATGCTGCAGAGGATTAAAATTACTAACTAGATCAGAATTCAAGCAATTTGCAAGTCGATAAAAACTTCTCAGTCTTATTCCATCGACTTCTTTTAGTCAGAGGAGTTTTTGTGTATTAAGATTGTGATAATATTTGGAAAATGCACTGGCAAGTGTTTCAGTGGATTAGAATGAGTTTTGACTGACCACATACGCAGCTTTTATGTTGTTCATTTACGTATATAATGTTAAAAGCATCACCCTTAAGCAGACAAAAATCAAAGCTGTTTAACTTAAATGGTAAAATGTTAAGCCATCCCCTTCAAAATGACAAAATTGTCTTTAAAAGCCTTGGAAGCTTTCAGATACTACATTTGAAATTCTCTTTATTACCTTCTGCTATTACAGACTTTTCGTATTGTTCCTCTTTTTCCACCGAGACAACGGTTATTCTAAGACTCATCATCTTACTAAAGACAGCATATATAATGTGATTTGTGATAGAATCAGAAGCTAATAGTGTTGCCCAAGATGCAGGGAACAGTTGTTTGAGGAATTTATCAGTGATTGGGCATATTATTTTTCAAAAATATACCTTGGGACACCTGCATTACAGAAGACCTATATGATTTCACTTCAAAAACGTAGCCACAAGCAAGTGAGTTAGGTACAAAAGATTTTAGATAAAAGGTGCTGATTGAATGGGATATGTTGCAATATTTTACTGTCTTGAATGATTTAAATTCTATCAAGAATGTATTTTATGTAATATCACATCTTTTTCGGTGTAAATCACGATCATGTCTAATGAGATTTTTATGGCTTCAGAAGATGTTTTTAAAAGTGAGGTGATTTTTCGTCACCTGCCCATTGTTTGTAGTATCTGAATGCTTCACAAATGTTTATCTTCACATAGACTTGCTGGGTCTGTCTTAACACCAACAAAGACAGCACTAACCCTGTCTGCTCCGACATATGGGTGCTGGTATTGGCAGCCATCCTACCTGTGCACTGTGAATGGTGCAACTTTGATTTTTTTTTTTTTTTTCCTTTTAATGGTCTAGGTTGCACTATGTTACTAGGTTACACCTCCTCTAGAATCTGGGGTATCCTCATGAGGAACGGGTATCAGACTTTGCCATAGAATCAAGAGACAGTAAAGTTTTTGCAGATATGGAGATGGCACACAGAGAGATTAAGGCACAATTTTTTTCCTCTTTAGCCGTCTGGAATGCCTCAACGACTAGTTGCCTTTGTGAAGCCTCTGTATTGACCAAAGCCCTCAGAGCGCTCAGCGTTATTCGTAGCACTTCGTAAACATGTATTCCTCGTGTTGCTTCTACGGGCTTGTTTGTGTTAAAACATATAATACACAGAAATAGCAGTGGAATACTGTTTAAAATATTGGAAGACTTGACCATCTTTGGACTTACAAATAGTTCTGGAAGGCATTTTGGTGTCCTTGTTTAGTATCTAGAAACAGGGAAACAACAGGCTCCTACATAAGCACTTTCCTTGCAAGTGCGAAGTGAAATCTCTCAGGCTGTGGGCAAGCATATCCCGAATAATTTTAAACTACTGATTGTTTCTCTTGAGTACTGTAGGCTCTTCAGATTAATTAATTAACAGTTTAAGTGGAATAGAGTGCAACTGTTGTTATCCCCCCAACTGTACTGCATGAGATAACCACAGGATATTTTGGGGTTTTGTTTTTCATATCCCCTTTCATTTATTCACGGCTGTGTGACAAGTGCTTACACAGTTGACTAGACACTGTTTGTAACAGTCCCTCTGCCGGTGGGGTAAAGCCAGTTAATTCATTGATCATTACAGGCAGCTTCTCATACGACTGTTTTGGGAAATAATTCCATCAGCAGTTGTTCCTGCATGTCGTGACAGTTATTGACGGTAACCCATATGAAGGGCACATCTTTCACGTAGCTATTCTCACAAGGGTCTCGAGATAAGGATGTGTGTTCCCTGTCTTGCAGGTGGACTCAGGCACAGAGTGAGTGATTGGCTAAGGTTGACACAAGTACATGGCAGAGCAGGGATCTGAATATTAACCTCCAGTTCATAAGCTTGCTTTCTAATCAATCGATTGTCCTTTCTCTCTTACAGAGGAAGGATGGCTACTATTTTGAAGTCTTTTTCACTTGTACAGTGGAGGTATGGACCTCTGCATAATGAGTTTAAGCCTATCAGCTGCAAATTTGCTTTTGTTACTGGCATTTCTCAGTCTCCTTTGATATCTTTGATATATTTTCCTTATTGATGGGCCAGAGGTGGAAAAATACTAGTATGAACTAAGGCTTGAAGCAACGGTCAGCTTCAGCTGTGAGGACAATGAAGCAGAAAGACATATTGGATAAGGCAATATGCAGTAGACAAAAGAAGTAACAGTAATATTTTTGTCTGGGTTTTGTGTTTTACTACCCCTTTAGATATTCTCTAATCACCTGACCCTGAATCACTTGTTGCTTCACAGTAAATGGTTGCTTACACCTTAGCCTTTATAGTGGCCCCTTGCAGGAAATTTTTTTTTTTTTTTTTACACAGTCTGTTCTCTAAATCTGAATGTGTGGCAAAGAAGGAGACTAGATCTTCCCAATAAATCTTTTATCTTTGTGGGTAAATAACTGACAGCTGATCATAAACCACACTGTTTCCTGTAACTTCACACTTATTCGTCTTTGCAGAATCAGCCCACTGAAAACTGCCGACGGAAGATTGGGTAGTTTTAACTGGCGATAGAAAAACTGTCTTAATAGAAGGATCCATTTAAATTGCATGAGCTGGAAGTGCAACAGCGACCTGTCACGCACACAAGAATTTCCATCCAATTCGGTAGTTTAATGTCTGTCCTTACAGACCAAGTTAGTTGCTTCTGTACTACCTCTGAGTATCTTGTTTGGTCTGGACTGTGTAGCTGGAACCATATCAGCCCAGCACCAAGCATGCGAAAAACAAAGTGACTGTCTCCTGCTTTGCTGCCCACCTTCTTCTGATTGCTCCTTCTGTCAGCCTCCTACTCCAGCTCGTAGTAGACTTGTGAACCAGACAGAAATGTTGGTATGAGAAACATGAGACAGAAGGGCAGAGTTGGAGAAAATTAGCAGCAAGGAAGAGTCCTAAGATGAAATACAAATATTATTTCAGTCAAAAACAACTTGTCCTTTATATGTAATGAGAATGGAAATATATGCATAGCTTTGATATATTTTTCAGCTATTCTACCACAACTTAATTATGAAAGGCATGATGGTTAAAGCAATGTGATTAGGTTCGGCTCCTGGCTCAGCTACAACTTTTTTTTGAGTCTTTGCCCAAATTCTTATTGTTTCAGTTTTTCATCTCTAAGATGACAGTAATGGTAACTGTTTGTTTACAAAGTGAAAATGAAAACTTCAAATTTACAAAATATTTAGGAGTTGGACTTTCATTTAAAACATGATTCCTGTTAGATTTTTTTCCCCAGTTTTTGGTTGTCTAAGGATGCAGATAAAGGTCCGGTGGTGTTTTCACAGAATCTACAAAGATTAGGTCGCTGACCTAATTTTTTTAAATGCAGAAGTAACATATTTCACTCTAGTTCTTTTGCTCTTAAACATCTTATCCCTGAACGTTTTACAGGCCTTGCTGTCATAACTGCATCTGCAGATGATGAAGAGAAACAACTTTTCCTGTTGAGAATATCATAAGCAGATGCTGAATTCACAGTAGATTACAGTACACTGAATCTTTGCAGTTTTTCCCCCAAAGAGGACAAGAAACTGCTGAGACTACACGTAATTCTTGGAGAAAGCATAGCAGGAACACATTTTCTGCAGTTGCAGAGTTTACTCTCCTAAACCAGCTGAAGCCTACGTACTGAAATATACCCATTCTGATTAAAAGAAAAATAAAGAGCACAGCAACCTTTCATATTTATCATTAGTTTTCCGTTAAATGGTTGTTAAATGAAGTGGGTTAATGCATACAGTGCAAACTTTTACCAAACAGCATGATCCCTGAGGACTTAGGTTGGTGGAGTTATTCCACTGAAACTGAGAGAATAGTTTGGCCACAGGACAGAAAATGTATGTTTCCAATTCTAATTAAAGCTGTCTGACCTTCTCAAGTTGTCACAGAAGAGCTTGACTCAGATATAGTTTTCTCCATATGCGTTAAGACCTCGCTGTGGTTTTCAGCAGAATACTAGCAGGGGGTGTAAAGGCATTCCTACGGGAGATGTCTGCTCTACGCGGGCACGTTTGCAACTGGTTAGGACCTGAAGCTCTGCGTCCTGGTTCCAGGAGCAGGGTGACTGAGAAGCTGAAAATCGGTAAGGGATTTTGAGAAGACACTTTAAAGACTGAAAAACATTTAAAAAGAAATATCCATGAGCCGTACTGACTTATATGAGCTCTACCAGTGCTAACAGAGACTGCATGTGCAAAGTTGGGGAGACAAAGGTCTATACGTTACAGACAGATCTGAAAACATTCATGCTTCTTGTATGTTGTGATAATAAATCTGATACAACTTTCCATTTCATGGCAATTTGTATTTATCAGCATTCCTGACCCCTGCAACAAGCTGTGCCTCACTTGATGTACCTTATCGCAAGAAAGATGAAAAATTAAAGGGATTTTCTAGATTAAAGGCTAATATAAATTAGCATACTCACAGAAACCAGAAGTCACCTGCCCCTTGCAGCTTTTGATAAGAAACAGATCCCTCCTTAGAATGCAGTTTCAGTAACAGCTAATTAGTTCATGCAGCTAATCTTTTACAGTCTTTCAGGTTACGGAGACAAACTGAAGAGAATCAATATGAAAGAACATCTACACAGCATTAATAATTAGTCCCTAGACGTTCCTCTTGCCTGATATGCATTGAGACATGTTTCAAAGCCAAATACTGTCGGAGCAGCTGAGAGGAGCTACAGCAAAGCCTAGAATGGTGATGCACATCTGATAACTTTAGAGTTAAGTACAGAAGGGCCCCTTTCTCTAAGACACTTTTCACTGTTGGAATTGGGAGTTAGGAGAAATTAGAGTTCAAAATGAACCCAAACAGTCCTGGGAAGGAAAGAAGCAACCCAATTCATCTTCCCTATGGTGTCATAGCAGGAATGAAATAGGATGCTCTAACCTGTATTCACCGAATAGATTTTCCAGTTGAATGTTACTTAAATTTATGTGTCACCAGTCAGCTTGTAATGAATATCCTCCTCATCAAAATATGTTGTTGCTTTAGCTGTTACTGTCTTTTCAGTCAATAAATATGAAGATATTTGCACCTTTGGTTTTAAGAGATAGTAAGCTTTTTTTATCCCCTCACCCCCAATTCTGTGAATTATCCTCTATTCCCAGTATCAGCTGGGAATTTTGTTACAGCTTACTCAGGCCTGATCGTTAAAAAGTCTTTTTTATGTGTACTTTAATGTTCTATGAACATATATGGCTCACTTTGCATTTACAGATATTTTTGACCTAGGGAGTTTTGTACTCTCACACTCTTGAATTAGTCCTAGTTGCAGGTGCAGGCCTTTTGAAAATTTGGTCTTTGAAGAGAAAATTTTATTTGTTAGATTCAGTGTTGTTCTAGTGCGGCTCTGAAAGTCAAGAAGTTCTGAATACCTTTAGGAAATAGGAGTCAATCCACCAAAAATAATGAGACTGTAAAAACAATAAATTTGGTGATTCTTTTGTGTCTTCTGGCTTTTTAAGTCTTTACATTTTAAAGTTTCTCTCTGTAACCATAAAACCTAGAAACATTTCTTGGAAATAAAGGGTGAGCTGCTGATGCAAGCCCGTGGATTTTAGTGGCAATTGGAGACAAGTGGAAATGATGCAATAACAATAGAAGGAAGGAAGGTGTGGAGGAAAGCTCCTTTGCATGGTGTGTAGTTGCTTGGATTGAAATTAACTGAAGTTGATTGTATGTGGTGGTTTTCTTTATTAAGAGAGCAGCGTGTGTAACAGGGAGGGGGCAGATTATGCAAATTCTATGACTGAAGAAGTGACAAAGGTGGGTAATAACTCATATTTAATTTACATTTTATTGAGTGTTGTCAGTGGAGGGTTTAATGAATGGTAGAGCGTCTGTTTGTTTTAATATAACTCACTGACTTTGTCTCAGATCTGTTGTCTTGATAATAGGCTGTTCTGCGGACATGGCATTATCTACTGAAACTGTTTAGGACATTGCGCAGTTATTAATATATTATCACTAAATTGATAGTGAGTGGTTTTCCAAGTCATAAAATAAGACCAGATTATTTTACAGTAGAAAGGACATAAAGTAGGTAATTACTTGGACTGAACTGCTGAAGTGACTTTATTCCACACTTCATAACATATAGTGAAAAATGGGGGCAAATAATATTGTAGTGAAGTTCACTGTACAACTTACAGTGCAGGGGGAGGTTATTTTGTTCTCAGAGATCTATGCTCTCGGGGATTAGCACTCACTTAGCATTTCAGGCTAGACCCCAAGAATATATACATTAGCTTTCTTTGTTTCTATGCTTTCCATATGTATTGTATGTCATATGTCATGTGACATATGCTGTTTGTGCTAGAATGCTCTGTTGATTCAAGAAAAAATTTTTCCCCTCCTCGCAGAGAAGCGTGGAATGGGTCCAGGAGGACTCTGGGTGCTTGAGAGAGCTTCTCCTGTTACATGGCCTCACAGCAGATGGTCCATATTTCTCACCACTTTACACAGCCTCCAATATTTAGTCAAGGATGTGTTTTTGTTTTGCTTTTGCAGATAGTGAAGGGGTTTGTCATATAAGGTCAGGTTTTTTTTTTAGTTTTTTTTTTTAACTTGTTAAGTATTAATTGTACATTGTGTACATGTCGTTCTAGGCATTATCTTTCTCTTGTCCTTTTGACTTCCTTTAGGTAACTCGTGTGTGTGTGTGTGGTTTTTTTTTTTCTGGGGGGGGGGATGGGGGGGGTTTCATTGAGGTTAATTACCTTACAGTTTTCCAACTAAGCAAAGCTTTGCTTATGCTCATCTCCATCTTGATAGTATTGAAGTATCTCACCATGCATCTATACAATTCACGTAATAAATGTTCTCATGTCTGTTTTACCTTCGTGGTTTAATTTAGCAGGCGTTCTCAGAGCACGCCAAGTCCTCTGCTTTCATCCAGTTATGCCATGGTTGGGGTAATGGTCCCGTGTTCCCTTCCTTCCCCTTACCAAGGTTATTTCAGCCTCCTCAGCCCCATGGAGTACTCGCATGCCAAACTACAGGATATCCTGGGGTAGCTGGAAGACGTTCTTGTTCTATTGAAGTAACTCTGTTTTGCGTGGAATAGTTGTTATTCAGTAGACTGAAAACAGAGAATAAGCTTATAAATACCGAGAAAGCCTAGTGGTTAAGCCAGTGAGGGAGAATACCCTGAATTTCAGTCCCTGCTCTACTGAATGGTTCAGTATTTAATTTGAGGTGATCAGTGCAAGAGCCTAGAACTCAGCTGGTTTGTCCTTCCAACGTGACTGCTTTGGCCACTGGGCCATATCCAAGTATTCTTTTATACCTCTTCTGACTCCTGATATGAATATTTAATCAATTCTGTGCACAAGTGGAGCGACATCAGCGGGAAAGAGTGAGAATGCCATTAGGATAACAGATTGTCCTACATACATTGGTTTGTGGACACCCTGAAGATGGAAGATGTAGTTTCATATTCCTCAGACGTGCTGTAGCATGGGATACTTCTCTTCCAGAGCCTGAGTACATGCTATATGCAAAAAGGGGGCTGCCTCTCCCCCACTTTCTGCATTTTGAAAGAGGGGACTTAGGCCATCTCAGTTTCTTAACAGAGGAGTCTTGGGTATCTGATTGCTGGGAAGGTGTCTAGATGACTCCCTGTAGCCTAGAAATAAGTAACTGAGCCAAATCAGTCTTTCCTGAGCAGTAGTTCGTTTAAGTAACTCCTTCTCTGGCTAATGGTGACTCTGCCAATTTTAGGTACTCACTTATCCCAGGTACCTGGGTGGGGGGGGAGCAGGGTACAGCTTGAGCTGTAGGTTCCAGGAGGCAGTGGTGTACTTCTGAGTAAGATGATGCCCTCTTCAGCATTGCGGCACCTCTGTACTTTTGCTGCCTTAACTGAGGTGTTTCTTGGAAAGGTAAGAATCCTAATGAGGAAGTATTTTGCAAAGATTTCCTCTCTTTCCGTTTAAAGAATGCTTAAAGCTGAAGTACAGAAAATTTTCAGAGTGTTTAGAATAATATGGTTGCTCACGTGATAAAATTTACTGCCAATAGTACGTGGAAGAGACAAGCTCCGTTTTTAACTGCGCAGTATGAAAAGCATGTGCCGAAACACAAATACATCAGCTTAGTAAGGAGGATTCTGCCAGCTAAGTTAGCAAAGCACACTGCTGTAGGATGAAAGGCAGTGAATAAAGAGCTACAGCTTCTGTCTTCCTTGTTAAGGAGCACTTTACTTGACCTTCTCCAGTACTTGAACTGCAAAGCCCCCAGTAGCACTTGCAGGTATAGTAAAGAACTATTTTGGTCCTGCTTTACGGGTGGAATAATTCAAAGCAAAGAAAGGTCAAAGCACAAAAGCAAAGAAGATGTAGAAATATTGTTAGTTTCTTTTAACTCACTGGCAAACTTTAATCCCAGTGCCGTTAATCCCAGTACACGTATGACAGTGAGGGCAGAGAAGAGACTGGAACTGTGGCCGTAGGTGCGGTTCTATGATTGCTATAGGATGGTGTTGGGCATAACTGAGTTGTGCGAACCCTTCTCTATATTCCAGTCTAGAGGCAATGTTGTTCTGTTTTCCTTCATAGCCTTCAGAGGCACAAGAAACACACTGCCCTCTCCCTGAGCCTTGTCGGCAGGTTCTGTCTTCTTACAATGTGATGAATAACTTGCCTGAGGTTCCAGCAGCAAAGTAATACCAGCGATAGGAATACAACCAGCCAGAACTTTTCTTTCCCTATTCATTTTACTCTTAATGAAAACTGAATAGAAGCATTTTCTGTTAATGAACATTGATGGAAGCTCAAGTCCGCACAGAAATGGAAAGGAAAGCGTAGAGAGTAGTGTCATCCTCGGTACACACTGACGCTCTCCACGTTCCTCCCCTGCAGTCCTAGTGATGTCAGCTTTGATGTCTCACTGGACTGTTTCTTCTTGGAACTGTATCATTTTCTTTTCTGCAGCTTTGTGTGCTTCAGATGATCTTTCTGAGGTAGGCTGCAAAGCCACCAGCCTGTTTTCATCTAAATGCTGCTTTTTTCTGGAAGGAGCAGTCTAGCAACAGAGCCAGAAAGCATTAAAAGGAAGTTCATGCTTCTACTTGATGCAGAAGAGTAAAAATGTTGGGCATTGCTGCAACGATCAGTGCTGCACTTGACTCTTTGCTGCAGTCATCTAGTAAATGCCTCATTCTTCAGGACTTTCACATTTAATTAGCTGTAAATTAATTAGCATAGTTTTGACTGACACTGCTGACTTGTTTTTCCTGCTGCTTATAAAGAAATTACATGGATTTCTGCTTAGTTGTGCAGTTTTATTTTGCTATGGGAAAACCTGATTGTAAGCTACCAGTAGCAATGCCAGGAATCACTGTGGAGGCTGGTCTCCACTTATTAATGGGATTGCTGTCTTGGGTTTTTTCTACTCTCATCAATTTGTAAAAATATTTCTTACTCATCTTAGCATTAAGTTTGCCTTTTTTTCCTCTCCTGACCCTTCCCTTACTGGACCTAGCTGTTTTTCTCTTTACTTTTGTTTGGTTCCTCCCTCTCCTTTTCATTTTTAGTGCAGCTTCTCTTTTAGATCTTTAAATAGTGAAGATAGATGATGGCCTCTTATTCACCACACTTTCTCAGTCACAGTCACACTAACAATCCATACTTGGATATTTCCCCATGTTCTGTTTTCATAGTCTTTTTCTATGAGAGAGATCTTTTTAAAAGACTGTAAAAATGATGTATTTTCACAATTTCTTTTACATTATCTAGTAAGCACTGAATATCACTGACTGTACTGATGTACAGAAACTTTAGAATAAATATTATTCTTGTAAGAGTTAAAGACTATTAGCCAGAGCCAGATTTCTAAGCAGTAGTTAGCATGGAAAAGGGGATTAGAAGAAATTCTGTGCTCTTTTTTCCCACAATCTTGACCAGGACACTTTACTTGGTTTCATGTGGATCTTTTGGAATTTCACATTAAATGAAGAAGCCTTCCACATAACTCTTCTCCTACTCGGTTCCGTTGTTACTTCATTACAGCATTGTCATCAGGACTAGACTGAACTAAAATCACCTGTATTGAGTTGGATTTTGCTGAAGAAGGCACTCTGTACCCAAAAGCATTCTTGCTTTTTCAAGCTGTATCAGCTAATCTAGTAAAAATACAATTTTTTACAAAACTCTCTTCTCTTAAGCTTATTCTTTACATCTTCCTAAATCAATAAGTAAAGTTAAGGGAATCTAAAAAATCAACTGGGCTGTTTTGTGGGATGCTCCCAACCATACTGTGCAAGACGTCTTAAGAATCTGGCTCTGTGACTGATTGGCAGTATTTCTTTGGAGAGATAACTCAGAATGATGCCACTGGGTAAGAAAATTAAGTGAAGGTTGAGCACCTGACTTTTTTTGAATGTAAAATTTCCCATTTTGCCTAAGAGACCTGTGTACAGACGTTGGGCAGAGAATCCTAGAGCTATGCAAAGTAGTATGGTAAGTTGTTTACTTGTTAGTGATTCTTTTCCTAAAAGCATAACTGCTTGGGACAGTGCAAGTTCAGATGACACCTAATAGTGCTGATGCATGAATTTCTTATGTGTTTGATTTGAACGGGGTTCTTCAGTATGGCTGTAAATGAATGAAATCTCTGGCAGGTAAAGAGATTTATAAGTCCATTTCTTTGGTGTAGGCTGGAGGGTTTCAAGCAGGTATTGCTTAATGATAGTGTCTACTACATCATACTCCTGCAGTTGGTAAGGCACCATTCCTCTGAATTTGTTAATATGACTTAATGAAAATATTCATCTTTATACAGCCCTTCTCTCCCCATCTAAAGCTTTTTAGAGTCTGAGATGTTGTTATAACCTTACAGATGCAAGATACCCTTGCAGCAATGTAACCTACTTTGGTTGATCCTTATTGTTCGTATGGGAAAGAAGTCAGGAGTTCAGACACTCCCCCCAGCCCCCTTTCACATAATCAGTTTCCTGACTGAAGTGGAACCTTTTAAGGGAACGTCAGAAGCGGTTTCTGTCTTTGAAATGATTTGTGTCTTCCAGCTGGTTTAGTTTCATACTTTGGAATCAAAGTACTTTTATGATACCATAGGAAACATGAGATCAGCAGGGAACCCAGGATGCTCTTCACCTTCAGAAATCATGAGGAACTTCATAGGACTGAGATCTAAACATTTTTGGAGATACAATGTTGCCTTGTGAAAAAATAGAGATATGAATCTAATGACTTTGTAAGCTATTCGGCAGAATATCTGCTGGAAGATTTTGTGAAGCTCCCTAGTGTAGTGTTGTTTTAGGCTGCCCCATTATCCAGAGATTTTCTGTTTATGGGATGCAAAGTACTGTCCTTACACATGCTGTTGAAAATTCTGAAATTTTTTGTCTTTACTTAGTTGCTACTTAGGAACTCATATCTGTAGGAGTTACTACTCCAGCAAAGGCAGTCAGATTAAATTAATAGATGAGGAATTTCTCTGATTTTCATTTGTATTGACTATTGAAGTCACTCTATTAGTAGAAGTTTAAGGAAATACCTTCTTTTGTCCTGCAAAGATACTGAACTGCTGCTTCCCTGAACAGTGTTCCTATTGCAAGAGAGAAGCCTCTTACAAAACAGCCTGCTCCAGGAAGTTCCTTGTGCATTTTTTTTCATGTGTTCTGAGATAATCAAACCATTCTAAGAGGGCAGGTTATCACCTCTCCACATGAACTCACTAATTTCATGTGTTTAATCTTGCTAGCCTATGTGAAGAGCAGGCAACTTGGTGGGAAGATGACATGCCTGTAATAGTGTCAGAACACTTGTGTTGGTGCTAGAAGACTGATCTTCTAGGTTTTCAGTTTTCTCCTGGAGAATTCAAACTTTCATGAAGTAGGATGACCTTGAGAGGGGAAAACATAAGTTGAGATGGTGTCAATTTTACATATATTTTAATCTACTCAGGTATACAGTAGGAGGAGAAAATTTTCCCTTAAAATATATGTAAGGAAAAATAAAATAGATGGTGCAGTTACAATTCCATCTTTCTCTTTTCCAATTTCTCTGGGAGACACAATCAGGAACCCTTTGGAAAGACTGTGCATATCAAATATTAAACTGATGAAAATCAAGATTACACTGAATTATACCAGATATCTTTTCTCAGAGCTTTTCTCAGAGCTTTCAGTGATGTTGCTCTCAGATTGTGTCTAACTTTATTCTAAATGGCTATAAAAAAAGTGCTGTCCTGGGTGTCACCCAGTGTCTTCAGAGTTTCATATCACTATGTCCTACAGGAGGATCCATAGAATAATAGTGTAAAAAAAAAAAAAAAACAAAAAAAGACTGAGCTCTGAAAGCTCTAACTATTGACATCTATACTCAAATAACTCATTCCTCTCTGTTCCCTGTTATTTTAATCCCATGAGCACGAGGAAAGAAGGAAAAAGATGGAGCATGGATAGAGACTGTAGGGAAGGTCAGGAGGAGACCGCTTACTGTAAAAGCATTAAGCTATTTTATGGTCCACTATTAGTCCTCACTTGTGTTATTAGCAGTAGTGATTTGATGGTCTTATATTAGGTTTCTCATTAATTCACCTTCTGTTCCGCTCATTCCTTTATAACTAGCGCTCGTGAAGCAGCTTGCTATCCTCTGCTGCACACGCAAAGTGTGCGTGCTCCCATTCAGTGAGCGAGGCCTGGGGAGGTCTTTGCACGAACACTGTTAGGTGCTTGTACGTACTTTCAAGGCAATGATGTGACTGCACTTATTATCCAATTAAACAGACAGAACATGACAGGAATAATGAAATCGACATCATAACTCCAAGGGAGAAATGGCTTGTAAAAAACTATCTATGTCCTAAATACTTCTCGAAGTTTGAGATTTAATGTGATTCTTACCTTTATGCTCGTTGTACTTTATGAATTTCTTAGGACAGTATTTTGTAAGCCAGACACCACTGCTACAATTTGCAAATACTGATCAAATTCTGTAACCAGGATTATGCAAAATGAGTCCTGATCAAAGTGAATTTCCTTTATCTTTTTTTTATTTTCCCAAAAGCGAGTTCTGATCAAAAACAAGTGATCAAATAACACTGATTTTGATCTGGTTCTGTGGCATCATAAATAGTTTGAGCTAATACTAATTATGGCATTCGCAGCTTACACAAGGCTGGTGCTCTCGGTGGAAATGGCTGTGTAACGTCTGGGTTGAATAGCAATGTGGCACCTGAGATCTTTGATTGCTGTGCCAAGCAGACCAATTTGGAAGGCAATTGGATTTGTACTGTACTTTCAATTTAGAAATCTGCCAATAAGTTGTCCTGGAGAGAACACTGTAATTGAGCAACTGCAGTTAGGTGACTGTGTTTGGATAAATCCAGACGGTCTACCCTAAAGGGACTGGGGAAAACAAAGTGAAAGGACTTCCCTTTGTTTCTTATTGTCCTCTGTAAAGCAGCCTAAGTGCATCTGAGTTGGTCTGTACGCTTTTGATCAATGGTAAAATTCTGAGCGAGGCTTGTCGAGCCCACCTGTTTCAGCCTCTGTACCCAGGCAGCCGTGCCCAGGCTCAGCTGCTGCGCAGCAGTGCTCCCTGTAGCGAGCTACGCAAGATCGTTTGTGGTGTGTGGCAACACATACATTGCTTGCCAAAACCTCTCAAGGGTGAGTGTCCTGCCCTTCCCTGTTCCCTCCAATGCTGGCCCCAAAATGCATCTAGGGCATTATGAAAGATGTCAGTTTAGACATTAACAGGAGTGGAGCCCCTTGGGATCATGCAGGCTTTCAAAAGTATTACTTATGGGGACTGTCAAAAGCAACTGTATGCTGAGGTTGGTCTTACGGCCAAAGTGGATACAAGTATTCCTTTGTGCATTTAGGATTTTCCTGAGATAGTCTTTTAGGATG
Organism: Struthio camelus; assembly: GCF_040807025.1. Lineage (NCBI taxonomy): Eukaryota > Metazoa > Chordata > Aves > Struthioniformes > Struthionidae > Struthio > Struthio camelus. The sequence goes on along the minus strand of NC_090950.1, from coordinate 24,504,833 downwards.
TGAGTTGTCTTTGCAAAGGCTCTCTTATACATAGTCTGGTACAATATCACTGTGACTTTGTGTAAATATTAAATCAGCAGCTCTGTGATCTGCAGTAAATGACTGCTTGAGGGAACAAACATCTCAATTTGATAGACTTTCTGGCTTGCAATGACAAATCTGATCTCATGCTCCCTGCTAGAGTAGTTAGGTTATGACGTTGTTTCATGCTGTTGGCATGTAAAGAACACGACCGCTTTCATCAGTAGGAAACAGACTGTGGTGGGACTAGTTTTGGGAGTAGGTATATTCCCTATGATGAAAAATCAGATTGGACCCTTCAAACAGCTGTCTTTATTTTTTTAGAAGATGACTGGGTTGATGTTAGACTTATCTGTTCAATGAGGGTCAAATTCAGTCAGGTAAGGAAGTCATCTCAAAGGGTTTGTCCCTTATAAGCCTTTAGAGCAGGACTTTGGCATGGAAAGGGTAATTTGATCTTAAATGAGTAAGAATAACAAGTGTCTTTGAATGGCTAGTACAATATAAACAGATATTTAGAGGCAAATATTGATTCTTATAAAAATCTGTTACAGCAGTGCATTTTGTAAACATTGATTGTCTTAAATCTCTAATGTTTACATAATATCTGTGCTTTCCAGATAGGGAATGTGTGAGGAGTAAACCCTCACTGTATTCTGAGCTGGAAGAAGACATGTGGAACAAATGCTTGCTTTTCAGATAGCATCATTTATTTCTTTGACATAAGTGCTGAGAATGGTTAAGACAGCACAATACACACATCACCCAGAGACATCAGCATAGTCTACCTGCCCTTTGCTGACTGCTCATTTTCAGGTAATTCTGCATAGATTTGCATTCTGTACATGCTATAATTTCTATTAATACGTTTTCCACTTGGAGAGCTTAAAGCAAAATGCCTTTTCTCTCTCCTGGCTATGACAAGCTTCTTCCTAAGTAATTATTACCGTGCAGTTAGAGCTGGGTTTATACAATTAGGAAAAACAGTAATTAGACAAAGCACGTAACAGTTCTGAAAATACACTGTGTGCGTTTGAAATGAACTGCTGCATACTGTTTCACTGTGAATGCACTGAGGAAGGCAGTAGCTTTTCTGTCTCTTGATATCTTTCTGTCAAGATTGCTTGGCTTTCTAAAAGATGTCTTCTGAACACCTTCTCTTGGATTTGACTGAGGAATCAGAGTCAAATTTCTGGCTTGTGTTACACTGGAGAGCAAACGGGATGATTGCAGTGGTCTCCTTCACAGCTAAAGACTGTAGGTGCCATATAGCTGGAGCCAGTGCTTGCAAAATCAGCATGCAAAATGTGTGCTTCTGCTGAGAGCAGAAGGATGGTTTGGAGTAGGAAGAGGGAGCTGTGATTATATGGAGCCAAAAGTAATTCTTTGTGTGGAATAAGTGTTGTTTGGACTTAATCTGTAGTGGAAGAAGTTGAGGAGTCCTTAGTTCTTGTCGTAACGTCTGTACTAAGTTAAATGTGCCTGGGTCCGTTCCTTGGTGTGGAAGCTCACTGCACAGAAGACTATAGCATCCATACTATCAAACCCTTACCCTCCTGAGGAGGATGGCTGCATCCCGATTGTCACTGGAAACAGTCACTGTCCCCTGCCACCTCCTGAATCGTGCCCTGGAGGTGTTTGGAAGAGTGCTAGTAAGTATGGGACAAAAGCATGTCAGAGACTAGCATAGATGAATATGTTCCACTGCCTAGGAATTTTTCCTTGACTCTTTAACTTATTAGTATAAACATATCCTGCAAAGTAACAGCATTTAGCTTAATTTCTGAGATTTCAGGATAGCTGCCTATAGGTTGCTGACAATGTATGGACTATTATTTTTAAAAAGAAGCCACGTTTTGAAAAATGAAACTTGGAAGCTCTTAAGGCTGCTGTAACATCACCGCTTCATGGATGTTAGGGGTGGAAAAGAGCTGCATGTTATCTTACATTACTTCTCTGCCCACAGCTCAGGATTACTCTTCATGTCATGTTTTTCTTTGCATTGTGTGAACCAATTTTAAAGCAGACAGATAATATATTTCATGAAGATTCCCAGTACAGTTACAAAGTACTGGAGAATCAGAATGAAACGGCATCAATGTTTATACTTGCAATAGAAAATGTAACTAGTTAGTTGGATTAGAACTGCTGACTGCAGGTTGGCTTGCGTCCTAGTTGTGCCCTAAAAGCACAAATTTGTGTCTGATAAATTTTCGTTGCTTTGTGGGGAACTACAAAAATATGCCCTACTGTCTTTAATGTTGCTAGATTAGATTGAGATTCCCCATGTAATTTTTAACAGACACTAAATCTTATGCCACTTAACAATTTTTTTTTTCTTATGCATGTGGAAAATGAGCAGGAGTTTGTACTTTATTGGTGGGTGCCTGCAAGTCTGTGAAAAAAGAGAGTTAGATAAGGAGATTCACTTTACAGCTTTCTCAAGCTAATGTCTCACTCCAACTTTCATTTTGTTTTTCTCTCTGTCTCTTTTTGTTCATTACTGCCAGCCAGGAAAACATGCTGAAGCTCAGTAAGATGAAGTAGCTAGGTCATACTGCAGAAAGTGCTGATGTGAGCTGTTTCTTAACAGGTTGAGCTGTCTTCCCACCCTTCCCTGTGGATGTGCTGAAACAATAGATTTTTCTTTGTGTGTGCGCGTGTGTGTGTATATATATGTATATGTATATACACACACACGCACACACACACATATATGTGTGGGAGTACATACATGCGTAGATTGTCAAAATGTTATTTAAACAATTCTGAAGTACAGTGTTCAGGAGGTAGACTCAGTTAAGCACGGTTCTTAGCACTCTGTGGTTATTGATAAAGTATTTCATTATTTTATCTTTTTGTAATTCTATTTGCAACGGTTTTAACAGTAATTTAACCCTGAGCTATAATAGAATAACCTTATTATTGTTTAGAAACACTGTCTGGTTAAAAGGCATTCCTGATGCAAGTTGATAAATGCAGGCTGCCCCATCACGTGGGGTGTGAGGGCTGGCTTGGCTATGGCATGTTTGCCACCAAATTGTGTTGTGAAGTTGTGAAGACCGGTTTTCTATCAGGTGGCAAAGGCAAGCTTAAGGCTTAACAATGCCACAAATAGTGCTTCTCCAAACATGTGGAAAAAATTGGTAATATTAGCCTCTCTGTTTCGTAAACACCAAATGAAGGAAGATGACTCATATCAAGAAAATTCAGATGCCACTAATTGTATAGTTATAGCAATGAGAAGTTGAATCACAGAATGGTTGAGGTTGGAAGGGACCTCTGGAGATCATCTAGTCCAACCTCCCTGCTCAAGCAGGGCCTCTAGAGCATATTGCCCAGGATCACATCCCGGCGGGTTTTGAATATCTCCAGCGAAGGAGACTCCACTACCTCGCTGGGCAACCTGTTCCAGTGCCCAGTCACCCTCACAGTGAAGAAGTTTTTTCTCAGGTTCAGATGGAACTTCCTGTGGTTCAGTTTCTGCCCGTTGCCTCTTGGCCTGTCACTGGGCACCACGGAGAAGAGGCTGGCCTCATCCTCTTGACACCCCCCCTTCAGATACTTGTAGATATTGATGAGATCCCCTCTCAGTCTTCTCTTCTCCAGGCTGAACAGGCCCAGCTCTCGCAGTCTTTCTTCAGAGGAGAGGTGCTCCAGCCCTCTAATCGTCTTGGTAGCCCTCCGCTGGACTCTCTCCAGTAGCGCCATGTCTCTCTTGTCCTGGGGAGCCCAGAACTGGACACAGTACTGCAGGGGAGGCCTCCCCAGGGCTGAGGAGAGGGGCAGGATCACCTCCCTCCACCTGCTGGCAACACTCTGCCTAATGCACCCCAGGATCCCGTTGGCCTTCTTGGCCACGAGGGCACACTGCTGGCTCATGGTCAACTTGTTGTCCACCAGCACTCCCAGGTCCTTCTCGGCAGAGCTGCTTTCCAGCAGGCCAACCCCCAGCCTGTCCTGCTGCATGGGGGTTATTCCTGCCTAGGTGCAGGACCTTGCACTTGCCTTTGTTGAACTTCATGAGGTTCCTCTCCGCCCAGCTCTCCAGCCTGTCCAGGTCCCTCGGAAGGGCAGCACAGCCTTCTGGTGTGTCAGCCACTCCCCCCAGTTTAGTATCGTCAGCAAACTTGCTGAGGGTGCCCTCTGTCCCTTCCTCCAGGTCATGGATGAACACACTGAACAAGACTGGACCCAGGACTGACCCCTGGGGGACACCACTAGCTACAGGCCTCCAGCTTGACTCTGCGCCATTCACCACAACCCTCTGAGCTCGGCCATCCAGCCAGTTCTCAATCCACCTCACCGTCCACTCATCTAGCCCACGCTTCCTCAGTTTACCTACAAGGATGTGATGGGAGACAGTGTCAAAAGCCTTGCTGAAGTCCAGGTAGACAACATCCACTGCTCTGCCCTCATCTACCCAGCCAGTCACTCCATCATAGAAGGCTATCAGATTGGTCAAGCATGATTTCCCTCTGGTGAACCCATGCTGACTACTCCTGATCACCTTATCCTTCACATGCTTAGAGTCCATAAATTATACTTGATTAGCTTGTCAGTTTGATTAACTACAGTTAAAGTATAGATCAGTTGTCAGTCAGAAAGCCAATGACTTATTTTTTGTAAATTTCAATGCTTCAGAATTTTTTCCAGGAACAAAAATAGTGAACACAAAATAAAAATCTTTCCAAAAAATGTAAAAAAAACTTTAGGTAAGAATAGCCAATTGTCCAAAAGTTAAGGCATGTACCAGGGACATGAACAGTCTAAGCTTAAAACTCTCATCTCTTTCATTTTTTGACTATTTTGGAATTAGTCTCTTGCTTCCAAGAAGTCCAACCCTGTCTTGAGAAGATTTTTTATTTGTGTGTTTTTTGTTTTGTTTTGTTTTTTTTAGGATGAGCTGGCTGTTTACTCTTCTCTGAAACAGTTCTGATTTTTTTCATGATTTCCAATAGGAAAGGTCTAGGCAGGATTTTTTTAATAACTTCTAAGCATAAATAACAAGCATTCAACTTTTATACTTTGATATGGTTTTGGATGTAAAATTAGAGTTAATAACTGTGAAACTTTTATAAAACTAACAGAAGTAGTTTTCTGTATAAAAGAAGTCTGCTATCTCAGCTCTTGTGGTAGTGATGGCAAGCGATTGCTGAACCTTTTGATGAGCTGGAAATTCCTATCAGCTGCCACTTCTAGTCCTGTAAGATCACAGCATAAGCGTCACTAAAAGTGCTTATCATCCAAGTCTGAATACTTCAGAGACAAAGCCAAAAATGTCAGAAGCACCGTTATACTTCAGTGTAGAGCTAATGAAGAGCAAGATACAAAGAAAAACAGCATTTTCAAAACAGAAGCTAGGATACCCAAACCGGAAGATAGGATAACTGCAGTCCTACCTATGAAACAGCAGATTCTTAATATATTCAAATTTTTAGGTAGATTTAGATAGATGAACAATAATATTATTTATTTTCTGGAAAATAATTGTTATCTGTGTATTTGCAGCCATCCCCTGCTGTAAAGAGAGGCAATCCAGTACTTCAATAATATTTCAGGAGTTACTGTGTAATTTTCTGAACAGGAATAGACAAGTACCGAAGAAAAAAGTGCATCTTTCACTAAGTACTCAAGGAACACCAGTGACTTTTAAATGAGCTAACTGTGACGGTCCGAAGCCTCCTCACAATAAACCCACCCAACCACTGCTGATGTTCCCAACTGAAGAGAGTTAGGTGATTTGCACAAATGCAGTGCTGTAGAATGATTTGTCTTGATTAAAGCTTATTCGAATAGCTTTGTTTTGAGTAAATACAGCTGCAAGCAGAGGAAGGGAAAGGTACAGGCACATAATATTGTCAGTGATTTATTAAGTATCAACTTTTGCTGTAGGATAAATGTGATTAAAGTACTTGGGGGATAAAGAATAATTGGCCAAAAGGTTAGAAATTCAAGGTAAGGGGCTATTTTAGCTAAGTAAGGCTGACAGCGTCCAGGTAGGGATTCATTGCACTGCTTCAGTCTGCTGAGACAGTTATAAATAAAACAAGTAGGCTTTGCTTCATAAACAAGTTGATTGAGCTGCCTAGTCCCTGTAGAGAGCTTTGTTGTCTTTGTCTTGTCATGAGGGAACAGTGAAAACATCTCTTCGATCCTAATCCAGCATTAAAAGGTATGTGGTAACTGTGCTTTGGTTTGAGTTAATGATTTTGTATAATTTCTGTAAAAGAAATTAAATATCATACTTTTGAAAAAATATATGCATCTACAGTTTAAGATTATGTGACTGACTAGGTCTGGAAAACGTACGGAGTACACTTCCAAACCAGTGCACTTCATTTTGGTATTATTTACCCAGAAATTACTACCATTTAAGTTAACAGATGGAGAAATTAATATCTTCATCAAGTGAATAGAACAAAGATGAATCCAGTGGATGTAACTGGAAAGCATGGAATAGAGTTTGTGTTACCTAAGTACTGGTAGTATTGGCTTGGTTATCATAAATGAGTCATTTCAAGCAGTGGAGGGTGGGTGGTATTGCATGGAATCTTTCTCCTTCCCACTAAATAAGGAAATAAGAGTTAGTTGATTCAAAGCATTCATGATTCAGACCGGTGTTTATTGCTATCTTGATTTACCAGCACAAGGCAATTTCTCTTTTCAGCTTTCCTCTGGTCTTTCCTTGGCTTCTAGCATTCTGTTGCTAAGATTGTCGCCAACTGAGTCCACTTAATGTCTTGAAATATTAGTTCTTCCTCCCAAATCGGAACATATACTAGCATATTTCTTTCACCGACGAGTTTAGATTGCTTTGTCTTTTGCCTTTTTTTCAGAGTGTGGGTAAAAATGTTTCATCCATTTTTTCCCACCTGGCAAATAACCTTATTTTCTCTGCCTGTATAAGGAAGAGAAGAGTTCGTTATCTGTAGTCTTGTCCACGTTACTGTTGGTGGGAATTGTTTTCATGCTAGGAGACTGTCACTCCCTATCTTGTTAAATGGACTATAAGAACATCTCTTGTTGCCAGGAACTTTGTGAGAAATTCTAAAATAGATATCTGACTCAGCCACCTAAGAGTAGGTAGACTACGTTTTGCTTACTATAATGTACAGAAATACACAACTCTGACATATATATCTGCAAATAGATTGTAAGTTCACTCTGCAAAGCAGGCTTCCTGTTCACAGGCCTAACCTTCCTCTAAAAGCTGATCACAATTTCCCCCCACAACACTAGTGGTGAAATGCTTGTTCCTCCAAAGGCAGTGGAAACTTCTACGCGGTAAGATCATTTTGTGTCATATTTAGCAGGAGAGCACTGCTGCCTTGAGGGTTGTTTCTCTAACTCCTCCAACTGCCACTTTTGTCCACTGTAAGTGAATTGAAATACTGTGTTGGGAACAAGAAAATAGACACGATTTTTCACTGATTCTTTTGAGTCCTCATTCACACTGGTCCTGCCTGAGTTAGGGGCACAGCCCATGCCTCTAAGTATAAGTAAAAACTTTTTCATTGTAATTCAGCTTATTTGACAGATCTAAAAAATTATCTGTTTTATAATATTCTGTGAAATAATTCCTCACACATTCCATATACGTATGAAAGAAATGTTATAATATGCTGATAGTACTCTCTAGGAATCCTTTGAACAGCCCAGAGGATCACTACTGGAGTAACTTGAGCAGGTGATAGTAGATTTCCCATCACTTAAGTCTTAAAGCTGAGAGTGGATGCTTTTCCAGAGCATACTCTGTTCTTATCCAAACTCTCATCTTGCAGATTGGATAAGCAGGTGAAATTCATTAGCCTATATTATTTCACAGTTCATATGAGCTGACAATAAGTGGATCCTGCCATTTGTCTGTTGGCTCATATGAACTGTAAAAATCTGTCAGTATTTTTTGTAATTTCATTATGGCCTAAATATCAAAAACATTTGTGAGTTTTACTGTTAATTAGGCACCTCACTGTATGTTGATTAACTGGAGCAAGCATGTTTCTTTCACTTGAAATTTTTGCTTGCTACAAAAAAGATAGCTTTATAATTGATATTATATTTCTCAATGCCAGTTCCTGAACGTTAGCATGAATTTTGTTGTTGGTTCAGTGACATTGTTCAATGGGAGATTCTGTGTAGTTTGTCGTCAGCTGCTCACGTGTCATTTGTCTATATGTGAAAACTGAAACGAGTTTGTGTTTCTCGATATCCACTTCATTTTTCATGTTTCCACGAGCCTGAGATTCCAGGGCAACTATTTTTTCCTTGTTTCCCTTACAGCTGTTGTTAAATAGGATTAGAACGTAATTTGGGGGTCTTTTGCATTTTGTACTCTCTCCTTTGAGAATAACTATGTGGAAATTCATCAAACAAAATGCCTTGCTTGCAGCACTGTAATAACTTTCAGTAAAAAGGAAAATATTGAAGTAACTGTAAGTGACTAAAATTGTTCAAATGAATTACAAATGATATTTAAATGAAATTTAAGAAGAGACTGCCTAGCTCTACTGGAAGAGAATGCGTTTAGCGAAGCTCTGCCCCCCTGCTAATCCGAGAGCAACAGTTCTTTCACTCCCCTACATGTAAAATGATTCACTTAGGAAGAAATGCCTTCTGTGAGAGTGATTGGTGTGAAGAGGGAAATACTGAGCTATCATTTTTTTGTAACAAGCAAAAGTTTCAAGTGAAAAAAAAAAAACAAAACATTGCTCCAGAGAGTCAGCCACAAGAGGTAAACAGGAAGTGATGACTGCGGGCTGGTTTACGGCACTCTTACTCCAAGGAATATCTTACGCCGTTAGTAGTACCGTTAAATCCAGCAGTGTCACCCTTAGAATAGGGGTGTATTTCGTTCTTACAAGTTGTCACAATCTGGCCCTACAGGAGCGAAGTTTATAAGACAGCAATGAAGTATTTCCCCGTGGCTGCTCCTCTGCACATTCATAATGCATCAGAAATACGTTTGTTCAGATTTGTATCTATTCTTAGATATGAGGTTTTCTTACAGAATCCACACAACACCCTGCGTCTGATGTTCTGCACAGCTTCGTTTCTGCTGCCCCACGACTATTACTGTCGGGGTATATGCTTTCTTTACACAGATAGATACAAGCACTGACGCGGTCAAAACGTTAACGCAGCGGGGAGGAAGGAAAGGATTCCCCAAATGTTATGAACCTCCCTGAGGACTTCATAGCAGCCGTAATACCGATGTTCCTTTTAGATGATAACATTTGGCAATAGACTTGCAGGCTTAAATGAGTAGACATGCAGTTTACATTCCCCTGGTTCGCTCCGAAAGCCTCACTGTTCTGGGGCGATCCCTCACTCGGTGATGTCCTGGTTGATCAGGATTTCACTGCTCAGCCTCTGAGTGTCTGGAAATGCCCCTCTTTTCTCCAAGGCAGGAAATTGCTCTGATTTCTGTATCTTTCCTAGTGACTTTTCTGCAAGCTGGCTGTTTCTGATTTCCTTTTACATTTAGTCTCTTTACCACAAAATACAACATCTTCTTAGCGGTTTTCCCCCCAAAACTTACCTTGCAATATTTCGGTAGCATATTAGCTTGCACTGGCCTTTCTTCCCTGGAGCCTGGCATCAGAGTCCAAATGAGGTCATTAATCTAAAAAAGTGTAGTGGTCTCATCCTAGTTTTTGTTGTGGATGTCTGTGAGTTCACATCGCAGAAACACTGCCTAGCTCAGTCCAGTAGCAGTGCGCGCTGCAGCCTCTGCTTGAGAGAAAGGCTCGGGCTTCGACAGCGGTATTGCTAATGGTCGGGACTGTACAGCTTGGGCAGTGCTGTGTCAGTATCAGGAAGCTTTTACTGTGCCTGGGTTCCTGTCAGTGCTACTAATTCAATCACTTACATATGCAATAAATTCACATGAAAAATTAACAAAAATCTAGCCAGCAGCAGTACCCTCTGTTCTTTCTTTTTTCTAAAAACTATGTAGCTTTCTTTTAAAATGATTGAGTTTAATGGTTTCTGGATGTTATCAGCATGTTCTGTATTTCAGCATTTGGTGAAAAAGAAATTTTGCTTTTATTACTAAATGACGTCTCAGTATCAATCCACGGCATATATTATTTAGCTGCTCTTTCTAATATCTTGCATCAGGTTCTCTTGTAATTACATCTGTGTCATCCCTTGAACTTAAAAGGGTCTCTGCAAATCTCAGTGAGGGTATATAGCTCAGCACCTTGCTGTGGTTTGTTCCATTCATATCAGGATCTCTGTCTAGTTTTATTCTATTTTACGTCTCTGAGATTCACTACAGACCATTTTTGGCATGATCATTAGTGATAATAGCTCTAAATGCAGTGCAGCATATAGGGGAATAGGACTCCTCCTCCTCCTAAGCAAGAACCTCTAGGGAATTGAGGTCCGAGTGTCTTCCTTGGTATCTCTTTTGAGAGGTTGGTAGCTGATCTTCCCTGGAGAACTGTCCTGGGATCCTACCAGCACTAGACTATAGCTCACATGGTCTAATAACAAGGTGGTGCATTTGAATTTGAAAAGAACTACTCAAAGTAAAAGTTATGGCCCTTAACAGTGGGCTTCCTTTAAACTGTCTTTCCTAGCATAGTTCCAGGATGAGGGCGAAAGAGACTGCCTGCCTGCTCCTCACCTCTCCATGGGACACGCTGAGATTTATGCTGGTTATGAACTAAGCTGCAGTCTCTTTAAGCAGAAAGAGACTGTTCAAGCTGCTGGCAATCACAGTGAAATTTAAGACACCTCTGCCATCTTCCTTCTTAGGGGGATGTCCTAAGATGTGCTCTAACGGTAGGATCTCCCTATCTCGCAGTTAGCTAGTTGGCCCGCTCTGACAGCTGCTTTTTGACATTGTAGCAAAGTAGCCATTATTGCTAGGTAATGTAAAAATTTTATTCTTAAGCTGCAGCGTTCATTAAAGCAGTTCACCTTATTTAGTCATCCAGAATATGCCTTTTTCTAAGGCCTTTGACTCTTTCATTGGGTATCATAGTCTTTGACGCGTTATCTCACGTTCTTCATAATTTCAAATTGCTATGATATGATAATTTCTGCGTTAACCGCCTTTTTCTTCCAAGCTTGCAGTGGTGTGCCCTGTTGTTTCTCACAGCACACTCATTTGCTGGCATATGTCTCAGATGCTTCCACGCTGGATCTACTGTTTTGAATAAACTCTTTTGCTTCCTACCTTTTCACAGCTCTGCACCTTGAAAAGACACTTCTAAAATGTATCAGGACAGTAGTTGGTTTTTTTGCACGTTATTGCTCCAACATCAGAGATCAATCCGTTCCTTATGCTCTTACAATTATCAAATTATATGTTATTAGCCTTAGAAAGAGTCACCATGAAACCAGGTCATCTTGTTTAAGTGAAATACTGGGTATATCAATTGCACTACACTGCTATTTTTCTGTATCATATATGAAAAATGGAGAAAACAGAATAATCTTTCACTGCAAACTACAGGTAAACAAGACTTTCAAAATGCAATAAGCCATGTTGGCATATTCCTGCAAGACCATATCATTTGCCAGAATTTATATGTGCAGCAGATTGATCTGTGCAAATCAAAAGCCAATTTTGTGTGTGTTCACCTCGGTCCGTATCTGAGCTATGTTTTTTCTATTTTATAGTTCTTTTGCTATTCTTAGTTGTTATTACCCATTTATGGTTTCTGTTATTGTAGCACTCATCTGCTTCTATTCTATACATCTTATCATCCCAGAACTAGTATCCCAGAAGGACGTGTTAAATGTACTTGGCCAGGCTTCCGTATTTTGAATGCAGCCCTCCTGCGTTTGGGATTCTGTTATCTCTACAGCGTTTTTGGGTGCCCCTGCCGAGTCAGTTACGTGAAAGGGACTGAATCCTGTGGCATGCTCTTACACTATTATTTTGATGTGAAATCTGGAAAAAAGTTCAGAATCAAATCTGAACACTATTTTTAAGATGACTTTTCCGTGTTTTCAGAATGAAAAATCAACTTAGATATTAAAAACCAGTGTGGGCTCCACTACTGCATGAAGGTATGTTTCTGTATCTTTTAATGCATCCTAATAATACCTTGTGAGGGTGGAAATGCTTTTACTCCTGTCTTGCTGATGGAGAGCTGAGGCTCATAGACAATAAACGCCTTGTCCAAGTTCATAAAGAAAATCTGTGGCAGTGGCAAAGCAGGAACTTAACCTCAGATTACCCTATTGTACCCCTGTAATCACTGGAGATTACTTCTTTATGCCTGTGCATCCCAAAAGATATTGGACAGAACTTGTATTTAAATAAACAGTCCATCTGGGGTTGGTCTCCGTGTCGATCGTTTCTAACCGGTGGATAAGACTCCTGTGCAATTCCAGTGAAGGACTTAAGACCTGGCACATGTGCACCTGCGAGAATTTCATCTTTGCTGGCAAAAGAGACTTCAGTTTCCATAACTGACCTACTTAGTACCTTTCCCAAATTGTGAGCTGTCAGGTAAGGAAGTCCCTTTATTCCCACACACAGATGATTATGCTCAGTCTCCAAACTTCTCTCTCTCTCTCTCCCAAAGCTAAGTGCTTTTTTCAAACCCAGTCAGTTAACGACAGTTTCACTGAAACTGTGTAGCAGAGGCTGAGTACATTTCTCAGCCAACCTATTGGGAGCGATAGGTCCTAAAAATAATGGAACCTGCCTCTCTCACAGACAGAAGAGCTCATATTTAAGACCCCTCAAATTATGCAATAGGTAGTTTAATCCTTCAACTGTTTACGCAGAAAGCAGATAATGTATCATGTATAAACGTGTAAACAGGTACAAATCCCCAAGGCAAAATTTAGCCTATCTACATACTAGCTATTTTTCTGTCTTCACAAAATGAAGATATCCTTTTTAAGACTATTTATGAGCCAAGGAAACAATGTTTCCTACTGTGAAATATTCTAAATAAAATGCGGCTTGCAATGAAGTTAATGATATCTTTGTCATGGATTTTGTTGAGACCAGGATTTCACTGGGTGAGATGAGGCAAACAGAGCAGCATCTTTTTCAAAGGAATCTTGCAGTACATGAGTATGTGGTGCCATGATCCTGTGCCAGTAGTAAGTATTAATGAAAAGATGACATAAGGCAGAAATCTGTGATAAATTCTGTTTCTGAAATATGAGAAGCATGATTTCAAAATTTTCCTCTCAGTTATTTTACAGCCCATCAACACAAATTCTGATGGACTGCCCAAAACTTGCTGGAGGGAAACAAATGGTGACTATATATACCAAATGACAGTTTCACCTGTTATTTCGTGAGTACACGCAAATATAAGTGAGAGCAGAATTTAGTCAATTTCTGTAATATATTTACTTTGTCTTTTAGGGTAAGAATTTAAAGGTTTGAGGAGAAACAAATGACAAGTGTAGATAGACTTTTAAGTAGTGATCCTATTGCATTTGAAGAACTCTCAGTTATAAAGAATCAAGGAAGAGAACATGAAAAAAATATAGAAGCATAGTTTTCTCTGATTAGTAAATTTATCAGAGTACTCTGTAAAGTGTTAGCAGATGTTTAATAGATATATATTTAAACGTCAGCTGAAGTGGGAATGGTATTCCAGCCATCACCTCTTTGCTTTCAAAATAAAAAATAAACCACAATCCATTATGTAACTGTCACAGTGATGGTGCTAATTTTCCACTTGTTGGTAAGTGAAAACGTATTCCTTTTGCACTCCCTGCTGACCACTGTCCAAAAGATTATGCAGTTGAAGCAACTGCTTTCTTGTCTGCTGAAGTGCTTGGTAGGCTTTTAATTTTTAGAACTGATGATCTAGGAAGAAAGACTAGAAATCCAAGAATGTCTGTCTGCACTGATGTATCCAAAGCACTGGACAGGCATGTAACTCGTTTGGATGGCTGGTCTAAAAAAAAGTTGATTGCCTAAATGTGCATTAGCGTAAGGCCAGCATTCTATTCCATTATGAATGGAGCCATGCAAAAGTCAATAAAAAGCTCATTATTCCCATATTTCCCATTTGCAAATTTTCAGCTAATTGAAATTGTTTAATGGGCACATTATGTACGTATCATTTAGACACTTGACACACTATGTCTTCATATATTCAGTCTTTCTAGTCAATATCCATCTTGTCTGATTGACCGTGTCGGTAACGCAGAAATTCTGCTCTTCATGCTGTTACTGACACCTTAGGTGGAGTGCAGCTTCGTACATTCATCTGCAGTAAGGAATAGTAAATACTCTCATGTGCGCTTTTATGTAAAATTACAGCTCTCCTGAAGCTTAGCCGTTCCCCAAACACACAAAATGTATATGCAACAACCTGAAGGTACAGTTGTTGTTTGACGACTAATGAGGCTGACTCAATTCCTTGGAATTTTATTTCAAACTTTATTTCTTTTTATTTAACGAACTATGACTATTTGAGAAAAGGGCAGTGAAATTTTGCTGCTCTTAGACAACAATAAAACACACAATTCAGAAGTGTTCTTTCTGTTTCTAACTCATACCAGGCTTATGTATGTACTTTATCAATACCTGATCCAAAGCTGTAACCAAAGTAACTAAAAACTACTTTGGAAATAAGTGTTCATTTGCTTGTTTACTGGCAGAAAACAAAGAAGTTAACTCATCAAATGACCGTCCTGTTTCTTTGCTAAATAAATTTAGCAGAATACTTTTGCACAGCTTTGGCCGGCCATTAGCCAGTCATCTCACCTATTTGGAAAATCTTTCCTGGCATGACTCCTGCATTTCTGCAATATAAGTTCCAGAATGATGCTCAGTAAACTGCAGTTCAGCAACTGCTAGCATCCAAGAACAGCAAGGGTGTAATGCTGTTCTCAAGCTGTGATGGAGTGATGGTGAACATCTGCCTGATGCACAAATGGATGCAAATTGCAGTCGTCATGAGCTGAAATGGGACAGAAACCACAGCGATCAGACCCTGAAGTAGTTTTATGAACCTGAATTAGAAACCTGAATTATGAAGTCAAAATCATTTTCTGACTCAATCTATCAGAAGGGAGATCAAACTGACTTTAAGACATTATTTTGTGATCACTTCAAAGAGGACAGTCCAAAGTGAGTTCAGTAGATTTTCCTGATAAGGACAGAGCACTTTGAGTTCTCTTACTTAAGTACATATGCTCTAAATAACGATCATTGCATTTATTTTTGAAGCTATTATGATGACTTTTTCGTTGTTCCTCTGTCATTTATACAAAGCTATAAATTGACTCTTCCCTCCGTGAGATGAAGCCTCCTCCTGTCAGTTCTATTTACTTTTTACAGCTGTTTGCTTGCTTTGTAATTTTAGCTCGTTTTAGGTGTATACTGAGAACTGGTGATAAGGAAAGCAGGTGCTAGGTCAGGAATTCCAGCTCCACTTCTCATTAGGGGAGCTGGAGTTGTGAGAAGGGGGCTGTGTGCTGGGAGATGCTCCAGGAGTGTGCCTACAGGCGGCGTTTACTAGAGCTTTTGTGGACACTTTCTAATAGTGATCTCTTCCCCCGCTTTTTGGCCTTATTGTCTGTACTGCTGCTTATTAACATTGCGTTTCCGAGGCTTCTGAGTTTCAGGAGAGAAAAGCTGGTGATAGTATGGGGAAAGAGCTGTCCTCACCCTAGCTGTCCTAACACTCCTGAAGTCTGTGAAAATATCCTGACCAACTCTGATGGGTTCTGATTTGGATGCTCGTGCACACATGCTTTGGCTGGTATTAAAATCAATTTAAGCTTACCGTTATATAACGTTAAAATAGTCAGTGATTTCAAACCCTCAGCGCCTGCTTGCTGGAACATGAATAATGGATGGGGAAAGCATCAGTGTTTTGATTGTGAACCGTTGAGTTTAGCAGTATGGGGCAAATACATTTCCTCTGGTTATTAAAGACTTACATGCAGCAAAACTATCAGTTCAATTGAGTGGGAGACTCAGGAATTTAGGAAGCCAGCCGAGAGAGTATTCAACTGTAGAGCCCAGCTCTGCGAGTCAGCACAATGACGTTTTGGACTAGGACAATGGGAGGAGATGCGAGACCAATTTGTCAGTTCCTGTGATGGTCTCTAAGTAGGAGGTTACAGTAACTGTGAAGTATATCAACCCCTCCACAGCCATAACTGGAAGTTTTTTGACTCTTTGCAGTTGAGGATTTCAGTCTAACTGAACAAGAGTCAGGGTCTGATTCTGTGTCTGCTGCAGTCGGAGAAATTTCAGAAGACAAAGCGGGTATTGCTGGGTTACTGATTTTCAGTCCTCTGCTCTTACAGGCAGTATGTCGTACAAACTCTTCCATAAATTGATTATGTTTCATCTCTAAAGTAATTAGGTTTCTCTGCCTCCACTATTCACTTGGAAGGCTATTGCAAAACTTGATTGCTCTAATGATTAGAAACCTTCTTCTAATTTCCAGCCTAAATTTATTCGCAGCCAGTTAACATCCATTTGTTCTTATGCCAATTTTATCCTTAGCTAATTTAGGTTTTTCCCTATCTGGTGTTTATCTCCCTGATACATTTACATGCTGTGATTATGTTCCTGCTGAGCCTTTATTTTGCTAAATGAAATAAGCCAAAATCTTTTGGTCTCCTCTCATAAGATGGATTTTCCTTTCCCCTAGTCATCCTTCTTTGGACCTGTTGCCATGGCTCTCTTCTTGACCAGATGTGTACAAGGTATTCAGCTGAAAATTTCCTAATGAATTGTAAACCGGCATTGATATTTTCCTGACTCTTCTGGAAATACTTCTGCTAGAACTTGGACTGCATCTGTCCTTTTTTTTTTTTTTTAATGGATGTATCATATTGATAGCTTATAGTCATCTTACGTGTGCAGGTCCTCTTAGTCATTTCTGAATAATAGTTTACAGCTTTGGGCAGACTTTTTTTTGTTATTGGTGCTCGACCTCACATTGTGCTGTTTAATTTTGTATTGTTCCAACTCGAAGTTCACACAGTTTTCTCTGTATAGTGACCTAATCATCATCAGTGCTGACGATGTCTCCCAGTCTTGTGTAAACAACAAATTTAGTCACATCTTCCTATGTCTAGTAGGTTTATGAAAGAAGATATCAGACATCAGTTCCAACACGCATCCATAAAAACCTTCCCTAATAACTTTTCTTCAGTCTGATGGTACTTCCTTCAATGCTATTCTCTTCATTTCCCCCGTATGAGTTTCTTGCCCACCTTATGGTTTCTCTACTATTCCTCACTTTCTCCAGTTTCACTAATAATTTATTTTGAGGCACTGTAACAAGTGCCTGCCAAAGACCGTATAGATCAGATCAGTTATTTCCTTTTTCAAAGAATTCAGCTGTGGCAACGCAGAATGTTGTCAAGTTACTCTGACATTAGCTTCTGCTGATAAATTCTGATAGCATACTTTCCATTTGTCTATTCATTTGTTTAATTCATTTGTTTAATTTTTTTTGTCTTTTTTTTTGTCTTAAACTTTTCAGATTTTGAATAGCCATGTGGGTATCCAGGCTGCTAGTCACCTTATTATTTTGCTCACTTTATCTTAAATCTTGACAAATTTTCTAATGTCTTGCTGAATGGCACTATCTTTGACTTCATAAGCAGACTATTAAATATTTGCTGCTGTGCCTGCAATTTCATATACCAGTTCCGTCAGCAGTTTGGGATAGGGATTATACAATGTTCCTCTGAGCTTTTGTTTCACTGTATTTGTAATAATTACAGGATTCATACCCTCATAACCATTTTGGAACATAAATTAGATTATTGGCACCTGGGTGCTACTTTAAATACATTTTTCTGTATTGATTTCTTCTTAATCATGTAACTGAAAACCTTTCAAGAGTTGTTTTAATATTCTTTCAAGGTCTAACTAAGCTGTACTTTAGGCAACTTGTACTTTTGTCTATCCAGTAGACAAAAGTCTAGGAGCTGTCTAGGAGCTCCACACTGAGCACTTTATTTCCATTCCTGGTGTGCTCTCTGCTTAATCTTAGCATCTTAACAGCTGAGATTATTAACTCTGAAGCTTCTTTCACAATTTTCCCCCACTTGCCTGGGATGCAGGTTCCTAATACTCCTAACACCTCTGACCTGGAGAAAATCCAAGCCTCCCACGTTCCAGTTGTCTTCCCCTACTTTATCAAATGCTTGTTGATACAGACAAAACAATCTGGCTTACAGACCGTTTTTATTTATTTTTGCATTTAATATAAACAGAATCAACTTATGACCAATAAAGGTTATTTTCAATCATGATCACTTCTCTAATATTTTACTGTGTACCTGATCTAAGACTAACATAAAATCATATCTTCCAAGGCAACTTGATGATAAATTTTATGATCTCACTTCCATGAATACTTGAGTCTTA
Organism: Struthio camelus; assembly: GCF_040807025.1. Classification (NCBI taxonomy): domain Eukaryota; kingdom Metazoa; phylum Chordata; class Aves; order Struthioniformes; family Struthionidae; genus Struthio; species Struthio camelus. Next base: position 24,486,472 of record NC_090950.1, on the reverse strand, counting down.
ACACTGTTAGCCTCATTTGTTCTTTAATGTGTATGTGGGAAGTCATAGTTTCCTTTGAAACAGTTCCTCATTACATACAGCTCTATCTATAGCCAAAACTGGTCCCTCAGCAGACTTCTGATAGTACTCCAGCAGTACTTTTTTGCTCTCCTTCTCCAGATTGATCTTGCCTCCATTATCATTATCAGTGTTAACATTTTCTTATTTTTTTCCAGTTAACACGCCAGTGATACATAGTACCGTGGCATCTTCAACTTCTTTTTTTTTTTTCCTTAACAGCACATATCTTTTATTATGAGTTCTCTGGGGTTAAGTGTTCTTCCACTGTGCTTCCACGTAGCATCCAGAAGTTTTCTAATAGTTCAGAGTCCGTTGCTTTGTTGCAGAGGTTCAGGCAAGTTTATGCATCCATTTCAGTTGTATGTTCCTGGCTCCATTACATACACCTGGCAGATTAAGGGCTGCGCTAATATTAACAATGCCTTCTACTGTCCAGAACAGTAACAGCACCTCCTTCCTTCCTAATCCCCGTTCTTCTGTCCTTCTTTTGTATGTTGTGCATCATCATTTACCTGCTTTCTTTTGTCCAGCAATCTAGAGATGATATGACTCTCATCTAACCTTCTGTTGTCATTTTTATTTTGAGAAGTGTTTTTAACCTACTGCAGCTGGTCATTCTTCCTTCTGTTTCTTTTTCACAGCCGTCTTAAAATTGTCCTGCTTCTTGCAAGGAGTGTTGGATGACGAATAACAAAATGAAAGATCTCATCTACATTTGAAGCCCATAACTGGAAGATTATCTTCCCTGTTAAACTTCAGTGAATTACAGCAGAAATAACTTCTCACTTTAATGAGACGCATGTTGAGCTACACTTATTATTTTGTGAATCATTTCTATTACTGTAGTGTCCAAGGTCTTAGTGAAGGCTCAGACCATCCTCCTATTTTACTTAAATAATAATCATCTGTTCTTCTGTGTAAAACCATTACTGCCTTTTTTCAGAGCTTCTTGTTGTAGGATACTCCCTTGGAGTTCAAAAGGCACTGGCAGACTACCATCATATCAAAATGTGATATTTTCTATCAATGTTACACAGTATTCTCAAATACTAGAGCTTTGATTTATTGTAGTCTTTGTGTATTCCTATGTTGTTACATTAGTAACATGGAACTTAGTAAATTCAATAAACTTGAACTCTTAATATTCCCTTTGTTATTCATAGCTTCCTGAGAAGCTGACCTGTATGTTCCAGGGTAGGCTTAAACAGGCAAGTGTTATCTCTCCGTTGACTTTTAATGAACACTTAAAGAGTTCCTGAACCTTTTCCTTGATACAAGTACAAGTTGGAAAATGTTGGATTAGAAAATGCAATTAGTACCAGCTACTCAGGATATACTGTAGTCACTAGTTGACACTGTAACTTTGGGACCTGACTTGGTGACTTTAGGAAGACAGGGATTAATGTGAAGAGGCTTGGAAGCCAATTATATTCTTGTTTACATTAGTTAGGTTCACTCATGGAAATAAAGACACAGCTGGCTCTACTGCTGTTCACACCTAATCACGATGCCTTCTACTTGTTCAATTAGATAATAGCGTGAATGGTAAGGCAAATTTTAGAGGTTTTCTTCAGCTTTTGAAAACTAGTCTATGAAGCCAGGATATTGATCTAAGGGGGGGAAAAAAAAACACAAAGAAAATTTCGACTAGTCCTAAAATAAATGCCGGTCAAAAACATTCTGAAGTTGTTTCTAAATGTCAGTGGATAAGAGTTTTAAAATTTATTTTATCTAGATTGTAACAGAAAGCAAAGTCTTAACATCAGCAAGAAAGATGGTATATCGGAGTTCATTACACAGAACTTTCTTTACGTGTGCTTTTACCATCATACTGACAGATGCTATTATTTTGTATGTTAATGGAACGATGGTGCCCAAAGACTTTTGTCTTCATATAGGCTACATTATATTTAACAGCCATACTAAGACAAGAGACCTTTAAGGGACTGATGTGAAGTCAACAGTGGCAAGTTACCGGAAAGTAAGAGACAACTCTCGAAGACAACAAGTGGACATGAGGTAGCAGAGTGTTTCCATGTTTTGCGTAGAAAGTCTTCTTATTAGACTGTAGTGTGGCACTTTTGTCTAGGGATTGCTAGTATAGACAAGCATACGAGAGAAGAGAATTTGTGGACGTTGATCCACCCTACAGACATGCTGTAGTGGCTACAGGTAAAAAGACAGATGGCTCTTTTAAAGCCTGCTACTTTCCTCTCTTGTTGGTCGCCTGTTGTCTCCTAGTGCAGCTTTAGTTTGTGGGCAGTGGGATCTGTTGGCAGTGAAGTCCTCAGCACTCAGTTTGCTTCTTTCTGCTTGTGGCAGTGAACCTCAGGTAGGAACATTTTTGCATTTGCAACCAGGTCCTGGTGAGAGGTGGCGCCCCCACTGGGAGTAGCATGCGGTGATGGCATGGGGGAGCTGCTGCCCTGCTGCGGGCACCATACACGCAGCTGCAGTGCAAATGTGTCAGGAGGCCAACACTCTAGAGAGAAGTCTTTGACAGTGGATAAGGAGGAGAAAATGACCAAATAGGATAAAGTGAGAGAAGAAACAAACAGGGCAACTCTGTCTGAGAGACTTGGTGGGACATAGAGAGGTGAAGAAAGCAAGCTTGGGGCTTGAATCTAATGTGCCAGCCCAGTGGAGGTTTAATCAAAAATGTTTGGAAGCAACTGCTGTAATACTAAGACGTGACTAATCATGCAAGCTTTGGAAAAATCACATTTAGTGGCTAATGTTAAACTTTGGTTCGAGTTTTCTATTTGTGTCTCATTACCGTCTCATCAGCTTATGATAAGACAAGTTTTTTTCCATTCAGTATAATATGTTTCAAATGCTTAATATTTAGACTTTATTTATATGCAGATAAACTATTTGAAATGAAACTCATGTACTAATGACTCAGAATTTCATAAGTCTGAGAAGAACAGCAATGAGCTGCTTGTAATTGTAATATGGTCAGTGAATGTGCTGAATATGGTCTTTATGATCCATAGGTGTTTCATTAGTAATGTTACCAGACAATGCTAAAAGTCACCTCCTAGTTTACATGTCACGACACCTGATTTGGAAGATAACTACCTCTATCTGCTTTGCAGTATCAGCTATTTTCAAAATAGAAAGTGCAAGCCTATATTCTGTGATGCAAACAACTAGTAGCTACTTCCTGTGCTGGGTATGTAAGAAAAACAAACTGGTCAGATTCGTTCTAGATAACAACCTAATGTTTCTACCACTTTCATTGCTAACTATTGCAAAAAGGGTAGCAAATTAAATTAGTCTTAAACAGTGAGATCTGTTTTAGACATTGAAAACCATTGTTAAAGTTTCAGGAGACTCAGCTTACTGAGAAGCAATATTTGTATAAATTATGAACTGTCTTCTGGAGATGAATTTTTTTAAGATTGCATATCCTACAGTGAACTCTTAAATTTCTGTAAGTGGTTATCTTATCTCTCCCATTCATTCATGCACCTTGTCCTGTTTGGATATTTTTGTCCTAATCTAGTTTCAATGGCGTTTTTTCTAACTTTCTGGCCTCGACACTTTGCATAGCAGTTTCATCTGCATCCCTCCATTCTAAGACTTCGGGCTTACCATTTCTCTTTGTCTCTCTGTTACATTAACAGTGGGCCCAATTAAACTGGTTTTCAAACTTGCAACGTATAAGCTAAATAACCAAAATAGACTGGTGCATGCACGCTCTCGCGCTCTCTCTCTCTTTCTAAAATGGGTAATGTATGCAAAACAAATACATGTGCACACAGACACAAACCTTGGACGTTCTGACTGTCAGCTGTATAACAGTAGCCAGCTCTGCTGTACGGACAGTTGATATCGGTGTGTGTGAGACAACGATATCTGTGCATACGAGTAAAGACTATGCTCACGAAGCAGAGGTTAAAAAATTTAGAACTTGATCCTGAAAAATCAAAGCACTTGAGTGATTTAAACCTGAACTCTGCCAGTAAAATCACTGTAAGTCTTTGTGCAACTTGGTGTTTTACTGTTGATGATCAAACCTGGGTTTCAGTAAATTGTGTGGGTGTGTCTTATGCCAGTTGAGAATGTGATTAAAAAATTAACTACTATTCAAGCATAGTATACATGCCAGGTAATCAGAATGGACAGTTTAGGTGAGGCAAAGTGGACACGTGGAAAGGTGATTGAGCTTGGTCCAGCTGTATGATGAAGCCAGAGGTAAAATCCAGGTTCCTAGATGTCTAGTTTGAAGAACTAGCCACTGCAGCATGCAGGGATGATAAACTGTGATGATGATAATGGTAATTTTAAAAAATAAGGTGTGATTTTTTGAGCAAACTATGCCTCTTTTGTGAAAGTTCAGTATGGGAATTAAACTGCCATGTTTTTAAAATCTATTTTTCCTGCTGTTTTTCCTTGTTTTGAATGCATTTAATTCTAGATTAGAGGAATGGATCCTTTCTTTAGTAAGAGTTCCTCTTAATTCACATCCAGCAAAAATATGCTGGATGCTGAGAGTTTCTGAGCCATTGCAAGATTTTCTGCTAGGTTCTTGTAAAAAAAAAAAAAAAAAAAAAAAAATTAATAGCTTCAAGGAACGCTTGTCTATACTAGCATTGCAAATACTCACAATTTGTACCGTTTCAGTATGCTTCTTAGCCGAAAGCAGTGTATCACCTACTTTCTTTGAATGAACTTCCTTCAGTGAAAACAAGCTCATTATTTTTAGCTTGTTTCACGTATAAGCAGTTCATAATCTGCTATTCAAAACTTCAAAAGCGGCTAGTGAAAATATCAAAACAAAAAGGAAAACACACTGCCATCAACACTGCCCTTGTATTGTGAGCACTTTTAGAAAAGGCTTGTAATAATGAAAATGATCAGTTTATCATGATGGAATTTCAGCAAGGTTAGGAGTTGTGATTCAACAACATCGCTAAGGATCAGTTGGCGTTCCAGCTATGTACCCAGATTTTTAGAGTTTTGTACCTTGAAGTTATTAAATGTCTTTTGATCTTAACTGCTGAACAAGATCCAGTGTAGCGTTGATTTCAGTTCTGTTGTGCATATTCTTTATAGGGCATTTTATTCATGGAAAAAATGCATAGCTGAGAAATTTCAATTTTGTAATCATAATTAATAGCTTGGTTTTTATTTATTTTAAGTAGTAGTGTAACCAACACTATTGCAGTATTTTTAATAGGTTAGCAAATAGGTAAAGACTTGACCTACAGTTGCAGCTAATCTTGAGACAGTTCTGCTTCACTTCTTCCGGTAAGGTAGCTGTGCCCTAAGTACTGGGAAATCAGTGCGAAAATGCTTTTCATTCATTTACCAGTGCTTTTCAGGCCTAGTGAAACATGTGAGGCCCTTGCGGTTTGATCTTGCAGGAACTGTCACGTGCACGTAGTTATTCCTATTGTAGATCCACTCAGATCGTACATGCATGTTTGAAGACTGGGACCTTACTGAAATGTAAATGAGCAATATGTGTTATTTCCTCTAAATGTGAAATGCCCATAACAGAATGTTAAATATCTTTAGCAATCCACAACACGGCAGATAGGGGCACAAAGTGGATTGCCTGTGCAGTTAAAGGTTTAGGAGACTGTAGCTATCTGATCTGGAGTTTGGCCAAGGCACCGTGACTAATAAGCCTGCTCTTGCAAAAAGGTGCCAGAGGAACTCTGACAGCCATGTGCGATCAGGATTTCTGCTTTCTCTAAATTAAGACATCTCCAAACATAACACGGGCACATGTAAAAACCCATGCCAACATTTGGCAAAACAGCTCTCCTGTTCAAGCATTTCTGTCGGAAGCTGTATAGAGCGTCAAGGCAAGGATTTTTGAAAGGATTTATTCAGTTTCCTCTATTCTCAAGTAAGTCGATGGGATTTTTGTAACAGATTTTAGTGGGAGAAGGTAGGAGGCAGAATGCTGCTGAAAATCCCATTCTGTGATTTTTAACTTACCCTCCATCCTTTTATAAAACTCTCATTAAAGTCAGTGGGGGTCAGTGGGGGACTGAGTCCCGGTATATAATACAAGGGAAAAACTTTGAAACAGCTTATGGTTGGTTGCTAAAATGATAGACATTTTAGAACAGTGACTGTGGGATGAATTCAGCTGCTGTACTGCTTCCATCTGGCCTGCTACTGCTCCCTCGAAGAAGAGGGGAAACAGCACACACTGGGTGGCACACACTGTCCAAAGAGAGACATGCTCTCTCCTTCACCTGTATGTCTTAGCATTCAGAGCCAGTACTTTCGCCACATCTGTGTAATCCCTAAAACCTGGTACAGAGCCCCCAGAATGACTGAGGCTGCGACCCGGAGTATGACACAGGGTGCCTGTGTAAACATCAGGTCTTGCCCTGTAAACATCTAATTTTACGGAATTGAACAGGGCTACTTGCCCGACCGAAGCTGTCTGTTTGGAGGTAAATAGTCTGTGTATCTAATCTGAAGTTCTCTTTCTCATGCAGAAGTCCCATCTGAAGGTGCAGGTTTCAGATGGGTAACGATGTGCCTGGGAAGCTGTGCCAATCCCTATTAAGTTTTAGATAGTTAATGTGCAAACAGAAGAGTTTGGTAAAAAATACGCCTAAATCCAATGTTTATGTTACTGTGACAGTGAGATAGTTTTGAAGGAATTTCTGTGGCTCTGTACTTCTCTGCGTCCCATTTTCTGTTCATGCTGCGGGCCCTCTTGAAGGCCACTTTGCCTCTCTCCTATTATTTTATGTAAAAATGTGCAGTGCGTAAGTTACCCAAAGGCTGGCAATGCAGAAAGGTGCCAGGAAATGTGAAGACAGTGGTTGAACGAGTAACACACCTTCTTTTTAAATTTTTTTGCTGTCTTTGGAATTTTAGCTTAGGACTTGTCCAGTATTTCTGTGTCGTGAGGAGTCATTTACAAAACAGTAAGAGGGAAATCTAAACCTTGGTGCTTGGAATAAGCCAAGTGCTTTTCAGGGATTCAGAAAATAAGATAAAATACTATCTGTACTGTAAGCTAAGAATTAAGAGGAGATGCATTTCTCATGGCCTGATGCAGTGAAGCACTTTAGGTGCCTGCTTAACTTCAATGGGGCATAGACACCAAGTGTATTTCATCTGAATGAAATTCATTGAGCTTAGTCAGAGACTCCCCATCGAAGCTCAGACTACTCGAGGCCTATCCGAGATGGGTAAATTCTCAGTCTGCCTACTTATGTTCATTACACAGTTATAGTTGCGAATGTTCTCACCTTTCTAAAGTCTTTCAAGAATTAGGTGAGTTGCGGCTAGTTATTAATAAAACATAGTCTCTGTAAACATCTTTTAAAGTAATTGGACTGATGAAGAAATATTTCTGCAGATTTTAATTACGAGAGCAAAACACTAGGAGAAAGGAATATAACTCGTGGCTTTCTAAACCAGTTCCTACATGTTATCACCATAACTTGAGAGGAAGTTTTGCCGTAAAGAATGGAGGATCAGGTGTTATATATATAAGCACCAGTTAGCATCCAGATCAATGCTCCAATTTCACTTGAAAACAGTGGCAGCTCTGAGTGCTCAATATCTTTAGATACAGGTAGGACTGGCAGGTAATTGCAACTAGTTTTCCTGAAGTTAGTAGCTAAGTCTTACTATATGTCACAGAGATATTAAGAAATGATCTGTAATGCTTAGGATGTCTCTACGTTTTCACTTGCATGTAGCTTGGTACCATACTTGCAGGATAACTTTGATGGTTTTTATTCCAATGTGGTTTAATAAACATTATAACAGAGTATTTCATTGGAAAGTGAATAGCTCTTTATTTTCTTTATCTGACTTGCTTAAAGACTCTCAGGTTATAGTAAACGCAAACATTTTCCTAATGCTTTAGGCTTTTTTCAGTTGTGGTCTGAAGAACATTAATTCTTCCTATTAGAACAGAAATACATTAAGAAGTGCAGTTGAGGAAGTCAGTTGGGTTTTTTTTGTTTTAACGATGAGAGGTGTATTGAACAGTATTTTTGATTCAGCAAACTTTTAAGGAAACATGGTTAGACTTAGATTACATTTGGGCTAGAAGGGGATATGTTTTGAAAGAAAATGTGAAGAACATCAGTAGTAACATCTTTGTATGTTCTGAAATGGTTTTGCTATTAGAAATTTAATTTCCAATTTATGTTATCTGTTAAAATCCAACCTTTTAATGACTCAGATAATTTACAATACCACCAGAGACCTGAATACTCCATTACATTGCCTTTTAAGAAGTGTTATATGTTTGTTGAAACCTTGCAATGCATTACTCATGGCAAAGAACTTTGGCTTTTTTAAGGGTATCAATATATATTTTCTAATATCCAAGTCAATAACAACAGTTATTGTGTTTGTTTTACTGTAAGACAATGAATACTTTAATCTTATTATCATAATTAAGTAGTAATATTTATACTCCTTTCATTGATTACTTCTCTTGTTAAAACCTGTTTGCTTTCTTATCGCAGGCAATATTATGACACGCTATCTGTCGTCGTTGAGATCAGATAACACAAACATGAAAGAGTAACTGGTATCACTCAGCTCTGGAAAGCCGAGTGCTGCTGAATCAGAGTCCTCGCTTAATGCACATGTATTGTACAAAATCCTGTGGTTGACACTGACTTAAGTTTAATGTTCCTGATGACCATTCAGCAGATTTTAAAATGCTATACAGAATGACACCAAACAAAAGTGGTCAGGTCACACTTACTAAAACTGCAGTTTCTGTGTAAACAGCCTTAGTACTGACAAATGCTACATGCCAGACTGGTGCTACTGTACGTGCTAAAAGCATTTGATCATTCCTGGCAATGAACACAAAGCCAGACTGGGTCCAAAAGCAAAGAAATGTATTTGTGAGATCAGTGTAAACCTTAACTCCACTTCAGCATCTCCTCCTCCTTCCAAATAGACTTGGCTTTCCAAGGAAGAGCCATGTGAAGGAGAGCGGGAGTCAAGGTTAAAGGCATCACGTCCAAAGCACTAGTATGTTTTGATCGGGGAGAGGCATTTTCTGCTACAGTGATGTGGACCAGTAGGACCAAGAGACAAGATTTCTCCCAAAACCGGTGCACTCACTTGAAATTCATTCTACAAAGTCATTCTAGGGCTTAGCAGAATGAATCCTCATCCCAGGTTGGGGGGGGAGGAATAGAAATCCGTCACCTTTACACACAACACATTGTGCAAATTCAGCGTGGCATGAAATTTTGGCCGATTTTGCACAGCAAGTGCTCTGTCTTTTCCCTTAGTGTTTGCCCTTCACTTGACATACACGCAGAGATGCATCAAGAGGATGGCAAGCGCCACATGTCGCTTAAAACATGCCACAGAAATATTTGCCCTGGAACGCTCCCTTGAACCTGTGCGCACCAATACGCACCAAACTTCCCCTAGTTACAAAGTTGGCAGAGCCCCTTTCCCGTGCTCCCCCTCAAGCGCGGTGTGACCCCCGGCAGGCTTTTCCCTCGCAGCCCCGGCGGGGAGCGCCCCGCTCCTGCGGCGCCAGGGCACTTGTTGCGCGGTGCCCGGTGGCCTCTCCCCTCCGCTCGGCCCGCGGAAACTTCGCGGCAGCGCGTTTCGGCGGAGGCCGCGCAGCGGGCTGCGCGCAGCCGCTTACCTGCATGTGGCCCTGGTACATGCTGCTCCGGCTGGCTCCGGGGCCCCGCAGGCCGGCTGGCTGCTGCGGGGGGGGACTTCGGTGCGCCTGACGGAAAGGGGGAAGGAGGGAGAAAGAAAGAAAGGAGAAAGAAAAAAAAAAAGCCTAACCCTGAAAGAGCTATTTTTGCAGAAGATGCAGTCTGTCCTGGCAGCGCCTCTGTCGCTTTCAGTAACCCGGGGATGTGGGCTGCTTCCTTCCCTCCTTTCTGTCTGTGTGTGTCTCTCTCTCGCTCTCTTTTTAATGCGGTGCTGCAAACTGCACAGGAGCTGCTCCGTGCGGGGGAGGCGGGCCGGACCGCGGCGGCGGCGGGGAGCGCCGCGGGGCGGAGCGGGGCCGCCCGCGCCGCGGCCTCGGCTCGCCCCAGGGCCGGCCAGCCCGGCCGCCGCCCGCTCCGCGCCCCATCCGGGCACGCGCGGAGCCCCGCGCAGCGCCGCGGCCCCATCCGGGCGGAGCCGGCGTGCGGCGGGGGAAGGGGCCGCGGCGCGGAATAGGGTTTCTTCCTTTCCCCCCCCACCCCCCGCCGCCGTGGCCAGAGGGGCTAGTGGCCTCCGCTGCCCCCAAATAAATAAAGAAATCAATTAAAATAATAATAAAAATTTCTCCGCACCGGGGTGTCCTGGACTCAGAGCGCGGCAAAACCCGGATCCGGCGCACGGAGCCTCCCGCACCGCGGCGCGTTTCGCCTCCCAGCGCCGGGACCGCCGGGAGGGAGGGGGCTGCCAGCTGCTGCCCCCCCGGGAAAGCTGGGCCTGCCCGAGCGAGGGCGATGCGAAGGCTGCGGTGGCAGCGAGACTGAACCTCGCCCACGGGCTTGGGCCCGCTGGCAGCAAAGTAGAGGTGCTCTCCCTGCTTCGCCGGGGCGCGCTGATGTGTTCGGGCTGGAGAGCAGCGAATAGGACCGTCGCGTTGCATGCGACGGTACCGCGCTGTATCAGGTGCTTGGTACTGCTCTCAGCGCCTGCTAAGGGTTCTGGCAGAGCAGACCAAAAAAGTCAGGTGATAGCCTGTGCGTGCAAAATTCCTTTGTAAATTGGCCCAACAGGCCCGCTAGATTGTGTAAGTGACTCCTGCATCATCTTGGCTCTGGCTTTTTTCTCCTCTCCCCCACCTCAAACCTGAAACTTTTAATCTGCTAGGAAGAGGAGAGCAGCTGCTTCAATTTCATTGCAAAAATTTTGCCCCACCTAGTGTATCTGTACTCGGTAGTGCAGCATGGAAAACATCTAGCGCACAGAATTTGCTAGACTGTGTTATTTCTTAGTTCTGAGCTCTCAAGTTTTACTGTTAAGCTGCACAAAACTTTATGGTGCTTTCGGCTGACCGGAACAATCCAACCTCAAACGTTTTCCAGTACGAGAGCGATACGAAATACGTTTCTTACCCCGGAAACTGCTTGTATCGTGATAGCTCTAAATTCAGTGTGCTAAATATGCCGTTTCAAAATGTTCATATTCTGCTGAAAAACTGGAGTTTTGCAGAACATGAGTTTGTAAAGTCTTTCAGTGGTGGTGCCAGCAAAATCTAGCCATTTTTTTTTCACTTAAATTGAGAGTTTTATCTTTTACGTAAGTAGTAAAAGTAGCAGTTCTCTTTCATCCAGCTCGCGGAGATTTTCAGAGCTGTCTAAGAGTCTAGGCACCTACTGTTGATAAAAAGAAGTACAAAATAAGTATTTTTCATCTAAATCACTTAAGTGTATTTGAAAACCTCAGTTAAGAGCTGATGACCCCAAAGTACTTCCTTAGAATTGTCCGTACGCGTTAAGACGCACTTCGCTGTGAAACTCTGCTGTAGCGTTACAGACGTTGCCTGTGCCTGTATAGGTATCAGATTGAATTATGGCAGTGTCACTTAAAATCCAAAATATGAGTACAGAATTTCCAGATGTAAATATCTGGCTACCTTTATGCTTAATGCAGAAGAAAATTAGGGTATAGGTGAAAAAAGGGCAAGTCCTATTTAAACTCGGATCCTTGCATAGACCTGGATCCCTGGCGTCTTTGCTATTCGTTGAACAGAGACGTATTAGGCTTGAAGGTGCACTTTTCCACGCTTGCTAGAGTAGATCCAAGTTATACTTTTCTGGGCTAGCGTACACGTTTTCGGTAGTAGCTGCACAGTATTGAGGCATGTGAAAATTTCTTCTTTTTTAAGTACAGCTTTTTTTCTTTTTCATGGGGAAGCTGGAGTAAATTTATCAATGCCAGCGTGTAGCAGTATCTATTTTTTAATAAAGCTAACTATGTATATCAGGATTTAATTTTTTCCTGCAGGGTAGAAGCAATGACACTTATTTGCTATTTAGATCACACAGCTTGGGCTTAAGGCCAAATGTCAGGAAAGGCTGGGCTGATCCCATAGGCTGGACTTGGACCTTTGCAGGTCTGCTGTGCACTAAATTTCATGAAATACAGAAATACAGGAATTTGTGCCTGTTATCTGTCAGTAGTGGACAAAGACTGGCAGGATTTGGAAGGATCCAAGCGCTAGGTCTGCGATTTGGTAGTACGGTGTCTGTCAAAATAGGTATTTTTCTCCGTCCAACAGAAACAGGTGCATTTATTTCTCCATTTGTTGATACAGTGGCGTGCTGGTGCCACAGATTGGCAGGAGCTGGCAGATCCAGTAAAGCCAGGTACATCCGGCTTTTACCTTTTTCCTTAGCAGGGGGCCAAATCACTTGGCACCAGCCAGTAAGGAGGCTGGCACAGCAGCAGCCAGTGCAGCGCGCAGGGGAGGGAGATGCATGCACAGGTAAATGGATGGCAGTGGCTTCCTCTTGGGGAGCTGTTCTTTAAACAGTGCAAACCGCACACACTCACACACATCCCACTGTGTTGTGCTTCCCCAAATTTAAACTCTGCCATTGCTCCAGCTCTTTGCTAGAAGAAGCTTCAGCAAGATTGTTTCTCCCTTCATCTCTTTCTAAGCTGGGCTCAGTGCATGACATCTATTGCTTAGTTATAAGGACAGTTATAACATGCGTGATGGGCAGGTAGGGCAGAAAGTATTAGTGTGCGATTGTCAAATGTAAATATAAAAATCAAGGCAGATTTTTTGCAGCTTAGATACAAGTGAGTGCCAGAATCCATGCTGCTTGTGACTGTGCTCTAGATAGGAATGTAAAGGTCTGTTTTTTAATGGGGAACGTAACTGCGGACGGTTCATTTGCCTAAAATGCTTTGAAACTGTTTTGCTATTGTGATCCCCTTTGGTCTGTCTGTGTGGCCGCATTAGCATTTGAATCAGTGATATCTGTGTGCTGTGAGCTCTCTAAGCCCGGTTGTTTGTTATTGCAAAAATGGGAAAAGTCATGATAAAAAATGTGAAAGTCATAATGTTTGTTAAGAAAAAAAAGAGTCACCATATGGCTCAACAGATTTTAATTAATATGAAATTGCCAGGGGAAATTCTGCAAAAAGTCAAATAAAAATCCTTTATTTTACAAATAAATGCTCAGAATTTGTTTTCAAAAACATTTGTGGGGCTATTAAGATTATTAGGAAGCCTAGAGATGCTAACGGGAGCGTAGGGGCGTTTTCAGAAATGCTTCACAATGCCAGGTGCTTTTGGAGAGTCTGGTGGCTGGCTGGTGACCTAGTTACTGTCCAAAATTGGACCTTTAACTCCCCTTGAAAGGCCTATTGATTTTCAATAGAGTTGGATATCTGATACCTTTAGGCATTACGAGTATTTATGTCATCCTTCAAATGTAACAAATAGTTTTAAGTCACTAAGTCTCAAATTGCACAAGAAGGAGCATATAGACTCCAAATTAGTAGCAGTTATCATAGTGTTCATTAACGAACTGATCAGAATAAACAAAGTCTGTGTTTTCTGTGCCAAGAAACCACATGGCATTGGCAAGCCATGATTTTTGTTAGGGAAATCGTGCAATGATAAACAGACCTGCACGGTCCAAGACAGGAAAGCAAATATATACTCAACACGAAACATGTATTTGAGTGCCCTTCCTTAATAGGACACTTGTGTGAATCCGGCCTCAGTTAACTTGAAAGAGAATGGGTTTCCATGGCTCATAGTTGTGTGCACCAAAAAATATTCAATAGTAACGTTTTAAATGTAAATTGAGGCTGATATTTAGTGGAATTGGAAGCAACTCCTGCCTGTGGTGTGCTGTGTTGCTGCCGCCTGCACAGCAGGACCTCAGGGGAGCACCGTGGGGCGCTCGACCTCTGGGGGTGCAGCAGGCTGGTTGCATCACTCTCCTGTGCTTCTCAGATCTCTCCGCACCTCTTGGTGTTTCTCAGGGCTGACGGTGGATTAGGTCGCCGACATCACGTTCGGTCGTAAAGGCACAGATTGGCTGCTTTGTTCGATAGGAGATTAGTGTTCTGGTGCATATACCTTATATAAAACGTCAGTCTATTAGCTCGCGTATCCATGGAGATACATAAGTATCCAAGTCATTCGCAGAAATGGAAACCCTTGGGGTTCGTTTAGGCCTAGTGTAAGCATTTTATTAAGAAGGAACTCTTTAAAAAACCATTAATACTAATAAGTATTTTCATTAATATTATTTTCTGCTAACTGAAAATAATTGGCCTAATTTGTGAAAACGTGGAAGTTACACTGATTAGAAATTAAGAACGGAAAATAACCTAGCTTATTCTTACAATCAGTTGCGGTGCAAAAATTGAACTAAGTTGTCAACAGTGTTTTTTAAAGGTTGTTAATAATATAGTTCAGAATTTTAAATAGTGTTAGCTTGATAGATTTTAATTACACGTTACACTTTGTTTTCTAATTGCAGCTGTTGTAAGGTATGAGCATTACAACCACAGATCAATTAAGGTGCTAATTGTATCATGAGTATTTGCACGCTGCTCTTACACATTACTGTTATTTATATGTGTTCAGGGAAAGCATGCAAAGGAGGTGTTGAGGGGCTTTACATACTGTAATGAATCGTAAATTTGAGCGATACACTGTCCTAAATTAACCTTAAAAACTTAACGTTTTGTTAATGATTGTTATATAATGTTTGATTAACTGGGCTCAGCATAGAAACCAAAAGGCGCAGTGACAAATAGAAATTATATTGTAAGTAGTCTCGAGTGAAATACTGAGAGGATAATTCTTCTTTCTGTTGGACTCGCGCTAGCTTTGCTCACCGGTAACTCTCTGTCTGTCAGCAAATATCAGCCTGGAGCTTGTCAACAAAGTGAAGAAAAATACCGGATTATTCCAGGTTAGGACCAGCATAATTACAAACTCTGCAACCCTATTTCAGTCAAAGCTCTGGTGGCTGTTACCCAGTGCGGCGAGCGGGCCGAGCTGGGTCCCTGCCGGCGGGGTCGTAGACGCGGCACGGGCCATGGCACGTGGTGGGGCAAGGCTCTGCTGCTGCCCAGCCTGTGCCGCCCGCTCGTGCTCACGAAACAAGCACGGGCGAGAAATTTCAACTTGGCAACTGTGGGCTCTCAGCGGGCTCTCTGCCTTTTTACATACACTTATACTGAGTTCAGCGGCAGTTAGGGCTGCAAGACCTGGCCTGTTTGAGGGAGGGTACAAATCATCGTCGTCCGTTAACGCATCACCCCACATCAAATCGTTAGCAGGAGGAAATGGGGAAAAATCCTTGTAGGCTCGTTGTAGCTCTGTCTTCTCTTCACCCTGTCTGGCTGTCTCTGCTAGCACCGTAGTTACTGCTGCGTCTCGTCTTATATTTAGTTTCTTAGCAGTGGAGATTTTGTTTCTTTGCATAGAAGCTGTTTTCATTGTGTAATAACACTCTTTCCCATACAGAAATGGAAAAGATTTTGAGACCCTCCTCTGCCTTCTTAAGCAAAAGAAAAAAAAGAAAAAGAAAAGAAGAGGAGGAAGTATGTCTCTCACCTTCCTCTATGCACTTGATTGCCGTTTCCAAGAGAACTGTGCATTGTGACGGCCAAATAGATCTTAGTGCTCCTAATTTTTCCTGAGTTTGGGCCCTGCCATGCCTGTGCTGAAGTAAATGCAAACTCTTTATTGACACCATCAAGACAGCGCATGGATAAAGGCCACATCTAAGTGTTGCAGAACTGTAAATCAACCGTTCCTCTCTTATGAGGTAGAAAAAGGCTTTATGTAAGATGTTGTGAAATCTCCAAGTGTATACTTGTAGTGGAATTATTATGACTAAGGTATAGCATGAAATATTATAGGGTTGATTCTGCAACCTCTTCTTGAAAACCTCAAATATGGAAGGTCCACAACCTCCAGGATGACCAGCTCCAGCGCTTAACTGTCCTATCTGAAAGTTGTTACGACTGATCTAATGTAAATCTGCCTTGCTGAAATTTAGGCCCTTTTCTCTTCTTGTGTTAGCCATAGGAGATGTGGAGAAGAGCTTATTCCCTTTCCCGTTGTAGCTGCTTTGTACACATACTTTAGTGCCTCCTTCAAGTTACTCTTCCTTAGACTAAGCAATCCCAATTCTATAAAACAATCCCATTTCTATAAACCTTTTCATGTAAGTTGTATTTTCTAGATCCTTGTCTCTTCTATTACTTTCTTTAGGTTGGCTCACTTCATTCCTGAACTGTAATGTCCCAAACTAGGCAAGCACTCCAGGTCTTACTGGTGCTGAGTAGAAAAAATTTCTTCAGGTGTGTTACGTGTGGTATTTCCGTTTACACAACCCCATCTGGTGCTGGCAACACCATGATGCTGTTGAGTCATGTTCAGCCTGTGTCTGCTGTTACCTTTGGTAGTAGTCCTGAGTCATTCTTCACCCTGCATTTTGTGTGCTTGATTAGTCCTACCTAAATGCAGAATTTTGCCACAGTTCTTTATCGCTTTGAATTTTATTATTCAGAAGTGTTTCTCTACTTTATCAAGATGATTTTAAATTCTGATCACGTCCTTTAGCCATATCATTAATCAAAATACTGAATTATTTGCCTTTTTGTGGAATGCCGCTAGGGAAACCGTTCTAGTTTGATAGTGGATCTTCAGTAACTGTATTCTGAGTACGATTATGCAGCCATCCAATAGTGATTTCATCTAGACCATATTTCCCCCAGCTTTTTGTGACAAAATTCTTATTAAAAACATCCAGTCTTTTTTGCTTATCTGTAATGCCTGTTACTCTGCAGTACAAGGAAAAGAGTCTAGGCTGGCTGTTACTCATCCCCTTGTTGTCTTCTAGGTACTTGCATATGTTTGTTTGATTAATTGTCCTGGTATTTTTACTGGAATTTGAAGTACATTTTCTGGCCTTTCTTTCTTTCTCTCGTTTTTAATAATAAGCATTAATGTTTGTCCCTGTTCGCAAGTTCTCTAAAGCTTCTGAGATTGCTTCAGTCCATGCTTAAAGTATCTGAGGGTGAATTTCATCGGGTGTGCTTGATTTGAAAACATCTATCTTATTGAATGCTTTCAAGGCTGTTTTCCCCTGCCACTGGTGCTAGTTCTGCTAGGCTTCTCATCACAGCTGACCGTCTTAGGTAGCTTGAATCTAGTTAGGTCAGATACTTCTAATACTTTAATACCGTGGAACTCAGTGGGGGCTCTACAGTTTGCTTTAGAAGCTGCATAAATATGCAGGCGTTTACCTACTCCGAGCTCCTGGCTTGTGTGGCCAGATGTCTGCCAGTATGTGAGCTGCCTTTGGTTTAAAGCTAGCTCCAGTATATCTACGCTACATTGCGATCGCGTCACTGAGTGCAACGTGAAGACATGAATTTACCTCGATGTTAGCACAAATTACATAAATAAAAGATTTCCTTAAATAAATAGTTAAGAAAACTCCGGTTTAAATTGTTTAGTATTGGAAAAAATGTCATATAAAGCCAGCACTTAAAAGATGTCAGGCCTCAAATGACAGGGTGGTTCCCAGGGTTTTTCTTCTGATCACTTTTTTGTTGAATGCAAAAATGCTTATCAGATCTCAGACTTGAAATTCTTGCTCTTTAATTAGATTTTATCCACTTGTGATTACTGATAATACAGATATGTTTTCCTCTCACTACATTAGCCACATCTCCATTTGCTGTACTTGATAAACCTTGAGAATTTACTGGATTCAGTGAAGCATCTGTTTAAAGTGACTCTGCACAGGTATATAAGGGATGTTCTGGCAGTGAAAGATTTGATGTTGCTTTATGAATTCTGGCTAGCCAGCATGAAAAAGATGCAAGAATGCTTTGTGCCTCCAACCCTGTTCAGTAGAAAAGAAACAGAGTATATTTGACTAGATGGAAGTACTTTTGTTGAAGTATGAATATTCTTAACCACTGGGGAGGCATTACAATACACAGAAAAAATGTAATGAACTTAACAAATTAAAATACCTAACCGTAAGAAATGATTTTTAAGCTACTGATCTCAAAGCATCTTTTGAGTTATTTTCCACAGGTAGAGATAGAGATTGGGAAATGACTGTGATTTCCTCACGAACTCTGAAGGTTGCTAAAGAGCTACTGCTGAAGTTAAGACATTTTATGATCAGTGGTTCCAATAATGTTCATCAGGGAGTTTTCAAGAAACCATTTAAGAATGTCTCTGGACTGTTAATGTTGTTTTTCATTAATTAATACAGCACTGGGAAAGCAAATGCTGTGCCAGAATTTTAAATGGGATGGCTTAGTAATTACAGGCCTTTCAGCCTGATGCCAGTCCCTGGCAAAATAATGGAAGACTGATATGGGACTTTATTAGTAAAGTAATGATCAGGAATAAGGTAATTCATGACAGTTCTCAATGGTTTATGGATAATATATCTTGTCAGACTAACTCAATAGCTTGCTTATGATATATCACGTTTGGTCGATGAATGCAGTAGTACTGATGTAATGGACTTTCTTCAGCCATCCATCGTGGCACCACACAATCTTTGACTAAGAAATGAGAAGGATGCAAATTCAACTGGGCACCATATTAAAGGGACATAAAACTGCTTATCTGGTACTCTTCAAATGCAAACTGGGAATCATTATCTAGTGGGATCCCGTAGGACTTATTAGGCCATGATCTGTTTCCCTTTTTCTTTAATGACCTGAAAGATATTATAAAATCATTAATGGTAAATTTATGCAGATGACATGAAGTCTGAGACTTTAGAAATAAAGGTAGCTTACCAAGTGAACCAGGAATCATGTATTTTTCAGTACAACCAAAGATAAAAGCATATATATTTAGGAAAAAATAATTCTGATGCTGTCCTACGGAACAATAATGCAAAGCGTTTGCGAGGTCGTGACAGATAATCAATCGAATGTAAGATGATATATAGTGGCCAAAGGCCCAAAGATATGAAGAAGGAAAGTTCAAGCAGAAATAGTGAAGTTTTGTTACTTCTGTATCAGTAGTGGTGTGATAACTTCTTGAATATCTGACTAGGTGAAATTCAGATCCGTGACTGAAAAAGCAATAGAGATGATGAGGGTTTAGAGAATGATTAATGGATTGGACATCCTGTGCAACAGGATACTCAGGGGACTGAACCTATTCAGCTTAACCAAAGATAACTTTACTACAGTCTGTATTTATACAGGGTACAGAAATGTGATAGTAGAAAACTTTTCAATACAGCAGTTATAATGAAATAAAATGGCTGAAAGTTGAAGTTAGTCAACTGTAGACTCTAGAGGCATATTTTCACAATGAAGGAAACAAAAAATTGATATTGCTTGTAAAGGATTATTATTGGTTCTCTGTTTGGACATTTTATAATTAAGATTATTTGTTTTTCTGAAAAACATGCTCTACTTCAAGTACTACTATAAGCAGTACTTGAAGAATTGATTTAGAGAAATCCTGTATTTGTGCTACTGTAGAACTAACAATGATCATTGTACCGTTTTAACAATCTCTAGATGGATTTACTCAAGACTACCTAATAGGACACTGGCAGAAGTTAGGATAGGACCTGCTTTTACTGATCCCCAGGCTGCCATGTTGTCTGTTACACCAAATAGCATCCTACAAATAAGAGAAAGGCTAGGATTTCTTAAATATATGTTTCTTTAAAATGTGTGTGTGTGTGTGCATGTGTATGAATCCTGCTTTCATGCTCAGTGTGGGAGATTAAAGGAAGCTTCTTTTCACGCTTGTGCGCCTGCCCAGAAGCAGCTGCAAAGCTCTGGTTTTTGTTGGGCGAGTGCAGCAGCAGTGAAACTCTGCCCGTGGCAAACCTGAACCTCTCAGTCCCTTTCCCCTAGCTAGATGATGTCACCCTGGGAGGGCTCTTCTGGGAAGCCAGGGCTAATCTCCCCCATATGTTTCATATCAGTTGGAGAACGTGCTCTCCTCAGGGCCATTAGCAGCATCAGCCCTTTCTTCATTACAGCTTTTGGCCTTCCTAAGCTGCATTAGCTCCCAAAGTCATTACTTTTTTTTCTGCTGAGCAGGAAGTTTGTTCAGATGTTGATTTTACATAATGTGTGTTCAATTCCAGCCTATTAAAAATATATTAACGGTAACTCCTTCTTCTTTTTTTTTTTTGATCTGAAACAATCCAAAGCATCTCATTTGTGTAGGTAAAAATGTTTGTGTCACACAGAGCAGGAACTGGCTGCTGGTTCCTCAAGCATGTGTACTACTGAAAAGGAAGCACATGAAGAAAGGTTGTTCTGAGACCCGCCCTTGAGAGATCCTGAGTTTGAGTCTGTCTCACCAGCTTGGTAGGTCAAATCCTGATGTCCTTGCTCAGATGCCTGAATATAAGAAGTGCTCTTAAATTCTTCCGTCCAACTGGGCCAAGCCCCGACTGATTCAGTATCACTGTTTAAGTCACCTGGTATTACGCTTGAGGTAGTGTCACAGAGCCAGTAGAAAGATCTCTACATTTTACAGTATTTCACAGTAAGAGAGACAGCCGGGCAGAGCAGTATGTTTCATGAGAGAACGGATCCCCATTTCATCCCAGCACAAGCTGGTGGGGGAAGCTCTGATGGGCACCTGCCAAGGGAAAAGCTGTAAGATCACAAGTTGCATGAATGTACTAGCTTCAGCTCTTCTTCTGCCCTCATACGAATGGCTAGCGGTGAATAACAGCAAGAAAGAAATTTTTAAATAGAACATTCACTATGAGACTCAGCATACAAGGCTAGTCTACCACAAGTAAATTCTGCTGAATCTTTCCTTTTGGCCTCTCTGTCATTCACAAATTACTTATGTTTCAGGCTCATGATTTAATGGTTGTAAGCATACTTGTAACAGAGCTACTAATTTGTACTCCATATACGGGAAAAATACTTTATATACTAACTGTTCCTCAGTTACTAACAAAATTTTGGGATTTTGCTAATTTAACGGAGATAATAGTGGATGAGGTTCTTATACATAGGCAGAATGAGAATTTTGTGTAGATTATAATATTCTTTAAAGACTGCACATCCTGTGATCCAGATTACCACCAGAAATCGTATTTCAAACATGCTGAGACAGGAAAAGAATACTCAATTACGTTTTATGTGTGTGATGAAATGTCTCCGTCTTTGACACTTGTGAATGAAATGATTAAAGTGCATAGCTGGGCTCTGAAATCTGTCCATTGATAAACTCTTTCTTTGGAAGCTGGCTTCGTGGTTTATTTCAGAGTGCCAGGTAAGTCAACTTTATTTTAGTGTTTGTTTCATCTGCATGTGATAATATAAGACTCTAACTGAATGAAAACTGGAAAAATATTTTGACTTTGGCTTTGGGCTGATTTGACTAACTCCGCCACCCTTACCCAAAACAGAAAAAAAATGAAAGGGATTCAGAAAAGGTGCTTTTCAAAGCAAAATAATGTTACAAGTGATATAATAGCTCAAGTCCCACAGAAAGCTGTGGGATTTGTGCTCAGGCATTTCTCGATGCTTTTGCAGATCTCACCCAGAAACTGTAAGAGCCTGCTCCTTATCCAGACAGCTGTATTAAAGTGATCCTCTGGAGCTGTGCAACTGAGCAAAGTATAAAAATAAAACTTTAAAAGAGAACCTTTCAAAAGATCTTGTTTCTAACTGTTACTCTGTTACAAGGTTTCACCCTTCACTTTCCCTTCACTGGTGAAGTGAATTGTTGATTCTCTGTAAGTCTTTTGCATCACTTTCAGAAAGAAACGCTTTCTTACTGTCTCAGAGACTGTTACATAGCCATGCAAACAGGGGACCTCGTCCAGGAACCTGTGTCTTCTAGTGCAGCCCGAGCGCTGTTGCTCTTGAAGTTGTCGCTAACTCAGTGTCTCGAATTCTATTTCCTCAAATTTATATTGGTGCAGAGGTGCATCCATATTATTAGCTGGATGTGTCACAGGGCCAGTATGAAGTGATAAAGGCTGTTAGTGACAGATGATCTTAACGGTGGATTTCAGATTCACAGAGTAGCAGGAACAGATGCGGCTAGAAAAAAAAAAAAGGACAAATACAGTCACTTATAAAACCAGAGAGTTATAAATACAAACAAATCACATTGCGTAACGCTTACTTTCATCATGATGGACAACCTTTCACTACTGCAATACACACACAGCAATAAAAGCTGCAAAATCCTGGAGCAGGTCCTCAGCAGAGGTGAATTCTCAGAGCTCCATGACAACGGAGTTGTGATAATTTATACCTGCCAAGGACCTACCACTCGTTGAATAACTCCACCTCTTTCTAGGTGGAAGCCATCTTTTTGCAGAAGGGTATTTACCTCTTCTGCTGCAGGCTTAGTAGGTCCTACCTGAAGGGCTTGAAAGGCAAATTTGCTGCTTTGGTGCACAGGAGCAAATTTCACCTGCTGTGTTTTGGCAATGTTAGGATGAACAATTTGGGATCTAAAGAATTTGTAACAGGAAAGGCTTTGCTAACCAATGTGAAAAAGGCTGGTGTCCCTTGAGATGCTATAATTAAGACACAGCAGATGTTGCAACTTTCATCCAGCAAGTACGAGTGATTAAGACATCACTTGTGGTAGACATGTCTTTGCTTGGATATGAAGGAGAATACAGGTAGCATGGGGGGGTCTCTGTTTCACAAAGCAGAAAGGAGGAAGATGCAGTGCATGCTGAGAGATTTGGTTAGACAAGTTCACAGAGAAATAACCAAGGTTGGAAGTGTCCAGTAGATGAAGAACAAAAACATTAATGATGTTTGGAGGCTGGAAGACATTTAGAAAATTTGTGCTTTGGAAAAAAAGGTACTTAATGGGCACAAGGAGGAGGGAACAGCTTGACTTTTTAATGCCTTTCCCTATGCTCACTTTGTTTCAGTTACTGCTTATCATCTTGCTTCGCTCTGTAACCACATCCACAGGTGGAGATTTGGAGAACAGTTTATGTCCTGTCTTTCTCTCTCTACCTTGGAAGGTCTCAAAAGTCTGATCCTTCTCTGAAGTATGGAGTGACTGTCTACAAAATAAGCTATTGCTCATCAGAAGTATGGTGTTTCTGTTTGCTGGGGAAACCTGCCTAGTGTGTATCTCCCCCTTGTGAAGTGTCTCCTTCTGATAAGCCGTAAATCCTTCCAACAGCTGGTTTGGGCTATTTCGCATGTCCCAGCCTGGGTGCATCTTCCTAAGTTAAAATAAGTAGATTACTGTTCAAGCACTGCTCGTGCAAACTTTGGTTCAAAAACTGAGTTAAACTAGATTTCACTTTGTGGTATTTCTGTTAAGAATTCAGAAAGCCCAGTTAGACTGTATAATATTGAAGCCTTTGCTCCTGTTATGGATAAAGAGACCTTGATGTGGTCAGTTAAAACTTCACAATTCTTTTCTTGATAACAGATAGTGCTATCACCCTACCAAAGGTGTGAAATGAGTTGGTAGTGATCAAAATATGTGCTGTGCCTGCATCGCACTTTTCTTTCATTACTGGCATGTTAGCTTTGCTCGCTTGTCTAAATTCCGATTTAAATGATTATATTCTGCCCACCTTAATTCTTGCTCCTTCCCACGCACTCAGCACTCCTGTTGGCTCCCCTAGTTATCCTTTATTGGTGTTGTAACCTGTTGAGAAGTTATTGTGAGCTGTAAAACTGTGAAGCTCTATTCATAATTCCTAGCTATAATCTACCTGTTAGTTTTCACAGCACTTCCTTGGAATAAAAGGCAACATATGAGTTATTCCTTCCCAGGAATTTACTGGCTAAAAAATACATATGATCCCTCCAAAGCATGAGCTACAGTTCTGTAAAGGTCTCACTCTTCAATTAGTTAATGTAGCAGAAGTGCTTTCCATTTCGGCAATATATTTTTCTCTAAGCAATGCAAAATACTTTATAGATATTAATGAATTTAGGCTTGAAATGCCGTGATGATATGGGTTACAGTCATCATCCTCACTCCACAGAGGAATGTACTGAAGCTCAGGGAAAACTTAAATGAGTTGGAGGGAAAACTCTGAAGCACTGACAACTCCAAGTCTGATGTCTTCTTTTCTCTAAAATACAAGATCATTCGGTTTGCAATTTCCAAAGAGAGTCAGAGAAGTGTTTGTGCTAGCCCAGAAATGTCTAACCATCTTTAACTGCAGGCTGCAGCTCAGTTTCTTTAGGTCAGGGAAGTGAGTAATCACTTCCTGCAATCAGTAATTACAACCTATTCTCACTTGGCCATCCTGTAGGAACGGAGCTGTTATTAGAAATTAAAGATGATTAGCTGTTTCCTGGCTACCATAAACACATAAGCAGAGATAGATTGAATCTAGATTGTTACCTCCTGTGGCCTTTTTTTGTTCAGTTTTTGTGTCTGGATTAGCGTAATGGGTTTCTGATCTATAACTAGGTTTCCCAAGCCAGAGAGTGAAATGTTTCCATTTTTGTCATGCTCACAAATAGAAAGACGAGGGGCTGGCAGAAGAAAAATGCCTTACCTCTAACCAAACTTATTTCTCTTGGTTCAGTTATGGACTTTATAGAGACTTAATAGAGCTTAATTTAGTCTCAAGTTTAAGAATTGCATTCCTCCACCAATTTACACGTCCCTTGCCATTTTGGTACCGTACTAATCCAGGATCAGTCATATGTTCCTCCATGTTAAATCTTAGCTGCAAAGTGAAAAGGGTACCAAGGAGAAGAGACTGTTTCCCGTATTCCTTGTGTTTCTAAAACAGAATGTTTTCTCCAGCCTTGGTTTTGTGGCCTTTGGCTGCCTCTGTAGCCCAAACACTGTCACTGAGGTAATTTCTTTCCCCTTGTCTGACCCTGCTGTTGTTCTGTCGCACGCCTCGGAGCTGGACTTCTCTTTCTTCTTTGTATGTGTTTCAGCTTTACTCATCATACTAGCGCACGGCACAAAATTCACATTTTCAAGTGATTCTGCCGCTAGGAGCCACAATGTGCTGCTACAGGCTCAAAGCAAAGCTGACACCGAGATGCATGTGGTCTTTGTTGGAGAATAATAAGGAAAATACAGTAATGTGGTTATGTAAGTCAGTCCGTGGAAGTCAGCGGCCCCATGTAGTACTGTGCAGCTTACCAACGGGTATGAAGAGACTGTAAGGGTCAGGACTGGTTGTTTTAGAAAGAAGGTGATTTCTTTATTTAGAAAAAAAAAGGACACAATAGCACCGTATCTGAGAATGAAAGACTTACAGAGGGAGACTGAGAACTTTCCCTCCCCCTAGTAACATTTGCATGTTTTATAAACTCTCTTTTTCAGCTATACTCTTTGGTCTGCTAAAAAAAAGCTAGCTCTACTTACGATCTTAGATGATCATGGCCATAGTTGTGCTATAGTCAGGATCACTTATTTGGCCGTTTTAATGATCAGAAATTCAAGCACACGATACTCAAACTTCAAACAATTTTCAGTTTCATTGTGTTTTCTCAGTAACATAACACCTCTGAGAAGTTACAAGAGCCAGGGTTGTTGAAAGCCTGGAATGCTTACGCAGAGGACAAGACAGTTTAGAAACCTGCTAATGGTTTTAACCTCTGTTGCCACAGGATGAACCGTTCATTAACCAGCGTAAAAAGAATGATGAAAAATCAAAGTTCAATACGTTATTCTGCATTCTATTGACTTTTTCAGGCATTTCATTGGCACATCAGTGAACAGTAATAAAGGTCATTAACTAGCACTTAATCGCATGTTTCTGGCCCTAAGAAACAGACTGAATGAGCAAGTTATATTTACGGATCTGTAAGTTATATTTACAGACCTGTAGACCCTCTAAGCCATATATCCAGTACGTATTGGTGAACTTCACCTTAAAAGAACAGAAGAAATTAGATATCATGTTTTGCGATCTAGCTTTGCCGTATTTGTATTTTGCGTTCTTTATCTATCTGTGCTTCAGTGAGCAGCTCTGAGGACAGAGCAACATCAAAGCACGCAAGTGCGTTAGAGATGTGTCGCAATGCGAACATCAGCTGCGCTGTGCTGAAATGATGGAGAAAAAAAGTGGATTTAGAGATTTATATTAGCAAATGAGACCTCAGTGTTGTCTTAAACTTATTTGGCCAGCAGCAGATTGGGATGGTCTGTTAACGTTTCTACCTGTAGTTTCCTGATGTAACATTCATGAAAGTTTTGCAACCTAAATTCCACACCCTTTTGATCATAAATCATAGGTTTATCTGGGCAGGGGCCTGGGATATGTGCTGTTTTGTCAACAGTGATGGACGCATGGGACTTTGTAAAGAATATGTGATAAAAATAAAGGATGAGGAACCACATTGTAAAAAGAGAGCAAGAGATACGTTGAGAAACATAAGCTGTAATACCAGGATTACCTAGCAAGAGCTTTACTTCATAATTCATCCTTCAGCTTTACAGTTTGCACTCCTAAAGGAAAGGCTGCTACAAAATTAGTTTATCAAAAGGTGAAAGTGTGGTATAAACACTTAGGATTTGGCAAAAAAATAGATACACTTGGAAAGAAGGGAATGAGAAAAATATGACACAGCATTGACCAAATGCATTTCACTGATTCAAGGTATTTAGTAAACATTTTCACACAGAATAACGTGTTGTTTTGTGCTCTTATTAATGAAAAGTCCCATCAGAATTTTAGAGTTTGGTTATCCAGGTGTGGCATGGGGGTGAGAAAGAGAGGAGAATTTGGTTGAGATGTTTTTAATAAATCTTGTTTGTAATTTCTAATCTGTAACAAATTTGCATTTGTTTCCTATTATTTTACAAATGAAGAAATGAGTTTTATAACATTTTCTGTGAAAGGTCAGTCTTGTATCAAGGCAGGATGGTGAGAAATTGGAAGAGGTTAAAGAAGTCTTCAAAATGAAATTCTACAATTCAGAATTTTTAAAGTAAATTCTACCTTGAAAATAGCACCGTTCTTGTGGTTTTGGAATTTTCTTTTTTTTCTTCCCAAAGACCAGGGGTATCCTCGTGGAACTGGCATCTTTTATTGCAACTTCAGGATGAAATTCAAAACCCACCTGTTTTAAAGTTTTCAAATTTTTCTGTAAATATTTCATATAACCTAAAGAGCTGGTTGTACCAGTGTATGCCAAATACTCTAGCTAACTGCTTTGAATAGTTACATTCATCCTCTTGTTCTCCTCATGGCCTTATATCTCACTATAGGTAATAAATGCTTTCTATATCAGATTATAATACTGTCATGAGAAAACCAAGATACTCAAATAATGCCTTCACTCTGGTAAATCCAGTATGTTCTCCCAAGCCCAGCTGTGAGTTCCAGCCTGTGAGCGGTTCCAGGAGGAGCAGAGTTTCACAGACACCCTCTGTCACTCCTGC
This sequence comes from Struthio camelus, assembly GCF_040807025.1. Lineage (NCBI taxonomy): Eukaryota > Metazoa > Chordata > Aves > Struthioniformes > Struthionidae > Struthio > Struthio camelus. The sequence continues at coordinate 24,459,111 of NC_090950.1, read as the reverse complement.
CTGCACTGCTTATTTTTCTGTATTTTAGAAAAATAACATACCGGCTCTTAGTAGTGTGAGTTTGGTTGCCTGCTCTGTCAGTAGCATCTAATTTATCTATCTCAAGTGATCTTCACCTGCATCCTTTTATTTATTATTTCCTGCACCAGAAAGAAGCTTTTAGCAATGCATGTTTTATTATTCTGCTGCATCCAGCTGGTACTTCATATATTTGTCTTCAAAGGCTGGTAAAACCTGTATTTCAGGTACAGAGGGATGTTGCCTCTGGATATTTATGTATGTGTGTGTCTATATATCCATATATGTAAAAGAGGGCAAAGAGAGGGGAAGGGAAAGAGAGAGAGTGTTTGGCGCTGAAAGTAATTCATTTTTTGTGACAAACTTTTGTACGTTATTTATAGGCCAGTCTATGCTATTAAATCTTGTCAGGATATATGTCAGCAGCGTTTCCCAGAACGGTTTGGTACTCACAGACTGATCCTTGCTGCAGATACCCTGAAGCATCTGCTGTTATTGAAAGCAGGTAACTTAGTGGAGAGATGATACCCTTTTTTTCCTGTAGCAGATCTCTGTGCAGCTTTTAGAACAATAGCTTTAAGAGTATTGCCAGTGAATTCACTGTATTGTTGACAGACCATGCTAATGATAGAGAACTGCTTTGTTACATGAAAAATATTTCCAGGTAATGGCTTTCCTCAGAGTGACTGACAACTGCAATAACTCAGAAATAATTTTCAGCACCGTAAAATTTTTTGCAGCAGTTAGCAGGAGTCTCTTCAGTGAGGATTAAAATGAGAAAGAGCAAAACAAACTAATGGAGCGCTGCGTATGAAATAGTAAAGAGGTTATCTCCAGGCAGAGGAGTAGAAAGTGGTGTTCCACAGTCCTTTGAGAGAGTGGCATTCCAAAAACAGGAGTCAGGTGTTCTTCCATGGAACTGTCTTCAGTATTTCCAAGCAAGACTTTTTTCTTCTGTTCTCACTGCCCTTGAAAGGTTTGGTTATGGGAAATGTTCAGATATTTCACAGTCTCCCACCTGAAGCTGAGAGCACTCAGCTCCTTGGATGTGCAAGTCCTCCGGCAGCTGCAGCCATCTGACGGAAGGGTTCCTGAATATACTTTTCTTGAGTATCTGGATGATGGTTACTGTTAGAGATAAGCAGTGTCGTAGAATGACATGGCCTGTAGTATGATGTGACTGATTTGCAGACCGGTTCTCACCTACAACTAGTTTTTCTCTTTGCCTTAATCACATAATGAGAGCCAGACTACTGGCTCTTCTCAGTATTGGGAAAGCTGTCAGGAGAACCCAAAGAGCTTAGCTAGAGAGAAAGCCTTGGATGACAGAAAAGCTGCGAGGAGTTATCTGGATGTGCTGGTGATCCATAGAAGGCCTAATTAGCGAGAAGCAGTATGACAGTCATCTCAGTCTTGGACAAGTTTGTCCTTTATGCTTTACAGCCCTAGAGCTGATACCTAAAATAGCTATATGTGTGTTCTGGGGAGAAAATACGTTTGAGCTTGGTGATGAGATGAGGGGCTGTCCTCTGTTTGTCTCTTTTTCTAATCTGTTTGGGAAAGAGGTGAGTCCTGGTAGGCACACAGCTGAGGCCAGGTCCTCAGCTTGCCGTGGCAGGGAGGCCATTGGCCTGTGAAAGGGATGAATAATAAAAAATTTTAAAAGCAAATTAAATCAAATTGATAAGTGACTTTGGTATAGTTCTAGGCAAAAGACCAAATCTGCTTGTTTGGAAGCTTGACAAGGTTCTCATGCTGCTCTTTCTTGTAGTGCAGGGGCACAGAGATGAGATATGAAGCAGATGCTAAATTAATGAAAATCATAGCTAATAGTTTTTATTTGATCTAGTTTTGCACTGCATAGAACGACAAATCTTTGTCTTTCTTATGTGAGATTCCTTTTGAAAGTAGCTAGGAAGAGAATTAGATGTGTCTCCAAGGTATGTGAAATTAAAGGCTTCCTACATATTCCTCTTAGAATTATAAAGGTACGGAGGTGCTTTTTAGAAGCAAATACCAGGAGACAGTTGTGCGTGTAAAGGAAAGCAGATTTTGTTAAATATCTAAAAAAAAAAAAATTGGTGTTATAACAAAACTAAGGCTAAAGTTGCGGAAGAAGAAATGCTATTAATGGGAAGATGGTGCTCTGTGATATGATAAAGGCAAGAACAAAACTCAGCGCTAGTCCTATTATGTCAAGCAAATAGAAATGAGTATGCATCTTAGTGAAAAATAATTCACTCTTCTAACTCAGCGTTCCATAAACAGTAGGAGCCATAAGGCAATTTTGAACAATGAGAAATAAAAGAAGAGTTCAACCATGAAAGCCAGGAAAAAGAAATGAACCACAGCGAGAAACAGGATCATGTAAGGAAACACAGGATAGCATAGCTGAAATATGATCATAAGGAAACATAGTTAATACTATAATGGCTCTGAACTAAACAAAATCTGGAAAGAGACTATGAATCTGGATCTTATTAGCATAAAAGTTCCCGTAGGTTTCAAAGACCATTGCTCTGTGAAGGCTGTGACTAAAGCGTTAATGAAGGTGTTAGTTTGAATGATTAGGTCTATTTTCTAATCTGCTTCTCTGCTTAATTTTTCATGCAGAAGCATACAAACTCAAGGCATCCCATGTTATGAGCAAGACGTGGGCAATCTCGCATTAAGGAAATGCAAATGCCATTGTTATCAATATTAAAGGAAAAAAGCACACAAAAGCTATCAACCTGGAGCCCGTTAGTGTTTTCTTCAGTCCAGTAGTGTGACTCTGAAAATGCTATATCAGATGCTTTGGCAAAGGGGCCAAGGAACATTATAGTGGCTAATTATGGAATAACTTGATCTAGGCAAGTCCCTTCCTAATCAGCTCTGTTAGAGATTGACTGATGCCCTGAAATATATGGGTTTATAGAATTAGGTTTTCAAGCCAGGAGGCATGAGAAGTCTGGCATCCTGTTTAACACAAGCTAGAGAATCTCATTTAATAATTCCTACATGAAGCCCACAACTATTTAAACATGAACATATGTGATTAAAACCAGAGAGTTATTATTTGAAAATGACAGGAGGAGGAAGAAGCCAACTGCAATTTTTGACTACAGGATTACTGCGAACTGTCAGTCTAGTGCAATGGTGAGACAAGGCAAACGGCAGCCTGAGATACAGGTCGGGCAAGAATTTTTCAGTGGAATTGAGAAAGGAAGTTTTCACGCCACTTTATAAGGCATGAGGGAGATTTAATTTGAAAAGAAGTGAATAATTCTAGTCACTCAGGTTAAAAGAAAGATGAATTCCAGGCAATAGAGATCCTGTTTTTTAAGGGGAGGCCAAAAGAGCATGGAAGCATGGAAGATGAAAGCAAAGTAACTATTGCCACGGTTATAACTAAAGCTGCCCTGGACTGCTCTTTGTCTTGGTGTTACTGTACTGAAGGACTGTGCAAGAACTGGACTCTACTGAACTCAGCGGCATTGCTAGCCAAGCCATAAAGCAGAATGGACAGAGATGTGAGCCATATACGAATATATTTTACTAGGTTTTTTTTTTCTTCTGAGTCATAACAAATATGCAAGTCACAGGTTAGAACTGCTGTTCTCGTCTAAATTTCTGATTTGCCTTCAACCCTTTATTTAATGTAATCAGCCCTTAAATTAATGCAGATTACTTCATTATTTTCTCACACGAGTGAATATGCACAAAAGTAAGAGCTTCTCACTTATATTCCCGAACATGCAGTAGCTATGCATCAGGACTAGGCAGGTTCTGAACAAGTACCCAATTCTCAGTGTTTTCAGGGGAAGATTTAAATGCCAAGCATTGTTCATTTAGTTTCACTATAGTATTTCTAGACATTATTTTTCATAATTCTGAATCAGAACCTCCTTTCATATACAAAAGCTATGCAGGAAACAGCAATAACATACTGCACACGTATGCCTTCTTAATGTATGCAAATTATTGTGTTTTTAAAAATAACACATAGCAAATGCAATCTCACAAAAACCTGTAAATTAAAATGAAAGAAAATTACTTTAAAACTACCGTATGCATTGCTCATTTATCTTTGTACCAGACAAGAAAATAAAGTAAAAAGAAACTCAAAGAAGCCTGAGGCATCAGCAGAACTTCTTATGACAGCAAATGATCTAACTGCTTGTGAGATGCTAGTTCTGAAACAAGTCAGTGGAATCTGACAGTATCTTTTAAGAAGATCGCAACTCTTAATATTAAGTTTTGTTATCTTCCTAAGAACCAGATCCTGAGTCTCAGTAAAATAACTGGGAGTTTCATTAATGCCTCTAATGAGAACGTGATCAAGCTTCAAGGGTCTAACTTCAAAAGGCATTAGCTTTCTGAGGGTCGCTAAGAACAAGTTCAAATTAGCTGCATCATGCTATGAAATGAAAATCTGTACTTGCATTTGTCTTTTTGTGTCGGTGTATGTCGTGTACATTTAGGAATATTTCACACCATAAAAAAACTTAGGAAGTTTTCAATGAGTACAAATGCAAAGGGGTAATACATCCTCAACAGCCAGGGGAAACGGTTAGGCAATCGGTTAAGCTCTCTGTTGGCATCCCGTAGCTGTTTGTTGTTTTTGGCAGGCAGCTGTGCCGCAGTGCAGTTTACTGTTTCTTTTACACAAAATCACCATCTTTTGAAGCCCCCCATTTGTTGTGATAAACCTTGAGTTGATGGAAGGAGATATTCTGAGGGTCTGGTTCTGTTCCCGTGGATTCTGGTGCTATCTATCCATGGATAAAACAATGCAAAATGCTACCAAGTTCAAAGAATTAACTTCATGTAGTTGTATATGGCAATAAACTAATTGTTTTGCATTCAGGGGCCTCTTTGAATTCCTCTTGAATGGGAAACCTCACCTGGCCTGGACGCAGACCAGCTTGACAGATTGAGGGCTCACTCTGGATTGCATGGATATTGGTGCATGGCTGTTCTTAGCTGGTGGAGCAATTTGCCTGTTCAGTTACTATGATCCTGTGAGGACATTACAAGCCAGTACTATACATTGCTCAGGATCAAGGATAGAATTTCTTTTCTTCCAGTGAATTCTGAGGAGCTAATTCAGGAAGCAGTTGTCAGTGATGTCTACAAATTTAGTCTTGACATCATGTCTTTCATCAATACAGTCTACATATAGATAGTGCTTCCTGCCCTCACAGCTTCTCTGGTGTCTTTCAGCACGTCGTAGTTGCTGTCACCACTGTGGATGAGCAAATAGTAGTAGACTTAGTACTGTACTTTTCCCACTTGACCCTGGAATTTCAATCCACAGAGATTTTGTCTTCTTGACGTTGTTAACCTTTGACTCTGATTTGACACTATGTTTTCTTTAACACACAGTACCATTCTTTCTCCTAGTCATTTTTCTTGGTACAGTTTACTGGATTTACTGTGTCCCACTGATTGTCTTTTATGAGCTTCTCCTGTGCCTTTTGTGCCAATATTTTCGTTTAAAGCTAAGCACTGCAGTCTTTATGATTTTCAGTTAAACTTTTGCCAAATCTGTTCTATGCCATTTTTGGTAGATGCAGTGTTCCTGTGACTTCATCCCTAGAAGAGGGGACAGCCCAAGCCACGTGCTGTTTTGCACCAGCTTTTTATAATATCCTAGTCTAAAGAGTTTCCTGTCACCAGTAACCTGGTCCCCTTCTTGTTTAGCTGAAGCCAAATTCCTCCTGTGTGAGCTCCCCTGATGGATCTGAAACATCCTTCACACTGTTTTGTCAGCCATACATAGGGATTTTGCTTCTGTGCTTGGCCCTGTGTAAGCTAACGGGAGCATTTCAGAGACTCCACCTGCAATGGAGATTCCTCATGTTGAGTTTCCTACCTAACAGCCTAAACTTTGCCTTCAGAGGCCTATTTTTTACCCTTCTCGCTGACGTCTGTGTGGACCTTGATTCTCCGAGCCTTTCCAACATTTCCTCGGATACTGTCCTGACCCCTGCTGAGGTCTGCTACAGGCCTGGACCCTGTGAGACGCTCTCGTGAGCAGTCTCTAAGCAGTCTAGTCACAGTTCAGTAACATGAGCCGAATGAAAGTATGCAACTGTTCATGTAAAGTGAGCGTTCTGATACCTTCAAATGAAGCACCGATTCAAGAGATTTATGTAGATACGGCCTTCCTAACAAGTGAGTTATATGGTGACAGTATTCTAGGTTAAGGTATTTGATGACTCCTTTGGAATAGTGCATTATACACTTTTTATTACTAAGATTAAAAATGTTGAGCTTTGAGAATGAATTGGAAGAAAACTTTTTAATTAAGATAGTGCTGCTTGTAACCGTGGAGGTCTCACAGAAACATTTCTCTGTGAGAACTGCTGTAGAGTCAAGGCAGTTCATGTTCATCCACAACATGCCTTGTGATATGTATAACCAAGATAATATTTTAAAAAGCCTACAACTTTTTAATAGGTAGTATGACATAGGAGCAGTACAGAATGCTTGCAGAAGGATCATTATTTTGTAAACCAGCTGTGAGTATCATTACAGCCTTTGCTGCCCAAGGCAGCAATAAAAAGATTGCATTGCTACAAAGGTGCATAGAAAGGATACTGTTATCTAAGGAGAAACTGCTTAGAGTTTTAGCCTCTGTTTGCCAGAGTTTGCCTATTTTCTGTATTATTGGGTCTTTATGGAATTAACTGGAGTATTAACTGATTTTTCTTTTCATATTTTCTCTCTGTTTTGTGCCTATCTTTGCGGATGAGCGGTCCATGCTGCAGTTCAGGGGTTTAAGATTGCTTTTGCTGTCAAGGATCACAAAATGGGCATGGATGTATGTAGCTGGTTTCTTTGCATGCGTAAAAACACAAGTCAAAACCTACTCTATTTTATGTATCTTCCTTTGTCCTCAGAGAGGCTTTTTGTCCTTCATAAGTTCCTCCTGAGGAATGTGCGGCCTACATTTTCTTATTTCTTGTCACGCACCGCTGAACCACAGAGAGATATCTAAGCGAGGATGGGAATGTTAAGCAATGCTGAATAACTCTAAGCTTTCCAAGAATGTATTTATATGGGGAAATCCTGCAGACTTTTAGGACTGATCTCTTTCATCAGAGCAACATCACCGTCCTGTTATGCAGTCCCGAGGCTATATCTCTAAATATCTAAATGAGGCTAAACTGCTGCAGCCAGTTGACATGTATGTGGAGGAACATTATCACTAAAAGCAGGGAGCATTAGAGTCTGGATAGTGACCCAGAGATATACAATAACTGTTTACCCATGTACAATATGCTTGTTTCCAGTAGCTTAGTAAGCAATGGAAATCCATCAGAGTGTAATTTAAATCTGCCTGAGGAGGGTTCACAGGGACTATGTGCTTCCACTCCTTCCTTAAGCAATGTAGTACACAGTACACTAGATTGAAATGCCACGTTACTGTTCACGTCAGTGGGAATTATGTATGCGGTAACGAGAAGTCAGTGTTATAAACATGACTTTTCAGTGTGTGTTTTTTATTATTTTTTATTATTTTTTTTCATATCCTCAAACTTGTTCTGCCTCAGCCTCAATACCAGGGAAGTAATTATATCCAGCACACAGGGCAACATGCCAAGAGCAGGAAATTTAAGTTCTGCTCCCAGCTTTGTTACTGATTTGCTGCTATATGAACTTGGAGAAGACATTTAGCATGGGATTCAAGTGACTGAATTAGTGTGAAACAACGATCCTAACTCCTGAGGAGGACCTAGCTAGTACAGGCATTGGAGTTTAGGGCATAATTCATTTCACCTTAAAGTGGATGTCTGAATTGTGCTTATTTCTCACGGTGATAAAATGGCAGCTTAGCAAGACTAGTCTAGAGAAGTTTAAAGCAGTGTGAGAAAGTTATGTTTTTCAGCTCACACAACATGTATGACCAGAGTCAGAGCACAAGAGTCTGATCTGCTGAGACTGGCAGCGCACACGTTTTGAATGTGACATTGTATTTGTAGCTCTGGCTGTCTGCATTCAAACACAGAAAAATATGTGGCAAAATTGCTGCAAAGTTTTTACAATATTCATGAATATCTAATAAATTAGGATACAGCTAGCTCTGATCTCAGCATTTCAAATAATGCTAAGTGGCCCAAATAAAGGGATGGGTAGGCTGCGGTGGTGAGCAAAAAGCTGTGTTGACTGGCTCAGGGCAGGAATCCTTTATGCTGCTACTGCTGCCAAAGACATTGTGTCATCAGACCTGGACTCTTAGACTTAGACTACCCTTAAGTTTCTGTGCCTCAGCTTGTCCTGTGTAAATGGTGATGATTTTACTTACCTGTATCAGTGAGTAGTTGGAATGATGAATGAAGATTGCAAGGTGTTTTCCGAGGGGGAATGATTGCCATAGACATTGCAGTATATTGCACATATACTGCAATTCATTTCAAGGCTGCAGTTCAGTTCAGCAGCTCAGTGGATGTGTGTGACAGCTATTGCTTATGGTTTTACACCAAAGAGAATTGGTATGGTCTTAGCAAGGAACACTATTTACCCTTAGAAACAGTTAAAAATACTGTTGGTGGTTTTTTCCCTATGAAAAAGTGAGGAGCAACTTCTGAAGTAAATAAGCAGCTACCTGTGCAAGATTCTGGCATTCTGCAATTGCTGGCAAAATACAGAGATAACGCAGGGGTGAGAATATGCATGAAAGCGTGGCAGTGCTGTTCGTTTCAATTTGTTGAAGTCTGAAATGTAACCACAGCCTTTCAGGCAGTTCTGATAAAAACAGCAATTCCTTTCGGGGGTGTAAGTGCAAAAATGAGCTCTGGAAAATATTTCCATTAAAAGAAAATGCCTTTTATGGAGGGCTGAACTTTTTAAAGGCACCTTGGGAGTTCTGAAAACTTGATTTCCATTCCAATTCTTGGAAATCAGTTGCCTGAACTTTTAGAGCAGCTTTGATTGTCTCCATGATAAACCTATTCCATACCCAGTCACGTTGACTTGCTCTCCTGTTGCTCTGTGTTAGTGAAACACGTTGTGGGAAACAGTCTCCTGAAAATAGCTCTTTGCGACAACCATCAGTTCACATCAGTTTTATCTCTCACATCATTTAATCTTATCCAAATCCTTTATAAAGGGGTGCCTGCTATCGGCTGTTTAGCTCTATAATGCTTAGTGCTCTCCTGGTGCTTTATACCCGGAGGCACTGGACTGACAAAGCTAACATTGACTTCATTACACATCATGAGAAGTAAAATGGTAATAATACTGCAGTAGGGAAACTGAAGTACAGAGATTAAGTGAAGGCAGAATCTGGGCACTTCATGCCATGAACCACTGTGTAAGTATTAGTAGCTCTGTTATTGTCGTTCCTAGATACCCCAAACAAGGAGGAGGCCTATTTGGGCTAGTCATTGTAAGATAGTGAATGTTTTAATTGTACAGAATTCAAGACAAAGGGACATAAGATGAGGGCAAAAAAGTATTGACTCATTTTAGAGGGGAGGTGAGGCACAAAAATTAAGGTAAGCGTCCAAGATCACACAGGAGCTCTGTGGTAAGTCAGAAGTGGGATGCAGATGTGCTCAGGCTTCATGCCATGCCTTGGCAAGACCACCACTCCTTTTCTATATGGCACAAGGTGGCATGCTATCGCCATACCTCCGGAACGCTGCATTCTGACTCAGATGAGTGAGAATTCATTCAGTGAGGCCATTCTTCTCTCATGTCCACCGCAAATTGAGGCAACAGAATTTCTAAAGAACCTACAGATCAAACTGGACCCTCACAATGCTACATCTGTTTTGATTTCCGTTCTTCAGTTGTGCCAAAACTCTTTTGGGATCAGCCTCCCTGCAGAATAAGAACACAAAAGCACAGGGCATTTGTACTTGGGTTGCATCTAGAATATTTGTGTCCAGATCATAATAGTATGTATTAGGCAGCTAAAAAGCTGCCAAGCAGCTTTTGCTGGTTACAGAAGGTTATAGACAGTGGCAGAGGACTTTTTTTTCCAGTGCTGGACTTCAGATTTTAGGCATAAGTATATATATGAAGTATCGAAGTATTTATTCAAGGTGGAGATGTAATTGTTGGACACTTCAGGCCTTCATCATCAAGGGCACTGGGAATCACTTTTATTAGTGCGCAGTGGATGGAGCCTGCCACCAAATCAGAACAGTTGTGCTTTGCACTCACTTTGCCTAGGCATGAACAGCTAAAGAAGATTTATGGCAACAGAGAATCACAGATCAGCTGTTTACACTATTGAATCACAGAATCACAGAATCGTTTAGGTTGGAAGGGACCTCTGGAGATCATCTAGTCCAACCTCCCTGCTCAAGCAGGGTCACCTAGAGCATATTGCCCAGGATCACATCCCGACGGGTTTTGAATATCTCCAGCGAAGGAGACTCCACTACCTCGCTGGGCAACCTGTTCCAATGCTCTGTCACCCTCACAGTGAAGAAGTTTTTTCTCAGGTTCAGATGGAACTTCCTGTGGTTCAGTTTCTGCCCATTGCAGAATATGGATGCATTGTGAAAACAACTTCCAATCTGATTAGAGAACGAGTGCAATATGATTAATAATCTTTTATGAGTGACTGTGATTTCAGAATACGGTCCTCAAATTGCTGGCGTCCCCAGTTGTTCTAGGGAAATGACTTCAAAAAATAGGAACTCTGATTCAAGGCACAATTCTCTTCCAGAGCATCATCTGTTCCGACTGCATATCTTGTATCAGTGAATTCCACTGTGGCACAGCTTTTCCCACAAGACCTGTACAGTGGGAAGCAAGGAAAGCTTCCACAATCTCAAAATTTCCCAGATTTGTAGGGACTTTACTGGTTGTGTGGCACATGAATATTCAGGCCTCTTCCCCAATGTGTCAGAATAGGCTGTGAATAATTTATAGTTTTAGACTGAAGTCTTGTCCTTTCGGCTTTGGAAATATATACATCAGCACTGACCTGTCTGTTTCCTGATCCTGGGACTGTATCCTAAATATTCTTTATTCTAAATTGCCAGCTGAACTGAGGAGGCCCAGGACTCAAAAGTATGCACGCGTTTAGTGATGTTGTAACAGTGAGTGTTATGAAGAAATGTAATACCGTGTCCTACAAAATTGTTATCTGCAAAACCAGAATCCTTCCTATGCTTGTTCTCTGCAGCAAAGAGTAGCAAAGCTGTAATTTGTCCAGCATGTTGAAATCTGGCTCTAAAGCACATTATGTTAGATGTGAAATATTGGTGTTTTTTAGCATAATTATGTCAGCATTTGACTCTTTCTAATCAGAAATGAACTGGACTCTTTTATCACATCTCTCTTATTTCTAGAAACATGTTTCTGTGTGTCATACATATAAATTCCTCTCTCAAGACTATAAGCACTGATTTTTAAGAAGGCTCTTGAAGTGCAAGGTGCTGGTATGCTTGTATAGGTGAAAATAGTTTGGTGTCCCACTTTCTGCTTCTTCTGCAATTATAATAGGCGGTTGCAAAGCTAGGAAGGTGTTGCTCAAGTTAGTCTTTGCCTTGCTTGTTGCTCCTAGAGAATGTATAGGTTGCATTTATTTTGTATTTATTTAGATGTATTTATTTTGAAGTTCATGACATTTCATTTCAAGTGAATTTGTGACGGTGTATTTATTTTGAAGTTTGTGACATTTCATTTCAAGAGAATTTGTGATAGATTTCTTTGCAAGAAAAAATATTTTTTAGGAGAGACCTGGAAGAATGGCACAGTTCTTAGTTTATAAGTCTCTATCCTTCCAAATTTGTAAAATAAGCATCATTACAATAATTTCCGGTAGAAGTAAGTTATGTGAGCGCTGTGGGACTCTTCTCACCGGGTTAGCCTACCTGCCCTTTCAGCTGCAGTACTGTATCTACCAGGCAGAAGCCTTTGTTTTCTATTTAGGGAGAAACCCACTAGGCTCTGGTAGGATCGCAGATTTTCTTTGATAGTAGAAAAAAGCATTAGCATTCCTGAAGTCCTAATGAATGTAGATTTTGTTGAAAAAAAACAAGTTCTAATCTAGTTCTCTGGCCTTCCTGCCCTTCTCCTCTGTCCCACTGGGCAGCTCCTGGGGGTGCAAGAGCCGGGCAGGGGCAGGGCAGGGGCAGGGCAGGGGCAGGGCAGGGGCAGGGGCAGAGTACGGGCAGGGTAAACGTGCGCAGCCGCTCTGTGGATGGCTTCTGCAGAAGGACAGAGGAATTCATAGCGGGAGGCAGATACATAAACTCAGGTTTTTTGGTATCACTTCCCCAGAACTGAGAAGGGAGCACAACAGTTGTGTGAGAAAGTTCTGCTGCATATCCAAGTGGCAATGTCTGGAGGATCACAGCAGTTTTCTTTGATTTATCCCTGGCATCTGAAGGCTGGCTGTTTTCTGCAGTTTGCAAATTCTATTTTTATCTTTCTGGTCTTGGCTTAGAGACTTTTTTTTACTATATCCCCCTCCTCCTCCGATTCTCATCAAGTTTGCAGTTTCTTATCTGTTCTGCAGTGCTAAATTAGTTAGGATGAAAATGCCATAGTCTAATTTATATTTATGAAACTGCTGCAAGTATGAGGGTATGTCTCTGTGCTGTGTATGAGGCGAAGTGAAAAGCAGTGTGATGAAGAGGAGCGAAGGAAACCAGTGTTTAAACTCTGACACAGTGAAACTATTGCAGTTTGACTTGTGTATTATCCATTTTGAAGCCCTACAAAAATATAAAGGAAATATAACATAAATGAGAATTCTCTACTTAATGGACTTGTTCACCATTGTTTTTAAACTGATTATGGGCTCTCCCATATGCCTGTTGAGATCATCTGTATTTCATTCCCTTCAAGTAACCAGTATGTGAGAGAGAGAAATAGCACTGAGAGCAAAGAAACTGGGACTTGAGAATACACGCACAAATCATATATGGTTGCACAAAAATGCCCTGCTCCATTAGCTGTAAGCTCATTCTGAGGCAGGTGCAGGTGTTACCTGGATACCTGCGTAGGAAGAGAAAAAAAAAACATTTATCACATGTCCAAATACTCACTTTTCTTCTGTTTTATGTATTGAATGAAGTAACGTAGGTTAAAAACTTTCTGCAAATGGGAGGTCACATCCAGTGAGGAAAGGTTTTCCTGTGTGAGATTTTCTATAGGCTGAAAATCAGTTAGCCAGTTTTCAGCTGCGTGTTTCTGAGAAGGATCAGAACTGCCATTTTTGGCAACCCGTAACATTTACGGCGTCTGCACTTGTCTGGCTGTGGGAGGCACGCCACTGGCAATGGTAACTGGCAGCAGGGGATGATGGAGGCTGCAGGAGGGTAGGCAAAACTGGCTTGCAACAGTATGCTGCAACCAGATCATACCAACAGGGAAAGACTGCTCTGTGTCAGATTAAACCACAAGAGGCAGTGCCTTCCCTTAGGACCCTTCTCTGCTAACCCACTTATGTGATGATCAAGTACAGAAGAACTTCTACGCTCACACTGTATCTCTTTCCGGAAGGACATGTGCTTTATAGGTATTTTATTAACTAACGGAATCTAATATTCTAGTCTCTGTAGTCATCAAAGCAAACACATTTGAGACAAGGCTGTTAACTTAAATTCTTGTAATATTGACTGTATGTGCACAAAAATGACCACATTTCTAACTGATGAGTAATTCATTATCTGCAGAATTTAGTTTCAAATTCCAACATCTTAGAGGTGTTGCCATCTTTCTGAAACAATTATGTTTAGGCTTTTAGTAAAGACTGGGTGATCTTTGTGGTCCAAACGTCATACATGACTTCATGCATCCATGCACTGTCATCCTTCTCCAGGGATGTTTTTTCTATACAGAAATTACTCATATTGTGTGGATTCTCCTCACTTCACTTCAGGCTTGAACATAGATATATAAATTAGGAAGCCGAGCTATCTGTTTAGTATATCCAGAGATTCCTAAAAGTCTTTTGCAACATACCACAGGTTGCACTGCACTTTACATGATCAGTGCGAGACATTGCTATTCAGCTGACACTGCACGCCCCAGAACAGCCTGGCCTAATAACTGCCAAGCAAGGAACTCGGGAAGAACTGACTTTGCGACAAAGAGTATGTTGTTAGCATTTAACTTGCTCAGCAATAACATAAACTAGATTGAAGAAGTTTGAGAACTGCAATCAGTGGGATGAAATCCAACGTGAAGTTCAGCTGTCTGTAGTGGACCGGATGAAGCTACTGACTGGATGCAGTAAATTCATAGCACCTAAGAACCTGTAGTGAGTGGTGGAGGAAAGAGAGAAAAGAAGGCAATAAAAGAAAGAAGATCCTGACCTAACAACATCAGGGAGCAGCACTGCATCAAGAAACAACACAAGGACCTGAGAAACAGCAGAAGAACCCAGACGGCCCTAAGCATTGTGTAGCCTGACCAGGTACAGATCCATCAAGCAAGACCCTGCAGATTGTCATGAAGGAGAAGAATCTGTTTTGCTGATTCAGGGCGTCAGATATTTTCTGACGTGATGGATTACAATAACACAACACTTTCTCTCTTAATCTGCAACAGGGCACATGTGAGAATGAGGCAGGGGGAGAGAAGGCATGGACAAGAGTGAACATATCAGGTGAATGAACATAATTAGATTAGACGGGAGGTTTATAACTTTAGCATAAGCATGACCAGGTACAGAAGCTGTGGAATCAAATATATGCATGGAGAGATCTGCAACTGGAGTAAGCTGTCATAGCTTAATTTTCATTTTGGTAGGCTGGTGACAAATTATCCCAGTGGGGATGATAGTCCTAGAAACTTCAATTCAGTTGTGTTTCTATTCCAGAAAGTTTCTCTGTATTGCTCCACTATGTTCTGAAAACTGTGCAGGAATTAGTTTATACTCTTATTTCATATAAAAAGCATATTTCCTTTCCTTATGTCTCCCATAGGCATATATCTCAGTAAAGACTCTAGATTTGTCTGCGCTTAGTGAGCAAAATTTTGCTCTTTGTTGTGTGCCAGTGCAACTGAATGGAGTCATCCAAGCTTCGCTGGTGGAGCTGAGAGCAGAATGCATCCGAGATGCTTGTTGGTTCCCTGCAGGTCTCCTTGTACTGGCAGGACATAAGATCAAAATGGTAAAATGAAGGCGAATAAGCCTGTCTGTCAAATTAATGATCGATGCCATCCAAAATTGAGAACAAAACTTGAAATGCTAATTCTTGGCGCTGCTGGTGTCTTTAATTATGGTAGTTAGACAGATGGAAAGATCATTGTGCAGGTTTTATTTAAGAGGTTCATGCCATGATAGCTTTTCTGCCAAGGGTAATCAGTTGCATTAAAGAATTTGCCAGAAAGAACAAATCTGTCTTATTTATAGATAGCTAAGTTCTAATTATTTCTCCTAAATGGGCAGTCAGATAATAATGTGTAAACATAAAGCATGCATAGACCTATAATTACTACGCAGTGGATGGCTTCCCCAAGCTGTATAGTACTTTCAAGCCTTACCATGTCGTAGAACAGAGCCACTCAGACTGGGCAGACCACAAACCTGGCAGAATTTTTAATCCTCCATTTCTCCCTGTTATGCAAAGAAATGGTGGGCTCCTCTTCCATGCTAATATTTGTATCAAGCACCTTGTGTCTTGGAAGATGGATCACCAATGCACACATCTGTTACTAATGAATGTGAAAACACAACGTTGGTTGTATTTTCAGCTCTTAGTAGGATTAATATGCCAAAGTACAGGTAAAACGTAATCAATACCAGAGAAGATATTTCTGATTAAAGAAAGCTGGCTAAAACACCTCATGTGCTTAGTGTGCCAAGCTCTTAGTGTAGTTTTGTGAAAAGTAAGATAGCTGAAAGCTGAACGCTCTTGAAAAATTGGTCCCAGTTTTAATAACTGATTTCTCCTAAAACCTGGCCTCAAATGACCAAGACTGTGACAGTCCATGCTGCCATCAGCTAGATGAGTTGCCACCATATTCTCTCCCTGTTGCCGGAAACGGGAAAACTATCTACCTTTTCTGGATTTGACAGGAATAGAACTAAAAGTATCTACCATTAATCTTTTGCAACAGATTTGGGTAGTAGGAGGTTGTATGAGAAGAGTTAAAAACACGGTTATGAAGGCTGCTCTGTGCGCTGGCCAGTAAAAGTGTGCATGAGTAGAGTAGAGGGCAAACCTGTACCCTGTTTAGGCGCTTTACAAGGGCCAGCTACAGCAGCGGCTTGCTCTCTTCTGATGTGCAAAGGACTGAGGAAGGTGGCATCAACAGGAGCAGCTCTCCTGGAAGAGAGATGGAGGAGGGGACCTGCGCCTGCATGCTGCGGGAGGGCGTACGAGAGCCACGGTCTGTGTTCCTTCAACAGGCGCCCACCGGCTGCTCCTGCCAGCGCCTCAGGTGGAAGCACACTTGCAGGTGGAGCTGACCAGCCCCTTCTAGTGATCCCCAGCTTTTAAGCGCTTCGCCACCACCCTCTGCAAACGCACGCTCGCAGAAACCGACTGCTAAATGCCTTTCTGGCTCAGTACAGTTTCTGCTGTGAAGGTTCCTGAGAGGAACCTCGCGTTCGTACCTCGAACAGGGAAAAACTGTCGGTTGCATGCGTCTAACTTCCTGTCAGAAGAGGTGGAAAGGATGAAAATGGTAAAACCTTATTAATATCAATGCAATCATTTATACTGAAATATTGACATAAATGAGCCTCTTCGAAGGATTTAGGGCAAGCATCTGGAAAAACATTTCTGTCATCTACCTTTGATGAGAACTTCAAGGTAAATAATAAATAAGCAGATGAAAGTTTCTGTAGAAAGTTATGTTTTCAAACACGTCCAAATCACATCTTCGGTTCCTGAAAGCAGCGTGCTAAAAGCAAAGGCAGATCATTAATAATAGAGAAGGTATTTCCAGATTAGTAAGTCTGGCTACAAAAATCCTAAAGTTTCTCCTGAGCATTGCCAATGAATAAATTAGGCTAACTTTGTTTCCAGTAAATTAGCATCAAACTAATTTCCAAAATAGTGAAAACTAAAAATAAAAACCAAAAGAACATAGCTGCTTGTACTCTAACTTCATTTTTTGCGAATTATGTCCCCAAGTGTTTTTTGTTTTTGTTTTTGCAAATTAAATGAAATGCTGGAATAGTTAGAGGCATAAAGAAAGACAGCTAGAATATGCAAGTGAAGGAAAGTAGACACCCTGAATTGAATGAAGCCATGACTGTACCCACAATATTTAAGTACAATTGGAAAGGAAGCCTGAGTTAGGGATAAAGGAAAAATCTTAAAAGTCAAGAGTTACAGAGAGGAGAGACGGCTCTCTTGTCAGTAACAGGCAGATTCTGCAGAGACTGCAGACAAGCCAGCCGTACTAGGTAACGCGGGGTATAGTACTGCAGCGCTTCCAGCAGGGCTGTACAAAGTGGTTACTGTGGATTTAGGCAATCTCTCAGCTATGTCCAAATACTAATAGCCAGAGGACACCTCAGGAACAGCCTCTGAGCTGCCCTCATTTCCTCTCTGCTGAGCCCTGGGATGCTGCGCAGTTTCAAATCCTGGAACCTAAGAAAGGATTCAGGAAAGACCAGACCAGTGGATTTTTTTCAGCAGGGGTTATTTTAATCACTAGCTAGAGGGCTCCAGCATACTGTTTGCCAGAGACATTTATTAAAAAAGAGCTGGTCATGAATATAGAAGATAGTATTTACAAGAGATGAAGGGATGTCGCGGTTTGAGTCATTGCTGCATTAAAAATATATCAGATTCAGACTGAAGCAGCCATAAGAACTAATTACTTTGGTAATGATATTGTAAAAATGAACAGGAAGTTAATTAGGGAGATAGCTAGTTCCATTCAAAATGGTTGGAATAGGAAGAGGACCACATGAAAGTAAACCTCCATTTAGGTTGAAAAATCAAGGAAGAAAATCTAGGAGATTATTCTTGAGCAAATGCCATATATTAAATACATAAGTAATTTAACTGATTGCAGGAGAATAGTAGGAGTATCTTCCTGTGTCAGGTCCTGTAGAATTATGGTACAGCAAGGCAATCTTCAAAGTATTTGGACTTCAGCTGATAGAGCAGAAGTTGTTTAGTGGGATTAACCATACTGAGAGAGAGCTGAAGGTTTTGGGGAGAAGAATGTGCCAAAGGACAGCATTACTGCATTGTCCTTACAGTTTGGTCCTGAGCCTTTGGCTCGTATTCCAGCAAACCTTTCACTGGAGGCGAATATTGTGGCTGGTCTGCAAGAACAGTAGGCACAGGCTGTTGGTTTGACCTGATCGTGGGAGAGCCCGTGAGAGAAAGCGTTTCCTACATAACTAATTAGTTCTGTCTCCATGCAACAGATATTATTCTCCTGCTTTGGAAATTATTATCCACATAATAGATCACGTTCTTATCTGAGTTCTCCTTCTGTGTTTTCAGACTCATCCTGCTGAAATCGCAGGCATAATTTAGATCTGAATTTGCAACAATATGTTTTTAATTTATGTATGCATACATTTAAAAAAAAATACAGTTGATAACACTGAGTAAAATCCTTGCTCCGTTGAAGTTGTGGGAAGTTTTGCCAGTACTTTTAATTGGACGAGGATGCTCTCCCATATTGCTTCTGTAGAACTGCACAGATTACCCAGATGATCCAGTTTTCTTTACCGTACGGAACTGAAAGCCAAACACTTTATCCATTGCAGGACTAAGAAAATTGTATTCTCCTTACTAAAAATGCTTTCCTTTTCTACTGATGACTCTATTTTAGTACAGAGATTTGTATTTTATTTCCACATATGAGATGGATTTATCTGTAACTTGTGCAATTGGGTTCATGTGGGGTTGCTTTAAGCCCCTCAGCATTTCTGTGAATGATTGCATTCATTAGGACGGGAGCGCTATGTTTCCTGGAAGCATAAAAGAGTAACTTTTGCAGGACAGATCGTTAAGTAAGGCAGAGTTCTGTTATTTTTGGCTCCTTTATGAACTTTTATTTTATAGACAATGGGACATGATATTCCTTAAAAATTACAAACGATCTGCCCTTTGGGATATGAAGTGCCAATTAATTTGATGCAGTTAAAATATTGCTTTATGTGCTGAAAGTGAGTCATTTCTCATTTAGCTACAGAATACTTCACTCTTCACTTCAAACAGGGGAAGAAATAGTTCACAATAAATATTATCTCCTCTTTAAACTTTTTTACTGAGAGCAGGCCTTGAACGCGAGGACTGTGCACTTATTGAATTCATTTTTTAAATGAGATCTGTCGTGTAGACATATCTGTACAATGTACATCATAAAAATGTTAGACTCAGTGAAAGATTATACAGCATATAAAGTACAGTAGTCTTTTTACGGTTGACTTTGAATTTGCAATCAGTCAAAACTTCATTAACTCTCTTAGTGCCTCGGATACACTGCTGATGAAAAGCTAGTGAAAGGAATGGAGTTTGAAGAATGGCTCAGTTATCTCATATCAGCTTTGATAAATTACTTTCCTATAGGCTTTAAAATTTAGGAAAAACTTCCTTAATGTAAGCTGTGAAATAGGCCCTTTCCTTCATCATCTAACTTTTTTTCTTATAATCAGTAAGCAACTGGTAACCAAAACCCCAAAATGTTTGATTTTCCTTTGTAATCCAGTCATACCTGCCTCTACTTCCTTCCTCAGGTATTTTCTATCTCATTTTTTCTCCAGGACCTTCTTATCCTCATTTTATTTGCTTATTAAAAGCCTTGCTTGAGGTTGGGAATGCTGTTTGGCATTATTGTGTAATAACGCCAACCTCCTCTAATATTGCTTGCTACAGTCTCAGATGTTATGCAGGAAGGACTGAAATTATGACTTTACAAAGGCATGGATCATTTCAGTAGCTGTTTTTCCTGTCTCTGAGGTGCCTCTCATCTTCTTCTATGGGAGAGGTTTCCTATCTTCTACTTTGTACCAGGAGATTCCTGAAGGAAAGTGGAAATTTAGAAATAAGGCATGAAATACAACACAAAAATATTAGTCCAGCAAATGTTGAAGTCTTGACTCTAATTTTTACAGGTACGCTTTAGAATAAATTAAAAATCTGTAAAGATGTGTTTCCATGTTCTAACTGCTGCAGGTAGACATGGAGAAGCTTATGAATACAGGAAGAAAATATTAACTGCGAGTTTGGTACTGAGTGGCTCTCACATCATCAGTGACATATCATCAGGATCATTCTCAGGAAGCCTGACAACGGTTTTGGATGTGTTTATCACTATTACTCGAATGAGGCCATGACATAGAGATCTAGTTGGTAAAAAAAAATAAAAATAAAAAGGGAAGAAAGGGAAGAAGAAAGGAAAGAAAACCACTGGTGGTACAAACTCTCAAGGAGGTCTGAAAAAAAAGAATATGGGAATGGTCTCTTCTGACATGGCAGCGATGAACGAAGCTAAGCGAAGCCCATCTTTTCCGCCTCTGTGTGTTCACACGAAAGCCATACAAAAGCAGTGAAACGCCCAAGGTTCTGGGATTGGTGTCCTTGAAGCAGTCCTTATGGCAGAGTGGTGGGGGACTGAACGTGAGACAGTTGATATCTGGCTTGTTAACGGGCTCTGCATGCCTGTGACCAGAAAACCATGTAAGAAATACATAGCAAGGTGTTACTACTGCTTACGGTGATCCTATAAGAGAAGCTGCAGTGCAGAAGATGGACCAGTGGATTGAGAGGAGGGTTATGATCCAGTCCCTTCAGACAAGGTTTTCAATTGTTGCTGGTTACTAGGCAAACAGCCGATAATACAGCTACTGGAAGCACATTTCAGTGTGGTCTGTGCAGTGTTTCTGTGTAATAGCTGTCCCAGAGGCAGGGCCCATGAAGTCTTTGTCAGAACTTCCCATCCCGTTCAGTGCTACTCCTTCCCGTACCCCTGTTGACACAGGGGATCCAGTCCTTGCTTATAGAGGAGTGAATGCAAAACACTCGCTTTAGTTTGGGGAGACAGGACCGATTTACTTCTATTTGTTTTGATTTCTCTGTGCTGTGATTTTCTGGTACATGTGAGAGAGCTCTAATTACAGGATTTGCTCATGGAGAAAATGCCGAGAGCTTGTTTTTCTTATTTGCTCTGGTACTTACAAGTGTCACCTACATATTTGGTTGTCCACTTATTTCCTGTGTATGTTTTCTTGAAGGATGTGCTTAAATGCATGATTTTGAAATGTATTTTAAGTTCTTGATGGGAAACGAAGGGTTATGAATATAAATAGCTCATTGGCTTTAAAAACGTAGTAGTATTTCATCGCTCATTTGAATTCTGTCCAGGCCATTAGTGGATAAAAGCTATTCAGAGTCCCTTGTAAAATGAACTTTGCGAGTCTGGCTCAGCTCACACAAATATCTCATTCACAGGACCTCACTGATACATGATCCTCCAGCTTATTGACTCAGCGGAGGGGTCATATGGGCATGGAGGGTGAACCGACTTGCCGTTCCTGGAGGTGAGCAAGCCTGCAGTAGTCTTCAGGCTGCTGCGTAGTGTTATGAGTGAGGTTTGCACTGCTGCTGCATCATTTTGTCTCCTGTGAGTGTCAGGCTCATCACTCTTACATGCACTGTGTTCGTACGCTCACTGCCTAAAGACAAGACACAGAGACAGTAATTGACTGAGCTTGAAATTGCTGTAGGTAGAGAGCCCGGTGCCCTCTTTACTGTCTTTGTTACTTGCCTAAGTCACATAGGATTTAGATTTACATGCTGATGAGTAAGACAAGGGAAAACTTCATTAACGTATAAGAACAGAAAACCACACCAGATTGTTTAACTCAATTAATCGGAAGTAACTCTCGCAACAGATGATTGAAGATTATTAGAACAAGAAAGGGTGTCCTCCCTGCATGTATGTTCCTGCAGTGCAGCATGCAGATGGTCATCTCTGAATCTGAAACCTTAACTGTCAGAGAATCCAAAATAACTTAAGACGACCGCAGTTCAGCAGTCACTGTGGTCAGTGCATGGCAGTTGCTGAGAGCGAGCCCATGAGTACACCAGCTGTTCCCACGCTCTGAGAGATGGAGCTAATAACCGGGTGACAGTCCTCCTCGGTGCTGCGCTCTGGACCCTTTACAGCATTTGCAAGAAGTTGTTTTATGCAGTAAGCAAGGCTTTATGCATTTTTGAAAGAATGAATTGCACTTAGCCGAGTTCTTGGGGATTTCTCTTACTCTCTCCCTTCTTCCTCCCTCAGTTATCAGAATGTAAAATCAGCTCCAAAGAGCGAAAGCAGACCTCTGCCGGAGATGGCTCTTTCCCTTTCTTTCAGGTAGAATTTCTCTTTCTTTCAGACTTTCACTAAAAGCGTGTCATAGTTATAAAAATATTATCTTTCTTTAGTAATGGGTCTGTATCAAAGGACTTCACCATCTGTAACTGTGCAGCCTCTGCACGCTGGCGAATTTTGTCATATTCTAGCATATAGAGAAATTGAATGAGGAGAAACTAAATGGTATCACCAAAGAGATGAAGGCAGTCTGTGCACTAAGAGCATTTAGCTCTTCTGCCTCATGCATTAATCAGAAAAATTTTCTTTTCTCTGCCTGTTAACTCAGTGGTTGTTCAGAAGTGAAATGCCCCTACAATATATATTTTTTAACCTTTAATTTTCTGTGCCTAGGTTAGGTGTTATGAGGATATCTCACAAAAAAGGAGGGCATACGGCAGCAAAGAACTTTATGCTGTTTAGATATGATAATTCTCCATACATACATACGTGAGATCTCATTTCTCCTCTTCCCTAGCATTTGTGGCAGGAGTCTGCAAGGGAGTTCCTACAATCTGACACGGAAACAGTTTCCTGGGGAAATAGGTGCCGTAATCTGGGTTTATATTTAGTATTAGGGCTGCTTGCCCTTGGCTGCTCCTCTGGCGGTTGCTGAGGCTTAGCTGATTGACTTCTCAACTGGTGAACAGGCATCTGCAGAGAAGACATTGATCTCTGTAAAGCTGGTCACGTTATGTCCTAGGACAATAAGCAGCTTAATTCAGGTTTCCAGAGATAGCTCTGAACAAAGCTGGGGGGTCTGGCACTACAGCCCCCTGCTGTCAGCTACGATGTACAGAGGGTGAGTTTGTCATGTCTCTCTTTATCTCTAAGATTGTGAAGTCTCTTGGAAAAACAGACACTGTAATCTGGGATCTTGGAGGATTTTTTTTTTACCTTGGATTTCTATGCAACCGATCTTTTGTTTTTCTTCCCTTTTTTTTTTTTTACTTTTTTCTATAGAAACGTAGTTAGTGTGTATAAATAGGTACGTATGTGAGTGAATAAGACAGCATGATGGAGATGATATATAATTAAATAACTACTGTCCTTCCCCTGTCCTGTCCCGTCCCATCCTGTCCTGTCCTGTCCTGTCCTCCCCTCTTCTCATTATCTTAATCTCAGAACATTTTCCAATACAGCATTAAACCATGTGATAACATGTGTTTATTCTCTCATCCTGTCTAAGGAAGAGAGCTGTGTGTAGTGGAGACTTTGCGGCGGTGGGGGGTAGGGAGCTGTCTCATTTTCATGCAACTTTAGGGATTTTCATGTATTCCATGTATTCATGCCAGAGAAGGCAACATTAAATCAATATGTCATTTCCGTGAGCAGAGAGCACTAGGGTTGATTTGTGCCCTGGTATTAATATACTGTGCTTTTAAGGGCAGGCCTATCAGTACTCTGTGTATATTAAACTAATATGCCTTTAGTATAGCTTCAGTCTGAGTTTCTTTTTTTGTAGTGCAAGTCTCTGTGATCAGTGACCATCAGAGCAGGAAATAAATGAAACATCCTTGGAATTAAGCTGCTTTTCTTTTATTATTATTTGGGATTTATCACCGGGAACTGCTTTCAAAAGAAAGCAAAAGAGAAGGGAAATACAGCTGCAGATGATGACAAGGGAAATCAGATTTGTTTAAACACAGCTGGAAACAGTGCTGGAGATGAAGACAATGCTGTGCAACGATATAGTCAAAGAAAGGGAAAAACGTTGGGTTTAAACCAGTAGCTGCATAAGAACTTCGCGAACAAATTACATCTCATCTCAGGCTGACATGCTTTGTGCACTAACTTCTGGGAACATTTGCAACGTGTGTGGATGCTGATGCCATTACTAACCGACAGTGTTATTGTCTCCTACTTCTTGTGATGTCGAAAAAAGTGTGCTGTTCTCTCAGTAGTCTGGTAAGGTAATGACCATCCACTTGTCCCTGAAGTTCCTTTTCTAACCAATCATATCAACTTCTTCTCTTTGGATTGACAGTTCTGCTTTTTCCTTCGTAGTCCTCATCTGATGACTGCTATAAACAGGTGGCCTATGGCTACCTACTTAGTTCCGTGGCAGTGCAAAGAGCACGGGCCCATGCTCTTGCATGGGCTGAAATTTTCTTTCAGTCTAGCTAAGATATTTTTCTCTTTACTCATCATGGGAATATTTTGACTTGGTCAAAAAAAAAAGTTCAAAGTTTGATTTTATTTAAATTGCAAATATGGACTATCAAAACTTTCAGTAAACTTTTTAGCTGTTTGGGAAACATGGATATGAAGAATCATGAAAAAGCGAAGGTAGAGTTCCATATTTTATTTAAAATCTCAGAATTTCCAAAATCTCAGAATTTCTGAGATTTCTGAAAATCCCAGAAATTCCAAAGAAGCTGAGTGCTAGTAACAAAAGCAGTCCTCAGTACTAGCCCGGATCAGGAGAGCATAGAAGTATCTCATAGCCTACAATTCTAAGCTGTGTTTGCCAAAGGACTCCCAGGATTTGGTTACGGCTTTTGTGAATCTTTTCTTTTTCTTATGGGAGAACGGACCAGAAGTGGATGCAGCCCAAATAAATGGAGGAGGCTCTGGGTGACTACGTAATCATTTCTGTACCACATGCTAAGGAACATATTCTTCTCTGGGTAATCCTAATTAGGAAGAGTAAAACCCGATTAAGACCTCCAGTAAATCTTTTTGTAGAATAATCCATTGACATGTCGTGTGGATGACAGTAGAAGGAGTGCAGCTTGACGATCCAGATCCAGCAGAGGGCTGGAATTTGGGGATTCCTGATTTCTAGTGCTGTCCATGACAAGACAAAGCATGATCTTGCTTAGATACTTTGGCTTCCTTTGTTGCAGTTTTCCAGTTTGTAAGTGAAAAAGTTTTCACATTTATCAGAGTGGACTCTTTATGCAAAGGGAAATAAGGACAGTGAACAGAAGCAAAAAAGCCCTGTTGCTTATATTGAAATGTGTTACAGATGAGGCTAGGCAGTAGTAACGTGTTATCTGAAAGGCTTTTCTTGCTTGCTACCTTAGAGACAATTGAGCTTTAGCACATGCATAGCTGATCTTGACAGCATGTCTCTTCATCTATTAAGTATCATTTACGCTGCAGGTTGAATGAGAAGAACTCTGTGCAGGGGAGGGCAATTTGTTGCCAGAGCATTGATCAGAAGGATTTTCTTTTAATGCAAACAGACAAGATACTGAGTATATTTGAATGTAAAATGCAGAACTAGAGTGCTGAGGGACTTCTATTAGGAGATAAATTTATTTCATTAATAAAGTAATGAAGGATGTTTGAATTCTGCTTTTTATAACTTCTAATGAGACAGCAGTGTAACGGGCACCTCTAATTTGAATGGGATGTGGGTATATCAATGCATCATTAAAAAAACATAGGCATTTGGCACTGAGTTGTCTGAGTAAGTGACAGACCATTAAGCTCCAGTCCTGCAAAGAATCTCTTGTATCTTCTTTTCCTCAAAGACAGTGTATGCAGAGCCCCTTAGAGGGAAAGCATGCTTTTGCCAGTCCAGCTGCTAGAGCTGGTTCTAAGCAGAGCTGGGTTTGCCTCTTTCCTCTACCCTAACCTGCCCTACTTCAGCTTTCTATAAATTGAGAAGAAAAATATTACCCTCTCCCCCTCTTCTGCGTAGGGGGGAAGTAGCTGTGCTCATGTGTTTGCACAGTTTGTAGCGCAATAGGGTCCCAGTTTTGGGTGGTGCAATGAAAAAAAAAATAGTAATAAACTACAAATTTCCATAATCTGCACTGTGAGTTTTCCTAAACTAAGAAAACATTATCTCGTCTGAAAAAACTTATTTGTACTTGGAGGTAATTGCCTGCAAGGACTATTGGCTCACGTGCTTTCTAGAACACATATAACCGGAACTGCTTTTTGTGCTGTTCAAGGTGAGAGCATTTCAGAGCTTCATTACTCATCATTAAGAAGAATATACTTTAATCTACACTAGAGTCACAGTCTGTGTTGCTGTTGTAGGCATGACATTTTTCATCATTGCGTCTTACTAGTTTGTTTTAATAAAAATATTATTTACATTAGATTTCATTAATTGTGTGTTATGATCATTATAGGAACTATTGCCAGCTGGTGCAACTCATTAGGAGAAATAGCTTCTATTCAGTGTAATCCAGGGTGATACTCTCCCTAGCCCCTTGTTTCCATATTAAAATTGTGAGGTAAAGGAGCTGTAAATGCTCAGGAGGAGAAGACTTGCAAAGGTGGGGCAAAAGCAGCAAGAAGGATCTGCCAAAGATGCTTTCAGGTGGTTTTAGGTGTACAAGGATGTGCGTCTTGCCAATAGAAACTTGCCGCTGCACAGCGACAGTGCTGTGGAGAGTTAGGAGGTACTCTGGCCCTAAACACAGCAAGGAGACAGTGACATTACCTAACTTCCATGTATCATAACTCCTGTATACCCCCATTTATTGGGCTTGCCAGTCTGATTACCTCTGTGCTTCAGCAAGTGGTGCTGGCAGAGGTAGTCTTGACAACAGTAAAGAAGCATGACAGCAGCACATCATTTGAATTATCTAATCTCCTCCTGAGTAGGGATAACTAGCCAAAGGAGCGCTTTTCAAAGAGCGCTGTACTGCTTCCGGCGCTGGAACAAATTTGTTCGGAGCTATCTTGCATGACACAGTATGGGCAAGTCTTTGAAAACCAGCGCAGAATCTCTCCTTATTATTTAACAGAGTAACGTTCTTGCTACTTAAAGGTGCCAGATTTGGTCTCCAGAAGTTTCAGATTTTTTTTCCACAAGCAGAAAAATTTTCTGCCTGAAAATTTACACCACCTCTATATAAGGACAAGATGTTTTAGTTCCCTCTAATATTCAGTCCTCAGCTGAGGCCCTCAGTGGGTAGGATGAGGACATCGGTTGCATGAGAACTGGATAGAAGCCACCAGCTGATTTCACCAGGCCATTGGATAGCTTTGAATTTTGCTTTTGCCAAGCCATACTTTAACTGTTGATCTTGCAGTCCGTGCCATATCACACTACCAAGTCCCTTAGGTATTTAGACTCAGTTTAAAAAAAATCTATGGATAACTCTGCTTGTTCATTCTTTTATGAGGATCCTCTGTCACTAATATCTTGTCGCCGATATTAGAGCAATATTTTGCATACTTAATTACTACTTAATGTAGCTTATAAGTCTGTTTCTTCTTTTTCTGGTGTCCATAAAAATCTCCCAAATAGCTGATGGATATTACCTTCATATATACCTTTTTTAAATTCAAGGTTAAAAGGCAGAGGCTATGACAGAGAAATTATCTTATTTATCTGAGCTCTGAGTGGTAAAAAGCTCCACTTCTTTTGATGTTTTTGTTATGCTGGGAAATCAAGTCCTTAAATCAGAACACCTCATTTATCTTGCAAAATTAGGTTGGTTTCAATACAACCCAATAAAGAACGTCTGTAGCTGTACACAATATGCCATTAGTGTCTCAGCCAAATGAAGGTATTGTACATGGTATTTAATCTGAGAGATGCCTGTGGTGCAGTTACATTTTTCCTAGTGCTACAAGTACATGACGCATTTCAGTCTTCTTTTTGCCATAGCGTCTGTAAAGCTGAAATTAGAGAAATTATTCTGTGAAAGGTAAAGAGCCTCTTACATTTGTATAATCTGTGTACTTGGGAGCACTTCTTCCTCAGAAATATTTAAGTCTATTTTAAAAATAAAATCACTTGAATTTGAGCAAGTTCAGTCCTCCACAAAAACCCAGTCATGAGTACATTTTCGATCTCTTGTTTCTGCGGTGCAGACAACCTTACCAGAGATGCTGAGGTAGCGCGAGACCTTTTGTCTCTTCCTTTTTCACCTGGCGGCTAACAGAAAAGGGGAGAGCCTGTCCTGTTTTCATTGCGATTACTTCATTCCTTCCAGCAGGTTGTTAAAAGGGGCACTGTTAGGGCGAATATCTAGTAATTACCTAAGAACACCGTTGGAGACTGCTCTTGAGTATTTCATGGTTGGGGGAGTAATCTGCAACCCGTGGGGTCCCAGCACGTGCACTGATTGAAATCCTCAGACTCCTGCGACTGTTTTCAGAGGTACCGTAGGAGAGGCAGACAGCAGATTTGGGGACGGCCTTTACAGCATTAGAGGAATAAGCAAAGGCTTCAAGTTCTGTAGGCTGGAATAACCAGTTTAAAAAAATGTGGAGAGAAGAAAGACGGAAACATGGGGAATCCTGTACTGGCTGTAAGAAGTCCGTGTGGCTGTCTCACACGCTCTCTAGGGTGAGCGGGAATGTTTAGTGAAAGACAAAATGCAGATGTTCTGGTATCACTAAAGGAATAGTGGAAGTGGCTGCCCCAAATCAAAGATGGGAATGCGAGGAGAAACGTGTTTAGCTGAGCTCCCTGCAGACAACCTTTGAAGCGATACTGGCAATAAATGGGCGAGGTTCAACTTTGGTGGCGGTTTCTGGCAAAAACACTGAAGCCAATTTAAAAATTGAGGTGAAAGAGCCTTGGCTACATGTTACACATGAATGAGTAGGAAATATGGGACTATAACCTGTAGATTAGGTAATATGTATCCGTAAGCTGATGGCTCCAATCAGTGGCTTGGAAAAGATAGATGGCATTTTAGAAAGTTCAAAGTGCACCTACAGTGGAAACGAAGCAGCAAAGTAGAGCAGAAGAGGAGATAATATTATGAACTGTGCTACCAAAAGTTTTTTATGTATGTTGGCAATTGGACCATAAAAAGGCTGAAAATAGGCACCGTATTCTCTCAGCTACCGACTTCAGTAGCTACTGAACCCTTCCTAGGCAGAGAATATCATCAGGAATCTGTGATTAAAATCAGTGGCTGCCTCGGCAGCTTGCCATCTGGAGGGGTGGGGGAAATCTTTCATCCTCTCTGAGCTTGTGCATCTCATTTTTAGTTGCTGGGTAAACGTAAAGTGTGTGAAAAAACTCAGCCAATCTACTGTGTTCAGTACCTCAACAGCTTCTGAAGGTTTCTTTTTTTCAAAGTCACAACTAGAGGTAATTATTTTACTTAGCACTAATATATTTATCTGAATTTTAAACCCTTTCATTTTAGGGGCTACAGAGCAATTTAAGGTGGAAAAAATCAACTTTTTTTTTTTTTTAATCTGAAGAGGTGATCATTTTTTCAGCACGCTGATAGGTTGTTTCGAAAATTTAACAGTGCAGCCCTTCTGGCGACACATATTATTTCAGTCCCCGCAGCAGTGACAACGTGCAGCGCCAAGTCCAGCTCTGTCATCCCTGCGCTCATGTCAGCGGAGGGACAACGTGCACGAAGGGCTAAAGCTCTTGCTGTTGGGATGTGGAAAGCCGTGACTCTTTTTACACTGCAATTTGAAACCAGCCTTTTGGGATAATGAATTTCAGTCAAGTATGCCCTTCCTCCCCATTTCACAAAAGCCAAAACTGAAATACCCCTGAGCAGTTTGACTGTGAGCTTTAGTTTCTGGTTGTGTGACAGGAGACCAGTGTATCACAGCAGAGAGTAACAGCTATTCACAAACTGCACAAAGAGTGCCGGGATGGGGATTTTGAGGTAGATGGATCCAGAAGGAAGGAAGGGTTTGAATGGGATTTGTGTGTAATTTTTCATAAGTTGCCGCAAAACCTAGTTCTGCTTTTGAAACACAGCATATTGAACATATCAAATAACTGATCCTTGATGTCCGTCACATATTTACATGGGATATTAGTCTGTTTCTGATAGCTGTTTGGTTTAGCTTATGCATGCCTTTGGCTACATTTGATTTTGTTGCTTTAATTTATTCTTTTTTTTAAATATATATATATTTATTAGAATAGATCTAAAAGCCTCAGCTGAGACTGCAGCCTCAAGATATAAATGTGCACAATATAGAGGAACGTGTGGAAGAAAAAATAAAGGTGAGAGTAGACAAATAAGTGATTATGGTTAGATATCAGGTGAGTGGGAAAGCTGAGACAGGAGTCTTGGCCTCCTCAGTCCCAGTCCACTGAAGGCTTTCAAATCATGCTTCCCTTTAAAATCCTAGTTGTCAGAAGCAGAAATTGTCTCAGTTCTGTTTACTGAATTAAGTTCAGGCCAATACCCTTTAAATATCTTAAGTATATGCCGATATGTTGTCAAAGCTTTTGTTTTTAGTATTCTTTTGAAATATCTTTAAATTGTCTTAATTTTGTAGCAAATACCATCTACACCTTTTAAAAAGGCTTTCTGATGAAGAATAAACAACTTTGCATTGGGAATTTTGCAATATCTTTGGCTTAAAGCTCTTGCCACAGTTTATTTTCTGCATATCACACATTTAGGCTTTTTAATGTTTGGCAGGTTCAATCTACTTGACAGTAGAGGGGACATCAGGACATATTAAACAGATTTGTTTCACACATCTATGTCATCCTGATGAATCACTTTAAAATAGTCCCCAGTATGATTTCCACAAAATCTCTTTTGAAGAGGGCCTGGGTTTTTTTCTTTTCTTTTCTTTTTCTTTTTTTTTTTCATTTCAGTATCTTCTTAAGTCTGGGGAGAAAACTAATATTATACCTGTCATTTACAATCAATTTTCTCTTCCCTGACTTCTTTCTGAATTGCATATAGACCAGTTAAGTGCAATATCTGGTGTTTATAAGTAATAGTGATCTCAGTGCTTGTTAATCCTATAATAAACTACACTGATTATGTGATGTTGGACTGTACCACTTCCTGATGTCTAAATAGTTAGGCTGATAAATATGTGTCTGTACATCAAAATGTTGTGTTTAAGTGGTAGCCCTGAAACCATTTCTCTAACTCGCTTTTCATATTTGAATTTCTTGTAAGTGATTTGAAGCTAATAGTTGGTCTTTCCAGGTACTGTATTTGCTAGTAACGTTGCTTAAATCATGCTACACTAGGAACACGGCATAGACTGATTACAGTTGACGTAACATGCAATCATGGAACTATGGGCTGAATATCCACCTCTTTGTTTTCAATATTTGAAGTGAAAGTCAGTGTATACTGTTAAGTGCCTGCCAGCTCCAGGTCTATTGGGGCTGAAAGCTTGCCATTAGTGCTGCTAAGCCTTTTTTCCCGAATGCTGAGAATAAAGTAGTTCACATCTTCTCATGGCTTTGTACGGGCAGTATCTAAACTGTCTGGGGGATAAAATCCTCTGTTTTTTTCTTAAAAGCACCTGGGGACTTGGGAACACTTTCCCAAATAGAAAACCATGAGCCTTCTGCCTAAAGTTTGAATCAAGTCCATCTCATCTGCCCTCTGAAGTCCTGCACTCGTGAAGCTGAAGATGGGTTGTCCCCAGTGAAGGTACTCCCTCAGTAGTGTTCTGGAGCTTGGTCCTCACCGACATGGATTTTATTCACTAGGCAGCTGAGAAACAAGCAGGGCTATGAACCCTGGGCTATGAAGGATAGAAAGGAATGGCTCAAATGAATGGGAAAAGTGCTTTGTCATGAAGAGCTGTGCTCAGCCATGAGCCTTTATGTTCTTCTCCCATGTAAGTGCCTAAGGAGCAGCAGGGATCCCCATTACTTCCCTGTGTGTGGTCTACTTTATCTTCATAAATGGGACAGGGGCCCATACCAGATTGCCCTTGGCAGGAAAGCAAGAGGTGGGCAAGCAAGCATGTGAAAAATGCTGAGTCTTGATGCTGGTTTTCATCCTTCTGTGTAGATTTATTTGCTGATGTTTCTGTATTAGTTCAATTGAGCCGCAGCAAAATAAAAGGTAAGCTGCTAGGGAAAGAGCCGAAACTGTTTCCCCCTAAACTAAAGGTATAGCTGGGATTAAATGAGATCATATGTTGATTCTTTATTTGCTCAAGCTAAAATGTACCAACCTGCTAATATTTATTGTACTAACCCGTTATTAAAAAGGCTGACGTTCTAATCGGAGTAACTTTATGGAGAGCAGTTCCAGTTCAGAGTCTGCACAGACAGCTATGATGCAAGTACACAGAGATTGCCTTGCAGTGGTCGTTCTTGAAAAATATTTCCAATTTTTCTTACCGGGAGCAAACAAGTGTTTATACACTACCGGTATAATAAGAACTAGTCTGAGTTATGAGCACATCTCAAGAAGAGACCAGATCCTTAGAGCACTGTATTTTAATGCAGACACTTCCCTTCCACAGTCAAAATGAATTCCACCTAGTTCTATATTTTTATTGCACGGTCTCTACCAGATGAGAGACTGTCAGTGTTCTGCCAAGTTCAGCTTTAGCAAGGTCATTACTTTCCAGACGTGTTTCTGTTGTATTCCATATGAATAATATACTGGTAATAGAAAAATGTGGATTGAAAGAACAAACTGTTTATAATCCTCAGGAGGTTTTCAGTTTAAACATTTACTCTTCAGGCTGTGCAACTAGCTAGCTGCCAAGAGATATAGACAGGAGATATACAGGTTTAGTATTTTAAAATTCTCATGTCTTTTTCTGAGTGGTTACTTGTTCTCTGTGGTGGCAAAGAATCTTCTTAATGAAAAAGACTGGAGCTTTCTGTCAGCAAAAGTTATTTGCAGTGTAAAAGAGGGGAATGAAATAAAAGGAAAGAAAAGCCAACAAGTTGACCATGGGGGCAAAATGGCACCATTTTAGTCAATAGGTCAGCTATTTGTGACTGTCAATCAGATAAATTTATTTGAGTGTCCAAGTGAAATATTCGCAGAACTTTTTGTGCCTGGCATGCTGGGAATGATGATGCAGCTGCGGATGGATGTGCTGGGTTCTATTCTGAATCCCTAAGATCAAATATGAAATAATCCACCTGGACCGAGTTTGCCCTATAGGGAGTTAGATTTTAGTTTCCACGTTAATAGAAAATGCATTTAGTCTCTGAGATACCATAAATATGCTAAAAATTTGGGATTACAGTGGTCAACTCTATAACAAAGATCGTTGTTCAGTGTGAATACAGTGTGAATTTGAGGTAATAAATCTGAATGCTGTAGTTCAGTGTGGCAGACTTGGAGCACAGCCACATAGATTTGTCCAAGCTATCAAGACCGAGTTTGTCTGCCAGTGCAGCTAGATTGCTTTCAGATTTTTTCTGGTTTGCACCATCTTAGTGCAGAGTTTCTATCACAGGTTTTCGGTATGGGAGTTGTTTTTGTGGAGCTACCTTCAGTGTGCTGTCTTTCTCTAATGAGCAGGATTCTCGTGTATTTTAGTTTTGTTATTTGCATTCATCAGAGTAACAAGCAGCATAAGCCTGTATTATATTTGTGAAGCATTAAATCATCCAGCACGGCTGGAATGGGGATTTCATGCCATGCTCCAGGTTCAGCCTTGTTTCACAGAAATCTTCCTAAAGTTTAGTGAATCCTTGAGCAAACCAGGAGTCCAGGCTTTGTTGCAGACTTTCTTAAGGGTCTGTGAAACTTAAGATTTTTGCATAGTTTCAAGGTGAGGTGTTGACTGTTTTCAGCTTTGAGGGTTTTGGTTTACTATCTGTAACCTATGCAGTTTGTAAGAGAAGAAAAATGTACATGTGTGAACTTCTGAGTTGTAGTCATAAGCACATAATGCGTGCTAATGTCATGAAATAAGCACAAAAATGGTTGCAGCCTTTAATAGAGGTATTTGAACATATAAACGAACCTTTAGACAAGCTCATTTCAGTGTAAATTAGATCTAACTCGAAAATACACATTATTGGGTAACATATTTCAAAATCAGTGTTAACTACAACTCTTCCTCCTTCCAGAAAACCTAACAGAACCTATGTGTCTGTAGGTTCCCAAATGGCAGTTCCTGTCGTCTTGTATGTCCTTTTAGCTGCATCAGCTCTTCTGGTACAGCCATGCGTGTGGCACCCGAGCAAGCTGATGTGTCAGCTGAGAGATGGAAGGTTGCTTGGTAACTTAATTTTAAAACAGAGGTTTTTTAAGCTTTCCTTATAATAGAAAATTGGGGTCTAAATGAATTTCTCTACTATACTAGTAGCTTGAGGCCAATATAGGCGTTATTGCTTCTATGTTTAAACCACCCTAGTCAGCACAGTAGCAGGTCGCTGCTGTTGAAAACTGGGCAATTATCTGTTTCCACCAGCAGGAAATGCTGTATACCCAGCAAAGCTTGTCTAATTTGATTAGGAAAGCTGGAGTGAAGGCATTTGCCTTTCTTTTCCTGTGGGCTGGGTACTTCAAAATGTCCTTTCTAAATTCTGCTTAAAACTTTTTTTATTCCAACCTATGTATTGCTCCCTAACTCAACTCCAGCACTGCCTACCCTCTCTCCTCTGCCTCCTCACAGTAAATACACATAAAGTATACTGATTACACCAAAAATTTCTCAAAATTTCTCTCATGAAGACTTTTTCGCTGATCTATGTGTCCCTGTTATTTCATGGGCTGTATAGAATTTGAGCAAAGCCCTAATGCTGCAGCTGACTGTGCGTAAGGAGTAGACCTGAGCCCACTGGCAGCCCCAGGGACTCCAGGGGAGAGGACAGCAGGGGCAGGGAGTGACCAGACCTTGGGTTAGTAGTCTCGAGGAGAAACTGCCCCTGCCATGAGATCATATCAACGATATAGATGCCCAATTTCTTAAATATTATCTTAGCAGATAATAAGCCAGACAGTAACAGGGGACTGTAAACAGGGGACTAGATATAGCCTAGGTGAGATGGATTTAATATAGAGCTTGAAAATGAATCAGACTCCCTGACCCCTGTCCTTGCAGTTTTACCTTGAAGTTCAAAACCTGTCAGCAGCAGAACTAAAAAACCCTGGACTGGACGGTCTTCTCTAGGCATCTAGGAGTACATCCGGCTTTCTGCCTACCATCTCGGCGGTTAGTGGCACCCAGACCCTTCCTGGTTCCTGGGGCTCAGGGTTAATTGTGCTTATTCAAGGAGGGACAACTTCCCCTTTGCCAGGAGGCTCAGCCTGGCTCAGGCTGCTGCAGCACGGACAAGGTACGGTGCTCTTCCTGTCCTACTTGACTGTGTGGGTGCGGTACGGTACATTTTTGGTCAAATCAGGAACAAAGAGCTTATGCATTTATGCTCTTTGTCACAAAGGGATCCCTGCAGCCAGTGAGGAGAAATGATGCTATTCTCAAGTGATGATCTTATCATGCATTTGGGGAATAAAAAGGAGGGAAGAAGTATGGCTTCCTCCTAGCTTACAAGCGTGATCTCCTAAACTATGTATATACACTAGTATATACAAGGAGCAAGTTCCCATGGGAAGATCCAGAAAAAGAATTCCAGTCATTCAAGGTCACTTGTGCAGTTACTCTTTCCGTTATCTATTTTATATATATTGTATGCTCTTTAGCCTCAACCAAGTTTTAGCCTGCTTCACAGAGAAGGTCTGTCTGTGGGTGCTGATTCTGGAAACGTTCTCAAGTACCAAAAGTACGATGCATACATTACCTCATCTTCTGCTTACGGAGGATGGTGAAGAGCATCAACAGTCATGAAGACACGGTTAACAGGCATCACTGGTTTTCAGTTAGTTTTAACTCTCTCAAGAATTTATAGATTTTAGTACAAAAGCTTGTTCTAATATGTACCTTAATATGGTACTGGGTAGCTCTGCTTTGAGCTGGTTAAAATCTTCAGTAATGGCAGGAAAGTCCTGCATAGTTGTGTTAAGTAGATGCTATTTGGATAGTATTTTTTTTCAGGTGTTTGGCTTAAAAAAGCAAATCATCTGAGAATTTCTGTTCAATTCTTTGTAAAATTCTTTTAAATTCTTTGCCTAAATAGGCAACTAGTATTGTTGGGTGAATACTCACTATTACAATGTCACAGCCCTTGGCTATTTAAAGCACTTTTGCAATGCTTGAAGTTGCGTTAAAGAATAATTGAGGATCCTTTAGTCACAGCAGAACTCCAAGAAAACTGATGCTGAATGTGCAAAGAACAGAAATTGGCTCTTGATTTTTAAGACAAATGAAAAGCCAACAGTTGAAACAGTAAATTAAATTGCCTTTCCGCCTGCAAGCTCACACTAACTTTTAGTTGTTACACTTAACGTAAATGTACATTTTTTGGTTCTGTCATTATTTTTAACAGTTGAGTCTATCTAATCATTAGCTGGATCGTGAAGTCAATTCCTTTCATGTATTCAGTAACTCATCTTGTCTAAATTGTTTCAGTTCCTCAGAGATAGCTTTTGAATATGCATGACATATTTCAGCATAATAACTAGGAAGTCATTTTATGCTGCATCTCATTAGGAAAATAAAGTATCAAAACAGGTTTCCTTTCCCTTAGATGAAGTTCTTCAGTTAGCTCCGGAGAATAATTCACCTTCAGTTCCCTCACACATGTAAATACCTGTTCCTGAGTATTTGATCTTAGATGCTAGACAAGGTTCACTTTAATTGCATTACGTTTAATTTACTTTCCCTCTTGAAGGCTCCTAAAAGATGAGACCAATTTTGGGCTGAGTTCTAAGGAGGGTATAAACTGAAGCTTGAAGCAAGGAATTCACTCTGTGCTTTGGCACAGCTGTGGGAAGAATTCCTCAGCTCTAGCTTTCAGTAAGTAGCACGGAGTAAGGCTACAGAGCAACTGGCTGCTCGGGTTGCTCTTTCCCATGGAGCAGACTTTAGAGATACCGTATGCATCAGTGTGGCTTCCTCAGTCTGGTGCGACTTCTGCAACCCGCATAAGACAGAATGCAGAATTTGCTCTACAGCTGTTTGATGTTCCATACCAATATACGGCCTATTAAAAAAATCGTATTTATATGGTGCCAAATTATGAGTCACATTATAAACAAGTATACTTGCATAGCATCTGGAGTGACTTCATCCTCTACCGCAGCAGAACGCAGGAACTGCTGAAGTGTGCACTGTAATAGCACGCAACCGCTTAGGATAGGAAAGGGCTAGAACGCAACTGTACATTTAAAACTAGAGGGAAAAACTACAGAGGTAGAATATGGTGTTTTGGGTGGGACATAAATTATTTTGTCTTGTGAGATTGTATGGTCCTATTTGTAAATGACCATTATCATTGGTGGATTCTTTTCTTTGGTTGGGCTTTTTAATACTTTCCCAGATGGCAATATTTTCATATGCATAGAGATGCTCAGTAGCATCCCTAGACTCCAGGGATGTGTGCCAGGAGTAACTGAAAGAGAACGCGAATGGCTATCTGCTAGTTCCCAGAACTTGTGCTTCCGATACCTAGCCTATCTTTGAATGATACCTGATACGGTATCAGGTTTGCACTGCAGTTTTGTCGTGGAAGTCATGGGAACCATGAATTTGAAGAAACCCCAGGATTTTCATAATATACCCCACTGCTTACCTAGAGGCAGGCCATTTTGGATCACAGAGGTTTGGTACAAGTGGGACAGCTGGCCTGAAGGGAGGATGGTTGCCCTGTCACGCCAGATGAAAACAATCATGAGGCAATCTTATCGACAGGGGAATCTGCTCAGGAGAGCTGTTGTTTGGTAGAGATAAGCATATTTGATAACGTTTCCCTTCGTTTGTTCCTCATGAAATTTATTCAGAATGTTCATATTGAAATCAAAGCCTTTCTGCAAAAAGCATCTGACAGAAATGCAAGAGGTGCTACTGTGTCTACAGTGTGCTTGATCGATTATGTATGTCTGACTTAAAATTCTGACTTGACTTTTACAGTACAGAGTGCCTGTTTGTAACTCTGGGCTGTGATAACGTCTTTATGTACATTACACGACCATTTTTATGGGCATTTTATATGGGTCCTGTGAAGAACAGATATGGAGCTCACTGAGCCTTCTGTACTGAGGTTTGTTATGAGAAGTCAGTAAATTACAGGAGAGGTAGTGCAGGAGAAAATAAGTGAATCATGTAAAAGGAAAGAAATTGCGTCTTGGTGGGACGTGGCCTGGACAAAGCTTTCATTCTCACTCCTCAAGTAATTTCCATTTCCCCAGGGAGCTACTTTATAATTAATGCTCTTTGTTTATGGTATATTTATGCCTGCAGAAAAAAATAAATAGAAGTAGACATGTCCTTCATCAAGTATCTCAGCATGCAGGCCAGTAATTATTGTTATGTAACTTGTACTGTATGTAGTATAAAGGCTCCCACGCAGTGCTGAACACTAAGGGGCTGCTAATACATCCAGCTAGCACAAGTTAGGACAAAATAATTCTTTCGAGTGGAAAAAAATTCCCCCCGACTCTCAGGAACTTTGGTACTGATGAGTGAGCTTGAGGTTTGACGCTGTGACAGGCCTCATACTTGCAGAAAGCGTAGAGCTAGAAGAAAGATGCTCTTCTCTCCGTTCTTCTGCCCTTGGGTTGCCTGAGGAAAAGCACAGGTCCTTGCCTGGTGGTGGAGGGATCGGCTGTGATTTGCAGTCCCACAAAGTCCTTCTTTATCCACACCTTACAGATGCTGTGTAGCTCTAACTCTGAGCTTAGTTCCTGCAAATAGACATTTCTGCCATGCTGCTCATACATAATTTATTAATGCAGAGTGAGCTACTGAGTGAAGCAGATTACAGGTGAGAAATTTTCCTCTTTGCATTAAGTAGTTTTAAAGTTTTGTTCTCATGAAACTCCCACAGCTTTAAGTAGTTCCTTTTTTCACAAATTGCTTTATGGAATCTCTGGCCTGATTGACTTGGCTGCAGAACACTAGATATTGTGGGACTTCTGTTACTAAAAGAAAATCAGCTCAGCACTACTAGTGTTATCTGTAACTTAAAACAGAGACATATATATCTGAACTTGGTTTAAGAAATAAAAGCTTCAAAGTTATTTTAGGTATTGTGTACAAAATCTGGATACCAGATGGACAAACAGATAAATTAGACATAGCTGTAGTAGGTCAAGCTTACTTAATCAGAATTCAGCAACAAAAAAAAAGTATTAGTTTCGTTTACATCCTCTTTAGCAAGCAAGATTTCTGCTTTATGCAAGCTCCAAGGAAAAAAATGGGCTATTTCTGTGCTGCATCTAAACTAAACAAGTGCAGTATTCAAACTCAGCTGCCCATATAATCTCCTATTGAGCAAATTCTGTTTTAATTGATCCATAGTATAAACAGTTCTAGTACTGACATTGCTCCTGACTTTTACAATTTAAATTCTTAGGACTCTATTATGGGGTTCCTGATATTTGATGTTTTTATTAAAGCTATGGCTCTTGCAGTCCAGTGGTTATGCAGGAACATCAGCTTTTCCTTCATTACAGTTTGAAAATATGACTGGAGTACATTTAAAATATCGGGTGCACACTACAATGTAAATACATTATTTGTGGGGGAAAAATTCACACTTTTAAATAAATCTCATGGGTTTTTTTGAGGTCTGACTCATTATTTTAATGCTAGGCATTGGCAATATTGCTGTTTTTCTCCAGATGGTTCTTTTTGGAAAAAAAAAAAAATCACAGTACCCTATGGGACGCTTATCTTGAAATTCAAATAGCAGTGGCAGATATGCGAAAGACAGAAGATGAAAAAGAATAGAATACCCAAATCAGAACATACAGTCAGATATTTCAAGCTGGATTGTATCGTGTCCTGTCTACTCAGGGATGCTCAATAAAATGAATCCAAAAGAATGTGGATTTCAAGTGGATTAGTGAAAACATATTAAATTCTTTTATGTATATCCGGTCAGAAGTAAAATTGTCTCAATTTGCTTTAGTTTAATTCACCTTAAAATGGATTAACTAAAACTACGTAAGGCCACCTTTATTTCTGAGCCACAGATGTTCCAATTATTTATTGCCTTAAATTGACGCCTTTTGGTTAATTCATCTTCTTTTTCCTTGGCCTATGCGGAAGATAGCAAAAGGTCAGCAAAAGGATGAACGACTATCTGAGTGAGATTCTTTCCTCTTGATGGCTTATCTCTAGATTTCTCAAAAGTTTTAATTTATCCTATGGAACATGCTGTCCTCTGGTGAAGTGAGTGAAGACTCAGCTGCAAATGGTCTGAATTATGTATGCCGCAGATTATGTATTTGTGCTTCTTTAAGCAGATGTGCCTAAAGGCCCAGCTGAGGTTGTTCTGCTGTTCTACCTTGCACACGTGAAACAGCCAGCAAAGGCACCTTCTGTCCTCAGGGTTTGTCTATAATTGCAGAAACGGAGGAAGAGAAGACAGACAGAAACATTTTCAGCCTGTATCTAAGCCCATTTTCTGCATATGGTGTCAAGATGGCAATTACTAACATGACCAGCAGTGCAAATTGCATAGAAATTATTTGTGGGCATGTTTCTATCGCATTAATACTAGTGCCCAACATTGAACTAATTCGGACTTTCTGCTTTCGTGCTGCCTGCTGAAGGACGGGTGATACCTGATGCAGATGAAGTCAGAGTGGCGCCGACAGACAATACCTGATCCAACATAAAGCCTACCAATGCAATAGTAACTATGCACATTTTTTCAACCAATTTTAAAAGGCAATAAGAGATTATACCAGAACTGCTGCTTGTGTCATGGGCTGACAATGTTTTTTGATTTACTATTAAGGGGTCTGAACATGGATGTGTATATTGTCAAATCCAAGATAGGTCTATATAAGATACCACAAATGATCTTTTCTTCATGCTGTAGGAAAATGGAAAGCCTGAAAAATGAGTCTCTATTTTTAAAACAATGTGCATTTATCTGAGATTTGGACTTAGTGATCCAGGACATCCCTTTCAATCCTATCATGCATTTTATGCTTTTTCCACTCTCTGTGCTGTGTTCTTTGACTGGGTGCAATCAGTTGAAGACTTGTTGAGTTATGGAATAGATGTTGCCCATTACTTTTAATGTTTGCACTTGCTACTCTGTTCTCTTTCACTCTTAAGAAGCCCAAATCTTTCATACCATAGGTATCTTTTTGAATTGTTTCAAAAAGTGTTTCAGTGATATGGTTCTTTAAAGCAGAACTTTATGAACTAATGAAAATACTGAAGTTAAAATTCAGCAGATTTGAAAATCTATGGAGGCTTTGTATTGAAAAACACTGCTGAAAGCCAAGGGAATCATGCAGGTCTCACTAGCATCTATATCTAACTTTAATTGCATTGTAATGAGACCATAGACAGCTGGATGGAAATGTTTTTAGGAATCTAAACTGCCTTTATCACAGAAATAGAGCTTTGCATGTGTGTATCCAGCAAAAAAGGTTGATTAATTTAGTTCTGTTCCCTCTGGTAACATAGGGAACATTTCAAAACAGACATTTTTCACAGCAAAACCTTTTTCTTTCTCAGAATGTAACTGGAAAGCAAAAGACTACATAGTTTCTTATACAAAAATTTTGAGTCTTGTCATGGAAGAATCTGAACCTTAATATAGATTAGTTCTTGGGATACAATACTTCCTGTCCTTAATACCAAGATAGATTTTCTTATAGCTGCTTTTCCACTTGCCATACATCGTGCCAGGAAACATAACAGAGATCAAAAGTGTAACTTGATCCTCACTGGAAAGTACTCAGGCAAAATATATTGTATTTAGAAAATAACCTGCATCATTTATCTACCCTTCCAAATGGTTATATTTATGTTTTCAGTGTAAGTTGTATTTTGGACTAGCAGTTCTCACTACACGCTCCATTCACTGTGGAGAGTATATGGCACGTTCAGGCAGTTCCAGACAACGTCACACGAATAGCTCTGCGCTATATATACTTCTGCAACAGTGGGATTGGGGTTATGGCATTTTTACTAGTGATTAAATGTCTTCCAAACCTATTCATGCTGCAGAGCTATAAATGATGGATTTTTCACATTAATGAAAGGAGCCCTTGGAGCCCTCTGGAGTGCATCGTTCTATTTTTACATTTCACTATCGGAGAATGAGGAAAGATAGGCCAATGTGTTTCTTTTTTTAAAACAGCAGGAACAGAAATTCGACCTGTTCTGGCTGTCATTCAAGTGCCAACATTGTTAACCTGTTGTTGGGCACAAATTCAGAGCTCATACGTGTTACATCGTTTCATCAGGGGATTTTTTTTTTTCCCCACTTACTTTGGGCTCATTAGCAGACCTGGCCTAAAGGTAAACATAGGCAGGGAAATCTGAAACCACTGACTCCACCATGGAAGTGATGTGATATATGATCTTAGAATAAGGTTATAATTTGGAGTGTAAGCCCAAAAGTCCTCAGTAAGTGGTGTGTGCCTTGTTATGATACTGTTTGTTCTGTAGTGTTACTTGTATCCTGGTGTTTGTGAATATGGAAAGGGGAGAAGAGCTCCAGTGGAAAGATGTAGTCCGCTGTGATTGCTTTTCAGTGTCCTGAAAAAAGCTGTTTGACTAAAGCAGAATATATATATATATATATATATATATATATATATATATATATATATATATATAAAACCTGCTATCCCTAATACGCCCAAGATAAAAAAATAAAAATAAAGAATAAAGGTCTCAATTCATGAGCCTTCTTTACTGATCACCATGAAATAAAAAGAAACACAAAAAAGGGATACTCCTATAAATTTCATCTCCTTCTTTTCTATCTGTAAATACGCGTGCAGTCATATGTGCATAAATAGTACTCTCTCACCCAGAGCTGATGAGGCAGAGGAAATAATGGATCCTGGACAACAAATTGAAATCACTGATTCTTTAAACGTGGTATCACAACAGCTTTATTCATACTCTGTGAAAAGCAAAGCTAGGACTGAATAAAAATAAAAGCTAAATTTATGCCACTGAGATAACTTTGACCTTACTTCCAATCAGTAGCATCTAGGAGGAGCAGTGTGAGAGGTTGTCGGGTTCCAGCTACCTGTGAGTAGGAAGAAATTGAAGTGAAACTGGAATCCTAAAAGAGTCTTCTAATTTGCAGTTTCCTTTTAAAAAAAAGAGAATGGGGTCTCTGAGTGAAACTATCTGTGTGTTCCTGTAAGCTCAGACATATAATCTTCTAGGCATCTCAGCATGAGGCTTCTTCTGAGAATACAGTGTTCACTTGTTGTTGGACTGGTTCACCTAAAATGGTTTCAGGCATATATAAATGAATCAGAAGTGAGCGACAGTAATAAGTGAGTGCATGCAGGAAAGAGGCTGCATGCTTGCAGCTTTTCGAGTTCTTTTTAAATTTGTTGGTTTCTGTATTTTTTGCTGTGCTTTCTGACTTTGGTTAAAAGGTTTTAAAATGTAAGAGGAAAAGGAAAGCAATGTGCAATAAATAAAAACCCGAGGAAAGAAATCAACACATTAAAGTTACAAAAACCATGTGGCCTGGTGCTATCCAAGGCTCAGTATAATCCTCAGCAAGCGGCCAAGCCGTATCCCTTGGAAGGAACAAAGATGGGTCTCTCTGGAGCACTCTCATGAGTTCGGTCCACTGAGTGAAGATGGCTCCCAGAGCATTATGTTAGTCACCAATTCCAGGCAGCTTAAGAAATTGAAGAGATTCAATTTGAAGCCTATTTAAGGATATAATATATTGGCTATAGTACCGTAAATCAGCATCAGGGAAGAACAGTGAATGGAGGGCCATTGCAATTCCAAAGCCTTTGTCTCGATGGAGCTTATTGCCCGTGGTTAAAAAACTGTTCCTCTTTAATGTTCTGCAGTGCCACAACTTGGGTAGGTGATAGACTGGACTGCAAATAATGTTTTTGATAACTGTGCTAAATCTAAAATGCTATTTTAATCAACTATATCACTTCGATTTTCAGC
This sequence comes from Struthio camelus, assembly GCF_040807025.1. Taxonomy (NCBI): domain Eukaryota; kingdom Metazoa; phylum Chordata; class Aves; order Struthioniformes; family Struthionidae; genus Struthio; species Struthio camelus. Next base: position 24,415,239 of record NC_090950.1, on the reverse strand, counting down.
TGATAAAAACATATACAGAAGACACATTGTTGGTATAAGTGCAGTGGTATTTGAAATCAATATAAACTGAGCACAAATTATGTTCCTCTTTGCTTTCCTTCTTAGGTTTCTATGGAAACCTTCTTCGAGGTGGTCTGAGGGAAAGAGATGTTAAAATAGAACAATAAAATGTGTTATTTATACATGCAAAGTAAATATCCTTCCTGCATTTTTTTATGGAGGTGAAAATGTGATTTTTCTCATTTAATATTCTCGCTTGACAGCCAAATTAACTATGACCCAGTCTCCTTAGGGCTTAGTTTTCTGCATTTGGCCAGCATGTTAGAAATAAGAAGAGCACTCATCTCCTATGCAGAGCATCTATTATTTATTTGCTATATCTTACTATTTTTATTTTTTTATTTGGCAGGCCTTACAGCTTGTACCTTTCAAAGGATATCTAAAGTTAGTTTAAAATTATAGCTCAGTTAAGCTCTTCATGAACATAACTGATCTCTCACAGCTTTAACCAGAAGACTATCAAATTCAAACTCATTGTAATAACATCACTATAAACAGATGTTAATAACAAGTGATGAGGAAGTATTGTACACATATATTCTTTTAATGAACCATTGCTGCGTAGAATGAATCTTCATTGACCCTAGAACAAGGATGTGTACTCGGCATGCCTGAGATGTGCTGACGTTGTCAGGAATGACATCTGAGAACACATCTTTGAGGGGCAGTCTCCTGGAGGTGGTCAAATGAGCGATCTTCGCATGATAACAGAGACCCTAAAAGTATGGACACAGGATGAAACCAGAGGCCCCCAGCAAAGGTGGTGTCCATTTATGGATCACTTTGAACGTAGCCTGGAGGAGAACTGGTTTTAGGGCATGACGAAAGCAATGGGCACGGCCTGGATGCGCTGATGCAGCGGCTGGCGAGGCTGTCAGAAAGGTGTATATTTTGCAGAGAGGCGAGAAAAGCAGGAATCTCATTTTGGAGGAACGTATATGTCTCGAAGAATGGTAGGGGAAAAAAAAAGAACCTGCTGTTAAACTTTTTGCCAATTATTATATAGGGGTCACATAACTTAATCATGTACGGAGTTGCGTATCAGCCTGTGAGAATTGCCCACAACAGATAGCAGCGGTAGAGGTGTTTTCAGATTGTGTGTGTTAGCCAGCAACAAAAAGCTGCACTCCTAATTGCGCTGGAGCCGTGCTTGAGGGCTGAGTGCACAGAACGGATTTCTTTGATAGCCTGCACTATTCTACTGCGTGTCAGTATTTTATCTTTGTGTTTGGTGCACAGTTTTTTTTTGGTTGTGTTTTGAGTGGTTTGGTTACCTGCCTTTGAGGACTGGCTGTTAAATCTGAACGCAACACGCTAGTCTGTTCTGTGTTACCTGTTTATGCAGGGACCCTCATCAATGTTACTGCTCTGAGGAAGTATTCACAGGGCTATGCACTGGTAGTAGCACCGTTTCCACCACATCGCCCCATGGAAACAGTAGCTTGCCAAGAAATAGGATTTCAGTGCTGCCATTGCCACTGGAGGCTTAATGTGTTTACAGCTGCTGTTCGTTTCTCCTCCCTGCCAGGTTCAAAATCTCCCTCTTGGGGTCTGTTAACGGGGCTCTCCATTCACTCTTAGGTTATCTTCCATTTCTTTCCAATGTTTTTCTTCTGTAAGGGCCTATTAATAAGCCACTGTAAACAAGGGCAGTTTTAACCCTTGCTGTGGTGGAAGTGTGTGTGTGTTTTCTCAGGCTCTTCTCAGAAGTCCAATGCAGAAAGCAGCAGGGAGCCTCTTCTAGCTTTCTCTTCTGGATTCTCTTCTATACTTGCAGCAAATTGAGGTGAATAGCAAGTCTGATTATTCTTACCAACCTGAGGACCTGTATGACATATTTTTGTGTTCCATCTAGTGAATCTTCTCTAGTCGGTATTTGCTGGTATGTAGTGACGTCTCATTTCTTGAGCACTACAGTAACAGGTACCAGATGAAGTTGGATGATAGTAAGCAAATAGTTTGCTCACAAAAAATGCATTTTTAGCATAATTAAAGCTAGGAATGAATATAATTGCTGAGGCAGATTATCTTCTGGAGAAGAATTAAAATCTTTTGTTCTGATACTTTGAAATTTTAAGCTTTCAGCTTCTTTCCAGTCTTTTGTGTTGAAGTTTAGCTTGCTTTTCTTTTCTAGTAAAAACTTTTACTGACGTACGAAGCCCTGAATGTGCAGGGACTTTAAAATTATGCAGCCCCAATCTTAACCCTTCAGTCACGTAACCCTGCCGCAGTACCAGAAGCATGTGCAAGGGAGAGCACAAAGCCCACAGCTGATCCCACGCCTGAAGGAGTTCAGACTTGGCTTTTCTCAGCCACTTCTGTCCCTCTGTGTGCAGACATCTCCCTGCTGAGTCTGCCTCTCTGATCTCCCCGCTCCCCACTGCCTGCATTGCCTTCATCTGGTTTGTCAGGCAGATAAAACGCTTACTCTGTGCTGGCTGGCAAAGCAGTAGCTGCGTTCACCAAACTCTTCTGTCCTCTTTCCTCTCTGTCTCCCTTCCCTCTCCTACTCTTTTGTTGGCTTTCCTCCCCTTCCCTGCCTTAAGCTAAAAATCCTCTGGCTTCATCACTATTTTCAGTCCCTGCACCTTGTAAAAAATCTTGTCAGTGTGCTCTGTTCTTTATATAATATTCCTCAGAAAAGAAGGGGTTAATTTTTTCTTGTGAAAAAGCAATAAAAATGAGGTCTCCGATATGCTGCCCGTGGCCATGCTCAAGGCTGAAGCCATATGAAATTTGTGGTTGTTATAGCACTGGACAGGTACACAGAATCTGGCCACTTAGTTGCCATTTGGAAAAAGTAATTCCATAGCACTGCGATAGCTAGTGACAGGATGTATAAAAGCTTTAATGCTGCATTTGCAAAATTCTCTGAGTGCCAGAGGGCTTTACCAATGAACGTCGTTTGGGCTGAAGCAGGAATTTGTCTCAAAATCATTGCTAATCATTTCTGTAAACTATCTCTGAATGAAAGTCCCTTGGAATGGTATACTGTCCTTGTAACCAAAAGCTTAAAATAGCAGGGTGTTACGATTTGCAATATTATATAAAGAAGAGAACAGACTTATCATATCTTATCGCACTGTGCAGAGGAATTGCTCCCCTGCTGCCCACCTTGCGGTCCCCATCTCCGATACCTCTGTCTGTGTTTGACTGGTTGCCTGGTTGACTTCTCCCCCCTTCTCCCTGGCCCTCCAGCTGGCTGGCCTGCTCCGTCTGGGGTATTGGCACTAGAAAGGCTTTAGCCTGTTATGGCCACTGCCAGCGTATGTCCTTCATCTAGGACAGTCCAGTGGTTTTGGAATTAAATGGCGTGGATGAAATTCCTGATGCCTCAAGCATGAACAGCCAGGTGGCCTGCATGAGGGCTGCATACAGATCTAGGCTACGGAAAGGCTGTTTCTTTGACAAAATATGAAGACTCCACAGCACAGTAAATGAGAATAGGGGCTTTGCTACCTCCTGATGATCGGACTGCCCAAGTCAGAGCCACAAACAGTGACATCCCTCCCGTGGGTGTATTTGCCCAGTGAATATACAGGTCATTTCTGCATATGGTTTTACAGACCCTAGGGCATATCTGACCAGGAACTGGAAATATGGTGATTGATGGTTTCTGATATTCAAAAATGTAGTCTGAAATAACTGAGACATAGGCAAATAAGTGCTTTAAGAATATTTCTGAAAAAGTAGAAAGGAATAGACATCCTGCTTGGACACAGAGGAAGGAGAAGAAGGGAGGGAAAGGACAAGGATCCAAGTGCTGAACATGGGAAAGGAGAAGGAATTCGTGGCTCTGAAGGAGCAAGGTGATGAATGAAGAGGCATGCTAAGGGTACAGAGCCTAGGCTGAGGATGAGCTGGAGGTGGCATCAGTCAGTCTGCTTAGAGCGGCATTTCTTGCTACTCGGCCCCCGTATGGAAATACCAGAAAGGCTGAGAGCACTGCAGCCCTCCCATTGCAGTCAGGTCTGCTTTGAGTTGTGATGGGAACTGGTTATGGAGTGCACAGTGCATCAGTCCTTCCTCTCTGCTGCTTCCTAAATTAGAATGATTTATCCCACCCCCACCCAATGACTGACGTTCTCCTTCCCAGGTATCTCTGCTGTGATGCTTAGGTTGAAATTGGTCAGAATAATAGCCTCAGAGTTCACCTGGCTATCCCACTGTCACTCTGGCTCCATATAAGTTTCTGATGGAAATGGTTTCTTTCTCTTGAAGATTGTAAATCATTTTCAGTTATCCTATACTTTTTTTAAAATTATTTTTTTATTTTACAGCCTGATGCTAAGACTGCCTGAGGAATTTGTTCAGATACCAGCTAATCATATTGAAACTCATTTGAATAAATAATTAATAAATTCACTAAATGTAAAAACCCAACCAGATGTACAAAGCTTTGCCAACTTAGGAAGAGTTGACAGTGAGAAATGGAAGCTATGTGGAAACCCACCAAGTGCATTTATTGGTGGTTTCAAGATGCTTAGAAACATTTTCACAATGATTAAAAAAACCAAACATATTGCTTATTCAGTTGCTGCTTGAAAGCTTATGGCCAAAATCCTTAGCCAAGGCTTTTTTTTTCTTGGATCCCTTTCTGTGGTGCCCAGGTGCAGAGAGGACCTGCTGTATTAGGCCTCCCGAGTCCTGCGCAGAAGTGTTCCCTGCACTCGGAATCTGAACTCGAGGAAGCCTTTCCCAGGGTGCACATTCAGAGCCTGCCTGCTCCTAGGGTTGTGAGGAGCAGACCATCCAGTCGGCGTAGGATGCCCAGGATCTCGATGGAGGGGTGGCAGGGACAGCTTCCCCTTTTATCATTGATTAAAAAAAAACCTTTGTACGTGGTAGGAGGAAGGAGATAGCTATAATCCTACAGTGTGTTGGGTTAGGAAGATGAATCTAGGAGGACAGATTTTTTTCATGGAATGTGATTCTTCCATATCCTCCTCCTTGGACTGTCATGGGAAATGAGTCGAGCCTGTATACTGAGCCTGCCTCGTTCTTCACCAGATATACATTAGGGGCATGTCAGGACATTTCTGAAAATTAAGTAAAATGAGCTCAGACTTCAAGATCTGGATCAGTGACTTGAGAAAGGGGGTTGCTGTGAAAGGACTTCAAAGCCAGGTTTATATTCTCTCTGTGCCTATTGTGTTTGGTTTAAATCAGCACAAATAACATTTTTAAAAAATCAGGGGGCCTACACACTGTCATAGTGAAGATACAGCAGGAATAAATAGATAATGAGAGGCAAACTGTTCAACTGTAGCCACAGATGGCAGTTGCATCGCATGCCCTGAAACCAGAATCATGTCTAGCTCTTAATAAGTGTGTGCCCTGGAGTGTCTCTAAAAGGTGGACTCCTCCGTTAGACCTGAGGAGCTACAGAGGTGAAGGAGGCACAAATAACAATAAAAAAACCTGTGAGAAACATTAAACACTAACATAACACTTCTATCTTCACAGTGCTGAGCAATCAATGAATTGTCGGCTCTTCAAATAGGCCTGGGAGGTAAGCCCTTGCTGTGCTCTGCCCTAGGGAAATACTGCAAATGCCATGTGATGCCCTTTCAGGCAAAACAGTTTTGTACTTTAGAATGATTTCTGAAGCAAGATAAAAGTCAAGTCTGGCAGTATCTATACAAAAAGATGACTTCCACCAAGGGCAAGGCAATCCATCTATCCCTCCCAGCACTGCAAACACTGATTTTTTATGTTTGATATTGCGGGCATGACTTCTTGTATCTTCTCTTTTTAAAGTATGTGCTTTCTGCCAGCTTTTGAACACTGTTGTACAATCTATATATACCCTGATAATATTTTAGGTTTTTCATAAAGAGATAATTTACTAGAACTCTCATGTCTGTGCCATATTGGTAGAAGTTACCTTAAGTGAACATTGCAAAACTACAACCATAAATACAAATTTGAATTGTTAAACCCACTTATTTCAACAATGCTTATATCTCTTATGTTCCATTTTTGCAAATACTATAAGTAATTATTTCCCTAACAGAAATGTTCTTTGAAGTAGCAAGTATAAAACAAATACTGAAAGGGAGTCTGCAGAATGTAAGTTTTAAATTGATAAAATATGGCCCTAAAAACCTAGTTTAGAAGTTCATTAATTAGGATACAAGAATCCATTTTGTATGACTGGAATTTCCGATCAATTCACTTCAGACTGAATATTGAACGTCTCCCATGAGCACTACAGACGCAAACCAAGAATTATTTGGGAAAATTGTCTGGGGATTATTCAAGAAACTAACAATCTGTTCTAAAATGCTTAGCAATTGTGAGGAAGCATTTTATATCCTTTAAACAACCACAGTAAATTATTTGTTCCGTTCTATTTTAGTTGTAAACTCTATCCATGAATCCGTCTCTGGCACAGTCATCGTAACTCATGGAGAACGTGTATGTGCAAAAGTGAGTTGAAAATAATCACTTGTATGGTTACCCTCAGGGATGTGAGCTTGTTCGCGGAGGCAAAGCAGAGTAGTCCAAAGGCTGCAGTCACTTTTAAAAGTGTAAGGGGTTGTAAGGGGCTGGTACAGCAGCTGGATATTACGTGCCAACATGAAAGCAATGGTTGTTTCCCCCTCCCGCCTTTTTTTTGGCTAGGTCCTTTGACCAGCTGTAAAAATTGTCATTGACTATTGAGCTGCTATGGGTTTGCCCCACCTGACAAGCAGCTCTCCTGCAGATGACTCACCCGACTACAGGGCACCTTTACGTGCCAGAGCAGTGCTAAGTGCCCAGAACCGGGGAGAGACGTGCAGGCTGCCTTGCGTGCTGACTCTCCAAATATTACCCATGTGAAAGAGCTATGGGGCAAACTTATAAAAGGGTGCTTATTTTCATTCTTTTTTTGCTGTTTTCAGTTCTGCAGCTTTTTGACGCTGACTAACCACCCTTTGACTGCAGTGACATTAAAACACTACAATATGCCAAAACACCGCGTTTTGCCCCATGCACCAGGCAAGCCAATCAATAGTAAAGGCAAAGGAAGACGTCTTTTGCTGTTAATTGTCTGTTGTTTCCTTATAAAAGCTTCTGTTCAAAGCTAGAGGAACTACCCAAAATCATACTGAGCAAAGCTAGAGAGAGTCTTTCAGTCTACTGTAAACACTCCAGAAATGTATTTTTGCTTATTTTAAAAATGGTGGGAATATTGCCCTGGCTGAGCCCTCTTTTGGCACGAAAGAGCATTAATGGAACATTGCAGTGTTATTCAAACATGCCAGCTATCTCATTTACAGCACAGTGAAAAACTGATTTTGAAAGTGATTAGAATTAATATAAGCCAAGAATTGTCAGCGTTGAGTAACTCGGCATTTTAAATTGAAGTATCTTGCTGCATAAGGAAAGACATCAGCCTACGGGGATTGGATGCATTTCTTGTTACAAGTGTTAAGGAGCATTTTCCTGTTTGGATAGATAGACAAGTTTAGAATCCTTGACAGAAGCTGTTGAAAAGATTATTAATTTTTAAACAGCACAATTTTTATATTTTGTAATAATGTGTTTAGGGAACCCATTATCTTGCTTAATGTTCCTTTGCTATAAGAAGAAATAATAAAACTGAACTAGTCAGTCACCCACTGGTGCACCTTTCCCCAAGTGTCCTTCCACTGAATTTCCTTTCCTTTTGATCATTAAGTCCTGGTAAGCCTCCCTCACTTTCAAAGCCGATGAAAATAAATAGTGCTTAACTCTGGCCTGAACGTGAACAATGCTAGGTTGTATCCAGGACCTCGTGGATGGTCGGTGACTAACTAAAGGCTTCACTGCGCGTGCTTTGACATTAGCTTTCTTTACAATGAGACAGATGAGCTGGGGCTCATGTGAGCTCAGCTATGACACCATGCAGCGTTGCAAATGCAGTGCTGAACATGCAGTGTTTCAACATTAGATGTTGAAATGTCTGTCTGCCAACCCCTTGGGAATCTTGAAAACAGCTTAAGAATTATGAAATGTAAAAGTAACAGCTCTGAGGTTTTGGCCTTCACTTTTGTGAGCTTTGGATTGTTCGGTTAAATCATAAAATTCTTTGTGGATGCCGTTTCAGCCAAATTTGAAAGAAAAGACTAAGGTCATGCTAGGAAGAAGCTGTTGTAGAGTAACAGCTATAGCAGGTAGTTCATCAGTCATCAAGATTTTACCTGTTCATATACTTCTTTGAAAAAGTAGGCTGGATTGGCAGGCGCTCTGCTTGCCCCTTAAGGTGCTGTGGACACAGTCCACTTTGAAGTGAAGTGGGTGGTAAAACTGACTTCAACAGAAGAATTAGGATGCTTCTCATCAGTTGCTGAGATATGTGGAGAGGTGAGATACTGGCCACGTACACTTTCAACACGTACACTTGAGACTGAGGTAGGCCAGAGTGCTTTGGCCAGGGCTGGCCCAGGCCACAGGGCCGTGACTGGAGTTGGGTAGCACATTTTTCTCTTGATGCAAGCTCTGACGTTGCTCCAGTCCCTATAGCGCAGGTTTCTTTCAGCCATAGCCAGGCAGCTGCCTGAGCGGTTTTGTGGAAGAGAAGTGGTTTCTATACTCATGCCAACTGATGGATACAAAGAAGAGGAAATAAATGCTGAGTGAGAAGGAAAAAGCCTAAAAGACTGAGATAGATGTGACTGTTCAGAGCTCAGAGGGAGTCTCCTCTGCTCCTTGGATTGTTATCTCTATGTCGGACTGGGCAGGCTGTGTGGGTGCCATCCAGCCACTGCCACGCTCTCAGCCTTAGTATCCACTGGGAAACATACTATGGCTAGAAGCAACATATGAAAAAGTGATGAGAGAAAAGTTTTCTAAAAAAGATCTTTTCTTGCTCACTGTTGCTTTCTTTTCCCAATTTTTCTTTGTAGCCTTTTTCTGTACTATCTCAGCAGAGAAAAAACACTAGAGCCAGTGAACTGAGACTAGAACAGGATGTTTTTCAGAAAGTTTTCCAAATAAAAATACCACATTTTGCTTGATGAGGGTCACTGCATTGAATCAGTTGTTATTCATTCATTCTTGGCCAACCAAGGAGCATTCACTAAACCTGCCTTCAGATACTGAATGCTTTGTGAATTATTACTTATCCAAATACCTATCTATCTAGTTATCTTCCCCCCACGTCAAACTGCCTCCTCTAAGAGCGTAAGACTGTAAGAGTCATACGTTGTTCTGTCTATAAGCAATTAGCTAACAGTAAAGTAATAAGCTAATAAAGTTATCAGAAGATGGTGTTTGCACATAGAGATGGCCGTCACTGCATTTTACATAACTCGCTCTGCACTGCAGATTTCCTTTCCGTGGCTATTGATGTGGAGATGTTAGGAGGTGACTCCGAGTGCCCTCCAGCAGCACGTGGTGCAGCAGGCTGGCAGGTTTGGGGCTGCGAAGGGCAGGACTTCTGTGCTCTGTGCTCGAGTCTGGGACAGTTAGTGCAGTCCTGAATGGGAGATGTGGAAGTCATCTTCCCCTCAAACACTGCATCAGACTTCACTTCCGTTTAGTGACTGGTTCGCTGACTTGCTTCCTTTTTGTGCGTTTTTACTATCTTTGAAGGGCGGCCATCCTTCCTTCCCTCCCGTTCACTCCCCCCAGTTCACAGACAAAGGATTTTTCAGAGTTCGAGGACCAACAATTCAAACTTCCAGATTAAAGCACAAACTTTAATAATGGCCTTGAGACATTAATAAGCGCTAATTCATAAATGCTGGAAGAGAGCAGGCGCAGGAAAATGTTTGATTCGTAGATAAATGGACTTAATGCTAATTAGATCTGTTGAGCAATCCAAAAGCACGTCACCAATTGGAATGGACCTTTCCCAATTAGAGGAGAGTTCATTAAAAAGAAGAAAAACTAGTAGGAGATAGGAAAGAGCTTGAAGAATGCATATATGTATTAACTAGAATTGAAAAGAGAACTGTCCCGGTATCTTAAGGAGCTGATTCTAAAATCCTCTGTATCTCATTCTGGACAAGTGAGGCAAAACTAAAGGGTTTTATTTAGCATTCAGTAAGGCCCCAACTTAGCAAAGCATTTTGCCATGTTCTTAGTTCACCTCCTTTCAGTTACTACATGTTGAAAATATGTGCTTAGGTTCCATTGATTTATGTAAGTATTTATTGCTTGTTCTATTAATACCTGCAAGCATTAACTGCATCTGATCATTTCGGTAGGAATTATGAGCCTGTCTATTAATCTTTATCCATTTTATATTTCTACTCAGGGATACTTTTCTCTTTTGGAAAAGGCCTATTTCCTTTGCATGGTAACAAATTAAAAAGGTATAACTAAAAAGGTCATTGAAGGTTGCCAGGCTTACAATGACTTAAGAAGAAGTATATGGGCATACCAGTTACCATTTCCAACAGAAGGATCCTCTTTTACTAGATGCTGTCCAAACCATGAATAAAAAGAGACAATTAGCCGAGGGAATTTAAATGTTTATTACCAGAGAGAAAGTTATGAATACAAGATCTATAAGAGCAGCATTGTGTAAATCCCCTTGTGGGGAGCTTTTGCTTGGAAAATTTCATTCTGCCTAGCTGCTGAGAAAGCTAAAAGATTTCTCAAATATTTGCAAGCAAAATTTTGAGCTCATGAATCTTTATGCAGCTCTGCTTTCCTGCGTCTCTAGCAAGTGCTTTGTTTTTTTTTTAATACTGTCCAGTGACTAGCTGACTAGTGGCTTTAATTGCTTTAGCACTGACCAAACTGAGCTGCTGCCAGGAATTGAAGGGTGTTAATTGTTTTCTGGATAGTGTCACTACCATGAAGTTTTCCAGGATACTCGAAGAGTTTGTGACCTACGTGAGAGAAATGCTTTTTTCTGTTGTATTTTTGCATGCAAAGGGGGTTCGCAGTGCTAACAAATAAGAATGGTGCAGACTGGCACCCACGTAGTATGCACAGAAACAACCGCAGCACATGCAGGCATGACAGAAACCCACGTGTGTACAAACCTGAGGGCAGTGGGGCTTCAGTATTGGCACCTTGAGCGTTGCTGTAGTGCAAATCAGTGGAAGCTAAATTCATACCAGCTTCCTCTTTTTAACTCTTGTATTGGTGTTTCCTATAGTAAGACCCCTTTAAAAATACATGGATAATCTTGTGCTGGATTCTGGTGTGTAACGTCAGCTTACAGATAGCTTCTGAGCTATTCGTGTATCTGCATATGTTTCATATTTGTGGAGCTTTTTAACGTCCAGCTTTCTGTCTCAGAGAAATTATTGGAACAAACTTCTAAACTGATAATGAATGTGAAAGTATAGTGCTCAGCTGGGCTGAGTGAAATATATTTCTTCCCAGGATATCAATGGAGAACACAAAGTATAGAAAGGTTTTACATCTTGCCCAGTGTCTAAGGAGCTCTGGGACTTGCGCCTCTTGCTCTCCTGTTAAAACTGCGAGTCTAAAGGTCGCTGCAGCAAACAGTCTGCTCCTGCTGTTAGTGACACAAAAAAGATACAACCTCAGGTGCAAATATCATCAGCCCCAAAGCAGCAATATTTAATCGTTTGATTGCACTTACACAGGAATAAGAGGTCAAAATAATAAATTTTGGTCAAGCAACATTTTACCTTCAAACATGACTGTTCCTAAATGAAATTAATTCAACTTTAGGCAAATGAATTCGTGCTTAGTATTAGCAGGGCTCTTGAGTTCAGATGCTCAAAAATCAGCTGGAAAGGATAAAGGTAGAGCAATTATTTTTACGATTGGCTGCCCATTCAATTTCTGTTTCTCTAATTGGATTGTTCAGTGAATATTCTTCTAAAAGTGCGGAAATTGGTTAAGCTAATTCCGCTCTGCAAAAGAGCTGAAAACCCATAACAAGTTATTTAACTGCTTTCTTTTCTACTGGTTCTGCCTAAGCTCTTGTACTGCATTAACGTCTTCTTTTCCTAATCTGCATAACTTACGTAGAGACTGAGTTTTGTCGGGAAGATCAGCTCTGACTTGTCGTGGAGCCACGCTGCAGCAAAACACCTACACAAGCTCTTCAGTCCCATTGCACTCTGTGAGTAAGCATGCAGCTAAAGATAAGCCATTTCTGAAATCTCACCTTATTCATTCTACAGGTTTTCAGACGTGGGCCTTTGACCCAAAGGGGGACATATGTTAACTTAGTGTATATTGTTATTGCTTCTTTGATGTGCAGTGAGTCACAATGATTTATGACAAGTTGGAGCTAGATAAATATCCTTCTTAGGGAAAAGCATTATGTTCTTAGCCAGAAACAAAAATCTGCTGAGGGTCTCTGGTAATCTGTAAAAACACATTTATATACAAACAGGTTAAAAAACCAGGCAGGAATATTCAGAATAGCCCAGGCTATCTTTCCACATGCATTTCTTCAGTGGATATGATTCGCCCTAGGCAATTTGCATACACACGAGCATCAGTCTCTCTTTGTGTTTGGCCACATGGAGAAAACACCAGGGAACTGAAAAATTACCTCCACACAGCCGTGCCCCGTGGATTATTGTACGGCTGCAGCAATTGCTGTGCTGGCACCAGCAGGTGCTGGGGGGGGGGGGGGCGGGGGGGCATAAAGGTGGGGTAAATCCTGCATAAGCAATCCCAAGCAGCTCTGCCTATTGGTGTGACATGACAGCTTCAGCCTCTAGAAGTACTTCAGGTGTGTTATAAAAGCGGTCGGCTGAGGCTAGCATACCATTCTAGCTTGGGTATATAGATGCGAATCATGAACCAGGGCAGGAAGGCTCATAGTGATGCAGACAACAGAAAAAAATAAAGACAAAGTCATTTTAAATGTATTCAAGTTTACATAATGTGCAGTCTCAGCTTTTAAGAAGTTGCTCTGATGTAAAATTTTAGTGTGGTCTGAGTTCAAAAAATGCCCAGAATATTTATAACTATTTTTTAATGACATTGTATATGGCTGAGTATTAGCTACGTAATGTCTGACCCTGTAACGATGCTTCTGTTCACGTGAGGCTGCTTTGGGAATGAACTTCTCCGTCAGGCTGGGTCATTTCTTTGACTGGGTATTTCTAAGTAAATAAGCAACCAATTTGTGAATGACCTGGAAGAGTCTGAGATATTAGATGAGTTGATTAGCTATGCGAAGCTCTGCCGCTGTTCAGTGACACTTCATCTCTCAGCACAGCAGGAAAGACGGGAACGGCTGGGACGACGTATGCTGAGAGCTCAGCGGAAGGGTTTGCGGTGGCAGACGTCCTATAGGCACATGGAGCGATAAGCAATGGATGTGTGAACAAAAACCTTCCCTCCAACATTAGCCTGAGAAGGAAAACTTACAGTTTTACTCACTAGGGAGTGATTGAAGTGGGGGGGAAATGGTGAAAGAGCTGTGAGCGAAGGAGGGGTGAGGCTGCGGAGCCGCGCTGCCGCAGCTCTCCGCTATAGAAACAAGTTGTCCCAGCTGCAGCCAGACCCTGCTGCTCCTGGAACCGTATCGCCATTTCCCCTCCCCACTTCAAGCACTGGTTAATATTATTTTATTTCATTTATTAGTAGGAGAAAGCTGTGCGGCAGATATATAAAGGTACAGAAATGCTTAGCATTCACTGTTAACAAAATGCCTTTAAAAGTGAGGCCTTATGTTCTAATGATTTGATTTGTCTTGATTATTGAAATAAGTTGCTCACTACTTAAATAGCTAGTCAAGTCAGGAAAAAGAAAATTATTCCCTCAGTTAATTTTAATTCCTACTTAATAATGGGCTCTCACTGGCTTTTGAGTGTAGGATCTGTGGAGAGTTCAGAGCTTTTTAACATTCGTCACTCCTAACAAAAACAGGAGCACAGCATGTGTTGTTGTAAGAATAACAAATAAGACTAAATCCTAAAATCCGAGTCCTAGGTCAGCCTTTACCACGTTGCACCTACCCCACAGGCCTAAATTCTGCTGCGACGAGAGCGGATAGGTCCCGTGCCAGTCAGGGAAGAGGTGAATGAGAAAGGATGCTCTTAACCCATGGAGAAGGGCGAAACAACCTTCAGACTCCAGGGAATGTCACAGTCCACACAGACGATGTGAATCTTTGGGAAATACGGAGTTATCTCGAGGGCAAGTTGAATTCTGTGCGCTCCCTGATGTCCCCTGTGGTTTATCCTGCCGGCAGGATCTGTGTATCTACAGCGACCGGGTTTCCCAAGTCACACATTCAGCCACCATTTCGCCCAGGGCTTAACCTTAGACACATTAATTTTCTCCTAATACCCTGGAGGTTGCCACTGGACATAGTGAATGATTATCCTTTGTCTCCTACAGATGAAACTAAATTCATGTCTCCTCCATGTGAAGTACCATTTTTATTACCAGGAAGGACTGCAGGGCCTGGGCTGCAAGGAAATGCATATTCTTTGCCTAGAAAAAAACCAAGAAAGATCAATGCTATAACTGCTGTTTCCTTAATTAGCAGTTATACTCAGTTGGACTAAATCCTCTAAAACAGAGTTGATTTTATTTAAATTACCACAATAACTTTGTTTAATCTAGAGCAAGCATGAGCAAAGCTTATTTAAAAGCTGACCGATCTTTTTAATTATTCATTGTTCTTCAGTGACTTTGTAATGTGGGAAGAAAAACACTTGAAGTTTTTTCTTAAAGTGACTAAATCCATATTCATCTTTAGCTTGATTTTCCCACTGCTTTTTAGGGAAGTAGTGAGCCAGTTTAAACCGTGTCAGCATTTGGGTATGAGTGAATTGTAGACAATGATTTTAATTGATTTTTATGTTTTGAATAATATGCTAACAAGCAATCATTGAATTTTGCTTATGCATATAAGCAAACAAACAAAACTCATGGGAACGTGTAATGTTAAATCAGATGTTTTTTACATTTAGGCTCAAGTACAACTAATAACTTCTAAATCTGCTTTTGTCTGCACATGCAAATTCCCATCGAGATCAGTGCCAGGGACTGCGGGGTTGGCCTACTAGAATATTTTAGGACGTTTTTCTCCCAAATCTGAATTTTTAGACCTGATTTTCCCTTGAAAGCAGAACTGAGTCCACAGAAGTCAAGAGAAGTACATAGTTGCAAAGCTGATCCCGTTTCTGAGTGAGATCTGAGATCTGATGCAAGGGAAAGGCAGAAAGAGAGCGCAGGCTCCAGGCGTCCTTTACATGCCCTTGCTCCAGAAAGGCTGGGCAATCTGCACGTCTCTGGCATGCGTCAATCTGATCTGGAGGTACAGCAATTTACTTCTTCACCCCAGGACCCTTGAGGGTCACAGCAAGGGGAGGGCACACGGAGCGCGGTGGACTTTGGCCGTGGCCTATGTCACTGCCAATGCTCTCTTCCAGGTCTACCCGCTCTGCGTGTAACAAAGGACTCGGTGTATTGACGCTCCAGCGAATGAGTCTCCCCTTCCTTATGGACCTTTTAATGTTTCCAGAGAGGTATTGAGAGACAGTAGTGTAAGGAGAGTTCGGTTCTTTGAATTACAAGTTTTTCGTGTCATCTCTGCTAGTATCACACACCATGGAAGTACTACAGGAAAAGTCAGGGAAAGATGAAGTCTCTGTAGGAAAGGCACATTTAGCAGCTATTAATTAAAAGAATCACCAGGGAGAGAGGAAGAGAGAAGATCAGCATCGCTGGAAATGAATGATTTAAAAGATAGACCATTTCTATCACTGCAGTTTAGCAGTATGTGGGAGCTGAGGGCAGATGCTGCGTGATCTATTACATTTCTGTATGGATAGTTAATATATGGTCTTTGTAATTTATTATAACATTGCAAAACAGACTCGTGCTTTCCTTTCCCTTCTCTTTTTGTTTTACCTCCTATATAAATAACTTCGGTGCGGATTTTTAGGATACTAAAAAAACTTTTGCCAGTTAGAGACAGATATAATGAAATCCTCCCAGACACAATTTTAACTCGCATCGGCAAACTCTGACTTGGATCTCTTTTAAGCAGAATGCCATAATAAGAAACTGATAAATTTATTATCAAAGTTAAAGGCAGCTGCTGAGAAACATTGGTTCTATTCCAAGCTCTGCCACTGTCTTGCTTTATAATCTTGCCCTGAGTTTCTGGTTATCTGTATCTGTCTTTCCTCCCATCTTTGGTTACATCTACTTAAATTGTAAGCTGTCATGGTAGAGACTTTTCCTCTGGCTTTCTGTATGTCAATGCTTTGCAGTCTAAAACCTGAATCTCAAGTTGGGGTCTAGACACTGCTGTGATTCAGTAATAGTAATAGATAACAATAACAAGAAGTCAGGATTCATAAAGGCAGTTCCACTGACACTTGGCATTTACTACAATGTCAATACACAGAAAGATTTAAAAGAAGTACTTTCTACCATGCTGCTGTCATTTGTGAAATCTCTGAGCCTTCTCAAATTGAGTAGTATGCATGGCTAGTCTTTGGATTGAGAACCCCAAGCAAACTTGAGTAAGTTGTACAGTAGCCTGCGCTGAGACTTGCATACTTCATATCTGTGATATTCAGCTCTTGATAGCAAATGTGTAACTGATGGTAAGGACAGATTTTGGGTGTTTTACAAGTGTGATACATGACATGACTCAAATACTTTATCCCTTGCCTCTGCAAGGATTTCTTTTTGCACCACTGTCATACAGTTGATCGCAATGTGAAGGAGGCAAGACAGCAGGAGGCAAAAATGCTCAGCTCCTAACTACATGGCAGCTTTTATGGACTGGTAAATCTGTGGCAGTAGTGAATTATAGCTTTGGAGTTTACTAATAGATATATCTTAGTCAGTGCAGGAAGAATTGTTCTTCCTCAGCCTAATCTTGACAGTTTGCAGTCAATAAAGACAGCATGAAACTTCTTGCAAGGATACAGATACAAATACTGATATCTTGGTAAAATGAGTATGCTGAATACATGGAAAAGTACAGTATAATTTATAGCCAGTTACGATTCTATGAAATTTCTTGCAAGGATAGACAAAGCTAATCTCTTGTGCAATAGGATTGTTTCATCAATTCTCTTGGCATTTTCAGGTTCACTTAGATCTGCTGGTCCATCATCTACTGTGCAATGTTGTTGTGTGCTGCTAGATGCTCTCTCCCACAGCTATATGTATTTCAGTGATGAATGAAGTAACTGCAGTCACTGATTTCAGTTTCTGTGGACCCTGCCTGAGCTCAGGGTCCTATACAGCTGCATTTTGTAAAAATCTGTAATGAGCAGGTGTCATCCTGGAAGTTTTATGACAGCAGCATTGTCAAGCCTAACCTTCGGAATTAGGTCTCCAGAACCAAGGGACTCCAGAGAAAAACTGAAATGTGTCTAGTCCCCAAAGGTCTATACTGTGAAGGTAACCTGGAATTACAGCCTTCACACCAGAGCCATCCTGGAAGCCTGGGCTCTGCAACAGACCATCTAGAAATTTTTTTTTAGAAAGCCAAGTAGCTTCCAGTGGATACTTATTGAGACTATCTCGTTTTGGTAAACTGGTATTTTTCCACAATTTTTTTTTAAATTCTTGATCATCTCTACCTCTAAGGCTGAGCTGTTGTGATAAATATGACTAGGACAGGACCTGATCTTTCATTTTGGCTGTTCATGTGTTTTCCATAGACAGAAAGCACAAAAAATGAAATCTATGCCTTGCATGCTATGTTATACAGTCATTTGTTCTTGAGAAAATCTTGCAAAATCAAACCAAAAATTGCAATTTCTGAGTTAATAGACTGATGGTTTTTCTTCCCTTTCCACTGAGAGTTTTATATCTCATCTACTGGCTGCATTTATACTTCTGTTGTAAGGCAGTTGCTAAACAGAATCACGGCAGTTAGAGATGGTAAGAACTTACTGAGTCATCCAGTTCAAGCCCTCTGCTAGGTTATATTTGAAAAGAATAAGAAACAGGCCTTTTACGTAAGGATCTTCTTTGAAACAGGACAGCAAATACCTTTACTGAATTCTTAGTTCAAATGATGACAAATTTGCAGGACTGGTGCCACAGATTTTTTAATTTTGTTAAATTGTTTCATCACACGGGAAGTAATATCACTTTGGCTAGTGATGGAAACTGAGGTTGGCCATGTAGTCCAGCATGACTTATGACGGAATGCAGCACACTATAAAGTTCTGCAGCCTTTAATTCCACCAAGACTTAGGGTCTTTAAAACCAGACTTTTGAAAAATTAATGAATGTAGCTAAGTGTGAAGAGCAAACAGAAGTGTTTTCCTAATGACTTTGTTAAAATGTTCGTTTTAATCTTCACAAGGAATCATGCATTTCAAAATTAAGATTCCTCATGGAGAAACCAGCTCTGAAATGGGATTGTTTAAAAGATAAGGAATTATTTATTATATTCCTAAAAAACCATGAAGCTTTAGAGGTACAGGCTTAATCTTCTCTTGCTTTGCAGAAGAAATACAATTTGAGCTTAATCTAGGTGTGTCACTTCACAGTTAAGTAGGTTCTATGCGTGCCCTTCACCCCAGCCAAATGAAACTAACTTGCAGTCATTTAGGTGTCAAACTCAATTTTCTCCATCATTATTGTAAGTAATATCAACCCTATAGGCTGAACAGTGCCCTTGTTGATACCTTTGAGACTTCCTTATCGCCAGTGAAAAACGATTGACTTAAATTCGGGAAACATATTTGGTGGAAGAATGAGTATTGGACGAGCAGTCAGCTCCTTCCTTCAGCTATGACTCTTCAGTAAAAGCCTGTTCTTGTCACTAGCAAAAACAAGATGTAAGCTGGGAAACCAGCAGTAACAAATCCTTGGTGTTCAAAGTTGCCGTCTTCAATATCTAATTTTAGAGAAGAATGGCATTAATTTGCTTTGGTGGCATTTGAATATGAAGGTACATGGTGATATGTTAAGAAAGTAGCCATGAGCTGGTGAAAAGGCTAGTTACTCAGGGGGCTGTCTGTTAGGGTGTCCTTGGAAATAGGCACGAGGCAGTGTGATATAGCCTTACACAAAGTCAGGCTCTTCGGAAAATGTTGGTAATGGCTTAGCTTTCAGAAGGGTTGCCCGCCTAAGCTACTTTCTTCAAATATCCTCATCCTCTACTCCATATAAAGAAAATACAGAAACTAGGAGAAGTGCAGAAATGGTGCAGAATTGGGTAGTCCTAGGCACTGTGAAGCAAAAAATATATGCATGTTGTTGCAGCGTCGTGCTCTATATTCTCTGTTCCACTGGAAAGTTGTAAATATCCAATTTCCAGTAAATTTGGTGTTTCAGCATAGAAGGATCCCAACACATCAGTCCCTACAAGGTTGAAGAGTAGGTTACCACACTTTTGTTGCTGTAATACTTCTCCCCTAAGAAAGAATGGTCAGAGCAAGCTCTGTAATCTCTTTTCAGATGTATCTTCTCCAGCTCAGGTATATTGTCCTGGACGCCTTCCCTGAAGAGGAAAATAAACCATATCTGCATTGTATCAGTGGGGCAGTGAGTTTTTGTACTAATCTTGTCTGTTATCACTTGTTAGCTCTGCAGGCTCCTAGACTCGAAGCAGAGTTGTATTTTCCTGACCTTGGTGCACAGCTGCATGCCAGCCTGCTCTGCCTTGCTTTCAGGCTTGGTCAGGTCTTGGTGGAAATTCTAATGGAAGCACTAAATCATTTTGCCGTGGGAAGTGAGCACACTGGCTATCAGCTGTAATTAGCATTCAGCCTTCCTGTTTCCAGCGAGCACACTGCTCTGGGCTCCCCCTTTAACTACAGCACCTGACTGACTCATTCCAGGTCTTGATTATCTTTCTAGTAAACAGGGACCCTGAGAATTGTTCAGCAATTAATTGCTATCATAGTTCATCATTCCTTGAGGCTGAGGGCTTGTGAGGAATTTGTGCAATATTTATAAACAATACCTAACCCAGTTATGCAAATAATTTCCTTCTGTACTGAAGAAGAAATTATTACCATGAATTTAAAATATGTTAGTTTGATGTTTTGATGCTTTACACCTTGTGTCATCATTTGTTTTTATAAAATATGACTTTAAAACGCTTCCAACTAGATTGCATATGCCTTGCATAGCTTTAGGGAGCAGCATACAAAATTCTGGGAAATAAGGCCCACTGAATTAGATAATGACCCCTTCTTGCTGCTTTGTGCCATTCTGGTGACCCAAACTTACCAAAATATTGATGTGTCTGGAAAGTCCTTCTTAATGAGTGAGTCTTTGAGCTGGGAGAAGGCCAGAGTAGCAGCACATTATTGGCCCTCTTCTAACCTCTGTCCTTGAGACATGACCAGCCAGGGCTGAAAGGCCTGTCTGCCACAGCCGTATCCTTTTCTGCAAGAATATCTGTGTGGGACTGTACTGGCCCATAACGTACCGGAGCA
Organism: Struthio camelus; assembly: GCF_040807025.1. Classification (NCBI taxonomy): domain Eukaryota; kingdom Metazoa; phylum Chordata; class Aves; order Struthioniformes; family Struthionidae; genus Struthio; species Struthio camelus. Next base: position 24,394,882 of record NC_090950.1, on the reverse strand, counting down.
AACTGTATTAGATGACTCTGTGCCATGAAACTAGGCCAGTCTGCAGCTGAAGCCAGAATGCAGAGCACACAAAGCTGCTTTATGGCCACTCTCCGTTACCCTCAGCGGTACCTGCTCAAGTGCAGTTTAGAGTGGGGAGAGAGTTGCTACAGGAACCTTGTGAAAGACCCCGCGGCTCGCTTTTGTTCAGGTGTCATTTTCAATCCAATAACCAATACGCTAGTTTACGTGGGAAAATGGTAATTGGGCTGATAGGCGGTAGCGGTTAATCCCTGTTGGGAGAAGCCGCTGGAAGGGATTCAGAAAAGGAATGGAAATGGATTAAACAGAAAGTTCAAAAGGAAGAACAACAGTTTATTGAGGGAGGGGGAATAGTTTTTTATTTGGTCTTTAACACAAGTTTTCTCACCTTCAGTGCTTGAAGACAGGATAAGTTTAGTTAAACTAAATGGCAAATTTTAAAGTGAAGGAAACATAATCTGGAAAGCAAAAGAATGACTGTACAGAATATCCTGAATATGAGCAGTGGTGCATTGCCCTGCTGTGCCTAATTGCCACCACAGCAAGTCAGGTGACTTTGGGCATCAGAGTACAGATGTCGGATTGGCATTTTAAACTTGCCCAGCTGCTTTGCATTGAAGCAGACAAGTAATGCTCATTTAATCCATTTTGCCACTTCTGCTGTAATAAAGTCAAGCTGGAGGGTGAAACACAGAGCTGGGAGTGGCAACCTTTGAAACTGCTCCAGAGGCACTAACAAAAATACATCTGATGGCCATCATAGTCATGTGCCCCTTATAATGTCTGTTCCCACCTAAACGAAATTCTGACCACTGTAGTAACATCTAGGAGTTTTGGTTAGCATCAAACAGGCTTGTTAAGATTAAAAGTTTACCAAATTTTTTACAGACAGAGGCAATGAAATAACTGCCTGCTGCATCTTTCACTTTTTACGTGGTAAATAATGCAGGTCTACAGCTATCCTCTAAATATGCAGGTGTTCTCAATGCATGAAGGGATGAAGCCTGGTTTTCTACCTGCCTGGGCTGGCTCCTGAGACATAGACAAGAGTGAACCAATGAAGAAGCACTGCTAAAGGAAGCTTCTTCCCTTCTGTCCTCACGTTCTGAAAGACTATTCTTCCATAGAGACTTTGAGGAGAAGAGTAGGGAAACAATGTCTTTCTGAGTGCCCAAGTACTTGGTAGGCGGAACGTTAATATAAGCTTAGAATGAAACAGATGTTATGCAGAAAATAAATGATGTGAGACATAGATGGTTCATAGGTTGCAGGTCTCTCACCTCTTTTTTAAAGTGAAAGTGCAGCAGGATCAACAGGCAAACCTCACAATTTAGGCAAATGGGTCACAAGCCCACGGACTCGAGCAATACAGTTTTTTCACATAATGGCTCTCTGCCGAGGTTATGTTCTACTCATCCCATAGCATGCATTAAAGTAGAAATAGCAGAGCCCCGCACATCAGCTCTCTAGCCCTTGGAGTGCTGTTTAGAAACATATCCTTAACCTTCAAGTATATATCCAGCTAAGTCATATCTGTGTCTCAAGCCAAAATTTTGTCCTAAAACCACTATTGTGACTAAGCTGAGGGTGGTATTAGAAGGTATTAAATATTTATTGGGGGATTCGGATGATGATAAACGTTTTTTCCTGTGCAAGTGCCTATCCCAATGACCGTAAATGAAGAACAGGACTTGGATGAAGCAGATGGTTCAGCAGATGGTGGTTTGCTCCTTTTTTAACCAGGCTTTTGTGTAAATGGAATGTGGGCATAGATCTCTATGTTTTTGATTTTGAGAGTGTGTATATGTGCTTTTAGGTTTTAATAGGTATTTAATTACAAAACCATGTTTCATAATGGTGGTATGGTTTTATTGAGTCTTTAAAGATTTTTGGGAAGTTCTTCAAAATTTAGTTTGCGTATTGATTTCTGAAACCAATGCTTATCTTTGTAAGAGGTTTTTTTTTTTTTTGGTGTTGATTTTTAATTAAATGGAAGCAGCCTCCATCAGTGAGTGTGGGACCTGGCCAAAGCAACATTTTATTACAGTCTTTTCTGGAAGACTGCATCATTAGACTTACTTTCCCGACTGTGCACAAGCACTTCATATTTCAATGAAATTGAAAGACACAAGAGCCAAGAGGTAACTGAAGAAGGGTGAGATGGGAGGTGCACTTTGCAAACAGCTTTGTTGAGCTGCTGAAAGTTCAACAGCCCCCTGCACCTAGTTACCATTCCCGTGCTGAGGGTGACAGCCCCCTCAAACCTGCCAGCAGGACTACTTGTACGTATGCTCCCTAACCTATTTCATTCAGAGTTAGATGGACTGGCAAAAAACATACTGTTGAACCATTTCAGTTAGTGTGCCTCGTTTAAACTGATGCAGGTTAAGGAAATGCCATATGAACAGCTCTAGCAGCAGATCTGAGGCAGCAATAATTTCTAGCAAAGGAGTGGATGGAGAGTGGCAGCATATTGCACTGGCACAGCTGGGAGCAGAAGACCATATCCTTTTATTGCCTAAGAGAGATTAAACTTAAGACAGTGTCTTCTGCCTCCTTAGTATCAAGTTCATATTCCCGTAAGCCACCTGTGAATTTGCTTCTCATTTCATGTTTGTTTAAAAGGCTGTAGAGTGCTCTTCCAGGATCCAGGTTTAGAAGTTAGAATGTAATTGAAGATGGTCTTTTCCTATCTCATTTTATATAATTTCTCCTACCACCATATTATCCAAGTGCCTTCTAACCTTTCATTGGGAAATGGGACCTTTTAACTTTTGAGGTTTGTTCTTTCCCTCATTGTTTTCCCGGGTAGAAGATTGTGTAGGCAGATCAGTGTTTTTGCTGGTACAAGTGTATGCAGACTGTTTCAAGTTACACAAAAATGTGTTTTCATTTCTAAGGCAAAAGACAAGGTATTAGCCCAATTGTCCAGCTTAACCTCGTCCCCTGCTTGAAGTGTTTCTAGGCTGAATGTAATGAGGACCTATTCTAGGAATTCTTAGGGGATCTCTTCATGCAGAATCTGCAACTGATCCATAGGCTTCCACACTTAACCAGTGCAGAGTATAATACTCATTTCCTTCTGAAGCCAAAGTGATCTGTTTTCCTTCTCTCAAGACTTAGGGTTTTTACCTTTGGCTGCAGTCCTTGGACTAATATGGAAATTGAGAGCATCACTTAAGACCAGTCTCGCATGCAAGCAAAACATGCAGTTGCATGGAGCTGGGTATCCAGTGCAAGCTCAGACACTCGGATGACTACTGTCTCTCCTCTCTAGCAGCTGGATGACTCATGCAACTCTCTATCCATCTCTTCCTAAGCTTTGTGTGAGGAGTAGAAGAGAAAATGATTTATTACTTTTCTTTTGTTTTCCTGCATTTTTGATAGCTCTTTCTTGTGTTACTCTGGAGTAAAGGTCAGCACAGTTCTCTTTGGAAATTTGTTTGGGATAGTAAGATAGTAAGGAGGTGATTACAAGCCAGAAAGCAGTTATGTGAAATGCAGCTATCCCTCCTGTCCGTAAGCCATAGTCACCTAGAAGTGACTGTCTATCAAGCGAGACGGTTCAGATTGGCAGCTAAATCCTAAAAGGCTTCTTCTAACCACCATTTCTGAGCAGCGAATTAGAATGATCATAATAACATCGTCTGTGCTAGGTTTCTTCGTTACCTGGCAGTGCCTAAGCAGAGAGATTCTCACTTGCTTGATAAGCACATCCAATTGGAATTGAAATGCCAGGGAATAGGATGTCGTTCCATGCTGGAATTATTCTCGTAAGCCTCAGTATTGCAGGGGACTGAAGATCTTGTGCTCTCCTCTTCCTCATCACTCTCTAGGTGTGCGTACTGTGTGCACTACATATCATAGCTATGATTGAGCATGAAGAGATATGTGGCATCACAAGAGCAAGGGCACTTGCAGCCGTATAGAGGTCATCCAAGTGATTCATTTAAATGACATATGTGATCTTGTGAATTTGTCACAGTGCCAAGGGAGTTGAAACAATTCCTCCCCGACACAAGGAGTGCATGAGTACAGGCAGTGATGTAATCGGTTAGGGTTACATCCAGCCTGATTTGAAGGGTAAGGTTCTTGGTGATGCTAAATGACAAGCTGTCCTGAATTTGTCATGCCCATATGTCATCAGTAACAACTTACAAAATGCACCTCTCATTTTAGATCCAAGTTTGCATCTGTTCCAAGCAAGGCATGTGCCACCTCCCTGAATATTCCTAGCAATTCTATATTAGATAAGACATGAGTAAGCTGAAAGTGAAACAGGAAAAAGTCCTTTCTGTATTATGGGGCTATTAATACCAAATCAATGTCATTTTTGCCTGTGTTCATATGCATATAAAACCTCAGTGGAGAGAACATCTCAAAATACTTTGCTACATTTCAGTGACACATGGAAAGTTATTGTAGCCCACGTGCTAAGCCTTAGGAGAAACATATTTTCTTATATATTCCATGATGTGATGGTAAACAATTTATCTTGGGAGATGAATCAATGAAAAAGTTATACAAAACTGGTAACCAGGGAATTTTTAAGATGCTTCAGTTGTGAGTGGTCCAGTTGGTGGAAAGTGTAATTCCCCTGCTATTCAGAGGGAGCAACAGAGAGCCCAAGGAGCTGAAGTAAAAAGCAACATTTCTAAAAAGAATGTTTAACTTTTTTCTTCCTGCTGTTCTAGAACGTCAGTGCCACTGTCCGCTCCGGATAATTAGATGGCACTTTGAGAAGTTTTGTAAAAATATGTTCTTGGTCCCCAGTTAGGCATTTTGTACAACTAAAAGAGTGCAAAGGAACTGGAAGTTTCTCTAACAGGAAATTCAAGTGCTCTAGATTAGCGTAGCCCTGGTTTATAATGGGCACGCTGTAGCTCTGACCATACTGCGCGATGCTGTGATAATCCCTGGCTGTTTGGCTGTCTGTCGTAATCCCTAGAAGAGCACTTTTCTTAGCCTGTGCATGCAGGTGCTTTGTATTATTTTTGCACCATGAAGCACTTCACAAAAGCAAGTGCTCAAAGGCAGTGCAGTGTGGGTTTATAAAAGTAGTTCCACTCATAAATATGTTGCTGTAAATAATGACAGGGGTCAAATTAGCCTCGAGCTAGCTCAGGCTCTGAACTGGGCTGTGGTAGAGAACTCTTCCTCTCTTCTTCATCTTCCTCTCTTCACATTGCATATCCAAAGTATAGATTAGCCACAGTAAAGGTTTACATGTATAAACTGAGTCATCTACACAGGCAGCCAGATGTAACTGAAAAAACCTCTTTTACATATTTTTCTGAGAATGCATGCAGTTTCTGAACAGTTGTTACATTTACTGTTTATGCTGCTAGATAAATGACCTCGAGTTATCTGGTGGGTCAAGTACTTTAATTCCTAAGCAGGTTGAATTCTTACTGATCTGAATGGGAGCCATCACTGTATGGTACAGGACGCTCATGTGGTATTTTGGGCATGCACAATTAAAAGTGGAGTTAAGGTTTAGAAATGAAGCGTTCTGTTCAGCCATCATATAGATAAGGGACACCTTTAAAATATGGAGCGAGGCTGAGAGCACTCCATCCGTGGATACTGAGATGCCAGCTAGCTGATATGGTATACGGGTGGTTGTATCTTCAAAGGACTTGATTTATAAATGTTTTCTATTTTTAAATATGCAGCTGGACATCCAGTGTGATTTACAGAAGCATCTGGCTGGCTTAGATGCTTAATTTTCATTGACTAACAACCACTGTTTAGGTGCTTCTATAAATCTCCCTAGATGCCTCTCTTCATTTTTAGACATATAAATGCTTTGTAAAGCTGGCACAACAAATTCAGGGCCTAATTTTCAAATTCTCATAACTCACATGATATCAATGGCCAGATTTCAAAAATGTTGTTTTCTGAGCATTCTGAACTCTTGCACATTCTGCAAATTCACTATCATTATTTGTGATATATTATAATTTAAACATTTTAACAGTAACATTTACAGAGAATGGTTCTTAAAGTTACAGTGATACAGAACAAAAAATCTTTAGAGTATAACGCTACTCTAAATCAATGTTGGAGCTTCACATTTACTGAATCTTACCGGTTTTGATATCAGATACAGACACTTTACATTTTCAAATATCTTTCCTGGAGTGTGAGGTCTGAAAACTCCTATTTTTAGGAACCTAAGCCAAATACTTTTTCATACCTTATTGCCAAGAGAAAAATTTCTGAAGACTAGACTCTTCTTTAGGCCTAGAGACCTGTGCAGACCCAGTGCCTTCAAGGAGACCTCACAAATGGAGCTAATGAAAATGTAGTAATTCTGCTGTTGTACCAAGTAATAGAATCAAATTTGCATCCTCTTAGATGCATCAGTTCCGGCAGGAATAACACAAGCTTACTTTTAGCATTGGAAGGAGAAGCCATATCAGAGAACAGTCCTGTTGAGCAAGATGGTGCCATGTTTATCATTGTTTATCAGAACAGGACTACCTTCAAGGGTTTAAATTATTGCACCCTATTTAATATTCACAATAGATTTGATTTGCCAGATCTTTTTTCAGAGAGAAGTTTCTGCTGGACTGGGCACCAAAATTTCAAGTTTCAGGACTGAGGAAGTGATTAAGGTCTAATTACAAAGGAAAAGAGAAAGCAAGTGACGTCCCATAGAAATGCTAACGCTGTTATAAACATAGTGAAATTTGCAAAGGCTGTCTTCCTTACCAATGTTCTTACTTTTCTTTTCTTTACACTTTGGTGGTACAAGGTCACACCGTTTACTAGCATGACCTTCGGAATTGTTTGCTGACACGAATATTCACATCTTGTGGAGTTCCTTCTCTCCTCCTTTCTCTTTTCCCATATTCCCTGATTCCCGTTAGAATCTCAATATGAATCAAAATTAGGCCAAAAGGATTTGAGGTGATAAAACCTGAGATGAATTATAATTAAAGTGATAAAACTCCACTGCTGAGTTCTTCTGTGCTTTGAAATATTCTGCCAACTGATTAAAGCAGATGAAATGTGGTAAGCCAAATTATCTGCTCTCTAAAGTGTAAGTCATTTCAATAGAGAGATCATTCGAGTTTCTAGTTGTTTTGCAAGGCTATAGTTAGGGCTGCAAACTCCTATTTTTGGATACTTTAGTGACTACTGTGAGCGTTTGTGTGATAAGTAAGACTGGGAAGGCAAATTCACATTTTCCCAAATTAGCTTTCTCTGCACATCCATTTTTCTGCTCTTTGTCCCATTTTGTGCAAGACCAGCTGCCCTTGCAGGAGTAAAAAGGCATGTGCTATCTATATGTATGCAGTGTTATGTATTGTAGAATCTCTGAGCATCTACATGGATTTCCTCAGCAAACCCTCCAGAGTGTCTAATAGCACTAGGGTTACAGTTAGACCTGCATATTTTTATGTCTTTGTTTTACTAGAAGTTTACCAGTTTTCTGATTTTTTTTTGATACAAGCATAAATACTGTAAAACCAGGCAACATAATTAGAAAGGCTTTTGGGAGAACTTCACAATTCAAGAGGCAATAAGAAAATATTCAGAAATCCAAAAAAACTATCTTCATATATTCAATCCCTAAGTTTAGATTTTAAAATCACAGCAGTTCAGTTTCATTTTAATAAAGTTTAAGGAAATTTTAGGAAATCTTAAAAATTAGTAAAGACCCATAATTGACTTCTTACTGAGATGCCAAGTGTGTATCCACTTGTATCTATCCTCATCCAGTACAACATTTCCTAATTCAGAATAAGCCAAATGCAAGTTAAGCTCAGTTATACATGAAAATGACTCAGGAGATGTACAGCTGAAAAAATTTAAATACGTTATGTATGAAATTGAGTGATTCCACCACTCTGTTGTCACAAATGAAGCATCTCAAGGATGCCACATTAAAAAACAGTTGTGGGTGAATACAGAAGAAATGAGATACAACTAATTCTGACAACTGTTAGACTCCTTTTTCTGCCTGATTAAAATTTAACCCAAATCAATTAAGAAAAATTGAAAAAATCTCCAACAACCTGAACTCTCTTCCTAAGCCTTGAACACTCAGTGAGGTTTTCTTCCTGTAGCTGTGTTGACTCCAAACAGCTGGAGGTAAACATGTCATTTTCATAAAATTCCCATTAGGGAAATGAAAGAATATAGCCTTAGCCCAGTAGAGTCCAAAACACCCTGGAGGGTCTCCAGGCTAAAATACTGGTCAGACAACAGGAGCAGTCACAGTCCTGGTTCTTTTCACATGGCCAGTGCTGCTTAAGACAAAGTGTGTTCTTCAGGTCTGCTCAGGTATAGAGGTAGCTCTTCCTGCCTAGTTCTGCCTTTTGCAGTAAAGTGCGGTGCTAGTTAATTCCAAAGTGCAAAGGCAATTCCACTCCCACCTTCTTTTATGGAAAGATCTAGTCAGCTCTCACTTCCTTCATTTTAAAACGGGAGCAATTTCAGTGGCTTATCAGTGCTACTCATTGGTACACGTGAAATGAGAAGATAGGTTTGTGGCGGAAACAAAACTACTTGCAGCCAGGATGAGCTGTAGCCTAATTAAACTTAACTGTCCCCAAGTGCTTTCTTGAGAATAGTTGCTCAGAATTACCTGAACTAATCCACTTTTTAAAAACCCCTGAGGCTTAGTTCTCCTCTCATTTACAAGGATTTTGCCTTTCTAAGTTAACTCATGATTGTGACAAGGTTACTTCTGATCTATGCTAATGAATCTGCAAGCAGAATTTGGCCACTAGGCCTTAAGGCAGAAACACTCATCTTTACAGAGCTCTTCAGCCTGAGAAATGTTGTCATCCCCTGCCCAGTAACGCTCCTCACAGCTCTCTCCATCTGCCAGCAAGTAAGTTGCAAGCTAAAATGTTTATTAGAAAGTTTCTGAGAGACACCAAAGTTAAGCACTGAAAACAAAGGTTCACATTGACTTGAAGAGCAGATTCAAGGCCTCAAAAAGAAAATGATGCAACTTTACTGTTAATGAGAAATTATAATCTTCTATTTATATAACTCCTTTTTATCCCAGAGAACCTCATCAGTTTGGGTTAGACCTTATCTTTCTCCCCATTTGTTCACCATTTATGTATTTTCTGTGCACTGCCTCACAATCGCGGGGAATGTAAAAGCAAAATTAGGCCCTTTATACATGAGTAGCTGTCCAACTATAAATGAGTAATAATCTGTTGCTGAACCAAAGCATTAGAGAGGGCAAAAGTGCACTGCTGAGTTGTATAACAACTTCACAGCAGAGTTCAGGACAGGAAGAGGAGGAGATCCCAAATGGAAAAGAACAGGAGAATTTAGGTGCATAGATAAAATGAAATTAGAAAAATGCGTTTGGGCAAGGCTGGCGTTCCAAACTGGGCACATAATCAGAACTCATTGGAAATTTTCTGGAGGAACAGGTTTCCTCTGGAAAATGCTGATAACGTCAAAATGTAAATGTTTGGCTGGACTGTGTTCTGTGGCAGCACTCTCCCGGGAATCAGGCAGGCTTGGGATGGAAATCTGCCCGTCTTGGGCATGCTGCCCCAGCGCAGCTGGCAGAGCCCATGCCCTGCATTGCCCAGGCCAGAACTTGCGCTTTGCCCAGCTGCTTTTTACTGAGTGTTAGGGACAGAAGAAGTAACCGCTTTATATACCAGCATACAGAATTATCCCTGTCCCCCTTCTTCAAGCCGCTCTTCCAAAAACGTACCCGACTTTGCCATTCGCAACCCCCGTTGCAGGCCTGCAGGTTGAAGGGAGTTTCCCCCCACTTTTCTGAAAGAAAAAAATCAGTTTATCTTTACAGGAAACATTGAAATTTCAAACACGTATAACAATAGCCTTCTGGACCCTTCCCTAAGCAAGACAAGACCACAAGCACCGTATTCTGCCCTCAAATTTGTGGATCCATGCATAGAGGTAATACTTTTGTTCACAAAAGCGAAGCCTAGGGCCATCCACATTAACAGTTGCTCTCCAATATTTGCTAAGGACCTTTGATGCAAATCATTATTGAGCTGTTACGGGTATGCTTTGTTCGTTATAGAGTTTGGCAACTGAGAACATAACGGAGTGAAAGCAGTTGTGACTCTAAACGGTTTATGAGCCCGATTCTAGTCTTGAACACCCCTGAATCCATTCAGTTTGCACATATATAATGACAGTTTGTAGGAAAAAATGAAGATGAGAGACATAAAGAGGATAAACGCAGACGACTTATGTATCCAATAAACCGAAGAGAGATATTTTCTATTTGTCAGCTGAATATAGCTGCATCCCACTAAATACAGTCACTGATTAATGTGATTCTCTGCATACTTTGATCAAAAGCCCAGGAATGCATGAAAAAGAATACTGCTCCTACCCTGCACTCCTTGCTATTTTGATCAGCTTTGATCTCTAAGGCAGCTGTTACTTAAAAACTTCAAGAAATAGGTATGTAATTATTAGCAAGGGAGCCAAAATTTTGAAACTCTTAAGATGTAAGAAAGAGTTTTCGATAATAAAAAGGACTATTACTTTAGCTTTTCAAGGCAGACACTAAATCTAACTAGTTTTATATAACATAGTTAACTCTACCTAGTTAGGGAGGCTAACATTCAGTGGTAACACCAGATTCTGTTTCTGCGTTGAGTATTTGGGTATTTCAAGAATTTGAGGTTCATTTTCAAGTGGTGAATGTTCTTGAATATCAGTAATTTCTCTTTGGGATTCTTTCCCACATGAAGCTATTTCAAATGCTGTAAATCCACTTTACTTACTGGGATTTCTGACCCGCTGGATGATTTTAGGCATGTGACTTTACCTCTAGGTGCCTCAACTTCCCCATCTGAAAGTTGAAGATAGTCATACTGCTCTCTTTTGTAAATAACTTTTGAGATTTACCGATGGCAAGTGCTATATGCAAACAGTACGATTTTTATAAGAATTTGCTGTGTTCACTGTCTCCATCTAGATAATCAAAGCAATTTGGTTTTAATTCGAAGAGATGAGAAGATATTTTTTAAAGATTCAGACTATCCAAAAATGCAGAGATTAAAGCATCCACAGGAAAATTATATTCCATGTCTCCAGCAGGCAGTAATCTCAGCTAAACTCTAGTTCTGAGTCAGGTAAGATTTACTCTGTTCCTCTTCACAGGCAGAGGAGAGGGAATTTTTGACTCTAATTAGATCTGAAGACCTGGGCTTCTGTTAAGAGTTTGCTCATAAAAAAGAGAGAGCTGAGGCCTTGTTGTTCACATCTTTGCCTGCTTTTCACAGCTGGGGGGCCAGCATTAACAAGGCTGTTCGGGAGATAAATAGTGCCCTGGTGACACTAGACAGAACCGGAACAGCAGCGGTAGTGGTGGAGGTAACCTTCGCAGCCGCAGGTTTAGCTGATCAAGCAGCAGAGCCTTGGGGAGCTGAGAGCCAGGAGAGTGTCTGGCGCTTAATCCTTATGTGATGATTTCCCTCCTATTCCTCCTCATCTTTGGCGTGTTTTAGCTTGGGCCTTGTCAGATACATGATTCAGAGCACTATGCATTAGATTCTAGGCATATAAGCGTGTGCAATTAATAGTACATTTATAAAAGTCACTGGCTGTTATCTTCACTGTTGTGGCAGACAAAAGACTATTCTGAACCCTGGACTCCTTAAGGCACAAAATCAATGAGTAAAATTGTTTTAAAAATATGTCTGTAGAGTTTTAGGTCTTTGTGCTGCTCTTTGCGGTAAAATGCATTAGTTCCCTGGGGAACTGTGGGAAATTACAACTGCTGTTGTAATTTTGTTAATAAAAGAAAATTTAAAAGCCCTCCACAAGCACTCAGGAAATGGGGCTTTCCATTTGATGCTTGATATTGCTGAGATATTTATTCAGTGGCAGAATAACTGTAAAAGAACATTTTAAGGGCTTTTATATAGATTTTTTTCCACCCAAACTTATGGCAGCCGTAGGTCTGTCAATCATCTAAAATACATATTCCAAAAAACCTTTCAAAAAAATATAATGAAGCTATTCTTTAAGAAATAGGAGAGTTCTGAGCTGTTTTTCTTTTTTAATGGTAGCTGTTTCCGTTGTGACATTTGAAAGTTCAGATGTGACTTTATTGCTCTCTGAAGATGAACTGGCCAGTGACTCACAAATGGCTCCTGAATCTGCTGTTCCAGAAAACAGCAGGCAAAGGAAAGCTGCCGAGTCTGTCAAGAGTTCAGCTGTTTGATCCGTTGCCTGGTAAAATCTGCAGGCACTATGCCCTGCTCTAACCTGTTTCTTATTATTTGCAGTTGAAGCTATTTTTGAGTCAGTCAGCAATTATATATTGTGTTTTCTCTTTGCTACAAATCTATTTAAAATAATATTGCCTCAGGATCTATAGTTATGTATTTGTTTTCTTGAAAACATGTTTAGCCTAGGTGAAATAGGGGTAAAATGGAAGCTACAGTGTGATAAATCTCAGCTCTACTTTGCCATCTAACACCATACTTTTGAGATTATCTTTTCTAATATGGTTTTTTGGCTCTGAGCCGCAGGTCTCAAATTCAGACATGAGCTGAACTAACTGCTAGCAGAATCTTAAAGTTATAGATGATGCAGATGTCACTGGGACTGGATTTTAGAGGAAACATTTAATAAGGAATACTGAAATATATATCATCAAGCATTGGTACAGTTTCCTGCAAATGTTTTGAAAAATACATTTGGGCTAAATTTACTACTGCCCTAAGTGTTGTGACTTCAGTAGTGTTTGCTGTCATGAAATTCTGACCTTCATGTATCAATATTACCGAGAAACTTTTGGAGAGTAACATAGTTTTAAGAAGAGCTTTCAGCATTCTTTCATCAGCTCACAGAACATTGCTAAATATGTTCAGGGGATGGTCACAAAAGCATGCAGAGGCCCTTAAGGAGCAATACCTTCCTGTTCAACAAATCCCTTAAACGTATACCTGGCCCAGAGACTTATGATTATGTTGTCATAATATCCTGATCTTTCTTGGTCTCTTTTGCCGTGTATGAGATGAAATTTGTGGGTTCTCTTGTTGCACCTGACTGAACAAGGTACAATAACAGAAGAGGGTGCACCGAGGAGAGAATTACCCATGCCCGGGCACTGTGGAGGGCACATCCACACCACGCAATGCACCTTGGAGCAGTGTAGCTTCCTTAGTGCAGTGTACCTGTGAAGCTGTTTTTGTTACCTCAGTTTTGGCACCGCATGAATCCAGCTACATCGCTGTCAAGACCTGAGCGCTGTGTGTCCTGTCTGAATGTCCCGCTCCTGGTGAGCAGTGGTGATGGGTTCTCCACAAGGTGCTCATGGCCACAGAAAGCTGCCTGCAAGATTTCTACTTAAAGGGCACACTGAAGCTGAGAGACATATCAGCTATATATTGATATGTAGATTCTGAGCTGAGTCACAGCCCAGAGAGATCATCAAACTTAAGCTGAATCTACTATTGACCCCTAAAAAAGGCAGATGTTCCCAAGAAGACCGAGCTACAGCACTTACCCATTGGTATCACCCAGAGTGGTCAGGTACCGGGGGCAGCTGTGCGGTCCACCAGCATCAACGGAGCTGCCTTCAGCTCTGTTTAAGCCGTCAGGGCTTGCTATGTCAGGTGCTGGGATTTCTGTGCTCCATCTCTTAGGGGCACAGCACAGGCTCTCACTGTTCATTTTTTTTCTGTTTTCATCGATTGGCACAAACAAGTAATAGCTGGAACTAAAATAGTTAGCGTAGGTTTATTAACTGCGAGCAAAACAAATCATAACAGGGTAAATTGAAATTCACTGGGTTGAACACAGGGTAAATCAATAGGATTATACAAGGGTCACAAAAAGGAAGAACTTGTTCCATTCCATGACTTTCTGTGAGGACGAGCTTGAGGAAACATGCATGAGATGCAAAAAAAAAAAAAAAATCTGAGCTCTAGTTAAGTAGTAATAACTAGATGTTGATAGCAAGTGCTCTAAGCTCTGAACAGTGGCTTTTTTGCTCTATGAAGTCTTATTTGTCTGCACCAAAAAAGGTCTTAGTCTAAGACCAGGAAGATGCAGGTGGCTATGCCTGCAAAAGCTCAGTGCCGCCTCACCTGCTCTGGCTGGAATGCAGAAGGAAAAAATTTCTTGTAAACGACAGCTAATCTAAGAATAACACTCTTACACAGGTTTTCAAGCCTATTTTGCGTATAGATATTAAACAGACATAATTCTGTGACTACTGAGACAAATTCTGTTACTAGACACTTGCAGAAAGTTCTTAGTGATTTCAGTTCACCATCTAGGGCAGTTTATACTATTGTTTGGTGATGTATTATTACAGTATCCCAGGCTTGAAGCTTGCATGAGCTATTGCTACAGGCAGCAGTTGCTGCAGTATCTAATATTTTACTAGCAACTGATTGAAATAATTTTGAGTATGAAATAGAAAACTACAATCTGGGCAGTGAATGATAGTCATTTTCATAAATATATCTGCGCATGCATACATTAAAACTGCAGTTGTCTCTATCCTTGCAATTTGATTCAATTAATGTTATACTTTTTAACCTAAGCCAAACAATCATTTATTTCCTAAAACTAGTGGTGAGTAAAGAGTAAAGTCTATATCCAGTCTGATAAATGGCAAATGCTGAGTTAGAATAATATGACTAATTTTATAATAGAGAACAGTGGTAGATCCTGGGAAAATAAATTAACTAATAATCTAGAAAAAGATGTAACTCATATGTTATGAAACTCCCCAATTATTCTTTGGATGTGCTCTGGATGAGTTACAGAAAAAAAAAGAATAGAAAGCAACAGAAATAGTCTGTTTCTTGGAGATTTTAAAAACTCGATGAAATGCAACAAACATTGGATTCAACCTTGAAAAATGCCAGTTAATCCATCTCAGGAAAAATAATTCAAGATATATACATCACATTTGAAAGCAGTAATGTGAAGGACTGAGAAACTGTTTGCCTGCCTGTGTTCATTCAACATGAATAGGGAGGTAATTGTTCTCTGCACAGCTCTGATGTGTCTGCAGAAGAATACATTCATTTCCAGGTAGCTCATTACAACACACAAACTGAAGGTCATTCAGTGTAGAGCAGAAATAACTATTGAGGGGGTTTTGAATAGACAAAAGAGGGTCGATTGAAATGGATAAATTTTTATAGCTTGGTCAAAGGAGGGTTAAGCGGTTGAGAGCTGAAAAACTTGCCAGCAATCTAACAGGATAAGCAGCAAAAAGGAAGAGGAACTATTCAGGATGTTGTGAGGCAGAAGAGCTAGTGGTGAACATTAAGACAGAAAGTTTCACACAGAAGTGAACTAGACAGTGTAAAATTCTCCCAGGGAACCATTTAAACCTCACTGTTTGAAGACTTAGAAATTGGACAAAGTCTCAGTTAAATATATTTCAGTGACTAACTTGTTTGTAGTAGCATGAGGACATGACCTTCTCACAAATTCCCACTAACTTGAGCTCACTATGTATGCGCCATATGAAGGAATAGCAGGGACTGGGCCGGCTGTTAGGAGTGCCTTGGCTAGGGTATGGTGGACTCCAAACAAATGCTGGCCCTGGACCAGCCAGACCTCTAAGAGGAGTCTGTATAGATCTCCATAGACTTGAGTACCCCCCAAAAGACTCTTAAACTTGTAAGTCAGGTTTTCTAGGAATATGAACTAAAGCAATTAACTTCTTTAACTAGAACAATCTCTGAAGTGTCCACAAATTAAAAAAATAACCTGTCTTCCTTTGCTGTTTGTGCATTTGCAGAGTGGGTCCTTCCTTCCAGATTTACCTTTTGACAAACTCAATGTCTTCCTGTGCTGGTCCTTTGGAAGTTTCTCTATGTCAGCACTGTGTGTCTCACTGTCTTTGCTTGGGCTATGGGCAAAGCTGCTTACTGTGGTTTTCCCCTTCTCCTTCTGCCATATTGTGCCAGTGGAAGCATCTCTGCCAAACGGTCTGTTGGGCTTCCACGGGAAGGAGCGGTCTGCCCACCAGTTGGGTGGGTCCATCCAAATTCAGATACATTTTAAAGGAACATTCACAAACTGAGAACTCATGAACCAAACGCTTCCTGTCCATCACAATCTCCCAAAGAACTCATCTCTCACCTGAAGTTTGAACAGGTAAAATTAAACGCCTCTGGACTGTTTCATGATATATATGAAAGCAGTTAGTGACTTCAGGCTATTATCTGTCTCACAAGTGATCTAGCTAAAAAATACTAAAAGCTGCTACTGGAACTGGCACTGACAATGCCGTTGGAAATCACAGTTGGGAATGTCACTTAAAGATGAATCACAGAGTCCAATTGCCCATAGTTACCTTTGAATGCAGTAAGATATTGCTGTTAGAGAAGTTTTTGCTGACGCTACCGCAGTCTGTTCGTATGATGCCAAGACCAAGTTATACCTTTCCATTCACATTATTATTAAATACAGGAAATAAAAGTCTATGCAATTATATCCTGAAGTATTTGGGATGACTAGCATGAAGTAGCAGAAAACTGCACCACCTTTCTGTTGTCTTGGTGTTCTAGGACAGATGACGAGACCTTTTTCACTGACAAGATCCTTTTCATTTTCAGTTGTGTTTTGCCCTATAGAAATGCACTCTGTTTGGTTGAGGTTTTTTTTTTATGTCAATATGGGAGTACAGTGTGTGCCTGGGAGCAAATAATGACTCTAAGATGATTAACATGTTATTATTAAACTACGGGATAATCGCTATCCTGTCAAGTGTCAGTGTATGCATTGCATCAATCCGCTATGTGACTACAGTTCCTCTCCTCAACTCCCGGAAGCTTTCTGTGATCTAAGGAGAGTGTTTTTCATGGTCAGCCCCTGAATGTGACCCCTCTGGAATTGCAAACAGCATAAAGAAAACAAAGGTAAGAAAACACTGCTAAGTCACCGCCCCCACCCACCACCGCCATACTGTTTGGTGCTATCTGGAGTACGCCTAAGCTGGCTTTTCAGATCACGCTATACTGGTGGGACTGGTAATACTGAACAAGGTAAGGCATAAGAAAGTGTGAACTGCTCAAGAAATACAGCTAACTCTGCTTTTCAAACTGGCTGGTGAGTCACGTTCAAGGCGCCTAGCTGATAAAACGGACCTGTACTATACGCTACAATTGTTTTTCCATTGGCCAAAGGGCAAAATCTGAGTCAGGGTGAGTCAGGGCCCTGGAGTTTAGTTGGCTAAGTTAAGCGGCTTAGCAGGCTGAACCCAACGTCAGTGCCAACGCTGGTAAGAGGTGTGAAACAAGCTAGAAGCAAGGGCCTGCCCCTCCTTGCCTTGGGAGCTGCTTTTAAACTGAGGCTTTACCACCAGCCACCTCTGTGCTACGTCGCAGCTGGGTTGCAGCTACGCCTGCACCTGGTCTCGTACCTCTGCAGCTCTGACCCTGACCCGCTGGCTGGGCTTCCTGGCCTGGCCCCAGACCTGCCCTTGGCCCCGATGGTCTCCTCGCCCTGCCGCTCTGCATCCCGGCTCCATGGCGGCAGGGAGTTACCGTGCTCGGCGCCCTGCTCGCCTTCCCTCGCAGCGCAGGTGGCCCTTGCTGCTCCCTGGCAGTTTGTCACCTTCCTGATTTCACAGAGCTGGGCAACTTAGTTAACTGAGCTTTTTTGGGGGGAGAGGGGGTTCAAAATAAAATATATGGACTTCCATAATAATTGCTTTCTGAGGTCCAACGTATTACACAGTAACGGTAAATGTTATTTTCCCAAAGCCAGGAGTAAATAGCTTGTTGGCCATAGGGAACACTGAAAGCATAAATAGGGACCTACTGGAAACCTTACAAAATAACAGCATCACTCAGTGAGGACTTCAGAGAATTTATAACATTTCAGATAGTGATTAGTAGAGCTATACCTGGGTTTAATCTCTTCTTCACATAGATATAGGTCTAGGCCTACAGATAAATATAGACACATATGTGTGCACAGATGTAAGAACTACTTTAAAAAATTACTACATAGAGACTGGTTTTACCTTTCCAAATACAAGATTATTTGAACCAGTTTCTAATAGTACATAAAATATTCCAACAGGCATTGCTTTCATCCAAACACTACGCAAAACTTTCTGGCTGAGATATTGCTGTAGTATTTTATGTAGCACATCTTAAGCTAATTACTAGCTCACACTATTATCTAATTAAATATTTTTGACATACGTAGACATTATTATCCCACTGTGACAGATGAGGAAATTTAACACCTGAATTCAGTTCCGTTTTGTTATGGGAATATTTCTCACTTAATTCAAAAGGACATAATTTGGTCTTCTTCCGACAGAACTTTTACCAACAGGAAACTGGATTTTGAGAAAATTATTTTGTATGGTAAGTGTGTGATATTAAAAATTTCTCACCCAAACTCAAACAATATTGTCTGTAAGCTTTTATCTTATCACCCACCAAAATAGGTTATTTGAGGGTTTAGTTTTGTATTTATTTTTATGAATAAAATATTAACATTTTTCACTGAATACTTGTTAAAAAGAAAAAAAAGCTTGTGTTGTGTACAGCTCAATGTTTTGTCAGCAGCAGAATGATCCCTGTCATGATTAATGGACTCTGTCTCGTATTCATACCCACAACACTGGGCCAGTTTATTTTCTGGGAGGAGAGAAGAGATTCCAGCCGGACAGAATAAAATGTTCTAACGTTATAGGCTTTCATTTGAGAATTCTTTTTTTTCATGTGCTCTCTCCTCCTTTTTCATTCTCTCAACCCATTTTTGCTGTTTCTTGTTGCCATTATGTCCATTAGTTATACCTAGGCGCCAGTCTGAGTCTAAGATAATTATCCAGAGGAAGAGACAGTGCTATTTTACCCTGGTATGACATTTACAGATATTGGGGTTTTGTGTTTGTGAGTTGTTAGCATGTTGTGGAAAAAAAGCCAGGTTTTCGAAGGATTGCGTATTTTTTCCCAAACAGCCAAGAGAGACTGAAAGGAGAAAGAGAGATAGACCCTGAAGTAATATGTTCAAACTACAGTTCACCTGCTGCTAGAGTTTAATTCCTCCCATCCTGCTGCTGTGTCTTTTCAGCAGTGAGAGCCGCTGTACAAGATATGAGAACGGTGGCTTTCTCCACTGAAAAGTTAATTTGTTTTGTTTTGGGGTTTTGCCAGGGAGCTGGCATTTAATCACTAAGATGTGTCATGCTGCTAAGCTGCATGACAGCTTGATGCACCAGAGGATGCTCCCCACTGAAAATGTAAACTATTTATGCTGTATATTTTTCTAGTTAAGGAATCTACAGATTGTTTCCTGTAATGGCTTTCTTTTTTTCCAGCTAAATGTTGAAAGCATAATGCACAGTGTCTGAATTGCCATTCTGGTATCAGTGAAGCTGAAGAGCTCTTGTACTCTTATCATACTTTACAATATATTTCTTCCTGTAATTGTTATTTTAAAGTAGGACAGCAATATGTTTTCCCTGTAAAAAAAGATTTGTGTATCACACCGTACAAGCCACAGTTTTCTCCTGCTCTTTGTGGCTTCTGACATAGCTGTTAAAGAGACTGAATAACTACTTAACCTGCTAATTGTGTAAGCTGCCATTTCTAAAGTAGAATGGCAGATGTTAGGTAGCAACAGGGACCTTTGATGGCTCAGGGTTTGCAGTTACAATGTCTTAGACTTCTACTCGTTATAGCCCTCTTGTTACACTAATTCCTCCATTCTTTTTTTGAATTCGTTGCTTTCGAAGAAAAAGTGTACCTTACCCTTTTCAGATGTACTTTGCAATCACTCCTAACACCAAGCAGAGTTATTCTGTTTTAATTGAGAGGAACAAAGGATTAAAATTTGTGTTATGAAATTAAAAATCAATTTAGAGAAGTGAAATATAAAAAAATGATGAAACACTGCTTTTAACGATACCCGACAGTAATTTATTTCCCTAACTGTCCCTTACATTTCTCACAGGCATATTTTGGCAGTGGGAGCCAATAACACAGTTCAGCCCCATCTGCTTCAAGTGTTACTTTTCAGGACCAACCTCTCTCCTGGATCATTGACCTTCTATTTATATTTGTGATTGTATGTGTGCTATCTAGCATAAGCTCGGTCTTGCAGCATTTTTTGAAAGTGCTACATCATTTCCTCCTAACTTTTTAACCTAAGAAAACAGTGTACTGGAACTTTGATTAACTCGTGGTGTCAATGACAATGCAGATTAGAGCCAGACTGAATTTGTGCTTGTCAGGATTTTGTTGATGGTTTTTTACAGAGAGTATGTGTGACATTATGCGCAGATTAAAAAATCTGGATTTCTTTCTCCCACTTACTGGTCTCCTACACATGAACACACAGTCCCCTGTGTATATACTTGTCAGTTTTAGGAGGATCATGTCATCACAATTACAAGAGGGGAGTTTTAAACACTAGTGTTTTAAATTTGTATGTTTATTCTGCACTCACAGTCAGCCCAGCACAGAGTTACCTCTGTAATTAGTTGTGACAGTAAACACTGCCATTTGCATATGTAAGAACTTGATCTGTGGTACGAATTATCATGTTTTCTTAGGGCAGAATTTGCAAAGGTATTTACACTCCTAACCTACTGTATGTTTTTGGAAATCTTGCTAGGTGGCAATATGTGAGTTTTCATGCCAAATACCTTTATGGTAACATAAAGTTTCATCAAGTTTCATAGCATGTACTACAAGCAGAAGAAAACAAAGATGAATGGAATGCATAATTTTCGTTTGCAATTTTGTCTCTGTATTTGATCAGTGATGAAATATTAGAGATTGTATTAAACAAAGAGAAACTCTCGCTCTTACTTTCCTCTCGAGATGGCTCTCTTTCGTTTGCTGAATAGATTACTGAGTGTTTTCTGTCAGGAGACTAATGACTAATGTCTTTACTACCTATGACGGTTACTGTTGGACTTTAGTTTCTAGTATTATGCCATCCAGATAATACTGTCATTAACTCCCCTTTCTATTTGCAATACTGGAATTAACTTCCCTTTCCATTTGCTAAAGGATTTGTTAATCATTGTATTTTAAGCCAGTTCTTATTGGAAATAATAATTACTTGAACATCATATCAGATCAAATCAGCTTATCAACTTTCACCTGCTCGGGCCAAGATTCAATTTTTGATACCTTTTATTTGTTTATTTTAATAAAGGTATGCTGGTACATTAAAGGGGAGCTAATGTGGAGATAATTAAAATGTAGTGAGAAGCTGACAACAGTTTAACTCTTTGTGAGTTAATTAAAACAGTTTTTGCTTTTTATTTTTAAGGTAACTAGTGACAAAATTTTACAGAAATAAGAGGCTGCTAATTAGTTCGTGGCAGTCTCTGGTTCACTGCAAGCAATTAGCAAGATAACTTCCAATAGCTATTTGTAAATTGCTCTTCAGTGAGTATTATTATGCATGCTACACTAGTTAGAACAACTGACTGCGAGATACAAAAAGAAATAGGTTGTTCTTACCAGAAACAGAAGAACTCCAACAGGATTAAATCTTCAAAATACTTTAGCAACTTCTTTGAATCTCTTTGGAAAGTTCATGTATGTCGCATAATTTAGAGAAATGAGAATTGCTGGAGAGAAAACTTTACAATGAAAGCATTAATATTTTGCTACTAATAATAAGACTTAATAAATGGAGACTAGTCGTAGGCTTAAATTTAAAAATCTGTGTAAATATTTACAGACTTGAGATCCAATATTGTTATTACATTTTGCTATACATTGTAAATATAATTTTGCGTTGTAAGTGGTGTCCACTCTGCTGTCTTGGAAGTTGTGATGTTCGACTCCGAAACTCAGAAACCATGATGACTGTCCCCCACTATAAAGCAGTGGATGCTATCGGCCTGTGGATTGTTAGAGGCCGAATGTCCATAGAAAACCTCCAAACCTGTCTGCTCACCTTATGCCAAGTCCCTTGTGTATCATAGGTATTTCCTCTGTAGGCAATATTTCTAGGTATACTGCATTGCGTACAGGTGGGTGTATACACATAGTCTGTGTCATAGTTATCACTAAGTTGTGTGACTGGTGTTCTTGTCAAAATAAGCAAACCTTCACTCGCTACAGCCCGGTTTTTCACAAGAAGAATACAAAATGTCTATGCCAATGTTTCCTTCAGTAGTATTTTCAGTCTCACCTGAAAACTGCAAACTCTGCTCACTAATCTGCTGGCATACATAAAATGCTGCATCAAGTGCACAAGCAGTTGTCCCTAAAGCCACACAAAGGCTCAGCAGTGCCACTGCCTGCAGAGCCATGGCACGTGCTCAGAGTATCTGCAGGTGAGTCTACATGTCGCTTAAACCTTAACCTCTCTTACAGTCCATGTCAAAGTTGGAATTATGATGAACTTATTAAAAGGGGAAGTGCTTGAATGGCCATGGCCTGTGTTGTCATTCTCAGTTTGTGTTGTTTTCACGCATGCTTCATCATATTTGGTGATTTTGTCTGCAAACGTAATGTTTTCCTTCAAGTACGGCTACTAACTGGCTACCAGTCATTTTGACCTGAACCGC
Source organism: Struthio camelus (assembly GCF_040807025.1). Taxonomy (NCBI): domain Eukaryota; kingdom Metazoa; phylum Chordata; class Aves; order Struthioniformes; family Struthionidae; genus Struthio; species Struthio camelus. The sequence goes on along the minus strand of NC_090950.1, from coordinate 24,372,357 downwards.
TTCTCATTGCTCCTGAACTAAAACAGTACCTTGGATATCACGTCACCTTTGAACAATCCCTTTGCTATTTCATAAAGTGTCAAGAAAACTGGGCAGTAGGACTGCTTTTGGCAGTTTGCTGAAACAACCCTGACAAACGGCTACAAGTATAGCTCTTTATGTTGATTCTCAATAATACCATTAGTTTCATCTGTCTTTGCCCCAAAAAATATACTTTGTTGAACATTTTGCTCCCGTTTGCACTGAGTTAAAACTTAAAGGTCAAAATTGTCTCAAATATGTCTAAACTTTGCAAAAATAGTACTTTGACAAGCATGATCTTGGAGGATCTAATCTTGTCTAATTTTGTCAGTGATAAAACGTGGCTCTTGACATAAAATCCATGTAAAATCCGATCACTTTCAATCTCAAATTAGCCCTCATGTTCAAGAGCAACTGTGCTGCATTCTGTGTGTTAACATGATGCTTAAATTAGTGAATTTCCTACACTGCAATTGGTTTCTACTCACAGAAGGAAATGTCAGCAAGAGACGTCTATAATTATAGGTAGTTCAGGTTTAGCCATGCATTTGTTCTGGTTTAGCATGTCTGCAAGCCACGATGTACTTAAAATATTTACTCATAATGTCTTACTTCTTGTACTTTCTCTGTGTGCGTGCATATTAGACTGGAAAAATGCCTGCATGTGAAGTTTGTGCTCCAAGCAATTTTTATTGCCAGCTGTTTTTATTGGCTAAGCCACACAAATTAACTCTTCCTCAAAATACTATTCCCTCAAATAAAACTGTCAGTATCTGCTCTTGTATAGCGCAGTGCAGGACGGTGCACTAGCAGAGTGGTTCATCCAGGCAAGGCTCCCCTTTCTGCCTCTGGATCTGTGCAGGTGCATTAACCTTTCCGTCAGGAGCTGCCCCTGATCAGTCTAATGTCTAGAAATTTCCTTCTAGTGTTCATGTTTTTTTGCCCTACAGTAATCAGCAATCCAAGTACGCACCTGGCCTTATGTAAACCAGGAAGACTTTAAATCCAAACGCTGACAGCTGTGTTACGTCTCCTCTTTATTTTCTGTTATAATCCTAAAAGAGGAGGGCATACAATTAAAAGAAAATATAAATGTGCCCTTCCAGTGTCTTCCTGAGTCTGTTCTACCAGCGATAGGCCTGCTGGCTTTGAACTGAGCTTCTGAGACCAGCATCTTTGATGTGGTCCTTGCCCTCCCAGTCATGCTGCTTCCTAGCGGAGTTTGTGTAACTGATCTGCTGTCAGTCAGATTGCTATTTTTTCCTCAACACTGTATTGAGGGTAGAAGCGACATTTTACTGTTTGCAATGGGTTTTCTTATTTCTTTTCTTTTTCAAAATAGTTATTAAATGTGAGGCCAGGGACAAATTTTTCCTGGGGTTTCAGGAACTGAGATCTCTCCAACAGGCCTGGAAGAATTCCTGCTGTTTTAAGCACCTTTCCTCCATGAGCTGGAAGGAGAGATCAGCGTGAGGAGCCTCCTGAATTAAGCGTCTTTTTCGGTTTTAAACTTAGTCATCTGAGCCACAGACGCCAGCACTAGGCTTACTTGTTCAACTGTCATCTCAGTGCGTTGTCTTTTCCTGAGATAATTGCTCAGTTTCCCCACTGTTTCAATATAGCTGTTGTGAAAAACGTACTCCGGCCGTTTCTCACCGGCGTGCATCTTTGTGTTCGCTTACGTGAATGTAGGATGAGATGCCTGACAAGAGGGCTACATGTAAAAAGCAATTATTGTAAGCATGGGAAGGTGAGCGCTGTTACACCGGCGCCGGGGAGAGCGCCGTGATGGCGCAGCTCCCTCTGCCGGGCGCGGGCGGCGGCTCCCTCCCCAGCGGGGCGAGCAGCCGCTGTAACGGCCGCGGCGGGAGGGCCGTTAGGGGCCGGCGTCCGTTGGGCCCCCGCAGCTGCCCCCAGGCGGCAAGTGTTTCTGCAGCTCCTGAGGAAGAACCCTGCGGTTTTTGTAATTTTTTTTTTTAGCGTTTATTTTTAGTGATGTTTGTACTCCCTTTTTAATGTTAGCACCGGAGACCTGAAAACGGGTCGCTAAGCCCGGAGTGGCGGCCGCCGCCGCGCGCCCCCGTCCGGGCGCCCGCAGGCTGCGCGGAGCCGCCGCCGCGCGTCCTCCTGCGCCCCAGGGGGCGCTGCGGGCGGCGGCGGGGGATGGGGTGGGTGAGCCCCGCCCCTTCCTGGCGGCTCCGCCCCTCCCGGGCGGCGCATGCGCGATGGCGGGGTTGGGGGGGGAACCGTTCGGCTTCCGGTTCCGGCGGGGGTTGCGGGCGGCGGGATGGACCGGGAGCTGCTGCGGCAGGCGCTGAGCTACCACGGCCCCGCGCTGCTCTCGCTGCTGCGCGCCGAGCAGCACGACAACCCCGACTTCCGCGGGCTGCTGCCGCCGCCGGGCCCCGCCGCCGCCGAGCCGCCCCGCGGGGCCCCGCCGCCGCCGGCCGCCTGGTGAGGGGCTGCGGGGCCGCGCCGGGAGCGGGCCGAGACCCGGCGGTTTGGGGGAGCGGGGGGGGGGGGCGCTGGCCCGCCGGGAGGCGGCCCGGGGCCTTTCTGACGGGTTCCCCTTCCCCTAGGAAAGAGAGGACGAGCACCGACACCGAGATACAGCGCTTCATTGCCAGGAAGGCGGATCTCCTTTTTGCTCAGTCGTGGAAACCCAATGGTCCTCTTTCTGACACAATTGAAGAAAATGAAGGTAAACGTGCTCAAACCGAGCTTTTCTGTAAAAGGGTGCAGTTGTAAAATGTCTACTGCATAGCATAAAGATGTAAAAAAGTGGGTGCTGCTAAAACCAGGGTCAAAGAATTTTTGGTATTGTGCTTTTTCTCGTTTATGTGTAAACTTGGTTATTAATCAGATTTTAAAATATTTTGCTGCAACGAAGTAGTCTCTTATTTGAGGATGTAGCTCCGTTGTTACCTACCTGCAAATGTCTCATGTGTTGCAGAGTATTATGCTGTTATGCCTCCCCTGGAACAGTTCATGGAGGTTCCCAGGGAAGACAGGAGAGAACTATTCTTCCGAGACATCGAACGTGGCGATATCGTGATTGGGAGGATTACTTCTATTCGGGAATTTGGCTTTTTCATGGTGTTGATTTGTCTGGGAAGTGGTGTCATACGGGAGATCTCGGATTTAGAAATCACTGTAAGATGGCTATGATTAATAGGGTTTTACTCTAGAACAGTAGTTTTTTTAATGAATGGCTGCATCTTGCATCTTTTAATGAAATGGAGTGGGTGAAGGCAGAACTGAACTCTGGGGCAATGAATAGTAGTCTGACTTTGACAACATACGATGCTCTGCAGAGGCAGCAAACGCTTCCCCCCCTTCTTACCTCCTGTCCCCCACCGTATACTCAAAACGCATTAACTCTTTATTGCAAAGTCCATCTATTTATGGATATGTACATTTTGATTTTTAAACCATGCTAATTTTATTGTGCTTTATTATCTGAGCTTGGCTGTGCGCTAAGATTAAACTGGTGTTCCTCTAGTTTAATTTTGGAGGAAGAAAAAACTCTTGATTGTTATTTAAATGCTTTGGACCATTTAGCGATAAAGACTGTTTGAAATTCAGCTAGTCCTGTTGGCTTCAGTGATGTTATTGCACGTTTTACTTCCATGGGATAACTGCTTCTATATTTAAAAATTTGTATATGCCTATATTTTAAGATGACTTTGCATGTTAAAAGGTTGTTGTGCAAATGAATTCTGAGTGGAGGGGAAAAAAGGGCCAAGTTTTGTAATGCAGCCTATTTGGTTCTATAGCTACTTGTGTACTTTATCGTGTTTTTACTCTTTTCCGTTGCAGGCTCTTTGTCCATTGCGAGATGTGCCTTCTCAGAGCAACCACGGAGATCCTTTATCTTATTATCAGACTGGAGACATTATTCGAGGCGAGTAGCTGCAGAAATTGTTTCAGGAATCTGTTTGCTTCATTTTTGAGAGAATTCTGCCATTTTGTCTAAACTTTTACTATTTTTATAGCTGCGGTCAAGGATGTTGATCGTTACCACGAAAAACTCACGATATCGCTTTACAGCTCGGCTCTTCCACCCTATCTTTCTAGTACAAAACTAGGAGTAATTACCTCTGATGAATTTCCATTACATTACAGGTAAGAATTTCCTCTTCAGTTGTACTGCTCTAGGTGTGTTCAGTTGGTCTGAAGAGTGTCTTTGACAGACTGTCCTTTAAATTTGTTAGGGTTGTGAGTGACTTAGTTGGTGACGTATTTTGTTCATCGTTCATCTCTTTAACACACGTGTTTCTGGATATGTCAGATGTGATTTGTTTTTAGAGTCTTTCCCAAAAGGTAACCTCACTCTGCTTTTTGCTTCTGTTATGTCCTCTAAATTTAGAACTTGAGATATCTGTCATTGTGAGTCTGCATTAAGAGAGACCCACCAAAAACCTATGGACTTGGAAGACTGAAGTATTAAACTCTTAAAATGACCTTTAACAAATGGCAGAACATGGCTGTCTCTGTAATTTCATAAGGCGCTAGAGGATAGGTGCTAAAATGAATTCCAAACAACTCTTAGGCTCTAGGACGAAAGGTTGGCTAAACAGTAAGAAGATTCTCATCAGGGAAAGCGTGTAAGACAGAGGTGTCACCATTACACCTCAAAGACAAGGTGTCACCGTAACATAATTAGCTTGTTTGCCAGTAATAAACATCAGTACACTTATACTTGCTCTAAACAGAAGCGTCATAAAATTGAGCGTTCAACAGTACAATGAAGTTGTGTTTGTGTGCATCGGTGCTTTCTTTAAGGCGAAGCATGGAAGTTGCCAATACGTTGGAGACATATGAAGAGGTTTTGCATCGTTCTCCAGGATTTGCTAATCCATCAGTAGTTGAATATTTAGCAGAAAAGCTAGGACTGAGTGAAACAAACCCACCATCTTTGATGAGAGGTCTTCAAGTGTAAGTGATTTCTTGCAATGATCCTATAGCTTTGTGGAGGTTATTCTAATCCACTGAAATAAACTTGTGATGGGCAGTTTATGTTCAGCAACTTCCTAGACCACTGATACTTAAACTGTAGTCATTCTGTTTTGCATCACTGACACCTACATGTCCTTAAATATTTAAAGCTAACTGCTTTGGAGCTAGAAATTTAACTTTAGAATTCTTTTGCTGTGAAAAACAAAGATGACTTATCCAACAAAATACATTTGATACCAATTACTTGGTATCAAGTTATTACTCAGGTCTTGTTAACATCTTTGGATGGAAATGTGAGATGTTTAGGTTCTAATGTGTTTTGTGTCTCATATTTATTCATAATATTTATTTTAGTAATAGATCTGAAGTTTTAGGGAATATAGCATCAAACATATCTGGCTATTGATATTATAAGCCCTTAAATATTAGGCTCCTAAGCAGGTGTGAATATGGTATATTGTTAAATGTACTGCAGCTGTATTAGTTCAATTCAGCACTTTAGAACAGGTCAGGAAAAACTCTTTTGGAAATGGAAAAGAATATTCCCAACTGGAGAACAGGAAGGCATTGTATCAATGATATTTCGGCCTCTGTTAGATTTAATTACAGCTTTTAAGGTCAGTTTTATAGATACAGAAGGCAACTTGAGTTTTTTGTTCATCTGCACTTTTTTTTCTTTATCCTTAAAGCAAGAATTTCAGTGAAGAAGACTTTGCTCCTGCATTGAGGAAAAGACAGTCTGCATCTTGGGCCTTGAAATGGTATGTGATCCTTCATTTTCTTGTCAGCGCTTATTCCAAGATTAGGTTATAGGTTATATTTCTTAAAATGTAGTCTGAACTAGTTTTTCTACAGTACGTACATAGTCTGGATGTAAGTAAGAGGACTTGCTTGAAAGTCTTAATTGCCAAGAAGATACACGATAAAGAAGGTTTGAAGATACACTTGCAAATACCTATCAGGTTTAATGGGAGAACTTTCTAGGATACTATGCTGGCCAATAGATTAGATGACAGCAACATTTGTGACAATACCGAGGAGATAAGTTCTCAGTTTTACAATTAGCAATTGAATGACCTAATGTTGCTCGCTATGCCTTTTAAGCCTCAAACCATAGATTTAACAACTGTACGTGCTGTCTTTGGAAAGTAAATATATTGACATGGCTACATTTGGAACAGCAGCTCTGGATAGGTGCCATTGCTTGTAGGCTATGCAGTATACTTGGGTATGCTAGAGAGTGGAGGAAAATGTAAATCGTTCGTAGAAAAAGCTTCTCTTTGAATCCCCCAGCTCAAAAAGAAGGGGAGTGAGGCCTCAGAATTTCCGATTTCTGTGCTAGCAAAGCGTGTTTTTTTTCATGAAACAATAGTGCTTTGTGACTTCAGTTAATTATAGAAGGGGTTTCTTTTAATATTAAAACATTGAAGTTGTTAATTATTTTGACCTAAAAAAGGTAAGAGAAAAGGTTCATCTTTAAGCCAAGAAATGAGACTGAGCATTTTTTCTTGCATTGAAAAGGGGAATAAATATAGAAATTAAGGACAATTGCTATGGGGAGATCATGTCGTTCTTGACCTTGTTTGAAGAAGTGTAAAGTTGCCAGAAAAGTTTTTCCCTTCGCTGCTGGTCCGGGGGCAGTGGATGGAAACAGATATGAGCCTTTTCCCGTCTTGACAGCCTCTGTTTGTAGTCCAGGCAGGTTGGTTGGAAAGTATCCTCATCGTTCTCTTCTGGAGATCCTTCCTCAGTTTCCAAAGAGAGAATTTATAGTTTCCCTATGAAAAATTTGTGTGGCCTGCTAGGAAAAGAGTAAGATGCAATATAGGTTGATGACAACTATGACACCTATTTTAACTTAGTAAATCAATTATGTTACTAGAGCTACAAGTGTCTATTGTGTCTAACAAGTTATTAAATTAAATCTGATTGTTTAAAATAAAGAATTGAAGTCTTTAGTGGAAAGTTCTGATATTCAACACATATCTGTTACCTGCCAAAAAGTTGATCTTTTGGCAAATATAAAAGAAAGATTCAGATAATGACTGTGAAATATAAAACCTCAAAATATTTCAGTGTAGGATGAACTGGCATCAGTGCATACCTCTACTGCTCTCGCCTCGTGTTCTTGATCTAATGGTGGATTTAGCTCTGTATGTTATTAAAACTGTTCCAGTGTTAGTATGATCGGTCATGTCACAGAGTGGTTGAGGTTGGAAGGGACCTCTGGAGATCATCTAGTCCAACCCCCCTGCTCCAGCAGGGTCCCCTAGAGCACTGTGCCCGGGACCCTGTGCAGACAGCTCTCGAGCACCTCCAGCAAAGGAGACTCCGCCGCCTCTCCGGGCACCCTGCCCCAGCGCTCCGCCACCCTCCCCGTCGAGAAGTCCGTCCTCGCGTTCGGGCGGAACTTCCCGGGTCTCGGTTCGTGCCCGTCGCCGGGCGCCGCCGAGAAGAACCCGGCCCCGTCCTCTCGACGTTTTCCCTTCGGACACTGACGCGCCTCGATCAGATCCCGCCCCCCCCGGCCTTCTCCCCTCCGGGCCGCAGAGCCCCAGCCCCCTCGGCCTTCTCTCGCAGGAGAGACACCCCGGGTCCCTTCCTCAGCTCGGCAGCCCTCCGCTACCTCGTCTCGGGCGCCCCGCGCCCCTCTCGCGCCGGGGAGCCCGGGCCGGGACGCCGTCCCCCGGCCGCGGCCTCCCCGGGGCCGAGCGGAGGGGGAGGGCCGCCTCGTCGCCCGTCGGGACCCCCGGATCCTTCTCCGCAGAGCCGATCTCCGGCGCGCCAGCCCCCGGCCCGGACCGGCGCGGGGGGCGACGCCTCCCCGGGGGCAGGACCCTGCCCTCGCCCCCGCGGAACTTCGGGAGGTTCCCCTCCGCCCGGCTCTCCGGCCCGCCGGGGCCCCTCCGAGCGGCCCTCCGGGGCGTTGGCCCCCCTCCTGGCTTCGCGTCGAGGGCGCGCCCCGTCCTTTCGCCTAGGTCGTCGGCGAGTAAGTTGAGCGCCCTCGGACCCGGGGCCGACCCCCGGGGGACGCCGCTCGCCGCGGGCCTCCGGCTAGCCCGCGCCGCCGACCGCGACCCCGAGCTCCGCGATTCGGCCCGTTTTCGACGCACCTCCCTGTCCCCCCCGTCTGGCCCGCGCTCGCCGGGCTCGCTTACGAGAATGCGACGGGAGACGGCGTCCGAAGCCTCGCCGAGGGCCGGGGAGACGACGTCCGCCGCTCTCCCCTCATCTGCCCGGCCAGTCGTCCCGACGGAGAAGGCTCTCCGATCGGTCAAGCGCGACTTCCCTCGGGTGAATCCGTGCCGACTACTCCCGATCACCTTCTTGTCCTCCACCTGCTTAGCGATGGCCTCTGGGATGAGCTGTTCCATCACCTTTCCAGAGGTGGAGGTGAAGCTAACTGGCCTGTAGTTCCCTGGGTGTGTATGTGTATGTACACACACAGACACACACAGACACACACAGACACACACAGACACAGACAGACACAGACACACACACACAGACACAGACACACAGACACAGACACACACACACAGACACACACAGACACAGACACACACACACACACACACACACACACACACACGTAATTCTGTGCACAAAAGTGCTTAAATGTTCATTCTGCAAATGAAAAAAAAGTGTCATGTAGTAGTACTGTCTGCAGAAGTGCTCTCAGATGCCTTAAATTTTCAGATTAAAGACAGTATGTTGGTGTGCAATGATGTGAATATGGCGTTGATATAACAACCTAAGCTTAAGCACGTTGCAACAAGATGCAGTTTTGCTCTCTGTCACTTGCATGGAACCATAATTTCCAAGTTATTAAAGGTACAGAACCTGCTTAGGCTAACTGTACAATCATATTTTCTAAATATTTTTCTCCAGCGTGAAGACTGGAGTTGATTATTTTAAGGTTGGACGCCACGTGGAAGCTATGAATGAGTACAACAAGGCTTTGGAAATAGATCCACAGAATGTTGAAGCGTTGGTAGCCCGCGGAGCTCTGTAAGTATCCTTGTTTCATTGTTTTGTTTTTTTTTTTGCTTTGTGAATGATGACCTTTGTTAAACTCTGCAACCCTTCTGTTCTCATAGGTATGCAACAAAAGGAAGTCTAAACAAAGCCATAGATGATTTTGAAACTGCGTTAGAAAACTGTCCCACCCACAGAAATGCAAGAAAATACCTCTGTCAAACACTTGTGGAAAGAGGCGGGCAGTAAGTGCTGAACTGTGTTCTTATTCAGTTGTTAATTTTTCTCACAGTATTTTTATGATATGGTTCTAGTTAGGGGACAGAATGGCATCTGTCTTTCTTGACTATGGGTAAAAAAGGAAATCGGCCTTGGAAATGAAACTGCTTGTGCCATTGGTTTACACTTTACATGTCTCAGTTAAAATCCTTGCGAAACAGTGGAGATTTGTTTTCATTTATAGGATACCAGGCTTATATACAGTTTTGTGAAATGTTTGAATATAAAAAAAATTAATTATTTTTAGAAAGCATTTGTAACTAAATTGTGTTCTGTTACTTTTCTGAAATACTTATAGTAACTACTGTAACAAAAATACTTTTGAACTAATATTCAGCAAACGTTTCTTTTGAGACCTATGTTAAGAAGAGATGCAGTACTTTTTGAAACTGGAAGTGAAATTCTAAACAGCATGCTTGATGATTAGGAGATAATAATGTGTTGGGAATTTCATTTTATTTTTTTACTGAAGTGGGCTAAGGTGACAGATTGGGTCTTGGAGGGATGCAGTGGCAGTGTCACAGTACCAATAAGAAAGGTAGTCCTAAAAATAAAAAGTCAAAATAAATGCTGTGCCTTACCTGTATATAAAACTTATAATTTGAATGTTAGGTTGGAAGAGGAGGACAAACTACTAAATGCTGAGAGTTACTATAAAAAAGCCTTAAATTTGGATGAGACTTTTCAGGAAGCAGAAGAGGCCTTAACGAAACTCCGTAAGCACATGCAGGTGATTCTTTACTTTCTCTTCGTTTAATTTTCTCAGTTACAAAAAATTACCATCACAATCATATTGTATCTTTTAAATGGGGAGTAATAAGTTGCTGGTTAGTCTTATTCTCTGTTTCCCCTCTCCACAGTAAATCTCTTATAGTAAGCATTATGGCTGTACCTACCAGAAGTAATATACCTATATCAATAGTAGACTTTACTGTTTTGAACAGAATAGTAAAGAAATGCCCAACAGTGGCAGTAGGGAAAGAATAAAGCCCATTAACCCTATCAGCCAAGCCAGGGATGAGAATACTCTACCACACAAGCATGACTAATAATGTTGAATTAAAATATTTGTAGAATAAAAACTTGCAAAAAATAAAATTTTAGGCAAGCCAAACAAACATTGCAAGCCCTCTCAGCAGCAAGATGGTTTTTGTAATTTGGAATAATCAGAAAAAGACAGAATAACATCAGCTGAAGCTAAGTCACAGGAAGATCACATGTGAGAGAAAGTTAATAGCTGATTAGTATTTAAGATTTAAAGGAAAAGAGTGAGTGGGAGAGGTGGAGGGGTGGCAGAAGTCTGAGTGTCTTTGTTCTCTTCTCTGGTGTATGGGTCTTCACTTGTCTGCGGACTTTTGAACTTCCACACAGTACGTTTCCCAAGCGAGCCCTGGCGGGTTGCTGTGCTAATCTTTGTTGTCCATTGCTTTTTTTCTTTCATTTATGTCCGTTACTTGCATTGTCTTTCAGAGTGGATCGAAGAGTAAGTTGGAGCACTTAGGCACAGGGTGGTTTTGCTCTATGCGTCTGTGTTTAAGGAAATAGACAGACTTAGGTAGATGTTAATGGGCCTTAATAGACACCTCTTTAGTTGGTGGAGCCATAATGCTGACAGGTTGTGTTGAAAAAAGGGGAAGAGGAGATGTATGACAATCTTGAATGAAACTAAACTACGCTATATACAAAACACTGTATGCTATTTGAGCACTACCGATATTTGGCAATATCAAGAAAGAGGTATGACTGCTTTAGAAAGAAGTCTCAAAGTCTCAGTTTACTCTCCTTATAGCATTATTCTGGTATAATGGTCATTGATGCAGCAGCTAAAACACGATCGATTGCACTATTGTTCATTGGTTTGCATGGCACTACCTGTAATTAAGGATTTCTTTTATTTATTGTATCTGTTATGACAGTTGCTAAGTACTGAAAGCCATAATCAGACTTTCTGCTCACTCTGAATACGAACAGAGCTGTTCTTTAGGGCTGGAGATCACAGAAGCCTGTGATCTGTAAAGGACTTGAATAGTGTATCTTTAAAGATTATTCATCTGATAATCAGATGCTCTTTTGCACTTCTGTGTATTTTAATACGCACATCCGATACTTTCAAACTGTTGTGCTAGAATGGCTGAAACATAAACAACGTTTTCCTGTAATACTGATTATGTGTTTTTCTCCAATGCATTTTCTTCTGAATCGGACCGTTATTGCTGTATCTGACCCCTGGTGCTGCTCATCGCCAACAAACCCTTGGAACATGATTACTTATGTAAACTATGCATCACACTGGTCTGTGAAATTATTACAAAATGGTTTGTATTCAAACGTGGCCAACTTGACTGCACTTCAAAATGGGTTCTACCATGTCTTATTTGTAAACTACAATAACGATGCTTTCCCTGAAACACCCCCTGCGCTCTCGCTTTCTCTCTTGCTCTTGCTTGTTTTGTTTTGTTTTGTTTTTTTTTCCTCCTCCTTCATACTGCTAACGTTATTTTTCCTGCCTTTGCCATCTGTACCTTTTGGGCTGCGTGCTTCACGGTATACTGGATCCTGGGTGCCACTGCAATGGCTGGTCAAATTTCTCTTTTAATGGGATAAAAACTGCAATATGGTCCTTAATGTAAACCTGATTATCACAACGGCCAATGCCAAACTCCTGGACAATATTAATTCTTGGTCTGGGAATCCTGGTAAAACATCTTTGGTGTAATTATACATTTGAATGGGGTTGGGGACATGGGGAAAATACCTGTGGTAACATTTTTACTTTTAATTTTTTTTTTTTTTGGATATTTGGGTTCAAAAAAGAAATCTTTGGAAATGAGGGAGAAGCAAGCTGCAAAAGAAGAGAGACAGAAAGAAAAGAAAGTAGAAACAAGTGCAGAAAAATTGCGTAAGCTCTTAAAAGAAGAGAAAAGGTAACCCTGTTATGTTCAGTATTCTGATTCTTGAGCCTATTGTGTCAGAGCATGAGTTTTTTTAATAAGAAAAAAACCCACAAACCCACCCCAAACCAGTAAGTATAAGAACTGTTATCTTAAGATAAAGGACCCATTGCAAATGCTCAAGTTTCCTGACAGTTAAAGCACAGATTAAATAGTAGTTAAACATAGCCAAAGCATGATGCTCAAAGCAACGCCATTTAATGATTGTCTGCTGTTTTCCTGGCCTCATCTGTTTTACCTCGGTTGGTGACAAAAATACGGTCTAACATCAGGAATTTACTAATTCTGCTACTAAATTTGAAATTCTGTTATCTTTCCCATAACCATGGAAAAGATCCTGTGGTTTCAAAGAGGAAATGGCAGTAAGTGCAGATAAGATCATGAACAATTCATTTCCAAACAGATTGTCTAACAGTAAGCTAGGTAGAACTGGTTTCTTCTCCAGCATTTTTCCTGGGCGATGTTCTTTAATGTATATAGCCTCTAGCAGAGAAATATGTGGAAGATAAGTTGACTAAAAATACTTAGCAAATGCAATGAGATATTAAACTGGGAAAGATGACTTTTACAATAGAAGTGTTCTGTGGATTTAATATTCTCTTCATAAAGAAATGGTGTTTGAAATCTTGTTTTGCGAGGTCAGGCCCAGTTTCCTTTCATGCCTTATGGTCCAATTTCAGCCAAACTCTGGAGAGTACAGTTTTGCCTTGAGCATATAATCTTTCCCTGATACTGAAGATTATCTCATAGATTAATTACATTTTTAGGTTGAAGAAGAAAAGGAAAAGATCAACTTCCTCCTCTTCCTCCTCCACCTCCTCCTCCTCGTCCTCAAGTGACTCTTCATCAGATGTGTCAATTTCGTCTTCCTCTTCTTCTGATCACAAAAAACGCAAGAAAAAGCATCGGAATAGATCAGAGTCTTCCCGCAGCTCCAAAAAGCACTCATCTAGATCTTCACATTACAAAGATCAGATTAGGAAAGATGAGTGGTATTCGCCTCCAGCTGATACCTCTGCTTCCTTTCTTAACCAAAGATTTGAAGTGGAAAAACTGCTGGAAAGGCAGGACAGCTTAGTGTATCCAAAAACAGAGGTAAGAGAGAAAGACAGACACTGTTCTCTATCGAGGACTTCAGCTGAGGATGAAGACACTTTTGGAGGTAGGTCTGAAGATTCAAGAGATTCTTACAGTAGCTCCAGAACTCAGGCAAGTAGTAGCAAAATTGAAAAACATGTTAAAACGGACAGATTTTTCTCCAGTAGGAGGAGTTCATCAGGTTCATGTCATAAGTCAGATGATAAAACCCAGATGCATTATTTTAGGAAATTAGACAGGGAAGTAGAGGGGAAAAGAGAACCGTTTAAAAGATACGGCTCAGGTCAAGACAGGTATTATGCATCTCCAGCAGGGTCCGACTATTCTGGCAAGTCGGTGGGAAAGTACAAATCGTATTCTAGCACTTGTTTACATGAAAGTGATAAAAGTTACGACAGTGATAGGCATGTATTAAGTCAGCATAAAAATGAAAGGAGAGAGTATAAACATAGCGAAAGAAGTTATGAGGAGACCAGTACCACAAAAGTGGACGAGGAAACTACTCTAAATGGTAAAGAACAATCAGAAAGTGGCATTAAAAGAAACTTGCCCCAGAACTTACTGAACATATTCAATCAAATTGCTGAATTTGAGAGGGAAAAAGGAAGTAAGCAGAAGAACCAGTGAAGTACCTAAGAAAATGCTATTATGCTGGATGTAGGTAAATGAATTTTTATTCCGGTATCTGTTAAGGAAAAATACATGCCCTTGAAATGCATATGAAAAGTGACAGTAAAGCAGAATCTGTTCTGTTGTGCAGAATCTGTTGTGCAGATTCTTTAAGGTTAAAAGATTGCATGGCGGAAAGAAAGATGCAAGGATATCTCATATTAAATATCAGTTACTATTTAAAATCAAAGGTCCTTGTACTCCGTAACTTGGGATGTTCCTGTACAATATTCTTGGTGTGACTGGATGAAATCTTAAATCTTTTGATGCCCTTAAATGGTAGTTGTGTAACCTGCATCAAATATGCACTTTAACAACAGGTGATTTTTTTTTTTTCTTCTTCTTCTTCTTAGGGTACTGTTGACTGTTAACTATTTTTGTATTTAAACCTAACCTCCAGATATTGAAAGGGGATAACTGAATGGAGCTGATGTGCCATCAATGTATATAGCTTATTTGATCATTAAATCTTATTAGTTTTGTGTCTTGGTTTTTGTTTTTAAGTCACTGGTGTGTTTGATACTGTTGAACTGGTGCATTGGTTCATATATGCTGCTTATGCACTTCCTGTTGAGAAACTCAGAGTGCTTTATAATTTAAGTGAATTCAACCCGCCAGTGTCTGCGAGAAAGCAAGCCTATTATGTTCACTAAATGCATCAAATATGTTCTTTAAGTAATGCGTATAATAAAGTTGAGGTAGAAGCAGAGGGTGCTCTAAAAAAGTGCTTATTGTCCTGAAATGTTCAAACGTGGGCCTTTGATCTTTGTTGTTGTTAGGGATTTGTGTTACAGTAGCTTGAAGGCAGTGATTGCAGCTGTAAGCGAAGTTTCCCGTATTAAGAATGAGTTCTTCAAAGAAGATTGGTAGAGCGCACTGAACTGAACGTCTGGCTGATTGCGCAGTACTGATTGTACTTCCATCTGCAAGTTTTCCAAGTAATTCCTAACATACAGGCCAGCTGCCAAAAACGTACCATGTAATGCTGAATAGGAAAAGTATAGTTCTACTGACTTTAATCCTATACTACCTATATCTCCATGAAGATATCTGAGATGACCATGTGATTTATGGTCCAGAATGATCTTGAGGCATAAGTTTTATTGCCCAGGTTATTGCTATAGTAACCTAAAATTACTTTCAGGATAAGTGCTCTGAATCACTTTTAAGGAGGGAAGATATTTACATGAAAAGTCCTAATCTTTTTTACAAAGGTTAAGCTTGCCCATTCCAGACAGTATTACTGTCTGTTCTGGAGCTTTTGCATATATGTAACAGGTGTAATGTAGTCAGCTTATTCCCTGGAGTGGGGACCTAGTCTGCTTTACATTTGTCTTGAGATGGCAGCAATCATAAGTTATCTGTTTACTAGAATTATTTGCTTTAACATAACTAGCCTTTTCATTGTAAGAATGTGAACTGCTGGTTTCTGAAGGGTTTCCCAGATCTTTAGTTCTCCAACAGCCGAACTTGAGAAAGTAATTTGAAAGTTAATTTATTATGTAAAATATACACGTAATAACATTGCTACTATATAAGATATTGTATACTCTAGTAAGAAGTTAAGACATTTCTGGTAGAAGTTAGTGCTAAGATGTATTCTAATTGCCATTAGATCTTGCTATATAAATTAAGGTGTAAGTTAACCAATTTAGAAGTCTTAACTAATATGAGGCTTTTACTATGGCATTCAAAAGACTATTTAAGATTTTTTTCTGTGGTTATAAGTACCAGAGTTGCTAGCTCCACTGGGTGGCTGTGAACCAATGGTAGCTGCTTCTGCAGAACTGTTGATAGACAAGCTCAGGTCTATGACTTTAAGTGCTGAAGTCTGACTAGAAGCTGAACTTGTGCTTCTGGAGGATCTGAAAGACAAAAACGTATTCATCAGAATATAGAAATCCCTATCTATTGAGCAGAGCTTCTCCTGAAGGTTGCTTACCGTAAAGCCACTTGGCAGCAGTGTTACTCTATATAAGTGATAGATTTCTGCAGTGGATCTATGGGAACCTTGTTAGATCGTAATTGATTCAACATGTTAAAAGCAGTACTGTAAGTAGAATGCACTTTGAACGGGGAAAAAAGCTTATTCTAGGTTCTTATTCATGGCAGTCATCAAGAAAAGCATGCGTGTCTAGCTTCCCTATTCAATTAGGAAAGGGGGCCCACATGAGCAACTGCAAGTGCAAAATCTGACTGGAGCGCACAAACTTGTGCTTTTAAAAAGGGAAATCACTTTTTAATTGGAGCACAGTTAGAAAAAGTAAATGTAATTATTCTGCAATTACTGTTTTATTTTAAACTGTGATGGATGCTGAAGTGAACTGTTAATTGCGTGCTAGAAAAATCTAGTGGACTTGATGGAGGGGAACATATAAAGAGACGTTTTTCATAGACGGTTGTGTAGGCAGGGACGAGACTGAGGGAATCTGGAAGAGTGAGGAATTCTGTTATTTAGGGAAAAATGTTGCTAGTTCAAGCTTTAAGGTAAAAGAGCATTGCAGGCACTTACCTGCTAGAGGCCAGTGAGCTTTGTGATGATGGTGAACTAGAACTTTGACTACCACCAGCAGAGGAAATAGTAGGAAGTTCTAAATTGGACTAGAAAATTGAAAAAACAAATTCTGTTGATCTTAGGATTCCTGTGTAATAGGACTGAGTATAACAGGAAAGTATATAATTCTTCCTTGTATTTCAAGACACGTTAAAAGCAGATGAATGCTTTTTTCCTGTTTTACCATAAGCACACTTTATTATAGAATTGAGGAGTTGCCTTTGCAAGACACGCCTCAGTAGATCTGAACTATCAATCAAGATTTTAGCAGCAGTCAACTAGAAAGCTCACCTGGTGAAAGTACATTTGAAGGGGTGTAATTAAGTCGGGATTTGCTTCTAGAACATCAGCTAACAGCTTGTCAATGGTTCTGTTGAAGTTTTTCAGTTCACGGAGATCGATGTCTCTTTCTTCTTGTGTTTCTGTTTTAGTTTTCTTTACAGACTGAATTTCTCTGGATAGTCTAGAACACTTTTAACATAAATATTTTAAAGCGTGCTATTGTGAAATTGCTATACTTCAGAAACCTACTAAGTAGAAATTCTGCAGTTTTAACCAGACTGCTCTCTATCGCTATGAAGTTAGAAGTTGTCATTACTTATATACCAACCTGTTTTATAACCCTTTCTAGTTTTGGCTTCTGTTCTTCTATGTCTTTGTTCAGCTGCAAAATAATTGCTTGTTTTTCCTTTTTTTGCTCTTGGTAGAGGGCCTCCTGCTTCAGTACCATATCAAAACTTTTTTCTGTGCTCTGCAAATTCATATTGAACAGTAGTTTTAGTTTATAGAACAGTTGTGATCTCTGTTCAAATTTTATATCACTTTGTGGTTTGATCTCTTATTGCTGCTACTTCTTTCTAAATGTACCTTAAGCAGTTAGTATTAATGATTATGCAACTCAGACTTCCTGACTATCAGATTAATTGCTTACTGGATGAATACTTGGGTAAAGAGACCACTGGGTGATTTACATAAATTAAAAAATTGACGTTCAGAGTACTAACAATGAAGTTAGAGGTATATGCTTTCAGAAGTGCCTATGTGTCCCTGTACCAGGGAATATTGCAGTGCTTAACTGATCGGTGCAAGCTGTCCTTCTAAAAATAATGTATATGTTATTTATTTACATCTCCTGTGGGAAGAGATGGGTACCTTGGGTTTCTCAAGTATGGTGTATGTCTTGTGTTTAGAATAAGCAATAGGAATGTTTGCCTATCTTTATCTAATAACTCAGAGCTTAGAACAATCACCTGGGATATAACAAGGTGCCTTTGATTCCTTCTACTTAAGGAAATTTTAACTGAAATGTCCCACCTCAGAGATCAGTGCTGCCCTTTCTTAAGGGCTGTGTGTGTTTGATTACAAAAGCAGCCAAGACTAAATACTCAATGTGGGGGCCAAACACAGATTATGCTTTCCATGTGCTAGTGCTCAGCCCACTAAGTGAGTCAGCTAACTTTCTCTAGCAGTACTGTTTCCACAGACGGGAGCACCTACAACATACACAAAACAGAAAATTTTCTCCTAGAAAATCTGGGGACCTAGACACCAGGGGACACTTCTGGGACATGTGGATTTTTATTCCTGCAATACCAGACAGTATAATACAGTGTGCTACACAGGACTGTAACTACTTTCTTTTCATCAAATGGATGTGTTAAAATTATAAGCACCTGGATGCCAGCAAAGCACAGAATTTGGCCTGTGTGCCTGTGGCATTTTTAATCTTCTAGCTGTATGTGATTAAAAAGCCTGATGTTGCATTATGACTCAGCGAATTCAGATTCGCGAGCACTCAAACAATCTGACAGGAGAGGTAGAGCCTTCTAAATATTGTATCCATTGATGCAAAGTATGGGATGTAAAAAGGATTGAGGAAAAAATGTCACAGAATTTCCTATTCTTTCAGTGAGACGGTTTGTGTGGGTTGAGAGCTATATGTTGCAGCCTTGTCTAGTCAACTGAAACTCTTGTACTTTACCTGGAGACTTTCCTGAAGCTCTTTGATCTGCTTTCGTTTGTATCTGTATTTTTCATCAGCAACTCTTCTTTCCTCTTCTAGTTTCAATTTTTCACTGTACTCCTCACCTGGGATCCCAAACAATGACTCGGTGTAAATGCTGAACAAGCAGTATGTACAGCCTAGCTCAAGCTTAAGATATTCAATCTTCATTTTAAAGTAAGTCACGCTTTAACTGCATCAAAGAGTACTAATATACTCCACATCATTTATGGCTAAACCAAGCAAAGAAGCCTTTTCCAAGGCTTGACGTGACGTTCTGCAGCTGTGAATTTGTGCTGAATGGCAGTCTTTTGGACAAATCACGTAGTTTAGTTTGGAATTACTCATTGCTGAACTCATTGATGGTTTTACGTTCAGTTACGTTTCTCTTCTTGATTCATAAAATCACATCACCCAAATGGGTACAGGAGAAAGAACCCTCTGCGTCACTTTTGGTTTAGCAAGCCCCTGATGAAAGCTGCTAGGCTAACTACTATTTCTAAAAAGTTTTTGACCACTTCTGTCTAATTACACACCATGTGTATTTTCAGCAGACATGTAATTTTGTTATTTAGTTGATTAAAATTATATATAATGCAAGTACTAAACTATAAGCTGCCTACATGAATTATTAAAAAGTAGCCAGAAAGCTGCTTTTTTTTTTTTAAACAAATCATTTTTTTTCCAATAAAACCACAGAATAACGGAATTTGGTGTAAAGATACCCATAGTGACTGCTTTTCCACTGTTATCTCTTAAAGATACCTCAGGGTGTAGGATTTTTTTTTTTAACTCTATCACTTGTCCCAAGTGACTGTGGAAAAAATAACTGGTTTCATGAAATATAATAATTTAAGAGCCACTGTATCCAGAGCCAGCAGAGGGCACAGAAGTTAAATGATATTCTTCCTAGAGTAAAGTTTATATAATTGCTTGTGCTGCTGCTAAGCAAAGAAAATGTGAAAGTGGAAAAAGGAGAACATATTTATGAAGTGGAGAAAGGAGAGTAAGTACAGAAACACTTAACAAACGCTCAAGATATTTTCCAGAATTCTGTGAAAAGCTCAGCACTTTTAGTTGGCTCATCAATATTTTAAAAGTTGCTGACACTATGCCAAAATAGTACAGTTCTTACGTTTTACTCTTAAGTAAAACTCCATTTTCCCTGATGACAGCTTACTACTTTCTCCCTCCCCTCCCATGTGAAAGTCAGATAATGACAGCGTAGCTAAGAGATTTGCCTTCATCACTAAAGTGTTTATGCCTAAGCTGGCTGTAATTGAGCTAGCACTGGAAGGGGTACAGTTGCTTTGAGTAGTTCTGTGCCTAAGCTAGCTCAGTCTACCAAGTGAAGACTGCCAGTGGCACAGCTCTTCTTCTGTTGTTTGAATTAGTAGCTATGCATGACGAAGCATCGCAGAAAAGGAAGTGCTTTTTCCACTGTGCCAGGTACCTGTGCCCAGTTTACCCATTAGAGCTATGTATTTAGCTGGGCACTCCTCCCAATAAAGATGTTTTTCCCCAGTAACGGTCTATATGCTTTGCTTCCCCTTTACTGTTCCTACTTATGACTTTTCACAATATTTACATAGGTTTAGAGATGTTTACATAAATCAGATGATAGAATATGAACATAGTTCACATAGTTGATTCTGTCTTACTGCCCTTTTTTCTGTGCTTAGTTATTCTGCTCTGCCTTGCTGAACAAATCATAGCAACGTGTGAATTACTAAACTGACAGTAGCCAAAGGGAGTGTCTCTGGCTGATTCATTTGTGTCACAGAATTTCCCCAGTGCATACCAGTTTTACACCATCATCCTTAAGTCACCCAGCAAATAGCAATTTCCATTTTACGTACTTGTCTCAGTGACTTCCTTGAAAGAATTTCGGTAATTGCTGTTGCAGTTATTAAGTACGTGCAGAGTGTTTTCCAGAGCTACAATTTCTTTTTCAGCTTTGCAGATCTTTGCATCTAAATCATCACCTTCACGTTGAAGTGCTTCCTTTTCCTGTGCAGCCTGCAAATAAAACTGGCGTTTCAGGTGACTGAACAGATAGTGAAAGCATTAGGATAACTGTAAGGGAAAAAAATGCCAGCAAGATTCAGTAGTTAAAATCCTAGGTAGTTATGGGGAGTCATCCATGTGTTTAGAATTGGACTGAGATTTCAGCTACTAGGTAGCTGGAAAGAGTAGCTATTTACAGTAATTAATGTTCTTTAAGGTGTTTCATGTGCATTTCATTATAGTTGAGCATCTGCCTCTCCACCTAAGCTTACAAAGTCCTGACTAGCAGTACCCACAGTATGTACAAAGCACAGTTCTCGTGCTTTGTCCTGCTGGCGTGAACTGCAGCACGTGCCCACCCTGAGTTTCCTGTCACCGCAAAATCCAAGTAAGAGTTAAGCTTGTACATTATATAAACCCATCAAGAGAGTGTTAAAAGCCCTTCAGTTTTTCTGGAAATTATCCAGTTGAAAGAGGCCTCATTAATCTGAGCTGCAAGACTGGTAAGAAACCCAGCCAGCCAGAGAAGGGAAGTATTTTCTATAGCCCCTGTATAAAAGATGTATTTTCTGAATTATGATTAGTTGCCACACCTAAAGAGGGACAAGGACTACAGTACAGTGTGCATATACAGCTGTGGGAGCTGGAGGGAAGAGACTAGAATGTTTAGAGAGAGAAGAAAGCTGTCATTACCCCAGTACTTTGCTATAGCTAAACATCTGCCAGAGGCAACCAGTGACGAGCTACAAGGAAAGGGGGGAGACGGTGTAATATGTATATTAGCAAAGCATCTCAAGTAACTTTTCTTTCCCCTTGAAGTAATCCTCTCTGTGTTTACCCACTGGAATGCAAAGAGGTGAAATTGTATCATCTTGTCAAGGAAAGCAGCGACTAAGAACTTTCTCTATGCTTTTCAGAGGTAACGTGATGTCTAGTAGACTGAGTAGAACGCCAAGTGGCTACACAGAAGGTGTCAGTAATGCAGAGAGTCTTCCTTCTGCAGATAATGCATATAATGACGAGCTCTTTTATTTGCTGGTGAAGGGAACTTAGCTTACAACTTCTAAGTATACTTGGACAATCACCTTTTGATATTATGCACTTTTCATCCTCTTTGCTATAGAGTTGGGGGATCAGCAAACAGGTTTCCTTCTTTGAAAGTAAAACACATATGCTCTTTTAATGTCAGTAGTACAAAAAACTATTACTGTTCCAGATGAATGAGACTTTGGAAGGAATAATAGAATATGGATGCTGATTTAGATGGAACTCCTGTGGCTCGCTGGGTAGCAACTCAGAATAAGGTGTCCTGTAGGAAAACCTGCCCAGATGCAACATTGTATTAGGAAAGCTTCCTTCAAAGGATCTTTTGCTACTCAGAAAATCCAATATTGTCGAAGTACCCCCCCACAATTGTAGAGGGTGCACGCACAGTGACCACAAGGGCTATATTGAGGGTCTCTTGCTTGGATCTCATAGTAGCAGAAGTACCATCTTTTAGAAATTTCTCACTTAAAAGCAAGAAGAAGATGGACTGTAGAGCCAAGATGGCCGTTAGAGGCATTTTGATTTAAGAGCAAATGAGACAATTTGTGGATATTCTAGAATCTGGGTATTGCATTATGGATAAAGACTGCTTTTTTTTTTTTTTTCCCCAATGAAAAGCTGAAGTGTGCATAGATGAATGATAAGTGAATGGAGGAAGTTCACATTTGTCAAGGTTTAAAAGTCATATGGTGAAATTAATACTTCAAAATAACACTCTCTGAAGGCTAGAAGAATTTAAGATTATATCAAACACTGTGATAAACTCGTTTTCACTTGTGGATGGACTGCCATTGAGCCAGTAGTACTTCGTGTGGCCTTGTAGAAAATTAATGAGCACTGAAGTAAGTACTTGTTGAGATTTTCAAACTGCGCTAAATTAAGTCTCTACTTCTATCAGGACTGACCACAGAGATTAATCTGAAATCTCTGTATTATTTGGATAACCAACAGTGTCAGATAATGGAAAACAATTAGACTTAAAAGTAAATGGTAGAGAAGAAGGTTACTGTAGTAGAGCCCAGGGAAATCTATAGCTTCATACTCCACTACATCAGTCATAAATTATAATGCTAGTAAAATACCTTAATTATGTAGTAGGCCTGAGTTTTCTCCTCTTCTCCCTCAGGTGGCATCATGACAACAGTAAGAATTTCATATCTGCATCTCAGTTTATCGATTTTGTTCAGGCGATCTTGGAATTCAGCACTAATTTATTTTGAGGAAAAATAAATGGGTTGAGAAAATGTTCATCTTGTAGTGTTTTGTGGGCAGTTCTTGCTATAGCAGTTCCAATTACTGGTGTTACCCCAGCATCCGGCCCGTGTACTGGGGACAGGTATGGCAGCCGTTGAGCTGATACTGGTTTTTGTTGCTCCCGCAGCCAGAGTCATTTGTTTTTCTGGCTATCTGCAGTTCTCTCTCAATTCTAAAATGAGTCAAATTGACTGTCATATTCCACATCAGTGCATCATGGGAGGCTGTGCCACAGTCCTCTCCAGAAAACATTTAAAAGTTTGGTATTCAAATCCTACAGCTGCACAAACTGCCCCCTGCTGATATTATCTTAATATTGCCACTGCTAGATGAACGTAAGCAACAGCAGGCAACAACCCCAAATCAAATTACATGGAAGTACCAATTAGCTGTGTAATTATCAAAGGGAAAAAACACACAGTCTGCACTCTCCCTGAGCAGTTAAGCTTTAGTCACACTAAATCACTCTAATTTCCCGTTGTGTGGGGTGTGGTTAGCTGAGGAGTGAATAAAAAGCCTGCCAGATTTCAGCAGCTCAGCTGTTGAAGCTTTGAATTTTGGCTGGATTTAAGCACTGACTACAATGTAGATATTAGGAGTTCAGAGCTAGATTGTCAGAAATATGTTGCATATTAAAGAAGGGAAAAGTTGCTTTAAATGCGGCGGCTTTATAAGATGTGTCCTGTATCAAAATAGGTGGGCAAGAAGTGAGACACATACGTACTGCAGGAGGCTTAAGAATTTTGTTATACAGGGCAGGTAGTGGAGAACGCATTTATTTTTTTTTAAAAAACTTATTAGATAAGCCAGAGAAATAACAGTTTTATCAAGTAATTATGACTAAACCCTCTTCAAAAGCAACTTCTCTAAGTTGTTTGTCAGAGCTCTAGAAACGGTTTTCACAGTTTCTGATTATTTTGCAAAATGCAGGTTCACGCATGTGACCTTTACTTTAAAAAGCTCACGTCTGACATTGTAAAGTTACAGTAGCAGCACAACTGCCACTGCAGTTTACTCTCAATAGTAGAGAGGATCTTTGCTAGCAGGTTAAACAATCATCTCTTGCCAGTCCATGATACTGGACAGCAGAGACTGCGTCGCTGTCAAAGGCTTAAAACTGCAGGCTTTTTTTCAGAGAAAGGCTAGCAAAAAAGATCCTAAACTGTTTCACTGTATGACTTTGAGCAGGAATTAGTTCATCCTCAATTTCTCTATTGGTGAAATACAATAAAAGGCTTATCTCTCTGTAAGGAAGTACCCGTGTTAAAGGTGGACGTTTTAAATTGAAATTTCAGTTGATCTCAGTTTACATTTATGTAAACTTTACATTTTCAGCCATTAACACAATTTAAGAACAGGGAAAACTACTAGCTATTTTTTTTTATTATGCTGAAGTTGGAAAAAAAAAAACACTGGAGAATGATTAGTTAGGATTTTTAGGGAAAGGTCCTTTGGTGTGTTTTAAGTTGTACTGCAGTTCTTGACTTGCTGTGAATGAGATTTTGAAAATCAAGAATAATTACCTTATGCGTTGCCGTTCCTGATCCACAAGCCTTATCTGCGAATCTATCATTGCCTTATGAATCTTGATTTCTTCAGTTCTTTCTGCTATTGCTGCCTTTAACTTCAATTTTTGTTTTTCCAGCGTGAGAACTTTCTCTGCCTTGTTTGACAGAGTATCTTGAAGACGTTTCAATTCTAGTTTTAAGAGATTATCTTCAACCATCATCTCCTAACAAATGTCAAAAAACGCGCAAAATAAGAAAATATCTTTTTTTATTAATATATTTATAAATAAGTTAGGAAAAATATAAAGCATCCATTACCTTACCCTCTGTATATACAACTGTAAGACTCATTCTGCTCTGCATTTAAGGATGTTCTTAGTTTCTCCTTTGCTAACAGCTTACATGGTGAGTGCTATATGGGTAAGTTGTTTCTTGAATGGTTTCCTAGAAATTCTTCAGAATCGCTAATTCAGACCGAGTTATGTGTCATTAGGCATTTTCATAAACAACTTTATTTTAATTTAGCATTACGAATTGTGAGAGTATAAAGATGATTAAAGAAATGAAGCAGACCTTACAAGGAGCTTTTTCAAACCGTTATTATCTTACTTGAGCTATTACAAGAGTCTTGGAAAATGTTCTAGATTCTGTATATCTAAGAGTTATGCTGTGTAATGAGCAAATATATATATATATACACATATATATATATATATATGAAAGCTCATGAAAAGCAGTCAGTGCTGAACCTCATTAGCATGCGAACACTGTGAATCATTTAAAAACAAACAAACAAACAAACAAACCTCTTATCCCAAACTCTAACTAGTTATTTTTCCTCTCCAACTTCTCTTATGCCATCACCCTGTTTCCTTTGTTCATCTGAATTTCACCCCCTAAAAAAAAGTTCCGGGCCAAGGAAAGAGATGGTTCTAACTGAGGAACAAGTGCAGCAATGAGGTTGACAGTAAAACTAAATCTTCTTGCTTTTTTGGGGGTGCTATTCTGTGGTGTCAGTGCTAATTAGACCCTGTATGGTTCTGCTGTCTTAGGGCTTCCTTCAGGAGGGGTAGAGCTTATTGCAGGAAAAATGAGCAGTCATTGGAGGTTTTGGGAACGTTTCCCTGTTTTGTGCTTCTCAAAATACAGTGAAGACTTTTGTTTTATTTCTAATTCCCTAATGAATGGGAAAGATCAAAACTGTCTCCTGCCAAAATCTCAAAATTTAATAAGATTAAGTCAAACTAATCAGCATCACAGATTGAGAATGAAAATTTAATACTGGGAGAAGGCATGCTGACCAGAAGAAGAAATATTCAACTCTGTGAGCTGTTTGATAGGCAACTATGGAGACTTGCAGGTGGGAAAGGGAGGAGGAATCATAACATGCTATTAGTCTGCTCAGCATCTTGAGCAATAAATAAGTAGTCTATTTTAAAAGCAGTGTTCTCAGAAAAAAGCACTCTCAAGATGCTTCTTGTGGTATACGCAGTATCTGATTAAATTGATAACTTCATTCCCAAGTGAACTTTGTGCTGCATACAGAGGAGAAGCAACACTTTGCCTAGTGACATAATAGCCATGAGAGTGACTTCAAATCAAAGTTTGGGAAGGAAGGTGTGAGCTAAGAAACTGTGAGGGGCTTTCTTACGTTGCTCTGCAGGAGACTGACAACAGCCTTCAGATCAGATCACTCGTGAGTTTGTGCGTTTAAAAAAAATATGCTCTATGTCAGTAAAGTTGGAAAATAATACTGTACCTGCTTAACAGCTTTAGCTTTTTTTAACTCTTGATCTGATTTCTCATTGAAAAGATTTAATTCATTTATCTTGATCATCACACCACTTGTTTCTTCTCCTGTCTTATCCATTGCTCTCTTGATGAAATGGACATCACTCTGTTTCCAAATAAGTTATATTTAATTCATTTCAGTGAATGCAGATTACACCAAAACCTAGCAGTTGATTTGAAATGAAATATTTTTAAGTCCTGGAACCAGGGACCACCATCATCTTGTGTCCATATGCTGCTGTGTGGACAGCGCCTTGTGCAGTGCAGTTGTGCTGCAGATTGCTGTTGCAACATTAATGGCGCTCATTGCTTGTTTTATTTGAAGCATAATAATCCTAGTATGATCATGTGTTTTGGTCTAGATAAAAAAAATGCCCTCGCACGTCTGACCATGGCTTTTATATTCTTCGTTCATCTTCACAGAACCATCTGACTTCGATAAGACGCCACAGTATTTAATAAATTCCAATGTTTTGATTACACTCACTGCTCAAATTTTGCATCTCTTCAAAAATGAATTTCATAGACGCCAGTTTCCAGACATTAAATCTTGTTATGGCATTGATCTCTAGTTAAAGGGCTTGCCTATGAACAGTTTCTTTCCCTCACTAAGTTGATCTAATTTTTTCTTAACTGTTGCTTTGAGAAGCCAGCCATGGTATTTTATTAAAAACTTGACCTTTCTTATGTAAAAAGAAATCTTTATGGTTTCTCCTTAAAAGGGTTTTCAAAACGTGGGCTAAAACGTAGCTGACTGATTGAACAGAGTTGCTTCAGATACATTACAATAAGAGAGTATGAGTTGGCTACAGAGTAACTGACTGGTTCACCTATGCAAGGAAGGATTTGTAGAGAATTATATGCATTTGTAGAGAATTAATGAAGGAGACTGGGGAGTGGAGAATTGGAGAAGCAGCATGTATGTGCAAAATCCTCCCATGGGACTACATTAAAGACAAAAATAGTATTTCCAAATTACGTATCAACAGAGGGGTCAGCTAACTCAAATACTGTCCCTTCAATTTAATAACGTTACCTTGTGAAATTCTAAATGCAAATGTATCTATTATTTTATGAAAAATATACAAAAATAAGGACCAGTGTCACAGAATAACGTTCTCTAATTGTCAGTTGTTCTAGAGATAAATTCAGACCTTTGCAAGCAATCATATCTTGAAATGGAAACTAAGCTTGTCTTCCCAGCATTTCAACACTTCAGGTTAATGTCTTCATGTTAATGTGTCTCAGTGGTATAGTAATGATGTACTTTCTGGAAGGTGCAGGGAAAGGGTGTACATGAAGTTTTCCCTATGGCTTACATATATTTAAATCTAGTACTAAGTTATTAATAAGAAATTTACTTAATTCATTGAATTTTTTAGGAACTTGCACAGAAAACCTGTTGTTGTAGGAAGTTACCTGAAGTTTCTTGTGTTGCGCGTGTAAAACATTATACGTATTTTTCTTTTCTTCTAAGGTTTTCTTAAGTTCAGCAACTTTTGCTTCCAGAACTTGTTTTTCATCTGCATTAACCTCTCCTTCTAACCGTGACAGCCGTCTCTCTACTTGCTGAATATAAAAATCCTATTAAAATAATTTAAAAGAATAAATTAATAGTCTGAGATAAGCAATTATAGCCTTTCCATAAAGCTAAAACACGAGATATAAACTTCGAAATAGCTTTGTTGGCTTTAGGACATTCACCTAATTAAGCTATTGTTTTATAATAATCTATGGCTTATAAACCTCATTAATGTGAAACAGTAATAAAAAATTTTCTTAGATGACTGATGCGCTATGATGGTTCAGAAGTCATCTTCTAGAAAAGTAACAAAGCGTACACAGCAAGTCTGCTGTAGGGAGGCTTACAGTGGAGTTGCCATCTTGCTGTTACCAGTGGATGTTGATGTAAAAGGGCAAATTTTCAAAGTGGTGCATAGGAAATATGCACAAAATCCAATTAGTAAATAACAGGATTTTGGCATGTACCTCTTGTATCGCTTTAAAAATTTACCCTGAGGTGTCCGTGGTTCAGAGGGATCAAAGTAAACAATTGATTTGAGAAATTAGTGGGGGAAAAAAGAGAAGATCCAAAAGCAACGCAATCCACACGCACACACTGTTGGTGATATATAGCAATTTTCAGTTATTTCAGTTTTATTCACAAACTTAGAGACAGAAATGCAGACTTCACATTCATACTGCACAGAATTTTTGAAGAATAACATATTGGTAAAAATTACAGAACTCAAGCTATTTACTCTCATTAGCCCTAAGGAACGATCATGAAGTGAGGGCCTGTTAACGTTTTACCTGGTTATACATTATTTCCTGTTGTCTTAATGCATCCGCATCAAGTCTGCGCAGACGACTGTTAAGATTTTTAAGTGATGTTCGACTTCCCTCAATTTCTGCCACAACACACTGCTCCTTATCCTTCTGCACCTTTAACTCTTGAGTTTTCTTGAAATGTAGGTCTTTCAAATGTTTCATTTCTATTTCTTTTTCCTGATGACAAATTAATGATAGTACATAAGTTATAAGGAATGATTTTTTTTTTTTTTTTTTTAAAACTTGGATCATACCCTGCTATTACATGACCTTTTAATATTCAAGGAATGCTACTTCTTCCTGTCGCTTCAGAAAACTAAATTCCTGGCCTCCTTTAAAAACAAAAACCTCCTGTGTCTTCTAGTATATGTAAGTAGGGAAATGCCGTTTGATTTCTTATGAATGACTTATACAAAAAAAGCAGATAGAGGCTTAATACGAAATCTGTTAAAGCCAGTTACATTTTTGCACTGATTTCAGTGGTGTTTGGATCATGTCTAGACAGAGGCATTTAATTTCAGAAGTAAACTATTTTAATTTCCTTCCTATCCATGTGTCCAATTTTGAGCTATATTCCTGGAGGTTACGACTGTAATGATAAATTCATTTACTAGAATTGGATCAAGATTTGTCCATCATTTAGTAATCTCACTTGCATATTTAAATGCAAGTATTTAATAAAAATTGTTTATTTTCCTTTAAATGAGGTTGTCAATATAAAGAGAGGTTAAATAAGCTTTATTGTGCAATGGTACTCTACCACAGATTTAAGAGGGAGAAGTGTCAGAGGACTAAAGCAAAAAATGGTGAGATTTCATCCACATTGTTCCTGTACATATCTCTTTACAGTAAATTAATAGATGCAGCAAATAGACATGTGTGTCTAATATGTTGATGGAAAGCATTCCTCTGACTAATACATTACAGACATTGTTCAAGAACAGTTCATCCTAGTTAAAATATTACCCTAAAGCTGTAGAGCTGCCAAGCTCAATGTCATCTTAGGTTATCCGCCCCATATGCAAGTAAAGAAACCCTGCTAATAACCATTATTAGCCACCCTGGTAAAAGTCTTAAGGGAAGCAAATAAGGTTTTCAGTTTAATGAAGTGTTATATCATTGCAGCTTGTTTTTAAAATCTCTGAAAATTTCAAACAAAACATTTACAGTAAGGCCTATAATTTAAGAAACTATAAAACAAAGATGTCCCCTCTATAGTTTATGTATGTATATTTAAAATGCATAGTTAATGTCTGTAAGGTCATTAAGTTTGAAAAATACAAGTAAGACTCAATCTACTACAGGGGATTGTTTCACATAGGTGCTGCAGGAAACAATACAAAAAGGAAAAAAAGTGCAACCATGTGCTGTAGGTAGTTTTGTTGTCACTTGTGCGGGAACACCTTCTCTGTCACATTCATGTAACCTAGTCATCTTACAGTAGAGAAAGCTTCAATGTATCCAATACCCAGTCATCTAGCAAAATGCAAGATATGTATCCAAAAATGTCCTAACCTTCTTGTTAGGAAACTGATAGCTTAGAAGTTTAAGGCTCTTGGCTCCTCAGCAGCCCATGCAGTAGAGTGTTTGGAGAGAGGAATGCCCGACAGAGCTAAGCAGAACACAAAATATGTTTTTGTATATTGTTACAAACCAGTAGAAAAATGTTACCTCATGTAAGTTTGCCACTTTTCAGTAAAGAACTTTATTTTAATCAAACCAAGAAGCTGCAAGTAACGGACAGTGCAGATGTAAACGTACTGTTTGGTAAGCGTATGCAGTCCGAATACTGGTTTTATGTACGATATGTAAAGTGACGATTCCATAAGCCTTCCCACAGTATTATGTTTATCCTATGTTAATACAAGGGGACACATTTTCTACTTTACTAGGATCACTTATGTTCTTCCAGAGTTTTCCCAACACAGACCTAGACCCCCCTCTATCCTGATGGCATCAGTTTGAGATGAAGTAGCTACTTGTCATTAGTAATACCTACATTCCATTCTGAGCCATAAATAAGTTTGTTCCATATATAACTTGCAAAGTTCAAATGAATCCTCATTTGCAGAAACTACCTAAAACATCTTACCTTGACAATTTTCTCTTCTTCCTGTAATATTTCTTCCATCCTCAAAGCTTTGTCTTCTGAACTGAGTGTTTTCTCAGTCACAAGCTTCAGTTTATTGGAAAGACTTGCATTTTGGTCTTTAAG
This sequence comes from Struthio camelus, assembly GCF_040807025.1. NCBI lineage: Eukaryota > Metazoa > Chordata > Aves > Struthioniformes > Struthionidae > Struthio > Struthio camelus. Next base: position 24,341,693 of record NC_090950.1, on the reverse strand, counting down.
AGAGGTTAATCTAAACAGAAGTACATGATGTATCAAGTTAAACTAAAGGTTGCACATACAACACTGCTGCAGGTAAGTAGCATATCTTACTGAGCAGTTGCCTAATAAAGCAGGCTGAACTTGAATGTATGATAACCAAGGACATATTCATATTTTACACCTGCTTTAAAAACAAACAAGGATTACCAGGAGTATTTCCAAGTTGTACAGTGCCAGAAACCACAGAGGATGTGAAACAATGAGAAAAGTGGATCCTTTAATAATCAACATTATTTAAAGTTCCTTGCTCAGTCAAGGATCTGATTACATGACTCACTCACACAAACTGTTTCTAAAGGTCTGTTTCTTACCTGGCTTTTTTTTTCTGAGTTTCTTTCTTCAGATTGGCTACTCGTATTCTTGAAGACTCTAGATCAGAAGTAGTTCTTTCCACAGTGCATTTCAAAGTGTTCAGCTAATAAATTAAATAAGAGTTTGATTGCTCCATTTTGTACTTTGGTACACGTTAGGCCCCTTAAAATTGTAACGGTTCTATTTATTGAAAAGTATTCCATTTCTTTTAACAGTTTTCTAAATGAAAAGTGCTGCAAAATTCTGAGCTGCTATAAATCAGGACAGCTATTACGGTCAGTAAACTAATTCACATCATCTGACTACTGGGCCAAAACTAGTTAATTATGAAGGTTACAGGAAGAATTATGAAGTAGCTGTAGGCTGCAACCCTTGTCCAATGGCATCTATATGAGTGGAACCAGGCTTTTACAGAGCCTGTCCGATTTTGATGAGGTTCTTTGTAACCATGGATACCCTTATATCTCTAATAACTATTTCTAGTCCAGACTTCTTGAGTATCTAGAACTACTTTGATTAAGCTAAGGGAAAGCTGTTTGGAACAAAAATAAGCAGACATCTAATTTGGTAAACAGTACATGGCAATATAAATAGGATAGGAATATTTGTTCTTTATAAGTAGCTCATTAGTCTTCACAGTATCACTTAACAGTATAAATGTAATTGTCTTCACTTTCACAGGTGAAGAAACCTTATAACCTGTTCAAAAGTATATAGGAGGTTTCTCACTGTATCAGAATGAGCTGCAAGTCTCAGATTCTTCCTGTTTCTCAGTTGCATCCCACAGAGGCTCTGATGCTGAACAAAGGCAGACTATTTTCATTCACGCATTACGTAGCATTAATTGCGAACATCTTGAAGGAGCTCGCAGCTTAGAGAGAAAAACCTGCCAATTCTGTGAATTCTCAAGTTTGCATGAAGTATAAGGTAATCTGGAAGTCTACAGCTTGTGAGCTGCCTGAGGAATCTGGCCCCCAAAGCCCACTGCCGTTTTCCCCCACACTGGAACCTCTGATTGAGGGTTTTTGTTTTTGTTTTTTCGGTCATGTAGAACACGGATAACTTAATTAGGGAATCAGTTTATGAACCAGCTACTACAGAGAAGTTATCCAAATTTAATGCCACAATAGATGCACAGAAGTATTTTGGAATCACTGAGCTTGCTGAGTAGCCCAGACAGTGTTACTGTTTTCTTGTTAACAGAAAACTTAAATAATACAAGGGTGTTCCTTCTTAAAAGGCTCAGGAGACTGAAATTACCTCTTACAACTACTTACACAAGCATTTAGAAATGTAACAATGCAGCTCACTCCTAGTGCTAAGTACAGATTAAATAATAACTAACAGAATCAAGCTCAGCTTGTTCATTAGGGCAGCCCTCTCATACCGCCTCTTGATTAGAAAGCTATGTGAAAAATGTTTGGTTTTTTTTCCCCCCTCCAGTAATTGTAACATAACAAGGACTATCAACACTTATTTCTCAGAGCATAGGATAACAATTGTTTGGAATCCAGAAGAGATTTCTCTTATCTTTATACAATACTGCAGTCTACACATGCTAATGGCAAGACACACCTTCTGAAGCATCTCATAGCACTATACAATTCAAGAGAAAATTCATCCGTCTCATGCCAGCACTATAGAGAATACGAGGTAATCTCCGTGGCTGTGCTTTTGCTCTTCTTTGGCACTAACAGTGAAGGGACTGAGTTCGGGATTCAGATTCCAATCACCAAGAGTAGACTTGGAGGAACATACTTTTTGTTATATAATTAGGAATGTAGTATAAAAGCAGGGAAAAGCAGTTTTTATTCCTACATTTCTTCTATCCAGTTAGAACTTAAAGATGTTTTCAGTCTGTTTTTCTAAACTGTTTAGTCATCATTACCTCATCCTGCAGCTGAACTCTGTAAGTATCCTGGGTTTGATACTCGTTTCGGAGGCTAGTGGCTTCCCGTTCAGCAGAAGAAATTGTCTTTTCATACTCCACATTATTAACAGTTTCATTTATCAAAAACGAAGTCTTCTCTTTCAGCACAATTTCTTTTTCTCGCATCTCCTGTTTTATCTCTGTTATTAGCTAGCAGAATAAAAACAGAGACTTGCTTACATTAGTTAAGATGTGCTGCGTTAGTAAAAGGTACAACCAGAAGACAGATTGCTGTTAAGACTTCTCTTTGCATGAGACGGCCTCGTTGTCACACCTTTCTTGAATTACTTTATTCCACTGGTATCTCATAACACAAAAATACTGCAACTGTTTTGAATTGGCCACTTCCAAAATATTATTCCAATAATTTATTTTTTTTTATTAAAACATGACCCCATACACCTGCATGAAATAAAAATAATTTTGATTGATTGCCCCCCCCCCAAAAAAAAAAAAAGAATTTCATGAATGAAGTCAGATGGACTTGAAAGGCTGGAAAAACAACAGTGAAATTACAATGGGATGCTTACCTAAGCTGACTGACCTATTTGTAGCTGGTCAGTGGAAATTGTGTATTTTTTGAAGTTAAGTAAAAGATTATTTATTGGGTTAACTGTACCATAGCTCTAAAGTGAAGCAGAACATATTTACAAAAGCATCAGTAAGACTACTCTTTGGACTACTAATGTATGGAAGGATGGCCAGAATTTTTTTTTTTTTTGGTCTGTTTGTTATGGTATCTCAGTACATAAAATTCCAATAACATACAAAATACGCCAGCTCAATTAGACCATTTTATTCTCTGTTCAGTAGTATTCCTCCTGGCATGTTATTTTCTATTATTAAATTGTTAAGTGCTACATCTTAAGTTTGTTCAAACCATATTTTACTCTGGGTATGCCTAATACTCATATAGACAACAGCCACAGAAGTTGTAATCTTTCAGCAAGAAAATACCATACTAGCGGAGCGAAGATTTGAGATAGAAGCTTCTTGTAGATGCATTCATGCTTTCTCCTCCATCCTCCCACCCCTTCAAAAAAGCCATTGTTTGGAATTGACATTTATAGCATTTCTGTGCATGCTGATCCATATAGCTTTTTCTGTTGCACCAGTTCTGGTGCTCTTCAAAACTTTGAGGAGTTCCTACCTCTCCTGACAAAGTCAGGATAGAATATACTTTGTTTGTACCTCTTTCCATGATAACATCTGTGCTTAAGATAGTCAGGAAAAGAGATGAAGACTGTACCTTTTAGACATTAAAACTAACTTGTAATACTCAACAGGGTCTTCTTTGATTTGAGGAGTGCTGTTGCTTCTCTGGATTTGCAGGTCATACTTAGAGACCAACTTTAAATTTTAATGTGATTATTTATCATAATTCTGACATAAGTGGTAGTCAAGCATTTGTTCATGGAGGTAGAAATTTTCATTCCTCCCCGTTTTAAATGTTCACTATTTTATTTTGTTTTTTGTATCACAGCTCAGACACGGAATCTCCTCATGGCAATTGAATTGTCCTTATGTGCTAAGAAACAACATTCCATCTTGTTGCTTCTTAGATCACACACAAAAAGCAGTACTGGAATACAGTATCAAGCAGAGCACAGTTACTTACACTGAGAGATACGTCTTTCATAATAAATGTAATATTCTGATGATAAAATTCATCAAAACAATGCACTGCTTTTGCATACCTTTCTGTAACACCTGGACTCTGGAAAAGCTTAATGAAATAGAGGTCACCGCAAGAATACCGTTGAGCTAAAAGACTCTCTTGCTCTGCGCGCAAGTGTGGCAAAATTTCAGGCAATTTTATAGATATAAAAGTAGGCCCAATATATAGATCAGTCACAATGGTGTTTTACCACAGCACAACGATCAATCTGTTGATCTCTTCTTTGCATCTGTTCTATTGCATTCTCCCACTGCCTGATGACTTCTTGCCTTTCCTGATGAACTCTGCGAAAATCTTCAGCTGTTTTGTCAAGCTCTATCTGCTTAAAAGAAAGGACCCCTATGATTTCTGATTTAAGAAAAAAAATCATAGATAGCAGGAAATCTTCAAGAACTTTAAGCACAAACCTGAGCTGTTACGGTTTCTGTAAGCTCATTATCAAGAGCTCTGCGTTTCTGATTTGCTTGCACAGTCAGCTTCTCTACTTGGAGCGTTAGTGCCTGACATGAAATGACACGAAAAGATAATGTATTTAATAATGAATATGTAACGCCTTATACATTTTTAAAGTTCTGCTACACTTATGGGTGGAAAACAACCCCTATGAAATCTGAACTTGTGACTGGAGTGTCTGTTTATACTGTCCCTCATTACTCTGGACAGTTTTACTCAAAAAGCCTTACTTTATTCTCAGTAACATTAACAAATTCAGTTCTAATGGAAAAATCTACATTACCTATACATATATGGCATGCATTTTTTTAAACAAACTCCCTGCTTAATTCAATGGGAAGTTGTGTTTACAACTGGTGGCACAATTTTTCTAATGACTGCTAGAAATTTTTTTTTTTTAATGCTTTCTTATCTAGGTAAAAATAAAACTTAAATTTTACCCAAAAGAACAAAGAAATTTATGTCTATAGTTATGCCTTTCACCTGTGTAAAACGTAACCTCTCTGACCTTTAAAATGAGCCTTATATTCCTTATATGGAATTCTATTGTTGTACTAAGTGCAAATCATCATACCTCAAAAGCGCTGTTCTACAGAATCTTGTCTCAATCTTATTTGACTTGACAACACAGCGAAGTCTTTAGAGGCTAAAAATGGGTCTCTGTTTTTGTTTCTACAAAATTGCTCTCAGATCTACTTACTCCTAGTTTCCCTTCATCTTGTTGTGCATATTTCTGGATTGTGACAGCATCATTGTCTTTGCGATTCGATTCCTCTATCCAACTCTCCAAAACTTCCTCACCACAGTTCATCTGTTGTCTTAAGTCTTCCAGCTTCTTAGTGGTTTTGTGTATATTATTCTAGTAAAATTTGAGATAAATTAAAGGGTTCGTGTTAAATGTCTAATAAATTCTGTGAATATTAATTGAAACAACCAGTTCAAGTTTCTGTAAGAACTTAAGTTTACATAGATTTATTGTCAACAGAGTTTTAAGTTCTGCTTTCTTTTTTATTCAGTAAGTTACCGCAGGTCTAAAATGGAAATTATTTTAGACAGGAAAGTCAACTGCTGGCAAGATATACCTATTTTATTAATATGTGGGATATTCATTCCACACAAGAAACTGATCTGAGGCATCATATGGTAAAAGTTTCTCCCTCACACGCTAAGGCCCAATTTTAACATCCTTATCCCACAGTCACTTTACAAATAGTCCCACGGGACTGTAAAGAGACTTCCTGATATGAAGATGATAGAATCTGGATCCAGCTGAATAGCAAGACCATCTTGATCTTGGTTACCTTTTGAGAGACTGGGGACTGTAAACAGACTTAACAAGAAGAAAGAGAGCATGAAGAATAAGCAAACATAATTGAAATGATTCAAAGAAAGTAAAAAAAAAAAAAAAAAAAAAAGACAGTTTGTAAAAGAGATGAGAACTGTAATTGGGTAACATTACCTAATAACATAAGTTTTGAATTCTTGAAATCATGCAACAAGTTTTTTTACGGAGTAAAAAAAGATCTGCCACCAGCAATTTAATTTTTAAAGTATAAAAAAAAAATCTGTAAGAATTAACAAGATGCTGATACGGAAACGTGGCTTTGTATCTGGCATTAAGAATAACTCTGTCGATACCCCACCTTCATAGCATCACTCTCAGTTCCCGAGTTCTTGATTACGGTAACTGTCTTGAAAGACTGAAGTCTTTCAATACCTAGTTAATATTTGCTAAGTCTTATCCAGGCCATGCAAGGAGTTCCTCGTCGTCATTCTGTGCACACAGTGAGAAGTACATCTAGATCACTTACAGTTTATAAGTTTTACTTATAAATAGCTTTTTGACTTTTGTAAGTGTGAGCACAAAAAAAAAATCATAAAAACTAATTGCAATATGAAAGTTCCCTTAAATTTTTTTTAAAAATCTTACTTCTTGACTGTTTTTCTTTTCTCTTAAGGAAACTATCTCATCTTCCAGTCGTTTAATCTCACTTTTGAGACGTCCACCTTCTCTCTCAGCAAGGGCTTTAAAATGTTGCTCAGTTTCAATTTCATTCTCTCTGGCTTTGTAAAGAGACTAGAGAATAAAACAGTTCAGCATTTTACAAGGAATAACAGACCTTTATCACCAAAAAAGCATTTTATGTACAACTGAATCAGAACTCAGAAATGGCATGATTCTGTCATTTAAATACTGACATTTTCAGAGTAAATTTAGTGTTTAGATTTTAGTATCTCAAATACATATACACCGTACTGTATCAGATGTTCACAGATCAGCCATTTATATCTTAATTACCTAATTTGAAAATATTTCACCCAAGGTTCAGAATCTTGGTATCTTAAAATCAAAATCTTAGTATCTTAATCACTGATGGCTTTCTGTCAGATTCGGGAGGCACATCAAGAGAAATAATTTTATTGTTTTGAGCTGTGCACCAGGATGGCCTATGGCAGCATCTCTATATCATCTAATCTTCCTGACAAAAGTGATTTGATAGGTCTTTTTCTATATAATAATTAATCTGTTACTTACTAGAAGCTTCTCTTAAGTAGAGAATAGCTTGTGCTGCCTCTTTCTTCATAGGTGAACTAAAACTTGAATCTAGCATGGTAAAATTGAAGAGGCTGTGCTGCTGCAGGGAAGTTTTTCTAAGGCTTTTTCACATAGAATATTCTACCTGAAATGCGTGCAGCTTTGGTTTGGCAGTCTTTGAAAAGCTAAGCTACACATTCCAGTGAGTTAACTCAGGATCTAAGTGTAGGTGTCTAACACCTTAACCGTCTCATTTCATTTGTCATGTGCAAAAATTAACTCTTCATTTTCTTTTTCCTTGACCAAATTTTTCTTATCATCTGTGAAAGTGCTCATTTATAAATAATTCTAAAATGCATCATGGATGGGCTTTTTTAATGACCAAATAATGTCACCAAGAAACATGATTTAACTTCCGTTTCCTGTGAGAGTCCTGGAAGATGGGCCTGAGAAATCTCTTACAAAAGTGACAAAATACATAGAGATACAAGCCACGAAAGTCTTCAGATTACAAATCTGGCTGATAAAATGGACACGTTGGCACAATTTACCTGAGCGAAGCTGAACTCTTGTCTTACATTCTTTAAATGAGATGTCATTGCTTCTATACGCTCTTCAAAGTCAGTCAGTTGATTCTGTAGGTTTGCTTTTTCTTTTTGCATCTTCTGCAGCTATTTTAAAGTCACAATTGTCAATTTACTATTTTAGTTGAGTGTTTGTTACCTGCAGCTGCTTAAAAATATAACTGTAATTATAAATCACAAAAACAATAGAAAACATGCTCTGCATATTCCTCCATAGGAATGGGAGGAAAAGAGGTTTTAAATTAAACATCAGCGGCAAAAGTACTTTTGCCATAAAGTGCTTTTGCTTGTAAAGATAACCAAAATTGTCATGGACTTATCTTGCTGAGCGGGCATTCCCCCCCCCCTCAACATTCAGATGCACCCCGAAGTCCTCCTAAGTTTTGCTTTGTCTACTTCTATTCAGCCAGCCTGCCTGCATAAGCTTATTATTGAGTGAAAGGCAACGTTACGGTGCAGCGCGAATTAAAAATACCGCATCCAACTGACGTATCGGGTTTCAGTTCCCTGAAACCGTATAGCGTGCAGGGGACGGAAGGCGCACACGCTTTTTACCCTTTACAGGCAGCCCCGCGGGCGCAGAACTGCTAGTTTTCCTGCTCCGGCAGCTTTTCACGCCCGCTTCAGCCGTCAGTAAAGCGCAGCGCTCGGCGGCGGGAGGCCGAGGCCCGGGGGCGCCGCGGCTGCCTGAGGCGGGCGGGAAGGGGCCGGTGCGGCGGGGGGAGCCGCCGCCGCCGCCACGCCCGGCTCCGCGGCCGAGGCGGGCTCCTCCCTCTCCCACCGCGACCCCGCGCTCACTTCGTCCTCCAGCGCCTTGTTCTCCGCGTTGGCCACGGGGACGGCGTAGCCATCGTCCCAGCGGAGCTCGGCCAGCACCGAGGCGGACGAGCCGGCGCTCTCCATGGCGGCGGCAGGTGAAGGGGAGGGCGGCGCCGCGGGGCCCCTAGCAACGGCGAGCCCTTGGCGACCGAGCACGCGGGCAGTCGGCCCCGCCCCGCCCCGGCGGCTGCGTCACGGGGTGCGGCGGGCGGGAGCCGCTCCCGAGCGAGGGCAGAGAGACGGTGGCGGTTTTGACCGTTAAGCCCCTCGCTCGCTCCTTGCCCTTGAGCCAGCCGGCGCTGGAGGCCGCGCAGAGGCAGGAGCCTGCGTTTCCGGGGAAGGTGGCTGGAGGTAAAGGGCCTGGCGGGCTGCCCCGCCCTTCCCGCGAATTGGGCCGGCCTGAAAATAGGCTGCGTGAGACAACATACTACGAAGTTAAGCCTCGAAGTACGAATGTCGTGGATCACGTTGTTTGCCGGCCGCCTTCTCCCCCCTCCCCACCCCCAACCTTGCTTCCCAGATAATGAGGTATTTTAAAAATTCAGCAGGTTTCTGTTTCTCACACGTCCTTTCTTGTTTTGATTCCCACCTCTGTGACAATAACAGCGGCCAACTTCTTACTGAGCAAAGCGGCAGCTCGCTGCAGGCAATCTCGCTGCGTGCCTCATGGCGCAGGGAGCCAAGCTTCCCGGTGAACCCGTAGGCTTTTTTAATTGCTGATAACGTGTAATAGTTGCAGTCGTACGTTTGCCCGCCCCTTATACAGCAATTTGTTGTTTTACCAAGTCTCAACTCAGTCCTGTTCCCCTTAAAAGCACATCAGATCTGTACCTCTCGGTCACGCCCCGTACGATTTGTCCCCTTGCTGTGCTTCCCATCTCCCTGTCTCTGGTTCATGGAAGTCTTTTTTCTCCCTTTTCCAGGCAGTGAGGAGACACCCACAGTCGCGGTTCCCCATTATCAAGGCAGTACCTGAGCCACAGAGTAAGTGCGCATCTCCCCTTAAGTGCTTGCATCAGCTCATGAGTAGGGCTGTTAGTAGCAGGGTTACTAGGGTGGTTTAAATTTTTTCAGGCAATGACCTTGTCTGCAATTGTTTGCAACTGTTCTGCACTTGCACCATTCAGACTGAAATGCAAGGTTCTGCCTTGGGCTGATATGCCGCTCCCAGCTCTTCAGAACCCCACCTGATTGCCTGCTTTCTGCCAGAACATAAACCTGTGTCGCAACTGCATAAAATTTGCAGTCAAACCAAGTATAGGATAGCTTACCTGTTGCTGATAATGCCTAACAGCAGATTTCTAGGAAGGTGCGTGGTTCATGCCTGGTTTTTGAACAGACCTCTAGTACATCTTCCAAAATCAGCAGGTAGGTTCCTTGAGCCAGAGATTACATTTAGGTGTTGGCTATTACATTTTTTTGGCTCCAGTTATACGCCTGGCTTGCAAATCATCCTGTGCCAATGAATTCCATCATTCATGAATGATGAAATGCAGAACGGTGTGCTCAGGAAACATAGTCCTTTGCAGAGAGTTTGTCCAGTGAGACTGTATGGTTGAAATGGCCGATCAGCTTCCTCATCAGCCCAAAGTCTACTCTCAAAAAGGAGAAAGGAGGAGATGAGGAAGAAGGATCTGCTTAGACTCCAGCATGAAGAAGCACTCAGGAAAAGCTCTCAGGAAGAGGTATCCTGAAAAGGTTGAAAGAATATTGCCAGGCCTTTAAAGGGATGACAGATGAAAAGACAAGGAATGAGTCAACACATAATCAAAATTTGCCTGAGCAAAACAGCAAGGAGGATCGGCGAATGGTTGGAGGATGGTTTAGGACGCAGTGAGGAGTTTGATATAAAGCGTGCACCTGTGACTAGATAGCATAGTAACAACACTGATCATAGCAGGAGACAGTGATCTTACTAGACATCTGCATGTGCTGTGGAGCAGTATTTTAAGAGAAGAAAAGATCCCTGAAGGAACAGTGGAAGTCAGTCCTGATGAGAATATGCCAAAATGCAACCTGCAGTAGTGTGCAGACTCTTGTTGGTCTTTGATTGCGAGTCTCTTCACCGATCCATCCCTCTATGAAATGTTTCTCTCTTTATTCTTAAACACATTGAAAGCAAAAAGAACATCAGTGTGAAGAGGCAACCTAGTCTCTTAGAAATAGAGGAATGGCACAGCAAATCTGGTGCCTCAAATTAGCTGTAAAACGAATACAGAGGTCACTAGGAAGGTCTTTACGTTCTTTGTTGTCTTAAATGGCACAGTGGGCTATGAATGGTTTTAAGTCTTGCTGAATAATATTTTTGAAGAAGCAAGCTTATCAGTCATGATAAACAGCAGGAAAATATAGTGGCTCCAAACAGTAATTGGCAACAAGCAGCCTCCTATAACCTTTCCATTTGCCTTCTGAGATGGATGAAGTACTGATGGCCAGAGTCCTCTGTTTTGACCTCATTGCCATACGCTTTTACAATCTGCAGCTCAGTAATGATGTCAGTATATATATATATATTATATATATATTACTGAGTAATATAGCCCTAGTCTGAATAATTTGCAGACTAGGGCTAATGCCTTCTAGAGGAACGTCGAATGATTTAGCCTACATTACCAGTCTGGACGAGACAAAGGTGATGATCTGCAGGAGGATAAAAGGTAGCTGAGACCTACGGCCATCAAGGAGAGAAAAGAAAATTTCTGTGGGTACAAAAATCAGGCTTCTTAAGATATTCCTCACTCTAGCAGATGCAGAGGAGACTACTAGAAGGCTGACGTGTGCAGGCAGCTGGCTTTTCAAAATAAACTGTTAGGACCAGCAACTGTCAGCACTATATCAGAAATGGGGCTAATCAGAAAACGGGTGGGTGCAGAGGTCATGCATTGGTGTGATAACAAGGTGGAAGCTCAGCTGTTTGGAAGGTACTGGGTGAAAGGGCTGCCTGCTAAGTACTGTGCTTTTCGACCGACTGGTGGGTGGCGTGCCAAGAGGTAGGTATTGTGCAGTGTAACTAGGTGACCTGCCAGAATGATGAGGTTGAACTCCAGAGGCACTAGAAGCTGCTAGAGGTACACCGGAGACTACAGTGGCGCGCATTGGCAGATAGATAATTAATGGTCCCTACCCAGAATAAGAACCTCCTTTTGTTCACTATGTGAGAAAGAAGTGCAACTCACCTTGTAGGGATTTTAAATTAATATCCATAATGCAATGAGGCACTGCAGTGTTGCACACCTTAGAAAGACGCCTCTTCTTGTTTTAACACAAGCAGAGATTGTGTTTTAAATAACACATGAGTCCATGTAGTGTCTGGTAAGAAGAAAGCAAATTACTGAATAGTCATTTGTCATTAGATGAACACAGGCAGTCCTGTTCACCAAGCAAGGCAGGCATCCAGTGAAAAATAAGTTATGGTCACGTACCTAATGTGTGCAAGCAAGAAACCAAATTAAAGTCGTTTTAATGCAGTTTGTTAAAGCAGTTACCTGACTTCTGAACGGTCAGTTTTGTAATCGTAAGTGTTCGTATGGTTTTGTGAGTGCAGTATTTACATAGCACCTTAAAAGTATGAAGTCTTACATGAGTAAAGAGTATTATTTCACAATTTTTCATGGAAATTCCATGCCTGTTGATTCCTTTTGCCTGACACAGGCTAAATAAATCTCCATGATATGCTTTTGTTTGTATGGCTTTTTCCTTCTGCCTGTGGTAATATATTCTGTAAGTAAGAGCATAGATGTTTGACAGACATGCTAATCCAGTAGATGGTGCTGCATGTCTGTGTATTTCAGGGTTTTTTTTTAAACAAGAGTTATCAAGTTGCTCAGTTAAAAGGGAGAATATCGATTCCATTCTAAAAAAAGCCCAAATATGCGGTGATTATTTGCTAGTAAAACTTATGGGTGTTATTTTTAAAGCTGTGTTAGAGAAACGAAAGTTACTGTGGGCAAAATAGCACTGTAACGTGACAAAGTATTTTCCTCTGTTACAATTCCCTTTGAAGCGGTTGAATTTTCACTTATGTAGACTACTGTACCCGTTTGTTCAAAACACATAAATACAAAATGACTGTTCCTGGCCTTTATAAGGACTTTATAAAGCTCCTGTTGTATCTAGTAAAAAAAAAAAGTTTTTGATTTTTTGTGTTTGTTTATGCCCAAGCTCTTTAAATAGTTGATCTGTGGGAAAATGAAGATTTTAATTATGGTTTGGTTTCTAGCAAATGCCTCTGTTGTCTAAAATACGGAAGAGCATTTTTTTGCGAAAGTTCATCTAAACTATCAGGTTTTACTACTGAAAAAAGACTCATTTGAAGGGTTATTGGATCATTTATAACTAAGCCAATGTAGCAAGTTATTATATATTTAATCAATAGATAATAATAATAAATTCTACATGCGATTCTTTTCATTTGCATTCTCAGAGTGTTTTGTAATGTTAATGATGGGGTGTAATGGGGCTTATTGTATTCTTTCAGATGGGTAAACTAAGACAGGTAACTCAATGAAAGAAGCCAAAATGGGAAGAGAGATCAATGGGAGTGTTCAACTGAATAAGAGACAGAATATACAGGAAATATGAAGGATGGAGAATCTGCCATGATAATGATTTGTGCATTGACTAAAATCTGATGTCTTTATTGAAACTTAGATCTTAACAGTATAGGGGAAAAAACATTGCGAAGGAAGATAAGTTGCTCATAATTCAACACTGATGTGTTATCAGTTACAGATAAGCTGTTGCTAGCAAGTGAATGGAATAGTTTGGTACTATGTTTAATTTTTGATGTTTTAAAATAAAAGACCAATAATAAAAGACCAATAATATAAACCATAAAATAAAAAGACCAATAATATAAACCAAAAGGAAGTACTTCTGAAGTTTGAGGAAGTCTAAAATTTGCAACTAAAATTCATAACTCACTTCCAGATTTCATCTATCACGGTCCCCAGTAGATTCTCTTTGGCCTGTTTGCACAGCTGTGTTGGAAAAGGCTGTGACTTTTGCTGATGGGGGTCTGTGGGCACAGGCTTTTGTGTGGTGGATAGGGGTACAGGAGAGAAAAACTCTCCACTTGCTGGAATAAATCATTTCATTTGGAACAATTGCTATAAGCCTAGACTGACATAGGATCATTTATTTTACTAGCACAACCTGAGTTTTCATTACAAGAATCTGCTGGGATAGCTGTAACAGCAAATCCTTTTAGGTGTAGACAAAAGCTTATTTTGCAGGACAGTGGAGAAGTGTCTGCTCAGCGCCTTTGAGCATTAGCCGATAGAGGGCACTGCAGCCAGCAGTCTGTCAGTGCGCAGTGGGTTAGGATGTACGTTTTCAAAACACTGTTCAGAAAATGTTCATGTAAAACCATTACTAGGTTTTATTTAATAACCTTCTAACCCCCTCTCTCTCTCCTCCTCCTCCCCTGTGTTCCTCTAATGCCTTTTACAGCTCTTGCTGCACAGCGTGAAGCCTTAGAGCTGTATTCATCAATGACTCACACCCTTGCTTAGGGGCCAATTTTCATGGAAGCTATACAGGAAAATCTTGAAATGCACCTATCTCATGCAGGGCACAAGATGATTTCTCTATTCATTACTATTCCAAAAGGACTTGTTGCCCTTTGGAAATGTTCAGATATTACTTACATTTGTGTGTGCATGCATACATGTGCAGAGGTAACTTGCCTTTAGATTTGAGTGTTCTAAAAATAAAAATGTATTGTTATTATCATTGACACTAGTCAACTGAAAGGTAACTAAGGACCTGCTTACATTGTGTGGCAGCAGGCAAATGCAAAAGAATAAGCAGCAATCTGCTTTAGATGAGCAAATCCTACAGATTCAAGCACAAAACTTGTTAAAAATCACCCTTTTGTTTGACACTGTGATTAACAGCCTTCTGAGGAATTTGAAAGCAAAGCCAAGGATTTACTCTAGGAGACCAAATCGTACTTTCGCCTGCAGAAGTTATTTTTCTAGGTCAAGGTTATAGTACGTTTCTAAAACAGTAGGAGAAAACATGTTCCTTTTCCTTAAAGATATCTTATGTTAACTCAAGCTTTTAACTTTTTAGGGGAAGAGGAGATGAGAGCATACAAATTATTAGCCAAAATGACCTGATTAAAACCTGTCTGACAGGAAGGGAGTCTTTGCTGCAATATTACAAGTCATAGAATAATTACATTCGAAGGGGTTGCTAATTATAACCAAAATTGCTTTAAGCAGTGTTTGGGAAGAGACTGAGACTTACTGCTTAGCATAAAGCAGTTTTATTTACATATGTACAAAGTCACTTACAGAATTAGACTAATTACGGTATTTCACTGTAAATTGTTGTAAAAATGGTGTCATGCAATGGTGAATCAGAACTGGTAAAAAAAAAAAAGGGAGGTATAATATACTTTTACTTTTTCGAACTCCAGCGTTTCAAATCATAACTGTAAAAATAGCAATTGCTTTCTCTTTATTTCTTAAGCAGAATGGAAAAACCTCTTTCTGCGGATCGGACCTATCCAGTGACATGCATTTCCACCCTCAGTTGGCTCAGGTGAGTTCCTTAAGGAGGTGTGAAAGATCAGGTCTGCTTTTTGCTATTCGTGGATATTGTTTTGCCTAAGTGAGTTCTGCTAAAGTAACTTTTTGCCTGGCAGAACAATTTTCTTCATTTTAAGATGGCCTAAAGAGAGAGCTTCGTCTTATGAGAGTGCCTAGAATTCCCGAACTCCATTGTGTGTGTGTGTTAAACGTAACAGGAAAATTCATAACCCTATCAGATGTTAAAGTAGGTAGTGAGCCCCATAAAGGCAATAGTATGATCCTTGTTTCATAGATGAGGAAACGGAGGCACAAAGAAGTTGAGTAACTTGCCTCAGATTGCACAGAATACAAAGTAGGAAATGAAAATTATTTGCTTGCGTTTTATTTTCAGAAAAAAATGTAGTGCGGTATATGAAAGTAATTGCTATTCTTTTTAGATGGGGTAGCCTATATCCAGTTGTGCCATTCTGAAGTCCATTTGTGCTGTAGAGAATATGTAGGGATTGTGAATGTACCCATAAGTAGCATTGCAGAGTTGAACTAATTGCCAGGCCAAGCAAGGTTCCAGACTAAATGGGTGAATAATTTGATCCAAGATGGATTTGTACTTCTACCAACACAGCCTGAAATCTTCTAACGCTTTTGGATTTGACTGTGAGCTGTTCATTGTTATTTGAGCCTGTTCTTTTCTATTACCATATTTTCTCTGGGTATCATTTCTGTGTACTTTATCTTTGCATAAAAGGCCGTATCTTTACCATATTTCCAGGGAGTAGGGAGTAAAAGCATACAAAATTTACTGCTGTAGGCCAAAAATATGATAGATAGAGCTAGTGCATTACAAAGTTCTTGCTCTCAATCACGCGGGAGGCTCTATACACTTCTGTCAGCTGTGGTAGATATGTGCCTACACCGTAATGGGAGAAGGGTTAACAGCAAACCAAGACGTTTTCTGTGGCAAAAACTGAGGAAATCTTCTCTAAGCAATTATCTTTTATGTAATAAACAGTGCTATGTGTTCAGCGGTCGATAGGAGGGAATTTTCTTCCCCTAGTCTCCTTCCTTTCAACTTAAAATAGAAATGCTGTTATTTTGACTAGCAGGCTGGTGTGTCGTGAAGCCTGGCCGTAGATGCTTGCATGTTAAATTTACACTGCCAGCAGAAGCGTTACTATGATAGGCTGTGTCTCCTTTCCTTGAATAAAATGCAATAAGCAAATAAAATGGGTGTTAGAGCTTCAGGGATCAGTTGTGAGCTTTTTGCACACATGTCTATTTATATAATGCAGTCTCTTCAGAATAGAGAGTGCATTGCTTTTTATCACAGATTCCATTGGCGTCATAAAACTGTGGCTAGCTTCTCGTGTGTACTTTTAGCTTCTATTGACTCTGAACATCCAGCTTCCAATTACCAATAAATACATTCCAAAATAATTTGCTTCGGTTAAAGGACACGCAACCTGTTATGACCAGATATTTGCTGACAGTATAGATAGCTTGTGCTTTAAATGACCCTTAAAGGAGGTGCAAGCTTGACCAGCTTGGAAAGGAGAGGCCAAAAGCTATGTTATGTGGTTAAGGTAATAAAGAATTTAAAGATTAGGAGAGTATATCTGGATTTCTCTGTAGAAGCTTTGGCTTTCAGTGAGTGTGATTTTCTTCGTGAATGTGGTGAGACCTTTGGTAAAGAAAGATCAAGCAGCTGAATATTCTATGGCTGAATGGTCCCTGACTGAATGGTGTTACAGGATACATAAAAGACTGAGGCTTCAAGGCAGCATAGCATACTCATAGCTTTCTCTGTGTTATGTATAAACAGTGTCTCTGTCTACTGTTCTTTCTGGTGAACTGCAGATACTGTGATCTCTTTCCTGACCACCAGTTTTTCCTGTGCCCTCATTTTTACTTCTCAAATACATTTTCCGGAAGAAGAGTTCCACTCAAAAAAAAAAAAAAATATTAGGGCACAAAATTGAAGATACAGAAAGTTAGTCCCTCTTCACATATCAGAAGTTATATGCAAAAGTAGCGGTAATTGCAAATGGATGCTTTCTATATTGCTTTTTATCACTTTCTTTATAAACAGTGGAATAGTGAAGTAAGGACAACGCCACAGAAGTCCAGTGGCATTACAGTTAAAGGAACGATGCAAGCGAAGAATCAGGCCCCAGCCTTAGCCATAGCCATTCCCAATGCTACCGAATTCTTGAGAGACTGCAATTTCTTCTGCTTCCACTTGTGTCCATGAATCCTCTATGCTTAAGTCTTTCTGCATCTGGCTTGTAAAATCCTGTGTCTTTAATAAGATTCTTCATTTTCTTCTTGATTTTGGCAGTACCGAGGGAATCAAAACAGCTGTTAATTGTTTATTTATTAACAGTTCTGTTTTTTGTGGAAGGAAATTGGCCTTTCTCCTACCAGCATACAGGGAGCCAGAGAATGCCCCATTGTTGTCAAGGCAACAGCTTTTGCTTGGGGAGCAGCAGCAGAAAAAGTGAGAGGAATGTCCTCCAGAGAACCAAGGTCTTTTGTCATATGTCATATAAACATGTGCGTGGTCCATTCACTGCGAACAGCATCTATTTATAGGTTAATAAAAGCAGAAGTTATACCCAGCTCAATATAATGAGATGAAGCTTACATTTCTAACAAAACATTCTAGTGTATATGCAGGTACATGATTGCAATGCCCAGACTGGGCTTCTCTTCAATGTGCTTGTTCGGTTGTGCAAGGTCATTATATGCCCATATGAAAATACTATTATAAATCAAATGCATTTAGCCTTTTGGGAGGGAAAGGGGGTTTTATTTTCTTTAGTATGTAGAACTTACAGCAAGCAGAACTTCCTACTTAATATTTTTATCGTTATTCAGAGCTCCAGAAGAAGGACCTCTGTTGGTCTGTACCACCCACTGAATTATACCGCTTGCCTTCCCAGGCGATTTATTTCTCATGCTGGACAAACTTCTTAAAAACAGTGAAACCGATCCTTAGCTGGTGTAAAGCACATAGCATAGCTGTTGTTTCAGCTGAGCTAAATCATATCTGATGTGGACTGCATGAATTCAGTGTGGAAAAAGCCATTGTTGGCGTGTTAGAAATGAATATAACCTGCCAAAAGCGCCTTTGGTCTATGACAAGGCCAGGATCCAAGGTTTCTTTCTACGTGGCAATATTTCTGCAATTCCACTGCTGAAACAGCCAACAGTTAGACAGTCTTATATTTTTATATTGTAGTTGGAATGCTCAATGTGTATTCTCACAGAGGCATAATAAACGATCCATTTCCCATTAGAGATACAGCAAGGCTATCAATAGTTTAATAACTTGTTTTAAATGGCGAGGTCAGACAGTCCTAAGACCTCTCTGACTGTGCTTAGTGTTGGTATGAAGTGATATCTGTCTTCAACTCGTACAACAGTTACTTGATATCTCTAAAGCTCACGTTTGTTGCTGTGTTACTGCTATATGTATAGTAAAATACTGTATTGGACACAGCATACTCTCGTTTGATATTACAGTTCTAAAACTTTCCCTTAAAAAGGGAATCGTGTAAGTACTATAAAGTTATATTAGCAGTAGGAGTATAGTTGCTTATTTTTAGGATTTACATGTGGCAGCATCATTCATATTTGTAGGCAGTGAGCCTGATACCTTGCATTTACAGTTAAGTTGAAATAATTTTCTCCCGCTTTATTTTTTTTATTGGCCTTTTCTTGGTTAAAAACACTGTTGTTTGTTTGATTTACAAAAGAACTTCCAAACTGTTGCAAACTGTGATACACCTAGCTTTTGGATCTAATTTAACATTTATTCCCATGTTGTGTAGTAATTTATGTCACTGAAGAGTGAGTAAGGTATACCTACAGATATAAAAGATTACCTATGAATTAAGGCCTTTGAAGTGTATTTCATTGCCGTATCAGTCATGTGCATAAGGTTCTGAGCCAAGGAGTACAGGCTAAAGCATATACAATCCCTTTAAAAAGTAGAATGTGAGAATTTAAGTTGCAGCATAGTTTCATGAAATGACATCTCCTGATTTGTCAGGTGAAGTATCAGAAATCCTATTTCTAATCCTTTCCGTGTAATACGACCTGGGGACATTAGATACCTATCAGCCGTAAAGGGAAAGAGCACAGTCTTTCAGATAGATAGACTCCGCAGGGTGCTTATAATTCAGTTCCCCTTCTCCAGCCTCTCCACCCACTGGTTGAGTCTCTCACTGCCCTTCCAACACCTAATGCACTTCTAACAACAATGGAGGGGAGGGCAAGAGCAGTGTGGTGAAAAATTAGACGTTGCAGACAAAAACTTAACAGACTGTCTTTCTCCCCGTGTCACAATATGAACTGGTCAAGTGAAAAATAATGGCCATTATCCCGTCTCACTGAATGACTTAAATGACTTACAGCCGCATGCAGAGGAAGTTCTTTGGACTATTTCCATGTTTTTTTGTTTTTCGTTTTTTGGTTTTTAATTTGTATGGTAAGATGTGCAAAGTAGATTTTTTTTTTTTATATAATTTGAGTAGCTTCATTTTTCTTTGACCTCTATGTCAAGTAAGGATAATTTCACTGAACTCTTTGGAGTTACTTCACTGTTAAATGGATGCTGTGAGAACACTCTCACAGTCCTTAGACAACTTTCCACTTGCTACTTCTCTATGCTCGTGATAAGCTCCTGTTTACATTTTCCCCATGGCTGAGGTTCCTGGCATGTGGTGCGTTGAACCAGAACATACTTCTGGCTTTCTTAGGAAAGATGGCTCTTTATGAATGACTGTAATGTTGTAAAGGCCTTGACTTGAGGAAACATGCAGGGCTATGGTATATGGGGGGAGTCTCATGCATCCAAGTAGCTTTGATGTTAAGTTTGTTAGCAATCTGGAAAATGTAGGTATTGCAATAAGTACAACGCTGTATTTACGAGCTTTACAAACCCAGCATCAGAGTCACTTGAGCGTGAACCTGAATGCTTGTCTTTGACATTCCAGGCTAGCACCTATATCCACCAAGATACTGGTCAGGCCTCTCTCTCTCATCTTTATCAGAAATCTTATCTTTGACTTGAGATACTTTTCCCTCTGAAAGTTTCACTAAAATTAGTAAATTCTTAAGAAAAGTTTCAATCCTAAGAAAAGTAATTTTCTTGGAAAAATTCCCAGCAAGTTCTCTTTGAGACCTGTAGTGGAAGACAGCTGTTCTGCGCTTCCATGGTCTGTTACTTCTGCTGATTCCAAAGCAGAGCCATAGACTTGAGAATAGTGGCTGTATGAGTGGAAGCAGTCCCAGTCTAAATGTAAGAGAAGAGGGCCTGAGAGCTGTGTATCACTCTAACCACGTTGTATCGTGTGGGAATTTGAGCCACAAAACTATCTCATGCTATCCCATGTTGTGTGCTACAGCCTCTGTAACCTGACCCCAGTAAATCCTTTCATGACTTGTATTTGGGTCCTACTTTTATACATTTGCAAAAGACAGAAGACTGTTTGTACTTATTCACCAATTGCTGAATACGATTCTTAAAAAGCATACCTGGAGGAGGCATGAGCGTGATGTGCTTTCTGAGCTTTTTGTCTCCCATCCTCCTTAACTGCCTTCTGAACTGCCTATGGGCAACTTGTGCCTGTCATGTTTGGAAGGCCTTGCAACATAATAAGTCACTGGATGCAGTTGATCATAGGACTTTTTCGGCTTGTACAGATAGCCTATCTGGTCTTGAGAGCACATCAGAATATCATTTGAGGGGTAGTAGAATATGCTATTTATCTGTTATTTATTGCTGATGTAAATAAGATACTGTAGATAATGGCAATCCGAAAAAAGTTCAGAAAAGTTGCTACAAGTGCAGCATACCATAAATTTGTGATTTACTTTCTTCCCTTTATGGTGGAAATTTAGCAATCTGTTACCATTTATTTTTCCTGTTGGAACCAAGATCTCACCACAGAATTGGCTAATATTTCGTATACCTGCGTCCATGTTCATTCCCTCAGGAGCATCCTTCATTTTTTCTCCCTTCCTTCTCTTTTTTGAATTTGTAGTGGGGAAGAGCAAATACATAGAACAAGGCACTTTTTGCCCTGCATAAAAAAGACAGTCTTATACTTTATTTGGTTATTATTCTGCCATAGATGCATAACATATTTTGTCTACTGGTATGCAAGTGAAATAAAAACAAAACAAAAACTTGCTGCATTTAATGTAAAACTTTGAAAGTTTAGAACTTCAGTCCAATGAAGGAATTTTGATTCCATGTTTAATATGCATTAGAAACATTGATTTAGTTTATACTAAAATCTTGAATTTTTGGAACTACTATTTGCAGAAAAGAAAATATTCTACGTACTATTTCTTCTTCTTTCACATTTGCTCATATGTGTTAAAATCATAATCCTTTGCAGTGAAGCACTCCTGTTGATGAAGTCTGAAGTTCATGATAATATGACTGAAATTCATTATCAAGCAAATACAGTGTGGTAAGCTTTTCAGCAAATCATCATAAGGCCATGTTGCCTTTTTCTCTGGCCTTACTCGAAATGTGTTTTGCGCTCTTATGCAAAGAGGACCTTCTGCTGTTTTTGATGTTACGTATAAACGATTTTGCTTTGTAAAATTGCCATTATGGCTGTTTACATTTGGTAGCAGTGTTATTGAGTCCAGCTGTACTGGTTTGAAAGTAGAACTTTCTAACATGAAGCACTTTCAAAGTTTCTTGTAAATTTGTGGTGTTTTGCCAGCTTTACTCACACAACAGCATAGAGCTGTTGAACGGAAATGTCCCAGCTGCAAGAGTAAGTGGAGCCAAACAGTAACGTCCAAATAGAAATTATCCAGTTCGTGATTTTTCTTGGATCACCAGATGTTTGTCGTGTGACTAAAGCATTATAGAATAAGAGAGAGGAGAAGATGAATGGTGTCATGCTGAGCTTAAATCTAAAGAAAAATGTATAGCTCAACAGTAGATGTATACAAATAATTATTAGCTTTACCAGTTTTGATTGGGTTATTCCTTATTTGATCATAAGATGGATTAGAGCAAACTATGTCCTCATGCAAAGTTTTTGCTATATTTCTTAGTTTATTAAACTCTGACGGTTTAATGGGTGCAAGGCAAGACAGATGCTCCAGGTTAACAGTTTTGATTTTCCTCTTTTGGTTGGTAACTTGTCTCTGTCAAGACCCTAACTGTTTTTTGTGTACTGGTTTATAATGATATTAGTAAATATATTATAAAGAGTGCTATTCTCTGCTCATAAGAGTTCCAGAATGACAGTAATATCTTTTTCTCCTAGTTTTAGCATTAGCATTCATTTGATATAACTTCCTCCAGTGTGTGGTGTACTTGAAGGAGCTTTTTTCAGCTTCTCTTCCAAAGTAGTTGAGCTGTTTCCATGCACAGAACTGAACGAGCACTTCTGTGTTACCAGGTCCCAACCCTTTATCATCTCTGTCAACCATCTCAAGTAATGCAAAGCTTCACCTAAAATCTCCTTAGGTTTTTTCTCCTATTATTCCTGTAGGATGACCGTTGGAAAGCTTTGGTGCTCTAGCGCTTAAAAAGTCTCTTTCAATGTCCAACCTAAATTTATTCAGAATCTCTTTATAGCTACTTCTATTAATACTAGAAAACTATATGATGCACACCATAAAATTCCTAAGTGACTCTGGATAAATCAATTAATCTGTATGTCTGATTGTAGTGCCAAATCAGTAGTCCTTCCCCTCCATCCTCTTCCACCCAGTCGCACGTTTGTGCCCCCTGCTGCCTCAGGTACTTCTCAGTTCCTTCACTGGGATGTGTCAGTAGCTTAGCCTGGCAAAAGTATGCTCATTTTTGAGGGGATAGATTTATGCTGGAATAGTGCGCTGAAACAGCTCAGCAAAGGGACTGACAAACGCAATGGAGAGGGGAGGAGAGAAGCAGGGCCTAGCAGTTCCATTTTTAGTTTAGTTTGCTGTGGAGCCATAGCCTCAATTCTAGATTGATAAAACTACGATAATACTTTCTTTTCCAACCTTTTGTCTGCATTATCTATTAAGCTTTTAAGCTCTCCAGATCAAAGACTGGAGACTGTCTTACAGCGAATGCACCGTCACAAGCACAGTGCATCCCCAAATTTAGGTATCAAGACAGTACTGATAACAGATCACAGTAGAAGTAGCATGCTTTTTCTGATTGTGTGCCTTCCATCACGCTTTTTGTGTTGCGCTGCAAACATATCCAGCTTTACTAAAACAGATTTCTCTGCTGTTTGCTTTCAGCTTACTGTTTATGATGTAATGTGAATTTTTAATTAGGTAGACTTTGTTTTTAGTAATGCTTCTTCCTGAGGCAGCATAGCTTTCTCTAGGCATACAAATAACCACTGCTCTTTATAACATGAAGATTTTTACTTGCTTGAGAACTTGCTCGACCAACTTAGCAGGTCTTAACAGCAAATAGTTTTGAACCTTTTTTTTTTTTTCCTCTGTTAAGTTTTCAAGTGTGTGATATAAATTTATTATATAGGTTTGCAGTGTAACAGAAAATGATGGCACCTGTTAGTTTGGACTCTGGACAAAAATGAACATTTTATAATAGATACTTTTATGTGAAACCATGTGTTCTTAACATTTTTAACAAATTCTGAGTACACTGTTTCCACCCTTCATTGTAGTAGTTTGCATGTCCCTGGTATCTCTCAGTCTCTTTCTTTCAGCAGTGTTGAGGAAAATTGCATGCTTACGCATTTTCATCTGTAAAATTATTTGCTTGTACAGAGAACTGAATATCCTCTAGTATTCCTCAAGGTCCCCCTCTAGACTTCCACACTGACATAGTTTCATTTGATCCTTTGATGCGAAAGATTGAATTTCCTTGTGTTGTATGGTGAGAGACCAGTCCTTATTTTCAGGCAATAGTCGTATGGCAAGTTCTGTGCTCCAGATTCTTTGCACCCAAATCCATGATGCCAGCAGCCTTTGTTTCAGTAAAATAACATCTGATTTGCTCTCAGGCTTCCAGGGAAAGCACATTTCCCAGTATTTATTTGTATTCTACATCTTCCATTATGGAGCTAATCCCATAGTTCTTACTTGGATAAAATTAATAGTAATTAAGAATTCTGATGAAAAATAAATGCATACTCTTGCACTGAGTTGACTGATGGGAAGGTTGGGGAATTATGAATGCTCGTGGGTTTTAAAGTATACAAGTTTGAACTGTGCTTAACACGTTGATTCTCATGGCTTGATTTTCCCCCAATAACTCTATGCGATTCAGTAATTCTTGACTTTCTGAAATGTTAACTTACTGTATATATGCTATAGGTTAGCTGCACTGTCTATGTTCAGACAAGTATCTACTGGCTACAATGAAGAATTTTATCTTCAAACAGTTTTCCCCTTTGATGGGAGTTTTGCCTGAAGAGGGAAAGTTGGATCGGTCCCACATGTTTTACAGACTTAAAATCAGGAATTAATATGCAGTAGGGCTATGACAGTGACTCTAATTCTACTCACATTAATTTTCACTGTTGTTATTAATTAAACCCTGAAAATCAGGGATTTAATGGAAACTCTGACAGACCTTTAATTATAGCATTTCAACAGTCTAATAGTATAGGATGTCCTCTACTGGTGCACAGGACATTCTGTACTTGAGAGGGTACAGAAACAAGTCATAGTTTTTGGTGTTCTTTATGTTTAGAACATTTTTAAATTCATGACAGGCTTTTTTACTCATTGTTGTCTACTGCATCCGGGTAAGTTATACAAAGTGAATATTTTAATTGTTTTGTTCAAGAATAATTTGCAAAGAGAGATTGATTTTTATGTAATCGGTCATTGTTCAAAATTATCTGCCATTGTTTTAGAATGTATTTCAGTGCATGGATTTACCACAGGCTATTCACGTAGCTTATTGCTTTGTGCTCACAGATATGTCTACGTCTTACGTTTAAATCACAAACTTTTGGCAGAAAGGACCACCTTTCGTTCTCTGTTTATCTAACATCTACGGTAGCGGAGTCCTGATCAGGAATTCTAGGTATTCCCGTAATATAAACAATAAATTATAGTAATTCAGCACAGATGAAGTGTACCACTGTGTCTAATGCCTTTACATTATGTGAATTCCATTTAAGGCTTCAAGATGAAGTTTAACTGTTGAGGCCTTGACTGCGTGGAGTAATAGTTGTGTCAATATGTATGTATGTCTGAGTGCAGGTACTGAATTGTCAAAAGGGATAGCGAACTGCAGGGAATAATCAGATACTGTGGATGGTAGCAAGTTTACCGTGTTCTGTGATGTTTAGTGCATTGCATTGTTTTTTAGGCGTACAGTCGTATCATCCTGGCATTTTTCTGTGTGAAACTCAATATTATACTCCTCTTGCTAATTCTTATATGGTTTTATCACACATTTTGCAACATATTTTTCCATTGAGGAAAATTCCTGGATTCCTATGAATGTACGAGAGTTTCAGTTTTCATTGGCGTGTGGAATGGAGATGGATGCCAAGTTTTAACCTTAGCAGCTGTGATTCAAGTGCAGTCTAAAAGTCTGAAAACCAGAGACAAGTTTAAGGAAGTAATATTTATAGCTATTTAACAATATTTATAGCTAAAACAATGGATAATTTTGGAGAGGATGAGTAATGACTTTTTAAATGTTTTTGATATTGTTAAAAGCTGGTGTTAGCCAGCCACCTGTCTTCATGGTTAGATAACAGAGCTGTAAAAAATGAAAGAGAAAATACATATGTTCTCTAATTTGTGAGGAAAGGAATTTGAGGATATTCCATATCGCAAAGGCTTTCAAGTTTTATGTGAATCATTCTAAGACTTGTAACATTTTTATAGCGAACAATAACGTTTGGATGCGTACATACCAACCAATTTTATAAACATTTTAGGCAGTTAAAAAAGTTGCTTTTCTCTGGGAAACCAGTGAAAAAGTGTGATAATTTGCATTTGCTTTGCCTATTCTGTCCAAGTAATAACTTTGTAAGATTTGTCATATACCTTGCACAAGATATGTTTGATCTAACCCGCTTTTACAGATGGTAGAGCTGTGGGAAGTGGTGGGTAGATACTGGGACAAGGTCCTTTATTGAGAAAATGCCAAGATGAGGAATGGACTCCAGAAATTGTTACTATTGGTTCCCAGCTTAGAGCCTACTTTTTGCCTTTTAGAGTTTCGAGTTTGTCAGTCAGGAGGATTCCTTTGACTCTAGCATAACTGTACAGATTTTCTTCCTCTTACGGCTTGGTGCACAGAGCTCTGCCTTGTCACCTAAGTAGTCCTATTGAATTTATAGGAGCTGCATTCATTGGATGGGAATTGGATGAACAGAACCAGTCTCCACATTAGCAACTGCTACTGAGCATCAGAAAGCGTTCTTCAGAATTAAAAATTTCTGAATTACTTCAGGGATGATAAACACCTCAGTTTCTGTAGGTGAGAAGCTGTTCTGTGGCATGCTACTCCTGAGCACTCTGATTGGCTTCTCTCACATGATTAGCTGAGTGATGTAGCAGTTACGAGTAAAGCTTATATGATCCCATTTCTTTTTTATGTGCCTGCAAAGGTGGACCCATTCTCATTCTTCTAAGTACTTCTGGTGGACATGCATAAAAGTGGCTTAAAACCTGAATTAAGATCTTGATTGCTGGCCCGTGGGGATGCTGCACCAGAAGGCAAGTTTGCCAAGTCTGGAAGACTGCCAAAGCCACGGCACTACAGCCTCTGCCTCCTGGCCGTATGAAGAGCCCATGACTCACATGCTGAGCACCTCCTACTCATTCCGTGTTCACATGAAATTAAGACCCGGAAACCACATTTACATAAACAAACTCTTCTGCCAACTGTCTCTTGCTTTAGTCAACTTTATAAATAATCCAGAGTTCTGACTTTAGTTCCAGCAGTTTTTCAGAGCTCTACAGTTTCTTTGCAATCTATGTCTAGTTTTACACCTACTGATAATTTTTCATTCTCCTACCTATCCAAAGCCTTCTTTCAAAGGATGGATTATTAAAATAACCGATGACAAACCATTTATTCTTCACTGGAATTTAGATCTGTTGAGGAGAACCAGGGAAACTGGTTTCACATTACAGCTAAGCCAGTCTAATGGCTTCCTGCTGCCTAACAGAGCTGTCTGCTCTCCCGTCCTTTTCCCAGCCATACGCTCCCTCTGGTCCTGTTACCCAGCTCTGGCATTCATGCAGTCCGCTCCTGAGCCAGTTAAGGAAGCTAAACTATCAGGAAACTAACCTTACAAAAAAATTACTAGTTTTCTGCTGGTTTACTCCTGTGCACTGCCTCACTGTGGGAGCTGGTGCAATGGAGGTAGAGAGGAGAGCAGGACTGCCCCGCTTGGTGGCAGGTAGGTATTAGATCTGCACAGCTGGAACATGAAACAGCAGCCCAAGAGCTTGCCAGGATTGTATGTCCGTAGTCGTATCTGAGGATGCAATATAAAATAGTGATACCTATAGCAGATAATAAAGAAATAAGCATGTTATGTAAATTTAGTCAAAAAGTCCTCAGAAATAATTGCTTCAACTGGTTAGGAAAGCTGATTTAGTATAACAGCAGCCGAGACTTCCCCTTGCTTCTTAGCAGAACCAGCATTGATTGGCTGGGTTTAGCAAAGCGCTGTAGATGTCAGCCATATACGAAATTGTTGTTAGCATTAGCAAATTGCCTGCTGTGTGGACTGGCTTAATGCACTATTATATGGTATGGATGCAAATTTAATGGGCCTGAAAATGGAGAGATTGAGTCTGAAACCTGTAGGGCATGTCCTTGGCCCAAGCTAGACCGTACCACTGTAAGTCAGGAGTCAGTCTACTGAAGTGGAAGGCATTAAACCAGTAGCTGATTAAAATCAGGACCCACTCACTTAAAAGGGAGCTTTGACTGGGCAGAAGACCACAGTGTGACTGTGATTTTTTGATATTTGTACTTTTTTAAGGAGCAGAGTAGGTGCCAGTTTAGATATGCATGAATTATAAACCTAAAATGTTAAAAGGACATTTAAAAGTAACGTACCAATGTAGACAATATTAAAAGAATGCAATCGGAGAAGGTGTCCTTCCTCACACAGTAATGAGATTGCCACTGCTGCTCAGCACATCACAAGAAAGTTTTATCTGAAAAGAGCAAAATAATATCATTAACAGAAAATTAAACTTAAAGTCACCATGAACTGTGGACTTAAAACACCCGCAAGAAATGAAAACCAATTGTCTGTTGGAAAACCAGGAGGTCAAGTAGTCATTGACCAACCAAAAGCTGCACCGATTGCTGAAATGTACAGTACTTTCAAATCCAATTAACTGTTTCAAGCAGACAGTCCTCATTTTCTCTTTCATCAGGAAGGGAAATTTGCAATCATATATTCCAATGAAAGTTAAGTTGTTTTGATCTGATAATTGTCAGATGTATTTATCTTAATTTGTGAGTTTCTAATGCTAAAGCTCCAAGCTGTTCAGATATAACAGAAGTACTGGGAAATGAGGTACAAAATGCTGGAATCCAAATTAACCAATAAATATATTTTAATATATATCAGCAGGACTCTAGAGGATTCCATTAATGTTGAAAAATAGAAAGGATTTAGGTTAATTTGGTAAGAAGGCAGGTCAGAACGTTTACAACAGTGGCATAGAATTGTATAGAGATGCAAAATTTTTCAAGAGAGCAGAATTTTTTTCAAAAACGCTGACTCTAGCTGTCACAGCCCTGCCTTGGTTAAATCCAGTGGAGAGATATGAGGACTTTCTAATTTGCTTTCCCTCTATTTTAATAATAGCTGTGCATAAGTAATTTATGAAAGGCCAACCAGGCAGTGGGCAACAGAAAATTAAACTCATTTTATCTGAAAGCAGGTGGATTTCTATATATCATTAACATGCATAGAATTCTCACAATTTTATTTCTCATACTGATGGAATGTAACCAAATAATATATGAGTTTTTTGCTTATGCACGAGTGAAATTTTTAGATAAAAGTGCCAGCCCCAATGGCAATTTTCTGCAAAACGAAAACTAATTCTGCGAAGCTTCTTATTACTGGGAAGACTCATTTGGCTTGCATTAGAGACTGACATAAGTGACTTTAGGATTTTACTAACAGATTAGATGAGATGTGCTATATGCAGTAATATCATTAGAGAATGTAGCAGCAGAAGCAGAAGAGTTTGTGGCACTTAAGGACAGTGGCACAAGTAAATTGTTTTCATTTATGACAAGCTTTTGTATGTTTTTTTTTTTTTCTGCTGCTGAGAGTGTGTTCTAGTTTTAGGTTTCCCTCGCCTCTCTGCAAGATTTAAAACAGCCAGTATCTAAATTATTCCTCATGTTGTTTCACCTGCTGATACTAAAGCTGTCGTATATACCTTGTATCGTCTGTATCACCTAGAGAGAGGTGAGATCTTTATGAAGAAAGCAACTAAATAATGTAATGCAAATGTTATTCTATTATTCTAATCTGTGTGTGGAAAGAGGAGCAAACCCTGTATTTCCCTACTTGCTTTGTTTTCACTGTTCATCAACACAAATATATTTGCGATCTATGCACATATTGTTCGAATATCTTTTAAGACAGTAACAAGTTTGCTGCAATGCTTTAAATTAACCAGACGGAGCTTTCCTTTTCTTTACTCATAAAATTCAGTGTTATGGGTTGGTTTCTTTTTATTCTCATACCTAAAGGTACATCAAAAGACTTTTTTCCATTGTTAGGTCTTGTTTAACAATACGTGGCAGGTGATACACGATATTTTTCTCTGAGGCAAGGAGAAGGAATAAAAGACTATGATAAATGCATAGCTCATCTAATATTATCTAATATTTCACAATGAGGATGAGGGAATAGCCAAGTAGTTTGCTGGGAAGTGCAACTTCCAGTTCTATTTTACTTTTGAATTCAAAAAGCAATAATAACAGCTACTAGGAGTTAGTAGTAACTAGCCCTTTAATGGGTTGTAGTAGTTTGTACTGAGTCTTTGTAGCTGGGAATATATTTTATTCCCATTTGAATTTCAAAAAGGGAGGGAAGATATGGCTGTCTCTTGTTGGAACTAATAACACTGACCCAAGTCATGTGACAGGGATAGCAGTCTTTTGTAACCCTGACCGATGTAAGGTGGCTGGGTCCAGCTGTTCTCCAGCTGTTTGTTCAGTTTCTTATATCAGCACTCATGTGTGTCACACTTGCATTACAAGACTTTTTTCTCAGTTTACTCTGATAGGAGAGTTCACATTGTCCTCCATATTCAGTACTTTCCACAGAGCTATCTTTACTACAAATGCCATAAGAAATAGGAAAATAAAATCCTCAGGTAAACTACATGGATGTAAATACAAAACGACCATCTTCACTTCAGTGAAGCTAATCCAAGTGTATAATGCTCTACTTTGAAAAGCAGATTTTGGCCCAATACAATCAATATTAAAAACAGACTTGATATTAAAGAGAACCCTAGGTAAGGTCAGGTAAAAATGCTGCTATCCACCATACTGAGGCAAATGCTGAAGTCAGCAGATTTTCTTCAGACTTTGCTTAGCATAAACAGGAACAGAATTTGGCTCTATTGTTACATGGACTCCGCTAGTATATGAAATGGTAATGATTAGAACTCAAATGGTCATATCCATGCAGGTAGATTGCAAAGCTCTGTACACGCTGTTTCATAAACTCTTTCCTTGTTGCAATCACTTGCCACTGTTAGCGAATGTATAAAAGAGAGAGGAGAACTTACTAAAGAAATACCACAAATCTGAAACTTCAGTACAGAGGTGCCTGTGATATTTTGCCACCAGATCTGCTGAGATCTGGCTTCTGCTTGCATGAGAGACCTCAAATATGAGGTAAGGACATAAGCTCTCATTTCAGATCAGCTCTTTTCCGTTCTCTGTCGTCTTGTACCTCTGTATATCAAATGATCTGACCTGCTATTTTTGTGCTATATGCTATATGACCTGCTATATAAATGTGCTATTTTTATACAATGCTAACAGCCAGGCATAGAAAGTTAGGACAAAACTATCTGGACCCTTTTAGAGCACTAAATCTGTTTCCTGCAATCACAAATGTGTCACATAATTCTGATCATAGATGCCTCAAATTCCATATTAAAGCAAGATAGGTTCTTTCCCCTTACTTTCTCTACTGAAAAGCTGTTCCAAGACCTTTTTCCTTTGACTAATGACAATTTTCATGACAAACCAAATGTAACAGCAGATTTGTTCTTGTGCTGACACTCTTCTGTGTCAGCTAATCAGCTAATCTCCATCTTTTTTTCCCTCTGTTTTTAAATCCAGTTTTAGTTACTGAAGACCTGCACAGTAGGTCTGGAGCTCTATCCTGCTATTCCGTAATCTGCCCAGATACTTCTTGTGTCTTCTAGCATTATCTAATTGTATGTACATTCAAGCCCGTAACTCATAGAAAAGTCAATTCAACTTCTTTAGTGCTGGGAAACATTTTTTCCTATATAATACTCCCATTTACACTGCTGCTTAACAGATACTTATTCTGAGTGCTCCAGCCATAGCTATGAGTCTTTTGTAGGGTAGTACAAAATATCTAAGTTGATTTTAACCATGGTTAAGTGTAAACAAAGGAGAGAAGTGAGAATAGAGAAAGTTATTTGTATGGGATGAAAATAAATCAGAAAATTTTTTTGTTGCTCCTTTTGATGAAAAGAAGGTGTACTTTTTTCTAAGTCTTTACCTTATTTTGATCATATTTGATTTCCTACTTAGAACATTAAAGTCAAATAGGCAAATAGATATGTCTTTATTTTCCCCCCATTTTCCTTTAAGTTTACAGCATTTGAGGGTGTTTTATCGTCTGCTTTCTATATGCAGCAAGCAATCAAATTAAGTATTTTCACTGTATTCTTAAAAACTGAAACATAAATAGTGCATTTTTAATCTAAAGGATTTTAAAAATGGGAAGGAGATACTTTCCAATAAGTACCAGTAAGACTAGTGTTAAGTTGCTTGTGTTGACACACTGCTGAAGGCTAAAAACAGCTTATACTGATTTTATTTGTTTATAAGGCAAATTATAAAATGTTCCACCAAAATAAGGAATGACAATTTTTGTCTACATAAATGTGCTTGTAAATGTAATGATGTTTGTTGTCATTTCAACATGACTACCATTATTGAAATAGAAGAACCAGTACTAATTCTTGCTGTCATATTTTTAAAAAATGAAAATAAGGTTTTCAAAAAAGCGTCAAGGTTTTCAGTGTTGATCATTCATCTCCTGCATGCTCTTAGTATAACACCCTCAGCAAAACAGAGGGACAAAAGCTAACTAGAGTTCTGCTTTCTAATCTCTTTAAGAAACATACATTTGAGGATATTTTCCAACTTTGGAGTTTTCTGAAACTCAGTGAGACCTTAATGAGTAAGAAGTGAGGATTTCTCATTGTCTTAAAGGTTGTATAACCTGGAAACAAGCTAAAGACCTGGAAAAGTCTGCATTTTTTGTCATCTGCCAAAGGAAACCCTTCTCTTTCTCATTTAAATAATAATAGGTTTCAAACGGTGTCTTGATCAACTTTCCTGGTGCCAGTCATCCAGTGAGACTACTCGCTAGATAATAGTTGATAGCAGCATTCAGGCCAAAAAACCTTTCACAACTGAGCATATATGTAATTTGAATACAATAGTATTTTTTCAGACTACCTGGAAGTACTAATTCCTCTCTTCCCTCTTCTCTCATCTGTCTTTGCATGTCCTCCTGAGTCAGCAATGGTTCGATTCCTTTGGGGGAGGGGAGAGATGTTATCTTACTGTCTACAAGTACTTCCAACTGGCTTTCCTGCTCTAGAGAAATTTAGTGCTGTTTGCTTAAAGAAAACCCGGCATGTTCCAACCAATACGATCTCAAACTTTTCAGAAGTTCAGTTTCTGAATTTGTTCATGATTCCTACAGCTGTCACCAGCCATTCCATTCAGGCTGATAAATTCTGGGACAGATTTGACATTGCGGTGGACACTACATAGCAATGACTTCTCTTTGTGGGAATGCTTTACAGTGGCCTTTATGGTTCTGTCAGCTTTAGGAGCTCACCCCACAAACGACGTCTTGATCCTGCTGCAAACTGAAGTGTTGCTTCTCCTACTCTTTTAGATTTGTTGTCTGCAGATGAAGTCACTGTTTGCCAAGATGTCTACTCTTGTTACTGGATTCAGAGATGTAAATTACAGTATTTACAACACTGCAGTTTAGGAGTTAGAGGCACTAGATAAAAATCAGTGACTGGCAGGTCTGACCTGCACCGATAGCTAGCATCAAATGTTTTAAAAAAAAAAAAAGAAACAATGGTAATGCAATAGTAAGAGTGCTAATTCTCTATAGAATATTGCAAAATCACCATTAAACTGTTTTCAGTTCTTGTTATGTGACTATTTTGTGATCAGGAATAGAACTGAAAAGTATCATTTCTAGATGAGATAAAAATGACTATTTTAAGAAGGTTTTGTGGCTGAACACATTGAGGAGTTGAGAAGTTCTGAATTCCCGTCTTGCTTCTGCCACCAGAGAGTCCTGTGACCCCAAGCAGAGTATCTGGACCTGTTTTAGAAAGTGATGTCTGATTTTCTGTACCCAACTAGACAAGCCTTTAAAGGGCCTGGGTATTCGCATGTCCTGAGAATAACTCCAGCTTAAAACTGCAGACATACGGAGTCTTTGAAACCAGACATCTCATGTTGCGTTTCTGAAATAAAAAGCTGTTTTTTGACACATTTCGTTTTAATTTCTTCATGCCTCAGTTTTCCCTAGCTGCCAGCCGGATGAGATGGAACCTTTGATATAAGTGTAAGAGGGATATTAGTTTATTGGTATCTGTGAGGTGCTTTGAGTATGGGAATGGCACTAATTACTGCTGTGTGCCGTTCCATTCTGTGGGCTTACCAAGGGCTGGGTAGCTGGAAGGGCAGAAGTCCCTGTACAACGCTGTGACACGCTTGCAGTTTGTGCATTCTTTAGGGAAGGGGCGGCTCCCTTCCAGTGACTTTCTGGAGCAGCAGAGAAGGGTCGGGGATATGAGGCTGCTTCACCAATGGGGTAGAAGAGTGGAACGTGAAGAGCTGAAACTGTAGATTCACCTGAATGCGGGAGCTCTAAGCAGGATTCTGCCTTGCCGCAAGAAACCTTGTGCTAAGTATAAAACACCTCTCTGAGAGAGAAGCAGACATAGAAACAGCAAGCCACACAATATTATGAGGGAAAATATTGGAGAAAATATGCTCTGCTATGGGTCCTTGGCATTGCTCTGATCATAAAACCCAGGAAAATGTAAGAAAACTTTCCTTCTTGCCTTTTAAATTAATTGAATCCCCAGATACTGCTTTAATTATTCATGCTGATGATGCGGTATTTTGTTCAGCAGTTTCTGAGAAACCAGAACCATGGTATGCTCACCGATTGTTCATAAACTTTCCCACCGTCTTTCGTCTTATGTAAATTTAATTCCAAACACACCACTTCATGCTTTATTATCTCAGAACAGCAATTGCATTTGGCCCTTTGATTCATCTGTGGAAAATGCATTATGAAGCAAAGCATAAATATCATAAAATGGTTAGTTCATGGGGCTTCTAATTTCAGGAACATCACAAAATGCTAATTCATAGTCTTCATAACTAGCATAAAAATCTATTTCAGTGGATGTCGTGAGGGTAAATCCCTGCTCTCGTCCTTCACTTTGGAAAATGCTACAGCTTAAAGAAACTTGAAAGCTCTAATAAAACTTACAGCCAACTAGCTTCGTAGAGTGTTCATCCAGACTTTAGTGTATTCTGGATGAAAAAAAATGTAATACGGCCTTCAAAGTAGCCTAGGATGAGAACTAAAGTACAGGTTGCATTTTCTTTCTCTTTTACTTGCCGTACTTTACAGTGTGTAGTGGTCTTCCAGTTGGTTTGGTTCATCTCAAACAGTGACAGAGCTGCCACCTTCAAGGTCTTTTTCTAACCATGAAGGTACTGAACCACAGCTGAGTCAATGCGATTTAACTGTGTTTGGATCTAGAAAGAGAAAAGTCAGCCTGTTTTGGCAGAACCCATAGGCATCTGTGCCTGGTTTCCAGCGGGGAGCGTAGAGCACAAAAGAGAAAACTTGCCTGAGAGAGGAACAGAGCATGTGGAGTAGATAAAACATGAAATACATTGTTTACAAACCCCCCTCTTGTTAGAGATGGACCAGGCGTGCAGTGCTTTTCCACTTTCTGATATGTATGTGTGAAAATTTCATCCATAGCTGTTGCAATGTCAGTTTGTCCTTATTTTCGGGTATAATCCATACACCTTGGAGATTCATGTACCAGCTGGATATACAGGTCTAGTCTGCTTTATATATTTTGATTACAGAGTTGAAAACTGAATGGGGAACGTAAAGCCACAAGTAACAAAAAAGTTTGGACAAAATTTCACAACCGTTGGAGGCAAGCGTGGGGTGTGCGTGTGTGAAAGAAAGAGGAGGCTGGCGTTGCTGTCTCTAGGCAGTTCTAACTTGCATGACCAGCAATTATATAGCAGACCAAAAGGTCTTAGTGCCTTGTTAGCATTTACAAAGCAGTCTTTGCAGAAGATCATTTCCTTTTCAGCAATTATCAATGTGAGATACTGAATACTACTTTTTAATTTTCCAGCATATTTACCTTTAATTCCTGTTTTTCTGTATTTCAGCAAATATTTTGATTGTGTTGTTTGGTGTGTTTGGAATTCTGTGTGTCTTTTCAGCAGTAATGTAAGGTCCTTTCTGAGATCATAAAAAGTTCTATGCACACTAAACAGAATCAGTTTAAGCTAAGTGAGCGTGCTCAGTTATGGAAAAACTGAGCCACGGAGAATTACGGTTGCTGTGCCTATGCTGCTCTGAAAGAGCAACCTTTGGAGCAGCCCTGAGCATGGTGTGGTCCTTATGTCAGCTTTGCTCTATGCTCTTGCCCCGTGAGCTGCCTGTAAGAGCATGCTTGGCAGGGTGCTAATAATCTGGGCACACACGAGAGCGTGGGACTCGCATACTATGGGGGTTGCGTTTTGGTTCTGCTTCCCGTTTGTCTGTGTAGATGGTAGGCAATTCGGAGCCTAAAGATGGTGTAGAAATAGCAAAGGACTTGTTAGCTGCTCTTGTTCTTGTCTATTAATTATAGCGCTTTTATGAAACTGGGATTAGTTCATGCTATTACACAATAAAATTCGTCAGGCATCCATAGGTGACACTGATTCACCTACTTCAGTTATGTTACTGGTACTTTAAATCTGAAGTAAGCTGCTCTTGAACGTATCTTCCCACAATAAAAACAGCATTATTTTCAAATCACATGAAAAGTCATGAATTTAGGTGATCAGCTGGTGCAAATTCAACCTACTTTTGCTAGAGTACTTAGAGATGTATTGATTTATATCACTGAGGATATAATTCGTTGTCTCCCAAGACTGTTTGTGCAGCAGGACTATTGTATTCAGCAGTAGTCATTCTGATAAAAGAGCATCCATTTCTGTTATCCTTCAGACAGTTGTATGCATATCTACATGGGAAAATACTAGCTATTCCAATTTTCTCTTAAGTTGGGAGGGTAGCAATTGGAACAGGGAAGAAATGGGATCCCCTACCTAATACATGCAGTGCTGTTTTTTAAATTTTGGATCATGCTTGCTTAGGATCAGAACATTTATGTGTGTAATGTGACAACCTTGATTTTTGTACTGGCTGTCAAAACTGTTGAGTTTGTGATTTTATTCTCTGCAAATCATCATCTTTATTTACCCTTAGATGAATAATTTAGATACGTTACTTTTATGAAGCCTGGAAGGAAAATTGACTCTGTATCTCCAACACCAGCAGAGAGTTTGTAAATTGTATTAGGCTGGAGTTGGTAAAATCCGGTCAGTGCTGTAGATTATTTTATATATGAATGGAAAGGACTAAAGTGTATTTATTCCAAAGTACAGTTAAATTTTAAAGCCCCAGTAGGTAAACTTTGACTTCTAAAAATTAATAACAAAGCACCGGTAGGAAAACAAACTCTTGCTCACCTCATGTTTTTATATTTTCTTTAATTTTGGATGTTACAAACAAAATAACCGTGGAGGGCCATAATAGCCCATGATTTCTACCATTGGGTAAAGCACAAATATAAAATATACTTGAAGCTCAGCTCTAAGTAGATTATAAACATTTAATATAGAATGTTATCATAATATTCAGAGCACCAAATTGCAGACTTCTGTCACCCACTTTCAGGCATGCTTCTGAAGATCATAGTTAATTCTGCTGATTTATGGTAATGCTGTAGCACTATCATATGCAGCATCAGAAACCACTAACAAGCTTAGTATAAGCTTGGACTGAAATGGTTTGAGGTTTAAATTTCTATAACGATTATAAACTAGGGGGAGTGAAATCCCACTTCAGCAAAAAAATAAAAGTGTCTTGTTACAATTCAATATTGCATCCTCTCTCTCTCCCCCTCTCATTCCACCCCCTCCTTGCTTTCTGTTCTCTCTTTAGCTTCTCTGAGGAGCCATATTTGAGAAAAGTAATTTTAAATTGTGACTGGCATTTTTAAATTTAAAAATAATCCTTTTTGTATGGTAATGTGCTTTATAATTAGGAGGCACAATGTTAGCATTTACTGGAAGTAGAAAAAAAGCTATGCTGAAAAGTATTAAAATCAACTAGATTTTTTTTGCCCATTTCATTTGAAATGATAGCTATTTATAAAACAAATCTGATGACTTTGCCAACCCTCTCCATAAACATTTTAATAATGTAAGTCATCTTGGACCATCTCAGGAACGCTGTGGACTGCAGTTACCCTAGAATCTGTTTCAGAGCTCGCTTTGAACTTAGAGCTAGTATGATGCTAACGAAGCTGCTCAAAGAGAAAACATTACGAACCAGAACTTTAGTGGATGTAAATCATAGTGGTGCTGTTGTTTCGTAATGAAGTCAGAGGAATTATGATAACTTGAATTTGCTGAGAATCTAGCCTTGCGTGTTTCTTTTTATGCAGCATGCTCTTCTCTTTCCTATGCCTTCGTGGGAGCTGTGCTGAGTAGCCGTTTTTGGCAAATGGCCAACATTATACTGAAAATAAAAAGTTTTAGCAACCTTGCCATTGGCTCAGGCAACATATTGCCATTTTCAAATTGCATTTTCCCAGGTCCCATCAGCCAAAATTGTTTTTTAGTTTCTCTACCCTCATCAAAATGTAAAAATTGGTCAAATTTTTTGAAA
This sequence comes from Struthio camelus, assembly GCF_040807025.1. NCBI lineage: Eukaryota > Metazoa > Chordata > Aves > Struthioniformes > Struthionidae > Struthio > Struthio camelus. The sequence goes on along the minus strand of NC_090950.1, from coordinate 24,303,539 downwards.
GGATTTGAAACGCTTACTTTCTGGGCATCAAATTTGATATCAAATATCAAATCATGGTATCTGAGCTTCAAGTTGAAAAGAAAGCTGGTTTTAAAAGTTATCTCAAGTTGGGCAGGTAAAAAGAATTATGACTTCCCCAAATCCTGCTGTTTGTCAAAATGAAAGTCAAATAAAACAAGGTCAAGGAAAATGGCCACATTTTCCCTTTTGTTTGAAACTTGTACTGAAGTGATTGTTCTGCTTAGTGCAAGCTGTTTGATTTGGTAGAGTTCTAATATTTTTTTCAATCCTATAGAAAAATCATGATCATGTGTTAATATACAATTCATTATATTGGGCCAAATTCAGGTATACTTGTTGACTTCGATGGGACTATGCAGTTTTTTAAAGTAAGAAAAAACTGACTGACTCTATTAATTCCTTGTAGTTTATTGAAGCTGAGCCACATCTTCTCTACAGCAATGCTAATTGTACCTCTGTGTTGCCTTTTTCATCCCAAATGCTTAAAAAGTAGGGATCACAACTTAAACAAAACTCCTAATTGTTTCCAACTTTTTGTGGATAAGCGCTGCAGAATTTGTTATTATCTGAATCCTCAAGACCCTATACTATAGTTGATTGTATGGTGAAGAGTTTTACCTTCCTCGGGGGCAAATTTGTGCTGCCGCCAAATGTCATACCAGCATCCACACTGAACCTTGGGTTCACATACTTCGGTACATCTGCCCTTTAGAGAAGCATATGGAACCCACTGCCTCTCTGTTGAGAAGATGAGAAAGTAAATCAGCTCTTCTGGGATTTGAACCTGTGTCTCCAAGTTCAGCTATTTTGCATCTGATGCTAAAGCTACTGATATGGCCAATGGTCAAAGCTTTTTTTGCTAAAAATGGATCTGACTGGTTCTGTTTCCTTTTTGCCATCATCCTAGCAGAGATTTGAAAAGACAGCCACCAGGTTCTGCAAGATTTGGGAGGGCTCATCATCTGGTGTTGAAATACGGACTCCACACGCTACAGCTTTCTTTTCAGGATGTCACTCTCCCGCCTCCACACTCACCACCAAACAAACATAGAAATCTACTACTGTTCTCCCCGTGCACTCCATTTTCTTCCAATCTGAGAGCCATTTGTGTGTATAATTGAAAATTAGCAGTGCAGCTGTTTGAAGAGAGTAATTTATCACAGCACATTGTTCGCTCCTGACACTTTAGACCTGGCTCTAACAAGGCAGTGGTTGCTGGGGGTTGAGCTGCAGAAAGTGATTCGGCTGTAATGCCGCGTTTCCCCTGCTTTGTTGCTAATTGTAGCCTCTTTTTCTCCATTGAATTGGGAGTTGAGTAAAAGAGCTTGTTTGCTCTGTGCGACGAGGCTGCCAGGGCCGCTTGGGCTATTATCACAAGATACTCTTGATCTTTTGAAAAGCAGGAAATAGAATTTTTCTCCAACAGGGAAAGTAATTTGCGATGCGTCCATTAGTTCTTCATTAAAGCAAGATTAAATTGCACGGCAAATCACATCTGTGTTTGGATGATTAAAGGGTGGCATTTTAGAGGCCAAAACTAATTACTAGCCAAAATGAATGGGAGTGAAAAAACAGTCATGTTTTTACATTAGATAGTGTGGCTTGTAATTAGATTCAAGCTAATTCCACTATTTCTTCTCATTTAATGAGATGAGCCTGTCCTCATCTTTTTCTAGGCCATGCTAACAGCCCCAAATGTATAATTTTGATAATACTGAGAGTTTACTTTATTGAAATTTCTTAGCTACCTGCCACAAGTGACTGTTCTGTCTAGTGGTGCTTCATTATACATCAACACAAGCTACTGTGCATGGCTGTAGCGAGCATCTCAAGCAGTCTCTGTGCATTTATGTGTACGTATATATGCATAAGCATAAATATGTGTGTCCGTCTATTTACACAGATACATAGGTATAATGCCCATGACACATGTATAAATGTATAATGTTAAACAAATTAAGGAATGCTTTAAAGAGTATTGAAAGACAGTAAGATAGGTCTTTGCATATCTGGGAAGTACAGATCTCCATGGAAAATTCCTTTAATTGAGGAGATTTGGAAAAAACTGTTCTTCGGGCATGAGAAGAATGAGGTAAATAGTTGCATCAAGTGGTGAGTCGTTGAAGTAACACAGATATTTATTGCGTTTTTAAAAATGAGGTTCGTTTAGTTGTCGTTATAACAATAACTCAGTAGAAGCTTGAAACTGAAAGCTGATTCCAAATGACTGAGTAATATAATAATTCATTAACTTTAGGATCTCTTACATTCCTAGGATCAGAAGTTCTTCTCATAAACAGACGCTGCCAATAATGTGGTGCTTGGGTTCCTATATTGAGAGTGAAACGAGAGTGAAGGGCTCCAAACTGAATGAATATGTGGCCCAGAGAATAGGTGCTGTCCGTGACTTCTACTCTGTGGAGAACGCGTGGAAAACGATAGAAGGGAGGTATGTTGCCTGTTCCATAGAATGGCATTGCAGTTACTCCCTGAGACAGACAGATATGGCCAGGTATCTACGGGCAGACCTCCAATGATGCATCCTACTGGGTGGTGGAGGGTGATAGCTGGAGCAGAGCAGAGCAGAAAGAAATGTAGTGCAGACATTACTCTAGAGAGATAACTCTGATCCTCCAACTTCCGGAGAGATCGTTAGAATTTGAGCGTAAACCTGTAGCTAGTTTTTCAAGATTGGGATACTTCTCACTTTTGTGCCCCCAACTCTATACTCAATAGAACGTTCGGGGAAAAACTTTGAGGAGATAAGGTCCTGGGAGATACATATAGAAAAAGTAAACAAAAAAGCATGCCAGAAATTTTGCAGTCATGAAGAAAGACACCTTGAAGAATTTACAGTTTAAAGGGCTGATCTGCAAAGGTTTACCCTTATTGGCTGTTGATTTGCTATTGTGAACTTACCATTGGCATCTTAATACCTTTAATGTGGGTGTGTAAACAGGCAATTGTATGCACTCTAGTACCTTCTTTTGTGCAGGCATTTGATGAGTAAGTGGAGTGTACATTTCCTCCCTCTTCTGAGCTCCCAAGTGTATTTTACAGGTCACCAAACACATTCTAAGGGGAATTTGCCCTTGTCTGTATTTGCCCCCTTCTTACTATTTCCCTAAACGTTTGCTGCTGGCTGCTGTCAGGATGCGAAATTGCAGAAGAAGAGACCTTTGATCCAGTCCAGGATGGCCATTTTTACAAATTAATTCATAATGTATACGTGTAGATAGAGCTGTATTTTCATAGCACAAATTCTCATTTGAGCAATATCAAACAGTTCCCACTACCTGCAAAATTCTCTTCATCTTCAGTAATTTATCTGGACGTTTTTCACTGCCTTTTCTTTAGATCGCTTACTGTCTACTCTGAAACCTGGGACAGCCAAAATTATGGTCTATTTGTCTGTTCCTTGCTGTCTGTGAAAAGATCATTGGTTTACATTCAGTAGAGATTTCTGTCTAAGGCTTGATACTGGACTATACCAGCCATGAAACTGCCCCCAGCAGAATACCATAACCATACCATCCAAGCTCACTTCTGATGAATTTTTAGAGATTTGGGGCTTCTTCTGGAGAAGCAACAACGTATTCCGTGATTGCCAGTTTCGTCTAAATTAACTCTTAACATGATTCAAACTTTATGGTGAAAATAATGCAGTCAGATCTAGCGAAGCAAAAAGTAAGGATCTGAACTGCAAAATTGAAAAGACAGTTACAAGAAAGAAAAGAGAAATCCCCCTTGATCATAGAGTCCTTTCCTTCTTCTCATTTAGGAAGTTTCAGGCGTAACAGCCATAGCAGTTGAGGGCCTGACTTTATAGTATTTTGCCCCCTAAAAGCTACTGTTGAGAGGTTGCTTGCAGTTGCTTCCTTGAGCTGCTGCTTGTTGCTTTGTCTCATAGAATTTCTAACCTAAATTTCATTTCTTCTTTTTAAACTTTCCTTCATGTTTTTTTTAGCTAATAAGAATGTGATTTTAGTGACTCAATTCTCTGCTATGTATTGTCTGTATTATCTCTAGAGATAGGTTTTGGACTAATGGACATGAACCTCGCTACCTGGTTTTAAGGATTAGGTAGTGTCCATGTGGTAAACAGGCATTGGGCAGTGAAAATCTGTCACAATATTTCAAAGTTATAGCACTAATTTATTAAGTGTACAACATAAGTAATGCTCGCTCTAAATACGTCTTATCAAACTCATTATTTCTTTGCAGTGAGCCACATATTATATTAATGAAACAGATAAAAAGGTTAGCATTTGAGTATTTTGTCTAAACCACTTTTTCCTACCCTTTTCCAGTTTTAGGGACTCATGCCATTGCACCTGCATTTGAATGCTCCTAATTACAGGGAACCTTACGTGCTAAAACAATAAGAGAAAAGTGTCCATTTATCATTGCTCGTAGCTAGAAGAACGATGACTGACATTCCCTCAGATACTCTGGCAAGCTGAAAGGCCTCTTACAGCTAATGGGAGGGGTTAAGAATTCATCTGAAGACAGAAGGTTCCTAGTTTGTTCCAAAGACATTTTGTATTTTCTAAACTTGGAGTTGCAGATTTCAAAACTTTTTTAAGCTCTCTTCTGTCCTTGAAAGCTTCCTACAATAATGGAACCAAGGTCGGTGATAAAAAGCTTTGATTTCTGCTTCACGACCACTTAAATGGCCTGTATTTTCAGCTTCCATCCTGTTATTTTCTCAGCAATATACTTAAAAATGGAAGATCTGAGAATTCTGGAGAAGTTAGTTTTACCTGTGGTAGTGGCTCCCAGAGAATTTTTTACTGGCTATCACCAGCAGCTGATGTACATTTTGTTTGATCATTTCCAGAATTCCCGTGACTGGTGTATTAAAATGGCAGCCTTCCAGACGAGTAACAAGCATTGCCACACTCTGCCATCTTTCTAGATGAATGGTAAGCAATAACTTTTGGACATTTTTTAAATTTTTCTTTAATACGATTAAAAACACAGTCTTTACATTTGAAGACCTTACAATCTAAGAAAGATTTGAGAGAAACAGATTACATTTAGCATGCAAAGAATTGAAAGTGAAATTTGTGTAAGGCTGTTAAATGACTAGATTTTTCAAAGGATTATCAACTCATTCAAACGATTTATCACACCTCTGATGGGAGGAGATAACCAACGGCTGAGGAACGTGGCTTCTTAATCCTCTTGAACTAATATAATAAATATTGGTGTGATTGTGCATAGAGTGTGGTCATAGCTAGGGAAATACTGGGGGAAGAGTGAGTTGTGAGGAAAAATTTGTTAGAGGATGGTTTTATGGCATGCAGCAGAAGGAAAGGTTTTCTAGGCAAAGATACTGTGAAGGTAGGAAGAAGGTAGAATAGCTTATGAGGAAAGCCGCTTTAGCAAGATAAGAGACAATATTTAACTACTGGAAGCAACAAGGAGAAGCCAGCATCATCTGACCATCCAGGTAATGCTTGCTTTCACTGGTATTATCAGAAGTGAAATCTGAGGAATAAAATTTCATTTGACACAGAATAATTTATCTAAGTCATGATCTTGGCATTTGGTAGATACGCTATAATTAAAAAAGTTGATCAGCTCTTCCACTACCAAATTCTGCTCTACGACAAGTAATATTCAGGTCGCACTTGCCCTTTGAAGTTTTAATGGCCACTACAATTTTATGTTAGTCACTCACTTATGTTTGATGTAAGCGTGCAAAGCCTGAGCTGTCTCCATTTGTCTCTAACTACTTTAGAAGCTTCAGAAGGCATTGAGCTCATAAAACTGCACGCTTCAAAGAGCTTATTCAGAGATTCCGTTCTGCTGCTGCCATTTATCAAAGGGGCACTTTTAAAATATATATGTCTTTATAATAAGATGTTTTTTAAAATATAAACCTGACAGTGGGGATGATTGAAACAAAATCTCCATTGGCTTCAGGGACAGCAGAACTGAGTTCCATAGTTTTAAAGCTAACATTTATATTTCTACAAAAGCGTTATCTTCAAGTATCTTCCTGATATAAGGAAGTACAATTCAATTTTTCCCTCTTAATTTTTTTTCTGTATCCTAATTTTACGGAAATTCAATTTGACTTTAACCCGGACCTTTAAATGAAGTTTTAAATTTAATACCATAATACAGAAAATGATTCTCTTCTAAAAAAAAAAAAAAAAAAAAATAGAAACTCACTGTCTTATTTAAGTTGAATTTGTCCCGTTGGACAGACACAAACCTGAAAAGCTGATGGAATGTTAAATCTATATTGTAACTTGTCCTATGAAACATAGGACAGGAATTATATAATTTATAATTCCCATGATAGGTCTTTCATAGCTCTAGTAAGCGATGCTGGATAAATCACATGGCATTGACGTATTTTATATCCCCTTTGAACAGGAATGATAATAAGTACCTAAATCATATTCGTAGTGGCACGCTTTTTTGTCTAGTCCAGTTCCCAAAAAAGCAGTGGCAGACTTTCCGTTGACTGTACTATATATTAGATCAGCCCTTTAAGTCGTCATTTTAACTTCTGTAAAGAATCATGGCCTCAGAGGAAAGTGGTAGTGGATGTCTAAGAAATTGATACAATATTAACTAACAATTATTTTACCAAGGTGTATTTATAGTTATAAAGTGATACAACTCCTTCCTGTACCCCAACAGCTTTGTTGCTGCTTTTGTTTGCTCCAATACTGGACATCATAACATCACAATTGGTTGCCATGGAAATGGCTGTGATGTTGCAAATTCAGCTTTTTGTCTTCACAGTGAAATTAGAAAAAAAGAGATGGGCACTAGGGAAAAAGCCCTTGTTTAAGGACAAAAGGGCAGTTCTAGTCCAAATGCAGGGCCTAAAATCTAGACTACTCCCTTTGACTTCAGTGAGATAACTCCCCAAATAAATACCTTTGAAGTTATTACTTGAAGTTACTACTTTTCTGTTCTTACTTACCTGGCTGACCTAGCAAGCTAGTTCCTTTGCGGGTGGAAAGCCCCATCACGTCAGCTTGAACACTGCTCAGCAGAGTGGCCCGATTAAGTTCTCTGGATCTTACAATAGCACAACTAAATAATGATACTATCAGGATAATGATTTTGTAAACATAGCTAGTAACATTGGAAAGTGCCATCCAAACACAGGACTTCAATGAATTTTTTGCTTTTTCGCTGCTGTATTTAATCTACCACCTCAAGCATTTAAGAGCCTGCATTTGGGGCATATTCTGTTGATTCACAGTTTGACTGCATCGAGGAGTTGGCTTGCATGCGCATTCAAGAGTAATTATTTCACCTTTGCTGTTCTGGAGTCATCCCTCCATGTAAATACTTTCTTTCTGATTATAAGTTACTTTATTCTGAAATAATTACTCTGCTTTGGAAAACAATAATTCTTCTGAACTAAATTTATTATTATTTTAGAACAAAATTCTCTACAACAGAAAATCTTCTGGAATAGCTAAATTACAGATATCTGATAGATCCTCCCCAAAGACAAAACGTCAGTGTCTGGACTTTTTAAACAAGTACCTACCTGAGGTGGCTCTGTGACTTTATTAATAGAGGAAGAAATTAGAGGATTGCGCTGAATCTACCAGCCATTGTTCTTTAGGTGCTAGCAATCATTTCATTGGCTTTCCAAACTGTTATTCTGAATTCCTGGCTATTCCTGAAATGCGTAGTACCGCTTGGAAAAGCATGAGTCTCTTAATGGCGACCTTTGGAGGTGCAGTTGCCAATCGATAACAATTAGCATTGGTGCTATGTGATAAATAAATACATACTTTTCATGGCTCTGTACTTCTGTTCTGAAACAGAGTATATTATAGGCTTGCTGGGAGCCTTGTACAAAATTTTATTTTCATCTTAGCAGAACCATTTAGGGAAGCCAACATGATGGTACCGTGCTATGCCCAGTGTTACAGACTAGACTTGTGTTTAAATTAAAGAATTTACCTTTGCCTGGAGATGGAGCTGACTGATCGTGTTTTGCTGACTAGACAAAACCTAATTGTGTAAGCCTTAAAGACATATCTCTGAAATAATTTTGATAGACCACTGGAACTGTGTGCTATTTTGACACTAGGCTTTCTTTTTTAACCTCAACATAATTGGAACTTTGGGACACAGAATTGGGAGGAGTCCTTTGATTCACTAAGTCCAGTCCTCCACAGTTGCAGGTAACCATTGATAGAATTCACAGAATCCCCACTGATACAATGGACAAAGCAAAACACACAGCAAGACCCCAAAGAGTAAAATTGAGACATTTAGTTCAAAATCCAAAGCTTGGAATTTTGCATTAAACCAGGAAAGACTTGACTTTGGGGACTGGCGGTTTCTTTAGAAGCTAATGTGGATACTCAAAAAGCCCCCTATACTGCATGCTTTAAAACTTTGCTCTTCTAAAAGACAACCCCAGCAGGAAATAACAAAAAAGTGAAATTCTGATAAAATCTGGGGTACAGACTGTGTCTAGTTAATTTTAATGAAACGTATTAGGTGGTATATTTATGATATATTGATTGTAGAATTAGATTGACAAATAGGATAGTTTTTAAAGTGGGACTTAGCTACTAAAATTTCCTCACATCTCATATGCTCCATGTAATTGCCACCTAATGTCGGAAACGTCTATATTCCATAGCTGTCCACACTTTAAAGATCCCTATAGTGCCCAAATTTCTACCTGAAATTCAGCCCATACATTATGCTGAATCACAAGTAAGACAAGTGGAGCACAAGGGCAGTCATTCCTGATTCCTCTTGTTGAGGCTGTTGCTGTTCATGTAAAAGCTTTAGACACTTACTGAACCACAGAGAGGAAGGATAATTGTGATTCTGGAGTTCAGTGGTTACATTTCCACCCCTCACATCCAGGACTCTCTCTCAATAGTCAGTCACTGGATAATAAAGTACTGCAGTAATCTCTTGTTGGAATGGGGTTTCGAACGCTTTTTTTTTTTTTACTTTAGAGCAGCTTATCATAGATTTTAAAGAGAATATGTTTCCAGAATCCTTTGATCAACAATATTACTTGGCAAAAATACTTTTTCTTTTTAGTATGCTGTTGGATAAGGTCATTGATCAGTATGTTTCAGACCTAGATAATGAATCTACATAATGTGAGGTTGATCAGACCAACTATTTGTTGCACAATGAATAAATTGGTCAAAGCAAAATTATTGCAGGAAATTGGCTTGATTTTATAAAGAATATTTTGAGAGATACTGAAAAAGTATTCTTTCCAACTGATACTGTTAGCAAGCAGTTAGACTTGAACTGCTTTCATTAGAAATACATCCCTTGGCGTAACTACAGAAAACAGAATTAGATAAACATGCAGAAGGAAGGGCAAATTTTTTTTTCCAAATTTTCTCTTCAGCCTTAACCATGTCCCGGTAATTTAGATTCATCAAAATGCCATGACCTGAATCTTTTGGGTTCTAGAAGAGGAATAAGTAGTCACCTCTGGTCTGCTTATCTGAAATAAAAATACTCAGTCCCATACTTTGAGAGACAGACTATATAACAGGGACCAAATGTCAGAAAAGGATGAACTAAACTAGCTACGTAGAGGATGTATTCACTGGAAAATTCATCCGGGCCCCAAAGGAAGGGACAATTGCACAAAATAAAACCAGCCTATAATAAGGACGATTACAGGTTAGGGTACCTGGGCAAGGAGCAGTTGCATGTTCCACTCAACCTGCAGCTTGAGAAGAGTATGATATGTTATGGGAAGACTGGTGAGGAAGATCTTACGGAAGTTATAGAAATAAATTCTTGATTATTTGTTAAGTCTAACAAAGCACAAAACACCCTCAGTTGACCGAAGCTTATACGTGATGAATCTTTCTGCTAGATGATCACCCAGTCTTGTGATCAGTTCGCATTTGTATTTTAAATATTGAGCTATAACAGAAAAAGCTGAATAACAAAGGCTTAACCTAAGCTGGCTAAGATGGGATTCCATGCAAGTTCATAGATAATGGTTTATAAGTTACCATTGCCTCATTTTTGCAATTCTCTCATATATCAACAACAGAGGCATAATACACCCTGTCTCTTATGGTCATTAGGAGTGGAAGAAAAATAAATACTAGAGAACTTGATTTAAAAAAAAAGAAGTATCAACAACATAGTACCTTTATCTTAGACTGAGAGTATCATTTATTACCAGTTTTGAGATTTAGAGGCCAAAGGAAAATAAATATATTGCCAATACCCAACAAAAACAAGAAGCCCCATAGACCAAACTAAGCGTGATAACAAATGAACCCCATTTCAAACTGAAAAAGTTAAATTTTGGAAAGTGGATGTTAACCGAGGAAAACAACAGCTATTCCATTGTCATCGATGTCATGTATTATAACTCAGCCCTAGGTGAATTCTGCAGGAAGAACAGAGCTCCTTAAACAAAATTCAGGACAGTCTAAGAGGATAGAGGCAATATGAGAGAGAGGTTATAATAGCTACTGGAGGTAGTGGATATGTAGGTTACACACAACACTTTTTATTCTGATTCAAATATAGCTGAGGTTAGGAGATAACAACAGTCTGTTGCCAACACTTTTATTTGTTATACTTTTAATGCAAAGGTTGTTTGTAAGCTCACGTAGGATTATTTTTTTCAGGCAGTCTCATATGGTAATAAATTGTCACTATTCAGGGTGACAAATACTTCAGGATCATGCTTTTTAGGCCATCCTCATTCCTTACACGAAGCAGTTCTTGTATTTGTCTGTCTCTTGCAAAGGTCTGCTCTATCACTCTCCCATTCTTCAAATCCCCATTCAGGGGATTTTCAGGAATCCCCTGAAGCGCCCCTCTCTCCTTCATTATGCCAGAGGCTGCGTGTGCCCTTCCGGTGCCTGGACATGGCCAGTTCTGTTTCCCACCTTCCCACCTCACAGGGGCTCTCTGACCTCTATGTCCTTCCCCGTATCATTTGCTCTTCATCCTTTCCACATGTCAGGCTTTTGTGGCTCTTCCTCCAGCCCTGTCTTTCACTCCATTATTACTTCTCGTATTTCCACACTGAGAAGACAAGCAGAGATGAGATACGTTGTTGTTATACTGCGTGCTGTTAACAGCTTTGATTGGTAGACAATTGCAGATCTTACTGAAGCTTCTGGTTCTGCCAGCTGTATACCTGGAGCGCCATATATTCCCTGTTTAGCTTTCTTCTTCTTTTTCATTTGATTCTACTTAAATCTGTAAATAGCTATGCATTTAGGCTTAGGACATTCTTTGAGAAATTGTGGAACTGATTGGATGTGTTACTCAAACGTTCCCTTTTTACAATCAAAAAGACAAATGACACCAACCTATGAATAAAACCTTACTTCATTTGGCTACCTGTGCTATCTGCAGCAGTCTTCTTAGGGTGAGCTATCTGGAGGATGTGCAGAGGCAGGTATCACTTTCATGTTGATATTAAGGTGAAGCCATTGTGACAAGAGCTATGACTAGTTTTCATAAACGTAGTTTGAAAAGACAAAACCAGGATGTCGGCTTGACTTCATAGGTAGGTGAAAGAAGGCAAGAGGCACAGCTAGAGGAACTGGGAACCAAGAACAGCCAGCTAGAGAAAGTTCTGTGATCAAAATCCAAGAAAAGGGTTTTTTTTTTTTTCATGAAATCTGCCATTAGAGATATTGAGGAGGCCTATGTATTAAATTCCTGAGTATTGAGGCACTGTAATAGAGCTGTCAAACAAAGATATAGAATGTGCTACTGTTTCCACTAGATGTGACAAGCTGAGGATTCCCAACAAAGTAAGCTGTAGAGGCCACCTGAAGAGGGATAATGAAAGTGATTACATCAGCAAAGAGCAAGGAACAATCCAGGTAAAGAGTTGGTAGATCTTTGATCTTGGAGGGTTGCTGTTACCTCCAGTGCAGTCATCCAAAGCTGTCTAAAAATTAAATAGCCTAAAGGAACAAGAATGCCTAGGATTTCTTCCAGGAATTTCTGTAGTTACCTACTAGGCATCAAAGGAGCGTTCTTTTGAACCTTCAAATATAGAAGGAGGTCACATGCACTGGTGACTGCAGATTTGGTAACCTATTATTCATTATTTTCTTTTATTGATTGTTTAACAGTCCCTAAGGCATTTATGTTGTTCTCTGTGTCACAAAAAAAGGTTTTATAAAATCTTGTGTTTTTCTACAGAAGAAACACAGTGGGTGTCTGTCATTGTTGTTAATGACAACAGCAGCAAAAAAATGTTTTCCTTATTAATTCTGATGATGGGTTCTCGTATGAATATTAAGTCCAATTTTCATGGTGAATGGTGTCCTGTGTTCAGGAAAAAACATGTCAGATTGACCTAAGATTCTTTTTATATCTGTGATCTTATTTAAAGATTACCTTTAAAAACCTAAGAAGCCAGCAAATTAAATATTTAGCTTAACCCATTTGTTACATTCTTTTAAAGAAGAACATTATATTTAGTATTTGGGTTATAAAGACATTCAGGACAAAGAGACAAACCAAACACAATGAGAAAATAGTGGGAAAGTAAGATATCACCCATAAATATAAATAACCACTAATTAAATAGCTGTGGTTAGAAAAATCATATACTTATTTTGTAACTCTAGATGGCAGCAGTGGAACAAAATAGCAAAGAATGCATGCTTATGATTGTACTTGCTCGTTGTTAATACAAAACCCATTAATTAACTGATGGTGTTTCTTGATACAATACTGCTTTTTTACTCTAGATGGCAGCAGCATCACAAAGTACAGAAAAAATGAGCACGTGCAGCCCGTTAAGAGTTTCTGGAGATTCCAGTTGGAGAGGCCTAATGCAGATTTCCTATAGGAGCTTTCTCACCACAGAAAGAGACAAAACAAACAGTGATTGTTAAATATCATGCAGAATTAAGAATAAATTACTTCTGAGGTAATAATACATTTTCGTACTCTTCAAACATTCTGGGTTTTATTGATGGGGAACTGATGCATAGAAAATACAAATGACAGCACTTCTCCAGCTGGGTTTAGTATGCTTGTCTTTAAAAATCTGTGCCTGTGCCTACCTGACAAGGATCATGCTTCTCTGATCTGTGTTAAGAGAATTACAGCCTTTACAAGAGAAGACAGTAACAGTAATCATAAGATTTTTTAAAAGACTATATGCAGTCTTTAAATTATAAGTTTTTGCATACTACCAGCTTAGAAGGACTTCTTATTCTTTAGTCTGGATCAAAAGACTTTGAGGTGAAATAACAGGCGTTTTTGCTTCACATTATACGAAGTTTTGGTAAAACAGTGTTAGGTGCCGGTTCAGCAGCAGGCTGATCTACAGGTAGAAGGGGGAGGGACTGGAGGTGGAATCAAGCAATCTCAACTTCCCTGCTTTTTCCTTTCCTGATGGAGACAAGGTCCTAACTGGATAAAAAGCTCAAGCAATCCAGGAATACCTTCGTATTCAAGTCATTGCCCGCTGGGTGAGGTTACAGTTTTTACATGTCAACATAAAATCCTAGAGAGAGTGATTTAAGTATAGCAAGTTTGTTGTTCAGATTGTGGCAGGTGCCTACCCTGTATAATTTTACTGTTGTTCTGGGCCAAGGACCAAGTATCCATCAGAGACTGCATGATAGGCAGTGTAATGTGTCACCAAGTTCAAGTATTGAATATTAAGGCAAATCCAGAGCATGTAGAGATTCCCTTCAGCATGGCAGGAAAAAAAGGATTGACTTTGCTACTGAAATAGAGGATGGATTTAAGGAAAACGAGGCACTCACTTTCTCTCCTTCAACTGGCTGGTGTATTTCCCACAATCTCAGAGGCTTCTTGAAGCTTAATAGGGATATTGTCTGGTCTGGTTTTGGTTGTGTTAGGAGCAGTTTTTGGCAGGCACAGGTTATTGCCCAGTGCCATAGGAAGGTCGTACTACGAAGAACATAGATGATTTCTTGGACATCTTTTGGGAGGGTGCCTTGTTCTTCTAATGTACAGATCTGTAGTCTGAGTGAGAATGTGATTGACCGTGATCTGCGAGTATGACCTATGAGTAGAATATACGAGAGAACCAAATACTAATTAAGGGGTCCATCAGGTTTCTGCCTTGACCAGTTAATATTCATTCAATCTGCTGAGGTTCTGGGTCCGTTACTTATTATTAATTTATTATTCACATTAAACAATTATTAACTTTTTCTCTAGAAAAAAACAAAAACAAGAAACCAAATTTGGGCTGGTATCACTAGCATTAAGTGAAAGAGAAAGCTGAGGTAGTACACTCACCGAATGACTATCAGCTGAAGTATTTTTTTATATTATATGGGTGTTTATTAGATATTGATATATTGGATTGGAATTAAATCCTGAAATTAACTAAATCATCAGGTCATCAGTGCAACAGACTGACTGTAAACCCTAAATAATTATAAACCCTATGACTGTAAATCCCAAACTATTTGGGGTAGTTGAATCTCTAACAGAGAAGTGGTTAATATTTTGATAGAGGAACAAAAAACATTTTTAATACCTAAACCAAACTTCTGAGAAAGTTAAGAAGGTCTCCTTTCATTTCTGTTCCTCCGCGGTGGCTAATACTTTCCTTTTCTCGAAAGTAAATTTATCAGACTATTGTTTGGGACTATGTAAAACTATAAAGTTTTCTGGCACTTTTCTGGGATTAACTGCTGTTGCTTATATTGAACATGCCTAACTGCGTTTTCACATCCTAAAATTAATTAAAACTATTTTGGATGTCTGTCCCCAAGGAAAAACAAGGATAAAAACAGATAAAGGAAAAATAAATACTAAAGATTGCAAAGAGTTTACAACTCTTCTGTCCTTGGAATAAGAGTTGAAGTAATCCAAGAACCAAGCGGTGATGCTGGTATTGTGTTTCTCACTAACAGGCTTTCTTCACCATGGAAAAAGAAGTCCATGCTCTAATAGACTGCTCTAAAGATGTGCAGTTAGATGTGCTGCTAGATTTCTAGTTGTCTGGTGAATACCAGATGCCACTTGGACTGTGAAGCAGTTGTCAAGCTTGATGTCTTTTGAGGCCCTTTATAACTTTGTGGTTGCAAGCCAGTGACATCTATGAGCTCAGTCTTCTGAGGATTAGGCTTGGCTTAGCCACTTGTCCTATAGGAACAAGTACCTGTAGGGGTGAGGGGGTGTCCAGGGAGACAGTGGTTCCATGGAGATAGTTTTTTTTCCTATTCAAAGGACATTCCTGCTGAACTTCACACTGTGGGACAGGATGTGGACATGAGCATTCTCCCTCTTCCTCCCTTCATGCTGCAGCCAGGTTCAGAGACAAAGGTGTTCTTCTGCTGGTAGGATGAAAAAGCACAGTGAAAGAAAGAATGTTGCATCCTTTGCCTGGGTATCATCTCTCCGTTCCTCCTCTGCTTTGAATGGATTCTGTTTTTGTTTGGCAGCTCTTGATACTAGAGATCCCAACTAGTGCCAGCTAATGTTGCTGATGGGAGGAGGGCAAGGGTTGTTGCTGCTTTCTCCGTGGCAGTGTAGTAGCAGTAGTATTTTCCAATTGCCATTTAATTTGTCAGCTGACTAGCAGCTGTGTACTGCAAGAGCCTAATCATCAGGGTTTGTTGGTTATCTCCTGTTTCATTGCAGTGATTCTGAATATTTCTTCAGATGGGGAGTTCCGGGTGCCTGAAACTATGCTATACTTTTATACTGTCTGGCCTACTATTTAGTTGTATGAAGAAAGGACTGAAGACATCTTCTAGAAAGAGTATCTTGAGGTGGAGTAAAAGAAATGAGGAAAAGAAATGACACAAGAAGGCTATAGAATGTATGTGTTATTTGGGGAGCAAAAATGCATTAACACACAAACATTTTCTGCATGTGCCTGAGTGCCCAGCTCTCTAACACGCTGCCACTTCATTGAAGTGGTCCTCTAAGCCTATGAGGTACTATCATTAGCCAGAGACATAAATTACTCCTTGCTTTGTGAACTACTGTGAAGATCAAGCATAGAGGTGTCTTAATTTACTGAAACGAGACAATGATTAACGATGCTGAAAAGCACTGACTAAGATGGTCACAGAATCCTCGCAGCGGAGCCTTGCTGCTTTGAAGTTTTCTCCAACATTGCTGAACAATTTTCTTTTACTTATGTTTTGTAGATCATTCCTGTAGTTTCTAACACACAGGCACTCCCATTCACAGTCTCACCTTGTAGGCTACCCCAGGTAGTCATAAATCCTAAAGAAAGTGGTTCGCCAGCACCTTGATCTGCCTCTGATGGATATTCTCTGAGGTTGGTGCTCTGAAGACTGCTAGGAGCAGAGAAACACTCCAACTAGTATTTAATTAATAAAGAGGTCTTTGCTAAATAGCTTGTGAAGGTTGTGTAGTTAGGAGGACTTTTGTGCAAGTAATCTAAACTGTTCCCTGAGGTAGGTGATTAGGATGGAATCTTTAATTAGAAGTCCATGAAATAAAAGTTACCCAAATAAAATAATAAATCACTGTATCAGGAAGAGATAGCACCATCTAGGTGAAGGCACTAAGTGTTTGTGCTAAAACAAATCCGAAATATTGATCAGCATAAACTTTTTGGTGTAGCAGAGCCCTTCTGCTCATTTGCAGTCATCTTCACCTGATTTTTGCTGTTGTTACGACAATACAAATCATAGACGTCCAGCCTTGGTAGGCGTGGGAGTTGGACCTGTGTTTTAGAAAGTCCTGTAGCCCATACCTCCTCCTCCCTTGTACAGCAGCAGTCTATTTCCTCTCTCCCAGCAAGCAGCTGTCTTCCTTCTCTTTCATACAGCAGTCAAATCCACCTTCACTGCCTCATCAGGCAGCAGCTCTCCTGCCCTGTCTAACATACCCAAGCAGCCTTCAACTTCTGGATGTCTACACAGGCAGCAGCACTTTGCTCATCTGTTAAACAGTTTACCGACACCTCCACTGTGCAAGCAGCGATCTTCTCCTCTTTGCATGTCAGTCAGCTCTCACCTTCCCTGAAAGTACCTGCTACTAAACCTACTTGGCTGCATTTTTAGAAGGCTGCTGCACGAGGGAGAAGGAGAAAGAACTAGGGAAGAGAAGGGCTCAGCAAAGAAGAGGAAGAACTGGAGCTAGGATGGAAATATCTCATGGGCTTAAGGGCTATCTGCTAGGCCACAATTTCTGATTTGTGTAGTCACATAAAGGAGAGTCAAGGGAGTCTTCCCCAGCTGCAGAGATCAGATGTACCATGACGGAGATGACGGTCGTCTTCAGTGCACGTTTTTCTGAACTTCATATCTCACCCATTGCACATTGCACAAGGTCAAGCATTAATGAACATCACGGCTTCTGCTTAGCTGGGATTTAAATGTTTTTTTAAGTTCCCTTATGGGTGCACACATCAGCATATTGATGGGTTAACCCAAATCCCGTCAAATTCAATAGGTGTTACAATGATGTAACATTGAAAATTTCATTTCTTAGTCAGGAACCAAGTTTGAACAATATGGTTTGAGGCCGCCAGCTAAAGCCAGGAGGAAAAAATCTGAGCATTTCATCTTAAAAGCAGTTTTTCTCTTTGAAGCGTGAGCAAGCTACACCCATAACATATTCTCAGCTGAGCACGCAGATTCTTAGTTTGGTTTTGCTGATAACTAAAAATTATCAGTTCAGCATAAATCTTAATATAGACTTCTCTCTCTTTGGCACCTGCAAGACCTCCAGTACTCCAGACCAGAAAGTCCCTCCAGCACTTCCTCTATCTTGATTCTATAAGCATCAGTATTAGTGATGACTGATTCAGCACCTTGAACTTTGGGATAGTGACTTGGCATCTGAGCCTAATACAACTTACAGTATGACCCTCAATTCCCTTACAGCTTACCAAGTCTTCTCTTAAAAGTTTGCATGTCAAAATGTTGGTCTTGATATTTTAACATTTGTATAGATTCAAGAGAGAAAGTAGCTTAATAGCAACTCAAATAGGAAAAAGCTATTATAACAAACAGTATTTAAAAATGGAGAGTATCAAAGTGAGATTGAGTATTTGCCTTATGATACTGTTTCTATTCTGAAAAGGAATAGGCAGAGATAATGTTTTTTTCCATTAACAGGTCAGTTTTTTCTTCATGTTTAGTCTTATCTACTGGCTTTTAACTGCATTTTACTCCAGCTATTTTTTCAGGACCCAGTACCGGTGAGAGAGGATTTATTCTTGGTGATGAAACATTGGAAAGATGAGCCTTAACTGCAGTTTCAACTCCAAGATTATGATTTCAAGCCTTGACTTGCAGGTTTTCTAGAACCAGTGATTAGAAAAGTATATCCTTTGCCTCTAAACTGGTTGCATTTTGTTTAGAAATCATTGATAGACGGTGGTAATACATTCACTTTGCAGAGAAGAACATGTTTGTAGAAATTCAAGTAAGATGGGTAATCACATCTTATCAAGGAGAAGCCAAAGCTTTGATGTCAAGAGGAGTCTTTCAGTGGACTTTGATATAGAATTAATTTCTGTAATCTTAATTATTTTTCTTCTGGCTTAATTTTTTTTATTACCTCATGAAATGGTCCTTTCCTAAGAGAGATCAAACAGCTTGGGGATTTTCTTTTCTTTTTTTCTAGATTTTTTTCTGTTTTGGTGGGAGTATTTGTTGTTAGTGAAGTTACCAAGAAAAAGTGAAATGCCCCTCTGTGTAGAGAGGCAGTGGAAGATGTATGCCTCTCTTAAGAGAGGTGTAAGTGGCATATTGGCCTTATGATGATGGACAGGAAAGAAGAGTGAAAATTCATCCAGTATCCCTGCTTCTAATATCTTGATGTATTATGACAATATAATCTTGTGTGTTAATAACAGATTATAGTATGTATATTAATAGGGCAGTATGTAGACAGATGAGATTTGCTTCTGTAAATTCTACTACCTGTGTTTGAAACTGATAGTGGCTGTTATTTGCTAGTGCTCAAAAAAAAAAAAAAAAGGCAAGCATAGCTTCACACATATGTGGGCTGTGGGGTTTAGAGAAGTCTATCCATGTTTATTTGTTTCCTCCGCACTGAGGATTCCTAGAAAAATATACTCCATTCAAGAACACTAGTGTTATTCTAACATATTGGTAATATTGCTGATATCAATATTACTTAGTGGTGTGCTGTTTTCACAGACTCAGTTCAATGTGCTATTTTCCTTTGCCACACAGAACAGGGATGAGCGAGGAAGAACTAAAACTTCTCTTAAAATAGAAAAAAGGCTGTGTTATATGAAGCTTAAACAGAAAAGCAGGAGTGACAGGATTTCCAGGCAACTGAAAGATTATCTTCTTTAAATGTGTAACTCTCATATTTGCTCTTTGTGAGTAGATTGCTAGAGTATATGTTCAGCTCTCTCAAGAGGCGTTTAGGACTTCAAATGCAGTAATAAATTAATTTTCAAGATAGAGACAATAATGAAATATTCCATATCAAATTACTGGCACGAAACTTTTGTGGAATTTTCAAACATTAAAAAGCGTAAATGACAGCCTTATTTATTTGTGTAAAGGAACCCACCAGTAAAGTAAGATACAAGACTGACAGCATTAGGAAGAGAAGCTCTCTTTTTATCTGTAGAAGAGGTGCGACTTACAGCAGTGTTATTACTAGCTTTCTTCCATGTCACTTTGTCACCTCAGTCTCCTAAGAGGCCAGCTGCAACAGAGTGAGTGATTTGGTATATGCAGTCCTTGCTTTTTCTTCTGAGATGACTAAGGTTTCTCTTGGCAACAGGAGATGATGAGTTGACACTCATCCTCGAAGAAAGGAAACTATCAGTTTACTCAGAAGGCCAATACAAAGCTACCAGATGGGAACAGTTTTCTGTCACTGTCTGTCGAGGCTAGAGCGTAGCTATCCGGGCTTCTCTGACATCAATTTTATGCTGAGAACACAGCAGTCTCAAAAACCACTGAAGAACCATATACTTGTAAAGTGTAGGAAACATCTGCCAGGGGCTAAAAGTGTTAAAGAAATGCTTACTTGTGTATTGAGTTGGCAGATTCTGAGGCTCAGATTGCAGGAAAAACATCAGCAGTGAAAGTCCACAAGATTTATCCTAATTTATCAGATTACTTCCTCAGAAACTCTCCTTTTGAACTGCTCTTCAACAGAAGAACAAATGTGTAGACTTCAATGCTTAATAAAGCTAAAAGCTTCTCCCTGGGGTAATTGAAATTTTTCTATCAAAGGGTGGATAGACCTGGTTGCAGCTGCAACAAAGAAGAAACATATAAAGCCAAGTGGAAAGCAGTTAGACAGCATTGGTGGTGTAGGACCATTGAACATGGTCTTGCTAATTGGAATCTATAGCACAGGACATTCAACTACATGCTGGGCAAATGACCCTGAAAGTTTCAAGTCTATCTAGTATAAAAAAAAGTTCAGATGTAAAAATAATCATACGAATGATGGATTCTGTATCCTTGAATGGGCATAACCAACCAGAGATCTGGGTAACTGGCAAATTTCTTTTTTAAATAAGGCCCTTTGAGTCCCGTATATGCATCTACTTTCACAAGCATTTCAAAACCTATCTTCTAATAATTTCACACAGAGCTTTCAGAGAAGAAATGTTCAAAAGAATGAAAGTAATGAAACACAGCAAAGTTTTACATTTTTATTTCTGTACTTTGGGAAAATTCCTATTGAAGACAGAAGGCAGCTCAAATTGGAATTTCTTTACTGCCAACAAAAATGTGTAACTCTTGATCTAATGGAAAATTAGAGAGATTGAAAAGCAGAAGTAGACTTAGGAAAGATTTCAGTTACAGCAGGATGCAGCCCTTACTGCATTTGTAGTTCAAACTGTGATGTCTAAGGACATCTAAATTGCTCCAGAGTGTGGCATTTAGCTGCTTTGAGGCTTTCTTTTCTCAGATCAACATGTACGGGTGGCTAAGACCCCAGACTTTATTGCCACATATCTAGAAAACATAGCTTTTATTTTGATTTAAAATAAAAGGCCATTTAATGATCAAAGTATGCAATTCTTAAAACGTTTGTTATGTGAATTAAAAGTTGTTCAGAATTGTTCCCTGAAGTGGTACTTGTGAATTTTTTCCATGTCCTCAGTCTTGTAATCTGATTTGGGTAAGTATATTCTTATTTTATATCGGAAGCCCCTTGTATTGGTGGCATTATTTTTGGTATGCAAGAATTCACTTCCTTAAAATCTTAAGTGTCATTCGCACACCCTCTTCAGCTCTGTGAGCTGAAGTATTTTACATGAAGTGAAACAGCTTCACCAGAAGAGTGGAATTACATCTACACTTCATAATGTGATAAATACATAAGGATGTCAGAGCAAGCTAGCATGGGCGTTGGAAACACTTCTCCCGTGCTTTTTTGGTATTCCACTAAGGCTAAGCAACCCTACTGACAGGCAGGATCTTTTAGCTCGGGTGGAATACTATGTTATAAGGCTATATTGCTTCCGGTGCAAATGCTGCTTCGTTTAGAACAAAGTCCAGTGTCTTAACAACATGGAGCATGTTGTGTGGTATAGACATGCTCATGCAGCCTAGACAGTAAAAGAACTATATTCAAATTCCTGTTCCAAGTCAGGCAAGAAATAGATTTGAACTTCGATGTCCCAAATACCAGTGAACATCATGTTAGATATGAATTAGCCTTGTGGGTTTACGTTGTTGTTGTCTTCTACCATTTCTTC
Source organism: Struthio camelus (assembly GCF_040807025.1). NCBI lineage: Eukaryota > Metazoa > Chordata > Aves > Struthioniformes > Struthionidae > Struthio > Struthio camelus. Next base: position 24,281,860 of record NC_090950.1, on the reverse strand, counting down.
TTCCCTTTTTTTTTTTTTGGGGGGGGGGGGGGGAAAGGGGGAGGTGAGAAAAAGCATGTGAATGTCAGAGGCAGGGGTATAGCTACAATTTTTTCATATATTCCCCAGAACTGCTCTTTCCCTCTTGCCATTCTTTATCTATCACCTGTGTTTTGTCTTGCTGTCTTCCTCTCTTTCCTCTTTTTCACGCATACATTTCTTCCTCTCTTCATCAAAGCTACCTTCATCCAATTTTGAACCTTTCTTTTTCCCTCTTACAATTCTTTTCCTTTTACTGTTCCTCATTTCTTTTCCTGTCGCTCCTGTCTTTCCTCTTCTTATTATGTGTCTCTTCCTTGTTTCTATTTCTTTTCTACCATATTTCAGCTCTTTCCATTAATCCTGCCCTGTCCTTTCTTTTGATGGCACTTTAATGTATTCTGTTTCTGACAATTAGCCATTTCTTCCCTACTGTCTGAAGTAGCATTTTAAATGCTGAGCAGAGGAGCTCCTTTTAGAAGTACCAATTCAGCACAGCAGGAAAAAGTCCAGTGCTGGAGGTATTATTCCACTGAGACAGGCTAGAACCAGGGGATATGTACATTTGTGGAGCGCAGTGCAAAGAGCAGGTGAAAACACCCTCCATTTTTAGGGCTCAGACGATGAGTCTTGTTGCAGCAAATCACTGGTGAAATCAGGAAATGCAGTTTCTAATATGCCAGACAGAGAACCTCAAGCATTTGAAATCAGGGCATGAAAGAAGTGAAACAAAGAGTTGGTGGAAGTATGCTGAAGACATGATGTTCAGAGCACTTGCACTACAGTATTATTGACTAGCCAAAAATAATGGTCAGTTTTGCAGTATTCATCAGCACTGTCTATTTTATCACCAAAGTAGCTTCATGAGTTCCCTTTTACATCTCATCAGATAGGCAGTCAGGGGAAATACTGTGCTATTAATGCATCAGTATTTTTAGAAGGCTGGAAAAAATAAAAGGCAAGAGTCCAGATTTCATCCCAGCATCGTCAATAGCATTTGTGATGCCACTGGAGCACATGTACCAGAATAAGATTGTCTCTGTTGGGAGAGCAATCACTAAAGCCGCAGAAAACATATTTTAACTTCTTGATAACTAATTTACTGAAATACTATCTGTCCCGTACTGCCTCGTTATATCTAACGGCAGAGCAGGGTTGCAGGTAATGAAGATTTATGTGAAATTGATTACTATTTGTGTCTTTCAGACATCAAAAATATGCATGTTTAATCCTTTATTCTGAATATTAATATTTAATTTCTTAAAATCAGTGTATTTTAAAGTCATGTAAAGAGTTCCCCTGATTTTTAGAGGGAATTAATACAGTCCATTTCGAGAGAGCGGTTGGTTTTGAGATCCTGACATTGACATATTGACCTTGTTAGTACTGGTTCTGTGAAATGCTTATCTTTGCTACCAGGGCGCTGAGACTTAGTATTCATCTGCACTTGCTGTTTTATATATGTCGATCTACAGGTGGGATTTTTCGGAGGAACTTGAAAATACATTTGTCATCTACAGAACATTCTATATCGTTACTCTGCCAACAAATTAGCGAAGAACTTTCTTCTCATCTTTTTCCTCTCTGGGAGAGCACAGATTAAGCCAACTATTTAAAGTCATTTTTATGTCCCTGTCGTTCTAAATAAAGTACTTGCCTAAGTACTCTACTAGATGTGTTGGGGCCTTGAAAAAGGACTGCTTTTAACTCACGTCCTATAGAAATAACCGCAGGATTCAATTTTCCAGCGTTTCCTCTAGCAATAGCTGTATCATATTGGCATCCAAAACTGCTGAGCCAGATTAATCTGATGCTCAACTGCCAATTCACATGTAACATCCTATTCATATTAAAGACCATCATGATCACAGTTCTTAGCAGGGTGTCCTCCATGCTGCCTGGCAGCCTTTTGAAAAATGACAAAATAAGGCTTGACTATGGCATGGCAGCAAAGGAACCATAATGTATGTTAATTTGTCTGGAAGGTCTCATTTCCTGTAGGTTCTGGTACATCTTCCACTGTACACCAAGATGAAAAATCCCAAAGCAGAACGCTGCAACTGTGGGCCTCTATCCAGAGTGACGCATGGTTAAACTGAACAGCCATATGTGGGGTAACAGTTAGCTACAAGAGTACTGTAAGTCTGTAAAACAAAGCCGTGAGGATAGGCATTTCAGAAAGGTACAGTGAATTTTTTTTTCTCTTAGGCCTGTATTTGTCCCACTTACCTGCTGGCACTTACCTGAATTGTCTCAATTAGAAACTTACGGTTTATGAAGTCCTTCCATGGTCAGTGAAGAGAAGCAGGTACTTCTCAGGACATTTTCCTCCTATACGTTTCATACTCTTTCCATTGACTTGAGGTGAGGATAACTGATCAGTAATGTAAAAACCTCAGTTAAGTGCTTAATAACAGGTGGGATGAAGCTGAGGAAAAAGACAATTTGGCATCGCAGGCTTACAGAAAATTTCATAGAGCGCCAGCAAGCAGAGGCCCTGTTCTTAGTAAGTTTTCAGCTTAAAAGTTGTGGCAAAAAGGGGAAGATAAAGAAAGAAAAGTGTATCACTCGACAGCAATGACTACATAATATCACTGACCAGATTAATCTAATTAGATTTCAAAGCCTGCTCACTTTGTACAGTAATTTTTTTGTACAGTAATCTTTTTGTCTTAATCATTTCACTTTGTTATTAAAATCATATAATTTTGGAAATGGAATCAGAGGTATTTGTATTCAGTGACAGACATATTTACTTTCTTCCAAAGGACTTAGACAAGAACAGTAAGTATATCATTGCAGCATTACAGAGGTTAAAATGTAGCATGTATAATGAAGGTTATCCTAGGTGTTAGAATTTACTACAAGAAAGCTAGCCTAACGGATTAATATGACAGTGGGAGTTAGCAGCTTGTGATGTTAGATTCTAAATTACGTTGCCTTTCTTTCTGAAGATCTTTTCCAGGGAAAAGTGGGGAAAAAACAGTGGGAAACACAACAGGAACAAATTTTATTTATTCATAATAAAAAAAAGCTATTAAATTATGCTCTCTTTTTTTAAAAGCAAAAGATCAAATTAACCTCCCACAATTATGAAGAGGCCCTGTCATGGGTAAGGAACAAACTGAGGAAAACAAGGAAAGCTCTATTTAATTGCATTAAGCAATCAGTTTGTAACTATGCTGTATGGATTTTTTAAAACACCATTACAGAGAGTTCCTGTGGAATATTCAGCAACACGACTACACATTTGTAATGCGTTGCTTAATCCTTTGGCACAGGCAGATTGTCCTTTGCTGCTGCTTAAACCCTCTGTAGGGCTTAAGATTTTGATGGGGCAAGCAATGGAGAAAAGTATTTTTTTCAATTTGTGTGCTGTCATATGTTTATGTTAGAAAGGTAGAGTCAAAGCAATTTGCCTGACAGCACAAGGTAGTGACATTTGCATGGTCGGTAACCCATGAGGTGTTCATTCTTATGTGTGCCGATACAGTTCAGTATCACAGATACACAGCTTTATTTTTACGTAGATAGCTGTTGTGCAAAAGGCCTAGTTCGTTACAAAAATGGGACTCCTGTGACTGTGGAATGTTGTACAGAACTCTGCTTAAACTATCCTGAAGGTGATTCTAGCTAATCTAGTTCTAACTAATCTGAAGAGTGTGGGAATATTTGTGGAGAGAGAAGTACTGGAATCACATTTAAAATGAAAAATACGTTAATTAAAATGTATTTTTGAACATTGTTTTAATATGATTAGCTGTGTGGCACGCAAACATGTTAGAACCTAGCTTAGATAGAAATACATCTAATGTACCTTTAAATATAAATCAGATACTATATTTAAATCACTGTACACAAAAAGCCCCGTGACTGTACAGTAACAAAGTTGCTCACATCTTAATTACAATATATGGAAATTCCTGTATATTTTATTAATACTTACTAATTCAGGGCCACGTATTTCTTGTGTATGGGTAAGCATTCATAAATCCCATTGGCATTTCAAAGGAGCATAAGTGAGTGGATGTCAGTAGGGCTAACTGAATGATGAATTGTAGAATTGTATCCTAAACTTCTAATGCAAGGCTGTGTTACATTATTACAGGTTGAAGCGCGGTCCATAAATGCTTTGTTCTCCATGCACAAAAAAGCCCACCAATACATTTCTCCTGTCTGTATTTTTTAATCTATGGGAATTAATTAATAAATAAAATCCTAAATGTGATTTGGTTCACCAGTTTGTGTTGGGGGAGGCTACATAATTAAGGAGAGGAGTAGAAGTAGAAGGAACTTCACCATGATTTCACACTACCTTAGTGGTCTTTCTCTGGTGCTAGGACTGCTCTGTGGCTTGGAACAAACTTAAGCACAGCTAGGTTATTTTGATCAGATGGATCCATACTAGCATTCAAAAGGGGCAGAATTATAGTGATGAAAATTACCAAACCAAACCAGCTGGATGAAAAGCTGCTCTGTGAATGGATGAGCTTCGGACCAGTGCATAGAGTCCATTAAGCAGCAGCGCTGTCCTTCAAGTTCATTAAAATTTCAGTAAAGTGATTTTGCAGCTTCTTTGCGTTGAGGTAAATTTTCCCCAATAACAGTAGGGGCTAGACGTTTTCATCATAGAATGGGCATTCAAGATTAGGGTAACTATCCCAGCATGGGGGCTTTGTGCCAGAATGATCACTGTGGCTTATTGCAGGTGCTGTCTGGTGCTCCTCTTTGCTTTTAGAACGACATCAAACTTTTTGTTCTATTTTGCTTGCTTTCCTATGCTGCTACTGACAAAAAGAGGAAGACCAGGCAAAGAATGGTAAATCAGAAGCTCATCCAGTTTGAAAAAACGAGGCTCATATGTTGCCATTCAGTGTAAAATTACTTTTCATGTAGCAGTCTGTTGCCTGGATGTATAGTTTTATTTTGCCGAGCATGCACATTATCTTGTGGACTTTGAACAACTGAAACTTGAATCCACATTACTCATGATTACTTCAGCATAAAAGCAGAGTATAGCCAAAAATGATTTTCTTCTAACACTAGTTCTCGATGTCTCCCTTATATAATTTAATTAACTTGGTGGCTTTTTTGTTTTCAGAGTCCAGTAACAGGAAGCAGAATATAATAGTACTCAGTGACTTTTTCTTTTTTAAAGTCCAGTAGTAGGAAATAGCATATGATAGTAAATACCTACTGCATTTTGTGAATCATTAATTTTTATCCTACTAAACAGAGGGGATTTTTAACCCTGTAACTGTGAAAGATTTTAAGTTCACTGTATCTGGACACAGAAAGATAAACGTGTGCTATCAGTTGTAATACACCCAAAATAAACTAGCAGCAAAGATTCTCCCGTTCAACATAGCTGTAAATGATTATGAACGTTTATTTACAATAAAAAGTTCGCTTATTATTTCTCCTTGCTCTGATTTCCATACCAGACAGAAGGTTTCAACTGCACTGCACAAAAATGTTTTTACATACGCTCACTTAGCAACACCTTTTGTGGATCCTATTTTCAGAAGCGGTGTCTGCTTACAGTACTTGCAGATGTATCTCGGTATGGCATACTACAGACAAATATTCATTCATTTGTAAAGGTCAGGAATGCATATGTAAAGGCTGCTGAAAACAGAGATTTCCTCTTTAGTTCAATATTAAATACTGAAAAATCATACTGAAAGACAAAGGAAAAAAAATAACACAAGCTTTCCTTTAGGAGTTTTCTTTCAATTGTTAGAAGAAACCAGAGGCCCTTGATACAGGACAATCAGGACAGCCCAACACGACAATCTGTATGAAGACAATATGCCGTAATGCTAGCTTTGTGCCACAGAAATCACCTCCAGATCTAATAGCACAAGTCTATTGGAGCTGTTCTGACATGTCTCCCAAATTTACTGCTGCTACCAAAGTTCAGTATGTGAGATAAAGAAAACACACAAGTAAATGAATAAAACAGTACAACTTGGAAACATAACCTTTTTAAAAGAACCTCTCCAAGATTCTTTCTGTTTTGTACTATGTAGCATACATAGTCTGTCTACTTACATGTAGTATAGCGTTGTCACTTAGTAAGGCATCAGAGGCCAGTATCATCTTATCTCGTAACGTCCTTCAAACATTCACGTGTTGCTTGTCTCTGCTGAGGGTTAGGGAGGTATAGCGATTTACAGAAAAGGGTCTACATGTTACCAGTTGCCTAAGCTTCCAGACAAAGCTGGAAGTCTCTGGAAGGACCTCTCTTATAGGTATCAGCCTTCTGCCAAAATTTCAGAATAAGCCAGTCAGCCAAAGAGGTTTTACCCACCTAAAGGAGAAGTTGGATTAAATGAATTTTTTATCTCTTTTTTTTTTTTTTTTTAGTGGCACAAGTTGCTAAGTGTCAGCCTTTTCCTTCATGGCATGGAATGAAAAACACAGGAAATTACACTTTGGGTTTGTAAGTGAAGGCACAAGTCAATTCATTTGCAACCTTGATTTTTGCCTGTTTTGGGGGAAATGTATTAAGATGAATTAAAAACATTAAACTATCCATTAGCTGACTAGCAGTTCATGAGGGCGGACAATTTGTGCATCTTTCTATGCTAAGTATAATTTTAGGTAAAAAGATCACTGTTCTGAGGAGTTATGTGGTTGATTTCACAGTTGTCCTCACTTTTCCCAGAGTCCCTGAATCACTTTTCCCTGAAGTTGGCTGAAGTTTTCCTACCTTTGGATAAGATGTGGTATAGGACATAATAACAGATTATAATGTTAAAAGGTATCAGCAGGACAATTCCATTTTGACTTTCCGTATAGCACAGCTGATAAGATTTCCCTGAATTTTTGTCTGAACGAGACCATATCCGATCTCAATGTTAAATCTGCTACGGTTAGGAATCTAAAGAGCCCCTTATTAATTTTTCTCCTAAATGGGTACTTGCCGATTGTGGGCAAAAACCAGCCTTTCAAAAATATTAAACTGCTACTAGATTGTTTCACTGTGAGTTATGTTTTAAGTCCTCGTTTTTGTGGCTCTTTCCTGAACCCTTTCCAGTTTGTTAACACTCTTCCTGAATTTTAGACAATAGCATTGTTGAAGTTTTGTTGAAATTGGTACTTCCAAAGTCTTCTGTCTTGAAAATACGATTTATATATATAAAACTGTCATAAATGCATGTGTCATCCTAAAAGCAGGCAGGCTTTTTACTAAGCTTTAATTTTTCTGTTTCGAAAGGCTGCTTCAGAACCTGCCTCAACCTTTCATTTTAACCTGTGTCTAATTTCCAGCCTAAATTTACTAATAGTCAGCGTATATCCACTTGGAGTCTTTTTGCTTGTCTTCTTTTGCATCTTATGTAACTTCAGTCTTTCTTTGGTAGTTATCCTCTTTACCTTGATGTATTTGAAGACAACAATGGTAATCCTTCAGCCTTTAATCCTTCAGCCTTTTTTTTGCTAGCTTAAGCAAACCAACCCTTTTTCTGCTCTTTCCAACCAAGTGCCCTGAGGCTACACAGTGCTGCTACTTCTTGTTTACTGTCCTTCTGGCATGATAAGGCTTGCTTTCTTTCCCTCCTGCACTAGGGAACAATTTCAACTGGAGGACAGAGCGTGGTTCAACTAGACTTACTCATAGCATGATGGGTAGGGCACTTAAATGGGAGGTGATCTAAAGCCTTAGCCTTTTGCTCCCTGGCCAGAACCATTATATATAATATAGGTGGCAGTATCATTATAGGTGTTGCAAAATGATTTAAAAAAAATCACCTTATGTAGCCTTTTGAAAAAGTGGCTTTTATCAGAAGAAGATTGTAGTTTTCCCAACCTGAGTAGACAGAAGAACTTCCCTTTCCTCTTTTTTCTTTTCTCTTTTCTTTTTCTTTTTTCAGTACATACATAAAGTAATTTAATTTAGTAGTTACTTCTAATTTATATTAAGTGAAAACTGAATTTAGAGCAGCTTTATCTTCTCCAAGCTACTTGATGTGTCCAAATTATTATGTTATTATGTTATAGTAATAACACTTTTATACTCCCATTTACACCCAGTTGTAGCAATCTGCCTCTATATTAATCTGTAAACAACTCTGTCACCTTAGGAGCTATCACGTGCATACTTTCAGAAAAACAAATTTAATCAGGCAAATTCAGATGCAGATTACATTGGCTCAAGCCAGTTCTTGTTATCATTATTGACCAGAACTGTCTGCTGTATTCCAAATATGGACATCTTAACACCTCATGCAGTTCTGAAATATTTTTTTCCTGGTATGTGTCCTGGTTTTACTCCTGAGGACAAAACCTCACGCATAGCTTGTTTTTGCTTTTTTAAAAACCCTGAGCACTCTTTTTTAACAGTTAACATTGAAAAACTGTGTCTTGGAAGCCAAATAAACCCATCTCCAGCTATTTACTCACTGTTGAAGCAATGAAAACTTTTGGCATAGAATTTTGGTGGCACAACTGTTTGTTTCATATTATCAGCTTTCATAGTTTATCCTGGAAGGTCCTGAGTGCCTCTGCCATAGGAAAGGGGGGCACTTACCATTTTAGAAGCAAGGCTCTTACCTGTGCATAACCTAGGCAGCATTTACAGAATAAATTGTGGGTCATTTCTAAAGATTTAGACAACAATATTTATAATAAAAGGTACCATCCAACATTTCTGCGAGATAAATCTGATGCAAGAATGGGGATATTCTTGCACACAGCACAGGGAAACGGAAAATCATATAATTGCTTTTTTTTTTTTTTTTTGAGCACTACCTCATACCCAACAGATTTGAGTTACTGGGTGGAAAAAACTTGGGTGTTCTCTGGAACTGGCAGAGCCTGTTTTTTTTTTTTTCCAGTTAATTTGTTTCATTTCCCTTCATCCTTCACCACAGTGACTCAAGGTTTTCTATCCCCATGGAGTCTGATGACCTCAGCTCCACGCATTCTCTTTGGTTCTCCCCTAACACAACTCTCCCAGTTTATCCTCATATCCTCAAATTATACCCACTCAAGAAAAGTCATCATCAACACAATCACTGACGGTCAAAGTCTTGCATGCCAGTTAGCCATCTGGCACGTGTGGGGGTTAGCTAGCAGCATATGAGCTGAGCAGATGATGACTTTTCTTCAGTGGCAGCACCTTTAACTCCCTTTACCCAGCAGTCAACTTTCTCAAAACTTTTAGGCACATATTATCTGAAATAACCCACCCCTCTAACAGACACGGCTGAAACTGGCAAAAAGTTACAGTGGGAGAATAACATGGACATACTGAAAACTTTTGACAGGCAAAATACAATTATTTACTGATGTTCCATTTGGATCAACAGAAAGGACTTTGAGAAGTACTATAGATTTTTGATATCTGAAACTACCATAAAAATCAAATGCATTTGGCAAAGGTACAGGCCTTTCATCAAGCTTTGCATGACTAAGCTTATGTATAGCACAGAGCTCACTGCAAAATCTGGATCCCGATTACATTGTAAGAGCCAGCAAATGGCACAAGCAGTAGCTTCAGAAATCATTGCTTTTTTCCCTCTAGCAGAAGCATATGGTGGAAGAAAGCAGCGTCTGCAGACACTGGATGAGTCCCCAGTTTCCTCTCACTTTCTGGGGGTGGGGCAGACCCTGAGAAGAGGCCGTTTGGGCCGTGAGGGAGCACCCAAAGGGAGGGATGCTGCCTGCCCCCAGGGCAGGCCAGAGCGCCGGGAGGGACACGGACCGCGGCCAAGGCAAGGCCGCCGCCTGCGAGCAGCAGGTGCCCCCTGAGGCCCGGCCTTTTGAATCCTTACTGGCTCTCAGCAACGCCGCGTTTTCCCTCAGGCGCCGGCCTGCAGCTGCAGCGCCGCTCCCGCAGGGCCAGGGCCAGGGCGAGGCCGCCGCCGCCGCCGCCGGGCCACCTGCGCGCCCGGCCGGGGGCGGGCGCGGGGGCGGAGCCGCCCCCGCGGCGGGGGAGGGCGCCCGGCCGGTCCCACTCCCGCGGAGGACGCGGGGGGGGGGAGCGGCGGCCGGTGGCGCTTCCCGCAGGGAACGCCCCGCTGCGCCGGCTGCGAGGTCCCCCCCCCCGCCCAGCCCGCGGCATGGGCTCGCCCGCCGCGCGCCGCCGGCGGGGAGCGGCGGCGGAGGAGGAGGGGAGCGGCGCCGGCGCTGCCCCCACCCCCCGGCGGGAGGGGGAGGGGGAGCCCGGCCAGCGCTCCCCCCCGTGGTGACAGTTTCTAGAAGCACGTCCCGGCGTCCTTTGCGCTCTCAACATGGAGGAGCTGACGGTGGAAGTGCGCGGCTCTAACGGGGCCTTCTACAAGGTAGTGGCGCGGGGGAGGTGGGGGCGGCGGGCGGTCGCGCGGCGGGGCGGCCGCCCAACGGTCTGGGCGCCCCGCCGGCGGCGGGTGGCTCGGCCGGCTGTTAGGGGGGCCGCTGTCCCGGGCCGCGGAGGAGGGGAAGGTGAGGGGGGGAAGGGCCGCGGCGGGGGGGGGGGGGAAGGTGTCTGGGTGTGGTGGAGGCGGCGGAGGGGGCTGCGGCGGGGCGCGGGGGAGGGAGGAGGGCGCTCGGGGCTGGGGCTGGGTGGCGGCGAGGGAGGGTGGGAGGTGGCTGGGTGGCGGCGGCGGCTGGGGAAGGTGGTGACGGGGCGGGATGGTCGGGTCTCTTCTCAGAGGAGGTTAACGCGGGGGTGAGGGAGAGCCGTTGGTAGGGCTGGGCGGCGGGGGAGAGAGAGCGGATGCACGACTTGGGGATTTCTTTCATTATTCTTGGTTTTGGAAGGGTTGGGTTTGCGTCGGGGGGGGGAAATAATTTTCTAAGAGGTAGAGGCTTGAGGTGGAATGCAGTGAATTTAGCCAAAAATAGTAATTTTAAATAATTCTTTAAAGACTTCAAGTTTATTTATGTCATCAGAAAGCTTCCTTCACCATCACCCTCCCAGGAACGTCAGGATGTTACAGGATCAATGCAAAATACTCTCAGCTGTTGCCCATCAGTCATTTCCCCTAAGCCAGGCTTCAGATGTTTAAGAATCCCAGCTCTTTTTATGGCAAGAGCCTTCTGCCCTCCTTTCCAGGAGGGCTGATTCCAACCAGTATTGTGAGCACTCAGTATAACTATGTTCTGAGAGTATTTAATCTCAGGATTCTCTTAAGCCATTATGGCTTACCACATACACAGTGTGATGCTGCACACATGACTTGGGGGGGGTGACGGCACTTTTTTGTACCTACATTTCTTGTTTCTTACAGCTGGGGATTTTACTTGGAAGTCATGTGGTAATTGTACAGTATGTAAAGGCAGTTGGTGCTTAAAGGATTGTAAGCAGCTGACTTCAGGAGTTAGGGGTTTTTTTTGCAACTGCCTCTGTATTAAAAGCAAGAAACTCTTAAGGGGAAAGCATACAATGGGATTAAACTATATCCCGTTGCTATGTGTGACTGTTTAATATCCAGTGGTTTTGGTAAAAATTTAATTTTGTAAATCAAATACATTTTTAGTGAAACTTTGAATGTGACTCAAAAACACACATCAAAATCATTTGTGTTTAGAATGGGACCTAAAAGTGGATGTTTTTCCCCTGCCCATTAGGAGGGGCAGAACTTAGAGTTGCTCGTCTCAGCTTTTTCACCGTGTGATGTTGGACAACTTTGTAAACTATGGATTAGTTGTTTCTTCTGCTTAAGAGGAATGTGTGACTAATGGGAGTATTAGGAGGTGTGCTGAATTCTTGGATTGAAAGGATCTGTGTGCATGGAATTTATTATAATAAGCCTGATTTAAAATCTGCAATGATGACGTCTCTTTCTAAGTTAGTGAGAACTGTCAGGCTTGGATTAGCACTATTGCATCTTTAGCACTGAATGTCGATTAGCAAAAGTGGGTCTCTTGATTAAAAATGGCCTTAATGGCATTCAGATCAATGAAGTGGGCATTGGATCCAGTGATGGCATCCTCCTAGTGAATCTAGTCAGGTTACAGTGTTTGGATCCAGAGTGACCAAAGCCCCCATCTCAGTATAATTCACTGTTAATGTTCAAAGACCCCTTCCCCCCCCCCCCAAAAAAAAAAAAAAAACTATATAAACCAAACTAAAGCATCATTTCAATATAATCTTTTTGATAGCTAAATGCAGTGAAATATCTGTGCGTGACTCCATTTTGAGAGTCTTACTCTGGAGGTAGACAGGGGTGTTGCGGGCACATTTTGGAACTAAATAATACTACCAGTAATTTTCTGCTAAACTTTGGGAGCAAAGGAGGAGGTCTCATCTATTAAGTGTCCCGTTTGGGTCATTGATAGCAATATCAGTATTTGCAAGCATGAGAGTTAGACACTATCAGTCTTTTCTCCTGTTGTCGTATAGAAAGTGGCAAAATGATTTTTCTGGAGAGAAAAGCAGAATTTATATGACAGGTTGATATTCAAGATTTTCACTAACAATGATCTGAACAGATTCATTAACGCAGCGTGCCTCATATTAAAGGAGATGAGAAGGCTCCTGCTATGCCAACAGAGATAAAAACCAAAATAATTATGTAAACAATTACACGGCAGAACTGTGTAATGACTTAATAGTACCATCTGCAACTTAGTGGTAGAATGAATCTCATGATTAAACCTGTTGGAGAGTTCTACTGTTTTTCAGAAGTTCATAGGGGAAACTCCTAAATGATGGTAAATGATATCCTTTGTAGGTTCTTCTGTTCCTTTATTGGTTGTTTTTCACTTCCATAAAATTCAGTTTTAACAAGGAATCCTTCATATATATGTTTTATGTTTATTATAAATTAATAAGTAAAATGATAGTCTTTAACATCCGTGAAAAGTCAAAATATTTTTCTCATTGCATAAATCCATGAACAACAACTGTGGTTCTGGCACCCCAAATTTCCTGATGGTTTGTCCTATGCCTGAAGTAATATGATCTAAATGTAACCTTCGTTTATGAATCTCCAAACCAGTGTTACGCTTCTTTTAAAATGAACAATATAATCTGCAGAACAGGACTGTTTTTTAAACTTTATCCAGAGTTCTGAAACAGTAGACAACAGGCAGCATTTAGCCAATCCCTGCAGCTCACAAATCGTTGTAAATATTATGATATTGAGCATCCATTGTCTTTAGGTATCAAGTGACACTGATGGGGGGTCAAAGAGGCTTTGGAATAGGGAGGAGAACAGATAGGGTTGATGAGCCCTACTAGTTAGGTACCGCTTGCGTTAGAGCTGTGTTAGGCACTTCCGGAGATGAGAATGGTTGATGCTTTCCAGGCAAATGCTGCACTGCAGGTTGGTTTTTGTCTTTCGGATGTTAGGGCAGGCTTCTTGGGGGAGTCCAGTTATCCATGCAGAGAATTAGCTGGGGAGGTAATGAGGCTGGAGGCCTTAACAGTGGTGGGTAAGACTTTTTTGGTGAGAAATGGTCAAACACATCTGGATTTCTTTGGCCTGCGAGTGTCTAAGAGTGAAACCTGAACACCCCAGCCTCATCCTGACCTGACTGCAGTGTTTTCAGGGTGGGATTCCTTGTGCGAAGGAGCGTGGCGCTCTTCTCTTGCTAGCATGTGGATATATAGATCGTGAAATGATGATTGTGAGGAGAGCTTACTAAGCTGTTGGTAAGAGCAAGTTGAAAGCTTTTTTGTTGGCCAGTATCTTGCTCACCCTGCATATGTGTGTGCTCACATGTATGCAGGTTTGAGCCCTGATGCTGCATGTTATTTGGGAGTTAAGGTGTCAGTCTACGTGGGTTAGCTTGTAGATTTGGGACTTGCATACTTTCATCTCATTTTACTGTAAGTTGAATACCAGGTAACTTACCCTGCCTGGAATCCTTCAGTGACATCTGAATAACTCTTGAAGAACTACAGTGGAATCTTCATTATAGGGATTTACATGTGATGAAAAGCTAACTCTCCAGTGTGTTGCATGCCCTTGCACTCTTTCTGTGGTAGCTGTTTAGAGACTTGAGAAGATTATGCAAAAGCATGAAGTGCATGATAAAAATGTGAATTAGGATTGACTTCCTGACCTTCAATTTACAGGTTCTAAAGTGCTTTCTTCTTGATCTGTTCCTCCTTTGAGAGGCGTGGTTGTCCTGCTAAGAGGACAGGCAGTAGTTTTGTTAACAGGAGTTGACATACGCCTTAAGATAGAGAATAGCCAATATATTACTAAAAGAAAAAATGGTGAAAGAGAAGTACACAGCATTTCTCCACATGTAGAATATATAAGTATGATGACTGATCCTGTGTGAGGAAAATTGTTATGTGTTGATAAAAAATAGTGGCTTATTTTTACTATTTTAATTAGTGACTTTGAAAACTTTTCTGTGAGTCCATCGGAATGTTTTTTAGCTTGACAGTGAAATGGGACTCTTAAAACTGTGTCGTGAAGGTTACAGCTTACACTATGAAACAATATGGTGAAGGGAACGACCTTTTTTTTTTTTTTTTTTGAAGCTATCTTACAGTGGTCAGCATTTTTTTTTTTAATAAATCTAGACCCACTGTCTGGGAAATTTCAGACCTTTTAAAGTTTTTTTACTAATCCCTTGAAAATTGCGTAGACTGGTGCATGGGAGTATATGTAGTCATTGTTGCTGTTGAACAATTTGCCTGACCCTTTTAGGGTCAGTCAGCAGAGAATATCTTGCAGAAGTTTTGCCCTTGGGAATGTCCCGCATGTGAAGAAAGCGGTATAAATAATAGGAATCATTTCAGAGCTTTATAAATAAGCCTAAACCAGGAGATTTAAAGCTGAAGTTTTTGCATAGCTGTCACTAAAGATCCTTGAATTTTTCACTTATTTACATTCACAATCGTAATTATCATCTGTCGTGTCATAAGTTGAACTGAGTTTGTTAAAATAGAAACAATAGTTCTTGAATTGTTTCTTACCCAGTACCTGCTTGTAATGTTTATGTTTTGCAGCAAGTTCAGTCTGCTTTCTTTTGTTGACTTCTTGTGTAAGCAGATGCAGCTTATCATTTCTAACAAAACTAATATTCATTTTGTTGAAGTTCAGCCTTTTTTGTCCCATGATTTGATTATTTGCAGCTTCTGTGTGGTCGCTTTGATTTTTCTGGAGGAGAGGAAGGGGCGGTATGGGATATGTTCCCTTGTAATAATTGAGTAGGGCCTTTGTGTTACATGAAACAGTGGTGTATGTTAGTTACAAATACTAACGGTTCTTGGTTCTGAAAGGGCTGGTAATTGGATATAGGCTTTTTGACCTTTGTTAACTGATTCAGAAACAGCTCATGGTACTGGATGCCAAAGCATGTAATGTCTGAAATTTGCTCAGCAGTGAGTAAGGTGGTCTTAATATAGTTTTTAGTGTGCAGGTGTATGTGACTCAGAAGTCAACACAGTTGCTATCTTTGGAGGGATTTTTTGCAGCTAAACTGAGAGCATCTCTTTTTTAGTTTGGACTGTCTAACTTGTGGTGGAGATACACTTAAGACAGCAGGATGAAGAGGGAACTTAGACTGCTTCTACCTGCTATACAGATTTATGACTTTGCCTGGCATTTAAAAAATACGATTTTCTATAAGACTGCTTCTGTAAGTCTCGATATGTTCATTTATATTACCAGCAGATCCTAATCCAAAGCCCATGAGCAAAACCCACGTAAAAAGGAAGACGTGTGTGTGTGTGTGTGAGAGAGAGAGAGAGAGAGAGAGAGAGATGTCTGTTTGGTGAAGTTATGTTAGACCTTTCCTTTGTTACGAGATGATGAAGTCTCAGCTGTAGTGATTTTGGTGCATGTGATCCTTTTGTAATTTCCTGCCCTTTTGTTCATACTTATCACAGCATGGTCTTGTATTGGACTTGCCAGATCTCTGATCCCAAACCAAGGCAACAGTTCTAGCTGTATTGTGTCTTGTCGTACAGGTATTCATGGTAGGAGCCTGGTTTCTGCCAAGTAAGTGGCAGAGGCAGGTCTGTATCAGAGTGCCTGGAGAGCCAGCGTGACATTAATAGCCTGTAGTACAGTACAGTCTCCTGTATGTATCATGAGCCAAGCTGCTGCAGGCAGGGCATACATGGACTTTCGAGAGGTCCAGCTTGTGGTATAATCTAAATGACTGACACTAGGATCTGGAGAGTTGTAATCGGAGGTCTGGCAAGGTGAAGTCACATATTAATTTTTCTTTCCTTCATGTCCTCCACAGTTTCATATATGGTGTAGAATGCTTTTAGATTTGTTACATGTGAGCTTGCTTGCTGTTGTTACAGATAAATCACTATGTGTTTTTGATTCCAATATATTAACTGAGGATGTGTTGGTGTCTTGTTAGCTTACTTCACCCCATCATCTCTGTTTGGAATGAGATGCGTAAGGAACGTGGAAAGACCTTTCAAGCTTGGCATTGCCTCTCTTTAGTCATCGCTATGAAATGAAGTTTCAGAAATGGGAGTACCTTGTTCATTGGAGCAAAAGTTAAGAAGATGTGTTGTTACTTAATTTCATAGGAAATGTTTTTGCCATGCTATCAGATATGGCTAGCACAAGTGTAGAGTGCAAATATATAGGCTGCCTCATTGATAAAGAACTCCTTTTTAATTCAGAGTTGAAAACGTGAGTCTTAGTCCTTTATGGTTTGTATGTTCGTAAGGTCATTTCTAAACAAAGCCTTGTAAATTTAGAGTAATGTAACTTTTAATGTATAAATAAATCTGTTCTGTGTTGCAAAGTTTCTTAATTTCTCAGGTTTGCAGCAAAACTGTAAGCCATTAAATTTTTCTCAATTGTCTCCAGTTGTCAGAATGCTTCTTCAAAAAATTATACTAAATCTTTTCCTGACATGCATAAAGAACATAATTTCGTACAGGGAGCAAGATAAGCTTACCTAGTGTTTTCCAGATCGAGTGATTCTTAGGAGAGGGCAGGAATCATCTTTGTATTGCCTTTTGTGGATGTTATGTAGTGTAGTTATGCCCTAGTCTGTAATTTGGTCTTTAAAGTGTGAGGTAAGTAATAAGTGAGTAGAAGAACTGAAGAGTCTTCCCCTAGGCTCTTCTTCCCGCAAGTTTTATGTTCGCTTCAAGGAAGCTTTGCCACCAAAACATTCCAAGTTAAAATAACTTAGTCTCCCCTACTCCCTCTAAAATTAATGTTAACCTGAATGAGTTTCCTGATCTGGTTTGTTTTACAGACTTAATGGGAATAGGAGCAAGTGATTAGAGGTGGAAAGGTGGGAGGGAATGCTTGTTTCAGCGCCCATGCTCATTAGAATTTGTTGACCTGCCACCTGACAGTTTTGTACTAAAACTCCCCCTTTGAATGGAAAGCCTGCTATATAAGGTCACTTGTGATTACAGCTGCTACAGAATCACATAAGGGAATCAACAATGAAGAAGTACCCACAAATGCTTTAGGTCCAAATTAATTTCATATTTTTCCTGGAATTTTTTTTAATGTAATAATCAGAGATGCCACTTAAATTGGCAATTGAATGAGCTACAGTTTCCAGGTTATGTTAAACCATAGATCCATGTTAAAAATGCAGACTCTTAAGGCCCGGCTTTGGGTGACAGTGACTTGTAGATATGATACTTGGAAGAAAAAGCTGCAACCTGCAAAAAGATGCGCGGTCTTGAAAACTGGTATTCCAAATATACTAGTTGCAAGTCTGTGCAATGGAGAGTATGTTTAACTCCACAAATGGAGCTCTTGCTGTAATCATTATTCTTCTGTATTTCAGTCACTGTTGACTTGTATAGCTATATCAGTGATACGATTGAGTAATGTAAAAGCTATTTCAGGATTTTTACATACCTTCAGGTATTTATTGGTTTAAATGAATGAGAGTGCTCAGTATCTTTCAAAATTTATCAGGTAACAAGTGAAACTTTAAAACACAGTATATTGTGTGTGTGTGTTTTCCTCCAAACCTAGCAATAGTTCAGAAACTTTCTAGATGTATGGTGTAATATGTTGTTCATGTTCTAATAATTGTTAGAGATGCTTGATTTTGTATTTATCATTTTCAAAAATGAATGCAAATGTTCCGTCTTTTCTTGAGGTCCTGAGATCTTCTGTTGTGTTTGGGGTTGCATGTTAATTACCTACGAAAATCAAGTCACTTGAGAAGGCTCATTTTAGCCACCAAAACTTTAAAACGTTGGTCTAAATGTGGTAAAATTTGGTATGAATAGCACTTGGAGTTATTCATATGAAGAATTTGTATTGTGATGCAAAAAGTATGAGATAAAACCGGTGGTGTTATTGTTTCTCCTAAATGTCAGCCAAAGTTGTTTGAAATCTGTTATGCCATTTTTATATTGGAATTTCAAGTGATGGCTGATAACGCTGATGATAAAGGTCAGGGCTGTAGGTAGGAAAGGAATAAGCAGCTGTTTTTACTTTTGACAGGCGTAAGTTTTTGGCAATATTCTTGGCATATGTCATGTTGATAATGATTATTTCAAGTTGTAGTACAAACGAACTGTACGCACTGTGTCTATAGTTCATAGAACTGCTGTGCTTCACTTCCTGGCAGTGTTTTTTCTTCGCTAGGGTTGTGGAGAAAGTCCTCTAGTAGGAAGGATTAAACCTCAGTTTTTTGACTTACTGTGCTTATCCTTCACAATTAGTTTTGTATTTCTACAATTAGACTTTGATCAGACCCCTTTCAGGCTTCCCAACAATTTGAATTATTTAAATAATTATATTACTTTATTTAATGTTTTATTTGTAATGTTGTGACCTTTTCGTGAGTTAATATAAAACTATGAAAACAGGTAATAACATAAATATATTATCATAAATATCAGTCTTATCCTAAGTAAATAAAGCAGCATCATGAAGAAAAACCTAATACTGAATCAAAGCCTCTTGGGATACAGATGAACTGCTGTCCACAGTAAGAGGTTAAATCCCCTTCTCTAAATACTACTTCCCGCGGATAAATTGTCATTTAGAATACTGGATTTCTTTATTGTGGTTCACACTGTTGTGACTTGCATGTTTTTTCTTGGATAGAGCTTACAAATGAATTGCAAGAAATAAAAAGTTCTACTACACTTTATGCTGTGCTAATTAAGCCCCGTGTTGGGGGCACGTTTAAAGGGATGCTGGCAGGACAAACGCACGGTAAAAGTTCTGCTTTACGTGTACTGTTAGCTAACAGGTACTTCACACAGTAAAGTCCTGTATGCCCCATTATGCTTTTTGCCTCTTAAAACAGATATATAATTTCAGTATTCCTGTCCAGTTTACCTGACTGGAAACGTTTTTGAAACTGAAAATCCCTGACTGCATGTGTGCTTATTGACAACTCTCAGTCGCTTAGCTGTCAAAGCCGTCTTCCTTCACTGCAAGACAGCCTCTGAAAGGATTTATTAGGAACATGCTAGGTGGTTCAACGAGGTGATATCGGTTTCTAATTGACGTGCTTTCTTCAGGGTTGCTAGTATACTTTCTGTTAAAACCAGTCTCCTGTGTTGCTGGCAGATGGTTTTAAATGAGGCTGAGGGAGTAGAAAAGGGGGTTTTAAGTGAATGCTACTTTTCCCTAACATTGCCCTAAGTAGCAGTTCAAGTAGAAAGAGCGTTACTTATATGGGCCCTTTGCCGCCAGCTGTCGGTATTGGCTCCTTCGCTGTCCGTGGCAATACTGAGGAACCTTGAGTCAAAACTAAACTTTCCCTTGAGCTGGCACATAATACCTCTGTAGGCTGATTAGTCTTTGCACAGTTGATATGCTCTTGGTGCTCAGTTGCCCGTTCATTCAGCAGGTAAAATCCATTCGGTATATTTCCTGGAACTTCGATTAATACAGCTGTAGAACTCCTTTAAAACTACATATTTCTTCTTAACCTCCTGTGCTTGAGCAAATACAATGCTACAGAGAAAGCCAAAGCAGTTAGTACAATTTTCATTGTCCTTTTCTATGTGTTTTTTTTTTTTTTTTTTTGCAGTGGGCCTGCCTTTCTGAAACAAGAGGTGCAAAAATTTCATTTCTGCATGGATGCTTAAATACAGATGCATCCGTCAGGTTGTTGTTTGTCCTTAGGTTTTTGATATGATCACTGCCCCCTTAAGAAGTCCTTGACTCTTCTCAAAGAAAGAAGGGGAAGTGGGATTTTTTTCCTCAGTTCTTCCTGAGAAGATGATAATCTATGACAGCAAAGTAATTTAAAATACTATGTTCTTTCTTTGTCTTTCCGTGAGGTCCTGCAGGTATTTGGCCTCATACTGTCTCCACTTTGCTACGTGAAGGATGATATCATGACTAGCTATATAGCAAAGTGGTCTAGCAGCCTGTATTGCCAACTTCCGTCCAAGTTTGTTGATGGAGCATTCTGAAGACAAGTTGTTTGGGGCTCAGTTTTGTTTTGAGAAGAACAAATAGTGCTACTCACTGCTATTTAACATTGAATTATGAGTTGAACTAATTGTCCTGGGCCTGGATCTCTCTCATTTTGTTCCTGTAAAACACTTGTGTATATCTGTGGATAAAACAGTGAACTGCAAAGTGAGTTTTCAGTTGTAAATATGATGAAGTCTGATTTGTCTGGTCATTTGTCTGGTTCACTGCAATTGCTGCCGTGTTTTGATTTTTGCATGCGTTCTTTTAACAGAAATGTTGTTTTTGTTTTAGGGATTTATCAAAGATGTCCATGAGGATTCACTCACTGTTGTATTTGAAAACAAGTAAGTATTTCATAGATAAGTTAATGATTTGAGTGTATCTTTTTGGTTTTAACCTTAAGTGGTTTTCATTAGAAGGGTCTAGTTTTAGAAATGCAGGCCCACTGTTATATTAACTCTCTCCAGAAACTGCTTTCTTGAATAGCTGTTGTATCAGAAATTGACATATCAGTTATTGCAGTCCTTTACGTTTTCCTTTGATATCTGTAGTAATGACCATAAACGTGACAGGCGTGTGGGTTTAAAAGAGGAAAAAAAAAAAAAAAAAAAAAAAGGCAGTGGCAGGTGTCCAATGTTCTTCTCTGGCAACTGAAGCAAAGATGAAAATCATGGAAGTACTTTAATTAAGAAATCCTATATTTATCTAACTTGGGGAATGCTGATCAGTGTCTTCAGCCAGAGAGACACAGATAAGTCTCCTGACCATGAGTAATTTTTTTTTTCCCCCCCACCAGCAGGGATTTGTTTATTTCCCAAAAGTAATTTAATTTTTGATTGGAAAAGCATAGATATCTGTAACCGCTAGAGAGACTATTTGTCTGTGTGGCCCTCTAAATGTAGTACGTAAACACAGCAGTGCTACTAGGGGCCTGTGATGCAAGTCTAAGACAATCCAAGGGAAGGTAAAATACAAATATTTACTTTTGAAAGTATCGTTCAGCATTCAGACTGATAACACCATGGATTGCCTGAGAGATTCCAGGGGTAACTTAAGGTACTCTGGGAGCCATGTTCTTTCCTGTTTCCCTTTCAGTTGCTAGGTGGAGATCCTAAAATTCTGTCAACTTTGGATGTGAAAATAGTTACTAGAGTATGCTGCCACCAACCTTTAGATTAGTCTTTGAGCGTTTTGCAACAAAAATGATGGGTAGTGAAGGTAATCCTAGTCATTCTGTGTATGTCTGTATAAACAATATTGTATAATCCTATATATGTAATCCTAGGGTGTATGTGTGCATATGCATGTCTGTGTATATATATATGTTTAAAAAAAAAAACAGAAATCATAAGAAGAAAAAAAAGTGATTACACTGTAAAATCCAGTCTTTTGTTTCTGTCTTTTCTAGCCATTCTTTTATGAAAAATGGTTAGAAAATGAAGTGGGAACCATGTTTTGTCCAAACATTGATGTGGTTGTGGAAGCTGTTTCTGCCTCCCTCATTTGCATATCCTCAAAAACAGACCAAAAAAAAAATCCCAAATCCCCAGAAAACCAAAGGGGGTCCTTCATCCTGTCCTTCATCTGAGGACATGTGACAAATCTTCAGTTTCACTCAACATCCGTGTTCCTGTCCTTCAGGCTAGAGGCTTTTTGCCTTCAAGGCATGTACTTTTGCATCACAATCCAAGTAAGCTAAAGGAAGTGCTTGTGGTTTGCAGCAGGGATCTAATTGTTGGCAAAGATTTCTGCTGTTTAGTATCCATGTTGCTGACACGTTATAAAATGTTTGATGGCAGCAGCCGTATTCTGAACGAAGTGGGTTACTACATAGATACCGAGTGTTTTTTGGACCAAAGGCAGGTTTTTATCAGGAGGTGTTTACTGTTCCAGTCAATTTTTGTGAGGTAAATCTGATAAGTTACTATCTTTCTCAGTGAGTTAAATTCATAAGGGCTTTAATAGAATCAAAATTGGCAATCGTGTAGTGTCCCAAGTGCATCGTTCCGTTGTGGTAGTGATCAGCTCTAGCAAAGTAAGCAAGTCTACTGTGGTCGTGGCGTTTTCTGCTATTGTTAATGAGGCCTCACCTACAGCCCTTGTAAAGTTCCCAAAATTGGTGTGCTGGCGCATACTGGTAATAGAACAGTTCTGTGGCCCTGACAGTAGTAGCTTGTGGGCGGAGAGCCGCCTTTTTTTTTTTTTTTTTTTTTAAATGACATTTTTGGAATTCAGTAGTTGGAAGCTGAACACAGAAAGTTCAGGAACTGAAAACTATTGCTGTATATTACTGAAAATTAGATGCTGAGGTGCAGCTACACGTAGGCCTATTGGAATTTCAAGTAGCCAGATTAGAGGAAGACTTTTTTTTTTGCTTGAATGTGGTTTCTGAACTCTTGTCATTTGTGCTGATATTTGGGATAATTCTTTTATTAGGCCCGTCAGTCCTGTCTTAGCTTCTCAGTACGTAATTTGTAGCCAGTCACAAGTCATCTTTCTTTGAGGTTTCATCGATGAAATGCTCCAATTTTGGACTCTCTGCCGTCAAAGTTTGGATACTTGCTATCCTGAAAATTCAGTCCTCTCTACTTTACCACTGTTTTAACCAAAAAAAAAATATATATATATATATATCATCGTAGCGTTAAGTCTCTGTTGGCCGCTCTGCTTCTAGTGAATGGATTTCCTTCAAGCGATTAGAGATAGAAGTAAAACTGACATACAGCAATTTTGAGCCGATTTTGCTGAGGATAAGAGGTCTCTTCAAATCATAGCATCTCATTATGGGCAGCTTATAATTTAGAAGTTTTGTGTAAGCTTCCATTTGCTAGAGGCTTTAACAACAAATCACAGTTGAAATTCTCATGAGAACTTTAATCAGCTCAGTTGAGCTTGCGGCAGTTTGGGGGTTTTTTTTGGTCCTGTTATTCAGTTATGATTATTACGCTCACACTGTTTCACAATGGAAGTTGTGTATATTGTCATTTAGGGCCTTCATTTAGTCCTGAAGTCTTACTCTTTGTCATTGTATTGTGGAAGTGGTAACACTTGAGTTTAGTGACAATTACGGTTACAACAAAGGCAAATGAATTGCAAGTGATTTTTGCTAGGCCTCTTTCCACCATTTTTCATAAATAGAATGGGATTTAAATACCGCTTTATGACCAGAATAGCTTCCAACTTCAGCAAGTTATTTAGAATCCTGATGTTTTTTGTTTTTTGAAGTTCCACTGTAGTTAGAAGTAAAGTGTACATTTTGACAACGGCTGGAGCGAAACGGTATGGATGATACCTCACGTCTTGATTGAGTTAAGCAAAGTAGTTGTGGGTAAGCTATCTTTTCAGAGAAAACATAAATATGTTCATCTTGTAGGAAACAGCAGAAGTGCCCTTTGTCGCTGAGACTTTTCCACTAGCTTAGGCTTGTAATGCCCGCATGTTTTAGAAATAAGCGAAACAAGTGCTTGTGCTTGTATCTACCGTGAACCTTCTGATTAAGAAGTCAAAAAGTATGTTTTGAACTGAATCTGTTTGCCAGACAGTAAAACTGAGGAGCAGTAAAAAGTTGGTAGACAGAAAAATGTAAGCTTTTGTTAAGGATCATGGATTTTCCTGGAATACTGAAAGCACCTGCTATAAGCAGTTGAAATGTTAGGCATGCGGTGAATAAGTGATTGAGATCCATGGCTGGACTGTGAAGATAGGTTTACAGCTGTATAAAGGCTGTATGACTTGAACAGTAGGCAATTCTCTCCAGAATCGTGTAATATCATGTAATCATGTAATGTCATGTAATATATCATGCAATAATCTCACTGAGAGTGGATGAAAGCAATTTAGAGGAGCAGTCACTTTTAATTTTTTGAAGTTAATTAAAAAAATAATTATGTTGTTATATATTTGTTCAGATTTTGTTTTTATTGTCTTGGCATGGTTTTTTGTTCCTTTGCTTATAAGGTTTATTTTCCAGCACTGAAGAAGCAGACTTGATGATACGGAAAGAGTGAGATTGAACTAAACTGAAGTTCCAAAAATGCGATCCTGTAGGAAAGGAATAGGAAAAATTGTTGTTGCCCCCTCCCCTCGATTCTTTTCATCATAAGCTTAGCCAGACCTAGGGTAAACTCAAGAAATATATTGTCTGTTCAACTTGCAGTTGGCAGCCAGAGCGCCAGGTACCCTTCAATGAAGTCAGATTACCACCACCACCTGATATCAAGAAAGAAATAGGTGAAGGAGATGAAGTGGAGGTGAGTTTAACCAGATGTTTTGTTTCCCGATGAACTCTCCCGTTACAGAACTGATTGTCCGTTCGGGAGAACGGTGATGAGTGTTAGGTACCTTAACAAAGTGAAGATTTAAAACGGCAAATGTATCTGACTAGGTTTATTAGGCCAATGGCTCAGACTGAGAATTGACATTGAAAGCTGTTGTCAGTAACTAAAAAAGTATGCGTTTTCTGCTATTATTTTGAAAGGCAGCAGCTTTTGCTTTCAACAGAACTTTTTGTCAAGTGTCAATTTTTTTTCACAGGAAGCTATTCATGGAATTTTTTTGCAACTTAAAATTTAAAAATGCTGAGAACTTCTCAGAATTAAAAAAAAATGGAAATTTCCGGTTTTGGTCTGGCAGATAACTGTCAGAATTGTTTTGATGTTAATATTTAGAAAAGCTCTTGTAATAACTTGATTTTTAACCCTGATTAAGTATCTGATAGGAAAATATCCGTTAAAAAATTGTGCGAGTTAGTGTGTTACAGAGAAGCGGAGTTAGTTAGAAAACATGCATTAAACTGGGAAATTAAAAGATACCTGTTCTGTCCCCGGTTTATTATAGTATCTTTAGTAATTCCCAAAGTTTAACTTCACGCATTTGACTTGGCCTTAAAATGCACGATAAGTTTCTTTAAGAGACGATTATAATTTTAAGACAGCAGTCTAAGAAACGACATGCCATACATGCTGTTTGTTGGCTCTGGCAGAGGTTAAGTTTGAGGGGTTATTTTCCACCTCCTAGCTAATGCAAAATTTCTGATATAGTTTATATGCAAATAACTTTGGCCTGCCTTTCTACAGGAATATAAAAGGAGAGATAGAAACTTAAAGAAGCTAAGGAAAAACTGAAAATTTTGCAAATAACTTATTCCATATCTGACATTGCATTAACTTTGTGGGTTTTGTTAAATAGGGAAGATGCAGTCAGTCATATGACAACTTGGTTTATTTCAGTAGTCCTAGATACATTGAGTAAGCCAAAGACAAAATGGAAACTTCAGTTATAAGCTTCGTTCTGTATATGAACTTAGGGTTTTAAGACAGTGTTTAAATTGACTGAGAAATTGCCACTGAATAAATATCTGGCCCAAGTCATGTCACTCTGAACGCTGCTTATGTATGGCCGATAAAGTAGGCAACGGAAATTTCATAATCCTTGTTGTGAAAAATAATGAAAATTTATGCAAGAAGCACATCAGACAGTGGATAGCCATTATTTTACACAAAAACAGTTTGGCCTTGTAGTGTGCGATTCCATTTTTTGAAAATTTGAAAAGAAATTGGGGCGTTCTTCCCTTACTCTCCATCCGGGCAGCTGAATTATGTGTATGTGTATTTTAAATGTATTTTACTGCTTTTCCTTTCAGGTTTATTCTAGAGCAAATGACCAAGAACCTTGTGGCTGGTGGCTGGCAAAAGTTCGAATGATGAAAGGAGAGGTAAATTATTTTAAAACTTGCTGTTTTTATGCAGTTATGTGAAATACAGTAAGCATGGAAGTTTCTCGTGACGGAAGAATTTTGAGAAAAGTAAAAAACACGACACAACTGAATTATAAGTTGAAATTTTGGAATGACCTTTGCTACATTACACAACTAAGGGTTGTGTTTTTATAATTGAGCAGGTCGCCTCCATTATTAGCAGTTTAAGTGTTTGGAGGACTGCATGCATGCATGCATAGTAGCATGACTTCTAACAAACCTACTTTGTGAATTGAACTTAGTACTAATAATTTAGTAAAGCAGCACGCTTTACCTGTGGTTAAAGCCACTGTTTAAAATTTCCTATTTATTTCTGATAATTAAGCATGCTATATATGTGGATAACTTTTTAAAATTACTTTCATTCTTTTTTTTTTTTTTAAATTTCCATTGAGTAGAGTGGAAGGAGACTGCTTTGGTTGGGTTTTATCTGTGTCGAGTTTGTGTTTTACTGTTGGCTGTTGCAATTGCATATGCAAAATAACTTACAGATTCAGTCACTTAAATGTACGCACCTGTGGCTGTGTGCCTCATATCACCTCTAAGACTTTATTTTGTGAAGTGGCAGCAAGAGAATGTAGCTTCCAGTAGGAAGGGTACTATGTTCTTATACAGTGTTAGATTCCTAAAAGCCTAAGGAAGCAAGGTTGAGAATGAAATTATTTTGTCTAATTTCTGATATTGTTTTTAACAGCTGTCAATAAAAAGTAACTGCCACTGAGCTCCTTAACAGCAAGGTGGTGCTCTAAATATAATTTAATTTAAAGTAAACAGTTACCAAAAGAGGATTCTGTGTTTCGGTCCTTGTGAGAAAGCAGAATTTCAAGAAAAGGACATGCTTACGCATACTGATTTAAATGATTGAATTCTTCAGTTGATGCTGATCTGCTTCTCTTATGTGCTGCAGTTGTTTAGAATTTTACTACCAGTTACTTTGCTATAATATTTGGTGAGAAACTCTGATTTTTAAATTGTTCAAAATGATATACTTACTTTGTATAATCTGTCTTTACTGCTGTTAAAAGGTAGTGAAAGAAATGTTTTAAGTCCTGTATTTCAATTAGAATTTATGCAGTTCTTTGTTCTCCAGTATTTTTGACAGAGAGTTTTCATCCTCTGATGGCTGGTACCTTTATAGATCATTATCCAATTTGTTATATTATGAAATGCTTGGGAAAAAAATGTTCAATTTCAATTTGTCGATCTTTAACATGGTTTCATATTAAATTTCTTTTTTTCTGACAAATGGGAAATTCACAAATCATGTTTCTGATGATAATTAGCTTTTATTGTTCTGTTAACCAGTGTTGTTCTTAAGTGTAGGTGTTACTTTTAAAAAGCATGTGGTGGTAGTTCTCTTTAATTGTATCTGTTCATCACTTATTTTTTCCATTATGACTACTTAACTTGTCTTGCGTTATGCTTCGGAGCAGCCTTGTAGGATTAGGGAGATGTATAAACCAAATTTAAAACTTATAATTGGGAAATAGTACGTGGAAAAAATATGTCACCGCTTCAGTGACTTACCCCTTCCTGATACTCGAGTAAATATTGTCTTTGTTGACAAAAAGAGATACCTGTTTTGGGGGAGGAATAGGAAAAAGTACTGCTGCACTCCTGAATTGTGCACAGGTAGAAGGGGGGCTGGAAGGCAGCTATGTAAGGAAGTTGTATCCCTAGCCAAACCGTAAGGATACTGTGCGCATGGGCTTCTGGATACTTACGTATGTGTTGGAAGGAAGAGTAGGAGGAGTTTATTTGGTAGCTCATGTATCTTCCCGGTCCTCTTTCCTCCTTACATTGGGATAGTGTCTAACAGAAAGATTAGATGTGTACTTCCTGTTCACCTGGCAGCAGTTTGCCTGCAGTTGCTTTCCCATTTTTTTTATTACTGTTGCAGAGCAGCTATTTCTGGGAAGAATGAGTTATATTTACTTCTCTATCCAGTGTTCCTTTAGAAAATCAAGAGCTCTGGTCAGTGTTTTCAATTCTGGAACCTCAGTTGAGATGCTAAAGCAGGTACTGGAGAGGGATGGGCAAGGGAAAAATCAATTGAACGTGCTTTTGGGGGGATTGAAGTTGTGCTGATACAGTGCCCTGACTTCACTGAGTGTTCGGATAGGTACTGAACTATGCCCAGGCACTGAACTATTCATTCACATAGAATAGTAGCATTATGTCAGCTTAGATTTTTGCCTTGGTCTGTATGTTCATGTTTTGTACTTTCGTGGTGGCCGTAACGTTGCGGTGTCTGTCGTTCTTAATTGAAGTTACTCATTTGACTTAAAAAAAAATAATAATTTCTTCCATAGTTTTATGTCATTGAATATGCTGCTTGTGATGCCACTTACAATGAAATTGTCACTTATGAACGACTCCGACCTGTGAATCAAAATAAAGCTGTCAAAAAGAACACCTTTTTTAAGTGCACGGTGGATGTTCCTGAAGATCTGAGAGATGCGTGAGTAACTCTGCGCACTTCAACATAGCTATTCCTGATTTCATTACCTACGTTTATATCATGTATCCTACACCATGTGTTCTCAAGAATATTATTTCAAATATCTTAAAATTGTAAATACCATGAACAGCAGTACTTTGAAATGCTGAAGCAGTAGTTTCTTGTCCGTTTTTCCTGACAGCCTTGATATCCTTATATTTTGCAAATACATGTTCAACCTATATATGTAAGATGAGGCATTTATGGAAATGTATTTTTAAAAAAAGTTTATTTTAGAAACCAATTTACAGCACTATTAAGAATCTTAAGGATGTCTATCACAGCTATAGCTGGCTTAGAAACTGCTGACTGGGATCTCTGCTGACCATTGGGTTGACACACAAAAAGTGGATGCATACATGGGAGCTTCAAGTCTTACTGTAGCCATGTGCAGCTGGTGCACTCACAGCGGGTCTGTGTGACTGTGCTGACACACAGACGACAAAGAAATAAGTTATGACCGTGTCAGGAGATGAGGAATTGTGCCCTTTCTGAACACTCTTTGCCATAAACTGTTGAAATGTTCGCGGTTCTGATCATGATGCTTCGTGTTCTGTATTGATGCAGCTTGCTGAAATAACACTTAATCTCTTATCTCCTTAGGTGTGCTAATGAAAATGCACATAAAGATTTCAAGAAAGCTGTAGGAGCATGTCGAATTTTTTATCATGCTGAAACTGCTCAACTAATAATACTGGTAAGTAATCTAGTACTATGTAAATTTTGCATGAGTTTTCGGTTTACTGTTTATGGGATGTATACAGCCATCTTTACATTTCCATAGAAAATCATTTAACTTGCCAAGCTACGTAAATTACGAGAAGTTTAGTGTAAGTTGATGTCTGAAATGCATCTTTGGGGGTAGGCCTTTTGAAGGGACTGTAAACATGTGTACAGCCTAAATTTAGGAGCAACTTCTAGTCTCTCTGTTTTTATGATTATATTTATCTTTCATAACTGAGTGCAGTTCCAGAACTGATTTATGCAGATTGCTCAAAGCTGGAGTTCTCTTAAGCAGTAGATTGCACCTGTACTGTATTACCTTGTGCCCTTCAACCTGCAGCTGGGTTTCCCCATCGAGGAGGTCTACATCAATTCACTTAGGTTGAAACCTAGATGTGAACTAACAGGTGGATAGTGTGGATGACCAGGGAGCTGAGAGCATGAATCAGGAGGAGTGAACTAGCTGGGTGTTGGAGGGACTGAGGTAGCTTTCTGCAAAAACAGCTTGGTTGGCCTTTTCAAAGGTACGTGACTTTACCAAGGAAAGGAATGCATAGCCAATTAGGTAATTGTTCACTTAGATTGTTCCGTGGCTGTTTTGTCTAATTACATAGACTTTTCCCAGTTTCTCTTCTCAGTTCTGTTAACTTGATGTTAAATTATCCGCTTGCATTTGACTCTCCAGACTTGGATTTTCCCTGCTTGTTTCCTTAGCTCTCCCACTGATGCGATGAGTGGCATGCATGCATATGGTAAAATGACATTTGTTTGTCCTGGGAGCATCACAGGGAAAGAGTTCATGTGTAGATCTGGTAGCAGAAGTAAAATATGAGTAAAATATGCTGTGAATGAGAATAGAGAGTTGCTACTTTGCAAGGTAGTGCTGAATCTTTCACGCCGTATTTTGAGGAAGAATAATGTCCGTGTGAGTTCCTGAAGTTGAGATCATCGTCTAAACTAAATTGTAAACAGGAGTAGGTTCCTGATTTTATCCTTTCAGTGTAGATGATCTTAACAATGAAACTTTTTGTCCTTTTTGTCTTGCGTAGTCTGCCAGCGAAGCAACAGTGAAGAGAGTGAATATATTGAGCGACATGCATTTGCGCAGCATTCGTACCAAACTTATGCTCATGTCAAGAAATGAAGAAGCTACAAAACACTTAGAAGTAAGCCCTAACTTGGAATTTGTTGCTTGAGAGTGAGCACATCACTGAACTTTACATGGAATACAAGTGGATGAGCCTTATTTTGTTTTCCCTTCAGTGCACGAAACAGCTTGCTGCAGCATTTCATGAGGAATTTATAGTCAGAGAAGATTTAATGGGACTCGCTATAGGAACACATGGCAGTAACATACAACAAGCTAGAAAGGTTCCAGGCGTTACCGCAATTGAACTTGAGGAAGATACTGGCACTTTCAGAATCTATGGAGAGGTAAGGCGTAAATTTTGTATGACCCTAATAAGCATTTCACTCCGTATCTGTTTTTCCTGGAGAGGGGGGAATCCACATGTCCATAAGATGTGTTCTGATGTAAGCAGTCCGTCTGTTGATGCACAAATTCAAGGTTACTTCTGCGTTTCAGCCCTCCTGAGGGAACGTTCATTTGCTGTTGTCTTAGCTTGATTAGTTTTTTTTCTTCAGAGTTTCTCTTTGCCGTCCTTTGATCTCTCTTTTATTTCTAGGTCACTTGCTTTTTTGTTGTGTGATGTTTGGTGGTCCTCTGAACTAGCCAAATAAGTTAAGGCATGTATGTCCTTCCCACCCTTTTATTTTGGAAAATTAATGCTGGATTGGGCAAAATAATGCTGACTTACGGCTAGTTGGCTTGCATTTGTGTGAGTCTTACGACAGTGCTTACCTTTATCTGATGTGCTTTAAAAGACTTGCAAGAGCCTTAAAATGTGGCCTTGTCTTTGGACCAAAAGTATAATCTCTCCAGGGACTAGAAGAGTAGTGATGCAAGATGCCACTTTCACTGGGGCTGTGTCAGAGGGTTCCTTGAGGGATTTTGTCTCATGGTACCAACTCTGTAGGTGCCCCTGACACCCGGATCTCTGGTGTTAACCTGTCTAGAAATCCTTGGTCATCTACTGTTTCAAGATTCCTTGGTTTTGAATTATTCTCCATCCGTGTCAGGGTTATGACTTTTTAGCACCAAAGTGGAGGACTGCATCTTGGCTGTGATCCAAGTATCAGATGAAGTTGATAGGGCTGAGAGGAGGGCAAACTTGAGTTCCAGATATGTTTTTTTCCAGAGCTCTTCAGTTAGGAGGTAGGAACCGGTTTTGCCTCAGGTCATCTGGAAGCTGAAATTCTTATTCTGTTGCCACAAGGAGTATGCTCCACTGTTCCCATTGCAAACGCTGCAGAGTCCCAGTAGACGAGTCTTGGCACGCTCTTGGTGGTAGAATAACGTTCCTTTCCCTGCAGGTAGGGAGAAATAGTAAGAGGATTCAGTTTAACCGTTGTCACGGCCCTTCAGTACACTCAAAATGAGTTACTCTTGGTTCACTGATGCACTTCTGTACTCACTGTATCTGTGAGGTTTTATGTCCCTGTTTCGGGAACCTTCAGCACTTCTAGGCTGTCAGGGCGAAGGACTGTGGATCGTTCTTGACTTAGTACTACAAGTTAAGTCATGTCCCGGAATTCCTAGAGAAGAATCTGACAAGTTTAAGTGCAAATGGGATATCCAGCCGATTCCAATTTTGAGCCCTTTAACTATGAATGAGGTGATGCTAAAACTTGTGGAAGGGTTGTGGTAGCCTCTTGTATTGCTAGCTTCTTACGTCCACAGGAGTGATTATAAATGCCAGATGGCCCTTAAACAAAAACTCCTTTGCACACATCCAGCTTTGTGCTTCCTAGCAGTGATAGCTGCTTCTGAAAAAGCTGGACATCAAGGTCTGTTTGCCTGCTCCTTTGTCACTTTTCAGCTGAAGTTGGCGAGCAACCAGACCCTAATGGCTGAAAGCACTGGCAGATAATTTCAGGCCCAGAGACGTGGGGGGGCAGTGATCCAGCGTCCTTGACGTTGTAGTCAGGGTCTGAGGATCTTCTGTGGTTATATTTTGAATACAAGCAAAAATGTTCCATGTTGCTCGAGGCAAGGAGACAAATTTTGAAGAATACTGGAAGGCTGTAAGATTAGGAGGAAGTTAATTGGTATGGGACACTGATTCCTTCCCCCCCCCCCCCCCCCGGCCTGGCCAAGACGATTTTGATTCCAAACCTTGCCCTTTGGGTGCTTATTATGGAGCTGCTTGCTTGTGATGCTTATTGTGGGAGACCCCTGGACCCTGAATTTCGGAGCTGGGACGCTGAGCAGCTCCCCATACTCTTGAAATCCTGGCCCTCCCTAGGGAGGGCGAGCCTCATCAACAACTACAGTGAAGTTCCTCCTAGACCTGCTTGTCTGGCAAAATGCATTGAATTCTTGTGCAGTTAGTAACGCTTGAGCTTCTTCCGTATTACACAGTTCTATAGGATGCTTACCTGTTACAATAACCATTCCTTTGGATAGAAGGATAGCAAGATGCTGTCTTTTTCAGGAGATTGTTCCCCACTGTTTTTTTTTTCCTTTGGAGAAGGGGAAGTTCTTTAGGACCATTCCAGGCATTTCCATGAACTAAGTTCCATTTAAACTGGGAGATTGTTTTAAACCTTGCATCGTAATGAAAAAAGCGTTGGTCCCTGTCATGACTTAAAAGGGCTCTGTCATCTTCATGGGATTAGGCCTTTCAAACGATACCCAGAGGTGGTCATTTCCATTCAAGGAGGTCTGAGGTGCTACCATGAGTATGCTGAGACTTTCAAAACCTTTTCTTAGAAACTGTTACGAGACTCTCGAGATGGATCCACCGCTTGTGATAGGAGTGCAGTCCACCAGAGTATGTTCCATTAGATTACGGTGGTGGCTATGTTAAGGAATGCTTTCCCTAAAATCTGCAGCCAGGCACTACTTATTTCAGATTCTCATGGAGAGCTGCACTGCTGCAAAGTCAGTAGGATTAGTAGTAGAATTTTCGGTTTAGAAAAAACCCTGAATTTATTGTTTGTGTTAAAGACGCCCCAAGTAACCTGGAGATATCTTGATTGTGCGGGGTACTACTTGGAGTTACTAAAGCATGAATGGACATATAGACTGTCTTTCACAGGTAGAAAGATAGTTCCTAGTAACTGGAATTCTTACAGACATTTTACCCACGTGCACGCTGACTTCCTATTTACAGTCATTTTTCTTTTCCTTTTCTGAATTACTGGTTGCGAGGAGCTTGAGAATACTTTGCACAAACCACCTTTATAAACTGTGTTTTCTTGGGATGAGAATGAGTACGTGTTGTACTTGCACAGAAGTTTTGAGTGCTTGTGGCAAAGCTTAGATATGCGTATGTGGGTGCATTCGACAACACCAGTTACTGGCAGTTGTTTGTTTTATGCTTCCCATTACCGGACCGCTTGTGCGAAAGCAGTCACTTTTTCATCTTTTTTTCCTTATGAAAGACCAAGTAATAAACATACCCATGAAGCAGGACATTGTGAACTGTATCATTCTGTCCTGTTTTTAGAGTTGGTTGAAGGTGAGAATTCCTATTGTCTTGAGCTCTTTTGACATCATTTTAGGTGTTACTTTTTTGTGTGCGGCATAGCCTCTGCTTCCTAGAGCCACTTCTTATTCTTTTTTTTTTTTCCCGTGTTTTATTGCTTATTTCATCGTTTTGGAATCCAGATTGCCCATGTTTGACCTTACTAGCATTTTGACCTCTGCCAGAAGTAGAGACGTGTACATTTTTTTTGTTCTTTTAGGACTTTCCTAGTTTGACCGAAAGTGCCAGGAGCTGGAGATGTTTGGGGGTTTTTGTTTGGTTGGGTTTTGGGGGTGTGTGGTGTTTGTTTTTTTTTTTTTTTTTGCCTAAAAGATGACAGATGAAAGGGCTGAGGCATTAGTGTAAAAAGGAAACTGTACTCCAAAAGATCTGTTATTACTGACTAGATGCTGATACTTGTTCCTTTAATAATTTTACAGTTTTGCTGTTTCTAATTTGAGGCTATTTGTTTCTTGTTTCAGTATCCGTAAAATCTCAATGAACAGAATTTTCTGTCACTAAGGCTATAAAAGAGCATTTGTAGGAGTTCTCCCCACCAGCCAATAACATGGCCCTGTCCTGGAATATATGCTGAAAGTGAATTGTGGCCAGAAACCAATATTCTGGAAGAAAAGATGTCATGGTTGTCATATCTGTTACAAAATGGAGATAATACATGATGAAGATAGATTCCTTAGTGCAGTACACTGCAGTTGCAGTAACCATGTGTTGCACTGTTGTTTGTAATGAGATATTTGCCCTCTGTCTACTATACTCTCCTACTGAATAGATGTACTTCAGCGTATATATATAAATAGGATCATTCTGTTTAGCTGTAGAAAGAGTATAAATGTTAGTATCAGAATATACTAATGATGATGGGCAATGATGATGAATTGTGGCTGAGGAGCGCTTGGTGCAATTCCATAAAGGTGTGGGTGGTTTTGTTTGCCCTTTCCCCTCTTCACCCTCCCCAACAAAGAAGTTACTTTGAAGTCCCTGATCTTGTTCTTGCTGTGGCCTCTTACTTTTTTTCCCCTCTAGCAAACGGAAATAACATGGGGATACTTATCCTCGTTGTTGCTACCAGTCAGATTACTGAGGAAATGGTATATAACTCATTGCTAGTTTCTGTTAACGTTGTACGTCAGATGAAGCAATACTGAATTGTACTGCTGATGCTACTGCAACGTCTGCAATAGTGGTCATGTGCCCTGCTTTATGCTACACTCTGTGACCCAGCTGGGGTCACACGGCATTCTGTCTCTGCTTCCCTCAGAACAGGAGTGGTGCTACTTGCACAGTCTGTTGGCTCCGCTAGAAAGGAAGAAAAAAAGAGGTAGGCCTTTTGTCCCATGTCATCCCCTCAGCTGGCATTGATCCTTCCTCCTTCCAATAAAATCTTGAAGAAATGAGTTACTGCGCATATAGACTGGAGAGCAGGGAGGACGTGCAGGGGTAGCGGAGGTGAAAGGGGTCTCAATCTTACCTTGGATATAACCTGTCTTGGTTTAAAATCCTGTAAAGGTCACATTGTCGTCTTCTCAACAGGGTGGGATTGAGATCCCACCAGTCCCTCTTCACTGGAGGGATCCAGTGCAGTTGAAGGAGAAAGATCTTATCTACAGGCACGCTGGTGTAATTCTGTGTTCAAAAGTTTAGTAACTGTTTGGTACTCTGTTGCACCATGGGACCTTTGCGTCTGTAATAGCATTATCTTTTCATGACAGATTCAAATGGTAGTCTCTGTTACCAGGTTTGAAGATTGCCAGGTCCTAGTCTTGTGCAGCATTTTTATTTTTCCCTGGATATATATCTTATGCTGGCAATAGGGAGAAGAAGTGACATACGGCAGCCCAAGGTTAATCCTGTATTGGATTGGTCCTTCTGTAGCTATGGCCGCATAGCTCAGGCTACACTAATGCAATTTGCGTGCGGTTGCAGGAGGGAGCCCCAGCCTGTCTTAAGTTTATCTGAAGGTGGTCATTACTTGGACTTAGTTTACTGTTAAGCAGAAGGTATATATTGGAGGGAAAGAGAAAACTTCCTATATGTAGCGAGTGCCGAGCAAGCTTGGTGAACTACGTACGTGCACTGATATACCCTCTTGCAGAGTTATTGCTCTGTGACTGCATCCTCAGTTTGTATGACTGCCTCAGATCTCCTCCTGCAGAGTACAGCGCTCTGAATTTAGCCTCCCCGTAGCCTTTGGACAACGAATCCCTTTTCTGAAGACGTAAAGTGGGTTCAGTGGTGAACAAGTCTTGTAAATGTGTACGCTCAGAAACAGAGATGAATAGTTTTGTCAGCTTGGCGGTGTGTGTTTATTTCCTCACTGAGGAATAATGTATATTTGCAACAGTATTTGATGTAATGACTTCAATGCGAAATTGATCTCTGTACCGTGACAAATGTCTTGTGACTGATTTTTGTCTTTTTGTTTCTATTTCCTTGAAAACTGAGTAGGAGAAGAGAAACTTCAGCAGAGGAGAGAACAACTTGTAACAGCTGTTTTTTGTAGACTGTTGTGAAAAGGCAGTGATTTTTCTCACAGGAAAGGTTGTAAAGCCAGTCATTGCTTATAGTTAGCCTTTAAAATTCTGTGGAGAAATTGCCCTTCAACCTTGGAAATGCCTTATCTTTATCACGTGACGCAATCTTGAGATACTGTCAAGAGACAAGTGGATCTAAAATTTGTTCTCTCGTTTCTCATTTCTCTGCTTGTGGAACCCTGAAAAACGTGGTAGTGTACTGAAACAACATTAAAAATTGTAAAATCGAATTCACGTTGCTGAAAAGAATAATTTGAACAATAGCATGCATCAGCATGCGAATCGGCATGTACTGAGAAGAACTAGATGCTTCTAAAGCCAATTTGACTGGAGGAAAATGCAGGGTGAAACTATAGGTGTATGGTTTGCCCATCTGATCTTAAACATGTGGCTACTCATTCAGTACAAAGTGAGATGAAATTAAAGTAACACGATCCAGAGTTTTCTTTAACTTAGTATTCTGGTACACTGAAGTTTCTATGACTGCTGATAGGACTTCTTACCAGTTTGTTTGTTTTCAGTAAAGCATCTTTGTAATACTACTTACATTTATGTTGTTTAATAAATAGACTCTAGATTTGGAAATTGTGTCTTGATTTTGGAGAAAAGGCTGTAATTTTTTCCCCGATTCATGTCTATCAGAAGCTGCTTCAAGATAGATTTGCAGGGTATTTTTAAGTCCGGGTTTTCTTGCGATAAGTCGCAGAGGATATTTTCAAATGTCTTAAAATAGCCTGAAAAAGTTGTTTTAGTCATTGTTCACGCTTTGCTTTGCCACTGCATTTTGTTTCTGAGCATTTACTCAGTTATTTCTCTCTGTTTATTTAGTTCTAAACTAGATTAATCTTGCCTCTATTCCTCCTTTTCAAAAAAAAAAAAAAAGCTGCTATTTGGAAGATTTGTAGCTGTGGGAACAGAGTTTTATTTTTAACATATGAATTCACAAATAAACTCCTTTTTTTCTTTTCTTTTCTTTTTTTTTTTTTTTGTATTCATTTCCAGACTGCTGATGCAGTAAAAAAGGCTAGAAGTTACTTGGAATTTGTGGAGGATTTTATTCAGGTTCCCAGAAATCTTGTTGGTATGTAATACTGCTCAAACTTGAAAACTTGGGGAAAGAAACTCAGCATGGCTACGTGTAGAAGATTTAGATAGATGCCAGCGCAATATTTGATTTCTCCTGTTAAGCAGAAAGTGATTAATCTTTTAAAACTATATGCATCAGGGGTTGTTTAAAGTTACTGTGCATACGTTATTGTTGATAACTTACTATCACTTTTTATCCCATAAAATAGTTCAATTATAACACTTTGAGATTTGTACAATCTTATTTTAATGGTAAGATTAGAATTTCAGGTTCTAGTAGAGCAAAAATTCATTTGCTAAGTGACCTCTTCAGAGACGCTAAAACTAACTTCTAAAATTCAGTATGAAACTACTACATTTGAATAGCAAGAATGACAGAAAAGAATTCTCATGTCGTTGCCCCCTCCTGGGTTCAGGCTGGTTAGATGTGTTGTTCAGGGGATATCAAGCTGTTACATAAATGAGCAGTACTGTAATAGTCTCATCTTCGAGCTAGAAATGGACGTTCTTCTGGTTCAGTTTTATGAAGGTCTGGTTTCCCAAAACTCGCAAATGCATACTAGGATAGGCTCTGTTTCATAAGCTGCTTAGAGAGAGGGTTTATCTGCGCTTCCCCTTCAGGAAAAAAAGGCATCTTTTCCCCAATTCAGTCCTCATAAGGTCCTTTCCTTACTACTTTCTAGCCTGCTTGTTGTGCTCAGTCTGGCAGCTTCGGTCTCCACATTACCTGCCCGCAGGCAGTGCAGGGGTGAAGGGAGTGTTAAGAGTGCAGGTGTTGAGCCTTCAACAGCAGTTTGAATTATCCAAAGCGAAAGTTAAAAACGTGGCTTTCACTTCCTATGGTTTTGGGCTTAGAGAGTGCTTGTTACAGACTACATAATTTAAATAATTCATTTGCGGTCCCCTAAAACTTAGACTTTGAAGGTGACTGAGTTAAGGTGTAGCGTTTTGCTTTTTTTAATAGGACCTGTAAAACTTACTTATCTGATGCAACCTCATGATTCTCTCCTCGACCAAATTTTAAACATCTTTTAATCTATAGGGCTACTTAAAATTCTCAGCGGAGTAATTGTAAGTGTATACGCAAACAATTTTTTTTTTTCCTGTCATCTCATTCAGCGAACATAGTTGAACCAAGGAACTCTGCTTTCATATGGCAACTAATTATAATCTGTTTTACAACAAGGCTTTGGGGAGAGGGTTGTTGTATGGCATTCTGATTAATCTGAATATGCCTGTATAGAGATCCCGGCACTAGCCATAGAAACATACCTAACTGAAAAATGGCCTAGAGTAGCTGTTTGCCTCTATGAAACAATTACATAGTTTAAATTTACAATGAAAGCAGTTAACTTTGGCTAAATCTCCTTTGGTCATCAGTGTAAACAGAAGTGTGTTTAGCTGTGTTTTTGGAGGCCAGCCAAGTTAAACTTACTTAAAAGTGTGGGGGTAGCTTCAATTTGAGTCGTGAATGCTCCCCACAGGAGCCACAGCGTTTCTTCTGTACCGAGAGAGAAGAGTGCCATCTACTGAATCACCAGTTTGAGCTACTGAAGCTTCTCAAGGCTAGAGAAGGCAACGCTTCTCAAAGGTCCTGACCTTTTCCCAAATATCGGCCTATGGAAAAATAGCTCGCCATATAGGCCATGTGTTTTGTTTTATTAGCTGTGACAGGACCACTGTACAAAATAAGATTGTAGACTTAGAGCTGTAAGCATGTTCCTAAGCTATTTGAACTGCTGAGGGTAGAAAACAGAGTTCTTGATGCTTTTTGCGCTTGGTATCATCTTAACGTCTACTGTAAAGAATGTTCTTTATGGAATCTTGTCAAACTTTAGGCTGTTATCCTGTTGTTTTTAGAGCGTTCTATGTTCTTTTACTCAAAATTTATGTTTTAAGTGCTAGATATATGTAGCTGGGATGAATACGTTTCCAAGTAACTTTAGAATTAGGGAAAACTAAAGCTTCTTAAGAACGATACAGATGAATCACTCACTTTGAGATTTAAATATATGGGTTCTGAAGAACCTTTTGGCTCTTCAGCATGTGAAGAGCACATATGAATTGAAAATAGATGTTTGAAAGATAGTATGGACAATATGCGTAGTGCTTATGTTTGTACAGGCCAAATTAAATCTCAGAAACCAGTTAAGTAGTGTTTCTGACTTTACT
Organism: Struthio camelus; assembly: GCF_040807025.1. Classification (NCBI taxonomy): domain Eukaryota; kingdom Metazoa; phylum Chordata; class Aves; order Struthioniformes; family Struthionidae; genus Struthio; species Struthio camelus. Next base: position 24,242,180 of record NC_090950.1, on the reverse strand, counting down.
TTTTAAGAGGCCTTCAACAAATGTATATTGTGTTTGCAGTTCAAAATTTCAGAAGGATTGAATTTTAACCCGATTTAATAATTTTAATTCTGAGCTGAAATAAATTTCAAATAGGCATCTGCAGACCTTCTATGTCCTTTTAATCTTAGTCTAGCTCTATTTCAAACTTGAGTGTAGTGCTGATCTCGATCAATACTTGCCATGTATATGCATGCACGTATATAGTTGGAGTATCATTTCGGAAGTTTCGGCCTGACTTTCTTCTCGCGCAGTAGGGGGTCAGGTTGCTGTTGCAATTATAGATAACTGAGAATATCAAGAGACCCATTATATTACTTTGCACATTGGTTCAAAATTAACCATTCTTGCCCTCTGAAGGAAAAGTTATTGGAAAAAACGGAAAAGTGATTCAGGAGATCGTAGACAAGTCTGGAGTCGTGAGGGTGAGAATTGAAGGAGATAATGAAAATAAACTGCCCCGAGAAGATGTAAGTACTTTCTCCTTTCTTCCTATAGCTATATTTTGATTTTTTTTCTGAAACTAGTAATGTTCCATTTCTTTCACAAAAAGAAAACGTAGCAAAATATGTGTAGTTCTGCAGCGTGACTGAAATGAGATTAAAAATGTTAACCTAAGACATTGGAATGGGATCAGTGTTTCATCTCTGCATCGTTATGCAGTTCATATAGAGTCATCTTGGTCTGTGCACTGTTTGTTGTGTTTTTTTTTTTCATGGCTAACTTATAATGATGGTGTTGTCCATGTTACAAAAAGCACTGAGTTGCTACTCGTTGGGACCCCTGCCTAAAAACCTTTAGGAAGGACAGAAAACCACCTGAGGTTTTTTTTTTGTTTTGTTTTGTTTTTTTAAGTATTTGAGGTGTGATTTGCCAAAGTGGGATGGAGTCATGCTTGCAGATTGTTTAACAAAGCCAGCTTTAACTTTGCTATGGATATAGAGAGACATCAGATTTTTAAGGTATTTTCAGACTGGTATCTTCCAGTAAATTTCTTATGAAATGTAGTTCAAGCAAGATTTGTTTTTAAAAGAAATCTTGCATTTAGTAGCAAAAATTTTCTCCTACATGTACTACTGTAACTGCATAACTAATATGGGATTGATATTTACTACTTTTACTACTTTTATTCCTGTTTTTAATATTTCCGTATGTTAAGTATACGGAAAGACGAAAATCATCTTCTTGTAAAGCTGGTTTAATTGACCACTAGACATATATTTTCTGCAGAATCTTTCAATGTCTCTATGCACCTGCTGTGATAGAAACCCATGCAGTGATTATATTGTGTATGAGATGTAGACGGTATGCATCGAGTTATCTTTGACTGCCAGAATGGGTTACTGGGGCTTCTAAACAGTGCTAGGTCCTTAACATGTAATATATGCCCTGCCTTCCCCCTAATTTATGAGCTGTTTCTAGGGCATCTTTGATGCAGACCAAGATTTAGTCAGCATCTTTGATTGGTACGCTCTTTTGTTTAATTTGAATAGAACATTTATGTTGTTTTGATGAAAGTGCTCTTTCTGAAAATAAGATTTAGCGTTTTGTTTCTATAGGGAATGGTACCGTTTGTATTTGTTGGTACTAAAGAAAGCATTGGAAACGTCCAAGTTCTTTTAGAATACCACATTGCCTATCTAAAGGTAAGTGTTTTATTCTGTATTTTGGGGAAAAGAAGCTGTAGAGGAAACTTTCGTTGAAGTAATTGGATTCTTGAGTAACAACTGCAGTGGAATTTGCAGTTGTTAGGCTGTTCGTTTGTAAATCAGGCACTAAAGTTTGGTACCCGGAACCCTCCCTTGCACACAGATGTTACATAGGCCTTTAATTACATGAATATGGTTACTTAGTACTGTTAGTGTTGAAATAATCAGACTATGAAGAGCACTGTTTTATGCGACATTTTAGAAGCGTTATGCAGTTTTTTTGTTCACCTTAGCGTTATGTTGTTGTGAGGTTAATGTTTTGTTGGTGTAGGATGGAGTGTTTAATAGTAGCGCACTGACTGACTGTACGCACCCACCCACCCACCCCATACAACTTTGATGCACTTGGACAGCTACCAAGTAGGACAGTTTAGGAATTGGTCACGAGACATGGGATAATCTGTTGTGTATGTTTGAGTAAAAACTGGCATTTTATTAAAACCGTTATCCGTTAAAATCAGTTGGCTTTGTATGGAGTCGCAGTGTTAGTTTGACAGAAGTAATTAATTTGTTTGAGCAGTACTACTTTGTCAGTTTGCTTTTCTTAGCTTGAAAATGTGAGGCAAAATGTGGTTAAGAAAGGTAATAGTAATCTTAAAAGCAGTCTTTCAGCATGATGATTTAAGAGAAAAGTTTTAGAGACTTCTTCCAACCTGTTAGTACTGCAGAACTCATAATTCAGTTCTGCTGTTTTCAGTCAACCTCACGGTGCTGTTCACTCTCCTAAAGGATTGTTGTTTTTTATGATGACTGGATGGATGATGCTACGTTGTTTGGGGGGGGGGGGGGGAATAGCATTTCTTTATCATCAGCACAATTTTTTTATTCCTTTTTATGTAGGAGGTAGAACAACTAAGACTGGAGAGGCTCCAGATAGATGAACAGTTGCGTCAGATTGGTATGGGTTTCAGACCCTCGTCCGCTAGAGTTCCTGAAAAAGAAAAGGGCTATACAACTGATGAGAGTACCCTCTCCTCAGTACAAGGTTCCAGATCATACAGCGGAAGAGGGAGAGGTCGCAGAGGCCCCAGTTACACATCTGGTTACGGTGAGTTTTCTTGAACTGTAGAACAGTTAGGGATTCAAGAGTATATTGAGAACTTAATAACTGTTTTTAGACTTCTTAATGCTCAACATAGTTGAGTGAAGGTAGGGTTGAAAACTTAAAATGCCGATTCTATTTTCACGTAATTCAAAAAATTTGATTAGGTTTACATTCTTGTTAACGTAAATCTTAAATTGAAAAAAATGAAAGCAACTAAACTCTAGTAAGATATCCTTCAGCAATAGTTGTATCATACGAAGTTGAGAGTGTCTGTGTAAGAGCTACAGGTGCTCTTCAGGAGACATAAGCGGGGGAAAAAAAAAAAAACCAATCTGAATTGGCATTTGTCTGTTTCAGTTGAGGAGGAGGAAAAAAAGATCATCTGTGGTCTGAGTCTCCTTACAAAGATATTTTTAAAAATTACAGCAAGATCATTTAAAACAGAGGCAATACGGAGTTGTTTTTTGGAATTCTTTTTGTGTTTTGGTCAGGAACTAACTCTGTTTGTTTAAGAGTTAGTGAGGAAGTCTGAACTCTTAAATTAACAAGCAGCTGCTGCTTAGAGGTGCGCATGCCAACATTTTCACGCAGCAGCAGTGCCCCAAGTCAAGACAGTGTGCACTCAAATGTAGAAATGCGTCGCCAAATAAGACAAGTAGATGTTCTAGTAAATAGAAAAAATAGAAAACGAGACCCTATTTGTTGAATAGAATAAATTACTCCTGTGTGTATAGTGCTCACTTTTGTTGCAGAATCTGATGGGTGCTGCTTTTGAGTTGCTTAGTCTGGCACTGATTGTAGCTTAAAGGATCGTGGCATGGTTGTAAGGTGAATTCTGAGGATAATTCCCATGTGTTTTACTTTGCGTTTTAGTTTTTCCTGATGCATTGTTTGACTAAACTGTAGTGGATGTTCTTCAGTTTGTTTATATACACGCAGTGTGCATACTTTCATTTGGGAAACTCTTTTTTTTTTTTTGTTCCAAATGGAGAGAATAGTATGTCAGAGCCATACATGTGTAAATGCCTTTATTCCAGAATACTTAGTTGGGAGGGTTCCTGAATGCTTAAATAAATGGCAGGTGTTGGAGTTTCTTGAAGTAGTAAAAAGCTGTTCGGGGTTGTTTGCTCAGGAAGGATGGGGTATTGTGTATATTATTTAACGTATACAGTTAAATTGTTCAAGCAGTGTTACAATAGATAGAAGAGGTTGCTTAGCAACATCTGTTAGCTCTAAGGTGGCAAAGTTGTCCTTGGGAATTTCACAGAAGTTGCCTGGAAACTGCATCAAATGTCTCCAGTGTATATACAGAGAGAAAATATTACTTAATCTTTTGTTTATCTGTGTACATAAATTACATTTTTTTTTATCTTTGAGCCTTTATTTCTCGTGTTACTATAAACAAACATAGAGCGTAAGGAACCTAAGTTTCTAAGATACTAAACTATGTTTTGCATGTACATATAAAAATGTATATATGCGGTACAGCCCGTCATGCTGGTTGAGGAAACTTCTGTGAGAATGTAAAACCAAAATATGATCCAAACTTCAGACTCATCTCCAGTTTTCTTTTTTCTTTCTTGTACAAGGTACAAACTCTGAGCTCTCTAATCCCTCTGAAACAGAATCTGAGAGAAAAGATGAACTTAGTGACTGGTCCTTGGCAGGAGAAGATGACAGAGAGACCCGACATCAACGTGACAATAGGAGACGTCCTGGAGGACGAGGTCGCAGTGTGTCTGGAGGTCGGGGGCGTGGCGGACCTCGTGGTGGCAAGTCATCCATCAGCTCTGGTAGTGTGTTTCAAATGTATTTTGAGTTTAGATTTTGTTCCTGGCAACTTCCTGTGTAACCTCTCGCTACTTTAAAATACTCCCTTTTTACTTTATAATCCTAGTATATTGGTATTTCAGCAGAGTTAGGTGACAAGCTGCTTGTCATATGCTGTGTAATTAGATTTCTAGTCATTCGTCCTTTACTCGCGATTATCTTCTCCTTTTCCTTCCTCTACTACACACAGATAATGACATTACTGAAGGTTACTAGAGGCCTTTCACTTATGGTCACCTTTCCCTTTAAGCTTGAGTTTAGATACAAAATAACAAAGAAGTGGTAGTATGGAAGTTAATGCTTTATCAGAATTGGACTGTGCCAATTCACAGCACTTAAATGTAGTCCTGCTAACAAAATGAAAAGGTATGTATTTACAAATTAACTAGTTTGAAGTAAGAGTCCTTTAACTATTTTCTTTGGAAATCCTAATGATGGAGTAATACCATTGCCACACCAGTGTCTCAGAATAGATAGTACTGGATTATAGAGAGTCAGATAAAAGGCAGTATGAAGCCGTACATACTCAAGTTTTGTATGTTATACCTTTTTGTAAAACGCTATTATATTTTGAAACGTCGAGTTAAGTCAGCATGGAAATTAAATGTACGTAACTGCAGTATCTTAGATGAAAACTTTCCCTTTTTCATTTAGTGCTTAAAGATCCAGACAGCAATCCTTACAGCTTACTTGATAACACAGAATCAGACCAGACTGTGGATACTGATGCTAGTGAATCTCACCACAGTAGTAACCGTCGTAGGAGGTCACGCAGACGAAGGACTGACGAAGATGCTGTTCTAATGGATGGAATGACAGAGTCTGATACAGCCTCTGTTAATGAGAATGGCTTAGGTATGTATGCCATTCATGTAAGTTTAGCAAAACTCACTCATTTTTGTTAGTGCAGAATCATGTTTCTCTGAAGGTAAAGTTGGCAATCTGTTGATTAAAGGAAGACTCCTACCTCCACGGCTCTGCCATAAGTTCTCTTGTTTACTGAGCTGTGCTACTGTTCTTACATGCCTCTTGTAAAAACTATCTGAAGGATAGCTCAAAGACTTACTTTTTGTTTCCAGTTAGTACTGCTGTTTTCAGAAACACAGTACTGTTGGATCAGCGTGCTGTTTTGTCCTTGCTAGCCTCGGTCACAGTTCAGGAAAGCGTCTTAAGTAGCCGTTAGTTTTTCTCTGTCCAGCTTTTGCTCAAGTACTTTCCCTCAGTAAATCCTATTGATATGCACTGGGACAAGAGCGCAGTCAGTCGCTTAATAGCGTAGAAGCTGTTCTTTCGAGGGTTATGGGGCTAGCATTTGACATGTGGTTATTGATTTTAATCGAGGAAATCTGAGGTCATTAAGCATATACTTAATTGTTTTAATGAGCCAGGAGCAAAAAAGTAAAAATCTAGTTTTTAGATTATTGTGTATGCTTTCAGTATAAAATTATATTTTACTTTCAGCCTGTCTTATTTAGCTTACTAGTTTATTTTACTTTTTAGCCTGTCTTTTTTAACAGAAGCAATTTTAAATGCCCCATCCTGAAACTGCTGAAGCTTTTTTTTTTTTTTTTTTTTTTTTAAATCATCAGAAAAATAGTTCATGGTAAACTTTGCAATTGCAGATGATAGTGACAAAAAACCCCAGCGACGCAATCGTAGCCGCAGGCGTCGCTTCAGGGGTCAGGCAGAAGATAGACAGCCAGGTAATTCGAGTGAAGCTGTGGGTAATATCAGGTCAAAAGCATGAAAGAATGTTTTGTCTGCTGTTTTACATGTAATATATATATATAGCTGCATAATGTAAAAAGGTTGCTCAATAACTAATAAGACTACTAGATAAAGATAAAAGATGTTTCTTGTACTAGGAGAACTTATAAAAGTTTATAATCTAATGAAACTAATTTTTAATGTCTAACTTCTTGCTTGGGAGTATGATTCATGCTTCTGATCCAGTTCTCATTAAAGTCAGTAGCCAAAGTTCTATTGACTTCAGTGGTCCAGGATCAAGACCTATGTGAAGTGTCATGTTTTGCACTCACTTGCATCTGTGCACTTGCGTTGAATGCGACAATGACCTTTTCAGCACTGGCTGAGAAGCAAAGAGTTGGAGTGGCACGATGTAGGTGCCCTGGCAGAGCAGTGTGAGGGAACTTACACGGTATCTGCCAGTCCTGTGCCTGTATCAAACTGCTGCTATCAGTCTCTGGCTTTTGTGAACATCCACAAATTGAGGGTGGGAAGGAGGAGCAATTTAAATGAAATTGCATGTTTTCCTTTTTTTTGTTTGTTGTGTTGTTGTTGTGGCTTGCTGCATTTCCTTTGTGTGCACTAATACTTGAAGTGTTAAAGGTGAACTAGCTAATTTTCGATATAATGCCCGTTTTAGAAAATGCTTGTAAATACATGTCATATGATAGTAACAGAAGGTCTTCTAGGCCGACAGGCTCAAAACTTGACCCATACTTGTTTTCCTTTCATTTGTGGTTCTCATATAGCATAGCATTTGACTTGGTGGGGGGGGGGGGAAGTTGTTGCTTTACAACAATTACAACTAGGAAAAGGGCAAATGGCTCGTTACTTTTGAGCATTCTGTAGTTTTGCAACAAACTGATGGGAGTTTATAAGGGGGGGGGGAGTAAAAACTTCATCTTTTACTTTTGGCAAACTAATTTTAGCTAGAAACGTGGAGACACGCTAGTCATCTCTACAAAAGCTATGATATTTCTCTTAAAATAAAAAGCGTTTTCTGAAGAACCAAACAAAAACTCCAAAAGCGGAGTTCTCATTTTCTCTGCCAATTTCCTTGTTCTCAAATATTTTAAAATTGAACAGTAAGAGCATTGGTAGTTAAGGCTATACCGTCTTCGTGAAAAATGCTCTACTAATATAATCTGTTCGTAGATTTTTATTAAGTGGAAAGTGAGCACAGTTAGAACGGAAGAGGAACCGACTGTTGTTCCCTAAAAGCTGTTAAAATTCAGTTATTTTGACTTCGTGAAAAGCTTCTTACATAAGCAAGTGTTTAAATTACTGAAGCGTGTTGTAAGGTTTAGTTGTGTTGACTTCTGTTGCTATACATTTTTTAGGTACCGCCATGCCAGTATGAATGTTAAGATGTGTTGTTTTACTGTGTGCGTAAAACATTTTGTCTTTATGTTAGAGGAGTTGAGTACAGAGCACTGTTTTAGAGAAATTCCTCTGAGTGCAGAAACTTGCTCGGTCTCAACAATTATGCAGGGATTCAATTGTAAAGAGTCTAAGTAGCGTAACAAAAATCATGTGTTCTGCTCTACATGCTAGTACAAGTCTCTTACACAATCATTGCTAAATCCAGAAAAATAGTTCACCTGAATGCATGATATACTAAATATAATTGACTGTACTCTTCAACAGATAATGCTTGCCGTGTCTAATATGCTTCAGCTCATCAAAAATACAAATGTGTATTTAAACTTGTAGTACTCTGTATTCTGAAAATAGAGTTGACTCTTAACTGGTGTGGTTATGAGAGGGTGGGATGAGACAAACTCAGGCTACAAGAACATTCGCTGAGGTGATAAGAAGAAAAGAGATCAGAAAACCCGTGGCCAGAGTCCAGTAAGTGTAGCAGTAGCAGCGTAAACATGGCTCTCCTGCTTTTGAATGCAAGCTCATACAGAGCCAGTTTGAGTGTCTGTTCACGCATCGCATTTAATCCACCCACCCACCCATAAGCCAGAGTTGACTATGTGGATTGCCTTTTGAATAACAGGAGGGTGAGTTCTCTCGCTGATTGCATCTTGAAGTAACAAAGATTTGAATGCTACTTTATCGTAAGTGATGCCATACTTTGAACCTCCTTTCCCCTGACTTTTTGTATTTTAACCTACCTTCACTGTATTAGTATGAAATTCTTCACTATTCAGGATAGCAAAATTCCAGTAATGAGCACAATCTAGAGTTTAGAGAGCGTTGCAGTCTGATGTCTTTAAGCGCCCTCCGAACCCAGCATGGAAAGCCCCCCCTTTTCCATTAAGATATACAATCAGACCAGAATTATTTCATTTTATTTAAGATACTACCTTCAGATTATTACCTGTTAACCACTGATTTTGGTGAAAATCTGTTAACGGAAACAAAACAATCCTCGTTATTGAAATTGTAACTGCGAAGAAGGCCTTTTGTAAGATGTTTCCCAGTTATAGCGTTAACTTACGCAGAAAAGCCGTATGATGCTTAACACTAAATTAGACTTCTGACATTGGTGTCCTCTGTACGTTTTTCCTTGAACAGTAACAGTAGCTGATTATATATCACGAGCCGAATCTCAAAGTAGACAAAGAAACCCTCCAAAGGAGACACTAGCCAAAACCAAGAAAGAAGTGGTAAGAAAAAGAGCGGTTTTCTTAACGTGTGTTTCTTTTGTTTCTCTCTTCCTCTGCAGCGGTGCAAAACAGCGAAGAAATGCTTGGCTTAGATTGCCTGCGTTTGAGTACAAATGGTGCTGTTCAAAAATAAATCATTAAAAGCAAAAATGGCTAAGAGAAAACAGAATTGAGCATTAACTTGCAGAGTCTCAATGCGGATTTTTAGTAACCCAGTGTAATGCTAAAATTGGAGGTCTTTATGCTAGAGTAACGCGTTGACTGATGTAGCATGACAGTATAAAATGTGAAAACTAACACCAGTCTCACTAGCTGAGTCCTGAGAGTTAATCCTCAAAGCATTTTATAAATAGAGAAAACTAGGGAGCAGTTTAATATTACAATCTTTGCAAAATAGTTTGTGCAAGTCACTAGAGTTTTATACTGTAAACAGAGTTTTAATGGGGTAAGATTAGAGTCTTTAAGAATCATATTTTCTCATATTTTGCTAGGCTCAGAAATAACTTTGGCAAGAATTCTGCCAATTTTAATGACAAGTAATGCCACTTGTTCCTTTTAAGGGTAACAGTTTTCAAATATAAAACTCATCTTTTAACTTCTTCATTGGCATAAAAAGGAATTGTGAAGTAAAACATTCTCAAGGGTACCCTGTCTCAGAGTTACCTTTGTTTGCTTTTTGCTAAAGTGTCTTGATACTGAAGTATCCTGTAAATTATAAGATAAATGATGGGATAGGAGCAGAGGTAGACAACAGGGTCTCCCACTGCAAAGACACTGGGGGAGCCGCTGTGAAGTTTGGATTACATCCTGTATCTTTTTTGCTGGAATTTAATGTTGTTCTTTTTCCTTTCGTAAGGCAAAAGATGTGATCGATGAAAACAGCCCTTCTGAAAAAGCAGTGAATGGTCCTGCTACAACCTCTGGGGATGAGCCTTCTAATAAACTACCGCACAGTCCTGATGAAAAGAAAGTTACAGTACAAGAGGAGGGAAATAATCAGGAAGAAGCAGTGCTGAATGGTGTTTCATAAACTGAAGTTCCTAGTTTACAGTTCTTTTACATTACATTTAAAATAGTGCTTGTATAAGCTTGCCAAAGATAGAATACGGATCGCCAGTCTTGACACCGCACTTTCAGTTCCTCCATTTTGGAATACAGAAAAGGGGAGGGATCCTGAAGAAATCATATGTTAAACATACTTTGACACCTACTGTGTTATAAATATATCATCAGATGTGCCTTGAGATAGTATATGTAACATTTAAATAAACAAAATTGCTGGCTATAGGAAATGTTATTTTGTTTTCAAAATATGGCAAAGATGTGAGGGGGATCCCTAACATAATACTCTTTATGAAAGCATTAGCTGCTTTTGTTACATTTTTAATAATATGCAACCACTTCTTCACCTGAGGAATACTAGAAAGAAATGCAGTCTAAAATATTTTGCACTGAAATGTAATTTCTCCATTAGTTTAGTCTGGAAACTGGTCTGTTTTAATACATGTTTTTTAAATGCTGTATGTAGAGGAAAAATCTGCAGACCACTGGAATACATTTGTTAAATTCTCATAATCTGCAGGGATACTGGGTGACATTGGCAGTGACTGTTCTACATTGAGGCTTTGTTTGGTTTATTTATTAAACTGTACAGTATTTAAAAATCAAACATAGCTTTAGTTAACACTAAGCTGAATTAGTCATGTCCATTAAGACATAACCTGAACTACTGAAAGATCAATTTCCAGAAAGTTTATCCTGTACAAACTACATATGTTAGTCCTTAGTAGAGTATTTTTATTTTTGTTTTGGTTGTTTGATGTGCAATATGTTTTTTTTTTGTATGCTGGTAGTAAAAGAAAATAAACTTTGATCTTCCATCTGTTGACTGTTTCTCTTAGAAAATTAAATTACTATTTACTTAAGGCTTTCAAGCTGCTGACGCTATTGAAACTTGTTTGCCAGGCAGCTTGAACCTTTAATTTTTTCTTAGGGTTTTTTTTCTAATATATTCACCTTGCATTCTTTATGGTGATGCTGTAAAACATCAGTTAATACCTCTAAAAACATAATTTTTATCTGGGAGAACTGGGTAACTTGACTAACATACGTAGGAATCAACAGAGACAGTTTTTTAATTGAGCAGCTAGAAGCATGACATACTAACAGACATCTTTTCAGGTACAAGGGCAAGGACAATGTGGAAGAAATAAAGAAATCTAGGAAGCAAGAGAGAGGTGGTAAGAAGCCAGCAAAAACCACAGGTAGACCTGAAGTTATGCAAACTGGAAAGAAAAAAAAAAACAAGTCTTGCCTGATGTGGTCAGAAGTGAGTGATGATCCAAAGTAAACATGTACCACACACTACTTCATCTGCTCTATGAGAGACAGCTAGAGAAGAACAGTGCCACCTAGGCTTGAGCATGTATTTCATTTAAGGATATGTGCAGTTTTCAGTATGACTTATGTAGTGGGACTCATGGACAGCATTTCCTCATGGAGGAAAAAAACCCTCACAGTTTAGAGCTATACCATTTAAGTGAGCATAAGCCTCTTGAATGAGAAGAGGCACCCCAAGAGTGGGGAAAAAACTTGAACATGGTGGGGGGAGGGGGGAAGTTAGGTGTGAAAATGATCAGTATTAGAAAGAACTTGAGTAGCTTGCAAATTTCGCATAGGTGTTGAAAGATCCATCTTCAGAACCTGTTGCATAGCAGTAGTCTATTCCCTCCCATTTACTTTCTACTTCAAGTTCTGCAGTAAAGAACCTAAGGTATCCACCCTCTCTTCTCTATAGTTTCTAAACACTTTCTGCTCTGTACTGTGTTAGTGATTTGATCTTCTCCTAATACATGGAACACCCCTAGTTTTTTTTTTTTAAATACTTTTCACTGAAAAAGTTATAACTAGTCAACAGTTAATACTATAATATAGCTACCTCAAAGGCAAGGTTCACACAGAGGATGCAAGATTAGTTACACCATTCTAGTTGAAATACGCAGGCTTATTAAATATGGAAAAAGAGAAGTTCTGAAGTGCAATGTGTATAAAAGTACAGTTGGTGTTTACTATTACCTATGTTGTACAGCAATTTTTACCTCAGTTGCAGAAATACAAGGTTTTGAGAATGATAAGAGTTTTTTGGCCCTAATTCAGATACACTAGCAGCTGTTTTTCCTGTGTGTTTGGTTCCCTGAAGCCTGATAAAAGCTCAGACAGCTTAAATGGTTTACATAAATCCTTCCTGTTTCCTAAGACTGTAAATGCAAACGTCACTATGTGAATTCTGACTTTGCAGTGCAAGATACTGTAGCTTTATACATTATTTACAAGTTTATTAATTGCTATAAACTAGATTTAAAAAGTGAAAATTACTAGAAAACTTGGCATATTCTAGATAATCATAAGTAGCTGAACCATCCTTGTTTTCACAGGGCATGACAACTGACTACATTCAGTATTTTTATACTTTTATTTTTGGAGTTAGAAATAACCATGTATCTGTGCTAACTCTTCCTGTGCACATAATGCCTTTTAATTCCCTCTCTCCCACAAAACTCTTTGTTTCTTGACGACCTTCTTCATCAGTATCTTCAGCATATGCTAACTTCAGCATATTGCAGACCAGCAGGGTGAACTTGAAACATAGCTAGTTTAATAGAAGTTATATCAACTGCGTATCAGTGTATCTGGTAAAATGCAAGAATAATTGTCCAAACCACCTATTGCATTTTCCACTGTGAAAATAGTGATGAGTGGTAGATTTTACTTCAACTGAAGAGTAACTTAAAAAAAAAAAACAAAAAAACAAAAAACACAAGCTTGCAAGCCTCACTCCCTCAGGTACCTTCCCAAAAGGGCCTGAGTAGATGAGCAGGGGAAATATCTCCCTGGATTCTTTCTTTTTCTTTTTTTTTTTTTTTTAAAGCTTCATTTATATCAAGTCAAAGACTGACATTGCAACTTTCCTTAAGTCATTTATCAAAAAATATTTGTTTACATGAACAAGCCCACTGAATTATCTCCTGTGTTCATTTTTTAGCTTGGTCTTCCAGTAAGTCTTTAGCTTCGTTGATTTTGGCTGCCACATACGGAGAGCCACCTAGAAGAAAGATACCCTCATGTCACATTACAGTAAAAATGTACTCTTTTGTGTGTCATTACTAGTGCTACAGTATACAGCAAAAAGGTGCGACTATTGTTTGAAAGGTATTCAAGTTAAAGAACAAACTGTATTGCAACTGAAGCTGTGTATATTTACACATGAAATGGCTGCAGTAGTTAATCATGCATACAACTCATTTCTTCCTTTCATTTTAATGGGAGCATTGTTTCTGTTTTTATCAGTCATGAATTAACTGGTCACTAATAACTTACCGTGAAGAAATTTTGTGAATACAGCAATGTTAAATTAGCAAGTGTGCAGATAAACTTCTCCCCCAAGTTCAAGGCCAGAAAATGGAACCACCACTGTACTGATGGACAAATTCTGTACTTGCTATACATATGACTTAAGAGGATGTTGAAGTAGATTCCACAACACAGATGCACTGAAATCATACTTGATCATGAGGTGTACAGATTTGTAGTGTGTATTAGAATTTGTCTGTTAGTTTACTTGAAAGCTTTAGTTTAACTTATTTAGGTCAGGTAAAATAAAACATGTAATATGCTCATAAGAGTCTTTAGGCAGATAGATAGTTTTAGGTTCTATGTATATTCAGTAAAGCTAAATTTGAAGTAACTTCAGCTAGGTAATATCTATAAAAAGGCACATCCTTATTTTTATTCTATTTTATATCCATATGTTGGATTTTAGGGCATAAAAGAAGCAAAGTAATCAACAGTCACTTTAAAGAAAGCCATTTTACCTTTCAAGTGAGGATTAATACGTTGAATGCCAAGCACTAAGATGGATGACTTAAGTTCCTGGGTTTAAGCGTAACTGGATTGTGAGCCTTCAGAGGATCGCAAGCAGCAAAGCTCCATAACATGTTTAGTGTCTTCAACAGTAGCAGAAAGCCCCCTTCTCTACTTGCTATTTACAGAGACTCCAATGAATCCAAAGAGAAACCTCATATGACAATGCACAAACGTAACCCTGGTCTACCATCTAGTGTTAATGTGATTTTAAGTCTCATCCTAACAGGCAAATCATATTTTCATCTGATAGGCACAAAAGATAGAGCGAGTAACAAGCTGACTTGCTGAATTTTGTGTGCTTGCTTTAAAGCATTCAAATGCAAAAACATGCTCCAAAACCACAAGGACCGAAACATCCTAACATTTGTTTTGTTTTCATTGTTTTTTTTTTTTTTAAAAAAGCAGACAAGGTATCAATATTTATTCCCTATATGGGTCCACTAATATGGGCCAAAAACCTTGTATTAGGTGAACAACGTGACTCATTTTTACTTACCTTTATCCGGATGATTCAGAAGCATGATCCGCCTATGAGCTTCTCTAATTTTATTTCTATTGGCTGTAGGACTAGTTTAAAAAACAAAAACAAAAAAAGAAAACAAAGAAACTGACTTGAAGGAACCTTACAAACCTTGGGAGGAACCTCTTACCCATCCACTGTGTGGCTTATGCCTATGTTTTTCTTTTCCTATTATTGATGTATAGCATATAAGTGCTGAAGAAGGTTTCTAAGGTTTTTTCCAAAACACCATACGTCTGAAGAAGACATTATATGATTGATAGTCTAATAAGCTGGGTAACATTCACTCACGCTCAGAGAACAGAGAAAAAAAAAACACCAAGAAATAGGGCCAAGGGCAAAATATTTGAAGACCATTTTGGTAGCAACTGAGCTCCTTTTAAAACCAATAGAATTTATCCTGAGACTGCAACATCCGATAGTGGTTCTGGTATTTAGCGCCCACTGATATCTAAGAGAATTACAGCTACTTCTTTCTGCAAGTTGCTATGAAAGACAAAAATCTCACAGTGAACTTCGTAACTGTAACACTGCAATGTCTACTCCAGAGAGGGCCTGCTCTCTCAAGTGCCTCTCTGAATTCATCCTGAATTTGGATGTTCAGACAAAAACAATTTTGTTGTAACAATTTTTTGGGACCCTATTCATTAGAAACTTTCTAAAGGCTCTTGGGGGGGGGGGGGGGCGGGACCCACAAAATTTGAGAGTAAGCTGATTTAAAAAAAAATTTTTGAATACAAACTTTCCAATCGGAAATTGCCTTAAGATGGTTCTTACTACATATCTCATTATCTTATTAGATAAACTTGTGTATTTCATCTTAGACTTAATTTCTGACAGAGACAGCTACCATATTCACCTCCGAAGTTTTCTGGAAGAGATGAATTTACTAGACCTGCGAGAAGGCGTGCAGCACCTTCACACTGGATCTGAAATTCACCAGGAGTAGCAGACATAACCACAAACAGCATAACCGTGCTCCTCATACAGAGTAAACCCAAGACTCCTCGAAAATAGCGGATTTACCAGGACCCGCATGCAGCTTGTGAATGTGTTTGGCATTTGTAGATGTATGGCAGTCCAATTATATTTAAGCATGCTGTCATAGAGCAAAGAATCCCAAATAAGTATAGAAAATCCCATAAGCGTACTCTAGATTTCCTGACTGGGGGATGGGGGGGGAACATTCCCAGGGGAAGCTGGGCATGGGACAGTCTTAAGCATTGACAATTTGGGTCCTGTTCCAGCCAGACCAGCAACAAGATAACACCAGATCCTCCTTTGTACCCTACATTTCTAATACATTTCCTTTTACCTTACTCCTAGTATTAAAGCTGCTTCTCGTTTAGTCATTTTGGGTTCAAATCCACCTCTGTAATAACCACTGAAGGCCTGAAAAGGAAGATACATACGTTACTTTAACAAAAATAGTTATGCAAGTTGAACTGTATCGGGCAAAACAATCCATTGTTGCCCTAGTAGCTGCTGAACTTTTTAGTCTATAAGAGTACTGTGAAGTTCTTTTGAACTGGTAATAATACAGCTGAAGTGGAGTAAGACTTGCCAAACCAACTTCTCTATTAATCAACTACCATTGGAATCACTGAGATGAATTATATTATTACTGACAATTACGCTTAGCATTAGTGGAAAGTACATTAACACTGTACAGAGACAAAACAGTCTGTAGTTATTTCCCCGAGTCATTTCACCAAACTTTTAAGAAGAGATGCTATAGATAAAACAAAAACTTACAGATTTCGGTAGATTCTGAAGTGCTTGTTTCACTTGTGGCTCCATTTGCTTCATAGCTTTTAACACGTAACGACCTTAAAGAGATTAGTGTTTAAGAAGACTAAGTATTTAGAAATCAAGTTTCCTAAGATTGAGAAATTCCATCTTTTAATTTTGGGATTAGAATGTGGAATAAAGCTATTTTGTAACCTAAGAAAAAATAAACACTTTGATCTTTTGTTTAATTACAGCCTGGTTTCTCAGTACAGCCTCCCCCAAAACAGCGTCCTGTATCAGCTATTACAGCAAAACAGGTAATGAGAAGTACAACTGCGTGTTCAGTGTCCCCACATCCTCTACAAACCTGCAAATCCAGCTGCTGCTATGGTCAGGCCAACTGCTACCATCGTACTAGCCTATGAAGGAAAGAAACAAAAGTACTTGCTTACCAAGACTACAAGGACGGGGGGGGGGGGGGGGGGGGGGAGAGAGGAAAAAAAATACCCCTCCCAGTCTCCATTACTGGTCGAACAATTATACACACAAGAACTTGCACGACTTCCATAACGCAGCCCAAAAAGTCACCATAACACAATGTACTTAGGCCACGCTGCCGTAACTGGCTGGAGCGGGACCGCTGGAGGAGCCCTGCTGTCTGCACACGGGCTCCGGGCTCGGACAAACCCCGAGGAAACGGCTATGGGGTAAAAGGCCGCACCGCAGAAGGGAAAAGCCGAGCTACAAGAGACCCGCCGGCACCGCCTGCTTCCCGGCCCACCGCTGGGCCTGCGGGGCCCGGGCTGCGCAGCCCCCAGCGCCGCCGTCGCCTCCCGGCGAGGCCGGCCGGGGCCTGCGCTGCGGGCCCGAAGATAAAAGCGCACGTCCCCACCCCGAGCCCCTTCTGCGGAGGGGAGCCCCGAGCAAAGGCGGAGGGGAGCCCCCAGCCGCGCTCACCATGCCGCCCGCGCCCGGGGCGCCCCGGACAGGCGGGCAGGCAGCCGCCGCCACCAGTCCGCAGGGGGCCAGCCGCCCCGGCTCGCCGTACGGCACCGCAACCCGACCGCAAAGCCCGCCACCAGCTGTCGTAAAGCGAAGCGGGGCGGGGAGGAGCCGGGGGCGGGGGCGGCCCCGAGGGGGGGGGTGGGGAGACGGGGGCGGGGGCGGCGCCGGGGAGGGTGTGAGAGGGGCGGGAGCGGTGCCGGGGGGGGCGGGTTGTGAGGGGCCGAGGGCGGGGGCGGCCCCGGGGGGGTGGTGTGAGGGGGCCGAGGGCGGAGGCGGCGCCGAGGAGGGTGTGAGAGGGGCGGAGGCGGTGCCGGGGGCGGGGGGGGGTTGTGAGGGGCCGAGGGCGGGGGCGGCGCCGGGGGTGCTGCTTGTGGCGCAGAGGGGGAGGCAGGAGAGTGACAGGGAAGAGGGAGGCCGAGCTGCCGGTGCTGGCTGGGGGCGGCCGTGGGGAAGGTGAGGGGGGGGGTGTGCGGGAGGGGGGTCTCTTTTATTGCAACTCTAAGTATTTGCAGCCTGCTTTAGGTGAACGTGTTTTCCAAGACGGTCTCTCTCCCGCTGTTGCGTAGTTGCAGCTTCTTGTTGGCAGGAATGGGCCAAGGACTTCAGGGACAGGACTGTGGAACACGGAGTGAATATTTGGAGAGCTTAAAAAAAAAAGACAAAAAGACAGATTCTTAATTCAGTCTTGATCATAATCATTTTGTAATGATCACTGTGAGCATCGAGCCTAATGTCTATAGCATCACTGTCCCTGCTCCTATCCAGACCGTTGACAGCAATCACTTATTTGCACTGCCACGTATCTGCCTATGGCTGTGAAGAATGCAGTTAGCTAGCGCAAAGCTGTCCTCAACGCGGCAGTCCGTAGAGCAGAGAAAATCTACTTTGGCAGCATAACAGCTAACCATGGTTAGCTCGTCTCCTTCCTCCTGGTAAGCGGTCGCTATTATAAATACCGTTCGCACAAGGCGGACACTATGCAAGCTTAGTAACTATGAAGTGACACCATTGTGAAGACTGGATGTGAACATTACAAGTTTGTAATGAACAGTAGTCAAAAACAGTATAACATTTCCATGTTTTTAGGAATTCTGAAGCCAAGTGTAGATTACTTGAATATAGAATAAACTGTGGGCGCTAGTGAAAAATGGCCAAAAACCTACCCGCTTGTTAGTATCAAATTCCGAAGCAAACAGTGCAGTTCTTTGAGATCTGCGCACTGCACTGAACTGTTAAACACAACAACGTAACAAAATCTATCACAGAAATTGACACTCATTGGGAGTTTTACAGAGAGGAGAACTAGAAGAGATCCACCTTTATCTTCAGTAATTTCTGTCAAAGAAAAAACACAGTGGTATGACACTATAAAAATGCCTATATAAATGGTGTGTTTTTATGTAAGTGGGTGACTTCGTTCTTGATCTAGAGCCTTCTCAAACATCAGATGCACCTTCTACAGTTAGTATTTTTTACCTATCCTTGTTAAAGCATGGGCTCCGTTTATTTTCTTTTTAAACTTATGCCTGCGTTAAAAAAAACCAAAAAGCTATCTTCATCCTTGCTGCTCCCTTCTTTTATTTTTAGTAATTCAGTCTCTCTCTCTCTCCCTCTCCCTGACCATCCCATTTTCGGTGAGCTATGTTCTTGTCTCATCCTTTTTGTTCCAGATGCATTATCAGCAAATTCTGAAAATTTACACTCTAATGGAGGCTTCCCTGCTGTGCTGTCAGTAAATGGGACTGACCACTAGGGCCGTGTGTGTAAATGTAGTGTCAGACACTGGTTCCAGATGGACAAGCTCAGTTATTTGATTGCTCAAGATTACCACAACATGAGGGAGATTTACAGGTCTGGTGTTTGTATTTGAATATTATTAATAATATAGTGTCATATATTAATAATACAGTGTCATAGGCAACAAAATAGTTGGGTGTCTACCTGTAGTTCTATATAAAGTTACAATTTTGGAAATTGAATAACTGGGCATTGAGAACGTGCCAACCTTTAGCTCTCAGTTACTACTTCAAATTGGTCACAACTCACTCCCCTGAATACTATTCTCTGATACCTAGTTGCAGAAATTAATAGCTTTAGTGCCCCCTTAAGTTCTTGAAGAACGTGTCACTGTCCTTGTGAGCACCTAGAGGATCCAGTGATGAATAAGAAGACTATGCTGCATTTTTACTGCTGAAGGCCTCGGACTTGCAAGCTCTGTCACGAGCAGTTTAGCATGAGAGCAGAGCATTGGTTAAGAAGCTTGTAATTTTGTTGGCTCTTGCAGTGGGAGATAGAATTTTTTTTTTCTTCTGTATGCTTTTTATGAGTACTGAGTTCACTTTGAATGTGTCACCATTTAAGTTTGATTTTGATTGCTTTCCCCCTAAAATTTCCCCCCAAATTTCAAGATTTAGTATCTTCTGAGATAATATTTGGAGGTGGTCTCTTCCACCTCCTCTCTTTCCTTCCGTCATCCAAATAGCGTTACAAGAAAATAACCTGCTCACTTCTGAAGACGCCAAGAGAAAGGTTTTGGTTGCTTAGGATGCTTGTACTGAGCGTCCCTAAGTGTTTCATGAGATGGAAATAAAAAGTAAACTTTTATATTTGATAAAGGAATCAATCCATTCACTGCAGAGCACAAAAGCCCCTGCCAGCCTGTACAAATTTTTCAGATATGGAGGAACTAGCAAGTGGAAAACAACAGGATACTTTTTTTATTGGAAAAAAAAAAAAAGAGTCTGTAGAGACTTATGGGTCCAGTGGGGTTTCTTCACATAGAGAAGAGGGTTTGATTTTTAAAATCATTTCCTCTTTATCCCTTTTCTGTCCAAACAAAGAAGGTAGATCTGTGCAAGCGAAGGACTTTACTAGGGCATATCTAGTGATTTAGTTTTCCATTACTTTCATTTAAAACAATAAAATAAGAGATTGGGGCCGTAATTAATTACTTGAGGTGTGATTCCTCCATCTTGACAGAGCCATTAGCTAGACCCAGATCTGAGTGGATCTCAGAAGAAAACTAGCCTGAAAGAGTTTTATTTTATTTCTTTCCTTACTTCCCCAGTCCTTCTTTAGAAGGACTGATAATTCTAACCACAAAGGGGATTTTACAGATTTTTACTTACCAGTTCTTTCTATTGCAAAATGTCTCTTTAAAGAAAAAGGACAGGCTTACGAAATGTGCACACTTGCACCTGATTTGGGAAAGGACTGATCGCTGATACCTAGCCCTTCTACTGTGACAGCCCTTTGAAGAAAAGACAGAAAGGGAGATCCTGGACAGCCTCCGGTTGCTTAGAAGAGAGGTTTTGTCTTTACTGAGGAGAAAGAAAACTTCTGTCTTCCTGCAGAGGAAGTGTTGTTATAATTAAGTGCTTACCAATGGACTCCAGTGTGCCTAGCTAGCCACCTGACGTTTTGTCCTGTGCTCCATTTCAAAGCATACCTAAATATGCTTGCATATTTCCCCAACCAACTGCAACTAAAAATAATAATAATTCAGCAACGTACACAATTGTTTTGATGAAGTCATACAGAAATTTCAATACTTTTATTAGTCCTGGACAAAATGTTACAAGCCCCTTAGACAACAACATCCCGAGTGGGAAAAAACCCTACATCCACTGAAAATAACGGAGATAAGATAGGCACCTTTTGTCCCGTTTTGCCCATCGCCCGTTTTGTAGCCTGGTATTCAGCCAGTTGGCAGAGGGACAGCTGTAAAAATCACCTATTATGTCTAAATATAATATAACTTTATAACAACACATCTTTTCGATTCCATCTCTTCAAGCAGTATTCTTAATTGTGTTACTGGGAGACAGACTTCTTAAAAACCAACAACTTCATTTTAAATACTAAATTATTTTTCTTTCTGCTTTATGAAGCTTTTTCAGCAAAGTGCGAGGTTCTAAACAGTTTGGGAACGTTTGACGTTAAAGCACAACATCAAACATACTTACACGAACGTGTCTTTTCCTGATTACTCTGTGCGCCTTCACCTAAGCTGCTGGTGCCCGTACAGACCGTACCGCCTTCATCTTCTTTGTGGTCTCACGTTCCAGTGGGAGGATCCAGCTCTAGTAGCAGCAACGCTCAACAAGGAAGCGTGCAGTCAAACTATCAGCCTGCAGTTAGGTCAAGGACTTCTTTTCACAAAACTTTTGCAAAAGGTGCGGCTGTGGAGGTGGTGACTGAAAGGGGTGACTGCTCTTGCAGCATATTGGATGTGGAAATCAAAATTGTGTTCACCCGGTAGGCACAGGCTTTTATGGGGCTCTCTAGCCTTCTCTAGCAGCCCTTTGCAAGCTTCTTTATATTAGCACCAAACCTACCTAAATTAAAGCTGTTCCACATTTATCTATCCGTGCTGCTATTGCATCTCCTGATGGCAATATAATACAGTCTCAGTGTCAGAAGTGTAAAGAGTCATGAAATTAAATGAGTTTATGAGTACTCTATGTATTCATTTATAACACCAACTATAGCTTTTATATAAGTACATATATCCTTTAGGATGAAGTTCAGAAAGGTGGCTCCCATGGTTTAGAATAGCTAGTGCTATTTATATATGGTTTTCCCTATGTGGTTTCCTTTCTAGGAAGCACTGAAATGCCTAAGCACTTTTTTATTGCACACTTAAAAGTGGGCCGATCTGGAAGTGGAACTAGATGAAACAATTTTTAACATAGCACTTGCAAATAAAATGTGAAATTGCTTTAAAATATTCTGTATGTTTTTTGTTCCGTGAGACAATCTAGACCTCATCTCTTCTCAGTGCTCTGAGTTTTTTTATGTTTCCGTATCACAGCTAAAAAGCGTACTAGATGTCTACCAGCTGTACATCAGTGTGGACACTTTATATAGGATGAAGAAAACTGGTGTAAAGGCAGAGCTACAAAATGCCACATCTGCTGAGAAAGAAGCGATCTGGGGAACTCCTACCGTGTTGTGGATGTGGTCCCTTTTCAGGGCTTCTTTAACAGCCTTGTGCTTCTACAGGGTCTATGGTGACTTTAAATATTCTTCTACCTTCTGCCAGCAGAAGGCAGTAACATTTGCTTTCCCTTCCTTGGCACTACCAATCCTTTTAGTACTTCAATATGGGTGACAGGTATCAGCTATTGTCTCTTTCCACTGGCCAAAGTAGCTAACTGCTGCCACTAAGCTTTCGAAATCGGTATCAGAATTAAATTTTGTGTGCACATGTTTGTAAATAGATGCTCTGAAGCAAGCCCATATCTCTTTCATTTTCCTTCTCTGCTGCTCAGGAAACCTGCATACGGTGCAGAAATGGACTGGAGGTTTGAGTGCTGTATCAGTTTGCATTTAAGCACAAAATCTGTAAGCACTTATGTATCTGAGTAGCTTTAATCACAAGTGCTTGAAGGTTCAGAGCGGAGATATGTTATTTCTGAAACTGAAAGACGGATGAATTTTTAAAAATATATGGGTTGTGTTCTCCAGAAACTAATCATCTAGATATCCCTATTGGCAGACAGTGTTTTAAGTATTGCCAAATGCTCTAACTTGATTTTGTGCAGGTTCTGTACGTAGATGTTAAGACTGCTTCTTATACAACAGGTAGCGTCATGTTTTTTAAGCCTTGGTCCTTCATACTACTACAGCTATACAGTATGTAGCTAAGTTTTATGACCACCGTAGTGGCCAGGGTAATGCTTGTGAAATAATAATTAGCACTGCTGATTTATAGGAACCAGGCGTCAGGCATCATGAGGAGTACCAAAGTCAAACAAAACCAGAACATGTAGAAAACCTCACGGAAGCAAAACTATTTGTGTTCTCCACAGGAAAAGTTGGAAGGACCTTCTTTTGCCATCAGATCTTCTATTTTTTTCAGAAGTCTAAGTTCTGTTCTATTTGCTTGATTAGTTCTTTTTATAGCACCTCGTTCCTGTAGATTTTCTAGCTATCGGTCAACTTTGTGTTGTGTGGAAGAGCGTACATGGGGAAAATGACTAAGCTCAAATGAAATAGATGCACAAAAGAGTTTTTATCCCTTCTACACAATATCTGGATTTGGAATCACAAGCAAGGCAAGGTTATTGAGCGTTTAGGAAATCAGCTGGAGTAGACAACCTTTTATTTTGTCTGTTGTGTTTCTCAGCTGCCCGCTGTTTATTTTCCAAGGAAACCCTGAAGCATTTGTAGTTTCTTCTGTCAAGAGTTTTATCCTACCTCTATCTTTAGGTCTTCCGCGCAGTAGTTAAAATACCTCATAGCAGAAGATTATTTTTCTTTTGCAAGCTTTATCTCACTAGTCTGTTCAAAACAGGTGCTGTGTGGTACCTACATAAACTTTTCCATTAGAGCAGACTATTTCCCTAGAAATCTGCTGCTTTCTCTTAACTTCTGTCCAGGTTGAAACAGTTGTTCTTCCAGAAGTTTTATGATGTAACTGTTACGTGTCTGTATCAATGTTTATATAGCTATGTTAAACATTTAAGGGAAAATCATGATTATATATTGTAGTAGTGGTCATACGCACAGCTGACCAGATCCTAGCACTTTCCTGTTGTCTGCAGCTATAACCTTTAATTACTTACTCCTGTGTGTTCAGTGGCTGAACTTGCAAGCTGTTCAAAGGCTTGCAGATTTTCAGCTTGAGGCATCAAAACAGAGAATTTCATAGGTACTTCAAAAAATTTTCTCTTGCTCAGATTTAAGAATATTACATATTTATATTTTAAGATATATATTGTAAAATAAATTTTAGGAAAGGAATGTTGCTATATTCCTTTTTTTTTTGTCTGCAAACTTTTTTCCTGCTTTTTTGCCCATATTCCACCTTCTTTGACTATGTCAATCTTCCAATTATATGTTCCCCACCTCTTTTCTTCTTTTTCTTTCCATTTATCCTTTTTGAGATTCCATTATCTTTCTGTGTCCTAAACATCTGTACCAGAATACAATGCTGCACTGTCTTACCTGTGGCTACATTAGCTTGGCGATAGTAGCATCACTTTGTCATTAAATTGATAATCATCATTATTAGAGCATAGCATGGATGACACTAATTATAAACTGAGATTTTCTCACTTCAGTAGGAATTGTTTTTTAAAGCAAACAAAGCAGGATTTCACTGTAATTTGACACCAAATATGAAGTGTGTATGTGTCGCATGTAGCATATCTGTGTTCATAACAGTCATAACAGAAGCCTTCTAACTGGCTGTGGCCATTATTTAACTTCCTGGCTCCGTAAAACCTTGGGTAAGATTGTTGGAAAGCGATGGAGGGGCCTTTACTTGTAAATGCAAGTAAAATGCTCACAAAATTCCCTAAATCTGATCTAAAGAATACAGATTTAGATGTGGATTGTCCTCTCTCAATAATCTCGAAGATTCAGTTCAGTACCTACTTTTTACCTGGGTTGTCCTCCGTTACGCTGCTTCTTTGTGGAAGAGTAACGAAATAATGCTGACTGATGTTTTACCAGGACTATAATGTTATTTTTTGTTTAATGTTGATTGCTATTACTCTTGAGTTTTCATTTTTGACATTTGTATTTTGTCTGTATTGATGCTGAAATTTATATGTCTGTGTTCTGAAACTCTATTAAGTATTAGGAAAACAAGCTTGCGCAAGTTGTAGCAAAGAAATTGGAAAGAGTGAAGCCTTTATTTGCACTGACATAATGAATTTTAGTGAACATTAGTTCTTCAAAATAAAGGTCCTGATTCTTATGTTTCTCCCACATGGAGATTATTGCAGGATCAAGGACTAAATCAGCTTTCTATCAGATAGATAGACTCCAATCCCTTTGTATACTACAGCTTCAGATTTGCAAAAGAATCTTTTCCTCTCTTACCTAAAGATTACAATTGAAATGTCAACACTGCCAGCTAGCAGAGAAAATTTGAGCAGAGCAGATGGCAAAAGGTGGCGGAGGTGCAAGAAGAAAAGAAGTCTAACCAGCATAGGAGAAAGCTGTAGTGGCATTTTTCATCCATGAGTTTATAAGGAGCTTTCTCTAGACAGTGCTTTTCTGTCTAGAGAGTGCTTTTCTGATAGTGGAAGGTTTTGCA